>NW_026526810.1:31453800-33853800 GCF_024362965.1 Panthera pardus
CCATGTTTATAGCAGTACTATCAACAATAGCCAAAGTATGGAAAGAGCCCAAATGTCCATCGATGGATGAATGGATAAAGAAGATGTGGTATATATATATACGATGGAGTATTACTCGGCAATCAAAAAGAATGAAATCTTGCCATTTGCAACTACGCGGATGGAACTGGAGGGTATTATGCTAAGTGAAATTAGTCTGTCAGAGAAAGACAAAAATCATATGGCTTCACTCCTATGAGGACTTTAAGAGACAAAACAGATGAACATAAGGGAAGGGAAACAAAAATAGTATAAAAACAGGGAGGGGGACAAAACGTAAGAGACTCGTTAATATGGAGAACAAACTGAGGGTTGCTGGAGGGGTTGTCGGGGGGTTGGGGGGGGAGATGGTCAGAATTTAGCTCTGACACTTACTGGTTATATAACCTAAGCTAATTACTAAGCCTCTAGAGGCCTTGTTCCCTCGCCCACCTCAGGGAGGGTGGTCAACATTGCATCACATGACAGGGCTGATGTGATTAATAACTTACATAACATGGCAAGGACTCACCAAGCGGTAGAAAATGGGAAAGCTAGTTACTACCATGTCTACCCATGCTGCCACCCACCTCCCATTATTTTGGCAACACCTAAGAGAAAAAAGGCCTTTCCGGTCACTGGTTTATCACCATTGCCTCCACCCTCCACCCTCTTCTGGTTTTCAAGGAACCTCCATTGCCAATTACACATCTTCATCCAAAACTCTGGGCTAGAGCTAGAAAACCAACCATCATCAGCACAAAAAGCCCAAGAAACCCAAAGCTTAAGGAACACCCTCCCCTCCCCTGCCCTGCACCCCACCAAAGGGAGGCTAAGACCCAAAGGGAAAGTATCAGTACCCCAGGTCTGGGTGAGGACCAAACCAGAAATGTTCATGTGCTTCGCACAGAGGCTGCTTCCCTCCCATTCAAGCAAGAGGAACGAGAGCTTTCTTGGGAACCTTCAGGAGCGCAGGAGACGTTCCAGGTTCTATGTTCCATATGGCACCACAAAAGTTGGGCAGACGCCGGCCACCATACGTATGGCACTTCCTGACGATTAACATGAACAGAAGTTCAGCATAATGGGGCGCCAGCAACGGACAAACCTCCTGGGGAGGGTTCTCATGGAGTTCATGAAGACCATGCCTGGGGGCTCTCTCCAGAGGTCAGAGCAGAGCCAGGGTCTGGAAGGAAGTGGAGAAGCTGAGGGACACTCTGCCAGACCGAGGGCTCAAAGTTCAGCAGCCCTAAGCTCGCCGACTCAGTTATGTCAGCCCTCATCCCTGAGCTGTCAGCGACAGTGAGAATAAGGCAGCCTCTACCATTCGCACGAGACAAGCTTGGGGTCGGTGTGCCGGAAGGCTTACTCTGCTATTTTCACCAATCCTCACCTCAACGAGGTCCGAGGTCCGTATGGTAATGGCCATTTTGCAAATGAGGAAAGGGAGAATGAGAAAGATAAAGAAACCTGCCCAAGGTCCTGATGAGAAGGTGACATCTGTAAACAAATCATTATTGAGCGCCTGCTGGGTGCCAGGGCTATTCTGGGCTTTGGAGACACAGTGGCAAACAAGACAGTGTCTACTCGGATTTTTGTGGAGAAGGGAGATATGAATAAACATCTCAGATTCCAAAGTCCCCTGGTGCCTAATGGGGACAGGAAAAAATAGCCATCACGAAGCCAGCCTGTCTCTCTGAAATTCTGGGCATCAAGAATGGAAACAGAGCCCCAATCACTATCCAGTGGATTCAACAAAGTACAGGCACTGGGGCCCAACAGCCTTGGTTTAAATTCTGCCAATTCCACTTACTAGCTGCATGACCTTGGTCAAGTTATTAACTTCTCTGAGCCTCAGTTTCCTCATTTGTAAAATGCAGATGATCTACCCATCCAATAAGGCTTGCAAAAATGCAATAAAATATTAATATGCGTAGGGTAGTCCAGGCTATAAAACCCGATAAATATTAGTTTACTAGTATGAGTATTGCTAGATTATTGTTGTAGATGCTGTTACTACTGTCAGTCACCAGAAAGAGAAGGGACTCCAGGCAGCTAATGGTACCAAGATTGGCAGCTCACATCCACACAATTGGCCCCTAAATTCCCTCTCACTTGCCTTCTCTGATGTGCATCAAGTGACATTACTTCTCTGCACACCCAAAGAACCCCTCCAGACTGTCCTTAAAGCAGATTATAGACTCTGAGGACAGGGATGTTTCAGCTTCAAAGCCCAGATGCCCAAGACGGTGATGTGGATCCAGGGAGGAAAAGGGAGGCAGCTGGTCCCAAACCAAAGACAAGACCAGAGCCATCCAGCTCCTAGGCTGTTGCTGCAGAGGTTGATGGGTTACCACATACCATGTGCTCCATACAGATACTGATCTCGCCGTCGCTGTAGAACGCGCCATAGAAGCCCACGATGTATGGGGAGTTGCACTCATGTAGAACCTGCAGCTCCCTTATGATCTGGTTCCGGATTGCAGGTTTGATCTCCAGGTGAATTAGCTGGGGAAAGAAAAGTGGGAGGAAGAGATGTTTTAAAAACATACGGATGGATGAATGAAAGCCTTCTTAAATGCTTAAGCTCTTACAGGTGGGAGGAGAGGACACAGGCACGTTTTAACAAGTCTCTGCCCGACCAAAGCACTCAGTGCCAACCTGCCATGGCAGGTAATGGTACGGGAGGAGCCATAATGAGGGGAGGACGGCTGTGCCTCTGCTCCTAGGAGCCAAGAGTGAGGAAGGGGGGCTCACCCCTCCCAAGCACAAAGCTGAAAGGAGCATTTCCTCTAAAAGGAGCCGGGAAGCCGAGAGAGGAAGACAAAGCAGCCTGAGGAGCCGGCTGGCACTCGGAGGCTGTAGAAGTGGAGGGGTAGGAAGGACTGAGAGTGCGGACCCAAGCTGCCCGGGGAGCTTCCCTTGACTTCAGGAGCCTGATGTGGTTGAGATTTGGCCAGGGCCTCAGGTGCCACCCATGTCCCTCTCATGTTGCCCCTTGTTTCCTCCGGGCAGACAGGGGACAGACACAACAAACATAGGAAATGGTTGCTGAATGAGATGAAGCTTCCAGATAGGGCCGCCGACAAGGAGTGAGTGTCAGAGGACATGGAAACCAGGGGTTATCAGCATGGGCTGGAGTGACCAGTGAAAGCTAGACAAGAGGCGGGCCATGAAGACGGGCGCTGTTTGAAAAGATGGAAGGAGCAGCCTGAGCAAAAATACGTGGACGGAAGTAAGCGTGGTGTGCCGGAGAACACAGAAGGGCCGGGCCTCGCTGGAGCAGGGGCTGTGTGCAGAAAGGGGAGTCCAGCTCGGACACTGCCTGCCACGGAGGGGAGCGGAGATGCTCCCTGCAGGACGGTGAGGGGGAAGCAGCGGTAGGGCCGGGGCCAGGCAAACAACTTGAAAGCAGGGTCTGGTGCATCGCCGGGGCTGCCTAAATGCAAGCAGCTTCTGCTGCACCAGATAATGGCAAACAGGCACCCTTGCATTCTTTCCAAAGCACGCAGAAAGCTCGCAAAGGTCACTTGCTGTTATTTTCCAGTCTGGGGATGGGGATAAATACCCTAACACACCATCAGTGTGTTTATCCTATAATCTGATAGATGACAGGAGCTCAAAATTCAAACAGCACAACAAGGTACTGAGTGAAAAATCCATCTTCCTTCCACCCTTGTCCCCAGACCCCCCGATCTTCCAAGAGAGAATGCAATCACCTATTCACCAAGTGAATTCACCTAATCACCAACCTGATTCAGTACTTTTTTCTTTCTTTTTATTTTTTGAGTGGCCTCACCTTTCTGGCCATGACCAGGCCAGACGGCTTATGGGAGACCTTGAACACCACACCACCGTTGCCAGCGCCCAGCTCGCTGATCTTCTCAAAGTCGTCATCCTTCAATTCCCCGACCTTCTGCTTCTGGGTAAGAAAGGCCTCCAGGCGCTTCCGTTGCTGCTCATCGAGCTCCAGCTCCTCCAGCTTCTTCTGCAAGGCCTCCAGGTTGGTCCTGTCCCAAAGAGGGAACATGAGTCAGAACCGGCATCAGAGAGGCCCCCCAGAGGAGCACCTGTGCTATGGCAAGCACTAGCTCTGGGGCCGGACTGGAGAACGAATGGAGGGACTCCACGGGAGGGTTCCAGGTGCTGCGGCCCCGCTCCCTTCACTATGCCACCAGCCACCACTCCCTGTCACTACTCCTCACCGACACCTTTCACCTCTCAAGGCCTCTGTTTCCTCATTTGTAAAACGAGGCCTCGCTCACTATGCTGCAAGTCTACAGAAGGAACCGAAGAATCTGCTAATATCCAAAACGAGCCACCTTCATTTGCTTTAAAATCCCAGTTCCGGGGCGCCTGGGAGGCTCAGCTGATTGAGCGTCTGACTTTGGCTCAGGTCATGATCTCACATTTGGTGGGTTCGAGCCCTGCCTCGGGTTCTGTGCTGACAGCTGAGAGCCCAGAGCCTGCTTTGGATTCTGTCTCCCTCTCTCTCTGCCCATCCCCTGCTCGTGCTCGGTCTCTCAAAAATAAATAAATATTAAAAAAAAAAAAAAAAAAAAAATGAAAACCCCAATTCCCAAAGCCCCACTAGGGTTGGATTATTAAGTTAGCACCACATACAAAATAAAATCTATTTCCTAAAAGCACTAAACTGAAATCAAACCAAACTATCACAACAGACTCTATATGGTAACAGCAAAAACCCTCCTCTCTAATGTGATCAGGTCCGGAACCAGGTTAATCAAAACAAAGCAAAGAATCATAAAAATACCTACCTAAAATTTTTATTTTTGCATATAATATACATATAAAGGTGCATTTATTCACCCATCTTCTAATGTAGGCAGGGCAAGGCCCTCTCTTTGAGTAAGAGTCCGCTAGTAAGAGCCCGGTGGCATCTTCCTCACATGAACCAGCAAACAATACATCGTCGATCACTTCCAATTCCTGAGTCCTCAGAGTAAAAATGTAGCCACTTAGTAATATCAAAATAAAATTGTAAGAGTTTTATGATTTCCCTCAATTTTAATGCTCATCTAATTTGACAGTAATGTGTTTTAGTGAGTTGGACTTATTTAGTCTTTCCATGGCTTGTAATTAGTGTTCAAAGCCGGGGGGGGGGGGGGGGTTCCCACTTCATTTGCAGTCATATTTCACCAGTTTATCTGATACTGAAGTATGTTACTTAATTGCAATGCCAGCCACAACCGAACAAACGATGCTGGGAACAGATGCTGGGAACACTCTGGTTCTGGGTAAGCACATAATTCAGCCAGTGGGTGCCGAGGCGAGTGGGCAAGGCAGAGAGCAGCCTGCTTAGCTGTGCATTCAGCAGGCTGGTGGGCAGTATGGGTTGTTTTACAGAGAACGAAAAAACATTCATTATTCCTGGGGGGGTTTATAAAAACAGGGTGGTAAAGAGAGCGTCCACGGTGGTTCATTTGATTAGTCCCAGCCTAAACAAACAACATGGTGACAAGATAGGGCATCATTACACATCAGAAGGTTGGTGCCCAACCCCCAACATAAACACTGTTTCTGAGCTTCAAGGGCAGGAGTAAGCATCATCTTCTACTCTTCGCTCACCCTCTGTTCCAACTCTCAAGAAGGCAGGGAGGTTGAGACCTACTGCCTCCCCAGTCTATGGAAAGATCCAATACTGCCTTACAAGTAACTGTACATGGGGCCACAGAGCACACAAGGCTGATTTCACCAAGTTTCCTCCCTGGGCAGCTCTCAGGGAAGAATGGATGGTGCCATGGACTGAACTGCATCTCCCTAAAATTCCTGCTGAAGCACTAACCCCCAATGTAATCATGTTTAGAGACAGGACATTTAGGAGGTAATTAAGGTTAAGTAAGGTCATATGGGTGGAGTCCTAATCAGATAGGACTGGTGACCAGAAGAAGAGAGGTGACCTCCTTGCCTCCGTGCACACGCCAAGGAAAGGCCGTGTGAGGACACCAAGAGAAGATGGCTGTCCGCAAGTCCGGAAGAGGGACCTCGCCAGAGCCCGACCGTGCTGGCACCCTCACCTTGGTCTTCCAGCCTCCAGAACCATGAAAAAATAAATTTCTGTTGTTTAAGCCAACCAGTCTATGACATTTTGTTATGCAGACCAAACAGACTAAAACAGCTGGCAATTTTCTCATCCTGCTTAAAGGCTCAACTAAGCTGCCCCGTCTGTCAGGGTAGGGACCCAGAACAAGCATGGCTGCAAGGGCACGGTGCCACCTTCAGGTTTCCTTTCTCTGAGGTCTGTCCACAGAGGAACCCATCAAAGACAACATTTAGAGACACATGTCAAACACAGACAGACCGTCACAGCTAAAACTTCGATGAGGTTACAGCTGCCTGTAGGGCTCAGGAGTCAGGCTGGAAATGCAGCCTCCAAAGGCTTCTGTGAGGCAGGAACGCTGAGCAGGATGAGGAAGAGGGAAGGACCGAATGGAAGGAAACCACTCTCGTCACAACACTGCCCGTACTCTGTTTTGCACTTGCTAATGCATTTCAGCCACAACCCTACAATTACAACAGATAGCAAACTCAAGCACAGGCAGGTGAAGTGATTTGTCCAAGGTCACACAGCTAGTGAGCAAGGACTGAAACCTGGGCAGAGAGAATCTCTAATCTTATGCTGCACTACCTCTTCAAAAAGTTCAACACCTGCAAGGGAGGGCACTTGCAGACGTGGGTAGGGTCCCAGTGTGGGACATGTGCCATACCAGCGCTCTCTCATACATGAAGACAGTATACCTATGCAAAGAGTCCTTCACGCCAGATGCAATCCTCCCCGCACATCAAGCTGAACACTGCCTTGCAAGTAACAGTGGCCACAAGAAACCCCATCCATCTGGCAAAGAAAAAGAGGAAATGTTGACTCTGCTCATTTTCCTGACTCTCTGTAGAATTAAGTAATTCTCCCACCTTCAGGAAGAAAAACTAAATCTTGGCTTCCTCCTTCTTCGACCTTCTATGCTCTCCTGCCTAACCACCTACCCTACCAGCTAAGGAACTGGCTCCTGATTCATGCTTTCAGAAGGCTATGCCACACCAAAGGCTGTGCGCTGTGGTGGCCAGACTTTCCTGATGACTTGGGGCGGGGGGGGGGGGGGGGGGGGGGGGGTAGGGAATGGTGTTGCCAAGCTACCAAGCCATTAGTAATCAGCAATCCCGGACTCTTATCCCCTAGTAGTCAACAACTAGCTGTGTGACCATGGACCCGTCATTTAACTTTGACACATCTCAAGTTTTCTCGTCTGTAAAATGGAGTAACAACTCCATGCTTCCTTAACCAGGGGAGAATCGAAACAGAAAACGAATGGGAAGGAACAATGGAATTTTCACACACTTGTAAACTAATGTTAGGCAAGTGCCGGTAGGCTGGAAGACGAGGAGCCACCGCCAAGGCAGCCACCGTGGAATCCAGAAATGACTGCCTTTCCTTTAACAACTCTTAAATCCCTTGAAAAGTTTTTTTAAAGAACTGTTGCCGAGGGGCGCCTGGGTGGCTCAGTCGGTTAAGCAGCCGACTTCGGCTCAGGTCATGATCTCACGGTCCGTGAGTTCGAGCCCTGCGTCGGGCTCTGTGTTGACAGCTCAGAGCCTGGAGCCTGTTTCAGATTCTGTGTCTCCCTCTCTCTCTGCCCCTGCCCCATTCATGCTCTGTCTCTCTGTCTCAAAAATAAATAAACGTTAAAAAAAAAAAAAAAAATTATGGGGCGCCTGGGTGGCTCAATCGGTTGAGCCTCTGACTTCAGCTCAGGGCATGATCTCGCGGTCCGTGAGTTCGAGCCCCGCGTCGGGCTCTGGGCTGATGGCTCAGAGCCTGGAGCCTGCTTCCGATTCTGTGTCTCCCTCTCTCTCTGCCCCTGCCCCGTTCATGCTCTGTCTCTCTCTGTCTCAAAAATATATAAAACGTTAAAAAAAAATTAAAAAAAAAAAAAAAAAAAAAGAACTGTTGCCGAGGATGAAAGACCAAGGATTTTATCTGAAGGTGAAAGGAAAATCCTAGCATCAAAATGGCTTTCAGTACTCATTAAAAAGAAATCCATCAATAATGTAACATTCTTTAGTATTGCTTCCTCCTGCACAGGGACTCAATGGTGTTCAACAAGGCTCATTTCTGCCCCGCCCCACCCCAAGGCAAAATGTTTCAAGCAAAGGAAATAGGAAGAGAGGGGCCACAAATCTCCAAATCTCAGAGGGCAAGACCTGTCTCCTTCACAATCTTTGGTTTTAACTGAAATCAGCAAATTGAGAACAACAGATTGAGAAAGGAACCTGGAGCCCAGAACAAGAACTATCTGACACACACGGGACCAGCAGTGACATCTGACCCCCATCACCCTGTTGACCACAGCAGAGAGAAAATGACACACGGTCACGTGCATTCCACACCACGGCTGTCTTACAGTAAACACAAGTCTGTCGAGATACAAGATTATAGGTTTGAAATGGGAATGCAGAGAAGAGCAAGGAATGTGGAAAAAAACAAGGGCTGTCATTTGTGCTCTGAAAACTCCAGGGAGGCACAATGCAGTGGGTGGAGAGGGATGATCCTATGGGCCAGAACATCTCCTTCTCTCATCCCACCCATCTGCTGCGCCTAACTGCACTGCCACAACTGGAATCTTGCATTTGTGGCTCAGTGGTTTAAATCAGGAAGCAGGACAATGTAGCACAAGGAGGGAAAGGTAAAGACCTCCTGATCCAACCCATTTCAAAGGTGAGTAAACGGAGGCCCAGGTCTCTCAGCTCCTAGAACAGAGCTTCGTTCAAGACCTCACACTGCCTTCCCCGACCCTGATGGTCACTGAAATGGGAAGGGGGGAGGAGGTGACGTCTAGACAAAGGAATGGGGTCTT
Organism: Panthera pardus; assembly: GCF_024362965.1. Classification (NCBI taxonomy): domain Eukaryota; kingdom Metazoa; phylum Chordata; class Mammalia; order Carnivora; family Felidae; genus Panthera; species Panthera pardus. Next base: position 31,462,689 of record NW_026526810.1, read on the forward strand.
CAAATGGCCACACACCAAACAGAAATGAGCCAAGTAGCACACAAATGCTGGCCTGTCACCAACCTGAGCCTTGCTCTAGCCCTGGGTGGCAGGCCCTGCCTTGGCCAGGAAGGAGCACGGAGAGAAGAGCAGAGGGTGACCATCAATCACTGAGCTGGAGGAAAGAAAGGGTCCCGGTACCAGCAGGCGGGTGTCCTCAGAGAGCCCAGGGCGTTGGGAAGTTCTCTGTCCCCTGTGGCATCTGGCAGATAGGAACACTACCGGGGCAGGGAAAGAATAGGGAAGACAGGAGACCTAAGCTGAGGGGGAACAGCACCAAGAGACAAACACTGCAATCCCTCAATTCTCACCCTATATCACTCCCATCTATGAGGTCTTGGGCAAGCTACCACCCTTCTGGTCCTCAGTTTCCACACCCATTAAAAAAAAGGGGGGGGGGGCAGTGTGGTTGTCTGGTTATCTCTGAGATCCAAGCCTGGGCACGTGACAGCCAGCTGAGGAAGTACAAAGACTGAGGGTGCGTTCAGGTTGAAAAGCTGAGGATCTTCAAAAGAAGGGAGATGGGAGGGAAAAAAGAGAACTGGTCTTAGGTTCTCTATACAGTCAAACCCTGGACAGCGGGGATGTGGGGGTTACAAAGAGCGGAAGAGAGGAAGAAAGAAGAATGGGCCTGACAGAGGAAGGCAGAGGGGCCAAAGGCACAGCTAACCACTTTCCAGACTCCAGCCTCGGCCAGCCCATCTGTGGTAGGGAGTGCAGTTTAGGCCAGCCCCAAACAACAAGGTGGAGAAGAGGCTCTATACCCTTACACCTCAACCCTGCAGGCCATGCTGGGAAGGGCTGCTCAACTAACTAGGCAATAAAACTCTAGGTCATTAAAAAAAATGTGTTCTTCTGCATCTAGGTAAAACAAAAACAAAAACAGAAACAAAAAAATGGGGCAAAACTCGTCTATGCAGTTATAAAGTAGAAAAGTGAACACCCTTTGGAGTGGGGAGCAGTAACTAAGAGACACGTGATGACTAATTTTAGGTGGCAGGGCCACAGTGCTAAGGTATGTGGTCAAACTTGATTTGGAATGTTTCTACTAAAGTGGGGTTTTGGGGGCGGGGGGAGTTGGAAATTGGTGAACTTTGAGTAAACTGGTGAACTTTGAGTAAAGCAGCAGATTACTCTCCATAATGTGAATGGGCCTCACTCAGTCAGTTTAAGGCCTTAAGAACAAAGACTGACCTCCCCAGAGAAGGAATTCTGTCAGCAGGCTGCCTCTGGACTCCCAACTTCAAGTCTTCCACGGACCTCCAGCCTAGGCTTCCACAATCACATAAGCCAATCCCTTTACAAGTTCCGGTCAGGTCAGTGTCTGTCTGGCTCCTCTCTCTCTCAATGCCCATCTCTTCCTCTGTCTATATACGTGTATCTTAGATACTGTGATCAGATTTCTTTTTATCCTTTTCCTCCTTGCATCTCAGTTTAAATTTCTTTCTTTCTTTTTTTTTCCAGTGTGGATAATTTCTTTCAACCTATCTTCAGGGTCACTGATTCTTTCCTCAGTTCCCTCTGGTCTGCTGATACACCTGTTGACCTTTGATACCGTGTTTTTAAATTTTTCTAGCATTTCCACTCGATTCCATTTTTAGTTTCCATCTCTTCTGAAACTCCTCATTTGTTCTCACAGGTCGTCCATAAATGATGGTTATTTTAAAGCTCCGATTCACCGGAGTCTAGTTCTGTTATCGGCCTTATCTCTTGCAGGTTGTTTTTTCTCTCGTGATTCTTTGTGCATTTTAATATTGCATTGAGTGGTGCATCATAATAGAAGACTAAGGACTGAGGGAAATGGTCTTTATGCTTAGAAATGGGTGCATTCTTCGGTCATGCTGTATTAGTCAGGAATGGAGCTAGGTTTGGGTTTTCTTGTGAATGCTGGTAATTTCAGTGCACCACAGGCTGCAAGTTTCTCGAGCAATGGGTTTTGTCTTGTGCTGAGAGTGGAGCCTGAGCTGCAGAGGTTTTTTTTTTTTCCCCTTCAGTGTTCCCACGCCTCCCTCAGCTTTGAACCGTCCCATGATGCCTGGCCACAGAGTGGGGTCCTTCTCCATGCTCTTGCTCCTCCCCTAGGGGTGGACTGCTATCACTCGTACATAATAGTCTCATGGGATCTCTATGACCACCTTTGATTTACCATCACATCACTGGCTGAAGGTACCCTTAACTGTGTATTCCTCCTGCTGCTTTCCTAAGGGCCTTCTAGGTGTCAAAATGCATGCATCCCCAGAGAAGGCCTGGGAAGATAAAACAGTCAGTATAGTCTTAAAGGAAAAAGCAGTCCACACGTACTGCTGGACACGAAGTAACGACGCGAAGTAACGACCAGGGCCTCAAACTGTACATGGCACAAGCCAGACACTGTGCCTGTGGTAGCCATAGGAAGGTTCTCTCTTGTCCTGGTCTTGAACAGGCCCTGTGAACGTGGACTTCCCCTCCTCTCCATGGCAACCAAAACTCTGCCTTGCATCTGTGGCAGTTCTTGGGCAGGGGAAAGTTTCCTATTCCTCCTCCGGCTTAGACCTCTGCTTCATGTTGGTGTTGAACCCAGCTTTGGGCTTAGATTCTTAGGCAGCTGTGGGAAGACGCGCTTCAGTACAGCCATTCTCTCGCCCGGTTCGTAATGTGCTTCACTGAATTTAGCACAAGTATTTTTTTCCCTTTTCCTTGAGGCTGGCTGCTAATGTAAATCAATTCTTGGCCACCTACTCTTCTCTGCTTGCTGACAGATGTATAGGTGAGCAAAGCCTCACAGCCGTTGCTCTTGAAAGCAGCCCCCAGACCCAGGGCCAGTGACACAGGCAGGAAATCAGCGGCTTCTGGGTCAGCACAAGGCTGGTCTTTCATAAAGGGACATAAAACTACCAGAAAGAAAAACAAACAGACAAACAAACCACGCATGTGGCTGCCATATAATATACTCCATGCTTAATAAGCGCGAGGGCTTTGGGAGTCAGACATGGGTTCAACTCTGAAAGTTACTTGGTCTGTGAACTATTCACTCACTTCCCCTCAATTTTTCTCATAGGTAAAATAGGCAAGTTAAACTATGCGGTCTTTAAAGTCCTTTTCAATGCTAGAAGTCTCTAATCCTAACATCAGATTCGTCCTGTAGTATTCCAAGGACTGAACTCTGCAGCTAAGTCCCAGGGCCAGGCATCTCCACAAACACTGGCCATTTTCCCATTCTGCTTTTTAAAATTTTTTTTAACGTTTCTTTATTTTTGAGAGAGAGAGAGAGAGAGAGAGAGTGAGTTGAGTCCGTGGGGAGGGGGGTTGCAGAGAGAGGGAGACAGATAATCTGAAGCAGGCCCCAGCCTGTGAGCTGTCAGCACAGAGCCTGATGTGGGACTCAAACTCATGAACTGTGAGATCATGACCTGAGCCGAAGTTGAAGGCTTAACCAACTGAGCCACCCAGGTGCCCCTCACTGCCTTTTTTTTAAGTTTATTTATTTATTTTGAGAGAGAAAGAGAAAGAAAGAGAGCGCATGCCAGAGGGGGAGAGACAGAATCCCAAGCAGGCTCTGTGCCATAGGCGCTGAATCCACATGGGGCTCGATCTCACGAACCATGAGATCATGACCTGAGCTGAAATCAAGAGTCGGACACTTAACCAACTGAGCCACCCAGTCGTCCCATCACTGCTTTCTCCTTTGAGACTATACTGCTCTATCTTCCCAGGCCTTTTCTGAGAATACATGCATTTTGACACCAGAAGGCCCTAAGTGTGGCAGCAAGAGGCATACAGACAGCTAAGGGCTCTTTAAGCCAATTATGTGATGCTAAATAAAAGGCTGTTGTGGATGGGGTGCCTAACTGGCTCAGTCAACAGAGCAGGCAACTCCTGATCTCAGGGTTGTGAGTTCAAGCACCACAGTGAGTGTAGAGCTTACTTAGAAAAAAATAAAAATAAAAAATGGGGTTTCTGGGTGGCTCAGCCGGTTAACCGTCCGACTTCAGCTCAGGTCACAATCTGACGATTCATGGGTTGGAGCCCCACGTCGGGATCTGTGCTGACAGCTCAGAGCCTGAAGGCTGCTTCGGATTCTGTGTCTCCCTCTCTCTCTGCCCCTCCCTCACTCCCCCCTACCTCCCTCTCTCTCAAAAATAAACATTAAAAAAATTATAAAAAAAAAAAAAGGTTGTAGTGGAGATTACATAAGCGTGTAATGCAAAAAAATGTTGGAATCATCTGAAGGGCTTAACAAGTAGTTAATACTGTTATGCTGTCGGCAGCTAATTACTGGTTAGCAAGGGTAACATTTGATTTGATAGTGCTCACTACTGATTTACTAAGGACCCGTAGTATGACAGGCATTCTGAGCAATGTAGAGGAGCCCCTTTGGTCTCCTAACAACACCATGATGTGATCACCACTGCCAGCCCCATTCTGATGAAACTCCTATATCCGTATGTTTTCATGCAATAAATCAATAGCCTGGCAAAAATGTACAATGTAGTTAAATACCGCCTTTGTGGCCTTTCACTGGTTTCGCGGCCACTCCCAACAAAGACTGTGGGGCAAAAACTGTCTTGCAGTTCCCCTGATTTTCTCAGACACTGACAGCTCCGTAGTTCAGGAGATGCCGGCCTAACCACACTGAGTTTTGTAGGGGCGGGAGACCAGAGATGGGCTAGAATGATACGTAAGATTTAGATAGCAAAAAAAGGAGAAAGGGCATTCTAACATGGTCTACTCTGTAGAAAATGATATAGAATAGGGATTAAAAATATTATAAGCAAACAATGTTAGAGGAATAGAACTTAAAACGAGAGTCAGGACAAGTGTTTCTCTTCAACGTCACCTTAAATCAAGTGGCTTCCAGGCCAATCAACAAATGTTTCTCAAAGTCAAGAAAACAGGTTTAAATAATTTTTTAAAAAAGATAAATATGGGAGCCTGGCTGGCTCAGTCAATAGATCATGTGACTCTTGATCGTGGCATAAGTTCGGGCCCCAAAACGGATAGGAATCATACTTAAAAAAAAAAATCACATATTCCTATCCTTAAAAAACAAAAACATAAGCAAAATAATAATAACAACAACAACAGGCAATACCCCCCTGCCCCTGGAATCAAACAGGCTTCTGAAATTATACAAACTGCCTTCCCCTGGCATGTTTCTGTAGAGAGTCATGCTGAAAAACACACGCAGGCACACACCCACACAGAGGAACCTCTGGAGTGGCAGGACCACCCACTCAGGCAGACTCTTCTTAAATATTGAACAACATCCTGGATCGGAGAGGGGGTGTCATATTGTTGCTTGAAACAACTGACAGACTATGCTTTCTTCTGTTCCAGTGGACAAAATTTGTTTCATATTAGCCATATATGAATTAATTCCTAAAGGATCAGTCTTCCAGAGAAGTACCAAAAAAATTAAAAAAAAAAAGAGAGAGAGAGAAAGTGATGAAATCTGGAGGCAGATGGGAAAGAAAAAAGAGAAAATGAAGGACAGAAAGGAGTATCACCTTTACCTGAGGGGGAAAGAGGTACGTAAGAACTGTCTGATAAAGAATGAAATGTAAATGTAGTTGAGATGAGCTTCTTAAATGCTGGCCATGTTATACCCACTAACTTAGTCCTCACAACAACATTAAAAACTAGGTATTTTGTTCCCATGTTACAGAAATGGAGATGGAGGCCAGCAGCAATTAAGACTAGGGCTGGAACTCCAAAACTTACCTTCTCTCCATACCACAAGCCAAAGATCACATGTCCTTCCAACAAATCGCCCACCCGATCAACCCTAACACAGGTGTGTACCCTTTAGTGACCGATTCCTTTGAAGCAAAGAACTGTGCTGTACTAAAAGGTCCCGGGAAAGACAACAAATCTACCCAACGAGGAATTCCTTTCAGAGGGAACATCCAAGGCCGATATATTTTGAATGGGACAGGAAGGGAAGAGAAAGGACACGGCCCAGGTGAAGCACACTGGTAGAGGCAGTAAAAATTTGGGTGGCCATAAGAGACCCAGGGGCCTACTGAGGGAGGCAGGGTGGAGAGGAGGCAGCAGAGAGTACTGAAAGCGAGAAAATACCATAGACAACCCAAGTGGAACATCCAATAAGTGTGTGGTCACCCTCAGAAAAATCAAAGGGAGCCCTGGGCCTGGTGGTGGCCACACAATGGGTGTGTTCCTGAAAGGACAAGTTGGTTGATCGTGACCTTGTAAAGACGATGTATCTGACCCCAGATTTTGAGACGCTGATATAGAGAAAGACCTTTCAGAAACTGCCTGTGTAGTAATGGCCAATGCTGCTCTGGGAATCAGCAGTGTGAGTTGTTCTTGAACGAGAGAAAAGGTACAGGACCCGATGCGGCCATCATCCTAGACCTCATAACCCAGAGCCATGAGGAAACTCGAGTCCCCAAGGCAAAAAAGGAAGAGAGCCAATGCTCAGAAGCACAGCTAAGGCAGGAAGATAAATTCAGAAGAAACAGCATTCAAAATGCATCTCCAATTCTAGTCCACATGGAGAAATCATCAATTCTCCAAACCTGTTCTTTCCTTAAGCACATGAACAACATGTCTATTACAGCTTGGCCCCTCTCTTTGATCCAAGTACACACTAGAGGGGTCAGCAAACCTCACCTCTTGGCATACATCATCTCCGAGAAAAATCATACTCCCCACATCACCATCTGGCAATGCTCAGGGAACCCTGCAGGACCACGACTAGAAGTCCATACAAGTGCTCACCTTGTAGAAAACTACTAGTTAGGTCCTCAAATTAATAGCAGTTGGCCTGGTAGGGTCAAAATGTACCTGGCAGAAGTAAAATCACAGACCAGAGGGAAAACTTAATTAAAACCAAAACCCACAGTGCTTGTTTCTGTCTTCTGAAAGGAGGGACGGGGGCGGGGGGTTGGTTAAGTGTTTGTGTTAACAAACCCCCTTCACAGCAAGGGCTACCAGAGGACCAGAAGGCTTGCCGACAGTTTAAAAGGGCCTGATCCTCAGCCATGGCATAGGCAGGAGCAGATCTGAACAGCACATAGGGGTGGAGCTGGAGAAATGATTTAGGCTGCAGAATAAGCTGGGAGAAGCCTGTTTGAAGAGTGTCTGTAAAGTAGCAAAGGAGGAAAGAAGGCACTGGGGCAAAGATCATTTAAAACCAAAGATATCTAACGCCATAAGATTTTAAGCTGTCTTTATTGCTATAATGTAACACACCCTCCCTACCCCAGACCTTCAATCCAATCTGCATTGCACGAAAATAGCTTTTTGTATGTTTCATTCTTGTTGTTTGGTGAAAATCAGGAAAAAAGGGGCCGAATTCCAAGCTGATTCAACACAGAGCAAGAAAAAGAGAAAAAAAAAAAACACAGAAAGGGAAACATGGGTCCTACAGAAGCACAAGTGACCATGAGAATGGAAACCTGCAGGACCACTTCAATCTAGAGGAGGGCAGGGGACGGGGAAGTTGGGTAGACATCTGGCTGATACCCATTTACGCCCACAGCTGTGAAAATGCAATGCAGATTATTCATAGAGCACCCACTGTGTGACAGGCACAATCTGTGCTAAAGGCTAAGAAGGTGCAGATGAGGAAGACTGGGTCCCTGCCCTCACCAGGCTTCGTGTGTGTGTGTGTGTGTGTGTATGTGTGTGTGTAAGAAAGAGACAAGGAGACAAAAATGTAGAGATGAAAGAAAGAAAGAGACAGGTATCACAGTGCAAGCCAAACACAGGGAAGGATACTAACAAGCAGAGCAGTGAGTAAGGTAAGGGAGATGGTAACGCTGAGGTGGGCACAGGGGGCTATGAGAACAGAGATAAAACTTCCAATTCCAAGATTAGGAAAGGAAAGAAAACATAATGCCCAGGTTCAGTCCTGAAGGATAACTCAATTTGCAGCAGGGGAAAGAGCACCCCAGGCTTGGGCATCAGCATGAATAAAAAGGCACTGAAAGTTACAAGCAGTTCCAAGGGGCCAGAAGGTAGGTGCATCCAGGAGAGCGCACAGAGGCCGGAAGGTAAGCTGGAGCTAGACCATGAAGGACACAGCACACCATGCTAAAGAATTAGGTTTGAGGAAGGGGTATTAGGGAAATGTTGGTCACAGGGTACAAACTTGCAGTAGAAGATGAATAGCCTGGAGACCTAATGCACAGTACGGAGATTAGAGTCAACAATACTGTATCATATACGACAAAGCTGCTAAGAGATTAGATCTTAAATGTTCCCACCACAAAAAAGAAATGATAATTAGGTGACACCCTAGAGATGTTAGCTAAAGCTATGGTGGTAATCATAGTGCAATACATAAACGTATCAAATCAGCACACTTATACGTCAATTATACCTCAAGAGAAAAATTTTAAATCTTAAGTTAAAAAAAAAAAAAAGATGGTCCCAGCACACCAGTCTGGAACGCCTCAGGACGTTTAGGGTTCAGCAAAGAGCCATCTGACATCTTAGTTTCCAAAAAATGTCACAAGATTTTAATTTTTTAATTTTTTTTTTAATTTTTTTTAACGTTTATTTATTTTTGAGACAGAGAGAGACAGAGCATGAACAGGGGAGGGCAGAGCGAGAGGGAGACACAGAATCGGAAGCAGGCTCCAGGCTCTGAGCCATCAGCCCAGAGCCCGACGTGGGGCTCGAACTCACAGACCGCGAGATCATGACCCGAGCCGAAGTCGGACGCCCAACCGACTGCGCCACCCAGGCGCCCCTTAATTTTTTAATTTAAAAAATAAATTAAAAATGCCATAAGAATGCTTTCTTATATTTAAATATCTAAAATACATGCAAAATAATCACAATTTAAATATGTGGTTCTGGGATCAAATCACCCAAAATGTGCATATGCAAAATAGATATATGAATAAGTGCAAAAATTCTAGTTTGGAACCTTCACAGAAATGGAATCACGAGCTACACACCTCAGGAGATATACTAGCTTCCTTGAGACAAAGAAGATATAAAAATCTGAAGTCTAAAAGCTGCTGAGCTCAGCTTTCCAAATCCTTGGAAGCCCACAGGGGACTTCTCTTCCAGATAATTAAACTCTCATTACCCTGGTCCAAAGACTGGCTCAAAAAAGGGCTTTGACAGTATTTCTCACACACCTACCCATAGTCCTGGATTCAATTCCCAAGCCCAACACTCATTTGCATTATTGCTACCTATTTACATACAGAAGTGATGGCTGCTTTTCCAGCAATGCTTGAGGCTCACCTATTTCAATTACCGAATCCCAGAGAGCTCTTTTTATTTGCAAAATTGCATCATCAATAATTTGCCTCCAATGTATAAACCATGCTTCTAACAGAAGGCACCAAGAGTATGGAAACAACCCTGAACTTGGAAGTCAGAAAATTTGGAGCCCTCTGTCAACCCTGCCGGTAACTGGCCATGTAACTTTGAACCTCGAAATGGAAGCACACTCTTGTCCTGTATCACAAGAAGCTGTTATGAGCACCTGGACAAACAATGGGTAAGAATGTGTTCTGAAACAGATAAATAAGTAAACACATCAAAGAGGCTTTTCTAAAACAAAAAACTTTTTTCTAAATTATTCTTGGTTAGGGGCACCTGGCTGTCTCAGATGGTGGAACATACGACTCTTGATCACAGAGTTGTAAGTTTGAGCCCCACAGTGGGTGTAGCTTATTTAAAAGTAAAAACAAAAACAAAGAATTAACTACTTAGTTAATTCTTGGTCAGAAGAGTGTGATTGTGGTTGACACTTTACACTAATTATGAATCCTCAAAGAGCATTCAATAATACACCAAAGATCAATATTAGAAAATAAAACCTACTAGGACAACACTCCAGTGCATACTAAATTTGAGATACTGTGGGGCAAAAAAAAAAAAAAAAAAAAAAGAAAACAAGAAAACTGCAAAACCAGTATCATTAAGCATTCTTTGGACCCTGGTCACTTTGGGTTAAAAACTCTGCAGGCTCTGTCTGGCATTCAAAGAGAAGCATGTTCTTACAGCAGAAGATAAAAAGATACGTCCACCAAGCTCTTCCTCTTCACTTCTCCCCACCCACTTCCTTTTCTTCCAAAGGAGAACGCGCTCATTTACCCACCGGCTTGCCACATCCTGCCTCGGAAGCTACTTCCTAGGAGCTGCTCTGCTATTCTGAGAGGAGCTTTAACTCCTTCAGGCCCCCAAACCACTAGTATATTTATGACCTCCCCACCCACCACAGTCATTTCCAGTCTAGTAACTAGAATCCATTTGATCGTATAATACACCGGCATCCTTCGTGCCATGCACTGCATTAAGTTAGCATTTGACCTATAATGGAGTCCAGTAAGAGCCACATCTCTTGGTCCCACTTGGGGGCTCCAACTAGTCCAGCTTTGCTTCATCACCCAAAAAGGACAAAAAGAAGAAATGATTCAAGAAGAGCGATCAAGAAACTCCGTGCACATAATATTGCCCTTGGTATCAGTGAAAACCCAATGAAGCAAATCTCCTGTCCCACACGGGCTCTGTAAGCTAACACCAACATTCATTCATTCCACATTTACAGACCGCTGACTGCATGCCAGGCCTGGCTAGAAATGGAGCATGGAGACAGAACTATTAAATCTCCAGAAGCTCATAGTGTAGATCATGAAACCACAGAAAATATATGAAGATCACACGCACGCGCACACACACACACACACAAAGTGCTTTGCCTCCCAAACAGTTCATGGACAGCCTTGCCAAAACTTTCCTGAGGGAGACCAGGCAAAATTTCAAGGACAAGACAATATCGGACTTCAGCCTTAAAGGAGAGGGTGAACTCCCAAATGCTGGCAATAAACTTGACAGAGAAACCCCAAAGGAAACGTACAAAACCATGCGTAACATTTTACTGACTGCCTACTGAGTTAGGTGTTATCCTACCACCTTACATTTAACTCTCACAACAACCCTACAAGTTAGGTAGTATTATCACCCCCATACTTAACTTACTAATGAGGAAGCCAGGGATAACAGACGTTACGAATCCCAACTGATGTTAAGTGTTTAGGGGTGGAGGACTCCAACCTCAGCTGTCTGCCTCTAGGGATCACTCCTCCAACACAGAGCAAGACTGCCCAGTAAGGGCCAGAACAGAATTCGTAACTGTGGGGAAGCTGGTCATAGAAGAAGAGAAAAGGGCATAATGAGCTCCTCTTTTCCCCTTGCCCTTTACAGTCAAGAAAGAAGAGGAAGATACACAGTTTTTTAAGCCAAGAAATCAACGCTAATGACCTACTACATGAAGACCCTGTACAGAGAAAAATTATCTCCTGCTGTGCTACAACTGGCTTCCTGCTACATACATCACCCTAGTACAGGCTGAACGGACCCCGCTGGCTGGCCAGCCTATGTGTCTCTCCTAAAAGTGCCCCCATAGACAAGAGTATGCACACCCCAGACAGGGGGGGACCACAGAACAGTCCATGGCACACCAGTTGTTGAGCTCCCGAGACTCCCCAAGTCCATCAGCAGAAGAACGTAGAACACTGAAGCTTCCATGACAAATGACAAGTGTTTTTTCAAGCTCCAGGCTTGCATCTTTAATACATTTTAATAATCTTCAGCAGTTTTGGGATTCTATGTCTTATCTGCCATTTTGGAAACCAAAATATGGTGATTTTTGGAGCCAAAGGGCCAAAAGGTATACTGTTAAGAGAGAATTTAACAATATTGTTTTTCCTCTCTCTCTCTACATACTCTTATCACCCGTGCTTTTCATTTTCTTCCTAAAAGTTAAATCCTATCAGTCAAACCCACACAGGGTTACCCCTAGGCTGCAGTTAACTATACAGAAATCTGCCAAGACTTTAATGGCCCTTGCCAAAGATATGGCAAGAGAGGCTGTGAGGGTTAACAGGAAATGAATTCACTCTATGCTGAGGGCATTTAACAGTAAAGTGGTCACCTGTATTCAATTTAAACTGAACATATAGACTCTCCCCTGGCTATAAAACAGAATCAAAGGTTGTGCACTGGGGTGGGCAGAAAACAAGAGCCCTGCACTAGAGACAAATCGAGGGTCCTGGATCTGGATTCAGGCTGTCACTCACTAGCCATAAGCCACCTGGCCTCTCTGGACCCCAATCCCTTCATCATCATCATCCGTGAGGCTGAACTATAAAGGTCTTTTCCATCTCTAACATTTAAGGATAGACAAGTGGGTGTCTATCCTCAGGGGACAAAGAATGCAAGGTGTTGGGGATGAAAAGGACGATTAATATAGAGTAAGGCTATCCGGGTTCAGAAATAGCCTGGCTTAGTGCTGCATTCACCTTATCAGCCTAGATTTATTAGGGGGGTGGGAGGGCCTGGTGGGCTGGAATCACAGCCACCTACAGTGAAATTAAACTCTGTTTCTGCTCCCAAATGAGTTCTGCTGAAGTGTGATTTATCCAGGGAGTGTTAAACAACTCACCGGCAGTATGAAACTGTGTTACCGAAATTGTATTACTGCACAAACTTAACTTTTCCCCAAATGTGATTTGCAGAGAGGATGCAGAGCTGAGAAGCCTGTGTCTACGACCATCTGTCCTATCCCAGTCCCTGGAGAGGCGTGGGGGGAGAGTGTGAAAAGCCACAGGTGCATGTATATTCAGCCACCAATGTCATGTGTCCATCAAGGAGCCCAACATTTGTTGGGGATAAGTGTTCAGCTCCGCCAGCAAGGGAGGCTCACGGATCCATCCAGCCCCAAACATTCCCTGAGCCCTTCTCTACACCAGGCATGGGACTGAAGGAACATCACAGAACAGGGTAGACGTTGGGGTGTCTGGGTGGCTCAGTCAGTTAAGCCTCTGATTCTTGATTTTGGCTCAGGTCATAATCTCACGGTTTGAGTTCGAGCCCCACCATCAGGCTCTGTGCTGAAAGTGTGGAACCTACTTGGGATTCTCTGTCTTCCTCCCTCTCTCTCTCTCTCAAAAATAATAAACTTAAAAAAAATAATAAAGCATTAGGAAAGATGTCACCAACAGCATATGCTTCCCAAATGTTTCTCCTCTGAGCAAGGAAGCGGACATTGGCTAAAAAGGCAGTACAGAGGACTATAAGCACTCTTAGGTGCTGGTGTGACATAGACAAGACCCTTAACCAAGATCAGTTTCCTATCTCTTGAGTAAAGATAACACACAACCCACATGCCTCATGTGGTTGAATAAGGAAACAAACAGATCTAAAAACAATGAGGAGTAGGGGCACCTGGCTGGCTCAGTAGAGCATACGACTCTTGATCCTGGGGTCGTGAATTAAGCCCCACGCTGGACACAGAGATTACTTTAAAAAAAAAAAAAAAAAAAAAAAAAAAAAAAACCAATGAAGAGTATACAAAGCCTCACAGAACAAATGTTATGATTACCACCAACACTGTGACCCTCTTGTGTCAAAATATTAAACTGAAAATAATCAAAATAAGTCAAAGTCGGACTCTGCAGGGATTAGCGGAGCCTTGACCTTTGGAGAGGTGTATCTTCTGCCCTCTTCCTTTACTGCCATGTCAGGGCTTAGTCATTCAGCAAAATTTCACCAAACCAGATGCTAAGAAATACGCTATACGCTGGAGATAAAGATGAAAAGACCCAGTCCCAGGTTTCCCCAATTTCAGTCCAACTGGACAGGAGTACACAAACAACCAAAGCATCATGGGCCAGGCAGAGGGCCCTGGAAGGTGGAAAGACGACCACTGCTTAGAGTGGGGTGGAGGCCAGGTCTGTGATAGATTTACACAAAAGGCAACCTGCAAATTGAGCTTTAACACAAGATTAGGATTCCAACATGGATTGAAAGGTAGAGAAGGGAATCCCCAGAAGACAGTCTGAGTGAGCAAAGGCCAGGACCCATTGGGGAAGACATCTGGATGAACCATGAAAAAGTGAAACCCAAACGTCACCTAGAGCAGAACCCCCCCTGCAAACATCTGGCTTGAAGAACAAAGTGTTACCTTCCCTTTAGGTCAGGGCCTACCCCTCCCTATTACTACACACACACACACACACACACACACACACACACACACACACACGAGCACATTCGGCCCAGGAAATCCTCTTTAAACTCTTGGGAGAAGAAAGCCAACTTCCAGGGTGGTACCTGTCATATAGATGGTGGTCCTTGGAGAAGCTGGGAGGAGTCTGCACTGGGATGTACTGAGTGGCAGTTGCTTCCTACGCACCTTTTGCAGCTTCCTGTTTCACTGAAAATACTTCCTGCACATCCCCCAAATTGCAAATATGCCAGCATTGTCTCTTTCTATCTGCCTAGATAAAGAATAGCTGAAGAGTCCCATTATAGGAAGTGTTTCGGGAGGTGAGAACTTTCTCTCCTTCTCACCTGATAGAGAATAAGGCACCCTGGCAGGGAATCTAGCCCTAGCCCTTATCAGGAGTCTTGTTAATCATAAAAAGCAGTTTACACACAAAGTGTCTATGAATCCTTTCTGCTGGGTGGGTGTTACTATGCCCATTTTACAGATGTGCAAACAGACTGAAGAATGTGAAAGAAGTTGCACAAGATCATTCAAAGGAGTAATAGGCGGGGTCAGGATTCAAATCCACATATGTCGGCTCCAACAAAACCTTTCCCCCGTATCACATGTTCTCCAGGCCATGCTTACTCAAAAGTCATATTTGGGGCTCATGGGTGACTCAGTCAATTAAGTGTCCAACTTCGGCCCAGGTCATGAACTCGCAGTTCGTGAGTTCGAGCCCTGTGTCGGGCTCGGTGCTGATAGCTCAGAGCCTGGAGCCTATTTGGGATTCTGTGTCTCCCTCTGTCTCTGCCCCTCCCCCACTCACACACTGTCTCTGTCTCTCTCTTTCTCTCTAAAATAAACATGAGGGGCGCCTGGGTGGCTCAGTCGGTTAAGCATCTGACTTCGGCTCAGGTCATGATCTCACGGTCCATGAGTTCGAGCCCCACGTCGGGCTCTGTGCTGACCGCTCAGAGCCTGGAGCCTGTTTCGGATTCTGTGTCTCCCTCTCTCTCTGACCCTCCCCCGTTCATGCTCTGTCTCTGTCTCAAAAATAAATAAACGTTAAAAAAAAAAATTATAAAATAAACATGAAAAAAAAAATTTTTTAAGTCACATTCACAGCAGAACCTACTGTGTGACAACCTTTTAACCCTTCTTTGCAGTCCTGGATTCTTTATCTGCCAAAAGGGAGATTGCAACAAATTCCTTTCAATAATAAAATGGCATCTACTTAATACCTACCTGAGTTTGCAAGTGTGCCCAAGTGGTAACCTATACGATTATACGGAGCTCATTATATAAACCCTGAAAGGTAGGAAGGCAATACCATCACCCCGCTTTGCAGAGAAGCAGGCACAGGGTGGTCACATGGTGAGTTAACAGCTGTACCAGGGAAGGAGCTGAGATCTCACACTTTCCCTCTACACAAGGCAGTTATTCAAAAGCACTGCAGCCTGAGGATTCTGAAGCCTGCAGCCTTTCAGACCCCTCTGGAAGATGGGTTAATTTCTGGATTCAAATGAAACACTTGTAGAGGCAGAAACAATTACTTAAAACCTGATTGGGAAGCTGGGCTCTTCGCTGTGCTGTTAGAATCCAAAACTCCCAGGGTGAAACAGTAGGTCCTCCTCAGACCACCCTGCCTCTGGGCCTGTTGACTCCAAAACCCTCATATAAACTCATCCCCAATCTTTTGGAAATTAGACCCAACTCAATAAAACAATACAAGGAGTCGACTGGGTGCTCTGCCCACACCCTCCCCCAACACCACCACCACCACACCACCTCAGGCAGTTAAAGAAAGACCAGAGATCAGGGCTCCCGGGGACCCCTTCCAGCTGTCTCCACCATCTTCAATGTCCTGACTACCTTTGCCTTTGCCCTCTCAGAAAAGACAGGCACTTTTCTGGGTACGCTGCCATCATTTCAACTTCTGTTTTTAATCTCTGACCATACTCATGCATGTGACTTTTCCATTTCTTTAGGGGAAAAAAAAACCAAACTTATTTGTTTCCAAAAGATAACTTTCTAAACCAATGACTATGTCATACTGAAATCAAATATCGCATTTAGGCTTCCTAAAAATATTACCCTGGTACAATGCCTCCTTTTTGCTCCCACGTGCCCACCCTCCAAACACACACACATGCACTTTAGACTGTCATTTAGACACTGGAGTGTATAATTTAAATGTCTTTAATAACATCCACTAAAAGGACATTTGCACATGATTCTTCACTTTACTTCAAAGCAATGATCCAAACTGGAGCTTTTAGTGAAGTGCAGGACCAAATAGGTTAATACATGGGCGGCAAGTGCCAATAATAAAATTCAGACAAGAATTTAAAATGTATTAGATTCACCCATAACGTTGGCATCTTTGTCAATTTTTAGCACAAGTCCATTTCATCCATCCCTCAGCTCAGTGCTGCTATATATTAGGTATATAATATATATCAGTTAAATGAACGTTAACACATTTGAATCTTAACACCCAAGTTTGAAACCTATTGTAATTTGAGTCATAATCTAAACTATCTGACCCTAACACAAAAGCCATTCGAATCAACAGCAAATAACAAGCAGCTGCTTCTATTCAAAGTATACATACCTCTGTCATTTGAACTGTTTTGAAGTTGGCCTTGATTGGAAGACAAATGGCTAGCAGCTGCAAGTTCAATTACAAAGTGGTAGGAAGGCAGACAACCAACCAGGGGGAATCAAAGTGCTGTTTCATACATCAAGCATGGAATTCCTTTCCAACAAAGGTCTCTCGTTTTCTTACGGGCAACCAATCCGAACATGCCCTTTGAACTTGGGACGACACAGGGCTGCACTCTGGGAGAAGAATCTAGTTTACAAGGCCAGGCAAGGCTAGGAGAGTAGAACAGGCACCCATTTCCAGTCTGTTAATTGTTCGGTTTTTTTTCATGTTCGTTTATTTTTGAGAAAGAGAACATGAGCAGGAGAGAGGAAGGGAGGGGGACAGAGGATCTGAAGCCAGCTCCACGCTGACAGCGGCGGGCCAGAGGCAGGGCTCGAACTCATGAACCCCGAGACTACGACCTGAGCCAAAGTCTGATGCTCAACCCACTGAGCCAGCCAGGCACCCCTGTTAATTGTTTTCAAAGAAGAGTGTGGACCAGGGGAAAGCCACCAGGCAACCAGTCCAAAGGACTGGATTAACCAGACCTAGGACACTGAACAGGTTACTTCCTTCCTTTGTCCCTCATTTTCTCCTTCACAAAGTAAGGGGCAAAAATAAATTAATACAAGGGTAAAATTGGATGACCTCTAGGCACTAAGAGAATTTTCTGCAATGATGGAAATGTTTTCATCTGTGCTCTCCGATACAGCAGCCATTAGTCACATGCAGCCTCAGGCCCTTGAAGTGTGGCTTGTGCAGCTTACGAGCTAATTTTTATTTTTAAACTTTACTGAATTTTGGTAAATTGAAATTTAAATAGTTATATGTGGCTAGTGGCTACAGTTCTGCAGAGTGAAACTCTAAAAAGGCCCCTAGATGGGCGCCTGGCTGGCTCAGTCAGTAGAGCATGCAACTCGATCTCAGAGTTTTGAGTTCAAGCCCCACGCTGGGCAGAGAACTTACTTTAGAAAAATTTTTTTCATAGACCTCTAGCATTTTACATAATCTTTGAACAGCTGTGTGGGGAAAAACATGGATGTCAGAGGAGGCCAGACCTGGGTTCTAAACTTAATCCCACCACTTGCTAGCAGTGCAACCTTCTGCAAATTACTTCATTTCCCTGAACTTCATTCTCCTTATTTGGACAACAGAATATTAGGACCTTTCTTGCAGAATTTTAGTGCAAATTCAAGATAATGCACGTAAATAGAACAGAGAGGCTCTCAACAAACGGTAGTTATTTTCCCAGTTATCGTGTCCTTCAGGGATACAATTTCACAGGTCTTCTGACTTCACCTGTCCCGTCCTGATCAAGGGCCGGGACTTAATTATTACCCCACGCATCAACAGCCGTGCTCCTACAGATGCAGCCCCTGTCTGTCGAGAATGCAACCTGCTCCGGAATTGATTCGGGTCCTCAGCTGTGGGCGAGCCAGGAAGCCAAGTCCTCTGTGCCTCCGGAACTGCTGACTTCCTCTTACCCTGTGTCCCCTCCACCTCACACGAGCATTCAGGAATTCACAAAACTCGTCCCCATGATCGCATACCAAGCTGACACTCTGTCCAGTGCCACCCGAACACCTGTTGGTGGTTTCTGGTACTTCCCTCCTGAACTCTCCCCTTGACTTCCCCTAATATTTTATGGCTTCTTTATTTGGAAATGCTTGCAGATAACCTTTCATTTTGTAATTGCTCAGTGATTCAGAATATGCAGAAATAGAAATGCAACAAGCTACACTTATGGCTAACCCAGCATTAGTTTAGTTACCAAAATAAAACAAGGCAAAAGAGACTATGTTTTAGAAGGAATGTTCCAATAAAACAATAAAAACTGTTGCAGTCCCTATCTAGATTTAAGATTTTAAGTAATTTCTACACCCAAAGTGGGACTCGAGCCTACAACCTCAAGATCGAGAGTCACATGCTCTACCGACTGAGCCAGCCAGGCACCCAGTCTCTAAAAATTAATACAATGTGTTAAAAGCCTGTTCCAAGTGTTCCACTGGTCCATCCTCTGGTAAATGGAACCTGTCCACAGCTCCAGTGACCAAGTCTTAAAGTGGACGTAAATGAGTGGCTAAGAGAAGTAGGATAACTTTTCTTCTTCTTTTAACTTTATTTATTTTGAGAGAGAGTGAGCGAGCACAAGCGGAAGATGCACAGAGCGAGAGGGCGAGAGAGAATCCCAAGCAGGCTCCGCACTCAGCACAGAGCCCAACACAGGGTTAGAACTCTTAAATCGCGAGATCATGACCTGAGCCAAAATCGAGAATCAGGTGCTTAATCAACTGAGCCACCCAGGGGGCCCTAAATTTTCTATTAATAATAATTACTGGAATGTTAAGCTGCTGTCTTCTTCCTGTTGGGGGCTGGGGAGGGGGGGGGAAGAAGCTGAAATACAGACTGACGTTCTGGTAGGATTTCACTCTGGATTTGAGTAAGCCATTAGACAAAAGGTTTCCAGTTAGCTTGGAATTCCTGCTAACTTCTGAGCGCCTCCCCCCAACCCCACCCCTGCCCCGACAGGCCCAACAGTCTTGAAGGACTGTTTACTCAAGGACAGTCTGAAATCAAATGGGGCAAATGACTTTGGACTCTCAAATGTGGTGAAGGTCTAGTTTTTTAAAACTAACCTGGAAATGGAAGTTAAAACTCAATGAAGGAATACAATTAACCTGGATCCAGACAAACCTGTAAGTACATTATAACCAGCTAGTCCAGTCTTCTTCCACCTTCCCATACTTCTATACTTAACCTGAATCTGGAACCCATGTAGATCGTTCACTCAACTCACTGTTCGACTTTGTCTGAAAAGTAAATGCATTTAAGAGCATTCAAGACACTGAACCTTTCGTGGTAACAGTTAAACTCAAAATAGGTCAATTCCAGAAAGGCATTCATTTCAAGGGGACTTTTGTCTGTGGTTATTTTGAAAACCACTGCTTTTAAAACTGACATTATGAAGCTTAAAAATAGGCCCTCCTACTAAGGATCCTGGACTAAAATACCCTTTCCTCTCCTCATTTCCTTATTCCCTTTTCACTCAAACACCTAAGAGAGTGGTGATATAGAGGGCCGCCTGTTCAAGAACTTCAGATTACTTGAAAAAAATGCAGATTATTAGTTTAAAAAAATTTATTTAGGATACTGGATAAAGTTACCAAAATTTGGTGCTGGATAAACCTAGAAAATTTTCCAACCAAGTATCCCAAATGAAAACATGTAATATATACACCATAAGAAAATCTAAGCCTGAAAACCACCTCCTCCACTCCAGCTGTGTGAACTCCCAGCAAGTTCCTTCTCCCCTCTGGGTCTGGTTTCATCTCCCAAATGCAGGGAGGAGTCTAGAGGATATGCAAGGTCCCATCCACCCCGAACAGGCTCTGCTTCTATAAAGCTAGGCAGCTGCTTCCTATTTTCATGGCTCCTTGGAAAGAGCAGAAATGTTCCTTGCCCAGAAGGTCCTTGGGAAGCGTCATTATAGTTAATGGTATTCCCCTGGGACATAAGAACTGCTTTTGAGAGCGATGAAAGATGGATATAAAATACAGCGGTGTTCAGAGGAAAAAATAAGTTATGTTTTGAAGATGACACTAGTAAATCCAGAAATGCATTTATATTCAATCCAAAAGTCACTAGATATAGGGGGCACCTAGGTGGCTCAGTCGCTTAAGCAGCCGACTTCAGCTCAGGTCATGATTTCACAGTCTGTGAGTTCAAGTCCCGTATTGGGCTCTGTGCTGACAGCTCAGAGCCTGGAGCCTGTCTCAGATTCTGTGTCTCCCGCTCTCTATGCCCCTCCTCTGCCTGCTTGCACACACTCTCTCAAAAAAATGAATGAACAGTAAAAAAAAAAATTTTTAAGTTACTAGATATAATTGAATTTAACAAAGCCGCAGGATATAAACAATTCATACAACTCAAACCATGGTCAAGATGGCAAATACAAATTTAAAAATGTTCAACCATAACGGCAACAAAATGTTAACTCTTTGAAATATTAACTCAGGACACAACAGAATTATTCAGAAGGAACTAACACCACAACAGAAGAAAGAGGAGACATTAATAAATGGAGAGGTACACCATGAAAGTTTCTCAAGTTTTCATTAAGGATGCCTGGCTAGCTCAGTCAGTAGAGCATGTGCCTCTTGATCTCAAGGTTGTGAGTTCAAGCCACACACTGGGCATAGAGATTACTTAAAAATCTTTTTAAAAAATCTTAAGTTTCCATTAACCCTACCAAATTAAAAAAAAAAAAAAAGACTATCAAAACTACATAAGAGTTACCAGGAAATTTTAGAAATACACTGAAATACCATAAAGACCAAATAAAAGTAAACCGGAAAAATACAACAGATAGGTAGATAAACTTAACAAACTCTAGTAAGATACTGGAACTCAACAATTAGGCCCATTCCTCCAATCAAACACATTAATAAATCCCAGATGGGACGGAATTAGCCATATAAAAGAGAAAAAAGGCTGTAAGAAAAAGAAGCCACACGTTCCTGCGAAGTTGTGACGAGATATGTCCAAATACTAAAAGAAAGTAGGCTATCCCATACAAAAGACATGTTTCCAAAGACAAAAAAAAAACAAAAATGTTTTCTGAACGCAACATAAAAGGAAAACATCCCAGTGGGACAATGTAGTAGCCACATAACTGATAAAACTTTAAAATACAAAAAGCACACTGACCCCAACAAACCACAAGACAAGTAACTGTGCAGAGGTTAATGGAAGACATGAATGAACAAATAAAATACAAAGCAACATAATAACTATTTAGATGAATCTATCAAGAAATCACCAGAGAAGAAAAGTTTGCACGCAGCCTTTCAAAATGTCTAGCTGGTGCCACCAAAGCGGCCCCCCTACCTCTCCAGCTTCATCTCCCACGACCCGCGCCTATGCACCCAGCACGCTCAACTCCTTGCCGGCTCCTCCAGGCATCCCAGGCTTTCCCACTTATGTGGAGCGGCTCTTCCTGCCATGCCCTGCCCCCCCCATTCCCATGGAAATCCTAGCCATCCTTCAAGACCCAGCTCAAATGTCATCTCTTCCGTGAAGGCTCTCCTAATCTCCCCCACTGGATGTGCCATCTTCCTCTTCTCAGTGAGCTCTGACAGTACTTTCTTTGTACATCAGGGCACTTTTCTTACTCTGCAACCATTTGTGTCCTTCCTCTTGGGCCCCTGCTACCTCTCCCTCTCCTCCTAGGAGATTTTCGAATCCCTGGAGGCAAAGGCAATCTTACTCAACTACCTACAGCTTCGAGGACAGTGAGTTACATTAAGCATTCAATAAAGACAGCTTAAATGGAATTGATGAAATACAGAAAATAATCCCATTTCAAAAATACAGCCCCCCTAGCTTCTAAGATAAAGCAGACTGACCTTCAAAGGAGCCCTTTAGTGCCTATTAAACTATCAAAAAATCACTAAATTTTACAAAACAACAACAGCAACAAAAAAACCTTCCTGAGGTTTAAGAAAGTTGAAATATAATTGGTTGCATCTTTTTTTGGAACATATTCTCTAAACACGTAACAGCAGTAACATGGTTCGTCGCCTCTGATTTGGTGTGAAAATTAATCTAAAAGCAGAATAAATTGGTTCAAAACACAAGACCATCAGTACCTAATAAAAATCTGGAAGTCACCTAAATAATCAATGAAAGTATCATTTATAAAGCCAGACCCAATCAAATTCTACCCTTCGGCCAAAAAATGACAAGCAGGAGAATTATGTCTATGTGTAAAACCGAGGGGGTTGGAGAGGACACATCCACTGATCACAACCATGTAAATAATCGAATCACCAAAAAGCTACACTAGAAAACTTAATGTCTGTAGTTCCCTTTTTCAAAAGGTGTTTTTACATTCAAAAATTTTTTTAAAGTTCTACTAAAACAGGCAAATATTCAAAAAAAAGGAGGGTTGGGGGGGAAGAGGCCACACCACCCTTGTCCACTTTTTCTTAACCCCTGTGTAACCTCTTCTTAACCTGACTCCCCTGCTGACATCAAAGCAGGATGCCCCTGGGAGCTACAATGAGAAATTCGAGGCAGGATCAACATTTTCCACAGTCTGCCCTGCACCAGGATCCAGAGAACGAACACCTGCTATTTCAAAACAAAACACCATTCATCCTCGGAGGAGTTAACTTAGCAAACAGGTACAGGAGCCTCCAAACGAATGGCTCGCATGGGATTTCAGGTAACAGAACCAGGGCACAGGACATGAAGTGAAGACACAAGAGGCAGTAAGACAATAACATGATGTTCCAAAACCAGCAGCTTCTGGAAGGAAACAACATAGACAAAATTGGGACCTTCAGCTTTCTTTTCAGGCTCAACCTTCCTTTCTGCCCAGCCTGTGGGTTCTCTGGGTTTGTTTTCTCAACATGTCAGAAACATTCACCACGGCTTAACCTGTGCTTCCTGGGGAGGCTGTGGAAATACTACCAACTCATACATACAAAGGAAAGCTAGCAAGATGGTTTTTTGTTGTTGTTGATTTCTTTGTTTAAACATTATTTTGGTTTTGTCCAATCTACCAATGATTTGCTGTATCAACAGTGTTACAGACCCAGGGGTCTAAAAAGGTATGGTCCCTAATCAAGTTGAAGGAAAAGAGACATAGAAAAAACAGTTAGTGAATAAGAAAACATTATGGTTTTAAAATGATATTGCATTTAACGCGATGTTTATTACACAATCTAGACCAGAAGTACAAAAGAGGAAAGAGAAAATGTGAATTAACATTAAAAAGGGCATTAAGACTCAGGATGAATTTTGCTCTTTGGGTACTTTTAAATTATGTATTAGGAATTTTTCGAAACATACAGAAAGATGGAAAGAATAAAAGGGAAACTCATAAACTAACCAACTAACCAACTGAGAACATTTTGCCTCATTTGCCTCATCTACTATGTGTGCATGTGTATCTTTTTTCCTGAACCCTTTTTTTTAAATGTTTATTTATTTATTTTTGAGAGAGACAGAGAGCACAAGTGAGGGAGGGGCAGAAAAAGAGAGAGAGAGAGAAAGAGATACAGAATCCAAAGCAGGCTCCAGGCTCTGAGCTGTCAACCCAGAGCCCTACGCAAGGCTCAAACCCACGAATCGTGAGATCATGACCTGAGCTGACATCAGACTCTTAACCTGACTGATCCACTCAGGCACCCCTTTCCTGAATCATTTCAAGTAAGTTTCATGCATCACCTATGAATAACAACTTTCTCCTACATAATCATAATACATCTAAAAAATTAATAATTCTCTATTCAAATTTCCCAGATTGTCCCAAGAATACATTTTATAGCTATTTCATTTTTGAAGCAGTATCCACCCAAGGTTCATGCATTACATTTGGTTAGCATGTCCCCTTAAGTCCGTTATTCTAAAACCACACCACTCCCCCCCCCTCCCTGACTTTTGCCTGTGACACTGACTTTCTAAAGAAACTGGGTCAGTTGTCATAGAGAATGTTCCACATCCTGGATTTGTCTGATTGTTTCCTCCTGGTGTCATTTAACTTGTTCCTCTGTCCCTGCATTTACTGTAAACAGGAAGTTGGGTTTCAGGCTTGATTAGATACAGGTTTGGCTCAGATTTAAAAAAAATTTTTTTAATGTTTATTTTTGAGAGACAGAGACAGAGCACAAATGGGGGAGGGGCAGTGAGCGAGGGAGACACAGAATCCGGAGCAGGCTCTAGGCTCTGAGCCATCAGCACAGGGCTCGATGCAGGACTCGAACCCACAAACTGAGAGATCATGACCTGAGGCAAAGTTGGACGTTCAACCGACTGGGCCACCCAGGCGCCCTGTGGTTTGGCTTAGATTTTAAGACAGGCAGCATATAAAATGTCCAAATCAACATGATTTATCAACATTTGTAATCTGGTATTAAGAGCAAAAGAGAACAGCTTTTTGAGGAGGAAGAAATCAAAGTGGCATCATTAACAACACTTCCCCTTTGAACAGCATGCGAAGTGCTTTCACATGCGTAGTGCTTTCACATGCGTTATTTCAAATGATGCTCACCTGCTCTCCTTCCCTCACAGGTTTGTTATATTATCATCCTCGCTTTACTCATAAGGAAAACGGAAGCTCACGGAAGTTAAATGACATGGCCGAGATCAACAATTAAGAAGTGATATAACTAAGTCTCGAAGCCAAGTCCTAAAGTAGCATGGAGTTACTCAGAAAACACTATGTGGGAGATGAGATTTATGCCAGGTCTTGAAAGATGGGCAGGATTCATTCATTCCAGACAGTCTGCTATATGCCAGGGAAACAGCGGTACACAAGAAAGTCACGGTCCCTGCCCTCACAGAAGCTAAAGCGTGGTGACACAGAGAAAAAAAAATAAAATCATGTAGGAAAGCGGAGGAAGGCATTCCAGACAAAGGAAACCATGCGAGGAAGAACAGACAGAGGTAGGAAGCAGTATGCTGGAGCAAAGGGAGGCCAGTAAAGGGGTCAGTGTGGATCACAACAGGTGCAACTGGGAAAGAGAAAAATCAAACCAGATGGGTAAGGCAAGGCCAACAGCTACTCTACTAAAGTATCCTCTGCCTTTCTTGCAAAGATGCAGAAGTGAAAGTAAGAATATTCTTTTTTTTAAAAGATTTTTTTAATGTTTACTTATTTTTGAGAGAGAGACAGAGTACAAGCAGGGGAGGGATAGAGAGAGAGGGAGACATGAATCTGAAGCAGCAGGCTCCAAGCTCCGAGCTGTCGGCACAGAAACCGACGCGGAGCTCGAACCCGCAGACCATGAGATCACAACCTGAGCCGAAGTCAGACGTCTAACTGACTGAGCCACCCAGGTGCCCCGAAAGGAGAATATTCTAAATGTTCATGACCAAACAAGGGCCCCACATATCTCCTGGCCATGGGTGAAGTCATCTTTATGAACCTTTTTGCCCTTTCTGTATCTGCTGCAACAACAGCAGAGGGCGTTCTTCCCAAGAACACAGGCTTTGGCTGGCCTTACCCTTCACCTGAAGTTCTCAAACGACAGCACCAGTTATCAGTTATTGCGGCCTAAGAGCGGTAGACACATCCAAGTTCACAACTACAAAATGAGTCCCAGAAAAGGCCCTAAGAGACCCCCGAAAAGCACATCAGCCTGTCTTCGCCCCACCCTCAAGGGCCTTCACATTGTAACGGACGTGTGTCCCTTACAAACCTGGCAGAAGTGCTGATGCCATGAGTTATGCCCTGAATGCAACAATAAGTAATAATTAAGTACGTCTGAGTGTTTTAGAGTTACGGTGAAAGAGTTCAAAGGCCAAAATCTGTGGATGCCACCAAGGCCAAGCAATGCAGCCTTCTGTTTGCTCAGCACCTCATGGCCTTCAAAGCACTATTACACGTGCGACCTTGTGTAATCTTCACGACACTCCCTCAAGGGAGGTAGGCATGCTCTGTGTCATCACCAGGTCGCTACTGAACACCGGACGACGTTCTCCTCACTGGGCAAGGAACACAGCCAAGCCCCCACCTTCGTGAAGCTTACGTATTAGCGAGGCAGGGGAGCGCAAAAACACTTGACACACAGGGTGATGTTAGTCGGAAGTGCTCTGAAGAAAAACCGGGCAACATAACGGGGTAGAGAAGGACAGGGAGTGCTGTATTACAGACAGAGCGATCACGGATGACCTCTGTGAAGAGACATTTGTACAGAGATCTGAAGGAAATGAGAAGAAGCGTCCAGTGCACATTTTGGGGAGAAGAGCATCCCAGGTTAGATGGAATGGCAAATGCAAAAGCTCTGACCTGAGACTATGCCCAACCCGCTGTGGGACAGCACAGAGAACAGTGGGCTGGAGCGCACGAGTAGAGGGGGCAGTGGAAGAAAACCAAGGACCTGACTGGGTGGGGCCTTTGTAGGCCATTAAGGTAAAGATTCTGTAAGCCATTATCATCTCCACTGGACAGGTAAGGAAACTAAAAGTCAGGGAGTACAGGAGCACCGGGGTGACTTGGTCAGTTAAGAGTCATCTCTTGATTTCGGCTCAGGTCATGATCCCACAGTTCGGTTCGTGAGTTTGAGTCCCTCATCTGGCTCTGTGCCAAGCCTGCTTGGGATTCTCTCCTCTCTCTGCCCCTCCCCTACACGTGCTCGCACGCGCTCTCTCTCTCTCAAAATAAATAAATAGACTTAAAAAAAAAAAGTCACTGGGAATGCAAGCTGGTGCAGCCACTCTGGAAAACACTATGGAGGTTCCTCAAAAAATTAAAATAGAACTACCCTATGACCCAAGAATTGCACTATTATTTATCCAAGGAATACAGGTGTGCTGTTTTGAAGGGACACATGCACCCCATGTTTATAGCAGCACTATCCACAATAGCCAAAGTATGGAAAGAGCCCAAATGTCCATCGATGGATGAATGGATAAAGAAGATGTGGTATATATACACAACGGAGTATTACTCGGCAATCAAAAAGAATGAAATCTTGCCATTTGCAACTACGTGGATGGAACTGGAGGCTACTATGCTAAATGAAGTTAGTCAGAGAGGGACAAAAATCATATGACTTCACTCATATGAGGACTTTGAGAGACAAAACAGATGAACATAAGGGAAGGCAAACAATAATATAAAAACAGGGAGGGGGACAAAACAGAAGAGACTCATAAATATGGAGAATAAACCGAGGGTTACGGGAAGGGTTGTGGGAGGGGGGATGGGATAAATGAGGGGCACTAAGGAATCTACTCCTGAAATCACTGTTGCACTATATTCTAACTAATTTGGATGTAAATTTTAAAAAATTAAAAAATAAAAAATAAAAAAAAGTCGGGAAGTACAAAGGACTCGTGTGAAATCAAGGTTTGTGTGAAAATGTGAGGTTTGGGGGAAATGCCCTGTGCCGCGATTTCTTCTCGGGGCTCAGTGTTCTCGTCATGAATGAAAAGTGTTCTTTAAGAAACAAAGAAAGAGATTAAGGATGTGCCTCATCATGGAAGGAGACCCAACGTACCCCGAGCAATGCCATTTCTGAGTACATTCCACAGGAAACTCTCACGAGAGTCCAAAAGGAGACGTGCACAAGGATGGTCGTGACCGCGCTGTTTGATGCAGCCGGAGGTTGAAAACAAAGTTGTCTAAATCTAGAGGAATCAACAGAGGAGGGGAAGTAAAATGTGGTATGTGCACAGGAACGGTCAATAGTATCACGTAGCATCATGAATAGAGGTCAGAAACACGGTATCTGGTTAAAAAAAAGTAAAGACAAACCGGAACAAAAGTTGGGGGTGGTCACTCTGTTCAAATATTCCTGGTTCTCCTCCTTCCCAGAAGCCCCCCTTCCTTTGAAGGCCAGCGTGGCCATGTGACTTGCTTTGGCCAAGGAAATGGAAGAAGTGACATGTGTCACTTCTGGACAAAAACTTTAGGAGACAACGTGGTTTACAAAATGCCCTTCTCATGTGAACGTATTTCAGAGACGGTGCCTCCATAAGCCTGGATCCCTAATGGAAGCCAGTGAACAGAGACTCCCACTAACCTGCAAGTGTGTTAAACTGTAAGATTTTTTGGTTGTGTGTTAGCTCGGCGTAACCTAATCTATCCCAACTGAGGCACATTTACAGCACAATAGTAATTTTTATAAAATCTGAATATACTTAGAGTAAACAACATGATGATCTGATACACATAGACAAATGATGATTACAGTCAAGCTAATTAACAAATATATTCCTTATACAGTTACCATTTTTTGTGCGCAGGACAGCACTTGAAATCTACTATCCTAGCAAATTTCCGGTATTCAATACAGTATTATTAACTATAGTCACCATGCTGTACACTAGATCTTTAGACTTATTCATACTACGTTAACTGCAACTTTTTCCCCTTTTTTTTTTTTTTTTTTTTGAGAGAGAGAGAGAAAGAGTGTGAGTACACGAGCCAAGGAAAGACAGAGACAATCTCTAACGTGAGGCTCCATCCCAAGACCCTGGGCTCATGACCCCAGCCCAAATCAAGCGTCAAGTCGGATGCTCAACTGACAGCCACCCAGGCGCCCCTTAACTGCAACGTCGTACCCTCTGACCAACACCCCCACCTCCCCATCCCTGATCTCTCTGCTCTGCTTCTATTTTTTTTTAGATCCCACACGTAAGTGAGATCATGCAGTAATTTTTTTTTCTGCGTCCGGCTTATTTCATTTAAATTTTTTTTTTTTTTACATTTATTTATTTTTTGAGAGACACAGAGAGACAGAGCACAAGTTGGGGAGGGGCAGAGAGAGAGAGACACAGAATCCGAAGCAGGCTCCAGGCTCCGAGCTGTCAGTACAGAGCCAGACGCGGGGCTCGAACTCACAAACCGTGAGATCATGACCTGAGCCGAAGTCGGATGCCCAGCCGACTGAGCCACCCAGGTGCCCCGGCTTACTTCATTTAATATAACATCTTCCAGGTACATCCACGTTGTCACAAATTGTAGGATCTCCTTTTTTTAAGGCTGAATAACAACACAGTCACATTCAGCACTCTACGCACAGAAACACACAAAACAACGCCATCTACCTCCCAAAGGTACACATACCCAACAAAACATGGAACTATAAGACCATGCATTCAATACCGTAGAGTGGGTGAGTGGGTGCCTGTGAAAGAAAAGGAAATGGAGAGGGGGAAATGACTGCAAAGGGGAAGACAAAAGAAAAAACGGAAAAGTATAAAAAGGTTTGCTAAATACATTGTACAAATATTAGAAATTTAAGTCACCCACTGATTTACTCAAACATTTTGGCACTTCATATGTGCCAGCTACCGTATTCCATGTACTACTTACAGAGCAATGAATCAGGAAAAGGCTGCCCTAACCTTATAGTTTATGGTGTACAGAAGAGAGGGATCTTTCAAACATCCTAGTAAAAAAAAGTTAGAGACAGTGAACAAATGTCATTTAAAGAAAAAAAAAAAAATCAGGTGATGGGCACTAGCGGGCTCAGTCAGTGGAGTATGCAACTCTTATTCTCGAGGTCCGGCGTGAGTTCGAGGCCCACACTGGGCATGGAGGCTACTTAAAAAAAAAGGAGAAGGAGAAGGAGAAGGAGAAGGAGGAGGAGGAGGAGGAGGAGGAGGAGGAGGAGGAGGAGGAAGAAAAGAAAAGAAAAGAAAAAAAAGACAGGCACTCTTTTAAGTGCCCTGTCTTAAAAAAAAAAAATCTGGTGAACATGGGAAAGTGACCTCCTTTAGAGATTAGGTGGTCTGTGAACACCTCTGAGGAAATGACACTGAGGCAGAGATGATGATTGCTTCCTTCCTAGCATGGGCAGAGGAAGCGATGATTCATTCTAGGCAAAGGGAGCAGCATGTGCAAGGGCCTGGAGGGAACACAGACCATCCCAAGGAGGAAGTGAAAGAAGACTAGCAGAATGGAAGAAAGGAGCGGCAGGAAATGTGGTCGAAGAGATGGGGGTGGGGGGCCCCAGTGGGCAAATCACTTGGTCTCACAGCCCGATAGGAGTCTGGATTTCATTCTAACTGCAATGGAACCAGGAAACCATTTTAAACGGGAATAATATGATCTTATTTCCAATTCATTTCATGCTAACACTTAGCTCCCTTGCAATATGCTCAGACATTTCTGCAAAACTCGCAAAAGAGGTATTTGTGCCCTCTTTTTCTTCAAGGACCCCCACAACTTGCATAAACTTCAGGTCCCATGTAACCCAGCTCTGTCTGAATGCTTTAAGTGCTAAGTTAGAGGTAAAGCCCAAAGTGCCAAGCAACCACAGAGGAGAAGCAACCTTGCCAGTTACCAAGAGATCCTTAATGTCACTGGACAGGACCGCGTTCCGAACTGTGCCCCGGTCTAATCACAGAAATCACGAGAACAGCAGCCTTGCTTGAGAAATACTCTTAAAGGTGAAAGCTGAAGGTGCGTACAGCTTTCCTCCCATTCGTGCCAGAAGTGTAGGGCAACAGTCCCTGTTTGTCTCAGGCAGCCTACACAGAGATGCCTCCTATTGTAACACAGCAATGAGTCATGGAGGTACATGCAGATGATACAAAAACCTAAGCGATCGCTGGGAGAGCCCTTTATCCAGAAGCAAAGGCACCTTAACATACATACCCACCACCACAAACGGAAATTACCTTCTAGTTTCCTTCAGCTTTCTCAACATTACCCAGTAAGGAAGACACCAGCAGCAGCTAACATTTATGGAAGGTTTACTATGTATTATTAGCTCCCTGGATCTTCACAAAGACCATAGGTGGGTTCTATCAATTAGCTCCATTTTCTGCAGGTGAGAAAACTAAAACTAAGCCTTCGGGAGACTGAGAGACCAGCCCCAGGTCACAAAACCACAGAGTAACAGGGCCAAGGCTTCAACCTTAGCCTGACCCCAGAGTCCAACCTCTTAACCGCTGCTGAGAATCTCCCAGTCCCACCAAATTTTTCTGCCACCAACTCCAGGGTAGTTTATTCTTTTCCTCCTTGTATTTTCTTTTAATGAGATTCCTCCGCTTGGCAAAAATACAGTTGTGGTGTCACAATTAACAACAGAATGACAACAGGTACTTCCACTCAGTACCCACCTCCAAATCAAATAGGAGCAGGATGGTCAGGCCACAACATTCAACCAGCCACTGTGGTCAAAACTTGCCCTGCCCTGTGCTGGGGCACTTTTAGTTTGTTTTAAGGGGATAAAATCCTGTGCAGGAAGTCTGAATAAATGCCTACAAAGAATCTGACCTCTACAAGTCAATATTATGCAAAAGAGACACTTCAGGTTTTTTTGTTTTTGTTTTTTTTTTTGAGAAAGCACCAGTGGGGGAGGGGCATACGTGGAAGCGGGGGGGGGGGGGGGGGGGGGCAGGGAGAGAGAGGGAAAGAGAATATCTTAAGCAGGCTCCATGCTCAGTGCGGAGCCCAGGGCGGGGCTCCATCCCATGACCCTGGGATCATGACCTGAGCTAAAATCAAGAGTAGGATGCTTAACCGACTAAGCCACCCAGGCGCCCCAACATTACAGTAATGTACTGAAGGGGGTCTGCTGGGAGCAGGTCTGAGGAACCTGGCTCAGTTCACATGACAGGTCCACCACTGGCCTTGTGATCATGAAAGAGATGGACAGAGCCACGAACCCAGAAGGTCCCCAGGCTATTAAAATCTAAAGAGAGAAAGGAAGGTTATAGAAATCACCAAAGGGCAGAAGGCTCAGGCCTACTCCACCATTTCATCAGCTAGCTTCCATGCATCTCCAGTGTGCAAATAAAAGATTAAGAACCAAATATTTTCCGGTTAATTCTCCAGCTAGTCCGATCTCTCTCCCTCAGTCTTGTCCCTCACTCAGGACGCAACACGAGTTGTGGCAATTCAGAAACACCCAATGGCACAACCTCATCATTGTTTAATGAGATAAAGCGCTGGCTTGCGAACATACTGGAACCCGCAGGATGGAGCACCTTGTGTATGGTTTTCCTGGCTTTGAGTTCCTGTCTCAGGTCAGGAGTTTAGGGCTCATGGTAAAGTACGGAAAGCTAGAAGAGACACTAGTGGGGAGCATTTCTGAATGAATGAATGAATGAATGAATGAATGAAGCAAGCAGTTGAAGAAGAAGAAAGCAGCACCCTTGGAGACAAAATAGTTTCCAGGAAGAAGGCCAAGGACCCTCAGCCCCTGAAGTCGGCCAGGGGAAAGCCACGGGGATATTGGTGTACCCACGCCCCTGCTAGCCAGCGAGCAGCCGCAACGAGGCACTCCAGGCCCACAGGTGTCACGCACAAAGGTGAGGACACTGCTCACCAGTCCCAACTCCACACTTCATACCCTAAGCCGGCCTCAAAGACACAGAAGCGATCTTAATTCTTTCCAGGACATCTACTCCCTTCTCCCCTGTACAGACTAGGATCTGGGGAAAACAGCCGGGGAGGGGTGGGAGAGCAGGCAGTTTTCATCTTGGGGGGGGGGGGGGGGGGGGAGAAAGTGAATGGCCAGGGATCAAGGATGACTGCAAGGCTCGACAGAGGAGGAAAATCGGGACACCTTGGGTCCACCGACTGGTCTGAGTCAGGAGCACAATCTCTGCTTAGTCACCGATACCTCGGCAGCCAGGAGTTCCGCGCCCCTGCCAGCCCGAGACGTACGTGACGAACCCGAGCTGAGCCCCGCGCGCCGCGCACACCCGACTCGGCTCCTATACCCCAGCAGGGGCCTCCGCAGCCAGGCCCGGCGCTCGCCGCCCACCCCAGACTTACTCCGCCGAGCTGGTCCCGTTAACCGCGGAGCCGTCGGGGGCCGGGTTCAGCTGGATGGGCGTCGGCTTCTTCTTGGGCATTCTGGACCCGGGAAGGCGCTTCTAACTCCGAGGGGAGGGCGGCCCCTCTCTTGCTTCCTCCCTCTGAGCTGCCCCACGCCCGCCGCGCAGGGCCAAGTCGGGGCCACGGGCCCGGGGGCAGCCTTCGGGGGGCGCGCCCCGCGTGGTCCCTTCAGCGCCGAGGGGCCGCTGGCGGTCTCTGGGGACCCCCGCCCCACTCGCCCGGGGCTCGGCTTGGCGCGCAAGGAATCGAAGGACTTCCCAGGCGGCGCAGCTCGGCAGCGCGGGATTCCCTCCCTCTTTTCCTCAGTCAACCGGTCCCTAGGGTTCGATAGACACCGCCAAAGCCCTGCTCCAGCTTCAGCCTGGAAAGTACAGCCGCCGCCGGCGCCCTCCCCGCCGCTCCGCGCAGCCGTCCCAGGGAGGGAATGGAGGGCGGAGGAGGGGCGGGGAAGGGGGAAGCCTCGCCCCTCCACCCGGACTGCTGCGTTTCCCACACACCCACTCGGCTCCGCCCCTATTGCCGCGCCGACAGCCAATGGAAGCACGCCTCGGCGGCAGATGACGCGGAAATACGTCACGGGGGCGCGGCACGCTGCCCTGGGGGCGGAGTCCGGCTCTGGCTCCACAGCGCCCTCTGCTGCCCCGCGGCACTTAGGTAGAACCACCGGGAAAGGAGGTCGTGGGTCCCGGCTCCTGCAGCGAACAGCCAGGTGGGCTTCACCAGGCCCTGTTCGAGGCGGTCTCCTCGACTGGAGCGCCCCCCTGGGGCCGGGTCACATTGAAGGAGTTGAAATAATAACATGAATATGGAAAAAGATATCTTCTCATTTCTACAGGAGAGAATGCGTGGGGGAATAGAAAACTTGCCAGGAGACTCCTTGCGTCAAACAAACTGACAGATACATAGATTTATATAAAATTGTAATACGCACTACTCAACTACTTATGAGGGTGCAGAGAGGTGGGTACTCAATACTGATGAGATTGTAATAGGGGCAACGGTTTTTGGAGCAGATTGGTAGTTTTTTGAAGTCTTGAACGCCCCTCCCTTTAAAAAAATCCTTGGGGCGCCTGGGTGGCTCGGTTGGTTAAGCGTCTGACTTCAGCTCAGGTCATGATCTCACAGACCGTGAGTTCGAGCCCTGCGTCAGGCTCTGGGCTGATGGCTCAGAGCCTGGAGCCTGCTTCCGATTCTGTGTCTCCCTCTCTCTCTGCCCCTCCCCCGTTCATGCTCTGTCTCTCTCTGTCTCAAAAATAAACGTAAAAAAAAAAAAAATTTAAAAAAAAATCCTTTAGGGGCACCTGGGTGGCTCAGTCGGTTAAGCATCTGACTTCAGCCCAGGTCATGATCTCCCCGTCTGTCAGTTCCAGTCCTGCCTAGGACTCTGTGCTGGCAGCTCAGAGCCTGGAGCCTGCTTCATACTCTGTGTCTCCCTCTCTCTCTCTCTCTCTCTCTCTCTCTCTCTGTCCCTCCATCGCTTGCACACTCTCCCTCTCTCTTTCTCTCTCTCTCTCAAAAATAAACATTAAAAAAAATTTTAATCCTTTAAATCAATTAAATCCTGTAAACCAGTTCTATGAAACTTAATAAAGGAGGCACAATACCTTTTTTTTTTTTTTAGGAGGCAAAATACCTATTCTTAAAAATGTGGATTCAGGGAGGCAGAGAGTGGGGAAAAAATAAAAATAAATAAATAATCAAAATGTAAATTCAGTCCTTCTCTTCCCCCTTCACCCTTCCTATTCCACCCTAAAGGAATTTGGTGTGCAGAACAAAGTAAACGTCCGCACCCAGTGCTCCAAGAGAAGCGTGTCAGCCACCCAGCTGTCTGCAGTAAGGTTTCCTTTCATTTTGTAGCCCTTGATAGTGTTTGAGTTTTTATTATGGCTATAACTTGATTAAGAATATTTAAATTTTTTTTTATTTTTTAATGTTTTTATTTTTGAGAGAGAGACAGAGACAGTGAGCAGAGGAGAGAGAGAGACAGAGAGAGACAGAATCCGAAGCAGGCTCCAGGCTCTGAGCTGTCAGCACAGAGCCCAACGCGGGGCTCGAACCCATGAACTGTGAGACCATGACCTGAGCCAAAATCCAACGCTCAACTGACTGAGCCACCCAGGCGCCCCGAACATTTAAAATTTTTTAACATTAAAATGAGAACGTAAACTAGTGCAGACACTTTGGGAAATAGTCTGGCAGTTCCCTCAAACACTTAAATACAATTACCATATGACCCAGAAATTCCACCCCTAACTATATACTCAAGAGAAATGAAAAATGTATATCCATGCAAAAACATACACACAGATGCTTATGGAAGCATTATTCATAACAGCCGAAGAGCGGAAGCAACCCAGATGTCCATGAACTCACGAATGGATAAACAAAATGTGACATACCCATACAATGGAATAGTACTCAGCCATGAAGAAGAATGAAGTGCCGATCCATGCTACAGCATGAATGACTTCGAAAACACTATGCTAAGTGAAAGAAGTCAGTCATGAAAGACTACATATTGTATGATCCCATTTATATGAAATTGTCCAGGATAGGTAAATCTATAGAGACAATAAGTAGATTAGTGTTTGTTTAGGGCTTGGTGGGGCAGGTGAACTGGGGACTGCAGAATGATAAAGACGTAAGGCTTCTTTCTGAGGTGATGACAATGTCCTAAAACTGACAGTGGTGATGGTTACACATCTCTGTGAATTTATTTAAACCATTGAATTGTACACTTTTTTAATTTTAGAGTTGGGGGAGAGGGACAGAAGGAGAGAGAGAGAGACAGAGAGAGAGAGAGAATTTTAAGCAGGCTCCACATTCAGCACAGAGCCCAACACAGGGCTCAATCTCATGATTCTGAGATCGTGACGTGAGAGGAAATCAAGAGTCAGAAGCTCAACTGACTGAACCACCCTGGTGCCCCCCGAGTTGGACACTTTAATTTTGTTTTTGTTTGTTTGTTTCCTTGCTTTTAAGTAGCCTCCATGCTCATGGAGCCCAATGTGGGGCTTGAACTCATGACCCTGAGATCAAGAGTCACATATTCTACCAACTGAGCCAGCCAGGTGCTCCTAGGCAAAGATTTCTTAAATAAGGCACAAAAAAAACAATCATAAAGGGAAAATATGATAAATTGGACTCTGTTAGAGTTAATTACTTTTGGCCTTCAAGAAGGATTAAAAGAGAAAAGACAATTATACTGCCTATGTACAATGCAACACAAATTTGGGGCACCTGGGTGGCTCAGTCAGTTAAGGGTCTGACTCCTGATTTTGGCTCAGGTCATGATCTCACAGTTTGTGGAATTCACTTCCTCGTCGGACTCTGTGCTAACAGCATGGGGACTGCTTGGGATTCTCTCTCTCCCTCTCTCTTTGCCCCTCCCCTGTTCTCTCTCTCTCTCTCTCTCTCTCAAGACAAATAAATTAGCTTAAAAAAAAAAGAAAGTATTTACAGGAATGTTCATAACAACACTATTTGTAACAGTTATCACGGAACAACCCAAATGTTCATCAGCCATAAATAAATAAATTGTGGTAAATTCCTACAATGAAATGTTCTATAGTTTGGTGAAAATTGACTACAATTACTTGCAACAATATGAATGATCTCAAAAATACCCTGTTGAGTAGAAGAAGCTAGACATAAAATGTAATACTAATACATATATATACGGGCAAACCTAATCTATGGTGTTAGAAGCTGAGACAGTGATTATCCCTGAGGAGTGGAATAATATGCTGGTAAGTTAAAGGGGGCTTTTTAGGTGCTAGTAATGTTTGCTTTCTTGATCCAGGTATAGGTTGTACAGGTGTATTCCATTTATGATTTATGTACTTTTCTGGATGTATGTTACCCTTCAATAAAACAATTACAAGAGAAAAGAAAAAGAAATTCACTCAACATGAGTGCCTGGGTGGCTCAGTCGGTTGAGCCTCCAACTTTGGCTCAGGTCATGATCTCACAGTCTGTGAGTTTGAGCCCCGCGTCGGGCTCTGTGCTGACGGCTCAGAGCCTGGAGCCTGCTTCAGATTCTGTGTCTCCCTCTCTCTCTGACCCTCCCCTGTTCATGCTCTGTCTCTCTCTGTCTCAAAAATAAATAAACATTAAAAAAAAATTTTTTTTTTAAAGAAATTCCCTCAACATTATGAATCATCTGGGAAATGCAAATCAAAACTACAATGCGATATTGTTAGAAGGCTATCATCAAAAAGAAAAGTGATAACAAGTGTTGGCAGGGTGTGGAGAAAAAGGAACCCTTGTTCACTGTTGGTGGGAATGCAAATTGATATAGCCAGAATGGAAAACAGTATGAAGGTTCCTAAAAAATAGATACATACAGGGGCGCCTGGGTGGCGCAGTCGGTTGAGCGTCTGACTTCAGCCAGGTCACGATCTCGCGGTCCGTGAGTTCGAGCCCCGCGTCAGGCTCTGGGCTGATGGCTCGGAGCCTGGAGCCTGTTTCCGATTCTGTGTCTCCCTCTCTCTCTCTGCCCCTCCCCCGTTCATGCTCTGTCTCTCTCTGTCCCAAAAATAAATAAAAAACGTTGAAAAAAAAAAAATAGATACATACATACATACATACGTACATACATAAAAATAACATTACCATACAGTCCAGCAATCTCACTTCTGGGTATTTATCCAAAGGAATTGAGATCAGGATCTCAAGGAGATATCTGCACTCCCATGTTCACTGCAGTATTATTCACAATAGCCAAGATATGGAAATAACCTAAGTGTTTGTCAGTGGATGAATGGATAAAGAAGATGTGGTATTTTTACACAGCGGAATATTATTCAGCTACAAGAAGAAAGAAATCCTGATACAAGAAGAAAGAAATCCTGATATTTACAACAACATGGAAGGACTGTGAGGGCATTATGCTAAGTGAGAGATGATACCTCTTAAGTGGAATCTTAAAAAAGCCAAACTCAGGGAAAAAGAGAGTGAAAAGGTGGTTACTAGAGACTGGGGTGGGGGTGGGGGTGAAACGGGGACATACTGGTGAAAGGTATAAACTACCAGTTATAAGAATAACAAGTTCTGGGGGCGCCTGGGTGGCTTGGTCGGTTAAGCGTCCGACTTCGGCTCAGGTCATGATCTCACGGTCTGCGAGTTCGAGCCCCGTGTCGGGCTCTGTGCTGACAGCTCAGAGCCTGGAGTCTGTTTCAGATTCTGTGTCTCCCTCTCTCTCTGCCCCTCCCCTGTTCATGCTCTGTCTCTCTCTGTCTCAAAAATAAATAAACGTTAAAAAAAAAAAAAAAAAAGAATAACGAGTTCTGGGGATATAATGTAGAGCATGGTGATTATAGCTAATAATACTGTATTATATACTTGAATGTTGCTAAGACAGTAAATCTTAAATATTCTCTAACAGAAAAGAAATGGTAATTATGTGACAGAATGAAGGTGTTATATAATGTTATGGTGGTAATCATTTTGCAATATATAAATGTATCAACTCGACAGTTGTACACCTTAAATTATACAATATTCCGTGTCAATTATATATCAATAAAGCTGGGATTGAAAAAAGAAAACATTTTTTCTTAGAAAATAGGTCAGACTGACCAAAATGTGTTTTTATTTGTTCTGTTTTGCTTTTTAGATTGAAAGAGTAATAAGGGCTTTCTCACAATAAAATACTATGTCTCCTGAGCATTTTGTTTTTTGTTTCAAATTGTGTGGGTTTTTATTTTTTCATTTTAATTTCTTTTAGTTTATTTTTATTTCTTTTGAAAGAGCGGTAGAGCAGGCTGGGGAGGGACGGGGAGCAAGGGAGACAGAGAATCCCAAGCAGGCTCTGCACCATCAGCATAGAGCCCAATGCGGGGCTTGAACTCACAAACGGTGAGATCATGACCTCAGCTGAAGACAAGAGCCAGACACTTAACTGACTGAGCCACCCAGGCGCCCCTCAAATTGTGTGGGTTTAAAAAGGTACAACTAAAAAAAATTTTTAAATAAAAAACTATATAACTAATTACAGTTCAGTATGTGGGGAAAAAAGCTAAGAAAGTATAAAAAGGAAATTAAAAACCATTGATGATACACTACCCAATGATAGCTTCTGTTTACATTATGGGGGCTTGTATTTATCTTAGCCATACTCACATTAGGTTGATATTATAGGATCAATGAACTTTATCAATTTATGAGCTATATTTTAGAGGCAAGTCCATATTTGCTTCTCACAAATTAAGATTTTTTATTCTCTTATAGGAAAAAGTCAGTTGGGAGATTCAAAATAAAAAAATGCCAAGGTATTGCACATAGAAGTTATTCTATATGAACAAACTCCAGGCTACACTTTTTTTCTTACTTATTTTACTTTATTTTATTTTATTTTCTCTTTTTAATGCTACAGTTTCCTACTCTCTAGTCAAGAGAACTCTGGTTCTTTATTAAATGCTTTCACTAGCATTAACTTTGTTGGCCTGTAATTCACTTGTCTAAGGTGGGGCTAATTTTTAAGTGGTTTAAATAAATAGCTAAGAAATATAATCCATTGTCTAGATTTTTAAGCTCCTGTGAGTTTGGCAGCTGTTCCCGACTAGTAACTGAGGGAAGGGTCACAGTGTGAAGGGTAACACTACCGTCCCCACCCCCTTCAGAGGAGGTACATCCACTTCCTCAATGCTGGTTGTCAAACATTCCAAATGCAATGAAACCACTGGGTTATTTTGGGAACCACTTTTAATGGTCACTTGCCCTTCATTTTAAAGGAAAAGAGGCCTCAACAAGGTGAGGAATGATGTAATGCAATTGCTCTCTAAGGATGTGGCTTCAGCCAGACAGGATGTCAGATCTGGCACCTTTTTTTTGGAAGGGTGTGGGGGTAGGGACCTCACCCCAGCTTGGCATCTGAGAGAGACGGGGTACTTGGCTTTTCACCTTTGGGTAGCATAGTGAAAGAAGATATACTTGGGACACACCAGCTTCCTACAGTGCAGCTGTGGAAAAGGAAGTCTTGACTTCCTTTAGAATCACAATCCAGGATCCCGGATATTCTTGTTCTCAAATCTGGTCTGAGAGTAAACAAATCTCTCCCCTAGGACATTCATTTGAATGCTTGTCATCGTTACTGAGGGTTGATGGGGGGTGGGAGGGAGGAGAGGGTGGGTGATGGGTATTGAGGAGGGCACCTTTTGGGATGAGCACTGGGTGTTGTATGGAAACCAATTTGACAATAAATTTCATATATTAAAAAAAATAATAATAAAATAAAATTCTAAAAAAAAAAAAAGAATACTTGTCATCGTTGATCTTTTTTTTTTTCCTTTTTTTTCATGCTTTCTTCTACTCAGCTGAAAACCCCTGTATCACCCTGTTCCCACCAAGTGCTTTGCAAAGATTAGAAGCAGGAAATTTAAAATGAGAGTAACCATTTGATCTACAGTGATCTGAGAGCTATGACAAGAGCATATAGGGCCTCCACAGGCCGACCCACCCTAACAGCTGACTGGCAATCTTTTTATAATTCACACTCTTTCTCGAAGGCCAGGTCAGCTTATAGAGAGCTGAGAATTTGCCTGGAAAGAGTTTCATCTCCAACAACGAACTGTGCATGACACATAGTCCTGGGTTTATGTATATTTTACAATATTTTAAACTATAATTATTGATACATCAACGTGTTCTGCAGTTTTGTGTATTCCCAAGGAGCAAGGAATCTCTGCAATGTGCCAGATTGTTTTAATTGTACAGTCTCATAAAATATAAAGTATTGTCGTTATAATGACAGCATTGTAGTGTCATCATAATTACCACTAAACCAAATGGCTGTTTATCCTTGCTCCTTTGTGGGCTTCCTCTGAACAGATAGGCCTTTATCTATTGGTGCAGCATGGGATCCCAGATTGGCCTGTGATATGGGGATTCTGCATATAGAGAATGGGATACGGAGTTATTTTAGAATTTTAGGGCTGCACTATAATAGTCAAGGGGTTCAATCACCCCATACTATAAATGGGAACGCAGCCTCAAAATGTTCAGTGGCATCCTACAACACCGCATACCTCGTTAGTGGTAGAACAGGGACATACCTCCTGATTCCCAGGTCAATGATCTTTTAAAGAGTCGGTATCTTGAGTGCCTGGCTGTTCAGTCAGAGGAGCATGTGACCCTTGATCTCAAGACCCTGAGTTAGAGCCCCAGTTTGGGTATAGAGATTACATACATACATACATACATACATACACAAATCAGTCAGTCAGTCAGTTAGACAGTCAATCAGTTGGTCAATCAGTCTGTCTTGATATCTTCCCAAATAGCAGACAAGTAAAATTAGTTTTTTCTTTTGTTTTTGTTTTTAAGTAAGCTCTAAGCCCACTATGGGGCTTGAACTCAAGATCCTGAGATCCAGAATGTATGCTCTACCCACTGAGCCAACCAGACACCCCCAAATTAGCTTGGCTTAATCAGGATGGGGGAGCGCCTGGGTAGCTCGGTCAGTTGAACGTCAGACATCAGCTCAGGTCATGATCTCAGAGTTTGTGAATTCGAGTCCTGTCCCTCACTCTCTCTCTGCTCCTCTGTCAGTGCAGAGCCTGCTTCAGATCTTCTGTTCCCCTCTCTCTCTCCCTCCCACCCTCGCTCTCTCACTCTCAAAAGTAAATAAAACGTTAAAAAAAAAAAACACAGTAATGAGGATGGGGTGCTTGACTAGCTCAGTCAATGGAGTGTGTAACTCTTGATCTCGGGGTTGTGAGTTCGAGCCCCACGTTGGGTGTAGAGATCACTTATAAATAAAAGCCTTAAAAAAAGTCATCAGGTAAGTTTGTTTAGCTGTGGTATTTTCTTTTCTTTCTTTCTTTCTTTCTTTCTTTCTTTCTTTCTTTCTTTCTTTCTTTCTTTCTTTAATGTAGGCTCCACACCCAACATGAGGCTTGAAACCATGACCCCAAGATCAAGAGTGTCACATGCTTTGCAGACTGAGCCAGCCAGGTGCTCCTGGCTGTGATATTTGCAAGCATCTCCAGTGAAAATGACATTAAAGATCTTGGTGGTGCCATAAATAATAACTTGTGATTATTTTTCATTTCTCTACTTTTTTCTCTAATTTTGATATTTATCTTCAGTTTTAAGTGATGCCAAATCATATTTGGCATAAGTTCAGTATATTTGGATAGAACTACACTTTTTCTAAGTTCTGTGAATTTGGGGCCAAACTTAGAAACTGACAAATCTGGATATCATTTAAACTTAGTTTATAACTGTTTTCTTTTTTTAATTTGAGAGAGAGAGAGAGAGCATGCAAGAGTGGGGGAGAGGAGCAGAGGGAGAGAAAGACAGAGAGAGAGAATCTCAAGCAGGCCCCACACTCAGCATGGCTCAATGTAGGGCTTGATCCCACAACCCTGGGACCATGACCTGAGCCAAAATCAAGAGTCGGATGCTTAACCAACTGAGCCACCTGGGCACCCCATTTTCAAACCTTTTTTTTTTTTTTTTTTGTAGAGAGAAAGAACATGAGAGCAGGGGAGACAGGCAGAGCAGAAGAGAGGAGAATCTTAAGCAGACTGAGTTGCCCCACATGGGGCTCAACCCCCTGACCCTGGGACCATGACCTGAGCCAAAATCAAGAGTCGACAGGGGCACCTGGGTGGCTCAGTCGGTTAAGAGTCCGACTTCGGCTCAGGTCACGATCTCATGGTCCGTGAGTTTGAGCCCCGCGTCGGGCTCTGGGCTGATGGCTCAGAGCCTGGAGCCTGCTTCCGATTCGGTGTCTCCCTCTCTCTCTGCCCCTCCCCCGTTCATGCTCTGTCTCTCTCTGTCTCAAAAATAAATAAACGTTAAAAAAAAAATTTTTTTTTTTTTAAATTAAAAAAAAAAAAGAGTCGACAATCAACTGACTGAGTCACCCAGGCACTCCTATAACTGTTAAAAAAAAAAAGAAGAAGAAGAAGAAGCAATTTCACATAAAGTCCATAATGCATACAGTGCAAATTTAGGAATTTATTTGATGGAAGTTAGCAGAGATGTGCACAAAGATTTATATTCAAAGGGATGTTTGTTTCACCATTACTTATAATAACAGAATGTAGACAGAAATTAATTATTCTTTTATACTCAACTCGTTTGCTCTCTTTTATTGAATTCAATTTTTTTTCTTGGAAAAAAACATATTTATTTTTGAGAGAGAGAATGCAAGCAGGGGGATGAACAGAAGATCTGTAGTGGTCTCTGCGCTGACAGCAGCGAGCCCCATGCAGGGCTTGAACTCGTGAACCGTGAGATTATGACTTGAGCCAAAGTCAGATGCTCAATTCACGACCTGAGCCAAAGTCAGATGCTCAACTCACGACCTGAGCCAAAGTCAGACACTCAACCAACTGAGCCACCCAGGCTCCCCAAAACTATAAAAAAATTTTAAGAGTAATTACCTTTATTATTTTTTTAAGATTTTATTTTTAAGTAATCTCTACCCCCAACATGGGGCTTAACCTCACAACCTTGAGATCAAGAGTCACAGGCTCTACCAGCTGAGCCAGCCAGGTACTTCAATAGGAATTACCTTTAAAAACAAAGACTTGCAGGGGCGCCTGGGTGGCTCAGTCGGTTGGGCGGCCAACTTCGGCTCAGGTCATGATCTCGCGGTCCGTGAGTTCGAGCCCCGCGTCGGGCTCTGGGCTGATGGCTCAGAGCCTGGAGCCTGCTTCCGATTCGGTGTCTCCCTCTCTCTCTGACCCTCCCCTGTTCATGCTCTGTCTCTCCCTGTCTCAAAAATAAATAAACGTTAAAAAAAAACAAAAAAATTAAAAAACAAAAAAAAACAAAGATTTGCTGAATGGGAAGAAAAACTTTCCCTTTTATTTTGTACCTTTTTTGTATTGTTTGATTTGTCTGTCCATGTAAATATACTACTTTCTTTTCTTCAAAAACATCCACAGGTATTTCCCAGAGGGGAAGCTTATGGACAATTTTTGGTATCCTTCTTTGGATTTCCCTGTGTTAAAAAGTATTAAATTGTATTATCTTTAAAATTAACCTCCAAAACTAGGGAATTTTATGATGTATCTGCATGATGAAATTCATTACATTAGTTTACTTATTTTTTTTTTAAAGTGCTTATTCATGGGGCACCTAGGTGGCTTAGTAGGTTAAGTGTCTGACTTTAGCTCAGGTCC
Source organism: Panthera pardus (assembly GCF_024362965.1). Lineage (NCBI taxonomy): Eukaryota > Metazoa > Chordata > Mammalia > Carnivora > Felidae > Panthera > Panthera pardus. Next base: position 31,506,782 of record NW_026526810.1, read on the forward strand.
TGATCTCGCGGTTGTTAAGATTAAGTCTCACATCAGGCTCTGTACGATCAGTGCAGAGAGATTCTCTCTCTCTCTCTCTCTCTTTCTCTCTTGCTCTCTCTCTCAAAAAACATAAATAAATAAATAAATAAATAGATAAATAAATAAATAAACAAACAAATAAACTTAAAAATATAAGCTTAAAAAAAACTTTAAAAACATAAGTAAGTAAATAAATAAGTAAAATTCGTTTTTGAGAGAGAGGGAGAGAAAGTGCAGGGGAGGGACAGAGAGAGGGGGACAGAGCATCTCAAGGGGACTCTACTCTGTCAGCACAGTGCGCAACGGAGGGCTCTAACTCGAGAACTTGTGAGATCATGACCGGAGCCAATGTCGGACCTAACAGACTGAGCCACTCGGGCGCCCTATCACCAGTTTATTATTAAAATACACTATCAGGGTGCCTGGATGGCTCAGTCAGTTAAGCATCCACCTGTTGATTTCAGCTCAGGTAATGATCTCATGGTTCCTGAGGTACAGCCCCAAGTCAGGCTCCATGCTGACAGCGTGGAGGCTGCTTGGGATTCTTTCTCTCCTCTTCTCTCTGCCCCTCCCCTGCTCACGTGCACACACCGAGGCTCTCTTCCTCAAAAATCAATCAACTTAGAGATAAAATAAAACATAGTATGATCACGTATGACACAAAGAGAGATTGAGAGAGCAAAGATAAAGGAAGTATCTTAACATGTTCACGGTGTTTATTTTTAGGAGGTAAACGTATGGTTGTATTATTTTATTTGTTATTTTATCTTTTTCGGTATTTCCAGATCTTGTTGGTGAGCATCTATTAGTTGATAGCGCCCCAGATGCAGTCTCTTTTTTGTATGTAACCTCTACCATCTATATGTTGATGAGCCCCAATTTTCTTTTTTTTTTTTTTAATTTTTTTTAACGTTTTTTTTATTTATTTTTGAGACAGAGAGAGACAGAGCGTGAACAGGGGAGGGTCAGCGAGAGGGAGACACACAATCTGAAACAGGCTCCAGGCTCTGAGCTGTCAGCACAGAGCCCGATGCGGGGCTCAAACTCACTGGCCGCGAGATCATGACCTGAGCCGAAGTCGGCCGCCCAACCGACTGAGCCACCCAGGCGCCCCGATGAGCCCCAATTTTCTTACTGCTAGACCAGACTTCTCCTCCTGCCTTTCAGACAGAGCCAACTGCCTCCTTGGGATTTCTAGGTGGATGTATCAAGGTGCATCTCAAACTGAAAGCATCTAAACCGAAGCACTTGATGCCACTCCCTCCCTCCACTGTAACCATCTTGACTCCTCCCTTTCCAGCACCACCCACATCCAAAATGTCACAAGAACTAAGTCCTGCTCTGGCCCTGAGCTTCAGAGGCTCCACTCTGGCCCCTTGTCTGGCCACACCCTTTCTCTCATTGTGAGGAGACCACAGGGCCAAGGGGTCATGCCTGTGCATGGCACACGCCTGTGCCCCACCACCTTCTAGACCATTCTCTGGTCAGCCAAGACTCCCGAATTCCATGTCCAAATAGTGCAGAGCTTGCTCCCAGATGCACCGCATCCAGGTGTAGACTTCCCTAGGCCCGAGGGGTGGCCAACAACCTATTTAAAGAAGGAGTAGACAGGGGCGCCTGGGTGGCTCGGTCGGTTAAGCGTCCGACTTCGGCTCAGGTCATGATCTCACAGTCCGTGAGTTCGAGCCCCGCGTCGGGCTCTGTGCTGACAGCTCAGAGCCTGGAGCCTGTTTCAGATTCTGTGTCTCCCTCTCTCTCGGCCCCTCCCCTGTTCATGCTCTGCCTCTCTCTGTCTCAAAAATAAACGTTAAAAAAAAAAAATTAAAAAAAAAAAAAAAGAAGGAGTAGACAGAGCTAGGTTGGTGGGATCGATGTTCATTCACGTACCTATGGGTGAAGGTCTTTGAAGTGTGGGGGTGCAACTGGAGGTGGGAAGAGAAGGGGGAGGAGACAGAGGAAGGAAGTCCAGCAGCCAGCTCTCCCCATAGTTCATCATGCCATTCCAAGGAATGTGAGATCGCTAAATTCCAACTTGGCCTTCTACCTTGTTATGAATATTTTTCAAGATAGGAGGATAGAACACATTTTATTTAATGGCCTGCCCTGCAATTTGTAACTTTTACCTATGTAAGCATTTGGTGTCGGGCCTCCACTTAGTCCCTGGCCCTGGGCTTTGCAAACATCAGGAGTGGGGCTGCCTAGAAGTTCTAGCTCCCGTACATATGAGATTCCTAACTGGCCCTCCTCTGACCTCCTGATGGTCCATTCTTCGTAGAGCAGTTCGAGGAGCTTAAAAAACAAACAAAAATGTGTTTTCTGCTTAAGGCCCCCCAGTGGATCCATCTCCAAAATGTTTGTCAGAACGTTCCAGGCCTGCCACCTCCACACCTCACCTCCTCCTACTTTCCCCTTAGTCACCAAACTCTGGGCACTGTGACCTTTCCTCCTTCTGAACACACCTGCTGGTTGCTACCTTGGGGCCTTTGGACTTCCTGTACTTCCTGCCATACGACTCTGGCAAATGTCACTTCCTAATTCTTACTACACCCTCTCTCCAGTCGCTCCCGATCACATTACCTTTTTGTTTTCTTCTTTGTTATCTTCCTTGTTTTTTACTTATCTTCTAGTTTTGTGTTTTCTGGGGTTTTTTTGAGAGAGAGAGAGAGAGAGAGAGGGAGAGACAGCACAAGTGGGGAGGGGCAGAGACATGAAGAGAGAATCCCAAGCAGGCTCCACAATGCCAGCGCAGAGACCAATGTGGGGCTCAAACCCACGAAGCCATGAGATCGTGACCTGAGCAGAAGCCAAGAGTCGGACGCTTAACTGACTGAGCCACCCAGGCACTCCACTATTTTCTGGTTCCCTGTTGGAAGAGAGGGACTCCTCTGTCTTGTTCACCATTTCATCACTGGCTCCGAGAACCATACCTGGCATACAGCCAATCAATAAATGTGTGTTGAATGAATAAATCTCTCCCTTCTCTTGCTGACCAGATCCTGTAAACGATACCTTGAAGCGCATAAATGAAGTATACGACCCAATGTGATCTCTGTTTTATAAAAGAGACTGGTAGCCAGGAAAGTTTGGGTTACACTGTAAATCAGTAGCAAAAATTAGTCAGGGTCCAGCTCTACCTTCTCAATAACCCCAGGCTCTTTCCATAGCAATGAGTTACCTACCCGAGAGCTCACTGAAACTGAAGAATCTATCCTCTCCATGTGTCTTTGTATAGTCTTTGTGAAAATAACTGAGTCGTACTATTCTAGTGAAGAAAAAATTCTTTTTTTTAAATGTTTATTTATTTTTGAGAGAGACAGAGAATGAGCGGGGGAGGGGCAGAGAGAGAGGGAGACACAGAATCGGAAGCAGGCTCCAGGCTCCGAGCTGTCAGCACAGAGCCCGACGCGGGGCTCGAACCCACGAGCTGTGAGATCATGACCTGAGCCGAAGTCGGACGCTCAACCAACTGAGCCACCCAGGCGTTCCAAGTGAAGAAAAAATTCTTAGCAAGCTTCTAAAAAACCCAACTGTGATGTGCTGCAGTGCCCTTTTATTAAAAAACAAAAAAAAGAAATATTCGTAGACTTTTACTCAAAACTTTTTGTCATAACTTTTCTGCCCTTATCAGCAATGAAAACTGTATGGTTTCTTTTCACATGGGAGTATTTTGTTTTATTTCAAGCCACTTAACCAGCTTGCAGCGTAAACATGAAAAGAAGCGTTCTCACGTTCAAGGGTTAAGACGACAGGAGAGAACAATTATAAAATGAAATAATCAGCTAAATCACGTGGCTTTTTTTCATTCCTCTCCTAACAATTGTGGTACCTCTTCTATTTGTTTTTGTTTTTTTTTTAACGTTTATTTTTTTATTTTGAGGCAGGAAGGGGCAGAGAGAGGGAGAGAGGGAATCCCAAGCAGACTCTAAGCTGTCAGCACAGAGCCCAATACAGGGCTCGATCTCACCATGAGGCCATGACCTGAGCAGAGACCAAGAGTCAGATGCCTCGCCTATTGAGTCACCCACGTGTTCCTATTCTGTTTAATTTGGTTTTTTGGGGGAATTTCTTCAGATTTTTAAATTAAAAAAATTTTTTAATGTCTTTATTTATTTTTGAGAGAGAGAGAGAGAGAGAGAGACAGTACCAGCAGAGGAGGGACAGAGAGACAGAGAGACGTATTTCACGAAGCCAGCTCCAGGCTCTGAGCTGTCAGCACAGAGTCCAACATGGTGTTGAACTTGTGAACCAGGAGATCATGACCTGAGCCGAAGTTGGACGCTTAACTGACTGAGCCACCCAGGCAGATTTTTAAATTTTTAAATTTTTAAGTAATCTCTCCACTCAATGTGGGGCTTGGAACTTCGACCCCGAGATAAAGAGTCATACGCTCTATGGACTAACCCAGCTAGGCACCCCTTGTTTGTTTTTCAATACAAACAAATTAAAAATAATAATGAGAAAAAAGCAATCACTCATTCAATTCCTGTAAGGTAGGATGAATTCAGTGCCATATACTCTTGAAAACTGGGAACTCAGTAAATAAAATCAAATTAGTTTAAATACTATTGAGTGTATTTTCTTCTGTGTTTTTTTTAATTTTTTTTTATTTAAAAAAATTTTTTTAACATTTATTTATTTTTGAGACAGAGAGAGAGAGAGCACAAACAGGGGAGGGTCAGAGAAAGAGGGAGATGCAGGATCTGAAACAGGCTCCAGGCTCTGAGCTGTCAGCACAGAGCCCGACGTGGGGCTTGAACCCACGGACCACGAGATCATGACCTGAGCCGAAGTCGGATGCTCAACTGACTGAGCCACCCAGGCGCCCCTCTTCTGTGTTTTAAAAATATCTCTTATACTTTAAATCTTTTTTCTTTTTTACAGACCCATGATCATGTAAGATAGATAGCACACGTTTAAAGTATAAAATTTGAACAGTTTTGACATATGTGGAGAAACCATCAACACAATCAAGATAGTGAACACATCCATCGTCCCCCAATACTTGCTTTGTGCCCCTGTAGAATCCTTCCCTCATCTGCCCATTGCCACAGTATAGTTTGCATTTTCTATATATTTTTTTAATGTTTATTTATATTTTGAGAGAGAGAGAGAGAGAGACAGAGTATGAGTTGGAGGAGGGCAGAGAGAGAGAGGGAGACACAGAATCCAAAGCAGACTCCAGGCTGCTGAGCTGTCAGCACAGAGCCCAGCCCGGGAATTCAAACTCACGAGCCATGAGATCGTGACCTGAGCCGAAGTCAGAGGCTCAAGCGACTGAGCCACCCAGGCACCCCTGCATTTTCTAGAATTTTATGTAAATAGAATTGTATGTCTGCCTTCTTTCATACAGCATGATTGCTGAGTTTCACTCATGTTCTCGTGTGTGTCAATAGTTCATTGACTGCTCAGTAGTGTGCCATTTTATGGGTATACCACAATTTGTTTTTTTTTCTTTAAAGTTAATTTTTTTTTTAGAAATCTCTACCTACGTGGGCTCGAACTCACCACACTGAGACTTGCATACTCTTCCAAATGAGCCAACCAGGTGCCCCCACAATTTGTTTTTCTATTCACCTTTTTTTTTTAAAGTAATCTTTGCACCCAATGTGGATCTAGCCAGAGATCAAGAGTCACATGCTCCAGAGACTGAGCCAGCCAGGAGCCCCTCTACTCACTTTTTGATGGACATTTGTGTTGTTTCAAGTTTTTTAGCTCTTACAAGTAAAGCTGCTAGGAACATCTGTGTGCAAGTCCTTACGAAGATATGTTATAATTTCTCTTGGGTAGACACCCAAGAGCAAAATGGCTAGGTCATACAGTAGGTATATGTTTAACTTTTTAAAACATGTCCAACTATTTTCCAAAGTATTTAAACTCTTTTCCCTTCTCATCAACAGTGGAGGAGTGTTCCATTTGTTCTACACCTTTGTATGTGTAGAACACATACATACTATATGATCAGTCTTTTCAAGTTTGAGCCATTCTAGTGGATGCATTGTCTCATCCCATTGTGGTTTTAAAAAAAATTTTTTTTTAACGTTTATTTATTTTTGAGACAGAGAGAGACAGAGCATGAACGGGGGAGGGTCAGAGAGAGAGGGAGACACAGAATTTGAAACAGGCTCCAGGCTCTGAGCTGTCAGCACACAGCCCAATGCAGGGCTCAAGCTCACGGACCGAGAGATCATGACCTGAGCGGAAGTTGGATGCTCAACCGACAGAGCCCCCCAGGCGCCCCCCATTGTGGTTTTAATTGCGTTTCCTTACTGACTAGTGCTACCCAGCATCTTAATTACATGCTTATTTAATCTCCATGTATCTTCTTTGGAGAAGTGGATGTTTAAATCTTTTGCAAGTTTTGATTGCATTGTGTCTTATTACTGACTTGTAAGAGTTCTTTATATACACTATACAGTATACAAGTCCTTTGTCAAATAAATGATTTGCAGCTAATTTCCCCCCGCCTGTGGTTTGTGTTTTCATTTTCTTTAAAGAGCAAACGTTTTCAACTTTGATGAAGTCAGGTTTATTGATCTTTCTTTTTGTAGTTCGCATTGTGTTCTATCTAAGACACCTTTGCTATTTGAATGCACTCAGGGAAATTTTCTTCCATGTTTTGAATAACACCTCTTCAACCTGGAATCTTTAAAATATGCTCCTCGCTCATGAAAACACATAAGGAGCAGCTCCCCGGCTCCCTCACCTGGTGAAAGTGCTCCTATAGAGCGTTTGAACGTCAAACATTTTTAAATTATGAAGGGGTCAAAAATAACCTAAGTGTTTTTCTTTTTTCAAATATTTTTCAGAATTGTAAAATACCTTACTATTGGCAACACAGAAGAAATAATTAGAAAACATGAGACACGAAAGTTCAAACAGGGCTGGTCTCAGTATGTCAGGTGGCTACGTGCTTGCTTCCACTCTACCCCGCCTTGGGAATACTTTCTCATCACTCTTCTTTTGGATGGAGGCGAAGAACATTTTACTGCCTTAATGGATAGTGCTAATGACCTCCTAGGGAGAGAAGTCTTCTTGCTGGGAAATCCTGTACTTTTTTCCTCGAAGTTCTAATTTGAATTCCAGTTATTTAACATCCAGTGTAATGATAGTTTCAGGTGTCAATTTAGTGATTCGACATTTATATACAACACCTGGTGCTCATCACAAGTGCACGCCTTAAGCCCCATCACCTAGTTAACCTACCCACCCCCACCTCTCCTCTGGTAACCATCGGTTTGTTCACTATAGTTGAGCCCGTCTCTGGGGCGCCGGGGTGGCTCAGTTGGCTAAGTGTCTGATCTTGGGGAATCTCACAGGTCATGAGTTCAAGCCCCGCATCGGGCTCTGGGCTGACAACTCAGAGCCTGGATCCTGCCTCAGATTCTGTGTCTCCTTCTCTCTCTGCCCCTCTCCAGGTCGCGCACTTTTTCTCTCTCTCTCTCTCTTTCTCTCTCTCTCTCAAAAATAAAATAAACACTTCTTAAAAAAGAGTCTGTTTCTTGGTTTGCCTCTCTCTCTCTCTCCCTGTGTCCATTTGGTCTATTTCTTATATTCCACATATGAATGAATTCATATGGTATTTCTCTTTCTCTGACTTATTTCACTTATCATAATACTCTCTAGCTCCATCCGTGTCATTGCAAACGGCAAGATTTCTTTCTTTTCAATGGCTGAGAAACATATATACACATCTTCTTTATCCATTTATCAGTAGATAGGCATTTAGGCTCTTTCCATAATTTGGTTATTGTTGATAATGCATATATCCCTTCGCATCAGTATTTTTGCATCCTTTGAGTAAATACCTAGTAGTGCCATTGCTGGATTTTAGGGTATTTTTAACTTTTTGAGGAACCTTTATACTGTTTTCCAGGGTGGCTGCACCAGTCTGCATTCCCACCAGTGGTGTAAGAGGGTTCCCTTTTCTCTGCATCCTCACCGACACCTGTTGTTTCCCATGATGTTATTTTTAGCCATTCTGACAGGTGTGAAGCGATAGCTCATTGTGGTTTTGATCTGCATTTGCCTGATGATGAGTGATGTTGAGCATCTTTTCTTTTTTTAACTTGAATTTTATTTTTTTAGGTCTATTTATTTATTTTGAGAGAGAGAGAGAGAGAGAGAGAGAGAGAGAGAGAGAGAGAACATGTGTGCACACAGGCACAAGCTAGGTACGGGCACAGAGAGAGGGAGAAAGAGAGTCCCAGGCAGGCCCCTGTGCTGTCAGCGCAGAGCCTGACATGGGGCTCGATCCCATGAACTGTGAGATCATGACCTGAGCTGAAATCAAGAGTCAGACCCTTAGGGGAGCCTGGGTGGCTCAGTTGCTTGAGGTTCCAGCTTCAGCTCAGGTCATGATCTTGTGGTTTGTGGGTTCGAGCCCCATATCAGGTTCTGTGCTGACAGCTCAGGACCTAGAGCCTGCTTCAGATTCTGTGTCTGCCTCTCTCTCTCTCTGCCCCTCCTCTGCTCCTCCCCTGCTCGTGCTCTGTCTCTCTTTCCCAAAAATAAATAAACACTGCAAAAAAAAAAGAAAAAGAAATAGACGCTTAACTGACTGAGCCACCCAGGCACCCCCGTTGAACATCTTTTTATGTACCTGTTGGCCATCTGTATGTCTTCTTTGAAAAAAATGTCTATTCGTGTCTTCTTCCCATTTTTTATTTTTATTTATTTTTAAATATATATATATCTTTAATTTTTATGTATTTATTTTGAAGGACAGAGAGCACAGGTGAGGGAGGAGCAGAGAGAGAAGGAGAGAGAGAATCCCAGGCAGGCTCCGCGCCATCAGCACAGAGCCCAGTGTGGGGCTCGAACTCATGAACCTTGAGATCATGACCTGAGCCGAAATCAAGAGTCAAATGCTTAATCAACTAAGCCACCCAGATGCCCCACTTCTGCCCACTTTTTAACTGGACTATTTGTTTTTGAGGTATTGAGTTTTACAACTACTTTATATGTTTTGGATTACTAACCTTTTATCAGATATATCATTGCAAATATCTTCTCCCATTCGATATGTCGCCTCTTAGTTTTGGTGATTATTGCCTTCGCTGTGCAGAAGGTTTTATTTGGATGAAGTTCCAATCATTTCTATACTTCTGTTTCCCTTGTCTCAGGAGACATATCTAGTAAGAAGTTGCTACATCTGATGTCAAAGAGGTTACTGCCTGTGTTCTCTTCTAAGGTTTCAATGGTTTCCTGTTTCACACTTAGGTCTTTCATCCATTTTGAATTTATTTTTTTATATGGTGTAAGAAAGTGGTTCAGTTTCATTCTTTTGCATGTTGCTGTCCAGTGGGAAATCCTGTATTTTAATAAGTGCTTGAACTTGTGAACACCCACATATACCGCCTCCCACACTTACCCTGAAGGTGTCAATTGGTCTCAAGCTGGAAAAGACAGAACACAGATGGCATCTACAACAGAGGAGACGGGAAGGAGAGAGAAAAGGGGGGAAGGTGGCATAGAGATGAGGGTTTTGCTAGGTTGACTGTCAACCTCTCTACATCTACTAAATGAGTGACTTTTATTGTTGAAACTGGAGAAAGGGCTAGGTTGAAGTGGTTTTGAATAGAAATAATATGTGAGATTCAGGAATGCAGAGGCCGAGATGATCCTGAGGACCTAAGTCTCAGTAGGTGTTCCCAAAAATCTTGGGAGGGCCTTCAACTTCCAAAGGCAGCAGAGGTAATAGGGAGTAGAGTCAGTTGTACTTAACCTTGGAGGAGTAGGGATACCCCAGTTGATATTCTGGGCGTCTGCATGATACAACCTTCAAGATCACAAATTTAGATCAATCAAGATCACATGCTATCTTGTGACCACAATAGGCTGACTTGCTCAAGAGCTCTCCTGGAAACAAACCTGAGACACCAGCCAGAGCTCAACTTCCTTTGAGTCCCCATCCTCACTCAGCCCCCTCCTGTCATTATTCCATTCAGGGCAGATTCTAAGGTCCATCACTTCCTGCAAATACTTCAAGTCCCTTGTCCCTTTCTCTTTCCATTGCACTTACCTTACCTGGGAAAACTACAACCACGGAGTGATCCAGTCATCCTCTCTGATCCTTACTTCCTACCATAAACCCCATAACACACCTACATCGAAACTTTTCATCCTTCATCTTAGAACGGAGAGAAGTGCTGTGTCCCCCATCAAAGGCTATCTCTTCCCTCCGTAGTCTGGATCCCGTTCCTTCTGTCTTCTCAAGGCCTTTGCTCCTTTGACTGATATACGTATTAATCAGTATATGCATAACAATCAACACATGTGTAACAACACACATCTAAGAATGTATATGTAAAATACAATATAAGAATGTCAATAGCAGCACTGTTCGTAGTTGGAAAACTCTTAAACCATTCCAAATGTTTATCGACAAGAGAATGGTTAAAGTATGATGCATCCGATACTAGAATAATATATAGCAGTGAAAAATTTCTCAATTACAACTGTATGAAATAACATGGAAAAATCACAGAATAAAATATGGAGTGAGAAAAGCAAGCGTACGCAGACAACTTAAGTTTTGACACCATTTGCTTTTATTTTATTTTATATACTTTTAAATGTTTTATTTATTTTTGAGAGAGAGCACGCAAGTGGGGGAGGGACAGGGAGAGAGGGGGACAGGGAAACTGAAGCAGGCTCTGTGCTGACAGCGTGAGATCGTGACGTGAGCCCAAGGTGGACGCTCAACTGACTGAGCCACCCAGGCATCCCAGCACCATTTGTATAAAGCTCAGACACAAGCAATATGAAACATATTGCTTATATTTTTAGACCTACAAATACACACTGAAACTATTTTTTAAAGGAATGATAAATAAAAAATTCAGGATAGTGGTGATCTCAGTGGGATGGGAGAAGGATAATGCATAGCTAGGTGTAAGATATTGGCTAGTTCTTAGATTGGACCTTGTGTTCACAGGTGTGTGCATTCTGTTATGCTTTGTAACATACATAAATGTTATACATATATTTTATTTTGTAGCTATCAAAAATATATAAAATAATATTTAAAACTTTTAGGGGCTATGAAAAAAAAGAATCTATAATGAGACCCCTCTGTTCAAAACAGCTATCCTAACTTGTTTCTCATTCTTTCCAACAACACAATCTGAGTCAAGTAGATCAGTTTCTTTACTGAAACTTAATCATTTTTTTTTTTAAGTTGGCTTCACACCCAAATGGGGCTAGACTAGAACTCAAGACCCTGAGATCAAGAGTTGCATGGTCTACAGACTGAGCCATTTAACCAAAAATGGTTAAAAAAGGTTAACCATTTTTTATGCTTCTATTATTTCCCTTATCTCAAGGAAACTTCCCATACATCTATTCAAATCCTACTTAATTCCAAGATTTTCCTCAAGCTCTAAATCTTTCCAGAAGTCCTTCCTGACTACTCCAGCTCTTGTTCAACTTTCTTCTAGCACTTATCAACTTTCGGGTTCCAAGTAAATGAGCATTTAACTGTATATTGCCTTCATCCTTTCTTTTTATTAAAAATTTTTTAATGTTTATATATTTTTGAGGCGGGGGGGGGGGTGGGGGGAGAGGCAGAGAGAAAGAGACAGAGACAGAAGCAGGCTCCAGGCTCTGAGGTGTCAGCACAGAGCCTGATGTGGGGCTCGAACCTACGACCATGAGATCATGACCTGAGCCTAAGTTGGATGCTTAACCAACTGAGCCACCTAGGCACCCCATCTCATTACTAGTTTAAACAGAAAGAAATGTATGAAAGAATACACATGGCTCCCAGAATCTGAGTGGGCAGAAAGTAAGTCTTGGGAGCTATACAGTACGAATGCTAAAATTTTGTTGTTTTGGTCCTCCATTGGAGACCCTGAAAGTCTGGAAGTAGAAAATTCAAAGTTGGACACAAGTGCCTCTACCACTGGGCAAAAACGGACTTCCACTCTCACCACTGATGCTGGATGCTGAACACGACCACCAGCACCTTTGCCCTGCTTCCCTTGGAAGCTAGTTATTATCGTTATGGTGGGGGGACAGAATAGGTTGCAAGCAGTTCCTCTATTTTCACCCTCTTCTGACCCAAAATCTCACTCATTTGGAAAAATGGGGCAGCCAGTGTATACCTAACATACAGAGCCTTGCAGGTGAATTTTCAACTTTTATCTTAGGGATAAACTCATAAAACAATGGGAGTCCCCGATTTTCTTATATTAACTAGTTTGATTTATTACCTAAAACACAGAGCATTCAATAGGTACCTGTTGATTTATTACTATTCAGGATCCTCCGTTAAAATAGTACTTCGGGGATCATCTAATCCCTGCCTTTTGTATCACAAAAGGGCAACTGTGCAATGAAGCGATTTGATTATGTTAGGCTTTGGGTTCTTAGTAGAGCTGATAATGTGGTTTCAGAGTGTAGTCTAGGAAAGATTCCAAAAAGGCATAACACAATGTACAGTGATGTAATATTCTTCTTGTGCTAAAAGCTGCTTGCGTGCACGATTGTGAAAGTACAAGTTATTCACACTCTTAATATTTTGCGGAACACTCCATAATTGTAGATGTGAAAAATTAATTATTGGTTTCTTATTTCTCTTTGGTTATTTGAAGCAGTCTGCTATATCCCCCGACATCTTTTCACCCCTTCTCCCACAGTAATAGAAACCCTGATGTTTTTACTGAGCCATGACCACCAAGAATAAAGACTTTATTCCCAGTCTTCTTTGCAGCTGTGTGTGGCCATGTGAGTGCACTCTGCCTAATGGAATGTAACCAGAATTGTATGCAACTTCTGGGAATTTTTCTAAAAATGGGCTGTTTTTCCCTCTTTCCTGCTGATCGAAATGCAGTTGGAGCTCTAAAAGCCATCTTGGACAATGAGGTGAACTTGAGAATGAGACGGTTCCATGGTAAAGCAAGAAGACAGGAGTCTGGATTCTTTTTTTTTTTTTTTTTTTTAAATTTTTTTTTTAACGTTTTTATTTATTTTTGAGACAGAGAGAGACAGAGCATGAACGGGGGAGGGGCAGAGAGAGAGGGAGACACAGAATCCGAGCAGGCTCCAGGCTCTGAGCCATCAGCCCAGAGCCCGATGCGGGGCTCGAACTCGTGGACCGCGAGATCGTGACCTGAGCCGAAGTCAGACGTTTAACCGACTGAGCCACCCAGGCGCCCCAGGAGTCTGGATTCTTAACACCAAGGTGCACCATACCAACTGTGGACTCATCACTTCAAGATTTCTTATACATGAGAAACAAACAAGCTTTCTATTTTGTTTATTGGTATTTTAGTGTATTTTAGGATTTTTTCCTGTTATTTGTAGCTGAATCAGATCTGAATGTATTATTCCTGGCCTGGCCACCTCGATTGCTAATGCTGTTATAGACCTGGTTGGGTGATAGGATCCCAACTCGGACATGTCATGTACAAGACAGAGTCAAATAGATGCCACAGTCTTGAGATGTAGTCCTCAAATACACAGCAGACCACAGCAGCCAGCCCACCACTCACCTAACTGATAAGCCCAAATAACACCAACCAATCAACAAGAATCAGAGACTTCATTTTTTTTTTTTTTTTTTTTTTTTTACTGTGAGAAAAAAATAGTTCATGGTCTTTTGGTTGTAAAAGATATACTCCATTTCTCTTTTTTCCAAACCTCATCTCTGGGCTGAGTGTGTTCTCTGCTTGCCAAAAAAACTTTTACACTCTATACTCAATCTCTGGCCTTTCACAGTCTATTTTTTCTTTAATACTATTCACTTCTAAAAACAATTAAATTGTTTTAAGAGAGGGTTATTGACATAGTGCATGGGAAAGCTATCTTTATATCCCTGGTGAAACTGCTATGGAAAAAATATTTTTAATGTTTATTTATTTATTTTTTATTTTTTTATTTTTATTTTTTTTTAAATTTTTTTTCAACGTTTTTTATTTATTTTTGGGACAGAGAGAGACAGAGCATGAACGGGGGAGGGGCAGAGAGAGAGGGAGACACAGAATCGGAAACAGGCTCCAGGCTCCGAGCCATCAGCCCAGAGCCTGACGCGGGGCTCGAACTCACGGGCCGCGAGATCGTGACCTGGCTGAAGTCGGACGCTTAACCGACTGCGCCACCCAGGCGCCCCAATGTTTATTTATTTTTAAGAGAGAGAGAGAGAGAGAGTGCAAGGAGGGGAGGGGCAGAGAGAGAGGGAGACACAGAATCTGAAGCAGGCTCCAGGCTCTGAGCTGTCAGCACAGAGCCTGACCTGGGGCTCAAACCCACGAACGGTGACATCGTGACCTGAGCTGACATCAGACGCTTAACCTACTGAGCCACCCGGGCGCCCCTGAAAAATATATTTCTACTATTCCTCACATATGAACAAAAGAGACGATTACCTTTGATAATAGTATGCCAGTGCTTTATAACTGTGGTAGTTATATTCACATGGGCCCACAATTACTTACCAAAGTCTTTACATTTTCTCAAAAGGTCAAACATTCTAAAAATTATATGGATAATAACAGGTAACATTAAGTACTATAATTTAATGCTCCCCATAATCCTATCCAGGAGGTACTGTTATTAATAATGAGAAAACTGAAGCACAAAAGGTCACCAAGTAGTAAATGATGGAACTGAGATTCAAACCCTCAGAGCCTCTGGGCTGGGTTTTTCTGTGTGGGTGTGGGTGAGGGGAGCAGTATGACTTTTCAATTTCTCAAAGTGCTTTTACATTTACTTTATTAGTGGAGAATATAGGCTGTTACCTCGATAATTGGAAGAATGCTCCTTGCCTCAGTTTTTCAGACTATTGAAGTCGACATATTTCCCATTCAAATTAATGTTAATTTTCTTTCTTTTCAAAAAGGTTTTACTTTATTTTTTAAAGTTTATTCATTTAGTTTGAGAGAGAGAAAGAGTGCATGCACTCACACAAGTCAGGGAAGAGCAGAGAGAAAGCAAGAGCGAGACCGAGAGAGAGAGAGAGAGAGAGAGAGAGAGAGAATCCCAATCAGGCTCTCCACTGTCAGTGCAAGCTGGATGTGCGGCTTGAACTCACAAACCGTGAGATCATGACCTAAGTCGAACTCAGACATTTAACTGACTGAGCCATATAGGCACACCTAAAGGTTTTATTTTTAAGTAATTTCTACTCCCAACATGGGGCTCAAACTTACAACCCTTGAGATCAAGAGTCACATGCTCTACTCACTGAGCCAGCTAGGGGCCCTAACATTAATTTTCTCAATTGCTTAATATTAATAAATGTTATCTTGCATGTATAGCTATAGATAAATGTATTTTATACATATTTTTTATGTAAAATATTTATGTATAGAAATAAAATCATAAAATCGAGGAAAATGGTACATATACATATTTGCATACACAATTTTAGATAATACAGCTTGCTTGCAATTTAGTTTATCTTATTCTCACACACTTGATTTATTCTTGTATAATTTTTTAAAAAGAGTTTATTTTTAAGTAATCTCTACACCCAACGTGGGGCTCAAACTTACAACTCGGAGATCAAGAGTTGTATGCTCCACCAACTGAGCCAGCCAGGCGTCTCTATTCTTTTATAATTTTAACAAAATATTTCAAGTTATAGCAAAGTAGAATAATGTTGCAAACGCTACCCATCTTTGTGATTTGTCAAATCTTAATGCCATATTTGCCACAGATAACTTCTTTTAGGGTTTTTTTTTTTTTTTTTTTTTTTTTTTTTTTTTGCGTAGTTAATGTATTTATATGTTGAAAAATGGTATGGGGCAGAGCGCGGTTGAGCACCGGACTTCGGCTCAGGTCATGATCTCAACGGTTGGTTGGCTGGAGCCCAAGAAGGGGCTCTGTGCTGACAGCTCTGGCCTGGAGCCTGCTTCGGATTCTGTGTCTCCCTCTCTCTCTCTCTCTCTCTCTCTGTCCCTTCTCAGCTCACACAATGTCTCCCTCTTTCTCTCTCTCTCAAAAATAAATAAACTAAAAAAAAAAAAAAAAAAAAAAAAAAGGTATAGGGTTACCCAGCGGGCTCAGTTGGTAGAGCAAGTGACTCTGATTCTGAGGGTCATGAGTTCAAACCTCGCCATGGGGTAAAACTTTCTTAAAAAAAAAAAAAGGTATAGAGGTGAGTCCCCATCCCACCTCCTCCTATATTCCCAGTTACCATCCCCACAAGTATTATAAGCAAATTTGAAGACATTTGGATTCACTTTTTTTTTTTTTTCTAAGTAATCTCTACACCCAAGTGTGGCTGGAACTAACAACCCTGAGATCAAGACGTCGGCCAGTTCTATCTACTGAGCCAGCCAGACATCCCTGAACTGTCTTAAAAAAAAAAAATTATATATATAAAGTGACATATTTTTGACATTTTTGTGCCTACATGACTCTAACACTCTATCACCTCTTTTCTCAGCTCATTATTCAATAAACAGTAAAACTCAGTGTTCAAGCAATTGTTACTAACTCTGAACAATCAGAAGTTTTTCATTAAATTCTTTTGCCTCTATTTTTTTCTACTCCATCCACAAGCCAGTTTTCTAGAAAACTGAGGCCTTTCTCCAAAGTCTAAAGGGCTTAGAGCATAACACAATGAGCTTTATGCAAATAAATTTCATTTCCCGTGAGGAATTAAGGAGGGGCGGAAGCGGTGGAAGGGCGGGACCCAGGAAAGGCGGGGACGGACATGGGTGGGCGGGGCCTGGAGGAGGTGGGTCCCTTAGGCTCCGCCCGAACCCTGCGCAGATTTGGCGCCAAACGCCAAGGCCTCTTCTCGCGGGGGGAAAAAAAAAAAAATCTTCAGAATCTCGCGATCAACGCGGTTTGGCAGCTGTGTTAAGCACCGCGCCGTAGCCACAGCCGTGCGTTTGAGGTGAGAGCGGGCTTAAAGGCGTGGGAAGGGTTTGGGGGAAGCGGCGGCCTAGCGAGGCAGGTGGAGGAGCTGGGGTGCTTGGGGGGTCGCGGGGAGGGAGTGTGGAGGCTGTGATACGGACCTGGGCTGAGCGGGACTGAGAGCCCACGACCTGGTGGTGAGGAGGGCGGGCGCATTTACTTGTTTCCGTTTCGGGTCGGCTTGTGGTTAAACCCCGTTTTTCTGGCGGGAGGGAACGTGCATCAGATCGATCTTTATGCCGCCAGCTACTTGCTGTCCAGGGGTTTCTAAACGTAGGATGCGTCCTGTGAAATGTGGAATGAATGCGCAATGAATGCATGAATGAAACTGAAGTGAGACTAGCGGAGCGGGGATGGGAAGGATGAAGAGGGGTGGGATGGAAAGTTTAGTGTTTTTAGGGTGGTTAGCAAAGGAGGACATTGAGTCAGTCTGGTGGGACTCCCCTTTCGTCACGTTCTACTGTTTTGATAACTTGGATGAAGTTAGACATTGGAGCCCTAAGGGCCTGGGAACGATTGTAGTTTGGATATTAATGAACAAGCAATTAACATTGCTTCTTGCTACACTTAATATAGTTTGTGCCCTGCCATCAAACTCAGACTTCCCTGTTGATCTCCAAGGTGTGAACCCCATTTCTTCCTAGAGAAAATTAACTAGAATTGAACTTAACTTGAATATATTTATTGTAGGTAGGAAGCTACTTTAGATTACATGACCTCTAACTGCCTTTCCAGTTTTGAAAATCTGTGGTTATTGAACCTTATACGTTGTTTTGTGTTTATGTGTTTGTGGTCATTGAAATTTAGAATTGGAGAGACTTTAGGGATCCTGTAGCTCCGCTGGTTTTACGGTTTGAGGGAAGCTTTGGAAACTTTATTCCTTCATTCAGTAAATATGGAGCACCTGCTGTATACCAGCTTTGGGGATACAATGGTGCAGCACGTGGCATGTGACATTTTGAATGCTTATTATAGGAGGATTTAATTCCGGGAAATTGGGGTAGATTTATCTGAGGAGGTGATAATTGAGATCTGAAAGAGATAAGGAGTCTGGGAAGAGCCTTCTGGATAGGAAGCAGCTTTAGGAAAGGACTTGTGACCTGAGGGATATGGCTCTTTCAGGGGACTGAAAGAAAAGAGCATGCAGAGCGGTATGAAGTGAGGCTGGAGACGTAGGAAGGTGCCAACCCAGGGGCTTGGAGTTTTATCATTAGCTTCAGCGCAGCAGGAAGCTATTTAAGTATTTAAGCCAAGCGATCATGTGACTGGGTTTACGTTTTCAGAGCTTCAACCTAGGTGTAATAGGGAGAATGGTTTGAAAAAGGCCAAAGCGGGGGGCGCCTGGGTGGCTCAGTCGGTTGAGCATCCGACTTCGGCTCAGGTCATGATCTCACGGTCCGTGAGTTCGAGCCCCGCGTCGGGCTCTGTGCTGACAGCTCAGAGCCTGGAGCCTGTTTCAGATTCTGTGTCTCCCTCTCTCTGACCCTCCCCCGTTCATCCTCTGTCTCTCTCTGTCTCAAAAGTAAATAAACATTAAAAAAAAAAAATTACCAAAAAAATTACAAAAAATAAAAGAAAAAAAAAAGAAAAAGGCCAAAGCGGTTATGAGTAATCGAATAACCCAAGCAAGAAATGTGGGAAGCAGTTGTGGAGGTAGGGAGAAATGGGAAGACTGAACGGATGTTTAGGAAGAAAAATGGACAGGATATGTAGGATGGGGGAAGGAAGTATCAAAGGTGACTTACAAGTTTCTTATTTGCATACCTGAATAGATGTCATTCACTGAACTGGGAAAATTTAGAAGTTTGGTTTGTGTGCTTTTGAGAAATTTAAGAGCTGTAAAATGAGAAATAGGGATCTGGAGCTCAGATTTGATGCCTAGGGTAGAGAGATAAGAAAATTAGCCATCTAGGGCCCCTGGTGTGGCTCAGTTGGCTAAGCGTGTCGGACTTCAGCTCAGGTCATGATCTCTCAGTCCTTGAGTTCAAGCTCTCCGCGTCGGGGCTCTGTGCTGACAGCTCAGAGCCTGGAGCCTGCTTCAGATTCTGTGTCTCCCTCTCCCCTCCCACCCCCCCCCCCCCCCCCCCCCCCACTCGTGCTCGCTCATCCTCTCTCAAAAATAAATAAATGTTAAAAAAAAATTAAAGAAAAATTAGCCATCTACAAATGATTATTAAAGCAATGTGCATAAATGAGTGAAGAGGCTTGGATGGAGCCTTGAATGCTTACTGACCAGGTTAGGGGAAGATGAATCTGCACAGAAGATCCAGGAGGACTGTCCAGAGAGGGAGGAAAACCAGGTGAGTACTGTGTTTCAGAAGTCAGTGAAAACACTTTTCCAGAAAAAGGAACTGATCAAAAGTGTGAGATGTTGCTGAGGGGTCAAGTTAGATGGTACTGAAAAACATTCTTTCAAGTTACCAACCTGAGGATTATTTATTTCTCTTCTTTCAAAGGAAACCTTACCTAGAAGACCAGTATGTAAACAGGTTTTTTAAAAGCTGCTCTGGTTGAAGTGGGGGTGAGGTATCTGAACCCTGCCGATTTCACATCCATTTGGACCACAGTTTGAAACCCTCTGGAAAGTCAAAATCATCTTTTTATGATAAGGGAGACTCAACAGTTGAGGTAAAATGATTTTCTGGAAACCATGCAGTTATTAAGCGGCAGGGTCTACATTAGAACTCAGTTTTGGGGCTCCTGGGTGCCTCAGTTGGTTAAGCGTCCGACTTTGGCTCAGGTCATGATCTCGCAGTTCGTGAGTTTGAGCCCTGCATCAGGCTTGCACTCTGTCTCTTTCAAAAATGAACGTTAAAAAAAATTTTTTTTTAAACCTTAGTTTTTATTTATTTATTTTTTAATGTTTATTCATTTTTGAGAGACAGAGCGAGATGGAGTGGGGGAGGGGCACAGAGAGAGGGAGACAGAATCTGAAGCAGGCTCTAGGCTCTGGGCCCTCAGCACAGAGCCCGACGTGGGGCTTGAACTCATGAACTATGAGATCATGACTTGAGTGGAAGTCAGATGTTTAACCGACTGAGCCACCCAGGTGCCCCGGTTTTGATTTCTAACCCAGTTCTATTTTTCCTATAACCACTTTCTACTCTTTTCATGATACGCGTTTGAAATGTGGTTTAACTGACTGAAACACATGCATTTTGCTACAGGTAGGACTTAACTGTATAATAGATTACTTGGATGAATAAACATGTTTATTTTTTCTTGTAGAAGAAAAGATGCTGGAACCACAGAATGGCGTGATTGACCTACCAGATGATGAGCATGTGGACGATGAAACTTTTCCTCCTTTCCCACCTCCAGCGTCTCCACAGAGAGAAGATGGTGAGGGAGCTGAACCTGATGAAGGTCTGTATGGAGTTCCAAAAGAGTGCCCACGTTCTGTTATCCATCTATCAGCATAGAAATGAGACATTTTGTAAATGAGACTTGTAGTATTAAATCTTAATATATTTCACCAGAGTTAGAGAGAGGAGCACCTGTTCCTGTACCTCCAAAGAGAACAGTTAAACGGAATATACCCAGGCTGGATGCTCAGAGGTACATTTACTATTTCCTTAAACATTTGTACTTTTTCTTTACATTTTTTTTTTTTTTCCTTATATTAAAAACTTTTAGGGGGCACCTGGGTGGCTCAGTCAGTTGACCATCTGACTTCGGCTCAGGTCGTGATCTCACAGTTTATGGGTTCAAGCCCTACATCAGGCTCGCTGCTGTCAGCCCAGGGCCTGCTTCTGATCCTCTGTCCCCCTCTCTCTCTGCCCCTCCCTGGCTCACGCTCTCTCTGCCCCTCCCTGGCTCACGCTCTCTCTCAAAAACAAAATAAACATTTGGAAAAAAGCACCAACTTTTAGTTGGGCTGATGGGGGGATCAGTTCTTTCTAAAGACATATTTTTTCAGTTCAGCAGATAATATTTTTTCTTCTTACGGTTTTGCTTTCTCCTTGATGGCTCTAGCAAACTGGAAATTCAAAACCTATTTCTCTCTACAGATTAATTTCGGAGAGAGGGCTTCCGGCATTACGGCATGTGTTTGATAAGGCAAAATTCAAAGGTAAAGGCTATGAGGTAAGAAATGTCTGATTTTTGTTTTAGACCTTTGTTTTTTCAAATATTGGTAAAACTGTGGGCCCGTTACCATGTTCTGAGGAGTCTTAGAATGTGCCACAGATACTATCATTCATTGTATCTCTTGGGAAACTAAGATGTAGTGGAAAGGGCACTGCTTAAAGAATCAGAAACCTGTCTTACAGTCTAATTTGTGCCCTTGTATGGCTTTAGGAAAATCATCTCTAAGTCTGTAAGCTCTGATTTTATACTTTATAATTTCTAGGAATATAATTTACTTAGTCTACATTAAAGATAAATTTTAGGTTTCAGGAGAGCAAGGACTTTACCTGTATCAATCACTTACGTGTCCCTAAGATATGATACTTATCTTGTCATATGTGTCTGATTCATAGTAGGCATCAGTTAAGTTGTTGAAAAATGAAGACATTTAAGAACTGTTGATCACTGTCCAAATGTACGTTTAAAAAGTCTCCTGGGGCACCTGAGTGGCTTGGTTGGTTAAGGGTCTGACTTTAGCTCAAATCATGATCTCATGGTTTGTGGATTCAAACCCCACACTGGGCTCTGTACTGACAGATCAGAGCCTGGGGCCTGCTTCAGATTCTGTGTCTGCGCCCCCTCCCTGCCGTCCCTCTTACACTTGTGCACGCTCTCCCTCTCTCTCTCTCTCAAAAATAAATAAAATATTAAAAAATTAGAAAAAAGTCTCTTATCTTTTAAGTTTATTTATTTTGAGAGAATCCCAAGCAGGCTCTGCACTGCCAGCACAGAGCCCAGTGTGGGGCTTGAATCCACAAACCATGAGATCATGACCTGAGCCAAAGTTGGATGCTTAACTGACTGAGCCACCCAGGTGCCCCAAAAGTCTCTTCTCTCTGAATCATGTACAGTATAGATATGATTTTTTGCAGATATCTTTGTAAAGCTTTGTAGTTTATGAAGTATTTTCAAATATATTCTTTAATTCTCAACCTGTTGGGGTAGGTATTGGTTCTATTATCTAGTTATTAAGGAAATGGAGTTTTATTAGAGTTTTAAGTGTCCATTGCCAATAGTTAAAGGCAGAGCTTAGACTTCCCCTTTCATAGCCCAGCTAGAGTAATGTTAATACAACAGTGAGCACCATCTTGGTGTGGTATGTAGGATAATCGGAAAGAGGAAGAGGCTGGAAGGAGGCAGCTGTTGCACTACCAAGTTGATGATGAGTAAGGTAAAGATAGCCTGATAGGGCAGTAGTAGAGAGAGAAACAACATATGGTACTTAGACAATTGGATAGAAGGAGATTAAAAAAAAAAAGGGGAGTCAAAAATAGTCTCGGGGTGCCTGGGTGGCTCAGTTGATTGAATAAGTGACTTCAGCTCAGGCCATGATCTCGTGGTCCATGAGTTCGAGGCCCTCGTCGGGCTCTGTGCTGATGGCTCAGAGCCTGAAGACTGCTTCGGATTCTGTGTCTCCCTCTCTCTCTGCTCCTCTCCGCCCCCCCCCAAAGTAAATAAACATTTAAAAAAACTTAAAAAAAATCCCAAGAAGGGTGTCTGACTGGTTCGGTCTGTAGAGAGTGTGACTTTTGATCTTGGGGTCATGAGTTCAAATTCCACCTTGAGCATAGGGCTTACTTGGAAAAATAAAATTAAATTCAGTTAAAAACAGGGCACCTGGGTGTCTCAATCAGTCAAGTATCCGACTCTTGATTTCCACTTGGGTCATGATCTCTCTGTTCATGAGATCAAGCCCCACTTCTGGCTCTGAGCTGACAGCATGGAATGTGCTTGGGAGTCTCTCTCCCCCTCTCCTGCTCTTGTACTCTCTTGCTCTCTCTCTCAAAATAAATAAACAATGAAAAATAAAGTCAATTAAAAATCCCAAGATTTCAAACCTGGGAGGCTGAAAAATTGTACCTTTGCTCAGCTTCAGTGGATAGGAAGAGAGAGTAGAAGTCTGTGTCCTATTTTGGCACAAAACTAAATGTAAATCAGGATATTTTATCTTTTTTTAAATGTTTATTTCTGAGAGAGGGAGAGCCAGTGAGGGAGGGGCAGAGAGAGAGGGAGACAGGATCCAGAACTGGCTCTGCACCGACAGCGGAGAATCCAGTGTGGGGCTCTAATTCACAAGATGCATGGTCGTGATGTGAGCCCAAGTCACACGCTTAACTGAGCCACCCAGGCTCCCCTAAATCAGGATATTTTTTTATTTTTATTATTATTTTTTTTAACGTTTATTTATTTTTGAGACAGAGAGAGACAGAGCATGAACGGGGGAGGGTCAGAGAGAGGGAGACACAGAATCCGAAACAGGCTCCAGGCTCTGAGCGGTCAGTCAGCACAGAGCCCGACGCGGGGCTCGAACTCCCGGACCGCGAGATCATGACCTGAGCCGAAGTCAGCCGCTTAACCGACTGAGCCACCCAGGCGCCCCTAAATCAGGATATTTTAAAACATACCCATCTCAAAAAAAGGATGGGGGTGCCTGGGTGTCTCAGTTGGTTAAGCTTCCAGTTCTTGATTTCGGCTCAGGTCATAATCTCATGGTTGGGGTATTGAGCCCTGCATAGGGCTCTGTGCTGGGCTTGGGGCCTGCTTAGGATTCTGTCTCTCTCTCACACCCTCTCCCTCCCTCCCTCCCTCCCTCCCTCCCTCCCTCCCTCCCTCCCTCCCTCCCCCACTCTGCCCCTCCCTCACCCTCATGAATGTGCGTGCAAACACTCTCAAAATAATAATAAAACCATACCCATCTCAAAAAAAAAAGAGAGAAGGACACCTGGCTGGCTCAGTCAGTGAAGCATGGGACGAGATCTTGGGGTTGTGAGTTAAAGTCTCACGTTTACTTAAAAAAAAAGAGGGGCGCCTGGGTGGCTCAGTCGGTTAAGCGTCCGACTTCAGCTCAGGTCACGATCTCACGGTCCGTGGGTTTGAGCCCCGCGTCGGGCTCTGGGCTGATGGCTCAGAGCCTGGAGCCTGCTTCCGATTCTGGGTCTCCCTCTCTCTCTGCTCCTCCCCTGTTCATGCTCTGTCTCTCTCTGTCTCAAAAATAAATAAAAAAAACGTTAAAAAAATTAAAAAAAAAAAAAGAAACCAAAAAAAATCCCACCAAAACCTTAAAACCATACCTATCATTGCCCTTGTTGAAATTTTTGGGTTGTAATGATGAATTGGTGCTTTGAATTTAATGAAGTCTTCATCATTTTCATAATAAGTACTTTTTTAGCATAAATGAGTATCTGAAGGATAAAAATTTTGTGTTTTTTCACTGAGTGAGGGTAGGCTCTGAGAGTTTATGCTATTTAGTCTTCTGTACTTTGCCGTTGGAAATTCTTATTTTCTCACAAAGTTGAGTTCTTACTGCTTTTTTCTCCGTGTATGACTTAGGACATCCTACTGTATTTGGGTGTTTCCCTTCTTGTGACCCTTCCGTCTAACATGACGTTGTGAGGTGACTGACCAGCTACACCCAACAGTTGGAAAATAATCTTAGGTGATTGGATTAAAAGAAACCTTTTATATTTATTATCAGAATGAGAAGGATAACACATGCTCTTAGTATTACATGTTTAGTTACTGGTAGGCTTGACCACTGGCTGCTTAGACAAGATCAGGTAACAACAATAATAGCCGGTATCTGAGTGCATACTTTGTCAGGCACTTTACTTGTGTCACTTATTCCTCATAACCCTACAAAGTGTGTATAATATTATTCTTATTTTATACATGAAGAAGAAGGCATAGAGGTAAAGTGATTTGTTTAAAGTCACACAGGGTAGGGTGCAGAGTAGAGCATAGTTGATTTTACCTAGGGGTGGTAGAATTGAGATTTGAATCTATGCAGTCTGACCTGGAGCCTGTGGTTTTGACTACTCTTTTTTTTTTTTATTTATTTTTTTATTTTTATTAAAAAATTTTTTTGTGGGGGGCGCCTGGGTGGCTCAGTAGGTTAAGCGACCGACTTCAGCTTGGGTCATGATCTCACGGTTTGTGAGTTCAAGCCCCGCGTCGGGCTCTGTGCTGACAGCCCAGAGCCTGGAGCCTACTTCAGATACTGTGTCTTCCCTCTCTCTCTGCTGCTTTCCCCGTTCATGCTCTGTCTCTCTCTCTCTCAAAAATAAATATAAATAAATTATTTACAATAATAATAATTATTAATATAATCATAAATAAACAAATTATAATAAATATTAATAATATTAATATATAAATAGTATATGTAAATATATAATACAATTATATATAATGTATAATATATAATTATATAAATGTATACATAATGATAATAAATTAGACATAATGAACAATATAATAAAAATAAATAAACATTAAAAAAAAAAAACAGAGCCTGATGCGGGGCTCGAACCCAGGAACTGTGAGATCATGACCTGAGCTGAAGTCAGACGCCTAACCGACTGAGCCACCCGGGCACCCCTGACTACTCTATTTTAAAATACTGTTGGGTGGGGCACCTGGGTTTGTGAGTTCGAGCCCCGCATCGGGCTCTGTGCTGACAGCTCAGAGCCTGGAGCCTACTTCAGATTCTTTGTCTCTCCATCTCTTGGCCCCTTCCCTGCTCATGCTCTGTGTCTCTCTGTCTCTCAATAGTAAATAAATGTTAAAAAAAATAAAAAATACTATTGGGGCACCTGGGTGGCTCAGTCGGTTAAGCATCTGACTCCAGCTTGGGTCATGGTTTTGTGAGTTCGAGCCCTGCGTTGGGCTGTGTGCTGACAGCTCAGAGCCTGGAGCCTGCTTCGGATTCTGTCTGTCTGTCTCTCTCTCTCTCTCTCAAAAATAAATAAATGTTAAAAAAAAAAAATACGTTGAGAAGAAGTAAATATTTTATAGTAAAACCAGGAATTTAGAATTTTGTCATTCATTAGTTCAGTTTATTAAACTTTGTTTTTCATTTTCATTTAAAATTTTTAATGTTAAATTGAAATTTCATATACAGGTAGTGTGCTCTGAGAACATTTAAACTGTTGTTGCTAGTCTTTGTACTTTGCCCTTGGGATTTCTGAATATATTTTCACAGTGCTGAATTCTCAATACTTTGTTTTCTATATATGATTTAGGGACCTGTCATTTTGTTTAGTTATTCCTAAAAGATACCTTGACATATTTTATTAAAGCTTATTTTCATATGTTACTTTACAGTTCTGAAAAGACGCATGATTATCTTTTAACTTTTATTAAGTTTTCGTACTGTTTTTTTTTTAAAATATGTATCTAGTGCTCTTTCAGACTGCAGTTCTCTAAGCTCAATAAATATTTCTCTTAAAGTTTCTTCAAAAGTTTCTTAACCATATAAATATAAAATGACACCAGTGACTTTGGCATTACTATTCAATTCTAAAATCTGCTGACAAGGTCAGTTGTGAGAATGGATCTTCTATTTAGCATTTTTATTTTTATGTGCCAGGCTGAAGACTTGAAAACGCTAATCAGACACATGGAGCATTGGGCACATAGGCTATTCCCTAAACTGCAATTTGAGGATTTTATTGACAGAGTTGAATACCTGGGAAGTAAAAAGGAAGTTCAGGTAGGTGTGGAGATGATTATGAATATCATTCACAGTGCTAAATCCTGCCAAGTATGGATTCAGTTGAGGCTAAGTAGCTGTTTGCATTTTCATTTTCAAATCTCTCTCGGTAGAGAGAAAGGAAATTAATAGTACTTATTTGAAGAACAACCTTTTTGAAACTAAGAATTGAATAAATTATCATTTTCCCCCAAATGTTACTGGTGAAAGTATAAAAATATCTTTTATTTTCAGACTTGTTTAAAACGAATTCGACTTGACCTCCCTATTTTACATGAAGATTTTATTAATAATAATGGTAAGAATATAGGTTTATTAATATAATACTGCTTTAGAAATAGATTTAGTTGGGGTATGGGTAGATGAAGCACTGAGTTCTTCGTCTATATTGTGTATATAATTACAGTAAATAGGAATGAATTAAGATGCCTTGGTATGTGTTGTTTAATACTTGTTTCTTAAAGACATGACTGCAGTGCCATTAACAGATGTTGTAAAAATATATTTCGCCACAGAACTTGAGCTTTTGAGAAGTCAGGTGGTGACCCGTCGATCCTTTGTGGTGCTTGTTAATGAGAATAAATGACAAAATAGAGTGTTCATATACATATACACAACTAAGAAGGGGCTTTGGGGAATTAGAATAATTTGATGGTGAAATAGTTTACTTTTCTCTTAAGAGTACAGATGCTGTACATAGATGGTCCTTAACAATGGTTTGATTGAAATGATTTTTCAGCTGTATGATGGTACAGAAGTGATAGGCATTCAGTAGAAGCCGTACTTAGAATTTCAGATTTTGATTTTTTTCCTGGGCTAGGGGTGTGTGCTAGGACACTCTCTCGTGATGCCGAGCAACGGTGGCCACACTGCCCGGTCAGTCACATGATCATGAGGGTAAACAACCGATACACTGACAGGCATTCTGTTTTCTACTTTAGTACAGTATTCAATAAATTACATGATATATTCAGCACTTTATTATAAAATAGACTTTGTGTTACACGATTTTGCCTAACTGTAAGCTGGTGTGCATGTTCTGAGCATGTTTAAGGTAGGGTAGGTATATTAAATCCGTTTTGACTTTAAATATTATCAACTTAAAGTGGGCTCATCAGGATGTAACCCCATTGTAAGCTAAGGACGATGTCTATAGGATTTTAGTAAGACCTATGTGACTGTTCCTGGTATCGATTGCATTTGTTAGTTGTCCAATGCAACCATAGGCAGTCACACACATCAAAACATATGGTTCCTGCCGACAGGGTCTGTATAGTTATCAGATTTTCTGTGCGATGGCTCCATACATGTTTGTTTATTTTTGTCTTTTAAACTTTTAATAGATGTAGAAAATATAGGCTGCGTTTAGAATCCCGCGAAGTTATTTATAAACTGCTTTTAAAAATGTGAAGGATTGTGATTTAAATATTTTGGAAAACGGGGCGCCTGGGTGGCTCAGTCGGTTAAGCGTCCAATTTCGGCTCAGGTCATGATCTCACAGTTGGTGAGTTTGAGCTCCACACCGGGCTCCGTGCTGACAGCTTAGAGCCTGGAGCCTGCTTCAAATTCTATGTCTCCCTCTCTCTGCTCCTCCCCTGCTCATGCTCTTCTCTCTCTCCTTCAAAAATAAATAAAAACTATTAAAAAAATTTTTTGTAAATATGTTGGTAACATATGGTATGTGTCAGTGGCATGGGATTTGGTAAATAAAAAGGAATTAGTAACGACAGTCTATTCCACAGCACATACCACTGGGTTAGATTGTTCAGCACTTTTTTGAGTTGCGTAGTGTGTGCTAAAGTTTCAGGGATAAAGATGAATAAGTTCAGACCCCTTGGCTCATGGGCTGACAGACTAGTGAACGAGTGAGATATAACACTACCTCTGTTCTGATAGGTGCTAGAATTAGAAATATGAATAGGGCACAGGGTAGGGTGCAAAGGAGAGCATAGTTGATTTTACCTAGGGGAGGGGAAAGATTCACAGAGGACGTATCACAAGTCCTTTGAATGATACGGAGTAGAGTCCAGGCAAAGGTGATTTTGGAGAGAGGGACTCATGCAGAGGCATAAATTAACACAGGACTAGTCATGGAATTACAGGCGTGCTGAAATCCTGGGTTCATAGAAGAGGCCTATATCACACAGCCTTGTTGTATCTGTTTTCTTTGTATCCTAAGAGGATAGATTCCAAATCTTTTGGATAAGGGACTGTAACAGTACATGTTTTGAGCATTTTATTTGTTTTTATAATACATGTTAAATGGATATGGTAAATAGTGCACATTTTTATTTTCACCAAAACATTATTATGAGGTTTTAAAGTGAGAACGATATGATTGAATATTCTACTGTTTTGTTTTTTTTTTCCAAAAATCTTGTGCTGATACTTGATCGATGATTTGAAGGTGGGGTGTAGATACAGTATTTTCCCACCCAATCTTGGTTTTACCTTATTAAGATGCATGCAAACGGAAATAGAGTATCACACACCGCACTTCACAACTCTTGGTATCCCTTTTCCAATCCCATTCACTAATGCAAGGATTTTTGGTCGAAGTTTACAAGTAAATTGTCATCTACCTTTTATCAATCATTTTTCTTAAAAATTAACCAGGGGTTGGGGCGCCTGTGTGGCTTAGTTGGTTGGGTGACCAACTTCGGCCCAGGTCATGATCTCACGTTTAGTGAGTTTGAGCCCCGCGTCGGGCTCTGTGCTGACAGCTCAGAGCCTGGAGCCTGCTTCGGATTCTGTGTCTCCACCTCTCTCTGCCCCTCCCATGCTCATGCTCTGTCTCTCTCTGTCTCTCAATAATAAATAAAAAGTTAAAAAAAATTTGTTTTAAATCAGGGGTTATATTTTTATATTTTTGGGAGACATACAGTCCTATCACTCCTCTGCTCAAAGCCCTATAGTGGCTCCTTATTTCATCCAAAGCAAAAGCCAAAATCCTTATAATGTCCTACTTGGCCCTACAGTATCTATTCCTTACCCTGCCTCTTTTGCCTCTCTGACTGTATCATTTACAGTTTCCCACTCACACTGCTTCCACAACACTTGCCTCCTAGCTGTTCCTCCAACCTGCTAGGCGCATTTTTGTCTTAAGGCTTTTGCACTCTTACACTCTGCCTTGAACACGTCCTGTCTTTCCTGCCCCCAAGTCTGCATGGCTCTCTTACCTCCTTCAGACTGTGCTCAGATGTCAACTCAGTGAAGTCTCTGCAGCCACTTTATTAAAATCGTACTCCCACCCCCAGTCCTGATTCCTCTGTCCTTTTTTTCCCATAGCACTACTTCCCTTTAATAATTGTTGCATATTTGCTTATCTGGCAGTTGATGTGTGCCGAAACGATGGCATCCTGTAGCACATTGAATATTTGTCTTTAGCTTCTTTGCCACAGTGGCTTGCCTATGAATGTTGCAGTGAGTGAATTTCATGTGGGGGTCTAATTTTTTTACTCCCATTTTTATCAGTTGAAGCTCCATCAGTGATTCTGTTCCCATTGTTTTTCCACATAACATTGTATTAAAGAGGCCATTTACTGTTGAAGAGATCTTTCCTTTCATGACCCACAACACAGTAGTTCGATATGTATTTCATTATCATTAATTTGGAATCCTGTAAGCCATGGATGGTGAAGCATATTAGATATCCCAAAATTGCATAGTTGGTTCTAATACTTGTTTCTTAACTTCTCTAGCAATGTTTTCTGTCTGTCTTCCATCAATATTTCCTGACAAAGGAATGGATTTTGGTTTCTGGCCGCATTTTTTTTTCCATGTCTGGAAGGTCAAGTGTATTGCTTTTTGTCTTTCACTGTCAAGGAAGAAACCTCAAAAGGGATTTGGATTGTAAAATTAAATATCATATGATTTTAAACCACTGGAATAGTTGTACAGGTTTATCTTTGTCCTAAAATGTTGTGCTAGTTGTGATGGTTTTTACTACATTAGTTAATACCTCAAGGCACAATGTATGTAAATTCATATTTCAAATGGTCTTCTTGATGGAAATTTTTTTTGTCTACTTGTCAGATCAGAGGACGTTATTTTTTTTAACCCTGTGATGTGAATGATGTAGGGAGAAGGTGAAATGTCAGCTTTGCCGTTTTCTTAGTTCTTGCTTGTATCTCTGTTATCTCTGTCTACCTTCTCTTCTACATATTATTTTGCAGAAATATTTTTAAGCTATCACTTACGCATTTTGTATTAAAACTAGACAGTTTATTTAACTGGGCAATCAGAATCAACTCTGTGTCACAATATGCTGAAATTCAAAACATGAGCAAGGGCCCAGCTCTCCTACCCTTCTACAGGTGGAACTAACTGCTTGTCATATGGATAAATGATAATTTGTCACTGCCTGTCTTGAATTCAGTACGACAATTTTTCTTAATTCTTAAATGAAATATAAATGGAAGATACAATATTTACTTTCCATCCCACTGTGGATCATTTCAGGGGCATCCTACTTTGAGGATTATTGGTGTACAGGGCTTTAAAGCTTTATTAAGACTAGGGGCACCTGGGTGGCTCAGTTGGTTAAGTGCCCGACTCTTGATTTCAGCTCAGGTCATGATCTCATAGTTTGTGAGTTTGAGCCCCACATCAGACTTTGCACTGACAGCTTGGAGCCTGCTTGGGATTCTCTCTCTCCCTCCCTCTCTCTCTATCCCTCCCTCTGTCTCTTTCTTTCTCTGCCCCTCTCCCTTCCTCCTTCCCCCTTTCCAAATAAATAGGTAAACTTAAAAAAAAAAAAAAAGAATTTATTGACACTAATATAGAGAGCACTGAATTATTAGTCGGGTGCTTAACAGACTGAGCCACCCAGGCACCCGAGTTATTTTTTAAATTCACGTGGAAATATGTTCATAGATCTCTAAATTTCTATTCCTTTTCATTTTTTTTTTTTTAAAGATTTTATTTTTTTTTCAAAGTTTATTTATTTTGAGAGAGAGAAAGCAAACAAGTACAAGTAGGGGAGGGGCAGAGGGAGAGGGAGAAAGAATCCCAAGCAGATTCCACATTCCATGCTGAGCCCAGTGTGGGGCTCAGTCCCACAACCATGAGATCATGACCTGAGCTGAAATGAAGAGCCAGACACTTAACTGACTGAGTCACCTAGGCGCCCTTGGAAGATTTTATTTTATTAAAAAAATTTTTTTTTTTAATATTTATTTATTTTAGGGAGAGAGAGGGACAGAGCGCAAGCAGGGGAGAGGCAGAGAGAGCGGGGGAGACACAGAATCCGAAGCAGGCTCCAGGCTCTGAGCTGTCAGCACAGAGCCCGACATGGGGCTTGAACCCATGAGCTGTGAGATCATGACCTGAGCCGGAGTCAGATGCCCAACTGAGTGAGCCACCCAGGTGCCCCTGAAAGATTTTATTTTTAAGTAATCTCTACACCCGGTGTGGGTCTCAAACTCACAACCCTGAGATCAAGAGTTACACACTCCGCTTACTAAGCCAGCCAGGCACCCCTCCCTTTTCACTTTGTGTCTGAGTTTTATTTACCCTATTAAAAATTAGCTTAGGGGCAGGGCACCTGGGTGGCTCAGTTGGTTAAGTGCCCGGCTCTTGACTTCTATTCAGATCATGATTTCATGGTTTGTGGGATCCAGTCCCAGGTTGGGCTCTGCATGGAGAGTGAGGAGCCTGCTTGGGATTCTCTCTCTCCCTCTATCTGCCCCTCCCTCACACACATGCTCTCTCTCTCTCTCACTCTCAAAATAAATAAATATTTAAAAAAAATTAGCCAACATAAAATTACTACTGTGTATCATACAGACATTATAGTAAGCTATTAAATTGTTTTTGTCGGATGTAAAACAAGAATATCCTTTGGATTCTTTTAAGTTCTTTTATTAGCCCAAGCAGAAAATATTTTCTCATCATAACTAAGAACTTTTGCTTTGTCTTCTTGCATATTTTTAAACTAGTATTACCATTTGATTTGAAAGGTCTCTTTTTTTAAAATTTATTGTTCTTTTGTTGTAAAGATTTATATTTCTTTTTTTTTTTTTTTAAGTTTATTTATGTTGAGAGAGGGAGACTGAGCATGAGCAGGGGAGGGGCAGTGAGAGAGAAAATCCCAAGCAGGCTCCTCACTGTCAGTGCAGAGTCCAATGCGAGGCTCAAACCCACGAATCGTGAGATCAGGACCTGAGCCGAAACCAAGAAGACATGTAACGACTGAGCCACCCAGGTGCTCCCTCCTCTTACAGATTTTTTGTGGTTCAGTACTGTACATGTATTTTCTCTTGTTTATGCTTTCCTTTAATAACATTGTCTTTTCTCTAGCTTACTTTAAAAATTGAGTAATACATATAACATAGACAAGATGTGTTAATTGTTTATGTTATTGGTATTCAACAGTAGGCTATTAGCAGATAAGTTTTGGGGGAGGCAAAAGTTATATGTGGATTTTTGACTGTGCTGTCTATTGGCGCCCCTAACTACTATATTGTTGAAGGGTAATCTGTATTTGTAACATTCTCACACCTCAGAACAATTTGAAGAAACAAATTTGTTTCTTCAGATCTGGCGTCTTGTTACTTTAAACTGGTTTTCAACTAATAGCTGCATAAGCTCTTTTTCTAACTATGGATGTACTAACTTTGATTTCTACTCTAGATGAAGTAAGAGAAAATAATGTACATGATGTAACTGCTACCGAATCAGATCCCTTTTTGACAAGCTCATTGGAAAGTGAGAAGTTTGCTTCTGAGTCGAGTAGAAGCCTAACAGAAGAAGAACAACAGAGAATTGAGAGAAATAAACAACTGGCCTTGGAAAGAAGGCAGGCAAAGCTACTGAGTAATAGTCAGTCCCTCGGAAATGGTAAATTTTATGCTGGGTTTTATGTGCTACCATTAATATATCAGGGACATGTTAGAAATTTTAACTTCTCTACTACCTCCAAAATAAAATACCTCTAGGAATAGAAAAATCTGATACAGTATATTAAGTTTATGTATATCTGAGAGAGAGGCAATGCGTGTATGTATGTGAGAGCTATTTGGAATCTTCAAAGAATAAATGGAGTCCAGGATGGTTTTCTGGATAGCTGAGTACCTCTTGAAAAATTATTTTAATCACTTAAACTTGATTCTGAATCTTTCAAAAATATATTCTTCCCTGACTCCTTAAGGCATGTGACACATATTTTATCTGTAGGGTCATAATTACGAACGTTAATTATTATGGTACCTTCCTAAACATACAAAATGCCTTCTGTACCCTTTGAGGATTCAGAGCCATTTGCTATGACGTAAATAGGTCCTTAATTGCTTTTTATTGCATTTTGTCACTTAGCTGTCGGTTTGCTTATCAGATGCATTCCCTTTTTTAAAACTGTCTTAAATTTTGCTGTTGTTATTTTTTATTTTTATTTAATTTATTTTTTTAAGTTTATTCATTTTTCAGGGTGTCTGGGTGGCTCAATTGGTTAAGCGTCTGACTTTGGCTCAGGTCATGATCTTGCGGTTTGTGGGTTCAAGCCCCGCGTCCGGCTCTGCGCTGACAGCTCAGAGCCTGGAGCCTGCTTCAGATTCTGTGTCTCCCCCTCTCTCTGCCCATCCCATACTCTTGCTCTCTCTCTGCCTCTCAATAATAAATAAGTGTTTAATAAAAAAGTTTATTTTGAGAGACAGAGTTAGTGGGGGAGGGGCAGAGAGGGAGAGAAAGAATCCCAAGCAGGCTCCGCACTGTCAGTGTGGACCCCGATGCGGGGCTTGAACTCACGAAATGTGAGATCATGACCTGAGCCAAAACCAAGAGTTGGACGCTTATTGACTGAGCCACCCAAGCGCCCCAAAATTTGCTGTTTTTAAAATATACTGTGGGTTTGGAAACTTAGACAACCAAGTTTGTCAAAACTATATTTAAAAATAATGAAAATTGGTTTTGAATGCACGAAGGAGAATCACATATATCTTTCTCAGTTTCCAATGTAGTTTTCCTTTTGAAATGGGAAAATAAGAATTACAGTTAAGTGTTGAAGGCATCATGTTATAAAACAAGTTTCACCTAAGATAATAAAACTCTCAAGTGAAAATTTGTGTCACTACATTATCATTCTTTCCAATTAAAATGAATTTAATCTTCAGCTTTACAAATGGATATTTTATTACTACCAGGTGAAAAATTACATGAAGATACAACTCTCACTGATGGCAGTTCCTTGCTGTCATTATCAAAGATACCTGGCAATAAGCATTTTAAGGTTTATCTTCTATTTATAATATATGACTTTAAAATTTGGCCAAATAGATACAAGGATCCTAAATTTTCTTTGCTAGAGGTCACTTTGACATTTAGCTGTTTAGAGCATTTGGTTTTTATTTTTATTTATTTTTAAGTAATGTCTACACCCAGCCTGAGGCTTGAACTCAACCCCAAGATCAAGAGTTGCAAGGAGCATTTGATTTTTAAAAACGATTGTCTAGTAGTTATGATTTTTGAATGAAAATAGTTGCATTTGGCTGTGATTCAAGGTTTGAGTTCAAGACTTGCATTTTTGAGTGGACTTTGTACATGTATAAAAATGGCTGTTTTTAGAAAAATGATCATAGATTTCATTTCCACTGATGTAAGTTTGTGGAGAGATTTGTATTTATCAGGTAAGATTGGATCAGGTGCTTAGAAGGAGTAATTTCTCTTTCAGACTCATTAGCGAGCATACCCGGGGCAGAGACCATTGAAGAGGTTAATACAGGGGAAGATCAAGAGGAGGAGTCATCAAACAGATTTGACAAAGACATTCTCGAGAGTCCACACAATGATGCTGCTGCCAATGCTGTAAATGAAGAGGAGGAATTAAAAATAGAGAAAACACAACTGGACCAATCCTTTTAAAATGTATAGTGGTAACTTTATGCTTTATCTGGGAATGTCACTGAGGTTGGACAGGCCTCAACTAAGAGAAAAGCTGTTAACTTGCTATCCTCTAAGTTTTAGATTACTATGTATTTTGTCTACTCGGTGTGAAAATCCTCATGTAGTAAGACTTTCACAGATTCCTGTTTAAAATCTGGTATTATAATTATACTCGTTTCTTATTTGAGTTGATTTATTCCCTTTAGTGTTTTTATAGATATGACATGAAAACGACTAGGAGTTAATAAGCACCTTCTGCTGCTAGTGTGCCATTGAATGTTTCCTTTTCACACAATTGGGTGTTTTTAAGATGTAAATATATAATGAATATTAATGTCTTTTTAAAAAAGAAATAGAAGTCTTACAAATTGTCTCTAAAGGCTTTATGAAAGTTTCTCATTGCTGTTTAGTTCTTCAATGTACACTTCTGGTAAAATGTTTAAAGTTTTATATGTGCTTATGTATATTTTGAGGAGTCACTTTAATACTTAAAGCATCACATGAAAGGCTGACATATTGTCTGGCCTGCGTGGGTGCTAGGGAAGTTCCAGTGCTCCTTGGTACCTTAACAACTGGTGGGAGAGAAACTTGCAAAGTATCATGGGGAACACATAGCACCTAGGGAGGACTCACAGAACACCTTTGAGTTGGTGGATGAGAGTCCAAGGATTGAGAAGAACATGTCCAATAATGATACAGAAATGAAAATCTAGAAAATAAGGAAGACTGAGGCATGGCAAATATGAGGCTACAAGTGTTAGGACCTGATGGTAGGTAGACCCAATTGGAGTTTTTCCTGCCTGAGTTTATCAGCTTGATAGAGGGGTAAGTTACAGATAAGGTACCATGTTGATAACCAAGTTTATGATTATTTTTTTTAAGTTTATTTATTTTGAGAGAGCATGAGCTGGGGAGGGGCACAGAGAGGTGTGGGAGAGAATCCCAAGCAGGCCCCATGCTGTAAGGGCAGAGCCCCATGCAGGGCTCTTCCGTATCACAAACTGAGATCATGACCTGAGCTGAAACCAAGAGTCGGCCACTTAACTAACTGAGCCACCCAGGTACCCCTAAAAAAATTTTTTTTAATGTTTATTTTTTGAGGGAGAGAGAGAGTTCAAGCGGGGAAGGGGCAGAGAGAAAGGGAGACATAGAATTCAAAGCAGGCTCCAGGCTCTGAGCTGTCAGCACAGAGCCCGGTACGCGGCTCCTGAACTGAGATCATGACCCAAACTGAAGTCAGACGCTTAACCGACTGAGCCACCCAGGCGCCCTTATGTATTTATATTTTTAAATGTTTTTTTTTTTTTTAACATTAATTTAAACTATCTTATCTGAAGGCAACCGGGAAGTTAACCTGACAGATGTCAGAGGGGTCTATGACCCAAATGGCCCAGTGTGGCAGTTACTAGGAAAATTAACTTATTTTTAAAGAATGGATTTGAGACAAGCTAATCAAAAATCAATGCTGGGTTTATTAAAAAGAGACTGGCAATTGGACTTACAGAGCCACCATTCACGATGTGTTCATTTCTGAAAAATCCGTTTCCACAGTGACCTAATTGCACTTTAACGAAGCTGTAATTAATAAGGATGAGAAAACGTCTTGTGCATTTGTGATCTACCCATTTCCAGTCGACTAGTCCATTAGGTGACACAGAACATTGGATGTTAATGTAAAAAGAAGGTAAAACATTCACAAAACAGCTCTTTTAATGAAGTAAGAAGAATATCTCACATTCCATAACTGTTTGAAACATCCAGAAGAGCTAGGTCCCTTATTTCTTCTAGAAGCATGTACAGGCTTCTTCCCTTTGTTTGGCAGTATTTTTGATAATCTTCCTGGATGACGTTTACTTTGACTTCTTGGGCAAGCTGAGCTTCCTCCACAGATCTGGTTACTTCTTTCACTAAATCACTCTTTAGCAAGAGGGAGCTCTGATGAAATAGTTCTGTATCTGGTGACATGTACGGTTTGTTGCTTATTATTTCGAGCCTGATTGTATCAGAATGGCAGCGGGAGGCCTGTACAGATATTCTCACCTATCACAGAGGAGAAAGATGCTTATTACCAGATCACATTCTTTATACTTTACATTCAAAGCGAGGCTTAATGTAGATATGGACTTACTGTTACGTGGTCAAACAAATGGAACGTAACAGATTCCCCTCCTGTTGTGGTAGAGGTGATTTTGTTTTGGAATCGCTGCAGGGATCCTGGTTTCCACTCGGAACGGCCATCTGGGCCGCAGGAGATCACCAAACCATCTTTATTTTTTAGATAAGCAGCACCTTTAATCCCAAACCTGAATGAATCACGGCCAGAGTAAAAATCCAGAGATAACGTATTCTTAGCATACAAGTCTTATATACTTAATCTAGAATGTTAGTTTCTCTTCTAGATTAAAAACAACTTTTTCTCTCATTTACCCCCAAATATTTCACTGAGCAGGTGGAGCAGTATTTTGCTCAATAAGAAAGTAAAATCCTATCTGCACACTAATAACAGATGTAC
This sequence comes from Panthera pardus, assembly GCF_024362965.1. Lineage (NCBI taxonomy): Eukaryota > Metazoa > Chordata > Mammalia > Carnivora > Felidae > Panthera > Panthera pardus. The sequence continues at coordinate 31,544,677 of NW_026526810.1, forward strand.
TAGATTCTAATCTTTATACTTATGTAGTGTATTATTCTATTATATCATGTACATCTATTATATCATGTACCTATAAATAGTTCATATAGCTATTTTAATCATAACTGATGGACTGTTTGCGTCCTACATGATTTCTTAACAACTATTGTGTTAGATGTAACATACCTTGGTATAAATAGAAGCACGCCATTTGTTCTAATTGAATATATGACCCCATCAGATATGCAACGCTCCTCATTTTCTGGATCTTTGTCTTTAAAATACATGCACTGGAAGAGCTCAGTGGACTGTTTCTGAGAATGCTGTGCTGCCTGGAAGAAGAAGCATAACCCAAAGCATGTTGACATTCCCGGGTGAAACATGGAATTTATACTCCCACAGCAAAGATGTCTCTAAAAAGGCTATATTCTAGAAAATTATTAATACAAATATTTTTCAGGTATTTGGGGAAAATATCTAACCTATCATTAAATCTCCTAAACACACATCGTTACTTCAGGGCGTTCGTTTATAAATGTATTGAGAGCTATGTAAGAAACTTTACGATTTTTCATGTTATTTCATTGGTTAGAATAATGCTAGCATTTAACTTGCTAGAATATATGGTACTTCATTCCACTACAAAATAAAGCTGATATTCCCTTAGTGAAAGAGATGATGGGTAAGAGAACTTAAAATCCTCTCTTACTCGGTTTCTGTTGTTGATATGTCTGCATAATTCCTCAAGATCTTTGTTGCTGAACAAATTGTCCTTCATTTCCATTTTCTTATCTTTTGAGATGGCCGCCATTAACAATCGGTGTACTATGATATCTGAGTATCTTCTTATTGGAGAAGTAAAGTGAGTATATTTATCCAATGCAAGGCCTTCAAAAGGAAACCAAAAGATGGAAATCAACAAAAAGACATACTTTTAAATGACTCGCTCAAGGTTATGGCCACACAAAAGAAAATGCTATCATTCACCATAATGATGGAACTCTTCCTCTGCACACGACCCAGTGGAGAAATACAGTGCATTAGACATCGCCTGCGTGGCCATCGATCGCAGCAACCTGTTTACAATGGGATCGTTGGGGTCATTCGCGTTATCCAGAGAATCAGCCAGTGTTTTATTGGACCTGACAAAAAAACGGAAAAACTTTTATTTAGTCTGAAGCGATAATTTACCAAGTCAATACTCTGTGGGACATCCTTGTCACTCAGAAGAAACTAAGTTTATTTTGGATACGTTTTAGAAGCAACTCTAGTTTCAATTATAGAAATTATAGAAATCTAGTTTGCTTTTAAGGTTTAAACACAGCAAGTATATCAATTTAAATACACTTTTTAAGAGTAATGTACTGATACCTATGTGGTTAAGTTAATGCCCAGCACATTGGAGGTGATCAAATACTTCTTGAAATGAATTCCTAAGACTCTTAACCTTAAACATCCCTTACAGATCAAAGGGTGGACTTTTTGAAAATCAAGAATTATGGAGCCAGAGGGAGTTAGAAAACAAAACTAAACTAAACCTGAGGTGTACAAGTAAAAGAAACCTAAATTATTTTCCTTTTTTTAGAAAGAGAAAAAGAGACAGGAAGTACTCTATTTACCCAAATAATTTTTAAAGCCCAGGAAATAAAGAATTATATTAAAAAATGAAATTCACAATGTAGCACATAATTTCACTTCTGTAGTGTAGCCCACCAAGAAACGGAGGGAAGAAAGGCGGAAAATGATAAACAGGAGCATCAAGAGAGTACAGGCTAGTGAGAGCCTTCAAGTATGACAGATGTGGATTTAAAGCCAGGTTCTTAAGTAACTGGTGATCTACAGGTAAGTCACTTACCCTCAGCAGCTGTAATTCCCTATCAGTAAACTACAAATGACACAAGATGTCCGAAAGCACTTACACCAAGTATGCCTGGCCCCCACACACAGCTCACCCATCCACCAAACAAACCAACAGAAGATACTGTCACAGACATGGGTGCAAAAAAAAAAAAAAAATCATTTTGATAAATAAATGCTATTTTAATTAGCACTAATCTATTACTTGAAACAAAATATTGAAAAAAAAATCCTCTATACATCTTACATCTTTTTTTTTTTTAATGTAGCCGTTAGCTATTTTTGTTTTGAAGTAAACCCAGCATCGGGCTTAAACTCGTGACCTTGAGATCGAGAGTTGCATGCTCTACTGACTGGGCCCGGCAGGCGCCCCGATACATCATTTTCAAAAGGGAAAATCTTATCCTGGAGGGGGGCGGTAAAAATGTCTCATTCTATGAAGTGATGATATAAATTTACCATTGGTGTGGTGTTTTAGGATATGGCCTCAAAGATCTGGTGCATTTTTAAAGTACTGAAATACATGGGATTACTTCTTAGTATTTGCCTAAGGGGCAGATGAAATTAAACCAGGCTCCTTACTTCTGCATCATGAATTGTAGTGGATCAACATTATGCCTAAATAAACTTGTTTTAATTTTAATCTCTATACCTACGTTGTATAGTAAATGAAAAAAAGCTAACAAGTTTTCTATCTTGGGGCAAAGAGCTGGCTGTCGCATTTTAAGAACGACAGTAAAACCGGTGCACGGTACTCCCTTCCCTCTGCCCCCTCAAAAGAGGAATTACCGTGTATCTATGAAGAAGCCTTTTGCTTTAGCACATTCTCGCAGTTCAGAAAAAAACTCCTGGTGTGGAGGAGGGTGTTGGCGTAACAAGGCCTGATGCGGGAAGCTCTCCCAGATCTTCTTGGCTACCCAGTGGTTGGCCAGGATCATGCATTCAGCCACCGTCTCATGGACCTCCAGGGGCTGCTTGGGGATGAGGTCGTGAATGTTCTTTTTCTCATCCAGCTGAACACGAACCTCTACCCCTTCCAGTTCCAGGGCGCCACAACCGTCTCGTTTAGCTCGGACGTGGCGTGCAATGTCGGTCAACTTTCCAATGGCCCACGCTAGCTCCTCTAGCCTGGCTTGTCTGGTCTTCTCATCCAGGTCTCTGAATTCTGGAATATCATCGACAATGTTGAAGTTTCCGTCCAGCAGTTCCTGGGCTGCTTCATAGAACAGTTTGTATGCTGATCGGATAATGGTTCTGCCATACCACACTTTCTTAATTTCATAGGTTTTATCCAATTCCCACATGACACTTACAGCATACCTACAAAACCAGTAATGCTGACATCATTATTCAATTCTTCCGTTTTTTTTTTTAAATAAAAAAATGTGTTTAATGTTTATTTTTTGAGAGACAGAGCGTGGGTTGGGGGAGGGGCAGGCAGAGGGAGACACGTAATCCGAGGCAGGCTCCAGGCTCCGACCTGTCAGCACAGAGCCAGACGCGGGGCTCGAACCCATGAACTGTGAGATCATGATCTGAGTGGAAGTCAGAGGGTTAACCGACGGAGCCACCCAGGTACCCTCAATTCTTCCATTTGTGGGGTAAGTAGAACTAGACTCTAAATGTACCTTGACAGGTTTAGTAAAGAACCGCTCGGGGCGCCTGGGTGGCTCAGTCGGTTATGCGTCCGACTTCAGCTCAGGTCACGATCTCGCGGTCCGCGAGTTCGAGCCCCGCGTCGGCTCTGGGCTGATGGCTCAGAGCCTGGAGCTTGCTTCCGATTCTGTGTCTCCCTCTCTCTCTGCCCCTCCCCCGTTCATCCTGTGTCTCTCTCTGTCTCAAAAATAAAAAATAAAATTAAAAAAAAGAACCGCTTTGCCACCAAATCACTCTACTTAAAAACCTATGCAATACGGGCACCTGGGTGGCTCAATCAGTTAAGTGTCCGACTCTTGGTTTCCACTTAGGTCGTAATCTCATGGTTTCTCAAGTTCAAGCCCCACTTGGGGCTCTGTGCTGACTGTGGAGCCTGCTTGGGATTCTTGGTCTTTCTCTCTTTGCCCCTCCCCCACTCACGCTGTCTCTCTCAAAATAAACTTAAAGAAAAAATCATGCAACATATAAAAAACAAAAGGCTAAATTTCCTAATATTTAAAGAATTCTTTTTAATTTTTTTTGATGTTTATTTTTGAGACAGAGTGTGAGGGGGGGAGGGGTAGAGAAAGAGGGAGACAGAATCTGAAGCAGTTCTGAGCTGTCAGCATAGAGCCCGACATGGGGCTTGAACTCACGAACTGTGAGATCATGACCTGAGCTGAAGTCGGACGCTTAACCTACTGAGCCACCCGGGGGCCCCTGTGAAGAATTCTTATAAATCAATTACTAATAGATAAAGAACTCAAAAAAAATGGGAAAGGAACATTAAATAGTTCACAGAAAAAAATACATAAATGACTGTTAAACATACACAAATATGTTTAACTGTACTCATAATAGGAAAAATGCAAATTAAAACCACCTATCATTTTCTTTCTTTTTCTTAAAAGTTTATTTACCTATTTTGAGAGAAAGAAGCAGCAGTGGAGGGGCAGAGAGAAAGGGACAGAGGATCCAAAGTGGGCCCAGAGAGTCCAATGCGGGGCTCGAACTCACAAACCATGAGGTCATGACTTGAAGTCAGATGCTTAACCAACTGAGCCACCATGCGCCCCTAAGATACCATTTTCATCTATTAAGATTGGCAAAGATAAAAAAAAATACAACATATTGTGTTGGCAAGGCTTTAGGGAAACAAGCATTCTCACACGGTCATGGTGGGAATATAATTGGTTTAACCTTTATGGAGGGCAATTTGATTACATCTCTCTAAACACACATGCATATACCCTTTGACACAGAAATTCCACTTGTAGAAATTTATCTTCCAGATACTGTAATTTTAAAAATGTGAAATGACTTATGTTTCATGTAATTCAGTACAGTTTGTAATAGCAAGACTGAAAACAATCCAAATGTCCATAGATAAGCAACTGTTATTAATATGGAATGATCTCCAAGATACATTTTTAAGAGAAGAAAAAGCAAGGTGCTGAACAGTGTATATATATCACACACACACACACGTCACCCTTTGTGCATAGAAGAGAGACCACACGTCCACATTTGCATGTATGTGCATTATATCTAGAAAACCACAGAAGAAATTGGCAGCTGGGGGAAAATGGTAGAAGGGAGCCTTTCATTAAATATCTTTTGGAACCTACGGATTTTGGTTTTATTACATATTCAAAAACATTATATTAACTATAAACATTAACTATAACAGACAAACAACTCCCTACAGTTCATGATCGTCATGCAAAATAGCCTCAACCAGGGAATAGGTATGCGCAAAGTCGTATGCGTTTCTTTTTTTTTTTAACATTTATTTTTTGAGAGACAGAGCATGAGCGGGAAGGGGACAGAGAGAGGGAGTCACAGATTCCAAAGCAGGCTCCAGGCTCTGAGCTGTCAGCACAGAGACCGACACGGGGCTCAAACTCACAAACTGCGAGATCATGACCTGAGCCGAAGTTGGACTCTTAACCGACTGAGCCACCCAGGTTCCCCAGTCGTATGCGTTTCTTCCCAGACTTTAGCTGAATTTAAAAAGCCAACAACAGAGGTAGAAGCCGCCTCACAGCTAGATAAACGGAAAAGATGAGAGGAAGGGAAGGGAAGGCTAGAGAATAAATCTGCCTAAAACTAAGCGGGTGCGGGAGGGTACAGGGGGACAACAGGGGTGGGGAGCAGGGGGTGGAGCACATTAGAAAGAAGAGAAAGGCCAGAAGCAAGAGCACCGGGCATCACAGAAGAGCCAGGACAAACTCTGGAGATTAAAAAACCACAACAAACTATGAACAAACTCACCTATCAACGCCTCCCAGAAGAGAGCACAAATCGGCGCTGAGCGTGGAGGGCAGCATGTCATAGCGCCGGTCTGCTAAATAATAAGTGGTGGCCCTGTGAACGACACACGTGCGGGTGCGTGACCTTCAGCAGCGAGAGGCAGAAGTGCTGACTGCAGGGGCCGCGGGGACGGAAATGGTCAAATCCTCAGTGCAAATCCCCCAAGGCTGTTGCTTTTTCATAAAGTGCAGCCGACTGGGTAATAAAGCTATTCCCATGCCCCCACTTTTCTAAGGGGTACTGCCTCGGGCTGAATGTTCTTCCGCTGATAGGAAAAGGAAAAAGTGGCATGAATCTTCCTTATCTAGGAAGAATTGGAGTGTAATGATCCAGTATTCGTATGAAAGGGTATTCCTACCTGAAACATTTAGCTCATTGCAATTTAGGAGGAAAGTGTGTGAAAGGTTCTGTTGAAAAAAAGGAAAGGTAAATGGATCAAGGTACTATTTCTCTAAAGGGAAAGGGGAGTGGACCTCAATTTTTCTCCCCCTAGGAGGGATCTGCAGAATTGCACAGAACTGTGCAATGTTCGTTTTGAAAATCTGGGAGTGGAGAGGTACGAATGTGTTACAGCCACACACACATAATCATAGTGTTCATTTCAAACAGCATTACCTTGTTCTGGCTTCGATGTCAATATACGAATTTGGTGCCACAAAGTGTGTCACATCTGCAATGTGGACCCCAAGTTCCAAGTGGCCGTTATCTAAGGTTCTGACGGAGAGTGCGTCATCCACATCTTCACAGCCTTTCGGGTCAATGCTGAATACAAGATGGGTTTCCCTCAAGTCTTGACGTTCTCGTTCCTCTTCAGGACTCACCTTCCAGGGATTTCCTGGTGTGTTTACTGGCATCTCACACATCTGTCCAACAAGAGTCAGATATTCGGCAGTTCACACACCCCGAGTTTCCTAGGAGATTCTGGGCTCTCGAAGAGTCTCACTGCCACCTCCTAGAAGTCCCATTCATTCCCCATTACCTTTTGCAATTAACCTGAATTCGCCTCTTTGGATCAAGAATTATTTATCAGGTGCCTCATGTGTGTCAGGAACTGTGCGAGGCTCTGGAAAGGGCAGGAGCCAAGAAGAAAGACACAGTCTCCTGCCCCTGCGGACCCTTACAGTCTGTCAGGAAATGTGCCTGTTTCCGGCAGCTTCTTTAGTTATGGAGGTCAGATCGAGGATAAACAGAGGCTTATCAAGAGCACAACCTCTACCCATTTTCAAATGATTCATTTGTTTAAATGCAGTTGAGCTTTCAATTCAATTCAAGCCCTGAAAAAAAAGAATCAACGTGTCCCAAATACTAAAAGCCTATTCCTTAAAGATAATTTAAGCAGGACCAATCTAGGGCATTGTCTCTCCATTATTACTTGTTCAGGCCATCAATTTGCAGTTAAGTAGGCTAAATGAGAAGAGAAAATTCTAGTCCCATGAAGTCTAACCCATGCTTTATTTTATTCTAACATTTTCACTAAGAGCTGTCAAAGCAAGTCAACAAATAATTTCAAGAAACTAATGTTAAACATAAAAATTTAATAATGTAAAATATTCCAAGATATTTTACTATTATAGCTACTGTTCTGTCAAAAACTGTAATGAAAATAAGAACACCCATCCACTCTTGATGGCAATGCAAACTGGTCCAATTTTTCTCGAGAACGATCTACTGATACATAAGAAAAGTCACTTAAATTTTTAATGCCCTTTGACTTGATAATCTTACTTTAAGGATTAGGTCTCAAGAAAAATGATGAAAAAGAAAAAAAAAAGAGCAATGTTTGTAAAATTGTTTGAAGTAGATTTTTTTTTTATACTACTGAAAAATTAAACAGCCCAAGGCCCAGCAATTGAGGAAGACTTAAACAAACCAGAGTACATCAATACACAATCAAGTGCCGTAACCTTTACTAAGAAGTAGCTATGGCAATACACAGAAATAATTTTAAGCGGAAGACACAGAACAGAAAATAGCATGGACGCACTATGAATATAGTTATGCAAAAATAATAAAAAGATTTATGAGGATTTTATGAGATCATAAAGTGATGGAAATAGCTAATGTTTAATGTTTATTGAATTTGTGTTTTCTGCCAAGGTTACAGAAACGGTTTCAGGAGCATGCTTTTTTGACCCACGGGTCAGAAATGTATAGAACTCAAGAAGCCGCCTCCCGCAGCTCTGTGCAGGGCTCTGGTTGAATGATTAGGACAGGGAGTGGAGCCCAGCAGGATCTGTAACTGGGGACCCTCGTGACTGCTGGGGATAGATATGTACTGACAATATGATACCGACAGACCATTTTTAAGCACAGTTGGAAAATGTAAAACTTTGAGAGCTGTGAGGCCCTAGGAAATGAACTATGCGCCTGAAACTGACTTCAGTCTGGTCCAAACACAGAATACAGAAGAGTGAGATTATTATCTGTGGCTTTAGTGAGTGGTTACCCAGTACAGCGATTTTTCTTCTTAATGACCAAACAACGAACAAATGCAAAAAGAAACTGTACGGAATGTCTTTCACCAGACCAAAGGACTCGGGGAAACCTGACCTGAGCTTCGGAGAAAGGGACCACCGAAATACTGTTTTCCACCAAGATGGTTGCAATTTCCCCTTCCAGATCCCCGATTCTTCCTAACACACGCACAAAATGTCCATTTGGATACACGGATGTTGACTCCCAGGAGTCGATGCGCACAACTACCCTGAAGTCCTGCACGAAAGAGAGAAAAAAAAAAATCCACTAGCCCAGCACCGGGAATTAAGTGGGTCAATGAGAAGCACCAAACAAACAAGAGATAAACAGCACCCAGCTCCAAAAAGAGTGGCCGATGTAACAGTGGGTTTTGTGTTTTGTTTTCGTTCTTGCTGTTTTACTAAATTGCCAGATGGTTATGTAAATGCCTGGCCCGATGCTTTGGAGGGAGGCAATACCTCTCCATCAAATATGTAGGCTGGAAATTTTATTCTGTTAAAGAAAGCCAATTGTGGGGTGCCTGGGTGGCTCAGACACCAGTCTGACTCTTGGTTTTGGCTTAGGTCATGATCTCACAGTTCATCGGGTCGAGCCCCACGTTGGGCTCTGCACTGGCAGTGAGGAGCCTGCTTGGGATTCTCTCTCTCTGCCCCTCCCCTGCTCTCATGCAGGCTCTCTCAAAATATAATAAATAAACTTAAAAAAAAAAAAAAAAAGAAAGCCAACTGTAACACGTTCTAGTCAACATTCACAACACAGAGGAAAACCTCAGTGTGCATAGTGCAAATTCAATTTCAAAACAAAATCTCAATTTTGGGAGCATGGGAGATACATCCTACTTTCTTTGAAGTTACTCTCTAATTTTTAAAGACATCTGTTGGTGGGGAAGGAGGTGTCAGCGTGAGCTGAACCCCACAAGCTCTCAAATTTCAGCAAACCCACGGGTCTGGAAAGCAGTGGTTACACTTGGCCTCAGAGAGCCCGCGGAAGGCTTCAAGAGATGCAAAAGGTACACGACGACCCAGTTACTGGCTGGGGACGTCCTGCTTCGGTGTCTCATTTTACAAACTGCACATATCAAATTGCAGATATCAAATTGGACGATGCCTACACGCTTCGCCACAGTACAGGTTAATTTCTAACTGTCTCGTGTATGTCTTCTCCCCAGTGCTATATTCCTTTATGGATAATCGATTCGGTGAAGTATCACTATATCATCCCTCCAGGGCAGAGTGATCGTATTTCTATATCCCTTGCTGGAAGAAAGCTTGTTAGTGTTGGCAAAGCGCATCTATTGAAAGTTTCTGTGTTGGACAGCTGGATAATGTATGCACTCTGTAGCTGTCCTACACAGCTCTTTCTAGGGCAGTTTCTCTCTGGACTTCATTTATTAACCAAGGACTATTTAATAGATGGTTCTATATATTTAGAATTTAAAAAAAAAAACACCAGGATCTCGAAATGCCAGACGCCGCCCATAATTTATCCCTTCTTATGCAAAGGAATTAACAGGGTTTCCTGGGATAGCTCAAAAGCTGGCAAACACAAAAGCTGGGGAACAGGAGAAGTACAATGTCAGCTACCTGGAGGGTTTCTGCTTGCTGAGTGCTAATTCGGATCTTGGGGATTCTGTAATCCCAAGGCGTAACTAGGATTTTCTGAGCATTTTTGCCCTGAGATTGGACCTCTTCTTTGGATGGAAATGTCACCACGTAATCCCGCCAGTTCTTCTGAAGGATGCCCACCACTCTGCCTTTGGGAAAACAAAACAAAAGAAGGCCTTAACTGGTGAGATGTCACCTATCTAGGTGCTGACTAGCTCGGCAGTGAGGAAGAAAACAGAAAACACAACGACCCGTTCGTATCAAGCACACACCCACACAAGTCGAGAAATGCTTAAACGTTCGCCTTAAAGATGCCTGCTAATTTTTTTGAAAGATCACTTTTTTTTATAACATTGTCAGGATGCCCTCCCTACAGTGGGGTCCAATGTGACATTTAGAATCCATTGGTCCCACTTTCTCCTTTGCCCTTCCCTTATCAACCTCAGGTTTAGGTATGTTGGGAAAAGCCAGTAATCTTCACTTTTTTCAACTCACGCCCTCTCCTGTGCGTTTTCCCTTTCTTGCATTTTCCCACCAGCCAACATCATTTGGGCCAACCTTATATACAGAAAAGTATTCTAATCATAAGCCTGATTGATGTACAGCACTTTCAATCATCATGGACTACGGTCAAGAAAAAAACAAATTTTAATAGTCAAAAAAGTGCTACCTTTCCACAAATATTTATTGAGCCCCTACCAGGTATGAGGCCCTGTTCTAGGTGCAGGGAATGTAGCAGCATCAGAACAGACAAAGTCCTTGATTTTCTGCAGTGGACACTCTAGTCTGGGTGTCTGTGGGGGTGGGAAACAGACAAGAAGAAGTAAATACAGGGAAGGGAATGATGTTTGCTCAGAAAGATATCAAGTAGGGTAAGGTGACCAACAGTAATACAGGGTCAGCAGTGGCCGCTATTTTAAATAAAGTGACATCTGGGCAGAGACTTGAAGTGAGGGAGGTTGGCCTGAGGAGGTTTGGGGAAAGCTCATTTCCAGTGGTACGAAGCTGGTCAATGTGGCTGGAACAGAGTGAAGACGGGGACAGTGACACAAGGCAGCCCAAGCTTGGCAGGACTTTGGATTTCATTTTGAGTGAAACAGGAAACGGCCACTGGAGAGCTTTGAGCAGAGACACACAGGCCCCAAAGACTTTTAAAAGGATCTTTGTGGGGGTGCCTGGGTGGCTCAGTTGTTTAAGCATCCGACTTCAGCTCATGACCTCATGCTTCATGGGTTCAAACCCCACGTCGGGCTCTGTGCTGACAGCTCAGAGCCTGGAGCCTGCTTCGGATTCTGTGTCTCCCTCTCTCTCTGCCCCTTCCCCTCTCGCACTCTCTCTCACTCGCTCTCTCAAAATTAAACGTTAAAAAATAATAATAATAATAAATAATTATTTATGTAAAAGGATCCCTGTGGCTGGCTCCCGTATGGAGAAAAGGCCATTTGAGCGCCAGGGTGGGGGCAGGGAGACCAGTGAGGAGGCGGCTGGGAAAATCGTGTCAAGCGGTTCCGGCAGCCCAGTTAGGGGAGAAGAGGTGGAGTCTGGGAGTAGAGCTGCCAGGACTTGCTGACGTGTGAAAGAAAAACTCGAGGGTAATCCCAGGACCTCTGGGTTGACCAAGTGTAAAATGAAACGTCCATTTGCGGAGACTGGAACACTCGGGGAGGAGCAGGTTTGGGGGCAGAAATCAGGAGTCTGTTACTAGGCGCGTTACATGTGAGATGCCCATCAGACACCAGGGGAAGATGCCGAACAGACAACACTGGAGGCTGAGAAGGGGGTCTGGTCTCTGGGCTCGAAAAATAAAGCCAGAGGAGTGAAGGAGATCCCCAGGGAGAGGGGGCGGATGGAGATTCAGCGAGGAGCCCAGAGGTCGTAAGACGGAAAAGCTCCAGCAAAAGGACCAAGGAGGAGTGGCCAGCAGGAGAGAAGAAGAACCTAGAAGCCAAGGATGAGGCAGTGATCTGTTGGCCAAATGCTGCTGACGGTTACGGGTGCCGAGGGGTGTTGGCAATGAGGTCACTGGTGTCCTTGACCAGAGGTCAAGGTTTTTTGGGGGGTGGGGGCCCCTGAATGTAGCGGCTTCGGGAGAGAACAGGTGAAGAGGAAGCAGAGAGAACGCAGGACTAAGGGTTTCACTGAGTCTTGCCATAAACTGAAGCAGAGAAAAGGGCGGTAGCTGGAGGGGATCCGGACTTGAGAGGATTTTTGGTTTTGTTCTGTTCTAAGAGACAGTACAGCATATTTGGATGCCGAAGAGAATAAAATAAATCTGCAGAGAGGGGAAACTGGTACTGGGGGGGGGGGAAGAAACTATATTGTACCATAGTAACTGCACTATCTCTGGAACGATAAATGTTCTGCAGAAAGAATGGATAACTGGGAGACCAGCCGGTGGGCTCACCTGTGGGCATGGGCTCGCTCGGGGGGTCTCCCGAGGCCTTGTCATCACTGTCATTCTCACACAGGGCCGTGGTTCTTCCTTTCCATTCACTTTTAGGGAGCAGTTCTACGACTACCACGTCTCCATGAATTGAGCGGTTTCGAGCCTTCATGCCGTGGATTAGGATGTCACTGGCCAAACCTGTGATTGGGCGGGGACACAGAAACCCCATGAAGCCACAGGGGAGGCCACGCCCGTGACGCCTTCCAAACAAGGAAGCGTTCCTGCAAATCCAAGCTTCCTCCTCTCAAAGGTGCAGTCAAACCTTGTTCCACAAGTTAGGAATGAAGAAATACTGCCACTGTGCCATTTTATGTCACATGCTTTTCTAAGGTCTGACCATCTTTTCAGGTGGGTGACGGTGCCCTGCATGAGACTACATAAGTCTGGTCTGGAACTCTGTCACACAGCCAGGGGCCACGCAGCCAGGGAGGGGTCAGGTGGCCGAGGAACCACGGCTACTGTCAACCTCTCGAGCATAAGCCAGAGAAAGGCACCGCTTCTCATTCTCCTTCAACCCAGCCCCGCTCCCTTGACTACCGGGGTGCTTTCTACCCTGTCCCTGAAGACCTAGGAACTATACTCTGTTACGATACAACGTATTTACACGCCTTCTTCATTTTCGTCACTTTTAAAAAATTACTCCAGGGGCGCCTGGGTGGCTCAGTCGGTTGAGCATCCGACTCTTAACTTCAGCTCAGGCCATGATGTCACAGTTCGTGAGTTCAAGCCCCACGTCGGGCTCTGCGCTGACCGTGCAGAGCCTGCTTGAGATTCCCTCTCCCTTTCTCTCTGCCCCTCCCCCGCTCATTCTGTTTCTCTCAAGATAAATAAATAATTTTAAAAACAAAATAAAACGATTCCAATAAGGCAGCACAGGACAGTGTCTTAACATCCCAGTCAAACTGCCTCAGCAGCAGATTCAGCCCCATCACTTCCCGGGTGTGTGATCTTGGGCAAGTTACTTTGCTTCTCTGTATTACAGTTTCCTCACTTGCAGCTTTGGGGATCCTTGCCAGTAACAGGTGTCTCCGTTAAGAGCTTAGAACAGTACCTGATGTAGACTGAGCACTGAATAAAACTCAGCTATTCTCATTTTTTAAAACCGACTACAATAAAATCACAAACTATAGATAAAACACGAGAGGACAGGTAAAACACACCCAGAGCAGGAATATCTAACATGGCAGGTAGGGTACGACAGTTTCAACCTCACTTTCTTCGTTGCGCAATATCAGAATAGAGGCAGAGTGCGGAAGTTTATGTAAGGCGTGTACCGAACCTGAATCTTTGCAGCTGGCTCCTTGAAGTCGAACGAAAGCTTCTATCTGGGCCCTGTGTTTGTTGACATTCAGGATTCCCTAAAATCACAATAAAAAATCAACTGAAAAATTTCTTTTCTGCTCGCTTTACCCCCTAAGGTACAGTTTTCAAAAAGTATATGAAAATATCCCCAAAATATGGGGTGGTTCAGTCGGTTAGTTAAGTGTCCGACTCTTGGCTTCGGCTCAGGTCATGGTCTCACGTTTTGTGAGTTCAAGCCCGCACACTGGGCTCCATGCTGACAGTGCGGAGCCTGCTTGGGATTCATTCTCTCTCTCTCTCTCTCTCTCTCTCTCCTTTCTCTCTCTCCACAGCCCCCCCCACCCCCACCCCTTCCCTGCTCAAGCACACACACTCTCTCAAAAGGAAAAAAAAAAGAAACCCACAACTTTAGGGCGGGACTTCAGCATGGCATTCTCAAACTTCGGCCTGCATAAAACCTGAGCTGCTTGTTAAAAATGTAAAATTCATGACGGAACAATTTTGTATCTTGATAGTGGTGGCAGATACACAAATTTACCAATGTCATAACACCGCATACACACACACACACGTAAAACTGTTGAAATCTGAATAATAATTTTATCTGATTCCTTCTCAAGACAGCTTAACAGCTTCTGGGGTCTGGGTCCTGGGGGACCACAAAAGGGCCCTTGAAAGAGGCAGGAATACTGCAAAGGGGCGAAGAAGCCAAATTTCACCAATTTCACCATTTTTCCCAATTTCCAGACCTTGATTGCAAAATATATGCTCTTTCCCAGAGACTGGAGGCACTTACAAGGCTACTTGTGTGATGCTCAATACGTAACCCAATTAAGAAGATTACAGAGTAGCACCAAACCAGATGGCAAGGTGTCCCCAGGAAGAACGACTCCAAAACCATCTTCAACAATGACAGCCCTGGCTTACTCATGCCCTTTTATTTATAGCCTTTGAAATTAAAGGCCTGTGGCAAGGCCAGTAAAGGCGAGAAGAAAACAGACTGGCCCGTCCCGACGCCGACGTCGCATGACCACCCTCACCTGGATGTAGCGTCCCGATTTAATGCCGGCTTCCAACACTTCCAGGGGAAGATGTTCTGCGTACTCCTTCCCGTGGCTCTCCTGACTCTCATTCTCTCTTTCCCGTCGAGACTGAAGGATGGAGTCACAAAGCTCGCGGGCGGCCTTTAAATCAGGCCAGAAATTGTCCAGGTAATTCTGCGTTCAATAAAGGCAAAAGAGAAACGTGGTCAGAAGGTAACGGTTCTCCCTTCCGGCAGTATTACAAGCAGTCCCGGGCGGGAACCACTGGCGTGTGGTTTTGAAGAGGTGGTGAATGAACATTACCTTCCCGAGTCTCACGTTACGGGCTAGTTTTCTACCATCTCACTAATCCCTGAAGCCTCGCCAAACGAACCCTAGGGAGGCCCTTCCTACCACGGAATGCTTGCTTTGCACTTTTGAATCTCCTCCTCTCTCTGTGCGAGTGTACACACACACAGCCTATCTTTACGCGTATCTCATTGCCACAGACAATGGCCTGCAGTAAATGCAGAGAAAAAAACTCTCATGTGTGCATTCTTGTCTTTTTTCTTTTTCCCATTCTGAAACATTTGAAACTTATAAGAAACTTAAACAAGCAGGTAAAAATGGCAAGGCGTAAAGCGCATACGGAAACGTCCCCTTTTCCCCCAACCCACTGGCTACACCAAGTGAGCAGAGGGGGCAAAGCCGAGACGTTTCTATTCTTCTGGGGCTTCCCCGTCATGAGCTCCCAGACGATGGAGTCTTCCTTGGTGACCATCCGGAGATGCTGTAACGCTTCACAGAGACATCGCTGTTAGTGTGATGACTCGGTACGAGACTTCACTTTGACACAAGTGGTCAGGGTCCCTCCCGCCCCATGTAGACTGAGTGTTACCACACCTCTTGGTGTAAGTCTATCAGAGAGGACACCACCCGCAAGAGGACGGTGTGTTGATGCTGGCTGTGCTACGTCTTCAGCACACTCCCTCGAATGGTTGGCTCTCACTAAATAAAACCAAATTTACATGTTTTTAACTCAACTTTAAGTCTAAGGTAGAGTCTAGCACATTCGCTTTTCTCGCATAAAAAAGAAAATGCAGGGGCGCCTGGGTGGCTCAGTCGGGTGAGTGTCTGACTTTGCCTCAGGTCATACCTCACGGTTCGTGAGTTCAAGCCCCACACTGGGCTCTGGGCTGACGGCTCAGAGCCTGGAGCCTGCTTCAGAGTCTGTCTGTCTCCCTCTCTCTTTCTCGCTCTCTGCCCCTCCCCCACTCGTGCTCTGTCTCTGTCTCTCTCAAAAATAAACATTTAAAAATCAAAAAAAAAATACATTATATTTATTGTCAAGGCTAATATTTCTCCCATGGACCTCAGGGTCCTGTTTGAATCACCTCCTTTCTTTCCCCAGTCCTTCGAGAAGTTCTGTCTGTGCTAACATCAGTACCCCAATTCTATGGTCACTTATCGCTTCTCACCACCCAGTTCCTGCCACTATGAACCGCCTCTTCATGAGGATTTACTGTCTTCGCTCTTCCCAGCTAACTTCATGTCCCCACAGAAACTTCTGGCCTTCTCGTCTGAACTCCGCAGTATCTCTTTTTTTTCCCGCTATCTATCATTCGCCTCTATGAAGCCCTCGGTCACACAGTTTGCTTAGGAGACACTATACACAATGAACGGTACCACAGTACCGGACTGTGAAGAAAAGTAATTTGAACAAAAAGCAGAAAAATGTAATTTTAGGCAACTGTCCTCTGCGAGAACAAGACATGATGTATTGCAACAGAAAAAACAAGTGACACCGCCATTAATATCCAGCGCCCCCGGAACTCTCTGGCACGCCGGCACACTTTTTTAGAGCAGGGCCAAGAAAATTCTATTGGCAAATCTTTAGCAATACGTGCACCTGGGAACTCTTATAGAATCTACGATTCGAAGTCCAACTTGACTTTCCGTCAACTGACAGGGGCAACGGAGGGCCTCATTTGAGGTTCTGAATCAAAACCCGGCATGAACCACTGGCACTTGATTGGCCAGCTGGGCAGACAGAAGAGCCCAGTAATCTGTTGAGAGATCAACAGCCATCCCACTTTCCCCAAGGGGTACCCCAGAAATAGGAGAACCGGGTTGCCAACACAGCCCCCCAAAACGGCCACCAATAACGCTGCTCCCACCTGTGATCTGTACACTCAGCCGATGGGACGGCCTTCACATAAATGATACCGCATCTCGCCCCTTCCTGTATCCCTGCTAACCCCCGTGTACATTCACAAGTGGGGAAGAGTGAGGAACAGTGCCAAAACAAGACTGGCCCTTAAAACTGCGCGGTGTGCGTAGGGGCGTCTGGGTGGCTCAGTCGGTTAAGTGTCTGACTCTCGGTTTTGGCTCAGGTCACGATCTCGCGGTTCGTGGGTTCGAGCCCTGTAACGGGCTCTGTGCTGACAGCATGGAGCCTGCTCGGGATTCTCTCTCTTGCTGTCTCTCTCTGGCCCTCCCCGACTTGTACTCTCTCTCTCAAAATAAATAAGTAAACTTAAAAACGAAAAAAGATTAAAACCGTGTCGTGTGTGCACGCAGAAAAACAATGTGGGGGGCAGCCGAGCACGGTGGTTAAGAGCTTTGGAGTCAGAGTGCCGGCGGTTCCTCCACTTTCTACCTGTGTGACCTTGGCTGAGTTACTTAGTCTCTCTGGGCTTTAGTTTCCTCACCCGCAAAACACGGACAATGGCACCTACCTCATGGGGTAAGAATTCAATGAAACAATCCACTTAGAATACTGCCTGACATAGATAAATGATGGCTATTACTATTAGGTGGGACCATATAAAAGTGCCATTTTGGAGGTCAAAAATAATATGGGGCGCCTGGGTGGCTCAGTCGGTTGGGCGTCCGACTTCGGCTCAGGTCATGATCTCGCGGTCCGTGAGTTCGAGCCCTGCGTCAGGCTCTGTGCTGACAGCTCGAAGCCTGGAGCCTGCTTCCGATTCTGTGTCTCCCTCTCTCTGGCCCTCCCCCACTCACGCTTTGTCTCACTCTCTCTCTCAGAAATAAATAAACATTTAAAAAAAATAATAGTATTGGCAATTTTATAACATCCAACCTATTCTTGCCATCATCATCACCACTATTGTTATTGCTGTAACTGTGCAATGGGTTTACTGTCAACAGGGGCTTCCTGGGCTGAACTCTCAGATGCTACGGGTCTTACAGTCACAGGGGGGTTGCCCAAATTTGCTAAAGCCAAGATTCCATGGTTGGGGAGAGACACAGACATGGAACTCGTTGGCTGGAGTCTTCCTTCACTCTTTGTTTTCCCTCTTCTGCCTCGAGAGCATTGGAGGCTCTCTCTTCTGGAGAGCTGGAGCTGGAGCATCCCTCTTCTGGATCGAGAGCATTGTGGGCGCCACTGAAGAAATGAACACACACAGACACACTTACGGACACACCAGATGCAGGTACCTTGAAAGAAATCACAAACACTCCTTCGGTTTCGCTTCCATACTGCTGAATAGCCTCTTCGTCTTCTGTCACCATAACGATTGGCATCCTATCCTGGCAGTGGTGATAATACCAAACGGCTGCATTGTATATGCTCCTAGAAAAGCAAGGGCACATGAGCCCTCCCAAGGCAGACAAACACAAGCTACGGTCCAAAGCTTCACACCGGCCTTTTGATCTGCTATCCTTCGGTTTATGAGGACGACCACCCATTCATTCAACAAGTTATTTCCCGAACACTGGTCATAAATATGCCCTGGGTTGGGCAGTCTGGGGGATAAAACACGAATCAGAGAGCACCCGACAAGCCTCTTCTTCCCTAAGACATCCAACCACCACGGCAACCTCTTTCATTTCTTGATATGGCCTAGAAACCACAAGGCTCTGCCGTCTTTTAACACCTTTTGGCTGGAAAGCCATTACCATAGCACCACACGGATGACAAGCGAGGCTACGTGAGGTTTCAAAGCTGGAGAGACAAGTCTGGCTAAGAGAAAAACTAGGCTGCGTCCAGCTCAAGGTCACAATCCAATAAGGTCTGCGATGGAGTCAACACAGTATGTCTGGAAATCTTCCTGAAAAGAATCGGAATTGGAAAACACAGCCTGGGGCTGGAGACGTGTGTTCAGGGCTGGACTGTGTTTTCAATGAAGTGTGTAAACTTGGGACAGTTGGTTTCGTAGGCATCTGTTTCCCTTTCTGGAAATCACAATGCTACCTAAGGTTCCTTTAGTTTTAGATTTAAAAAAAAAAAAAAAATTCAGCGGACATATACTGAGTCTCTCCTATGTGCAAGCCTGTGTGGTTAGTAAGTAAGATCCTTCTAACTGCTCACATGTGACCTGCTCTAGAGAAAGACTGGCTTTCCTTTCTGGTACTGAGCCCTGTGGGAACTTAGGACTATAATTAAGGACTCAGTATGTATCAGTGTTTATTTTACTTTAGAGAATTTAAATATTTAGTGGCTACACAGATAAAGAATTACAAGGAAAAAGACAATTGAAATGTTTTGTATGGATAAGACAAATAAGGTCCTCGGCCCTCTGCAGAAGAGCAGAGCAGGGGCTGTGGGTGCCCAGCGCCTGTGCAAAAGGCCCACCTCTGACTCAGCTGCAGGTGGGCGGCAGTTCCGCCCCCCAGACCCAGACCCACTGGGCGGAGTTAACACCCCTGCAGAATGACCCTCAGCTACAGGCGGAAGTCTCCTTTACACGACACCCTGACACCCTGGCCTCCGCTCTTCTAGATGACTTCTGAGGCAAATACTATGCGGCTTCTCAGAGGCTCCCAGTAGGACTGAGCCTCAGTTTCCCACAGCAGTAACGCATCCTTAACTGCTCTCCCTCCTTCCCTTCTGTCTCACTCCCCGCACTTCCTCACTGCTGTTTCAGGGAACTGCCTCCCGCATCAACCACCCACACCCAACCCCTTGCTTTAGGCTCTGCTTTTAGGTGGATCTAAACGGCTAAAACAGCCTGACCAGAGTTAACCTACCAGTTCCAGTTTAATAAGACCGGTTGGGATAGGAGAGCAACTTCTACCGGGAAAATTGGATAATCTTAGCTTAAAAGTAGATCCCTCCCCCCTCCACACCCCCACATTCAAGTTATGACTTCTGGATCCCTGGAAGGTTCCTACCAGCTGCTGAGATCTGGGGCAAACACACTCTGAGTATCTACAGCTCCCTAATGACAATTTCTAAAATATGTATGTATTCGAACGACATATCTACAACAGTGGCAAGTTAAGCATTTCAGTATTAATCACAGTTCCAGAATAACTACTGGTTTATTCTAGCACGCTATTTAGGTCAACTCCCAGATAAAGAAATTAAAGACAGTCCTGACCATTCACAGCCATTGGGGGGTGCCATACCTGGTCTGCCACTTTTCCATGGATTCTCCTCTCTCCCGAGGGAGGTAGCAGAACTGTTGGAATTCGTTAGCAAAGAGAATGCAATCATGACGGGCATCCCTCAGGAGGTTTCGCAATTTGTTATACTGTCTGGGACACAGAAGAGAAAGAGAAATCTGACACAGCAGGTACTCATCGACTGCCAGCTCTTGCTAAGGATCAAAGAAGATGAGGCATTTCAGGACAAAAGATTGATTATTTCAAACCCAAGAGACGTTTATGTCTATTGGCCTCGGCGTGGGTAGTACTATGGGGCTGTTGTTTCTCAATTTTGCCTGCCGGAATGTGCTCGATCACATTAATTAGCCTGTGGATCAATCACTCTGCCCTTTCCCCTTCTAGACGTGTGGCCATTTATTCAGTGATTACAAGACCCTGCCCCGCACAGCCCCCTCTTCAGAGGCTCGCGGAGGAGAGCAGGCAAAGCAGAGTTTGGCACTTTACTCTGGTACCTCGCTTTGTTCTAGAAACGGCAGTAGGCACTGGTACATTTTACTTTGTGCTGGCAGCCCCAGAAAAGTTCAGGTAACGGGAAGAAGTCTGGGGATTTATCTGTGAATTTTATTTACGCAGCCACCTCATTTACACGAATGACGGCTAGCTGCCATCTGTCAGACAACTAACAAAGTTTTCAGGTTTCTTCCAAACGGAGATCCTTCCGATAGTGCTAGCCAAAGTCTCTCGTCAAATCTGCACCTCATATGGGTCAGGATCTAAGATGATGTTTTTCTCTTCTTTTTCAGAAGGTGCTTTTCAATAGTCGAGGTGATATGAAATACAGAAAATGTTCACAGTTATCTTAAAGGAAGCCAATTGTTTACTTAAAAATGGACTGATATTGGGGCACCTGGGTGGCGCAGTCGGTTAAGCGTCCGACTTCAGCCAGGTCACGATCTCGCGTTCCGTGAGTTCGAGCCCCGCGTCAGGCTCTGGGCTGATGGCTCGGAGCCTGGAGCCTGTTTCCGATTCTGTGTCTCCCTCTCTCTCTGCCCCTCCCCCGTTCATGCTCTGTCTCTCTCTGTCCCAAAAATAAATAAAAAAAACATTGAAAAAAAAAATTAAAAAAAAAAAAAAGGACTGATATTAAACTAGATGTTAAATTAACATATAAATCACCCAAGGGAGATGATTGGCATTTAACATGTGTTCTTTGTTAAATGTTTGTTTATTTTCGGGAGGGACAGAGTGCAAGTGGGGGAGGTGCAGACAGAGAGGGAGACACAGAATCCATAGCAGGCTCCAGGTTCTGAGCTGTCAGCATGGGGCCCAACATGGGGCTCATATTCACGAGGTACGAGATCATAACCTGAAGACGAAGTCGGACGCTTAACCGACTGAGCCACCCAGGCGCCCCAAGATGTGTTTTAACATAATAAAATTTATGCTTTCCCATTCCTACCCGCAGCCCGCTGCCATGTTTTTTTAAAAAAATGAGTCTTTGGGCGCCTGGGTGGCTCAGTCGGTTAAGCATCCGACTTCGGCTCAGGTCATGATTTCGTGGTTCGTGGGTTCGGGCCCGATGTCAGGCTCTGTGCTGACAGCTCAGAGCCTGGAGCCTGCTTCGGATTCTGTGTCTCCCTCTCTCTCTGCCCCTCCCCCCCACTCACACTCTGTCTCTCTCCTTCTCTCAAAAATAAATAATGAACATTAAAATTTTTTTTAAATGAGTCTTTATATTTAAGCAAAGGCAGAACTCTCCAACTTCTCTTCTTTAAGTAAATGCTAATCACCAATATCTGTATCGTCTTAACACTTAATTAGAAAACAAGACACAGTGATTTTATTTTCTTAGTAATTCTAATTTTGAGCTATTTTAAAAAGAATCATCAAGTAATAGCACTTACACAATTTCATAATCAACAAAAGGATTCGGTGTCGTCGCTGTGAATGGCAGCTGTCCTTGACAGGATCCCACTTGTGCAAAGAAAAGCTGCCCCCCACCCCATCTCAGAAATGCCTGGAACGTCACTACCTGGTAGTCTTCCCACCTTCACAAAGATATATTTGAAGTCATTTTTAAAACCTCTTAGGATATGCACAGAGGAGTCTACACCACCCTGTTCCCAGTGCCCGTCCCTGCACAGTAGGAAGGTGAAAACTTTTTACTTTCTGCTGGACCCATTTCTGTAATGCACGAATTCTTCTAAAGGAGCGCTTATTTCTTACGCAATTAAGGATTTTAGAGGAGACTTCATAAACAACTGTAATTTATTATTTCAGAGACGACACTGAAAAAATACTGCCTATTTTTCCTGATCTTATCGTCCACAGTATTGGCGCCCTTTATCTACCCCTAATAAAGCACCTGGACTTAGTGCACTTTTTCGTTTACCAATTACCTTCTATATTGAAGGTCCTTCATTTAGCAAATATTGGCTGCATTCCTTCCCTTTTGTGCCACTGAGCGCCCTCAGGGGACACCATCTAAGCATCTCCTTTCTGTCCTTTGCCTGCGGTGGCCATGGCAAAATTACCATTCCTCAAGAAAATTAAACCAAGAACTACCCTATGACCCAGCAACTGCACTGCTGGGTGTATGCCCCAAAGGACTGAAGACAGGGTGTCAAGGACACATTCCTGTATCAGTGTTCGTGGCAGTATCATTCACGATAGCCAAAAGGAACCAAGGAAGCAACCGAAGGGTCCAACGACAGACGGATGCATAAACAAAATGCGGCATGTACACGCACGGGAATATTTTTCAGTCTTAAGAAAGGAAGTTCTGACGCAGGCTACAACATGAATGAACCGTGAAGACGTGATGCTAAGCGAAATAAGCCGGTTGCAAAAGGACGGACACTGTAAGATTCCACTTATATGAGGTAAGGTACTTAGTCTCGTTTATAGATGCAGGACGTAGAATGGTTGTTGCCAGGGGGCTAGGGGGAGAGGGAGGTAGGGAGTTAGTATTTAATGGGTGCAGAGTTTCAGTTTAGGGAGATGGAAAAAAGTTCTGGAGAGGACGGTGGTGATAGCTGCACGAAATGTGAATGTATTCAAGGCCACTGACCTATACACTGAAAAGCGGTGGGAGACTGGATGGCTCAGTTGGCTAAACATCTGACTCCTGACTGTGGCTCAGGTCATGATCTCAAAGTTTGTGGGTTCAAGTCCCACATTGGGCTGCACGCTGACAATGCGGAGATGCTTGGAATTTTCTCTCTCTCAAAATAAATAAACTTTAAAAAAGTGTTTAAAATGGTAAATCTTATGCCAAATACATCTACCACAATTTTAAAAAAACAGCTAGGCTAACTGGCAAAACAAAATAAAAACAAAAATCGGAACCACCCATTTCAGTGGGAGAAGTGCCATGACGGGGAGAGGTGCAGAGTGTAACAAGAACATGGGAGGGATGGGGGAGATGACATCTGAGATGAGAAAGGTGAGTGAGAGTTAGCCAGACAAAGGGCCAAGGGAGGAGAGAGGAGACAGAAAGTTCAGGATAGCAGACAGTGGTTCACATGCCCAAGAAATGTTTTCCAAATGCATAAATGAACTCACATCTCTTTGTGACAACAGTGGTCCAAATACAAAACAACAGTGTGTCAGAACAAACCCTGACATTTTCAAAACTCAGTTACAGTTTTGCTAGGCTCTGCACACATCCCCTGATTTGCTATCACACTTTATACATATATATATATATATATATATATTTTTTTTTTTAAATGTTTATTTATTTTGAGAAAGAGAGTACGTGTGCAGGGGAGGGGCAGGGAGAGGGAGAGAGGGAAAGAGGGAGGGGGGATAGAGAGAGAGAGAGAGAGAGAGAGAGAGAATCCCAAGCAGATTCTGTGCTGACAGCACCCCCGACATGGGTCTTGGGTCTTGAACTCACGAACCGTGAGATCGTGACCCGGGCGGAGATCAAGAGTTGGACGCTTAACTGACTGAGCCACCCAGGCGCCCCTGACACGTGCACTTAGGCCCGGGGATTCTCCAACCCTGTCCTCCTCAAAAACTGGTGTTCCACAAGCCAGACCCAGGTCGTTTACCAACAAATTAGAGGAATGACAATCCTTCCCCATGTTTAGCAGAATATGTAACTTCGCAAAAAAGAATTTTCTCAATGTAAAGTTTCACTCCCATATATTTTCCTTAGACTTGTAGGGCACGCTTCCATTTGTCAGCTACCTATCAGCAGGGTAAGACAAATGAACAAATGGCCCAAGAATATTAATGGGGAAAGCAGGAAATAGTGAATCACTCTGAGTGTGACAGTCAAGTTTTCTTATAGGCATGTGGGCTTATGGTTGTAATTTAATAGTGCACACACACAATATAGTCATATTTTTTTGCTAGTCAGGGCTGGTGGTGCATACGATGGGATTAGATATATGAGGACCCTGCACGGAGCCAGCAGATCACAGCGCCTTGAACAAGTTTAGCCTGAATGACAGGAGAACAGCAGTTTCAGAGAGTCACGTACAGTAAAATGATCTGAAGTTTTAAAAATTCCAGTCTCACAGAAGAACCCTAGTTTCCCTAGACTGGCTTAAACATTCCCCCAAATCTCTATTATTTAAACATCTCAAACAATTTCTTAGGGATATGGCTACACTTGCCTTCTTAAGATGGATTTTTGTACAGATGCAACATCCCCTCCCCCAGACTATATTCTCTGGGGGTTACGAGTGGGCGTCCCACAACCAGTCCAGGGATGTACAATGTTGTGTTTCTTCAAGCAGTTTTTGCAGAATCCTGCTAGGGTCTCAGAGGCTTACTTTCAGAGGTCCTTGAGTTTTTTAAGTTTTATTTATTTAAGTAAACTCTACACCCAACGTGGGGCTCAAACTCACAACCCCAAGATCGAGAGAGAGAGAGAGAGAGAGAGAGATCAATGCTCTTCTGATTGAGTCAGCCAGGCGCCCCAGAGTTTTTACAAGTAAGCTCTATGCCCAGTGTGGGGCTTGAACTCACAACCCCGAGATCAAGAGTCACATGTTCCACGGACTGAGCCAGTCAGATGCCCCTAGGTGGTAGTATTAAAACATTTTCAACGGAGTATATTTTGGACCATCTGATGTCCTCTAAACCGCACTGCCATTTGGAAGCCTCAAAGACAACCTCAAAGGAATGAGCCCCAGTCACACCCCTTTGGACCTCCCCCAGCACTCCCTCTTTCTATCTAGTTATGTAAACCAGAAACTCGGTGTCGGCCTTAACACCATCTTCTCTCTGACCTCACATATCCAACTCCACTAAGTTTTGTAGGTTTTCTTCAGCTTTCCTGAGATACAATTCATATACCATAAAATTAACCCTTTTCTTTTTTTTTTTTTTTTAATGTTTATTTATTTTTGAGAGAGACAGAGACAGAATGCAAGTGGGTTAGGGGCAGAGAGAGAGGGAGACACAGAATCCGAAGCAGGCTCCAGGCTCCGAGCTGCCAGCACAGAGCCCGATGCGGGGCTCGAACCCACGAGCTGTGAGATCACGACCTGAGCCGACGTCAGACGCTCAACCGACAGAGCCACCCAGGCACCCCTAAAATTAACCCTTTTAAAACATACAATTCAATTTAGTACAGTCACAGAGTTAGGCAACCATCACCACGAGGGCCAGACATTTTATTGCCCCCAAAAGAAACTGAGAGCCATTAAGCAATCATTCCCCATCCCCCTGCCCCTGGCAACCACTAGTCTATTTTCTGTCTCTTGGATTTACCGATTCCAGGCATTTCACATAAATGGAATCATAGAAAAATGACCTTTCATGTGGCTGGCTTCTTTTACTTAGTACAATATTTTCAAGGTTCATCGATGCTTGTAGCCTGTGTTGGTCCTTCATTCCTTTCATGGCTGAACAGTATTCCCTCGTATGGATAAACCATGCTTTGTGTAACCATTACCAGTTGATGGACATTTGAGCTGTTTCCACTTTGGGGGCTGTTATGAACACAGTTGCTATGAACATTTGTGCACAAATTTTGTGTGGATAGAGTTTCGGTTCTCTTGGTTACATACTTAGAGACTTCTACAGACTTTTACCTACTAAGATGCTGTTGGATATTTCTATTTCTGTCCATCTCTAAGCTACCAGCACCTCTCATGTGAACTAAAGTAATAGCTTCTCCACTGGCCCAGTCATCGTTTCTTTCCTTTTTTAAAAATTTTTTTTTAACATTTATTTTTGAGACAGAGAGAGACAGAGCATGAACGGGGGAGGGTCAGAGAGAGGGAGACACAGAATCTGAAACAGGCTCCAGGCTCTGAGCTGTCAGCACAGAGCCCAATGCGGGGCTCGAACTCACGGACCGCGAGATCATGACCTGAGCCGAAGTCGGCTGCTTAACCGACTGAGCCACCCAGGCGCCCCTCTTTCCCTTTTTTCAAGTTTTAAAAAAAAATTATCTTTGAGAGAGAGAGACACACAGAGAGAGAGAGAGAGAGGGAGAGCACCCATGAGCAGGTCGGGGGCAGAGACAGAGGGTGAGAAGGAGGGAATCCCTGCTGTCAGAGCAGGCCCCCCACGTGGGGCCCAAGCCCGTGAAGCTAGTGACCTGAGCCAAAATCAAGAGTCGGATGCTGAGACACCCAGATGCCCCCAGTCACTTTTTCAAAGTAGGAATCTGATCATATATATCGTCCCACCCTGCTTACAACCCTTCACCAACATCCCAGAGACTCATCCAAGCTGGGGCCTTTTTCGGTTCCTTGAGTGGGCCAAACCCCCCCTCCCCACACCCTGCACAGCAGCCCCCTCACCTGGAAAGCTTTTCTCCTTTCTCTCTCTGGTTTACTCCTACCCATCCCCTAGAGCCCAGGGTAGGCATCTCCCTCAGGAGCCTTTCCTCCCTAACTTAGGCTCTCCTGGAACCACGCACCTGTCTCTCAGGGCATCTATCACAGCTGTAGTCCCCCATCTGCATGATTATCTGAGTAGCACCTGTCTCCCCCTCAAGGCTGTGTCTGCTTTTGTTCATCACTGCATCCTCAGCGCTAGCACAAGTTTCTGGCACACACGGTCTCTCAGTATTTGTTGAATAAACGGATGGATGAATGCTGTGGACAAGACAGCCTCACAGAGTCATCAAATGATCCCTCACTGGGACGCCTGGGTGGTTCAGTCCGTTGAACAACCAACTCTTGATTTTGGCTCGGGTCATGATCTCATGGTTCGTGGGTTTGAGCCCCACGGTGGGCTCCGGGCTCATGGTGCCTAGCCAGGTCGGGATTCTCTCTCCCCCTCCCTCTCTCTCTGCCCCTCCTGTGTGCACGCATGCACGCGCGCGCGCTGCGCGCGCGCGCGCACACACACACACACACACACACACACACACACTCCCTCTCTCTCTCTCTCTCTCAAAATAAATAAATAAGCTTAAAAAAAAAAGAGAAATCCATCACTGAATAAGCATTTGAGGATTGCTGGATGGTAGAACATGTGATTATCCTCAACAATCAAAAACTCAACACTTTTTGATAATGCTTTATGTATTATGCTTCTGAGAATGGCCATTTTCTGCATTGATATTACTGAAATCAAAATACAAGATCACATTAAAGAACCAGGTAAGACGCTATGTCTTTTTATGGTTACACTCAACTCTGGTGATTTCATCTCAGTAAAACAATGTCATCTGTTGCATTAAATTAAAGTTCATTTGCAATCTTTTTATTTTGTAAATTTGTTTATTTAATATGAAGGTCTGGTTTGGGTTTAGGGCTGTAGCAAGTACTTAAGCGTGAGGACTTTACATCTAGATTTATGTTTAAACACGTTTAAGTAATAATGCAATCGAATAAATTAACACTGGGTGTCCATGAGAAAAAAGCCTATAAAAAGCCTTTTAGAAACAAACTCAGTAACATTACTCATGTTGAGTAATACTTATATTGAATGGTGAATTAGATCATTTGACCTCTTAGATCTTTTCCAATTATAATATTCTATAATTTCAGTATTTAAAAATTTTTTAAGTTTATTTTTTTTAATGTTTAATTATTTATTTATGTTGAGAGTGTGTGAGCAGGGGAGGAGTCGAGAGAGAGAGAGAATTACAAGCAGGTTCCACTCTGTAAGCACAGAGCCCGATGTGAGGCTTGATCTCACAAACTGTGAGATCATGACCTGAGCTGAAATCAAGAGTTGAACGTTTAACTGACTGAACCACCCAGGCGCCCCTAAGTTTATTTTTTGAGAGAGAGAGAGAGAGAGAGAGAGAGAGAGAGAGAGAGGCAGGGAGAGAATGCATGAGGGTACACAGGAGGTAGGGGCAGAGAGAGAAGGAGAGAGAGAGAATCCCAAGCAGGTTCAGGGCTGACAGCACAGAGCCCGATGTGGGGCTTGAACTCACAGAACTGTGAGATCACCACCTGAGCTGAAACCAACTGAGCCACCCAGGCACCCCTGTAATTCCAGTCTTATGTCATATACTGAGAAACTGTTGAGACTCTGAAGCTATAATGAAGGAATTCAGGAAGGGGCCCAAAGGAGAGAAAGCAAGGCATCCTTACACCAGACACTAGACCAACCAGGTATTTTTAATTGACAAAGCTTTTCTAAGCAATAATGTTCCTAAAAGTGTATCAAATAGAATGAATTATTTACTAGCATCTCAAAAATCTCCAAGGAAGAACTGAAAAACAGAACAAAATATTTTCCAACATTAAATGAAGCAAAACACCAGAGAGCCTCTGCTAGGCCACTTGCGATTAAATATAAAAAGTCCAAGGACAGGGCACCTGGGTGGCTCAGTCGTTTAAGTGTCCGACTTCGGCTCAGGTCATGAAATCGTGGTCTGTGAGTTCAAGCCCCACGTCGGGCTCTGTGCTGACAGCTCGAAGCCTGGACCCTGCTTTGGATTCCGTGTCTCCCTCTCTCTCTGCTCCTCCTCCCCCACTCAAGCTCTATCTCTGTCTCAAAAATGAATAAACGTTAAAAAAAACTTTTTTTTAATATAAAAAATAAAAAGTCCAATTACTTCTACCTAACGCTTTTGAAGTCTAAATTAATAAAGCAAATTCCCTGGCTCTTCCATAGTCAACGGTTGGGATCAATTATAAAGTTAGCTTTCAATATATGACACTCTCTAGGGCTCAGGTAATTTTGGTCATTTAGAGGTTTCAACCTGCTGGTTGCTTACCAGGGACACAAAGCACCAAGACCCAAACCTGCTGATTCCTTGTCCTGCCTCCTCTTTCTCTTCATCAGTTACGTCCAGCACCCTTGCTTTAGGACCAAGCTCAAACCTATTTCCTTCGGAGAGCTTTCGGGCTGAACCCTCACACCCTGTATTTACCTCTGCACTTTGTACAGTCTACATTAAATAATACTGCCTGGGTCTCAGGTGTGCCACCATTACCTTCTTGCATCTAACCCAACAAGACAACAGGTCTGTTGAGAGAGGGACTAATACAGTTGACCTTTGAACAACCTGGGTTTGAATTGTGGGGGTCCACTTCTATGTGAGGTTTTATTTTTTCAGTAAATATGATACAGCACTGTAAAGGTATTTATTTTGAGAAAGAGAGCAAGCAGGAGCAGGGGAGGAGCAGGGGCGGGGTGGGGGGGAGAGAGAGAATCCCAAGCAGGCTCCATGCTGTCAGTGCAGAGCCCAATGCAGGGCTTGAACTCACGAACCATGAGATCATGACCTGAGCCGACATCAAGAGTTGGAGGCTTAACTGCCTGAGCCACCCAGGCACCCCGTCCTTACAGTTTTCTTAATGTTTTCTTTTCTCTAGCTTACTTCATTTGCAAGAATACCGTATACAGGGGTGCCTGGGTGGCTCAGTCGGTTAAGCGTCCGACTTCGGCTCAGGTCACGATCTCACGGTCTGTGGGTTCGAGCCCCACGTTGGGCTCTGTGCTGACAGCTCAGAGCCTGGAGCCCGTTTCAGATTCTGTGTCTCCCTCTCTCTCTGCCCCTCCCCTGTTCATGCTCTGTCTCTGTCTCAAAAATAAACATTAAAAAAAATTAAAAAAAAAAAAGAAAAAGAATACCGTATACAATATAGAATATAACATACCAAACATACGTTAATCGGCTATTTATGTTACCAGTAAGGATTCTGGTCCACAGTAGGCTATTAAGTTTGAGGGAATCAGAAATATATATATATATATATATATATATATATATATATATATATATATATATATGGATTTTTGCCTGTGTAGGGGTCCATGCCTCTAATCCCCATGTTGTTCAAGAGTCAACTGTACTTCTTTTTGTACTCTATAAGGCCTGGAACTATGAGCTCAAAATGTGCTTACCAAATGGGAAAACCAAGATGTTGTCATATGGGCCTATTTCACAACTCCTCATCCTTTGTTTTCACATTTAGTATATTTAGAGACATGGTGGAAAAACAATAGTTTTTCATCAATTTAACGACTTTTGAAATGTCCAGGAGAAAAGACATTTAAATTCCAATGCTTTGCTTTTGCGTGTCCCAGGAATTGGTTTTTAAAACAACACTTAACATTAAAAATATTTTTGAAAACAGAAGCTGAAAAGCCTCAGCAGAGTGCGCGCAATCTGAATGATAGCCACAAATTGATTTTAGTAGCAGAAATTGAAATACGACACCTGGAGCAGCGTTCAAACCTGGATGTGTATAAACGTCTCTATCTGTGTGTCTGAACAAAATCAAGTTCAGGCTCATTTAAAAATATTCAACCTGAAAAATCTGCAATCCAGTCAATACGCTTTTTTTTGAACAGAGCATATAATGACAACCTATCATTTTCATATACAAATAAACACACTTTATCTTTTACCATCAACGTCTGAAGAAGCCACAACACTTAAAAAAGGATAAACACACAGTGTCTGCTTTCTAAATAACGAGGGGTGTTAAGAGGTTGGATGCATAATTCTAATATGGTGGTTCTAAGCAGTCTTCACGTTGAAATCATAAATCCTTTCCCAATGTTAAACGAAGCAAAATCATTTTTCAGATAATTGTTTAAAAGGTGAACAAACAATTCTTCTTCATTTAGGTACAAGGCAAGCCTTGTGGATGGATTTCAATCAGAGATCCTTTGTTTAGCAAATACAATTAGTATGGTTGGTAGTTTTACTAGTAATGTAAATATAAACCAAGTTACTTCTGGTTTCATTAAGTGCAATTTGTATCACAATAAACAGTTTAAAATTTAAAAATACAGCAGTACTCTTTCCCCTTCCCCCCAAAGTGTAGGCTTCTGAAAAACAATGTATTGAGCAACTAAATGCAAACCAAAAGCCAAGAATCTTAAATACCCATATGCTGGGGACACTGCAGTTTATTGATCTACAGTCAGAGCTCCTGGCCAGGTGTTGAAGCCGAAATATAAAATAACGTTACTGCCTTCCTCACCAGCAAAGAGAATACCAAATTAGTTCAAAAAGTCCCTTCAGACAAAATAATGAATTCCTCCAACAAAGGGACATTTTCTAAAGGGGAAAAGAAAAATACGCCATATAAAAATAAATAAATAAATAAATAATGTGAAATAGATACCTCCGGCCCCTTTGATGCTGCACAGTTTGACAAGCCGTTTGCATGAAAATAATTCCCTTCAACTCCGGAAACTCAAGGATCTCGAGGTAATCTTGAACAACTTTCCAATCTGGGATCATGTAATGAGTCACATCACTAGACAAGAGTTTCCCATCTGAAAACATAATTCAAAACGTAAGCGATTAGACGTTTGCAAGCCTGGCTTATTACTATTTCAAGGTCACGGTGCTCCAGTTTGCAAGATAACTTCCAGTCTTAACTACACCCTAAAGTTTTTGAAGGACATGACAAATCTACTTTGGTAGAGGCCCCAAGTTCAGGTAAATTCAGCATCTTCATTTTTCTGAAGCTGCGATGAGACTCAGCGTGCTGTGTGGCGTTGCCAGGGGTGCAGAAGATGACTAATTTTTAAAAAACCAGCAAATCCTCAGCACAACCTAAATATTTATTTATGTTAACTCACGGACATACTCGAATGGCATTCAAGTGGGGTCCTTCCAAATATACAAGTAAACCACTTGTTTATGCCTGGCAATTTCAAGCGGGTTCTGAATCAAGCTTGTGAACATGCTCGGAAGCCTCCAGGGGCCACAAAGCCGGAATCGACTGGAAAAGATGCTCAGTGCCAGCAAGGGCAGTGGTTAGGCTCTCCACCCGGCCCGCATCTCAGGGACCTGGTTCGCCAAGGTGTAAACGAAATGTTCACCTTAACCATAAACTGAGGATTCCAAATACTCGCTGGGAAGGACCCTCACGCCCCCCTCCCACCAGAGGGAAGAGAACCAGTAATCTCCCTCGTTAAATCGGCCACCCTTGCAGCTGAGAAAACAAGTGGGGGAAGGTGTAGCGCACGGCAGCTCCAAATCCAGCTTTCCCGTGACCTTCCTGTACAACGAGGGCCCAGACAATTCGCAAACCCTAGTGCAGAGGACTCTGCACTGGCCGAAAGTCTGAGGCATCTGGGCTGGCAGGTCAGAAAATTTGTGGGGAGTAAAAAGTGTCAAATGAGCGGCAGCAGGAGCTCTGGGCGCCCGCGCCGCGGGATGGCGCCCCACCTCGCGCCGTGGGCCCCGCAGCTCAGCACCCTCGCCCCATTTCACGATCTCGCGATCCTGGGGGCGCAGAAGAGGCCGGTTCCGGCGCCCACGGGCCCCTCGGAAAGCGCCGATCGCCGGGCCGCCGGGCTCTGGGCCCGGAAGTGGAGAGCCCCAGAAGCAGCGCGCCGCGGCCGTCGGGGCGGCTCCGGGGCCGCCGGGCCTCTCGCTCCGCACCCGCAGCCCCGCCGCCCGCCGGGCCCGAGTGCTGCTGCCTGGGCGGGCGGAGACCCGGCGGCCTCGCGCTCCGCCTCCTGCCGCGGCCCGGCGCCTCCCGGCGGACGGACGGCCCCGCCACCCTCGCTCCCGCCGCCCGGGGCTCTCCGCGCTGCGGCCCGGCCGGGACTCTGACCGTTGCGGCAGGTGGCGGGCTGCGGGCAGAGCGGGCTGTTGCAGGGCACGCTGGGCCGCAGGTAGTGCTCTCGCACGATCCGCAGCGTCCGGCCCTGGAAGGTCCTCAGGAGCAGCACCTTCTCCCGCTTCTGCAGCATGCCGGCGGTGCTCGGCGGGGGCACGGCTCCGGGCCCTGCGAGGCCGCCCCGAGCGAGCGGCCGGGAGGCGGCGGGCGAGGCGCGGCGCGGGCGGAAGCGAGGCCGCGGCTCGGGGCCCGCCCCCTCGGCCGGGCGGCCTGGTCTACGCGGGCTCCCGGGCACCCCTTGGTAGCCGCCGGAGCGCCCCGAGGGGCGCAGGAACCGCCCTAACGGCCACGTCCGGGGCTGAGAGCTGGAGGAGCCCCGCGGCAGGCGTGCTCCAGCCCCGGCAGGCTACAGCAGCCCCGCCTCAGTTTCTCCCCTGCCTACCGTTGCCTGGGGGCTGGGAAAGGTGGAAACCGCCCAAAACACTTAGATATAAGATCTGTGGAATATC
Source organism: Panthera pardus (assembly GCF_024362965.1). Lineage (NCBI taxonomy): Eukaryota > Metazoa > Chordata > Mammalia > Carnivora > Felidae > Panthera > Panthera pardus. Next base: position 31,578,142 of record NW_026526810.1, read on the forward strand.
TGGAAGCTAGTTTAAAGCCTGGTGAAGAAAGATTTGGTGCAACTCTGAAGGGTTATCAGACCCCCGGGGCCATACAGGAATGGGAGCTACGGAGGGGGTAATTATTAGTGTTTTCTCTTGGTTGGTCTTGCTTTCCAAAAAGAGCTAAAAGATTGAGCGAATAAGCCAGCAACCCTGCCAGCCCAGCATTTTTCCCCCTTAAAAAGTCGTATTTATTTTTAATTTCATGTATTTTTAATCCCTATAAAAATTCAAATAATGCAGATAAAATGAAAACCAATCCATTTCCTTGAGGTAAACACTTATCTATTCAATCCCAGCTTTAGGGCATTTGCAGCCTCTGGCAAAGGAATTCTCCTTTAAACTTGGAGATTCACAGTTTGTTCTGGGATCGCACACTCTTCGTTGGGTAGAAGCCACTGTTCTTCCACGCACTCAGCGAAGACTTATGAACTGTACCAAAAGCATGGCATACAAGCATCCCATGTAATTTCCACAAGTCAACGGAGTCAGGCATTATTACTCCCATTTTACAGATGATGAGACAGGAGTAGGAAGGTTAAGTGGCCAAGGTTACCCAGTTATTAAGTGGTAGAATCAATACTCAAACCAAGAACTGGCTGAATCCAAAGCAGGCTCTTAACTCATTACTGTGTTATTCACAGATGAATAAAATATAGCTCTTGTATCTAAGGACTTTACAGTCTCCTTCTTGAGCTCTAGTTAAGGCGGTTTAACCAGCCGGCTGGGAACATTAGCGCTTCCTATTGTTAAAAAAAAATTCAAGTAAATGTAAAGATCAAATTGGCTGTATTTTAAGGATTTATGAATCACACAGCATCCCATCTAGCAAACAGAAAAGGAGCTCTGAGGAGCTGTACAAAATGGAAGGGTTTTTAGGACAAAGGGAAGTGGAAAAGGAAGTTCTGAACAAAGAGTGGATTGTTTCCGGCAAGGTTACCTTCCCTTGGAGGAAGAGTTGGGGGATCAATCATGCGGAACACCTCACTAGAGTGGATCAAATAATTCCAGAAAGACTGGCTAAGGGCACATTCCTGGGAGAGGCAGAGACCAATTAAGTCTTGGTTTGTTGTCCTGGGGGCAGTTTGGGGCCTATTGTTCCTTTCTTTTTTTTCCCCCTCTTCCCTCTCAAGTGAAACATGTGATCAAAATTGAAGCCATTAGCGCATGCTCTGTGCTTCTCACAGCTTTTGCTGATCCTCTGTGTGATTTTCACAGGTTGGGATGGTTTTTTTTTGCTGGATCTCTGTGGTAGTCACAGGTCATGACTCCAGGTTCACAGTTTTCTAGATGGTCGTTTCCTTCACTCCTTTTCTGGCCTTCTGGTCTTAGGGAGATCATTTGCTTGGTGGTTAGTCGCTGTTACACCTGCGTTTAAAGCTTTGGAGGGAACATAGTGTACTAGGGAGACCACTGTGATTATTATGAGCAGAATAATTCCCAGTGTTTGGAGTGCACTTTGGAGCCATGGTCCCCAAGACCCAACCCAGTCAAAATCAAGTAAGTCAAAGAAAAACCAATCGCATTGAAGCAGGCACCTTTTAAAGCCAAATGGCATGTATAGTGATCTTTAAAAAAAAAAATAATGTTTTATTTATTTTTGAAAGAGAGAGAGAGACAGACAGAGTATGAGCAGGGGTGGGGGGTGGGCAGACAGAGAGGGAGACACAGAATTCGAAGCAGGCTCCAGGCTCTGAGCTGTCAACACAGAGCCCAGTGTGGGGCTTGAACTCAGGAACCCTGAGATCATGACCTGAGCTGCAAGTCAGAGACTTAACTGAGCCTCCCAGGTGCCCCAATTTATGTAACTGTTACTTATGTAACTGTTTCAACTTCTCCTCAAGCCTTAATCCAGTACAGCAGGTGGTCCTGGTGGCCACAGCACAGATGACTTCTTGCTCAGCTGAAAGAGTACTGAGGTCTATCTTATTATCAAAAACAACCTTGGCCGCAGAGTCTAGGGATTTTTGTTGGGCAGCTTTTGTCTTAGCACATGCTGCAATATTTTCAAGAGTTAAGGAGAGGTCCCTGATCATACTCTTATTCCCATTTATTCCTAGTCAAGGAAGTAGGGCCCTGTGAAAGGAAGCAAATCCTGAATCTTGAAAGTTTCTTAGAAGGTCCTTTCTAGGGGCGCCTAGGTGGCTCAGTCGGTTAAGCGGCCGACTTCAGCTCAGGTCATGATCTCACAGTCCGTGAGTTCGAGCCCCGCATCGGGCTCTGTGCTGACAGCTCAGAGCCCGGAGCCTGTTTCAGATTCTGTGTCTCCCTTTCTCTGACCCTCCCCCGTTCATGCTCTGTCTCTCTCTCTGTCTCAAAAATAAATAAACGTTAAAAAAAAAAAAGGTCCTTTCTAAGTTGACAATGTAAATTCAGGGGAGTGGGGTGACTTAGTTTGAATGTAAATGGTTAGAGGCACAGTTAGGTACCCTAAGAGCTATTACCCAACTCTGTGTCAGCCATCTAGGAATTCAGAGCCCCAAGGAGGATGAGAACCACCACAGACAAAGATAAACCATGTTGGGGCACAAAGCATTCTTGTTAAGGTGATACCATCAATGGATTCACCCACAGGGATTGTTGCATTTGCCTGTTCAAGCCAGAACTCGGTTGGGTTTTCAGTGTATTTGGGAAGTAAATCTCCTAGCACAAAGCAGTTGTTCTAAATACCTCGTAAAGATGGGTGCTGCCGGTGAGGTCTTTTTGTGACTAGGGACAGATCTGAGTTAGGTAATCATGGGAGTGTGGGTGTGCAAATGTATTGAGATTTACATAGGTACTTGTGTCTGCTTGGGTAAAACAGTTATCATTGGTGAAAAGTAAAAACAAGGCACTAGATTTCTGGCCATTTGAGTGGAACTTGATAAGAGACTTCTAAGGCAGGAAGTGGGGGGTGGCGTCTATCGTTGTAGTGACATTGGGAATAGAAGAGAAATTGGTCATAGGAATGACCATGGGGGTTTCTAGCATCATGGACAGATTGGAGTTTTTGATGAGAAATTCAACAGTTTGAAAGGTTACCCTCCTTAGGAATGGTCTGGGAGATACAGATGATGGCACAGGCAATGCCAGAGTAATGGAAATAAAAAGAAAGGATTTCATGTTTATTTAAAATATGAAGTCTTTGGGGTGCCTGGGTGGCTCAGTCGGTTAAGTGTCCGACTTCGGCTCAGGTCACGATCTGGCGGTATGTGAGTTCGAGCCCCGCGTCGGGCTCTGTGCTGACTGCTCAGAGCCTGGAGCCTGTTTCAGATTCTGTGTCTGCCTCTCTCTCTGACCCTCCCCCGTTCATGCTCTGTCTCTCTCTGTCTCAAAAAAAAAATAAACGTTAAAAATAAAATAAAATAAAATAAAATAAAGTCTTTATCTGGCATCTTGGGTGAAAGCAGTCTACTCAATGGAAGCTACTTGTCTTTCTCACCAGTTTGATTTGGAAGTTTCCAGTATCTGCCTAGGATCAGATGTCACATGGAGCCTTCTTTACCTGTGAGATGTACACCCAACCCTCAATGCCTTCTGGTTTCACATCAGTGTCAAGAGCACTTGGTCAGGTCCCTTCTTCTTTTTTATTTTAAGTTTATTTATTTTTGAGAGAGAGAGAGTGCACACAGGGCAGAGAGGGGGAGAGAGAATCCCAAGCAGTTTCTGCACTGTCAGTGTGGAACCTGATGCAGGGCTTGATGTGGGGCTCGATGTGGGGTTCAATGGGCTTGAACTCACCACCCGTGAGATCATGACCTGAGCCGAAACCAAGTGTTGGATGCTTGACTGACTGAGCCACCCAGGCACCCTGGTAAGGTCCCTTCTCAGAATTCAAGAACTGTCTTCTAATGACATTTCCAGAATACCTAGACAGCAAGCTCCAGACTGTGACGGGCAGGACCCTTTGAACTGGGATCTTGGAAAGCTTCTTTAACCTGTTGATGACAGGCTTTAGCCTAAGACTTGAAAGATTTACAGTAACTGGTCATACTAGCATGAGGTAAGGGATCAGCAGAAAGTTGTATACCAATAAATGTTGGTTGACCGGTGACTGTCTTATGTGGGCTGAGTTTATGTTTCCCAAAGGCGGTCTGCAAGTACTCAGCAAGACCAGAGGCAATACTGAGGCCAACAGAATCCAGGAGTTTCAGCAAGTTTAGAGATTTTTAAGTTTGAAGATCCCATTCATTCTCTCGACCTTGCCTGATGATTGAGCGTGATAGGAACTATGATAATTCCAAGAGGTTGGTAAGGTTTTTGTTAAAGCTTGTAGTTTTGCCCTGAAATGGGTGCCTTGATCACTGGAGATTGTGGAAGTTATACCCCAAGTGGGAAACATGTTTTCTAATTTCTTTGCCACTGTGAGGGGATCTGCCTTGCGGCAGGGTAAGGCTTCAACCCATCCGGAAAACGCACAGACAATAACAATGACGCATTGATAACCTATACTAGGTGGCAGTTGAATGAAGTCCAGCTGTGGATGCTTAAAGGGTCTCAACAAAGGAGTTTTGAGGCCTCTGGGAATGAAAATAGTTTTTCCAGGATCAGGCATTGGTGGTGAACCATTTTTGCAGTTTTGTAGAAGTCTCGCCACACATGTTTACTTGTAATATAAATCCCTTTAGTTGCTCCTTGGTGGGTGAAGGAGTGCAAAATCAGAAAAATGGGATTTGCCAGGGAGCAAGGAAGAACCAAGTGGCTGTCTTGGGTGCCCCGTAGCCCCATCGGTGCATTTAATCTACAACCATTGTTTACCCTTTCTGGTCTCTGATTCAGGAGGCAGATGGTAGCCACGTTGTACTTAAGAAATCAAGATGGCAGAAGTCTCGCAATGAGGGGTCGGGAGCAGAATGGATTTTACACACACATGCCACAACCTCTACAGAGTCTGTTGCTACTGCCCTCGCATGGAAATCAGCCAGGGCATTTCCGGATGCCCAGGTTCCGTCTTTTCATGCCTCAGTTTTGATGGCAGCGATTTCGGAGGATAAGAGAATAGCGGTCAGAAGTCATTTACTTGTTGTACACTTTCTTAAAAACAATGTTTATTTATTTATTTTGGGAGAAAGCGTGTGTGGGGGGAGGAGAAGAGAAAGGGAGAGAGAGAATCCCAAGCAGGCTGTGCGCTGTCAGTGCAGAACCTGACCTGAGACTTGATCCCGTGAACTGTGAGATCATGACCTGAGCCGAAACCAAGAGTCGGACACTTAACCTACTGAGCCACCCAGGCACCCCTCCTTCTTGTACATTTTTGACTGCCCCCCCCCCAAGATGTAGGAAAACCCCTTTGTTTCCATAACATCTCCAAATCATGGATGACCCCCAAAGGCATACCGGCTATCAGTATAAATGTTAACAATTCGTCCTTTTGATAACTGGCTTGCTCCGGTAAGGGCCTGGAGCCCTGCTGGATGGATTTAGCTTGTGGCAAATTCTCTCTTTCAAGGAGCTCACATTGGATAGTAACAGCATATCCAGCTTGGAAAATCCCTTTCTCATTTTGATAGTATGACTCAGCAGCAAACGAAATGAGATCAGGATTAGTCAAAGTGGTGTCTTGCGAAGCAGGATGCAGGTGTCACGAGATGGGATGTCCCTACCTCACAGTCACGGGGCTCACCTTCATCAGGCAGAGAGGTTGTAGATTAAGGACATTGCAACATTTAAGATGTAAATTAGGTCGTGAAAGCGGAAGGCTCTCGGAGGAGGAGTCCGCTTGCACAGCAATGTTCAGTCAATCCAGAGTTAAGAAGATTTAGGGCAGCCTGTCAAGTATGTAAATAAATGGCATGTCCTAAGGCTTCTGTGAACTTTGTAGCTGAGGCTATAGCCTTAAGGCAGTCGGGATGGGTGGAGAGCCATGGAGTCCAGCTGTCTGCTATCCCAGGAAGCGGGTCTGTTTATTGCCATGTTCTCGCATAAGCATTTCCAGGGCTTGGTTTTCTCTTTCAGGCACAAAATAAGGTGAAGGGTTTTGAATAGACACAGAGATCTAAGGCACATGATTCTCGTAGTGCTTGTTTTAGTCCTATCAAGGCCTGCTCATGTTTATCCTCCCAAGGCAGGGGTTCAGGGACTGACACTTCAGTAAGTTCCCGGTGTGGGGAAGCCAAGAGAGGGAAATTAGGCACCCGTGCTCTACGATAGCCAGCCAGGCCTGAGATCCAAGAACTGTAAAGAGTAAGAGTAGGAGGCAATAGATATTGGCTCTTAGGGTCTGCAGGGCTGAACAAAAGTCTACAGCAGAGAACCGCCCTGAGGCAGCTGGAACTCGCGACAAAAGGGTGTTTGGGTTTGGGAACGCTGGGAAACAGGGAATAACTGTCTTGTTTGTTTGTTTGTTTGTTTGTTTTAAAGATTCTATTTTTTGAGTGATCTCTACGCCCACCGCGGTACTCAAACTCACGACCTTGAGATCAAGAGTCGCATGCTCCACGGATTGAGCCAGCCAGGGGCCCTGAATAACTACCTTGCTAATACTTCTCAAGTCCCGGACAAATTGCCATCTTCCCTCTCAGTTTTCTGGACTGACACGATTGGCACATTACAGGGGTTGGTCCAAGAAGTGAGTGTGAGGCCTTGGATGGCCTCAAATTTTAGTGGATATTGAGGCAATTGGGGCAGAGGTTTAGTTATATCTGAATTTTTATAGGCTCTGAACTTTTTATTCTCCTAATGTCAGTATTAGAAGCAGCCCGCAGATTTTGGGGCACCTTGATTACATCAGGGGACTTTGTTGAAATTCTTCCTCGTCAGTGTCAAGGACCTTGTAGGGAACATAAAAGATCAGGTTCAAGTTGGTCAGGGAATGCTAAGGTGAGGTCTCCAATGGAGGCAAAATGTCTTATCCCTTTTAATTTAGAAAGGAGATCTCTACCTCATAGATTAACTGGGCCTGAATCACATAGAAAAAAGGGATGTTTTCAGCGAAAGGTCACAGAGTCATTTGTACTGCTTGAGATAGAAACTCTCTCTGAATTTTATTAGATACCCTTACTATGGAAACCTTCTTTTCACTCGGAGGGATTTATTGTCCTAGGAGAGTGGGGTTTAAAATAGAAAGTGTAGCACCAGTAGCTACCAGAATTTGGCAAGACTTCCCATCAGTTTTCATTTTAGTTTCCCATAGGCTGCTTAAAGGGATTACTGGGAGCAGTTTATCGGAGGGGCCCTTGGAGTCCCATCAACTCTGGGAAGGGACCATATGGGGGCCTTCTTTGGGGGCAGATATGGGGGCATTTGAGCTGATGTGGAAGAATCTGTATCAGGCCTTGGAGTCCCAGGTGGTTACAATTGAGACATTGATTTCCAGCCCCGTGTTTTGGTAACGGACCCCTAGGAGGGTGTAATGCTGGAGGCCCGTGTTTTAGGTCTCTGCCCTTGGAGCTGTTGTGGCTGTAAGGCCCATGGTTTGGTGAACTTTTGTTTATGGTCTCACTTCAAAGTCCTTTCAAAGTGCTCGGCTGTGGTCATGACTGTCAGTCAAACTGGTGGCTTCCCATCCTATTTCCTGTGTTTTTTTATCAATCTACCGATCTCAAGAGATAATCCATTTGTAAATAGGGCAGCTAGAGCGGGTTGTGTGGCCTAGTTTATTGTCGGGAAGCTGGAAGCTGTAGGAAGAGAGCTGCCACATGGGCTTTAATGTCTGCCATAGGTGGGGTGCCTGGGTGGCTCGGTCGGTTAACCATCCGACTTCCACTCAGGTCACGATCTCGCGGTCTGTGGGTTCGAGCCCCGCATCAGGCTCTGCGCGGACAGCTCAGAGCCTGGAGCCTGCTTCGGATTCCACGTCTCCCTCTCTCTCTGCCCCTCCCCCATTTGCACTCTGTCTCTCTGTCAAAAATAAATAAAATTAAAAAGTCTGCCATAGGTTCATCTTTCTTTTGTTTGCCTGTTTGAATGACACACCAGTCAATGGCCCGAGATGACGCTAGGAATGGCTTTTTGGTTTTTCATTCAGATTTTTTAATACGTTTAAGTGATCTCTGTATCCAACGTGGGTCTGAAACTTACAACTCTGAGATCAGGAGTCGCACGCTCCACCCACCGAACCAGCCGTGTGCCCCAAGGAATGGCTTGTAAAAGGTCAGTTGCTACATTGCAGAAGCACTGCAAGCTTTTACTGGTCCATGAGGGGAACATACTAAAGATTGGGGATCTCTGATGCCATTCTCAGGGGTTTTTGCCATTTTGCTTCCTGCATCTATTTTTGGGCCTTCACCAGGTCCTGCCAACATGTGTAGAAGCTCACAAAGATCTGGCAGCCTGGATCATAGGCCCCAGCGATGACTCCAGATTTTCCAAAAGCCTTTTGGGGATCCTCCCTGCGGTTAGGAAATGTCTTTAACTACGGCCCTTAGTTTGGCCTTTGACCAAGGAGTGAGAGATACCTAAGGAGGCCTGCTGCCATCTTGAGTGGCTTTGTCTTAAAAGGGAACTGTGTGATTTTTTTTTTTTTTTTTTTTATGTGGACTTATTTTGAGAGAGAGAGACAGACAGACAGAGCGTGAGCGGGGGAGGGGCAGAGAGAGAGGGAGACCCAGAATCCGAAGCGGGCTCCAGGCTCCGACCTGTCAGCACAGAGCCCGATGTGGGGCTCAAACTCATGACCCGGGAGATCATGACCTGAGCGGAAGTGGGACGCCCAACCAACTGAGCCACCCAGGCGCCCTTTAAAGGGACCTGGTTAATACTGTCTTCAGAGTGGACAGGCAATTCAGATAGAAAATCAGTAGAACATTAGTACTCAGGTAAAGGAGAACGGAAGGGGACAGTAGGAGGCATGTCAATCTTATTGTCTTTTGTTTAAGGTACCTCTGTGTCTTTAATTTTTCATTATCCTTTTGCGATGAATTTTTTAATGAAGCGGTTTTGAAATCTTGAAGCTTTGGAGGCTTCAAGATTTTAATTAATTAATTAATTTTAATTTACATCCAAGTGAGTTAGCATATAGTGCAATAATGATTTCAGGAGTAGAATCCAGGGATTCATCCCCTGCATATAACACCCAGTGCTCATCCCAACAAGGGCCCTCCTTAATGCCCCTTGCCCATTTAGCCATCTCCTCACCCAGCACCCCTCCAGCAACCATGTTTGTTCTCTGTATTTAAGAGCCTCTTATGGTTTGAACCCCTCCCTGTGTTTATATTATTTTTACTTCCCTTCTGTTCATCTGTTGTGTATCTTAATTCCACATATGAGTGAAGTCATGTGATATTTGTGTTTCTCTGACTAATTTCGCTGATCATAATACCCTCTAGTTCCATCCACGTAGCTGCAAATGGCAAGATTTCATTCTTTTTGATTACTGAGTAATATTCCATTATATATATATGCCACATCTTTATCCATTCATCCATCGATGGGCATTTGGGCTCTTTCCACACGTTAGCTATTGCCGATAGTGCTGCCATAAACCCTTTATGCTATAAACATAAAGGGGTGCGTGTGCCCCTTCAAAACAGCACAACTGTATCCTTTGGATAAATACCTAGTAGTGCAGTTGCTGGGTTGTAGGGTAGTTCTATTTTTAATTTTTTGAGGAACCTCCATACCGTTTTCCAGAGTGGCTGCACCAGCTTGCATTCCCACCAGCAACGCAAAAGAGATCCTCTCTCTCCGCATCCTCACCAACATCTCTTGTTGCCTGAGTTGTTAATGTTAGCCATTGTGACAGGTTTGAGGTGGTATCTCATTGTGGTTTTGATTTGTATTTCCCTGATGATGAGTGGTGTTGAGGATTTTTTCATGTGTCGGCCATCTGGATATTTTCTTTGGAAAAGTGGCTATTCATGTCTTTTGCCCATTTCTTCACTGGATGATTTGTTTTTTGGGTGTTGAGTTTGAGAAGTTCTTTATAGATTTTGGATATTAACCCTTTATCTGATATGTCATTTGCAAATATCTTCTCCCATTCTGTCGGTTGCCTTTTAATTTTGCTGATTGTTTCCTTTGCCGTGCAGAAGCTTTTTATCTTGATGAGGTCCCAATAGTTGATTTTTACTTTTGTTTCCCTTGCCTCTGGAGACATGTTGAGTGAGAAGTTGCTGCAGCTGAGGTCAAAGAGAGGTTTTTGCCTACTTTCTGCTCTAGGACTTTGATGGATTCCTGTCTTATATTTAGGTGTTTCATCCATTTTGAGTTTATTTTCGTGTATGGTGTAATGGAAACTTCAAGATTTAAAATCGGTATCCCATTCGTTATTTAATTCAGGGACCCTTGTTTTCAAGTGCACTTCTTAAATGAGCAGTCTTGTCTAATTGGAACATTCCTCATAATGGCTAGGTAATTCTAGTTTGGTTTTAGTAAGATTTTTTGCCATTTTTGTAGATATCCACAGCTTCTGGAACTGTAGTTCTCAGACATAAAATCAACAGGTGTGCCGGAAGGTGGTGCGTTCAACTTTTTAGAATTTAAAGTTCTTCTTCTCCTTTTCCTCCTCCTCCTCCCCCTCCCTTCCCCACCGTTGCCCCCTCCTCCTTCTTCTTGCTAAGTTTTTGGGTCTCTCAGAACCAAGCCAGTATCTAAGAGGGATATGCCACAGGTTTGGAGATTGTGTGGTGTTTTACAATGTATTTTCACTGCACAGAGATTTTCTTGAGGTTGGCTGGTAACCTAGTGTCAATCTAACTCATTCCATGACCAATTTATCTTTTTATTAATTAATTAATTATTATTATTATTATTAATGACCAACTTAGCATAGAGTCTTTGGGTTAGCCGGCAAGTGCTTTAATAGCTTTTCAGTGCTCAGCCCGCTGTCTAGTCCCTGCTTGGACATTCTACTGCTCACCTCTTTTTATATCCTTACTCTCTTCCCCAGTAGCTAATGAGCCAAGCACCCACCCCCACGTCTTCTTTAATCATGATCACAACCCCTCAAAGGAAATATGTGATTTAAAAAAAATTTTTTTAATGTTTATTTATTTTTTGAGACAGCGAGAGAGACAGAGTGTGAGTGGGGGAGGGGCAGAGAGGGAGACAGAATTTGAAGTAGGCTCCAGACTTCACTCTGTCAGCACAGAGCCTGACACGGGACTCAAACTCACGAACTGCGAGATCATGACACGAGCCGAGGTCGGACCCTTAACCGACTGAACCTAAATATGTGATTTTTTTAACTTTTTTTTTTTTTAATGCTTATTTATTTTTGAGGGAGAGGGCGAGAGAGAGGCAGAGAGAATGGGGGGCAGAGGATCCAAAGTGGGCTCTGTGCTGAAAGCAGAGAGGCCTGATGTGGGGCTCGAACTCACGACCCATGAGATCATGATCTGGGCAGAAGGCGGACCCTTAACCCACTGAGCTACCCACATGCCCCAAAATAAGTGATTTCTTAGAGACTGGCTCTCTGTTCACTGAATCCATATACTCTTTTCCTCTAGGCACACACATGAGCCACATTCCCAACCTCCTTTGCACATAGATAGCTGTGGCCACAGAATGTAATGACACCATTTTCCAGGCCTAGTCCGGGAAAACCTTCCATGAACACACCTCCTTCCTGTTCCATCAGCTGGATGCCGAAGCCCAGGGGATCTTGGAAGCCATCATTGAGGACAGGAGACCCTCTCCCTCCCCCATCAACTTGGGTCCTATAAGGGCTGTACAGAGCAGAGTCCTGCTTCTCCAATCCAGGAGCATCCACAGGGGACTCTTGTCAGGGAGCAACAAACTTTTGTTATAGCAGCTAGCGTTACCCTAACACCCTCCAGCTTTACAAAGGATATTAAGAAGTTTGCTGAAGAGCTGCCTATTTGTTCCAGCACCTCTCACTGGACATGGAACGTCCTGGTGAAGCTGCTCAAGAATTCCACAGCAGTTCTGAATTGTACACTCCTCTAGGAGGTGCATGAGCAGCAGTGGTCTTTGGGGCCGTGTTTGGGTGTGGGCTATGGTGATGCCAAGCAGTGCCACACTGGGAAGGATGCTTGGCGGCTTGCTTCTCTTTTCCATTTTCCCTTTCCTTGTCAGGCCAAGTGCTGATGGACAGCCTGGTGCCCGGATAGCAGAACGCTGTGACAGCTTTCAGCACCGGGTCGCTGATGGAAATCCCGGCTTATGGCTCCGTTTCCCTGGCGCATGACTGCGGTCTTCGTCGAGCTGAGCCCAGGGTGCTTGCACTGCAGAAGCTTTGCAGTATCGGCAAGCCTCTTTGCAGATGCAGTCCGGGAGTGCAGACATCAGCAACCACTGGATTATAATCAAAAGGTCTCATCAAAAGGTTAGCCTGGAGAGGATGGGGCATCTTTACAAAGGGCCAAGGGAATAGGGAGGTTAAATGTAAAAAAAAAAAAAGTCTGGAAGGTGAACTCCAAGGGCTCAGTCGGTCTGTGAAGCAGGCTTTGAAATATTCTGTCTTGATTTATTTGAAATGACAATAGTACAACACGTTTGTTGCAACATCGTCAGTCCAATAATACTAAAGCACGCCAAGTCTACTCCTCCCAAGTAATTGCCATTGGTGGTAGCTGGTACGCATCTTAGAAGTCTGTCTGTCTGTCTATATTTATTGATTTAAAGATTTTATTTTTGGGATGCCTGGTGGCTCCGTCGGTTGGGCGTCCAACTCCGGCTTGGGTCGTGATCTCGCAGTTTGTGAGTTCGAGCCCTGCATAGGACTCTGCGCTGACAGCTCAGCGCCTGGAGCCCGCTTTGGGTTCTGTGTCTCCCCCTCTGTCTCTGCCCTTCCCCCACTCACACATGCGCTCTCTCTCACTCTTTCTGTCTTAAAAATAAACACTAAAAAAAAAAAAAAAAAAAGGATTTTATTTTTAATCTCTACACCCAAGGTGGGGCTCAAACTTAGAATCCTGAGATCAAGAATTGCACGCTCCACCGATGGAGCCAGCCAGGAAGCCCTTGAAGTCTTTAAATTTTACCCTAAGTTTGCAACTTCTTGAAGAGCTTGTCAATCTATGCAGTATCAGCTAATTACAGCTAATGTTTCTCAAGGTTTTACTAGGTGCCAGGCAACGCTCAAACCACTTTTCCTGTCTTCTCATTTAATCCCCCCCAAAAAATAAAAAAGAAAAGGCCTTGACTGTGATACTGTTACCAACTACATTTTATAAGCAAGGAAACTGAGGTACAGACGCGATGAGTAATTGCCCCAGGCTACACACTGGGTGAATGGTAAACCAGATTTGGAACCCACGCAGTAATGGCTCAGCCACGCCACCTTTCAGCTAGTAAGTGGGGAGAGTTACAGAATGGGGTACATTCTACATAATGGAGCATGGGTGAACCCAATTATTTTAGGTTTAGGAAATTGGAAACAAGGACATTCAAATATTGACCCTGCTGCTTTCCTGTCTTCCCTGGACCTTAGTGACTTCAGCTATAAAATGTGGCTAGCAGGACAGATGTTTCTGGGTATTGGTATTATTGAGTCGACAATTCTAAAGGGTCATGTAGGTGTCTAAAATTATCCCATTTATCTGAAGAATCAGCTTACTTTCATTTGTGTTCCATCTCAGTGGAAGAGTCGTTGGAGGACAAACGGCTGGTGGGATAACTTTCCTGCTTGTATTCGGGATAATTTAATTCCCTGTATGTTAAAGGCTGTTAATCTTTGATTTTCACTTTTCCCAGCAGATACAATGGCTCCCTTTTGGCTTTCAAAACACCCTATGACTCCCCATAATCCACTTTGCAATGATTGCTCCCTGTTTAACTCTAATTTTTTTAACTCTAATTTTTTAAAGAGAAAATTATTTTGTACTTAGCAATTTATATTGCAGCAAGATTTTTACTGTACTGTTAACCTACTGACAATTTAGTCCTTCTACCACTAAGGGGCGCTGTTTCATTGATTTTTTTTTTTTTTTTTTTTTTTTTTGAGGGGGGTGGGGGTGGAGGGGGCATCAGCTGAAGTCCCTTCTGTGCTGGTACCTGAGTAATTGAAATTTGGCCTTTTACATACAACCACTAAAATGCATCCTATTAGTTGCGACAGAAAAACACATAAACAAGAAACCTGAGTATTAATATCTTTATCCAAGGAGCTCAAAAGTCTGGATGCTACAAAATTAATTACAAACTAAGCTTCATTGATTAATACAGAAAAGAAAAAGAAAATCCATTATGTCTTGAAGCAGACTAGAAAAAAAAATTCAGTTATATGAATAACCATTTATAATTCAAAAATAGAAACATTACTATTTGTCATTTATTTTTGTTTTGTATTGATGTTACTTGATGAAATTAAATTTTCCTCCATCTTGTAAGATTATTATTACTAGTGGAATACCAGTCATGGTATATAGTTATTTCACTGGGTGAATGTATTACAAGGACTTTTACTATTTATTTTACTATTTTGTTACTGCATATATTTGAGTTTGGCAAAGTGAACTCCATTTTCTGTCTTACAAGGATGGGCTATGAATTCTAAAGCCCTTTTTTTTTCTTTTAATTTTTAAGTTTATTTATTTATTTTGAGAGAAGGAGGGAGGGAGAGAATCCCAAGCGGGCACCGCACTGTCATTGTGGAGCCTGCTGCAGGGCTCAAACTCACCAACTGTGAGGTCATGGCCTGAGCCAAAAATCAGGAGTCAGTCGCTTAACTGAACCACCCAGGTACCCCTCTAAAGCCTTCTCATTTCAATAGAAACATTGTGAAAACATGGAGAAGAAAATAAGAAGTACTTAGCAATGACCCTAACCTCCAGGAAACCTTTCAGGTTGGGGATACATATAAATAAAGTGTTAAGTATTTCAATTTAACCGTTATTACTTAATAAAAAAGCTACATGTTCACATCTGGTTCTAAAGGAAGAAGAACGAGGGCTAAAATTTAAAGTTACATTTATCATGCTTAATTTCCTTTACGTTTTAGGTCAGAGCCAGCTCTCTCTGTCTGCTTGTAATCGATTTCTATTGCCACCTAACAAATTACCACAAACTCGGCAACTGAAAAAAACACTCATTTCTTGTCTCACAGTTTCTGCAGGTCAGAAGCCTGGGCACAGCTGAGTTAGGTTCTCCGCTCAGGGTCTCACCAGACTGACAAGAAGGTGCCAGCCGGGCTGATTCCTTTCTGGAGCCGGGGTCTTCTTTCCAGCTCACAGAGTTGTTGGCAGAATTCAGTTGCTTGCCATTGGAGGGCTGAGGCCATGCTCTCTTGCTGGCTGTTAGGCGGAGACTGCTGTCAGCATCCAGAGGCCCACGCAGCTCCTTGCCACGTGGTCTCTCCACATGCCCTCTCACACTTTGAACCTTCTCACCAAAAGAACCCAGTTCCTTTTAGGGCTCACCTGATTCTGTCAGGTCCAACCTGAGGATAGGCTTTTATTTTCAGGTCAGTTGATTCAGGAACTTAATGGCCTCTGCAAAACCCCTTAATAGCAGCATCTAGATTAGTATTTGAATAACCTGGAGAAGGTGTGAGTACATCAGGGCACGGGAATCATGGGAGCCATCATGGAATCCTGCCTGCTCGTCTTAGTCCATTTAGGCTGTTATATAGCAAAATACTACAGACTGAATGGCTTATAAGCAATAGGAATTTATTTCTCCCGGTTCTGGAGGCTGGAAGTCCGAGATCAGGGAGCCAGCATGGTCCCGTGAGGCCCCTCTTCTGGATTGCAGACTTCTCCTTGTATCCTCATAGGGCAGAAGGGGCTAGGGAACTCTCTGGAGTCTCTTTTATAAGGCATTAATCCCATTCATGAAGGGTCCACCCTCATGGTTGAAGCATCTCCCAAAGGCCCCACCTACCAGTATCATCACCCTTGGGGATCAGGATTTCAGCATATGCCTTTTGGAAGGACACGAACATTCAGACCCTAGCTTTATCATAACGATTTATAATAAACACTTGAGCTCAACATATTATGTTTAAAACTGTGGTATTAAGTATCTGAGAGCAGCATAGATGATGTTCTTAAAAAAGAAATATGAGAACCAAGATAGTAATCCAGAGGCTATACAGAAGTTAATGAATGATATGGATAATGCAATGCCGCCTTGGTTAATGCAGTCTGAGGAGGAGAAAACTCCACCAGTACAAACCCACATTCTATTAATCTTAAGTAGCACCTATTTACAATAGGCCCAGAATCCCCTCAGGAATCACTGCATGGAGTCCAGCCCCTTCTGCTAACACAGGGCCAGTTTGCAGAGGGTGGTGTGTCTGGGCGGGGGGGGGGGGGGGGGGGGGGGGGGGGGGGGGGTTCATGTGGGTAAGAACCATCTTCTTTTATTTCCCCCTTGGTTCCTAAGAGAAGTGATGCTGTCTCCCCCAGATTAGGATCCTCTCTTAAAACCCCACTGTGACAGGTGATAGGAGGCTCTGGCATTTTTTGAAGATTTGGATTTTATTTTTTTTTTTTCAACTTTTTTTATTTTTTTAATTTTTTTTTATTTTTGGGACAGAGAGAGACAGAGCATGAACGGGGGAGGGGCAGAGAGAGAGGGAGACACAGAATCGGAAACAGGCTCCAGGCTCCGAGCCATCAGCCCAGAGCCTGACGCGGGGCTCGAACTCACGGACCGCGAGATCGTGACCTGAGCTGAAGTCGGACACTTAACCAACTGCGCCACCCAGGCGCCCCTAAGATTTGGATTTTAAATGTAATATGTCGTCATCATGGGTGCCCTCCGCTGCCATCATCAAACCTGGGAGACGGGCTGCCGGTATTTGCTGCCTTCGTCCTCACAGAATTGTGATGGGGTCAGAACCATGATTAAGGAAGCTTCTCTGATTGCAGTGTTTGGGTGGGGGAAAGCAAGAGGGTTTTCTTTTTTTTCTTTTCTGTTAAATCTGACGTTTTAAGAGATATCATTAAAAAATATTCTT
Source organism: Panthera pardus (assembly GCF_024362965.1). Lineage (NCBI taxonomy): Eukaryota > Metazoa > Chordata > Mammalia > Carnivora > Felidae > Panthera > Panthera pardus. The sequence continues at coordinate 31,594,946 of NW_026526810.1, forward strand.
CTGCCCAGGAGAGAAGAGGCTTGGATCTTCAATATCTTTCAGTGAAACTATAAGGCTCTTGTTATGTTTACCATTTCAGCCTTCAAGGCCTTATCTTTTCTGGCTTGGAGAACTGAAGGCGTTTTGATCCTCTTCCAGTTCTACAAACAATGTTCTTTAATCAGCTTGAGGCATCACTGTTGATCAGAGAAAAGCACTTCCTCCCTCCCTGAAGCCAGGCAGCACCTGCCAATCCCCCTTTCCAGAGGCAAGAGAGAAGGGCTGTTCTTTGAGCCCACAGAGCACTGTTATTTCAAATGTCCGTGAAACCATAGAAAATAACCTGAAGCCCATTGCCTCCTAAGTGGACGCCGGGCATAGTGACATTTATAGACCTAAAAGCAAGGCCACGGACCCACATATCCACCAAACAGATTTGTTAATTTATGGCTGGTGCGATATTCATGATATTGAAAACACGATGTTTCACTTCCACTGGCATTAAATTCATCATCTTCGTGAAAATAGAAAAAGGATAAATAACTAAACGGGAAGTAGAAGCATATTGTTAGTCAATATTGTTGATTGCTACTGAGGAGGCTGTAATGAACCACACTCTCTTTCAAGCTACTGGTTTTAAGTTTTCTTCAATTTTAGCGTAGGATATATATACAAATATGTAGGATAAATACATCCCACATACGATGTGTATATCACATCTATGTGTAATCAGTTATGATGGTCTGGGTTCTGCTGCAGTGACAAATAGCCCTCACATCTCAGCGGTTTGAATGACAGAGGTTTATTTTTTGTTCACACCAATATGACCCTCTGCTCTGTGTTGTCCTCACCAGGAGACCCAGGCTGAAGGAGGCTGCCTGTAGTGCTTCTGCAAGAGCTTGGCGCTTAAAGCTTCCAGTTGAAAACGATTCAGGTGACTTCTGCTAACACATCACTAGCCAAAGCAAGCCACTTGGTTGCTTGGTCAATTCCAATGGCAAGAGATATAGAGCCAGAATGGAGCTCATGACAGACAGACAGACAGACAGGCAGATGCATTTTTTTTTTAATTAAAAAAAAAATTTTTTTTTAACGTTTATTTATTTTTGAGACAGAGAGAGACAGAGCATGAACGGGAGAGGGGCAGAGAGAGAGGGAGACACAGAATCGGAAGCAGGCTCCAGGCTCCGAGCCATCAGCCCAGAGCCCGACGCGGGGCTCGAACTCACAGACTGCGAGATCGTGACCTGAGCTGAAGTCGGACGCTTAACTGACTGAGCCACCCAGGTGCCCCAGGCAGATGCATTTTAAGGGAGGTCGTAAGTTGGGGAGAGGGGTGGCGGATAACTTCTATGGTAGCCAAGTGAAGAGAGTCAGCTTTGATTCATCATTGTAATATAGTTACCTCAATAAGTTTAGAATCAGTGAGAACAATGACATAGGCTATGATCAGAGAATATATTGCAGTCAATGAGAAGGATAAGTCAGATCTTTCTGTACAGACATGCAAATATCCTTAAGAAATACCGAATTTACAAAAGAGCGAGAAGCTGAATACTATGATCTCATTTATTTTAAAAGACACAAAATACATAAGTGTGTGTGTGTGTGTGTGTGTGTGTGTGCGTTAAGTGCATAGAAAAAAGCCTAGAAGGGTTGTTACTAAACAGTTACTATTCACAGGGAATACAGAGGGATTTGTGTGGCGCGTAGGGGGCCATCACCCTTTTCGCTTTACATAATCCTGCATTGTCTGCATTAATTACATCCATTTATTCATGTATTACTTGTTGTATTAGTTTCCTAGGGCTGTCTTAACAAATTCGCACACACTTGGCAAAACAGAAACGTACTCTTGGAGGCCAGCAGTCCGAAATCTGTCAAAACCATACTCCCTCTGAAGGCTGTCAGGAGAATCCGTCCAGCTGCTGATGGCTATTGGCATTCCTTGACCGGTGGTCGCCGTCGCTCTAGTCTTTGCCTCCACGGTCTCATTGCTTCCTCCTCCTCTGTGTGTCTCCTCTGTGTGTCTCTCATAAGGATGTTTGTCATTAGATTGAGAAGCCACCTGCCCCGAATGATCTCATCTCAAGATCGTGTTTCCAAACAGGGTCACATTCACTGGTTCCAGAGATCAGGACGTAGACATATTATTTTGGAGGGGAGGGTAGAGAGCATCATTCAATCCACTATGCTTTTATAACGTGAAAAAAATTAAAGGGAAAAGATTGAAAAAAAAGAAATCATTATTCGCAGTGATTACTTCTAGAAGGAAAAACTTCCAAGTTTTCTAGAGTGAACTTCTATAACGTGTATAGTCAGAAAAAAAGAAAAACAGTCAAAATGATAGAGCAATACTAGCAACCACCATTGCAACAAAAGCAAAACATGGTCCTAACTTGCACAGACCCTGTTGACAAATGACCCTGGTAACATCAGAGAGGAGTAGAAAGGTCATATCCTTCAACTCAGTGATGGAGCCCACTGGGGGGCTTAGATTGAGGGCCAGGGGTCCTACATCAGCCATGGGTACTTAGATCCCCAGAGACATTATTAGCCTTCTCTCATGCAGGGTAGAGACTTAACCTGGGAATGCTGTCCACGAGGAGCCACCACCCACCTCGCCAGAAGAGGGGAACTACTTTCCCGGTGTTGGCTTGTACAAATAAAAAAATATATATTTTTTCCCAAAGAAGCAAGGTTATTGAGTGGAGGTCATATGGACCGGTTTCAGCTCACTGGTATGTCTTTTGTTTTTTTAAATATGTAACTTCTATTTGAGAGAGAGAGAGAGAGCATGCGAGTGGGGGAGAGGGGCAGAGGGAGAGAGAGAGGGAATCTTAAGCAGACTCCACACCCCGCGCAGAGTACAATGCGGGGCTCAATCCCACGACCCTGGGATCGTGACCCGAGCAGGAATCGAGAGTCAGATGTATAACCGATTGAGCCACCCAGGCGCCCCCACACTAATGTCTTGTTTCATGTGCCCTGTGTATACAATTTTTTCAAGTTAGTGGCCAACTATGTTCACATAAACTTTTGGGTTTTGGCTTCTCCTTATCTGCTGTGTGGAGTAAGTATTCCTCCATGGCAGGCATCCCCGCTGGAGCCGGGGAGTGGCCGGTCCTTTTAGGTGGGACGTGCACAACCCAGTCTCTATCATTCTATATTTTCCTGACTCTCTTCGTCTCCGTGGTCCACTACAGGCATGTGAGTTTGCAAACCCCTGACGGATGGAATAAAAACTGTTTTGTAGTGCAGTACATCATGGGTTAAGTGGGCTGGTACACCCTCTTGCTTCTAGGGAGAAACGTGTTCTAAGTTCCAAATAGCCAACAAATGAAGTTGAAGCACACAACCTGTTCATAAATTGGCGACTCCTCTACTGTGATGTTTTATAGTCTGCCTAAACAAGTAATGGAAAATGCATATCCATATATGCGCTCAGATATCAGAAATTCAATTCCACGGGCTATTTGGGAACGAAGTTTCAAAATTCTGCAGAGAATGATTATGTCTTCTGGGTCCGCATACAGGGGTGTACGTGTGTGCATCCGTGGGAGCATGGACGTGCTTTCCCTGCACTTGGCTAGAGCCTGTCCCAACCCCAACTGTGGGGGTTACTAAGTCACGAGCCCAAACTAGCCTCGTTATTTTTGGGTTAGAACCTGGGACCTCTACAGAATCTCCTTGCTGGGTTCTGCGTTGACTTGTGGCAGGTGTTTCCAGTGAAGCTTCTGAATTTTTCTTTTATTTATGTGTTTAAAGTTTATTTATTTATTTTGAGAGTGAGAGCGGGGGAGGGGCAGAGAGAGTAGAAGAGAGAGAATCCCAAGCAGGCTCCACACTGTCAGTACACAGCCCAACCCAGGGCTTGAACTCACAAACCACGTGAGCTGAAACCAAGAGTCGGTCACTCAACTGACTGAGCCACCCAAGTGTCCCAAAGCTTCTGAATTAAAACAAAAAAATTAATCTTTATTTACTTTTGAGAGAGAGAGAGACAGAGTGAGAGTGGGGGAGGAACAGAGAGGGAGACATAGACTCAGAAGCAGGCTTTGGGCTCTGAGTTGTCAGCATCGAGCCCGACACAGGGCTCGAACTCATAAACTGTGAGGTCATGACCTGAGCTGAAGTTGCACTTAACCTACTGAGCCACCCAGGCACCCCTTCGAAGATTCTGAATTTTTAATTTGAATTGAGCCATTGAGGTGAGAGGAAGTGGGAGTGTTGCCTCATCTAGGGCTGGAGTCTTTTGGGGAAGTGGTCCTTTTTTTTTTTAATGTTTATTTATTTAGTTTATTTATTTATTTTGAGAGAGAGAGAGTGTGTGTGTGTGTGTGTGTGTGTGTGATCAGGGGAGGGGCAGAGAGAGAGAGAGAGAGAGAGAGAGAAAGAAAATCCCAAGTAGGCTCTGGGCTGTCAGCACAAAGCACGACTCAGGGCTCGATCTCATGAACAGTGAGATCATGACCTGAGCCGAAATCAAGAGACGAGTGCTTAACTGACTGAACCACCCAGGTGCCCGGGAAGCAGTCCTTTTCTGTATTTTCCAGAACAGATTGCTAACTTTCCAGACCTCCACGGAGACAATGTTCTTAACGCTTTCCCCCCTTAAATTGGTGAGTAATCGGTGAGCACCTCCTCTGTTCGGAACACTAGGTTAGGACAGCGAGAAAGTTGAGACCTGAACGGAGCATGCAGACCACAGAGCTTTCACCCTGATCAGGAAGTGGAGACACAAAGAAGGGATGAAACATCAAATTAAAGCTCAGTGTCATGTGAAACAGATGAGATGCCACAGGTAACGAACCATAAATAGCCATGTGGATGGTGGAGACCCTGAGTGTATTGCATGTACCTTCAGAGAAGGGAAATATTGTTTTGGGCCAGGTGATGGCCAAGCAGTGGAGCTGGTGACTGAACTGAGTCTAAGCAGGGCAGAAAGCGGAAACACGAAGCAGACGTGTGGCAGTGGGAACATGGAAGGTGGCTTGGGCCGTGGAGAGCTAGGTCAGAAAGGTTAAGACAGCGGGACTGTGGAGGGACTTGAATGACAGGATACTCAGTCTTGGGCTTTGTTGCCTGGACAGTGGGGACCCTGGAAAGTTTTTGAGCAGAGGAATGGTGTGATCCAACCAGTACATCAGAGGATGAATCTGGAGGTGATACCAGGATGGTCTGGAGGTAGAAGGAAATGAGAGCAGGAGGGAGGCAAGGGGGGAAGCTCCTACAGAGGAGAAATGGCTTAACCTTGGCTAGGCCAGAGGGGCTTGAAGAGAAGGGATAGATGGGGAGAATCTTAGAGGGCTTGGTGGCAGCCAGATTGCAGTGAACGGGGAAGAGGAGAAGCAGCAACATCATGGTGGAGGGATGACCCATAGGTTTGGAGCCAGAAACCAGGATGGGTGGGGTACCGTGGCCTAAAAGAGCCACATGGGGTGGGAAGTCCCCTGGGAAGTGGCAAGAGGAGCAGACTGATGGGAGTCCTGCTCTGAGGCCCTGATGGGGCCCCCGGATGCGATGACCCAGCTCCGGTGCCACATTCTCGACTGCTCGTCGGTGGTTTCCACTCGCATGCATTTCATCTCTTTACTCAAGCTGGACGGGCTCACCAGCAATGGTCACAGAGGACCTGTTGTGGACCCTGAAACCCTTGGCAGACCTCCAAGCCCCTCATGCCTTCTCCAGCGGGTGGCCGTCAGTCTCCGATCCAGCAGACCACCTATCCCGTAGCCCTGTCCGGTTGAGTAGGTGTTTTGTATCTGAACCATCTGAAAGACGTGGAGTGGTTATTCCGGCCCATGTCTCCACCTCTGAAATTCGCCACGCTCTTTTGACTGCTTCCAGGGTTCACCACTCCCCACTATCAAAAAGTCTTATTTATTTATTTATTTATTTATTTATTGGGCAGGGGAGGGGCAGAGAGAGGAGACACAGAATCCCAAAGCTGACAGTGCAGGGCCTGACACAGGGCTCGAACTCATGAACTGTGAGATCCTGACCTGAGCTGAGATCAAGACTCAGACGCTTAACCAACTGAGCCACCCAGGCACCCCCCAGAAAGTTATTTTTTTTTTCTTTAAAAAATTTTTTTAACATTTTTTCATTTTTGAGAGAGACAGACAGATAGACAGACAGAGTGTGAGTGGGAAGGGGCAGAGAGAGAGGGAGACACAGAATCCGAAGCAGGCTCCAGGCTCTGAGCTGTCAGCACAGAGCCCGATGTGGGGCTGAAACTCACGAATCATGAGATCATGACCCAACCTGGAGTCAGGCGCCCCCAGAAAGTCCTTTCTTATGCTTACTTTCCATTGCTCATATGAAGCTTTGACCTTCACCATGGAGTTCCAGTGTGCCCCTCCTTTCGACTAGGCCCCCTTGAAGTCTATGAGTTCATGTGTTTATGGGGGAGGAGCGGATAAGTCAATTAAAGGAAATACCAGCAGTGACATTATTATGTTTCTGCTGAATACTCCTTCGTCACTGCAATGCCTTCCCCAGAATGTCGGAAAGCAAAGAAATGGCACCCTGTGTGTTTGGGATTGTTGCTAAATGCAAAGACACCATCATCGAGCCACGCCTCTACTTTGGTACAATTGAGGATGTATTCAGAGTCGACCAGTCCCCCCATTCCTTTTTATTCTTCTATTCCTTTGTCGTCTTCGCTATTCCCCTGTCGGGCATCAAGTCCCTTTTCTCTGCCCTTTGTGTCGTCTCCACTTCGATCCGCGTCTCCCCGCTTTGCCCCACAACCAGTCTGTACTGATATTCATTCCAGAAGAATTACCCAGCCCATTTTGTGGTGGAAGGACGAGACTGGTGACTGGTGTAGCTGTTGGAATATATAAACATGGCTCTTTCTCAGGTAGCCTCTGAGATGCCAGTCTTAGCAGCCTCATTTTAAAAACTATTTATATTCACAAAAGTCTATAATAGCATTTTTATTGTGTACGCCTGTGATTTGGGCGCATTTTTTTTCCCCATGCCAGTTTCTTATTATCGTTCAATACTGACTACAGCCTTAAATGATAATGAAAACAGAAACACTCTTTTTAAAAGGCGATGACTGCTTTCCATGTCCTTTAGTATGTGTGTGCTCTCCTGCCTGAAGGGGCCGGTTTGGTGCTTAAACTGTCTGCACCCGACTCCCTCAGAGCCCGGGTTCGTATACTTGCAGCACAGACCCGTTCTTTTATGCTTCTGCAGAGAATAAATTGAATACCGGGCTATTTAGTGTGTGGGTGTCTTTCAGAGGAGACCTTAAAACCCAAAGGCGGCCTGTGGCCCCTGGGGATATTGGAATACGTGTCTTCCCGTCTTTGCCTTGGGTTCCAGAACCCGGCGTGGCCCCAGATGTCACACACTCGCCTTTGAAGAGAGATGTTTATTTGGGCCTTTCTTCCCTTGGTTCTCGTTTCTTTGCTTCCATGATGTGACCTGCTGCTTCCACCCTTTAGTTTTCCAGGGTATTACAAAAAAAAAAAAAAAAAAAAAAGTAACAAAACAGTTGCCCTGAGAGTTGAAGTGCGACGAATATAAGCTTATTATCTGTATTCCATTATTATGAATAACTCACCAACTCTCATGCCATGTGTATGATTGACTTGCAATTATGGGTTACATTTTACAGCATTTCTGAATGGTATTCTCCCCTGGCTGTTCCTTAAGCCAAGTCTGGAACGCCCCTGGGTCACATGAGAAAGGGTGGATTTTACCGACTCCACCCGGTCGTCATTGTTTTGTTTTTTTTCCCCCCAAGCCTAGATATTGGATCTGTAATTATACCTTCCATTTGCCATTTTATGCCTTTTCAAAAAGGCTTTACATGTTTTTGTGCCGCTTCTCATAAAAATGCCTTTGGCACAGGCAATGCAGATGCTATGGCCTGATTTTATAAGGAAGCAGGCAAAGCGAGGTTCCGTGACCTGCCCAGGTCCCGACAGCCAGGCAAAGATGGACCTGGGGCTGGAACTAGACTTCCTGATTTCAGGCTGTGTGGTCTTCCCGTGGCCACTTGCATTTGTAACAAACCCAAGGCGGATTGGTCTCACATACAAGGGTGAGCAGGTTTTATGATCCTCATCTTTCGGATCAGAAAGTAGAAACTCAGAGCAGGGGGAGCGGGAACGGTGATAAATAAAAGAGGCAGGGGGCACCCGGGTGGTTTTATTTATTTTTTTAATGTATTTTTTTTTTAACGTTTATTTATTTTTGAGACAGAGAGAGACAGAGCATGAACGGGGGAGGGGCAGAGAGAGAGGGAGACACAGAATCGGAAGCAGGCTCCAGGCTCTGAGCCATCGGCCCAGAGCCCGACGCGGGGCTCGAACTCACGGAGTGTGAGATCGTGACCTGAGCTGAAGTCGGACGCTTAACTGACTGAGCCGGGTGGTTTTATTTTTGAGAGAGAGTGCAAGCAGGGGGAGGGGCAGAGAGAGAGAGGGGGGGACAGGGGATCCGCAGCAGGCTCGGTGTTGACAGCAGTGAACTCGAGGTGGGGCTCAAACTCATGAAGTCAAGATCATGACTTGAACTGAAGTAGGACGCTTAACCGACGGAGCCACCCAGGCGCCACCCAACATATCTTTGAGCCCATATCTGAGCCATGAGCAAATCTTACTGATTCTACCTTCAAAATATATCCCAAATCAACCATTTCTCACCACCTCCGCTGCTGTCTTCCGGGGCTAAGCCTCTGTTTTCTCACACCTGAATTGCTGCAACCACTTAGTGAGGCTACACGATGGTCTCCAGGGAACCAGGCCTCCTGGGAGTCATGCCTGTCTGCATCTATAACATTGAATGCTGGCTGGCTCGTGACTCATTTTAATTAATGGAACATGGGACATGTGATTCGCTGCGTTTTTTTGGCCTGGGCATCAAGAAGGCGTTTGTACTTCTGAGAGCCCGGAGCCGCCTGTGAGGGGTCCAGCTACTCTGCTGGACAGACTCAGTGACGAGGCCCTGTGGAGAGGTCATATGAAAGGGAGAGGCCTGAGACTGTACCGAGTAAGAGAAAGGTCCAGCAGTCAGCGTCCCAGCTGAGCCCAGCCTTTTCACTGCCCCCCCCCCCCTCCAACGAAGGTGCCAGAAATATGAGTGAATATCATGGACATTTCAGCCAGTTGTGCCCTCATAGGACAGCAGCCTGATCCATTTCACCGGGAGCAGAAGACCCAGCCAGCTGAGCCTCAGTGACCCACGGAACCAAGAGAGACGATAACTTGGTGATTGTTCTATGGCACCAAGTTTTGGCTTGGTTTGTTACAAGGCCGCAGTTAACTGAACATCTCAGGGGCCTCCCCACTTCCACTTTTTCTTGCCACCAGTCTATTTGCCACACAGAAGATTTAAAAAAATTTTTTTTTAACGTTTATTCATTTATTTCTTTGAGAGAGAGAGAGACAGAGCATGAGCTGGAGAGGGACAGAGAGAGAGGGAGACACAGAATCCGAAGCAGGCTCCAGGCTCCGAGCTGTCAGCACAGAGCCCGACGTGGGGCTCGAACTCACGAACCGTGAGATCATGACCTGAGCCAAAGTCGGATGCTTCGCCAACTGAGCCACCCAGGTGCCCCATAGAAGATTTTTTTTTTTTGTAATTTCAGTAAAATACACATATGTAAAATTCATCCTCGTAACCACTTTTAAGTACACATAAAATTCATTGTTGTAACCATTTTTAAGTATACATTTCAGTAGTTAGGTACATTCACATTGTTGTGCAACCACCTCCAGAACTGTTTTCATCTTGCAAAACTGAAACTCTGTATCCCTTAAACAATAATTCTCTTCCCCCTTCCCTTGAGCCCTTGGTGCGTCCACCGTCCTACTTTCTGTTTCTACAAATCTGACTCTTCCAGATACCTCATGTACGTGGAATCATACAGGATTTTTTTGGTTTTTTTGTGACTGGCTTGTTTCACTTAGTGTGACGTTTTCAATGTTGCAACGTGTTGTCTGCATTTCCTTCCTTTGGTTGCCTCCACCGTTTAGCTATTGTGAATAGTGCTGCTATGAACACGGGCATACAAATGTCTCTTCAAGACCCTGGATTCAATTCTTTTCAACACATACCCACAAGTGGAACTGACCGATCATATGGTATTTCTGGTTTGAATTTGTTTTCAAGTGTATTTATTTATTTTGAGAGAAACAGCACACAAGCAGGGGAGGCGCAGAGAGAGAGGGAGGGAGAGAATCCCAAGCAGGCTCCGCACTGTCAACACAGAGCCCCATGTGGGGCTTGAGCTCACGAACCGTGAGATCATGACCTGAGCCAAAGCCAAGAGCCGGCTGCTTAGCTGACTGAGCCACCCAGGGGCCCCAATTCTGTTTTGAATTTTTTGAGGCACCACCATACACAGAAGATTTTAAAATATAAATTTTGTCACGCCCTTGCTCAACACCCTCTGTTCACTTCTTGTTACTCTCAGAATAATATCAAAGACCCTACTATGGCCCACAGGGCCTGATAAAACCAGCCCGCGGCCGCCTCACCAGCCTCACATCCTGCCACTCGTCTCCCTCCCTCTGCTGTGGCCAATTCCAGTATCTCGCTGCTCCTTGTCACCCCAGCCATGGCCCCACGGCAGGGATTTAGCTCTTGTCATCCTCTGCCTCCGGTGCCCTTACCTGGTGACTGACGTGGCTCATGCCCTTGCCTCATTCAGGTCTCAGTTCAAATGTCCCCTCCTTCTGACCCCCCAATTTCAAATAGCACCCCCATCATCTCTATATCCTTATTTAAAAAAATTTTTTTTTAACGTTTATTTATTTTTGAGACAGAGAGAGACAGAGCATGAACGGGGGAGGGCCAGAGAGGGAGGGAGACACAGAATCGGAAGCAGGCTCCAGGCTCTGAGCCATCAACCCAGAGCCCGACGCGGGGCTCGAACTCACGGACCACGAGATCGTGACCTGAGCTGAAGTCGGACGCTTAACCGACTGAGCCACCCAGGTGCCCCTATATCCTTATTTTTAATGTGCCATTTCATCTCTATCTGACAAGCAGGGAAATGATATTACTGGCACTCACGTATGACACTAAAGACTCGCCTCGTACTGTTCCAAACACTTTACGTAGATTGACACGACTGACCTTAATGGCAGCCTTACGAATTAGGTATTTTTCTTCTTCTTCTTCCCATCATCATCATCATCAGTATCTGCATTTTACAGATGAGAAAACCGAGACACCACAGGTTAAATAACTTCCCTAAGGTTCTACAGCTAGTAATTGACAGAGATGGGCTCAAACCAAGGCAGCTGGGGTCCAGAGTCCACTCTACTCTACTGGGGAAACTATGTACACGTCGTGCATGTGTTTATTTATTGTCTGTCTTCTCCCATCAGTGTAACCTCCACAGGGATAGGCACCTTGTTTAGTTCACTGTTCTCCAAGGGCTTAGAACAACATCTGGCACGTTTTCAATAAAAATGCATTGAATGAAAGAGTGAGCGGGTTCTTTGTGTTAGGCAGACACCGACCCTTGTCGGTGCTTTCCTGATCCGAAGACTTGTGTGGGTGGAATTTTATGACGGTGTGTGTGGGTCTGATTTTTAAAGTATATACAAGGACGCAAGCCCTCCGTTGTTTCTTCCCACTGGTTTGGTTATGGCTGAAAAGTCCAGCTAGCCAAACAGAGCAGGTAGAGACACTAGCCGCCCAGTAATCCTTTATTCAGTGAATGAGTTGTGGGCTTTTTGCGGATAGAGACTAGTGTCTGTTTGATCCCTCTGTCCCTCACAGCCCTTGGCCCGCTGCTGGGCTGCCCTACCTCTGTCGCGGTTCTGGAAGAGAAGACTGCCGAGTGGACCTAGACTACTCCGTGTGGCAGTGTTTGGCGCACTTGTTTCCCCAGAAGTAGCTCCAAGGAGACCAGCGCGCAAGTTCCCGGCCAAAGACGATGCGGAGGAGATGTGAGTTGCAGCATCTTTTTATTTCTTTTGATCCTCCACATTAAACACATCCCACTTCGTAGGATTTAGTGTCAGCTTGTTTGGGACGCAGAAACGAGTTTCTAAAACAGGGCTTTAGAAAATTCCCATGATTTCCTTCGTCCTTCCCCTAAAGAGCTTCCATTGTGTAAAGCCTACCCCCTCTCCTTGGCTTTTGGAAGAGCCAGGACTTCAGAGGTCTGCCTGGTGTTTTGCACAGAGAAACTGCTCTGTAAACAAACGCTGAATGAATGAATGAATGAATGAATGAATGAATTGTTCTCCTTAGAAGTAGCTACGAGGAACCCAGGTCCACAACTGGCTGGCTTTTGACGGGGATCCACACTTGTGCTTCGACGTATTAGTTTTTCTCTCTAGTTTCAGAGACACTTAGGAGAGTCCTTCCAGTACCTTTTTCCATCAGATTGTCATCGAAATGTAGGTCAGAAGTAAAGAACACGAGCGTCTATTGAAGAGTGGCATCAATGCATTAAAAGGTACCCTGGTGGCCTTAAAGATTTAATGCAGCTTTTTAAAATGGCTAATTTATACACTGGGCTGGTCCGGCTCACCCTGGCACACTGGATCACATTATGCAGAAAAGTAGAAGGAACACACATATAATAGGCGGTAGCTGGGCTCAGTTATGACCTTATTTTCACTGATAAAGACAACTCTCATAATTCACTGGTAGCAGTCAGTCTTTTTTCTTTCCCTGGACTCATGAGGATACAAGTCACATCCACTGAGCCTGCTCTGTGTATGACAAGGAAAGTCTGGCAGCCAATCATCGCAAAGGTGATTCATTCATTTGCATTCAGATATCCTGTTGGTTAAAAAGCAATAAAAATGTTTGGGGCTTTTTTTTTCCCCCCCACACTATAAAAAGTGGCTTACTGGTAAAATATACGCCTTCACTCATCTTGCAGAGCTGCTATAAAAAATAACATTTGGCAGTGGGAAGTGGGACTTTGCTTGAGGAACTAATGTGTACAGATAATATTTATACATTTCTTAGATGGCCATGGACACTTGTCAAGGCTTTCGTGTTCCAAAGACGCATACGGGTAAAATTTGCTGTGGTGTGGGTCTTGATTGTTAAAGAGTACACATGGATTTCTAAAGTGCAAGATTGCAGAATGAAGTGGTAAGAGAAACGAGGGGCCTGGAGCAGCGGGGGTGGCGGGTGACGTTAGGCAAAGTACTGAATCTGACTCTCACGCCAGTCGTGAGAAACGCCATGCTTTCTTGGCTTCACGCTTCCCCTGCCTGCGTTCGTTCCCTCTCGGATCGGCTTGCCCACGCCAGCTTCCACTTTCAGCCCTGTTCTGGGAGCCCTGACTTTGGCCAGAGAGGCCAGTTGAGGGCCAAGCAACCCGGTCGGGGCCTCAGAACGCTAGGCTGTTTCCAGGAGACGCAAAATGGCTCAAGGAAAACCAAGAGGCAGCGTCAGGGGAGTGGAGGATGGAGTGATCCAGAATTGCTGAAGCCTGGGTGCCCTGCTGGGGCAGAAATCCAGTAGGGAGCCTGGATGTTTATTTCCAAAGCCGGGGCTGCATCCTGGGTTATGCTCTGCGCTGTGCTGAGCACAATGTTGGATAAATGTTAACAACAGCAGCCGTAACGATGATGGCAATGGCAGCCGTGGTCACTCCACCTCCTGCATGCCAAGGGAATTTGAGAGATTTCACCATTTCTTGTGATGGGCGTCGGTGTACCCAGGATCCTGGCCCCCTGGTATTTTCCTGTTCTCCCGTCTGTGTGGAAAGACCCTGGGGAGGTAGGAAAGAGGGCCCAGAGACTAGCGCTTTCTGCACATCCATCTTCAGAACAGTCACTCCGAGAATGAGCAAATGCCCTTCATGTGTCTTGTCTGCCAATTAGACCCCTCTGTCCGCCGAGACCCTTTCAAAAAACAATAATGAAACCTTCATTTTAATTATTCTCTTTCTTGGTCCCACTTCAGGACTATGCCTTTTAAATAAGTTACACCAGAGTTTCTTCCTTCTCATCTCGCTCCTAATTAAGGACGGTGGGGGGTATCCTTTGGTCTTATTTTCTTATAATTTTAATTACACCGATCTAGGCTTAAAACAGGACCCATTTAAGTGCTCAGAAGATATGTATTTTCTGGTTCAGTGAGTTTTTTCCTCCCACGCCTCTTCGAAGAGGACATAGTCGAGAAACGGAGCTTCTCCGAGCACCCAATCTCACTAAGCCTGCCTTGCCCTGGATGAAGGACCGGGAGCCCTGGAGGGGACCCCAGCTGCTGCAGGAGGGCCTCGTATCTTCAGGAGGACTGACATCTTACCATAAGGAGCAGCCAACATGATGAAAAGTCGGAGTGTGGATGACAGCCCCAGGAAATACCCCAAGGGAGCATAGGGGTGTCTCTCGCTAAACAGCTGAATGGTCTGCGAGTTTCTCTTCCCTGCCCTCCACAGCACTTGGCCTGGTCATGCTTAGAAGGGCGGTCATCATGCCGTTTCTCTTCCTCCTCTTCCTTCCGGATCCTGGTCTCGAGCATGGCCTTGACTTCCATGAGGAGTACTGCCACTCTGCTTCCTAGAGTCCACATGATTCAGTGGTAAGAGACTATGAGATCTAGGAGATCAAGGCCAAGGTTTGAATCCCAGCCTGGCTGATACTTGTCATACAGTCTTTTTTTAAAATTTGTTTAATGTCTATTTATTTTTGAGAGAGAAAGAGAGAGAGAGAGGGAGAGAGAGAGAGAGAGAGCGCACAGGTAGGGGAGGGGCAGAGAGAGAGGAAGACACAGAATCTGAAGCAGGCTCCAGGCTCCAAGCTGTCAGCACAGAGCCCGGCACAGGGCTCGAAGTCATGAACTGTGAGATCATGACCTGAGCCGAAGTTGGATGCTTAACCAACTGAACCACCCAGGCACCCCAGATACTTGTCAGATAGTCTTGGGCAAATGATTTCCCTGTTGAGCTTTGAGGTCCTCTTCCAAAAAAAAAGGGGGGCTCATGATATCTACTTGGCAGGGTGGTTGGGCAGGACGCATATGACAATGAATGTTAAGGGAAATATGCCTCCTGGCACGAGGTAGGTGCCCCCTAAACCTTGTTGCCCCTTTCCTTTGTCAGATAAGTATGGGCAAGTACCTGGGAGGGTGGGCAGATATCTGAAGGACTGAATTATAAAGATAGTAACACACATAAACAATAAAGATAATAAAGATATAATGAAATAAAATAAAGATAATAAAGATAACACACAATAAAGATAAACAAAGATAGTAACACACACACACACACACACACACACACACAGACACACACACACACAATGTGTATCTTGTCCTCTGCTTGGCCCATCCTTTTCTTGCGTTCCTTTTTCCTTCCTCCTCCTTCATAAGGTTTACTCTGATGGCTTCCAGTCCACGTCAATCTTGCCCAACCCTTTTGTACCTATTGCCTCAATCACACGGCTTAACATTACATCAGGTTTCACTAGGGTTTGTATGTTAAAACCTTCTCTCTCTAACCCAGTGAGCTCGTTGGGAAGGGACTAAGCAGGATTCTTTTTCCCGAGTTTTTGCAGTGTTCAGCGCTGGACCAGGCATGCAGTAAGTGTTTAATAATTGATTATTAAGTGAAGTGCCATTATTAGTCCTGCCTGAGGGTGGAGACTATGTTTCATTTTATTATTATTATCTTTTAAATGTTTATTTTTTGGAGGAGAGAGAGAGCACACAAGCAGGGGTGGGGCAGAGAGAGGGGGACAGAGGATCCGAAGCAGGCTCTGTGCTGACAGCAGAGAGCCCGATGTGGGGCTTGAACTCACGAACTACGAGATCATGACCTGAGATGAAGTCGAACGCTCAGCCGGCTGAGCCACCCAGACACCCCTAGAGACTTCATTTCATATGTTTTTTTGTATCTCCATAGCAGTTGAAGCGCGAAGCATCTAGACATTCAGGTACTCAGTTAAACACTTGTCAGGCTAAAATTACCTCTTGTTTGAGAGAAGACTTTGAAGGGTGGTTAGCCGTTGATGGGAGAAGTGCAGCAAGAGATGGAGGAAGAAAAGCCGAATCTATAAATGGCTCTGAAATGCCTGGGATTTGGGGCAGTTTGTAAATCATGCTCGGGCAGGGCAGAAAGCGCATCACAAAGGGAGTTTGTGGAGCCTTGGCTTCCGGTCTTAGCTGGGACAGCCAATTGATCTGATATGGCTCCTCATAGGCCAGATCTGGAACCAGGTGGCCCTCTGGCTTTTGGTCAAAAGGCAAGTTTCTTCTGGACACAGGAGCCCTTTGGAAACTTGTCGCCTCTCACCGACCCTATTGACGGCTCCTAGTTTCTTCTGATAGTTTGATCTTGGCCCATAATCCTTAAATAGACAAAACTTCCAAGGAAGCTGATTTGCATTGGATTGAAAGTCAATTGGGCTGCTGCAAGAATATGAGATTAGGCCTCAGGGGAAGGAAAGGCAGTTATTTTCCAACTTTCTGCAGGTCAGAGGGAGCAGTGGGGCTGCTCCTCTTGGAATGGTCCTGAGAAGGTGACCCTCTGTGTTCCCTAAGTGTGACCAGGAAACTCAGCTGGCCCCTTCTTCAGGCTGCTTTCCGTTTCTCCCCTGGCCTGTCACGAGGCTCACTGTCCTTCGACCTGTGTGCACCGCCCTGACTCCATCCTCTTCTGGGGCCCTGGCTGAAGGACCCCTGCAGCTGGTGGCCAATGTGTTCCCTGACCTTGGGAGCTCAGTTCTGTAAGCCTTTGTGCCTCCAGGTGTCCGCTCAACACGGTGGATGATACAGGAACTGTGGGATGTGGCCCCGTAGGCCACAAACTCCAGCAACAACAGAGCCCCGCAAAAAACCCAGGCCCCCAGTTTTGACCTTGAGCTGGTTGTCATGCTGTTCTGGCCACAACACGCCGGGGTGGCCTTAAATGCACAGAACCAGGGGGCAGGGAAAGTTTAGCTTTGTCACTGTCTCACACCACCTTGTTTCTCTTTCACCCAGCCTGATTTCTTTCTCTCTTTTTGCACTACCCCAGATTATGAAGGGCAGGAATCTTTCCCAGCCGAGCTGGATGAGCGGTCCAGGGCGGCAACGGAGCCGTCCTGGAGGGGGCTCTCCAAGTGCACAGCCTGCTGGCTTCTATTAATTCACAAAGCGCTTTCCATGAGGGAGCCAGACAAGCAGCATTATTATTATCATCAATCACCCCGCGTTGAAGAAACTGAGGCAGCCGAGGGAGTGGAGGGCCGCTAAGCTGGCTCATTCAATGGGAGGAGGAGGAGGAGTCGGAGTCGGTGAAGGTGCGAGCCGCCTTCTCCCGCCAGCTGCCAGCTCGGAGGTGAAGAGGCAGAGGGATGACCAGCCTGTGGGAGCCGCATTTCAGACCAGGCGCCCCGCCCCGGCCAGCCGTTTTCTTTTTCGGGTCCCTAAATCGAATACATTTTGATTCAATTTGGATGTTCTGGATTAGTGGAAGGGAACGGGGTTTAAAAGAGGTCAGCTCCATTACTCAGCATTATTAATGATGTTGTCGACTGTTAAAATCTCAAAAAACTAGGAAACTAATAAATTTTACATATTGAAAAATCACAGATGGATCAGGCAAATGGATAAATTCTGAAAAGTATTTAATATCTGTTAAGAGGACAGAATGATAAATTCAATATTGAAAACCAATATCAGATTCACAATTACAGGCCATTTATCATAACCAACTGCATGGACAGCATCTTTTTTGCAGGGAGCATGGTGTGATTCATAAGCAGAGACCCGGAACAAGTCCATATGAAACGAGAAATAAATCTGCTTTACATATTGGAAACTTATTTCCACTTCCTATCTTTATTGCCAACAATAATGTTAGCTTTCAAGAACAAATTGTTACACATTAAACCCATGCATAATGAGCCCAATTGAGTAAAAAACTTCCCTAAAAAGAGCTTTAAATTATTCCAAATTAGGTTATTAGCTTTAGCTCTAATTCCACGGAGAGGGCCCACCAATCTCGTAGTAAAGTTTCAGCGCTTAACCCGACAGTTGGTTTCCCAGATTGGGCCCCAAAGTGCTGGCTTTGTTCTTTCTTCTCCAACCCCAGCCCCCGAAAATTGAACACGGTCACGGTCCCGCTAAGGAACAAACAGGGAGTGTTCATGAAACAAATTGTAAGAACATTGCAATTTACATTTTTGATTTTAAGATGCATGATTTTGCATCCTTTGAATATTTGAGGACCTGTAAATAAATGGAATGATTTGAATTCAGACCCTTGCTTGTCCTGGCCAGGACACCAGCTCTGTCAACGTTTTGATGTAACGACATCCGAGGATCAAGTGGCAGGGAGGTGACTTGGCTGTAGACATCTGTCATTTCTCTGACTGCCCAGGCTGATCCAGCTGGCATGTCTTTAAAAAAGACAGAGGATGGTGTTAAAAATTTTTTTTCTTTATCTCAAGAATGAGGTGCTCAAGGGGTGCCTGGCTGGCTCAGTCAGTAGAGCCTTTGACTCTTGATCTCGGGGTTGTAAGTTCAAATACCACATTGGGTATAGAGATTACATAAAAGTAAAACCTTAAAAAAAAAGAGAGAGAGAGAATGAGGTGCTCACATGTAGACAATTTGGAATGTGTAGGACGAAAAAAGCTTCGTCCCCTCACGGAGGTCACCAATTACATTTGACATGTGTCTTTTGTGTCTTTGCTCTCTTTTTTTGCTGTGCATTTTCTTTACATAGTTGAGGTTATGTATTTACAATTTTCTATCCCATGCAATCATAATTTTGATGCTTATGTAATACTCCATCATTTCATAATGAACCCTTTCCCTACTGCTGAGCACTTAGAGTGCCTCACAGCTTCTCTCTGTTATAAATGACATTGCAATGACCACCTTTGTGCACTCATCTTTGGGCGAATTTCGGATTATTAAGATTTATTCCCAGAAATCTCATTGTTGGGCTAAAAAGTGTGAACATTTAGAAACCTGTGATATATATGAAGGCAGAAAAGAGAATTTTATGTAAACCCCTCATTCATGAGTTTCTTAATGGTTTGGACAAGCTGCTGCCATGGTCCAGAGGTGATTGGAGTCAGATCCACCTAAGTTCAAGTGCTACAGACTAGCTGGAAGACTAGCAGGGAGACTTAACCACTTGGAACCTCCATGGTTACATCTGTAAAATGGGCCTCACGATACCTTCATCTCAGGGTTGATGTGACGATAGCATGTGACAGTACCTATCAGGTGCTTCACACAGTGCCTCCTGACACACAGTAAACACTCCATCAAAGGCCAATAGTATTGGTCTTCATGCATTTTTTTGTGGCAGAATATTTTAACTATGTCCTTATAATATGCATAATAGAGTATAATACATGCATATATAGTATAATATAAAATATAATAGAGTATGCTATAATAAATACTAATATACTAAAAACATATTATTAGTATATATTATGGTATATTAGTACATATTAGTATATTAATATATGTAGTGTATTAGCATATATAGTATAATAATATATAATATAATGCATATATAATACACACAACACATATACATAAAGGCATCGTATCATCTTAAAACCTTTAAGCTTTGATGATATTCTCCATTATCTCCAGGATAAAATTCTGACCTATCAGTCAGTACCCTTCACCATCAGAGCCCGTTCGCCTTTCCAACCTTCTTCTCTTCATTGCATTTGTTCCAGCTGCAAATGTACCATTCTTGAACGTGTCGTATATCTCCCATCGCTGTGCGCATGTCCCTTCTTTCTCCAGCGCTTCCTTTCCCTTCTTTTCACTGGTTGCCAAGCCAGACTTACGGATTCAGGTGTGGCTCAGCCATCACCATTTCCACCAGGCCTTCCCGATACCTCCCCAGGCAGGAGGAACATGCTTGTCCTCTGTGCTCCCATAGTGCCTGTGTATACCTGGGTTGAGGCTTTGCAAGGTCTCATGTGTTACAGCAGGTAAGGTGCCTTGCCGTCTCTCCCACTAAACCGGGGGCACTATAAAGGTTAAGATCATGTCCTATCAATCTTGGTTTTCCTTCATGCCTACTCCAGTGCCTGGCACAATAGAAGGACTCAATCAAAGCTTGTTAAATGTAACATAGGGAGCAGGTATGATCAAAGAAATCCATAAATGACACTTAAAGGCAAATTGAATTGCAACTGAATTGAAAGCTGATTGCACTTTAATTTTTTATTTATCATGGGATTTAAATTGTACTTTGGGCCATTGTGAAGTGTTTTCTAAGCCTTGGAATACTTAATGCTATTTGTAGAGTGTTTCTAGGCAAATTACTGAGATTTAAAAATGTGCAAGGAATTTCAGAGGACCCTGTGTAAACATATATCAACATATCTCATGGGAAATTATAACATGTATCGGTTATATAGATGCAGATACTGGAACCCAGGAAAGAGAGACTGTGGAGTTATTGGGACCCTGAATTTCTTGCCTTACTTATATCATACCACGGTGAAAGCTGAAGTTCAAAACAGTTTCCATATTGACTCCATATACCATTTAACTACCCTGCTAAAATATCTGGGTCATGTCTAATTGACAAGTATTGCCATTATCGTTATTTTTGTCTGTTTGGCTCAGTGCTGGATCTCCAATACCTAGAACAGTGCTTGGCACCTCAGAGGCACTCAATCAATATTTGCCAAATGACCAAATGAATCAGCCATCACATTTGGTAGGACCCAATCTGCATCCATTTGGGGTTGTTTAGTTCAACTTGACAAATCGTTATAGAGTGCTTTCTGTGTTCCAGATGCCTTGCCAAGGAGGTGAGGGTATGAAGATGAATGGTATGTGGTTCCTGTCTTCATGATCTCGACATCTGGTGTGGGAAGCAGACGTTGTAACAGATAAGTGGAGCGTGCTGTGGTTAGTGAAAGAGAGGCCTGGGTACAGGGTTCCAGGAAACCCAGAGGAAGGGGGTTCAGTCCAGCCCGGGGGCTCCAAGGAAGATTTCTGATAGGACAACATGCCCAAGCTGTCTTGCTGGATGAGTAAGAAGAAAGCTGGAAGGGCGCTCCAAACAGAGGAGATATCGCTAGGAAAGACAGGGGTGTGACATCTCATTCGCTGATGCTTCTAAGAAACATTCTTGGTGGCCTACTGTGTGCCAGATATGTGGCAGCAAACCGAACGGAAGCCCCTTCCCTCGCTCGTGTTCCCATAGGACACAGGGCCTGCAAACCTGCAGCATCACTGGGGAACCAAGAGCAGAGCGGGGAGCGGTGGCAGAAGAGACTGAACAGCAGGCTGGCGCTTCGTTTTACGTGAGAATTGAGTTGGTACCCTACCTACTTCCGCCGAGGATTTGAGGCATTTATAAAGAGCTGAGGGTTTGCCAAACGGAGCTGCCACCGGC
The DNA here is from genome assembly GCF_024362965.1 of Panthera pardus. NCBI lineage: Eukaryota > Metazoa > Chordata > Mammalia > Carnivora > Felidae > Panthera > Panthera pardus. Next base: position 31,616,247 of record NW_026526810.1, read on the forward strand.
CAGGAGTCCCAGACCCCCTCCTGAGGTGGGCCATTCTTCTGCTTCTTCCAAAGTCTCTCGGTCACTGCAGGGAACTGACTGCTAACAGGGCTGGAGAAGCGATGCTGCCCCCCCGGGACCCTGGGCACTCCTCGAAATCCCCTTGGGTTGACTCAGCAATTTGGGTTGTGACGCACGGCAGGGAGAGCCTGGCACACACGGTGAGAACATTGTAAATGCCCGTTGGATGAAAACATGAGGGATTGGACGTTATCTGTAAAACGAAGGGGTGGCCAATCCCTTGGAGCTTTGAGTTGAGTCTAAGAGTGAGTAACATTAGGAGCTTCCCGGAAAGTAGGGATGGCCTCCTCAACCAACACTTCACTCCACTCAAGTCAAAGGATAAAGAGCCAAGAAGGAAAGCTGTGTGCCATCCATCCATCCAACATTAGGCCGGGCGCTGTCTGAAACATTGGCGCCATTGAAATGCCTTTATGAAAGTCACTGTCCAATGGCGTCAGGTAGACCGGTGAAGAGATCATCAGATGGCACTGAGAAAAGTACTAACCAAGGCAGGTAGACAGGTAGGGTGAAGGGGCCAAGAAAGGCCTTGTCAATGAGCAGGGGTTTAAAGGACAAGACTGGAATTTACCAAGCTGGAAAGAGGAATGGGAAGGACGTTCAGGCTCTGAGAACAGCAGAAATAAAGTCGGGGGCGGGATGGGGCAGGCAGAATACTATGTCGAATTCAGGACGTGCAGATAGACTGGGGTGGCTCTCAGGTGTCAGGTAGGATGTAAAGGTTGGCACACGGATGCAGGTGAGGAGGAGGGAAGCACTTAGTGGTGTATTTTCCCCGATCATCTGTTGCAAATACAATGAGAATAGTTTCCAAGAGGCATGACCACACAGACTTGGTCAGAGGCTTACTATCCACCTAATGGTTTTTATTATCATTACTATTCCTTTTTTATAAATTTTTTATTTATTTTTGAGAGGGGGGAGGGGCAGAGAGAGAGGGAGACAGAATCTTAAGCAGGCTCCAGGCTCTGAGCCCTCAGCCCAGGGCCGGATGCGGGGCTCGAACCCACGAGGTGCGAGATCATGACCTGAGCCGAAGTCGGAGGCTTACCCGACTGAGCCACCCAGGTGCCCCTATCATTACTATTCTTTGGACAGCATTCATTTACATTTGCTGCGGACCCCAAATCAAAGCAGATCAGAATATGACAAATGTGTGTCAGCGAGATGAGGTATTTGATGGGGAAGGCATTATCTCTCTGTGGTGAGTAAGCAGTTGACCCTGCTGGGCTGCAGCCTGCTATGGCATAAGGACCATTGCCAGTGATTTAACTCTGGCCCCTGACAAACCACATTTTGTAATTACTTTTTACCCATACGCCATCATCATTATTATAACCGTAACTTACGTAAAAACCTGCATACGTGGATATGCTAAGTTCGCTCATTGACTTCCAGAATCCCACATCCTCCAAGGACTTTCAGGAATCTCCATGATGCCTCTGAAAGCTGCATTTTGCATCCGATTCTCTCCTTTCGGTAAAAAGAAGCTTCAGAAATTCATGTCGCTCGCCCGCAGTCTGCAGAGTTCCCTCGCTTGGACAAATTGGTCTTGGAAAATGTATACCACATAAATCACTCCCAGATCATCTTGTGCCTGTGGGAGGACTAAGGGCTTAAGTCGAGAGCATTTCACAGCATCATATTCGGTGCCTTTTCCTGGCAGACATGGAGGAGAGAGAACAAGAGACCCAATCCAAGTTTGCCTGGACTCAGGGAAATTCGGTGTCTAAATGCCACATTCCCTGGGACTGTGTAATAAATAATCTGTTATAATAGTGGAGCATCATAGCAAATAATAGTGTAATAATGTCATGATGATAACCTATAATTTAAGTAAATCTATGAAAAGCATAGAATGGAGAGATTTCCAGCGCTGGCTTCTGGGAATGAGTCACAAACTCAATTCCTAGTTCAAAGCAATTGGCACTTCTGATGTTTAAATGTAAATGGGTCTCTACCAAACTCATTAAATATTCAATCCATATTCAAAGTTATTAAATATTGAACACGATCTAATAAATACAACCAAGTTAATCAAGACTTCGATTGGTGGCTGCAGGTTCATAAATAGCTTGTGAAAAAAGTTTCGCCACTCGGATTTTACTCAGATATCCCCCACCTCCCTCCCCTGTTTTTTAGGTGAGTGCAGGAATTGTATTATATGCACGTGCAGACGTTTTGCGTTGTGCTGGTGTTTACGTAGGTGTGCTGGGTTATCTTCCCTTGGCGATTTGCGTGCTGGGCAGGACGGCTGAGTGTGGGTATGTGGGAGGATGTGTCTGTGTGTGTTATGTGAGCGGGGGTAACACTGGTGAGTTACCTTGGATGCTGGCTGCTCTGTGGTTTCTCCTCGGGACCACGTCAAGGGCTAGGACACAGGGAGCCCACAGTCCCCTCTAATGCTTTGGAGGGTATGCGAAGGTTGCTTTTTCTCGGGGTTGTGTAAGTAAGAGTTGGTGCCCGAGAGCGAGTGCCTCCTTGTATTTTGGCCCCAGGGCCCTTGCTTGTGCCAGCCCTACGGTGCAAGAGCGGGTGAGCAGGCTTGAGTTCAACTGTGGGTTCTGTCACTTTTTTCTGGGACCCTTGGTTTCCCCTTCTGTGAAAGGGGATGTTAATGCCTGCTGGAGAGTATTGCTGGGACAGTTAAATGAGACCACGTGTATACCTTAGTAATAAATTGTAGATATTTTGCTTATTCTCTTACCAAGGCAGAGCCCTATGCAAGGGTTTGTAATAGACAAGGAGGTAAGGAAGCCCCCAGATGCCTTTGGGTGTGGTGGGAAAACAGACATTTTCCTAACCCTGCTAATAAGGCAGGTTTTTCACCAGAGGAGCTGTAAGATCCTATGAGTTCTGAAATTTTTCTGTCATTCAACAAATTCCAGTCATCCCTGATGCATTTTCTGTGGATGTTCCTCCCCGGGGCTTTGAGCCAGGGCTCTGCAGAAAGCGGGAGGGGAAAAGGTGACCCCTCAGCAAAGAGAAGAGGGAGAGGGAAGGAGAACAAAGGGAATCCCCTGTACATCTACGCAGAGGGGAGGTGGGGAGTGTGCTGGTCTGAGCCCTGGACATTGTGTCTTGTGTCCTAGCCTTGTGATAATTTCTTTCTCTTTTAAAAATTGTAATGGATTAAAAAAATTTTTTTTAATGTTTATTTATTTCTGAGAGAGAGACAGAGCATGAGTGGGGGAGGGGCAGAGAGAGAGGGAGACGCAGAATCTGAAGCAGGCTCCAGGCTCCGAGCTGTTAGCACAGAGCCCGATGTGGGGCTCAAACACACAGACCATGAGATCATGACCTGAGCTGAAGTCAGATGCTTAACCGACTGAGCCACCCAGGCGCCCTGGATTTTTTTTTTTTTTTTTTTTTTTTGAGAGAGAGAGCGAGAGAGAGCGTGCGTGCAAGAGTGGGGGAGGGGCAGAGAGAGATAGAGAGAGAGAGAGAGAGAGAGAGAGAGAGAGAGAATCCCAAGCAGGGTCCATGCTCAGCACGGAGCCCCATGTGGGGCTCGATCCCATGATCCTGGGATCATGACCTGAGCCGAAATCAAGAGTCAGATGCTCAATGGACTGAGCCCCCCCCGGGCTCCCCTGATAATTTATTTCTAAAAATGAGAAGGCCCTCCCACCTTGGTCACCAGAGTTTTCACCTCATCTTCCACCCCCATCTAGGCTGAAGTGTTTAGAGGTGGAAATGAGTTGGGTGTCAGATGTTTCCTGGGAGAAGAGACCCTGGGAGCCCCATAAAAAGAAGGAGAGGAGAAGCCGAGGGGGGAGGTAGTGGGTGAGAGCAAGGGTGATGAATTTCATTCTGCTTGGGCTCTACTGACTGTGTGAACTCGAGCCAGGTAATTCTTCTCTCTGAGCCACGGTTTCCTGCCATGTAAGATGGGGATAATAGCAGTGTTTATCTTACTATCATCCCCATTTTGCAGATGAGAACACTGAAGCATGGAGAGATTAAGTAGCTCACTCTCCATCACATAGTTAACAAGTGATGGAGCCTGGACTTGAACTCAGGCATCTGCTTCTGAGGCCCCTGCTCTCAATCACCTCACTCCACCCCTGTGCTTTACAGTCTTCTTGCCCCAATTAGAGTGCAAGCTTTTTGTTTTTCTTTTTTTCTTTTTTTGCTGTTGTTCTTTCTTTTATTTAAAAAAAAATTTTTTTTTAACGTTTATTTATTTTTGAGACAGAGAGAGACAGTGCATGAACGGGGGAGGGGCAGAGAGAGAGGGAGACACAGAATCGGAAGCAGGCTCCAGGCTCTGAGCCATCAGCCCAGAGCCCGACGCGGGGCTCGAACTCACGGACCGCGAGATCGTGACCTGAGATGAAGTCGGACGCTTAACCGACTGAGCCACCCAGGAGCCCCCAAAATTTTTTAATGTTTATTCATTTTTGAGAGATGGAGAGAGACAGAGCATGAGTGGGGGGGGGGAGGGGCAGAGAGAAAGGGAGACACAGAATCCCAAGCAGGCTCCAGGCTCCGAGCTGTCAGCACAGAGCCCAACTCGGGGCTCGAAACCACAGACCATGAGATCATGACCTGAGCCGAAGTCGGATGCTTAACTGACTGAGCCACCCAGGTGCCCCTGTTTTATTTTTTTAATTAACTAATTAATTTATTGTTTAATTTACATCCAAGTTAGTTAGCATATAGTGCAACAATGATTTCAGGAGTAGATTCCTTAATGCCCCTTACCCATTTAGCCCATCCCCCGTCCCACAACCCCTCCAGTAACCCTCTGTTTGTTCTCTATACAAAGAGCCTCTTCTGTTTTGTCCCCCTCCCTGTTTGTATATTATTTTGAGTGCAAGTTTTTTGACTTCCAGGGTTGATAATTCAGAATAGTGGACTTTTGTCTCAGATCGTGCATTTAGAGGAGTACCCGCTCTTAAATGTTATCACAATTTCCAAATAAACTTGTCGCGGGGTTGAACATCTACACAGCAGTGGGATGTGCAGGGCAGGGCTCCCGTGAGCAGGCTCTCAGGGACTGGCAAACGAATGATGGATCATGGGCGCCACCCTGACCCCGAGCCGACCCTCAGAGATGCTTGCTAAAAGTGTTCCTGGCTCTGTTGGGACCTGTGTCCTTGGAGGCCTGCCATCTGGGCGGAGAAGGTGCAGCTTTATAGATCCGTGTGGCTTTTTAGAGTATGGCAGAAAACCAGGCAATCCCCAGCCCAGTGCAGAGGGGGCCAGTAACCCTCAGCTGCGAGATTCACGTCTGGCAGTGTGGCAGCGTGGGGGAGAGAGAGAGAGAGAGGCGGCGGGGGGGGGGGGGGGGGGGGAGGGGAGCTGGCTGCTTCCTGTGCATTTGCTTGTTGAGATGGGGTGAAGGGTTATCCAGGGAGACCTGCCCACCTCCCAAACCTGGTAGAACCGGGGTTTGGGAATTATAAATGGGTGCCCACCACGTAGGTGTGAGGGTGAGAGGCATGGCGGGAGGTGGAACATATAATCCAAAAGGGAAGAGGAAGGAAAACTGTGCACATACCTACCTTGTATACTATAACTGCTAACAGTTATCAAGGGCGACAATGTGCATCATTTGGTTTAATCCTCAGAGGGCTCACGGCATCGTAGTCCTTCCCACCTTTACTGACGGGACAACTGAGGTTAGAGAAGCGACCGGCTGCCCGGTGTCACAGTTAGCAAGTGGTGGCACAGGAGTGCAAACCCAGAAAGTTCGGCCCCCTTCTCTTAGCCTTTGGCAGCCCACAAAGTACAGCATCTCGGAGCTGGAGAAACCCTTGGAGAACCTGTCTTTCTGCTTCTTCATGGTCAGGTGGGGACACTGAAGGCCAGAGCGGCCTAGTGATGGACCAAGGCGACACTGCTCGTTAGGGACAGCCCTAAGATTTGACCAGGATTAGAGGGAAGCAGGAACTAGGCTGCAGAATTTTAGGAGGTGCTGCCTCTGCCCACACACCGCCCTGAACGTGAGTGCCTCTTTAAATGCTGTGCCCTAGGGGCCTAATCTGCTTCACCCTAGTCCCAGCCCTGACCAGATGCTTCTGGTTTTGGGGTGGGGGGTGAACTGCAGAGGCCCGGCATGGGTTTATTTATTGGATTTGATGTCCCAAGGCAGGAAACTTGATGGGATATTTGTGTGGGGTTTTGGGGTTTTGCCAATATCCCAAGGCTGGTCTCTACCCAGGGCTGGGTGGAGGGTCTGCTTCCTGTTGGTACCATGTACTGAAGGGCTTAAACTCTGGCCCCAGCGACACTAGGAGAATCACGATCCCATCTTGACGAAGCAGGGCTGCACGATGGGATCCGTGGGAATCGGGACCCTGCGGCACTCCTCTGGGTCCCACTGGGCTGAAATGTGGGAATGCCAGGTAAGGCCTCTGTAGGTGGGACTTGCCCCATCAGGCCCAGAATGACGACTATCAGCAGTTGAGCTGAGAAGGCAAGGCGACCAGACACAGTTACAGACACACATTCCTCAAAGCTTTAGACAACCTGTGTGCTTTATTTGTAACAAATTCCCCGGGAGAGCTGTGTATATATAGCACCTTTGCCCCAGTCTGGGCCTTCCTGCTCTTGTCCGAGTTTGAGGAGAACAGACAAATCGCACAAGCAAAGCACCCGCTACTACTCTATCCCTGAGAAGCAGAAGTGTGTTGGTAAGTCCGGCATTGCTTAGAGAGGAGTGGGGCTGGGGAGGAGGGTTCCCTTCTCCACACCTGGGCCAAGTGTTCCTAGGGGCTCACTTCTCCCCCAGGAGTGCTGTGTGGGGCAGCCAGGAGGCCCAAGGTGGAGAAGGCTTCCTCCTAGCGGCCCTGGGGGCCTGGGGCTTGGGATAGGCAGAGAGACTGGAAGGAGTGCATTGGCTTGGGGCACCCTCTCATTTCCCCGTCATCAAAGGAGCAATGGTGCTCTAGGCCCTGCCTCTGGAGTAGACCTCTGTGAAGAGGCAAGTCCTTGCTCTATTCTTCGTGGGCCTCAGTTTCCTCATCTTACCAGTCTTGGCTCAACCCGGCCTGCTTAGGGGTTTGACATTATAGGAGCGCCCTCCGCCCAGAAATTTCTGAAGCCCGTGTCTGGAGTTCCAGTTTCCAGCTCTGGCCCATTCCTCTCTCTCCTCAGCCTGTTACCACCAGGCCTGGGGGCTCCCCGGCTTCCCTCCACATCCTAGCGGAGATCTCCCATCCCGAGGCAGCACGCAGGGCAGGCGTTACTGACCCACCCGGAGGGAGGGGGAGTAGGGAGGGGAAAGGACAGTAGAGACGAAGTGGGGGGAGGGGGGAGGTTAAAAGGAAGAGAAAATACGAAGAGACACAGAAAAGGGTTAGAGAGAGAAAAGAGAGATGGGAGAGGAATGAGCAAAAGGGAGAAAAGGCGGGGTGGGGGCAGGGTGATGAGAAGGGATGTTGGAAAACCCAGAGCCAGAGAAAAAGGAACCCAGAGGAAAGCTGGAGAGGGACTGGAAGATCGGAAAAAGCGAGAGAGCGAGCAAGCGAGAGCAGGGTCTGAAAGGACCCAAGCGGGAGAAAGAAGGGGGGAGGGAGGGAGCCACGAGCAGGGAGGAGGGAGCTGAGAGGGGAGGGAGGGACCGAGGGACGCGGGGGGTGGGGGCTGGCTCGGCAGCAGCAGCCGCGGCTCCAGCCGCCCGCCGGCTCGCTCACTCGCTCGCTCGCTCGCTCGCCGAGCCCGCAGCTCCGGCTCCTGGCCCGGCGCTCCGGCGCGGCTCCGGCTCCGGAGGACAGGACCGCGCGACTGGCCGGCCGAGCCCGGGGCGGCCGCGGAAGCAGGTAGGTGGCGTAGCCGGGACTGCGAGGACGCGGAGCCTGGAAGCGTGGGGGGCACGGGGAGACGAGGGGGTGGGGGGTTGGGGTCTGTGGTCCGGGGAGGGGGCTCTGCAGCCCCGCCACTAACTTTCCACCGGCTCCGCGGATCCCCGCTGCCCCGCTCGGCGCGGGCTGCGGGAGCCGAGTTTGGCGCGGGGAGGAGGAGAACGCCGGGATGTCCGGGCAGGACGTGGGGCGCCCGGCGCGGGCAGGCGCGGGCCCTCCGGCCGCAGTCCGGGCGCGGCGCCCGCGGCGGGGAAGCCCCGAGCGCAGCGGCGCGGCGCGGTGGTCCGGGGAGGGCGCCAGCTCGTCCGCCGGCGTCTGGGGACTCCACCCCCGAGCCGCCCCGAGCCGCTCCGGGCGCGCCAACTGCGCGCAGGGCCTCGGGCGCCCTTCCCGCCGGGGGACGCGGCGCGGAGCCTGCGGGGCGCGGCCGGGCGCCTCTCTGCCGCCGAGCCCCAGCCCGAGCCTTGCGCGCCTTCGCGTTTTGGAGGTACGAAACGGACTGCATACTCCTTTCGTTTCTTTTTCATCCCGCCGCCCCGGTTCTCTTCGGGGAAGTCTGGGACACCGAACAGCCCCGCGGGTCGACTTCCCGGACGTCCCTCCAGCTCTCGGCGGCGACCCCCAACTCCCGAAGTTAAAAGAGAAGCGAGACACTCCCCAGTGCGCGCCTGGAGCGCGGTCCCGAAGTTCCCAACTTCTCGCCCAGCCTTGGGGTGGTTGTGTTGGAGGTGGGGAAATGGTGGTGGTTTGTGGCCCCTTGGAGTCACAGAGCGCAGCCCCCTTCCTCCCAGACTTGGTTTATTTTTCCTAATTTGTTAGGGAAAAAAACCCACAACGATTTAAAAAGATGCAACATTGTTCCCCGCGGGCGTCAAGGTCCGTGAGTGGGATGGAGCCCTGACCCGTCGGGAACCTGGGAACGCAGAACCTGGGCCGAACAATTTCCGGGGTCCCCGAACCCCCGGCTGCTTTCTCCCGGACCTGGGCTCCCGAGCTGCATCCTCGGGTAGTCGGTCTCGGGATCCTTTCCCCCTAGCCCGCGCTGCGAGGTTGGTCGGCCTCCTTCCCGCGTGGTCGTGTCCTCTAGAACAGTATTTCAAAGTGGCTCCGCTTCGGGATCTCCCACTTCGTCCGCCCGGGAGCGGATAAAGCCGGGCCTCTGGCAGGTTGGAGGAGGCCTTTGGGTGGTTTGGGATCCCGGCCGTCTCGATTCGCTCTGGCCAGGGTGTTCGTGCCCGGGGAATCAGTGCGCCCCACCATCCCCCGCGCTCTGCCAGGGAAGCAGGGGTTAATTCCCCGGCCAGGTGGCACCGGGCGGAGGTTGGCCGGGGCTATCGGAGCACGCGGGGGGCGTGGGTCCGCTGGCTTCCGGAGTCCGGGAGACCGGATTCGCCGCCTGTGCGGCTTCCTCGGAGCTAGCTGCCCCGGCTTCCCCCCTTTCTTTGTTGGAGTGCTGTTGGAGAGGTTGTCTTGAAAGGTTTCGAGCAGGTGAAGTGGGACCGAGAGCTGGGGGCTTTGCGGACAGGGTTCCTCCAGGCTGGCTGTCATTGCGTGTAGGTTGGGCGGAGTCCCCGGGGGTCGGTGAACCGACCACCCGGGAGTACTCAGTCCTCAGCTCCTTTGGCGGGTTTTCCCCGGTGCACACCGCCCACCACCTCAGTCGGTTGCGCACACGTTGTTTAAGCCTCTAGAAATTCAAGGACCTTGCAGTCTCCCCCTCTTCCTCCCATCTCACAGATCTGCAAACGGAGGCCCAGAGAAGTGAAAGGACTTGGTTAGAGCTGGTTAAGGGGTGCAAGGGAATGTAAGCCAGATCTTCTGACTCCTAGTTCAGGGTTTTTTTTTTTTTTTTTTCTAGTACTCTGTGCTGTGGTCATCACTTTCTTAGCACCCGGCAGGTGTGTCCAGTCAGACCACAGCGTGCCCTTGGCTGGTGTTGAGAACTGGATGTGTGTGAGGTTAGAGGCAGAGGACTGGTCTCTGGATTCTCTCGTTGGCTTCTGTGCTGTAATCACCTCCCAGGATCAATCACTGAGGTGACAGTTTGTTGCACACCTATCCTGTGCCTGCACCGAAGTCTGCAGGTAAAGGGAGCCCTGAGACCTGGCCCAGCCCCATAAAGTACCACCCAAAGGGAGGGCAGTCGCTGTCTTTTACCCAAGGAATCCACTCTAGACGTTCTCAGGGGAAATCACTTTTGGAGGGGGGCAGAATTACGGATAGTCCCTGGAGAAGGGAGGATTTGAAATTGAGCCTTGGGTAGATTTCTGGTGGGGGGTGGGGGGGAGGAGTGTGGGGCACAAGGCTTGAGCATAAGGAGAGTGGTAGGAGAGCTCAGGGCTTGTTCAGAGGCTGATGGAAGGACAGCAGAGTCAGGGCGGATGAGAATTTGGCTTTTAAGAGAGAAGCAGTAGGACAGCTGGGTGAGCCAGCCGCTCAGAACACAAACTCAGAACGTGTCCCCAGAGTCTTCTAGCCCTAGATCTAGGGTGAGCAATTGGATGGGAAGTCAGCACCCCATGAGCCAAGGGTTATATTCAGCCTTTTGCTTTTCCCTTTACCCTTTTCTCCTTGTTCCCTGGGCTTTCATATACAGTAGTTTCTTTGCCCCTTCCCATCCATAACTTAGAATTTAGATACTTGAGGGTTTGGGACCTACTGTTGTACCTCCTATGGGGAGGGCATTTACTGGGCTAGGAATAGTCAACAGACAATTCTCAAGACCATACTTTTTGCCAAGCACTGGTCTAAGGCTTGGGGATATACCAACGAATCAGACAGGCAGAGCCCCATACCTCATGATGCTGACATGCTAGGCTCCTGTTCTCCGTGACGTAAAGTCTAGATGTAGAATGGAGGCAAATACACAAAAGATGTCTGAAGAAATGGGACAATATAGCAGAGATTCCTGAGCCTCCCCACTCGTGGTTCAAGGCTCTGAGGACAAAGGCTTGAAGCTGTTGGCTATGAGACTTGGAGATTCTGTGGTCTTCCATGACCCCAGCTTCTGGTTGCCAAGGGTAACCCAGAGGGAGCTGCATTGAAGACCTTAGATATGGCATTGGAGAACTGCTCTGTCAGAGTACGGGTGCGGGGAGAGAGCTGGTGAGTGTTGGCAACTATAATCTTGCTACGTATCCATAGAGACTGGTGCCAGGAAACCATATGCCTCTTAAATTCCAGCATCCACAGCTCCTTTGTGAACTCTGTAGCCCCATTGTACAGATGGGTAAATGGAGCCCTGACTCTGCAGACTGGGACGGCTTTGCAGAAAGGAGCCCAGCACTATAGAGTCCAGGTATTCCTGATCTCTGATTCAATTTAAAATGATGCTCTTGCCTTCTTGTTTTGTAGACCAGTGGTTCTCAGACTTCAATATGGAAGGCTCCTGTAAACACAGATTGCTAGGCTCCACCCCCAAGGTTTCTGATTCAGTGGGCCCAGAATGGGCCGGTGATTTCGGTCTGTAATGAGTTCCCAGGTGGTGCTGATGCTCGTGGTCCGGGACCACACTTTGAGAACCACTGTGGTAGAACAAGGGAAAGTGAGAGATTTTTCTTGAGCTTATGCAGTAGAGGAACCTGGGACAAAGGCTGTGATTTAGCTCTAGGAACTCCCAGAATTTGCCTCTGTGTAATCCCCTCCCACCCCCCACCCAGGAGGCCATAGAATTAAAAGAATATTTTATCTTCATCAGCACACACACAGAGGATATATTGCAATATAATTAGGGAATAAATAGGTATCATGTGTTGGATGTAGACTCCATGCCCCATGGCTCTGTGGGGGTTTATTATAGCAGCGGTTATAATTGAAAAGGTGTCATCTGCTTTGAGAACCCTTCATGAAACTTTCATGGCCTGGGTGGTCAGTGTCCAAAAAGGCACGTAATCTTTATTTAAAAGAAAGAAAGTCCGAGAGATTGCTTCTTCTGCTAATGGGACTGTGTTTCCTATGACGGTAACTATGCAATGTGTTCTTAGAGGAGAGAGAAAAAACAATTGAATAGCCAGCGCGAGCAGGGAGGGGCTGGAGGAAGTCCACATCACAGGTTTACAGATCTGTTTGTTGAACATTTCAGAATGTTTTGAAACTGTCTGTTTCACCTATATTTCGATGTGCAGCTATATCTCAGCGGGAGGAAAGGAGGGTTTATGTTTCAACTTAGCTTGGTTGGGTAAATGTAATAGCACATTTTATCCCCAATGTGTTAATTAGACTCCAAAGAAAAGAACCATAAAAGGGTTGTTTTCCTAAATGCTGGCATTTTTCATCTGGATCCTATTTATTGATTATTTTACAGTTGAGAAGGAGCAAAAAAAAAAAAAAATCTATGTTTTTATAGCAAATAAAGCTGGCTGCAGTAATTATGCAGGCTCAACATGTCTGTTCTGGAGCAGGAAGTTGGAATTCAGCCTGACTCTCAAACATTTGGGTGAGATCTAATTGAGAAAGACATTTCAAAGAACAAATATTTAGGAATGCGGAGTTTCGCTGATGGTCTCTCTGGGCCAAGCGCAAGTACCTTGCTTTTAGCTTGATCATCAGAGGTGGGGGGACACTACAGGGAAGGACCTGGTCAGTGATGTTGAGACCGGAGTCAAATCATGAGGCTGAAACCTGCAGATAATCAGTGGGGTTTGATAAAGGGAAGAAAGATGCTTTCAGGGAATATAGTCCCTGGAACTGGTGAGCAAAGGGAGAATTAATCAAATATAGATCGAACACTTCTTGATTGTCCAATCTTGGGACAAGCACAATGAGGAGAGGGACCAGGACTTTTACTTGTCATATATCTCCCATAACGCTTGGCTCGGGTATCTGTGGGGACAAGAGCCCTCGATTAGCCTGGGTGTCACTCTGGGTTGTGAATAGCAGAAAACTTGAGCCCAACTGGCTGGAACAGTAAGGAACTTAGTATCTCCCATTATAAGAGGTATGGGCTCTGTTTGCCTGGAGCTTGTTTCTTTCAGTGCTTCAGCAACAGCATCAAGATCTAGATTCTTTTCATCTTTCCTTGTTTGCAAGGTCACAAGATGGTTGCAACAGCTCCAGATATTACACCCTTACAATAAGGAGCAGAGGCAGAAAAGGCAGGAAGGGAACCTTTCCCAAAAGCCCCTCCGAGACTTTCCCTCTCGTCTCATGTCTCATTGGCCGGAATTGCGAATCACATGACCATGTACACCAACCATAGGCAGGAGAAGAAGACCACCATAACTGGTCTAGAACAATCTTGATTTGTGTGTTGGGCCTCAGAGAGGGATGCTTTTGGAAAAAAGAAGGCAATCAACAGTGCCTGTTAGAGAGTGTAAGACCTGGGTTGAATTGTCTGTCTGCTTTTTAGCCTTGTGACCTTAGGCAAGGCCTTTGAGTTCTTTGTGCCTCAGTTTACTCCTCTGTGCAATGGGGATTTATTGGGAATATAAATCTGTATCAACTCCATATTATAGTTAATTGGTATACAAGAAGTAGATTATCTGAAGAGTTGATCTCTGACATCAAAAGAATTGTAATCTAGTGCAGGAGACACGAGAGGACAAGGCTGTCAAATAATCAGAGAACAGACCAGAGAGTAGATAAGTAACTATGACTTGCAGACCAACCATGGTAGGAGGAGCATGACATCAATGGGAGCCACAGTAGTTAGGGAAGGCTTCCTGGAGGCGGTGGTTCAGAATGCATACTGGAACTCTAACATTTAAGGATGGATGAGTTATAAGCTCTCTCTGCCTAACTCGCTTCCTCTTGCTTTTCTTTTTTTCATTGGTAAAATGGGACCGTTTGGCCAAGATGAGATCTTATCCCTACAATCATAGTGTCTTTGATCATCCAAATATGGTCGTGGTTATAGAACAGTTATGGTTCTAGGAGGCAGGGCAGAGTGGCTTCCTCGCCAATCTTGGATTCCTGGTTTCCGATCCAGGATGACCCATCAGTCTCCACGTCTCCTACTACGTTTCAGGTGCTGATTAGACATTGTTATCATTATTATTATTGGGTATCTGGCTGCCATTGTAAAATTTATATGCCTAAAATGAAATCCGATGTCCTCTCACGGCTCAAGCCATCTGCGCTTCTGGATTCTTCATTTATGCTGTTGGCACCACCACCTTCCCAGATGATGCTTGGGCTCAAAACCTCAGCAGCACTTTGGATGCCCACTCCCTTCCTCTATTTCCAATATTCACGCACCAACTTTCTTTCTTACGGTTCTTGGGTAGAAGTCCTCCTTTCCGATGTGAGACATCCCCTCTGTTCAAGGTCTTTCCACCTCACGCTGGGCAGCGGCCCTGGTCTCCTGCTCCGGTCTGCCATCCTCCGGGCCCAGTGCATGGGAGGGCACAGGGACGTAGGTCTCAAGGAGCAGTCTGTGGACCTCTGCAAATAGTAGAGCTTACAATTCTAAGGCAGAGGTGGCAATGAGTCTGGAATCCAGGGCTGCAGACACACCAGTGTTCCTTGGGGGTGCCATCTCTCAGCCTCCCGCCCTAAAACGTCCTGAAGTCATCCCGAAACACTGTTTACATTCCACACGTTACCTTCTATTTTTTTCTCTACTATTCACTGGATGCAGCCCAAAGTCCTCAAATAGACATTTGAAAGCTTCCACAAGCCGCTGCATCCTGTCTCTCCATCCTTACCTTCTAGGATTCACCAACTCCGGTGGACTCTGCTTCGAGTTCTGCCCATCTCTGTGTGTCAGCCGAGTCACCCTTTCCTTCAAGGCCGGTGTTAGAGCTGCGTCCTCATTAGACCTCCCCTGACCACCCGGAGCCCACAGTGATCTCGAAGCATTGGTCTTTCGTTCTCCTGAACCTGCGTGGCAATTATTGCCTACGGCGCAAATTCCGTCCTTAATAATATGCTGCTGGTGTCGTTGTTCTCCACTTGCTTGGAACATTCCTCACCTTCCCAACTGGATGTAAGAGCATCGAGGTCTGAGATGGGGGGTGGGGGGTGGACCCTGCTTTGCACCCAGGATTCTGGCCAGCGAGCATAGCGCACTTCCGTGACTATTTATTGAATTAGTAAATCACAGGAATGGGGGAAATAAGATGATTTACCCCAAAAGTCAGTTCATCTTTACTCTTTTTTCCTTAACTTCATTTTAGGGAAGAGGCTAAAGTTGATGAATGTCTGCTCTATGTTGGGTCCTACTTTAGGCGATTTTTTTTTTAAGGAACCGTTTTGAGTCAGCCTTGTAACCAACTCCCCCCCCCTCCCCCCCGACCCCGCCGGGGTGTTGGGATTATCGTTGTTATTTTACTGATGAGAAAATGGAGGCTGGGAGAGGTGAAGTGTCTTGCCAAGCTTACTCAGCCAGCGGGAGGCAGAGAAAAGGTCAGGATCAAGCTCTTTCCTCTGTGCTCTATCTCATATATCTCCGTGAGGTTCTCCCGACCTTGCCGTGTGCTCTGTCCTCCCAGACTCTTTCCCCTCTTCGCTCTGTCCACCTGCCTCCTTCTGTCTCCTGTCTCTGATAAAACTCAGACTGTCTTTTGTCCCGAGAGTGTGTTTGGGGGCTTTTAAAACTCTGACGTCTCCTGTGACTCTTTTCCCGAGGACCTGCCCCTCCTGTTAGGTTGTGTTAGATTGATCGCACACCTTTTCCCCTTTACTGTCTTTCCTGCCGCCTTCAAGCTTGGACTAGAGATTCCATTAGAGCATAAAACATTCTGCTAGTGGGATCGAGCCGGGCCTGAGCCAGGTTTTGCTAACTCCTCTGCCCTTCCTTTCCCCCATCCGACCCTTTGGATCCATCCACCCTCACCTGCCACCACGCCCGCTGTGTGTCTCAGGTGTTACCTGTGGAAGGAAGACGCTGCCGATTTATCAGCAGCGGTGCGGTCTGCTGGAGGAGTGTGCCAGCCCCGGGAGTTAAGACCGGCATTCTTCCATCCTCTGTGCTCCAGTTCGTTCATTCATTCATTCATTCATTCATTCTACAAATACCGAACATTGACCACGTGCTCACCATAGCAGGGAGCAAAACAAAGTCTTTGCCTTCATGGCGCTTGTATGGAACTGAGGGGAGACAGATGGTTAAAAAAAGACAAACACGTTATATAATATACTTCGTGTTGGTTATAATGGAGACAGCAAAGTAAAGGGGTATGTCTGGCGATGAGACGCTGCTATTCTATGCAGTGTGGTCAGGGGAGACCCCTCCGATGGGGACATTGGAGCAGAGCCTGCAGGGAAGGATGCCATGTGGATATCGGGGGCAGAGGGCACGGGGCAGAACAGCGAGGACAAAGGCCCTGGGCGAGAACTCGGCTGGTACGTCTGAGGATCCGCAAGAAGGTGGCAATGGAGACATGGAGGGGAGCTTGGGAGGAGGTGAGACTCCTCATCTTCAGTCTCTCCACTGCCTTAGAAACACTGTCGTCCTTCTCACGGCCGGTGCCGCTGGCTTAAATCACTCCTCAGTCAGGTCCCACCCGGCTGGCACAGTTCAGCTGTGGCCCCCCACCCTGTAGGGGGCTGCCGTCTCGGCCATCGCTCGTCCATCTGCCTCTGCTCTGGGTTCTTGCAACTCTCTTGTCTCCACTAGATAACTGAGCCCTTGACTGCACGCTGGCCGGTTCCCTTCCCCTGGGCTCCTCTTGCGTCGGTCACACCTCCCTAATGAGCCAGCCCCTCGAAACTGGTTTATTTTGAAGCTGGGCTGGGCTCAGCGTCTCTACCCTTTGGTGATGCTGGCGTCTGAGGTGGCAAAGAGGTGGGTTCTGGAGAGATCTGTGGGCGGCAGCTTCTTTGCGCTAAGCCCAGTGTCCCTGCATAATAGACAGGAAATCTTTTATTCCAGGCATTCTTGGAGCACTTTGAGCTGGGAGCCGCTGGTGCTGCTGGGAGCTGGGAGGAGGGACCTACCTTTCCCGTGACTTGGATGCAACTTTGGCCCTGAGTGGGGAGAGAGCGGAGCTGGCGTGCGGAGGAAGCCTGTTTCTCTATCAGCCTTTATGGCTTGTCCAGTGAAAAATAAGATGTTTCAGGAGCAAACGACTAAGGAGTTCATTCACGCAGGGTTCCAGAGACCTTCCTGCCATCCAGGGCAGGAATTCTGTGTGCCGTGGTTGACTTGTGAATGACCTTGAGCCAGTCTCTTAACCTTCACCTGTTCTGTTGCAGTTTCTTCTCAGCCAAGCTGCCCCTCTCCCCATCCAGCATAGAAGGAAATGACCAATAAACTTTATTTTTAAAAAAATTATTTATTTTAGTTGGAGAGAGGCGGGGGTGTGGCAGAGACAGAGAGAAGCCCAAGCAGGCTCTGCACTGTCAGTACAGAACCCAGCACAGGGCTCAATCCCACGAACCATGAGATCATGACTTGAGCAGAAATCAAGAGTCAGACATCAACTGACTGAGCCACCCAGGCGCCTCCAGTAAGTCTGATTTTTTAAAGACCTTAACTATTCCCCACGTTTGTTTCTGCATTAATTTTTAGGCCATGGTTTTAAAACCTGAGAAATGACAGATGGTTCCACTTTAAATGGGGAGAAGGCTTCCTACAGACCTCTAATATTGTCTTAAATTATTAATATAATAATATTTAAATATATATAAATCTAAAACTAGGCATACATAACTTATGCTTATGACTTTATACAATATTAAACTCCAAACAAGTTTATAAATTAAAATGCAAACTACAAAGCCAATAACATTCAGATTAACAATATTAATTTGATGTGATAGATGCTGTTTTTCCATTAAGGTTAAATCACCCCTTGCTACAGATTGTGGTTTTGGCTGCATGGGGCATTTTGGCTGCTTCCTCCGCCATGTGCCCTGTGGTGACTCACCTGTCCCATTACATTTCTCAGCTGGAATGACAGTGAGACCTTTGTCCCTACAACCTGCCGAGGGGTCATTTGGCTGGCACTTGCACAAAAGCATTTGTGTGTTAGGATGCTGCTTTTTTTCTCATTAAGGCCAATGGCACAATTAAAGGAGCTCTATTTAATTCTAGTGCAACAGCAGACCCTGGTGCAAAGCTGGGCGTAGAGACTGAGTGTCTCTGCTTGGTCTTTGAAGTGAAAACACAACACTGATTCTTAGGATGCCTACGGAACCCCTGCTTGAGAACTGTTGAGCACTCTGAATAGCGCCCCCAGTGGTGTGAAAGAGTTAATGCGAGAGTTGCGGCTAGTTGGTCAGCAATCAACGTACTGCAAACCATGTTCTGAACCTTTGTTATGTGCTGTTATTTCAAGAGGTTCGTAGAATAGAGGTAGGTATTATCCCCATCGTACAGGTGAGAAGGTTGAGGCTCAGAGACGTTGACCGGTCGGGGTCCCACCAGGCTGCACTGCCTCCCCACCTACAGACACTGTCCAGGTGGCAGGGTGCTTTGAGCGATTAGAGTACATGGACTTTGGAGTAAGCGAGAGCCTCTGGATTCTCACAGTGGACTCAGAGCTTTCTGGTAGCAGTTAAGACATGTTATTTGTGCAAAAAAGAGGAGCGGAGCCAGGAAAGAGCAGGATAGGACTTAATAATGGCCCTCAGATCCTCAGGAGGCTTTAGATAGCAGTGCCAGGGGCTAGAACCTTCCCTGAAGGCGCCTGGGAGGTGCATGCTTGTTACTGCAGGTGAGATACCTTAACCATTACCTTTTTTAGCATTTCACACTTGAGCAAGTAGGTTTTGGGTGCATTTATTTTCAACTTTCTGGGTTTTTTAAAAATTATTTTTATTGCGGTAAGTGCATATAACATAAAATTTACCATCTTGGGGCGCCTGGGTGGCTCAATTGGTTAAGCGGTAAGCGGCCGACCTCGGCTCAGGTCATGATCTCGCAGTTTGTGAGTTCGAGCCCCGCGTCGGGCTCCGTGCTGACAGCTCGGAGCCTGGAACCTGCTTCGGATTCTGTGTCTCCCTCTCTTTCTGCCCCTCCCCCGCTCGCACTCTGTCTCTGTCTCTCAAAAATAAATAAGCATTAAAAATATTTTTAAAAATTTACCATCTTTAAGTGTACAGTGTTCCGTGGAATTAAGTACATTCATGATAGTGCATGACCATTGCTATCATCCGTCTCCACAATTGTCTAGTTTGTGTTTTACGACAACTTTGCAAAGCAAATTATTGTCAGAAACCGGGGCTCAGAGACTTTGAGTGACTTGCCCAAAGTCATACCCTAAACCTGGTGTCTGCCTTGCAACAGTGACTTTGAGTGCTGGTGGCAGGCTTGGTGTCCCAGTGGCTTGTGTGGGTATGTGTGAGATGGTCAGGCTTCCTGAGGTAGGGGCTTAATGGGATGACCCCAGAGTGCTGTTCTGGAATTGATTCTGTGGGTCAGGGTAAGGGCGACTTACTCCTGTATATCTAGGTCCCACCTTTACTCAGAGCAAAAATTAAAACCCACTTCTGCCCTTGGGACATGCCCTTCCCCTGCCTGACCTGCCTGGTTTAATCATCCAAGCTGAGAATAAGTACAATAATTAAAAACAACCCAAAACTTTTTATCCTGCTGTGGATGAGCAACAATCTACATATGCAAATAAATGGCATGCCAGTCTCCATGAATATTAATTTGGAAAGAGAGGCTGAGGCCCTAAATACACTCAAAACCAACAATTTGGAATTTTGTAACTACTCTGGCTCGCTCCGATAATCACGGCCTTATTGTATTTTAAGGTTCCCCCGCTCCCAGCTGACCTTCCTTCTGAGACTCTCGAGGTTACCAGGGGGATGTAGAATGTCTCTGGTTGGGAGGCCAGAGGCCTGGGGAGGATGGGTAAATCCTGACCCTGGAGCTGTGTCTGATCCTTCCCTGGTAGAGGTCCAGGTTCTAGAGGCTCTTGGATCCCGGCATCAGCAGTGAGTCTCAAAGGCCGGTGGGGGACGGTTCTGGGGAACACTGAGGGACAACTGTCAGCTCCATACTCTTGTGCTATCAGGGAGACGGAAGGGGACTTGGGAATCAGCTTGTCCTATGTCTCCTAGGCAAGTTAGGACACTGGGATCGTGGGATGGAGGAGGGGGATGACTCGCCCAAGGGGGCACAGTGACTTAACAGCAGGAAGCAAGAACTCTTAGAAATCTTACTCATCTTGGCCCTGAAAAGCACATTTCTTTTTGAGTGTGTGTTTGTAGGAAGGGGTGGGCAGGGTGGCATTTAAAGTTTGTATACTTTGGAGGAGAGCATCATTCTTCTCGTGTGAACGTTCTCTCAGACAGGCAGCTGCTGAAAATCCAGTCTTCTCTCCCATTTGGGTTGAAAGGAACGATTTCCTTGCACCCTCTGGTAGATTTCCAGAATCTGGTAGATTTTCAGAATCTGGTAGATTTCCAGAATGAATGTGGGTTGTAGCTGGGAGCACACCCTAGCTGAAGTGAGGGAAGGGTGGGAGTGTCTCTGAGGGAGCTGGCTGGGTTAAGGCGGGTTGGGGAGGACCAAGGGGGCGGGGGTAGACTTCACAGCAACTTCTGTGTCCTATCCAGGGGAGGCTCCGCTGGGCGGGGAGGGGAGAATGTTGCAGCCTTGTGGGACTACAGGAGGTTGGGTCCCGTGGCTTACTGGGGCTGCCGGTTCGCCTACGGGCTCTTTCTTCCTTGTCAGTAAGCACTGGGATAATCACCCCCCGTTTCCTAATATTGCTTTGTGAAGATTAAATAAGGAATCAAGTTCCCGCATCACGTCCGGCGCGAGAGCAGGCGCTCCGTACATCGAGGTCTCTTTCCTTTCCAGAAGGATTTGTCTGACTGGCTGCCCTGGGTCAGGCTGGATCTGTGTGCGTCTGTGCTTGCGTGTGGGTCTCTGCGTCTGTGTTGGTGCGTTTTCTGTGTGTGTTTGTAGGCGTCCGCGTTTCCACTCGGGTGTTTGAGTGTGTGGCACGGTGGGCAAGTACGTGAGGGAGTCCGTGTGCCTTTGTGTTTGCGAATGTCTGTGAGTCCGTGTGTCGGTGTTTCCGTGACCGTGTGCGTCTCTGTGAGCGTGCGTGTTGTGCTCTAATGTGTGTCTGTGGTGACAGTGGTTGTGTGCATGAGCGGGTGCACGGGTGGGTATGTCGTGCCCGGCTGGTGGGACCGGAAGAGCTCCGTTGGGGTTGGGAAGGTTCACAGAGGACCTGGGGCTCTCTTTAAGATGCTCGCCCCCAAAAAACGCTCCCCCAGCCCCTGACTTCAGGCCCCTGGCCCCTTCCTAATTGCCCTCCCTGGGCTCCCTCTACTTCCCTCTAGAGGCTCCCTGGGTGCCCCCCTCCGGCCTGCTCTCGGGTCATTTGCATCCACGTTTGCATATTACATGCATATCATTTGCATTGTCTGCACAGACTCTGCTTTCGGTTCTGCGGTTTTCAAGGTAAAATGTAGTTGCTCTTCTTGAAGGTCATTATGTTAAGAATTGCGGCTGTTTTCTTTTATTCTTTCTGGTCCAGAACTCTCTCGCAGAATCGGGGACCTGGGGAGGACGGAAGCTGTTTTCCCCTCCGTTTGGAAGGGGGGCCGGTTCCGTGGAGACAAGGCCCTGGGACCCTGGGAAGCGCAGTCTCGGGAAGAAGAAGACTTTCTTACTCTGTGGGTAATTGCTTCCCGCTCCCAGTCAACTGTGGCATCTCATACGAGGGACAGTCAACAGTCCAGCTTGTGCCGTGTTGCCTGCCTCTCGGGCTCCCCCTGCTGTGCCCCTGGCGGGATGAAAAGGAAGGGCCACCTTGGATGTTTCAGCACCTCTATACTCATCCTTGACTGGGGTTGGACCCGGGAGGCCAGGGCTGGATGGACGCAGGATCCATCCAAGTAATTCATCTTCTCTTGTATGTCTTTAAGCAGGGCCCCACTGGGCATCAAGGGACATCCGTGGCTGAGCAGCTCTGGGGTTCCCCAGAAAACAGAGTTTGAGGCAAAAATTGGTGCTAGTGCTTTCCAGGGCGGGGGGTGGGGGGGGCAGTCTCCGGGTGAGGTGAGCGAGAGGAAAAGGAAAGTGAGGCAAGGAAGGAGGAAGAGCAAATGTCAGCCGGCCACAGCTTCGTGAGGCAAGAAGGCCGGTTGCTTAGACATGAGGGTTGTCTGTGGCCAGGCTGAGTGGAGCCACTGACTCACCGTGGAGAAGGCTGGCGCTCCAGGAAGCAGGTGGGACCGAGCAGATCTGGGAAGCTGCCCAGACAGGGCCTGGCCCAGCTGCCGTTAGTCAATCGATTAGTCCACCATCAGGACCAGGTGCTGGAGCGTGGACAGTACCCTGCAGGGAGTGGGCAGCCACCAGCATTCTCGAGCAGGTGCGAGATCCACGCAGCTAGGACAGGCTGTATTAGTCTGCTTGGGCTGCCATAACAAAAGACCGTAGCTTGGCTGGCTTAAATGACAGAAATTCATTTTCTCTCCGCTCTGGAGGCTGGAGGTCCAAGATCAAGATTCTGGCTGCTTTGGTTTCTGGAACTCTCTTCCTGGCTGCCTTCTCACGGTGTGCTCACTTTTCCTGGGTATATGCTCCCTGTCAGGGAGGGAGGGGGAAGGAGACCGGAAGAGACAGAAGGGGAGAGTGGGATGGGGAAGGAGAGTGACCAAAAGAGAGACAGAGAGAAAGGCTCACAAGCTTGTGCTGGCGTTTTTTCTTATAAGGACACTAATCCTATCAGATTAGAGCCTCACCCTATGACCTTAGCTTCTTTCTTACTCCAAATATAGCCACACTGGGGGTTAGGGCTTTAACACATGAAATTTGGGGGAACACAAACACTCAGTCCATAACACAGATTATTTGGCGGGTGTCCGTTTTCAGGCCTACTTGTCATTACGAACAAAGAGTCAGACGTGAGCTGTGCCCAGAGGCCCTGGAATTCCCAACTCAGAGCAGGGGAACAGAAAAGGCTCAGAGATCACTACTGCCCATGGTGTTTCATTCAGTGGTGGGGAGGCTGGGTGCCCCCATGACACCCATACATGTCTTAACCAGAAAGGAGAATGTTCTTCCTGGGTGAGGCATGGTGACTCAGAGCACTGGATCAGGACCGGAGTGCCTGGGGTTTGAACCCCAGCTCTGCCATTTAAAAGCTGGGTGACCTTGGGCAAGTGATGAAATGTTTACTGAACACATGATATGTGCCTGGTTTGTTTTAGCTATTGAGGATGTAGCAGTAAGCGATACAAGACGAGCAGACCAAAATCTGCCCCTTGAGGGGCTTGCATTCTAGTGGAAGGAGCCAGACTAAAACCAAAATAAGGTAGCAGGTCATGGAGCATGTTTGAAGGTGACAAGGGATGTGGAGAAAAGCGGGAAGGGGGAGGTGATGGGGTGGGTCGGGTGGCAGTTTATACTTTTTTTTCTTACATTTATTCATTTTTGAGAGACAGAGGGAGACAGAGCATGAGCAGGGGAAGGGCAGAGAGAGAGGGAGACACAGAATCTGAAGCAGGCTCCAGGCTCCGAGCTGTCGGCACAGAGCCCGACGTGGGGCTTGAACTCACAAACCGCGAGATCATGACCTGAGCCCAAGTCGGACATCCCACCGACTGAGCCACCTGGGTGCCCCGGGGTGGCAGTTTAAAATAGAGTGGTTAGGGAGGTGACGTTTATATAATAGCCTGAAGGAGGTGCAGGAGTGAGCAATGCTCTCTGTGCCTCAGTTTACTCATCTGTACAATGGGTTATGATAGCACCTATTGCACAGAGCTGCTTTGGGGCATACGTGAGTCAATCCGTGCCGTGGGCTTAGACCTGGCCTGGCACAGCATAAGCTCTCGTTACTGTTGCCTGTTACAGTCGTCACCGCGGCTCAGGTAGGAGCCTGTCCCTGCTGCCTCTGGGAGGCACACCTGCGCACCAGGCTACAGGGATTTTGGTGGCCTTCATCTCTCCAGGGGTGGGAGCGGCTCTCCTCCCACCCCCTCCCTATCTCCTCGTTAAAAGGGGACACACACAGCCTGCAAGTTGAGAAGCAACACTTACTTGCATTTTCTTTCTACTCGAGCATCTAACTCCCAGAGGGAATTGTGGAAGAACCTTTAGCAAAACCCGGGTTTGGGAAGCAGCTTCGAGGCTTTCTCTGGCGTATGCGCAGACCGAGGTGGGCAGGTGTTTCTAGCGGAGCCTCGCTGGGGGGGAGGGGTCGCCCACCTGGATAACCGGACCCACAGCAGTTGGGACCCGGACCCTGCCCTGCTCCCCCTCTCCTTGCCGCGTGGCTGTGCGGCTCTCATCAGCAGGCACGGAGAATCCCACCAGCAGTTGGGACGCCATTATTTACTATTGCAGAGATTTTTGTGGCTGTAATTTACCACCACCGCGAAGCCCCGGGACCTAACTCCCAGTAGCCCTCAGTATAGATATTGCATCTAATCAATCCTCTGTTACCATGCAAATACATCCTATAGGCTACTGATGTCTTTTCCTTTCAAACACTTAATACATAATTAATGATACATCTAATGCCACGGAAGACACCTACCCCAAAAGCTTCCTGCTGTAATTTATACCCACCCGGACAAGAAGATTGGATCATTGGTTTGCTTAATCATTCAGGAGTGTGCCTCTCCCTGCCCCCTGCTGTCCCTGGGAAGGGGCCACAGAGTGGCTGGAGGCAGGAAGCGCTGGGCAGGCAGCCTGCCCTCCAGACGGCATTGAGCCATGCAGGGTGATGGCTGTGCATGGTAGGGTGCTCTGTGCTGGCTTCTTTAAGGATCGTCTCGCTCAGTTCTCTCAAACCACCTGGTGAGGGAGGTCCTCCTGTTATCCCACTATCCAGATGAGGAAACTGAGGCCAGAGAGGTGACGTAACCCGGGGTCGCACTTGGGTCTCTCTGCACGCCGGTGCACTTTGCACGGGAGCGTGGGGTTCCAAGCCCGGACTGTGAGTGGTGGAACTGGGCAAGTGGCTTAGCTGCTCTAGGGCCCAGTTTCTTAACCTGTAAAATGTGAGCAACAGTTGCTACTCCGCAGGATTACCTGAGAATTAGAGTTGGTGGCACATGCGAGGCACTGAAAACACACTTGCGAATTTCCTTGTCCGGAGCTGCGGTGGAGAGAACATCACTCTTCAGAGTATCGTTTGGGCAGCCAGGCGGTCTTCTCTGGCAGCGGGCGGGGGGTCGTGATTTGGAAGGAGACAAGGCTTCAGGCCCCCTGTTGTCAGGAGCGCTCCTTCTCTGGGCAGACTGGGCACCACGCTCGGGGAGTTTCCCCCACCAGGCTTTGAGGGGCACTAGGCAAGAACGAGGGAAACACGGTCCCTGTCCGCGAGGCACCGCATCTGATGGGAACGAACAGACTCAGTAACCAGTGTGATGAGAGGAATGGAGGTCAGCACACAGGTGCCAGGCCCCCAACAGCTGGGGGCACCCAGATAGTGTTGTCAGTGGGCAAAGGAAGTGGGAAGGGCCCCCATGGGGCCCCCAGGCTGCCTCCTGTCTACGTTGTCCCATCCAGACCCATCCGTGCTGCTAAGGGCGACGTAGCTTGTGCCCCAGACCGAAGAGCTGCTTCTCGCTCAGGAGCCCTCTGCCTTGCCTCGGACCATCTCCATCTTCTGCCTGTGACGGCCTGCCTCCCTCCTCCCTGTGGTCCCTCCCTGGTCCATACTCCACATGGCGGGCAGAGGGATCTTTCTAAAGTGCAAACTGGATCACGTACCTGTCCTATCGGAAACCCTTTAATGGTTCCCCATTGCCCTTGGGATAAAGTCAAAACTCGTCAGCCCAGCAGTCAAGGCCCCACTGCCTCTCCGGATCCGCTCTCCATAATCCACCCTGTACTTTATGCTTTGGTAGTACCGATCTGCTTCTAGTCCTCCCCATCCCCAGAACACACAATGCTGCTCAACACCTCCATGCCTTTGCTCTTGCTGTTTTCTGATGCAGCCCCGTTCCCTATTTCCTTAGTCTGGCTGACTCTTACTCATCCTTCCAATTCAGCCTGGACACTGCCTCCTCCAGGAAGCCTTCCCTGAATCCCCCTCCCTCCTTTGGGCTAAGTGACCTGCGTTTCTGCTCCCCTGACACCCTGCTGATTATAGTCTTCTAACTTTAAAACCATGGCGAGAGCCTCAGGAGAAGGGACTTGGTCAGACAGGGACCCAGGACCCACTGGTGTCCCTGGCGTATAGTCTGGCTAAAGATATGTTTGTATACTGAGCTGGAATCGTCCTTGCCCTTGATATGAGATCCTGACGACTGCTTGTGGTTGTCTCTGACCTCTAGGGAAGAGGTGGGATTTGGCAGACAATGTTGCTGGGGGGGATACTATGAGATGTGGGAGTCTCAGCAGGCTTGAGACCCTTCCCAGGTTTTGTTACGAGGCTCAGGCTCTGATGGCTTTTAGAGACCATCAGTGTTCTGAGTACCTGGACGGGTAAAGTCATTTAACACAAAGGGTCCACTTTCCCTCCCGGTGCTATCTCTGGATTTGTTACAGATTTTGGCACTTGAATTGTCTTAATCAGCTCCTACTTTTTGCCCCAGCTCAATTCCCCACCCCCCTCACCCACCCCCCCCACCGCCCCGCATATATAGCAAAAGGGATTTAAGGAGAGGAAAACCCTCAAAAAGCAGGAGACTCTGAGATGGGTTTTTCAGGGAGACCGTGGTGCCTCCTGTCCTGCTTTGTGCCGGGTTGGGGTGGAGAGGTGTGTGAGTACAGAGTAGAGCCCCTTATGTCTTGGCTGGGTGGGAGGACAATGCAATGACATCACCACATCCTGAGCTCTGAAGGCGGGAAGGGCAGAGAGGGCCTGGTTCGGGGCCAGGAATTGCTCTGGGGCTCCCCAGCGGAGGCTCTGTGTCCTTCTGGGTAATTTCCACCTTTAATATCTCAGAGTTTTATGAACAGGGAGTAAATCAGGATCCGGCACCAACTGCTTCATGTAAAGGATTAATAAACTGGAGATTTATGGGGCAGCGGCAGAGGAAGGCGGTAGGAGTGGAAAATGAAACGAGACTTGGTTCCCAAGGGGCAGGGGCTGGCTCCAGGATCTTTCCCCCATTATGAGGTGTCTGCTGAGCGCCCTTCCTGGGGTCCTCGTTCTTCACGGCTTGGAGTTTCGGTTGGGTGGCCAGGCTGGCCCTGGGCCCTGGCTTGTGTCTTCTACCTAGGACTGAACCAGGCAGGCCCAAGGTCAAGGGGGTGGAACCGGGGCGCCTGGGTGGCTCAGTCGGTTAAGCGTCCGACTTTGGCTCAGGTCATGATCTCACGGTCTGTGGGTTCGAGCCCCGCGTCGGGCTCTGTGCTGACGGCTCAGAGCCTGGAGCCTGTTTCGGATTCTGTGTCTCCCTCTCTCTCTGACCCTCCCCCGTTCATGCTCTGTCTCTCTCTGTCTCAAAAATAAATAAACGTTAAAAAAAAAAAATTAAAAAAAAAAAAGAAAAGAAAAAAAAAGGGGGTGGAACCATCCTGGGTCTGTCTAGGTTGACGGCCTGATATTCAATCTTTAGAGCAGCTTACAGATACAAGCTCTGGGCTTAGACTCTATCTGGTTTTGAGTTTAGAGCCAGAGAGATGGACATTCACATTCCCTTTGGCTGTATCAGGTAGGGGGCAAGTAACAGAAAAGTGTAACATCAAGGGCTTAAACAAGAAGAAACCAGGTCCTTTCTACCTCTCTGGCCGCTCTCCTCGGCATGTCGACTCGTTGTCGTGCTAGCGCCTCATGGTGGTGAGGTGGCTGCCATAGTTCCAGTCATCACATTCAGAAATGACGACATCCAGTGGGAAAAGGGGGTGCCCATCTCTTACGGGGCATCTCCTTTTAAGAGCAAGGAAACTTTCCCCAGAAGCCCCCCGACAGGCTTTCCTCATGTCTGATTGGCAGAACTGGGTCACATGCTCCTTCCTAAACCAGTCACTGGCATGATGGCAGGGATTACCGTGATTGGCGCAACTAATGCAAATTCACGTGGGTTATGCTTCCCTGAGTCATGTTGGAGAGGGGAGGGCACCTGGACAAAAGCGGGGCACCCTGGGAATGAAGAAGGGGGCATGGCTGCTGGGCAGGCATTTACAGCAGTGACTTTGGGGAGCTGGTTTTAGCTCAGTAAGCCTTAGTTTCCCCATCTGTAAAGAGAGTAGTCACGATGGTAACTTCTCTTACAGGGCGGTGAGGATTAAATCCGATCATGCATGCTAAGTGCCTAGCGAGGTGCCTGGCACATCGAATGTCCTGAGCTGGTGTAAGTAACGGCTGGGTGAACTTGAGCGCGCGGTCTACCCCGTTGGGGCGTGAGCCCTGTGTAAAGTGGAGGTGGTGTTATCTCCTCCAGGGTCACACCTGCCTCTGCTGACCGCAAAGGTGGTATATTATGGTATCCTCTGGGAGCTTTCGAGCCAGGTTAGGGTCTTCAACTTGCCTGTCGTGCGGCGTTCGTGAAGCTACCGAACCATCCTGAGCCTCAGTTTCCTCATCTGTAAAATGGTGACACTGTTGCTTACCTCATAAGGTGGTTGGGTGGTTAAGTAAATAAGGCAGGAAGTGTGGCACGTGGCCGGCATAGGGGCTCGCAGACAACTGCCTTAAGTAAACTTCCTGTCCTTCCTTTCCCATCCCGGGTGCTCATCTCATTTGGAGCAAGACCCTCACCGGAGACTGGAAGCGGAAAGGTCAGAATCCATTCCCTTGGGGGCAGTAAGGTGAAGTGGGCTTTACTGGTCAGAGTTCAGGCCATTACGGGACTGGGGTACCGGTCAGGTAGCCAGGCTTGAAACCCAGTATTTTATTTTATTATTTTTTATTATTTTTATATTTGTAATTTTTTTTTTTAATTTTTTTTCAACGTTTTTTATTTATTTTTGGGACAGAGAGAGACAGAGCATGAACGGGGGAGGGGCAGAGAAAGAGGGAGACACAGAATCGGAAACAGGCTCCAGGCCCCGAGCCATCAGCCCAGAGCCTGACGCGGGGCTCGAACTCACGGACCGCGAGATCGTGACCTGGCTGAAGTCGGACGCTTAACCGACTGCGCCACCCAGGCGCCCCTATATTTGTAATTTTTTAAATGTTTATTAACTTTTTGAAAGAGAGAGAGAGAGATAGAGTATGAGTGGGGAAGGGTCAGGGAAAGGGGCAGACACAGAATCTGAAGCAGGTTCCAGGCTCTGGGCTGTCAGCACAGAGCCCGACACAGGGCTCGAACTCACGGACTATGAGATCATGACCTGAGCTGAAGCTGGACGCTTAACCAACTGAGCCACCCAGGCGCCCCTGAAACCCAGTATTTTAGAGGGGGCCAACAGGCTGGGGTGAAGGGAAGGCCAGAGCTCGGATGGCACGAGGTTACCCAGAGCTCCCTGGGGCCTTTATTTTTATTGTTATATTTTTACTTTTATCTGTGTGTGTATGTGTGTGTGTGTGTGTGTGTGTGTGTGTGTGTGTATTAAAGTGTATTTATTTATTTTAAGAGCAAGAGAGAGAGTGAGCATGAGCAGGGAAGGAGCTGAGAGGGAGGGAGAGACAATCCAAAGCAGACTCTGCCCTGTCAGCGCAGAGCCTGATGTGGGACTCGAACCCACAAACCGCGAGATCATGACCTGAGCTGAAATCAAGAGTCGGATGCTTAACCGATGAGCCCCCCAGGTGCCCCTCCCTGGGGACTTGAGAAATAAGTCTGACAGCACAACTAATTCTAGCTCCCACGGCCTTGACTAGGCTGCTGCTGCTGCACACAGGTCAAGACCTCTTTTTTTTTTAAATTTTTTTTTCAACGTTTTTTATTTATTTTTGGGACAGAGAGAGACAGAGCATGAACGGGGGAGGGGCAGAGAGAGAGGGAGACACAGAATCAGAAACAGGCTCCAGGCTCCGAGCCATCAGCCCAGAGCCTGACGCGGGGCTCGAACTCACGGACCGCGAGATCGTGACCTGGCTGAAGTCGGACGCTTAACCGACTGCGCCACCCAGGCGCCCCGACAGGTCAAGACCTCTTAATGGCAGGTGACCAGGACGGGGCGTGGAGGGGTGGGCACAAAGGCACATGGATAGTCAGTGTCTGGGACATTGCTGGGGTTGCTAGAGACGGTCTCTACAGTCTAGGGGTCTTGGTGCTTCTGGGCCGGCTGCCCCCCGGACCATTCTTGCCTCTCAAGACCTGCCCCTCGGGGAGTTCCAGCTCTGCAGGCTCCTGACCGGGGACGCCTGTCGGGGGGTGGGGGCAGCTTAGTGTAGTGGTTCTGAGCAGGGTCTGTAGACTCACCGTGCCTGGGTTCAAAGCTCGGTATCACTCCTCATTTAGGTGGTATGGGCCAAATCCCTTCCCCTCTGGGTGCCTCAGTTTGCCCGTCTGCAAAATGGGATGCAAAACAGGCCCTACCTCTTAGCGTTGCCGTGGAGTTTGTATGTGGGTGATTATCCAGCCCAGGGCCTGGCATACAGTAAGTGCTCAATGAGAAGTAGTTGCTATTTGAGGATAATAAACAGATGCATTTCCAGCTTTCACAAAGCAGGTCCTATTTTCTCTTACTTGCTCTTCTCTGGCCCAAAGCCTCACTACCGGGCGGGAGAAGGGTGGAGAGGGAGATGGAAAAAAACCCGTGCTTCATTAGTGATTAAGCATCAGTATAGACGCCCAAAGGGCCTGTGAAACTGCCAAAGAAGCACTAAAGGGTCCAGGGGTAGAGGACTGGCAAGGGAGGGAGAGAGAGAGCTTGAATCAGCAGCCCAGTTCATGGCTCGGGAGAGGGTTGGAGCATCTGTTCAGGCCCAGGGGCAGCCGGTGCAGGAAACACAAGCCGTCTCCCTCCTCCAAAGTGAAGTTTCACGGGGCTCTGACATAATTTAGAAGCCTGGAGGGCCAGGACTGGGGAAGGCCTCGTATGTGTCTCTTGTCATTGGTGACCACTCATGTTCTGACCCAGTCATTGTCTGGCGGCCTTATAACCCCCATAGTTGTCCCCAGCTCCCTTGGCAGATTATGTTTGATCTCCTTCTGTCACCCAGCACCTTGCATATATCCGGCAGGGCTCATCTGCAGCACATCCTTTCACGTGGGTTACACTTGGCCAGGGTTCTGATCTCTGGAAAGCCCTGCTCTGGGGGCCAGAGGGGGGTTGGGGTGCATAATAGGGCTCCTCTGTACCTGTGGGTCTAACGCTCCTTGATGTTTCCCAAGCAGTGTTCTAGGGAATACTAGTTCTACAGAATGCCCTATAAAGGCTCTGACAAGTCCTGCAGGAAATGGACTCGCATGCTTTGTTTAACCCTTTGTTAAACTTATTTAACCGTCTTTTCTTAGACTCTGTAGAACTGTTAACATTCTGAGGAAACGGTGTTTGTTGGACCCACTTTGGGCAACAGTGAGATAGGAAAGAGAGCACTCGACAGGGGGTGGAAATGCTACTTCTCTAACCTAGAACATGTGGGTCCACACAAACTGAGTGACTGAGCTTCAGTTTCTTTAGGTTAAAAAACAAACCTGGTACTGATAATGCCTCTTACTTTACTGACATACTAGAGTGTTTTTTTAAAAAACTGTTTTTTCTTAAAAAATCTTTCTTAATGTTTATTTATTTTTGAGAGAGAGAGAGAGGAGAGAGACAGAGTGTGAGTGGGGGAGGGGCAGAGATACAAGGAGACACAGAATCCGAAGCAGGCTCCAGGCTCTGAGCTGTCAACACAGAGCCTGACGTGGGGCTCGAACCCACGAGCCGTGAGATCATGACCTGAGCTGAAGTTGGATGCTTAATGGGCTGAGCCACCCAGGGGCCCCTAAAAAACTGTAACAGAAAATTTCAAACAGATCCCCAAGTAGAGAGAGCAGCATAGTGTGCCCCCATGTCCATATTATCCTGCTTCACTGGTGATTTGCATTTCACCTGTCTTGTTTCATCTACTCCCCCCCCCCCCCCCACTTTTTGTAAGGAGGATTTTGAAGATGATATAAAATTAAGTCTGTGAAAGTGCTTTGCACACTTCAAAGTGCTATACAAATGTAAGACATCTATCATTACTATTGTTAGGTTTATTATTTCTTCTTCCTAAAGTTCAAAGCGTGGCATAAATGTAAGGCATCTGTCATCATTAGTATTATAATTTCTTATTACTATCCAGTCTCGTCACCAAAAATACCCAATCGTGTGGATATTAATGGAACTCCATTGGTAAGAAGCTAGACCAAGCCCTGGGCGGGGGGGGGGGGGGGGGGGGGGGGGAGTTTTTACTTTTTTTGCGGTAAGTGCACATAACATAAAATTTACCATCTTGGGGTGCCTGGGTGGCTCAGTCGGTTAAGCGTCCAACTTCGGCTCAGGTCATGGTCTCATGGCTCGTGGGTTCGTGCCCCGCCTCGGGCTCTGTGCTGACAGCTCAGAGCCTGGAGCCTGCTTCAGATTCTGTGTCTCCCTTTCTCTCTACCCCTCCTCCGTTCATGCTGTGTCTCTCTCTGTCTCAAATAAACATTAAAATAATAAAAGAAAAAGAAAGCTGAGGAAGGTCTCGCTGGAGGCTCTTCCTTACTGGAGAGGTTTTCTTCTCCTAAGCAAATTTGGGAGCTTGGCTGGTCCTGGAGGCAGCCGGAGGGATAAGACGCCCTTTCTGAGATATAGCCACCTGAGCACCCAGTGACTGGATGGCCCTGAAGGAGGACAGACGCTGGGCCTTTGTGAGGACACCAATTTCCCCCTCTCCCAGGAGCTGCCGTCAGCTCCCTTGCCAGGATGGGGAGTATGGACCACTGCCATTTCCACACGAACTTAGTGTGACCTCAAGACAAACAGAGCTTGGTAACTAACTAGTGGACAAGTGAACCCATAAACCCCAAATAACCCGAAACTGTTAGAGGCCAGCTCGTTGTCCCCGACCTGGGGCCGTGGACCTCACTGTCACCTGCTGCCTGCCTCTCCCCGTGGCCTGGGCTCTGCCAGGGGCCCTCTTCCCCAGAGGATCTTGTCGGCCCTCTTCCTTCCCCAGGGCAGAGACTCAGAGATTGGGAGTGTGCAGCCTTGCAGGGCCACCAAAGCTGTCGTCCCTCTGAACTGTCTTCCTAGAAGATAGGATTTCAGTCTTACAGCCTAACCAGTAGGGGGAACAAATAACTCTCTGTTGGCCGTAGATACGTTTGGCTGACATTTTGCTTTTAAAACATATGAACCAGGAGAAGAGTTCACATAAAAGCATGTTATTTCCAATTTCCTTAGAATACTTAGAAGATTGGTAACTCCAGACCCGCGTTCCTGCCTGGCAACCATGGTGGGAGCTGAATGGCAGCCTCCTGTTCTACTGGGTCACGTGCTGCCTGGGTTGCCATGGCCCCTGGGAATCTTGGGCTCATTCACGTTCCTGGCTGGGTCCCGCAGGGGCATTTGGGTTGGGGACTTCACCACAGAGGGCTCCACAGTACTGAGAAGCCACAAGGCCAGGCACCCCCAAAGCTGTTTCTGCCCGACTTTGTTGTTCCTGGTCGTGACAATTCTGTCATCATGATTGGGCCAAGAACATTCTCCTTCCGTGATGTATTGGGATCCTGGCAGGAAGCGGGGGGCACATTCAAGCTGGGTAATTGATTTGATGCGTGTTTAACAAAGGGACTGTTGACAAAGGTATGGGCAGAGTTTAGGAAAGCTGACAAAGGATAGGGCAGCACCCTGAGGCTAGCAACCGTGGGGAGCAGTTAGCATCCCTGGGCCACGTGCCCTAGGGGAGGGTACTGCATAGAGAGGGCTGCCTGATAGGAATGTGGCTTTCCAGAAGAGATTCGGCCAAATCGCAGTGACCCTGCTCACTCTCCTCCTGCCCTGCTTTTACTTTTGGGCTGCCCTGTTGGCCAGACCCAACTGGAGGCCAGAGATCATGGGAACTTCTGCAGCAATCTATTTCAGGAGGGGCCCAGACAGAGCGGAGAAGTGTGGAAGAAAAATCTGCAAGAACATTATATGAGGTTGCTAAACCCTGATCCCTCAGCTGGCTGCGGTAGGAGATGGTTCAGTCTGTGGGGGGGGGCGGCTGGCCTGATCATGGGGAGCGGTCCCCGCTTTGGTGTGGGGAGCTCATATTTCTGGGGGCAGGCCTGCCTGGCCAGTTCCCTGTCCCGTTGGGTCTGGCTCCTCTCTAGTGTGTATCTGTATGTGGGTGTGAGTGGGTGGGCTCTCCCACCACCGGGCTGCCCCTTTCTCTGGAGCTCCATAGTCTCCCCCCAAGTAGCTCTAAAAGGAAACCTAGGATAGCAGGAGGAGCGGGTCTGTCTGTGAGGGGTCCTGTGGGGACAGCCTTGCAATGAGCCCGAGGGAAGGGCAGCGTCTCTTTATTGACTTCTATTACTTGAACACCCTCTGCGTACAGCATCTTCTCAAGAGCCTTCCTGCTGTGATCCGATCTCAAAGGCTCCTTTGTCCCAGATTACTTTCCCCACTAGCCTGCCTTGGATTTTGAGATCTTATGCAGCTTCCCAGCCTCAGAGACCGTCATAGCTTGAAGGACCTTTCTGGCCCCTCATTGGCCAGAGAGCAAACCGAGGCTCAGAGATAGGAAGTGACTGACCCCAAGGTCTCAGGGTGATCTGGGGCTAGAGCAGGAACAGGAACTTGTGCTAGCCCCTGGGCTTGGGGTCTTGTGGCCTCCACCGCACCTCCCCTGGCAGGCGTTTTGGGGATAGAGTCTGACAGGGAGGAAGGGGCAATCCCGGAGGCTGGGTGGCTAGTCCACGTGGTCTTAAGAGAGGGGGATCTGGAGCATAAAAGGAGTTGCTGTCTAACTGGGCCAGGGTTAGCTCTTCCCTGGGGGCTTTAGGGGATGGGGATGGGAATAAAGAAGTAGAAAAGCCGTTTCCGAGCACATCCCGGACAGTAGGACACAGACCACGTCCGTGGGATGAACTGGGAAGGAGGACGCTGTGGGGCCAGGCTGGGAGAAGCAGGTCCCAGGTGAGCGGTCGGCATGGAGCAGTGGCAGGTGTTCCTTAGAGGTGGAAGGCCTGAGTCCGGTTTTGCCACGCGGAGAAGCGATCTCGGGCATAAATCATCTTCTGTTTCCATTTGTACGGAGAGAAGACAGTAACACCTCACAGGATTGCTGTAGGATTTATTGATATTAATATCCAATATTAATAATACCGAGGATAAAAGCTATCACTTACTGAGGCTTACTATGTGGCAGGCGCTGGGCCCAGCAATTTCCATGCATTATGTCCTTGAATCTTCACGGCAACTCCACGAGGAAACTGAGGCTCACGATGCCTCGGCGGGTTAGTGGTACAGCAGGGCTCGATGAGACAGTGCAGGAAGACATTCTCTATAAACCGCGAACCCCTGGCATGTTTTCTGACGACGTAAGAAAATGTTGCCTCCCCACCGCTGTCCATGTTTATTCCCCGCGGGCTGCGGACGTCCTTGGAACCTTCTTCCAGCATGGCGGTTTTCAGAGCTCTCTCTGGACCCGGGTGTTTTCCACTATTCGCGCCACCTCCCTGGGAATCCTGCCCAGGTACTAATTTTCTGAAGGAGGACAAGAGCCTGGCAAGTGGGAGAACAATCTTGTGACTGACCTGTTGGCCCCCTGTGCTGTCGGCAGAGCCCGGAGCCCTGGAGGGCTGAGGGGCTGCCTCCGGGCATGTGTGCGAGTGCGCATGTGTGTGAGCAGTGGTGTGCATGTGTGAGTGTGAGTATATGCCCGAGTGTTTATGTAAGCGTGAGGATGGGTGTCAGTGCTAATGTGCACATACCAGATGTGACCGGACGGGTCAAGCCCACTGGGCCTCTGCTTCCAAAGAGCAGTCATTAAGGAAGCATTTTAATGATCCAGACCTGGAGGGGGGGGGGGGCGGCGCCTGGGTGGCTCAGTCGGCTAAGCGTCCGACGTCAGCTCAGGTCATGATCTTGCGGCTTGTGGGTTCGAGTCCCGTATCGGGCTCTGTGCTGGCAGCTCAGAGCCTGGAGCCTGCTTTGGATTCTGTGTCTCCCTCTCTCTCTGCCCCTCCCCCGCTCCTGCTCTGTCTGTCTGTCTGTCTCTCAAAAATAAGCATTACACAAAGTAATGATTACCCAAAGCTGGTGGGGAGCCTGGTGGCATGGAGGGCGATGTCACCCATCAAGCGCTCGTCTCTCAGCTCCTCACTGGGGCTTATCCAAGCCATGTTGCCTCCTGAACAGGTGCCTCGGCCACCACTTTCCTGGGGAGAGAGCTGGTTTTTATCGCCACTCTTAAGCAGAATGGGAGTATGTACATTGGGCCAGAGCCCTGCAGAAGCCTCTCCTTTGGGCAGGGCCGCTCCCCTCTCCCCTGCGACAGGAAATGGCTCCTGCGGGCTGGGCCTTCGAGCTGCTCCCTAACGGGCGCTTGGGAGAGGCTGGGCTGTGAGCAAGAGTGAATCCATGCCAGGCCACTCACTGCGACTGGGGGAGCAGATGGCAGGGCCGGGCCCTTCTGGCCGGCTGCTCCGCCGTCCGGGGCCTCTCCCTGCTGCACACCTGCCTCCCTGTCCCAGGGTCCCCAGGACAGCCAGAGCACGCTGCCATGTTCTTCCTGGTGGCCACGTCCTCTGGCACTCGAGGGAGCAAAGACCCTTTTCCGTGGGGAGCAGAGGGGCTGACATGTTCTGGCTAAAGGGAGAGAGGGCTGGGGAAAAAATCACATAATTCCAGGAGAAATGGGTGTTTGGAGCTGTTGACTGAACTTTGTTAAGACCTGCCCATCGCTCACCCCATTCGTGAGACTCACTCCCCGCTCTCGGGAAATAGTCTCGCCGATCCTTGTATAGAACTTACACGATGTCAGGCACTTCATATGTATTCATTCGTTGAATCTACCCAACAGCCTGAAGAGGTAGATAATGTTGGCGTCCCTTCATTTTACAGGTGACGAAACTGAGGCTCACTTGTCCAAGGTCACCCAGCTGGTAACAAGCAGAGCTGGGATTTGATACTAAGAGGTCTTGTTCTAGAGACTGCTTTTAACTGCTGTGTATACTACGTCCCTAGGTAAAAGTGGTCCTGTGGTTGATTAAATTTCCTCCATGCTGACTGATTTAAGGAAAGAGGTCGTGGTCAGTGTTTTGTGAGCCAAGCAGGGAGCTGACATCTTGAGGGAGGTTGCGATAGTGGCAGGAAGGTGCTCCATGGTAAGCGAGCTTCAGTAGAGGGCTGCCCCGGGGCTCAGGCTACTGGGGTCAGCCCTTCTTGGGCTGCTCCCTTCCCCACATAGTAAGTGCCCAACAAGTGATTTTTTTTTTTTTCTGTAAAATACTGGAGTATTCAGTTTATTTGGACAGTATACTTGAACATATTAAAAGTTACAAAGCCTAAAACAAGCAAGCAACAAGTCAATAAAATCACAACTCAGAATTCTAACATTTTCACATGGTATCACTGACTATGAAACTCAAAAAGACTATTAATGTTTAAGTGGAATGATCTCTACCCTATAAATTACACTATGTGACCGAAACAAATGATCGCATACCGAAGACTACAGAACATGAGCTGTTCTCCAACACTGCTTTTTCAAAGCTTGAAAAATTAACTGACCCATCATTTTAGGGGGATAAAAGGTATGGATTAGGAGGCTCTACATGTGGATTTAAAAAATTCTAATTAAAATATCTTAAACTATTTTAGATGTTTATTTGATATCGGAAATGTGGTCGACTATCATAAAGTATTTCTCTTCATCACAAAAATTCTATATATTAAGGATTTACACAATCCAAAAAAAAAAAGAAAATCTAGAAACATTTTTTTGCCCCAACAAGTGATTTTTAAAATGAAAATAATTTTGGTGATGGCTTTATTGAAATATAATACGCATGCCATACAATTCACTATTTAAGCGTACAATTCAGTGGTTTTTAGTATCTTATTATAATCCAGTGGGATTTAGTATATTCACAGGGCTGTGCCACCATCACCACGATCATCCCAGAAAGGAACGCCTTACCCCTGCGTAGTCACCCTTATCCTGTCTCCCCCAGCCCCTGGTGGCCACGAATCTACCTTCTGTCTCGATGGATTTGCCTGTTCTGGACATTTCACATGCATGGGTTCATATTATATATGGTTTTTTTTTTTTGTGACTGGTTTCTTTCACTTAGCACAACATTTTCAAGGTTCATCCCTGTCGTGGCATGAACTAGTCCTTCGTTCCTTTTTGTTGCTGGGTAATACTCCAGTGTATGGGTTTTTAAAAATCCGTTCATCAAGACGATGGATGCTGGGACTACTTCGGCGTTTTGACTCCAGGAATGATACAGCCTTGAAGTTTTTGCGCAAGTTTTTGCATGGAAATGTATTTTTATTTACGTTGAGTGTGTACGTAGGAGTTGAACTGCCGGGTCATACGGTAACTCTGTGGTTAACGTTGGAGGAACCGCCAGACTTTTCCAAAGCGGCTGCACCGTTTTCCATCGCTATCGGGCCGTGTATGCAGGCTCTAACTTCTCCACATCCTCAGCAACGCTTGTTTTTTTCTGTTTTTTTCAGCAGCAGCCATCTTGATGGCTCAAGGTGGTATCTCGTTGTGGTTTTGATTTATGTTTCCCCGATGATTAGCGATGCTGGGCCTCTTTTCATGTGCCTTTTAGCTATTTGTTTATTGTCCCTGGAGAAGTCTGTTCAGATCCTTTGCCCATTTTTAATTGGGTTCCAACAAGAAGAGCAAAGGAGTGAGCGGGTGAGCCGGCCTACCAGGTGTCAGACACTGGGGAAGAGGATGAAGAGGACCAGTCCTTGCCCTCAGAGAGCTCATGGCCCAGAGCTGGGGACAAACACACCTGAGGAATCGGACAGATGCATGTGCTTGAGCAGCAGTAGGCGCAAGAGGCTGGGTCAAGTAAGGAAGGCTTCCTGGAGGTGGAGACGTTTGAGTTGGATCTTTAGGGGAGGTGGGGAAGCGCAGGGCTGAGGAAAGGCCATTCAGGGGGGAGAACTTGCTCTTGGGTGGGAAGGTACCGGCAGAGCTGGGGAGCCACCAGGAACTAAAGGGCAGGGGGAATGCAAGGTAGGGCGGCATCTAGAGGCTGTTTTAAAAAATATGTATAAGGGGTGCCTGGGTGGCTTGGTCGGTTAAGCGTCTGACTTCAGCTCAGGTCATGATCTCATGGTCCGTGAGTTCGAGCCCCGCATCGGGCTCTGTGCTGACAGCTCAGAGCCTGGAGCCTGTTTCAGATTCTGTGTCTCCCTCTCTCTCTGCCCCTCCCCCGTTCATGCTCTGTCTCTCTCTGTCTCAAAAATAAATAAACGTTAAAAAAAAATTAAAAAAAAATAAAAAATATGTATAAATACACACTTTTAAATGTATTTGTTTTGAGGTGGGGAAGGGCAGAGAGAGAGGGAGAGACAGAGAATCCCAAGAGAGTCCCAGGACAGAGCCTGACACGGGGCGCGAACTCACGAGCCGTGAGATTGTGACCTGAGCCGAAATCAAGAGTCAGACCCTTAACGGCTCACTTTTGGATCCAAGGAGAAAGTACCAGGAGAGGTGCCTGCATGGCTGAGAGGTATGGAGTGACGGCAGCCCCACCTGGGTTTAAATTTGCCATCCAGACTCTGCTTGTCCTGGAGCCCTCCTAACAGAACTGCTGAAGCTGCTGCTGTGGTACC
Organism: Panthera pardus; assembly: GCF_024362965.1. Taxonomy (NCBI): domain Eukaryota; kingdom Metazoa; phylum Chordata; class Mammalia; order Carnivora; family Felidae; genus Panthera; species Panthera pardus. The sequence continues at coordinate 31,655,568 of NW_026526810.1, forward strand.
GGGTGGGTCCTTTTATGTTGCGGTAATTATCCTGTCACCCACCAAAAATAATTTCATCCCGGGAAGAAGGAAGGTTCGGGGGTATTGAAAACTGCTGCCGCGTAAGTGCGAGTGGCCTAATTGGGATTCATAAATCCACTTTTTAACAAGCACAATTAGGAATACTTACTGCAGGCCAGCTTGAGGAAGTCGGGAAGGCGCTGTTAGCTGGTGATTCTTTTATGTGGCTTTATTTAATGGGATGGAACACTTAGTTTGATCCTGGCGTCTCAATTAGTCACGAGGGGAGGCAGTCTCAACTTCAAGGTGGGATTTTACCCTCAAGTTTAATCCTGCGTAGTTTATCAGGCAATGTGACGGTGGGAAGAGAGGTCTTCTAGATTGTTCTTTGGGGGAAAGTGCCAACTCCCTCCAGGTTTGGGAAAAGATAGGAGAGATCCCCCCAAATTGGACTGGTAGTCTGATGGTATGGACAAATACTCAAATAAAGAGGGTTCTATCTCCTCCCCGCTTTTTTTGTTTTATAGTCTCTCAGCTATGCCAACTGCTGTGAGGAGGGTGGTGGCCTGACCGGGAAGGTTGAACTCAGGCTCGGGATGGCTGTGAAATCATGTGAGATCCAGAGGCGTCAGGGGGAATGTGGTGGACACAGCCATGGTCCATGGAAGGAGAGGCTAGAATGGGTTAGAATGATCTGGGGAGCTTTCAAGGGAGAAGCAGGGTTGAGGTGGGGCTGAGGATGGGCAGGATTTAGGAATGTGGAAGGGAAGAGAGAGCTCTGGAACCGCTGTGGGCCCCCGACCCAGGCAGCCTTCTCCCCAGGAGGTTGGCAGGCATGGCCATCAGCAGTGACGGAGCTCGGCTGTGCTGGGACCCATGCAGAGACGGTTGGACACGAGCTGGGAGGCCTGGGGGCTAGTCCTGCCCCTGCCTCCGTCTCACTGTGGGACTCGAGGCAGGTGTCTTCCCCTCTGTGGGTCCCAGTGTCCTCTTGACTACTCTCTAAGGATCCTTCCAGGCTTGACCTGCACAATAGGGACAAGGGATATTGGTGTTACTGCCTAAAGTAGGCAAAGGGTGCTCTAGGAAATTCCTAGGGTAGAAACACATGACACAGTATGACCCCCTCTGTGGGTCCCAGTGTCCTCTTGACTACTCTCTAAGGATCCTTCCAGGCTTGACCTGCACAATAGGGACAAGGGATATTGGTGTTACTGCCTAAAGTAGGCAAAGGGTGCTCTAGGAAATTCCCAGGGTAGAAACACATGACACAGTATGAAAAGATTGAGCCTTTTGGGGATGTAAGGAGGAGCATCTGAAGATCTTCACAATGTGGGGCCAGAGCACTCATGGGTCTGGTCTGGTCTTCAAGAGACCCCCATAGATTTCCAATTGCTTCTTGTTAAAATGAATAAAGGATGGATGGAGGGGTGGATGGATGGATGGATGGATGGGAGGAAGGATGAGAGCATGATGGGCTTTGTGCCCGGTGTGAAGGAAGGATCCCTGGTTTAGAGTCAGGAAGGCTTGGGTCTGATCCCCATTCTGACGTTATTGGCCGTGTGTCATTGGATATGTTGCTTACCTTTCTGAACTGAGGAAGAGGAGGTTATTTTCATCTGAAAAAATGGAGGTTTAATACTACCTATGTTGTAATCTTGTTGTAAGAATTAAATGAAAGGAGATGAAGTGCTTGGCACACAGTAGGTTGGTTTTCCCTTTCTCCTTCTTACTCCTCACCCACCTCCCTGATTGGAAAGTTGGGGTTTTACCTGCTCTGCCTCCAGCTAGGGTCTTGTTGGGGTGCTAGAGAGATATATAACATGTGCGAAAGGTACTTTGTAAAATGTACTTTGCAATCATAAAGGTTGCAAGGCCATTTGGAATAGTACCTGGGCTAATGATGGGGGGGAAGACAGGGAGGGACAGTAAATGGGTCTCAGAGCAGGGGAGAGTTTGTGCTGTTCCCTATCAACACCGAGGGCTTAATGGCGGGGGAACTTTGCAGACTTGGTTGGGGCTCCCAGAGGGGGTGTTTGTTTTCAAGGAGGGCTGAGTTTCTGGGGCAGCCCAGCCCGTATGTGGGCCCAGGTAGGGAGATCTGGAAGAACTGTATTCTAGAGGCACTTGGGTTCCCAGGAGAACACCGTTTGACCTTGAAGGGTCATTTGACCTCGAATCAAATGCAATGGCGGGTCCAGAAAACAGATGGGAGGAGTCTCACTGGTTGGGATAAGATCAGAACTAAGGTTTACTCAGCACCACCCATGTTCTAGTGGTGGCTTCAGTTGCTTTTACACACATCATCTCCATGGAATATAAAGGCAGCGTGTCATTATTCCGGTATGAGAATGTGCACACGAGGAGGCTGAGGCTCAGAGAAGTGAAGTAACTTGCCCAAAGCAGCAGAGCGAGTAAATGACAGGCCTGAATTGCAACCTGGGTTTGTCTGCCTCCAGAACTTACTGGAAGTCAACTTCAAAGAGTAACATCTTTTTTATTTTAATTTTTTTTATACTTGTAAAACATAATGGAATAATCTCCCCAACGCTCCTTTCTTTTTTTTTTTTTATTAAAAAAAAATTTTTTTTAACGTTTATTTATTTTTGAGACAGAGAGAGACAGAGCATGAATGGGGGAGGGGCAGAGAGAGAGGGAGACACAGAATCGGAAGCAGGCTCCAGGCTCTGAGCCATCAGCCCAGAGCCCGATGCGGGGCTTGAACTCACGGACCGCGAGATCGTGACCTGAGCTGAAGTCGGACGCTTAACCGACTGAGCCACCCAGGCGCCCCCCCAACGCTCCTTTCTAAAAAACCTTTTATTTTGAAATAATTGTCAGCAAAAATAGTAAAGAGTGCTCGGGTACCCTTCCCCTGGCTTCCCCCCGCCCCCATGCTAAATAGCATCTCAGGTAAACATAGCATAAATACAAAAACTGGGAATTGATGTTGACATCATACTGTTAAGTAAACTATAGATCATGTTTGGGATTTCACCAGTGTTTCCATGAACTCGCTTTGTGTGTGTATCTCTGTGAATTTTATCATATGTTCAGATTCGTGGAACCCCTACTGCAATCAGGGTACAGAGCTGTTCAGTCACTACCCCCCGCCCAAAAAAAAAAAAAAAACTCCCTTCTGCTACCCCTTTATAGTCCAACCTTCTTTCCCCACTCCCCTGGTGACCACTGATCTGGTTTCCATCACTCTAATTTTGTCATTTTGAGAATGTCATATAAATGGAATCACAGAGTATGTAACCTTTTGAGGTTGGCTTTTCTCATTCTGCCTAATTCTCCAGAGGTTTGTCCAGGTTGTTGCATATCAATTTGTTCCTTTTTATTACTGAGTAGTTTCCCATGGTGTATTAGCCTCCGAGGGCTGCTGTAACGAAGTACCCCAAGCCGGCTGGTTTAAAACAACAGAAATTTATTCTCTTGAGGTTCTTGAGGCCAGAAGTCTGAAATCAACGTGTCAGCAGGGTGGTGCTTCCTTGAAAGGCTCTGGGGAGGAATCTTCCCTTGCTTCTTCCTAGCCAGCAACCGTGGCTGTTCCTGGCTTGCAGGGGCATTGCTCAAATCTCTGCCTCTGTTGCCACCTGACCTTCTCATAAGGACACCAGTCACTGGATTGAGGGCTCACCTTAATCCACTATGGCCTCATCTTAACTCGTTGTATCTGCAAAGACCCTGTTTCCAATTAAGGTCATATTTGGAGGTTCTGGGTGGACGTGAATTTCGGGGGACACTCTTCAGCCTAGCATGGGCGTACTGTGTGTGTATAACCATTTGCCCACGGAGGATATTCTGGTTGTCTCCAGGTTTGGGCTGTTACAAATAAAGCTACTGTAAACATTCTAGTGTAGGTTTTTGTGTGAACATAAGTTTTTATTTCTCTGGGATAAGTGCCCGAGAGTGCAATTGCTGGGTCATATGGTAATTGCATGTTTAGTTTAAGGAAAAAAAAAATGCTGCCAAACTATTTTCCAGAGTAGCTGTATCATTTTAAATTCCTGCGGTAATACAGGAGTGACCCAGTATCTCCACATCCTTGCCAAAATTGGGTGTTATCATTAATTTTTATTTTAGCTCTCCTGAATGACATTACACTGTGGTTTTAACTTTCATTCCCCTAATGCCTAATGTACTTCTTTGCCATCTGTATATCCTCTTTGGTGAAGCATTTCAAGTTCAAGTATGTACCTATTTTTAACTTTTTTTTTTTTTTTTTTGCCAGTGGATATCACATTGTTCTGAAACTCTATGTTGAAGAGGCTGTCCTTTCTGTGCCAATACTTATGGGCTTCCTTGTGGTGGAATAAACAGGCACTTAAGACTGATTTTGCTGCTAAGGAAGCCGCAACCGAGGGAGGATTAAGGACCGGTTTGAAGTTTCGCGACGTGTTCTCAACAGAGAGGGAGCTGACGTCCAGGTTTCCATGGTCCACGGACGCCCCCATTTTAAAGATGAGAAAACTGAGGCAAGTTAGTGGCAAAACAGGCCCTGGCTTCCCACCAGGGGCCCATCTTTTATAAAGCAAGCAGATGGGCAAGCCAACAGGATAAAAAACAAGGAGTTCCATGCTTTAGAGCTAGAACCCGTGTTGCCTGTCTATACCCCAGCCCCGGTTGAGTCTCAGCCAGCAGAGAAGGGTGATTGGCTGTCAGCAGGGATCTGCGAAGTTGGTCCTAAATGGGAAAGGCAGGTTCAGGTGCAGATTCCGGGGATTCCCTCCCTGTTGGCTCTGAGAGCATCCTGACTCTTGCTGAGGAGCCCCGACTCCGATCTGACAGGCTGGCAGTGTTTGGGAATGACTGCTCTGGCCCCGAGAGCAGGCTTTTAGCTTAATTGAACCAAGTGTCTTAAAATGGCAACTCATCAGTCAGCTTTCATTTTGTTCCTGTCGTTTAATTGTATTCTCCTCTAGGGATTAGCCAAATCAATGTAAATGCTGGGTGATTCTGGGTTTTTTCCCCTCCATTTAAAAATTGGGGGGACACATAGGCAGGTAATTGTCAACTGTAATAACCCAGCCGAGACCGATGAAAGTACCTTTCCTTAGTTGAGCGAGGCTCTCGATAAACCTTGTAAAACGGCAGCACTCGTACCCCGTTCTGAGAAGGATGCCGGTTAGATGAGCCAAGAGATGCTAAGCACCCACGGAGCGTGTTTTGGGAATGAGGGCCCACAAAATGACAGAGTGGAAACCGGGGCCAGTGGGGACCGGGAAATGGTCTTTCTCAATCACTCATCTAAGGCCTTGCCTTTCTGGAGCGTTCCTGGGGAAGCGTGGAGTCAGGAGGCCTGAGTTCTAGGGGCACCTCTGCCAGGACCGGCCGCATACACAGGGGCAAGCCTCTTCCCCTCTCTGGGTCCCCTTGGCCCTGCCATGACGGACTAGGCTAGACAAGGGATCTCATGTCACCTCAACTTCTGTGGCACGTGCCCTGGCATCAACACCTGTGGAGAGAGAGGGCGGCGAAGTGGGATGGAGTGTGGAGCTGGACGGTGATGGGGTCACATTGGAGCCTCCCCTCCGCGGGGAGGGGTGGCCCGCAGAGCAGTCTCACCACGAGGCAAGGGCCCGAGCCTTGGGAGCCACCCTCCCTTTGGCCAACTAACCAGTCATCGGATGCAGCTGCCCCTAGAGTTGGGGTGTGACCTTGACCCAAGTGGCTTTCTCTGGCCAAGGGTAATTCCCAGAGGACTTGGAAATGAATGGCTCAGTCCTAAAGGAGGGATCTGAGTGGGCCGCCATAGCCTTCAACACATCCCCCCTCCGGCCTCCCTCTCCAGGTGCCCCGGCCTGAGAGACATCAGTCTTTGGGGTGGAAAACCTCAATTTCCGCACTCCTGACGGTCAGCTGCCTCTGGCCTGGACCAGGGTCTGAGCGGAATAGAGTTCTAGGTACCTGTCCACCGCTTCCCCTCAGTGGCTCATGTGGGACCTGGGCTGTGCCAGTGGAGAGGACAAGGTGGGGGTGAATTGGCTCAGCAGGGCCCGGGAAGATGGCAACATCTTGTCTGGTCTTCCGTAAACGTTGCTGAACACCGGCAAGGTGCCAGGCGCTGGGCACCATGTTAGCGTGGCACACGCGAGGGTCTGAGTGTGACCCGGCTTTGCCGTGCCTCGGTGTCTCCTTCTTGGGGTGATGGGGTGTATTTTAGAGCCAAAACCATCCTCCTGGATATGGATCCCCTTACACGGGGCGGTGGGTAATTTTTAAGGGGAAGCTAGAGTCCTTCCCCAAACACCCCAGCAGGCCAATGGCCACCACTGAGCTATCACTCTTGCCTTAGCATCCGTGGAAGTTCCAATTTACAGACCATGGTTTTGGAGAGACTTGGTGACAGAAGCCATCCATCTCTGCATTTCAAATTTATTTTATTTTATTTTTCCAGCCCGGGCGCCTGTTCTGCTGTGAACTCTATCTGTCTAATCAGCTTGCAGGCAGTTGAAGGAGAGTGGGCGTCCCCTTGATCTGGGGGGTTTATGCGCATAATTCCCTTTAATTCATCTCAGACAGGGCTTTGAGAGCCAGGTTTGAGAGTGGTTTTCAAAGTCTTTTGCTGGAGTTCAAAGATGCATCTCTCCAGCCGGGCCAGTAAATTATCGGAGCAATTCGCCATGAGTTTCCAATGTGGAGCAAATTCCTAGGACTTCTCGGGGGCGGTAGCCCTCCGCCATTGTTCCCTTCCCCGGCACAGGTGGGGACCGTGGTTTAGTCTGTCTGGACGGCGCTCTTCCCCACGCTGCCTGGACCCCATGCACCCCAACCCACCAGCCTCTGCTGGCCCCTGATCCCATAGACCCTCCTGCTCCCTGTTACAATCTTATTTTGAATCTGGGCTGTTGCCCCATTTTTTGCGGGGGGATGGGGCAGATCCCAGGTCAGTTGTGCACTCCGGTGCCGACGAAACCTTTATTCTGAGTGTACGTCTTCACACTTTATTTGCCTGTATGATAAATGCAATTTCCACATCAAGACTATCAGTCATTTTCTGATGTGATCTGTACAGCTCTGCCCGGATTGAATCAGCTCCTGTATTATTGTGACAGTTTATTTGGTGAAAAAAATGAAAGAAGATGTGTAAATTAAAGTGGAGGTGTGCTCGGTGTAATGTTGAGGTTCCAGGGGCGCAGGGGCCCCCGCCGGCTGGTTTCCATCCTCCTTACTCCCTGCATTGGGCTCCCAGCTCTACTGTCCTCTAAGCTCAGGACAGAGACCAAGGCAAGGGCACAAAGTGATGGTTGGGGGCGGTAACGATGCTGGGATATGTCAAGAGACAAGCAGACAAAGAGTCAAGATGCACGGAGACTGGAACTCAGGCTTAGCGTTCTAGTGTTAATGCAAAGGGCTGGAGGTGGGGAGGGGGTGTGGAGAGGAGAGAGAGAGAGAGAGAGAGAGAGAGAGAGCGAGCATTGTAACTCCAAACTAGAGGTTAGTGGCAAACGGGACATCAGGACCCTCTCCCTGGATTCCTTGTGAGTCAGCCCTTTGCTGACTCAGGGTAGCAATCCCTTTCTCTTTCCTTCTCTTCCCCTCCCCTGCCCTCTCCATCGAGCTTCCAGGCACACTCACAGCGCCCCAGCTCTGTGGCGCTGGGCCTTGGGAGGGAAAGGCAACCTCTGCATGTGCCAAACGTGCAGGAAGGATGCCCACAGTGCCGTGAGCTCCTTTGAGGAGATGCCAGGCTTGGGGGTGATATGCCAAGGAAGCAGACCCAGCAGTGCGGCGAGGAGGAGGGTGTGGGGACGCCTGGAGGAGAAAGGAGGTCACTCTGCCCGAGGAGTCCTTGGCGGCAATGGGTTCTACCTGGCCAGCCTCACATGTAAGTCATCTCAATTAACCAAGCGGCCACTTCTCCCCTCCCTGAGGCCCGTCCCTTTCCCTCCTGCCGTCTCATTTCCAGCTGCTGTTGGCCAGGCCGAAGCCAACCTAGCATAGCAAAGGCCTGCTCCCTGCACAAGACCCCCAGAATACATTTTGAGCATGCTTGCCCCCTGCAGTGTGAGGACCAGAACGGGGAGGGATCAGGCCACCCTGGTCTGGTGGGAGAACTTGCCTGAAGCAAGGACGGAGACAAAGTTTTGCTCTGGAAGTGGCCAACTCACGCTTAGTCTCTTGCCCCCTGGGTATACCCAACTGCTCTGGAATCTCAGGAAGAGGGGTGGGTCAGGGTTCATTTTCTCCATCCCGGACGGTGATGAGGATGGTTCCCCCAGTCGGGGAACTTCCTTGGGGCCTCTGACTTCCATGGGACAGTCCCTGGTGGTGTTCCCCTGGGGGGAGGAGCTGGTCTGCTTAGCCACCGGCAGCACGGAGACAGAACGTGCAGAACTGAGCTCTCTACGATGGCATTGTCCAATATTGTAGCTATTTGCCACATGTGGTTATTTAAATGAATTAATTAAAAACAAATAAAATTAAAAATTCAGTTCCTGGTTGGAAAAAGATACACCGTGCAAGCATCGATCAGCAGAAAAAGCATGAGTGGCTTTATTAATATCAGGCAAAGTCCACTTCAGAGCAAAGAAAATTCCCAGGGAAGGGGAGGGACATGACATAATGACAAAACAGTCCATCCTTCACGAACACGGAACAATCCTAAAATACATGCAGCAAAAATTTTGTTCTCTGACCACACCAGCTACGTGGCCACTGTACTGGAGAGCAAGATGTGGAGCATTTCATCACTGCAGAAAGTTCTATGGGGCAGCATCGGTCTACATTTGCTAACCGCACGTCTGTTTTGTTCGCTGCTATAGCCCAGCGTCCAGAAGAGTCAGTCCCCAGCGCGTGATAGGCTCTTAACATTTCGGAGACCTCAGGAGCTCCTGCCCTGGTGCTGCCGCCATCTTGCTGTGTGACCTTGGACATGTTGCTTCACCTCTCTGGGTCTCTTCATCCATCAGTGAAAGGATTGGCGTCATCTCTGAGATCCCTTTCAGCTTTAATAAGCCATGATCTGAAGTATCTAGTTGGCTTATTTCATTTATTTTATTCACAGGGAGGGATCAAAGAGAGCAGGAGAGGACAAAGGGACAAGTTTGATTTTTTAATTTCAGTCCTGAGTTATCTGTAGCTCACAGCACACCCCCCCCCACCCCACCCCCCCGACCGCCCCGGCCAATGTAGGGATTTATAAGCTCCTATGACTTGTCCTTCCTGCTCTTCCTTGTGCTATAATTTCCTGATCCCACCAAAGAGCTTCTTGGCTCTCCCCAGCTCTGCCTTAAACCCCAGGCAGGTCTGCAAAGCTGGGAAGCCAGCAAGGGCATAGAAAGGCTCACCCTACTCTGAGAACTTGACCCTCCCCCCAGCTGTCCAGAGCCTATAGCTCCTTCTCCTTCTGGACACCCGCATTCCGTGGTTTGAGGTAGCCTGCCCGGCCTCCGTGGAGTCCCGACTGCTGGTGCTCCCCATGTGGGCTGAGGGAGTCCCCGGCAGTGGGGATTCTGCGCTGGCGGCTGCCTCAGTCCATCTGCCAGCAAGCCTCTGGGGGCCCGGGCTCCGTGGTGGGGATGCCGCTGCTTGTGCAGGTGGAGACCAGGCTAAGAGCTGGCAGTGGGGGTGGGGGGAAGGGCATCCCTGTGTTGCCGGGGGGCAACGTGCCAAGCGGAGGAAAAGAAATGTAATTACCTTCAGTACTGGGCTCTTGGCAGAGTGAGAGGCCAGCCCAGCCTGGCTCTAGGACCCCGTGGCTGAGGGTTTGGCCATGTTAGGAGGAGAAACCCTCCTTTGTCCTCTCCCTTTTCTGGGGACCTAAGGCAGAGGCGGGGGTGGGGGGGCAGGGAAGGCACCCAGGCTTCCCCTTTGCAGGCAGTCCCCGCAGGACATGCCAAGCCAGCGCCGACGGGAGAGGCCGAGGACAGCTGCGAGACGGTGGGTGGGTGCCGAGTCCGGCAGCTGTGTGCCAGGCCTTGGTGCGTAAGGGACCATGTGTGACAGGTGTTCCCCATCGCTCTGGGCCTACGATGGTCTCTCTGTGCCCCTCGGGTTGCCGCTTGGGCCCCCACAGCCGTCTCTGCCTCCCCTGCCACGGAGGAGCTCACTTCTGCTTGGGCCCGTGCTTTCTGCCTCCTGGTTGGGTTTGGCCAACGGGGGGCACACGTGGGAGACTGGAGGGCGGGAGGAGAGAGGGGTTGGGGGGTTTCCTCCCTACTCCCTCCCTGTGCGGGGCTCTGGCAGGGGCTGCCCCCCGCCCCCACTATGGCGCCCCTCTTTCTCCGCTTCAGCTCTCGTCGAGCCCCTGCCACCACCACTCTTCACTGGGCCTGTTCAGGACTTCCCACCGTTGCCAATTCCAGAACGTCTTAACATTCTCTGCGGATTCCCTTAATCCTGCGCACGCCTCTGCAAATAGTCCCCTTCAGTAAACTCTGCTCCGTCCGCCTTTGTGTGGAATTCTGATGGTCTCTGAGTCTATATATGTCTTAGGACGTCTGATTTTGTTTCATTAGGTCTGTGCGGTTGGGTCCGTGTTAGTGATTTGGATCCTTAGGACAACAAATCAGTGTATTTTTCTCTGACTTCTCTGGCAGGAGGGGTTATGTAGGGAAGGGAACATACCCTGGCATTTTGAATATACCCAGAGGGGAGCAAGGAGCTGCTTCTAAGAGGCTCCCCCATGTACCGTGTCTTAGCCAACGTCATAGCCAAAATATTTGACAATTGGTACATCATAGAACCCGCCCATCAGAATGGGGCATTGAGCGGTGGAAATGGGCTCCTGGCAGAGTCTAGAACAGATGCTGACCTTGACACAACTGTTGCGGCTGGATCAGGGTAAACTGGTGACGACCAGTCCTGGAACGTGTCTCAGCTTTGCTTTCTTTCCTGTAAAATGGGGCTGAGTTGCACCCTTGGCAAGATGCTGCTTATATGGGTCTGGTTAGAAAGGCCCCAGGGCAGGGCATACCTGAGAGGATACACAGGGACAGAAGAAGGCACAGAAGTTATCCCATCATCTCCACAGCCGCCCTGGGATCTAGAGCCCCCAGGATTTGGACACGCAGAGAGAGGGTCCAAGGTTGCTCAGTGTGCCTCAAAGGATGATGGCTAAAACAACCTTTCTTTTTTCTCTGTTTAATGTTTATTTTTGAGGGGGGGGGGATGGGATTGGAGGAGGAGGGGCAGAGAGAAAGGGGGACTCAGAATCTGAAGCAGGCTCCAGGCTCTGAGCTGTCAGCACAGAGCCCGACACAGGGCTCGAACCCACGAACTGTGCCATCATGACCTGAGCCGAAGTCGGATGCTTAACCGACTGAGCCACCCAGGCGCCCCAAAAGTCCTTCCCTTTAAAATTCTATCTCTGCAGAATGCACTTGATTCCCCTCAAGTACAGCAGATCCTCCCACTCATACCTTCTTGCCCGTCGTCCCCCATAGAGCCACGGTTCCACGTTGCGGGATAGTTGGACTGGGGTGTTTGGGACGTGGGTGGTATGGAACATCATGATGACTCCTGGCCCTTTAGGGGCCAAACTTTGGTCCTCTGGTTCTAGAATTCTCCATGTGGATCCGAGAAGGCATCATTCCCAGGCAGGGCTGGGACCAGAGTGAGACAAGTGAGGTCCCTAAGGTAAACACTGACGGATATGCTCGCTCTCAGGTGTTAACCCTGCATTTGCATGACTCTGAGATCGAGTGCCTCCTTAATTTTTTGTGAATTAAATTCCTTTCTTGAGATACATGTAGATGCACATACAGTTGTAAGAAACAGTATCTTTTATTCAGTTACCTCCAGTGGTAATGTCTTGCAAAACCGCAGTACAGTATTACAACCAGGATCCTGACGTTGGTAAAGTCAAGGTACGGAACATTCCATCGCCACAAGGATGTTGCTCTTTTATTCAGCCCTCATTAACCCCAGGCAATGACTAATCTGTTCTCCATTTCCATCATTTTCTCATTTCATAGAATCCTACAGTATGCAACGTTTTGTGGTTGTTCCCCCCCCCCACCCCCACTTAGCATAATTCTCTGGAGATTATTCATTCAGGTTGTTGCATTCCATAGTTTGTTTCCTTTTGATTGCTTAGTAATACCCCACGGAATGGATGTACCAAAGTTTGTTTAACTATTCACCCACTGAAGGACATCTGGGTTGTTTTCCAGTTCCGGGCTATTACAAATAAAGCTGCTACTCTTGGGTGGATTTTGTGTGAACATTTCTTCATTTCTCTGCACGTTTAGTTTTTAAGGAAAATGCCAAACTATTTTCCAGAGTGACTGTACCCTTTTATTTTACCACAAGCAATACATTAGTGCTAGTTTCTTTACATCCTTGTCAGCATTTGGTGTTGTCACAGTTTTTTATTTAGCCACTCTAGTTGGGGGCATGTTTTTGTTTTTTTCCTTCTATTTTTTATTTGAGAGAGAGAGGGAGAGAGAGCTCACGCAGGGGAGGGGGGAAAAGGGAGAGAGTGAGAGAGAGAGAGAGAGAGAGAATGAGAGAGAGAGACAGAGACAGAGAATCTGAAGAAAGCACCACACTCAGCATGGTGCCCGACATGAGGCTTGATTCCATGACCCTGGGACCATGACCTGAGCTGAAATCAAGTGTTGGACACTCAACCAACTGAGCCACCCAGGCATGGGGCATATTTTTAAAACAATTTTGCCAGTCTCAATCTCCCTGTCACCCTTTTTTTTTTTCAATCTCTTTTTTACTTAGTGTATTTTGGCCATTTACATTCAACATAATTATTGATTCTTAGGTCTTAAGTACCATTTTATTTTTGTTATTTGTTTGTTTCTGTTTCTCATTTCTCTGTTTTCTTTTTCCTGCCTTCTGGGGGGTTACTTAACCATGTTTTTACAAACTGATTTTGGTTTCCCTGTAGTATTTTTGTGTGTATATCTTTTTTTTTAATTTTTAATTTTTTTAATGTTTATTTATTTTTGACTGAGAGAGAGAGAGAGAGAGCATGAACAGGGGAGGGGCAGAGAGAGAGACACACACAGAATCGGAAGTAGGCTCCAGGTTCCGAGCTGTCAGCACAGAGCCCGATGCGGGGCTCGAACTCACAAACTGTGAGTTCATGACCTGAGCCAAAGTCGGACGCTCAACCAACTGAGCTACCCAGGCGCCCCTGTATAGCTTTTTTTTAGGAGTTGCTCAAGGTATTTCATTATGTATACATAACTTATGACAGTTTTATGGTGTCATTTTATCAGTTTGGGTACAGAAACCTTGCATTCTTTACATCTCTAAACCTTCTTATTTAAAATACGATATTTAATATCAAATTTATTTCAATGGTATACAAAACTTTACTTTTTGTTTTTTAATTTTTTAATGTTTATTTATCTTTGAGGGAGAGAGAGACAGACTGTGAGCAGGGGAGGGGCAGAGAAAGGGAGACACAGAATCCGAAGCAGGCTCCAGGCTCTGAGCTCTCAGCACAGAGTTCGACGTGGGGCTAGAACTCATGAACCGTGAGATCATGACCTGAGCCGAAGTCGGATGCCTAACCGACTGAGGCACCCGGGCGCCCCCCAAACTTTACTTCTATGTAAGTTCATTCCCTCTCTCTCTTTTGTGCTGTTACTTATCATACAAATTACATTTTTATACATCGTGTGCCCATCAACACAGATTTATAATTATTGCCTCATGCAGAAGTTGCAAACAAAAATAGATTTAAATTGCCATTGAAAAACCCAGGGAACTCACCATCTGTGAGGACTTGAGGTTCCTAGTTGGCCTGCTTCTTCCTTCCACCTTCCTTCTTATAATTGTTTTACATAGAGCGTCCAGAGTTTTTCGTTGTACTTCGCCGCAGATACAGGGGACAGTGCATTTCTGTTATCTCCCGGGAAGTGGAAATCCTTAAATTTTGCATCTTGTCACCTCACGCTAGCCCGACCCTCTTACCCAGTAGGGGAGATGCAGAGAGAAGACAAGAATGAACGTTTATCGAGGACCCACTGGACGTTTTTTTTTGTGAAGAGTCTGCTTCAGATTCTGTGTGTGTGTGTGTGTGTGTGTGTGTGTGTGTGTGTGTGTGTGTCTGCCCCTCCCCCTCTCGTGCTCTGTCTTTCTCTCTCTGTCTTTCTCTCTCAAAAATAAGTAAACGTTAAAAAAATTTAAAAGTTAGCCACTTCCACATGTAAAAATTCGTCAAGTTCTCACAACGTGGTGAGGATAGTTTTATTATTTCTGTGTTACAGATAAGGAAAACCTGAGGCTCAGAGAAGATTCATTCATGCAGAGAGGAGGGGGTGTGCCAGCCTTGAACCAAGGCTCCCCGACCCCAGAGCCCGTGCCCTTTCTACTAGAACCCACTCAGCAGCTCAAATCTGGGTTTGCCCCTGGCGCTGCAAGGCTGGGAAACATTCTCTGCCACTCTTTCTTCCTTTTCTAAAAAAAAAAAAAAAAAAGTGTTTTTTGATTTGTTTTGTTTTAGCTTTTTATTACGAAAATCCACCAAGGCGTAGAAAAGTGGAAAAAATGGTGCAATTAAAGATCCATATACCATGATCAACATTCAACAATCATTGACGTTTTTCTATATTTACTTCGTCTGTTATATTTTTTGCAGAATCGTTTTAAAGTAAATTACACCATCGTGATAGTCACTCCTAACCAGGTCAGCACGTCAGCGTGCGTCCATCTCCAAAAAATAAGCACATTTTCATACGTGATCACAAGAACCTTATCCCAACTGGCAAAATCAATAATTTCCTAACATCTTTTTTTTTTAAGTTTATTTATTTACTTTAAGTGAGAGAGAGAGAGGGAGAGAGAGAGAAAGCTGGCAGAGAGAGAGAGAGAGAGAGAGAGAGAGAATCCCAAGCAGGCTCCACACTGCCAGCGTGGCTCTGGATGCGGGGCTCAAACTCATGAACCTCGAGATCATGACCTGAGCCGAAATCTAGAGTTGGATGCTTAACCGACTGAGCCACCCAGTCACCCCAGTTTTCCAACATCTCTTAATGCCCAATCCTTATTAAAATTTTCTCTGCTGTCCCCCAAAGGCCTCGTGTAGCTGTTTTTTCCCCAACCAAGCTCTAGTTAAGAATCACACATCACTGCATTGCTTGTTTGCTCTCCGTGTCCTGTTGGATTAGGGAGGTTGTTTCTCACCTCTGTAGAGTCTCATTTAGGTGAATTTGGGTGGGGCAAGGAGGAACTTGCAGAGGTGCGTGGGTCACAGCTGGGACTGCCTGACTCCGTTTCCCTCTGGGGTCAGAGTTCTTGGGAACACATCCTTCTTATAAGCAGGCAGGCTGTGACCCAGGAGGGGTTCTGAAAGGTCACCCTGCCTGTACTCACAGTCTACATTGAAGACTACGTTGAAGACGACTTGGGTCCACTGGGACCCCAGAGTCTGACCTGGATGCCCTGCTTCCTACCCCGTTTATCGGTTCCGAATGACAGAACCAAAGTTGACGCGTGCGGCCTCTTGAGCGACCTGACAGCGGTAGGTCCAGTTCACAGTGCCTTCCGCCCTCTGCTGCGGAGGATTGATCATGTCGCAGAAATATGGTGCAGTGGCCTGCAGGAGAGGCAGACCCTTGGAACCAATGGATCGGTGCTCTGACCTCTGATCTCCGCCAAGGTCTCCGCTTCTGCCCCACCGGAGAGTTGGCGGAGTGCATGGGCTCGCGCTGGTGGGAGCTTTGCAGAAGGCAAAGGGGAAAAGCGGAAGTGCTTTGGGGTTGCTGGTGTGGGCGGAGAGGCCGGGACGCCGGGGCTGAGGCTCCAGGAGCCCCTCTCCCTGAGGTGTGAACTGAGGACAGGGCTTTCTCCAGCCAAGAGAGGTGCCGGCTGGGTGGGGGTGGAGGCACAGGGTGGTTTCACATGGTCAGATGCCTCTGGTTAGTTCCTTTAGGCCCTGGAGGGTAGAAAGGCCAGGTTGGCAAGGCTGAAAGAGAGGATGTGTTTCCGGTTACCATTCGTACGCGTTCTTCTTATGTCTGCTTTGGTGCCAGTGGGGCCTGGCTGTCTCCCTCTGACGGGACACTCCCCTCCCGTTGGGGCCCAGAGCGCCAGGAGCGGGGGGTGGGGGGCACAGTCCCGCCAGGCAGTCAGCCCCAAAGGAAACCCAACCACAGGCACAAAAGGAAGCTTCCAGAAAGGAAAGGACTCCCTCAATTCTGCGTTGGGTTGCCAGTCGGAGACTGAGGTGTCGCTGGTCAGGGACACAGAG
The DNA here is from genome assembly GCF_024362965.1 of Panthera pardus. Classification (NCBI taxonomy): domain Eukaryota; kingdom Metazoa; phylum Chordata; class Mammalia; order Carnivora; family Felidae; genus Panthera; species Panthera pardus. The sequence goes on from NW_026526810.1 coordinate 31,671,730, forward strand.
AGAAGAGAGAGGGTGGGGTGTGCAGGATGTGGGGGAGGCCAGAGGCAGGTGCAGTGGGGCTGGGACTGTCCTTGAGGGGGCTGGGCAGTGGGGGAGCAGTGTGCCGGGCCGGCTGCAGGAGCAGGAGCCCTCCCCCACCCCGCCTCACTCTGGCTGAGTGGCTGTTCCCCGAGAACTTGACCTTAGCGAAGAGTACTGTAGTGCCCACTCACTGCGGACATGATCGCTCTTCATTGCTAATAAACGTTTCATTGTAGAAACAGCGGTCCAAATGGGCCGCCACGTCGGCACTGGGTGTCGATTGCTCTAATGGCTGATGGCCGTATGGAGGGCCTGTGTGTGTGTGCGGGGTGCATGCACGTGTATGTGTACATCTGTGGTGTGTGCACGTGTGCATGCTTATGTGGTGTGGGTCTGTGATGCGTGAGGGTGCACACGTGTGCGTGCACGTACGTTAGGGTCTCTGCACTTACAGTGGCCTTGGCCCCTATCTGTCATGCCTCTTTCTGGACACCGGGGAAAGCCACCCCTCTCCCCTCACTGGGATAATGGCAAGGTCTGGATGCAGGTTTTTAACCAAAGGAAACATTTTAGGGTGTTAAAGACACCTTCTGGAAACCCAGTGTTTAGGCGGGAGCGTTCGCCTACGTCGCAGGGTAACATTACTTCTTCTGTAGAACTTCCGCACCCCTTGTCTGTCTGTCCGTGGCTTTCCCAGCTACCACGGCACCCTCACAGCCTGTGAATTGCCCTGCACACCTGTGTGCCTTCCCCTGCCCTTTTTCTCCTGTTTTCTGTTCTCATTGGTGTGGGCAGGGGCGCCCTCCTCAGTCTCCCCAGCCCCACATGCAGCCTGGAGGCAGAGAGGGGAGCAGGGGAGGTGGAATGGAGGAAGGGGACTGTGTTACTGAGGCTAAGGCCTGGAGAAAGAAGGGGTGAAGCGGTTTGGATGGACTGGGGTTGGGGTGGCTGAGTGAGGAGTGTGGACCTCACTGGGGTCCCAGGAGTTAGGAGTGCAGCTTCCCCCAGGTGTAAGGGCTTCTGTTCCAGCGCTGTCATTGGGCATCAAGTGCTGCCCCTTCAGAGACCCTTCTGAGCCCGAGTGGCCTGGAGGCCATTTGGTCCTGACGAAAGCCCCCTCCCAGATGAGGTGTGCAGGGTCAGGTCCGCCAGCTAGCCTTGGGTTTGTGTCTAAACACTTCTGTTTGACAGTGGGGAGGTTGAGGGATGCTTTGGATCTCAGTGGCAGTAATCCCTAGGGAGCAGACCCCACCCAGGACTCTGAAGAGGCACACTGGGGTCTTAGGGCTGTAAGGAGGCTGTAAGGAGGCCTGCTGTTACCCTGCCCTTCCCTGGCTTCCCTGGAGAAAGTGTCTCACCACTCTGTGGTTGAACCACCATGCCAGAAGGAAAGTTCTGCCTTATGCCTAACTTCACTCCTTCTTGTTGGAGTTATAATGCCTTTCTATGTCTGGATGCAATTGGAGATGGGGGTTGGCTGCTGTGTCACAGCCCCTTTGCTGGCTAACTCGGGCTCAGTCACTAATGTTCTGGAGGCTCTGGAGCTAAGGGTGGGGGAGGGTAACCGATGATAAGAAGTAAGATCCCTGAATTTCCAGAGAGAGCAACCACCCAGGAAAAGTACCATTATTTCTCTAGAAGAAATAATACCAATTATCCCCGAGAGGTTTTTTACAAGGGGTAAAACATGTAAGCAAGCAGGAATCAGTACATACAATTCAGATTTTCAAAACAGTCTTTAGATTCATGGTATATGCTTTCATAAGAAAAACACTGTTTGATTCTGTTTTATTTTTTGTAAAAGTAAAACTCGCTCTTTAAAGAAAACTAGAAAAACCCAGAAATGTGTAAAGTAGAAAACCAAAATCCGGGTGTCTGGGTGGCTCAGTCAGTTAAGCATCCAACTTCGGCTCGGGTCCCGATCTCACGGCTTGTGAGTTCAAGCCCCGCGTCGGGCTCTGTGCTGACAGCTCAGAGCCTGGAGCCTGCTTCAGATTGTGTGTCTCCCTCTCTCTCTGCCCCTCCCTGTCTCGTGCTCTCTCTCTCAAAAATAAATAAACATTAAAAAAAAAAGAAAGAAAGAAAACCAAAATCAGCCATGATTCCATAAATGAGGACCCAGTTCAAGGCCAGAATACGTAAGGAACATCAGTGAATACTTAACTGAATTGTGAATGAAGGCAGAGAAAGCTTCTAGCAATACTTCGGTATATTTCCTGCCAGGCTTTTTTCCTTATGTATGTTTATATATTTATAGTTGAGATTATACTTATGTGATGTAAAATACGGTGTGTCTGTTAGAACCTGACCCACAGCAGGTACTTCTCTTTACAAAATTTATACTTTTAAATTCAGTGAGCAGAGGAGCAAATTTACATTCTGGAAAATCATGATTTTGGGGTTTTTTTTTGGCCATTGACTATATACCTGGAGATTCAGATTGTTTTGAAAAACTCAGTCTGCTAACCAGAGTTGGCATGTTTCTTATATTCTAGCTGAAGAATGCCTTCTGGTCTGGTTTTCTTGTATTTTTCAATCAGATATGATTGACACGTAGCACTCTAACAACATAATGATCTGATATATGTATAGATGGCAAAATGATCACCACAATGAGTTTAGTTTAACGTCCATCACCTCTCATACTTACACATGTTTGCTTGTGATGAGTGCTTTTATGATCTACTCTCTTAGCGGCTTTCAAATATATAACACAGGGTGGTTAACTTGCAAACACACGATACCGCATTGTTAACTAGAGTCCCTGTGCTCTGCTGTGCATCTTCAGAACGTATCTTATAACTGTCAGTTTGTGCCTTTTGACCACTTCACTCATTTTGCCCACCCCCATCCCCTGCTTCTGTCAACTACAAACCTGTTCTCTGTATCTATGATTTTTTTTTTTAAGATTCTACACATAAGAGATGTCCTATAATATTTGTCTTTCTCTGTCTGACTCCTTTCACTTAGCATAATGCCCCCAAGGTCCATCCACATTGTCACAAATGACAAGATTTGCTTTTTATTTTCTGGCTGAATAATATTCCATTGTGTGTGTGTGTGTGTGTGTGTGTGTGTGTGTGTGTGTGTGTATCTTTATCACATCTTTATTCATTCATCCATAGATGGATAATTAGATTGTTTCCATGCCGTGGCTATTGTAAATGATGCTGCCGTGAACATGGGGGTGCAGGTGTCTTTTTGAGTTAGTCTTTTCATTTCCTTTGGATAAATACCCGGAAGTGGGGAAATTGCTAGATCATATGGTGGTTCTTATTTTAAAATTTTTGAGGAAGCTCCCTATGGTTTTCCGTAGTGGCTGCACCAATGTCTATTTCCACTAAGTTCACAAGGGCGCCTTCTCCGCGTCCTTGCCAACATTTGCTATTTCTTGTCTTTTTGATACTAGCCATTCTAACAGGTATGAGTTGGTATTTCAGTGTGGTTCTGATTTGCATTTCCCTCACGGCTACTGATGGTGAGCACCTTTTCATGTACCTGTTGGCGATGTGTATGTTTTCTTTGCAGACATTACACTTTGTAGAGATTCTGAGGACTGCTTGTGTACTTGATTCTGTAGCTTGAGACTTTCCCCATGTTGTTAGAAATTTCTAGACAATATATTTTTTAATGGCTATATAACAGGCCATTTTGCAGATAAACCGCAATTTTTTTCTTCAAAATCCTACTGGTAGGTATTTAGACTGTTTCTAGTTTGGACCACATGATGTAACATTTCAAGCGACATTTTTATATTGTTGGTTTGTTCTGACTCCACGATTACCCATGTTAAGTAGAGACCCGGGGCTTTGAGCTGGGCTGTGGGCTCAGGAACTGGGTCTGGGTGTGGGGGCCTCTGGGGCTCGCCTGGGGAGCAGGGGGTGGGCCCCGCTGAAGGCCAGTGAATATGCAAGGAGCTCTGAAACATTAAGTGCAGGAGACTGGGTGGAGAGCAAGCCAGAGGTCTGGAGCAGAGAGTAACAGAGTGGAGATTTGAGGGAGGTGACAGCTGGAAAAATACCCAGGGCCATAGGACTGGGGATAGAAAAATAGGACGGATGGGGAAGGGGGTAGGAAATGGAGACAATATGTTCAGCGATGACATCTACATTTTTTGGATTGTCCGCTGCTCTTCATATAAAAAGGTTTGAGCTTCATTCCAATATGCATAAATTTGTTAATAAAGTATATACACGGACTGCTTACCAATAATGCACACTAAGTATTGAATAAACGTTTTTCTCCTTTTCAATGAAGTAATAAAAATAGGAGATTTAATTTTTTCTCCTTGCATACCATGGATCTGTTTGTTCATTTGTCTCTGGCGAACAGCCACTCTAGACGGGTGGGAAGCTGAGCCGGGGTCCACGCAGAGGGTTGCTGAGGCCCAAAGCTATTAGGACATCCAGGGGGAGAGAAGGGGGCCCATGGGTGGGTCCTGAGATGGTTATTTACATTTTTACATGGGATTTGAAAATCGATATTCATGGTGAGCTTCAGGCTTGCTGCTGACATTAAGATCACGCGGGTGGGGGAATACTAAAGGTGGAAGCAAGTAAACTGGCAAAAATCCAAGAGCTTTATGAACGGCCAGAGAAATGGCAGATGATGAACAAAGTGAATGAGAATAAAGGAATATATATAGCGGTGGTTTCCAACCTGAGGTGCCTTTAAAAAGTATTTCCAGGGGCAGGGGCGCCTGGGTGGCTCAGTCGGTTAAGTGACTGACTTCGGCTCAGGTCATGATCTCGCAGTTTGTAAGTTTGAGCCCCGCGTTGGGCTCTGTGCTGACAGCTCAGAGCCTGGAGCCTGTTTCAGATTCTGTGTCTCCCCCTTTTTCTACCCCTCCCCTGCTCATGCTCTGTGTCTCTCTGTCTCTCAAAAGTAAATAAATGTTAAAAAAAATTTTTTTTTTTTTAAGTATTTCCAGGGGTGCCTGGGTGGCTCAGTCGGTTAAGCATCCGACTTCAGCTCAGGTCATGATCTTGAGGTCCGTGGGTTCAAGCCCCGTGTCGGTCTCTGTGCTGACAGCTCGGAGCCTGGAGCCTGCTTCAGAATCTGTCTTCTCTCTCTCTGCTGCTCCCCTGCTTGCACTCTCTCTCTCAAAAATAAATAAAAATTTAAAAAGAAAAAGTATTTCCAAAATTTCAAAAGGAATCCCCCACCCTCCTCCCATTCAACATTTATCCATGTTGAGACCACTTTCCTCTGCTTTCATCTGAAATGCTGTCAAGTTCACATGATAGGTAGCTTCACGCTGGTCAGAAGCTCTTGACTTGTAGTTACGAATGTCTTTGATTAATTTAAAGTTGGAAAAACTATTTTAATTATTTCTCGGTAAACGTAACTCATTCCATGGGTAAGATTTCTTGAGACCTGGAGGCCTTGTGGAGGGGAGGGGCCCAGGGAGAATTAACAAAAGGCGTTCCTACCAGCGGAACCGTTGAACTCCTGCTGGGCTGTTAGGATGTGGGTCTCTGGGCTACCCACTAGGATGAGGTCAAGGACAAAGGAATTTTGGAGACTTTATAGATGTGGTTGGAACCTAAAAACATAAGCGCTGCGAGAGACAGTGGTCTGAAAGGCAGAGAACATGTGCATTTAATGAACCTGGAGATGACGCTGTATATATGGTCCCTACTGAGGTGACACAAAACATTGAATCGTCAAATCAGACTCTTAGGACTCAGCGACCTTACCCAGCATCAAGGTTTACAAAGGATGTCAAGAATACAGCAGGTGCGAGTGGAGCAGGGGGGAGGGGGGTGGTCCGGGACCACCGAGGCAGCCCATCAGTCCTTTCTCGCCACATGAGGATTACTCTGCCCAGATGTACGCATGAGTATTCCAAGAACTGTCTGTAACTACCTTGTTTCCACAGAAAGGAGCTGCTTTGGTTTTGAAACATCTCCACTGTATACTCAGATAGCGACATAGCGTACGTGACTTAAAGGGCTCCCTGTTCCATAAATTCATAGGTTTCCTTATTTATTTACTGTAAGGCAATTCTAGGCTCCCAGGTAAGCCTGGTGCATCTGCTAAGAGCCTTCCATAGATGAAGACTGGCTTTTAGCAAACACCACCGCTGGTCGCCAGAGATCTCTCAGTAGCATGTGTGCTAGGAGATCTGACCAGTCCTCTTTCTTTCTCGGGGAGGTAACTCACCTCCCTCCTCCTGCTTAGCCATTTCCTTCCCAGGAAACCGTTTCAAACCATGATACGTCTGAAGTGGCTGCAGGCAATAGTTTAGTAGTTTCTGGTCTTAGTCACCTTAATTCCTGATTGAAAGTAGGTGGGATACATGATGCTGCCCTTCAGGAAAGTTGCAAAATAGCTTCTTTCCACGCCACAGCTGTCTCTACCAAGTAGGTAAACTTTTAAACACAACCTTCTTTTTTCTAAAAAAAAATTTACTTATTTCCTTGGAGAGAGAGAGAGAGAGAGAGAGAGAGAGAGGGAGGGAGAGGGAGAGAGAGTGTGCACGTGTGGGGGAGGGGCACAGAGAGGGAAAGAGAGAGAGAATCCTAAGCAGGCTCCGTGCTGCCAGCACACAGCGCAACCGTGAGATCATGACCTGAGCTGATAACACGAGTCAGATGCTTCACTGACTGAGCCACCCAGGTGCCCCAGGACTTTCCTGACACGGGGGTGAGAGACTCCAAGCGGAACCTATATACCAACGTAGGATTGCAGGGGAACTAACACCAGCATGGCTGTCTCTAGCCAACACAGACAGTATTTCCCCATTGGGGATGGATAAATATTTCCCTGTTTCATTTCCTGGGCGGACACATCTGAGATGGTCCTTAGGAGCCCCAGCAGAATGAGCCCAGCTGCCTATAGTGTTAGCCAACTAGATAGTGAATCCTTGTGTCCCTTGTCTCTCCTCTAACTCCTCTTGTCCCTTTCTCCTGCCCTCTGGGATCACCTCTCGATTAGACTACTTGCACGCATGTCTTTGTCTCAGGCTCTGCCTTTGGGGAAACTCAGGGGATACCTACTTTGGAACTAATGTACCTCTTTTTTTTTTTTTTAATTTTTTTTTTTAACGTTTATTTTTGAGACAGAGAGAGACAGAGCATGAACGGGGGAGGGTCAGAGAGAGAGGGAGACACAGAATCCAAAACAGGCTCCAGGCTCTGAGCTGTCAGCACAGAGCCCGACGTGGGGCTCGAACTCACGGACCGCGAGATCATGACCTGAGCCTAAGTCGGCTGCTTAACCGACTGAGCCACCCAGGCGCCCCAGAACTAATGTACCTCTTGTGCTTTATGCAGTGTCATAGTAGGGGCTTAGCAGATTTTTTTTTTAAGTTTATTCATTTATTTTGAGAGAGAGAGTGCAAGAGAATGTGAGCAAGGGAGGGGCAGAGAGGAATGAAAATCCCAAGCAGGACTCGATCTCATAAACCTTGAGATCATGACCCGAGCCGAAATCAAGAGTCAGACACTTAACCGACCGGGCCACCCAGGCGCCCCGGTGCTTGACAGATTTTTGTTGCATAAATAAACGAATGAATGAATGAGAAACTTTTGAAAGGACTAAGGGAGTCATTGGGTACAGAATAGGGGCAGCCATGTTAACACAAATATTTTAGTCTGGGACCGTAAATAGCTGAGGCTTGCAACATGTAGAATCAAATGGCTTTGGAGTGAGAGAACAGACTTTTTACTATAACTAAAAGTACCTAAGGGTCTTCATGAAATATTAAAATGGTATATATTTAACATGCCCACCACCATTGTCTACTGACAAAATGTTAACATATGATACGAATCTGAAAATAGAAATGCATTTAAAGTCTTCTATTGATCTGGGGATTGATTGGTATGTTCCGGTGATCCAGGAAAAGTTGGAGTGTTTGGAGATGTCCTCACTATCGTTTTGGTACTGACCCATGGACCCAGTGACTCTGGCTGCAGGGTAATTAATAGGCCCTTGGTGGGGGGGATGGGTTTTGTGGATGGATTTCTACGCCTTGTCTTTCTTTGAGGACAGCGCTGTTCCAAAGACTGTAACGACCACCACACCACAGTCTTGCTGATAGGGCTTTTTAGCAGGCCACAAACTACTTTGACTTATATGATTTTATTGGACTCATTATCACTCCCATTTTATTTATTTATTTTTTAATTTTTTTTTAACGTTTATTTATTTTTGAGACAGAGAGAGACAGAGCATGAACGGGGGAGGGTCAGAGAGAGGGAGACACAGAATCTGAAACAGGCTCCAGGCTCTGAGCTGTCAGCACAGAGCCTGACGTGGGGCTCGAACTGATGAACTGCAAGATCATGACCTGGCCGAAGTCGGACGCTCAACCGACTGAGCCACCCAGGTGCCCCTCAAAGATGAAAAAACTTAAAAAAATAGATAAATAAAGCGGTTGGGAAAATGGTGGGAAGGCCCAGATGAGGTCCTCATGGGAGCACCTTGGTTGAGGTGAAATTTGAGGAGACTGAAGGGCACTAATACTCCCACGTGGACCCGCCCCTCTCAACCCACCCCTTGAACTTCCAGGATGTCCCCCAGCAGGGTTGGTGCGTGTGCACCTATGAGTGTGTGTACCTGTGTGCAGTGTATCTTTGGGGTTAGGAACTTCCCTCAGACTGGGGATACCTCCAAAGGGGAAGTGGGGACTGAGGCTCCTGCATCAGGTTGGTAGCTCTTTGAGGGCAAGAGCTTGGGTCTTCCTGCCTGGCATTGGGCTTTCCTAGGGCAGTAAATACATGTCCTGCGTCAGAGAGGGAGATCCCTGGAGACAGGGTCCACATCTGCCTGTCAGGATGGCATCTCTGGGAGGGCAAGGCTGTCTCCTCTGTGAAACAGAACCGGTTGGTTTTGCTGGGTGCAGGGTACAGGGTGCAGGATGAGGCCTGGGGTTCTGCACTGGCAGAGAAATGCACCGGGGTGTAGCACCGTGTTTTCCTGTTCCAAGGGGAGAGAGATTAGGCGGGTGGTCACTCAGAGGAGTGGAAAATGGGCTTCTGATGAGCAACACTGCTGCCCCAGCAGGGGTGGGGGTTGGGGTGTCCACGGAGAGAGCCAGAAATGTTCTGATGGGCCTGGTGGGTAAGGGATGTCCCATGAGTCTTTCAACGTTTTCTCCGTGTCTAAACCTGTTTCTGTCCTGGCTCAGGGCTCCGCCTTGAACATCAAAATCCATTACACTCCTTATCCTCTGAGGTCAGTGGACAGGAAGTATCCCCCCATTTTGCAGAGGAGGAAATTGGGGGTCAGGGAGATGGAATAACTTGTTGTGTGGCACACACAGCTGGAAAGTGACAGAGCGGGGATCAGAACATAGGTCTTCCTGAACCAAAGCCTGTGCCCTTTCTCTGTCACGCCACCTTCAAATGCCATCTTGCCCGATGACTCCCGAGTACCAAATCATAGGCTCATTTGATATTTGTAACATGTCAAGGGGCAGAGTGGTACAGCGAAAAGGGCCCACACTGAGATCAGAAGACTTTACGTCCCAGCCGGTGATCTTAGGTGAGTCACTTAGGTCAATGAAACTCGTCCCTGTCAGTATTGGTCTTCCTTGCTTTACAGGACAGCTGAGAGGCTTACCTGATGTAATGCGGTGGTTACGAGCCTGGCAGGTGGATGGCAGATCCTAGCTCTGGCACCTTCTAGCCACGTGACCTTGGGCAAATCATGCAGCCTCTTCGGGGCCTCGGTCTTCTCTGTAAACTGGGATAGTTACAGAACCTACATCCTTACGATTGCTACGGAGATTTTAGCAGAATGCCTTTTCCAGAGTAAGCCCCCAACATTTGCTGAGCTACTGTTTAACAGGCTTCTTGTTAAGAGTGTAACCCAGGCATCAGCTGGAGTCTCCCAGCCCCTTGTGATCCAGTGAAGAGATGTGCCAGTGCCACGCCCTCGCTGTCCTCAAGATTTCTGGGACCTGACGGTGGTATAGAGTTCAGCGGGACTGGGTTGATGGCTCAGTCTGAAGCCATCTTGACCTCAGGGCCTCTCCCCCTGCCCCGCCCCGGCCCCCATCATTCCTAGGCCTCATTCCATCTTGCCTTTCGCCGTTCTAGAAGGAGTACAGCAGACCATGGTCTTCCTGTGCTGCCCTCTCCGTGGTACCTGCTCCATGGCGTTCTCTCCGTGGCACCCCCCTGCGGTTCCCCGGCTTCAGTGGTCTCAGACCCCCAGAGTCCAGGTCCCCCAAGCAGTCTTTCAAAGGCTTTTCTCCCCCTAGAGACAGTTCCCTCCCTAAGGAATGCCGGTGCCAGCTGTTAACATAATGGATTTTTCCACTCAACTGTGTGACGCAAAGCATCAATTGAAACCCCTGTGTAAGAGCTTAGAGTCAGGAGGGACCTTACAAGTCAGCTGAATCCTTTGTGCTTTGGCCTTGACAGTGTGTCTGTAATAAATAAGATGACCGTTTTGAAGAGCAACCTTCCTCCAGCCTGGGCTCAGACAGGACTGTGGTCCCCACGGCAGGACAGGACAGCAAAAGAGGGTTTGATTTTTGGGGGGCTACAGTTAAAACCGTGAAACTGCTCTGGTCCTCCTTCTGAGGCCGCCCTCTGGCTTAGCCCTGGCCTGATTTGGGGAGGAGGGAACTACATTTTCTGTCTCCCTGGGAGTCCCCCCAGGCTGTCTTCACCCTCCTGGGCAGGTCCTCAGCAGGCTGCAGTGTTAAACGCTCCCCTGGGAACACTCGGAGATGTTAGGTTTGGAATACAATTGCAGCAGGAGGGACAATAAATAAGCCAATTTATTTTATCTCACCTGCTCAGAGTTGGGGTCTTTCTTAAATGGAAACAAGCAGGTTTATGCAAATCGCATGCAAATTAGACCCTTCGTGGATTCATCGAAAGGAAATTGAAGTTCTGGGTAGTGCCCAGGGCTTGGCACCTGCGTAGGGTGTATTGTGAATCTCAGTGTGCCATGCGGGGTGGGGGGGAATGGAGTCACCCTGGCGATTCTGTGCTTGTCCTGAGGTCGAGTCAGGTGGCAACTGTCAGGCCATCTGGAGTGTCCCTCTGGGGGGGGGGCTCAGGTGGGCAAGGATTTCTGACAGGTCGCTGTCTGGCATTTTGAACGGTGCTATGTAATCACCACAAGCGCTCGCTCCGTCCCTCACTGCTTGCCCATTCTACCTACCGGGGGCCTTGCTTGGTTTGTTTGGTTGCCTCCAGGCTGGAGGAAGGCCTCTGGAAGGCCCCCCACCCCATCCAGGCTCTTCCTGCTTTCTTCCTCCGTCACAAAGGGCTGCTCTTGCCAATCCCCACAGAGGGACAGTGTACATTATTCCTTGGATCTGCCTTCTAGAACCCTTCAGAAAAGCTCCACTTAGTGTCTGCCCTGAATCCTACCAGCTACAGAGTAATGTATGCTTTCATTGCTCATATCCTAAATGGAGTGTCACAGCGGTCCTTGACTGTGGCTTCACATTGGAATCACCCAGAGAGCCTTAAACACACTGAGATTCCGATTTGATTGCTCTGGGGCCCCACATGGGCTCTGGGAATTTTAAAAGCTTCGTGATGATTCCAGTGTGCAGTCTGGTTGAGAACTATTGGCCCAACATTCGTGGGCAGAGTGGACATTTAATGACCCTTGTTTTCCCCAGCTGCTCCTTGGAGCTGTTAAGCACCCCATTCGTCAAGCACCTACTAAGTGCCTCGTGCCTTAGATGCATCATCTCTTACAACTCTCTTAACAGTCTCAGGAAGCGAGTTTCCTCCTCCTCGTCCCCGTGAGGAAAAAGGCTCAGGGAGATGAGGTTTTTTTTTTGCCTGGGATCATTCAGTGGGAAGCGGCAGAGGCAGAATGAGATCTGGGGGCTGTCTGACCCGAGGCCCCCTGCTCCTGCCGTTCCCTCCCACGGTCCTCCTGGAAGGTGGTCCAGCAGACCAGGGAAGGAAAAGAGCCTCAGCACGTCTCCGTGCAGAGCATGGGGTTTGGGCTTACCGTTGGCTGGCTTTGTGACCCGAGGCCCAACCCTTCCTGGCCTTACCTTCTGTATGCCTGCGATGGAAAATAGCAACGGGCGATGATGCGATGCGGAGCCCTGGGGTGGGTGTGAGGACTAAATAAAAACGAGACCGTGCTTTGTAAGCCATGAAATGTGATACCCGCATTAATTATGTTTCTTGTACTTCCCCTTCTCACCGCCGGTTGCAGGTTGTGGGTCTCACCACTGCCTGCTTCTTGCGCAGCAGCCCAAACACACAGGTGTTTGGAAAATTTGACTCGCTTGGCCTCCCCTCTCTTGTGCGGCTGCCTCCCGAGGCTTCTGCTTTATCCTCTCCGCTCGGCGGAACACAAGCGGCTGTCTCCCTGGGAGAGTCGGGTGGGAATTAGGTTAAATAATTTAAAGGAACTTTTAATTTTTAAATAATTCCAATTTGCATGTGTGCAATTTACTTTCCTTCTCTCCCCACTCCTCCCCCCCACCCCCCGCCCTTCCCTGGCTTATTTGTTAGTTTGTTTGTTGGTTTATTTATTTATTTAAAAAGTTTGGGGTATTTTTTTTCCCCCTGGGTAACCAATTTGCTCTGAATGGCAGTTAGCCAGCGTGATTCAGAATAACCACAGATTGTAAGGCGAAGGCAGGAGGCAAAATCTGCTGACTTGGAACCGTCTGAAAGGCAGCTCTGCCCAGCCCCCCTTGGGAAAGGAATATAAAAGATGCACAGGCCGTGGTTAACCTTCGATGTATGCAAGGGGGTCCATGCAGTGCTGCGTGGGGACTGGGAGAAGCCCAGTGCATAGACGTGCTGGTGGGGGCTGCAAGGGGGCAGGTCAGGAGGCTGGGCTCAGGGCCCCCCCCCCCCATTGGAGCTGCAGCGCCTGGAGACTCGTCCCTCCCGGCCTTGGGCTCCCCATTTGTAGAGCGGGCGCACCAGCACCTCACACCCGGAGGCTTCTGTGAGCGCACGTTTGTTTGGAAGGTCGAGGGGGTTCTGACACGTAGTGACCGCTCCCTTGTGGGATCCATGACCTGTGAGCAAAGGGAATGCGGGCCTTTGGGGTGGAGACCGAGAGCCGGTGACCTGGCAAGGTCTTCTCTTTCTTCCTTTTGTTTAGATTGCAAGTGCTCGTGGAATTTTATTTTTTTAAACTTTCTATGTGGAAATTATCTCCTATTTACAGGAAACTTACAAAACCGGAGGCTAACATTTTACCACCCTTTCTGTCTCTTTCGGCCGCAATAGGAAGTGATTTTGCCCCCATTGGGTAGTGCCTGGAGACAGTTTTGTTGTCACACTTGAGTAGGGGGTGGGTGATACAGGCATCTAGTGGGTAGAGGCCAGGGATGCTGCTAAACTTCTTAGGATGCACAGAAACCACCCCATCTTCTGCCCGACACAGAATTATCTGGCCCAGAATGTCCGCAGCGCCCAGGTTGAGAAACCCCGCATTGTGGGTGTGGATGTGTATCCAAAATGATAGTTGCAGAAGTGATGCTCCTTTATTCCTAAATATTTCAGTGTGTATTTCCTAAAAGCAAGGGCGTTCTCTTACGTAGCCACAGCTCAGTTATCAAAATATTGTGGAGTTGACATTGACACAGGGAGGCTTAGGTTTGATGCTGCCAGGAGTCCTCAGGGAGCAGGCGGGACTCCGTGTAAAGGGCACTGGAGTTGGACATGGAAGTGGACAGAAGCTTGGACTCTGGAACGCTGGGGTCAAGCCCCACTGCCCTGGACAATCTTTTGTCATTCTTCCCTGCAGAATGGGGCTGACAGCGTTTTCGCTGCCCGCCTCCCAGGACTGCGGGTAAATAGATGGGAGAGGAAGTGCTTTCTTTGCACACGAGAACAGGAGACTGCTGTACTGTCCCCAGACAACACTTGGAGCCCTCCTTCCTGGATCAGAGATTGGGTGTGAGGGGCAGACTCCCTTGCGGCTGGTCCCTGGCCGTGAAACTCCAGCTGTCACCAGGCTTGGGGCTGCTGACAGACCTTCCACCTTCAGGGGCACATCTGGGCTCACCACTGAACCATGCATTGCAGGTGGATGTGCCCCAGCAGGGAGTGAGCCGGCTTCCTTTCCTCTGGAAGGAGGTGACCTGACTTGGGGGTACTGTTCTATCTCCCCTGATATACAGAGGGAAGGGGGAAGGGAGCAGAAAGAAGGGGCTCCATGCCTGGGTGGCTGAAGACAGAGAAAATGCTTGGCCACACGTGTTCCTAGATTCTACTTTCGAGAACGAGAACGTGCTTCGTTTTTCACTGAAAAGTCCTTTGTAACCTCCATGTTGGAATTGTCCCAAAACAATGTATTTTAAAGTTTGGAATTGGAGGGGCACCTGGGTGCCCCAGTCGGTTGAGCGTCCGACTTCGGCTCAGGTCATGATCTCACGGCCCATGAGTTCGAGCCCCGCATTGGGCTCTGTGATGACAGCTCAGAGCCTGGAGTCTGCTTCGGATTCTGTGTCTCCCTCTCTCTCTGGCCCTCTTCCACTCATGCTCTGTCTCTCTCTCTCTCTCTCTCTGTTAAAAACAAATAAACATTAAAAAATTTTAAAAAAAATTGGAATTGGAAAGAAGAAACAAACATTTATTAACTGCTTTCCTTTGTATTGTATATTTCACCTTTTTTCATTCTCCCTCGTATCTTGTGAGATAGATAGTAATTAATACAGTTGTTAAGAAAGGCAACTCGGTGGGGGGGCACCTGGGTGGCTCAGTCAGTTAAGCATTTGACTTCGGCTCAGGTCATGATCTCATGGTTTGTGAATTCAAGCCTTGTGTTGGCTCTGTGCTGACAGCTCAGAGCCTGGAGCCTTCTTCGAATTCTGTGACTCCCTCTCTCTCTATCTCTCCCCTGCTCATGCACTCTCTTTCTCTCTCAAAAATAAACATTAAAAAAATTTTTTTTTTAGAAAGAAAGGCACTGGGCTCAGAGAAGTTGAGTAACTCACCCCAGGTCACACAGCTGGTGGATGGCAGAGCTAGGATTAAAACGGAGATGGGATTTCCCTCAAAGCTGGTGTTGTTCCTGGTTTAAATCCTGGTGCAGCCATCACTAGCTCTGTGACCTTGGGCACAGAATGCCAGTTTCCCCATAGTAGGAAGGGTGATAATCATGTCTGTCCTAGCTGCTTTATAAACTGCCCATCAGTTAGTATTTTGTTATTGGCACGAGGGACGTTCACCTTTGGGCTTCGTTTCTCATGCGCCCTTTGTGTGAGTGGGTGGAGGCTCATCAAGGGAACTGGCTCAGCAGGGCCACGACCACTCAGTGACAGGCGGGGTCCCCCGGTGATGGAGACAGAGAATGCACCCATAACTAGACGCATGTCAGGTGGTCCCTGCTTTTTCTCGAGGATGATCTCTCACTATGTGCAGCCTCCTGGCCCGCTCCCTGCCCCCCATCCTCCTTTCTGGAAGCCACCTGCAGAGACCTGTACGCCTTCAGAGAATGATGCCAGCTCCCTTACCGCAGAGGCAGAGGAGGGATTCCTATAGCATCACCACCCTTTGGGGCTTAGGATAGAAGCCACTGCAGGCAGTGCAGGTGCTGGCCGCCCCTCCTCCACAGACTCGGGCTCTGGGCCACAGCACAGCCCTCAAGGACAGCTCACCATCGGTCCCCCTCCCCGCCTCCCAGAGGGTCTGTGCGTGAGATTCCTTCCCTTCCCCGTAACATCTCCAGTGGCGGAGGAGCCTGAGAATTCCGGCGGGCCTGTCAGGGAGTGCGCTCAGCCTGGGTCTGGGTGTTCACCTCACTCTTTTCCATGTTCCCCTCTGGCTGGGCAGAACTGAGGAAGGGTCGAGAGGGCTGAGGGGGTCCTGACATCGGGACAGGGTTTGGGCAGGAAATGGCCAGATGCGCTGAGCGGAAATGGCAGAGAGAAGGGCAGGAGTGGCGGCCGCTGAGGGCCGTTTGGCGTTCGTCTAGCCCTCCGGATCTCTGATGCCTGGCTGGCCAGCACTTTGAGCCCTGCCTCTTTAATTCCTGGGTCTCTACCGAAGGCGCCGCTGCCTGGCTCTGCTTCCACTGAGCTGCTCCACCTGGTGCCTGCCGGCCGGCCGACTGGGCATCCAACCCATTGCCCCTGACCTTTGCTTCCTGGGAGGCACCCCTTCCTCTTCTGGCCTCTCTGCTGCCTGACCCCTCCCCTACCAGCACCCCCTATTCAGGGTGGCTTCCCCTGGTCTCCGGAGTCTGCCCTGAGTTGGCAGTGAGTCCCAAGGCTTGGCTGCCTCGCCCGAGGGGGCTTGTTTGGGTCCAGATCGTCCTCTGAAACTTATCTTCTGGCTCTCATCGGCACGGCCACAGTTTGGGATACGAGCCCAGAAAGGAGATAATTACATCCAAACACAGAGGTGTTGAAATTGTGGAAAGAAAAAAGCCTACAAAAGCAAAAGTGCCATTTACTTTATGCAAATGGTGCTTTGAAAGGAAGGTTGGGGATCAGGTTGGACGTGAGGGAGAACTTTTCAGATTAGCCTGTATTCCTGGTGGATCTTCTCTGTAGAGCTCCAGGCGCAGGGGCTGGCAGGTGCGGGGCAGTGCGGTGCCCCAGGGGGGTGCAGCGGAGGCAGTGTGTGTGTGTGTGTGTGTGTGTGTCTAAATCAGCTGCCGCCACCAAATCTGATAATGTCTTTGCCTAGCAATGGCCAAAGGCCTTTTGGAAGGTTCACCAAACACTCTTATACCAAATGAGTGTTTATGGAGCATGTCCTGTGTGTCAGGCATTGCGTTAGGTGCAGGACGTAGAGGTGAGCAAAACAGGGCTCACGGTGCAGTGGGAGAGGCAGGTGTAAATCATGGTGATAAACTGGTGTCTCTACTTGGAAGGAAAGGAACATCGCTCTAGGAAAGTATAGAGCAAAGGAGCTTGGGCTGGGGGTGGTCTCTTGGGGAAAGGACACCTGAGCTTGGACTGGAGGATGTGTAGGAGTTCACCAGGCAAGAGGGATGGGGAAGAGGTGGGGTAGGTGAGCAGTGTAGACAGAGATCCAGAGTGGGTGGGAAGGTGGTGCTTTGGGAGAAGTAAAAGAAAGTCAGTGTGGCAGAGTGGGGGGAAGGACAGGGTGCAAGAGGGTTTGGGGGAAGTGTGTGGGAGGACAGGTAAGAAGAGGAGAACAAGGGTAGAGTCAGCCTGGAATCCCAAGCAGGTGGGGGTTGGGGGGGGTGACATGGCGGTGGGCCTGAGGTGGGAGGGGTGGAGGAGACGGAGGGATGGGGTCCAGCCGTGGGTGCGTGGGCTAGCTATAAAACTCTTCCTTTCAGTTTGAAATGCAAAGGGGGCATCTCCAGTGTGGTAGGGGTGGGGAGGAAGGACACAGATCCTTTTGTTTCTTTTCAGCTTTGTTGAGGTGTGACTGATAAGCTACATGTTTGAACTGTACAATTCGACGCGTGTTGACCTATGTATACACCCGGAAAGCCATCACCATACTCAAGATAGTGAGCATATCCATTATCCCCAAAAGTTTCTTTTGTAATCCATCCATCCCCCCAGCCCCATGTCCAGGCGACTACTGATCTGCCTTTTGCCATCACAAGATTAGCATGTATGTTCTAGAAGCTTATATAAATGGAAGCACACGTTATGATAATGTACTCTCGTTTGTCTCTCTTCCTCCGGGAAGCACAATTATTTTGAAACTTATCTGTATTGGACACGTAGTCTCTTCCTTGGACTTTGCTGCTCCTTTTTTTTTTTTTTTTTATCTTGGGTAAATCTCTTAAGCCCTTGCCGCCCATAGCGAGGTCTGTGGACCCAGCCGCCTCTGTATCACCCAAGGGGTTTGTGAGTGATGCAGACCTCAAGCCCCGTGGCAGCCCTGGGACTCAGGACCTGCATTTTTTACCAGATCTTTAGGACATTTGTTCGCACGTTAGGGTTTGAGGAGCACTGTCTTAAGCTCTCTGGACCTCGGTTTGTTTCTTCCCGTGTTTGTGGACTGCAGGTGCAGGGAGTTGAGTTAATTACACTCAGTAGTTCATGGTCAACCCAGCTTTTTTCACTCAACAGCTTGGTTCGGGGCCCACCCTATCGCTATAGGTATAGTCAGCCCATGGTTTCTTACTGATGCCGAGTTCTCTCTAGCGTGTTTCTATGACCCGCTTCTCCTCCATTCTCCCAGGGAAGGGCGAGGGACACCTGAGGACGTCTCCAGCTCCCCACTCCTATACATAGCTTCATCCTTGTGGGCTGCACCTGAACCTCCATCTTTGCAAAGGAAGTGTCTTTGGCTCGATGACCCAAGTTGTCTGCAGCTCTGACTCCAGTCGCTTATTTTGCCAGTGGATAGACCTCAGCAAGTTTCAGGCCCCCAAGCTGTCAGGCAGAAGATCCGAATAGTTGTGTTTTCCTTTGAGTGAAGTTTCCGGCTCTGACACTGTGGATGGTCTGAAATCCTTTGATAGTCAGAGTCCCTGAGACCTTCTCTTTCCCCTGAGTGCACAAAGTGCCTTAACTTCTGATTTTTTTTTTTTTTTTTTTTTTCCCTGTGAATAATACACCAGCTGCTCCAGGGAGCTGAGTGTTGCATCAGTTTGCTGCACTGTTTAAAATCCCGATTCTGCAAACTCCTCAGAAGGGAGCGACAGTTCCTACTCCTGTGTAATCATTTATGGATCAGGTAATGATTTCCCTCTTGGCTTAATGACAGTTCTATTCTCGGGAGAGCCGGTCAGCTTGTCAAATATTGCTGATGTTCCCTGGTAGATCAAGCACCGTGGCTCTGTCTGCCATTCCTTCTTACCCTTGGCACCTACAATGGGTGAGAAAAGTCACTTCTTTCAAAGGAATCTCAGGACCAGTGAGAGGGTCGGGGTATGAGGAATGGAAGACTTGATTTGCCTTTGTCTGAGGGCATTGGAAGATGTGCCTGCTTCCCTCCCTGTTCTACGTGCTGGGTGTCTTTAGAGGCAGAAGAGGAGGCTGGGAGGGGTTTTTCAGTGGCTGAGGGGGCCACACCATGACTTTTCACTGGAATCCAGCAACTCTTACGACTCTGCCATGTGCCAGGCACTGTGCTGATTTCGTGGGGCTCAGGCTAACAGGTTTGGCTGGTTGCCCCGGAGGACGTTCCTCTAGGAAGACTTTAGTGGGACTCCATCTTGTTCTGGAGCAAACTGGTCAGCGGTGGAAGAACCCAAAGGACGTGAGAGGTCAGTTCGTCTGGACCGTCATGAGAGCGAGCTGTGCGCTCAATTACCTGGGCTGATGAGCAGGGGGCGGAGACAGCGACCCTCTGCCAGCAACGCTCCTAAATAAAAATTCAGTTAAGAAAAATCAGTCTATGCCGGCAGGGGGGCGGGAGTTGCCAAGGATGGTCTGGGGACCTGTGCTAGACTGTGACCAAGTTGTCACGGATGAGATTAGGAAAATGAAAACAATGTGGTGAGTTCTTCATGAAGCTAAACTTACTGACTTATTAAGGACTCTACTTTGGGATTGTCATCCAGTGTCCCTGGTGTTCGTGAAATTGAGATGATAGTAGAAATTACAGAAAATAGAAGGTGACTGCAAAGTCCTTGTGTGGCTGTAAGTTTTCCAATCTCTGCCAGGCTTTCTTGCGCGCGCGTGTGTGGGGTGTGTGTGTGTGTGTGTGTGTGTGCGCACACGTGCACACAACTGTGCATAAATTTGACTTGTTTGTGAAATTCCAAAGCCTGAACACCACCAGCGCAGCTTTGGGATCGGACGTACCTTGATTCTTAGCTTCTCCTCCAAATGAATATCTTAACACATCATATCCAATTTGTGCCTAAGTAATGTTGCTTTGTTTCTAATAATAACAATGTTTGTTAAGATCAAAATCTTACCTTTGGAGAAGGAGCACGCTCCACCAATTAGGTTAATTTAGCAATCATTAACATTTTAATGAATATATGCTGTTAAAACTTGCATAAGTAAAAATGCAAATGAGCAGCAGCCTGAGGTGCTGATGAGTGGTCAGCTGAAGGTAACTGAGTCACGTGGCTCTTCCGCTGTGGGTGTGGGGTCCCTATAGCCAGACCCCACAGCACAGGGGCTGGGTCCAGGGAGCCCCTAAGGTGCCCCTTTCCTCTACTGTATTTAAATGGAGATCGTAATTAAATTGTGGTCGTAGAGGAAGACAACTAGAGCCCCCTCATGCTACACGCTCCAGAATTTAATTTTCCAAATAAACTGAGTGTGGCTTTGATGCCCAGGGAGGATCAATAGAATGGAAATTGCTTGCAGTTTCCCCTAAAGTGTTACAATGGATTACTGCTCTCACATTTCCCCTCCATGCTCCTTTTTTGCCTGCCAAAGAGAGCCTGGTATTCATTCTAGACACATGCTATTTGAGGAAATAGGAAATTAGAAAAAAAATAAATAAATGAATAAAAAAGGAAACTACGAGCCACGCTGAGGAGGCTCAGGAGGATGAGACCGTGTCCTCCTGCCTATGAGGTGAGTGAGGGCTCCCTTGTCCCTGTGAAGGAGAAAAGCATCTGTATCCCACTCTTTGAGGCACAGGGGTGGGGTTCAGGTGCTCTGAGAAGGGACGTGGAGGGCCTGCCTCCCATCAGGTCACCTTCTCAAGGAGGCCACACAGGAAGGTGAGCCAAGTGTCGGGTCCCAACTGAGGGTGCCGCTGCCTGGAACCTCACTGCCTGCTGATCCCCTCTGGAATCTTGGGGAATGTTCTAGCTCCTTCACATCCTCTCAGAACAGTCAGGTCAGGGAAGGGTCCTGGCCCACGCTGACTTGCTTGCTCCTTTGGGGCTCAGATTGTGGAAGATGTCTGCCCCACAGATGATCTGGGGTTTTAATCTGAAATTTTCAGCTGTGGGGCTAACTTCACAAGGTCGAGTCTCATGTCCTTTTTTGCTCCTGTGGGGAGACGCCAGTGAGCTTGGACGGTTGGCAGGAAGAAGGAACTCTCAGGAGTGAGGTTCCTGGGTCATAGGCGCCCCCAGTGAGGGCTTGGAAACCTTTTCCCGATCTGGTGATGGCAGATAGCCTGTGCCTGGGAGAGTCGAAGGCTGCAGTGCGATCAGGCAGACCTTTATTGGGCACGTTTGTGTGAAAGACAGTGTTAGACACTGTGTACTGGGGGGGACAGGGGCAGGGGGTGGGGCAGAAATGAAGACTCCATTCTTGCCCTCCAGGAGTTTACAAATTAGACAAATACCCTCATGGCTTTTTTTTTTTTTTTAATGTTTTATTTATATTTGAGAAAGAGAGAATGCAAGCAGGGGAGGGGCAGAGAGAGAGAGAGAGGGAGAGAGAGAGAGAGTCACACACACACAGAATACGAAGCAGACTCCAGGCTCTGAGCTGTCAGCACAGAGCCCGATGCTGGGCTTGAACTCACAAACTGCGAGATCATGACCTGAGCCGAAGTCAAATGCTTAACCGACTGAGCCACCCAGGAGCCCATACTCTTATGGCTTGAATGTTTGGCAAAGTAACATGAATTCAGGAATCTGAAACCAGATTGAGTATAATCTCCTTATTTTACATTTGGGGAAACGGAGGCAGGGAGGCAGTTTTTCCCCGTTGCACACACCATTCTGCGCTCTAGCATGCTGTTTCTCTCAGCTGGAACAGGTTCAGGGATATGGTAGGAGGACAGGTCAGAATGGGGGAGCCTGAGCGTGCTGTGGGCTCCCCTCCTCCACTGTGTGACCGAGATTCCAGAACCAGCAACCTCCTACAGCGGGTGCTGGCAGTGCCTTCCCGGGGCTGACAGATTGACCATGTTTTGAGATATGTGGAGAGTGAAAGTTCTAGAAAATTAATTAGTGGCAGTAGACACTGGCTACCCAAAGGCTGTAGAAATTTATGGGGTTTTTGTTTCCTTTTTGTCATGGAATAAGTTATCAGCAAGTGTGTTGATTGATTTCTTGCTAAATTCCTGTCTTCAAAAAAAAATTAAATAAATAAAACCAGAGAACACAACGCAACATTCTCACAGTTTGGAGTCCCTTAAAGCATTTTAATGAACTCCCTTCCCGAGTCGCTCTTTCTTCTTGGTGTTGAGTCCCCACCCCCTCCCCAAAGCTCCCATCTGGTTCTGACTCCCAGACCTACAAAGGGATGGTCCTTCTGGAGGGCCAGGACCCAGCTGAGATTGGCAAAGTGCCTCGGGCTGAACAAGTGAAGGAGGCATTGGCTCTCAGGGTCTGTAAGTGCAGGGTTTGCACCTGAGAGCCAGTGCCCCCTTAAATTGGATGCCTCAGGTATCTCGCTTCCTCACTCAGGTCCCAGCCTTGCTTTCCTGGCTGCTGTCCACTCCTTCCCATCTGAGGGAGAAGCAAAGGCAGCACCTGAGAATGGGCGGTGACCTAAATGGACCAGGGTGGACCTCACCCCAAAGAGAGATTAATGGGAAGCATGTTATTTTCCTGTGGAGGTCTCTGTGTCCTCCATGGAGGAGGAGGATGGGACCGGATGGCTGCTCTGTGCTCCCTCCTCTGGCCTGTGTCTGAGGCACATCCTGTCCTCAGAGAAAAGCCCCTCAAAAAGGCCATTGAGTTGGGGACCAGGGCAGACAGGGTGCCCCGTGTTGCTTTTTGGAACTCAACGATATTTACAAGCCATCAGTGGAGGTGAAATTGAAAAAAAACAAAAACACAGCTGTTACTAATTTAAAATGTGACATTCCCCTCATCGCAAGCGCCCTGGAACCGGAGGATGGGAATTATTGACTATATGACACAAGGGGAGAGGGATTACTGTGCATATTAAGAGAAGAGAAGAGTGATGGCGGAGTACATGATGTAAAAGGGGACAGTCGCCACAAAATTAAATACAAAAAAATTCAGTGGAAAATAATTATGGTCTATACATTATGGGCTTGACACATGCTAAGTTTTCTACTTTTAAAAGCCTCTTGTAATTTCTGGATAACTCGTTCAGCTGTCTGGTTCCCACTGCCCCACCCCACCCCTGCCAGGCTTCTGTGCTTGTCAGAGAAGCTATTTTCTTGGCTTTTAACCCCTTGGGGGGGATTTCCCCAGCCCTATCTAAGAATAATTTCTGGGAAGATGAGGACCCCAAAATGATCCCTGGGGTTTTGAGCTCCCGTGAATCATGTTGGTAGAAATCTCCCAAATCTTGAAATGTTCTCGGGCTCTTTCTCTTGTACCCCTTCTCAAGGTTTGACATCCTTGAACCGTGGTCAGATCAAATGGGGAGGGGAAGGGGGCTGGCTGAGGGATGGTCTGTGATCATTGTCATTGTTTGAAGCTTAATGTCTGTAACCTCTCAGGTGCCAGGGGATTGTTAACTTGACTGCGTCTTTCTCAGATTCTGGCAGGAGACTGAACTGTCCAGGGCCAGGCAGACAGGAAACCCCTACCCCATCATTACTTGTGGTGAATCCCCATTCAACACCACCCATGATCCTCCCCTAGAGCAAAAGACTGGAAAAAGTGGGCTGACCCTGTGGCAGGAAGGAATCAGGGACACTGGAGGAAGCACTTTGTAGAAACCAAGGTTAGCTTCTTGAACTTTCTGCGGTGACGGCAATGCTCTGTATCTGACTGTGCAATACGGAAGCCACTGCCCACGTGTGGCCACCGAGCACTTGAAACGTGGCTGGTGTTGTGGAGGACCTGAGCTCTAAATTTAATTGGATTGTGATTAACTTCGGTTTAAATAGCCACATGTGGCTACCGGATTGGACGGTGCAGCTCTAGATAATTTGGGTTTGAAAGAGGATGGCCTAGAGAAGAGAGGGGAGGCTGGCCAAGGAGGCCCCTGTCAGGGGTTGAGGGCTTTGACTCCTTTTGGGATGAGCTGTGTGGCTCCAGCAGACCCAGGGTGAGGCTCTCCTCCCTGTGGCTGTATTTCAAGAAGGGCCTGATGGAATTCTCGTTGTCCAGAGTGCAGCATCAGGACTGAGGCCACCACTCTTCCTTCCCCCTGGAACCATGCACAGTCACATCACTTACAGGGGTCAGGCTGAACGGATCCTCCCCCTCCTTTTACGGAAGAGGCCAGGATGGGGAAGGGCTCTGTAGCAGGTTTGGCTCAAGATCCAGATTTCTGGATCTCCAGCCCGGAGTTTTCCTTACATATCCTGCCTCAATTCCCTGGGGCCAGTTTCCTCCTGATTAAATCCTGGGCACATGCTTTATTCCCCTCTTAGAAGGGCTGAGATGGGGCAGTTCCCTGAGGTCCATAATAGAGTGATCCTACCCTTCTCCCTTCAGCCCCTTTCCAAGCTCTGGCCTCGTCTGACCTTTGGGGAGCCTTTTTGGGTGATTGCCTATTGCGTCTGAAGGTGGCAGTGGAATAGGATTTGCCGGTGACTTTTGGATTTGGGCCAGGTAATGTGAATGTGGCAGATTCCTTGGGTTCCCCATCCCTGTGGAATAACGGACACCAAGCCAGAAGGAGGTGCCAAGAATAGACCACGAGGCCCTGAGCGGGAGACTTGGCACCAAATGCCCAGGGAGAGGACCCTGTCTCAGGGAGAGGGTGCACATGCGTACATGTGTCTTAAGCCTCGGGGAGGGCAGGTCAGCCCCTCGGAGGACTGTTCTGGAGGAGAGGCCCCTGGCAAATCAAAGGGAATACGGACTTCATTTGCTGGGATGGGCTGTTGGTTTGTGGCAAATTCTGCAGGGAGAGGTGGCTGGGGTCTTCCGCCTGTAGCGTGAGGGCTCCCGTGGGTCTCAGAGGGAAGGCAGGTCTTGGCGCCCCTGAACAAGTCCCAGGGCCTGGGGTTGTCCCTCTAGACCTCACTGGTCTCCGCTCTGTGAGGCGGGGAGGGGAGGGGTCAGTCATTCCGCCTCAGATCTGTAGATACTATTTTATTCTGTTAGTTGGCGTTGGCTCCTTATGTCCCCTGCTAGACTAACTCCAGGCCCAGCCAGGTCCCTGGCCTCTCAAGAAGATGGAATAGATATTCGTGGGCTAAGTAATTATCTTCTATAATGAAGGACTTCTGTAAAAAGAAAGGTCTTTGGTGGAAAGTTGGGTCGCCCAGTCTCTTGATTGGGTTGGGGTTGGATGTAGCCCAGGGCTCGCCATTTTCTTTTCCTTTCTTTTTTTTTTTTTTTCAATTTTTTAAATATTTATTTTTGAGAGAGATAGAGTGTGAGAGGGGGAGGGGCAGAGAGAGGGGGAGGGAGACATAGAATCCAAAGCAGGCTCCAGGCTCCAAGCTGTCAGCCCAGAGCCCGATGTGGGGCTTGAACTCCCCAACTGCAAGATCATGATCCGAGCCGAAGTCGGAGGCTTAACCGACTGAGCCACCCAGGCGCCCCCAGGGCTTGGCATTTTCCATAGGAGGTGCCCTGTTGCCTGAGGAGGTAGTAAAAACTGTAGGAAAAATGTCCCAGGCCACAGAACAACCTGGAGGTGGATGCCCTAACCTCTGGAAGGTGCCGCAGACAGGACCTTCTCATCCGCATTGAGCTGATGTTACGGTCTCTGGCAGGAACGGGTTCTCTGAGCCCCAATGGCGCCTTGAATGTGTTTCTCCCAGTGTGACCCAAATAAAAAGAGGTGTGTCCAGTGGTTAGGCAGGGACAGAAATGAAATACTGAGTGGTCAGGTGGGCAGAATCTTATTAGGCAGTCAGATGACCTGAGTTCTGGAGCCAGCCCTGCCATAAACTGGTGTGAGCTAGGCCACGTCCTGGTCCTCCCCGAGCCTCTGTTTCCTCAATGGTAAGATGAGGTATGTTGGGCAGGGTTCCAATAGGGTTCCAACAGGAAGCAGGTGCACACTCAAGAGGGGTGATTTGAGAACACGACTGCTGACAAAGCTGTGGGCAGAGCAGAGGAAAGGCACAAGGGGTGTGCAGTGCCCTGGGCTGACTGGCACTGGCCTGTTTCCAGCCCTGGACCCAAAGGGGCAAGGAAGGGAGAGTGGAGAGAGAGACAGGGTGTGTGTGTGAGGGGACAGGATCACCCGCCAGGAGCTGCGACCTTTAGAACCCAGGCAGCCTGAGGCGGCCCTGCAGGGACCGGCCAGTCCAATGATCACCCAGTCTCATTCTCTTCCCTCCCATCTGCTGCTGGGGCTCCCCATTGGCTGAAGGCTGGCAGAGGCGGAGGACAAGGCTCCCCATGGATGCCATCCATGCAGGTCTGCCCCCTAGGCCCCAGAGCAGGCTGGAGAGTGATGGGCCGGCGGGGCGGTGGTGGGCGGGGACGGTGTAGAATGGGCAACATCCAGTCCAGCCCACGCGGGATGGACTATTCCAGCCCTGGGATAGACGGTGAGAGGGGGGCAGGCCCAGGGGCAGGCACGCGTTGATTCCTGCTGATATCCTGGGTCTCTGCTCTCGCAAGGCAGGGCCTCCCCTGCTTGCTCAGAGGAAGGTGGCAGTCATTCTCCCGTGGAGCAAATTTCCAACCGAACCTGGTCCTGGAGGAGGCGGAGGACCATCTCCCTCCCAGCGCCGGCCAGCGCCGCCATCCGTCACTCTGCCAGCCGCGTGAAGTAATGATAGATTAGTGCACATTAGGCCTCCCATCCTGCAGGCCTAAAAGCCGGGGCTTTACCAATCAGTGAGGGGGGAAGCAGTGCGAGGTGAGTGGGGCTCCGCGCAGGGAGCTGGAGGCGCCGGGAATTAATAAGCACTTGGAGACGGCAGGGATATTGAACTCATTCCTTAAATCAATCCTTAACCAAGAAGGATGAGGGAATGAGATTTGGGACAATTAGTGGGTAATGACGACCTTGTGAAAGGAGCTATTGACAAAGGGTGTAAAGGGGGGGGAGCAGGTGGGTGGCGGTAGGGGGATTGGAAGAAAGTGCCAATGGCAGTGAGTCCACAGGTCGTGACCCTCCTGGAGGGGAGGGGGGTTGGGTGGGGGTGCGGGTGCTCCCCGTGTGGCCTTCTTACTGGGTTAGAAAGAGAGACCTCGACAAGGTGGCCTTCTCCTCCTCCCACCTCTCCATCACCTTCTCCAGAGACCCCCAACATGCAGAGCCCTTGACGGTGGAGGGTTAGGGTCCCTGCATTCGGGACAGACCCCAGCCTCGTTTCGGGTGACAGAGCCGCAGTCCTCTCTGTCCTCAGAATCTCGGGAGACTTTGTGGCAAGGGGCTTTCTCACTACCTTCCATGAGCTCTGGTGGTCCGGGAGCGGGACCAGGGTCCCCGAGGCGAGGGCCTTGTCCCTCCCACATTGGTGGGAGCCCAATCCTCCTTCCAGCCCTGGCTTTTCTGCTCCTCTCATCTTTTTGGCCTCCTCTCACTGGTCGGATATCTGTGCAGCCTGGCCTGAGGGGTCCGGCTGAAACACTGGCTGTCCTCCTTCCCCACTGAGCCTCTGCACTGTGGTCCCCCAGACTCTAACAGCAGCCACAGCAGCACCAGAGGCTTTGAAGGAGGAACACCTCTGCTTTGAAGGAGTCTTCCTTCAGTGGCTTCCTCAGAAAGCAGAGCCTGAGACCAGAATTCAGAACACATGATTTATCCTTAGGAGGGCTCTTCAGAAAGAAACCTGAGAGGGAGGAAGGGAAGCAGAGTAGGGAAGGGGGAGGAGCTAAGTCAGGACATGGCCTCAGGCAAAGCCTAGCTGTGGCCTGTCCCCCTGGGGATGGTTCTGGAGTCTGAACCAGAACTCAGAGTGATCCCCTGGTGGGAGTGGGCCAGCCTTTTGTACTGATCAGTCATTGACTAAGAGGCATCAGGAAGGGGAACTCTCAAGCTCCTGGACAGGCAGGTGGCTCCAGTCAGCTGGGGACAGTTTTGGGGGTGGTGGGGGGTGAGATGGGGAGAGATGAGCTACAGCAGCCCACCCTCACAGCAGTGGGCAAGGGCACCAGAATGTTCGCTGTCAGAGCTTTTTAGAGCCCCTGTGGCCACCTCCTCTCAGTCTATAAGGGATGATTATAATTTGAATCCCTTCTATTTGTACAGCATCTCAAAAGATAGTGGACACTTGTACAAAATTATCTCCTTTTATCCTTGCAACTTAATTCACTTTGCAAGAAAGTTTTCATCTCCATT
Organism: Panthera pardus; assembly: GCF_024362965.1. Classification (NCBI taxonomy): domain Eukaryota; kingdom Metazoa; phylum Chordata; class Mammalia; order Carnivora; family Felidae; genus Panthera; species Panthera pardus. The sequence goes on from NW_026526810.1 coordinate 31,699,637, forward strand.
CTTCAGACAGGAAGCTGAAGCCCAGGGAGGCCAAATGAATGCCAAAAGACCGAGTGGGCGGGGAGGCTGGGACCCGAACCACTGGGGTCACTGTGTTGATTCAGTTCAGATGGGCTACCCCATTAGAGACACTGCTCTCTTAGCGGGAGGAAGAAATGACCCTCGGTAGAGCGTGTTATTAGTGTCTTGCATATACTTCCTCCACTTACTCACTGCCCTCTTAGCTAGCTAGTCTCCTCTGCAAAACTTGGGCATCTGAGAACTTTCCTCTCTGGGCAGGACCCCTGCGGGTTGAGAAGCATCAGGAAGGAAGCGTCATCTTGGCGCCATTGCCGTCCCCAGGTCTTCCTCCGTCTGCCCCGTCTCTGCCTATTGCCCACCCCGGCTCTACTCAAGCCTCATCCTCACTATTATCATTATTATTGTGATGCTAGGGGAGAGGCCTCTGCATCTTTAATGCAGACGTTCAGATAGAAAGATAACCAAAAGGAGCCACACTTAATTTAAAATGACACATTAGGTTTCCTTCTGGATTTTTTTTTGGGAAGACCGTCTCTTAGTAAATTACATCTGACAACCTAAAATAAATTGTGCACGAGATTTATGCTTTCTGTGGGCTTGCAAAGCCTAGCTCCCGAGAGAGCAGGGTGAAGGGAGCCTCTAGAAGGACCGGCTAATTGCAAAACTTAACTGTGTGTGACTTGCCCGGATGGGCCGGATGCTGCCTCTCCGGCTGCTGCCCTGCCTGCGGGCAGGAAGGTAGGGGACAGCACTGCCGGAGTCTCACCCAACGACCTGGCGTCAGGATGGAGATGTTCTGGTCTGGGATCCCTTCTTTTCAAACATTAACCATAAAAAATAAAATGAAACAAACGGGGCAGGGAAGCTTTAGATAAGGAACCAAGGACGTGGCATCTTTGAAAGTTTTCCCAACGGAGATGTCAGTGTTAGCTGAGACCGCCAGAATTTACTTTAGCTATTACTATGGATGAATAATTATGGGCAAGCCAGCAAGTACTGTGGGTTCACGGCAGGTTAATTGGGAATAATGGGTTTCATTCCAAACGGTGAGAAATGATATTTGAGGGGGGTGGGGGGAGAGAGAGAGAGACAGACAGGCTTTGCTTGCCCTCATTGATTGCTGGGATGTCCTTTCCTCGTGCATTTGGCTCTGCTGGTTCTGGCCTCTGGAGTTGAGACATCTGGGCCTGGGTCTTTGTTGGGCAGAGGGTGGAGGGGGGTGTGGGATGGAGGCTGAAGCCAGTGAGATCGGGTGGCTTGTTTATATCGCTTCCCCTTCCTGAAAGTGGGATGGGCGACCTGGCATGTGATCATTCGGCACATGTGTCTCCAGTGCCTGGGATGAGCAAGATCTCCTGGGCCTGGGCATCTCCCCGCGAGTCTGCACAGTGGTGAGCGGGAGAGACACAGAGTGAGGGAGGCAGGCATTGACAAGATCACTCTAGTCAGATGAATATACGATGCCAGTCACAAATGCCAGCTACATAGGTGATTTTAAATTTGCTTGCAACCTCATTAAAAAAGATAAAAAGAGGGGCACCTGGGTGGCTCGGTCGGTTAAGCATCCGACTCTTGGTTTCGGCTCAGGTCGTGATCTCACAGCTTTGTGGGATCGAGCCCCACATCGGACTCTGTGCTGGCGGAGAGGAGCCTGCTTGGGATTCCCTCTCTCCCTTTCTCCCTCTGCCCCTCCCTCACTTGAGCCGTCTCTGTCTCTCTGAAAATAAACACATGGATAAAGATTTTTAAATAATTTAAAAAAAGATAAAGAGAACAAGCAACATAAATAATATATCTTATTTAACCCAGTATATCCAAAATATTGCCATTTCAACAAGGAATCAATATAGACATTACTAAGGAGGTATTTTATATTTACGGTGCATCTGGATTCATATTAGTCACATTTCAAATGCTCAATAGCACATCTGGCCAGTGGCTACTGTATTGGACAGCGTAGGGTGGATCATCACTAATCTTGCACACACGCACACACACACGCACACAGTGTGGTGAGGGCTGCAGAGGAGAGGCTCACAGAGCGTTGAGCAGGGGCAGGGGCTAGAAGGGTCAGAGCCGCAGTCCGGAGGATGGTCAGCAGTTACCAAGGCCAGGGGTTTGAGGGAAAAGCATGCCCGGCGGTGAGAAGTACAAGTGCAAAGGCCATGGGGGCTGGGGGGTTGGAGGAACCGAGAAGGCCAAGTGGCCAGAACGGGGGAGCTATAGGGGAGGAGCAGTGGAGGTGACTGCTGGCCGGCGGGAGCCTGCATGGCCTTTGGGGGCAGCCTGAAGATTTGGGTCTTATTATCAGAAGGGAGCTGGGGAGGAGGCGTCCTCAGGAGCCATGGGATCAGGGCCGCTTTCTGAAGCCGGTTCTGGCTGCTGGGAGGAGCGTGGTTGAGGGGGAACGCAGGGGGCCCCTCAGGCAGCATTGCAGCATTTCACCTCCTGAGGGGGTGCTCCCTCTAGAGGGCTAGAGGCTGCATCTCCTGGAGGCCAGGGCCTGGTGGCTGCCCGCCCCCCACAGAAACCAGGCTGAGAGGCACCAATACAAGAAAAACTTGCCTGTGTTTAGAGTAGGTCAGTGCAATTTGCCCTGATGTTAGGACTCCAGGGGGGTATTTCAGCTCCTCTTCCTTGCCATGCAACCTTGGACAGATCTCTCCGCCTCCAAAGGCTTTCTTCTGCTGTAAAAACAAATTGGGGGGGGTGGTGATATGTAGGCCAGAGGTCTAAAACCTCTGGATAGGGTTCCCCTCTGGGTTGCCTTGGGTACCACTTCCTTTGTTCTGGTTGGCCCTGGACTTGGAAGGTTTCTTTTTCTGATCCCAGGAGTGGGAGTGGTGGTCCAGCACCCTGGAGCTGTTTGCCCCTGTCGAGAGGCCCAGCTCTGCTGTGACTCTGACCACTGAAGCCGTGTGGCCATGACAGGCAGGGCCGGGACTGGGAGGCAGAGTCCATGTGAAGAGAGACGATGCCCCTTGGTGCTCTGGGCTGGCGGCAGCCACAGTGGCCGTGACCAAATTCATTGTGTCCGGGGGAGGGAGGATGGGATGCATGGCAGGGAACCAGAAAGCCACATGTCATGTTCTCCACCCTGCAGCTGTAGGAGTGTACACCGTCTTTCTCTTACACATTCACTCAGCAGATATCTATCCAGGGTTGCTCTGTGCCAGGCAGCATGCCAGGTGCTGGAGATGCCGGGGTGAGTGAGGACAGGATCAGGGAGAGCATCTTGGAGGAGATGATTTGAACGATGAGCAGGAGGCAGACAGGGGAAAATCCGGGGAAAGAGCTTTCCAGGCAGAAAGGACGGTCCGTGCAAAGGCCCTGAGGTGAGGAGGAGTCTGCCTTGCTGGAGGAATGGATAGAAGATGCCTCAGGATGGAGAAAGAGAACCGGAGGGGGTGGTGTGAGATGACCCCAGAGAGGTGAGCGGGAGGAAGATCACAGGGGGGGCCTCCAAGGCCTAGGAGGGGATTTGGATTTCAGTCCAGTTGTGAGTGAAAGACACTGAAGGATTTTGAATAGCAGAACAGGGTGGTCTGTCTGCTATATTTAAAGCTCTCTCTGGCTGCTGGGTGGGGAAGCATAGGCCAGGTAGGAAGCTTCTGCAGTATGAACAGTGGTACCCTCCTCAAGGTGGCAAACCAGGGGGCAGAGGAGCGCAAGGGAGAACCAAATTCTGTTTTGTTCGTGTTGAGTTTGAGAAGCCTGTTAGCCATCCGAGGGAAGGTGGTTATGGATCTGGAACTCTGGCCAGGGCCCCACTGCCATAAATGTGGTGTTGTTAGCGTACTGACAGTGTGTAAAGCCTGCGATGGGCCAGTTCGCCCAGGAGTGGACACCTGTTGATGTGGAAGGACGTCATGGCATTCTCTCGCTCTGCCAGGCAGGGCCACCGCCGGCACCCGCAGCAGTTTTCCCAAGGGCACCGTCCTGGGCCCCAGCCACGCCTCTTCCCCAGTCGCAGGAGTCTGTGGCCATTCCTGTGCAGAGCTGAGTCTGGGCAAGGTGTCTCTGGCCTGGCAGGACGTGGAGGGTGGAGGAAGAGAGGCCACTCCTTTGGTCGTCTGAGTCCTTCCCTGCACCCTGTCATTACTGCAGCATCCACAGGGGAGCTGGCAGCTTTCGTTTCTGGCTTTCCCCACAAGTCCCCTTCTGCTCAGCCTGGAAGATAGGGGACACGGAGAGAGGCAAGAGGAAGGGAAATAGAAAAGCAGAGACTGAGAGAAGGGCAGGAGGAAGCCCCGGCAGGACTGCTGAGAGACCAGGAAGGGCCCAGGGACACCTGGAGAGATCCGGGGAGGGCAGAGGTCATAGGACACGGAAGGGGAGGGGAAGGACAAAGAGAGAGGGTTTAAAAAAATGTTCCTTTCTCTCTCTGGTGCTAGTGTTGGTGACTAGCTCCCTTTTCCTACCTGCCAAGTAAGCGCCGTGCCTAATCTCATAAGTAAAGCCATGTGAAGCTTTTAGACGAGGTCAGCTACCCTGTGGATACCCACCACACGCCAGGAACTTGACCTACTCTCTGAACTTCACGTTACCTTCAGACCAGCGGATCAGAAGGTCGATAGAATCTGCTGGAGAGCACGGGGATTTAGAGTGGCGGGGGTGGGATTCAAACCTGCCCCTGCCAGACGCTAAGTCGGGCCCCTGTGCCATCCCGCTCCACTTTTGGTTCATTTCTCTCAGCAGCTGAGCCCAAGTTCTTGAAAAAGTAGGGCTTTAGTAAATATCGTTTCCAAAGTGCTGTGAGGGTGTTACCCTAGTTTGGGAAGGTGAATCCACACGCCCTCAGAGAAGGTGGCTGGCTCTCCTGAGTCTCCCAGCCACTTGGAGCCCGAGCTCTGGCAGGAAAGCTGGCTTGCGCTGTGCCGTACCTCCTGCCCCAGACCTTCTCCCCGGCGGGCACAGCTGTTGGCAGCTGCAGGTACCTGCCTGGGATTGGCAAACAGATGGCCCCGGGTTTCTGGGACAGCGCCAGTGCCAAATGTTCTCTCTGGTTGTCAGACAAATGCACTGCTTTTTAGTTCAGAAATTATGGAGCACCCTGTGCATGGCTGTAAATCCTGTCAGCTCTTGTAGGCTCTGTCCCAGAGAGGTGTGGTCCCTAGAGAGGCAGGATGGTAATTTTTAAAGGCTTGTTGAGGCCCAGGTTTGGGGTCTGAATGGACTCTGGAAGGGCCATCTCTAGAAGTTGCCCACTGGCCCAAACTCCACAAAGCCCATAAGAGACATGTCAGACGTGGTGAGAAAGATCCAGTGGGTCAGGAATTATTGTCCCCATCTTATGAGTGTGGAAAATAAGGCTCAGAGAAAAGGTGTACTTGCCCGGGGCCCTTGGCAAGTTGGAGGTGAAGCTAGAACTTGAACCCAGGTCCCCTAACTCTTGGTTTAGTGGTCTCTCTACTACCCCATCCTCCAGGAGAAAGACCTTTCAGGTAGGTGCAGCAGGACTGCTGTGTACGACCAACCAGGTTGTACACTGCATAATTTCATTCACATTGGCAATGATGTGAAAGGTGCCTGCAGAGTTGTGTGGTGCAATGACTCTGGGTCTAGGGCAGTCTGGCCCTTCTCTGTCCATTGGACTTCTACCTTCAGTCCTTCCTGGTACTACAATAGAAGATCTAGGAAGTTTGTCCACTCCCAGCCTCCAGAAGTAAGTGTGATGGGTCCACCTTGATGTTTCTAGTTTTGTTCAGGCCACACTGGGTCCCCCGGGCATATGGTCCTTTCTCCCCACCCTGCTCCCGGGTGTATGGTTCTTTCTCATTTGCTCACTCAGCACCATTTGCTTAGGGGTGGGACTTGAGGGAGGTGAGTTTGGGGACTCCGGTTGGAGGTGAGTCCAGTTGAAGGCCGTATTTAGGGCTGCTTTCTTTTTAGTCTCTTCCGTCTCCCCCACCCCACCACTTGCATCCCTGGAATGAAACATGTGACATGAGCTCTTCTCTCCTCTCTCTCTCTCTCTCTGTCTCTCTCCCTCTTTCTTTCTTTTTTTAATTTACATCCAAGTTAGTTAGCATATAGTACAATAATGATTTCAGGAGTAGATTCCATTGATTCATCCCCTACTTGTAACACCCGGTGCTCATCCCAACAAGTGCCCTCCTTAATGCCCCTTACCCATTTAGCCCATCCTCCCACCCACAACCCCTCCAGCAGCCCTCAGTTTGTTCTTTGTGTTTAAGAGTCTCTTATGTTTTGTCCTCCTTCTTGTTTTTATATTATTTTTGCTTCCCTTCCCTTATGTTCACCTGTTCTGTATCTTAAATTCCACATATGAGTGAAGTCATACGATATTTGTCTTTCTCTGACTTATTTCGCTTAGCATAATACTCTCTAGTTCCATCCACGTTGTTGCAAATGGCAAGATTTCATTCTTTTTGATTGCCGAGTAATACTCCATTGTGTATACATACATATACATATACCACATCTTTATCCATCGATGGGCATTTGGGCTCTTTCCATACTTTGACTATTGTCGATAGTGCTGCTATAAACTTTGGGGTGCATGTGCCCCTTCGAAACAGCACACCTGTGTCCCTTGGATAAATACCTAGTAGTGCAATTGCTGGGTCATAGGGTAGTTCTATTTTTTTTTTTCGTTTATTTTTTTATTTTTGAGACAGAGAGAGACAGAGCATGAACAGGGGAGGGTCAGAGAGAGGGAGACACAGAATCCGAAACAGGCTCCAGGCTCTGAGCTGTCAGCACAGAGCCCGACGTGGGGCTCGAACTCACAGACCGTGAGATCATGATCTGAGCTGAAGTTGGCCGCTTAACCGACTGAACCACCCAGGCGCCCCGGGTAGTTCTATTTTTAACTTTTTGAGGAACCTCCATACTATTTTCCAAACTGGCTGCACCAGTTTGCATTCCCACCAGCAGTGCAAAAGAGATCCTCTTTCCCCACATCCTCACCAATATCTGTTGTTTTCTGAGTTGTTAATTTTAGCCATTCTGACAGATGTGAGGTGGTATCTCACTGTGGTTTTGGTTTGTATTTCCCTGATGATGAGTGACATTGAGCATTTTTTCATGTGTCAGTTGGCCATCTGGATGTCTTCTTTGGAGAAGTGTCTGTTCATGTCTTTTGCCCATTTTTTCACTGGATGATTTGTTTTTTGAGTGTTGAGTTTGATAAGTTTTTCGTAGATTTTGGATACTAACCCTTTATCTGATATGTCATTTGCAAATATCTTCTCCCATTCCGTCAGTTGCCTTTTAATTTTGCTGATTGTTTCCTTCGTTGTGCAGAAGCTTTTTATCTTGATGAGGTCCCAATAGTTCATTTTTGCTTTTGTTTCCCTTGCTTCCGGAGGCATGTTGAGTAAGATGTTGCTGCGGCTGAGGTCAAAGAGGTTTTTGCCTGCTTTCTCCTCGAGGATTTTGATGGCTTCCTATCTTACATTTAGGTCTTTCATCCATTTTGAGTTTATTTTTGTGTCTGGTGTAAGAAAGTGGTCCAGTTTCATTCTTCTGCGTGTTGCTGTCCAGTTTTCCCAGCACCACTTGCTGAAGAGACTGTCTTTATTCCATTGGCTATTCTTTCCAGCTTTGTTGAAGATTAGTTGCCCATACGTTTGTGTGTCCATTTCTGGGTTCTCTATTCTGTTCCACTGGTCTGAGTGTCTGTTTTTGTGCCAGTACCATACTGTGTTGATGATTACAGCTTTGTAGTATAGCTTGAAGTCTGGGATTGTGATGCCTCCTGCTTTGGTTTTCTTTTTCAAGATTGCTTTGGCTATTCAGGGTCTTTTCTGGTTCCGTGCAAATTTTAGGTTTGTTTTTTCTAGCTCTGTGAAGAATGCTGGTGTTACTTTGATAGGGATTGCATTGACTGTGTAGATTGCTTTGGGTCGTGTCGACATTTTAACAATGTTTGTTCTTCCAATCCAGGGGCATGGAATCTTTTTCCATTTTTTTGTTATCTTCTTCAATTTCTTTCATAAGCTTTGTATAGTTTTCAGTGTATAGATTTTTCACTTCTTTGGTTAGGTTTATTCCCAGGTATTTTATGGGTTTTGGTGGCATGAGCTCTTCTTAAATATGACGCATCTGTTCCTCCTGTGCCGGGGTGGGGGGAAGAATTTATAGGTGAGAAACCAGCAGACTGATCTTCACTCTGCTCCAGTGGTCAGGCTGTCGCTGATTGATGCCCCGAGTACTGCACTGCCTGGACGGCTTCTTTTTATGGGCTCCGCCCGCCTTCCCATAACTCAGGAGGGAGGCTGTAAATCCTCAGGGGTGGCAAAGCAATCCTCTATTAGGACAGCCACCTGGAGTTCCTGGCAAGTCCCTCTAGCCAGCAACACATCTCACTGTCAGAGCAGTTGTGAGCAGAGGGGACGTGCCCAGGACAGGGAGCCAGGAGATCCGGCCAGCTCAGAAGCTCCAGGCTGGCAGGGGCCGGTCAAAGTCACCTGGTGCAAGTGTTCAACCTGTGCATTCCCTCTGCTGATGGGGAGCTCACTGTTTACCAGCACATCCGTCTTCGGAGAGCCCCTCCACTTTAGCCCCTCCACCAGCACTTTAGAAAAGAGAAGAGCTTTTTCTTCTCTTAAGCTGGAATCCTTCTTCCTGTTATTTCCATCTTATTTCTTTTAATGTTTTTATTAAATATTTTTTCATGTTAATTTATTTTGAGAGACAGAGAATGAGAAGGCGACGGGCAGAGAGAGAAGGAGAGAGAGAATCCCAAGCAGGCTCAGCACTGTCAATGCAGAGCCGGATGCGGGGCTTGAATTCACAAACCATCAGATCATGATCTGAGCCGAGATCAAGAGTCAGACCCCTATCTGCCTGAGCCACCAAGGTGCCCCCTTCTTATTTCTCTTCCTTGGGGCCAAACAGAAGGAATTTAAAGATGGAGTGGTGGCTGTGTTTAACTTCTCTGCTAGCTTCAGAACCCAGTTCATTCAATTTTCACTACAACCAACTGATTTTTTTTAATGTTTATTTATTGTTTTTGAGAGACAGAGACAGAGCATGAGTGGGGGAGGGGCAGAGAGAGGGAGAGAGGGAGACACAGAATTGGAAGCAGGCTCCAGGCTCTGAGCTGTCAGCACAGAGCCTGATGTGGGGCTCGAACCCATGAACCATGAGAGCGTGACCTGAGCCAAAGTCAGATGCTCAACCAACTGACCCACCCAGGTGCCCTGCAATCTTTTTTTTTTTTTTTGTAATAACAAACATGTTATAGTAGCTTAATATTGAAGCAGAATGGAATAAGCCTGAATGGGCGGGCAGAGTCCCCTAGATTTTTCCTTCTTTCCCCTGCTCCCTAACATGATGTGATGGATGCAAAGATGGAAGGCTGTAGGACCTGGAATCCATGCCTCAGCATTTCCCTTTGTTCTAGCCTTTGTTGAACCTGGTGTTTTTCCGACTTTAGAAAGCATACACATTATGTTACCGTGGTGTATTACATACTCCACTTCACGGGTGGTTTAAGAGATTTGCAAGGGTAATTCTGACTGTATGCAGTGTTTCCCTTACATGAGGACTTTTCAACTTAATTTCCACCCAAGAAGTGACTCAATCATGTTTCTTTTTCTTTTTCTTTTTTTTTTTTTTTTCATTTCCTTTCCCTTAAACATTTTCCCCTTTATTTCCTTTCCTACTGAGGTATAACTTACAGGCCGTGAAGTGTATAAATCTTAAGTGCACAGCTCAATGAATTTTTCCAAATCGATACACCTGTGTGGCTCCCACTCAGCTCAAGATCTAGAACATTTTTCTTCTCACCCTGGATGGGTTGCTCATGCCCCTTCCCAGTCAATGCCACCTCCCCTCCCAGAGGTGACTGTCACTGCCTACTCTTGAACCTTATATAAATGGGATCGTGTAGTCAGCCCGCTGTCTGACTTCTTGCGCTCAGTGAAACACCACATTGTCGTATGTGGCTGTAGTTCTTTGCATGGTGCCGTGTAGCATTCCAGAAGCTACACCACCCTACGTTATTTAAAGGCGGTGACTATGGGCTGTTCTCTCTAGGTCTAAATAATCTTTTAGTTGTGATAAAGTATGCATCACATGCAATTTACTGTTTTCCAACCTTACTTCTCGGCACGGCCAGTCCTGACCCTGGCCTTTGCTCCCCTCACACGCCGTCTGTTCTGCCTTGTGGCGCTTATCCTGGTGTGGTTCTGTGTTTTCCACATTGCTGGCAACAAGCCAGCAGCGGGTCATTGCAGCCATTCAGTGGTCGCCAACTCGCCTTTTAACAATGGGAAAATACAAAATATTCGATCACCTCATGTCAAGTAAAGGCACATAGAGCTGTGTGGAGCCTTTGTTTGACACATATACGTGGATACGTGCATTCGTGTCCAGTGGTTCCCCGTATCAAGTGTACTTCTTTTTATGGGTTGTTTTCTGAAGCGCGGAAGCCACTGGTTTGGTGGTCTGTGAGGCACTTCCACGTTCCCAGAACCAGCAACAGTGATTGCCCAAGGTGGGTGCTCACTGAATGTGCCAGAGAATCGATACATGTCTGTCCGAGTGTCCCTTCCTCCAGCTCCCTAGGTCTTTCTTCTCCTTCTCCTTCTCCTTCTCCTTCTCCTTCTCCTTTTAAATGTTTATTTAATTTTGAGAGAGAAAGAGGGGGGAGGCAGGGGCAGAGAGAGAGGAAGACACAGAATCCAAAGCAGGCTCCAGGCTCTGAGCTGTCAGCACAGCGGGGCTCGAACTCACAGACGGCGAGATCGTGACCTGAGCTGAAGTTGGACGCTTAACCGACTGAGCCACCCAGGCGCCCCGATCTGTGTCTTTTTGACTTGGATTCGGGCCTCCAGCAGCGTCTGGTGTGACCCAGACAGAGAGGGGCTGGCACGCTCATTTAAAACAGGTCCATGAAGACGTACATGGAGATTGTACTGTTAGCTTTTCAAGTGAACACATCCCTCTGTTGAATTTCCCACTATGGCACATTCCCGGGCTTCTTCACTCACGTGACTGCCCTGTGTCTCCTCGTGAAGGGCTGTGCTGTTGACATTTTGGATCTCAAGTGAAGCCCCTTGCATTTATCCCTGTTATGTTTCATCTTCTGCCATTCCATTCATTGCTCCGGCCCGTCAAGAGCTTTTGAGATCCTCATCCCATTCTGTCGGGTCTCATATTATTCAAGGATCTTGTGAGCCTGTGCTCTGGGTGTTTGTCCAAGTCACTGGGAAATACGCTGAAGACCTCATATCTTCATCCTGCAAGCCTGCCTTCAGGATGGCGGTGTCCTCCTGGTGGGCATGCCTTAGGCTGCCTTTCCGTCTGCCTGCAACACGCCTCCCCTTAATACCTGCTCGGCTGGCCCCCTCACCTCCTCCCAACCTGTGATCAAATATCACCTTTGTGGTGAGGTCTAGAACACTCTGTGTCAAGCGTAACCCCTTCACCCAGCTCTGCCATTCCATGCCCCCTTCCTTGGTTGTGTTTTTGCCAGGGTGCTTATTACCATGTAACATGTATATCGTTATTTCTTTTCTTTTAAAAATTTTTAAAAAATGTTTATTTATTTACTTTTGAGAGAGAGAAACAGAGAGAGAGAGGGAGAGAGCCCTAGCGGGGGAGGGAGAGAGAGTGAGGGAGATACTCAGAATCCAAATCTAAGCTGTCAGCACAGAGCCCGACACGGGGCTCGAACCCACGAACCATGAGATCACGACCTGAGCCAAAGCTGGACGCTTAACCAGCTGCCACCCAGATGCCCCTCACTTATTTATTTTCTTAATCCCTTCCTTCTCCCCACTAGAATACAGGTGATTTCTGGGCACACGTGTGTGTGTGTGTGTGTGTGTGTGTGTGTGTGTGTGTGTGTACCCGTGTCTCCTTTTAGTGCCAAGGACATTACCTGGTATGTAGTAGGCACTCAACAAATACTTGTTGAATGGATGAATGAATGAATGATTGAATGAATGACATTAGTAATTACCCCCACCGATTAGAGTATCTGAAATAAATAGAGGTATCTATTTCTCACGGAGCAAGTTTCCTGCAGGTTCAGTATCTGCATCTGGCCAGGTGGTTCCACAGTGAGGAACTAGGCCTTATCATCTTTGACCACCATCCTTGCACATTGGTGTGTTGCCTCATCGTTGCAAAGTGGCTGCTGCACCCTCAGGTATCATATCCATGTTCCAGTCAGGAAGTGGGGAGAGAGGGAAGCCTTTTCCTCACGAGGCTTTGTCCTTTTGTTTCGAACAGGAAGTTCTCCTAGCTGACTTCTTGGTACACGTTATTACCAGATCAGTGATGTGTGCCTACTCTTACACCAATCATTAGCCAAGGGGGATGAGATCACCAATCTTAACTCCTCCTTTGGGGCTGGTGCTCCTTCTGGGGTATAAGGGTCACCATCTATCATACAAGCAAATTGGAGTTCAATTAGCAAAGAAGAATGGGGAGAGGGAATGACTACGTTGTGAGAGAGATCGAACATCTTTCAGAAGACTTATTGTGCTGTTTTCACCTTTTCCTAATCCAGAAGAATTACAGTTGGTCTGACCTGCCTTATCTGCAGGGAGCTGGTGTCAGGCCTTGGTGACCACTGCGCCCCCTTCTAGGGCCTCTCTGGCCTCCCTTGATTAGCCCTCTGGAACGCAGCCCAGGTGAGACCCCGGTAATCCTTCCCACCAAAGCTCGCCCCCATCTTCTCAGAAACTTGCCTCCCGCAAAGGGCCCCCACAAGGTACGATGACATCAAGACCCATGTCCCAACGTCTGTTCTTCTGATCTGGTGAAGGCATCACTGTGCTCCCTCTGACATCTGGGCTCAGGCCTGAATCTTCCCCTTCATCTTCCCATGTGCCACGAGGTCCCTGGGGGTCCAGCTGTGGTGGGGGATGGTGGCGGGGTCGTGTAGAAGGTGTATCTAGAGTGACCACAGTCGTGAGGGTGCTGAATAACCTTTAAGGGTTTCCCCTCCACACTCCAAGTAATGGATTCAAAGCACCTACATGGCCCTAGACCTTAGGACTGGGGGGTTCTTGGTCTTTCTCTGGGTTCTGGGGCTCCTGGGCACAGCTCTGGGGGAAGGAGGGGAAGAAACGTATTTTGGGAGGGGCACAGTGGATGCCAGCACAGCCTGGCTTTGGCCGCCCGGTGGAAGACAGGACCCCCTGGGCATTGTGTGAGTCACTGATTCACCAGCTCCCTGCTGCCCCCTTTACTGCCACCCAGTGTTGATGCTCTCCCAGGCTCCCTGCCATATGTATATCTATTTATCTCACATTTTAAAAATCCATTCATCTGTCACTGGACCCTTCAGTTGTTTTCACGTGTTGGCTATTGTAGATAATGCTGCAAGGAACGCGGGGTGCGGATATCTCTTCGTGATAGTGGCTTTCCTTTCTTTGGATAAATACCCACAGGCAGAATTGCCAGATCGTAGGGTAGTTCTGTGTTTAACTTTCTGAGGAACCTCCATACTATTTTCCAGAGTGGCTGCACCAATTCGCATTCCCACCAACAGCGCACGAGGGCTCCCTTTCCTCCACATGCTCGCCAACACTTGTTATCTCTTGTCTTTTTGATACTGGCCGTTCTGACAGGTGTGAGATGATAGCTCATTGCGGTTTTGATTTGCTTTTCCCCGATGACTATTGACGTGGAACATCTTTTCATGTCTCTGTTGGCCGTCTGTATGTCTTCTTTGGAAAGGTGTTTATTCTGGCCCTTGGCCCATTTTAAAACTGGATTCTTCTTTTGCTGTTGAGTTGAGTGAGCTCCTTGTATATTTTGGATATCACCCCCTTATCAAATATACGGTTTGCAATTTTTTTCTCCCATTCTTTTAAGAGAGATGCAATCTAGGCTTGTCGGGAAACGCAGAGCTCAGGAGCCACAGCGTGGAGGACTTAGAAATATTTAAGTTGAAACCAGAGCCGGTCATCTGGCCTGTTTTAAAATGTGGATTCATGCCTGAGTGGGGAGAGCTATAGAAATGTGCCTGGGTGGCTCAGTTGGTTCGGGTCATGATCTCATGGGTTCGTGAGTTCGAGCCCCATATCGGGCTGGCTATCGTCAGTGCAGAACCTCCTTTGGATCCTCTGTCTCCCTCCCTCTCTGCCCCTCCCTCACTCTTTTTTTTTTTTTTTCAATATATGAAATTTATTGTCAAATTGGTTTCCAAACAACACCCAGTGCTCATCCCAAAAGGTGCCCTCCTCAATACCCATCACCCACCCTCCCCGCCCTCCCACCCCCCATCAACCCTCAGTTCTCAGTTTTTTTAATTTTTAATTTAATTTTTTTTAAATTTTTTTCTCATTTATTTTATTTTTTATTTTTTTCAATACATGAAGTTTATTGTCAAATTGGTTTCCATACAACACCCAGTGCTCATCCCAAAAGGTGCCCTCCTCACTACCCATCACCCACCCTCCCCTCCCTCCCATCCCCCATCAACCCTCAGTTTGTTCTCAGTTTTTAAGAGTCTCTTATGCTTTGGCTCTCTCCCACTCTAACCTCCTTTATTTTTTTCCTTCCCCTCCCCCATGGGTTTCTGTTAAGTTTCTCAGGATCCACATAAGAGTGAAAACATACGGTATCTGTCTTTCCCTGTATGGCTTATTTCACTTAGCATCACACTCTCCAGTTCCATCCATGTTGCTACAAAGGGCCATATTTCATTCTTTCTCATTGCCACGTAGTATTCCATTGTGTATATAAACCACAATTTCTTTACCCATTCATCAGTTGATGGACATTTCAGCTCTTTCCATAATTTGGCTATTGTTGAGAGTGCTGCTATAAACATTGGGGTACAAGTGCCCCTATGCATCAGTACTCCTGTATCTCTTGGGTAAATTCCTAGCAGTGCTATTGCTGGGTCATAGGGTAGGTCTATTTTTAATTTTCTGAGGAACCTCCACACTATTTTCCAGAGTGGCTGCACCAATTTGCATTCCCACCAACAGTGCAAGAAGGTTCCCGTTTCTCCACATCCTCGCCAGCAGATATCTGTAGTCTCCTGATTTGTTCATTTTGGCCACTCTGACTGGTGTGAGGTGATATCTGAGTGTAGTTTTCATTTGTATTTCCCTGATGAGGAGCATCTTTTCATGTGCCTGTTGGCCATCCGGATGTCTTCTTTAGAGGAGTGTCTATTCATGTTTTCTGCCCATTTCTTCACTGGGTTATTTGTTTTTTGGGTGTGGAGTTTGGTGAGCTCTTTATAGATTTTGGATACTAGCCCTTTGTCCAATATGTCATTTGCAAATATCTTTTCCCATTCTGTTGGTTGCCTTTTAGTTTTGTTGGTTGTTTCCTTTGCCGTGCAGAAGCTTTTTATCTTCATAAGGTCCCAGTAATTCATTTTTGCTTTTAATTCCCTCGCCTTTGGGGATGTGTCGAGTAAGAAATTGCTACGGCTGAGGTCAGAGAGGTCTTTTCCTGCTTTCTCCTCGAGGGTTTTGATGGTTTCCTGTCTCACATTCAGGTCCTTTATCCATTGCGAGTTTATTTTTGTGAATGGTGTGAGAAAGTGGTCTAGTTTCAACCTTCTGCATGTTGCTGTCCAGTCCTCCCAGCACCATTTGTTAAAGAGACTGTCTTTTTTCCATTGGATGTTCTTTCCTGCTTTGTCAAAGATGAGTTGGCCATACGTTTGTGGGTCTAGTTCTGGGGTTTCTATCCTATTCCATTGGTCTCTGTGTCTGTTTTTGTGCCAATACCATGCTGTCTTGATGATGACAGCTTTTTTTTTTTTTTTTTTAATTTTTTTTTTCTACGTTTTTTATTTATTTTTGGGACAGAGAGAGACAGAGCATGAACGGGGGAGGGGCAGAGAGAGAGGGAGACACAGAATCGGAAACAGGCTCCAGGCTCCGAGCCATGAGCCCAGAGCCTGACGCGGGGCTCGAACTCACGGACCGCGAGATCGTGACCTGGCTGAAGTCGGACGCTTAACCGACTGCGCCACCCAGGCGCCCCAGATGACAGCTTTGTAGTAGGGGCTATAGTCTGGGATTGTGATGCCTCCTGCTTTGGTCTTCTTCTTCAAAATTACTTTGGCTATTCGGGGCCTTTTGTTCCATATGAATTTTAGGATGGCTTGTTCTAGTTTCGAGAAGGATGCTGGTGCAATTTTGATTGGGATTGCATTGAATGTGTAGATAGCTTTCCCTCCCTCACTCTTAAAAATAAAAACGAGATGTGGGCCTCTCCTTGAAAGGGGTTTCAGGTGCCCAAAGATGAAGGAAATATTTGAGGAGCAGTGACTTTTCTGCTGTTCACCTTATCAGAGCTGATGAGGCCCATGCTTCCCAAACTTGACTGCTCATTAGGACCCTGGAGAAACTTTTAAAAATCTGGCTTCCTGGGCCGCATCCTTAGAGATTCCTGAGACTCCTGAGATGCCCATTACTTGGGCTAAGTGGGAGCCCAGGAACCTGCATCTTCTAGATCTTTCTCCCATGCTACTGAGGTGCTTTTGGTGTGTAGCCAGGTTTGGGACCTGACCCAGAGGTGGGATGCAAATGTGAGGACCTTTCCAGCAGCTGTTGCTGGAAGCTGGCACCCCAAGTCCTGTTCTCAGCCCAAGGGGCAAAGTGGGCAGACTTTGAGGATGCTGCTCTGAGGCTGAGTCCGGATGGTTCTATCTGATGGGAGGAGGGGACTGTATTTGTGTGAAGCCCGCCTTTGGAGAAGGAGAACTTTAAATGGTTGGCTGCAGTGAAACCAGATTTCATTAGCTTCCACACGAAGCTTCTGACTATTGACTCTGCACAGGAGAAGAGGGAGACCCGTGGGTGACGGCAACTCTGGACTCTGGATGTTCCTGGCAGTCCTTCTGGTTAGGGGTCGGGGGAGACGAAAACGAGGCAGGGCTTCAAAGAGACATTTTGAATATTTGGTCCCTTTTCCAGCAATGTGTCTCTCAAAGATGAATCTTTGGAGTCCGCAGCCACGTGTATTTCCAGCCGATTTGCAGGTTATTCACACAAGCGAGCATTTCTTCAGACGAATGGGGACCAGGACCCGTGGAGCCTCACCCAGAGAGCAGAGCGTTTCAGCGGGGCCCCTGCGGGAGGAGAAGCATCCGGGGATTCATTTAAAATCAAATCCTATTCCCCTGTTCCCGCTACTACCTGGGAGGTTGGCCTGTCTGCACAACCTCACACCCCTCTTGCATTTAAAGTAATAGGAAAAAAAGCCCCCTACTTTGCAGCGAAACTTTAACCTTCCCTTTGGAAATCACTCCAAAAGGTCAGAGCTGTGCTCCTGTACGTTTCCTGGGCGCAGCTGGGAACCGATTAAAGCAAGCTGCCAGCTCCGGCTTGTCAGCTTTGTCAGAGACAACTATATAAATTCTTTGTTATTCACTTTGCTGTGTATTATAAATATATTTATCTTCCTCTGTCAGGCGTCTGCAGGACAGGTGCGCGGGGGCTGAGAGGCCTGCTTAAGTGCTTCCGACGATGTCTTCTCTCGGGGACATTAGTGCGGGCGATGGGGGGAGAGATGGCAGGAGATTCCAGACCCAGGGCTGCCACAGGGTATGCGGCGGGGGAGGGGGAGGGGGAGGGGGTGTTGCTGGTGGGGCTGGAGAGACTGGTGGGCGCTAAGCCTGTGTGTGGAAGGTGCCCCTTCCCCGTCTCAGAGCTGATTTCCTGTAGCCAGCTTGGCGTGAGGCAGTGGGGTGTGTGATCTAGCCTCTGTGACACACACGTGGGTGTGTGAGGTGACGTCGGTGGGGCAGGACACTTCTACTACTTCACTCGCTTTGACTGAGTAAGGCAGAAGTGTTTGCTTTTTGTTTGCTCATTCAAGGATGAATACCCTTCTGCCAGTAGCGATCAGGAAAGTGAAGAATGGATATAGGATGGCTCCCTTGGGGAGTGAGGAGAGAGGGTGGCGGGGTTCGGCCAATAGAGGTCCCTCACCCTTGTGTGAAGTGTGAATGCCACGTACGTTCCGATTCGGAAGCTGTTAGCTGGCCTTCCATCCAGCTACTCCCCGCTAAGATCTGCGAGTGAGGCGTTGGCCTCATTTCTACAGATGGGGAGTCGTAAGGGTCTGAAAGGTAAAACGACTCTTCTATGGTCACTGGGTGTGGGAGGAGCGCGGGTCTGGCTCAGGGTCTGGGCTTCCCCTGGAAACATGGCATGGGGAGGAAGGGAGAGAGCCTCGAGGGGCAGGAGCTCATGCTAGAAGCCTCTAACTCATGGCTCTCAAGGCCTCATGGGAAGGGATGGGGCTGAGGCTTAGGGCGTTTCGCCCTGGCTCAGTGACCTCAGGCAGGTGTTTTTCTCTCGATCAACTCTCTTCTCTGGGTACACAGGGAATTGAACTGTGATGGCGAGGTTCTCTCAGCTCAGCTACCACTCACGTCTGGGATGCCCTGACTTAGACAGTGGTGGGCTCAGGCTCAGTCCCTGGGGGCTGGTATGGCCCACTGTGAGCTCCTTGGACCAGGGAAGACTTGAATTTCCTGTCTTATTCAGTAGCAGGGGCTAACGAAGGCAGAAAGAACGAGAAGGGGACAGGGATAAGGGTGCACAGCCACAGAGGCCGAAAGACTCCCAAACAGAGGGGCCAGAAGGAGCCTTGACACAGGAAATGGTATTCTTCCCCTCGCGGACCAGGCTCTGCTCTGACCTGGCACAGGGGCACAGCCCAGGCTACCAACTGTGTCTATCTCTGTAAGGAGCCTGGGACGTGCATAGGGAGGCTCCCTGAAGGGGGCAAGAGGAACCAATGATTCACAAGCTGCTAAGGTTTTGCTGGCCACTCTGAGTCTGCGGTTTGAAGCCCTGTACTGAGGCTGTGCTGGTGAGAAAGAGACTGATGTTTGTCATGAACATTCCATGGAGTACCATGGAACCAGCTTGTGGGAGGGTGCTGGGAGCAGCCAGAACATTCCACAGAATACTGTGCAACCAGCCTGTTGGAAGGTGCTGGGAGCAGCCAGAACATTCCACAGAGTACTGTGGAGCCAGTTTGTGGGAGGGTTCTGGGAGAAGCCAGAACATTCCATGGAGTACCATGGAACCAGGCTGTGGGAGGGTGCTGGGAGCAGCCAGAACATTCCACAGAGTACTGTGGAACCAGTTTGTGGGAGGGTTCTGGGAGAAGCCAGAACATTCCATGGAGTACCATGGAACCAGGCTGTGGGAGGGTGCTGGGAGCAGCCAGAACATTCCATGGAATACCGTGGAACCAGCCTGTGGGAAGGTGCTGGGAGCAGCCAGAACATTCCACAGAGTACTGTGGAGCCAGTTTGTGGGAGGGTTCTGGGAGAAGCCAGAACATTCCATGGAGTACCATGGAACCAGCCTGTGGGAGGGTGCTGGTAGTAGCCAGAACATTCCACGGAATACTGTGGAACCAGCCTGTTGGAAGGTGCTGGGAGCAGCCAGAACATTCCACAGAGTACTGTGGAACCAGTTTGTGGGAAGGTTCTGGGAGCAGCCAGAACTGGCAAGGGCATGGGAGATTCTGGCAGCGGAGGTGCTGAGCCAAGGGCCACTGTGAGAAGATCCACGCTGAGCTCCCTTCCAACCAGGAGACTCTGGGAGTCTGGGCCACATTTGCTGAGGGGACCAGATATGACCCAAATGCAGACATAGGTAGGCATTAAGACCCCATGATGCATCCACACTTCCTTCCCTGACTACTGCCCCAGCGGCTTCCTCCCAGGTGGGAAAAAGTGAGTGCTGGCTCAGCTGGTGGGGGCTACTCTGGGGCCCCATCACCCTTTCCCACCCCTTGCTTGGAAGAGCGCATTCACCATGAAAGCAAGTCATAGAGTCAAGGGCAAGAATGGAAACAGGGAGGGCGTGAGGGGGCTATTGCCAAGTGAGAGATGATGAGAAGAATCAAGGGTGACCTCTATGTAGGAGGGGTAGGCTTTTTGGAGAGGGTCGGTTTTGGGCACGTTAAATTTGAGCCATCTGTTAGACATCCGTGTAGGGAGATTGAGTAGGAAGGTGGAAACCTGTCTGGAGTTCACAGGCACAGCCCAGGCTAAGATTATAAATGTGGGAGTGATCGGTATGTAATAGATATTCCTTAAGGCCATGAGACCAGACCAGATCAGCCAGGGTATGAATATCTGACTCCTGGCCCCTTAACTAGTTTTTGTATCACATCCTAAATTCCGGGTGTGTTTTCTTGCAGGCTCACAATGCCCTTGTCTTAGGATTTACCCAACCTCTTTCCTGCCCACTGTCCCTGTGCTCATCCCAAGACAGATATGGGCAAATTCTTCAGCCGAGGGGCTCTCTCTCTCTCTCTCTCCATGGTCCTATGTTGGAGCCCTTACCCGGGAGGGTGGGCATCACTGTGCGTGTTCCACCCTCCTAGTTACTGCACAGCACGGCGACCTGCGAGCCCGGAGCTCGGCTCTGGTGACAGAGCCAGCATAGTGTGCACTGAGCAGTCCCGGGGCCCATATAGGCCCTGCCCTTAAGTCCCAGAATGACCTTAAGCAGCCTCAGTTTACACATCTGCCAACCCAAGGGTTGGACAAGATCGTCTCAGGGACCCCTTCAGATCTGACATTGTGAGTCTGTGATTCTAATTTGGTCCTTGGTTTCCCCTGAAGGGGAGCTTGCTGGCTATCAGTGAACTTGATGCTTCCCTGGGGAAAGAGAGTTTCCACTAGAGTAAACCAGGGAAGGAAGAGGTGTGTGTGTGTGTGTGTGTGTGTGTGTGTGATGGTTGTTAAAATATTGAACTACTTCCATACTGGTTGGTAAACAGCTGAGCTCCTGCCCCAGGTCACCTGAGGGCTGCCTCTCTGACCCCAAACTCTCCCCGGGGAGCTACCTTCACTGAAACTACACCAAGATCCATCACCTGAAAGGAGTACTTCCTGTCCCAACCATCCCTCTGCCCCACCAGTCGTTACAGATTTTGACTGTCACCCCAGTGCGCGTGTGTCTTCCTCTGGCAGGTCCCCGACAGACAGGCGGCATTTCAGAGGTGCCTCTGTCTCTCACATACCTACAGCGCTTTGCTTCTGGTTCCAGGAAAATAAACATGATCCCAGTAAATACAGATTAATAACCACATCTTTATGACAGGGGGCCAGAAGGAGTCTAATGTTGGAATCCCTGTGAAACCCCTGGATTATTTATAACCCAGATGTTGACAGATGTTGGATCGGGTATTTGAGCTGGTGGGCTTTTCCTTTCCTCTCTTCTCTGAAGACCCCGGGGTGCTGGTTAATCCTGCGGCCCCTTGGCTCCTGAGGGCCAGTGCCGTCTGCCACGATTCTGGAAGAGATGGTTCCTGGCGGGGCTGGCTTCCGGGGGAGAGAAGGAGTGCGCACCAGCACCAGCCAGCCAGCAGAGGAGCGGGAGGAGGGAGTAGCAGCAGTTCAGGTGTTAAACTACTGAGGTGGAAAATTGCTCTGACAGTTATGATGTTGTTGTTTCGGGCGGCAAGGGTTACGCTATCATTTACTGCAGCCACGCCCGCTGGCGCTGCTGGGCTGCCTGTCTCATGCAAAGCTGCTCATTGCCGGTGTCAGAGTAGGCAAGGGTTTTCACCTGTCTGTGGAGCAGTGGGGCCGCTGGAGAGCTGGTGGGCAGCCCGGCCCCAGGGGTGGCCGTCCTTGGGGTTGGCAGATCCCCGTGCATTGCTTCCCTGAGCTGCTGATGCCTGTCCCTGGGTCCTGGATCGGAACCCAGAGCCACCCAGTAGGAGGGGGCGGGGAGCTGGCATCTGGGGAGCACCTTTGTGGGCCAGGTGTTGAATATGCATGAGCTCCTGTGATTCTGTCTGCCACCCTGCCAGGTGAGGGTGACCGAGGCTTAGAGAGAAGCCGCAAATTGATCAGGGAGCACAGGAGGAAGACGGGAGCAGAGTTTGAGCCCAGGCTCTTGATTCCAAAGCCCCAGCCCCCTTACTTCTCCATTCTGCAGGTGCCTCCTGAAGAACCAGGTGGGAAGTGGCTCTTCTGTGCCTGGGAGAGCCTGGGCGTTGGGGTCCAACGGCCAAAGGGAGCAGG
Source organism: Panthera pardus (assembly GCF_024362965.1). NCBI lineage: Eukaryota > Metazoa > Chordata > Mammalia > Carnivora > Felidae > Panthera > Panthera pardus. The sequence goes on from NW_026526810.1 coordinate 31,721,622, forward strand.
AAGTGCTTCTTGGGATCACACCATGAGTCGGAGCTGGTTTCTTCCATGAGCATTTCATCACGCCAAGGAGAACCTGCCTTACTCTCCCCACCAGCCCATCCACTAAAGAGCTTTTATCGATCACCTGTTCAGCTCCAAGTAAGACGTCAGTGCTCTGGGGAATGTGGAAGCCATGTAAACCCGGCCTTTTCCCCTGAAGAGTGGAGAGCCTGGGCAGGAAGTGACAGAGAATGAGTGTGGAAAGGCGAGCTCGCGTGGTAGAGGTTCTCCTTCAGAGGACTAGGAGGGGGTGTGAAGGGGACTGAGGGTCAGAGGGGCATCTTGAGGATGGGAAGGAGAGGAGAGGTGGGAGTGCGGTTCATGCAGGCACAAGGAGGACACGCCTGTGAGCAGGCAGAGGCTCCAGCTGGGGGAAGCGGCTTCCTCTGAGGCCCGGGTCCCCCTGCCACAGCCTGGTCCGGAGGAGCTCATGCCCTGGGCTCTGGGTCACAGCTGCCAATCGTGAGTGCTGGTCGCCACTGCCGTCTAGAGTGGGGGCAGGCAGTCTGGGTTATGACCACTGGCTGCCCCCAGGGCCACGTGCATCCACAAGGCCACAGTGGGAGGACAGGGGTGGGGAGTCCGCTAATGACAAGATCGTGCCCCTGTGGGCTGCATTGTCCTGTCAAGAGAAGGGAGATTTCCAGAAAGCAGTGGAGACTTCAAGCATCCCTGGAGACAGGGATGGTCCAGAAAAAAGCACAGTCAGGCCCCCACTGGACTGAGGAGCAAGGGTTTGGGGAGGATGAACCTTGCCTTGTCCTCAGAGAGTCCCAGGGCCCCTCACCGTGTTAGGGGTCGGCCCAGGCTCCTGTGTAACCAAGTGCAGAATAATTTGTTTTCTCTGCCTTGGAGCATGGTGCCGGGAGGTGATTTACACCGCAGAGAAAAATCCAGAATCAGGTGGAGGTGGGGAAGCAAAGGAGGGGGATGTCTGAGCTCCAGTCCTAGCTGCTGTCCCTGCTTTTTGTGTCTTTATTTTGCCTCTGAGAAATAGGAACCCTCTTTCTAGCCCTTTCTGCCCCATGAGAGCACTAAAGATGCATTGAAGGGAAGGGTGTGAGTTGAAACCAAAGTGGGTTTTTATTGAACAAACGGGGACTCCGAGACACAGGAGGGTGCTTACCAGTCGCTACCTCGCCGTCCCTGGCAATAGGCCCATGTTTCCTAGGGAGCTGGAGGAGGGGGTGCATAAGGGGTTGGTGCTGTAGCACTGGGCCTCCCGGAGCAAAGATCCAGGCAAGGCAGGCGGCTGCCAAGGCTGAGTCTCGGAACCTGGAACAGGCAGGTGGGAGGGTGAGGGGGGTCCTGCAGCAGCATCAGCCTGCACTCTCCTCACCTTGGCCCTGCGTAGGGACTCTCAGTGCCTGCGATGGCTTTCAGGATGAGAGCCAGGCACTGAAGAGCACCTGGGCAGCAATGGAGTTGGGAGGGGGCCCCACCCCTTGTTCTACCCTCCCAGAGCCTGCCCTCCTTCCTGCTGTGAATGGAGCTCAGAGCCCTGCCCCTGGCCCCCAGGGAGAAGGGGGAAAGGGGCTGGGGCTCCCCGAGCTGGGATGACTCTCCCTGGCCGCTAGGAGCTCTTCTCTACTGGAAACTGGGGGTCCACCAGACCTAATGGCCCGTTCTGTCTGGGAGAGACATTTGCTCTGGGAAGTAGGAACTCCTGGGGTAGAGGGGTCGGGAAACTGAGGACTCCTCAGAAGACAAGGAAGTCAAGATTTCTCCCATCATTTCAGAGTCCAGGGATATCAGCCTGGAAGGAAGTGATGATCTGGGGTGGTGAGCTCTTTTGACAGATGAAGAAACCCAGACCCAGAGAGAGGAGTGATCTGCCCATGACTGGTGGCAGAACAGGATCTGAAGCCAGTGTCGTGATTTCTGGTCCAGGGCTGTCTGCCCCCGCATCCCTGCCTTCCCTCTGGTAGAGCTCCGTCTGGATAATGAGACCTTGGTTCTCCCAGGGGGCTCAGCTCCAGTGCAGAGAAGGCAGTGATGGCAGAGAGGTGCTGGCTCCTCCCTTCTGTCCTCCCTTCTGGACATGGGAGGAGTCTGAGGGGCAGAAGGTCTTTCTCTGGGGACTTTGGACACGGTTCTGTGGTTTCCCAGCATGCACCCTATGTTTTGGGAGGTGTCTCAGCTGACTGGGACCTTTCATTCCCACACAGGGAATTCCGAGTAAGTCCAAGGTATGAGGCTGGATACCCCTGAAATATTCCCAACGCATTTCAAGGCAAAAAGAGTACCTCCCCAAACCCTAAGACATTCCTTCCTTGTCCCTCGAATCTTTCCTAACGTCCCCCCAAATTAAGCAGGGTGAAGGTGGTGGAAAGCGGATGGGACTGATCATCTGACACCTGAGTTTTCTTCCCAACTTTGTCGTTGATAAGGGCCTTTCTCTCTTTGAGTCTCAGTTGTCCCACTTGAAAAAAGAGTGACTAGATCATGATTCAAAGTGTTCTTGCCCTCATACCGTGAGACTCTAACAGATTTCCGGGTGAACCTCGTCATTCACTGATCCATTCTTTCATTCAGCTGAGTCTTTATAGCATGCCTACGATGCATAAGGCACTCTCTTCATAAGGGACAGGTCTGCCTACCCAGGGACAAGGAGGGTGGGCTTCCTGAGGTTCCTGAGTCACCAAACTGGGGGGAAAAGCCCCTCTCACAGGCTGTGCGACTCCTCAAAGAATATTAATTATTCTCCAAGGAAGTCTTCATTCTGAGTCATTCCCTTTCTCCGGTAATTAACATTACATGTCATTAACAGTCAGAGAACACTGTATGATCAAAGACAGTATAATTCGTAGCAAGATTCTGAGGAATAGCACAATATTTGTTAATTATGTTATTGATTCTTATGGTCTGGAATGCCCTAATTATTCCCGATCCCTACTGGATCCCACCATGCCCGCCAGGCTGGCTTTGAACTGCTGTCCTCCCCTGGGTGGCCCGGCTCCCTGCTCTGGGGCTGGTGGGACCACAGCTTTCAAAGGGATCAGAGAAGCTCTGTGTCCCCAGAGCCACATGAAACAGGGAGCTGGTTGGGACGTGGGGGCTGCTTCTCCCACGCTCCCTCCGCAGCTCTGAGTCAACCAGCGAAATGCAACATCTCGCTTTAATTAGCCAGATGCTGTTAATTGACTTCTTGGGGGCTCCAGCAGGCACCGCTTCAAGGGAACAGTGGGATGGGCATTCTTCTAGGCCCAAGGCCACTTGCCGCTTTTGAAGAACGTGCAGGGCCCTGGGGGAATCTCTGGAGGCCTGGTGGGGATGGGGAAGCCCCTTAGGGGTGGGGCTTTAGTGGGTGTGTCTTGGGTGAAACCCTCCACCTGCTCTAAAGCTGCTGAGTGGGACGGTGGACTTCTTTCAGTGGCATCGTTACAAGATGATGCTGGTTTTTTTGATCAGCCTTGTTTACGAGGGGGGCAAACTCCCTCCCTCTTGTTGAATCCCGCAATTAACCTTTGTAAGGGTGTGACAGTTGGCTTCCCACTCGGTGTTTTGTCTGAACCCCAGTGGGCTGCACTCCGAGTGGTGCTGACGGGAGGTGTGGTCTGTCCAGCTCATGGAGGCGCCTGGGGGTGGGGACGGGGTTGGGAAGTTAGACTTACTTAGCCTGCGGAGACCCATGGACACCACCAGCGATAATGGTTCAAAAGGACAACTCCGTAGGCTGCACCGACTCCTTTGGGCCTCACAGCGGCCTGTTGAAGTAGGTCCTGTCATTATCCCCACTTTACAGATGGGGAAACCGAGGATCAGAGACATCAAGCGACTGTCAAGTTTTGCATCGCCAGGCAGAATCAGGAATCCAGCCTGTCTCGATCATGCCGTGGAGGGTTTTCCCAAAGCGGCTTTTGGAGCCTTGCTGAGCTCCGGTGTGCCTGCAGCTGTGGCTGTGGTTATTTGGAAAGGGAGATGAGGGGTAGGAAAGGGTCTGTGATGAGGGGTGCAGAGGGGGCAGAGAAAGCTACAGCCGTAGGGCACAGACACTTGACTTTGTCGTGTCCTGGGTATCTACCTTTCCTCCTCTTGCCTGACCGGACAAGGTCTTTTCCGCACCCCCTGACAGCTCTGGAGACTGAGGCCCTGGGTGGTGCAGTGACTTGACCAAGGGCTTCCCACTACTCAATGGGGGAACCATGTCCAAGAACCAGCCATGATTTATTGAGCGCCCTTAGGGACTGGAGCGGTGGGAGAGAGGCTTCCTGCCTCAAGCAGCTCTGCTCTAACAGGGGGATGTCAGATCCTCGGGTTCCCTCCCGTGGGGAGAGAAGGTGATCAGGGACCTGCCACTTGATCTGGCACCAGACCTGCCCACTCCCCCTCTACCCTCTAGTCCCACCCCCAGGAACAGCTGGGACAGCACAGAGTTGGAAGGACAGCCAGGCTGCTGGGGAAGGCGGTAGGGGACACAATGGCTGGAGGGCTGCCAGTCCCTGGGGTGGACGCAGAGTCAGCTAGCGCAGTCTGGAGGTTTGACCACAGAGGGACATTGCGCCCCAGGCCCACCGTACCAGCCCCACCGCCTGCCCTACCAACACCATCCTGCCTGCCCCAGCCCCGACCCATCTGAGCCCTTCTCTAGACACGTCTCAGCAGTGGGAAATTGCCTACTTTTCTTGGAATATTCCGGAACCACTGCCAAGAGAGCCTGAGAAGGGGCACTGGTCAGAGGGGCAGATAAGCTAAGTCCCGAAGGCCTCCACATAAATAATTCCACATAAAAGCAAACATACTTGTGTTCTTTTCAGCTCATTCTTAATTTTTTTCCCCTTGAACTTGCCTCCCTCCTCCCTTTCACCCTGCATCATGCTCTCACCCCTTGCCCACTCTGGGAATCCCCTCGCCCCCACAACCTGTTCTGTATCCTTCCACATCCTAGAACTCTAACCATGTACAGCAGGTGTGTGTGTGTGTGTGTGTGTGTGTGTGTGTGTGTGTGTGCAGACTGTTTGTTTTCGAAAACAGGATGATGCCGTCTAGCCTCTGACGTTCTCCCTTCCCACTGCCTCCTGGCAATCCTTCCAATTCAACCACTGTTGCTCTCATTCATTCCTTTTCCTTTTAATGGCTGCCAAATATTCCATGGTGTAGATATCTATCTGTCATTTAAAAAATGTTATGTCCCTATTAATGAGCATTCACTTTTTTCTACTTTTTTTTTTTTTTTTTTTTTTTTTTTTAATCAGAAAAGGATCCTTTGAAAATACAACCCTGGCCAAATAGATCACTCACTTAAAACCTTCCAGTGGTTGCCCATTTATCTTGGGACGAAATGTTCTGGGGCTGACCCTTCTGAAACTCTGCTCCAGCCAGAACGAGCCGGTTTTACTTCCTCAAATGAACTTCTTCTTTCTCCCTCTGTCCGAAGCACTCCTGCCTTACCTGGCTGACTCCTTGGCCTCCTTCCGGTCTCCACATATATGCCCCTTCTTCTGGCCGGTGCCCCTCCTCAGATCCCTTGACAATGGCCCAAGTCTGGGTCTTTGGAGTCTCACAGGTATTGGAACTTTGTAGTTACAAGTTGTTCTCTCTCCCGTTAGCATTTGACTTGACATGTTATGTATCCAGGTCCTTGCCTAATGTCTGGCACCTTCTAGGTGCTTCTGTGTTGTGTGAATGATTGATGAAGCATGAGGTCCTTGGGAGGAGGCTGGCAAGAACCCTGGGCTGGGCCATCATGTAATGTACCAGTTGGAGAAGGGCAATAAGTCAGAATTTTGGAGCAGGGACCAGGAAAGTAACTAGATTTGTTTTTAAGTGTTTTTTTTTTAACGTTTATTTATTATTATTTTTTTTAATGTTTTATTTATTTTTGAGACAGAGAGAGACAGAGCATGAACGGGGGAGGGTCAGAGAGACAGGGAGACACAGAATCTGAAGCAGGCTCCAGGCTCTGAGCTGTCAGCACAGAGCCTGACGCGGGGCTCGAACTCACGGACCGTGAGATCATGACCTGAGCCGAAGTCGGACGCCCAACCAACTGAGCCACCCAGGCGCCTTGGGAGAAGGCAGATTCTTAGAGCCTAGGTCACGGAGGCAGGGGCTTGGGGAGGACAAAGTTAGGCTGGGACTTTGGACCAGATGAGATGACTGAGGTTCCCTTTTGGGTCTCATTGGCAGTGGAAGAGGCTTAGGGGACAATCCTGGGACCTTGCAGCTCTGACCCAGCCACTGTCCATCGCCAGTCCCGGGTCAGTAAGAGTTTCCACATTATGCCTGTCTTGGAAAAATGGCTTCAGGAGCAGGACTTTACTGTGAGTTCTTAGGCAGGAGCATCATGGGAACCCCTAGGAAGTAGTTCTAGAAAGCAAAGGCAGAGGAAGTGGCAAGAGGGTGAGAGGAAAACATGAAATTCCTTGAGAAGGTGCTGATCTGTGTAAACAAAACAGGATCAGGGCAGAGAACTGTCTGCTTCCTCTGCTCCCACTGCCTTCCAGGTATTCAAAGCGTGCTCCGGGGACCGAGGCCAGCGCAGAAACTGTTGGGTCTCCAGGCAGATGAGTACAGATATTAAGAGAAAGCAACTTGAGAGCAACTTGACTTTGATACAGTCAGTAGATCCCTCTCATTGGATGGGGGGAGACCAGTGTGGCAGGTGGCAGTGACGAGTCATACTTGGCATGCGCCCCTTGAGGCCATGCACAGCATGGCCATTAGAAATTAATTATTGGAAATTAAAAACCAATTGTTCTAGACTGTGAGGAACTCCCATCGAAATGGTGACCACTGGCTTGTCACTTTCTCTCCTGAGGGCACAGCAAGAGGACTTGCATTTCTCAACAGCCAGAAGGAGGAACGTCAGTTAGACATCTGTAGGAATCAAAAGCTATAATTTGCGGTCGCTGTTGTCTATAAGAAATGTAGACTTTTCCTCTGAGGTCTTGAGAAAGACTGTCCTTTGCTGCCTGGGGAGGGGAGGGCATTTAGAACAACCTTCCCCTTGGAGGCCAATAATTGATAATTCCCTGCACCTGTGTCATTTATTATGCCTTCCAAAGCACTTTCACTAGCATGACCTTCTCGGTCTTTACAACCACTCTACAGATAGATCAGAGCAGGAATCATCCCCCTCACTTTGTGGACTAGATAGTTCAGATCAGAGAGGTCCAGTCAGTTTCCCAAAGTTACTCAGCAAATTAGAAAAAAAAAAAAAAAAAAAAGGATAAGAGACAACCCTTAGGTTTTTTGTGTGTTGTTGTTGTTTCTTATTTTTTAAGTCACCGGCAGTTAGAGGGGTACGGGGGAACTGAAGGAGACAGCAGTGTAGACAGTAGCTACTCTTTACGGGAGCCCAACAGTGACAGCAGCTGTGTTTGTTGAGTTTTTACAGGGTATCAGATACTGTGTATAATTACTTCATTTAGTTTTCACAATGGATACAATTACCGGCTCCATTTGCAGATGAGGAAACAGCCTCGGTGAGATTAAGTCGTTTGTCCAAAGTCACTCAGCTAGTGTTAACAGAACTGGTTCGTGATTCAGACCAGCTGACTCCAGAGTGCGTTTTTTACCAAACTCCACCGTAAGCCAGTTAATACCCATGCCACATGTGATCCTCCCAGGGACCCAGCGTGGGATATGTGCTCTTACTAATCTCATAGATAAAAATCGAGGCTTGATCTCATTAGGGACTTGTCCCAGAGCCACACACCTGGTGGAATTTGACCCCACCTAGGCTGGGGTTTAAGATGGCCCTTGCATATTCCCGAGCCTCCCTCTTCTGGAGCATTCCATGGCCTCACTCGGCCACGAGCTCCGCCCCAGTCAGGGCCCGCGGGTGGGCAGCCTGTGTGGATGGGTCGGCCCACGCTTTGGCCCTGGTTTGCACCTTCCCTTTCTTTTCCCGTAGAGAGGACTGGAAAGTCAAACGCATTCAGCACCTGGCAACTGCTAATTATTAACGCCCGAGCCGCTGGCAGCTCCCTGTTATGTCACATCACACAGAAGATTTATGGCCACTTCGAAAGTGGCTTTGAAATGAGACAAAACTCAATATTGAATTTTTCATCTCCCTCTCCCTTTGGGGTTTCAGGGCATATGATATCAGCTTCCTCCCCATTAGCATATTTCTAACGAGCGCTTATTAAGGTGAATTTCATTCCGGCTCTCAGAGTTTTCATTAGAGGAGGGAGTGGGGGGAAGGGCAAGACACAGACGGATGCGGGGGGGGGGGGGGGGGGGGGGTGGGGGGGTGGGGGAGGTGGGGGGAGGGGGGAACCTCAGGGCGCAGGGACTGTACTTGGCTCCAGCCTCCCCCAAGTGAGTGCCGCTCTCCCATCCATGCAGGAGGATTCCTGTTGCTTTTCACTGTGGGATCAGGAAAAAGGACTTGGCCGGTTGTGCAGTGGGGCTCACCATACTGGAGGGCCTGGGTTGGCTTAGTCTGCCCAGTGACAGGCTGGCCATCATTCTTCTTTGAACCTGTACAGTGGGGACTGTGGCATCTACCACGTGGCTATGCTCTGTGGGGAGAGATGGGGTCTACTTCGTTCGTTGCTGTAGTCTTGGTGCCTGGCACGTCAGAGGGGCCTGGAGTAGAGAGATGGGTGGAGAGAAGGATGGCAGTGTTGTTCCACAAATGGGGTCGGCCTGTGGGGGTGCCGGTAAAGGCCTGCTCGTTGGCCATCTATGATTGGGCTCGCATGAGGTTGGTTGGTGCCCAGGGCACTCATGCCAGCCCTGGGGGTGGGTGGGTGAGCCACGAGCCCCTCTGCCCTGTGTCTGTTGCCATATAGATGCGCTAAGGGAGGGGTTGCTGGGCATCTCCGTTACAGCAGTTTTGCTCTTTTCTTTCACCTGGGCCTGACTGGCTTCTTGAACGTGACGGGCAACTTCACTAGTGGCTCAGCAGACCCCTGCTTCTGCCTCCCAAAGACACTTCGATAGGGAGGGGGTGCCCCGTGAGTCCAGGCAGAACCACAGTGTCTGCCGGAAGGAGGTACCCATGTTAGATGCCTGTGCCCTCAAGCAGGTTCCATGCTTGAGCTCAAGTGTTCTGTCCCACGACCCTGGCATCATGACCTGAGCCGAAATCAAGAGTCAGATCCTCAACCCACTGAGCCACCCAGGTGCCCTGGTAGGCTTTAGTCATGACGAGGGCCTCAGCCTCTGCCCTCAGAGGGCCCTAGTGGGTGGTTCTCAACCCTGACAGCTCACTAGAATCATCTGAAGCATCTGAAGAGCTTAAAAAAAAAAATACTGAGTCCAAGCTCCTGCCACACAAATTTGGTTCTGATTGGCTTGGGGTGAGGTCCCAAGCTTGGATGTTTAAAATGTCCCTAGGTGATTCTAACATGTAGCCAGGGTGGGTACCACTGCTTAATGTGTGCATGTTTTGGAAGAGGGGTGCTAGATGTCCCTCCTGGAAGGAGTGAACCCCCCACCAGTCCCCCACCAGGGGAGCATCAGCCCCTACCCTGAGCTCTGTGATGGGGGCAACCCCGATTTCTTTGCGGTTTCTCAAGGACAGAGGAAATATCAGAGGAAAGGGTGAGCTTGTCACTTCTGGACAAATGTCAGCTTGCTGTCTCTGTGCTCCGCTCTGCTCCTGAACCTTTGGGCCTCTCCTCACCACCCACGACCCCAAGTCCCATCTCCGGGTCCTCATCCTTAAAGGATCTTCTAGGAGCAAAGACAGTAGCTGAGGACGTGCTTTGTAAAACACCCACAGGAAGGTGAGGATTTTTAAGATCAGGTGGCGCTACAGAAACTGTCTCCTGAGTCCTGGGGAGGGAGGGCAGGTGGAAATAATTTCTGAGAGCCCGGGGAAAGCAGGGCAGGGAGGAAAGCTTTCCTGTAGCCCCCCACTCTGCCTCTCTAGTTCATTGCCTCCTCTGTGCCCCATCGCTGGAGGAGAAAACGAAGTACCTGCAGGGAAGGCTGAAGGAGGTGGCAGGGAGAGATCCTGGCTGGTCACTGACCATCCTTCTCTCTGCACCCACGGACACGGGTTTGAATGGGCTGGAAAGTCAGCAGACGCTGAAGTTGACTGAGGGGCTGGTACCTTCGAGGTACCCAGAATCCAACATGCCTCCGGGGGAATCTCACCATACGCTTGTCCCCAGGCTATCTGGGCCTTGCCCACCCCCAAGGAGCTCTCCTCAAGGGCTGCCCTTCTCTTTCCCAGGGCATGGTGGAGCAAGAGGAGCACCAGATCTGGGGTCCGAAGACCTGTGTTTGAGGTCAGCTCTGCCATTCGCTATGCGGCCTTGGGCAAGTCTCTTTTCTTTTGGCCTCTGTTCTTTCACGCAGACAGAGACCTGTTCATTGATTCATTGATCCAGTCATTGGCTAGTTATCAAACGTTTAGTGACACTGGCCCTGGGCCAGTGGCTGAGAGCACAGGAGGGAACCCCTCTTCCCTGTCATCTCTTGCCGCAGAGAGTCACTGTGGAACCTTGTAGAGCAATAAGGGACCTTAGTGAGAGTCCAAGTTTGGCTCTAAAACAACAGAACTGTCACTCAGCCTCCCTTCATAAACGGGGAAACCGAGGTCCAGAGAAGCTGTTAAGGGTCTTTCCGTGGTCCCATAGCTGGTAGGTGACACTAGAAAGCTCAAACTCAGGCCTTGAAGCCCAGGTCCTCTCCTCAGGAAGAGACCGCGTACTTGAGAAGTGATTCTGGCTCCTCCCTATCAGGACATTGCTCAGAGGGGCACAGTGACTCATTCAGGGTCACACAGCAATTTTGCCAGACGTAGGGAGAGACCTGGTTCTGGGTTTCTTTGTCTCTGGCCTGTTTGATCGGGCCCTTGGCTGGGTGCTCGGCTCAGGCCATCTTCAGAGCCCACGGACACCTCGTCAGCAGATTCTGTCTTCTCACAGCTGTACTAGGCTGGCCGCAGCGCTGGCTTCCTTGCTTTTCCCACATTCATACGCCGCGACACATACACGCACAGCTCTAGCATTTGGCTTTAGCGATTGCTCTGCAGTGGGTGAAATTGGTTTGAAATAAATGTCTCCTCTGCCTTCTTCCCTCGGGGTGATTTTATCCTCAGCTCCACTTTGCGGAGTGATCCAGAGTCTGGCCTGCGCCTGTTCTGTCTAGATAGGTCCTTTTTGATGCAAAGATGTTGCCGTGGCTACTGCTGAGCCCAAAGTTTCTTGAGAGGCCTGCTGAGATGGCTGCTGAACTCCACAGGGCGCTGCCCCTTCCCAGCCGCCTGTGGGATGCTTCCCAGCGCCTGGGGGCGCCACAGGCAGAGCTGAGTGTGAAGAAGGGCTCACCGTGTTCTCACTTTTCAAGGTTATTAGAGTATTTCCCGGGTGGGCACCTCTCATAGCTGGGGCACAAAGCACTGCCCTGCCTTGCCCGGGCACTGGCCCCTTCTGTAATCGAATAAACTCCGCATCGTATCCTCCGAGGGCTGGGGGGCGTGCAGGGGAGTCTTGTGCTCCATTGTGGATCCCATTCTGATGTCTTGCCAGTTGTAGCTGCCCCGTGCACCCAAACTGGCCCTAAGGGAAGAGAATGAGCTGTCCCCAACCTCTTCCTTGAGTTCTCAAAGTGCAGCTGAGGCAAGATTGGTGCATTTAAAGAAGGTAGTTAGGCTAAGGGATGACACAGGGGAAACACACACACAGGATATTGTAAAGCAAGATAATCTGGTCTAGGGGGTCTGGCTTCCTCATCTGAACCCTTGGTTGTGCTCAGGAACATCACCCTGCAGCGTTCCTATAATGGAGGCACGCAGCCTCCCCACTCATCTCCTGATGTCAGAGCCATAGGAACCTTAAAGACCATCTAGAACTTTCTCAGGTTCCAGAGAGAATTCAGCTGTAACACCCTATGACGTCCTCTGTCTTGTAATGGATCCTATGCATCTAGAATGGTACCTGTTATGTCCCATCCTTGGAAAAGCTGAGAAATAGTCACTGGAATCCTTTTCTGGGCTCGGCGGTTCAGATGAGGAACTCTGGCCAATAAAGCCTTCCTCGCAGCAAATAAGCATCAACGAGGCAGGAGACTTGCCCAAGGGTAGCCCAGGCCATTCCTTCTCTCACCATAACGTAGTGCTGTCCCTTCCTTCCCTCAAATTTAGTGATCTCAGAGGAGGCTCTGATCCAGAGATGGCCCATCCCTCTCCCAGCACATCATACCTGGGACACATGCATATATGTGTACACACACACACACACACACACACACACACACACACACACACAGGCTCTGAGTCTGAAGAGCAAAGCCATACTTGGAAGCATAGTGATGGACAAGCAGGTGGTCCTGAGTTCAGATCTAGTTCATCCACTTCTGCACTGTGACCCTCGGCAAGTCAACAGACCCAACTCCCACCCACCCCACTTGCTTTTCTCTTTTCTCCCTCTCTTGGCCAAACATGCGTCCTGTGTCAGAGGCCTACCATGGTCATCAGGCTTCTGGCCTGCCCCGCGTTCTTCCTACACCATTGAGTCCCTGTACGTGCAGTGGCCAATTTAGAGATTTGTGGACATACCACAGAATCGGAAGCATAGTGGAGACTTGGCACAAGCTTCCTGTTTCCTGCGTATTGGCGATTCAGCACGCTGGAGGGGAGCGCCTCGCAGGCTGGGCCCGCAACCCGGAGAAGCCGGGGCCAGAGGGGAAACCTGTCCCCTCTCCCATTTTGCCTTGAGGAATGGGTTGTTCATATTTCTCAATGTCCTGTTGAGTTGCAAGTGAGACAGAGAAGGCCTTTATACTGCTCCCAGTGCCTGCCACCCAAATCCTTTTGCAACGTGTCCTGTCCCCTTCTGGCCTTGGGAAGTGGATTATACCAAGTGGGAACAAATCTCTTTGGATTGATCGGGATTTTGCGTCATTTCAGGATCATCATTCCTAAAGACGTTGTCATTGTGTAGGAGTAGGTATGAAGTGAGGGAAAGGAAGCGAATAGGTTACCAGCCCTGGAAACTGTTTTTCAGGAGGGCCCAGAGTGGGGTGAGCCCTGCTCATTTGTGGGGCAGAAACCGCTGCTCTGGGGTAGAAATGGACTGATGAGAACCCAGCCTGACAGGTGCCATTGGGTGCCGCCAGCTGCATGGTGGCGTCCTGGTTAACTGAAGGTTTCACCTAATGGGAGTTTGGCTACATTTTCTCTTGGACACTGGTGCTCAGGGTTGCCCAGGGTTGCTCAGGGTGCTCAGGGTTGCCCGTGCCCAGCCGGGCCTAAATCGGCGACACAGCTCCAATCCTCCTTCCTTCCTCCTCACGACCTGCCATGCCTCTCTCACACCTCAGTGCCTCAGTCGGCATCGTTCCATGGAGTGTTCAGGAGGAACCGCTCTGACATGTTAAGCTTTTTAATTTAGCACACACGGCGCGTATATGCCCCCAGACAAAACAGAATTGATTTATAATTCTCTTAATGGAAGCCCAGGCTTTCGTTGCTCTAGAAATAGATCGTTACCTCTGCCACCTTTTGTAATTTTTTCCCCTCCCATTTTCCCCCCCACACCACTGTGGTCTAAAAATATGATGTTTCATTTCAGCCTTCCATCCTAAGCCACTACATGCCAGACATTTCTTTTTAGACCTTTAATTTATAGCATGTTTGTTCAGTTTTACTTCATTAATTAATGTTCTTCCCAGGCCCCCGTGCCAGAGTCTTTGTGTAATGCTCTCTTACAGTAAGCAGGTGCTTTTATCCTTAATGAACAATTTCCTGGAAAATACTGAAATAAACAACGGGTAATCAGGCCAGGAACACAATGAATCTGGGAGCTGTGTGCTACTCTGCAGATTGAACCTGGAAGAAGAGGGACAGGTTTTCTATGTGCCGCACGTCTGTTTTAGTGGTTCCTTTCCTGCGGAGGGAGTGCGGGGTGCTGAAGTTCTGGAAGGTGCGTGAACGTCTTGTTCCTCCAGGAAACCGGAGTTCGGAGGAACTGTAGTTTTTCACGCACGCATGCGGCTGTGGAGAGGATTGTCAGACGCAGCATAAGCCGGAAGCGCAGCCAAATTGGCCTCTGGTTCCAGACTTGGAATCGTCTCTAGCTTAGGCTGTGGGTCAGCAGGGCCTGGGCTGGGCCAAGCTGCAGCCTCATTGAAATTCATCTTCGGTCCTTTGCTCTCCCTTGTGGCAAACTTGCTTCACCCCCAAGGAGGCAGTTCTTGGTCTCAGGATCCGAATAAACTCATTCTGTCTCTGTGCACGCCTCCCCTCCTCCCCAGGACTATTTTGCTGCATCCCCCCCCCCCCCCCCCCCGGCAAGGCCCCAGCAAGAGGGCAGTGACCATATTTTACCCAGTGTTTTACTGTTTACAGCCCTTCTTGTAACCCTAATCTCTTTGGTTTCTCACAACCCTGCGGGTAGGTTTTCTTACTATTCCCCCTGTACAGAGGAGGAAGCCGGAACTCCCAGAGGTTAAATGACCCACTGAAGGTCACACAATTGGTAAGAGATGCTGTGAGATTTGGACCCAGGAACTGAGATCCCAGGGCTCTGGGTTCTTGTTACCTTTGGAGGAGCAAGCCTGTGTGGGTACGGAGGACTGAGCGGGCCCCGGAGTGGGGTGAAGTGCCCCAGGCTGACCTGACGAGGCTGTGAGCCAGAATTCATCAGTGTCATGAACAAAGGACTGCAATAAATTTCTTTTAAAATCTGAATACCTGATTCATTTATTATACTGGATAGAGCTGACAGATTCGTACATTATCCATCCATTTTTCTGTGTCGTAAGATCATTTTGGGTCTTTGAGATGGCATAATGTTTTTAATCACGGCACAGATACAATCACAGCATGGACACATGCCATACAATTGTAATGGCAATTTTGCCCCAGCTTGATGGTTCCGAGGGCTGCCTGGGGAGCCCTGTAAAGTGGCCTGTGTCCCTAGGGGTAGCAGGCTCAGGGCTGATGAATCCCTGTTCTTTGGGAAAAGGTACCCCCAAGGAGCAGCCGAGAAGAATCTGGACCTGGAGGAAGGTAGGCTTGTTGAGGGCACTGTCCAAAGGGCCCTGGGTTCTTTGTTTCCCAAACGAAGATGGCTTTATTGTGGTTTTTCAAATTTTAAAATTGAAGCCAGCTCATCACAGACAGTGTAAATATACAAAAAAATATAAAGAAGAAAGTAAGTCACCTAAAATATTGTCATCTGGATATTTTTGTTAACATTTTAAATATCCTTTTGGGGCACCTGAGTGGCTCAGTTGGCTAAGTGTCTGACTTCGGCTCAGGTCACGATCTCGCGGTCTGTGGGTTCGAGCCCCGCGTCGGGCTCTGGGCTGATGGCTCAGAGCCTGGAGCCTGCTTCGGATTCTGTGTCTCCCTCTCTCTCTGCCCCTCCCCCACTCATGTACTTGTGCGCTCTCTCGCTCTCTCTCAAAAATAAACGTTAAAAAAATTAAAGTAAAATAAATATCCTTCTGGACATCTTTCCGTCTTGCTTGCTCTCAACACCACACACATGCACACCACATTTTATAGAAGTGTGATCATAATGTTCATGCTGTTTTGTAACCTGTGTTTTTCATATGATAATACATCAGAGTTATTTTTCCATGTTGCTGAACCTATGTACATTATCTTAAAATATCTTTGCCTTTCTGATTATAGTGATACTGATGTTTATTGTAGGAAACACTAATATAACAATAAAAATGTTGACTTAGAAGCACAAGTCCTATGATACCGTTTCTAGCTCCTATGAAAGATGATCACTATTAATGCTCTAGTGGATATAGGCTTCCATATTTTTTCCACCCATCAATATTTTTAATGTTGGCATAATATTTTGTTATGTAGACATGGTGGAATTTATTTAGCAAGGGCCCTACTGATTTAGACATTTAGGTGGTTTTGATGCTACAACAAACATCTCTTTATTAAGAGATATTGCAGGAAACATTCTTGAACCTATCCTTGGTCCTGGTCAA
Organism: Panthera pardus; assembly: GCF_024362965.1. Lineage (NCBI taxonomy): Eukaryota > Metazoa > Chordata > Mammalia > Carnivora > Felidae > Panthera > Panthera pardus. The sequence goes on from NW_026526810.1 coordinate 31,737,528, forward strand.
TTTCTTTCTTTCTTTTTTTTTTTTAAATTTTTTTTTTTTTTTAACATTTATTTATTTTTGAGACACAGAGAGACAGAGCATGAACAGGGGAGGGTCAGAGAGAGGGAGACACAGAATCTGAAACAGGCTCCAGGCTCTGAGCTGTCAGCACAGAGCCCGATGCGGGGCTCGAACTCACAGCCCTCATGGACCGCGAGATCATGACCTGAGCTGAAGTCGGCCGCTTAACCAACTGAGCCACCCAGGCACCCCGGTCCTGGTCAATTTCTAAAAAACAAAAAAAAATTGCAAATACTTCTGCAATTTAATTTGTGCTGCGTTATAGATATACATGAAAACATGTTAGACATTGCCCGGTTGCTTTCCAGAACCCACTGATGCATGTTTCCACTACGAGTGCGCAAGCATGAGCATCGTTGGGCTTTGGGACAGTAGGTATCTGGCTTCAGAATCTTCTGGCCTAGGTTCATGTGGAAGGTTCCAGAAGGAAACCTGGAGTATCCTAGGCTGATGCCTGTGTCTGCGGGCTGACAGCCAGGCCCTCCTGTTTAGCTCCTGCCTGGGGAGAGGTGGCCCCCATTATGTGAGGGGGCGGAATGTGCCTGATATGGGTGCTGGGTGGGAAGAGAGCACAAGACAAGAGGGTAGTCTTTAATTAGAAGGGTGCTGAGGATTGAGCAGGGAGGAGGCAGGGACTAAGGCGCACAACCATCACAATGCTACCGAGCCCTGCGTTCCCAGTACTGGACTGCAGTTTAATCCTCCTGAGAGTCTGTTGTTCTCTCATCCTGCCCACGTAGTCAAAGAGGAAAAGGAGGCTCGGAGCAGTGAAATGGGTTCTCCGAGATCCAGGATCAGACTCCAGTTCTCCTACCTCCTCTGCCTCTCCCCTTGCTGTGGGGAGATGGGGGCAAACCCCGGGTTGGGAGTTGGGTAAGAGAGAGAAAAATGTGAGGAGAGGAAGGGCAGGAAAGGGAGACACACTATAGGTGAACTTGTAGAGCTCAAAGGGTCCAGGAGATGATGCAATCTGACCTCAGCCTTTGGGACAAGCAGAGAATGAAGCTCAGGGAGGGAAAGCAAGCTTTCTTGGGTCACACAGCAAGTCAGTGACCTTAGCAGGCAGGGTTGGGGGGGGGGGTGTGGGGAACGGGGCCTGTGGAAAGCTGAGTTGCTCCTGAGCAGAGCTGGCTTTCAGGAGGGAAGACCCAAGGAGAAGGGGTTGCCTTGCATCCTGGGGTGGGGGGGGGGGGTTGGGCTGTTCTCTCTCCAGAGCGGGCAGTGCTGATCAAGAGTGGCTTCAGAGGCAGTGGGAACAGAGATGGGCCAGATTCAACGTGGGAGGCACCTGCGGGGTTGTTACGCATTGATCCCCGCAAAGGTCTCTGATATCCCATCACACTTGCCTGAGGCTTCCTGCCAGGGAAAGGTTTCAGTGCTTTGAATTAAGCCACATCCTGGGTCCACGGCCCTGTCACAGCCGTTCCCACACACCCTCCAGCAAGTATTTGGTGGTCTTGGGACAGGGGCCTGCCTGAGTACCTTTGTGTCCACAGTGACTGGCAAGTGTTCAATAGACGTGTGCTCGGTAGTTGAAAGATGAGATCCGTCTTGACAATTGAACAGCAAAGACGGACCCAGTAGTCACCAAATCCATACAGCCAAGCCTAGATTTTCCACCGAGGGTTTTTCCATCAGTGTCTTTTTTTTTTTTTTTTTTTCCTCTCCAGCTCCTTAGAAATTCTAGAAGTCAGAATTCTAGAGCTGGACGGATCTTTGAGGTGGGGGAATATGGGTTGAGAGGAAACGAGTATTTTATTGGGTACCTTCCATGTGCCAGATACGGGGCCAAATGCTTTACCTGCTGACTCATTCGTATCCTAACAGCGCCGTGAAGTTGGCGGTGCCTGATGTGGTCCCTGTAAGACACTCAGCCCTAAGGCAGGTGAATGATTTTATCCAGGTTGTACAGCCACTGACGTGGAGTCAGGATTCGAACAACGTCAGTCTGGCTTTGCTATCCCTTTCACGTGAGCTCTGCCCCCTGTGTGTCATGTGACCTTGAACCAGCCACCCGGTGACAGTTCCCCCTCCTGGGGGACGAGGCGTTGGACAGTTGAAGCTCCCAGGTCTCGGTGCCTGTTCTAATACCGTGTGGCTTGTTGTTTAGTCGGTCATCCTCACCTCAGCCTACGTGGGACCCTTGATTTTCCAATGGCGGTGATTCTCCAGGGCCCTGTCCCTTAGTGCGCCTTCCTATCCAGGCACCTGTGCTTGCATCCTGTAGTCCGAGAAATGTGTTTTCAGAGTGGGCAAGGAATGGGATAGTCTCCTTGGGGCTGTATGGCCCTGAGGGACTGACTTATCTTTGGGGGTTGTGTGGACAGAGCCATGATTTCAAGCCAGGGCACGTGGGACTCGCACGGTTCCAAGAACCCCGTGGCCCTGGGAGGGGTTGGGGGAGAGAAGCAGAGCAGGCCTGGGGAGGGTGGGCTGGGAGGGGCAGGCGGCCTCCGGGCTGGCCAAGCCAGCTGAGTGCTCCCTGATTTTCGGAGAAATGGAAAGATGGAGATAATGGCTTTGTGAGAAATGGAATGGCCTAAGAACACAGATAAGTTTCCTCCCTTCATCTCTGGAGGGGCTGGAGGCTGGGGGAGCCTCTGCTGCCTGTTTGGGAATGGAAGGATTGAGGGCCCAGAACACAGAGGCTGCACCCAGTGGGGGAGGAAGGGGGGTGCTTTATCAGCTCAGCAGTTTCCGCACCCCCCCCCCCCCACTTCCCCCTCCCTGGGGATATGCTGTGATTTCTCTCCGAGCCTGGCTGATGCCACGGCCGCTTGGTCTATAGGGCTTAAGGGCGCAGGGGACAGGACCGTCTTTTTGACACTGATGAATGGTAGGCCTCCGTGGTGCCATTTTCAGGATTTGCAGCCCGAGGCTTCCCGGGCAAGGAGAAAGTAGAATTTATCGGGGCGGTTGAGCCCATACTCCAAGGAGGACGTTTACCATGTCTTTGCAATCCTCTCTGATTTATCCCAGTGGGCAGGCACCTGGCAGGGTCTCCGTGTTGGCACTGGGAATTTCTGCTGCACTCCTCACTGTCAGGGAATCACTCTTTTGGAGATTAAGAGCTGTGGATTTATTTTGAAAACTTTTTTTCTTTTTAAGTGCAGAGAGATTAGAAAGCCTTCTGGGCGTAAACCCGGGCCCCCGGTGGGATTGCTGGAGGTCAGGAGGCCTCATCAAGGCAAAGGGTGAAGCCTCTTAATTACGGGCGGACCTCAGCTCTGCTTTTCATCTCACATTAATCAGACCCCAGCAAGGCCAGTAAATAGAGAGGGGCCTGGGGACTGGGAACCAGCTCGTGGGCAGATGAGGGGGAAGGCCTGCCAGACAGGATGATAACCTTGGTATTTGCCCCTCTGGGTGCAAACTTGGCTTTTTGTTTTGTTTTATTCAGGAAAAAAAAAAAAAAAAGAGAGAGAGAGAAGCGTGTGTATTTATGTGTGTGTGTGTGTGTTCTATAAATAGAAGATAGAAATCTCTCTTTCTATACCCACATGCTGGGAGGGATGTGAGGCGTTTGCTTTATCAGTTCCAGTTCAGGGGCTGCTTCTGCTGCTTCCCGAGTCTGAAAGCGCCTTTTCATGAGGCGCTCGGAATACGTCAGTCCCAAGTTGCAGCTTGAGCTATTGAGGAGGCTTCAATGCCCGCCTTGTGCTGGTCCCTGGAGCAGATGTACCCCCGCGCTGGTGGGGTGGCCCAGGCGGGAGGCTTTGAATCACTCTCAGGATGTCACCGTGCTCCCTGTATCCACTGCCAACAGATTGATGTCTCCGCGGTGCAGTGTTAACGCAGTGTGGAATGCCCCGTGCAGTATATGACCTGCCATTGGGACAGATCTTTGGTGGCTTCTGTCAGGCCAGACACAAGCAATGTGCCCTGAGGCTTGGGCTGGCCAAAAGGCTGGGTGATGCGCTTAGCTGAAGAGTCAATAATGGGTTGATGAGGGGTATTGAGCCCTCTCCACGTGCAGGCAGGTGCTCTGGGTGCTGAGGACGACATGCACGCGCCAGACCCCAGCCTCTGTCCTCATGATGGGTGTCCTAAAAGTGTGCTATCAAGGGAGGGAAAACGACGCGCAGGTTCTAAGGCCCAGAGGGAAGAGTTGCGGCCACATCTGGATGGCTTAAATAGAAAAAGAGCAATTTCCAAAGCTACTAATAACTGATCAGCAGTGTAGGACGGGGGCAAGTGCGAGGCACCTGTGTGTCCCTCTCCCACTCGGTGCCTATGACAGGCATTACTAATCGATCATGGCACGCTTTCCCACTCCACCCCCGTTTCTCAGTGTTGCATTCCAAGCAGCCACTACCGATCGATGCCCAGTGTTGTACAAGTGGAAACCTCCCAGGACCCACAGACTAGCGCCTAGCCACCGCCACCCCCCGCCACCACTGCAAATTTATTGGGGACGAAGTGCTCCCTGGAAGAGACTGGGATGGACAGAGAGCAGGTTCCAGGTACGTGGACCAGGCTTCCGTGTCCAAGATTTCGGCACAGTCAGGAGGACTAGGCAGGTGGTGGAAGCGAAGCAGGTGGGGGAGGATTTTTGCACAGATGGACTGTGAGGTCATAGCAACTGATCCCGGGGCAGAGGCCATCTGTTTGTCTGTCTGGCCTCTGCCCTAGTTTTATGCATCTTGGCTGATGTGAGCAGCTGGTGTCTGGCCAGAGATTCAGGCTGGACTCTAGGGGCGCCCACGATGCCAGGACCCTGGGCAGGAGGCGCAGGTCTCCCGAGGACGCCGCCGTCTCTAAGGTCTGCCCAGCCTGCAGGGCTGACCCAGACTGGAACATAAGCCTGGCTGGGAGGAGGGGTCCTTTGCTACGATGTCAGTGTCTCTTAGGTTACCCAGTGGCAGGTCCCCTTAACACCACGTGCCAGGCACAGGGGGCCCTCAAGTGTTAGAATAAACAAATGAATACCAACTCTAAGGATGCAGGCTGATAGGAGCAGGGCTTCCTTCACACTTGCCCTTGATGGAGGGGAGCAGAGTTTTCCAAATGGACCTCTGAGGACCTCTGCTCCTAGCGCATTGACTAGAAGGGGTTGTAGGGAAAACACTGGATCAAACAAAGTAAAAGCAGGTCTCTTTACTTGGGGTCTTCTCAGGGCCTGAGATACACTGGGAGAGTTAAGATGCGGGCATAAGCGTGCAGCATTTCCTGAACTAACTCACTCGTGGAAAGCTCTGGGAGATTTCTATCAGTGGCTCGTGGGACTAGTGTTCCACAGAACCCTGGTTTGGGAAACACCTCCCAAAGCTGCCCCCACGGCCCCGCAACGTCATCTCTCTGCTGCCTCCAGCGCCACGGAACATTCCTGCCTCCCCGTGCACTTGCTAATGCTGTGCCTGCCGCCGAAATGCCCTCTCTCTTCCCCGCCCTCTCTCCGTGTTCTGTCCATCTTAAGTCCGGCCGCTCCACAGAGTCCCCCACGGGCCCCCCAGGGGGACTTCGCCGCTTGCCGCTTTAGCTCCTCAAAGAGATGGCAGCTGACGCGTTTTATTTCTTTGTGTCCACGGTGTAGCCCAGGTCCAGCCGGTGGTGTTCCAGGAGGGCACGGTTGACCAGTTCAGGCGGGGGGCAGGTGTGCAGACTCATCTCCCAGCCACCTTCTCTCCCCTGCAGCCTCCTACCTGGCTCACTGGGTGCGAAGCAGCCAGACCCCACGGTCAGGGAGGAAATTTCTCCATCGCTGGGACCTCAACTCTCTTCCTCTGCTCCTTAATATGCAGGGAGCATGGACAAGAGGGAAGGGAACCAGCTGATCTATTTACATGTTCCCTTGCTCCCAAGTGAAACCAGGGGCATTTTCTTATTTAATTATTAATGCCCTAAATCAGATGGTGCCCGATACGTTAACCTCTGTCACTCCGAATGGAGTCGGCCTAATAACCACTGCGGCAGCATTGATTTTCCCTCAGTCATCTTGTGAGCACATGTCTTTGGGATCCAGCCTCTTGAGAGAGAGAGCCCCAGGAAGCCCCGTTAACGTGCATGGCGAGGGGTTTGCCCGCATGTGGGGGTGGTTCCCTTCTGGCTTCTCTTCACTCTGCCTCAAGTGAAGTGTCTGAGATGAGTAGAAAGCTTCTTCTTCGTCTTTTTTTTTTTTTTAAATACTTCTCAGAGAGAGAGAGAGAGAGGGACAGAGCAGGAGTAGGGGAGGGGCAGAGAGAGAGGGAGATAAAAAAATCCGAAGCAGGCTCCAGGCTCTGAGCTGTCAGTACAGAGCCCGATGCGGGGCTCAAACCCACAAACCGCTAGATCATGACCTGAGCCGAGGTCGGCCGCCCAATCAACTGAGCCACCCAGGTGCCCCTAGAAATAGTTCTTCTAAAACCAGTTACCAAGAGGAACTGACTGGTCTGACCTAGGACTCGACCCCGCCTTTGAGGCGTTATGCGACACGTGAAGAACACAGGCTGGAAAAGCTGTCCATGTGAGATGGGACTTGGTAAGCGCTGGGCCGCGTGGCCCAGACTCTAAGCTCTGTGAGTGTAGCGTGCCTGGCACCCAGTAGGTGCCCAGGACCTGAAGGGGAGGAGGGGCTGGGGCCTGAGCTGGACCTCGAGTTGACGGTACTTGCACGTGTAAAGTTGACAATGTCGGGGCATTGAGGACAAGGGGGCCAGTGTGAATGAAGAAAAGAGCGGGAGAGACCAGTGTGGCCCAGGGCGGGAAGTGTGGGTGATAAGGTTGCATCTTGTAGATTGGGCCGGGTTCTGGGAGAAAGCGTGAGGGTGAGGGAATCTGAGGGGAGCCTTCCACGCTCAGGCTGGCCGTCCTTGGCCGTCCTTCTCAGCTCCCTTCCCACACTTCCACAGAGGCAGACTTGGCCTCAGATGGGGGACCACGTGGATGCTGGTGGCAGGGCTGTTCAAGGGTTGGGTGCGAATCCCCCCTGCTCTGCTGGCCTTCACGCCACAACATGGACAGAGGAGAGAGGCCGCCGAACTGCCTGGGTCCTTGCCTCCTCTTCCTGGGTGCTTATCCAAACACCTGTCCCCCCCCACCCCCTCCTCTATGCCCCAATATCCGGTGGGAGGCAGCTAAACTGCCCTGCCCAGATCGGACTCAGGGAGGAGGTTTTCAGGAACATTTGGAAAGATGTCCCAAATTCTAGCAACGATCCAGCTCCCTCCATCCCCCACTCCTCTCCTGTCACCATGGATCCAAAGGGGCCAGAGGAACACTCTCTTCTAATCCAGGTGGCTTTATCCTTTGATGTTCTAAGCTTCCTAAGTTTGAAGATGCGGTCGGGAGGTCCACTCAGGAGATCGCTGTAGATTACAGGAGTGACCAAATTAATGAGACAGGGCTGTGGAGAGAACCAGAACGAGGCATTCTCGGCCGCTGGCATCCTGACTCTGTTCCTTTGGGAGCACCGTGTCGCTTCCATTGTTCCTTGATTTAATTTATCTGATGGCTGATCAGCCCCCCTTGCCCTGGAAGAGGATTCTTCTCCTACACGAGTCTCCCTAAAACATGATGCCACGTCCGGGCAGACTCTTTCCGGGATCGGCTGTGGTTCCTCTTCTCAGAGGGGAACGGGCTGAAATGCCCTGCGGCCTCAGTGCTGCGTGGGCTCCAGGCTGTGCCCAGCTCTCTGTGGAGAGGCCCCTTGGGGCCCCGAGGACGTAGGGGGGGAGTGTGAGTGGGGAGGGGAGAAGAGTGGCTGTGGCCTGCGTACTCCTGGACTTTGCAAATTGAGCGGGAACACCAGAATTGCTTTTCTCTTTCCTAACTGATTTCCAAAATACGTGTAGCCAGATTGTTTTCAGATCTCAAACAGAAAAGCCTCATTAATCATTAATTTGGACCCCCACAGTTGTACAGAACTTGTGACAATTTGTTTATCTTTGAAGGAGCTGCTAAGAAGGAGTTTAGTGAGGAAATTACTGGGGATGGGGAGGAGAGCATTTAACCTTTCACGAAGAAAGACAGGAGCTCTCTTTAGCTTCCCTCCGGGTACAGATGGGTGTGTGTGTGACATCCCTGTCACTCTTGTCTGTCCCTGAGTAGGGTGAGTACTTCCTCATCAGTGAGCTCAGGGCCAATGGACTGGATCCTCAACCATTTCAAGCCTGGGGACCCCTTTCCAACGTCAAAATATTTTCTATACCATCCCCGCCCCCAGTTATTAGCAACTGCGTTTTTTTAGTGTGTCAGACGGAGAAGAGAAGCTACTCTGAATTCAGTAAAGCTTTTAAGCAAATCACGATAGCATCTGTGTACACATGAAAAATAGTGCTATCTTTCTGAGCCACAGTGTTCATTCATTTTAGAGCTGATGTTTGAGCACATATGAATTCCAGCTCCCTGGGGTGAGTTTCCCTCCCCCTTTGCCCCCAACCCCCCCACCTCCGCCCCCAGAGGTGGGAGCCCTGGACAGTTCTCTAAGGCTGTAGGGTCGTGGGGTCCTGGAGCCAGGGCAGGAAGGAGCCTGGGGGGTTGACATCTGTGTAGGTACACTTGACACCTGCCACAGGCTGTCACTTCAGGGGCCTGGATCAAACTCTATGAGCTGCTTCCTCAAAGCCCCTCACCAGGCCTTCGTCCCTTGGTGGGAGTGATGTGTGCATCAGTGTGGGAGTCAGAGACTGATACCCCATAGCAGCAAGAGAAGCAAGGTCCAGCCTTCTGGGTGGTCTGGAAGGATTTTCCCAGCTCAGCTTCCCAGCTCTGGCCACAGCAGACACCTTTCTTCTCTTTCCTCTTTGCAGGAAGGAGTAGGGAGAGAATTGGATGCTCCAAGCATACCAGAGATGAGGGAGAACGGGCAGAGGGAGGACATTGCGTTTAAAGATCAGGGGTTCTTCATCCAAGGATGGGCTCAGGGGCCTGAGGACACCCCGGTATCGCAGCCAAATGTTGTGCATGTGGGCATTTTTCTGGGGAGAAGTTCTTGAACTTTCCGGAGATTCTCAAAGGAGTTCCACGAGCCAAAAAAACTTTCAGAAGCTCTGGCCTGGAATTTCAACTTTTCCCTGACTCAGGCTTCCCACTCCCTGGTTACTCAGAGCTGGTGGAGTGTTGCTGTGTAGTCAAAGCCCGCGAGTGTGAAATATCAAATGCTCATTACATGACGTCGGGGGGAAACTTAGTCTGCTTAGCAAGTCTATTTTGTTGTTTCGTGTGAGAAGTCTCCGTGCCAAACAGATGCCCGGGAAAACGGTCTGATTAATGACGCTGCTTCCTTTGTCCCCTCCCCCAACCCCCCACAGGGCCCGGGATGGCACTCTCGGTGACAGGGCTCACTGTCTTCTCTCTCCTGCAAACTGCCCTCTCCCTGAACCCCGAGGACCCCAACGTGTGCAGCCACTGGGAGAGGTAAGATGTGGATCTCAGATGTCCAGGCACTCCCCGAGGGCCTCACCCTGGGCTTGGCACTGTTGGGACAAAAGCGGAGTCGGGAGGTACAGAAGCTGCCCACCGTGGGCCTGTGGTCCAGCTGGGGACACAGCACAGAGGCTGGAAGACAGGACAAAGCAGTATGGATTCTGTCTGGGACTCGGGGCTGTGGGAGGGGGTTGACTTAGTGATGCAGTGTGATAGATGACAATGAACTCCGGTCCCTCCCCGCACTGGCCCTCCCTGACCATTTTCCAGAGGCCCAGCGGGGCTCAGTGCCCGTCCACAGGCAGGTGGGGTGCGGTGAGTGACCGCAATCCGGATGTGCTATTCTCCGATGCTGAGATGCCGTTGCTGCTGCTTCCCGCCTGGTGTGGGCAGGAGGGGACCAGGGGAAGAGCGGCCTGGGGCCTCTGCAGAAGAGCCGGCTGCATCCTGGCTGCAGCACTGGGTCCGTGGGGAATGGGCCAGGGCCCTGCAGACAGCCTGACTTTGAAGTACAAGGTTAAAGTATTGATTTTGGTGAGCAGAAAGATAGTGACCGGAGACCCAATCAGGAAAAACCGAATTAAACCCTGGAATTGATTGGCCGCGCTGACCAGGACGACTCTGCCACTTAGATGTTAATAAATCAAATGAATAAAATTAAGATGAGGGCCCGGTGGGGGAGGCAGATGGTAGAGGACAGGCGAGTGGGGCTGGCCGTGCTCCGTGCTTGTGAGGGTGAATGTCCCGGCCCCACGACAGGGAAAGGCACCCCCCGCCCAGGCCACCCCAAGCCCTGGAGGGATGAGGGTCTGGGGGCGCAGAGGGAGTGCCCCTACGCCAGTATGAGCATGTGCGGCAGTGACTGGGCGCTCCGTGGGGGTCCCCACAGAGTCCGCTGGAGCAAACCGACACCTGTTAGGTACAGTGGGAAGAACACAAGGTCTGTAACGAGAGGACCTTGGTTCACTCCAGTCTGTCACCTGGCAGCTGTAGGACTTTGGGGCAGTGTCTGAACCAGCCTGAGGCTGCTTCCCCACTGTCAAGTGGGGAGAATAATTACCCTGGCCTCACAGGCACGTTGGAGGATCGGGGTACCGGTGTCACGAAAGGGCTTTCGCGACCGCAAAAGTCGATTGTTGTCTTTTCTTGGTGACGCCTCTGGCTTTGCAGGAACCGGTTCTCACAGACTTTAAAGCACATCGGGCTCACCGGAGGTGGGCGTGGAAAACGGAGTGTTCTGGGTCCTGGCCCCGGAGACTCTGATTCTACAGGTCTGGGGTAGAGCCTAGGGATATGCATTTTTCATAAGCTTTCCACATGGCTCTGAGGTGACTCGGGCTTCTTGCCCTTCTGGTCTTGGTGAATTTAAACCTTTCTTTCCCAGAGGGTGAGAGAGCTGTCAGGTGAAGTTGCACACTAGCCTCCCTGGTTGACGGATCCCAGCCTCGACAGCCCCCTACTATCCACCTGATCCGAGGCTGAGATATAGTTGCTTCCTGAGGATGGCTGTGCTATGTCCCCACCTCCAGGATACCTCCTCCCGTCTGCCCTTCTCTGCCTTCCCCAGCTCCTCTAACTGGGCCGTCTCCTCCAGGGAGCCTTCCCTGATGGCAGGGCCCATCCTCACTTCCCTCTTCTGAGTCCCAACTGTGGATCTGTTCAAATTGAAACCAAATTCTCTAATTTCCTAACCGCCCTCACCCCCCGCCCTCCCCGCGACATTAATAAACTGGGAATAGGAAAACACTCTGAACTGAGCTTGCACTGAGCTGGCATTTCAGGCTGATTGGGCTGTCAGCAGAGGTGATCATTTGATGGGAGGACAAGGACAGACCCTATGGCTAAAGTGAGGTCTGGGGGCCCCTGGTGCTTCTCCAACCCTTAAGGGGGAGGAGGCCTCGCAGACAGTGACCCATGACACCGGGTGCCTTCTTCTTCTTGGCTTGCCCACCTGAGCTCCACTGCCTACTACATATGGACAGATTTAGTCTGCATCATTCCGGAAACATGCCCTGGTCCCCAGAGACCGCTTAGGGAGACTTTCTCAGCTGGATTAGTGCTTCTGGCAGGCTCCTTGTTAATTATGCCCCTCCACCATTAAACCCAGCGGAAAGACCTCCCCTGGCTGGTAAAGCCCAGTTCTACAAGATTAATCTGGTCCCTCATTAGCATATTGGCAAGCGAGCGTGTTAAACCGCCCAGCCATGAAACCAGGGGCGCACTCTTCGCCCCGGAGACTTGGAATTGATTCAAGGTCTCACTGCCAGACTCACTCGGCCCAGGGGACCCCCTGCAGAGCTGGGACCGTTCCCCCCATGATACTCTCCTCACCCGTCTGTCGGGCTGATGCCTCTTCTCTGAGCACCCAATGTCTGTGTCGGGACGGGAAGGGGTGCCTGAGTCCCCGAGTGCGTAGCAAAGGCGGGGAGCCCATTCTTCGTGTGGTCTGGCTCCTCCTCTCCCCGCCACAGCCAGGGAGGAAATACCTCAATGTGTAGCACAGGAGGTGAACCATTGCAGTCGTATAGCAATGGTGGCCAGCGTCTATTGGACGCTTACGGTGCACCCATTAAAAATTTTACGTGTGTTATCTTGCGCTGACAATTTTACTTGTTATCTTACTTTACCTTCCCACCACCCTGAGAGATGGACACTCTTGTTGCCTTTCTTAGTCCTCACAGTAACTGCGCGAAGCCCTTGGCAGTATTTGCCATGGATTTACAGGTGAGGAAACGGAGCCTTCCGTGAGTTACATAACATGTCTGAGGTCGTGCGGCTAACGAGTGACAGGGTTCGAAGGTGACCCGGAGCCCACGCACGCTTATCCAGTCACTCTTCTGCCCTAAGTGAGGTAGTCAGTAGCCCTGTGGGAGCATAGGATCGTGGAATTTCAGAGTTGGAAGGGGCCCGTGGGAGGTCAGGGGTAGGTGCCGAGCTGCCTCCGTGTCCCCGAGCCTGGAGATGAAAAAGCGTTTGGCCCATGTCTGCGCAGATGTGTGCCTCTGTCTCCGATTGCTGCTTGCTGGCTGATAGAGGCTCAGCAGGGACCCTCATATCCTCAGTGCTTCAAAGAGCCAGAGAATTTCCCAGCCCCCCGAGTCCCTGGGCCTTGCTGACTGCTCCTGGCCCCGCTTTCTGAATTTTAGATCTTTGACCTTTCGGGCATCAGAGAGCCTGCTGTGGACCCACTCGGGGAGCTGGCCTGCTCAGCCCCCTTGCAAGCAAACCAAGAGCTTCCTCAGGCAAAGCAGACGGGCTTTTATAGCCTGGATCTAGCCATCTGGCCCAGGTCAGTGAGCCGTCTGGGGGGAAGCAGTGAGGAATACCAACCTACATAAAAATGAATTCCTGAAGTCTCAGCTGGGGCCCTCTCCCAGCCTGCACAGCAAGCATGAATCTTCCCTTCAGCATCCCGGCTCGACCGCCTTTTCATACAACTCCCGGCAGGGGCGGGCAGGTAGAAAGACATATGGGTCAGGCTGAGATCCGCCCCCCTCTGTGACTTCTACCCACTGTTCGGGTTTACAGCCAGCAGGCAGGATAACGAGGTGCTCCTTGGATTAGGGGATCTGGGGCATGTCCTTGATGCTCCCCCAGCTATCCCGGAGACAAGAGAGAGCGGAAGGTAAGTGACCTTGGGGAGGTCACTTGGTCTCTGTGATGTTCATTTTCCCTGTTTGTAAAATAAGGCTACTAGCAGTGCCACCTGTCTTAGAAGATTGTGAGGATTAAAATGAGCTCAAACACTTAACACAGGGCCTTTAATGAGTATTCGCAGTTATCGGTACCAGCTGTGTGGCCCGGGCAACCGGCCTCTCCCTGAGCCTTAGTCTTTTTCAGCTGTGAAATGGGACCACTTTGCTCTAAGGGTCGGCTTCCCTGTAGACGCGCTGAAAACCATAGAGATCCACACAAAGTATGTTGAAACTTGTTGGCTCTGCCTTCCAGAGCCACGTAGAATAAACCTAAACTCTGCTTCGTTCATTCTCTGATAAATGAACTGGAATTTCAGAAAATGAACCGGGCCAAAGGGCAATAAGGGATGTGCCTTGGATCCAGCCTGGGGTCGGGGAGGTTTGATTGCTGAGGGCATGCAGGGCAGGAGGAGGATAGCGGGGTGAGGGGAGGTTTGAGCGGCTGGACACGTGGCTGTGGGCCCGGCTCCCCTGGGGAAGGAGACCCCATACCAGCTGAGCCTCTCAAGTGCTGACCATAGCTTCTTCGTCCTCCCGCCTGACTTTCAGCTATGCGGTGACCGTCCAGGAGTCATACGCACACCCCTTCGACCAGATCTACTACACGCGGTGCACAGATATCCTCAGCTGGTTCAAGTGCACCAGGCACCGGTGAGTACCTCTCTCGGGGGGTGGGCTGGGGAGGGGGTGCTGGGCCCTCAGAGTGTGGCTTTGTGCCGGGTAGTAAGAGTCTCCTGTAGCAGCCGTAGTCAATGCACTGCCATCTGAGAGTCCCTGCTGAGGGCTTCTATCTGGCCAGAGAAGCTTATGGGCAGGGTAGGGCAGAAGTGCTAGAGAATTCCTGCCCTTGGGGGCGTCTCTCACCCAACGAGAGGTGGGGAGTCGGTGGGTAAGTCCCCTGGTTCCCTCACTGGAGGGCAGAGGGGAAAACTTTGAGGCGTATTCTACACATATCCCAGCATACCCTGAATTGGCTGCCTCTTCCACCCTCTTTTTCCCTCTCCCCTCCCAGGGCTTCCTTACGTTACCTCCCCAATAAACTCCTTGTCCTTGAATCTTTGCCTCAGGGTCAGCTTCAAGGGGAAATACAACCTAAGACAGAAACCTCAGAGCAGGGGTAGCCCCATGCCAGGGCATCTGGTTTGGAGAACTGAGCTCAGGATAGGACTTGGCACCCCCTCGGCACCTTGGCCAGGCTGCCCACGGGAGACACTCAGTCTAAATGACTGCACGGGGCTCCTGCTCCCTTGTCTGCAGCGCCCCCCGCAGGTCACGCCATTCTCTCATGTTGCTGGGGGAGAGAGGAGAGGAAGGAAGAGAACACGTTTTGTTGGATGACCCCGGGCAAGCTGCTTTATTTTGGGATTCCCAGTGTACTCATCAAACATACAGTGATCCTTGCCCTGCGTACTCACAGGGTCCAGTGAGGTCAGGGATGTGAAAATACTGGGAAAAATACAGGGGAAGATGGAAAAAAGCGAGCTGTTAGATCCGGGCAAGGTGGCACTATTATCTGAGGGTAAGCGGGGGAATGAGGGGGACGCCATCCCTTAGGTTTCTTTCCTAGTTGCTCAGCATCTGTGTTGGTTTCAGATTCCTTTTGCTTCCTCCTCCTGGGCCTAGTCCCTCTTTGTGGTTTATGCCTAAATCACGGTGGGTAGCAATGTGGCTGGGGAAATTTGCTCTATGCTGAAAAGCCAAAGTCCTGGTTTTCATGTCTGAGTGTAGGACACGATAGCTGCTTTTAAAACCCTTACTGGCTAATTCCAACATCTGGGCCACTTCAGGGTTGGTCTTCATGGGTTGTCTTTTCTTTAATATAGGTGATATTTTCTAGTTTCCCTTTTCTTGAGAGAGCAAGCAAGAGAGAGAGAGAGTGAGAGAGAGCGTGAGTGAGCATGTGTGAGCAGGGAAGGGGCAGAGGGAGAGAGAGAGAGAAAGAGAGAGACAGAGAGAGAGAATCTTAAGTAGGCTCCATGCCTAGCATGGAGCCCGACACAGGGCTCTATTTCACAACTGTAAGTTCACGACCTGAGCCAAAACCAAGAGTCAAGACACCTAACTGGCCGAGCCACCCCGGCGCCCCTCCAGTTTCTTCTTATGTCTAGTCATTTTGAATTATATTCTGGGCATTATAAACAGCAGAGACTGTAGAGACTGAGTTCTGTTATATTCCAACCAAGAGTATTGATTTGTTGTTGTTGTTGTTGTTGTTGTTGTTGTTATTGTTTTGTTTTAGCTCTCAGTTAACCTGGCTACAATCAATTTCCCGTTCAGTATTTTTAGTCTTAGCTGGACTGTGTGGGACCTGTCCTCCACACACATAATTCAGGGGCCAGGAGTTTGGACAGAGACTTTTGTAATGAATATGGGGCTTCCTCTTTGCTGTTCTTTTTTCTGAGCGGGGTTTCAATTTTCACTTTTCAAGTTGCTGGACTTGTCTTGTGGTGCTTCAAACCAGTAAGGCCGGGTGCCTTCTCTCTGAATTGTAGCCATCCGGAGTCCTTGTTGACTGGGTCCTGAACTTGGGCTCACCTTGCCCAGTGTCATTTCCTTTTTCCCAAGTGTGTATTTCCCTCCAGTACCCACCTTTGTTCTCTCTCTAGCACCTTCTGGTAGTTGTTTTTTTTATATTTCCCCCAGATTTCATAGTTGTTTGCAGGAAGGTTGACCCCATAGGAGCTATTCAGCCATTATTACATCCCCTTCCCCTCGCCCTTGACTGTGAAATGAGGAGGTGGGGCCCAATGCCCCCTTCCAACTTCCTCAGCTGTGCCAAGGTAGCCGCGTGTGGCCCCAGCCAAAGATGGAGGCGGAAATAGAAGCCTCCCTCCCTCCATGAGCCCTGTCAGACCCTGTGCCAGAGTCAAGTTTGCTCTGAGGTGTGGCTCTGTTGGGTTCTTGGAGGCCAGGGATGCTATCCATCAGCGCCGGGGGGAAGGCGAGTGAGTGGCTGCTTATTAAAATAGGCTGCATTCCTGGAACATGAATTATTTTGCTAAATCATTGAGTTGCCTTGCAGCTTTCCTGATGACCTAGAGTGTGTGTGCTGACAGCTGCACCATCAGTCTGCCTCAGTGCAGAATGGTTTCTTTAAAGGTAGCACCCTTCTCCCGACAGCCTGGGCCCTGGCCCCTTCCCTCTCCTGCTTCCCACCCCGGTGCTGGGAGCAAGCAAGGGTCTCCCAGACCAAAGCCATGGGAGACATCTCCGTCCCGGCAGGCTTTCACGGTGCCAAGACCACCCGCCCCCCCCGCCACTGGAAGAGCTGAGGGATAAGCCTGTGTGGTACGGCGACCGGGTTGGATGAAATCTAAGCCAGCCCTACCTCGTTCTTTATCTGAGAGGCCTACACCACCCCTGAAATTGCCAGGAGCTGCCTTCCTGTGTCACGGAAGTAGCCTCACTGTGAGGCCGGCTTACTTCCCATTATGGGCTTTTGACAAAGTAGAATGCCCTTAGTTTACGACATTCCCAAATATCATAGATTTCCCCAGAAGCCCTGCACTGTCATTTGTCATAAAGCGAGGGCTTTAAGGACTGGGAGGGCTGGCCCAGCCTGTGCTGTGGGACTCCCTTCCTACGTTGGCCTAACCCTCCATGGAAAGCAGGCTGTAGGCGTCTCCCATGTCTGGTCCCTGATGCTCTGCCCACTGGGGAGGGGTCTGCAGGGAAGGCTCCCCTGGGGTGTTGGTGGGGGAAGTGAAGGGGCTCTGGCTTCAAGGCCCAAGGACTTGGGGTTGAGTCGTAGTCACATGTCATGACCTTGGGGAGTTACTTCCTCTCTCTGGCCTTTAATGGCCATTTCAGTCTCTTCCATTTTGACCCTGTGTGTGAGGAAGGGGCTTTGCCTGTCAGTACCCCATTTTGACTCCCTCTTAAGGACTCATTCCACCCACCATCCATTTACCTGGTCTTCCTCCTCACTCTGGCCTTCCTGTATGGCCAGCCAGCCGCCCTGTGGGAACTGGCACAGGACAATAAGGGAAACCTGGGGGCACTGAAATTAGACTGATTTGGGTTCGAATCTTGGCTCTGAAACTGATCCGTTGTGTGACCTTGAGCGAGTCATTAACTTCTCTGAATACCAGTTTTCTCATCCATAAAACAGAAGAGGGATACATAAGACAAGAATAAAAAACCCTAAAAAGGAAATAAAATAAAGGTGACATAGTAATGCTACCTGCCTCGGGCAGAGAATGGAATGAGATTTCGCCTATAAATCTCTGGCACAGGAGGAAGTGTCAACATCTGTGTCAGCAGAAGAACGGGAATGCAAGTCTCTGACTTCCAGTCCAGAGTTCCTGCTCCCTGGGCCTTAGTTTCTTCCTCTGCAGGGCCAGCGGTCAGTTCTGAGCCTTCCGAGGGACGAGGACATGTTATTTTGGGGTGACGGAGGTTAATCTGCTTCCTGGGACTGAGTCAGACTCAGGGGACCCTTTGCTGACCCCGTTTTGGTTCTCCAGGTGTGTGGACCAGTCCCTAGGAAGCCGTGAGCAGTCTGCTTGTTGGGGCAGACACTCTCGGGGCCCACACCTCCGGTCTAGGTCACCCTATGAGCTCCTCTGGGGGGTTTTAGGAGAGCCCTTCCACCCCCCGCCCCAGTCACCTTCCACAAGTACCCCAGAAAGTATCTTCCGAAACCCTGTTCAATATCATGCTGAAGAGACCTGGGAAAGTCAGCAGGTGTAGCAAACGCCGCGTCAGTAATACATTCTGCATCACAATGGCCCAGATGCAGCCATCGATTTTTCTTTATTGTGTTCCTTCATATTTGAAGCCGCCGTGCATTTTAAAGTAATTATTGAATGGCATCCTCCATGTAGCTTAACACAAATATCATTCTAACGGGAGTGATTGATTTTCAATACTTTCAAGTGGCTTTCTCCCTTGTGCCTTAGGATCAGTTATAAGACGGCGTATCGGCGTGGCCTCCGGACCATGTACCGGCGCAGGTCCCAGTGTTGCCCTGGCTACTACGAGAATGGAGACTTCTGCATACGTACGTAGGGGCCGCCTCTGTTCTGGCCTCTCTGGGGTTGGGAGGCGAGGGGAGAGAACAGAGAAGGGAGGTAAGCAGGCCTCAGCTGACCCGAGGGCTCCAGAAGTCCCTGCCTGCTGCTGGCTCTGAGGGGATCATGGGTCTGGTATAAACACATTGCGTGGGATCACATGGGATCAATGGAAGCAGGTCAGTTCCAGGCTTTGGTAGGGTCAGGAGAGAAGTGGACCCTTCCGGGGAGGGTGCTCTGAGGAGCAGTGGGGAAGAAGGGCTGAGTGGCTGGTACAGATCTGAAGGGCTCCAGAAGGCTTTGTCGGATGGAAGGAGACTTGAATGGATAAACGGTGACGAGATGGATGAGTGGATGGATGGATGGACGGATGGATAGAGATTGGAAGGGAGGAAGGAAGGCAAGCTGGATCATTGGATAGCAAGACCATAGTACCTAGAAGGAGGATAGCAAGAGTAAGATCACAGGGGGCCGGTTCCAGGAAGTGGGGGGTTTCCAAAACTGATCGGGAGACACTGAAAACAAGGGGGGTGCATGAAAGACACATGGAACCTCTCCCCCTGTTTGTCTGCAGTGGCTCAGTGCTCTTGGTGTCCCCAGAGAGTCAAGGGCTGAGTTTCTGGCAGCTTCAGGCCCTCTGGGTGGGGGTGGGGGAGCAGTTCTGTGCAGTGGGAGATACCCAGGAACCTGCGGATCTGAGTTCTGGTCCCAGCTTCTGAGGCATGTGGCTTTGGGCAAGTCATTTCACCTCTCAGGAAGAATGACTCCAGGGCCCTGTTGGAGTCCAATGGACTCTTTCCCACCACCTCTGACAGGTGTAATGGGGCCAGGATGGGGCTCTCCTGTGGGCAGTAGAGGGTTGCCACTGTGGGAGAGTGTCAGAGAAGCTGGGAGCCCCCCACTATTAATGACATAGGGGAATCCACCCCCAAAACTTCTGCCTCTTCATTTGGAGGCAGATTTGGAGAGTGATGTTCCTTGTTAGCATTCTCCTTGCCCTTTGGGTGGGTAGAGTGAGCCAGCACCAGAGAGACAGTTTGGGCAGGGTGGGCGTGTTGGCGTTGGGAACGAAATGACAATTTTCCCCTGCTGATGTTACGTATCCCCTCTTGCTGGAGAAACTCGATTCTAATTGCATTACAGGAACGAATGAAAAATGCTCCCACAGATGCGTTCACTGATGATGGTTTTGCAGGAAAAATCCAAAGATACCCAAAGCCATCCCCAAAAGGCTGTTTCTCAGGAGCAGGGCAGAGGACCGGGCTGGGACAAGGCCTTGGTTGGCACGTCACCTGGGATGGGGTTCCTATGGGGACCTGGGTGTAGATGTGAGATCAAGACCAAGCTTTACTGCTCTTCTGTCTGCCTGGAGGAGAGCGAGAGCCAGGCATGGGGGGGGGGGGGGTGACAGAGGACTCATAAAGCCTAAGCAGAATGGATGTGAGTGGCCCTTCAGGGCTCAGGGCACCAAGATGGACCCAAGGAAATGATAGAGGGAATTCAGATGTCAGCACGGGGCTCCAGGAACAGATGAGCACATTTCTTTTCTAATTTCCATTAGCGTGTGTTGGTAAAGCTCTTGGAAAATGAAGACCAGGGCAGAAACACTAAGTGTCCTGATTGCACAGGCCCGGTCTTGCTGACTGGGAACGGCAGCTTGTCACCTCCTACCTACTCCTTATGTAACGGCCAGGTACTGCCTGCTGAGCTGGTGGCCACAGGCCAGGCCACCTCCAGGAAGCCAGCGAGAAAAGCCAACTTTAGGACTGAAGGCTTTTTCTGAAGGGGGACAGGAGAGTTTCAGCAGTGGGATGGGGCACTGGGGCATGCGGGGTACTGGTAGTGCTGACCCAGAGGGGCAAGAGTCACACAGGCCTGGGTTTGAGTCTCAGCTCTGTCCCTCCCAGCTTCTTCCTCTTTATGCTCCTCCTCATCCTCTTCAGAGCACACCCCCTGCGCCAGGCGCCGTTCCGGTCACTTCATGTGCATTAATGGATCAGCTTCTCACAACAGCCCTCTGAAGTAGGTACTCTTACTTCTCCTATCTTATAGATGGAGAAACTGAGTCACAGAGTGAGTAAGTAACTTGACCAGGGTCGTACAGCTAGAAAGTGGCAGAACAGGGATTTGAACCTAGGTTGTCTGGCTCTGGAGGCTGCCCTGAACCTCTCCGATGGGCTGCTGCCCTCTCTGTGAGCCTAGGCAAGACGTCACCTCTTGGAACCTCAGTTTCCACTCATGTAAAATGGGGATAGTAATAACCTCTACCGCCAGACACAGGGTAGGGGCTTAAAAAATGTCAGCTCCCTTACTCCATGGCTTTGGGTCTTAACATTTTTTTCACTCTTGGCTTTTGTTTTAATTCTCCAGATCACCATGGACCCTCTCCCTGGGAAAATGCACATGACATATATAAACCTATGTGCACACACACAGCCCTTCCTTTGCACACAGTTGCAGTGGGTTCATGGATCCCTCACATCCCTCACAGAGTCTTTGAAACCCTGGTAAATCATTTCTGCCATGTGTTCATGTTTATCCATTCGATTGACACTGTTGCTTGTCGACTTGTTGCCTACGCACTTGGGTGCGCATGAGAGATGGTTGCTACCCCGAGGGGCTTGCAGCCCTAGCAGAGAGAGATGATCTGGCACACAGATACATGCCCCCAGAGTTGCAGATGCTTCAACGAGCATCTTGATAAAGTAGAACCGAGTGGAATGGAGAGACTGTCTTCTTCAGCCATGCCCACTTAGCGAGAGTTAATGAGACGTCAGCTCTTGACAGAAGAGTGACGGGAGAAGCCCTTGAAGGGTGTGCCACCAGCATTTATTAGACGCCTATCGTGGCCCACCCACGGTGCTGTGCCTTGGGATAGAAGAGATGGGGTAGAAATAGCTCCTGCCCTCGTGGAACCTACGGTCTTGCTGGGAAGGCCAGGCCACATGCAGAAAAATCCGTGGACAGCAGCCGGAGAAGAATGTGGGGAGGAACCCACAGACCGGACATGCTAGGCGGGAGACCATGCTGTGACCTGCTGTCACTCGGGGGGCTTCGTGAGGGTTTGGGCTGGATGGAATGGTATCTTTGGGTGTGGGTGGGAGAGAGGGAACCCCGTCAGCAAGGGCGTGGAGGCAGCTGGCCTGAGACCACGGGGGTGGGGGGGTGGGGGAGGCAGATCTGGCTGGGGGAGGGGTTGGGGGAGGCAGTCATTCATTTCCCAGGGCCGCCCTTGCAAAGCAGCACTGCCTGGCGGGCTTCCCCACCAGGAGTGTGCTGGCTCACACCTCTGGAGGCTACAAGTCCAAATCTGGATGTCAGCAGGGTTGCTTCCTTCTGAGGGCTGTGACCGGAGATCTGTTCCAGGCCCCTCTCCTTGCTTCTGGTAACTCCATTCCCCACACAGCCTTCTCTCTGTGTCTGTGTCGCTCTAGGTTTCCCCTTTTTGTAAGGACACCAGTCAGATTGGATGAGAGCCCACCCGAATGACCCTGTTTTAACTTGATTACCTCTATAAGACCCTATCTTCAAATAAGGTCACATTCTGAAGATTTGGGGGTTAGGCCTCCAATATATGAATTTTAGGGAGGGAGACAGTTGAACCCGTAAACAGGTGAGTGTTGGCCATTACTAGCATTCTTTCGTTCCCGCTTATTGCAATGGGAAGAAAGGAGGGGGACCAGCCAGCCCTCACGCAGGCTTTGCCAGCCGTCCAGGAGCGAGTGGAGACCCCAGTGGCAGGGAACTTGCATGAGGGAAAAATGGTAGCAGGCAAATGAGGGATTGTGTCCAGGGTGCCAGATGAGAAGCTTTGCAAACCCAGAAGAAGCATTCAGGAGTCGATGCCCTGTGGCCCCCTCCCTCTCCAGTTCTCCTTCTCCACCCCTTGGGGACCAGAGAAACTCCCAAGTTCACCAGAACCTGGTGAGAACCCATCTAATGCCTCAGGACTGAGGCACGAGAATATTACCCATGCTCTGGGTAGGGGTAGGAGGGCATCATCTTCCCTCCAAAACGGCCTTTTTGGAGCCCGTTTCTTAGCAGATAGTAGGAGGACACCGACCCTGGAGTAAAAGCCGTGGCTGACTCTGCCACCAGCTAGATGTGCAGTCTTGGGCGAGTCGCTTTGCCTCTCTGGACCCCCCATGGCATAGGATGGATCATCCCTGTGGGTGGAAGGAGTAAAGATCCTGAAATGCATAGAGCTTGATACATGCAGGGTGGCACTACTGTTTCTCTTCTTTGTGCCATTTCCTCTGCCCCAGAACTGCCATCCATATCCCAGAGGCCTTGGCAGCCCTTCTAGAACCTTCTGCACCAGAACTGCCCACCCTCTCCCTTAGCTACAGATACAGCTGAGTCCCATATTTCCTAAGGATCATTGGACCCAAATTGCACTTCTCTCTTTCTCCTTTCTCATGAGACAGGCCAGAGGGCACCTTTGCCTCACAGAGCCGGTTTTGTCACGTAGGCGGTGGTGTTTGAGATATTTGGGGAAACTCTGCTCTTTGAAAACGTTAGCTTGTATCCGACTGGATGGGCTTGGTTATGATGCAGTAACAAACACCCCGAATCCCAGTGGCTTAAAACAATAGACTTCTCTTCCTTGCTCATTTTGCATGACCGCTGTTGGCTGGCTGGGGCCTGCTCGCCCCAGGACCCAGGCTGCTGGAGCACGAACTTTGCAGTGTTGCTGGTTGCCATGGCAGAGAGAAGAGGGCTCTGGCGGGTCAGAAATATTTAGTGAGCGGTATTAGGGCTTATCACCCTACAGATGCCGTGGTAATCACAATTCACTCACGTGTGTTCTCGAACACCTGATAACCTAGTAGAAGATTCCCCTGGAAGACACGTTTGAACACAGACTCATTGAGCCCCAGCCCCAGTCTCAGATTCAAAGATTGGAGCTGGGCAGCCAGAGAACGTGCTTCTCTAACGAGTTCCCAGGTGACGCTCATTGGGAACCACACTTTGAAAACTGCCGAGGATGGTGGGAAAGCAGATTGCTTAGCAGGTGCATCCCATTGGTAGTCAGGCCCTCTCTCGATGGGCTAGAGGAGAGGGCCTGCTTCAGAGTAGCCAGCAAGGAGGGGGAACTGGTCTGCCTGATCCCTCCCTCCCTCCCTCCCTCCCCTTTTTCCTTTTCCTGGAGGAGGTAATGCCCCCAGACTTCCTAAGTGGTGTCCTCCAGCCCTCTCACTGGATGCTTGGAATCCCAGAGCCAGCCTCCCCGCAGTGTGAGTTTCATCCTAATCAAGAAGTAGAGGAATGAAGCTCCAGGCAAGTGGCTGACGGGCCCCACACCAGCAGCCCTCCCCACTCCCACCATTGATTGGGGGCGGAAGAGGGGTGCAGGAGGGGTGGGGGAGGGGGTTGCTAAGCCTCCTGGAAGGGAGACCGCTCCGGCTCAGTGTGCATGTCCTGGGATGGCTAAGGGGGAGCCGGCAGAGGACGATCTGGGATACTGGCTGCACTGAGGGCACCCGAGCCGTGCTTAAGATTTAACTAACTCCAGCAAACTCCTCACACCATTTTTGGGATTTAAGTACCCCTGTCTTATGATCGCAGTTGTTTTTACAGCGGATTGTTGTTTAACTGTGAATTCAGCTCCGGTTTACTGATTGGCTTGCTCTTCATCTCTCCTTGGGTCTCACTCTTTGCTAGATTTGGCCTCATTCTTCTCGAAGGGCCATCTGTGTTCAGGGGTTTTTCCTGGGAGGGTCTGTGAGCGAACGCCTCTCGTATGCTTTACTTGTCTGAAAACGCCTTTGTTTTACCCTCACTCCTGAGTGGTGCTTTAGCTGCCTGTGGAATTCTAGGTTCTCTGTGATCTTCCCTCAGGGTCTGAGGATGTTTTTCTGTCGTGTTCTGGACCTCGTCTTTGCGGGCTAACGCTTGTGTGGGTGTGGAGTTGCTTTCATTCACACTGTTTGCTCCTCAGACGTATATATCCCTTGAAGCTAAATTTTCATGTCCTTTATCCATTCTGGAAAATTCTCGGCCATAGCTCTTCAAACGTCCCCTGTCCTTCATTCGCTCAGTTTTCTCCTGTTGAAGTGCCAAAATGTTGGATACTCATTCCACTTCCTCTCTCCTAGGCTCTCTTTTTCCATCTCCTTATCTCTCCATGCTGTATCTTGGAAATTTTCCTCAGATCCATTTTTCAAATCCTTTGGCTCTGCTAATTACCCTGTCTGTTGAGGTCTCCATTTCAACAACGGCATGTTTCATTCCTAGGAGTATTCTGTTTTTCCTTCTTCAGATCTACAGGTTTGCTTTTTTTTTTTTTCTGTAGTGTCCTGTTCTTTTTTTTTTTTTTTTTTTTAATGTTTTTATTTTTGAGAGAGAGAGAAAGTGAGCAGGGGAGGCGCAGAGAGAGAGGAGGACAGAGGATCCAAAGTGGGCTCTGTGCTGGCAGCAGTGAGCCCCGTGTGGGGCTCGAACTCATGAACCGTGAGATCATGATCTGAGCTGAAGTTGGAGGCTTAACCAACTGAGCCGCCTAGGTGTTTTCATTATGAATTCTAATCCTTTGCTTACTGCTTTAACTATGTGAGACGTATTGATGGTCTCTTTCAGATGGTTCTATTTTGAGCTATGCTATAGAGTCAAGATAGTTCCATCTTGGGTCCTTGAGTTTGGTTAGCTCAGAGTATCCGTTCTGCTGTTTTTGGAGATAGCTGACTCTCCCTTGTGATGGATTGTTTCCCCATATAGGTTGTAGTTTCTTTTTTCTTGTTTTTTTTTTTCCTTCTTTATCGCTGCGAACTCTTGAGCTTTTTTTCTCCTCCCCACGCCCTGCGGTGTGCACGTGCCCCACCCATGAGTTCTGCGTTTTCTTAGTAGGCACACAACCAGTCTCTGCACTGATCTCTTGGTTTGGGATTCCATGCTGAGGCTGGAACTGTGGCGAAGGCGTGGGGTTTTTGTTTTTGTTTTTGTTTTTTGCTTTTTCCTTTAAAAAAAGATGCGAAATTCACACATGACACAATGGCTAATGGTATTGACCATTTTGAAGCGTGCAGGAGAGTGGCACTTAGTGCATTGGTAACGTTGTGCATCTGACACTTCTGTCTAGTTCTAAAACCTTTTCATCACCCCTGAAGAAGACTCTGGTCCCATTAAACGGTCACTCTCCATCCCCCCCTCCTGGTTTCTTATTTCTTGTGGAAGACTTTCTGCTCATCCGGAATCCCTTATTTCTCGTATGGCCGGTGGGCAGTATTTTCAAGTTTCCCCTACATGGAGCTGGTAAGTCCCAAGGCCATCTGTCCCTGTGTGGGTGTTAAACCCCAGGCTCCTAGCCAGGACTGGGGGCTGCGGGCAGCGGCTAGCTAGGTCCCATGCTCCCTGGCCTACCTTAGCTTCAGTATCTGCCCTTTTGTCCCTCCTGTAGACTCACTGCTCTTTCTTACACTTGGCGGTTTACCTTTCTCTCCTTAGAGCGCAGATATCTACATTTTTGGTTTTTTAGTTGTAAATTATATTTTGGGGGCATTTTTGTAGCAGGAGGGGCCTTCATTAGCCCTTTCTCCGTGTCACTGGAACTGTACCTATTTTATAGTGAGCGGTGGAGTCGGGGGGGCTTTATAACCAGACCCAGTGACGTTCAGGGCAGTGCTTTCGTGGACTGAGGGCTAGCTTCGAACAACAATAATAAAACGGTGTAACGTCTGGTGGTTTACCCTGAACTTTCCCTTACGGTATATCACTCACTCCTGACAGACTGGAGGAGTGTTACCACGGCCCTTGCACAGCAGGGGAAACTGATGCCAGGGAGGCTAAGTGCCTTGTCCGGTGGATAAGTGCGGCCCAGGAGTTGAGATCTGTGCTACTTCTAGTCCTTCACTTCCCCCCCTGCAGAGGGTTTCCTCTCGGTGGGAGGGACCTGCGGCCAGAAGAGAGAAGTGGGGCCGGACAAGAGGGCAGGTGAAAAGGTTTGTAGGAAGAGGAAGGGACGGAAGACAAACTGATTTGATTTCAGAATTTTGCAAAGGTGGGTGCAAGGATGACCTGCCAGGATCAAAGTGTGTGTGTGTGTGTGTGTGTGTGCGCGCACACGTGTGTACAGAGATGTGGGTCCTGTCTGAAAGCCTCTCCACGTAGCTACTAGGAAAAATCATTCCCTGCTGACCTTCTAGGAGGCTCCCCAGAGAATGCAGCCTGCTGACAGGACCAGAACCAGTGCTGATGCTTCTCCCCCAGATCACCAGCACCTGGTGCTGAGCTTTGCTGCCTAGAACAACATCCATTCTTCCATCTGTCCATCCATCCATCCATCAACATTTATTACCTATCTATGCCTTGAATGCACTATGGAGTCCTGGGGATAGAGGGATGAATAAGAAGCATACAGTCTAGTGGGAAATATATACACTTAAGTTCTAACACAGCATGATAAGCACACTTTAAATAAGTAGGCAAGGAAACCAAGGGTCACTGGGCTGGTGTGTGTGGGGGGGGGGGGGCGGGGGGGGAGGAGTAAAGGCTGTTTAGCTGCCCCAACACATCCTCACTGAGTGGCCAAAGTTGGTGCAGCCACTACGATCTCCTCCCCAGTCTTGTGGGCTTAGAACATTGATTTAGGATGCCTCGAGTGGCTGAGCTCCAGCTGATGATGCACACTAACCAAACTCATAAGATACTGATGCTTAACCTTGCTGCAGATTCATTCATTTCCGGTGAGCAAACAGAACATTTGCTCTCCATCACTTGCTAGTGCTTTTCAGGTCCTCATAAAGAATTGTTGAACAAGTGAATCCACGGTAGGGCACCAAGGCCCGGGGGGCTCTCTGGACACCGCTCCTGTTAGCACCTATTTCGGATTCCCCCGATTGAACTCTAGAGCACCATCTGTCACTCTGCCCCACTGGTTGTGATACTGCCTTGCATGTCTATCCCACTCACAAGTGAGTTCCCGAAGGAGAGGGACCATGTGTCCTACACGGGTTAGTCCCAGGGCCAGGCACAGTGCCTGGCACTTAGTGCTGAATAATTACTGAATGAGGGAGTAAGAAAGTGGGTGAATGAAATAGACCCTGAGCACTGAGAGACCTCTTTGGGAGAAGCAACTATAACTCTGGGGAATTGAAGGGGGAAGGGAGATCCAAAAAGACTCCTTGAAGGAGGTTAGTTTTGAGCAGAATCTCAAAGGTGAGTGGGAACTTGCCAGGAGAGCAGGAGATGGGCAATGGTTAAGACAGAGAATGAGTTTTGTTATTTTTATTTATTTTTAATTTTTTAAATGTTTATTTTTTGAGAGAGAGAGAGAGACAGAGCGTGAGCAGGGGAGGGGCAGCAAGAGAAAGGGAGACACAGAATCTGAAGCAGGTTCCAGGCTCTGAGCTGTCAGCACAGAGCCCGACATGGGGCTTGAACTCACAAAACGCGAGGTCGACCTGAGCTGAAGCCGGATGCTTAACCGGCTGAGCGACCCAGGCGCCCCAAGACAGAGCATGAGTTTTAAATCCCATTTCTTCTCCTGGGTGACTCTCTGAGCATGTTAGTTAGCTTCTCTCTGCCTCGGTTTTCCTCTTCTGTAAAATAAGGCAGGGCTGTATCAAGTTCCTGCCCATTTGGGCTGTCGTGAGGATTAAAGGAGTTCCCACCAGGAAAGCATTCAGGGCAGGACCTGGCACACAGTGAGGGCTCAGTAAATGGTAGCTACTGCTGTTGGTGTTCTTGTTTTATGTTTATTTATTTTTGAGGGAAAGCAAGAGCGCATGAGTGGGGGACAGGGCAGAGAGAGAGAGACAGAGGATCCCAAGTGGGCTTTGTGCTGATGGCAGTGAGCCCAATGTGGGGCTTGAGCTCATGAACCGTGAGATCATGATCTGAGCTGAAGCCGGACGCTCAACTGACCGAGCCACCCGGGTGCCCCTGCTGTCTGTGTTCTTGGTGTGAAGAGGGCACTTTGTGGCAGAGGCACTGGTGTGAGCAGAGGTGGGAAGAGCAGACGGGATCAGGGCATCGTCAGCAGGCCTCTGGGGCCAGAGTGCAGGAAATGTGGGAGAAGTGGTACTCGAGAGGGCTGGGTGGGGCTGGGGCTGGACCCTCAGCACCACACGGAAGATCCTGGACAATCTCATGAGGGCCTTGAAGGGTCACGGTGGCAATTGCTCTGGGGGCGGCAGCAAGGAAGAGTCAAGGGGGTGAAAGACAAATCAGGAGGTGCGTGGGGATGGGGGAGCTGTGTATGGCTGTGCTCAGGCACCTTGGTCAAGAGGACACGGGATCTGGGGTCTGTCCGACTGCATTTTGCTGGCCTGGCCCTAAAGTTCCCTGCTAGGCCTTTCCCCCACCTGCAGCGAGTGCCAGCAGAGTCCGGTGTGCTGACACAGCCGTGGAAGGATCTAGGTGCTGCTTCTTAATTACCAGCTGCAGCTGTAATTAAACCTCTGCTATCCGGACTGGGCAGCCTCTGAGGGGAAGCCTTAATTAGTGTCAGAACAGCTGGGCATTTATGTAAAGTCCCCTTCTTGGGTGTCTCGGGCCAGGTAAAGCCTATGAAGTAGCTAACCTGTCCCCAACCTGACTTCACTATTTTTCTACGGGAACTTCCCAAGGGCCCTGCTTGCCATCTTCTAAATGCCCTCAACATCTATGGGATGCCAGCTCTGATTTCTGGTCCGTGTTGGCTGTTGGCTGCTTCTCTGATGTTCTCCCTGTGCCCGGCCCCAGCGGCCTCCGACCCATCTCCTCCCTCCCTCCCCTGTGCTGGCCACCTCGCTCTTTTGTGTATGCCCCGCGTGCCGTCCCCTCTGTCCGAATGCTCTTCCCTTAGAGAGCCATGTGGCTCTCGCCCTTATTTCACCCCATCTCTTCTCAAAAGTCACATTATCAGAGTCTTTCCTGACCACCCTATCTGAAATAGCAGTCCCCCAACCATCTTTCTGTGTCCCCTTATCCTGTTTTGTTAATTAACACTACTGTTACCTGATATAGAGACGTGAAACATATATATTTTTGTTTTCTGTCTCCCCAACTAGATTATGTGTTCAGTAGGGATAAGGGACCTAGCTGACCTCTCTACTCTTAGAACAGTACCTGCCATATAGTAGATGCTCAATAAATGATGAATGAACGAATGGACAAGTGAACTATAAGCTCCTGTGGGTAGGAGCACCCTTTTAAAAACATACTGTTGTGTGGTCTACAGTGGCTCACGGCGTACCACACCCAGAGTAGGGGCTCAGAAAATAGTGATCAGGTACCACCGATCCGAGGTCTGCCCCGCCCCCTCCCATATTTTTGATACTTCGCTCCTGTGCCCCCCCCACTGCTGCTTGCTCTAAGTGCTATACCCCAGGCCCCTCCATGCTGGGACTTCTCATCCTGTATCTTGCTTTCCCAGGTCCCCTTGTGGTCTGTGATCCTCTCTGCTCCAGCCAGACACCCGGATTCTCCACACTCTCTCTCCCTGGGACTTCATTCCAGCTGCCCCTGCTCCCAGAACCCCTGGTCCTGCTTTGTCTAGTGGCTCTTGGAGACTCGGTGCAGAGCTGCGTGGTCTCTGGGGAGCCCCACCTGATGCCTCCCTCTCCCCTCCCAGTCCTGATCTCGGCCCCTCTTCAGCCCCACCTGTCCTCACTTATTCTTTCTCTCCCCGCACAGTGAGCTCCTTAGAGCCATGGCTGTGGGACTCCTCTGTGTCCCTAGCATCCATCACGGGGCCCAGCAGAGACACAAGCTTTGACTAGAAGACACTAGCCTTGGCTAGAAGAAGGATGTGTGGGCTAGCTTTTCCTGGGTACCCTCAAAGGACACCCAGAGGAGTGGTCTCTGGGCGGGACCTCGAGATCCCAGAGCGGAGGGTGACCTGCCTCAGATAGGGTCCTTGTCTCCATTTTCCTTCCCTCGGCCTCCCAGAGCCCCTCCCAGAGTTCTGGTGTCTACGCCCAGTGTCACACTCGTGTGCGAAGAGCCTGGGGATCCTGCTCTGAGGCTCCGTAGGGGGCATGACCCAGGAGGCTAACCCCCTGGGCTGGGACTGAGCCTCCAAGACATGAGGAAGAGAAATTGCTCACATGGTGCCTCCTGGTTTGTCAAGCTGCTTCTTCCCTCCTGGCTCCTGGCCTTTGTAGCAGAGAGCTTTCAAAAAGTGGCCATTAATGGGCTTTTGGAGAGGACAGACAGGCCAGCCCCCAAGTCTCCTCTACTCTTTGCTCTTTAAGGGAAGCTGAATGGCCTCTGTGAAGGTGAAAATGACACCTCAGAGCCTCCCTTTGCTCCCAGTGGCCACTCAGTCCTCTTGTCTTTGAAGAGCCTTGATCAGCTGCCCATCAGTGGCTGGAGGGGGGACTAGCTGGGAGAGCTGGACGCCCCTCACGCCATGCTGGCTGGGCATTGGCCAAGGCTCACGGAAGGCCCAAGAACCAGGCCCCCCCCCCCCACCCACCCACCTTGTGGCAGGCAGACATCCCACTGTCTCCACCTTGTCCGTACCTGGGGATAAGAATGAAAATATTTAACCACATGTGTGGCACTTCCAGCAAGAGGTTAGAATGGAATAGGGACCTTGAGGCCTGTTGTGGTGCCAGGGTTAACTCTGTAGGTGCCGGACTATGGGCGGGGAGGGGCGGGGGGTGGCAATACTTACCAACTAGAGCAGAAGTATTTAATTATGTTAATATTCACCACCCTGCTCCCCAGTCTAAGTCTAGGCCTGAACCTGAAGATGTGATACGTCTGGGCCCCGTATGTGATGTGTGGATGCTTTGGCATCTGGCTGTGTGTACGTGTGTGCATAGGAAGTTGTGAGTCTGCCTGTGTGGACGCTACTGCCCACCCATGAAAGGGTGTCTCGGGGCGCCTGGCTGACTCAGTCCGTAGAGCATATGACTCTTTGATCTTGGGGTTGTGAGTTCAAGCCTCATGTTGGGTGTAGAGTTTACTTAAAAATGAAATCTTTAAGAAAATTTTAAAAAGGGGTATTGGTGTGGCATGTCCTTGACAGCGTAAAGGTCAAGAGCGCAGACCCTGGGACCAGACTGCCGCCTCCTGCCTCTGTGACGGGGGGGCAAGTTACGTGGCCGCTCTGTGCCTCAGTTTACTCAACTGGAAAATGCTGTACCGTTCCTTATGGGCTTGCTATGAGCATTAAATAAGTGGATGTATGTAAACCAAGCACATGGTAAGTGGTGTGGAAATGTTAGCTTTTATTATTACGTGTGCACTTGTCTATTCGTGAGCACTCGGCTTCGCCATGTGGGAGGAGCTCCCCTCTTCCCTGCTGGGTGCGCACACGCATGTTCGCGGTGTATACACTTGCTGTGTGTGTGTGTTGCATGTGTGCCAACGAAAAGGGCCCCGGAGCCCGCGTCTCGAGTGTAGGTCTGTGTGCTTGTGTGTTTAGATGTTTTTTTTTTTTAACGTTTATTTCTTTTTGGGACAGAGAGAGACAGAGCGTGAACGGGGGAGGGGCAGAGAGAGAGGGAGACACAGAATCGGAAGCAGGCTCCAGGCTCTGAGCCGTCAGCACAGAGCCCGACGCGGGGCTTGAACTCACGGACCGCGAGATGGTGACCTGAGCTGAAGTCGGACGCTTAACCGACTGAGCCACCCAGGCGCCCCCGTGCTTGTGTTTTTAGACAGCGTGTGTGTTCTCGTCTCTCTCGGTTCTCCTGAGAGTCACCTTCCCCATCATGCTTTCCCACGTTCCTTTCTCCTTTTCAAGCAGCCAGTGTTGCTGAATTGTCACCAAGGGAGCCAGAACTGTGTCTTTGCTCGGGATGGGGTGGGAAGGGGGAGCCAAATGACACCATCAATCTCCTTCTGGGACGGAGCAGACCTGGATCCAAGGGCAAAAGCCAGGGAGGCCTCCTCCTGCCCCTGGCCAGACCAAGAACTGCCCCTCCGGCTGCCTTTACCCTGGGCTGAGCTGATGGCAGGGAAAAGGAATGTCTCAAATCTGGGAGCCAGGGGGGCTCCAGTGTAAAGGCAGGCCCTCATCCCGTTGGTCTGGTCAGGTGGAAGGACCGAGGCCTTGGCCTCTGTTTATCCACAAGGTTCCATCGCCAAACAAACTGCAGAGGCCTGATAGTAAATCAGCATTGGGTGTGATTTAGAGGAATGTTTGTTTGCTCAGCTAAGCTTTTGGCAAGGTAAATGCATAAGCTGCAGAAAATCTCTTGGAAACAGCCGCGGGGCTCAAACGCCCTTCAGTCCTCCATAAAGGATTCTCAAAATTATATGGACTAGATTAGTATCTCTATTACATAAAACCATTTCAATGCCTGCTCTGGGCTTTGAGAATAAAGTCACTGGACAGACCTTTTGTTGCCGGGCCCCGCCAGCGCTTGGTAATTGAAGATTTTCCTTTAAAAGTGTGTCAGGTGGAAAGAGCTCCTAATTTACTAAGTGGAGGGGCCTTTGTTAGGGAGAGTGATGCTTTGTTCTGCCTGTCCCTTTTAATCTTGTTTTTGCACAATGGACTTCTATAAAGCACTACCAGCCGAGATGGTTCTGGGGAGGGAAGCAGGGCTTCCCTGCCCTCTTCGGTCTGCGTCTTCTCTTGCTTCTCCTTCTTCTGGGCTTGGACCTCTATCCACAAGCCCGGGGACAGACTTTGTGGCTTCGTGGCAGCGGCTGCCCTAGTCTCTTTCTAATCAGAGCACACCCTCCTTTTTTAATTGCCTCTCTGCATGAAGCCCCGGAGGCAAGATCAGGTTTGGGGCCACGTTTGCAGCCGGTGGCTGGGTCTGAATCTAGATGAGGTCTTCAGCCCTGAAGTCAAATGCCATCTGGTGCCTGATGGGACGGTTTCAGTTGGAGGTTTTGCCCCAGTCCCGGGGCACTAAAGTAGCATTTGTTGTCTGAGAGTCCTCCCCGATACTGGCTTCTGGCTCTGAGGAGGTCACTGACCCTGGCTAAGAGGACTGGGGTTTTGCCTGTAATTTGGTGCTACAAGACTATGTGATGGGGCTTTGTAATCGCTAGCCCCTGAGGACACCCGCCTAACCCATCTGGCAGTAGGAATAACAGTCTTCCCCTCCCCCACCTCTCCCTCTTCCTGCTGCCTTATCATCATCAGAGCTATCACTTACACAACACAAACTAGATGCTGGGCCTCGCTTCTGTATTAACTCATTTAATCGCACAACGCCCCCGTGAAGTAGGTACTGGTAACGTTCTCATTTTACAGATGAGGAAATGGAGGCACAGAATGGTTACATAACTTCCCCGAGGTCACCCAGCAATGAAGCGATACAGCCGGAAGCCAAGCCCGGGCATCTGGTGTTGGCTCTGTGCTCTTACCCACGCTGTTCTAGCCAGGGGTCTGCAGGTTCAGCTGCTACCAGGCCGCATTTGGAAGCTTCTGGTATCTCTGGAGGTTGAGGGTAGGTGGTATTTAGCGGATAGGACGGTGGCTTCCGCTGTTAGGCCCCTGCAGTGTGTGGCCACTCCAGTCCCCAGCCTGGCCACCTGTCCCGCTCGTTCTCTATGCTAGTTCCCATTTCCTGCTGAGATAGAGCCTTGTTTAAGGAGCCCCGCTACGTATCCTCTCTTTGCCTCACTTTCCTCATCTGCGTGATGGGGTGATCACAGTACCTTCCACTTAGGCTTACGAGGATTAGGTGAGTAAATTCACGGGCAATGATTGGAATCCGTAAATGCTTCAGTGTCAGCTCTTATTACCTGGTATGGCAGGATAATGCAGAGAGAGCTTTCCCGCTAGGCTGAGGGCCAGAGGAGTCAGTTTTCAGATCTGGGAAGAAGCCCTGTATAAGCATGGGGTTGGGAGGTGGGGCACATGGGCCCTTCCCCTGACTTCCTAAAGAAAACGCTCGAAACCGTCGGAAAGGATAGCAAATAAATATTATCGGGCTCCTGGTGAGTGTCCCAGAAATGGGGTGAGCCATCAAACGTGCGGATCAGCTTTGTAAAGGGTGAGGCCCCAGCCATGGCTGTTTCCTCTAGGACAGCACACAGATGGCAACATTCCCTCCTAGAGAACAAAGAAAGTCTTTTTCTGCATGTCTGGGGTCCAGCTTGCCAGGGTGTCCTGGAGAGAAATGGTGACAGAGAGGGGGGTCCAAGGACCCAGCCTGCTGCGGACAGCAGGCATTTCCATCCAGAAGCGCTCTTTCTTTTCCGAGGGGCTCGCTCAGTGCATTCCTAAATCAAAGCTAGTCTTAAAGGTCTCCGTGAATAACTTTATAACGCCGATGGTGAAAAGATGTGTCTAAGGCGTGTCTGTCTCCTCCTGCCTGTGCCGAAATGAGCCTCCGTCAAAGGGTGGACGGGAGATGACCTCCGAAGGTCACTGCCAGCCCGGAACTCCGGGATGCGCCTGGGTGAGGTGAGGGCGCACCCTCGCAGAGGGGTGGCGAGGCGATTTCCCGGCAGCCTCTCTGAGTCTGTGATGGTAGGTGCACCCCTTGAGTGGGAGGCTGGCGGGCCTCGCCCGCCTGTATTTACCTTGATGGAGCTTTAAAACACTGCTCTGACATGTGTACAGACCACACGTGGAGAAACAGGGATGCCTCAGCCAGAGTTCTTAATTACCCGCGAAGAACAAGAGACGGCTCTAAGATCTGAGAAGCAGCCTGTGCAAAGTGGTCCATTTCCCAGAGCAGGGTGCAGACAAGGGGAGCCATATGGCCCAGCGGTGGAACAGCTGTCTCTTGAGGAGGAACAATTCGGGAGCCTCCACCATCTGGGTGAATTACGGGACTTGCAATTCTCGTGCGTACGGTGCAGCCGCCCACAAACCCAGCAGTCAAGCAGGTGGATGATGGAGGGCGATGGGACGTCTCCGTGCCCGCTGCATGGCCATCCATCCCCAGAAACCCTGCCTCAGCGTCTGCCCCCTTGCTGAACTGTCCTGGCCGGGGCCTGCCTCTGAGGTCCTGCGGGCCAGGGCCCTGCTAGCTCCCCGGGGATCTCTACCATCTCCACTGGGCAGGTGGGGCCTCCACGTCCTCCAGAAAATACACATGTCATTCCTTTAACGGTGGCCGCCGCTCGCCTCTTTGGCAGGGCTGGGAAAATCTAGTTGAAGAGTGCTTAGTGGTTTGGGGCTGTTATATTTTCTCTGCTCTATGATCCGTGTTAGGTTAAAAGGGCCAGAGCTGCTTTTCCTTCCCACAGAAGATAACTCAACCTGGACAGGCTCCCTCTGGGAGAGTTAAAGGTGATGAGGGACTTCTGGTTGGCTGGAACTTAGGTTAATATCCTTCCCCCAAAGTGGCTCTCTTCCGTCCCCAGCCCCCCAGCTGGTTGGAATGATGAATATATTCCAGTGGGTTCTCATTCCAAATGACAGCTATCTTCTTTTGCACGTCTGCGTATCCGGTGGGGTGGAAGGGGAATCACGGGGTGGGGCCCGCGGTGTGCCCACGGTGTGCCCGCGCCGTGACAGGTGTTCCTCCGATCTTCCGGCAGTGCTTTGTGGTGGGTTGCGTCCTCTCAGCTCACAGATGAGGGAGCAGAAGCACAGAGAGGCCGAGTAACTGGCCAGAGGTCCTTGGAGCTAGGGACCGGAAGACAAGACTCAAACTTAGGCCTGTCTGACTCCAAAGCCAGGGTTCTTTCCTAGAGACTGTGCCAGACCTGGACAGAGGCAGATCTTCCAAGGCTGTGTTAACTGAGGGCGCGCTTCTTAGGAAAGCAAGCATCGTGCCGATTGCTGTGTCTCAGGGCTCCTCAGTATCTCTCCCACCAACGAGCCAGGAATTTTTTGTGTTAGAGTCTCTCCTGGATGATTTCCTGGTCTCCAGAAGGTTCCTGCTAAAATGTAGCTTTGTTCCCTGAGGAGGTAATGTGTTAACCTCCACGCTCCCCGGGATGGAGAGAGGTTGGTGTAGAGCTGGGGACTGTGATAGGGGAGAGGAGACCTAGGTGGAGGACTGTAGTGCCCTCTCCCCTTTAAGACTTGATCTAAATCCAGCTCTGTCCCCCACCCTGATCCCTCCATGCCTCTTACTATGAGACTCTACGGTCAAAACATCACAACCGATCTAAGCGGGTCACCCTTGGATTGACTGCCCTAGTCCATTGCCAGGGCGTCCCAGCACGGAGGGAGCATGGCCTGTGGCCCCCTCTACGTCCCTCATTCTCTGGCCTGTGGGGATGGGACATAGGCTTAAAGCACCCTGCCCTCTCCCCAGCCAGAAGAATACCCTCTCCCCAGAGGTCTAGGGGAGGCTCTGGGTGCCCTGCTGTTCTGCCTGCTGTGCTGTGTTCATTATGTCATCGTCACCCGTCTTCCTCCCTTGGGCCCCTTGCGGAAGTTGCCTTGAAGGCCCAGAAAGCAGGGTTTGGGTCTGAATGTTTCTATGTCTCTGTGGGGCTAACAGGCAATTGGAAGGGTTTCTTGATCATTTCAGTGTCTGCCAGGAGGGGACTTCTGGGAAATCAAAATAGCCCCTCCCCAAAGAGGCTGGGGGCCTTGCTTCCGCAGCAGAAGGGCTGGACCCAGGCTTTAGGGGCTGCCTTTTTGGTTCTCCCTCCCCAGAGACAATGAGGCCTGGTGGGAATAGGCAAACCGATCTCAGCCCACTTGGCCTTGTGTTCTGGGGCGGCAATGTCTTCTGATCACTAAAGCCAAGGAGGCTGGAGGTGAGAACTTCTTTCCTGCTTGCCTTCCCCCTTCTCCTCCGCCTTCATGAATTTTTCCTTCCTTGTGTGGAGGCCATCGAGAGTTCTCTAGTTACACCCAATGAGAGGGGAGGGCTACAGGCAACAGCTGCATCCAATGACCTTCAGAGGCAGCCAGGAGCTGGCACCTTGTCCTAAAGATGGCTGCCTCTCTTCCCCTTTGTCTCTGGGTCCAGCTGCACCTCGTTCTCCCCATGCAACGGTGCCTTTGTGCTGGGGGAGGTTGGGGCACATGGGAGATGGCTCTCAGGGAGGACTTTGTGGGGGGCTGTGTGTGAGATTGTGCCAGGGAGATGCACCAAGGGGACAGTGGGCATCAGGGAACCCACACTAGGGGAGGAGTTTCGGTTTTCTGGTTCCCAGTGAAAGGAGTAGCTGAGGCTTGGAGCTGAGTTGTCGGACCCTCTGGTCCAGAACCCCAGTCTTCATGTGCCATAGAGTTGGGGACTGTGGATCTAGAGACCTAGAAGTGGATCCTGATTCTTTTCTGTTCCTAGATCAGGGAATCACATATTCTCAGGATTAGGTGGAACTCTACAGGCCACTGAATCTACCTGAGCCCCTGGGCCATCATTCATACTCTTGATATGTAAATGGAGCCCCAGGGTTCTCTGTAACATGGAAGCCCTGCTGCTGTTACAACCAGACATGGTTATTCTGGCTTGGCTTGATTACCTTGGCTGACAGGGAACTCACTCCTTCCTAAGGAAGCCCAAGTGATACAGACTGCTCTCAGGGGGAGAAAGGTATTTCTTTTGGTTCTAGAACAGGTCTCTGTCTTCCACATAACAGCTTTTTAGATGTTTAAGAATCTCTCTCCCCTCTCGTTTATCCCCTCCTTCCCATTTTCTTTTCCACGTCGAACATCATTTGTTGATTTAGCAGTTTATTTTCAAGCACCTGTAATGTGCCCCACTCGGGCTGGGTGATGGAGATACAGGAATTAATAAAACATAAATGGTCATTCACTTAGGGAGCTCACAGTCCAGCAAAGCATCATTTCTGGACTTTTCCACTTTCCTCTTGAAAGTAGGAAGGGGCTGCAGGTCTGCCTTGATCAGGGCAGAGGCGATCGCCCTGCTTCTCTGTCCATGTTTCCATTAACCTCTGTGTGAAGCTGGGGAAATCACTTAGCCTCCCTGGACACCATCCTGAGGAAAGCAGCGTTTGGCTACCTACCCTTGCAAGGTTAACGTGCGGGCTGTAACACGAATTAGAATTTTATTTTGTTACACACAAATGCAAAGTGTTATTTACATCCAATCCCATGGAGGCATGGAGCAGACACAGGATGAGAAAAGTGTTTATTTTGGTAATGTCTATATGACAGTCATTACTGCATCTTTTCAGACAGAAGGGTCATTTGTTTAACACATTTGTTGAGTATCTACTCTGTAATACTATGTAACGTGTTCATTTACTTTTTATATTCAGGCGATGTGTATTGAGTGTTTACTGTACTCAGGGCTAGGGCCAGGGAGGAAGGTCCAAGGGTCAACAAAAGACACAGGATATGTGTCCCCATGAAGCTAATAGCCTAGAGAGAGACAGGCTTTCAACTGTTGTTCCCCAGGTAAATGGAGAATGACATTTTCTGTGGGTGACTTGGAGGGAAAGAGCAGGGGATGCTGAGAACCACTACCAGGGGCCCCTCCCACAGATAGGAGGTTGGGGACATCAGGCAAGAGGGTATGGGGCTGGGATACGAAGGATGAGTAGTGAAGCCTGGGGATGGGGTGGGAGCTCTTGGCTGGGGGAACCGCATGGGAGAAGACCCTCAGGTGGGATTGAGATGTATGTATGTGCCCAAGAAATGAGAAATTGGTGGAGAGCAGAGGGCTGGGGGAGGGCGTGGTGGGGGGTAGAATAGAAGAGGCCAGCAGGGCTGGATCCCAGAGGGCTCCCATGGGAATAGCCCCTGACCTTGTTGTCACCTGCTAGACCAGTGCTAATGCAGGCAAGAGCCTGGATCAAAGCTGGGGAGTGTGGGGGGGGGTCATTGTTGCTCCAGATAGGAAGGCTCTGCCCTGAGACCCCCCCCCCCCCCAGGCCATCTGGGCTAGGCAGTGGCAGCCACTGCCTTGTGGAGTCTTACCCGGGCTCACTTCTTCCCTTTGTGGGAACAGGACTTGCGCTATGAGGTAGGGATGCCCCGGGGACCTCTGGCTCTCCGTCTAGATGCGATTTTTCCAGGACAGTCTGGTACCCAGTGCCCAGCACAGTGTCCGGCCAAAACTCGCTTGGCTGGGCTGGATTCCGGTTGTGGCTCTGCTGTTCATTTGTTGTGTTACCTGCCTCCTCTGAGCTGCTCGGGGTTCTCTTCTGTGTACGCCTAACAGTCCTGGCTCTAAGCTGCAAGTAGAGAGGGGAGCAGGAAAGCACGACCTTGGGAAAGAAGGGTCTCTGCACACTGTAAAGTGCTAGGAAGATGTACGGTTGCTCTGCTAACGGAGACCTGTCCTCAGGCTATCTTCCACACTGCTCTCTTCCCCCTTGGCCAAGGCCAAGGCCACCCCTACCTGTAGTGCCTGCCAGCTGCTTGCTCTTACGGGCATGAGGGGAAACACAGCAGCCGGCAGCTGAGTTGCCCTAGTAACTAGCTACTAGGGGCGGAATGGAAATGCGAACACAGGAACCCCGGCCCTAGGGCCCACCTCACCTCGTCTTTTCTGCAGAACGCTTGTTATTCTATCTGTGTGCTTTCCAGCGAGGATGGTGTCATCCGCCTCATTTTTCCAGAAGAGAAAACTGGGGCATAGAGAAGCACTCACCCAAGTCCCAGAGCCGGGTCTCTTCCGGGAGGCCTTTGTGTGGCCCTGGAGGAACACGGAGCAGGTGCCGGGGGCTGTGTTTGCACGTGCGTGTGGAGGGAGCCACGGAAGCATGTGGGCTTTGGCCCTGACCGCTGCCTTCCGATGGCTTGTCGGACTCCATGGCAACCCGCACAGCACTACTCCGGGCCCGATTTTGTCTCTTGTTTCAGTAAGACATTTTGTTGAGTGCCTGCCGTTCATGCCCTCTGTAGGTGGGTGCTCTGGGACGGGGGATAGAAGAAGCAATGTTATTTATGTGTTTAAAGGCCGAACAGTCACTTTTCCTGTACTTTTCTGCCCCCTCCCCCACCCCGGGGGAAAAGAAGTACCCTGCCTTTTCAGGCTTTCTGGTTTCTAGAATCGTGGGTTCGCAGGAGCACTGTGGCTCACCCCGCAGCGTGAGGCATGGGCTTCTGGCCCCCTTCCCAGCACAACTCCTCGTCGCTGGGCCTTGAGCAAGGCCCACCTTAGGGCCCTCAGCAACCAGCAACCGTCGCCTGGCCACTGGGCAAGGCCAGGCTCTGGGCTACGTGTTTGCACTGGAAGGAGCAGAGGGCAGGGGTCTCTGCCCTCCAGCGGTTGATAACTTAGCTTGCAAGCTGAGCCCTCTACGGGAGGTGATACTTGATCATGCTGGCTGCTCTAAGAGAATGTTCCAGGCAAAGAGAGAGGCTGTGCCAGTGCCCAGGGACATGGAGCAGGGAGATCGGGCTCTGAGCTAGCCCTGGTATGGGTGACCTTGGGCAAGTACCTTCATGTCTCTAAAGCCTTGCTGTCCCCCTCTGTAAAGTGAGTGAAATAACAGACCTATCTTGCCTACTTCTCTCTCTCTCTCTCTTTTTTCTATATGTCTATTTTTGAGAGAGAGAGCGCGCTCACATGCTGGGTGAGGGAGGAGGGGGAGGGGCAGAGAGAGGAGACAGGATCTGAAGCAGGCTCCGCTGACAGCAGAG
The DNA here is from genome assembly GCF_024362965.1 of Panthera pardus. Lineage (NCBI taxonomy): Eukaryota > Metazoa > Chordata > Mammalia > Carnivora > Felidae > Panthera > Panthera pardus. The sequence continues at coordinate 31,778,006 of NW_026526810.1, forward strand.
AGCCCTATGTGGGGCTTGAACTCACGGACCATGAGATCATGACCTGATCCAAACTCAGATGCTTAACAGACTGAGTCACCCAGGCGCCCCATTCTTGGCTACTTCTTAGGGGAGTTGTGAAAGCAAATGAAATGGCAAACATAAATGTGCTTTAGAAATGCTGAAGTGCCAGATGAACACTAACTATTACATGCTTGGAAAATTCAGAGGCAGAAATCTGTTCTTTCTTTAGTTTTTTCCTTCTCCTTTTCGCCTTCCTTTCTGCATATGCCTGCCAAGTTGCTTTCCTCTGGAAATACTGTGCTTGGTGACAGGTTGGGGTTGGGGGAGAGAGCGGGGCACAGATGAAGACCCGTTGCACTTTTGCACCTGCTGGTGGGAATGCCAACTGGTGGAGCCATTCTGGAAAACTGTATGGGGGAGGGGTTCCTCAAAAAACTAAAAATAACTCCCCTACGACCCAGCAATTGCACTACTAGGTATTTATCCAAGGGATACAGGTGTGCCGTTTCGAAGCTCCACAATGTTTATAGCAGCACTATCGACAGTAGCCAAAGTATGGAAAGAGCCCGAATGTCCATCGACTGATGAATGGATAAAGGAGATGTGGTGTATATACCCAATGGAGTATTACTCGGCCATCAAAAAGAATGAAATCTTGCCATTCGCAACTACGTGGATGGAACGAGAGGGTATCATGCTAAGCGAAATTAGAGAAAGACAAATATCATATGACGTCACACATATGTGGAATTTAAGATACAAAACGGAAACATAAAGGAAGGGAAGCAAAAATAATATAAACGCAGGGAGGGAGACGAACCATAAGAGACTATTAAATACAGAGAACAAACTGAGGGTTGCTGGTGGGGTATGGGGTCAGGGGATGGGCTAAGTGGGCACTAGGCAATAAGGAGGGCCCTTGTTGGGATGAGCACTGGGTGTTATCTGTAAATGATGAGTCACTAAATTCTATTTCCGAAGTCGTTAATATGCTATATGTTAACCAACTTGGATATAAATTTTTAAAAAGTAATGAAAATAATAATTTAAAAAATGAAGAAGATCTGTCCCAACCTTTAAGGAGTTTGAGATATTTAGGAGCCGGGTGTCACCGGAACTGTGATACTAAGTAGAGCGTGCTACCCCCCTGCCGGCTGGGGTTCCCGGCCGGACGCCTCAAGAGCAGGGTCATGGGCCGACCCCTAAAGAAAAGGTGGAAAGGCGAGTGGGCAGCAAGTGGGAGAGGAAGTCCGACACTCCAAGGCAGAGCTTGCTCGAGGGTGGGGTGCAGAGAGGGAGGGGGACAGGGACCCAAAGAAGGTGATGGTGTGTGGGCTCGCTGCTCTGTGCTGGAAAGCAGAGTTCTCTCAAGGGCTGCAGCTGACCAGTGAGAGGGGGGCGCCCTTCAGCTTCCTTCCTGCAGGCTCCCCTGGGGAGGTGGGGGGACCATGCTGCAGCCCCTCCCTCCTTTCGCCCCACCCATCCCTGCCAAGGGCCAGGGTGACTGGGTCTGGATGAGCAGAGCATCACAGAGATGAAGGGGAGAAGGAAGCTTGTGAGCAGGGCTGTGAATTGATGAGTTAAGAAGGAGAGTGGAGATGGGAGAGTGAGGGGGTGGTGGCGGGGCGGGGGGGGGGGGGGGGAGCGGGGTGGTGAGAAGGAGAGAACACAAAGAGGAAAGAAGACAGAAGGAGGCTGGAGAAGGGAGGCATCTCACCAGATTAGGCTGATAAAAGTTGGAAGGAGGGAGGACCAGGGTCTCACTTGAAAGAATCAATATTGCTCTCAGCGTGATACAGAGGTAACCGCCACCTCAGGAATCCGTCGTGCCATCGTGTTTTATCGGGTCTCCCGGTGCTGTGCTGAGGCCAGTGGCAGCCCTTGCACCCCCTCCCAGGCACAGCAGGGGCCCTGGGGAACCTGCTGTCGTCCAGGCTGGGGGTGAGAGAGACCCGGATGTTGCTGCAAAGGTGACTTCCAGGCCCTAACTCAGCCGGAGAACCAAGCTGCACATAGTTCCTGGCCCCTTGACTCAAATAAACCTTCTGCAAAACTCACTGCTCCTGAGTCCCACTGGCTCAGGGCTCCGTTGTGGTAGCTGTCACTCTCACCTGGGGCTAGTAAGTGTGACAGTCACGTGTTTCCTCTCCCAGTGGATTCTTTTGTATGTTAACCAGAAGCTTTTGGCATGGGTGTGTCTTATTTTTTTACAGTTTTAATGGTATTTATTTTCTGCGCAGGTAACACATTTCACCTGGTTCAATATTTAACAGCTACGAAAGGGCCTGCGATAGAAAACCCTTCTCCCACGCCGCCTTCCTGGAAGGGACCACTGTTGCGAGTTTCTGTGTGTCTTTTCAGAGCTATTTTATGCACATCTAGGGAAATGTATGCATGCCTTCTTTTCCAACGCATTTTCATTTTTACACTGATGGCAGCATCTTCTAAACCCTGCTCTGCCTTTACTGTTGTCCCTTTGGCTCTAGCTTTGTGTATGTTATCAGTACACGAGGAGGGGTCTGGTGCCTTTTTTTTTCCGGGTGTAAGGTATTCTGCGGTGTGGCTGTGCCGTCATTTCTTTGTCCTTGCCCTTGTGGATGGATGGACATTTAGGTTATTTCCAAGTTTTTGCTACCCTAGACAGTATTGCAGTAAATGACCCTCACATTTGTCATTTACTCAGGTGCAAGGATATTGAGGTGATGCTTTTCCCCAGAGATACAGAGATAGGCCTATGGGTGAACTATTGAGGGGAGAACAGAGCTCCTTCCTGCCTGTTTGCATCTCAGCTGTTCCCCCCCCCCCCCACCCCTCCAGCTGAGGGGTCTGCTGCAGGGCATGGGCAGGGGGGAGGGGGAGTGTGGGAGAGGGGGCGAAGGGCAGGGGCATCCTGCAGAGAGAGCCTGGGAGGGTCAGGGTGGGATGTGTGTTCCCTCCACCCAAGTCGCGAGGGCCAGAGTGATGGCAGGTCCTGCCCTGGAGCAGTGAGAGGCCCATGGCCCTGCTCTGACCACTGGAGTCAGAAGCGAGGGCAGGTGGGGGCTGTGTTTCTGAGACCTCAGTCTGCCCAGGCGAGGTGTTTTATGCACCCTATGGGGAGTAGGGGGGGATGTTCTCTTCCTCTGGGAAGCCTTCCCTGCTCACCCAGGCCATGGGAGCATTGCCCCTTTACTCACCTGCTATGGGTTTGGGTCTGCTCAAGAGGCCGAATGGGGGTGCCGAGAGGAGGGCCAGCTACGGCCTGCAGGGCCCTTGGCTGGAATCCTGGCTTTGCCACTTAGAAGCTGTATGACAGGCCATAGTGATTTTAAAAATAAAAAGGTCACTTAAAAATAACATTTTCTCCTTATTACTAAAGCATTAGGTGTTCAAATAGACTCATTTAGAATGTAAGGAACCACTCTGGGCTTGGCATTGGGTCCCAGTGGAAGTCTCTGTGCCTGGGTAGGGGTTGGGGGTGGGGAACACTGCAAACTCCCCGTTCCCCACCCCCACTCACAGGACCTCAGTGGCACAGGCTCTGAACGGCTGCCTTACCCTGTCACCAGCCACCTTGCACAGGCAGAGGCTGTGAGTGGTGCTCGCAGTGAATCAGTCACAGAGCTGGGGCACATTCAGAGGCCTCTAGCCTCTCAGGCCAGGGTCTTTGTAGAGAGAAGGGTTAAGTTCCCGAGGTGGCAGGGAACCCCTACACAGCCCTGTGAGAAACAGATACAGCCTGGGCTGTAAAGGGATGTGGCTGTGATGAGGACTGATTTCATAAAAGCACCAATTCTCATTTGTGGGGTTGCAAGGGAATCGAGGGCTCTTCTGGCTGGGCAGAGACGCAGGCAGGGAAGGCAGGAGTCTGCTAGGAGGAGCTCTGACCGTGACCTTCACAGCTGCCTTTCCTATTCACTTTGCATTATTTTTATTAAAGCCCTAAATCAGTGGTGCTAAGTAGCTCCTGATTTAGCTTCTCGATTGAGAGGAGATGTGAAACCAGCAGGACCACGGGCTCCTCGCTGCCGGAGGCAGGGGCAATGACAGTGCTCAGATGCTTTGGGTGGGCTTCATTGTGCTGGTCGGTGGTGGCAGCCAGGCTACAGTACCCAGGACAAAAGACTAACTCTGACAGAAAGAAGGACACTTCTCCATGGGCGGGCACCTTCGGTCCCAGCCACTCTGCTCTGTGGGGTCCTGTCACTCTGTTTCCGATCTGCTTCCGTTCTGATAGAGAAGAGCTCCCTGAAGCCTTGTTATGGGGAATCGGGAGGAGACATAGGTTGGGGGGCAGGGAAGGGCAAGATAGCAGTTGGGCAAGCTCCGAGGAGGCAGATTTCAGCCCAGTGAAGCAAAAAGCTTTCTAGTGATCAGAGTTGTTGATACATGGACGGGGCTTCATTGATTCATTCATTCGTAGGTTCAGCAGATGTTTCTTGAGTTCCCGCTCCAGGCCACTACTGTGCTGGGCCCTGAGGACTTGCTTTCAGAGGCTCCTGGTCCAGTGCTGAAGACCGTGAACAAGTGAAACAGTAACAAGGGACCTGTGCTTTGATGGGGAAGGGCAGGTGCTAGGGGAGCACAGATCAGGAGCACCTTATCTATCAAGGATGGCTTCCTAAAGTGGGCACCATTGAGGGTGAGACCTGAGAGATGTATTAGCCAGGCAAGGAGGAGTGGGAAGGGTGGCTACAGGAAGGAATCCAGCATGTGCAAAGGCCCGGAGGTTGTAGAGAGCCTTTCTCGCTTGCCGGTGTGGATGCAATTGAATGAGGTTGGGGCAGAGTGACTGCATTCCCTGCTGGTAGAGGCATCTCAGCAGAAGTTTGGCATGAGATGTAGGAGAGAGGCTCCAAGCTCTGGATGAGGAGGTGAAAGGGGGGACTCTAATTCCCTGGCCCTTTCTGAGATGCTGTGGTTCAGAGTGTCTGCTGAAGTCCCCAGGTTCAACATGTTCAAGTGTCACATGTGGGCTGCCTCCTCTAAAACCAATCATGGTAGTAAGAGCTGGGATTTATGGGGCGCTTGCTAGAAGCCCACTCTATCAACTGCTTGATTATTTCAGCGAGTCCCCCACAGCACCCTTTATTTAGGCAGTGCCGTTGGTCCAGTTTCACAGATAAAGAACCCAAGGCTTTGCGATGTTAGGTCATTTCACTTGACCCAAGATCACATAGCTAGTTAAGTGGAAGAATCAGGACTTGAACCCAAGTCTGTGCATCCGGAAGCCCGTGTGCTTAATCACACGCGTCTGCCCCGGGGCCTCTCTGTCCTCCATCTGCCCGTCCTCCAGCACCCCCTCCTTTGGGACTGTGTCACGTGTGGCCACGAGAAGAGGCTGGCTCCTTCAGGAAAGGCAAGTTGCAAGACAGAACCAGGGGACTGATTTTTAAATCAGAACATTAAAAAAAAAACAAAACAACAACTCGACAAGCTTCATGTTTTGCTTTCCTCGTAGGTGATGAGGATCAATTTCTCAAAGAAAAAAATCAATCAGTTGGAATGTGTCTTTCTAGAGTAAGCCTGGCATCTGTCAAATGGGGGAAAAAAAAGACCCGGAGAAAGATTTTCTTGGGTTGTGCGCTGGGCGTTGCTGACTCAGGCCGTATGCTCCAACATCATTAACAAGTTGAAAAGCTGTTGCTGCATGTAAGAATGCAGTATTGGTGGTTTGAACAGCTCGGCCGGGAAAATCTTTTACAAAGCGAGGAGGGCTGAGAGCACCAGGAGCGTCCACCAGCAGGTGCCGGGCCCACAGGATGGATTAAGGGAATTGACAGCCACACTGGGGCTTTTGTCAGGCCCAGTGTTTGGACAGGATTGCTCTATGTGGAAACCCGCTAGGGACATCCTGACGAGTTGGCAAATTGACGACAATTATTAACGGTGAAGCCAAGGGCACCTGGGTGGCTCAGTCGGTTGAACGTCTGACTTTGGCTCAGGTCGTGATCTCGCAGTTTGTGGGTTTGGGCCCCACGTCGGGCTCTGTGCTGACAGCTCAGAGCCTGGAGCCTGCTTTGGATTCTGTGTCTCCCTCTCTCTCTGCCCCTTCCCTGCTTACACTCTGTCTCTCTCTATCTCTCAAAATATGAATAAAAATGTTTAAAAAAAGTTAAGCCATGTTGAAGCAAGCCATGAGAGGCAGGCTAATATCTTGGGGTGATTGGTAGAGATACAAGAAAGGTTCCCAGGGGAGTCTGCCGTCTGATACTGACGTTTAATGATTGGTGGCCCTCAGGGCTCCAGGCTAGAAGGGGGAGGCCCAAACCCCAGACTGAAATCCTTCTCATTGGGTTTTGCTGAACAGCTCTTATCTATTAGCTGGAGAGTTACTGGAATCTTTCTAAAGAGCATTTCACTAGGCTACCGTGAGATGATTTGGGACTTGGCATTCCCCTGGTCTCTTAGCTGAATTATGTATTCAAGCCCAACCAGACTGGTGTGGCCCACTTTATTTTTTTATTTATTTAAAAAAAAATTTTTTTTTTAACGTTTATTTTTGAGACAGAGAGAGACAGAGCACGAACGGGGGAGGGTCAGAGAGAGAGGGAGACACAGAATCTGAAACAGGCTCCAGGCTCTGAGCAGTCAGCACAGAGCCCGACGCGGGGCTCGAACTCACATACCGCCAGATCGTGACCTGAGCCGAAGTCGGACGCTTAACCGACTGAGCCACCCAGGCGCCCCCTAGGCGCTGGTAGGGCTAGGTAGGCGCTCAGGATGAAGGGAAAGGGGAGTGGTCCTTTGTAGATTCAGACACCTATTCATTCCACATTTAGTTATTGAACACCTGCCGTGGGTCAGGCACCATGTGAGGCGAGGGGACATAAAGATGAACAACAGAGGGCTGTTCTTTCTGCCCTTGTGGAATTTATGGGAGATAGACCAGTGGCACAGAGTAGTCAGTTCTGTGCCCTATGGGGGCATACCAGATGCTGTAGGAGCAGGGAGAGGGGTGGGCAGTGCAGTCAGGGAGAGCTTCCTGCGGGAAGTGGCGTCCAAGTTCGTGTGAAGGGTAACCAGAAGTGGTAAGAGAGCTGCAGGGCTGGGTTACAGATGGGTTCCAGGCTCTAAGAAGGCCCGGGGTAGAGAGGCTCATTCACAACCAGCAGATACTCCACGTGCCAAAGAAGAGACGGCAGGAGCGAGGGTCGAGGCTGGAGAGGTGAGAGATGGGAAGAAGGAAGGTACAGGAAGTTTTCTTCTAGCAGAAAACCTTAAGAGGCAAAATCCTCATAGTCTGTAGGCGTGGGGAAGGCAGATACAGTCTCTGGCACATGGTAGGTGCTCAGTAAAGGTATTATGAATGAATGTCAAGTCGAACATCCCCTCTTCTGTGAAGCTTTTCCCCTGTCAACATACAGCATCGCCTCCCATTTGTTGGCACGCGTCCTGCACCCCGACCTGGCTATGGTTTCGGCACCAGAGACATTGTAGTGCCCCCACCTGCCTACCCAGCCACCCCCCTGTCTGCTCGCCCTTGCGCTCAGGTGCTGGCTCCAGTATTGCACTGTGGAAGCGGGGACTGTGGCTTGCTTGCTTACGGTATTCCCAGCACCCAGCAGGGGATCCGGCACAGCTTAGGAAATGCTTCCGGAGTAAGTGATTGCTCAGAGGCGGGGGAATGGAAGAAATGACCTTGAAAAAAAAATAATAGGTAGGTTCCCATGTGCCAGGCAGTGTTCTAAGCAGTTTCCTTGTATTGATGACTTGAGTTGGCAACCAAATTGTGAGGTAGAGGGCCATTGTCCCCATGTTATTTATTTGTTTTTAGTTTTTTAGTTTTATTTTTTGTCTCCACTTTAAAGATGAGAAAACTGAGGTCCAGAGAAGTAGAGTAACTTGCCTGAGGTCACAACTAGGAAGTGGCAGACCCAGGACTTGAATCCAGACAGCCTGGCTCCCAAGTCCGTTCTCTGCCTTTCCTCCCGGTCTTGGCCCCTGGGGGAATTTGAGTGCAGTCCCTCTGTGCACAACTCCCTGAGGGGACACCCCAGCTCCTAAGGGCCAGAGGAGCTCCTTGAGGGAAAGGGGTCAACAGCAGGCAGGAGGAGTGTTCACCGCCTGGGAGTCCCGTGGGCAGGGCAGGGCCTGGCCATTTCTGCCTTTTGGACTCCTCTCGGTAAATCCCTGCCCAGGGGGCCCAGCACCCAGCAGGTGCCGCATAAATGCTTGTCAAGTGAATGCACGTGTGGGTGGGTATGCGCATGAAGAGTAGAGGGTGCTCAGGAACGGGGAGCACGCCCCTACCCAAGTTCACGTTTGCCCCCAGAAGCACCACCACGGTCCTAGAGGAGAGGAAGGGCCTGGCAGCCAGATTGTGGCTTCCTCTTGTTCCAGGCTTCTCTCCCCTGAAATCACAATTACAATCACCAGTGAGCTGAGGCTGGACCTTGGGGCCTCCTTGCCTGCCCCCAGTGCCCACACTTGCCGTGCTCCCAGGGCTATGTTCACCTCCCTGCCTCAGTGAATGAGGAAGCTGCTTCAGGTCTAACTCAGGCCCCTCTATCATTCTTTGAGCTGGAAATGAACCTAAGAATGCTCTGGGGCTGTGGCATCCCAGCTCCCCTGGCCAGCCCTGGGAAGAGGGGTGTTAATGACAACAGCATAAAAACAAGAAACAACCAGCAACAGTTATAACTAACCTCTGGTTCTAGGTGCTTTACGTGAATTAGCTCCCTTCTCCTTCTCGTCCTTCTTCTTCATTTATTTTGAGGGAGAGAGCAAGAGAGCAATTACAAGTGGGGGAGGGGCAGAGAGAGTAGGAGAGAGAATCCCAAGCGGGCCCCGCTCTGTCAGCACAGGGCCCGACAAGGGGCTCGCTCGATCTCACAACCATGAGATCATGACCTGAGCTGAAATCAAGAGTTGGACGCTCAGCTGACTGAGCCAGCCAGGTGCCCCTTAACTCATTTATTCTTTGCAGCAACTGTCTAAGTCCATAGCCATTTTATAGATGGGGAAGCTCAGGACGAGACGTGTTGCTCAAGGACATGTAGCTAATAAGTGGCAGAACAAGGACCCAGGCTTTTAGGTAAATACTAGATTGCCAAAGACTAAAACTCAGCAAAGACACCACCAGATTGAGATGGGCCGGCTTGGCAGATTGGGTGGGGGCCGCAAACCGCTGGTTACCTGTCTGAGTCCTGTGTGAGCCTTCCCAGTGCCCCCTGCCCCCCACCAGTGGGAAGAAGGGGGACCAGCAGGCCTATGGACTCCAGACAAGAAGAGCTCTTGGCTCCCAATATCAGCCCTACAGGTGAAACGCTTCCTTCCTTCCTTTCTTTCTTTCTTTTTTTTTTTTAATTGACTATTTATATCTTGGAGCCAGATGTGACCACAGCAATTCAAAGCCGACTCTAGATGTGCTTAGAAGGAAGGACCAGCTGTTTTGACTCTTCCTGGCCATGCACCGGACTTGGTGCTGGTAGCTTTAAAGGAATGATGAATTGTTTTGGAACTCTCTTTGGTGGCCTCCTTGATGTAGGCACCTGCACCTGCTCCCACATGTCACATGACCTTAGGTGTGGCAGAATCACTCATGCTAAGTGTGTCACTTTAGAATTGGCATTTGGGCCCACTTGGATGTAGGTCATTTTATTTCTAAGCAGAATCAAACGACAGCCTGATCTGTGGCTCCTCCTGCCAAGAATGTTGATGGAGGACGGATCAATGTGCCTGGGGGCACCGGGGACACTGGGTTTGGGGGAAGTTCCAGAAGCCATATGCTGCAGAATTCTGGGAGGCTACCACCTCCTTTCCCTGGCTCCCTAGCCCTCTTTTGTCCTAGCTGGGTATCAGCCTAGTTGGCCAGGGAACATGGAAGTTGTCTTTATTTATCTTGACCTTTTCATGTAAGTAATTTTTATAGTTCCATTAACTAGTAAGACCATTTGAAAACCACCAGGCAAAATATATTACCACGAACGCCTCAGGGACTTATGGGTTGTCTTGGGTGGAATGCTAATAGGAGTGAGAATTGATTCAGAGGGCTCACTGTGAGCGAGGGACAGCAGACTGGGCGCCTCGGCCAGGGAAGGGCCAGTGTTGTCTCGGCAATTTGTTTGCAGAAGAGACCCCACATCTGCCTAGACCGCTTTGCTTGATGCCAAGATACCGGTGCTGGGTCCTGGCTGCTCATACGGGCTCATCCCCTGCCCCAGGACGGATGTTCTGGCCTTATATCTATATCTCGATACATTTCTTTCGTGGCAAGCTCTGTGCCCGCCTTTGTGGAATGGAGTCTTCTCCAGCTTGGTATAAATCAAAGTATGCCAAAAAGCCAATCCCCAGTGCAGTGGAGCCCTAGACTCCCAAAGTTCGAAGGAACGTTTGGATCCTGTCCTTCAGCCCCTTCATTGCACAGAGAAACTGAGACCCAGAGGAGAAAGTGGACTATATTAGTGACGGATCTGGTGTTGGAACTTACTTATGTCACCTGTGGTCCAGGTGGTGATGGAGCACGCAGTTGAGAGCAGGCCTGTTAGCATCACGTAGCTATGGGCTCAAACCTTGGCCTGGCCACTGGATCACTGAGGGCTCTGGCAAGAAACAGATGGCCCGTTAACCGAGGAGAGTTTAAGAAAGCGATTGCAGGTATCCCCCACTTATTGAAAGTGTGTGTTGAGCCATTTTGCTTTTACAGAAGACTTTTACATTACTACCTGTTTTTGTGAACACAGAGAAATCCATGGGGGATTTTTACTTTCATGAAAAAAAGGTGCAAGTGAAGATAGCACTCCTCGTTTGCTTTGCAGCAAGCGGTTATAAAGGGAGCATGCACCCTGAGCAGCAAGAGTGACCCCACCAGGATCCTTCCCCAGGAGCTACATTTAGCATCAAGCCTGCATAGCTTTGAATTGTGTTGGAGCATCTGTGTTTTATCTCAATTTAATTTTGTGCTTCTGTTAGCAAGATGTGTCACAAGGTATCTGAAAAGCCTAAGAGGTTATTTGGGGGGGGGGGGTGGCGAAATTTTTTCATATAAATTAATGGCAATTCCTTTTTTGCTTTATGCTGTTTTGGCTTACAAAAGGTTTCATAGAAACGCTCTACTTTCAAGATGGGGGGAGGGATCTGTATTTGTAAGGGCACGGGGAGGGATATGGAAACCAGTAAGGAATGACAGAGCATTTAGGGCTAGCAGCCAAGAAGAGCCACTCCATGCTTGGGCAGGAAGAACCCCACCCCCACCCCCGCCCAAGACCTTGAGCTGTAGAGCAAAGGCCCATCACTACTGCCAATCCATTGCCCTCCCATCTCCTGTTGGTATTTCCCATTGGACAAACCCATCCAGAAGCCAGAGGGCAAGGAAGCCCATGCAGTCCACGGAGATCTACTTCTCGGGACACAGAGAGAGGCACAGAAGGTCTGAGAGTGATCTGGAAGGGCAGATAGAGAACATGCATTCTCGGGGGGTAAAAATTGGTTCTTAGTCTGTTTGCATAGAAAGCACAAATGCACTGTGTATCTGTGTATGTATTGCATGTATATGTGTTGTATGAAAAGTTCATGTCGGGAGAGTGATTAAGGACAAAATGTCTAAAATGATTCCTGGAGGGGAGTGGTTGATCATGAAAACAAGGTTGAGAAATACCTGTCTTACACCGTAGCTACGGGCATTGGCACAAATCGTTTAGCCCTTCCTGTGGTCTAGATTCCTAACTATGAATGGAGTAGTAATTATACCTGCCTCCACGATGGAAATGGGCAACGGAAATTCAACGCCTGGCAGAGAGAAAGGACTCATCACTTGGCTTTTTCTCACTGACTGCAGTTACCAGTGTCTACCTGAGCAAGACCATCAGTGGCAACACGAGGGGTCACTAAATCATCCATAGTCCTTGTCCCCAGCCCCGGGAGGGAAGAAAAGACTGCAGTAGAGTGCCAGCTGAGCATTTGTGGCTGCTGAAGGTTATGCCTCTCAGCTTGACGGGCCCTTGTTCCTTTGCGTGGACCCAGAGTACTACTTTAAAAAAGGAGGCTTGGCATCATCGGGTGTGTCCTAAGCACATTTTGGGCTTTGTTTTACCATGTGATCATACGTGGGAGTGAGTAAATGATAGAAAATTAGAAGGGCAAAAGGCACCTTTAGAGTCCCATAGTCTGACTTCCCACCAGCCAGGAACCTTCTGGAGCAAAAGGGCCCTGTCCCCTCACAAAGTACCAGAGAGTAAGTATTTTAGGTTTTGCTGACCATCCATCTCTGCGGCAACAGCTCCACTCTGTCCCTGTAGTGCAAAATCAGCCGTGGTAATATGTATGTGAATGGGCATGGCTGTGCTCCAAGAGATCTCTATTCACAGAAATAGGCAGCCGGCAGGATTTGGCTCGAGGGCCAGCTTGCCTGCCGACCCCTCCCTTCTGTAGGGTCCTCTGTGCTCTGCTTGAATGTTCCCAGCGATAGGTTGCTCCCTACCTATAGAAACAGCCTTTCGAACTGTTGAACCCATTCAGGTGTTAGAAAGCCTTGCCTCGGGTTAGCCTGAAATCTGTCCCCTTGTCACATGTGCCCCTGGATCCCTCTTCTGTCTGGGACAGAACGGCTCCCGCTTCTCTTCAGCAGCATTTCAGCCTGCCCCGCGGATTGTGACCTGCCTCCCACCCTGTACTTTCTTCTCCAGGCTAGACAACACAGTACCCGCCCTCCCAACAAGTCCCAACCTTCACATGACCGTCACAGGTCCACACCCTCTACATCCTGATCCTTTTCTCCGGGCTTGTTAATGTCCCTTCCTCAGAAAGGACAGGTACTCAAAAGAGTCACCACCAGCCATGCATAGGGCATCTGTAAAGTATGACCCAACGGGAGGTCTGGGGATATTTAAGACTCTGGATTTAGTCTCAAGTGGCTCACAGTCTGGTTGGGGAGACCAAATGACCCCAAGCTAAGGGGGAAGTGGCAGGAGGCCAAGTGAACTATGTGCCACCGACTGCCTCCCCTGTCCCCCCTCCCCCCCATACACACATACAGTATGTCATGGGATTCGGTGGAAGAAGAGGCCTCTCTGGGCTGGGTCAGTCAGGGGAACCTTGTGTGGAGAGGGGGGGTTCTGGTGGGAAAACATTTCGCCTTCCATAGATGTGCAGACTGGGCGTCTGAAGCCTCCCTAGCTTCTCGGTAGAGCTGGGTGATGGAGGCTATGCCTGGCCTTGGTGACCCTGGTGACCCAGGGCTAGGGAGCCCAGTGGAAGTGTTTTGAGCCTCCAGCTGCTGTGAGGTGACATGGTGGAGGCTGAATAGCCCTAGAAGCGTCACAGGCTGTGAGCAGTAGAGGAACTTGAAGGGTGATAAGTTGCAGTGTGCTTGTTTTACAGACCAGAGAGAGGAGGCCACCTGCCTAGAGTCATATGGCAGGAGTACAGAGCCCGAACTCACGCTGCAGTGTCCTGCCTCCTAGTCCAGTGCTGTTTCCAAAGGAATGAAGGACAGAAACCAGGCTCCCTGTGATGTTAAGGTTTACCAGGCCGTAGAAAGGGGATGGGGCTTGGGGGCCAGGAAGTAGGACTAGGGTAGTGGCAGTGATCCAGGCATTTCAAGGAGGGTGTGGGCAGAATGATAGCTCGTGATGATTCATGGCTGAATGGGACTTTACAGACCTCATCTGGTCTTGTCTCAATTTATAGGTAAAGCTGCAGGGCCTGGAGAGGAAAGTGAGATGTTTGGTATCATTGAGATAGATGCAGATAGTCATAAACCCAGATCTCCTCACTCCTGGAGCTGTCCTGCAACCCCACACCATTGGTGCTCAAGACCCCCAGTCACCCTGGTCCCCTGTGGCCAGAAACAGCCAGAGCCAATGGGCAGGGACTAGAGATTTGGTGTCTGTGTGCCAGCCGCTGGCCTTGGCACTTTCCATGTTTTTCATTCAGTCTTTGCCAACCACTCACGAGTTAGGTACTATTATTATCCCCATTTTACAGATGAAAGAACTGGGGCACGGAAGGTTAGATAATTGGCTTATCGTCCTGTAATTGTAATTGACAAATAGGGAATTGAAACCTAGGTCATCACATTACCTACCACCCTGGCCTCCCCACCAGGGGCGGAGACAGGGGTGCCCTCCAGCGTACCATCCCCTATCAGGGATTGTCAGCAGATCCCTGCAGCCCTCCCCATGTGTCTTGGGACTCCGTGAAGGGTGAGAGTGAGGGGGACAGCCTGTGTGTGGAGGCCCCCGCCTCGGGTCTGAGGACACCTTACTAAATAACAATAGCAAGACTCCTACCGTACTTACTATACCCCAGGCACCGCTCTGGGTGCTTTGTCAACTCATATAATCCTCACACACAGCCTGAGGCCCGTCCTGTCGCTGGCCCCCACTGGACAGATGGGGACTGACACAGAGGTAGTGCGCACTTGCCTGAGGTCTAGAGCTACTAAGTGGCATCCCTGGGCCCAGAACTGGCTTTCTGGCGCAGTCTTTGCTCTTAACCACTGTGCTGTGCTGCTTCTCGCTAAAGATGCCTCCAGTCCCCAGATGCTAGAGGCAGGACGGAGGCAGGACGGTAGGTGGTGGGAAGCTGAGGGAGCAGAGGCTCAAGTTTCTCAGTGGGGCCAGGAGAGGGAAGGTGGCTGGCCCTCGGTCACACCGTGGGCCTATGTCACGGCCAGCCTCTGCTTCCCTGTCCCCAACAGCAACGGAAAGAGGGGCTTAACAAAAGGCCCCTGTGTAGAGTCACAGGGCAGAGAAGAGGGAGGCCAGTGTGGCAGAAGCCTAACTCGGCCCCTCCCAGGGCCTAGACAGAAGCTGGCATGAGGGGCTGGGGTCGGAAAGAACTTCGGGCACCTGTTCACTCCAGGAGTGGCTGCTGTGTAAACCCCAGGCGTCTGTAGAGGGGCTGTCCACCGCTGGGCCACAGTGGAGTCAAGGGTAGGAGTCAGGTGCCCCCGCCCCAGGGAGGAGCATGCGTCTCCCCTCCATTCTCCTCAGGAGACTGTCCTCCCAGCACCCACGTCCTGGGCCCTCTCCGCCAGGCCCATAAGCACACAGTGGCCCAATCGCCAAATATGGCTGTCTGAGCCTTGGATCTCTGCCATCAATGGTTCATGCTTCAAGCGACACCGTCTAAACGACACCTATGAAATATGAACGGATTGAGGTTTTGACACGCAGATAGCCCAGGCACAGTACCGGGGTGATGAGGAGGGGCAGGGGATAATGAGGTCTTGAGGGACCACAGGGACAGCAGCCACACCAGGAGTGGGGGGCGGGGGGGCGCTCTTCTCTGCACATGGGGTCACTGGGGGCCGGTGCTGGATACAGGGCTGAGATGGGGTAGGTGCTCGACAGATTTTCCTAGGGCTTCCTGGGGTTTTGGGGAGAGGCCAAGGGAAAAGGTGGCGTGGGGCTTGCCCAGAGCCCCCGAAGGCCCACCCTTCCAGCGAGGGGGAGGGTGCAGGAGGTAGGCCTGTGCTCAGGTCTCCAGAGGGAGAAGGGCCGGAGAGAGGCCAGGGTTAGCAGGACACTTCGTCTTTCCTCCCTCCGCCCTTGAGCTGCCCTGAGCCCCCTGCGCAGCACCCCCTGCGGGGAGCTCAGTGTGTTGGAAGCAGCTTCTCTGGCCTCTGCCTTCAGCTCTCACCCTCCTTGGGGTCAACCCCAGCACCCTGTGCTGTCCCTCTGGGCTGGCTCCCCCAGCCCCTGAGCTATGTGGGCAGAGGGAGACATCCAGCTGGGTGAGAGGTGAAGGTCCGTGGCCTTGGGCACCTCTCCCCTCCCTCTCAGGAGGCTCATCCCCGAGTCCTTCCTTCCTGGTCAAGAGACCACACGCTATCCATGAGGTCACAAACACTCGGGCCTCAGTTCCTCGGGGTCTAAAATGAAGGGGTTGGACGTGATTTTCTCTGAGGTCTCTTCTAGCCCTGATGCTTAGAGTTTCGTTGTTCCCTGTCTGCCCTCGCCGCCCCCAGGCAGAGCCCCCCGGGATCAAGGTGTTGCTCTGTGCTGTCAGAAAGCAGCTGGAGGGGTCTTGAGCTAATCCGACGAGCTGACGGGAGGGTCTGCGGGAAGGCTGAGGGGCCTCTGGGGGTGCAGATGGGGGAAAGGAGCAGCTGAGGCCAGGGCTTGGAGCTGGCTGGGCTGGGTGCTGGCCTCTGAGGGGGAGCCTGGGGATGGACATCTGGTGTCCAGTGTGTTCTGGGCACATTGACCCATTTGAGTTTGGAAAGGCCGGTGGAGGAGAGACAGCTAGGGCGGCAGGAGTGGCCAACGAAGCCTTGCTAGCTGCTGGGTGAGCAGCTCACTGTGACTCTTAAGTGGAGCTGGTCACTGGGGCCAGGGGCCAGCCCAGTTCCCCAGTGAGAACTGGGTGAACTGGTCAGCCCTGGCCATCCTCTGGAGCTCCAAGCGAGGGCATGTGGAGATCTTCACAGACCAGAACCCTCCCTGAAGGCCACCTGTGCAAATGAGAAGGACTTGGGTGCCAGGGCCCTCCCCAGACATACCATAGCCGGGCTTGTAGAGGACAGGCTGACTGCAGACCACTGACCTGTGTGTGGGGCATCTGAAATGACTCCTCTGGGGGCTTGGGCAAAGCCAAGGCAACAGCTTCAGGGTCAGCGTCCGTGTTGGGGAGGGGCCGGAGGGACCTCACACCAGCCCTAAAATGGACTTTGTTGTCTAACCTGGCAGCGGCCTCTCGGTGGACCTCCAGGCCAGGCAGTGGACGTGGCAATAGAGGGGGTGTTTGGAGATCAGTGGTTTCTCCTCAGAGCTCGCCGTTGGGGCCC
The DNA here is from genome assembly GCF_024362965.1 of Panthera pardus. Taxonomy (NCBI): domain Eukaryota; kingdom Metazoa; phylum Chordata; class Mammalia; order Carnivora; family Felidae; genus Panthera; species Panthera pardus. The sequence goes on from NW_026526810.1 coordinate 31,794,720, forward strand.
ACCTGCTCCCCCAGCCCAGGCCAGTTCCAGGCAGAGAGAAGGTCTCTCTCATTGCTTGTCAGAAAGAAGCAGTTCATCTAGATCCCGTCTAAGAAATTGACAGGGTCGATGGTAGCTGCTGATTTCCTGAGCTTACAAAATTGGCCTGGGTGGCAAATGGGGGTTTTCTGTAATCCTTTACTGATGGATTAGATGGTGGGGCAGATCTCGCAGGAGCAAAGGACGACCTTGAGAAAATGTGGATGTCAAAGGAAGAGAGAAATAATCCCCCTTCCTCAAACCGCTGCCAATAAGCCTTCTCGGCACTGGAGGAAGTTGATGGAAAGTTTGCTGCTGCTGCTGCCTCCCGGCTCAGGAGGCTGTAGCATTTGACTGCATGATAAGAAATTGCCAGACACTTTCTAATTACAATTATCATCATCGTAGATGTCTCTCTTAATTACTTTCTTATAATTAGCTGTTGCTTTTTCCTTAGCATTTGTGTACTTTGCAGATTTGCTGACATTTGAGAGCCCCAAAATAGGGACATTTGGGGAGGAGAGCAGAAGGTGGGGGGAACCTGCTACCTTTCAGGCAACCTGATACAATTCGGGGCCCTTGTGGAAAGAAACTGGGGAAAGCCGAAGATGGACGTGACTGGTCACTTCCTGAGCTTATGGGAAAGAGAGTAGGAGTGTGGGTTTAGGGCCGGGGTTTGTGGAGGGTCTCCAAGTGTTAAATCTTGGACAGAATGTTCTTGAAAAGCTAGGGCTTCCATTTCTCAGGCTTGGGTTTCCTTTTAGGAAGGAAAGTGTGCTGGGATGAAGCACACTCCTGTTGGATCCATTTCAGAGTTAATTAAATGACTGGGGTCAGGAGTAGCTTGATTTCCCCCAAAGCCAGTGATGCATTCTGAGCATCCTTGGGCCCCAGGGGATCATTATAAAGTGGTTTATGCTCTTTGACCAGATGGTTGGTTTTCACTGTCTGTTCCTGTTCTTCCTCCCTCTCTCCCGGCCCCCTGCAGCCCTGTGTACGGAAGAGTGTGTGCACGGCCGCTGTGTTTCCCCGGACACCTGCCACTGTGAGCCTGGCTGGGGAGGGCCCGACTGTTCCAGTGGTGAGTCTGGGGCCTTTTGGGGCCAGGAGGGGTCCCTTGGCTCTGGTTTGGGAGGGGCCGTGCCATGTGCGTGCTGAATTCTTTGCGTTGGCCTGGGGCAGCCCAGGCGAGTGTGAGCATCAGGGAGGAGGGAAACCTGCAGTTTACCTGATGACACTTGGGGCAGAAGTCTCCAGGGGCGTGGGGGTAATGGTTTGTGGGGTCTGGAGGGGCATTGTACATCACATTTGTATGGAACTGTGGAGTATTTGTACAACTCTGGCTTGCTGAAACACTTCTAGATATGGTCTTTCAAGGGTTGGTGTGAAATTGAGATGCCACCCAAGGGTGCAGACCCAGGGGGTCAAGGACTGTGGTGAAGGCCTGGTCCTCAGCTTCATTGGTTTAAAGGCCAAGTTCTGTGGGTGCTCACAGAAGCTTGAGGGACCAATTCATGAGACTGGTGGGCACTGGGATACCTCTGTGTCCCCAAAAGTAGGAGGATGAGACTCTTAGGGCGTGGGTCACTGGATTCCTGCATTTCTCTGGGTAGAAAGTTCATATTCTCTGGAGAAGGCTTCCTAGAAAGGATGGGGTGAGACAGACACTCTTGGGACAGACCTAGGTGAGACACACACTCTTGGGACAGACCTACAGGGCGTCGTCTCTGCTGTGGGACTGGCCACCGAGGGGGTGGGGCACACCCAGCAGCTGCTCTGGGAGTCCTCTGCCAAGACCCCAGCTGAAGACCACTCCTGCTCTTTTGGCTCATTTCCCCTAAATTCTCACAGATGACCCTCTTTCCATTGGCACAGGTTGCAGTCAATGGTTGGTTCACATTATGGTCTTCTGTGATTTTCAAACAGGCCTCGATGAGTGTTGAAGCCCAGTTTTCTTCGTGCCTTGAGCTGGGGTAGAGTGTCCTCTTTATTGTGACTTGAGACAATAGCATATCTAAGCAGATCCATTGGGGATCTAACCCCCAGTATTTGCCTGTCTTTGGGACCCACCTCCCCATTCCCCGTCCCATTACAGACAGCTGCAATGGTCATGAAAACTTGAAGAGGGGAAAGGTGGGCCCATGTTGGCCCAATGTGGTGCTCTTTCCCTTTTCCACTGGCTCTGCTGGGTTGGAAACATCCAGTTCTAGTTCTTTTTTCCAAAGGCTTTGACTGGAGCCTCTCTGTCTACCCAGTGCATGAGGATATACTCCACAGCAAGGCTATTAGATGTGGTTTTGTTTTGAGCCTGGGTGGTTATCTTGGCTTGGAGGGGCCAGAATCAGGAGACTCTCTGCAATGCAGTGGGCCTCCAGTGACCACAGTGGTCTCCTCCTGCCACCTGTTTCCCTGCTTTGAGGTGGGCCAGGGGTTCCTCCAAACAACGGAAAGTAAACCTGAGAGTCTCCTGAGGTAAAGAAATGTGTCCAGTTAGTCTTTCTGTGAACAAACAGGAAACATGTTGGCTAAAATGTTCAAGAGCTTCTTCCCGGCTTGTGCTCGTCCATGTTTTGTTTTATGTAACTTTGTTTACCATGAATCTTTGATGAAGAGCTAACGTGGATTAGGTGAACCCTGCTGGGACAGGTCTGCTTGCTGCTGCTGGATTACAATGTCAAGGGCAGCCTGTTGGCGGTTGAAATACAGCCTGAGTCTCAGGAGCCCTGAGTGCATATAAACCACCATCGGCAATCAGCCTAAGTGTGTTTGGTGTTTACTATATGCTGGGCACGGGGTGGGCCCTGACAGGTCTTTCAGACATGGTCTGCCTCTCTCAGGGTTTCTGTCTGGTGAAAGAAATGGAAAGAAGGCGGCAGTCGATTTAACAGGACTGGGCAGGTTGGAGGTAACATACAGCGTACCAACATACGGTATGGTGTAACATACAGGGAAATGGCCTCGGTAGTTGCCAGTACAAAATTGGACTGCCCAATTTCCCCACCCCCGATTCAGTCATCAGACTTGGTGCCGAGCAACCCATAAGCTGTTTCCTCAATTAAACCCATGTTCGTGGGCTGAAGAGCCACCACCCCCTAAGTCTACTCGAAGGCACGTAGTACTGAGCCCGGAGGAGGCCCCGAAAGATGGGTTCCAACCCTCTGCTGGAAACAGCACTGAAGGACAGGAATTCACAGACTCTGACTTTCAAAGTCACTCAGGGCATTGAATACTTGGATGTCACTAAGGGCCTTCTGACTCCTTCCTGAGTCCCTCCATTAACAAAGAGCTCCCTGCCTCCAGTGAAAGCACATGCTGACTATTGGAAAGTTTCCCCTTCTACTGAGTGGAAACCTGTCTCAAGCTTTCACCAGTCAGTTCTCACTCATGGTAAAGCCCAGGGCAGGGTGATGGATCGCCATGACTCTCCCAGCCATGTCTGGAATTTCTCCCAAGGTGATCAGTGAACAAGGCCACAGACTGTGTATGGGAAGATGTTCTTCAAAAAAGTAGTTGATAATAGGGGGCACCTGGGTGGCTCAGTCGGTTCAGCGTCCGACTTCGGCTCAGGTCATCATCTCATCATGAGTTTGAGCCCCGCCTTGGGCTCTGTGCTGGCAGCTCAGAGCCTGGAGCCTGTTTCAGATTCTGTATCTCCCTCTCTCTCTCTGCCCCTTCCTTGCTCCCACTCTTTCTCTCTTTCAAAAATAAATGAACATTAAAAAAATAAGTAGTTGATAACAGCCACTGGGGCTACATAGAAGAAACCAGAGTTCCCTTCCATGGGTCAGCCCTTTGGGTGTTAGAGATAGCAATCACTTCCTTCCCCAGGTTTTTATTCTCCAAACTCTTTTGTTTCTCCTGACATGGTCTGATCTGCCTTCCCCATCCATTGGCTGTGGCCTTTATTCCTCTTAAACTATCATTCCTGGGTCTGACCACACAACATAGGCTTGCCTGGAAAAAAGAATAATAGAAATAGGTTATTTATTGAATTTTACTATGCACTAGGTACTCTTCTCACTTAATTTTCACAACCCTATGGAAGAGGAATGGTTATGAGCCCTATTTATGGATGAGAAAGTCGAAGCACAGAAAGGCTAAAGAACTTTCCACAGGCTCGCACCTGGTACATGGTGAAACCGGGGCTGCGAAGCAAGCAAAAACCCGAGTCCCAGACTTGAACTCTTAATTTTTATGTTCTTCCTCTGGATCCTGAACCTCTGTTAATACAGCTTAGGGTTGAGATCGGTCTTTGATGAGAAAACAGTGCTGCTCACAGAGGAAAGAAGGATCTGCTTGAAAGATGTGTCCCTGAGATAGTGTTGTGCAGACAGATCAATCCGCTGCGGGTCACGAACTGTGGCTAGGTGTACTGCAAGCAATTTGCACGTGCTTGCTAGTGTGCCGCTGGATGCCTGTCTGCCTCAGCGTGCCTTGGGGTCTCTGTGGGGCCCGGGCCCCTGCGGACGGGTGTCCCGGTCAGTGCAGTGTGTACCTCTGGAGATTTCTGCATGGGAGCTGCCCGTGTGCATGTCTGTATGTGTGGTACCCTTGCAGGGAAGCTTTGGTTTCTGTTTAATGGAAAGCATCATTCTTGTTTTTCTGATGATAAAATTATACCTGTTCACGTTAAAAAGAAAATCCAGGGCATCTGGGGGGCTCAGTCGGCTAAGTATCTGACTTCAGCTCACGGTTGGTGAGTTCGAGTCCCTCATGGGGTGAGCTCGAGCCCCACTTTGGGTGAGCCTCGCTTCTCTCTCTCTCTCTCTCCTTGCCCCTCATGGGATTCTCTCTCTCTCTCTCTCTCTGCCCCTTGCTCACTTGTGCCCTCTTTCTCTCTCAAAAAACACAACAGAGGGGTGCCTGGGTGGCTCAGTTGGTTAAGCATCCGACTTCAGCTCAGGTCATGGTCTTGTGGTTTGTGAGTTCAAGCCCTGCGTCGGGCTCTGTGCTGACAGCTCAGAGCCTGGAGCCTGCTTCAGATTCTGTCTGTCCGTCTGTCTCTCTCTTCCCCCTCCCCCACTCACACTCTGTCTCTCAAAAATAAACATTAAAAAATAAAAAGTAAAATACAATCAATACAATACAGTAAATAAAAAGAAAATCCAAACTGTACCAGAAGCATACAGAAAGGTTAGACACACACATACCCAGAGACAGACGCCTCCAGCATTGGGTGCTTGCCCTTCCTGTCATCTCTCTACATAGTTGCACGGAGAGCTAGATCTGGATACAACTTTTATGAATGAGATCATGTGTATGTGCTGTTCTGGAACTTGCTTTTTAAATTTAACTTAGGTCATGCACTCATTTCCTTGTCAATAAACATGAGTCTCCCTTTACATTTTTAATGGGCTTTGTAGAGTTTCTTTCTATGGATTACCAGATGTATGTGACCAGTCTCTCATGGATGGGCATTTAAGTCATTTTGGGGTTTTCACTACTGCAGACCCCACCATCCTCTGTTCAGGATCCTTGGGGCCTGTCGATTTCAGAATTTCAGTTTTTTCAGAGGTTAGGAACACGTATGATGACTATACATATATGACCTATGGCCTCAGTGGTGTCCTGGCAGCACCCTGGGATGAAACATAGTAATATTTCTGAAGGGATATATGACTAATCGCATCTAGTGACACTGAGACAATATATAACCACAAATCATTTCCGTGCACATCTGGCCTCTAAATGAATTTTGGTGCCGAACTTTAAAAACAATTTTCTTTTTGGGGCGCCTGGGTGGCTCAGTCAGTTAAGCATCCGACTTCAGCTCAGGTCACGATCTCGCGGTCTGCGAGTTCGAGCCCCGCGTCGGGCTCTGGGCTGATGGCTCAGAGCCTGGAGCCTGCTTCCGATTCTGTGTCTCCCTCTCTCTCTGCCCCTCCCCTGTTCCTGCTGTGTCTCTCTCTGTCTCAAAAATAAATAAACGTTAAAAAAAAAAAATTAAAAAAAAAAAAAACAATTTTCTTTTGGACTTCTTAGGGATTTTTGGATTGTGGGCAAGGGACTGTGGCCCTGTATAAAAAACGCAACAGTGATTTTTCTGGTGCATTTATCTTTGCCCATTTGTCCCGATTTCTTCTTAGGATAAATTCCTGGAAGTGGCAGGGAGGGTTATAAAGATCCATCATCCTACTGCCTGCCCTGTCCTGCCCTTTGTGGCTGCCAAGGGATTTATGACTTTGACAGTTGTGAAGGGGACAGATCTATCTAGTACTGGGGTGGGGGTGGGAGGCTTTTTGTTCTTTTCTGGACTTAGAACCCCATAGCCTGATTTCTTTAAGGCCTGGACTGAATTCTCTCTGCTCCATAAAGAAAGCGAGGTGATGCTGATTTGCCTGGGGGGCGGACACGTGAGTTGTTGCGGAGAATTCCAAGGTGTTAGACGGACCGATATGGGGAAATGGAGTGGCTCCATGCTTGGTCATAAACCTCCATCCCCTATAATAATGAAGAGTGAAAGGATGAAATGTCAGTTTACACTGAATAAAGACGAAAGAGCGACTGTTATTAAATTGTACTAATCTCACAAGTGGAGATAAAAAGAAAAAAAAAGTTTTCCTATATTGAATATCTAGCTTTTTAAAGTAATTAGGAATATTAAAGCGCTGACAATGATTGAGATAGAAACATTATTCATAACTTTTATTTCCGCACTGGGCAATGATCCAGTATATTTCATTTATGAGGTTTCGGCTGTAAGGAGAAGGACGTGAGCCAATTCCTAAATTAAATATGCCCTGTTAACTTTTACAAATGATACCCAAGAATCAGCTTGGAAACTTAAGCCTTCATTGTATTATTTAATTATTGTATTTCCCGGGCCCTGCCCCTCTGCCTCCCATCCCGTGATGCTTTGCAGTTCGGGTTCCGGGCTCTAGTGTGGTGTTGTTTTTTTTTTTTTCTTTTTAATTTTTTTTTTTAACATTTATTCATTTTTGAGAGACAGAGACAGAGTGCGAGCGGGGGTTGGGGCAGAGAGAGAAGGAGACACAGAATCCAAAGCAGGCTCCAGGCTCTGAGCTGTCAGCACAGAGCCTGACACAGGGCTCGAACTCAAGAGCCGTGAGGTCATGACCTGAGCCGAAGTCGGACGCCCAACCCAACCAGGTGCCCTGCTTCCCCCAGAGGGGCGGGGGGGGGGTGGCCTGAGAGACCTCTCCATTTCCCCACCATCTCCCCCATCCTTGGACTCCACTGAACTTGTTCCATCCGTGTGCGGGGACAGAGTGCAGGACAGTAAAAGCTCGCTACACAGCATCTTACTGTCTGATGAGACCTCCCCACCACCCCACACCGGGCGCGAGGCATTACTTCCATGGCCCACCATGCTGGGCCACCACTCGGGAGTACCTTGTTCTCTTGAATGGTGGGTGGGACCCCTGGCTGCCTTGGCTTTCAGTTATCCCTGCAGATTAAAATAAAACAGTTGCCAGTTCGGAAATATGCCCACGCTCCTAAAGTGGCCTGGGACCCTGGAGGGCAGTGCTTTTCAAACTAAGGTATGTGATTACTAGATTTGTGTGCGCATGTGTGATAAGAGATACGTGGCGTGGAATTTACCATTTTAACCATTTTTAAGCGGACAGGTCTGTGGCATTAAGTGTATTCACATTGTCGAACAGTTGTCATGACTATCCATCTCCGGAACTTTTTCATCTTCCCCTCCTGAAGCTCCATACTCCTTAAACAGTAGCTCCCATTCTCCCTTCCCCTTAGCCATAGCAACCCCATTCTATTTTCTGTCCCTAAGAATTTGACTACTTTGGCACCTTCTATAATATTTGACTTTCTGTGTCTGTCTTACGTCACTTAGCCTCCTATATTCAAGGTTCATCCGTACTGTAGCACGTATCAGAACTTGTTTGCTTTATAAGGCTGAATAATATTCCACTGTCTGTACATACCTCATTCTGTTGATCTGTTCATCAGTGGACCCTTGCGTTGCTTCCACTCTTTGACTATTGTGAATAATGCTGCTAGAAACACGGGTATACAGATAGGTTTTCAAGTTTCCACTTTCGCTTCTTCGGGGCATATAATCCAGAAGTGGATTGCTGGATCATAGGATAAGTCTACGTCTAATTTTTTGAGGAATCATCATACCTTATTCCACAATATCTGTACCATTTCACATTTCCCAGCAATGCCCAATGCCCAAGGGTTCTGCTTCCTCCAAACCCTTGCCAGTGCTTGTTATTTTCAGGATTTTTTTCTTCTTCTAATAACTGCCATCCCAGTGGGTATGAAGTGGTATTTCATTGTGGTTTTGATTTGCATTTCCCTACTGATTAGTGATGTCAAGCATCTTTTCATGTGCTTATTGACTGTGTGTAGATCTTCTTTAGAAAAATGTCTACTCAAGTCCTTTGCCTGTTTTTTAATTGGGCTGTTTGTTGTTGCTGAGTCGTAGGAGTTCTTTATATATTCTGGATATTAATCCCTTATCGAATATATGATTTGAAAACATTTTCTCTCGTTCTGTGAGTTGCCTTTATGCTCTGTTAATTAGGGTCCTTTCATGCACAAAATATTTTGATTTTGATGAAGTCCAGTTTCTTAGTTTTTCTTTTGTTGCCTGTGCTGTTGGTCTCATATTCAAGAAGTCATTGCCAAATCCAATGTCATGAAGTCTTCCTCTGTGTTTTGTCTAAGAGTTTTATCTTGCATTAAGGTCTTTGATCCATTTTAATTAATTTTTGTATATGGTATAAGGCAGAGGTCCAACTTAGGTTTTTTTACATGTGGATATCAAGTTTTCTGAGCATTTTTTTAAAAAGACTTCTGCTAAAGGTTTTTGAAACTATGGAGTGTAATTTTTCACCATGTAATGGTACATTAGTTATCTGATAAGTAATTTAAATGTTGCTCCTTATATCAAAACAAATAAAGATTTATTGTAGAATGAAATGCAGAATTGGCATTCATTAAAAAAAAAAAAAAAAAACAAAAATGTGATTATTTGAGCCTTTGGTGGACATTTTGGAGCTATGCCACCGGGCCTTCCTGGGGGCAGGGCCAGTTTAGAAGTAATGTTTGAAAGCAGTAGAAAGGCAGAAAGACCGTAACCAGAATTGGATCTCCCCGTGCTGCTGTGACTATTTGCAAGGATGGTTGAAAGAGAGATCAGGCCCTGAACCCCTTTCTCCACTGTGTTCTTGGGAACTCTGTCTTCCCTCCAGAATTCTGGGCTGTGTGCAGTATGCCCACTGTCTGTATCTGGGCTCCTTGGCTCTGGATCGGCATAAAGGCTCTGGCCCAGCCCCCACTGCCTGGTCCGGGGCGTTCTAGGGCCTCTTCATCTTTCCATAGTGCTCAGTGCTGACCCTCATGGCTCTGAGTCATAGGAATCTCACATTGCTGTTTTCCTGAAGGTCTCTTCACTTACCTTTCACAAAGCCACAAATTCCTGGAATAGAGTATTAGAAAGCATGGTCTGGGATCCCGGAACCATGTCTGAGATCTCATAATTTAACCTGAAGCCATTGAATCAAGAGCTGGGAGAGACCATAGAAATTGTTGGGTCTACTTCCATTTGAAAGACGGGCAAACTGAGGTCTAGAGAAGGGAAACTGCTTCTGAGGTTACCCAGGGAGGTAGTGGCAGAGCTCCCAGGCCTCCTGTCTCCCACCAGCTGCTCTAGGAGTTCAGGGCTAGAGTTGTCGTAGAGGCACATGGATCTCATCATATGAAACCAAATAGACCAAGTTGTTCTATAGACTTTTGTGCAGATGACCCTAAAGGTTCCAGACCCTCCTGGTTCCTTAGCCCAGGCCTAGAGCACAGATTCATGACCGCCGGTCAGGCCAAGGCACTGAGATTGGGAATTTCCAGAGGGGCCACCCTGCTATCTGCCTGGCTTGAAAAGTCCATCAGGGAAGAGTCCCCATCTCCGGGATCCCTGGGCACACTTCTCGCTGATGAATATGGAGACGTCACAGTCTGGCAGCACAGGGCATGGGGACAGAGCGCAAGTGCACGATGCGGGCCAGGGTTCCTGCCTCTGGGGAGGAGGTGAGGGGGCCCAGAAGGAGATGGGCAGGGCCTGATGGGGGAGTGAGTGGGCGCAGCCCCATAGGTCTGCTGGGAAGGGCCACTGCAGACTGCTGGGAAGGCCCCAAAACTTTGGGGATCCCTCTCAGCGATGGGGTAAGGAGCCCGAGTGGGAACAGTGGGAGAGAAGGAAGCGTGAGGGGCCGCAGGGTCTGTGGAGGAAGGTGAATGGGGATTCCTGCTCCCACCACTCCCAGATGCTGCACATAGACAATCTCATCTCATCCCCCGACAGCTTGGAGAGGTCATGGGTGCTATCTCCATTTTATAAAGAAACCAAAGCTCCAGGAAGAAGAGTAGCTTCTGTTACTCACCCAGCTAACGAGCGGCAGATCCGGGATTACAACCCAGAACTGTGTCCTTCCACAGCTGCACACTGCCTCTAAAGAAATGGAGGTCCTGTGCCACAACACACAGGAAAGCTGGCTTCAGGTCCTACTGCTGCCTGGGCGACCCTAGCTAAGTCCTTCCCTCTCTGTGAGCCTCAGTTTTCTCATCCATAAAACGGGAAGGTTGGTGTGGCTAGTCCACTGTCAAATCCCGTGATGCTCTTTTTCTGGGAAGTCAAAATCGAGCATCTCCTTACCTAATCAAGGGCCCTGGTGACCTTCCCACCGACCTCTGGGGAGGGAGTCTCCTCTCCCCTGCCCCCCCCCCCCCCCCCCCCCCCCCCCGTGCACGGCCTTCCTTCGATTCTCTCTCTACATTCTGGGACCTGGAAGAGGAGTGGGGAGGAGGGCAGCCATGGGTGGAGGCAGCCTCATGACTCACATCCTTGCCTCCCCCGGGTGGGGGGGTCCTGTTGAGCCTTGGTCACCTCATCAGGGAGGGGGCGTGTGGAGGGGCGTCATGCCAACAGGGAGGGCTGGTGCTCCCCGGTTGTTTTTTTTTTTTCACTACGCTGAGCTGGCTGTCAAGGTTAAAGCAACTTCAGATGAATCACCACAAAGCAATCACACTTGCTTTTTCTCGCGTGCTGCTCTGCCCAGCCCGCGGCCCCTCGCAGAACCGCCTGGGCTGCCTTCTGCCGGCATCTGGTGCGCCTGTGGGCCTCCCCGGGACAGTGGGCTCCGTGTCAGCGCCGCACGCTGGGGCTCAGTCACCGTGACGGGAACAGAAGGGAGAGGCGGATGCGGCAGCAAATGCTTTTTCAAGGTCTGTGCGTAAGAGAAGCTGCTATTCACCCCAGAATTCTAATTTCGAACAAAAAAGAAGTCAGTAGCAAGGGCCACCGGCCCCATCGGCTCAGTGGCTCCTGTCCCTCGAGTTCCACTTAATGCACATTATTGAGCTCCTCTCAGAGGACAGCACTGCCAGGGGTTCAGGGCTAAAGCGGGGTGGGGGGCGGATTTGGGGACGTGGAGGGCATAGCCCCCATCCTCGGGGAGCTTTGAACTACTAGCACAGAGGAAGGGAGTTGGAGGAGTCCAGGGAGAGAGAAGGCCTCTGGCTTTCATGCGTGGGGGCACCTGGATGGCCCAGGAAAGTCACCGTGGGGAGGGTACAGGAAGGAAGGAAACAGGTGTGTGCTGTGCTCTCATTTGTAGATGAAGAAACTGAGGCACAGGGAGGCTAAGTGGTGGCCTGAGGCCCCACATTTGGTGAATGTCAGAGTTGGGTCTGCCTGGCTTTTTCCACAGGCCACGGGGATAAGAAAGGGGACAACATACACACGTGTGAGGAGCCTGTGGTGGAGGCTGAAAGAGACCTCAACCCAGAAACTGCCCAAGTCCTGGGGGTGGGGGGCGGGGATGGGGGCCGTAGGGGAGGGATGGCAAGAAGCTGGATTTGCCCTTGGCTGTCGCCTCCCTCCCCCCCAGCCCCTGCCTTCCCCCTTTTAAGACCACCCCCACCCCCCCAGCCTTGGGTATGTTCTGGAAGCTAGTGAAGAGGTTTGTTATCCCCCTTCCAGAGTTTCTTCCTCTCCTGAGGTGACTTTCAGGAGAAACAGGGAGTGAGGGGGAGCAGATGTGGGTGTGCTGTGCCCTCGTGGAGCCCAGACCGTCGTGGGGGTGAGGATGAGGCTGGCGGGGGGGGCAGCCTGTGGAGGCCCCAGAACATGGGACTGAGGACAGCTGGTCTCCCCACCTCATGTCTGCCCCAGGACTGTGTCTTGCTCCTGCGATGACACCCCCCAGGAAAGGAGAGGAGACCTAAGGGCCTCCTTCCCAAGTCCAAGGGAGGCTGGCCATGGGGCAGAAGAGGCATGGGGCTTCTGCCCTCCCCCCCCACCCCACCCCGGTTCCTTGAGGGAGGGCAGCCCCTCAGGGTTTCATCCCCTCCCACACTGTGCCTCTCAGACCAGAAGAGGTACTGGGACCAATGCCATCCAAGCAGGATGGAGAGTCAGGCAAGGGCACGTGTGGCCTATCCTGAAAGTCAATTTTTGTCTGAGAAATCCAGAAACTGGGTAGCCTGCAGCCTGCGTGAGCCGCGTGTTCAAGGGGGCTGTCACAGAGGGGGGGGAGGGAGGCACATTCTGCCAGACTCAGCTCCGGCCATCTGCTCCCTGAGAACAAAATTAATAAATAAGTGACACACAGGGAGGCTCACGAACCGGGGAGAGGGAGGAGGGTGGGAGAGCCCGCGTAGAATGTGACAGAAACAGAACAGAATGACAGCAGCCAAGCCGGTGTCTTCGCGTGGGGCTGGCAGGCAGTGCTGCTGCCGCTCCCTGGCCCCGCCCAGGCATGAAAAGGACACTGTGCCCACCCCCGACACACACACACACACACACACACACACACACACACACACAGACGCACACACGTAAGCGGACAGCCTCGTTTCCAGGAGGGGTGCGTGGGCTGGGTCTCCATGGGAAACACAGCCCTCTAGGAAGGGAATCTCGCACTGCTCCCATCTTGGCCCCACCAGCCTAGAGAACTGTCTGGAACTCTGGCAGGGAAGAGGATGGGGGAGGTGCGTGCTCTCTGGGGCCGCTCTCTAAGCCCAGCCCGGGGACCCCAAGGACTTTCAGCTCTGCCCCAGTCAGCCCAGACCCGCAGCATGCTGGGCAGCACTGGGGGTGGGAGTCCCATCTCCCTACAGGGGTGGGGATTCAACCCTTGTTCTGACATTGAGGAAGCCGAGGTCACTCACCTGCTCCAGAGTGTGTGCTGCCTTCACTCAGGACTGTTTCCACCAGAGTGTGCGGCTGGGGACGAGGTGGCATTTGATCCTGAAAGGGAGGGTGGTCTGGACTTTGGTCCCACTTAGACTTCTGTCCTATCAGCACATACTGTACATGCTGTCCTTTCATTAGACATTACTATTCATTATTATCCCCATCTTTCAGAGGAAGAAACTGAGGCTCAGAGAGGTTGAGTACCTGGCTGGAGGACACACAGCCAGTAAGTGGCAGTCAGGATTTGAACTCAGGCTGTCTGTTTCTGGAGACCACACTCAGCATTCTGGTGTAGCCTTCCTTACAGGGCTCCCCGCTTTCCCTCTCCAGCCCGTCTCACACTTGGGAGGTAGGGAGAAGGCTCACATGCAGATTGGGCCATGTCACTTTCCTGCTCCCCTTTGCCCACCAGGAAGTACCCCAGCTCCTCGGCCAGGCCTGTAAGGCTTCTCTGACTCTGATGCCTGCCTGGGTTTTAGCCTCATTTTCCATCACTCTCTCCCCTCCCCCCACCCCCAACTTGCCCGTATCCACTGACCCATTGCTCTTTTGCCTTTAAAGCTCAGCTCAGATGCCATCCCTACTGTGACACTTATTCCCCAGACCTTGACTGTATACACATGCCCACTGTGGCCCATGCCACGCTGGACGATCGTTTGATTGCGTGTTTGCTGTCCTCTCAGCTCCCGTCGCCTGAGATCTTCTCCATGGCAGGGCCCGGGTCTGTCTGTCTTGTCTCTGTGACCCCCGGGGCCCTGCACCCTGTGTGCACACGGTGGACATGCAGCACAGTGCTAAGTGGGATCCAGTGGGTTTGCTCTCCCATGTTTTGGTTCCCCTGGATGACGATCTAGGGGTGGTGCTGGGACTAGGGGAGAGTGTGGGGCTCTGGGCTGGCAGCTCGGGAGAATTCACAGCCATGTCTCTTGATCTTCCGAAAGTTCTCACCTACCAGTGTCACCCAGGCGCGTGTTCCCAAGGATTGTGATGTGAAGCCAGGAGTCAGGTTGGTCCTTCAGAAGAAGCAGAGGTCACATCCAGCTGGAAAAGTGGAAAAGATGCTGAGAAGGTGTTGGAACCAGAGCTCAAAGAAGGGTGGGGTTTGAAGTTTCAGTAGTCAGGTGTGGAAAGGGAGGGCATTCCAGGCAGACTGACCCACCGAAGCACAGGTACTGAATGGTGAACAGGTCTCTGTGGCTGAAGCAGAGGGCGTCTGGTGTGGAGGAGGCCAGGCCAGGCTAGCTGGTGTGGTGCTCTAACATCAACAGCCCAAGGAGCTTGGCCTTGTTCCGTGGGCCTCGGGGAGCCCCCGACGGTCCACTTTTCATCAACTGAGTCTGTATCGTTTGCTGGTGGGGCAACCTCTGTACTCTTCCTCTTCCCGACCAATCTGTGACCAACCTGTGACCTAGGTATGGGAACAGAGAGCATGCTGGAGCCTCTGGTCTGCCCCTCCAGTCCCGGCTAATCCCCCAGGCTAGCTGGGCCATGCTGTCCTCCCCCTGTCCCTGACTGGAGGCCACTGAAGAACATACGGCAGGCTAACTTGGCATCGTGTGGGGAGCGGATTGGATGGAGGGGAGACCGTCGTGATTAAGAGTTGGTGAAGGGATCTGGGCAGGGGGTGACCCACAGAGGCCAGGTTGGATGTGTTCTGACACCTTTCTGCCTCCGTGGCCAGGCCAGAGAAGGCAGATCTGATGGCCCCCTGGGATGTCCAGGCAGAGCACCTGAAACAGCCTTATTGGCTTCCGGGGTCTCTGACTCCCAGCCTGCCTATCAGGGACAGCCCTGCCCTCCCCTCCCGTCCTCAGACACCAGTGGGGCCCGAGGCAGGCAGCAACCGCCCAACGGTGCTCCAGCAGCAGAGGAAGCAGATGAACTGGGGAATCCATCACCCTCTTAATAAGGAAAGCCCATTTTGGCAGGCTGGGTAATAGGCCTCAAATTGAATAATTAATAAAGTTATAAAAATATGTCTAGTATATGGCCAGAATAATTCAGCCCAATTAGAAGCAATTATTTCTTGCAGTTATGCCACTTGGTATGTTTTACGAACAGCTGCAGCAGATTCCCAGATCTGGCTGCCTGCTTGAGAGGGTCTGTTGACACTGAGTCTTTCCCTGGGGCTCGTTCCAGATGAGGAACATCCGTCCATCCATTAACTGTGTATCCATTTGTCTGTGTATCTGTCCATCGTTCCGTCCAGCCGTTCATCTCTCCATCCATTCATCCATCCATCCATCCATCCATCTACCCATTCCTTCAGTAGATACCTCTTGAGCCCCTTCCTTGTGCCAGACACTGTGCTGAGTCCTGGAAATGTGGAGACAGATAAGCCCCTGCCCCTGCCCAAGGAGCCCCCAGCCCAAGCAAGTGGGCCTTTGAGTAGTGCGAGCTGTCATTCCTATTCCTGTTCTGAGGTCCTGTCGAATATGTGTTTGTCCTTCATCTCTTTCTTGGTATCCCAGGGATACACATAGAGATATTTGGACTTGAACCTGGCTTGAGTTAGGTAACAGGTTCCTTTCCAATAAGGTCAGCTTGTTCCCCTACGTCTGAGAGCCTAGGGATCTGTTGGCTTCAAAATACCCATTGCTCTGGGTCCCAGCCTTTTATCAGGTGGAGATCAGGGTGTGTGGGATCCAGCTCCTCCCTGGCCCCTGCTTTCCATGTGATCTGGACAAGATGTTTACTTTTTGTTGGTTCATCTGTAAAGTACGAAGAATCACTTGGCTACTGTGAGCTCACAGGGATGACTGAAGTCAAGATGCTTGGGGCTCCCTGTTGGAGACGCAAATTTGCTTTCTGGAACACTGGACGTTAAGTTGAATTCTGAGTTAAATCCACTCATAACTTCATAGACATCCTACAGGAAATCCTTCCATAAAGCCAATGTTCTTTTTGCAGTGAAGATACCCTCTTTCTGATTTCTCTGCCTGGACATTGAGACTTTTCTTTTAGTGTAGCAAAACCACGACTCAATTCATTAAGTCTCCACAGAACCCTTGCTGTAAGCCCAGCTGTCTGCCAGGCAAATCTGACAGACTTATTAAGCGAGTTCTATTATGGACACCAAACGTTTATTAGGGGTCTTCTCTGGGGATGCAGAAAGACCTAAGCTTTCACCCTGCTCTAGAGTCAACCTGGCAGGGGTCCCCTTTTGCCTCATTGTGAATCAGGGTGTCAGAGCTGGCAAAACGAAGTAAAAAGGCAAGCCACGGACTGGGACAAGGCACTCGTAACACCTACAGTCCACAGAGGATTGATAACCAGAATGTATATCATTAAATCCTACAAATCAATAAGGTCAACCATTCAAAGAGTGGCAAAGAATATGAACATGCATGTCATAGGAAAAGGGTATTTTGATGGGCAGTAAGCATAGGAAAAGATGCTCACCTCCCTGGTAGTCAAAAAAATGCAAATTCAAATGAAGAGATCTGCCACCCGGGGCGCCTGGGTGGCTCGGTTGGTTAAGCATTTGACTCTTGGTTTCGGCTCAGGTCATGATGTCACGGCTTTGTGGGTTCAAGCCCCGTGTCGGGCTCTGTGCTGACAGCGCAGAGCCTGCTTGGGATCCTCTCGCCCTCTCCCTTTGCCCCTCCCTGACTTGTGCTTTCTCCCCGTCTCTCAAATAAATAAACTTTGAAAAATAAAATCTCTTTAGTTAATTACAAAAAAAAAAAAATCTCTTCCACTTAATTTTTTTCAATAGTACTTGGAACCTTTTGTATCAGTGTTGTGACTCTCTTCTGGGTTGCAACCAGCAGTTTGAAAAGCTTCTCCAGAGAGCTTCTCCAGCATGTGCAAGCGGCATCATTGTTGACTGTGGTGAAAAGCTGCGAGCAAACCCGGAGAAGTCCCCCAGGTGGGAAATGGGTGACTCCTAATGTATTCACACAATGGAATCTCCACAGCAGTTCAAAGGAATGAATGAGCGCTATACCTGTCTACTTGCATGAATCTCAAATCTATAATATTGAGTGAAAAATGCAAGTTGCAGAAGGCGACGTGCATACCCTATAATATCCTTTATATAAAGTTCAAAAGCACGCAAAATAATGAATATGTAGCGCCTAAGTATAAAAATAGATACGGCAATGGTAAATGCCAAAGTCAGGCTTAGGTCGCCCCCGGGAGGGCAGACGAAGGGACAGAGAGGTTTGTACTAGGAATTTCGGCTGTGTGCTGTTTTATTTGAAAATAATGTCTGGGGCATCTGGGTGGCTCAGTCAGTTCACTGTCCAACTCTTGGCTTCGACTCAGGTCATAATCTCATGGTTCGTGAGTTTGAACCCCACATCGGGCTCTGGGCTGGCAGTGCAGAGCCTGCTTGGGATTCTCTCTCTCTCTCTCTCTCTCTCTCTCTCTCTGCCCCTCCCCAACTCATGCTCTCTGTCTCTCTCTAAATAGATAAACTTAAAAAAAATTTTTTTTAAAGAAAATAAAAACATCCATAGCAAAAATGGGGAATGATAAGATTTGTGTGATGAATATACGATGCTTTAATTTTCTCTAACCTTTACAATATGCTTGAAATATTCCATATGCAAAGGAAAAGGCCGTCACCTCTTTCTCTGGCAAACACCCGAGCTCATGTGAAGAAAAAGAATGTGATGGTTTGCATTAAACTTAGGTGTCCACTTCCTTCTATTTAGTTCAACAGATGTTGATTGAGCACCAACTAAGGGTCTGACAATGCCAGATGTGAGGTGTGGAGTAGGCAGGAAGGCAGGGAGTTTGGAGTTTGGCAACTTTAAAAATTTGGAGTTTGGCAGGGCGCCTGGGTGGCTCAGTCGGTTAAGCACCCGACTTCGGCTCAGGTCATGATCTCACGGTATGTGGGTTCGAGCCCCACATCGGGCTCTGTGCCGACAGCTCGGGGCGTGGAGCCTGCTTTGGATGCTGTGTCTCTCTCTCGCTGCCCCTCCCCCACTCATGCTCTGTCTCTCTCAAAAGTGAATAAACGTTAAAAAAAATTTAAAAAAAACTTGGAGTTTGGCAAGGGCACAGGCTGCCCATCATCTCTGCTACAGAAAGCAGATAAACACGCGTGCCACAAACATAGGCTCAAAGTTCATGAAGAAGAGCCTGGGTTGCCCTGGGGAATCAGGGAGGTCTCCCCGGAAGAGGTGAGGACTGAGCTCCTTCAAGGATGGACAGGGATTGATCGGTAGGAGACTCAGGAGACCAGAGGAACCTAGAGCTCCAGGAAGCTCTGGGTCTGCATGGGAAAGAAAGGTGACAGGGCAGCTAAGGCCTCTGAACTCAAGACACCGCAGCTAGGATGGTGAGATGCACTTTATCTGCAGCGCCCAGCAGGAGCCAGACAAATGGAGAGGAGAAGTGGGTCTAATTCATCATGGGGGCTGAGGAGCGCTGGGCTCCTGGAGTCTGCAGGAGACTGTAGATAGCCTGCCCTCCGCGGAGGGGCACAGCCTCTCAGGGACGGCTCACTGCACGGCACATCCCCAGACAAGGGCCCCAGCAGGGAAGGTTCTGCTCACATCCCAGACTTCAAATTTATTTGACCAGCTCCCAATAAATTCCTCATGCCAGAGGCCTCCCCATCCATCTCAGGGTGGCGGGGCAAAGGCAGAGGTAGATGGCACAGGAAATGTCTGTCTTAGATGCCTCGGGGACCTGTCCACATGTCTTGCCAGGAGCCAAGCCCCTAAATCCTCCTCTGACTTGCTCCCCTCCTAGTAAATCTGAATACTTTAAAATAACTCCCTCCGACCTTGAGACTGGTGCCAACTTTGTGTCATCTATCAGCCCGGGCCGATTTCTTACTAAGGTTTTGCTGTCCCTTTGGAAAAGTCGCCACCTTAAATCAAAGGGCCGATGGGGTTGGGGTGGGGGGGATCAGAGGAGCTGGACACAGTGGTATGACAGCAAGTCAGGAAGATGAGATTCTAGTCCTACCATGGGGATGAGCCGGGTGACCGTCCCAGGTCCTGGCTCTGCAGTGTCCCCTTGGGCCTATGGGTATGAGTTGTCTGAGGTCTGTATGGCTTGGAAAGGCTGCCTGAGGAGAAGGTCACGGGTGAGCACCTTACACAAGGGGGCTCAGGTAAAGTGCGCTCACCGCACTGACTGCGCTCGCCTTCCTTAACTCACCCATCTAAGAGTGCATTTCTCTTAGTGCATTGGTGTTGGCCGCCCACCGTGTGTCTGTTTGGGTGCTGGAGAGACAGCAGCAAACAAGACAGAGCGTGTGCCTTCAGGGGGGGCTTACCTTCTAGTGAGGGAGACAGCAGGCAGGGACGTGGGTGTGAAGAAAATGAAATAGAGGAGTAAGTTCAAGGGAATGAGGCAGGGTGGTCAGCAAAGGCTTCCCTGAGGAGGGACGTTTGAGCTGAGACAAAGACAAAGACAAAGAGCGAGGGTTCGTGAGTTTGTAAACCTTAGGACTCGGTCTATTTCTGGCTCAGCAGAACAGGACAACTGCTGAGCAGGCTCCGCTGAGGATTTATGGACAGGCAGGTCCCTGCCCACACAGTGCCTTCGATCTAGGGGGCATGCGATTATCTAACTACCCGAGGAACGTCAGGGCCGGGCGTTCCAGGCGGCACCACGCGTTGTGCTGAAAGCTCAGAGGAGGTGCAGGGCCCTTCCGGTTGGGGTGAGCGGGGAAGGGCTCCTGGAGGGCAGAGCGCCTGCAGACAGTTGTCTGGCAGGGTGCTGACTTGGCCAGTGGTGCTGGGTTTGGTAGTATTCATTTATTCCCTCAGATGTATGTCCCGGGTTGGGCGGTGGGTGTCCAGAGTGAGCCAGGACAGGAGGGCAGGAAGGAACTTGGCATTGGAACCAGCTTTCTTTTGATAACTGGCAGCAGGATGAGGGGCGTGGATTGTTTCTTCCTTGCTATCACCGCCAAAGGAAATCCCCGAGGGTTCCCCTCTTTTCTGCACTGCATGTTTCTCGGCTCTGGGTCACAGCCCTGATGGGGATCCAGGAGCCGTGGATGGTCCAGATCACGGGAAATGCCAGATCTCCGATGTGGCTGCAGGGCTTCTCTGTGGAGAGAGCATAAACCATATAGGCAGGCCTGCTGTCGAAATGAGCAACCCTCTTTCATAAGCCAGTACAATTTGCTTAGCAAATAAAGATGAGCAGGACAGACCTCCCTGCCTTTGCTCTCAGCTCTGAGCGTCTCTCAACATCGGTCACAGCCAGAACATCCAGAGAAAAACCAAGAAATGCAGCGACTTCCTGGGCAGCCTGGCTGATGACGTGAAGGGCTGGCCCAGCAGCATCTCACTGTGGGAACTCCCAGAGAGCAGGCTGTAGGTTAGGTGCTGGGGAGACAAGGCAGCCCCTTTCCTTAAGGAACATCGAGCCCCAGGGTGCCTGGGTGGCTCAGTCAGTTAAGCCTCTGACTTCGGCTCAGGTCATGATCTCACGGTTTATGAGTTCGAGCCCCGCGTCGGGCTCTGTGCTGATGGCTCAGAGCCTGGAGCCTGCTTCTGATTCTGTGTCTCCCTCTCTCTCTGCCCCTTCCACCACCCCCCCTCCCCCGCACTCTCTCTCTTTCTCAAAAATAAATAAACCAAAAAAAAAATTTTTTTTAAAAAAAAGGAACATAGAGCCTCATAAAGGGAGCCAGGCCAGTGAATCACAGCCTGACAGCGTTGTGGGTGCTGATGCCTGTGTACAGGACAGGTGGGCGGGGAGGGGGCAGTTCCACCAGGCGGGCCTTGGGTCGAGTTTTTATCTCCCCCATTCCATGCCCACGAATTCCTTGGAACAGAAAAGAAGAAACTACGAGACAGCCTGGCCGCTAAATTATACCAGGAGAAGCCACCGCTGAAATGAATGACAGCTGTCTTTTCCTAGTTCTTGGTGGAGAGCTGGGGAGATCAAGCCAATGCATGGTTTGCTCTGTATGTCTTCCTTTGTAGAAATCTTCCTATAACCTTTGGTTTCAGTAGCCGCTGGACTACACACAAATCTAAGGGAGAGGGTGGAACATTATTAAGTGCGCCTACTATGTGTCAGGTTCTGGGCAGGCCTGTGTCTGCGAGCGCAGACGTGGGTTTCATTTAAGCCTCCAGACGGCCTTGCAAATTATTCTCATTCAGCAGATGAGGGAACTGGAGAGGCAGAGCTGTCAAGGCCGCATGGTTGCTGGGGGAGAGGCGGATTGATTTGAAAGAGCACGTCTGGGTAAGAGGATATTCACCATAGCTCAGAATTACCTAGTTAGCTCTGCAGCAACTTTATAAACGGGGTTCGGCAAAGACCTGCCCGCCACCGCAGCCAGCCTCTTCGTGAACACAGGGTTACAAACCTGTGAGCCAGGGATGGTCGACCACCCGTTTTTGCGCAGGGGTGATTCCAGAATGCTGAGCGTTCTTCCTTTCCTGCCACAGTGAATCTTGTCACATCAGACATCCTCAGCCCAGCCACGGCAGGTTTGGGCCGTTGAGGTTGGGTCCTAAATGAGTCACAAAACAGCAGGTAACAGCCAGGGCAGGTGTCCCTTTGAAGATTCTGGGGCCCAGCCCTCTGATTGCTCACTGCAAGACTCTGATGGAAGAGACAGCCAAGCCCGGGGCAGTACCCACAGCCTGCAGGCTCCACGGTCTTTTGCCCAAGCTGGGCTTCCCAATGCTTCGCTACCTGTGGCGGCAGCCTTGGGGCTGACCTTCCCATGAGCTGTCCCTTGCCCCAGAGCCCACACGTGTGAGTGTTACTGCAGTCTTTCCTGAATGTTCTCCCCAGACCACTGGGCTCATTTCCCCTGGGCTGGAGAAAAGAGAGGGACCTAGGCACTCTTCCTAATTAAAGCAGTTCTCTTAAAACACCTTGGCAAACTAAGGCCCATAGGCCATGTCTCTTTCATAGCCTGCCTTTGTAAATAAAGTTTTATTGGAACACATCTGTGCCCATTTGTTTCTGGATGCCTATGATAATTTTCTCACAATATTAGCAGCGTTGAATAGCTATGACAGGGGTCTGTCTTGCCCACCAAGTAAAAAATATTTACCGGTTGGCCTTTTGTAGAAAATCTTTACCAGTTCCTATCTTAGAACATTAGAATTTTTTGCCCCAATGTTTTCCCCCGTGAAAAGCATTAAATGCCTTCAAGACAGGATCACCAAACCTTTTTATCATCTAGGATAATATCATCTTCATCATCATCATCACCATAGCAGCAGCAGTGGTCCTGGGGTAAATGCTTTCAATCCTTAGTCCTGGGAACCAGTGGGCACAGGTTAAGGAAGCAGACTGGCTCACATCCTCTTTTCACCACTTTCCCAACTATGGGGTCTTGGACAGTTGTATGACCTCTCTGTGCCTCGATTTCTTCTTTTAAAAAATGGTGGCTGCTTTGGCGGCTTGTTGTGTGAGCTGAATAAGGTATGACGTGTGTAAGGTTCTTAGATGATGCCTCGACAAAGTGTCCAGGAAATGCTGGTTTACACATTTAATCCTCATGGCAAACCCCTTCTCATAGACAGGTACAGGACCCTACCTATCCACACCCTTGCTATCCAATTCAGGAACAGAAAGGAGGGATATAAAGTCTTGGGTTAATCACTCACCATGACAGCTTCCTCTGAACTCAATTAGCCTTGGATGCCGAGGGACACTTGTGCTTGTGGTCTTCAAGTTGGTGCCATTATCACTCCCATTTTACAGATGCAGAGACTGATGTTGAGGCAGGGTAAGTGTCCATGAGAAGCACGATTCCCTCCAGCTGTCTGACCCCGACATACCTAGTAATTAAACACCTGTCCCTCTGGTGACTCTCAACCAACTGAGTCCCAGTCCCTAGTCGCTGCCCATGCTTGATGAGTGAATTCACGAATGAGAGACACAGGAAGAGCAGTCTGACCACAGAGGTGGCTGTGCCCCATGCACTGTCACCAGAGCAGGGGGACCTTGTACAACTGGCTGCCCAGGCCTCTCATGATCAGCACCCATGTTATAGGATAACTGAACGGACAGCACAGCGGCCTCTGGTTTAGAGCCCATGCCCGTGTCCTGATGGCAGGGCTATGACAATGAACCACCGAAGGCAGAGGTAAAGTGGAGGAAGCGCTTGACTTGGAGTCAGGACAACCGGGTGTGAATCCCAGCCCTGCCACTAAATTGCTGTGTGATTTCCGGAAGTCACTTTCTCTCTCTGAGCCTCAACGTCCTCATTTTTCAAATGAGGTCATCCGATTTCCTGAGATCAGGGGAGGCGTGGGTTGCCCCTCAGGGGACATTCTATAGTGTCCGGAGACTTTTTTATTGTCACAGTTTGGGGGAAGGGTGCTACCAGTATCTAGTGACAGAGGCCACGCGTGCTACTCCCCATCCTACAGCATATAGGACAGCCCCATAGCAAACAATTGTCACAGCCCCAGTGCTGGTCGTGCCACTGCAGAGAAACCCTACAATCTACAAATCTGGCTTTACAATGGCCCCCCTTCATTTGTTCACCAAACATGGATTTATCAGGTGCCTATTACGTGCCAGGCAGTGAACAGGACAGAGTCCCTGCCCTCCCAGGGCCCAGAGATTATGAAGATAATAATAAAAGTTCATATTGGCTGAGTGCTAACTGTATACTGAGTTCTTTACATAAACCGGAACTCTCGATCCTTGAAAAGTACTAATGTTCCCATTTTACAGATGAGGAAATGGAAGCCCAGTGAAGCAGCTTGCCTAAGGCCACACAGCTGGTAAGTGGTGGCATTAGCATTTTTGCTCCAGAGCCCGGGCTCCTAACAGGGCCTCCCATCCATTGCCCCCAAATCAGAGAAAAGAGGACTGGTCTCCACCAGCCAGCTCATGGAGGAGTAGCAGCTCAGGAATGCTTAGCCCTGTGGTCTCTTTATCATGCAAACCGTTTGCGGACTGGAAAAAGGCCTCAGGACTATAAACCAGCCGGTAATGACCTGACAGGCAAAGGGGGCCCGAGAAGTGTTAGGGCCACGGAGACATTAATCTGCTTTCAGCCACTGCTGCTGGAAAGACATTTGTTAGAACGGTTATGGGAGCCATAAAAGCCTATTTGATGGCAGCCCTCCCTAGTCGGGTGCCTCAGTAAGTAGGAAAGCAACCCCTCAGGGCTTAGGTGTTACAGGCCCTGTTGGCCAGAGGCGAATGCTTCCTTGTGGGTGTAGGATGCTGGGAAGGTGATGGGAGAGTGTGGTATACCCCAGGAGAGCTGGGTTCTGGTCCCTTCTAGGACCCTAAAATAGCCGCAAGGCCTTCATCAAGTCCCGTTTGTACTCTGGGCCTCCATTTCTCCATCTGTAAAGTGGAGACATTAATGTTTTTGCTCACAGGGCTATTTTCAGCCTTTAATGCGGTGACGGATGTGACAGTGGATGTGGCCTATTTTGCAGAGATGTTAAGCCTCGTTTTTGCTGGTGGTGGTCGTAGCAGTGATGGTCGCTGTAGCAGCCACGTACGGGGCTGTCTTTCGAGATTTAATCAAGCCTCAGACCTGAGTGTAGCTTTATAGACTCATCTGGTTCACCTTCCCCACCGTGTAAGTAATCGCTTTCATTCATCACGCGCTGACTGTGTGCCAAACATCGTTCTCAGCGCTTTCTCTGTACTAACGTGTTTAATCCTTATTTCCAACCTCGGAATTAGGGATGGGTGTTATCCCCATTTTACAGATGAGGAAACTGCCGCCCAGAGAGGGACCAGAGTTGCCTAGCTGGTTGCAGGCAGATGAGCTCCACCAGTGACCACCGCTCCTCATACACAGATGAGAAATGGAGTCGGTTGGAGGGTGGCAGTCAGATGGCACTCGCCTCGCTGGGGGCCTCCACTGCCTCCTGACTGCTGGGGTCAGGGGATGCCCCGCGCATCCCCTGACCTCAGCTTCTCTGCAGGGAAACAGAGGCACCCTGGTTGGTTTTTGTGGGGTTTGACTTTTCCTGGGAAGCGGGATGACCCCAAGCCTCGGCTCAAGGTGAGACGGGCTAACCCAGGGCAGTGCATTCAGGAGGCAGGGCTGAGCCCTCTGGCTGCTGCCATCCAGAGGAGACATTCCAGCCCCCCTAGGGGCCTGGCCAGGAGATGGCAGAACTTCACCTCCCGGGAACCTAGAGGTCTGGGCAGTTTCTGTAATTGGAGCTTGGTGTGAGGACAGCACAGCAGGCTTCTCTTGGACTGGGACACACAGGGGATGGCGGTCTCCGTTCGGGAGCAGGCCAGGAGCACAGCAGAGTGGGCCCTCACCCCGGACAGAGAGCAGGCAGCGCGGCTTGAGGCTCAGTTACAGTGTGGTCATTCAGGGTCTGTACAACATGCTGATGTTTGGGATTTTTAAATTATCATTGAAATAGACACATAAAAATATTAAACTCCTGTACTTTCCTTCTGGGTCTCCAACAATACTATAGAAACATTACCCTGGAAGAAACGCAGCGCCCGCGTGGGTGAGGAGGCCTGGAGTGGGGAGGGAGGGTCAGTGACCAGGGAGACGGTCCTGCGGGCTCTGGTGCTGGGACCCTACGATCCACGCCCTCCTGACCCCAAGTCGCCAAGCTCCCTGTGGCCTTTTTCTTCCCCTGCTTCTGTTCTCAGGAAAGTGTCCTCTGTACTTCTCTTGTGATCACATTCCTGAGCTGTCAGAAACCCCACTTTGCAGGCTCCCTCTATTAGGCACCTTCTTCCAGGGTTTGGGAAGTCCTTAGGCAGCGTCCCCCCCCCGCCCCCCCCCCCCCCCCCCCCGCCCCGCTGGCTTCCCTTCAGGTTGACTGCCCTTTTGGATCCCTGTTCAGAACTATCTGGAAAGAGAGATGGACAAAATGGCCTTAGCAGCCCCAAATCCTGTTAACTTGGGGTGTCTCTGTGCGGGATGCAAGGTCAAACTGCTCATCTCAATCCCGAAGTTTGTTCCTGAGCCCTGGGTACGGCCCCTCTGCAGCAGGACAGTTGGGTGGAGGTTTCCCATGTTCCTTGGAAGATGATGCAGGGAACCCCAGCTGGCCCCCACCTCACTATGCCCTCCTCAAGCATCCTCAGCAGGGAAAAGTCAGGAGAATCTTGGCGTTTGCCAAGTGGAAATCAATGGAGGGAAAAAAAAATCTCATTTTCAAGCTTCTAAGCAGGTATTGTAATCAATAATGCAAAGAGCAGTGGGAGGCCATTAAGCCATACTTGGCCGTGTCCTCCCGGCCCAGGAAATGTTTGCTGAGGAGAGAATTTCTAGGGCATGTGGGCACCCATCCCTGCCTGCCCCAGGGTAGTGTCTCTTAGGGAGCCAGTTTGAGGCTCTATGGGGGGAAACGCCACTTGGAAGTGACCTAACCAATCCCCCTACCCCGCTGTGGACCCCAGTGCGGTGGGCCCGCAGATCCAGATGTGCAGAGCCCAGGGAGACCAGAATAGGGAGGAGGATGGGGCCCAGGATGGCTTGGCAATAGTTGGTCCCGCCAGGAGGGGGCACTCGCCATTTTCCCCTTTGTTTTCCTTTTCAGCTCTGCTGATAAACTTGACTTTTTTTTCACCCCCACAGAACAAATAGACTCATGGTTTATGTTCCATCATTTCCTAGTCTATTGATTATTCTGTAAAGTTTCAGTCTTAAATCTTATTTCTGACAACTGCCAAAGAAAACCGTTAGGTGCCATGGTGGGGTCTCTGGGCATGCGCTGATGGCAGACATGTCCTCTCCTGCCTCATCTGTGGTCAAGTTTGCTGCTTCTCCTCTTGCCTGTATCAGCTGTGACCATGCTTCTAAAACCTGTGGGGTCCGTATGGACACAGGACCCAGCGAATAGGGGCTGTGGATGGGGCCTAGTAGGCAGGGCTGGTGGGGTCTAGGGGAAGCTCTCAGGTTGGTGCGGGGGCCCAAGGCTCTGACTCATAGAGGTCCCAGGATGAGGGAGGAGTCTAGACCATGTCTCTCAGACAGTGAAATAATAACACTTTAAGAAAACATAAATGTATCGTGGAATAATAGCCCTTAAATTAAATATCTAATTCACAAACCCGCACCCTCCTACGAGATGGTCCTAACTCATTAATTACCCTGGAATGTCATTGCACTAGCTATTTCTTGGAAAAGTGGGTTATTTGGTGGGATTTGGAGTTGTTGTTTTTTTGTTTTGTTTTGTTTTGTTTTTATAATTTAACTTTATTTTTTATTTTTTAAAATTTACATCCAAATTAGTATATAGTGAAACAATGATTTCAGGAGTAGATTCCTTAATGTCCCTTACCCATTTAGCCCATCCGCCCTCCCACAACCCCTCCAGCAACCCTCAGTTTGTTCTCCATATATATGAGTCTCTTCTGTTTTGTCCCCCTCCCTGTTTTTATATTATTTTTGTTTCCCTTCCCATATGTTCATCTGTTTTGTCTCTTAAAGTCCTCATATGAGTGAAGTCATATGATTTTTGTCTTTCTCTGATTGACTAATTTCACTTAGCATAATATCCTCCAGTTCCATCCACGTAGTTGCAAATGACAAGATTTCATTCTTTTTGATTGCCGAGTAATACTCCATCGTGTATATATATACCACATCTTTATCCATTCATCCATCGATGGACATTTGGGCTCTTTCCATACTTTGGCTATTGTGGATAGTGCTGCTATAAACATGGGGGTGCATGTGTCCCTTTGAAACAGCACACCTGTATCCCATGGAGAAATGCCTAGGAGTGCCATTGCTGGGTCGTAGGGTAGTTCTATTTTTAGTTTTTTGAGGAACCTCCATACTGTTTTCCAGAGTGGCTGCACCAGCTTGCATTGCCACCAACAATGCAAAAGAGATCCTCTTTCTCCGCATCCTCCCCATCATCTGTTGTTGCCTGAGTTGTTCATGTTAGCCATTCTTTTTTTTTTTTTTTAAACTGAGTTGACTCCTCAGCAGCTTTTTTTTTTTTTTAAGTTTTTTAATTTATTTTTGAGACAGAGAGAGACAGAGCATGAACTGGGGAGGGGCAGAGAGAGAGGGAGACACAGAATCGGAAGCAGGCTCCAGGCTCTGAGCCATCAGCCCAGAACCCGACGCGGGGCTCGAACTCACGGACCGCAAGATCGTGACCTGAGCTGAAGTCGGACGCTTAACCGACTGAGCCACCCAGGCGCCCCTATGTTAGCCATTCTGACAGGTGTAAGGTGGTATCTCATTGTGGTTTTGATTTGTATTTCCCTGATGATGAGTGATGTTGAGCATTTTTTCATGTGTCAGCTGGCCATCTAGATGTCTTCTTTGGAGAAGTGTCTATTCATGTCTTTTGCCCATTTCTCCACTGGATTATTTGTTTCTTGGGTGTTGAGTTTGATAAGTTCTTCGTAGATTTTGGATACTAACCCTTTATCTGATATGTCATTTGCAAATATCTTCTCCCATTCTGTTGGTTGCCTTTTAGTTTTGCTGATTGTTTCCTTCGCTGTGCAGAAGCTTTTTATTTTGATGAGGTCCCAGTAGTTCATTTTTGCTTTTGTTTCCCTTGCCTCTGGAGACATATTGAGTAAGAAATTGCTGCGGGCAAGATCAAAGAGGTTTTTGCCTGCTTTCTCCTCGAGGATTTTGATGGCTTCCTGTTTTACATTGAGGTCTTTTATCCACTTTGAGTTTATTTTTGTGTATGGTGTAAGAAAGTGGTCCAGGTTCATTCTTCTGCATGTCGCTGTCCAGTTTTCCCAGCACCACTTGCTGAAGAGACTG
This sequence comes from Panthera pardus, assembly GCF_024362965.1. Classification (NCBI taxonomy): domain Eukaryota; kingdom Metazoa; phylum Chordata; class Mammalia; order Carnivora; family Felidae; genus Panthera; species Panthera pardus. The sequence continues at coordinate 31,823,561 of NW_026526810.1, forward strand.
TCTTTATTCCATTGGATATTCTTTTCTGCTTTGTCAAAGATTAGTTGGCCATACGTTTGTGGGTCCATTTCTGGGTTCTGTATTCTATTCCATTGATCTGAGTGTCCGTTCTTGTGCCAGTACCATACTGTCTCGATGATTACAGCTTTGTAGTATAGCTTGAAGTCTGGGATTGTGATGCCTCCTGCTTTGGTTTTCTTTTTAAAGATTGCTTTGGCTATTCGGGGTCTCTTCTGATTCCATAAAAATTTTAGGATTATTTGTTCTAGCTCTGTGAAGAATGCTGGTGTTACTTTGATAGGGATTGTGTTGAACATGTAGATTGCTTTGGGTAGTGTTGACATTTTAACAATATTTGTTCTTCCTATCCAGGAGCATGGAATCTTTTTCCATTTCTTTGTGTCTTCTTCAATTTCTTTCATAAGCTTTCTATAATTTTCAGTGTATAGATTTTTCACCTCTTTGGTTAGATTTATTCCTAGGTATTTTATGGTTTTTGGTGCAACTGTAAATGGGATCGATTCCTTGATTTCCCTTTCTGTTGCTTCATTGTTGGTATATAGGAATGCAACCAATTTCTGTGCATTGATTTTATATCCTGCCACTTTGCTGAATTCATGAATCAGTTCTAGCAGTTTTTTGGCGGAATCTTTTGGGTTTTGCATCTAGAGTATCATGTCATCTGTGAAGAGTGAAAGTTTGACCTCCTCCTGGCCGATTTGGATGCCTTTTATTTCTTTGCGTTGTCTGATTGCAGAGGCTAAGACTTCCACTACTATGTTGAATAACAGTGGCGAGAGTGGACATCCCTGTCTGGTTCCTGACCTTAGGGGGAAGCTCTCAGTTTTTCCCATTGAGGGTGATATTAGCATTGGGTCGCTCGTATATGCCTTTTATCATCTCAAGGTATGATCCTTCTATCCCTGCTTTCTTGAGGGTTTTCATCATTTTGTCAAATGCTTTCTCTACAGCTATTGAGAGGATCATATGGTTCTTGTCCTTTCTTTTATTGATGTGATGAATCACATTAATTGTTTTGCGGATATTGAACCAGCCCTGCATCCCAGGTATAAATCCCACTTGGTCGTGGTGAATAATTTTCTTAATGTATTGTTGGATCCGGCTGGCTAATACCTTGTTGAGGATTTTTGCATCCATGTTCATCAGGTGGAGTTGTTTTATTTGGTGTTTTATTTTGGTGTTTCATCAAAGTGCTAGGTAGCTGACATGATGGTGGGTTCTGAACATGGGCTTTGGAGTCAGATGGACCGTTCAAATCCCAGCTCCTGAGTTGAGAATTTCTGTGTAACCTCAGGCCTGTCACTTGACTTTTCTGAGCTTGTCTCCTCATTAGAAAACAAAATGAAGGCAGTCAGGCCACTCACATACTTCACTTAAGAAAGAAATGCTCCCAGCACACTGCCTGATAAGCAGTGAGTACTTAAGAAATTTTTGTTTTACTCCCTTTATTCCTCTCCTCTGTGGGTTTTAATCTGACGCAAAATTAATGGGTAACTCCCAAGCGTGGAGAGCTTGAAGCATAAGGAATACTCCCAAGTCTGGGGGATTAATCAGGAAAAGCTCCCTAAAGAAAACTTAGCATCTCCCCTAAAAGCAACCTGGGGTCTTCCTAACCCAGACAGAAAAGCCAGGAATGAGAATTGTGGCCTTGCACACAGTAGGTGCGTGTGCAGTAGTAGTAAGGGCTTGTATCCTGGTCTGGGACAAAGCTGTGGCCTGGAAGTTTTGCTGCCCGAGGATGGGGACCAGGGTGTGTCATTGGCCTCGCCTTGGCAGGCCACCCCAGGGGCCTGCGGGAGACCAGCCAGGCTGGTCGGTGGGCAGGGGTGAGTGGCAGGGTCCCTCATCATTCCCCGAGGCTGGTGTACCTGCCTCCCCCTCGATGTCCTGCATCCGCCTTCGCTCCCCTGCAGCCCATTCTCTACCTGGCAGCCAATGTGCACTCTCAGACATGGGTCAGATCATGCCCCTCTTCTGTTCAGAACCCCCAGGAGCTCCTTAGAAATGATATTTAAAGCTTCAGGTATGTCCCAGAGTGTTGTCAAATAAAAGTACCAAACTATCTAGGTACAAAGCCATTGGTTTGTAATGATGTAACTTGTTGGCATTTGAATAAAAATGAAATTTGGGGGCAATGAATATATACCGTTTTGCCACTATAAATATGGTTCAGGAGACATCTTTTTTTTTTTTGATTTATTTATTTTGAGAGAGAGCGATAGGAGAGGGGCAGAGGGAGGGAGAGAATCCCAAGTGAGCCACCAGCACAGAGCCTAAGGCAGGGCTTGGACCCACGAACTGTGAGATCATGACCTGAACCAAAATCAAGAATCGAACGCTTAACCAACTGAGCCACCCAGGGACCCCAGCTCCGGGGACATCTTAATTGTTCTGAATATGTATATTGGTCCTACTTTTCATAGCTTGTATTTTTTAAGTTTTTATTTTTTACTTATTTACTTTCTCTCCATGCCCAACGTAGGGCTCAGACAACTCCAAGATCAAGAGCCATGTGCTCTATTGGACTGAGTCAGTCAGACACCCCAGTAGAGTGTATTTTTAAAATCCACATCTGAAATATACTTTTTTCATAATTCAAACGGGTTGCTTAACAAAATGTCCATCAGACTAAAAACGAAAAACCCTCCGTGTCGCTTGGCCATGTCATTCAACCTCATCTTCTACAGTTGCCCTGCATCTGCCATTCTGACCTCCATGGGATCCCTCTCCTGCCTCAGGGCCTTTGCACTGGCTGCTCTTCTGCCTGCCATCGTTTCCCCCCAAATATCTGCATAGCTCACTCTTTCACCTTAGTTTTCTATGGCTGCATAACTAATTACCACAAACGATGCGAACTTACTGCCTTACAGTTTCTGTGGACCAGCAGTTGGGCATGGTTTAGTTGGGTCTTTTACTGGGTCTCCTAAGGCTGCAACCAAGGTATCAGTGGTGTATAGTCTTACCAGTGGATCAATGGGGAAATTCTGCTTCCAAGCTCCCACCAGTAGCTGCAGAATGCAACTCTTTGCAGCCATAATATCGACACCCCGTTCTCCTGCTGTTGAAGGCGAATACAGGGCAGCCAGTGGGGGAAGATAGTGATGGGGCAAATGAATTCGATGTCATCTCACCTGCTACAAATCCTCCAATGGCTTCCCATTGTCCTTAGGCAAAATCCAAAGTCTCCAAATTCTTGGCTGCACACCCTGGCCCTGGGCTGCCTCCTCCAGCCTCACCCCTGCAGGCTATGAATCAGTCACACTGGCCTCCTGCAAGCCTTTTTTTTCTGACTCAGGGGCCTTTGCACTTGCTGATCCCTTTGCCTGGAAGGAGTTTCCTCCAACCTTTGCAGGGCTCTCTCCTCTTCGTCCCTCATGTATCAAATGTCCCCTTCCCAGAGAGGCCTTCTCTGACCACCTGACCCTAAGGAGGCACCCCTACCCCATGCACTGTGCCCTCCAGTCACCACACAGGCTCTGATGACAACCTGTGATCATTTTATTGACCGAGTTATGTGGCTACTGTCTGTCTCTCTGTGGACTGTAAGCTCACTGAGGGGTCTCCTCTTGTCTTCTTCACCAGTGTCATCCCCAATAACAGTGCCCCATACTCAAGAAATATGGAATGAATGAATGAATGAATGAATGAATGAATGAGTGAGTCTAAGGCCTTCCCAGGTCTGGGCCAGGGAGGGGGATGGAGATATTAGGGGAAGGAGACAGTGTGGTGGGAAAGCTGTCTCAGCCTGAATGCCCGGGGATGGCCTGGGATGGCTCCCTTCACCTCCTTGGGTCTCAGTCTCCTTGGCAGTCAGGGTGGAGCTACAATTTCCCCGGTCCTCTGAGCAGAGTCAGGGCTTAACCCCTTGGCCCCACCCCCAGAAGGCCCCTGAGGTTTGAGGGGTGGGAGGGCAGCCTTCATTTACCACCATTTGGTGACATGCCTGTAAGTCACACTTTTCAGTCCCCCCTGAGGCCCCGGTCTCCACAGCCAGCACCCTCTTCTTTCTGGGCTTCCCATTTTCTGCTACTCTGGCCCTGACAGGGGGTTCCCTGCCTCCTCCAGTCCCCAGTCTGGCCTCTCCCTCCCCCAGAGGGACTGGGAGCCAGTGCTATAGGGACAGACATGCCCAGAGAACCAGATGGCCAAAGTGGTGGGCAGGCCAAGTGCCTTGGGGGCCCTGGGGACAGGTGTAATAAGGAAGCCACATGGCAAGGGCGAGGGGGGGTGGGCGCTCTGCACAAGCAAAGGTGTGGAAGCTGGGATGCTTAGGGTCATTCAGGAACAGGAGACAGTTTGGAGCAGCAGACACAATGGGGATCAGGATGGGTCTGCAAGGGAAGCGATTGTGCCGGATTGGGGACCTTAATGTGTGCCCACACTCCCACTTGTCTCTTCCCAGGTGCCTGCTCAGATCCTTGCCTGTCCTTCCTCCCCCTCAGCCTCCCAAGAACCCGGGCAGGAAGGTGTGGCTGCCTTCTGAACAAGAGCACAGACCACCTTAGCTTCCAGCTTGTTTGTTTTACTATAATTAGGTAAATAAATCAGCACATTAGCTCTCTGCTTGGGAGCCTGGCTTCTAGAAGGAGCGGCTCTGTCTTACACACAGAGCGGGCAGGGGAGTCTCTGGGGGCCTGAGACATATCCCTAGCATTTCTCGAAGCTTGGCAGGCGTGCTGGCCCTCTCCCTGTCCTGACAGATGAGAATCGCTGGATCTCTGCATGTCCCAAGCCTGCATGACTCACATTCCATCAGCTTAGGAGCCTAGAGAGTGTGTGCTAGTCTTGTGGGGGGGTCTTTGGGACTGGGCAGGGACAAGGTGGCTCAGGGCTCAGTGGAGTCAGAAGCAGGTGGTCATGAGGGCTGTAGGCATTGCTCATTAAGCCGCACCCCTACCTTTTCCCCCCTGGGTCCCCAGTTGGCCAGGGGCCAAACATGGCAGCCAAGCCCATCCCTCTGGCCAGGACCATTAAAACCCAATTAGCGGAAAAAGGACCTGCCCAGTGGGGTGCCCTCCTCCTCTGCTAGAACACTGGGGGCTGGGAGAAGGGCAGTGAGGCCCTAATGAGGCTGGCAGGACTGAGCCAGAGAAAGATGTGCCTGGAAGCAGCAAAGACTTGGGTTAGAACTGGAGGAGGACTTCCGAGTGGTGAGGAAGGTGGGGGTGGGGGGGGTCCCGCACTGGCCGGGGTTCGCCCTGTCTGTGCCACCGGGTCACACCCTCCCACCGGTCCTCCATGTGACCAAGGGGACTTAGACAGATGGCTTCTAAGTGGAACCAGGTCCAGAGCAGCTTCTCCAAGGTAACTAAGGGTGATGTTAGAAACAGGTGTCTGTGGTTGAGGGTACTGACCCGCCGGCCTCCAGGCGTCCAGCTGCCAAGCTGAGGCAGGAATGAGTCCCTTAATTGCTGAGTGATCGGGAGTCCTGGGAGGGGAGGTGCCGGTGAAGGGGCTGGCGTGGCTGGGGCAGTGGGGAGAGGGACTTCACGGGCTCAGGGAAATGGGTCTTCACCAACTAGTCTGGAAATAGTTCAGGATTGTAGAAACCGGCACGGATGTGCCCATGTGTCCCAGCTGCATAATAGGAACGCATGTCACCCAAGGAGGCAGCACCGTCTCCTCTTTCTGAAGGGGGGTGGGAGTTGCTGGGAGAGGGCCACCTGGAAGGAGGGATCGGGATGAGGTGACCACTTGATGCCTCCCTTCTGCAGAGAGGGGATATGGCTGGGGCGTCCTGAAGCCCTTTGCTTCCCTTCCTCTGGAGCTGTGGAAGGAGTTGGGGGATTTGGGGAGGTACATATAACTGGGAGGTCCCAGTCCTGCACACCCTGCCCCAAATCTGCTCCTGCCTCATGGCACAGGAGGGGCCCCCAGAGCCCAGCCCACAGCTGCCCCTCAACCCCCTGGAGGGATGTTTTTAACAGTTTCCAAAACTGCTTCCTCAGCTCCTGGCTTGTCTTAGCTTAAGTAGGCCTTTTGGATTTATTAGTTCTGAGGGTGGAAAGAAAACAGCTTCTCGAAGAAGTGTGTTTAGTGCCACATTTCAAACTTCCAGACTTGATTGAAATGGTAGTTAAAACATTTTAAGGCTCTTAGGTGAAGTTGCATTTGCCTTCTGAGTGGCCCGTATTCTGATATCAACCATTTATTGTGGTTGCCCCGTTATGTCACGGAGAGGCGGTGCTTTATCGAGAGCCCGTCTTGCAAGGATGTGGCCTCAGCTTCCATCTGTGAGCCCGTCTCATTGAAGCCACCAAGAAGAAAAAAAAAACATTGTACAATAATTGTGCATTTTAATTAAGCCTCAGTGTGCACCGTATCGTGGCAATGCTAATATTAAAGAATTCTTCCCACTTTGCAGGAAGCTGGAATATTTGTTCCCCATGTCATTTTTATATTCCTTTTGTGTGGCAATTAATATTTAACTCCTGGGAAATAAAGCTGCCACCCGAGATCGTCTTTATGGTCTGGTATTAAAATAACTGTTCCTGATAAACTATTGTAATAAAGTATTAGGGGGACCCTGCTGGAAGGGGGTTTAGCTCAGGTATTAATTCTATTCAAGGAGCTGGGCCCTGAACAAGCCTTTTTCTCCTAGTGCATTTCATTTTTCACCATGACGTGTCAATGAGCCTAACCATAATCACAATAACCGAGGAGAAGAGAATATGGTGTATTTAAGGGACGGGGGACTTGGTCTGCCTTTCCTCCCTCCCATCAAGCTGTTTCCAATTAGCGTGATCACTTGGTAACAGTGATGCTTGGAACCTGGTCTTCGTCCGCTTGGATCACCTCTAGCAGAGCATGTCCTTGATGTAAGAGAGAAGGTGAAAACAGGTGCATTTGTAGTCACTGGTCGGAGTCCGGCTCTACCTGATATCAACCGTATTTAACTGGGAGCCCTAATTTGAGTTTACAAGTGATTACAAGCTGTCCTGTGGGACTCTGCTTACCGATGAATTCTCAAATAAGTTGCAAAACAGTGACGAATTAACTTGTTATGCTGTCAAAATCAATTACGGCAGAAGACAGCTTAACTTCTTGGCCTGTTCTCGGGGGCCCCTGAGCCAGCACCACTACCCTGGGCCTTGTGAGGGTGATCAAAGGGATGGGCCCCACCCCGGCCTCCTGTCACAACAGGCACCCCCTCCCCTACTTCCCACCCTCGCTTTGCTTCACTCGAAGTCTCCAGCTTGGATTTGGGGCAGTAAATTCTCCAGAGCAGGGAATGGGGGAAAAGGAGGCAGGGAGTCAGCTTGACATATGGTTCCCCGCTCCCCAACTCCTGAAATGATGTTCTCTCCCATGAAGGCTGGGGGAGATTGATTCTAGCTGGGGCTTTAAGTAAGATAAACATCTGAAGGCCCCAAGATCTTTACTCTGCAGCATTGAATGGAAGATGCAATTTATAAATGTTCCCTTAATATTTCTGAAACAGATTGGCCGGTAATTTATAGACTGCAACATTGAGGACTGAATTAATTTTCCCAGGGAGAAAAGTCTGCCTGCAGCTTGGCGAGAGCTGTTCCCTGAATCTCCGAGCAGAATCAGAGAATGATAGGGTTAGAAGGGACCTTGGAGATACTGAATTCCATCCTCTCTGAGGCATAAGTGGGGAAACTGAGGCCCAGGTTCACACAGTAAGTTTCTGCCTGAGTCACGTCTGGAACCCCAGTGTCCTAAGTCCTAGACAGGATCTTAACTTTGTGCCCCTTGTCACTCAGTGATACCTCCTTTGTGGAACTTCCCTTTCTGTGTTACGGGTACCTGCAGCCTCCTAACATTGAGGGGTTCCTGCGTATTCCTCTGGCTTTTGTTTCCTTTCTTCTGAGATGAAGGCTTCTTTGCCTGAATTAGGGGTTGTCGCCCTCATGCTCATGATCGGGCCAGGTCTTGCCTGCGTGGCTGTCTAGCTGGGTATGTAGAGTTCACGTGGGCAGGGAACTAACATCTATTGAGGATCTATTGTTTGTCAGGCACAGAGCTGGACGCTGGATCTACATTGTTTATAACCATCACAACAACCCTGAGTGGGGCAGGTATTTTGATCTCCCATTTTACAGATGGGAAAAATGAGGCTCAGAAGGTTAAGTTCTGTTTAACCTGCTTAATCTTGTTTTTACCTCTTCTCACCACCCACCCTGCCCCATCCACAGCTCTTTCCTCTTCTCAGGCCCAGAACAGTCAAAAATGAAATGGGTCAGAGACTCCAGTAATTGGGAGGAATCACTGGGGCATTAACTAGCCACTGGCTTCTCATATTGTAATGTACACGTGTGTCGCCTGGAGGTCTTGTTAAAATGCAGGGTCTGATTCGGTATGTAGGAAGGGGGTAAAATTGGGGGCCTGAAATTCTGTATTTCTAACTATTAGCTCACGTGTGATGCCCCTGCGGCTGGTCTGGGACCACATTTTGAGTACTACGGACTGGATCACCCTTTCAGAGCCAGCTGCCTCCCTGCTTTCCAGAAAAGCCTTTGACCCGTGTCATGCATTCACACACTCCTGCTGCTGGCAATGCCTCCCAGTGGTCATGAAGTCCATTCTCCTGCTGCTGGAATTTGGAGCAAAAATTTGGAATTTTTACTGTGAGCAATCTCCAGGAAAGAGATGGGAAAACCCCCCTGAGAGATTCCCAAATCATATAGAGGCTGTTCTGTATTCAAAACCCAAGCAGTTGTGGCCATGTAAAGCTTCCCAGTATTATGATTTAATAACTAGTAATTGAACAACAAATTGGTGCCTTATATTTACTCCGTCCTGGAATACACAGAGCTTGCTTCAGGGGCAAGGTATTTACTGTGAAAATTGAGTTGAGACCGGAATGTTACCAAACATTATAAATAGCATGGGGTTTATTTTCCAAATGCTACGTATTCTGAAATGTGGAAAGAAATTCACAGAGCCTGAGAATCAGAGAGACTGCTCCCTCCCTCCTCACGCACCGGTGCAAACACACATCACTGAATGAGGCACCCTCACGCAATTATGTTGTGGATCACGTCTGAATGTCTCCTTGTACATGACATTTACGAAGAAAAACACTTGCAAACCAAATGTTTGATTAACATTACCTCTTTTACAGTTTAAAATGGGTGAGCGTAATTGAAAGCTGCGTTAGCTAACGCTTAGGAACTTCATATGCGCTTTATCCTGGGCCTGTGAATCTCCATAGTCCTATTGAGTTCTTAGTGCCAACGGCCCAGAGCAAGTATACTTCACGTTTCATGAAATAATCTAAAAGTGCAGGAGTTTTCAGCCTATCAGAGGAAAATTGGCGCAGTTGAGCGTGCATCTTGTCCAGTGGCTGTGGCATTTCGGGTGTATTTTATCCAGACTGAGTTGGTGAAATTTACTCTGTCTTGTGTGGTTCAACATGGGCGGGTTGGCTCTCCAATTACCCAGATTCTGTGTCTACACCCACCACTTATCCAGATTCTATGCCTGATTCAGTAATGCTACCTGCTTTTATTGCCTGCTTCTAGAGAACAGCCTCTTTTGTAATCTCAGGTTATAGACGTACCCTCTCTGGATTCTTCCCTTCTGTGTCTCACCTTCTTTTCTTCTCTTTTTTCTTTTCCTTCCTTCCTGCCTAATTTATTCCCTTCCTTCCTTCCTTCCCCTGACCTCCCCTGTAAACCCAACTGTGCCTCACGTTTGAAGTTTGCATCAACTCTCCTAAGGTAGTTCCCTGTTCAAGGGCACCTCGCAATGACTGTGTGTTTTAAATGAAGGGTTTTATAAAGTAGAGTGAAGCCCTAATTACATTATTTGGACTTTCTCATATTGAGATTTTAAAAGAACACACTTGAAGCCCATGTTCACACACTCACCGTTTGCCAAGCCATTTATCCTGCCCAGGCCAATGGAGAGAATCCTCATCCAGATGGCCCCGGGGGTAAGGTTTAAAGGCTGAGTCGAAGTTGGTCAAGTGAAGAGGCTGGAGAGGAGAAGGGACATTCTAGGCAGTGGGAATAGCATTTGCAAAGGCCTGGAGTTGGAAAAGCACCCAGTGTGTCTGAGAAATGTTGAAAAATCCATGTGTCAGGAGCACAGGCTTGGCGGAGGTCAGGGGCTGGAGCTGGAGAGGCTTGTTAGGATCAGGCTATATGGAGCCCTCACGAAGGAACCCACTGAGAATTTTAAAGCAGGAGGGGACCCGATCAGCTTTGCATTTTCAAGGTCCATGGATGGCTAGAGTGCAGGATGGACCACAGTCTGGTGGCAGGGACTGGATAGGAGCTGTTGCATCAGCCTAGCAGGCTGGCGTGTTAGAGTCAGGGCCCACGCTGGGCCGTACTGCCAGGGAACCTACTGGGAACGGAGCAGAGCTGGGAGCTGAGCGTCTGAGGGGAGCAGGCTGAGAGAGGGGAGCTGGTGAGAGAAAAGGCTAATGCCCCAGGTAGAGAGCAGAGACGCCAGACTGTGGAGTTGTGGCTGCTTGACTGGGCATGGAGAGGGGTCAGGGTTAGGTTTCAAGGGCCTCCGGAATGTCTGGGCCCATGTCTCCACCAGTGGGGGACTCAGCCCTCAGGGTGGCAGCTAAAATGCCACCAAAGGCAGGATGGCCACTGACTACCAGCATCGCAAGGGAGGTTTGGGGATGCGACTGCTGAGTTGGGTAACCAAACGTTAGAGATATTGATAACACCGTTCCCCCGTGCATACGACACTTTAAAATTTATCTGAACCACTTGACCTTGACAAGTTGGCAGGGGTTATTATTACTATTGTTGTTGCTAACACCATGAGAGACCTAAGGCAAGTCGACTGGATTAGAGTCACAGTAAATGAAGGATGCAGTGTTTAACCCCCTATCTTCTCCTGGCCTAGTGTTCTTACCATGCAAGGGTGTTAGAACTCCCCTGAGCACTAGTTTTCTCTGGCTCTATGCTGAGCATTGTTGGGGAACATAAAGGATGTGAAAATTTTTTGCCCTAAGGAAGGTCATAGTCTTGATGAAAAGAGAAGATCAACCCAAGGAAACTAGCAAACAGTGGCAAGGAAGTACCATTTTATCACCCACTCAGTCCACCTGCCTACCCACCATCCGTGCACCCACCGACCCACTCATCTACACATCCATCCGTCCATGCACTCTCCTGTCTGCCCACCTCTCCACCCATCTGTCCATCCAGTTAGCATTCGTTATAATCATAAATTAGGTTATCCAGATCCCAAGTGGGTTCTCCCAACTCTGGCTGGATGTTGGAATACTATAGACATTAGAAAATGCTGATGCCCAGGCCCCACCCCAGAGATTCTGGTTTATTGGGTGAAGGGTGGAGCTAAACTTTGGTAATTTATTTTTCAGTTCCTTGGGGATCCTAATACGTAGCCAGAGATGAAAACCCTCAAAAGGGGTTTGGCACTTCAGACGTGGGAGGGCTGGTGAAGATAAGGGCTGGGACATTCAGTGAACTTCAGATCTGGAGAGGTCCTGAAGTCCTTAGTATCGCCTCCTATTTTTTTTTTTTTAATTTTTTTTTTTAACGTTTTATTTATTTTTGAGACAGAGAGAGACAGAGCATGAATGGGGGAGGGGCAGAGAGAGAGGGAGACACAGACTCGGAAGCAGGCTCCAGGCTCTGAGCCATCAGCCCAGAGCCCGACGCGGGGCTCGAACTCACGGACCGCGAGATCGTGACCTGGGCTGAAGTCGGATGCCCAACCGACTGAGCCACCCAGGCGCCCCTCGCCTCCTATTTTAAAGGCGAGGAAACCAAGTCTCAGCGAGGGGAGACCTGGTCAATGCGGAGTCAGGCCTTGGCCGCTCTTCGTTGTCCTCACCCTCTCAGCTCAGGGTACCTTCTCCCCCTCCCTGCTAGCAGCCAGAGAAGGCATCTGGAAGGAGGCATGATCTGATGGGTCTTTGGTGACTGGGTAAGCCCGGGTTAGAGGAGGGAGAGAGGGATTTCGAGTAGGAGTGAGAGCACAGCGAACGATCTGGACCGGGAATGAGGATGCCGGGTGCGGTTTTGAGGGCTCTTTCAGTGCACAAAACAAACCTATGTGCAAACACCCCGGCCTCCCTTCTGTGGAGCACGCTGACTCCTTCCATGGGCTCTGCTGTTCTCTGAGAGCAGGCCAGCCTCCCAAGCCCCTCAGCACAGCCCCGCCCAGAGGGCAAGGAGGACAGCTGCTCTTGTTGCCGGGAGGAAGTTTCCACAATTACTTTGCTCCGATTAAGAAGGGTAATGGCTCTCTTTGAGAAGCGGCGTGAACGCCAAGGTGGGATGTATGATGGATACTGGCCCCCCCACCTCCGCCCACATAAATCTCACCTGTGGGCCTTTGTTGCCTCCTCATGATGCATGTATGAGATAAATTCTCCAAATCTATTTTTGTGCCGTTGCCAGCAGCCTGCTGATGGAGTAAATAAGAGTTATAGCCGCCATAATGGCATCACTTATGAGGGGCTAAAAAAAGCAAACATGTCCACACAGTTCTTATAAATCTATTATAAATGTGGGCTGAAGTTTCTGAGGAAGCCTCACCAGACTGCACAGCGCCCTCGCTGTCCCTGGAGTCCAATGAGTGACCAGGCAGGCAGAGCCCAGAGAAGGCCACGGGTGGCCTGAAATGACTAGTGATCACTTCCCTGTCGCTTCCTCCCTCCGTCTGAGTTCTGAGCCCTGGTCAGCCACAAGAGCACAAGCCACCCAGAGCCACCCCCCACCATAGGCTGCGTGCCCCTGTGGCCGAATGGCTGCCATCATACCTTCACTCAACGCTGCGGAGCACAGAGAACCCGTGGGAGAAGCCTCACTTGAGCCGAGCCGACCCTCATCTTCCTCCTGCACCTTTTTCTCCTGGATGGAACTGAGCCAGGTTCCTCTGTGGGAAAGAGGGTCTTGGACCTTGTCGGTCTTGGCTAGATCGGGTGTCAGAGTCACCTCGTGGAGGAAAACTGCTCTCGCCATCCCAGCCTTTAGGAGAAGGGGCTCGCTGGCCTGGGGGACGGGAGGCAGTGACTCAGGACCCTCCCCACCCCAGGCTCACCCCTCCTCCCTGTCCTCACTCTTAGCTCCTCCAATGAGGCCTCGGTTTCTCCACCTGCAAAGCAGAAACCATAATAATAAAAGGAGCTAACTTGGAGGATATTGCAAGATGCACGTGAGCTCATGCAGGTGAAAGGACTTTGCAAGTGTTAAAACGCTGGGAGGCATAGGGTTTGTTGCAGGGTTTATTCCTTGGGGCTCATATCTATCTGGGAAAGGTGCCTCTAACTGGAGACCCTCAGTGACTCTCTGGGGGAGAGCGCTTAGCAAATGGTGCGGTAAGGCTAATGATCTTTTAATGCAGGCTTCCTCTAAGTTAGGCTTTAAGTCCCCAGAGGAAAGTGCCAGTGTCTGAGAGGGCTGGAAATCCCGGCTGAGCCATGTTCGAGAGAATTCCCGATGGTCAGGATGGGCCCCTGTCTGGGGAGTTTAAGGACTCACCTTCTCTGGGGAGGCTGAAAGGACCTCTCCCCTGGGTTACTGCCATAGCTTCTTCACTGCTCTCTGCCTGTCTCTCCGAGCCCCTGAAATCGCTCCACAGAACTGCTCTGATCAGGGCATGCTATTTCTCCAGTGACTCCTCACAGCAGAGTCAGAGCCAAAGCCCGTCGGAGGCATGCGTAGCCCTGCTGGAGTCTGGCCTGCTTCTCCCAACCCTGTTCACTCCTCTCCAGCCGCACTGACCTCCTTGCTCTGCAGGTCTCTCTTGGAAACCTCAGGGCCTTTGCATTGGCTGTTCCCCTGGGCTCCGTGGCTCGCTCCTTACTGCTCCACGTCTTTGCTCCTCTTGGTAAGGCTGTTCCTGTCTACCATGCTAAAACTACAAGTCTTCCCTGCTGGAGTGGATGCCCTCTCCCCCTTCCACCCTTATTTTCTTCCCAGCCCATTGCACAATTGATGTCCTACATATTTATTTTGTTTATCTGTCCTCTTTACTAGAATGTAAGCTTCATGAGGACGGGGACCAGATCTATCCTATTCTCTGCTGCATCCACAGTGCCTAGAACCACAGTGCCTACAACACTGCCTGGCAATAATAAGCTCTTGGTAAATGTTAGTTGCTTGCGTGGATAAATGGATGGACAGATAGGTGGATGGACTAAAGAACCAGGCCCCTGGCTGGGTCGGAGGAAGGGCCACATTGTCTGGAGGCAGAAGGCTGGACCCAGCAACCATGGGAAGGCCCAATCTCCTCTGCAAGGAAGGTGGGTTTGGGCCAGAAGGCAGGCTGGGAAAAGAACCCCGATCTTTTAATTCCTTAGGTTGTGAGAGTGAAGCCTCCAGGCCCACTCCAGACTCGAGCCATCCTTTCTGCCTCCTCTTCCTGGCGTGGACCAGAGCAGAGAGAGGGTATAAAGATGCGTAGTCAGCCATGTCTGGAACCCACGTGTATAAAACTTCCCACCGTCACTGACAGTTTTCCAGCAAGCCCACAAACCTGTTAAAATGCAGCTCGACCCACACCCTGTAAAGTATGCAAATGGCACGGGCCGGGAGAGCACATCCACAGGCTCTGAGTCCCCATTAAAAAAACATTGCCTCCCTCGCTGCAGCATTTGGCTTGCACATTCTAAATGTCAATAGTTCCCTCAGTGAAGGCAGGCAGAAGGTTGAAAGGTTAGCCATCTTAGGAAGCTAATTGCCATCGGTAAATTAGAACCATGAACACACCATCCCTTTTCTTTGTCACCTCTACCCCCCACCCCGACCCTTCCGCTGGCCCAGGGGCCCCAGGATCAACACAGTTTGAAACCCAGAGTTGGAGCCTAGAGCACAGTCTTTCTGTGATGAGGGAGATAATGGGGAAGCAGTTCCCTCCTTCCTCAAAACAAGTGGATCCTGGTGCGGGTCCGCTCCAGGCTGGGGAACAGCAGCCAGTCCACACGTCCACACTTCCTAGCTCCCAAAGACACATACCCTTGGAGGATGGGGCAAGCTGTTTGGGGCACCGGGGCTGCGTCCCCCAGAAATGCCCTGCCCCAGGCCCTTGGCTCCCTTCTGCAGCCCTGCCATCCTGTTACAAGAAACACCCCTGATGGTCTCTTCTGTGAGGAGAGCTGGACTGAGGATCATCAGAGAGCCTTGGTTTCCCTAACTGTAAAATGGGAATGATGAAAGGGAGCACTTCACAGGGCTGTTTTGACATCCAAAGGGGGTAAGGCCTGTACAGCACTCACTTGGCACAGGGCCCCTGGAAGTTTCCATAAATGATAGCAATGTGGATTTTGTCTTATAGTTCTAGTATCTTCTAGAAGTATTACAGTATGCTTTGTGGGGCATGTTAGCCTCCTGTGGTCTCACTTGCCCATCTGGGACCCTGGATGGCCAGGCCTTCCCCTGCTGTTTGCGACCCACCAGGGTAAGCAGGAGGCTCGATCAGCCAGCATAGGCCAGGCACTGGGTCTCAGTGACCCAGTCCACAAGTATTTCCATGCATTGTCTCCTTTGAATGTCACAGTGAACTGAGAGGCAGGTGTTATACGCTGGGGAGGTGGGTGCTGAGGCTCAGAAGTAGCCTTGCCCGTGGTCACATGGCTGCTAGGCCCAGCAGAGACCTGGGCTGCAGAGAAGCCATCTTCCTATGTCAAAATCCACCCAGATGGCTCGCTCTCTCTTTTTCTTTGAACCTCCTGGAGAAGGGCACCTTCCAGGTACCCCCTTGATGGCATCACACAGCATCTAGAACCTCAGGCAGACCCATGGACTCCCCCTGGGGCCCACCGATCCCCACTGCCCTGAGGCTGCCCCATGGTCAGCCGGGAAACAAACACTCCTCTAAGTGGGGGTTTCTTCAGGTCCCCTCAGGCTCTAATCATCCCACCCTCAGCCCAGCGTGGCACCTTCTACTTCAAGCTACATTACTGACCCACTGCAGGGCATGTGGGCTGAGAGTTCTCTCAGCCTCAGTCCCGGAGGATGCCCTGTGTGGCAGGCAGCCTGGCATCTTGGGAGACCTGCTCTACCCAGCCTCTCCCAGGCTGACCAGCATCCTGCCTGCCATCAGCACCTTTGTTCTCATCTTTCAAACAGTTTCACTAGGAGTTTGGGTGGAGCT
This sequence comes from Panthera pardus, assembly GCF_024362965.1. Classification (NCBI taxonomy): domain Eukaryota; kingdom Metazoa; phylum Chordata; class Mammalia; order Carnivora; family Felidae; genus Panthera; species Panthera pardus. The sequence goes on from NW_026526810.1 coordinate 31,839,641, forward strand.
TGTGGCCCAGGGATAAAGGGGTTCTGAGAGGAAGGACACGAATCGAAGAAGGTATTTATTCTAGACACTGTATATTAATCTTTGTGGAGTGAAGCAGGCCAGTAATAAACAGGTCATTATAGAGCCAGGAGAGCCAGCATTTATTATAGCCCAGTGCTCTGTGTTGTGTGTGTGTGTGTGTGTGTGTGTGTGTGTGTGTGTGCGCGCGCGCGCAGATCTCATTTGATCCTTAAAATGAACCCCTGAGGAAAGCAGAATCCGTTCCATTTTGTACATGAGGACACCAAGGCTCAGAGAAGATAAATAACTGGCCTGGCTAGCAAATGGTGAGAGAAACAGAGGTTCAGAGACGTGTAGTAACTGACTCAAGGTCACACAGCTGGTACAGTGCCGCGCTGGGATTCTTACCCAGTTCTGTCTGTCAGGAAAAAAAACACTCGTCACAAGGCCATGCTACAAGCAACCGCACAACAGCTTTTAAAACGCTTGTTCTGAATAGCAAGCATTTGGGCCTTCCTTCCTCTGTTAGGTAAGGTTTTTGTCTCCTGGATCCCTCCCTTGGTGGGCTTAGGGAAGACACAACATCCTGTGCGGCTCCCTTGAGACCCAGAATTTTGGGTCTGCCTAGCTGAGAGTCAAATGAACTTCCTGAGATGCACTGAAGTCCACATTTATTCACTTAGTGCGTTCACCACTGTTATCACGGCACCTGCAACAGAGGGCACCCGGGGAGGGAGATGCTCTGTGCCTCCTTTTCCCCATTCCTGACAGGTGGTGGTAGGGAGTGAGGTATGGCATTACGTGGCTGATTGTACATACGTGAGCTGTGGGCAGAGTCGGCCAGGCAGAGGTGAGAGGAAGGTGTTTCTGGTAGAAGGAACAGTCTGGGCAAAGACTGTGGAGGTGAGCAAATGGCTGATGCGTGTGTTGGCAAAGCCAGCCTGGGACAGGGGTGAGGGCGAGGGGCTGCCCATAAGCATTTCTCCTCACTGCTGCTCCAGACTTTCTCTGTGTTTATTTTTAAATGTTTATTTACTTATTTTGAGAGAGAGAGAGAGTGTGCGTGCGTGAGTGGGGGAGGGGCAGAGAGGGAGGGGGAGAGAGAGAATCCCGAGCAGGCTCCGTGCTGCCAGCGCAGAGCCCGACGCGGGGCTCGATCTCATGAATTGTGAGATCATGAGCTGAGCAGAAATTCAGAGTCAGACGCTTAACAGACTGAGCCACCCAGGCGCCCCCGGGCTTTCTCTTTAGAAGTGGACATAGTATACACTACAAATGAACAAATCCCTTAAGAATAAAGCAAACAAGGAAGCCCCGCAATGTTGACGCTCAAACTAAAGCCTGTGTGAGAAGCCTCTTAGCCAAGAGCAGAGGCCCGCTGCTCATGATAGCTGCAATACTCTGCAGGATGCTTAGCAGCACTGGGCCAGAGCCCAGCTGTCCTCCTACATCTGCTTCAGCGAAACCGTCGAGATGGCCTGACCGCCAGGCCCCCTGTGAGACCCACACCCTGCAAGCTGAATGCCCACCTCCTGGAAGTAGGGCTTCCTGAGCCTGGGTGGACCACCCCGCCCCCCTCCAGTTAGATTAGAAACTTCCAAGGGTCATTTGGGATGTCTGGTATTTGGGATAGTGGTGTGTGTGTAGGGGTGGGGAGATAGGAGATAAGCTGGAAGGATGGGAAAGAAGAAAATAAGGCAAGAAAGAGAATGGAGAGACAGCTCCCTGCCACATAGCTGCCCCGTGACCTGGAGGAGGTCGCTTCACCTCCCTGAGCCTCAGTTGCCACGACCGCAAAATGGGGCTATGATCATCCTTATTGCACATGGTTGTGGCGAGGCTCAGGTGAGATCATGGTGGGGCAGGGGCCGTGCAAACTGTAAAGCACTGTGCCCACACAAAGCTCTGCTGTTTTGGGAGAACAAGGGAGCCACAGTATGGGCCAGAGTCACACCTCTTCTTCTGTGCTTCAGTCAGAGGGGACACATGTCACACCCCTCGCATTCCACTGGCCAGGACTATTCTCGTGGCCCCTCCTGGCCCCAAGGGACTGGTAATGTGGCAGAGCACATGGATATTGGGTGGGCATTAATATCTCTGCTACAAATTGTTAAGTGGAGATGCCAAGCCTCGGGGCCCTGAATCAGAGGAAGCTTATACAGAGGGAGGTTCAGGCCATGAAATAGGAAGGTGACCCTGGAATAGTGTCTTAAGTGGACAAGCAGGTGCCCTATCCTTCCACTCTCTCCTGCCGTGCCCTGAGTCCTGCAGCACAGGACCTTTATGCAAAAGCCCTGCTGGGTTCTATAGCTACGGGACTGTAGGCTCGGACATGAGAGGGAGAAAGTATGGCGGGGGTATATGCTGTCCCCTCCTGTGGAAGACATGGAAGCCTTGTGTTAAGGTGGTGGAGCCAAAAAATTGGAGCTGCCTGGATTGCTGACTCATTGCATGGAGACCAGCTGCCCTGGAAAGCTGCCTGGACCTACAATAGACTTTGTGTGAGCCAAACACAAATCTTTGTTGTATTGATCCTCTTAGATTCGGGAATTGTTTGTTATAGCAGCATGACCCAGGCTTTCCTGACTGTTGTACTTTCTCAAGTTGCACTGTTTGGGTTTCGTAATTCAGAGTGTCCCCTCTGCAGGGCACTGGTGCTAAGCCTTTACTCCAGCTCCACATCCTGTAGACACAGCCTCCCAATTAATACACCACCCTTCCATTCTCCTTATCCTCTGGTTTAATTTCTAAGACTAAGTGGCCCCAAAGGCAGACATGAGAGAACTTTCCATCACACGTTTGCTCTTGGGAAGAAAATCATGGGGCACTTTCTGGGACTTTGGCTCTGTGTGTGGCATCAGGAATGTGAAGATGTACACTATCCCTTTCTGCCTTAAAGGAATTCACAGTGTAGAGTAGAGCACAAAGAATACAGTGTGGTAATGGATGAATAAATAGATAATGGATGGGTGGGTAGGTCGGTGGGTGGGTGGATGGATAGATGCATAGAAAGTTGGGTGGCGGGTGGATGGAGGGATGGATGGGTGAATAGATGGATGTGGAGAGGGTAGGTGGATGAATAATGGTTGAATGGGTGGGTGGATGATGGATGAGTAGAGGGGTAGATGGGTGGAGATGGATAGATAGTTGGATGATCAATGATGGAGGGGTGAATAGATGGTTGATGGATGGATGGATGGATAATGGAGTATGCATCCATAGAAAGATGAATGAAATAATCATTGATTCAGTGCCTACTGTGGGCAAGGCCCCCTTCTTGTCCACTACCTTCCTTAAGGCCAATAAATATTCTGTTGGGTAGGTGTTATTTTCCCAAATTTATGGGTGGGATTTGAACTCATCTGGGTGATGCTGAATACTGTTTTCTTCTACATCATCTTGCCATAACAGAGATGTCTGTTTTGTATAAGCTCCTCAAGTGTAGAAGCTTCCTCTCCTTTCTCCGATTAGACTCAGATTACTTCCTCTTCTGGAAAGTATTCCTCGACCCCACACTGTTTGCTTTTAATTTTGATTTCTGAAGCTTCTCCTATGGAATATTTAAAATATATGCAAAAGTAGAAGAATAATATGATTCCCACATAACCATCACTCAGCTTCAGTAAGTATCATCGGCTGGTTAGTCTTGATTCACCTACATATCCACCTATTTTCCCCATGTCCCCGGATCAGGTCATCTGTAAATACCTCAGCACACAGTTACCTATTTCTGTGTATCTTTCCCCCTCTGGGGCTGGTATTGTGGTCTTTTTCATCCTTAAAATCCCAGTGCTTGGCTGACTAGAAGCAGCTCATGATGTATTTGTTGAGTGAATAAGTGACTGAGTTCTGTGTGGGGGCCATTAGTAGGCGCCTGGTACATCTTACTACCTCTAAATCAGCAGGGCCAGCCCTGCAGCCAACACTTCTGGAACACTCCTTAGATTACACGTGTATGTGAGAGCCTTTCTGTTGAAGTAATCTGGGACTTTTGGGGTGGCTGATAAGCCCTTCTCAAATATGGCTCCTTTTGTGTCAACATCTCGAGGGCATAATTATATTAACCAAGCAAACACACAGTCAAAGGCCCCTGCACTGCATGTTATCTGGCATTAGTATGGCCTCTGTCCAGACATCCCTCAGAAACCCTGCCAGGAGAGCAGATGGGGCCAGTTCAGGGCCCTCCTACCCCAGGATGCCCCCAGCATCCCAGCTGGCCTGGCAATGCCCAGTTTCTTTGCATCTGATTTCAGCCCAAGAGGAACCACAGAGCTGGTGAGCCCCATGGCCCTCTGGCCTCGCTACTTTTCCAACAGAGGCATCGAGGGGCAGTTTGACATGACCGTCAGGTTGCCAGCTACTATTAAACACCTACTATGTGGAGACGAGGGAATAAGAGCCAGCCCCAGCCTTAAGGAGCTTTCAATCTATGGGGACAGGGAAAATTCTAGAAGAGGACTTTTTGAGATCAAAATAGCCATGAACTCACCCCACTCTGGTTGCCGGAAGGGCTCTGTTCCCTCTCTCTGTCTCTGGCTGGCTCCCTTCCTGACTCAGAGAAGGGTTGGGACAGCCCCTTTAGAGTTTTGAGACATTCCTCATTATGGGCTTAATTTTGTCCCTCTCAAAAAAGATATGTTGGAGTCCTCACCCCCAGTACCTCAGAATATGACCTTACCTGGAAACAGGGTCATTGTGGACATCATTACTTAAATTAGGATGAGGTCCCACTGGAGTAGGGTGGGCCCCTTATCCAGCATGACCAGTGTCCTTATAAGAAGATGACCACATGAATGGGGTGCCTGGGTGGCTCAGTAAGTTAAGCATCTGACTTTGACTCAGGTCATGATCCTATAGTTTGTGGGTTTGAGTCCCACATTGGGCTCTGTGCTGACAGCTCAGAGCCCAGAGCCTGCTTTGGATTCTGTCTCCTTCTCTCTGCCCCTCCCCAGCTCGTGCTTTGTGTGTCTGTCTCTCAAAAATAAATAAACTCTAAAAAAATTAAAAAAAGAAAAAAGAGAAGATGGCCACATCGAGACAGAGATGCTCAGTGAAGGCAGAAACTGACATGCTGCCCTCACCATGCCAAGGACTGCCAGCCAACCACTAGGACCAGGAAAAGGCAAGAAAGGATTCTGCTACAGGTTTCAGAGGGAACACAGCCCGGCCCACTAACACCTTAGTTTCAGACTCCTGGCCTCCAGCACTGGGAAAGAATTTACTTCGTTGTTTGGTGCTTTGTTATGGCAGCCCTAGGAAACAGATCTATTCCCCCAGGACTCTTAGCTTACCTGGAAAAAAGTCTGTTCCCCCGAAGCTTACTGAACCTTTCTCAGCCTCATTTCCCATTTCAGCCCTGACCGGCTCCCCTGGGTAACCGTATCAGTGCATTCTCTACCTTGCGTGAGCAAGAAACACCTTCTATTTGGCTTTAAGTTGTTTTTCTGGGACATCCCCTTTGTCCTTGGGGTCCAGGAGCTTCTAAACTGGCCCCTACCCACCCTGGGTTGATTCCCAGCTCTGCCACTTTCCCAGAAAGTGACTTAACTGCTCTGTGTCTGTTTTCTTCTCTGTAAATATTATTCTAAATAATTATTATTTAGAATATTAATATCTATATAATATTATCTATATAATATTATCTATATAATATCTATATAATATCTAAATATTATTCTAAATAATAATTATTCTAAAATAAAATAATATTATTACTTAACGCATAGGGTGGTTAGAAAGGTTAAATGAGTGGGGCGACTGGGTGGCTCAGTTGGTTAAGCATCTGACTTCAGCTCAGGTCATGATCTCGCGGTTTGTGAGTTTGAGCCCCATGTGGGGCTCTGTGCTGACAGCTTGGAGCCTGGAGCCTGCTTCGGATTCTGTGTCTCCTCCTCTCCTCTCTCTGCCCCTTCCCCACCTGTGCTCTGTCTCTCAAAAATAAATAAATGTAAAAAAAAAAAAAACCAAAAAAAGGTTAAATGAGTTAATACAAGTGTTGGCATACTTTTTCTGGAAAGGACCAGAGAGTAAGTATTTTAGGATTTGTGTGCTCCCTTAAAAGTTTCTGTCACAACTACTCAACTCTGCCCTCGTAGAGTGAAAGCAGTCTCAGACAATATACAAATGAATGGCTTGCCTGTGATTCAACAAAACTTTATTTACAAAGACAGGTGACAGGCCAAATGTGGCTCACAGGCCATAGCTGGCCAACTTTGAATAACATGTCTGAAGCACCCAGTCAGGTGTATACCTCAAAGCTTCCCTCAGTCCATGGGAGCTGTTGTTGTGTAGCTCTTCAGAAGGTACAAAACCCTTTCTCATACATAATTTCATTTGCTCTCACAGAAACCCCATGAGATAGGAATTGTGGATATCCCCACTTTACAGACAAGAAAACTGAGGTCCAGAGAAGTTATCTGGAGCCGAGGTAGAGAGCTTGTGTCTTCTGCTCAATAGCATGGGTTTGCTTACCCTCCCAGCTCTCCGTGGGTCTTAACAGACACGGGTTTATCCCTTTCCCAGCTGATCAGTTTACTAAGGCTGTGTTGTATGCGCAGAGCTGTGTTTGACTTAGAGAGGGAGAACTGGGGCAGTTGAGAAGTACTTAAGTGGGGCTCCTGGGTGGCTCAGTTGGTTAAGCATCTGACTCTTGATTTTGGCTCAGGCCATGATCTCCTAGTTCATGAGTTCAAGCCCCACATCAGGCTCCACACTGGCAGTGCAGAGCCTGCTTGGGATTCTCTGCCTCCCTCTCTCTCTGCCCTGCCCCTGCTCACTCTCTATATCTCTCTTGCAAGATGAATAAATCAACATTTAAAAACTTGAAAAAAAAAACAGGAGAGAAATACTCAAAGTAAAAATCACAGTTCCTGCCCTAGTTTTCTGAAAGCTGGCTATTTATTTGTGAAATGGAATAACCCACCTGCTCGTTTCAGAGCTGTTCTTTCTTCCATTTAGTCATTCTTGGATTCTCACTTATTTTCATGCCTTTAGTAATGCAACAAACATCTACTGAGGACCTACTATGTGCCTAGTACTGTGCTGGGGGACAGGGATACAGCCAGGAACACACAGGCACAGTATCAGGCTGGGACACCCCCAAGCCTAAATGAACCCTTTGTGAAGACAGCAAAAGGCAGCCCTTCCTCTGAGTGGACACGGTCCCAGTGGCAAGCCGAGGGCAGACTGAATATCAGCCCTTTTCCCTTTAAGCCAGGCACCTTGTGCAGTGCACAACTCACACAACAATACATGGTGTTCCTGTTCCCTTGTTCCCTGAAACAATATAGTCTAGTAGAGTTTTGAGGCATGGAAGTGAGTGATTACAGTAGCAATAGGAGTACTCCAAAAGAGGGGTGAGTACGATGCTCTAGGATACCCTCGACTTCCCTTCCCATCTGCCGACTTCTGATTCCCTATTTGGAGCTACAACCTCTATGCCCACATAACCGGCCCTCAGCCTAGACCTTCATCACCACCCCCACTGAAGAGTGCCTGCCTTACCTTGTAGTGCTGGGAGGGGGCACTACCTAGAGGACTGAGTGCACATTTGCTATGAAATATACTTCCCGATGTACCCAATTTGCATTAATGTGTGCCATTAAAAGATAATTATTGTATGGGAAAGAGGCCGGGGAAGCATCAGTGAAACATCTGGCATTATTTTAGAGGCTTGATGGAGAGCCATTCTGAGGTGCCAGACTTTCTGTGGCCACCACCACGGCCACTGGCCTTGATCCTGAGCACTGTAGACCCACCTGTACCCACCATTGCACCAGGAAGCCCTCCCAAACTGCTCAAGGGTACTCCCCTCTCTCTCCCGTCTCTGAATTGCTAAGCCACCCCTATTGGTCTTAAACCACTTACTATCTAGCATTAGGAAATGTTTCAGTTGGGTTATATTTGTCTCCCCGGTTGGGCTGTAAGCCTCTCTGCTGCCACATTTGACATTATCATCTGTGAAGCCTCAGTGAACACGAAAAGACTACCAGCTCAGGGTGCCTGGGTGGCTCAGTCAGTTAAGCGACTAACTCTTGATTTCAGCCGAGGTCATGATCTCACAGTTGGTGAGCTCGAGCCCCACATTGGGTGGGGCTCTGTGCTGTGAGCACAGAGCCTCCTTGGGATTGTCTCTGTCTGTCTGCTTCTTCCCTGCTTGCGTGCACCCACTGTCTCTTTCTAAGAGGAAAGGAAAAACAACAACAAAAAAAGACTACCAGCTCTGGCACCATACCTGAAACGTGGAAGGGTTTGCTAAGAGGTAGAGATCAGTGAGAGCTGGCTGTCACCTCACATCCACCTGACGCAGCTCGGAACCGTCAACCGACGGCCCCTCTCTGCCCTCTCTGGAGGTACAGGCTGTGGGGCAGGCATGGGTTCTTGGACGCTCTCATCCAGGGGAGAGAGCAGGGCTGGGGGTTTTGAAATCATCGAGACTTGGGTTTCAGCTTCCACCCTGGTGCGGCCACTTGGGCAGGCTATGCAAGCTCGCCGGGCCTACTTACCTGTCCGTAAGTGGGGATAATGCCGCCTGCCTTTCGTTCGCAAGAACTGCATGAGCTGGTGAAAAATCAAATGTCTAGCTCAGTGTACTCAGCTCATTAGATAGCCACAACACACGTCCATCATTTCCCTCTTCCCTTAGCTGGGGATTGGGCTCGGAGGCCAGCGTTAGGCTTAGTACCCAAAACATTGAACTTCCCCCTTCGGCTCTCAGTGCCCACTCTGAGCAAAACATCTCCACCGTCTCTCGTCGCCGGTGGGTTGTGCAGTCTTGCTCAGGGCGTTTATCTCGCCGGCCTCCTCACCGTGGAATGAAAGCTTCTCTCCCTCTCCCTCTTCTAATTCTCCTCGTAGCTGCTCATGGGAGATGTTTGTCAGTGCAGTTATGAATCCTGGCATTCTGAACATTTTTATCACATAGGTAGCCTCCTCTTTATTTTGTCTCAAGTGGATCCATTTATCATTCGTTTCTGGTTCAATAGGTCTGAGGCGGAGCCCGAGACTTTGCATTTCCAACAAGCTGGTGCTGCTGTCCAGGGACCACACTTCTAGAACCATTGCCCTAGGCTGACTGCACCAGAGGGATTGTGTGCCATGAATGAGCTGGCAAGGCCCCCGGCTGCTGAAGGGTTGAGCCAAGACTTCCTTTCTACTCTTGTTTCTTCCCTGCCCCCATTCCTGCTTTGGATCCAGGTGCTGCTCAGCACAGGTGCCAGTGAGACCCAGGTGATTGGATTAGTGAACTTGGCTTGGTCCCCCATCATCTGCTCTGAGAAACTACATCATATGGTGGAAAGAACATAGGCTGAGGGGCCAAACCTGGGTTCAGCCTGCTATCTGTTTCTTGACAGGGATGACCTTGAGCTGCTAGTTGTTGTAATGGAAACAATGGTGACTTCGCTCATCTGGGCCTCAGTTTTCTCATCTGCAAAATGGAGATAATAATGTTCTTCCAGCACATCTCTCCTGTTCTTGTAGAATATGCTAAAAGGGCTTGGTTAGGCTAAAGTGCCAAACAAAACTACGGTCTTCTTGTCCCAGTGTGAAAGAAGAGGAAGGAGCGAACACTGAGTTTAACCACGCCAAGATGCCAAGCCTTAGCCACAGAGAACACTTTGGGGGATCGTGTCCTTAAACATCTGCCCATTTTGGAGAGAAGAAAACAGAGGCCCAGACAGAGAAACAGCGTGCTTATGGTTGAATAGCAAAACCAGGAGAAGAATCCAGCTTTCCCCTGAACCCTGCCCTTTCTTCCATACCAGAGTCTAAACATCCCCCTGAACCTGGACTCAGGAGTCCCACCTCTCCCTGTCACCCCATCTTTGAAGAGGAACGAGGTGCAGGCCTCGATTCATCATCCCTGACCCTTTTAGGAAGTTTGCATTCTTAATCTTGTTAACGACTCCTTTCTTTTCTCTCCCTGGTCTCCTTTTCTGCCTCTCGAAGCCAAGGCTGAGACAATGAAAACATTTTATTTCATATCAAACTGCTCTGGGAAGTGTTGCCGTTAGCGGATAATAAAAAGAATTTTTTGAGGGTTGCAGCCAGGTGTTTTGACCTTTCCTATTAATTAATTTGTCAAACTTTAGGTCTGGTGTGGCCGTGGGGATGTCAGCTTGAGGGTGCCTCCTGTCTGTGTCCCCGACATCTGCTCCACCAGGGAAGAACTGGCCCCAGGGAGGGAGGCCGGGGACAGACACAGCCAGCAGCATCTTGTCTACCCCTGGAGGCCTTCAGTCTGCTAAGGGAGGTGAACTTGCTTCTTCCTCACCTTGGGGAAGAATCCAGTCCCTTGAGGAAATTAAAGCCTGCCTTCAGAGGGCCACCAGGATGGTGCGAGCGACCTGGAGGGAACTGGGGCATTTATCCGCTCTTCTGATGGAAGAACTCTTTCCTGAAGCTGAGACCCCTCCTCTGCCCTGCCCCCCACCCATCATGGGGGAGAGAGAATGTCCAGGCTATAGGAGCTAATCCCCAAGGAGCGCTAACTATATGCCAGGCACTGTTCTAGGCACTTACGCATGAGAACTCATTTTGCCGTTACACAAACCTTACGAAGTTGGGGGCTGTTCTTATCCTTGAGGAAACTGAGGCCTGGAGAGGTTGGTTAGGTCACCTGCCTGAAGCCAGCCACCAAGAAAACAGCAAGCTCAGCTATGAAAACTGGCAGGCGTCTTTTGGCAGTTCATGAGTTCACTCAGGCCCTGACTGGAGTGGGTACTCAATAAATGTTACTGAGTCATTGACTCAGCAAGCATGAGATAGAAATGCTAAAAGCTGCAGGACTGTGGTGCCCGGGAGAGTCAGAAAGCCTTCCCAGAGCGTGTGGGTTTGATCAGAGGGCTGGACGCGGCAGAGACAGTGTCTCGCTCACCTGCCCAGGATCACCCGGGCCAGACCAGTGGCGAGAGCTCAGAACTGCTGCTTGCAGGCCATCTGCACGCAGGTTAACGGGCCATGGAGTATCATTACCAGCATGGTGTTCTAAGAAATAGCTCAGGCTATCGCTGGTGATGCTGGCAGACCCACGTCTCCCTCTGTACCTATTATGCAGGAAGTCCCTGGGGCCTGGGAGGACCCCTGGGGAGGTAGGACAGAAAGAAAGAGGAAGGAAGAAGGACGAAATGCAGGGAGGAATTAGAGGAGGAGGAAGCCATGTGCCGGGCACATCAATACTTACTATGGGAATGAATGGGCGATCCTTTGAGTGGTACCCAGCTGGATCTGGCTGGGCTTGAAATCCACCAGATCTCCTTGAGTTTGTTTGGTGAATTAATTTCCTTCCCTCGCCTTCCTCTGCCTTCTGGGGCTTGCCTGTAGGAAGGGAGACGTGGACATCAAAGAGCTAAACGGCAGTGTGAGGCGAATGTGACTTGGGGTCAGAGAGCCTGATGGAAAACTCAAGGGAAGCAGGAACCGGGCAGGAAGCTCACGGTGGCTCTGTTTGTCATAGCGACATGTTGGAAGCCGCATAAGTGTCCCCCAGCCCGAGAGGGGTATGGAGTCAGACCCCTGTTCATGCTGAGCAGTACCTTGTGGCACTGAAGCTGAATGAAATAGAGCTGTATGTAAGAACGTGGATGATTCTTCAAAGCAGTGTTGAGGGCAAAAGCGATACTGCCTTAGCTGGGGTTCCCTAAAAGCAGAGCTGCGTGCAAGGAGCTCCTTTGGGAGCTGTTCCTGGGGAGAAGGAGGGAGGAGGAGGAGGGGAGAACAGAGAAGGGGAAAGCCAGTCAAGGGGATTACTGAGCAGGTCACTGGGGGTGGGGGCAGCTTCGGGGGCCTCTGAGGAATCACACTCATGGGAAACGGCCTCTGACAGAGAGACCCGAGGTGGCTGTCTACTGGCTCCTCTCCCCCGTTGGTTGGGGCTTGACCCCAGAGGTGCTGGCTCTTGGCCCCCCTGGCTGTGCCTGCACAAGCTAAGCAGCCTTCTGGGACTGGGGAGTAAGCCCTGAGGCCGGCAAGCAGAGACTCCACGGGGCTGACATGGGAGGCTGGCGGGGTGCCCCGAGAGGTCCCCACGGCTGTGCCGAAGGCAGGAGGGCCGAGGGCACGTGGCACAGAGTACAAAGAGTGCCTGCTGCAGATTCCGTATGTGTCTGTCAAGCTTCAAAACATGCGAAAGTACAACTGATATTGACAAGGAATACACATGTGGTAAAAACCTAAAGACGGTCCTGACAGTGATAAACATCACACTCAGGATGCGGGTTACCTCTGGGAAGGGAGAGCGAAATGCAATCAGGAGTGAAGTGCGAGACCGCAGCAGCATTTGTGATTTGCCTTTTCTTTTTGAAGCTAAGTGGTGGGTACGTGGGCATTTGTTTCATCACTTCTTGTGTGTTTGAAACATTTCATGATCATGATAAACCCCATAGAAATGCATGTGGAGGGCCCTCCGCGTGTGTGGTGAGAGAGGGCGGGTTCATGGTGGAAGCTGGTAAGAGCCTTGGCTTTGAAGGAGAAAGGTTTGGCTAGACAGAAGAGGGAGAAGGGTGTGCCGGGCCAGGGGACCTCGAGAGCAAAGGCACGGAAGTGGAAATGAGCTCCGGAGACCAGCGTAGTTGTGTTAGGGAGTTAAGGGTTGAACAGGCAGGGTGAGGCCCTACTGTGGAGGGCCTTCGGTGCTGTGCCGAGGAGTATAAACTCCCCAAAAGGAATGTCAGCGAGGCATGAGCAGTAATGGCGATAGTAACAGTAACAATAATATACAACTAAGAAAACAACTCTGTACTACTAAGAATTAAGCTCTTAATCTGTGCCAGTCACTTCGCCACACACTGCGTGCACATCGGCTTTCTTTAAACTGCACAGCAACCCCCATGAGGAACGTCCTATTGTTATCATCCCATTTTACGCCTTTGGAACCTGAGGCCCAGGGAAGATAAGTAGCTGCCTTATCACGTCACATGCCTAATGGATGGCAGCATGTGGCTTTGAGTCCAGGTTGGCTTGATAAAGGTCAGCTTCTCCACCATTCTTTCTTTACTGCCTTTCCGTGGTTTGCATGTGGATACTCTCTCCCCCAACCCCCGAAAGTTGCTGAATGTGGTAGCAATACTCCTCTCGCAATGGCATGTTGTCCTCCCCCTGCACATCGCCTCTGGTCTGTTGGCGGGAGAGTGCTGGGTTGAAGGAGGACCCCAGCCCAGGCTCAGTGGGGGAGAGCGCGGTGATCCGCAAGCAGTGTTGGCCAAGAGGACCTTGTGTTTGCAGCGTTGGCCAAGAGGACCTCGTGTTTGCTAACCCTGTGCTCGGGCCCCCTCTCCCAAAGCAATCGCCTTGCATATTCTGTGCTATATCCCAGCAAAGGAAACCAGCCTCGGCACAGAAGGTCCTGACTGTGCAGATGGATGAACCACACCCACACATCGAGGAACAAGGAATACCAGCTGTTAATGGTTGCTGAGAAGGGCCTCTTTTCCATGCGGAGGTGAAGGGACCTTTACCTGGGTAGAGCACAGAACCTATCCAAAGATGCTCGTAAGACATTCTCGCTTTGGTTCTGATGCTGCAGAAAAGCAGTCAGAGAGGAGACCCAGCTTCCCTCCACTTGGACAAGGTCTGATGTTCTCATATCAGGCTGATCACCCCAGGGGTTTGGGTTTGGGGACGTGATGGGCAAATGCAAGTGTGCCCTAGGTTCCACTAAGCCTGCTAAAAGCACACAAGCCCTTTTAGCTCGCTGCTTATTTTTCCCTGAATGGAAATCAGGCCCTGGGTCAGATCCTCAAACCAAGCCTGGGAATTAATTAGGCATGTAATGCTCGTTAGCAGTAATGAACATTCCTCGCCGAAGTCCTTTTGCAGCTTGGTGGGGGAATGTGGCCTCTGTGGGAAGAATCGAGCTTTTTTCCCTGAAGAGGATCTTGACACTGCAGAAGCCCCAAAGCCTTCATGTGAGGGTGTGTGTGTGTGTGCGTGTGTGTGTGTGTAGAATGTGTAATGGATGTGTGGTCTGAGGCATACCCACAACACGTGTGGGATTTGTGTCATGTGTGTTTGCATAGCATGAGTCTTTGGGGTGGGTATTACATGCTAAGTTTTGGATATGTGTGTTGTGTGTGTGTGATGTGGAAACGTGTGGTCTGCTGAACATACAGCGGGAATGCCTGCAATTTTGCCTGTGGCACGTGTGTAGTGTGGGCATGTGAAAAGTAGTGCCTGAATCTATCGATGAGCGTGTGCTCAGGTATCTGAGCCTGAAGGGCTTTGTCACTGTCAGAAGCAAAGATTGCTGAGAATTCCCATGACATTGGGCAGAATTATTATCCCGCTTAGCGCTGAGATAACATTGGTTGGAGAAAGGACCGGTGAAAAATGTCCCCAGGAATAGAGAAAGGAATTCAACTGGCTCAGCAGAGGATGAGTTGGGGCTGGGGAGACAGGAAAGAATACCTGATTAAAGCGGAAAGTCTCCGTTAGCAGGAGGGGGAGGTCCAGAGGAAGGAAAGGGATAACTCAGGAGTGGAAGAGTGGAGGAGGAAGGGGATAGGCCTTTGGAGGTGTAAAGCCCAGGGCGCCGTGAATGTTGGGGGCAGGTACAGAAAGAGGGCACTCCAGGAGGGGGGATTGAAGGCATGGATGTCCCCCCAGGAAGCCCCCTGGGACAGAGACAGCACACAGGAGCTGTGAAATGGAAGGGACAGGTGACCAAGGGCCCACCCAAAACACGTCTTGACATCTCTGGCTCTGGGTCCCCCCAGAAGAGAGATGCTCCTCTCCTCCCAGCCGTCAGCCACAGAGTAACTTTTCCTCTCTTTTCCTGCTATGATACGGTTTGAATAATGTGACCATGTCCCAACTGGGACACTTGTAAGACTAAAAGGGGCTGTTAATAATTATGCCAGGACAGCGGGCGAGAACTGGGACTCTCCCAGGCACCAGACATGTAGTTTCTCAAAGCTCGAAGGTAAGGATGGGTGGGTGTAGAACAAAAGCCTTCCCCCTCCTCCTCCGGGCTCAGCCTGTCTCCTGTGTGAGAGGCCCTGGCAGGGAAGACCTTGTGGGTCATCAGCTACTTGAACTTGAGCAACCTCTGGACTCCTCCCTGGTCCAGCCCCCCACACTACAGGGCAGCACGGGCTTCTGGGAGACTGAGAAAATCCAACCTTTCCCCAAAGGTACCCAAAATGATTTAGGAGCACCCAAAAAGGCAGAGTAATTCTGGGTTCACGTGGCCACATCCAGAACCGCACTGTTTATTCAGACCCCAGGGAATCGGCCCAAGATACTTTGGGATAGGGGTGAAGGTAGATCCAGAGTCCTCCCACCCCCCCCCCCTCCGCTACTACCCCGAACATCACTCTTCTCCCTGATCTCTCTCTCCTTGCATTCATTTGACAAACATTTATTATTTGGGTAGTTAACTTCTGCATTGTGAAAATGGCATTATAACAATCTCACAGGCAATGTTTAAAAATAAGAATAAACCATCTCTAGTCCCACCACCTTAACACAATAATTAATTTCATTCTTGCCTAGTTCCTTCTGATCCTTGTCAGCATGCCTACGTTTTTATTACATAGTTATAATGTGCATATAATCTTACATTCTGAATTTTTTATTTTGCATTTTATCATAAGTATTTTTCCATGTTACATAGTTTTCATAAATATTTTAAATGGCCGCATAATAGTTTGTGGAGTTTATATACCATAATTTACTTAACAATTCCCCTATTGTTGAACATTGAGGTTGTTTCCCGTTTGGGGCTATTATAGATAATGTTGCAATGAATATCTTCATGCATATATAACACTTGTAATTCTTTTGAATGCTTTCCATTGGATGCAGTATTAGGGGCGGGATTACTAGGTCAAAATGAATAAGCATTTTTATAACCCTTATTATATATTGCCATATTACTTTCCACATAATCATTCCAATTTCAGCATTATCAGTAATATGTGTACCAATTTCGACATAACATGGTCAGCGGTGCATGTTGTCATTTTCCCCCCCCTAAATTGCTAATTTAGGAAGTATAAAATAGGACCTCCTGGTTGCATTAATTTGCATTTGTTGGCTTTCTAGCAAGGACAAACATTTTCTGTGTTACAAAAGACTTTTATTGGCTACTTACTGTGTGCCAGGGTCTGTGGTAGGGGTCTGTGCCTTGGGGGCTACAGAGACGCTAAGACAAGGGCCCTCTCAGGCAGCTCACAGTCCAGTCCAGGCTTACAACCAAATGGCTGCCGGGAAGAGGAGACTGGGCACAGGAAGAGATGTCTCCCTGGAGCAGGTGCCACCGAAGTGGCTCTAGAAGGGTGGCTGAGCCCCGAATCTGGGGAGGGAGGAAGAGCAGCCCATGCACAGGTGATAGCTTAAGCAAAGGCACGGAGGTGGGACAGGGTGGGTGCTCAGAACCGGGATGGAAGTGGACAAGGAGAGAGCCAGTTGCCAATGTGAGGTGCAGCCAGCAGGGGGAGCCTGCACCATCAGGCAAGGGACGCTTGGAGGGACCATGGGTGGCCCTGGCTGGCCGGCCCCTGTGAGGTACTGAGGGAGGGACTCCAGGGGAGGACGCCGGTGGGTAGCCCGGCACTACACTTCTCAGAGCACCTTGAATTTATGTGTACGTCCTTCTTTTCAGGGTGTTTCCACATTCCTGATCTTTTTCGACCCTGTATATTCCTCCAAGATGATTGGCCTCACTAGCCTCATTTTGCAGATGAGGAAGCTGAGGCCCAACTCTGTTAAGTGACAGATTGTAGGACATGGCTTAAGGTGCAGGGCCAGAACTTGAACCTGGGGTTTCCGATTCTGAACCCAGTGCTCTCGGACAGGCATCCCCATAGGGGTGAGGAGAGCATGGACGGCAGTGGTCCTCAGCCTTAACTGTGGAACAGCACCATTGGGAACTTAAAAAAGAAAAAAAAAAAAGGTAGGGGCGCCTGGATGGCTCATTCAGTTAAGCGTCCGACTTCGGCTCAGGATCTCGCAGTCTGTGAGTTCAAGCCCCGCAACGGGCTCTGTGCTGACAGCTCAGAGCCTGGGGCCTGCTTCAGATTCTATGTCTCCCCCCCTCTCTCTCTACCCCTCTGCCACTCAGGCTTTGTCTCTCTGTCTCTGAAAAATGAATGAACCTTAAAAAAAATTTTTTTTAAAGTAGGTTATTCTGACCCCCACCCAAGACCTGCTCAGTCTGAATCTTGGTGCTGAGTCTGTGGCCCACTGAGATAAGGTGTGACAGGATGGGAGTGGACATGAGCTCCACAGAGCCTGCTTGGGATTCTCTCTCTCCCTCCCCCTCTCCCTCTACCCCTCCCCTGCTCGCACGCATGCTCTCTCTCTCTCTCTCTCTCTCTCAAAATAAATAAACATTAAAAAAAAAAAAAAAAAAGAAGAAAAGGGTGATTTGGAGGCCGGTTGTTTACAAGGGCTGCTGGGAGCCCAAACGTGGGCTCACCCCATGGCTGGAAGGGGCAAAGTTCAAATTCAAGCCCAAGGCCTGTGAGTCTTTGTGTGCTTATAAATCTGGAAGCGTGCTTGTTTTTGAGGGACCGTTTGGGCCTGGCCAGGGCTCTGGAGCTGGGGGGGGGGGCCCAGGATGGTCTGCATAGCCAGCATGACCAGCACATGCTGGATTCCAGGGCTGCTGGGGTGCTGGTTCTGGAGGGTTACCAAAGATAGCCAGATTAGAGGCATGGAGAGGTCACTGAGGGCAGGCTCTGTGTCGTATGTGCCCTTCAGTGGCAAGTGGAAGAAAAAAGAATATCAACTTACGTTTCATTAACTTGATGACATTTTCTTCTCCCACCGATCCTCCAAGGCCCTTGGGGGATTAATGGTGTACCTATTTTCCAGACACAGATACGGAGACCCCTGGTTGATAACGTGCCTTGCCCTAATCGACAGAGCTAGAACACTTAAACTAGGAATCAAACAGGCCACCAGGCTCCAGATCCATTGCTGTTTCAGTTACGGGTGCATTGAATTCCACAAGTGTTTCCTGAGGGGGGCGCTGTGCAGAAACTTGTTAGGGCTGGCAAGGAACAGAGATGACCAAGTCAGGGTGCCTTCATCAAGGCAGCGCTACTCACAAGCGCAGTCCCCCGGACCCGTAGTGTCAGTATCAGTCAGAGCTCGTTAGAAATACAGACCCCCTAGCTCCACCGCAGGCCGCCTGAGCCCGAGACCGCGTTGTAACAAGCCCTCCCAGGTGATTCTCACACACATTAAAGTCCAGAATGCCTTGTCTCTAGACAGGCGTTCTGCACGCTGACTGCACGTTAGAATTACCTGGGGAACCTGGGCAAGAGACATCTCCCCTGCCCGGGTTCCACCCTGGAGATCTGAACCAAGACCGGGGGCTGGACCTTGGCATGGACTTTTCTATGTTCCCCAGGTAATTCTAACGTGCAACCAAGGTGAGAAAGCTGGTCCTGGATGCCCCAACCAATTCTGGGCAGGCCTGTCTCTGCTGACTCCACCCCCCCCCCCCCACCCTGTTTTTCCTTCTAAGTGTTCAGTGCGATGTGCTAGGTGGTTGGAGGCATTGTTAATTATCATCTCGGGGGAATAGGTGGGCCAGTGATTCCCCAGCGTTGCAGGGCTTGGAGAGGTTGATCCTGAAGCCTAGGAAGCGGATGATGAGTGTTAGAAGTTCACAAAAGCTCAGGCCTGCAAGCCCAGGCTGGGTCTCGGGCACAGGGCAAAGCCCCAAGGGCCGTGCAGGGCAAAAGGGGGTCTACCACTTAATGATTCATATAACACCGCCCGGCATGGATCCAGGTGGCAGGTGTCTTTATCATTCCCATTTTATAGATTAAGAAATTGAGGCTTAGAGACTCATAGGCTTTCGCTTGAGGTCACTTAAGCTTGTAAGAGCTAGACTTGAACTCAGGTCTGATTACTGCGCTACCATTGTTCTCAGGGTAAACACAGGAGACCCGGTGGACCCCCTGCCGCATCGAGCCCCTTCCCCCTCCTCCCTGCCCCCAGGCTGACTGAGGGACCCAGTATGAGTGTCCATAAGCCAAGCCACAGTGGGCCAGGAGGAGGCCCCACCCAGGAGTCAGCTTGGAACCGGCCCCTCCCAGAGGTGGCTGCCAGTGGCCAGGGATGGGGGGGACAGGATGAGTGTGTGTGGGTGTGGGCGTGTGCATTCCCCCTTTCTTGGACACTGGCCCCAGTGTTGCATCTACACGCTGGAAGAGAGAGTTCAATTTGGCCCTGATCCAAACTCCACAGTCACTGAACTGCCATCTTCATTTAGTTAACGCTCTTTCTGGGCAGACCTGGCCAGGATTCATCTTCATTATCCAGTGAGGGGGCTCATTCCGGGCCAGGCTTTGATCTAGCAGGAGCAGAAAATCACCTCTTGCAGATGATTTCCCCTGTAGGCTGTTAGCAGGGGTGATGGGAGGCTGAACTATAGGGAGGAGCCAGTCATAGTTGCCCCACCAAACACAAACCGAGCCCACCCCACCCAGAGAGGCACCCAGTCCCCGTCCAGCAAGACCCAGCTCTTCACTTAGCTCAGCTGAGAGGGACTGAGATCCTGGCTGCTTCCTCTCTCTGCTCCCCACAGTACCCCCTGCCCAGTCCCAGCAGTGATGACTGACCCCCACACAGCACTTTACAAATCCCCTTCATGTTGGATTTTCAGAAGCTCTGAAGCCAGATCCACCAGGGATCAAATCCTGGCTTGGCCACTGACAGGCTGTGTGATCTTGGGCAAGTTACTTCCCTTCTCTGAGCCGTAGTTTCTACAGGTGCAAAACAGAGCGATTCCACCAGCCTACAGCATTCTTGACATGAATCCACAACACCATGCACATTTGGGGCTCAGCATGGCGCCCAGCCTGGAGTAAATGGCAGCAATCGTGATCATTTCCATGAGGCACACAGGCAGCATACCCGTTTCACAAACAAGGAAACGGGGGCTTGTGGCAGCATCCTTGACCAGCCGTGGGACTCTGGGGAAGTCACTTCTTTCTGGGCCTTGGTGTTCTCCTCTGTGAGATCTAGGGGCTAACAGCCCTGTCTTCTGAGCTTGCTGTGAGGGTCGGGTGAGATCATGTTGTGGGAAGGCCTAGGGGGCCCCAGAGGGCTGGTGCAGGTTTAGAATTCTGGAGATTGTGGGGCTGCCCTCATGGGGGGGTGTTTTTCTGGGCAACTATGCTCCCCAAAGCACTTGGACTATCAATAGAAGCCCAGGAGTTCAAGGGTGCCTGGGTGGCTCAGTCAGTTAAGTGTCTGACTTCAGCCCAGGTCATGATCTCACTGTCTGTGGGTTCGAGCCCCACGTTGGGCTCTGTGCTGACAGCTCAGAGCATGGCACGCCTGTTTCAGTTTCTGTGTCTCCTTCTCTCTGCCCCTCCCCCACTTGGCACTCTGTGTCTTTGTCTCTCAAAAATAAATAAACATTAAAAAAATATTTTTTTAAGAAGCCCAGGACTTCAGGAGACTTTAACATTTTTCCAGTGATTGGTTTAGACTCCAAGAATACAGACAGTGGGGAGTCAATGAGACTCAGAGTCTCGCTCTCGAGAATAATCCGGCCTCATCCTGAGCCTACACTATCCCCTCGCTGTCCCTTCCCTCCTTGCTTTTGCTGGTGACCTCCGTGCCCTCTCTCCCAACCCTTCCCTGTCCTGGTCCCAACCCCCGCCTCCTCCATCCTCGGCCCCCCAAGGCCGCCAGGCTGGCCCCCACCGGCCCATCTCACCCTCCCCAGCCCCATTCTTGTCTGCTGGCTCAGCCTCAGGCCTTTCTCTTGGGGGTCGCTGCCCCTGGCTGGTTCTAATCCTTTGTGATTGACACTTTGTGACGTGCAGGGTAAGGTTATTTGGTCTGAGCAACTGGTGCCTTGCTGCTATTACCTGCCCGCTGCGGCAGGGTCTCTAATCCAGCCCATTGATTGAGCCACTTTTCTTCTGCACACGCACAGGGGCACTCCGGCCCCACTTGGATTTCTGTGAACTCTCCAGCAGGCAAAGACAGAGGAGCCTTTTCGCAATTGGGGCTGTGAGTCTTTGGGAGGCTTCTCCATTCAGAAAGGCCAGCTAGGAGGGACTCATAAAGTGCCTCACAGACCAGAACAAATGCCTTGTGTTCCCCAGCGTGGCGCCTTGGCTAGCTTCCTCACACCTGACCACCCATTAATCTGCCTTTTAACTGGGTCTGCATGTGGCCAAGGCACATGGTACATTCTCCAGCCCCAGCTGGGCCGCCTGTAAACTGGGTCACCCTGCAGGGTCAGGTCTAGTGGCTCTCGTGGATACAACCCTGCTTCTTCCAGGCAGGCTTCAGCCTCAGGGCCTGAGCCGATGGGCAGTTGACTGCTACCTGGAATTCAGGGCAAGTAGCAGCTGTCCCTGGAGTCCATCCAGAGGATGATGAAAGAATAGGATCTTCGTCTGGGCTTTCCTCTGAGCCCAGCGGCCCTAGAAATTCAAACAAATTCAGAACCTGGAGTCTGTGGACCCGAGCCCCAGTTAGACCATGAAGTCCTTGAAATCATATGCAAATTGTATGTATGTGTGTGTGCACGTGTGTATGCATTTTGTCAGGGACAGTCCACAGCTTTCATCAGATTCTTAAAAGCATCTGGGACCACGGGGCTCCTTGGTGGCTCAGTTAGTTGGGCATCCGACTCTTGATTTCAGTTCCGGTCATGATCCCACTGTGGGTTCGAGCCCCACGTTGGGCTCTGTGCTGACAGCATGGAGCCTGCTTGGGATTCTCTCTCTCCCTGTCTCTCTCTGCCCCTCCCCTGCTCATGCTCTCTTTCTAATAAATAAATAAAAACCTTTAAAAAAAGTTTTTTTTAAACGTCTGGGACCTAAGAGTGTGGTCCAAGCACGGCTGCATTAGACCGTCAGTCATGACCAGCAGCACCAGATGGGAAATTAGAGGTCACCTAGATCAAGCCTCTTGCTTTACAGGTGAACCAAGTGGGCTGGAGATCAAGTCCAGGGAACCACCTGGAGGGCAGAGGCAGTGATCTAGTTGTGAAATAGCAGGGCCTGAACAAAGGCAAGTGGACGTGCAAAGAGGGCACCAAGGAGTTTGGGGAAAGTAGGATTGACAGAATTTGATGACCAATTAGTTCCAGAGGGTAGGAAAGAGGAAGGTACCTACGACAGTTTCCAGTTTTCTTTTTTGTTGTTGTTGTTTATTTATTTATTTTTGAGAGAGAAAGAAAGGGAGGGTCAGAGAGAGACAGAGACAGAGAATCTCAAGCAGGCTCCACGCTGTCAGCACAGAGCCTGACGTGGGGCTCGAACTCATGAACCGTGTGATCATGACCTGAGCAGAAACCAAGGGATGCTTAACTGACTGAACTACCCAGGCACCCCAGTTTCCCGGTTTCTAACTGGGATTTGGGAGTCAGGGGCTACCTAGGTGGTACTGAGATTAGGGAGAAGAGGAAGAAAGGGGAAGGAGGAGGAGATTTTGAAAATGGGATGGTCTTTTTAAATTTTTTTAAAGCTTGTCCCCAGCATGAGCAGTTGGTATTGTCAGTACTGGGGAACTGGCCCCGCCTGAGGCCAAACAGAATCTGGGCCATGCACTCTTCTCTTCCCCCTGGGTGAGTTTCCATGTTGCACTGGGTCCAGGAGAGATTGTATTTGTGGGGCTGGTAAGAGGCAGGGGGACTGGCTCATGGTTTGCTCCTGAAAGAATGTGGTCCCTCTGTGTAGACATACAGGGAGAAGGGACCAGGGTGTGTGGTCAGGAGAGGACCACAGTTTAGCCCAGCCTCAGAGAAGTTGGAGGAGTTGCCCATGGTCACAGTCAGGGAGGTCAAGTCAGGGTAAAGCCTCCTCATCTCTGCCCCAGCACTTTACTTCTGTACCTCAAGAGAGAGCACAGGGCCCACCCTTGCAACACTTCTCCATGGGGACAGACTGAGCCCCATGCCAGGGCACATGACCAGGCGAGTGGAGTATAAGCCAGGTCCATTCCCCGCCGGCCCCCTCCACGGGGCACCCATTTGCAGCAAACCTCCTGCATTGCCTTACATGGTGGTCCAAGAGGGCACATGTCATAGAATAGCCAGCTGGCCTGAGACCCCAGCACCTGTCACCATGTCCACATCCCAAGCCACCAGGCCCTACCTGCAGGATGGAGCCCTGAGCTCAGCTAGCTGTGGTACAGGGCCTGGGTGGCTCTATGTTGCTTGCAGGGGTCTTTGTATCTGGCCTCTTCCCTGTCCCTTATTCAGGACTCTGACAAAGACCCCAGACCCACACACCTGCCTGGCTAGCTCTAGTCTCCTCATTTGCCCCACACCCTAAATCCCCAGCTGACCCAGGAGCCCTGCCCTGCCTTTCTCTCTCTCTCTCTCTCTCTCTCTCTCTCTCTCTCTGTCTTACCAGAAGCCACTTTGCAATTTGCAAACTTGCAAGGGAGGAAATAGTGAAGAGAAATGAGCTCCCCACAAGTGCCTGTCCTCTCTTCTCCACCCCCTCCTCCTCCTGAGTTTTCACCCCAGCCCACCTGGGTCTTAGTTCCACACTTGCCCAAACCAGCTTGGAAAGGCAGGGGCTTCTGGGAAACTCCTCTGATGCCCAGAGCCTTCCGTAGAAAACTGTTTGGGCTTCAGCCAACTGGCACTGGCTGCTGTTTCTGTCTCCCCAAGACGTAGCCTCTTTCCTTCTCACAGATTCAGAGAACCAGGAAAGAGCCTGCAGTCCACCCTGGTCAGTCCTCCTCTCCTTCAGGTTTTGCCTTTAGGACAGCATTACTGTTTTTTGTTTTGGGGTTTTTGTGGGTTTTTTTTTTTTTTGCTTTATTTTAATGTGTGTCTTCTAGTCCCAAAGAGATTGTGAGGTTAAGAATAGAGTCCTTTCTTTATTTCTATTTCTCCCAAGTGTCTAAAGCATAGTAAAGACTCATAAATATAGATGATGTCAGAGCTGGGCTTGAGTTCATCTTCTCCAATCCCCTCATCTCAGTGACAGGGAAACTGAGGCACAGAGGGGCATCCAACCTGCCCAATCTTCCTGATCCTGAGCCCATTATTCCACTTTACCTTTGTTGTTGATAACCTGATTGATTGGTTGATTGATGACAATACCGAGAAGCAAGAGCCGCCCGCAAGGTGGGTGGGGGTAGGGGTAACCCCTAGAGTTGTCCCTGCAGGACACTACCCCAACTCCCTGAGGGATGCCGAGAGTTTCATGGCGGGGGCGGGGGGGGGGGGGCACTACAACTGCTGACTGCATTTGAATTCTTCAAGGTACTTCCAGGGGTAAGGGGACTGGGATGAGCCAGCATAAAGTTCCCACCATGTCTTCCAGTTGGATGCCCCGCTTTCCCTAGACATTTCCCTGGGGACGAAGAAAGTTTTAATTAGTGAGATGAAAAGATATGCCTCAGATCCCAGGCATTAACCAGTACTGTTTCACTGCAAGTGATGGGAACCCAACCTAAGATGGCTTAGGCAGAGAAGGGGATTTGTTGTCTCTTGTAACTGGGAAGAACAGAGGTGGATATTTCTCTGGATACAGCTACTTCACAGGGCTCAGATGATGTCAGTAATCTGTCTCCACCTTGGAGCTATCTTCCTTTGTGTTGGCTTCATTCTCAAGTGTTCTCTTCCCAAGAAAAACCAGAAATGCTCATCAGCAGCTCCAGATCTGCAGTCTCCCAACTTCACATCCCCAACCGAGAGAGAGAGAGAGAGAGCGAGAGCGAGAGCGAGCCCTTTTACCCAATTAGTCCAGTGAAAGTCCCAGGATTGTCACGTTGGCCTGGCTGGGTCCCATGCCCACCCCAGGACTAATCACTATGACAGGGAATGGAGTGTTCTGATTGGCTGTGGAATCAGCCCCACCCATTACACATGACTGGGGCCCAGGAAAAGGGTAGTGCTTTTGTGCTATCAAAACAACAGAAGCCTACAATCCCCTTCCCAGTCTGACCCCTTCCAGCCCCACCTAGATTTACTTGTTAGAGGTGGCATGGCCTGGTTTGGGATGGGGTAAGGAATGAGAGTGGGATAGTAAAGGAAATGGCTTAAAAGCATGGATCCAGAAAAGGGTAGGTTGTTGTGGGGATACAGTTTTTGGATAACTCTGCCTTGGCTCCCAATCCCAGGGAAGGATAATCACTGATGTACATAAAGTTGTCCATATCCATTGTGTCTTTTTTGATCTTCATAAGAATGTGGTAAGACAGAGAGAAGGAGCAGGTGCAGGGTGAGGTCACGTGACTAAGGTTAACCAGCAAGTCAGTGTTTGAACCTAGTTCTCCACCCAAAGCTCTCAGCGCTGCCCTATTCTTGAAACTGGGCCAGGCCCCTTGAGAAGCTGGTGATCGCTGGGAGGCCGGAGGGCC
This sequence comes from Panthera pardus, assembly GCF_024362965.1. Lineage (NCBI taxonomy): Eukaryota > Metazoa > Chordata > Mammalia > Carnivora > Felidae > Panthera > Panthera pardus. The sequence continues at coordinate 31,864,940 of NW_026526810.1, forward strand.
CTGCCATTCCCTGTCTACTGTCAGAGCTGCCCAGAGCACTGGAGCAGGGGACTGTGCTGCCCCAGAGGGAGGGAGGGCAAAATTGGCCTGAGACCAGGCAGGCTATAGGAGGGGGGCAGCCTCCTGCAAATGAAATATTCATGGTGGTTATTGAATCAAGTTTTATTGGAATAAAAATACACTTGCTGAATACATTTATTTCCCCTGGTTCCTTTCAACCCCCTTCTTTCCCTGAGTGATTTGATTTGGGGGCCAGAGAAGTTTTCTTCCCCAAGTAAATTGGACTTAAGTCAGCAGAATACGCATGTCGTATCAGGATTGGTGCTTGGCAAGAGAGAAGCCCGCTGGGGGGATGTCAGTGGTCTCTGGGATGACTGAGGCTGGGGGATGTGGAGAGAGGGGAGGGAGGAAGGTGGTCAGGGCCTTTCTGCAAGGTAGCTCTTGGTTGATAGGCATAGACCCTGCCCACCAAACCCTCCACACATTCACAGACACGCATGCTTTTTCCTCTCCCTTGGGCTCCGCCCTTCCCATTCCAAGGCTGACATTTGGAACCAGAAATAGCTCCACAGGTCTGGGGTTACAGTGATGGGTCTCACTACAGTGATGGGTTTACATTAGGCTGACCCTCCAATGCATCTCAGGGGGACCCTATCTAGGGGATGCACAGGTATCACTGACACTCAGCCCTCTCTGCTGAAAAGCTATCCTTGTCTTGCTTTCCTTCCTCAACTTACCTCTCTCTGTGTCTCTCTCTCCTCTCTGTCTCTCCAGATCTGCATTCCCTTCATCGTAGCCTGTCTCTGGGGCCTCTGCCTCTCCAAATACTTCTCTTGATCTCAGCATGTCTTTGGCTCTGGGTCTGCCCGACTGTGTCTGTCAAGAGCTCTTTGTTGCTCTAACCTCGTGTTCAGAACTTTTCCACAGCCCCCCACACGGACTCACACCCACCCCACCCCCTTTGACACGCTCTTCACATTCACATGCACGGTTCCACAAACATCTATCCACACTCCTGCACGCACGCACACACACACGCACACACTTACGTATTGTCACTCACCCCCTCTCTCGCACTGTCACACATGGTTTCGGGCTGCTGGCTGATGCAGCAGGTAGAACCGGGGTGAGTGGGCATCTGGGGTTCACCCACTTGTCTGTACCCACTCCACTAAAACCGTAGAGTGGCTCTGAGGCCAGCCCAGCCACCTGTCAGCCACCGTCTTATTCTACAGGGAGGGTCAGAGGTGAAAGCCAAGAGGATGGTGCCCAGACAGGGCTACCTGTCCTTCAGGGCACAGCGGAATAAAGTGGGAGGCCCCTCCTGATTGGGCAGTGCCAGTTGGATGGTACATGCCCTTCCCGGTCACTGGAATCGCATGGGAGGGACAGACTCTGAACCACACTGGGGGCTTCACGTGACCCTGAGATGAGACTGTCAAGCACCCAAAGGAGACAGATGTTCCTGTGAGCGGAGCCTGGCTTCCCTCCCTGTCTGTCCCTCTGTGGCCCGCCTAGATTGTCCTATAGGCGACCCTGCCTACTGAGGCCTGGACGACCCTATCAGGTCTGCAAGGCCTGCTGGGTACGCATTGTATTTGGGTGCAGCTCCCCATTCCCAGGCTCATCCAGCGTCCCCGTCCCCTGTATCCTGGCACCCCTGACACCCTGCCTCTCACCTCCACCAACTCCACTGTTTCCTGTTTCAACCCCACCTGGCTCCTGTCCAAAGAAGTCTGAAAGGCAGGCTCTTTTCCTTCCCAGAAACCCTCTCAAGTCTTGTGTCTGGGAGCCTGTCTCATCTCATCTCTGTCTTCCTGGTCTTTACGTCTGACCACCCCGGGCGGGCTCCAAATCTTACTGCATACACCAGCCCGGCCAACGAGTCAGGCTCTCGCTGCATCACACCCCCCATGCCCACATGCGCCCGAATGTTCTCTCTGGGACACCAGTCAGCAGGAACCTGACCAGCAGGCCTTAGAGGCTGGAGAGCCCGGGCTGGAGTCATTTCTGTGCCCGAGGCAAAGACAGCAACAAACGTGCTCCCTTAGGCTTCAGCTGCCTGGAGGAGCCTATGGGTACTGAGAAGGAGCACCCAAGAGCAAGCATCTTCTGGAAAAGCACTCTGAGAGGGGGAGGAAGGAGGGGGACAGCGAGCAGGGTCAGAGGACCCCAGGGTGGTGAAGGGAAGTAAAGCCAGCTTTTTCTGAACGGGAACATGCCGGCTAGACAGACCTGGCCGTCATCCAGCCCTTTCACTTTACTGGCTGTGAGACCTTGAGTAAGTCAGTGGCTCTGAGGGTCAGGTGTCCTCTTCTGGAAAATGGGCAGGGTAACACCCATTTAGGTGCTAACAACGTATGACATGCTTGGCCCACAGAAGGAGCTCAGTTAATGGCAGTCACCACTGTCACCATCATTAGCAGCCTCTCGAGAACTCGTGGGCACCAACAGTTCCCCGAGGTGACACCGAGGGCTCCCGTCAGTCTGACCGTCTCTGCCAGGCTTGACATACGGCTGTCTGTCTACAGATGACAGCTCCATTGCGGTGGTAATAATGGCCCTGGCTTGTGAGACCTCCCCTCCTCCATCCCCCTGCTGCTTATGATAATTTAATTGATCCCGCTCACACCAGCTGTGCTTCTCCAGCAGCATTTCTTGGCTTAACTCAGGAAAGAAAAAAAAATAATAACCCCTGTCCAACATCGCTGTAATTAGCAGGTTTGGCTCAGCCCAGATAGTCAGATGACCATGAGTAAACCAGAGGGAGCTGCAGAGTCTCCCCTGTGGGGAGGTTTGGAGGAGGAGAGAAATCAGCCCCAGCCCAAGCCACCTTTGGGACAACTTCCGGTCTCCATAGGCATCCCCTTTCCCGCTCCCAGGGAGTAGATAATTAAACCGGAGTAATAAAGACTCATTCGTTGCTAATTCCTGCAGTGTTGAAACAAATTTACATTCCTGTGCAATGGGGGAAGAAAAGAATTAAAAATTGAAAACAAATAGAACCTCAAATACTTGCATAGCGCTTACTATGTGCTAGACACCCTTCTAAGCCCTTTACAAATAATAACTCATTTAAACTTGTCGTTTTGAAGGTGATATTCGGCTGTCAGCTTGGATTTGTAGCTGGAAGCTTTGTAAAAGAAGGCAGTTTGGATCAGAGACAATTTGTCAATGTTGCAGGTTGTCAAGGGCGTTGCTAAGAGGAGTCACTGTGTTTAAATTTTATTTAACTCTTTGCTTCCAGAGAAAAATTGGGTGGATGGGAAGGAGATTTTTTTTTTTTAAGAAAAGAATGACAGATTGTTTTGTTTTTATTGGAAAATCAAGAGTTTTGATTCTAGGATGAAATTCTTTGAACCATAGGGATGAGGCAGCATGCTGCCCTCTGGTGGCAGCATACAGGTATTGTAGGAAAAATAGGCAAGAGGAAGTTATTTTGCAAGCCTGGAGTGATGGGGGTAGCAGCAAAAACTCAACCAATCCTAACTGATCAGTGAAAGAGAAAAACATGGGGGATGGTAGGAGAAGAGATGATAAGTTGAAGCAAGATTTGGCCATATGCTAATGACTACTGAAGCTGAGAAAAAAGGTTGTTGTTTTTTTTTAAATTAGTTAAAAAGAAGAAAAAAAAATTGTATTAGTGAACTCTTTGCACTATCCCATTCTATGACTTGAGGCCTAGAAATGTCAAAGGGTCAGGGTGCCTGGGTGGCTCAGTCAGCTAAGCATCTGACTTCAGCTCAGGTCATCTTCTGGTTCATGAGTTTGAACCTTGTGTCAGGCTCTGTGCTGACAGCTCAGAGCCTGGAGGCTGCTTCGGATTCTGTCTCCTTCTCTCCCCGCACCCCACCCCCACCCCTGATTCACGCTCTGTTTCTCCATCTCAAAAATAAATAAACATTAAAAAAAAAAAAAAGAAATGTCTAAGGGTCTGTCTCCTATAACAAAGAAAGCCATATTGTGCCCAGCTACTCCGATTGGGTAGGCACTGAGGAATCTGCCAGAGGCCCCCCCAACCCTGACCTCCCACAGCGGCATGGGGAAAGAAGGTGACCACTGGATGAGCAGACAGGAAGGGGCAAGGGAAAGGTGCGACCTTCCCATCATCTTCCCAGACTGTAGCCCAGTGGTCATTTTTTGCAGTCCCCAGAGCTCTGAGCCCAGTACCTTGCCAGAGCAGGTATGTGCCATATACTTGATGATTTCCTGCTGTAGATTTGCTTTCCTAGATTTAACAAACATTGGCTGAGCCCCTACTGTGTTCCACTTACTGTTGGGAGCTTTCTGTGTGTATTCTTATTCCATTTTCTGGAGTAGACTCCTGACCCCCATAGATGGGGAGACTGATACCTATGCCATGATATTATAATTTTTTTACGACACTCTTTTCACCAAATGGTGAGTTTCTTGACCCAGGGACTGTGTTTCATTTTTCATCTTTATTCCCCCATTGTCTATAACAGTGAAGCTTCAATAATTGTTGAGGGAAAGATTAATCATGCAACAAGAGGTTATGTAACTTACCCAGGTTATACAGCTGGTAAGTGACAGAATGTGGATTCACATCTGGCCCGGATCACCTTTGCAGCACCACACCTGTCCAAATGGTGCTCAGCCTCCCCAATCATAAGAGTTTTTGCCACTTCTAAACCCGTATCCATTGGCTGATGACCACTGCAGAGTTGACCAATCCAGAAGGTGCTGGCTGGTGGAGAGGGGGAATCATGTGCACAGACCCTTCCTCGTGGCTCCCTGGCTACAGATGACTGTGTGCAGTGGTGCTCTGAGCTGGCTCATACCAGCTCATGACAGCTGATGGTGTGCATTTATTCCCAATTCTGTGTTCTGTTGCTTCATATTGGTAGCTTGAAATTGGCCATGCAGAAGTCTTTACACCATAGATATGAGCAAGTGCTACAAACCAGGGCTCCTTCCCACCCCCCCCCCCCCCACCGAAGACCTGGTTGTTAAACGTTCATAAGCACCCACTGATTAGGTTACACCTGGTAATTGGGAGCTTCGGGAGTACCACGCGAACATGAGTACCACCTCTCTATGTAGTTACTCTCTTTGAGGTGACCTGGTCCTCCTTGTTCGCCCTGCCTCTTGATGCAAGTTGATGCATGTGCTGTGATACCAACGGGAAGTCCATGGAGATGAAAGACTAGAACTTGAGGAGGGGGTGAGGGGGCCTCCCCGGGGCACCTGATGAGTAATGGGAAACCCCAGTTTGTGCACCTTAGGCACCCAGGGAATCTCAAGGCAGATTTTGGTGATGACCACTCTCCCTCCTGAATTTGTCCTTCTAAATAGTCTTTCTAAGTCTTCATGGGTGAAGATTCTGGAGCAACTTTGTACCTGAAAGAAGAATAATGGAAGTCAGGTGGCTGTTTCTCATAATCATATCTCATTTAGCCCTAGGAAGGGGCCATCCTATGAGGCAGATGTATTATTCCCCTGTGTACTGGACTGAACAGTGACCCCCAAATTCATGTCTACCTGGAGCCTGTGAATGTGACCCCACTTGGGAGTAGGATCTTTGCAGATGTAATCAGTTAAAATGAGGTCATACTGCCTGCCAATGACCCAAACAAGAAATCCTGGAGACCCCACCTTCAATCAGCTGCAGGTGCTATCAGCCCCCTCCCCCAATTCTTCTTGCTTTCTTTCCTGTGCCCACCACCAATGCCTTGGTTCCAGGCTTCATTCATTCAAGACCATTGTGATAACTTTCTAATGGTCTCTGCTTCATCTGGCCTCTCCCCCCTCAAACCCACCCTAATCAAATCAGGGTCCCTGAACAACCCTGACCATGGCCCTCCTCTGCTCAAAGCTTGAAGCTGCTCTCACGGGCCGCACAGAGGACATCCAGATTCTCCTCCATTCATTCTCAAGTCTTGCATGATCTGGCTCCAATATACCCCTCCAGCCTCAACCTTTCTTTGCCCCTTCACTTGTCTTAAGCCAACCTGTATCCAAATGACTACTCTTGTTCTTTCCCATACTTCCCAGTCTTTGCCAGTTTCAAAGTGTCACTCTTCCGTTTATTAGTTGGGTGCCCTTCCCAGTGTTGTTATGAGGACCGCATGTATCCCATGGTCTCCACTATTAATATCCCTCTCCTGATTTCTTTCCTTTCTCCTCCTGTGAAGGAATCACGACGGGCTTTGGAGTAAGACAGTCCCAGACTCACATCTTTGTGCCTTATTCACAGTGGGAATATGGCAAGCTGCTTTATCTCCCTGAGCCACAGTTTCCTCATACATCTGTTTCTTCAGTGAGTTGTGGAGATTAAATTAGACCACATGTGTGAGGTGCCCAGCACAGGGAAGGCACAAAGGCAGTGGGGACTCATCTGGTTCCCCACGGACTCAGGAGTGCAGGCGTGGCACAGAAGTCACCATATTGATATCAAGACCAGGTGCGGAGTCTGGAGACCTGGGGCAGGGGGTGGGAGGCTGGCATTCTCAAGGTCCAGAAGGATAATAGCAAGAAGCAAGCACAGAGCCAATGTTGGAGGGTGAGGCCAAGAACACACAGAGCTGGCTCACCAAGGCCGCGCTGGGTACCAAGCTTCTCTGCCTGATGGTCGACCCCATAGTAGAGGACAGAGACACAAGATAAAATCTGTCCCTGCCCTCCAGGCTCCTCCAGCTCGGCCAGGCACACTTTCTGCGCCATGTGAGTGGGATGGGACATGGAGGCCAAAGACTTAATTAAGTTCCAGCTGCAGCTGTTCAGTGACCCAGTGGGCTGTCTTGGGCAAGACTGTGCTCTCCGTGGGCCTTGGTTTCCTCATCTGTAAAATGACAGGGCAAGAGAGGAGAGTCTCCAAGATTCTCTACTGCAGAAGGGACACTGAGATGGAAGTTAATCTCTGCCCATTGATACAGCAGCAGAATTCTGAACAGATTCTAAACAAAGCCCAGAACTGCTGTGACCCTTTCTGCAGAGCCCCCTGCTCCAGGGCAGGCCTGTTGTCACCTACCCTGCTACCTTGTGGAAACTAACAAGGGCTGGGATGGCCTCCCTGGGGCTCCTAAGGGAGGTGCTGCTGCCTGGTGGCTCTGACAGCAGGGGGTGTGGGGGAGCGGCAGGGGCAAGACTGGGATGACAGCCGCATCTGCCCTACCCGTGTTTTCTTATTTGTTCCCAACAGGAAATCGATGGTGTCAGAAACTGTGGGATAACTCTGCAGCCCCAATCAATAGACCCTGATTAATTCAGTCACGGCTGTTGGGTAAATTTGCTGCATCATAATTAGAATTATTAATTAAAAATAGGAAATCGATTGACACAAATTAAGCAAAGGAGGAGTCAGTTGGGCCACTTTGACATTGCTTGGGCAGGTGCTTGAGGACTCTCCATGCTGGGCTCTAGCTTCAGGGTCCCACATCTCAGGGGGGTCGCACTGTGGGAGTTCAGCCTCCAGGCAGCAGCTAACCAGGGAGCAGAGACAGCCCCTAACCCTCGACATGCCAGGGCCAGAGACCCCCCCCCCCAGGAGCATCTCCCCCATACCCTGATTTTTTAACATTGAGAAACAGAATTTGGGGAGAAAGAAATCTATATTTCTCCTCATTATTTTGCATTCTCTGTTCATATGCATACATTTTATGATCATAATGTGTACATACGGTATGTGATAGTATGTTCTTTTTTTCTGTCAACAGCATGGCATAATCACGCTTTAATTTGCCACGTAATTGTCATTTGGAAGGGCTGCATAATATTCCATGGATGTACTAGAATTTGCCTAGTCCACTCCTTATGTTTAATAATAATAACACTAGGTCAATTCACCAGAGGTCTATTCTCACAGCTTGCATTCCGGGCTTTACCTGCATTGCTTTATCCTCACCACAATCCTATGAATTATTTAAAAAAAAATTTTTTTAATATTTATTTATTTTCGAGAGAGAGAGAGACAGAGTGTGAGTGGGGGAGGGGCAGAGAGAGGGAGACACAGAATCCGAAGCAGGCACCAGGCCCTGAGCTGTCCACACAGAGCTCGACGCAGGGCTCGAACCCACAAACCGCGAGACCGTGACCTGAGCCAAAGGCAGACACTTAACCGACTGAGCCACCCAGGCGCCCCTCCTGTGAACTATTATTATCCCTTTTTTATAGACGAGGAAACAGAGGAGTTAAGAGACTTGTCCAAGTGACTTGCAAAATGTCACACGAGGCTTGTTGGAGGTGGAGGTTTCTTACAAGAAACCAGGAGTTTTTTTCGCACAGTGCTGTCTGCCTCCAGGTTCTCTATGTTCACATAAGCAGCCTCTCACATCTTTTATCTCCTGCAGATGTCATTTTTACAGACAAGGAAACTGAGTTCTGAAGTGATTTGGTCCGAGTCCCCCAGCTGGGCAATGGCATGTCCAGTAAGCGAGGAGGACTCCCTCCTCCTTCCACTCCCCCCACTCCATCCTATACTTCCTTCCTCCTCATTCTCACCCCTTGGGGTCTTCTAAAATCTTATGGTGGCCACATTTGGTCAGAGCAATCCCTGAGGACATCTGTGCTGATGCAGCGTCTGAAGCCACTGGAAGGACAGACAGGAAGGTTCCTGCAGCACCTGGGCATTTCTATACCAGCTATGAGAAAGGCACCACATGTGGCTGCTCCTGCCAGCTCCCTTTAAGCACCCCCACAGCCCCACACCATGCCATATAGAGCTGCTGGGGACCCCAGCACTCTAGCTGGGGGATTCCTCCTTCCACCTTCCACCCCACCCCCATTGCCACATCTAATGGCTCCCCACCTGACCGTGTGTATCCTTAAAAATGGTTTCCTTGACTTTTGTTCCACTGAGACACAGTGACATATGCTGTTCCCATGGGCCGGGGCCAGATAAGCTGGCCGTGGGTACGGACAATCTCAGTGGCTCCCACCCTCTCCCATTTAAGAACGTAACGTGAGTAATATAGAGCGAGGTTGTCGTGCACTTACAACCTTGACACTTCTGTTACTTAGTCTGAAAAATAAATTATTCACCAGTTTTGTACATTAGTAGCAAATCAGTTGTGACAAACCTCACACTCTGTTGATTTGTCATGTGCGACACAACGGTAAGAACAGCTAGTCTAAGATACACAGATTATTCTTCACCGGTACCGAAAATTATCCTCTAAAATACCTGCAGCTTTGGGCAGTCTTTCAAGGCTTCCCCCACCCCAGCCCACTTTGTTTAGAAGACCAGATATGATCCAGCATTTTCACTCACTAGATTCTGCTCATCAATCCCACTCTCTGCTTCTGAAATGCCCATACTCTGTCACTTTCTTTCACTGTGATGTCTCTCCTCCCTAGACAGAATCACTGGGTTTTAAGTCACAGATGTCAGCTAGGTCACTGGGTCTTGACTCAAAGCCTCACAGCCCAGTTCATATCTTTACTCCTTTCTCTGACCCTTTCTTCCCATCCCCATAATCTGCAGTCACCCAGCCCCTAGGAAGGGACCCCCAAGGACACTCCCCCCTCTTGGAATGAAGTGCATGGCCCACCATGTCTCCCAAGAAATACCATTAAGGGACTGGTCTTCCTTCTAAACTGGTAATTTACTGCACTTGTGTGCCATAAAAAAAGTTAGTTTGAAGTGTTCTCTAACCAACTTAATTACCACGAGCCTCCTTCTGAAGATCGTTCCAGCTAGTTGAATATTAATCTGCAATTCAGAGAGTCCCCAGGCACAGATTGCAAGATCTCGTACACGCAAGTAATTAAGACCATAAGTAGACAGACTCCAAAGAACCAGAAATTTTCTCCCAGAACGCAAGAGCAAAAAGCTCTTATGAACTTCAGGTTACATTGCTGTCCTTTTCATTAGCCTCCCAACTCACCTGGCAGGCCAGGCTGGGACAGGAATTCAGGTTTTGTTATTCCATGGGTTCTGGAACAGGCAATATTCTTAGGTAGAGGCAGCATGATTTAGTAGAAAGAGCACTGGACTTGGAGTCCAGGGATCTGGTTTATGGCCCCTGTGACTCTTTTACCTTGGGCAAGTCTCTGTCCCTCCCTGAATAAGAGCATCCTGATCTATAAAAGGAGGGAGTTTGGGGCACCTGGGTGGCTCATCCTGTTAAGTGTCTGACTTTTGATTTTGGCTCAGGTCATGATCTCACAGTTTTATGAGTTTTAGCCCCACGCTGGGCTCTGCCCGCTGACTGTGCAGAGCCTACTTGGGATCCTCTGTCTCCTCTCTCTGCCCCTCCCCTACTCACACTCTCTCTGTCTCAAAATAACTAACTTTATAAAGAAAAGAAAAAAGAAGGGAGTTATACCATACTGTAAGTCCTGTGGGTCAGGAATCGTGTGTGTGTGTGTGTGTGTCTATGTGTGACTATATTTTCCTAAGATTGTCCCAAGTATGGGCTTGGCTCTTACTTGATGCTGAACTTTGCATATGCCTCATGCTAATAATGCCACATGTCAATTCTACCATTAGTGTGAGGAGCTAGCCAGGGCTGGCAGAATCCCTGGTGACTCACCTGTGCCGACCTATGAGTCTTCCTAACTTAACTCACTCAGTGCTGGCACCATGGACCCCTCAGCCCCAGGCAGGTCAGCAGTGTGAAGCCACATGAATCAGAACATGAATGAGGCTTAACTGATAGCGCCTGAGCCAAGACAGCAAGAATTCAATCCGGGATAGTAGGAGGGTTGTAGTGAAATGCAGCCCCTGGGGTGAAGGAGAATGAGGCGTTTGTGTTTGCTCCTAAGGTTGAATCAGCAGGCTCAAGGTCCCCCGCTTCCCTGGAAAAGCATGAAGGTCCCTTTCCCATTGTGTGTGCACATGTACAGATCCTACTTTCTTGAACACTGGCAAGGCTGCCAGTGGGGAGCTGTCCTTGGCTCTCTCCCAGCCCTGGAGCCCACCTCTCTGTGCTTACCATTCTGGCCTTTAGAAAGGACTTTTATATACAGGTTACTTAATGTCATTCAGATATCTTATTCATGGAATATAGACTGGAACAAAAAGCAGAGTGACAACAGCAATTTATTTTCCTGTCGAGGATGCCAGCAGTGGGGAGGAAGCCAGGCCAGAACCAGAGAGCTCAGCAGAACACCAAGATTTTGAATTCAAAACCCAGTCTCTGGGGCCCACTGTGTCTAAATCATGCCCGCTTTGGGGTTTGACCACAGGTGGAGGAGAGAAGGGACTGAGATGCTTGGCCCTTTCAATCAGAGAATGAAATGGAAATGAAAGTTGTTGGCTTAGCTCCCTCAGAGAACTCTAGGCCAGCATTGCTTTAGCTCTGTGGGCTCAGAGAACTCAGGGAGAAGCCCAGCGCTTGAGTATGTTGTATGTTGTAGCTGGCAGGGACCAACTCCCATCCTTCACTTTAGAGATGTGGAAGCTGAGGTCATGTGGTTGAGTAGGGTAGAGCAGAAACTGGAAACCCATCTCTTGACTTTCAGCTCAGCATGTCTCCTCTGCCCCATCTTCCTCCCCCTTCCCACTTCTCACAATGATAACAAAATGCCAGTGGTTGTGTGATTCTTCTCCTCATTCTTATCCAGCTCATAAGGTCAAGCCCTGTTGTCTCCATTTTATAGGTGATTAATACAGAGGCCCCCAAAGGATGAATACGAACCATCATACAGTGCTACAGGTTAGCAAGCTCTTTGTCATCCAAGACTTCATTTTACTATTATAACCATCCTTGTGGGTAGGCTTCAATATACCCATTTTCCACCAGACGAAACTGAGGGTTGGAGAAGTGAAATGACTTTCCCAAGGTGACACAGCTAGTCAGTGGGTACATTGGACTTGAGTCCAGCTGCTTTCCACTATGTGAATAGGTTAATGGCAGAGAGCCAGGACTAGAATGTGGGCCCTGACATTCCGACCTCAAACCCTTTTTGTTGTCCCAGGAGGACCCCATTTCCCTACCCATTGAGGCTGCCCCTCAGCTCAGTCAGTACAAATAACACCACATCACTTAGAGATGCTTCACTACCCACCTCCACTCTAAAATTCTGTGATGCTTGCAAATGTCACCAGACACTATCTGAAAAGGTTTTCATTTACCCACAGGGAAACCAACTGGACAGTTTTTCTCTAAACTTCCTCAAGAGTTTTCTCAGCTTAACTCAACCCCCAACACTCACTGCCTTCCCGCCCTGAGGGATAGTTTCACTTCATACTTATTGGAGCAGGAATCATAATATTATTGCCAATTAATAATTATATGGCACTTAAGTGTTTTCACAAGCAAGCATGTTTTCAAGCATTTTATCAGCTGGTGCAATTATCTCCACTTGACAGATAAAGAATCAGAAGCTCACTATAGTGAAGGGATTCGCTGTGGGTCACACAGCCTATCAGTGGCTGATCTAGAACTTATCCCCAAACATTCTGGTTCCCAGTTCTGTGCTGTTCCGTATAAGGCTGGGAAAGAACAAGCAACCGCCAGCAGTAGCTGGGGATCAGAGAAGAAATTTCAGGAAAGCAAATACCAGAAACCCCTTTAAGAAGGGCTTATCCTTGGGGCGCCTGGGTGGCTCAGTCAGTTAAGCATCTCACTCTTGATTTTGGCTCAGGTCATGATCTCACGGTTCGTGAGTTCAAACCCCATATTGGTGTTCCATGTGAGAGCACTGAGCCTGCTTGGAATTCTCTCCCTCTCTCTCTGCCCCTCTTCTGCTCATGCATACTTTCTCTTTCTCTCAAAATAAATAAATAAACTTAAAAAAAAAAGAAGGGCTTTTCCCTGTCATTTTGGTCACCAGAATGTCCTGGAAATTGAAGCATTAGTTTGTATCTTAGAGTGACAAGAATGAAAGGAATTGTTCTCATTTCCATGGTCTGTGTTCAGAAGTTTACTGGTGTGGGATTCAGCACCAAGGACAGCACCTCTGCTGGCCCTGTAAGAACAGAGAATTAGAACGAAGAGTCTTCTGAGGTCACAGAGACCAACCTTCACCCATCATACAAACCACTTCCATAATATGTACAGCGCATCTGACCTCTGCTTGAATATCTCCTGCAGTACGGGATCTTACCACTCCCAAATTCAGTCTTTTCCACTGATATATGGTTTGCCCTTGGAGATGGTGCCTCCTATTGACATGGTAGAAGTCAGGCAAATAGATGGTTACTGCTGAGAAGATCACAAAATTGTTTTTTAAATTGTTAAACATTTGTGACATAGAAAAAAATAGAGAAAATAATATGAAAATCACCCACCACCCAGACTGAAAAAAAAATTAAGATTCACTGTATTTGTGTCGTATCTTTTTTAAAAGTTTTTTTTTAATGTTTATTTTTGAGAGAGAGTGAGTGGGGGAGGAGCAGAGAGAGAGGGAGACAGAATCTGAAGTAGGCTCCAGGCTCTCAGGAATCAGTACAGAGCCTGATGCGGGGCTCAAACTCATGAACCATGAGATCATGACCTGAGCTGAAGTCAGACGCTTACTGACTGAGCCACCCAGGCGCCCCTATGTCATATCTTTTTTAAAGAAAGAAAATGTTACAAAAATATTTGAAGCCCCCTTTGTGCCCTGTCTGAGTGAATTCTTCTCCACCCCTCTGTCTTCAGTGGTTAAGTTAGATCAGAGCCAAAATCGTTCCTGGAGACCTCCTTCTCCAACACCTCATTTAGCAGGTAAGGGAACCAAGACTTGGAGGGAAGTCTCTTTTTTTTTTTTTAATTTTAAGTTTGTTTATTTGTTTATTTTGAGAGAGACAGAGATGGTGTGAACAGGGGAGGGGCAGGGAGAGAAGGAGAGAGAGAGAATCCCAAGCAGCCTCCGTCAGTGAAGAGCCCAACACGGGTCTCAAACTCATGAAACCGTGAGATAATGACCTGAGCTGAAACCAAGAGTCAGACCTGACTGAGCCACCCAGGCACCCAGGAAGTCTTGACTTAAGATCTCAGTGGCAGCCCTAAGCCCTTTCATGGCCACCATCTTCCCTTTAATTTCATCCTAGTCTTTGCCGTGAGGTGAAACATGGATTAGTATATCCATTTTACAGGTCTTGGTGTCGTCCATCTGCCTTTTTAGCTCTCCACCTCAACTCAAAGATATCAAGTCACCCTCTGTTGTATATGGAAATATCAGAGAAATCATAGTTGGAAGCATTTCTTGTCTCACACACTGTGTTCCCTATGAGAAATTTGAGTCATAGTAAAGACAACTGAATAACAAGGGAAATCAAATCAACTTGCCTTATGGGGGTTTAGAATGGGTTTGCGTGGAGCAGGACTCTGGGGCAGGGGGAATAGCTTCAGCAAAGTTGAGGCGTACAAAGGCAGACTCTGCTGGGAACCTGAGTGGGAAGGGGTTGGGCAGTGGAAAGACTGGGCCTGGGTGTGGAGGACTTTGAATGCCAGGCCCCCATGCATCTGGACTTGAGCTTCAGATCACTGTGGAGCCATGGAAGGGCTCTACACAGGGCAGTCACCTCACCATATTGGACGTTTAGGAAGGTTACTCTGGAAGTTAGGCAGAGGTGGGATGGAGGAAGACGCTACAAGTTGGCCACTGGTTTGGACCCTTGTTACAATAATCTGTAGCCACCTGATGTTTCTCTTTCTCCTGGTGCTTTTGTGTTATTTGGCAGGTAACAGGCAACTCTGAGGCTCTGATGGCTTATCCTGGGCCAGCTTTACCTCCCACCCTCACTTCAGTCATTCCCAGGGATAGAAAATTTGTCTTCGTGAAACATGAGCCGAACATGGTAAATAAGGGAAACCACCATAACCCACTCTTAAATGGCAGGGAAAAGAACAAAGGGGACTGTTTTACACTCTTCATTTCTAACTCACATCTGTGGTTCAGCTCCAGTTCTGTTGAAGAAGCAGCCCAGGGCCTCTGAAGACCTGCTTCAGGCTCAGCATTGTTCCTAGTTTACCATGTGACCTTGGACAAATGACTTTCCTTTTCTGGGCCTCTGATTCTGCACCTGTGAAAGGGGTGCACTGGACTAGCTCATTGTGAAGGTGTTTGCCATGCTCATAATTTGTAATTACATCCTCCTCCTCTCTTCTTGAGAATCGTCTGTGGGATTCTTAACTCGGAAGCCTGCAAATAGTCTACTCAGCCCTGATCCTTCATAATCATAACTTCTATAATTTATTCTCCATTTATCATGTGCTTGGCACTGTGCTAAGTCCTATGTAATCACATTTAATTACTACAACTACTCTACTAGGTAGGTGCTGTTATTACTTTCATTTTATAGATGAGGGAGATCGAGATACAGAACATTTTAGTAACTTGCCCAAGGTCACCCTATAGAACCAGAACTTGAACCCAAGTCTGTTAGTCTCACAGCCATGCTCTGAATTCCTATGCCTTAACGCCCAGCCCCAAGCTTAGATCCAGGCCAGTCCCCATAGTAGTGCCTTCCAAGTTCTCCTTGGTCCACATCAAACCACGAGAGAAACACTTGTCTGGGAGTCTCCTAGGCTTTGTGAGTGACCAAACCCTGCCCTTCCCCCACCTGGGGGCTCTGCTGAGGAGCTTGTCTTCTGTTTGCTCATCTTAATAAGATAGTTCTCTCTCTAGAGCCTGAGTGATGACAGGTAGCCAGCTAGAACTAACTACAGTGTTAACTTTGCCTTGAAATCCTCCGCAAGCTCCCCAGCTGGAGACAGCCTGAGCCATGAGCTCATTAAGCAACAGAAGCCTGTCTCCCTACAACCTAGATGCAGGCAAGAAAACCCGTAATAGACCTGCTTTTACACTGAGTTGAAAAGAGCTGCGCTCACCCAATCCCCAGCAACTTGCTTTCAGCCCCGAATGCACTCTCCCCTCCCAGTATTCAATTAGCTGCCAATTAGACATCAGGGTTCCCCAGCCCCCTGCCAGCTCCTGACCGGAACAGGAGAGGACCACAGAGCTCTCAGCCCAGGTTCAAAGGCATTTTGATTGTGCGCCTGAGTTTATCCCATCCCTTCACTTGGGCCTGGCTTCCTTTGAAAGTGAGATGTTTTAAAAGGAAAAGGAAAGAAAACCTCCACATGCTGGGGATGCCCACTGGGACCCCCTTTGGTTCAAACATCCAGTTCAGAGGGCTTCCTGACTACCCTCCCACACATCTCCCAGCACATCCTGGCCTCGGGTAGCCTCACACTAGTCCTCCCACCCCACCCTTTTGGATCCCAACCATGGCAGGAAGGGAGATGAGAGAGAAAGATGGGTAAGGCAGGGGAAAATTGGGTGAGAGTGTGGAGAGAGGTAGCAAAGATGGAAATCAAGACAGGTAGAGAGAGGTAGAGGGATATCAGGACAGCTGCTGAGCCTATCCTAGAGGGACACTGAGATACAGAATGAGGGCCACCTTTGCTGTCTTTCAGTTTCCAGGGTATTTGGTCCCTTCTCTTATGAGCTCTCTGAGGCCAAATTTCTGACCCCAAGCCCCAACTCTAACCCTGACAAAGGTAGAGAAACTAGATGCTCCTACTAGCTCTCCTACCCTGTGGTCTCCCTACATGCCGACTACCCTCACCCTCCACATTCCTGCCTCCGAGTCCTTGCCTGTGCTGTTCTTTCAAACCTCCTGACTCTTCTCCCTGATGCCTGAGTCCACTCTTCCTCCCGGAAAAGCAAGTCCCTCATTCTCCTGAAAGCCTTCCCAGCCCTGGAGACCACTCCTTTTCTGCACCTTATATTTGTAGTGTGCCTTCACTCTGCCTGGGTCTTAGCTCCTCGGCTTTTAATGAAATTCCTCCTTTGTCTTTTTTTCTAAGTTTATTTATTTATTTTGAGAGAGAATCCCAAGCGGGCTCCATGCTGTCAGGAGCCCATCCTTTGTCTTTTTCATGTGTCATTGTCCCACCCCTATCCCCATCCAGGTCTTGAGGGTCCCAGGGCAGGAGCCCTGGCCAGCTTTTTATCCCCAGCCCCTCTAGCCATGTCTTAGGTAGATTTGTTGATGAATTAGTCATTGAATCGATAAACATGAATATTGAGAGCCTAATGTGTACCAGACAGTGCTTTAGGCATGGTGCACACTGCAGGGAGCAAAACAGACTTGGTCCCTCGCAACAGATGCTCCTGATTCCCCAGACTGCTCAGGGTGCATTTCCCACACCAGAGGGTGCCTGTGACAAACTTCCATGAGCGGAGGTGCCAGAGAGCAAATGCCCATCCCAACAGCCTCAACCAGCACCAGGACCAGGAGGTTAATGGACAAACACCCTGCCCTGCCTTCGTTGCTTCTTGGTTGGGGTCCTCTAAGCCCTGTTCTCCGTCGCCTCCCAGAGGTGCTGGTGGCACTTCATCTCCGCCACCCCCCCCCCCCGCCCCTTCCCCATGGAATCACCTCAGGGTCTGCTTCTGGGGAACCTCCAACCAAGTCCTTTCCCAGAGGAGTTTTCAGCCAGGCGATGACAATAATGACCCATTATTAATGACCCTAATAATTCAGCTACCTAATGAGTTTGCCCTTGCACATAGCATGATGCCTTGATCACTGGCTTTGTTTATGCATTTATTTATCTCCACGTTTTCTCAAAGGGTTTGTTGAGTAGTATCGAGCATCTCCTATTTGTGAGTCTTGAATAAGGTATGTCTGCACCATATCCTGGACACAGCCCTCTAAGGCATGGATGAGCCCCTTTCTATAGTGAAGATGAGGAAGCCCAGCTTCAAGGAATAACATAGCTTGTCTGACATGGCACAGGTGAGAAGAGGGAACAGTGGGATTTGAACCAGCTCTGTAGGATTCCGAAGTCCAGGGGCCTGATGGGTAAGCACCCACCTCAATGTGAGGCAAATAAGCAGTAAACACAATGAATTTAGAATGAGGTGGAGAGTAGGAAGTTTCCCAGAAACCTTCTCTAGGGAGGAGCATTTAATTGGAGCCTTAATGGATAAGAGAGTTTCAGGAGGTGAAGAAGCCCCTCCCTGTGTGGGGTCTGCAGGGCCTGAGGAAGTGACTATCGTGTGGAGGACAAGTTTAGGTGCTCTGGAGGAGACTGAGCACCCCCCAAGACAGAATGAGGGGTGCTAAGGACCTGAGACACTTTTGCTAAGTTAAGCTCATTAGATTCTCTCTCAAGTCCCAGGCCCCTAGGAGCTCAAGGGATGTTCCAGAAGCATAGAATGTGGATGTCCTGCTTAATGAAGCTTCTTGCTGCTGCCTGCTGTGGGCCACGCCTGTGGTCATCAGAAATCCTAAGGGTCATTAACCCCGTCTCCTTTGCTCATGTGCTGGCCATGTTCCTTGCCAGACAGCTGACTGGGAAATCAGCTCCCAGAGTGGCCCTGTCCTCTCCTGCAACCCTGGGCCTCCTCCTCACGGTCCTCAGCTGCACGGGGGGACCCATCCCGAACCCCCCTCTCCAACTTCTGGCAAACACAGCACCCGCAGTTAGTGATGGGTGAGACACGCTTCGGGAGTCCCTGCTTGGCACCCAGAGATATAAATAACAATAAGGGGAACTATATTTAGCACGGCCTCCGCCCCTCCTGGGGGAAAAGGGGGATATAATTTATGAGATCTCAGCTTGTGTACAACTGTCAGCACATTTTCTGAATCACCTGGATGCGAATGTACTGAGCTGCCCTGACCGATTCTCCTCCCTATTCTTCCCCCTCCCCAGCTGTCTCCTGCCTGGCACAGGGGTGGGTGGGTGGGGCATCTCATTGGCAACAGGCAGTGCTCTGAGCAAATCTCTCTTTCCCCCTCTCCCTCTTCCCCGCCCTCTCCCTCTCCCGCTTCCCCTCCCCCCTCCCCCTCCCTCCCTTTCCCTTCTAAGCAGGGAAAGTCCTAGCCTACCCAGGATGATAATGGGATGCAAAGGGACCATGTCCCTCCTGGTCCAGGGTTGTGATTCCTGCTCACAGGGAAGTCCTGCTTTATTACTTCATTGAGTCATGATAGAACGCTTCAGGAGTTTCCCATTGTTCTTAAAATCCCAGCTCCCTGCCATGGCCATATGTGACCTGGCCCCCTTGACCTCACCTAGAGCCCTTTCCCTCTATGATTGCTCTCATGGTGTCCCAGCTGTGCAGCACCCCCATCGGTGCATTGACTCTGCCCAGCCTTTCCCCACCTCAGGACATTTGTCCACACTCTTGCTTTTACCTGGAAGGCTTTTACCTCCTGTTCCTCCCGCAACTGCCTCCTTCCCATCTTTCAGCTCTCCGCATAAATGACACCTCCTCAGAGAGGCCTTCTTTGATCTCCCAACTGAAAGGAAGCCCCTCCCTTTGTTTACCATCAAGCCCTTATTTGGACCTTCATACCCTTACTGCAGCTTATTATTAATCCATTCACTTGTTCAGCAAGTATTTATTGAGCATGTACCATAGATCAGACACTGTTCTAGGAACTGGGGATACAACAGTCAATAAGACAAAGCCCTGCCCTCATGAGGCTGACATTCTGGAGAGAGTCCCAGATAATTAAAAAAAGAAGAAAATAAATATATGATGCAGTGATTATATAATATCAGATCAAATAAGTCCTAGAAAAAAAGAGAAAGCCAAGGCAGTTGGGGAGAGAGCTTAGATATGAGGAAGTGCCATTTGAGCAAAGGCCAAAACAGAGGCCTTATTTGCTTATTGTCTGTCTATGCTGCTGGACCGGCAACTCTGGGAAGGTTCTATGGGTGTTCTGTTCCCCACTTGATCCCCAGTGTCTGGCACGTAGTAGGCATTCGATAAAGTTTTATGGGGTGAATGAACAAATGGATGGCTCACCAGACCTACTGCAGCACAAGTGTCTTTTCCTGCTTTCATCCTTAGAGATCCCAGGAGCAGCCAGTCCCTGTCCTTGGTTATAGCTCTCAATAGACGGGAAGGCCATTTGTCATTTGCCCTCAGGCCTCCTCTCTCCAGGGAAACCAGAGGTCCTTGCCCAGCGGTGATGGATAGAGTGTCCTCTGACTGGCAGGCCCAACTGGGAGCTGCCCTCAGTCTTTCCCTATAACAGGGACAAATGGACCATGACACAAATGACATAAATACCAAGACAGGGGTGGGCAGGAGACTCCAAACATCAAAGAGCCATGGCTTGCTGCTGATAGGTAGGCTGTGTTAAATGACCCCACTAGGGAAGCATTGCTGGGGAGAATGGCTGGGTGGGATTGGAGCCTGAAGACCTGGAGTCTTGAATTCTCCTGCTAACTAGACCAGTGGCCTTGGGCAAGCTGCTTCACTTCTGGGACTCAGTTAATCCATCTGAGCAATGGGAATGCCAATCTTTGCTTTGATGACCTATAAGCATAGAGGTAATTTGGAAGGTCAAAAGTATACAGATAAACAGGGTTATTCCAAACAGCAAATTAGTTGCACAGAGACTTGGAAGAATGGTTGTATAAAGGGAGGCAAACCTCCATTCGTTGTTCTTGTTTTGAAAATTCTATTTATGCCTGTAATCCAGTGAGTGTCCATGGGCGGAAATTCAGAGCACAGACCTGTGCTCCAAGATTCAACACTTTACTTCCTCCCTTGGGTTTGCTGCTGTCCACGTTCCTGGGTCTTTGTCTCTTATAGTTCCTCGAGGTGACTCAGAGAGCTCAGCATGCCTGAAATGGAAGGAATCTTGGGGATCATCTAGTTCTCCTCTCTTGATTTTACAATGGGGAACATAGAGGTCCAAAGAGGAGATGTGATCTGCCTAAAGCCACACAGAATCTCAGCAGAGGGGCCTGGACTGGAACGTGGTGTCCATCACTCCCAGATGGGGCCAGAGACAGGAAAGGATTGGAGAGTAGCACTTCCTCACAACTGTGGCAACATCTGGACGCTCTGCTTCCGCAGGGTATCGTCTTTCTGTCTCTGTTTCCTTATCTGAAAATGGAGTTTAAACAAGATACTAATTGCAGAGAGCTCAGACAGTGCTTCACCTGCAACAGGGCTCGCTGCATGTTGGGTAGAACAGCATGGGTGTTCTGTTCCCCATGATAGAACAGCAGGCACCAATGCAACCACGCGGCCTTTCTGATCAGTGGCTGTTAGTATTCTCGGTGTCCTCCTTGGTTACCTTCATCATTCCCAAGTTCCTGGTTTTTTTAGGCAGCTCCACAGCCTCTTGGGGTCCACAGGACTTCCCAAAGGAGATGGAAAGGACAGAAATCTTACGCATCCGGGTCTCCAGTAAAGCCAGCTTAACCCTGCCGTGGTTTGCTCGTCATCCGTCCTGTAAGCTGTGTGCTGGCCCAGTGCCACTCAGGGTGGTCCAGGAATTGTTACTGAAATAAGTAAGAATTGCAGTGAGTAAGAAACTGAGAGTAAGTGTTTGAAAACGTATAGCACTGTTGACATCGCTGTGACAGCCAGGCCCATGGTTGATGGACAGCTCTGCTGAACAGGGCATAGTCTGAGTGCTGTCACGGTGAGTGCCTACGGTACGGTACAAGTCATGCTCAGTAAGGCCCATGCGTCTCTGATGGATTGGAAAACTGATAAAACAAAGCAAACAAAGCTGGTCCTTCCCTTTGAGAAGCAGTGGTCTGGTCTTCCTTCAATGAAACAAACTCGTCAGCCTGCTTCTCAGGGCCTCTGCTGTCAGGGCTATGTTCACCTGTGCTTTCCAGATGGCTCTCTACCCTGAAGTCTCCTTCCCTTGGCCTTTGCTGTCCTTCTAGGTCCTAAATCAGATCCCACTTCTTCCATGAGGCCTTCCTGGGCAGGTTAACCCCTCCCCAGCCACACACCCAAGCCTCCCAACTGTGCTGTCCCCTCCAGCAAGTGCTACAGCCTGTGAACCTGACTTTGATCACTCCGTGGACCCTGGGGATGGACCAGGCCCTTTGTAAGCCCCCACCCCCCACCCCCGGCTAGAGCTTACATCTAACTAGTTTTCGATAAATGTCAGCCCAGCTAATGCAAAGCACAGGGTAAACCAGTCAGCCCTAGGTACTATCTTTTCCAGAAGAAAAAGTGGCTCAGATGTGAATCTTTTTCACTAGAATGATTGCGGTGTAATCCCTGCAGGACAGTTAGAGGAGCCAGGGTGTCTGCTGGTGAAAACAGCCTTCCTCCAGGCCTCTGGGTGTGCCATTACCTCCCAGGATGAGTAGCTGGGGTGGAGGTTTCTAGTCCGTCCTGCCTCTGGCCCACAGCCTTCTGACTTTCAACATGTCTCTCCAGGCTGCCCGGGCCCAGACTACCTCAATTTGCTTTACCTCTCCCTGGTGCCTGTGAACCGCTAATGAGCTACCTGAACAGCCCCAGTACATCCCCCCAGCCTCAATCTCTTCTCCCCCTTTCCACCTGATGAGAAAGACCCCCTTTCCCATCATGAATAGGGCAACAGGTGAGCCAGGCCTTGGTTCAAAAGTGGTTTGTGGGCCCACAAGGGAGCCAGGCCTCTGCGTGGCTTTTCCTGCCTCTCTTTCTGCTTCCTATGTATTCCCTGGGGTGGGGGTGGGGGTGGGGGCTGGCCACAGGGCCAGAAAGGAAGTTCCTTAAAGACAGAGACCTTGAGCACCACTCCGGCTGCTTCCCCGTGAGCATCCCTGGCTGCTCAGAAGTGAGCAGAAGAGCAAAAAGAAATTACTTGAGATTGCAGCAAGAAGTTTCTCAGACCTATGGAAGAACTTTCTGACCATGAGAGGAATTAAACACAGACTTTGCAAGGCAAAGAGGATCTTAGACCTTGGTTTTTTACCTCCCTTCACCAACCTTTAGCTTCTTAATCCTTTGTCCTTATAGGAAAACCCAGCAAGGCATTCAGCAGCTCTGAAGCTGTGGAAATAGAGGGTCCAGAGCCCTTTTCATGGCCCCAACCCCTACCCCACACATGCACACGGAGGACCCCTTTGGCCTCCGTGGGTCGCGGCTTGGCACCCACTCATCTGGACTGATCCTGTCTCTTTGCCAAGGGAGATGCTGAGGCCTGGAAGGGTGGTACCTTACTTACCCACTGTGATAGCCAGAGAGAGGCTCTGTCTACCAGCCCAGACTTCACTGTTTGGAGAAAATGGAATGACATGGAATGATGGGAAAATGGTAGACAGGGTCGTGGAATGAGTTCACTTCTCCTGGGAAACCAGCCTGGACCCCATTCCCGCTTTCCCGCTCCAACTGTGAGTTTGTTTCCCTCAGAGCCTGTACCTAGGGCTCCCATCCCACACGCTGGATCTTCACCAAATTCCCTTTGATCCCCAACAGCTCCCCTCCCATCCCCAGCCCAGATTTTCCTCAGAGCTTTGAAAACCAGATGAGGGGCGGGCCATGCTAGGGAGGGTGCAGGGCCAAAGCGGTGGTCCCCCAGCAGGTCTGTGGTGCCTTTGCCGGCTGCCTTTGAAAGCTCCTCCAAAGAGGTAATTCCTTTGTGCACAGACATGATTTATGAGGCTTTCTAGGCAAATTGTGGAGATAAATGGTCTTTGGGGCTGGGAAGCTTCAAAGGCAGTGATGCAGACAGATCAGAGGGAGCCAGGCAGCTAGGAGCTGGGCCTCATTAAAAGCCTGTGGAGGTGGAGCGGGGGGTAGGTTTTAAGTAGAGCTGAGGACAGACCAGCTCTGAGCTGCCCCTGGATCCATTTGGGGGCAGCCCCCAGCTTACCTCTCACCCTGGGCCTCGCTGACCCCATCGTGGAAATGGACGAGCCAGAAGTGCTGAAGTCACAGAGGTACATTTATCCCAGAGGGCGGGGAGGCAGGGCGGTGCGTGCATTCCAACTTGGGCTTTGGAAGAGAAGCGACTGGCATTGCCAGGACCCCATGGAGTCCACACCAGCCTCTCTGCTAAGCACGGCCTAGAGAGCTCACGTGGGTCCTGAGTCTCCCCCTTTCCCACCTGTCCCCAGTGACCTGGACAGCTCCCTGCCTCTCGGGTCTGAAGACCCGCTCTGTACAAGGCAGGCACAGGTGTAAAGGAACTCCAATGTCCCAGCTGTGCCGTGCCTCACATCAGATATTCTGGGGCCTTGAACTCAAGGCATTATTGTTAAATGTCCCCTTTCAAGAAATGGGGCAGGAGGTCACTCTGGCTGTGAGGTCGTGTGCTAGTCACCTAACCACGCCTAACCTTCATTCCATCCTCTGTAAAATGGGGATAATTATAGCTACCCTGAGGAGTTGTGGCTCGAAATGAACAAATTAGGCACTACAAACTACCTAATGCCTAGTTTTCTTTCTCATCACCCTGTCCACGTAATATGGTGGCATTCTGTATCCATAGCAGTCCCAGCGAAGCTGATAAATTTGACTTTTATACCTTCCCACCTCCTCTCTCCAAAAGCAGATACACACACATGCGCACACACACACACCCTTCCCAATCTGGCTCCCGGGTCTTCTAATTGCCTCCCAGATATTAACAGATAACTGGGATATTAATGTCTAATAATGTGTTGTGACTGACACACACTCCTACACAAACAAGGATGATGAGCATTCTTCTAGGGGATCCCTGCAGACCCTGAAGAGTGTAGGTCCTAACGGTGGGATGCCAGGCAGACTTGGTGACATCTTGGAGCAAGGACCCAGTCCTGGCTTCCAGATGCATCTATCCACAGAGAGATTCAGGGCCCTGGCAGAATGGAGTTACTGGGTCTCTCGACTCCCTCCTGGTGTTCTGATGGCATGATGATATCTGGTCGAAATGTGCTTGGTTGCCCAGAACTGTCATCGAGGCTGTGGTGTTGCAGATGAGGAAGGTAAATGGGCTGAAGTGACAGCCTTTGCTCGGGGCATTTTAACGTACCTTCTGGCTTCGTTCCCTCCTCCTGCCCGGCTACCTCAAGGCCCTTCTGGGTCTCCTGACCCCCGCCCTGACAGTGGGGCACCTTGCCCAGTTGTAGCTCCCCCAGCACAGCTCGCCCAGCATCTGCTAGTAACCCCATGTTCCAATGGGTCCATGTTTCCCATTTGCTTGTCTGCTTCTCCAACTAACTATGGGCTTCTAGAACATAGTAGGTGCTCAATGATTGTTTGACAAGCAATAAATGAGCCCAACTCCTCTCCCAAAAGCTAGTATGCTGGGGTGGTGAGAGCCCTAGATCGATATGGCCACAACTGGTTTCCAATCTAGCTCTTCACTGCATCAGCTGTGTGGGCACAGACAAGGCGCTCAGTCTCTCTGGTCCAGAGTTCCCTGACTGATAAAATGTGTTTAGAGATGACCTCTAAAGCCTAGTAGTAAGACAGGCAGACTCAGACTCTCAACTCTGCCTCTTGCAACCAGGGGTGATTTTGTCCTCCAGGGAACATTTGTCAATATGTGGAGACATTTTTGGTTGTCGCAATCGTGGAGGAGGGTCTGCTACTGGCATCCAGTGGGGAGAGGCCAGGGGTGCCGCTCAGCATCCTACAATGCACAGGACAGCCCCCACAGCAAAGAATTTTCTGGCTCAACATATCAATTGCGCCAAAGTTGATAAACCCCGGTTTAGTTATTTAATGTCTCGGAACCTCAGTTTTCTTAGTTGAGAAATGGGGTAATGATTCCACCTCACATGGTTTGCCTCCATCTTCTTTGGAACAAGGCAAGGAATAAATAAATGGCACCCGGTTAGAAGAGGAATCAGTGGAGTAACACAGGTGGGAAACCCAGCTGACCCATAGGTGTGCAGGGTGCAGTAGGTGTGCAGGGTGAGGGGGTTTTCCTGCATGTGTGTGTTTATCCGTCCGCTCCTGTGCCCCAGGAAACAAGCGTGATGTGGAGGTCCACTCTGCATCCCAGGCAGCCACTGTGAGTCCTGCCTCCCTTCAGAGGCTTAAGGGAGATACAGATAATGTGGTTAAATAACAGAGTAAGTAACAAGTGTAATAAATAGATCACTAAGAGCTAATGATACATCATTATAATCCTGTGCTGTCAGCATCTTCTGGCTTAGGGACTGTGTCAGGAGATTTGGGTTTTAATCTATGGCACCTTGGTCTATTAATATTTAATTCCAACAATCTAAGTAGTGGAAAGATAGGGAGCTGAGCGATGGCTCAGCTCAGAGCCTGGGTAACCACCTCGAATTTTTCTTGTCTACACAAGGACAAACACACCTCTCACCCCGGTCCCCTCTGGCCTCTTGCTCAAGTGGGGACATTTAGCAATGGAGCGTAGAACCACACAAAATCGAGGCTGGAAGAGACCCCAGAATTTACCCGCTGGTGTCTTTTAATGAGAGCATCACTGGCATTGGAGAGCATAGTTCTTCATTGTGTGGAACTGTCCCTGTCCCTGATCATCTGTGACAACCTAATTCCTCCCTCCCCCCTCCCATTTCCAGATGCCCTCTTGGGGAGGGTGACCTACTCCAAGCAAAAACCACTGATCCAAACATGTCATTCTACAGATGAGAAAGCACAGGCCCAGAGAGGGGAGGGGGCTGCCCAAGATTGCACAGCGCTGGCTGTGACTCAGCCTTGGTGGGCCCCCAAAATTGCAGCTCGGGCCCGAAAAGCGTGGAGGCGCTCAGCCTCCGAGAATTTGCCTGTGCTTTTATTAGGGCAAGTCAGTTGACAAATGGCCTCGCTCACTGGGAAGTCACTTTATTTATCAGCTGGAATGGTTTGGGGCTGCTCCAGCCCCATCTCTGCCTGTGTGCCCACTGCTTTGTAAACTCAGGAGCAATTCCATAATGTGTCAGCTCTCCCTACATCTTCTTGCGGTGGGCGGGGCCTGGGGGCCACGGGGGAGGTGCTCTGACTCTATCAAGCCTTCCCATTGCTAAATGGTGGGGGGTGTGGAGAGGCCTCGGCCCAGGCTCTCGTACAGGCCAGGGCAACTCAGGGTCAGTGGATCCCAGGTTTGTTTCTAACGCTTGACCTTCACTTCAGTGGCCAGTCTTCCTCCGTGCTGAGTCTCAGGATTCCCATCTGTGGAATGGGAAGAACCAAGCATCTGCTCCACTCCACCTCAGACCCAGCATCCTCCTGCCCATCTCTGAGAGGACCAGTGAGCACACAGGTCACCGGAAGGATGATAGTCCTTGCCAGCTGTGCTTTTAAAAGGATCTATGCTTGACCCCACCACCCCAGAATAATTCAAATGTCCAGGGGTGAAGCCCGGGCATGAGTGTCTTTTTTAAAACCTCCTGGGGTAATGCTAACGTGCAGCCAGGCTGAGAACCACTGGCTGAGGAAGCAAATCCTCAAAAGCAGCTGAGAGAGGGCTCTTCGGTCGCTGGAAAAGCCTTGTCAGCTGGCTGACGGTTCTTCCTGTGCCCAGCTCTGGGCTGGACACGGGGGGAGACTGTGCGCCTGTGGGGGGTGGGGTGGCTCAGGCAAGGGCACCCGCCCCCCAGCTCCCCCTGCAGCAATGCATGGACTCTCTAGGCTAAGGGAAGAGATTGGACACAAGGCACGTAAACCTGCTTGTATATGGCAGTGGTGACAAAAAACAATGGTCAGCCAAGTTATTGTTCCTAAGAGACAAAGTCAAGGAAGGCATAAAAACATAGCTGTGCCTTTAATAAATGACCTTCAGGGACTCAAAAAGATGTTTGACACCAATGTTTATGACAGCATTTATTACCACAGCCAAAAAGTGGAAACAACCCAAGTGTCCATCAACAGATAAACAAAATGAGGCCTGTTTACACAATAAAATACTGTTGAGCCTTAAAAAGGGAAATTCAGGGCGCCTGGGTGGCTCAGTCGGTTAAGCGTCCGACTTTTGGTTTGGCTCAGGTCATGATCTCATACTTGTAAGGTTGAGCCCTGCATCAGGCTCAGCGCAGAGCATGGAGCCTGCTTGGGATTCTCTCACTCACTCACTCTCTCTCTCTCTGCCCCTCCCCCTCTCACGCACACATGCATGTGCACACTCTCTCAAAGTAAATTAAAAAAAAATAAAAATGATTGAAATGGCACAAGGTATGTTATGTGTATTTTACACAATATAAAAAGTTCTAAATCAATAATCTTAAGAGAATTATGAGAAGTAGGGCCAACCCTGGGAAACCCGGGACCTACAACCACCATTCACACGTACGCCAACCCTTGAATGAAGTGCATGTGAAAAATGAGCCTCTGCTTTCTCATCTCCTTGTGAATTATCCAAGGCGGCTGTTTTAGCCCAGGCTGGCTGCCAGTGTCCTGTGTCCCCTCTTCCATCAACACCGGACCACAGTCAGCAGGACAGCAGTGGTTAGGAGCTCAAATGCCCAGTCACTCCCCAGCTGTGTGACTTTGGACAAGTTACATAACCTCTCTGGGCCTCAGTTTCCTGATCTACAAAATGGAGGCGCACCCCTTGCAGGTGGGTGGTTGTAAGAATTAAATGAGCCAGGAACACATTAGCCCTGGACCCCGAAGTAGGGAGATGTACTGGCTGGGAAAGGGGGGTGAGTGGGCCAGCCTAAGGGAACAGAACAAGCCAGGCCATATGCTAGCTGCCCGGAGAAGATACATCCACTTGAAACATCAGCCAAAGCCAAAAAATAATTAGAAAGGAATGTCTGTGACAGGGAGAAAAAAAAAAAAAAAAAAGCATGAGGGGGTGACATTCCAAGGCCAAATTGGAAAGAGTTTGTATCTGCAAAAGAATGCAAAATCCTGTTGTAATTTTAATGACTGTAGTTTTTATTCACCTTCAACAGGAAAGATAATTGACTCACTGCAGCTCTGCCTCATTTCTCTGTCATTGCTGGGGAATGAGGTGTTTTTAAGTGGATTTTCTAGATAACTGAAGCTTATCCCTGTGAACCCTAACATTTTTTTTTCATTTAATCACTCTGAGGGGAAATTTATATGGAATGGATTACACACTTCCCTGCTCCCTTAATCAGAATATTCTAAATTGAATGTAACCTCTTCCTGTCAACTTGGACTTACAGGGCTATTTGCCCCTAGATTAACGGCTCCATTAATATGGCAAATGCTTTGCTTTTTTATCTACGGATGTTTACTGTTTGTTTCCATGGTTTCCTACTGTGATATGAAGCTCTTTCTATGTATTTTTAGGAACTCCATAAAACACACAGACACAAATTTGCACATGTGTGTATACACACGCACGCTGAGAACCCAGATTGTCAGACCTAATGGAACTGTGTTTGCCTGTGCTTCTCTGACACCCTTAATAGGGCATTTTACGGCACACCATATAGGCTTTTCTGGCATCTCTGTCCCCACTAGATTGTATGTTCCAAGAGGGCAGGACACTTTCTGGCATTACTTGGCGCTTGGCCAATGTTTGTGGAACAGACAAGTGAAAGAATGAAAGCACCTAAGTGTTAGGGCATCAGTTAGTGGTAAGTGAGTGGCTTTGAATGCCTTCCTGGATGTCTCTTGGACACCTCAAATTCATTGGCCCATCATTCTCTTTCCCCCGACATGTGCTATTCACCCTTGTGTTGCCCATAAAGAATTAGGGTGATTGGCACCAATATCCACCCGGCAGCCGAAGCCAGAGCCGGGTCGACATCCTTCCTCCCTCGTCTTCCTTCTCCAGCACTCTGTCAATCAGCAAGTCCTTGTGGCTTGTACCTCATCAATACAGCTGGAGTCTGTCCCCTTCCCTCCATCCCCAGTGCTACTACCTTAGTCAAGGCCACCACCATCTCTTTCCTACTATATATATATAACAGCCAGTCCCCCTGACCCCACTCTTGCTCCGTTTTTCCTGCCCACATATCTATTCTTACCAGAGCAGTCTTTCTACGGCCATACCTAATCATGTCTGTCCCCTACTTGGAACACATCTAGAGTTTCCCGGCTGCCCTTGTGGGAAGTCAACACCCCTGAACATGCCTCACAGAGCCCTTGGACCTGGGATCCTGCCCAGGAATCTTCCCCACCTATACCTTGCTCTCCCTTAAAGTCTATACTCCAGACACACATACCTTTTAAAATGTTCTCTCATGTCATGCTTTTTCCCAGCTCCAAGTTTTTACGTACATTATTTCCTCTGCTTGGAACCATTCCCCACGCTCACCCCTCCTTCAGGTCTCTTCTTTGAGGATATAGTCCCTAA
This sequence comes from Panthera pardus, assembly GCF_024362965.1. Lineage (NCBI taxonomy): Eukaryota > Metazoa > Chordata > Mammalia > Carnivora > Felidae > Panthera > Panthera pardus. The sequence continues at coordinate 31,894,770 of NW_026526810.1, forward strand.
CCCCTTAGTCTGGATTCAAACCCACCCGCGCCCTTCTATATTGTCCTGAACGACCCTTGCTGTGGCACTTCTGTGAGATACTTTAAATGCCGCCTTAGCATCTCCGTCCCCACTAGACTGTATGCTCTCCAGTTTGGGGTTTGGGTTGTGCCAGAGAGAATGGAGGTCACCTCTGATAAGCAAAGCATAACTACACCCTGGGATGCACCAAGGACAAACTGGCTTTGGACTCTAGCAGTTTCCTTCAGAGTCAAGGTCCGAGGGCAGTGACTACGACCGTAACAACGAAGAGAATCCCTTGTTCTAGATCCTGGGGCTGTTCCCAGTGATGAGCAGAGAGGAAGTGGCTGGTTTACATGGCATCTCTACCCTTGTGTTCTGCAGCTGCCCCCTTATGCCCAGTGGCACCCCTGAGTTTCTGTCCACAGAAGCATCCTTCAGAAAGTGTCCCATTTACCAGCAGTGGAGGTTGCTGGAGCCAGACCTGAGCCTGCCCTTGACTAGGACCTTGGGCAATCACTTAACCTCGCTGACCCTTTAGTTTCCCCATCTGTAAAATGAAGAGTAATAAAGCCTAACTTACAGGGTTTTAAATGTCACAAGTGAGCATTTAAAACGTGGTTGTCATTATTATTACAATGGAGTCACGTCATACGTACGTTAAATTTATGGGAATTCAACTACGTGTGCTTGGCAACAAAAAGAGATTGAGAAATGGTATAGCAGTTAATTCGGCTAGTCTTTCCACTCGTTGATATATGTCCCAGAGAGAGGGTGACGTGGGAGAAGCTGACTGCTGGATACTCGGTTATTCTCTGTCTTGTGAGCCTCTTCCGTTGTGGGTGGAGTTTGTAACTATATCTGGACTTGATTTTTTTTTTTTTTTTGTATTAAGAAATTAGTTTCAGAGGTGCCTGGATGGCTGTCTGACTCCGGCTCAGGTCATGATCTCACAGTCTGTGAGTTCGAGCCCCACATCAGGCTCTGTGCTGACAGCTCGGAGCCTGGAGCCTGCTTCGGATTCTGCGTCTCCCTCTCTCTGTCCTTCCCCTCTCGAGCTCTGTCTCTCACTCTCTCTCAAAAAAATAAACATTAAAAAAATTAAAAAAAAAATTTCAGGTATATAACATAATGATTCCACATTTGTATATATTGTGAAATGATCACCACAGGTCAACATATGTCACCATACATAGTTGCATGGTTTTTTTCTTGCCATGGGAACCTTTAAGATCTACTCTTACTAACTTTCACGTATTATTAACTATACAATGTTATTAACTCTAGTCACCATGCTGGACATTACATCCCCATGACTTATTTATTTGGTAACTAGAACTTTGTACCTTTTGGCCACCTTCACCCATTTTCCCCACCTCCTACACCCCACCTCTGGTAACCACCAAATAGTTCTTTGCATCTATGAGTCCAGTTCCTGTCTGTTTCTTCATTTTTTAGATTCCACATAAATCATATGGTGTTTGTCTTTCTCTGTTTGACTTATTTCATAAGTCTCTGTTTGACTTATTAGCATAATGCCCTCAAGGTCCATCCATGTTGTTACAAATTACAAGATTTCCTTCTTTTTTGTAGCTGGATAACATTCCATTGTCTAAATATACCACATCTTCTTTATCCATTTATCTATTAATGGACACTTAAGTTGCTTGCATGTCTTGGCTGTCATAGATAATGCTGCAGTGAACACGAGGGTGCGTATATCTTTTCAAGTTTGTATTTTCATTTCCTTTGGATAAATACCCAGAACTGGAATTGCTGGATCATAGGATAGTTCTATTTTTTTTTTAATTTTTTTTTTAATGTTTATTTATTTTTAATTTTTTTTTTCAACGTTTTTTATTTATTTTTGGGACAGAGAGAGACATAGCATGAACGGGGGAGGGGCAGAGAGAGAGGGAGACACAGAATCGGAAACAGGCTCCAGGCTCCGAGCCATCAGCCCAGAGCCTGACGCGGGGCTCGAACTCACGGACTGAGAGATCGTGACCTGGCTGAAGTCGGACGCTCAACCGACTGCGCCACCCAGGCGCCCCAATGTTTATTTATTTTTGAGACAGAGAGAGACAGAGCATGAACGGGGGAGGGTGAGAGAGAGAGGGAGACACAGAATCGGAAGCAGGCTCCAGGCTCTGAGCCATCAGCCCAGAGCCCCACGCGGGGCTCGAACTCATGGACGCGAGATCGTGACCTGAGCTGAAGTCGGACGCTCAACCGACTGAGCCACCCAGGTGCCCCAGGATAGTTCTATTTTTAATTTGGGAGTGGGGGGACCTCCATACTGTTTTCCGCAATGGTTGCACCAGTTTGTATTCCCACCAACAGTGCACGAGGGTTCCCTTCTTTCCACATCTTTGCCAACACTTGTTATTTCTTGTTTTTTGATGCTAGCCGTTCTAACAGGTGTGAGGTGATATCTCACTGTGGTTCTGATTTGCATTTCCTTGATGATTAGTGATGTGTAGCACCTTTTCATGTACCTGTTGGCCCTCTGTATGTCTTCTTTGTAAAAATGACTGTTCAGATCCTCTGCCCATTTTTTAATTGGATCGTTTGGGTTTTTTGTTTCATTTTCTGTTTGTTTGTTTGTTTTTTTGCTATTGAGTTGTATGAGTTCTTTATAGACTTTGAATATTAACCCCTTGTCAGTTACATGATTTGCACATGTTTTCTCCCATTCAGTAAGTTGCCTTTCATTTTGCTGATGGTTTCCTTTCTTATGCAGAAGCTTTTTAGTTTAATGTAGTCCCACTTGTTTATATTTGGTTTTGTTGCCTTTGCTTTTCATGTCAAATCCAGGAAATTATCGCCTGCGTCAAGGAGATTACCACCTATGTTTTCTTCTAGGAGTTTCATAGTTTTAGGTCTTACATTTCAATCTTTAATCCATTTTGAGTTAATGTTTGTGTATGATGTAAGAGACTGTCCTTTTCCCATTGTATATTCTTGGCTCCTTGGTCATAAATTAACTGACCATATATTACTTGGTTTATTTCTGGCCTCTTTGTTCTGTTCCATTGATCCATTGTTTTTATGCCCGTATCATACTGTTTTGATTACTATAGCTTTGTAATATAGTTTGGAATCCGGAAGCATGATGCCTCCAGCTTTGTTCTTTGTCAAGATCATTTTGGCTGTTGGACTTGATTTTGCCTCACCATAGTACCAGGTAGAAAATGCAGGGTGGGGCTTACTCATAAGCTGGCAGCTCAGTTTGTATATGTGAATATTTGGGGCAGAGATGAAGAAGGAATAAAGCAAGACAGGGATTTGGGCCCAGGCTAGTTCTATCTGTTAAAGGATGATGGACAGGCTCCATGACATTGACCATTTGACCTTGGTCAGCAAGTGGGAGGTACATCCAGTGGAGTTTGTGGGGCTGATGGAGTGATTCCTCCATCAATGCCTTCGTCCCCAAAGATCCCATGTACTCACTGGCCTCGCTAGAACCTTCTGCTCTTGTGCATGCCCAACACTCGAGCGCCACTGCCTCTTTGTTCATACTGAGCCTGCCCCAGTGACACTTTCTCCAGTCACACTCACCTGCCGCCTTCCTTCTCTGAGTGTCTAAACCCTAGAATCACTGGAGCACAAAGATCATCTGATCGGCACCTTGTCTTCAGAAGGTAGGGTGTCCAGCCATTCCGGTTTGGCCAGGACTGAAGGATTTCTCAGAAGGTGGGATTTTAGTGCTGAAACCAGGACACTTGGTCACTCTGATAGGCAGACAAATGAGACTTTAGGAAGTCTTTCCCGATCTCCTTAGCTGGGAGTAGTCTTTGTCTCCATTGAACTTCTCGTAGAACATTATCTGTGCCTGTCTATGGCCATGCTTGAACCCCACATCCACCACACTCCAGGATTCAAGTGAATGAGCCTGTGGTTTGAGGACATCTTGGTATTGGGTGTCCTGTATGCACCAGGGGAAGGTCAGAGGGGGAGGTGGCAGCAGGCTGGGTGATCTACCTGGGGCTCTGCCATTCAGGTCCTTTCCACAGCTGTGAAAGTTTCTGCAAAGCTGGCTCAGATATCATCACTCTTTGAAACATTTAATTACATATAAAGATCTTGAAGGCTGTCTGGCTCCTCCCAGGGAAACATTTCTTTTTCCTGCTCCTTCTGAAGTTGGCTACTTGGAAAGTAAAGAAATTGAACTGAAGATAAAGCAACCCAGGGGCGGGGGGTGGGGGTGCAGGGTGGGTAGACATTGCTGAAAAGGAGAAGCCTCGGAGAGACAGATGGGAAGGGTGACAGGGAGATGGGAGGGGGGTGGGGGGGAGAGGGTGCAGGGAGCTAGAAGGCATTCTCACTGGAGAGTGAGGTACAAGAGGTGAGAAAACTAATGAGTTTCAGGAAGAGAGGGAAAGAGAGAGAGATGGGGGCTGAGCTGGGGAGGGACTGAGAAGGGGGAGTGAGTAGTGTCACAGAGAAGAGCGGTAGCAAACCAGAAGAGAAAGCCTGGCTGAGAGGAACAGAGACAACCAACCAAGAAGAATTTAGCAAAGGCAGAGGGAGGTGAATAGCTTATGGTTCCAGAATTTCAATACCGGGGAGGGGCTTCAGGGAAGCACTGGTTGGAATGGGATGGCCCAGACTGGGAGATACCTTGAAGAAATAATCTTCTTAGGGTGTATGATTAGTGGAGTGGCTTGGCGAAGAGCCCATGGAGGTTATGAGGTGCCAAAGCTTCCCCCCTAATGGCCCTTTGCTGTCTCCTTATCCAGGGAAGAGCAACGCAGAGAGTGGCCTTTGGGGTATCGGTTCCGGCCCCCGTCCCAAGGACAGTCCCTCAGGGAATTCCCTCAGCCCTGACCGGCTCCTCTCTTGCAGGCTGTGACAGCGACCACTGGGGCCCCCATTGCAGCAATCGGTGCCAATGCCAGAATGGAGCCCTGTGCAACCCCATCACGGGCGCCTGCGTGTGTGCCGCTGGCTTCCGCGGCTGGCGCTGCGAGGAGCTCTGTGCGCCGGGCACCCACGGCAAGGGCTGCCAGCTGCAGTGCCAGTGCCGCCACGGAGCCAGCTGCGACCCCCGCACCGGCCAGTGCCTCTGCGCTCCGGGCTACACCGGAGTCTAGTGAGTACCGTCCCCAGGGCCCTAGGGGCGGGGCGGGGCGGGGCTGGCTCCCTCCCCGCAGCTGCGCAGTCTGCCACTGGCCCCTAACCGAGGAGCAGGGTAGGGGGTACAGACAGAAGTTCAAGGTAGTCCTGGCTGGCAGATCTCCCGCGCTGTGACCCCAAGCCCTACAGAGGTTAAATGCCCAGGCCTCACCCACGCAGGTCCCCGGTCCCTCCATCCAGGCCCCAGGGTAACAGGTGCAAGCTGAGACCAAGTACATCAGGAGTTCATGAAACTCCTCCTGGGAGGCCCTTCCTGTCCGGGCCCCAGACCTCAGTTTGGCATTCTCCTCTGATCATAACCCAAATGCCCGCTGCTCACCTGGGTCCCGACCCTTCCAGGCCATTTGGGAAAGAGATGGGTTAGGGCCCTGGGCAGTAAGTACCATGAATAGATTCAGAGAATTTATTGTGCCTGTTCATATCCCCTGTCTTCTCCCCTCACACCCCAAACAGCCCCTCACTCCAGTTCTCTAGAGAGTCTGTACTGAGAGGGAACCTCTAAGACTGCTTAGTTGAGACCCCCTCAGAGCAAGATTGAAGTTCTCCTCCCCACTCCCCACCCTGTTGAAGACTCAGTGGCCTCCCAACAGCCCTAGATCCTGAGAGGGTATCCAAGGACACTGGTCAGGGACACATCCTTGATTGAGGGTGTTTCCTGCCCCAAGGTCTGGCCAACTCCAGGGCCAGCTCCAGCTAGAGGCCAGGGCCATTTCCCTGAGGCCCAAGGCCAAGATCCTGTGCAAAGCCTCCCTCATACCTCAGCAGTGCACATGAACCCGTCATGACAGCTGAGAACTTTCCAGAGGCTAAAAGTGGGGCATGCCCCAGATACTTAGTCTCCCTGAATCTAGGTAGATTCTTAAAAGCCAGATCAATAACCACATCTCAGTGCTTTTACTCATGCTGTTCCTTCTGCCTGGCATGCCCTTCCTTCCCTTCTCCCAGTGAAACTAACTTCACCTTCAGGACCCACATAAAATGTCTTCCTCTCACGGAAGCCTTCCCCAAAAAACACTCTTCTTGACATTAAGCGCTTAAGTTACCCCATAGGCATGGGCCCAGTCACACAGCATTCCAGTTCATTATGTCTGAGCCCTGTTTCCCCCTTCTGGCAGAAAGCAGGACTGCATCTCAGCTAATACAGTTCACATCGGCTGTGGACTCTCGAATTCCTAGGGAGCCCTGGAGTACTGGGACACTGCCACTGACTGAATGCTGCCATGTCTGACACCTCTGCTTCCTCATGCAGCTGTGAGGAGCTGTGTCCGCCTGGAAGCCACGGGGCTTACTGTGAGCTGCGCTGCCCCTGCCAGAATGGGGGCACCTGCCACCACATCACTGGAGAGTGTGCCTGCCCCCCAGGCTGGACGGTAGGTGGGCCCACAGGACCTGGGTGGGCCTCTGTAAGAGGTGTGAGCGTCCCTCACCCACACACGTTGAGGGGCTGAATTCTTTTCCCACCCTGAAAACTCTCCCTCCTATCTGTGGTCACAGGCATCACTAGATAACCACCGGAGATCCCTTGGACACAACTTTGAATGACAGTCTACATCTAAGGGCTGTGTGAACTGATGGCAGGTTCCTTAACCTCTCTGAGCCTGTGGTCTCTCATGCTCAAAGGAGTTGAAATCTAGATAAGCTCTTTCCTTGGACATAGATAGGTACTCACCTGAGCTGCCGTGGGCTCTGGGCCCAATGTGGCAGAAAGGGTGTGGTGTGAGGGCAGGGGAACAGGTGGGAGGAGGAGGGGAGACGGAAGAGTAGAGATCACCTGAAGTTCTAGAACTTCAGATTCCCAGCCTGTACCCCGCTGTTCTCTGGGCCCAGAATCTGCATTTCAATATGCGCTCCCGGTGATTCTGGTGCAGCCTCAACCAACCCAGCTCTTGTGTCTGGGAACCGCTATTATGGAAAGGAAAGGATGGGAATTACAACCTCACAGGCCTCAGTTCAGGTCCTGCAACCAGTGTTGACCCTGAAAAAAGTGCTCAGTTACTCTGGTCTCTGTTTCCCCATCTGTAAGCAGAACCCATACAACAATAGTAAGCCCTGCCCTTCATAACCGCCCTGGTGGGCAAAAGGCTCAGATGAGGCAGTGCACGTTCAAAGTGCCTTGCAGACTCTGTCCTTTATCATTGCTTGTTTTGTATCCCTGGATCCTGCAGACAATCCACAAGCCTCTTTTTTTTTTAGCTAACACACTCTGTCAGGGCTCCCCCCACCAATGACCCAAGCTTCTCAGGAGCACCGAGTCACTAAATCGGACTCTCCCAGGCTGTGCCCCCGCCTCTGACTCTCCAGTAACACACCCCATTTTGGGGGAAGCTCAGTGACACAGGGGGCTGCATCCCCCAGGGCCTGAAACTTCTTTGCAAAGCCAGAGAGGACAGGGGTGCTGAGTAGGAGCAGGGTATTTCGGGAAGCTGTGAAGGCAGAGGTCATGGGGAGCAGGCTGGAGGGATGCTTGCAGGGCCCATTGACACGGGCACAGATTTGCCGGGATTTTTTAGAGCAGGAAAGGACCAGGGGATGATTTGGTCCAGCAGTGTCCAAACGTGGCTGCACGCCAGAGTTTCTGGGGCTGAGGGTGGGTCTTAAGAACAGATTTCCAGGCCCCACCAGAGACTTTCTGGGGCCTGGATCTCTATCTTTAATAAGATCCCCAGATGATTCTGAAGCAGCCAACCCTGTCCGCAGATCCATATTTGGAAATAATTGATCAAGACTGTAGGATTTCCTTCTGAGTTTCACAGAACCCTCGGGTTTCTTGGGGGTGAGGGTGGGTGGGGAGCCTAATAATTAGGGCTCTGGGTCCCACACACCCTCACTTCTCCATTTTAACCTACTTTCTATATTGAGGTTCTTGGTAAGATTTCATATAAAAACAGGGCCTCCCAGCTTTTAGAGGTCTGAACACCACTGGTCCATCAATCCCCTCCTTTCTCAGATGAGGAAGCTGAGGCCCAGAGAGGTTGAGTGACCTGCCCATGGCTACACTGCTGGTTAAGAGGAAGGTGGGTTAGAATCTGGGTCTCCTGACTCTTGGACTCCTGAACCCCAGCCCTTGGTGTCTGTCTGACTGTCTCTTCTGAGGACAAAGGGGCTGCTGCTGCCTCTCTCATTTCTCACCTGCCCATTTCTCCCACCCTGAACCAGTCTCTGGAAAGACCCTCTTATCTCCCACCTGCTTCCAGAATTCCACCACCCACAGGCTGGGTTTTCAGAGGCCTAGCAGCAGGCATTGAGGTTGGGTCAGGGTGAGGGAGGAGGAGAATGGGCCACAGGCCTCTCTAGAGACACTGATGGAAGCCAGTGGTCAAAGAAGGGGAAGGGAGGAAGTCTTGGAGGAATTTTTTTCTTCCCAACACAGTGAGAAGTTTGTTCTTCGAGACGACAGGAAACTGTCAATAGACACCTATGGATTTGGGGACTTTATATTTTTAATTTTTTGGTAGACAATTGCGTTTCTATTTTTTACACAGCATTTAACTTGCAGATTTGTATGAATTATTAATACCCCTTGTGCATGCAGAGTCACAGTGTAAGGACGCTGCAGCTCAGTCCTGAGGCCCCTCCCAGGGACGGCTAGGGCTGGGAAGAGGGTGCTGGGCTGAAGGGTCCTGCCTTTATCATCCTCCAAGCCCTCACTTTCTTGTTGGCCCCCAGCGGCTTCCACTACACTCACAGATCTAAAGAGTACAATCCAGAGCTTGATTTTCCCAGGCAATTTCAGAAGGTAGCACTCTGTACACGAAGCTTCTCTGTGGACCTCCTTGTGGAGTCCTGGTCATGTCTTAGAAGCTTCTGGGGTATAGTGAGAAAGGCAAGCCTCTATGGGGAACCCCTATCACCCCTAGGAGGAAAAGAGCCCCTTCCTCTGTGGCTTTTCCCTGCCCCTCTCCTCACATACACACTCATCTCACTGTCCCCTCAGCTGCTGCCTCTGCCTTCTCCATTCCCCCTTCCACTCCCCCCACACCAGTCCCTCACCTTCTGACAGGTGGGGAAGAGAAATCTGAGCTAAAAAGCCTCCCACCTAATTCATTACAATAAATTGGATGATATTGAAAAATGACTTGGGTCTGGCAGCATTTTCCTGAGTAAACCAGCTTCCTCTGGGCCCGCAGTTATTGGTGCTTAATAACTGTGTATTGAACTTATTGATGAATTAATTGTGGGAGAATCCTTGGTCTCCATAAGAGAAATGAAAGGGAGAGGCTGAAAGGGAAGCTTGTTCAGATTTCTCTTTTATAAAGACCTAAGATTCACAGATATAATTGTTTAAAGTTATCTAATCTTGGGGCCCCTGGGTGGTTCAGTCGGTTGGGCGTCCAACTTCCACTCAGGTCATGATCTCACAGTTCACAAATTCAAGCCCCACATCAGGCTCTGTGCTGACAGCTCAGAGCCTGGAGCCTGCTTCAGATTCTGTGTCTTCCTCTCTCTCTCTGCTCCTCCCCTGCTCATTCTCTCTCTCGCTCTTGCTCTCTCAGAAATAAACATTTAAAAAATTTTTTTTAAGTTATCTAATCTCACAAGGCTAGTACTGAAGGGAGGGGAAAGTAGTCCCCTGACTCACTCACAAATCCTACTCCTGAAAGGCAAGTGCATTCACCTCTTGTAGGTGTTTCTTCTGGCATTTCCCTCCTCATTTCTGCATCACATGCTTCACTGCCATTTCATTGCCATTTCTGTTGACTTCCTACCATAGGATAAGATTCAGATCTGTCTTACACACACACACACACACACACACACACACACACACGTCACATGCAACCCTTCCCCAACCCTCTCAGTGCAACTTTATTATAATTTTTGGTTGAATCATTTTGATGACATTGATGACTTCATAATTTGATGACATAATGAATTCAAAATCAGTGTTTATGTTAATATGCTCACCTATGTATTGTTACTAATTTATCCCTAAAACTCTCTGGCAGAACTCAAAAAGGCCTCTCAGTAAGTTCAGACCCATTAGAAATCTCTCATTTTGGGTTTTGTTCCAGTTATTTTCTTGGAGGCCACACCCCCCAGAGCTTTGTGTACTTCAGTTCCTGCTGCCCTGGTGTCATTCTCGGACTTCCTTTCACTGCCACCCTGTGATTCCCTCCACCTCTCTCTTCTGTTGAAGTCCCCATTTCTTTCTTTTTATCATATAATTCTTTTTAATGAAAAAAAAGTCCTTCAGTAGCTTTCTAGAAGAGAAGCTTAGGAAGTTAGTTTTTTGAGGCTACGCCCCACCTGAGTGTTAGTTTAGCTGGGTATAGAATTCTAGGTTGGAAATTATTTTCCTCTGAATTTCTGAGGCATTGCTCCATTATCATCTAGCTTCTAGTTAAGAAATCCAATACATTTTGATTCCTGTTCTTTTGTATGTGACTTTCTAAAAACTTTGAGGATAATTTCTTTATCCATGGAAGTATAAAAATTTATAATTATAAGCCTTAATGTGGGTCTTTTTCATTTTTCATGCTGGAAACTCTCTAGACCTTTTCAATTCAGAGATCAGTGCTTTCCATTATTCCATTCTGGGAAATTTTTCTTGTATTATATTTCCCATTTAATTTAGGCACCTCCATTTTCTCTGTTCCACTGTCTGAAATCCTCTGTTAATTAGATGTCAGACCTCCTGGACTGATCCTCTAATTTTATTATATTTTGCCTACAGTTTCCTCCTTCAGTGCCTCCCCCACCCCCGCACTTCTCCCTCTCTCTTGTCCTACTTTGTGGGAAATTTATGCATTTTCCAGCTCTTCTACTAAAAATTTTTAAATTTCTGCCATCTTATTTTTAAATTTCAAGAAATCTTTACTTTTCTCTGGGATATTTCCTTTTATACCACTCTGCTCTTTCATAGATAAAAATAATTTCAAATAACTACCTACGGATACTCATTTTAATTATAACGGAGGTTTGTAATTCTCTTTTTAAAAGTTGTCTTTGCTCCCTGCATACTTCCTATTTCCTCTGTGTTCCTTTTGTGTATTTTCTGCTTAGGTCTTCATCTGTTATTTCATTTGAAATATCTGGTGATCCTCCAGTACCTGTTCAGGTTTTCTGGTAAGCCTCAGAAAAGCTGTTAGGAAGCTTAAAGGTAGGGGGAGTTTCCAGGCTTGTTGACTGATGGGACCCTCAAATATCAATATCTGCAGGTTTTTGCTTTTGAGCTTACCTGCATCCCTAGCAGGAATGGTAATCAGCAGTCTAGTTGCTGAGCAGGCAGAGTGCACAGGATCCCTGTTTCTCATGGCACCTCCCTCAGTTGTGCTTGGTGTCCCTCTGTCCAAGCCTACGTGGGTCAGACTCTTCAAAAGTCAACTTCCAGGCTTCTGCCAGACTGGGGAAGTCACCTGGCTGTTTGAAGTGGGGGCAGAGGTCTGGGGTCTAATTCTATCTATTATAAACTTTTGAATAGCCCTCCTGTTCCTGCACACCTGCCCTTGGACCTTCAGATGTTCTTGGTGTCTTTGATTCCTGAGCTTTACTGAGGTTACCATCTTCCAGCATATCTTGGAAGACGTTTGTGTCCTGCATGGTCTCCACTTCCATTGCTTTTGTCTTTGCAGGCTCATACCTTTGCCCCTTTGCTTTCATGTTAGCAGGGTTGGGGAAAGAAATAGAAATAAAGTGTGTGTTTCCAGACCACTATGTTTAATTAGAGTGTCTGTTTTTCCTCAGCACTTTATTGTCTGCCAGTGTCACAGTGCTTAGCACATTGTACTTTAGTTATCTGCTTTGTTGCCTCTCTCCCCAGTAGATTGGGAGGTCACAAATCGAGTCTCCCTCATACTTTTGTATCCATAATATCTAACACAGAGCCTGGTATACAACAGGCACTTAATAAATGTGTGCTGAATAATTGGATGAGCAAATTGGCCTCAGTCTCCCTGTCTCTAAATTGGGGCTTTGGAAGCCACCATGTCCAGCTTCTTATGCTTTATGACTGGGAAGAAAGTCCCACTGAGGAAATGGGGTGGTCCCTGGACTACGGCCGCTGTACCACTTCTAGGAGAGAGTGGCCTCAGGATTGCACTACCTATGTGTGTCTTCCCTCCTCTGTTTCAGGGAGCAGTGTGTGCCCAGCCCTGCCCACCAGGGACATTCGGCCAGAACTGCAGCCAGGACTGTCCTTGCCACCATGGAGGGCAGTGTGATCATGTGACTGGACGGTGCCACTGCACAGCTGGCTACATGGGGGACAGGTAAGAGGGGGGTTAGCTATTGTCCTTGCTGTTCATATTGCTCATTTTCCCAGCAGCCTTGCAGAGAGCGGCTGGGGTTCACCAGCCCACAGCATCCCTCTGTGAGCCTTCCTGCTCCTTTCTCAGAAAGCATTCTGAGTCCTCCTGCCGGGAAGACTCATCAACTCATCCTTCCTGGCCCTTGGCCCGCTACACACACCGCCCCGCCCCCAGCCCGGTGACCCAAGCCCTAAACTTGCACTGACTCACCCAGAGAAGGAAGTGAGCACCTACTAGCCACTCTCTGCTTTCTGCCTTACTGCAGGGAGACAATGGCACCAGTAATCCAAGGAAGCTGGGGGTGCAAACTAGTTAGTACATTTTGCATAATTTCTTCTAGAACTAAATTTCTGTGCCTAATTTGAGTTCTGCCAAAAGGGTACGGGCATAAGTTTGCATTCTCTGAAGGCTAGAGGCCTGAGAGCAGACTGAACAAGGGCACAGGGTCCAGGAATCACTCCAGCCCTGCAGAGCAGATAGCTCACAAAACACATAACTGAGGAATTACTGTATAAGCACATTTGCCATGGTAGGAAGAAGGATGCCATGATGATGGGTGGGCTTGGTGCTATGGAAGTGAGAGAAGCCACAGTCAGTGTGTTGGATGGTGAGTGAATTCAGAGCTGGAAGAGGACGTTTGCCCACAGGACCCGGGCCAAGTCTCACCTACATGTGTCTCTTCGAGCAGAGAGAGGGGTGGTAGAAAGGAGGCTCTCACATGCTTTTCCTGCTTCTGTGGGATCTGCGTCTTATCTCTGACCTTGGGTTTTGTTACTCTGCCCAGACAAGGTGAGGCAAGAGGAACGTTTGTTCACCATCCCTCTGCTTCTCCTGCCCAGATAACATCAGCAAGCAGGGATCGAGGCTGAGTCAACTAATTGGTCTTTCTGGTTGTGACAATATAATTGGGCCCCTCCAACTGTGACTGGAGTCAGCCTCAAATTCTTGGCGATGTCCAGAAAAGCGATTTTCCATTTTTTGCTTTACATTTATGTGCTTCTAGCCCAAAGTCTTTTGAGCCAGATCTAATCTCTTTGTGAGCCAGTATCCATCCCTTTGATCTTCCCAGCCTTAGCACATGGGGTGCAGTATCTGGAAATCCTCTCTGACTTCTGTCAAAGATGGGGGTCTCTGGGGGAAGGTGCAGAGGGGACGGACTGAAGCACCGAGCCCAACTTCACATCCTCACCCTCTCCCCCAATAAGGAAATGCTCAGGATGAGCTACGAGGGTCAGGAGCTAGAAGACCCCAGAACCAGAACATGACCCTTTGTTGCAGTCCACCTGCACATGAGAGGTAACAACAGCTCACTTGTTGTTGGAGACAAGCAGGCCCAGACTTCCAGCTGGCTGGACGCAACACCAGTAGACCTTACATCACTGACTCTCTCGATTTTCCAAGATGTGCCCAACAGAAAAGTAATTCTAATCCCTCTTCTTGTTGGGGCAGCCCTCAATCCTGGGCCAGAGAGAAATCCCAAATCCTTGGGGTCTCCTGAGCAAGCTTCACCAATCAACTATAGAGAGTTCAGTGGGAGGGCCAGTAGCATTTGGGTTTCCCACCTAAACGGGCCACCTAGTGTTTAATATTTTGTAAAATTGCTTCCATTAATTTTGTAGGTGACAGCTGCATTAACCCTCCCCAAATCATTGCAAGCATATTAAAGTTGAGTGGGTGTAATAATGCAGGCCTCCCCGGATAGGCAGAATCCAGTGCAAATTAAACATGAAACGTAACGAGGGCTTTGCAGCTCATTTTGTAATTTAATTGAGCAATGGATCTGGTTGTTAATGGCAATATCAGACACATTAGATTGATATGTTGCAAAGGAAGGATGTTTAAGTAGAAAACTAATTCCTGCTGTGATTACCCTTCTGTTCCACAGGCCCCGTTATTAGCGTGCTTTGTGTAAAATTCATTAGCAGTCGTTGCTTGATCTCTAAATAAATAAGTTGTTTAAATTGTGAGTAAGAAAAAAAAAGAGGCTGATTATGTAAATGGATTAGGTTGTCAATATTTCATTTCCAGATTCTTTTTCTGGGGCTGTGGAATAAGTCATTTCATAAATATGGCAGGGTAGGGGTGGTGCCCTTCACAAGGAGCTCACTGGCCAGGGCTCTGCCCACTCCTGCTGGATGCAGGGAGCAGGAATGTTCCAGTGGAAGGGAGGAGGAGTCAGGAGGGTCTCCTCGCTTGGGTCTCTTGCCCTGACATCTGAGACATCTGAGGAGACCCAAATTGAGTGACATCTGGAAAAATCCATTCTGAGGCTGAACAGGGGCTGGCACTTTGGATAGTGAGTTTCCTGCTGCTTTAGGGGCCTGTGGCCGGACTTTGGGGTGTGCACAGCTGGAAGTCCCCTCTGACCACTGTCCAGGCTGTACCCATCATCATCCCCACTGCCCGTCCATTCTGCTCCATTCCTCCTTTTGTCACAGTAACTCTGTGAGGGGCGGATGGGTGACATCTTCCTCGGGAAAGCCCGCAAAGTTAGACCTCCGTCACCTTCTTCCTTCTCCTGTCATCATGGGCTCAAGGAGACAAAGAAAAGAGAGACAGAGACCCCCTATGCCAAGACTGACATCTGACACACCGGCCACTCTGGGCATGAGGCACTTGCCACCCAGTCCTACAGCATCACCGGGGCCCCTCCCCATCGTGATCAGTACCCAAGGTCGCCCAGACATGGTCTCTCCCTGCCCTGTTGTGGAGAACACTGGTTACAACTCACAACTCTCCCAAGATCTAATAAAGAACTTAGGGCTGTATTTTTTATAACCCCCCCCCCCCACCATTATTGTGGAAGGCATAGGAAAACTGGAAAATGGTTGTCTAGATGACCATTAGAACATTTTAGAATTCCTCAAGTCTACTCCATGGTTAATGTTTTAGAATTTTTCCCTTGAAGCCTTTTCATATCAGAACATGAGGCAGAAGGTCGGATGGGCTCTGAGAACTTTAGAAAACAATATTAACGGGAAAATTAATAACTCACATTTCTTACTGAGCCCTTACCGTGCGTGGGGCACCTTTCTGAGGGTTTACACACATTACCTCATTTCATCCTCAAACAACCTGGGGAGCTTTTATTATCATCCCATTCTATGATGAGAAAGAAGATGCCAGAATCGACCTTCCAGCATCACAGAAGCAGACTGCCCCGTGGGTCATCCCAAATCCCAGAGGCCATTTCCTTTGTCTCTGGGATGCAGGAACCACCCACCTCTTTTACCCTCTATGTCCCCAGGTGTACCCCTGACCTTGTCAGGATCGCAGTGACAGTGACTTTGCCTCCCTGGGGAATAGCCCTGGCCTGGGGTGGGGGGTGTCGGGCACTCTGCAGCAGGGGTCTCACTCTTCCACAGAGGATCCACACCCAGGGGCTGCAAGGCAATGATTTAAATAATGAAGGTTATTACCGGAAGCTCCAAGGAGCAGGCCAAACTATTGGACACAAAAGTCAAGACATGAAAGGGGCTCACTTCTCCTCCTTGGCTCACCAGCATCCCCAGTCCGAGGAGGAAGAATTAGTCCCTGGTGTGGGGGATTCTCCCATCTGGTGAAGGAGGATACCTCTTGTACTCAGGAAAATTCCACGCTGGTGGAGGACACACGTTTCTAGTCTGACCAAGGGAGACTGTACATCTGCCCAAAAGATAAAATCGGAAACAGTGATTAGAAATGAAATGACCACGTTTCGTCAAACCCAAGATGCCACCAATGGTAAGATGCATCATTTTGTCGACGGCTAAGAATGAAAACACGGATAATTACCCTGTGACACGCCATCAGTTGTAAGACTGAACTGATGGCAGAGATGCTAAAACATAGCTTAAAAACATAAGGTTTATGGGACGCCTGGGTGGCTCAGTCGATTAAGCATCCAACTTCAACTCAGGTCATGATCTCCTGGTTTGTAGGTTCGAGCCCTGCGTCGGGCTCTGTGCTGACAGCCCGGAGCCTGGAGCCCGCTTTGGGTTCTGTCTCTGTCTCTCTGTCTCTCTCTCTCTCTCTCTCTCTCTCTCTCTGCCCCTCCTCTGCACATGCTCTGTCTCTGTGTCTCAACAATAAATAAATGTTAAAAAAAATTTTTTTAATTAAAAAAATACATAAGGTTTATTGTTTAATGGGTACAGACATTCCAGCTTGGGGAAGGTGAAAAGGTTCTGGAGCTGGATGGTGGAAACAGTTGCACAAAATGTGAATATACTTCATGCCACTGAGCCCTAAAAATGGTTAAAATGTTCAATTTTATGTTACATATATTTTACTGCAATCAAAAAAAGTGAAGTAAAACCCCATTTAAAGCCTCTAATCAATGAAGTATGACCATACAAATTCCGTGCCGGGGGGACTGAGGGGACCAGGCACCAAGCGGGGACCTGCCTGCAGGTGCTTCCTGGAAGATGAGAAGGGAGGGAGGGATGCTGGGATCAGGTGCCACACCCCAGGCTCAGGCCTAGAGGTACAGGGTGTGTGCTGGGCGGATCTGGAAGGGCAGGTGGCGGGGCACAGCCTCAACCCCAGTCTCCTTCCCGCAGGTGCCAAGAGGAATGCCCGTTTGGGACCTTCGGCTTCCAGTGCTCACAGCGCTGTGACTGTCACAATGGAGGCCAGTGCTCGCCCACCACCGGCGCCTGTGAGTGTGATCCCGGCTACAAAGGCCCCCGCTGCCAGGAGCGGCTGTGCCCCGAGGGACTGTATGGCCTGGGCTGTGCCTTGCCCTGCCCCTGTGATGCCGACAACACCATCAGGTACGAGCTGGGGTCAGGTGAGCCGGGGGCTGGGTGGGCAGGTGAACACCGGTGGAGAGGGAGCTTCTCAGGGCACATGCCCCTGCTTGGTCACCCGGATGGGGCATTGAAGAGCTCAGCTAACCACTTTGATGAAAAGGGGAAGCCAAAGCCACAGACAGCCAGGACCAGGACCCGGGTCACCTGCCTCTGTCTACCACACCCAGCTGCCAGCTTTGAAAATGGGCCTGCCTGAGACCCCACACACAGAAGTAAGGAGGGAGTCTGGTGACCCTCAGGGCAGCAGCGTGGAGTGTGGCCACATGGTCCTGGGGTGCTAGGGTGGCTCAGCTCACGTGCCACAGGCTCTGGGGCCATTGTCCTTGAGAAATTTCCCCTCCGTGTGCTCCACGCCTAACTAAGCCATCCGCCTGCCCCTAGAGGTTCAGGGACAAGACCGCCAGGGCAGAAGCCAGGGCCTTGGAGCTCAGAGGATCAATACTGGAAGGGGCCTTAGAGATCAGTGTGGCTCTCCTAGGACCTGGAGAGGGCTGTCCCAGCAGGCCCTGGCTAGAGTGGAGGAGTAGGAGGGACAGAGGTCAGGGCCAGCCTCTCCCTGCGGTCTGTGTCCTTTCGGGTTTGAGGGCACCTCGGGTGAAGCTGGCACCGACGGCTGCTTCCAGGGAAGCCTGAATCTGGGAAGCGGAGAAGCCAGAGCCGCCCTGGGCCACCTCTTCCGTGTCTTCTTCACTTCCTGCTTCATGCACCAGCTGGCAGCACCCTCTGGTAATAAATGAGGCTGTCGGCCCCAGATAACACCTCCACAGCCCTCTATGTGGCTGCTTCTTATCTGGGTGGTGAAGGATGGGGGAGTCTCCCTTCTCTCCTCGGACCTGCAAGACAGCTCGGGAGGACTGCACGCTCGGGGCAATGGGTACCGCTGCTGTTTGCAGGCCAGACAGAGATGCCTCTTCTTTGCAGCCCAGTTGCTGGGACAGCCAGGACTTGGCCCCAGCCCCCTCTTCATTTCCAGCATTTGATTCTCCACAGATCACCCAAGAGCCTCTGGTCACTGCAAGCGGAGGCATCTTAGCAGATATTATGGCTTAGAGGGGATCTGTCCTCGGTCCTCAATCCCTGGAGCTGAGCGGCTGGGATGATGCTGCCTGCAAGGCAGAGGGCTGAGAAGACACCGTAGAGAGGGCCCTAGCAGACCTATATATGACCCGAGTCATTCACTCAGTCATTCATTCAGCAAACACTGAGAGTGTGCGGGACTGGACCACAAGGAGGAAATCGAGTCCCTCAGCACCCGTCCAGCCCTCAGGAACTCAGGTCTGGAGCACCCACACACTGAGCCCCTTCTACCATAGGTCTTCCAATACCAGACAATACCAGTAGTGAGGCACAGCTCTGTTTTACGGACTACTAAGAAAGGAAAATGCTATCACCTGAACCATGACGTACCATTGATTGTATAGCGCGCCCAATATCTGAGAGGGGGGAATGCGGGGGAACGTGCATCTTGGAATCGGTAAGATGTATGTGGCTGACCCCACTGGGTCCCAACACGTGCTCAAGTAACTGACCAGGGCTGTGCTTAGAAAGCGTCACAGGAAACTGCTCTGTTGGTCTGGAAAGTCTTGAGGAGGTGGCGTCCTTGCTGGGTCTGGAGGACAGGGTAAGAGCTCTGAGGCTCTAAAGATTCCATATGGCCGGTCAGGGGCCTGGACCTCTTGCACAGGTGGAACCGCACCAGGACCCCCCCCCCCCCCCCCCCGCCCCATCCCCAGCTGGAAGCCAAGGGAGGACCCTTTCGGGGACAGGAAGCAGGGCTGCTGCCGCTGAGGTCCAATGCAGGGAGATTCCTTGCCACAGAGATTCAACCAACCCCCAGATTAAAGAGCTATTGTTTTCCTCCTGTGCCTGAGCAGCCTTGCCCTGCATAATTTATTTTTCCTCTGAAGGAGTCCTCCATGCATTATTAATCTGGAAGGACTCCCTCTTCTCCGTCGCTAATCTCAGCCCATCCAATATTGATGACTGTTTGCTTTCCTGTCTTTAACACGTGTCATGTTTCAGGGATTGGGAGTCCATAGCGTTTCTTAGAACTGGGGGCTCCGGGCCGGGCTCCTCCGTGTCTGCATGGCGGGCTCCTTTCAGGCCGCTGTGTCACACGTGGCCCAGGCTCCTTGAGGGCGGTTATGACCTGGCTTGCCCAGCATTGCACGGTGCCTGGCACAGGGCAGACCCTCAGTAAGAAGAATCACTGAATTCAACTCAGCCGATGCCTCTAGGTGGTTCTGCCACTGGGCTGATGTCTGCCTTACTATTTTTGTTCATATTTCACCCCGCTCTTTTGGCACACCGGCCCAATAACTGAACGCACATACTCAACATTTTCATTCAGTCTAACTCAGAGTTTCTCAACCTGGCCACTGTTGACATTTAGGGCCGGATAATTCTTGGTTGTGGGGGCTGTTCTGTGCATCGTAGGGGGTTTAGCAGCATCCGTGGCCTCTACCCACTAGACCCCAGTGGCCACAACCCACCCCCAAGTTCTGACAAGCAAAACTGTTTCCTGGATGGGGAATGTAGGGTACATTGCCCGTGGTTGAGAGCCTTTGGCCTGACTCAACTCTCTCAGGCTGTTTTTGACTTCATTTTCGTGGCCACAGGGAACACCTCTCTTCCTCTGCATGGACACACGTCACTCCTCTCTTCCGTGAGCTTTTGTCCCAATATAGAGCCTTCTCTTGGGATCCAAGAAAAGTAGAGGGAGAACTCTATGGCTTCTCATCTCGAGGGAGTTAAGTTATCCTGGGTGGGGTCTGGGACCCCTGAGTCCTGGCCTCAGGACATTTGCTCTGTCTGATCAAATGTCCTGCTATGTACACTTGTCCTCTCTACGTCTCAGATTCCCAGTCTGTCCATCACCTTTCATCAGCCCAGTGGGGGCAAAAGTTCTCTTGTGGTCTTTGAAGGTGAAGTGTCCCCCCAACTCCCTGAGACATGGAGTGTGGGGTCCCCAGAAGCCTAGCCCCCAATTCCCCCTGGCTTCTGAGAGCTTATGGCAGAGCCCCGCCAAGAAGGCATGCAAGGCCTTGAGTATCTTCCCAGGGAAACAGAGTACTCTCGACCCCCAACCCTCCACATCTGGTCCCACCCTCTCTCTGCCCGGTGCCCCTCTGGAGAGGCTGCTTCACAGAGGTTGAACCCATGTGCCCGAAGAGGGAAGAAGTGGCTGGTCAGACCCCCACCGCTTCATTCTCTTTATAAATGCTGTGTAGCACGCACAAAGAAATGATCCTCCTTCATAAAAGAATAACCTTGAGAAAGAGAGTGCCTGTGTGTCAGGCCTCTGCCGTGTCCCCTCCACAACTGGATTGTCACAGACGAATTCCAGCAGCCATGATCATGTATTACCTTTGAAAGATTTTATTTAGCCAACAGATGCAGCATTGATAGAAATCTCAGAGCCACCAAAATAAAAACGACAGAAAAATCCACCCGGAAAAGATTCCTGTATTGTTCAGCTTTCGGCTCCTATTAATTTGTGATTAATCTATGTCTGGAGAAAATGGCATAAAGACAAGGGGAAGAAAAAAAAACAGTGAACTGAGCCTGCCTAAACACCAATGTTTGTGACCTCTGCCTGAGCCTAACCAACAGTCACTTGTCCACCGTGTGACTGAGGGAATGGCTGTGCCACCATGAAGCATAGGGGAGCAGGGAACAGGGGACGCCTGGGAGAGATCAGATGTGAGGAAGGTGCCCAGTTCTCAGTCATAAATCACACAGCCAGCAGTCATTCCCCCCAGCCCCTCTTGAAAGGTATTTGAGAGGTTTTATAATTAATGATAAGCAATCAAATTAAGAAACTAGAGATCATGGGTTTTTTACCTAGAATTTTAGGGACATGAAAGGAGGGAGAAAGAAGTGATTTCAGATGCAGTTTTGAGCTTTTCCGGTGCTCAGAGTGAAAAGTAAAATTGACACCAATGCACACACCCAAACGCTGGTGGCTGAGACTACAGGCGGGCCCTGCGGGAGCACTTAGAAGTCAGGTTCACCAGGCAGCGTGTGCCCGGTCTGCTTCTCACGGGGTGGCGGTCCCACCAGAGCCAGGGTCTGCAGTGAGAGAACCCACCGATGGGAAGGGCACAAGCGTGCCTGAGACCCTTTGGCATCGCAGGGGCTGGGCTGAGTTGATGGCCACAGCCAAGGCTGCCGGGTCGTTTGTTAGATCCACCCGTGTCCATCCCTGAGACTGTCACTAAGCTGGACCCTCCCACCCCAGGAGAGGCTCCTGGAAATGTGGAACCAAGAAGGGGCTTGCTCAGAGTATTGAGACAGGGGAATGTGCCCCACATCTGTCTAGCTGAGGGTCAGGGTCACCACGTGGGGGCCACCGCCCCATGGCACCCACGTAACTATGGCGTGGGGCTCAGGGAAGAGTTTGTCTGGAGCCAGGAAGTCTTAAAACCCTCATCCCTTGCATGATTCTCCTTTTCCACTTATTTACACTTTTTATTGATTTACATCTGTGTATAAATAGAATTGATGCTCAGTTTGGGAAAATTCGACAATACATTTTTAAAGAAAAAACTGCGAGTCATCATAATTTCTCAACCCCAAAGCCATTTTGTTGTCATTTTTTCGTGCTTCATACACGTCTATGTATATCTGTCTTACTTTTTCCATATTTTAGATCATGACTTATTTACAATTTGCTTATTTCACTTCACCTGGTATCAGTAAAGATTTTGGGAAGCATTTGGATATTTCTGTAACATCTCTTCATACAAATTGTCATAATTCACGTAACCAACACTTTGTTGTCAGAGGCGGCATAAGACCATGGATAGAACATGGTCAGACAGACCTGGGTTTGAATCCCTGCTTCCCCTGACTTAGCCACGTGACTGTGAGCAAGTCACATTACCTCCAAGTGCCCTTTGTAAAATAGAGGCTCTAATGCCTAAATCACAGGCTTATCTGAAGATTAGAAATATATGTATAAAGTGCCTGGTGTTTTAATAGCCTGGTCACATTATTATTTAAATTGGTTTCATTTGCCCTCTATTATAAATAATGCTTCAGGGAACATCTCTGTGCATAAATCTTTCTCTGCCACTATGATTATTTCCTTAGGACAGATTCTTAGAAATGGAATTATAAGACCAAAGGGTCTGAATATTTTTAAAACTCCTGATACATAACCCCACATAGTTTTCCAGAACCTTCTACCAGCATTGAGAATTGTCCCTTAAAAAAAAAAAATTTATTTTGATAGAGAAAAAGTGATATCTCGTTGTTATTTTGACTTGATAATTAATGAGACTAAACATTTTCCAAGATGATTATTAGCTACTTGCACTTATTATTCAGAAACTGTCTACTCTTGTCCATCCCTCATTTTCCATGAGAAAACCAGGGCTCCCGGAAGAGAAATAGCTTGGCTGGGCTTCACACAATTAGTGTGTTCATTAATTCATTTGCCAAATATGTATTGAGCATCTCTAGCATGCCAGGGACTCTGCGGGGCCCTGGGGTACAATACAGAGAGAGGTGGAATAGACAAAGGGCCCTCCCCAATGGAGCTGCCACCTGGTGGGAGAGACATATGATAAGTCAATAGACACAGAAAATAATTACTCATAGTGAAAGTATGACTCACTCCCAAATATTTAATTGGGCAGTGAATACAAGCCAGGTGCTGGGGATACAGCAATGACCTGGGGAGAGAAAACCCATGTCTCGTGGAATTTAGCAGAATCAAGAATTGTACCCAGGCTCCCCTGCCAGGCCAGAGCATGCCTCTTTTGATCATATCCCTTCAGCTGGACTCTGGAGAAGAGAGGCAGGTGACACAGGGAATCCAGGAAGGTTGGCTTGTCTCTACCATTCAGCATCTTCCTTGGAGTGTTAGTCTGGGTTCTCCCCACGTTCAAGAGATTTACTAGAGAAACATCTATGAGGGAAAACGGGGTGGGGGCTGGGAGGCTAGGAAAACATCAGAGTGCAGTGCAGGTCTGACCCATGTGAAGGAGAGGGAAGGAAGGAAGGCTGGGTGGAAAGTCCTAGATTATATCACAGTTCTAAGAAAGTCTGGCAAGATGGGGAGTCTCTAGATCAAATTGCCCATCAGAAGAATCTCCGGTCTCCCAGGAATGGGCCAACCTTTCATGTCTGTGCCATGCTCTAGTTGGGAGCAGCCCAGGGGAAGTGTGGGCTCTGAGTGAATGTAGTGATGGATTTCAGACACAGTAGCTGGGGTCATTGGTCAGTTACACTCCCCCCAGAAGCTTTGAGAAGCACATGGTCACCACACCAGCATCCCCTCTGATCATGAATAGATATTGGCTGTTGGTTGGATCAGACTTCTGCTAGCCAGAGATTGCCCTATTCTCTAGAGGTCATGCCAGGCAGCCAGACAGATAAGGGGTAAAGATTATCACAGTCACTCTTAAGGAGCCCTAGCAAAGCCCAGATGGAAGGTATCCTGTCCCATGCAGACACCGCCAGAGGAGAGAGACCACATCTGCCCTCAGGTCTCATTTTAACATAGCAAATGTCCATGGAGTACCTACAATATGCAGAGTCGCTGGGTCTCACTGCAACCCTCTCACGCCCTGCTGCCTCACCAGGCATCTGCCTTGAGTACAGGGTGAGTGAGGCTCTGGACATCACAGTCATAGGGAAGGGACTGAAGAAGGCTCCCTTCTTCTTTGGACTCTGTATTTGTATTATAAAGAGCACTTCTTTGGGAGTCAGAAGACCTGTGTTATAATCCTGATTTTGCTGCTTCCTTTGCAAACTATGTGACTTTAGGTAAATTATATAATTACCATGAGCCTCGCTTTCTTGGGGCCATAAAGACCATGTGACCTTGACCTTGGCACCTTCTGGCAAACAAACAAGGCAGTAAGCATTTTAACCTGAGAGGCCTTTTGATCCTGCTACCCTGGCACACCAGGCTTAGGGTAGGCAGAGGGTGGGACGTGGCTGCCTCTCTGGCCAGACTGTCCCCTCATTCTTCTCTCATCTGCTCAGCTGCCACCCAGTAACTGGAGCGTGCACCTGCCAGCCAGGCTGGTCTGGCCACCACTGCAACGAGTCCTGCCCTGCTGGCTACTATGGCAATGGCTGCCAGCTGCCTTGCACCTGTCAGAACGGCGCCGACTGCCACAGCATCACTGGGAGCTGCACTTGTGCCCCAGGCTTCATGGTAAGATGGGAAGGGTCTCCCACGGCCTCATGCTCTCCGGCCTACACAGAAGAGGAGGCGTCAGCTCCTCCCACCTCTGAGTGGAATCTGGGAATCCCTTTGCCCAGGGACGAAGAGTGGAAGTGACTCCACACCCCCCTCAGAGAGCTCCTGACCAGAGAGCCCCCAGGCTGCTCTCAAAGGGTCAGTTATACTGAGGTCTGTAATTGTAGATTAAAAGGAGGGGGTCTTTCCATTGTCCCCTCAACCCTGAGCACCGGTTGTCTTTGCCCAGCTCTTCCCTGTCCAAATCCTATGCACCCGGTCTTTCTCCATCACAATAACCACAGTATGCACAGTTTTGTATTCTACTTGCTTTCACCCACATTTGCTGCTTGGGCTTCTTGATTATCATTTTCAATAGCTGCATAACACTGCAGGAGCTGATGTACCCCAGTTTACTCAGCCATTCCCTTACTGCTGAATATTGAGTTGTTTCCAATGTTCACGGCAAATGTTACAATAAGCATCTTCCTACAAACAGCTTTTCCTCTCCTATTGAATTATTTCCTTAGGGTGAATTCCCAGGGTCAGTGGGCATAATATATTTATGGCTTTTGATGGATGGTGCCATATTACTTTCCTCAGGGGTTATATAAATCTATACCGCCACCAGCCATGTACAAATGTACCTATTTCAAAACAACTTTGCTAACATCCCTTTTTTTTTTTTTTTTTTTTTTTTTTGGCTAATTATATCGGTAGAAAATGGCTCCTTGATGTTGCTCTAATTTGCATTTCTCTTCTGATTACTGGGGAGAGTGAACCTTTCCCCCATGTGTTTACTATTTGTATTTTCTCATGAATTATGCTGGTTTTTATGAGGTGAGGGAACTTGACACTGGAAGTGGAATCCTGTTCGAAGGTGGGGCGTGCCCAGTGGGTCTGAGGACCCAAGCACGCTGGGGTCCCCCAGGGCCATGTATTTGATTGTGCTGTAGGAAGTGGTCTGTGCAGCACAAAGTGTGGTCTTTGGAACCACACTGGGGTCACATCCTGGTTGTCCTGGAGCTTCTCCGTGACTTTGGAGCAGTGAGTTTACCTCTCTCAGGATCGGTTTCCTCATCTCTGGAATGGAACACGTGCCTCGCAAAACTGCTGCCAGGTGTAGAGATGAAATACATCAAGTACCTCACCTCAGTGCTTCTCAGACTTTAGTGCACACATGAATCAGCGGTGGGCCCTACTGCATTGCACGTTCCGGTCCAGTAGATGCAGGTGGGGCCTGAGGCTCTGCATTCTAACAAGCTCCTAAGTGATGTCAGTGCTGCTGGTCAGTGGCCTCATTTTGAGCAGGAAGGGGTGGTCCTCAACTTGGGATGCCCATTGGAATCACCCGGGGAGCTTTATAAACACTGATGCCTGTCCACCCCACCCCCCCCCTCCAGAACACTGACATTTTTGGTCTAGTTGAGGCCAGTGTGCTGCCAAGGTGGAGATCCACTGATCTACAGGGAAGCACAACATGGGAGTGTGGGTTTGCCTGGTGTCTTTTGTAGGCAAGTTGCCCTGGTCTATTGAACAAAATTCTGTTTAGTTCCTTCTTCCTCCTCCCTGGTGCAGATAAAACTGGGTGAAAATGAATTCCGGTGACATATTTGAAAGAGAAAGAAGTCTGTTCCCCCTGTAGGTTTCCTTTCTTATTTACCTTCGTTGGTGTGAGCTTTGGCCATAATTTCCACAGAAAAAATGTGAGCGCCCAAGGTTTTGGTTTGGGTAGGAGAGACTAGTTGTTTGGGAGACTGAGTGGAAGTGGACAGATCACACCAGACATTTAGTGTGGGCATTCTGACCCCAGTTCCAGTTCCACTATGACTTTGGACAGATGGCTTCCTCCCCAGTTCCTCCAGGAACTGGAGCCCCCAGTTCCTCCATCTGTAAATGGTAAGTGTGCAGGGGGAAATGAACCCACTGATTTCTAAGATGGTCCACTATGCATCGCTTCCCCGCCTTTTGGCTAAGATCAAGTGTAAGATGGCCCATTGTGCAGACTCCAGGGACCATATCAGAAAGCACACCCTTATGGAGGAGATAAAGGAAAATAGGAGCAAGGAGGGATGTGTGTTGTGTGTGTGTGTGTGTGTGTGTGTGTGTGTGTGTGTGTGTGATGTATGTGTGTGTGTTAGCCAAGGGAGAGGGGCTCATTGAAGTTGTATACATCATCTGTGGGACTGCTGAGTGTCCCATGTTCCCCCTTCTTCACCCCCCAACTGCCTGCCTAGTCACTATTCCTCAATAGAAGGGAGAATCAAAGCCTTCGGATGGCTAGGGAGGCCAGAGTCTGTGTGCCTACTGCCCCCAGGCCAGGGCTCCTGCAGTCTGGAGGCCAGTCCCCTGCTTCTCTTCCTCCCATCTGGGATGCAAATGACTTCCTGCCCTTGAACTTTGGGAGACTTGGCACTTGCAGTAATCATCTCATTGTGGAGTCCTACCTGCCTGGGGCTCAGGGCTAAGACAGATTGTAAGCCAAACTGCCCTGGTGAGACCCCGTGAATTCTCATCCATCTCCTCCTGCCCAGCCTCATTATACCTGGAAAGGCTCTTCTGGGGCCCTGTTGGGTGTTGAGCAGGAGCTGCTGGAGGTGATTACAGAACAGTCAATTGTTCTCATCCAGTGTGACTCATTCCTGAATGCACCAGGCTCCAAGGGGGAACTCATTACTGTTGCTTTTACTCCAGCTTCTGAATGAATGCAACTTCCTGCAATTAGCCAGCTCTGGTCAGGGTTGGGGTTGGGGCAATCAGCAGAGCCGACTTGGCTGAGACCTTCACCAGAATGCCCTGCAGTCAATAATAATTAGAAATGCCTTTATTTGCTAGTTAATCTATAAATTTATGCAGCTGCCCTTTTCCTTGAAAGATTTTTAGGATGAGCAATTAATTAGAGACTAATTAAAAGAGCCCTTTTCTGAGTGTTTGGAGACCTCTATCCTAGGCTCACTAACCTTGAACATGTTGCCTCACTTTGCTGGGCCTCAGTTTCCTCTTCTGTAAGATGGGAGTCACATCATTCCTGTCTGCTATTGGATGTGAGTAGCCAACATGGTAATCGATGTGAGGCCACATCCTCAGCTGGCCCCACCCAGCAAAGCTCTCCCTGCCAAGGGCTCTTTAGGGAGGATTTGGGGATAGCTTTATCAAAGCAGAGTCTCTGAGGACTGAGAATGGCCTCAGACTCAACGTAGATGTGAAGAGTACTAATAAGGTAGCGAGAACCACCCTTGAGAGTCTAGTGGCCTGCCTGCTCCAGCCAGATGGTCCCCAACCCCTGCAGAGGCCATGAGAATATGGGGCAGAAGCAAGACCCACCTGGCAGCCTGGGTGTGTTGGCCTTCACATTCTTCCTCCTTCCTTCTCAGAACACTAGATATTTACCCTGACAAACTTGGGAATCATCTGGTGGTATGGAAAGGCTAATCAGACATCCATTTTAGCCTTCAGAGAGCTTGTGCTCAGTAACAATCATATTCACACTAGCAGCAAACACTTATTGAGTCCTTGCTGCATGCTTCATCTTTATTCCTCACAAGAGCCCTGTAGAGGTGCACTTTCACATTCTTCAATTTGAAAATGAGGAGCTGAAGTTCAAACAGGACAAGTGACTTGCCCAGGATCACAAAGCCAGTAGTGGTGGGAGCCGCTGAGCTCTCATATGTTAGATGATAGACTTTGACTGACAGATCACCATGGAACCACACAAATCTGAGTTCAGATCCTTGCCCTCCAATTCCCACTCTGCCTACTGGCAAGCCTAAGCCTAAGCCTGCCTAAGCCTGAAGTTCCTCCATTGTTAAGAGTAGACTTTGCCAAGAGAGTGAGAAGCTTCATATGGAAAGTTTGTGATTCAGTGCCTGGAACACAGTAAGCACCCAGTAAAATGGTAGTGATTATTGGTGCACTATGAGAGTATTGGGGTGGGGGGGGGCAGTGTTTCCTCCAAGTTCAGCACCCCTCCCATCAAGGAGAGTGTCAAGATGAGCTATATAACCCAGGGGTTCCTTTTGGAACAAGCAGAGCCATGAATATGCACAGCTGTGGTTCCAAGCAGGTCCACCCAAGTACCTGTGGGTCACCCTAAATGGTCAGTCTCAGGAAGCATTATGGGGTGGACACACCTGCTGATGTTTGGGGAAATGGACATAGAGCTGGAGGTAGGAGTAAAGTCTAGGCATCTTACATGTTAGCTTGGCAATGCCAGTGTAATAATTACTTGAGGCATGGTTTGCTGAATTACATTGGGGCTGCTGGGTGGGGCAAAAGAGCCCTGGGCTAGAAGGTGAGAAACTAGGTTCGTAGCTCTGGTTATGCTAGCTTTCAGGGCTTCTATTTCTTATCTGTAAAATGGGAATGAAATCGGCTCCGCAGTAGAACAGTGGTATGGGAACTAATCATTAAAATGGGAGGGCTTAGGGGCGCCTGGGTGGCTTAGTCGGTTAAGCGTCCGACTTCGGCTCCGGTCATGATCTCACGGTCTGTGAGTTCGAGCCCCGTTTCGGGCTCTGTGCTGACAGCTCAGAGCCTGGAGCCTGTTTCAGATTCTGTGTCTCCCTCTCTCTCTGCCCCTCCCCTGTTCATGCTCTGTGTCTGTCTCAAAAATAAATAAACGTTAAAAAAAATTTTTTTTTTAATGGGAGGGCTTAAAATTGGGAGGCATATTGTTTCAGCACCTTGGACAGCCGCCACAAGCCTCTCCTCTAAGGTTGTCTTGTCCTATCAGAACCTAGGGTCCCACCCAGTCAGAACACCAGGTTGAACAGAGGTGGGGGAGGGCAGAGTGAGGGTCGCATGACAGGAGGCTCAGGCCAGCAGAGTCCTAGGAGTGCCCACATGAGGGATGATTCAGGAAGTGAGGAACAGCCTAACCGTGGTCGAGGGGACTAAGTGAAGCTGTCTATCCACTTGGAGGCTGAAATCACATCATCCCTCTATATGGTTTCTCTTTACCCACCAAACAAAACTCAAACCCTAGTCCTTTGTATGTCCTTAAAACTAGTTAGTCCACCTTAACTTCATCTCCTGCTAAAGTCCTGCCACAAATCTCTGCTGTGGCCACACATGACTCACCTTTCCTTAAGCACAGTGTCTGCTTTGGAGCCTCTGACTGTGCCTTTTCTCAAGCTTTTCCCTCTTCCTAGAATGCCCTCCCCACTCTCCTTATCTCTATGAAAATCTTTCTCAGCCTTTCAGAGCTAAGATCAAAGGCTGCCTCTTCCATGAAGCCTTCCCTGAATATTCCTCCTTCAGAATTAAGCTCTCCTCTGTTCCCATAGCAGATGGCTCATACTCAGAGTCTGTCTACTCCTCCAGCTGCCTCCCCCCTGGCCCATGTCTAGCATGTGAACATCTTGCTCAACATACTCATTTTGAAATGGATGAAACTTTTGAGAAGAGCAATGAATGCCCTTAAAGCAGAAGTTTCCAGCACTGACCGCTATAGGAAGGAAACTCATGGCATTTCTTGAGAGACCATGCCAGCAGGGCTGAGGCTTGAAAACATCCATTGGTTTCTCTGCAGTTCAGATAAACAGGTAGCTGTAGTGGGACTAGAATAGCTATCACCCAACATCATCTCTGGGTTTGTTTTTTTTTGGGGGTGGGGGGCGCGGGGAATGGTGTGAGCTTCCTACCTTACGCAATATTACATAGCGGTTACCCAGAGACTATAGAGCCAGATTCCCTCACTTCAAATACCAGCTTTGCTGCTTACTAGCTGTGTGACCTTGGGCAGGATGTTTTACCTCTCTGTGCCTCTGTCTTCTCATATATGAAAGGGAAATAATAATAAAGTCTTTTGGATTACTGAGCTGATAGAACTAATTAGTACATACACAATAACTAGAATACTTAGCATATCAGTACTCTTTTAACAAGAGTTAGCTTATTATTACCATTATTTTTTCATTCATACTGCTGCTGCTATTGTTGTTATTTACCCCAAGCAGTTCCCTACCTGAAGAGATTGACTGGTCCTGGCCTGAATGCCCTCTTTGGGGGTCCAGGCAGAAAGGGGAGCAAGAGGAAGAGAGTAGTTAGTTGAAACTTCCTTCTGGCCAGGAGCTGCAGGGTTGACGGGGCCTCCTGGGTTCCCAAGGGCAGCCACAGAACTGAGAATCGACTTTCTCATCACAGGGGGAGAAGGCTAGCTTCTCAGCCCCTGCACACTTCTCTGCTGACCAGCTTTCCTTAATTAAGGCCTCGCCTAAGTGGCCAGCCTGATGAAGCTTCCTCGCCTGCTCTCGGACTAATTGCTGCCACCTTGGCACCTGCAGCGAACAGCCTGTGCGGTCACCAGAGCTGCAGCGATTGGATTTCCCAGACCTTCTCCCTGCATGGAACCCATGTGTCTGGGAGATAAGGGGCCCTCTGGTCATTGCTCAGTACAGATGCTCCCTTTCAGCTCTGGCTATAATGGGTGTGGGGAGCATGGGAGGCTGGGGAGAGGAACCTGGTGTCCCCTCCCATGGGGTCCGGGGCCTATATTTCTCCCCTGGATGACAGAATTTCTATTACCTTAAAGGGCTCATCTATTTATGCTGCAATTTTTTGAAGTCCTGTCTGCTGTTATTGAACCCTGCATGCTGGCGAGGGGAGCGGGCACTCCATCACCCAAATGAACAAACTCGTTTCCACATTTTTCTGCCTTTTCTCTGGGCTGTCGGTAGGTCGTATATGCAAACCTCAGCCGCTCTGGCCAGGGAAGGCAGGACAGGGGTGAGAGTTATGAAAATCCAGACCAGTGGAGCAGTGATTGAATTTTCCTCCAAGGTTTTTGGTGTCCTTTAAAGACGTCACTCTCCTCCAGCCCCCACCCCCAAGCTGGACAAAATGTGTGTCTGCCTTTTGTGCAGCTCCTGAGCTGGAACCAGGGAGTGGGACAGCTGTGGGGCCAGAAGAGAATGTGGACTGAAAAATTACAGCCAGGTGACATGTGTACAATGTGTGTGCCTTTTCTTTTCTAACTGTTTGTTCTTTATCAAACCCAAGGTCTGCAGGCTATTAGCCCTAAGCTTTTCATGTCCCCCCCCACCCCGCCCCGCCATTGACTGGTTTCCTAATTATAGTACAAGATTTTCCTGGGTGCTGCACTGCAGATGAGGAATTCACCCTCTAGCTGCCCTGCCCGTGTGAGCAGAGGAACACAGGTAGTGCAAAGTAGCAAAAATGTAAACATATACACACCACACTCCAGGATTCAACTCCCAGCTCTGTCATTGCCTGCTGGGTGGCCTTGGCCCAGTTACTTATGCTTCTCAAGCCTTAGTTTTTCATCTGTAAAACAGGATAAATAATGGTACTATGTTCTAGTGTTCTCAGGATTGGATTAGATAAATATGTACAATGCTTAGAACAAAGGCTGGCATGTAGCGAATGCTTAGTAAAGTCAAGGTTTCTTGTGTGGTTGTATAGAGTTGATACACTGGAGGCAAAGGCATGGACTTTGGGGTCAGACAAGCCTGAGATGGAGTCCCAAGCCTGTCCCTCAGCTCTGTGAACTTAGCGACGTCCTCAGCCTCTCTGAGCCTCAGTTTCCCATCTGTGAAATGGGTTAATAGTGCCTGCCCTTCAGGGTCAGTGTGAGCACAAAACGGGAATTATTCTTCATCATGGCAGAGTGGGAAGAATGCTGAGCACTTCCCTACCGCACCTTCTCATTTTAAAAAGAAGGAAACAGGTTCAGAGAGGGAAAGTGACTTATCCTGGGTCACACAGCAAATCGTTAGCAGAACTGGGATGGAGATCAGTTGACACAATTCCCAGTCCGATGCTTTTTCTACCTTTACCTCCTTCTCCTGAGTTTGCTGTCCCCGGAGCAGACATCAACTGATTTTACCCAGGGCAGAGAGGGGGATAGCAGTTGGGGGAGTGGTCACCAGAGTATTAAACCATGTTGGCAATTAATCCGCAGAGCAAAGTAGGGAAAATTGGTTTTATGTCACTAAGGCTGAGTCCAGCCTTCCCCCTCTGGGACCCCATGGTCTGTGGCTTTATTAGGGAAAACTGCTGACTCTTCTGTTCTAAAAAATAGACGTCCCTCATGTCAGAGCACCCCCTCCCTGCTGGCTTCCTCATGTCTTTATCAGTGCCCTCGTTACTGGGGTCTGGAGCTGGGACTTTGGTCCAGAGCCTGGAGCTCTCTCCATGAAACAGAAGAGGGTGTTGGAGCTGAGGCATCCATGCTTTGAGCATCACCAGTTTTCTTTTCATCCAATTCTCTGGTGTTCCTGGGGTGTCTGCTCCCGCCGGCTCTCGGGCCTAGCCACCCCACAGACTCTGGAGAGTTGGCCCAGGCCACGAGTCAGGGATGCTGTCCTGAAAGGTCTAGAGGAAGCAGATGAGCGAGCGGAGCTGTGAGTGACCACGGCACGCCTTAGGCCAGGCCCCCTGCTCTTTGTTCGTCATTTTATGTAATCCTCACGATTACCCTGTAGGTGCAGACTATCAGTATCCCCACTTTGCAGATGAGGAAACCAAGGCTCAGAGAGGTGAAGTAACCTTCCCTACTTTGTAAGTGGCCACCAGGAGCTGAGCCTCTAGCTGTGTGAACCCAGAGCCTGCACTTTGAGCCACAAACAAAAACTGGAGAGGAGAGGGCTGTGGATCTATGGTAAATAAGCAGCTTGGAGACTCCCTCAGGCCTTTTCCTGGGAAAGGGCACAGCCTTGGCAACCTCATTTCTCGTTTCTCAGTGGGAGCCTAGTGCCCTTCCTCGCTTTGTCTTTGAGGGGAGGTAGGCTGGGAGCCTCAGTCTCCCTCCCTTCCTCTGGGGCGGCCCTTCCCAGCTTACCCAGCTGCCTCACATAGCCCCCCTAATGAGGAAAGCAGGGCGAAAAGTGTTAGGGCTATTGCACAGAAGAGGAAACCAAAGTTTGGAGGGGTTCCAGGTCTGGTCCAGGGTGACGTGACTCGTGAGGACATTGAGCTGGACCCAAGGCTTATGGCTCGGGGGCCACACTCGCCTCAGGACAGCTGTGCGGTGAGGGGATCAGGGCTGAGGAGAAGGCCAGCCGGATGCTGACCTGGGCTCTGACCCTGGCTTTGCTGCCACCTCACTATTGGACCAAGTCACTTTACCCGTCTGTGCCTTCACTTCATCTTCTACAAAGATAGGTGCTCCCTGCATCCTGGGGCTGCTGTAAAGCTCACAGGAAATACCTACAGGAAGGACTGGAAGAAGTTCCAGGGTGTGTGTCCCCAGAGACGTGAGGGGGAACAGTGGGCAGACTGACTCCCTACCAACCTTGCAGGTCTGGAACAAAGGAAGAACCCCCTCCCTTCCTTCCCGCTACCCCTGCCCTCTCTTCCAAGACCCCACCCAGCCTGGCCCCTCCCCGGCCATCTCCCCACTTAGTCATTAGCACCAATAGTCTCATCTGCAGCAGTAATTATGCACCCCAGGAGGGAAAGGGGTTCCTGCCAGAAGATGGGATTATGTCTGGAAAATGAAAGATGTTGCACAAAAAGGTCATGAATAAATTACTTCAAGGTGGGGCGAATAGGGAACTTAGCAACGGGGGTAAACACAAAAACAAAAACAAAAACTCAAAAGTTGTCTCCAAAAACACTACCAGATAATTGTTCTCACCTCACCTGAGCGGTCTGAGGAGGGGTGTTCATTCCTGAGACAGGCACAGGGGACCTGGGCAGGGGCACCCCAGCCTGATGGCCCGGATGAGCAGGGGTGGATGGAATGTGAGGGGAGAGAGTGGGAGCAGAGCCGGCGGGGCCCTGTGCGCCAGGGCAGGGACACGAGATGAATTCAGCAGGCAAGAGGGAGCCACTGTAGTCTTGAGCAAGGGGGGTGACCAAAGCAGCCCCATGCTTGACCTCTGCCACCCCATACCCTGTGTGAGGAGACAGGGACGTCACTGTCTAAGAGCTCAGCTTATAGTGAGTGCTCAGTGGAAGTTGGTTCCCATCACTCCCTGTGGCTCTTCGGCAGAGGCTGCTTGGTGTAGTGGGGAGGGCGTGGGCTTTGAGCTGAGGGAACCCACGTTTGAATCTCGCCAATGTGGCAGTGTATAACAGGCCCACCTCGTATACCTCACTTTGCTCACCTCCCACGGGGAGTACCTTGCAGGATGATAGTGAGGGGAAACAGAGCATGAAAGTGGCCAGAGCAGGTAAATCTGTTCCTTTCCTTGCGGTCTGCAGTGGCCTGGGCTCTAATGGACCGTGTGTAACACTCAAAATGCCTAAAGCATTTATGGCCCTTCCTCTGGGCCTGGCACTCCTCTAAGAAGATGACATATATTTTTTTTAAATTTTTTTTTTTTAACGTTTATTTATTTTTGAGACAGAGAGAGACAGAGCATGAACGGGGGAGGGGCAGAGAGAGGGAGACACAGAATCGGAAACAGGCTCCAGGCTCTGAGCCGTCAGCCCAGAGCCCGACGTGGGGCTCGAACTCACGGACCGCAAGATCGTGACCTGAGCTGAAGTCGGACACTTAACGACTGAGCCACCCAGGCGCCCCGAAGATGACATATATTAACTTACTTGAGCTTCACCGCTACCCTTGGAGGAAGGTACTACCACAATCCCCGTCTTGCAGACAGGAAGACTGAGATGCAGAGAGGTTAACAGCTTACCCCAAGTTGGTCAACTATACCCCATTAAAGCTGAAAAAGCAAAATGCCCAGGGTTCTGTAAGTGTCAGAGCCAGGACCTAAGCCCAACAGTCAGATTCCAGAGCCCACTGGAACCTCTGTGCCCTGCCTCTTCTTTGGGCAAACCCCAAAGGATCCTCAGCGCCCCCCACCAGGCTAAAACCTTAACCACGGCCACAGGGGTGCTCCAGCCACGGGAGTCAAATTTGGAAGTAGCATCAAACTGGGGAGCAATCAGGCGTCCGTCAGGTAGGACGGGAAGCATCAATGTGACAGGTGGTGGTGTGGATGGAGCCCCGGGTCCCTACCATGACCCCTGTCTGTACCACAGTTCTTCCACTCCAAAATGCTCTCCTGCCCAGCATCTCCTGTGTTCTCACAGCCCTATGGGTGACAAGTCACTGCTGCCATTTTATACACATGGGAACAGGCTCAGCATGGTTACCCATCTTGGCCTTCCCCACTCTCAAGCCCAGCCCTGAGCCGCTCCCCAGGCCAGGGCTGCAGGACAAGCCCCTCCAGCCCCGTCTCCCTCTGGGGCGTCGCTCCCCTCTTCTCCCTGGCCTGCAGACCCAGACGGGCTGTGCCCCAGGCTGGAAATTACCATCTCCCTTCCTACAGGGAGTCCACACCTACTCTAGGCTCCCTTCAACCCGCCCGGAAGCCTCAGGGCCTTACATGGGAAGCACCTTCTAGGCCCATGTTATGTGTAGTGAAGCATTCTTTGAGAAGTTGGCTGAGAAAATCTCTGAGAGCCTGAAAAATCCATAGGGTACCTGCTTTAGAAAGGTGCAGAGAATTAGCAGTCGGGGGATGAGAGGAGTGGACGGTGTGGGTAAGGGCAGCCTCTTCTACCTCCACTCTGTGCCCCCAAAAAAGCTTCTCGAGTTTCAACTGCTGGGCCTTCTTTTTTTCTTATGTTTATTTATTTTGTTTGTGATAGAGAGGGCCCACGAACGCACACGTGAGCAGGAGAGAGGGACAGAGCATCCAAAGCAGGCGCTGCACTGACAGCGGAGAGCCCGACACCGGGCTTGAACTCACAAACCACGAGATCATGACCAGAGCTGAAGTCAGACACTTAACAGAATGAGCCACCCAGGCGCCCCTGCTGGGCTTTCTTTGTAGTCAGGCCTATAACTGCTTTTCTTTAATGACTGACTCTACAGTCCATAAGCGATTGAATTTGCCTGAGTCTGGGTTTTCAACCTCTCTCAACCAGAAAGGAGTGGCCCAGACCCCTGCCTTTGGGGGAGGAGGGTTCCTAAAATAGGCTGGAACACTAAATCGCTTACCTGCTGTTGGACCCACCTTTGTCTTCAGGGCACAGTTTGGAGCCTGGCACCCGAGGCCTTCCTGGCTGGGCCGGTCTGACCGCCAGACGCCTGTCTTACCCACCATCCCTCAGCCCCAGTGTTCCAGCAGATCCTAACAGATCACCTTGCCCTGGAGACCCCCTCAGCCACGCATGGCCCCGCCGCTGTGCCTCTGTCCAATCTGCCACCTCCCGGATGCCTTTGCTGTCCATCCTCCTGGCCGAACCCGGCCTGTGC
Source organism: Panthera pardus (assembly GCF_024362965.1). NCBI lineage: Eukaryota > Metazoa > Chordata > Mammalia > Carnivora > Felidae > Panthera > Panthera pardus. The sequence continues at coordinate 31,931,319 of NW_026526810.1, forward strand.
AGGAACCAGCCCCAGCTGGGTTTCTGCCTCTTTGTACAGCCTCCTTGCTCGCTTCCCACTGGAACGAAACCACTCCATATTGTGTGCTGGCCCCCCCGCTCTGGTGGCCCACTGTGGATGTTTCTGTCATCTCTACTAGACAGCTGCCGGGGTAGGGAGCAGGTCTGTCCGATTCATCCCTGTGTCTCTGCCCTTTTCCCCACCCTGCTTCCTTCCTAACCCCGGCCCCTCCCGGGACTGGCACAGTCTCCTGCACAGAGTGGGAGCAGTAGCTATTCGTTGAATAAATGCACGGGTCATTTAGAAGCATCCCCTTGGGGCACCTGGGTGGCTCAGTGGGTTGAGCCTCCAACTTCAGCTCAGGCCACGATCTCACAGTTTGCAGGTTAAGCCCCACATCCGGCTCTGTGCTGACTGCTCGGAGCCCAGAGCCTGCTTCAGATTCTGTGTCTCCCTCTCTCTCTGCCCCTCCCCTGCTCACGCTCTTCTCTCTCTCTCTCTCTCCCATCAAAAATAAAAACAAAACATTAAAAAAAAGAGCATCCCCTAGGTCGTGAATAGTCCACATTTTACTTGGACCCTGGTAAACACCCCCATCAGAATCTGTAGGATCCTCTGTTTCCCATAATCTGGTTCCCATCTGGGACATTATCACTATTGAGACTCGAGCTGTTCAGGCCACTGCCCTGGGCCCATACCACCCAGCCGCCACCTCAGAGGATCTAGGCCCTGCAATACAAACACACACACACACACACACACACACACACACACACACACACACACAGGCTCCCCAGAAACAGTCTGCAGAACATCTGAAGTAGGGCGGTGGCCCTCCGGTACTAGTCTCATCTTGGGCCCCCCGCCCCACTCTGTTCTGCAAACTCTTTCCTCGAAGCTCATGGAGACCTCTCCTTGATGCCCCACCGTAGGCTCTCCCAGCAGTTCAGAAGCAGTGTTCTCCTGGCACTTTCTAAAACCGCGAAGGAACTCAAAAAAATCTGATGCGGAGTGATTGGGGCCATAAGGCTGTCAGGGCTTGTCCAGGGACTCTCGAAGCTTCGGGCCCAGTCTTTGTTGGGAAGCCTTGTCCTGTCCTCAGGGGAGAACTGATCCTGCAGGGGAGGCCCTGATCCTCTGTGTCTGGAGTCATCCCCACCCCCAGACCCTCAGCACAGGACACAGGAGGAGGAGCAGGGATGGGGAGATGAGGCCAAGAGCAGGAAAGCGAAGCCGTCTTAGAAAGCGAGGCCTTCCCACTGAGGGCTGAGGCCCTCCGCGTGCGGCATGCTGACGGCATGCTCAGTCGCCAGCAGTGCTGTCACCAGCATCGTCACTGTAGCCAGCGCTGTCTCTTTCAGAGGATACACGCCATTTGATGGGTGTCGGCTCACTCCCCAGGCTCTCTCGCTCATGGGGCCTGTTCTCTGTCTTTCCGCCGTCTTAGCTTTATTCCTCCAAGTTTTAAAGACTTTGGGGCTTTAAGAGTTTCCCGACACGAGATACAAATGCCCCCTAAGACTGCCCCCCAGAAGTTGCTAGTAGCCATCAGCATACATTTAATAACTAATGTGTAGGAAGGCACCAGCACACAGTAGGTGCTCGGGACATTTGGGTCCCCAGTATCGCCAGCCTGTCTGCAGCCAAGGTGGCTGGGTCGAGGGGAGAGCTTGGTCCGAGGGATCTGTTGGCCCCTTTCCCACAGTGACTTAGGGCAGATTGACCCCTCCAGCCTTGGTTTGGCCTCTCTCTAGGGTGGTTCTCTCTCGAGGGAGGTAATTCCTTCCCTGCAGGGCTATTATAAGAACAGAAGGGGACAGAGGACATCAAGCACCTGCTATGGGCTGGCACCAAGGGAGGAGTCTGTCCTGAGACAGTAGGTCAGCCCCGTCTGTAGGGGTGCAGGGTGTGGACAGTGGTGAGGACCAGAGTCCTGCCTGCACCTGCTCCCCGTCTCTGGGGGCTGCCCACTATGCATGTAAGAACTCTGCAGGGCTCTTAGACTTGGGAGTCACCTGGCAAGATACAGAGACCTCTGATGAGGGCTCTATGAGCTCTTGTTAGCCTGTGATGCCTTCTCTGATCTCAGAAGAGACTCTTCAGGAGGAACCAGTTGGAGAAGGGGAGGGGACTTACTGATAGGACGAGGACAGCAATGCAGACCAGAAGAGAAACTTTGTTTTACCAAGACAGCAAGCAGCTGAGTCTCCAGGAGGACCTCCTGGATTTGCAGCCAGTAAGTGGCATGGCTTTAACTTGAGCCCAAATGTCCTTCCTTGACCACACTCACAACTGTTCAGGTCTCTGTAATATTTTGATATCTGTTTGGGAACCATTAGAAGGTGTCTGTGCTCCTTCAGAGAAGACTCGTGAGGGGTCAGAGTTATATAGCACATTTGTGCAGATGAGAAAAAGGCATCCCTTTCTCAAGACATTCTACTGACATCTGCCAGAAAATTAATGTAATATATACCCAAACTGATGACTGTCCTGTGAGTGGCACCTCTAGAGTTGTGCAGTGTGTTGCCTGCACAGCTGTACAGAGCAGCCTCAGGTCACTAACAGCTAACTCATTTTGGACAGACATAGGGCTTCCAGGCCTAATCTTCAGCCCTTTTCCACCCATCCCCCTTGGGAGCCAGATAGAATGACCCTGGGTGTTACCCCCTCAGCATGGGAAGGCAGGGATGGGAATGGATATGATAAGTGACCTCCATCCCTCTCTCCCTCTCATCTCTTTGACCCTCTGCTCCTCATGCCTTATGCAGAGTTTCTTTTCCCCAACATGTATCCACTGTCAGTTGCTGCTTTATCAGTGACACACTAATTAGGTCCAGTGAGGTTTGCTCTGCATTGGAGAGCCCTCCGTGGTTGGCGTTCGGTCCGAGCTGTTCTCTATTTGCCTGGTGAGCCATGTGTCATTCTTTCTCCCCAGAAAATTATAAATGAGGCTCCCTATCTGGGAGTCCCACTGCCTGAGCATTGGAGCCAGGGGTGGTGACGACTGAGAAGGGTGGGCAGGGAGAGAGCCAGCAGCCCAGGGCTGGCACTTTGCTTGGCAAACGTGGCCACCCGCCTGGCAGGGGGCCTTGGAAAGAACCAAGCGGACTCCACATGTGTGCTGCTGGCATTGACATGACGTTAGACATCAAGATCAGCCTGCACTGGTGGCCGTGAACCTCCAGGGGTAGCAGGGGAGGGGGAGGAACAGGAGCAACCAGAAGATCGGGGAGGCCACTAAAGGCTGCCTGCAGAACGTTGTGGGGATGTAAGAAGGGGACTAACCTCCACCCTTCTCATGCTACTGCCTCACCCCGTGCTGTACCCTGCTCCAGCCACTAGAGGGTAAATTCCATGAGGGGGGGACAATCTCTGTGCCACTCTTGGTGTGTCCCCCAGCCTAGCACAGTGTCTGACACGTGCTCATGCTTGAAAACCATTTCTGGAACTACCGAACTAAGTCAGTACATGTGCACTGAGCACCGAGTGTGGGCAAGGGTCTGTGCTAAGGGCTGGGGCTGTACGGCTGAATAAAGCAGACCCAGTCCCTACCTTCCTGGAACTTACAATCCAGTGAATGAGAGCTGATTTTTTTTTAATTCGTTACGATTGCAGCTAGTGCCGCAAAGGAGCCGGTGACAGGGACCCCTGCTCTGAAGTAGGGGGGTGGGGGGAGGCTCAAGAATATGGTAGGGGCTGAATAGGACCTTAGGCCGCATCTAGTCCGGTGTCATCATTGATGAGACCCGGGGCCTGTCATGGTGCCTGGCCTGTATAGGAGGTGTTTGGCAAAGTTCTGTGGACTGGATGGATGGATGAATGAGGCCACGTTGCCATGAGCTGGTGCTTTTGCCTTACTTCGATCCATGCATTCTGACCCTAGATGCAAGGGCCGTCTCTTACCTAAACCATCTGTAGCTCTCCAACAAGAAGACATGTGGGTCAGGGTGGCTTCCCTGACTGGCTCTCCCAGAGTCCTCTCTGCTGAGGTCCCATAGGCTGGCAGGAGCATATACCCACCACCCTGGCCTGGATCTAGAGAGCCCAGCTCCGCTCCGTTTACACTGCCTCCCACCCCCAGAACATATTTAAAGGGACCCAGAGATGAACTTGCAACATCGCCTCCCTCTTTTGTGGGAGGCAGAGTCAACCACTTTCCATCCCCCTCCTCCTCCCTCTCCAAAAAATACTCATTAACCTCTGGCCCGTTGCAAGGAAAACGGATGATCCACACCAGAAGCCCAGCTGCTGATTAATTTTCCCAAACAGGGCCAAACTACAAAGCAGCGTATTGCAGGGGAGAAAATTCAATAAAGAGCATTTGAAACAAATTTAATAGAACATGTAACTCATTACCCACCGGGGTCTGGGCCTGTGCCGCCACATTGTGCAAGAAGGCAGGTGGAAGGTGTAGGGGAGATTTGCATCTCTTCAGCAACCAGCTCCAGGGGTTCCATTCCACCGGTAGCTCTTTCAAATCAAGTTCAAGATGTTAATAGCCAATGCTGCATCTATAATTAACAGGCCTTTGGATGAGAGGAGGTGTTCACCTCCATCGTCCATTCACAGAGTGGAGCCGCTGAGCGGGGCTGGCAGGCTTCCCCCAGCAGAAGCTGGAACCTCGGGGGTCTGTCCCTGTGGGAGGTGGAGGGCTCCCTTTCTGGGGCTGGGGGTGTGGGCTGTGCGGAGGGGAGATGGGGATGGGTAAGAATGTAAGAATGCTCAGACATCAATTTCCAGGTGCTGAGAAAGACTCCAAGCATCTGGGCCTCAGCAGGCAGCCCTTCCTCAAGGTCAGGGCCATGTGTTCCGGATGCTCTGTGCTTCGGTGGTGAGTGTGCTGTCAGTATGAGCAGGGGCAGCGTAGGCTCTCCTAGAGTTTCACCACAGCTAGGCTATTAGCATCCTGTGCTTGTAATTGGTGCCAAGAGGTTGAGTTTGAAACCCATCCCTGCTTCTCATTGGCTGTATGGCCTTGGGCAAGTCATGTTCCCTCTCTTGGCTTCAGTTTCCTTAACCTGTAAAACAAGACAGCTGGACCAAGTGATTCCCAGAGTCCTTCCAACTCTGGTACAGTGGGCTGTCCCCTCATTGTTATGAATGGTGTGTGGTCAGGCCCAGACCATGCATGAGCACAGTAGGTGGCCACCTGGCCCGTGTGATTCTTAGAGCCCCAGGAGGACTCCCCAGCCCTGGGCCTCTGTTCCTACCATTCCTCCGTCCTTTGGGCTAAGACCCCTACTGCAGGCAAGAAAATGTTCAGAGTCAGAGCCGAAGGGCCCTTAGAGACAATTCAGCCGGTGGTTCCCAGCTAGATGTTTGAAAAGGCTGCAGCAGGTTGCCAAGAGGGGTTTTGAACATTTCACAGAGCCTACAGGCAATATTCCATTACCTGCGATGAAGCTAACTAAAACACCGAGGTTTTTCTTTTGCTTTTAATTAGAATTAAATTAACTCTATGTGATATCTCAGGTTACAGTGCGCTCATCAGAAGCTCTGATTGGTTGCAGGTGACATCACTGGAATTTCTGGGTCATGGTTGGTGGACAAGATGCTGCCACCAGAGTCACGTGGCATGTGGTCACTGGCCACATTCCACCTGCTCAATACGTGACTGGCCTTAGATACCAGCCCAGAATATCGCCAGTGCCTTTCAAATTGAAGGGGCTTTGTAGGGGGAGGATACTAACAAGGGTCCTTGGTGGCAAGAAGTTGGGGAGACGGATTGATTTTAATAACGACATATAATTGATAGGGAAACCAAGACCTATATATGACCCAGCATGAACGTGGGTCAATCAGAAGAGAACACTGTCTTCTGGCAGTAAGAGATGTGCTGGATGGAGATCTTGGGGAACAGCCTCAATACAGGGCCTTAGGGTGCTCTTGATGAAGGAGTGGGGGTGTAAGTGCCAAGATCTGTGAGGCATGAGAGGTGCCAAATGCAGTCTCCCCAACTTTACCTCTGATGTGAGCTCACAAGCCTGGCCTCTTGTCCTCTCCTTTTCCCCGGAGTGTGAAAAGATCAACAGATGTGGATTCAGGGCTGGTCTAGACCAGGCACTGGGCCGGGGGACAGGGAGCAGAGAGGACGCAGTCTGGCAGCCAGTCCCCTGAGCGTTGGCCCACAGGCTCAGCTCCGCCTCGTGGCCCTCTGGCTTATAGTCTCCTTTTCATGAGAGCCATGGGTTTGATCATCTTTACCTGTTCCGGTCAGAGGGTCTTGTCTCCCTGAGCAGGTGCACTGGAGGCCAGCAGGGTAATTTCGTAGCTGCGCTTCTCACCCTCAGCCTGGCCGGGCAGGCTTTGGGCAGGGAGTGGCAGGGTATGGCTTGGAACCATAGACCAGGATCTGGCCTGGCTTTCCCTTTTCACAAGAGCCCCCAGAAAAGGCCAGCTTCGGCGTGGTAACGTGGCCAGCCTCAGACCAGACACTATTCTGCTTCGTGTGTGTGATGGGAGCCACAGAACCTGGGCCCAACAGGTCCCGTCACTCATTTGTTCAACATGATAGATACCTGTACTCTATGCCAGGTGCTGAGCTACAGACACTGGGGCAGCCCAGACAGATAAGAGCCCTGTTGTCATGAAACTTTCAGTCTCACTGGGGGAGCAGACAGCAAATAAGCGGACAGGTAAACACACCTGGATGCAGCCAAGAGTGTGCCTGTGTGGATGCTGCCTGGGAGTTGCCCAAAGGCAGACACTGGGTCTCAGCATCCTGAGGGCCCCTGGAGCCCACTGCCAGGCTGGCTCAGAGTTGTCCCCACGTAGCGAACATTTGTTGAATTGCCTGGCATGAGAGAGAAAGCATATGGAAGGTGCCCAGTCCTTCTGGTTGTCCACAGTAGAAGCCAGCGTGTACCCACAAACATCTCATTTCAATTAAACAACATTTATTGAGGGCTCATTATGTACCAACAGGCTCTCAAGCCCTCAGAATCTAAACATGAATAAAATCAGATCCCCGTCTCCCTGAGCTCACAGCCCAGGGCAGACGCAAGCACAGTGGCTGTGTATGTACCCATTCCCACTAGAGCAGGACTGGGGACGGAACGTAGCAAGAGGAAAAGGATTTCTACCCAGACCCACCCAGGCAGTTAAACAGATACCCCTAGACATCCACACATGCATGCGCACATGCACACACACACACACGCACACACTCATAGGTGTATACACTGACTAAGCACATATAGATACAAATACTGACCCTGATACAATTACAGACCTGCCTCACAGGCCATCATGATTAAAGCCTGTTAGTGGTCCCCCAATCTGGGGAGGTGTGTGGGTGAGACAATGGCCTGCGTGTTGGGAGGTCGTACTTGGGGCACCTTGGGAATCACCCCGCCTTAGCCAGCCTCCCCGGCCTGCCCGGAGGTGGGCGGGGCTGTTAGTCTAAATCTGAGAAATTAGGCTGATGATTGGCTTGCAGTAAATGTCAATCCCCAGAGACAGCCAATCAATTCTAGAGCAGGCCTGACCCTCCGCTCAGTGGCCGGAAGTAGGGAACTGGACGAAAAGTTTAGTACTCGTGCTTCTGAAGGAGTTTGAGCCAAGTGGGGGTCAGGACAGAATGGGTGGAAGAAGGGGAGTGCTCGGAGTTAGGCGTACCAGGCTCACATCCCTTTGGTGCAGAACTCTGTACTTTAGAAACTGCTCGCTGCTCTGTTTGGACTTTTTGCCTTTAGGAGCTAACAAATGCAAAGTGTTGGGAGGCGCTCCTGGCACATAGTAGCCCCTCCTCAGTGAGAGGTCAATCTGTCCGCCCAGACCATGCCCCTGGTGTGTCGTGATAAAATTTCTGGCCTGCTTCAGCCATGAGGAAGAGAACTGGGGACACAGCCTACAGCAGGAGGGAGAAGGTGAACCCGGGGGCATGAAGTCAGGATTCCTGCCCCTGTGAGCACCAGCCTTCTTTACTGCACAGGGCCCAGCATTGTTCACTGAGTGAGAGATGGCCCCTTTTCCATAGCTGCCTTCTGCCAAAACCTTGGAGGGTTTTGTGTATTCTTTCCACGGGAGAGATTTCTTTGCAGTAATAAGAGCTTTTATAGCAATTTCTACCTGCCAGGCGCTGTTCTGTCTACTTCAAATGTAACTGATTTGATCCTTTTGACAATCGTATGAGGTAGGGATATTATTTCTCCCATTTTACAGATGCAAGAACTGAGTCCCAGAGCGGTTTAGCAAATTGTGCGAGGTCACGCAGTAAATGCTGGAAATAGGATGGCACCAGAGTCCATTCTCGAACCACCGGGCTCTGCCGCCTCTCTGGAAGGAACGTCTGATTCTCCTTCCTCCCTCCCTGCCTTCTCCTTCATCCTCACTAATACACCAGGGGTGGGGGGTGCAGAATGAGTCACTGACCCTCTCTGAGTCTCCATTTCCTTCTCTGGGAAGAAGAAAGTCCTCTCGGCCCGGCAACCTCAAGCTGTCAATATCCCTGCATGGGTTTCACTGTGAGAAAATGGGTGCCCTGGTGCAGCCTTTTGGGGAGCAAACATTTCAAGCTGGGAATTCTGTATCTTGCCCCCTGGAATAGAGCCAGGATGGAAAGTCCTCTCTGAGCCCCATCAACAGACCCACAGCTGGGCTCACAGGCCCCTGGAGGCCTCCTGGGAGGACTGGGGCCGGGGACACTAATGAGGATACCAGGAGAGAAACCCCTCTCCCTTAAAGTAAATTCATGCAGAAAAACTCATAAGCTGTGTGTGCAATTTGCCCATGGGCCAAGACCCTCAGAGCTTAAATATATTCCTGGGGGCTATTTATAGTCTTGGAAAAATTAGAGCTTTCTGGGTAATGGGAGTGCTGCAGACTCCAGCTGGTCAGGGCCTGCCAGGGACTGGCAGGGGAAAGTGTGGGAACCATGGAGACTTCTGGTGAAGGACTCCAACCTCTAATGAGCACATGCTCAGAGCAAACAGGCTCCTGAGTATGGAAGGCATGTCCCAAAGAGCTCAGGGAAGAAAGCCCAAACCCCCTTACCTGCCGTTCAAGGCTCCCAGCTCCCCTTTAAATATCCCCCTCACCGCTCCCTACACAAACTCTTCCAGCAGTTACCCCTAGAAAATTCTCAGCTCTCATACTCCTCTGCACTCTTGTCCACACTCTTCCTGCCTGGATTGCCTGTACCTGGCTCTTCTCCGGCACATGGAATGCTCTCACACCTCAAGGCCTGTGGAGTCCCCATTCCTGGTTCCCCCCGCCCCCGCCTTGAACCCTTCACTGGAATGAATAGCCCACCCATGGAGGCCTGGTATAGTGGACGCTGTAGCGTACCCCTCAGATTCAGCTTTCGGGGCTGAGACACCCCTTCTTCCCCAGCTTCAGGAAACAGTGGCTCCCGACTGCATCCCTCTCCAGAAACTGCCCTCAGTCAGAGGGTGCCGATTCCTATGAAGTCATGCCTCCTTCCCCAGAGCAGTGGATGTCCAATGCTGGGTGGGGGCTGTAAAGGCTCTCCCTCCCCTTCCCCTGGATATCTCTAAGGGCCACCCCAGCTCCAGAGCTTTCTGGCAGATCAGCAGAGATCATTGTTGACTGCAACTCAGGGCCGTTTCTCCCCTACCCAGTCCGGCTTCCCTTACTGCTCATGGGGACCCTTCTCAAGAGCTCACTAATGTCCATCTCGGAGGATGCTTTCTGGGGAAGCCAGTTTAGGATGCCTGGTAACAGAATGGTTAGGCAGCCAGCCCTGGTTCAAATAGAGATCAGCTGTTCTTAGTATCATGACTGGGGCAGAGTTACCTAACTTCTCCATACGATTGCTGTATCTAGAAAACAGGAATGACACTGAGGCAATAAATAGTCTCCTGCGAGTCTTGTGAGGATTAAATGAGAGGATGTATGCATGTGCCTGATACTGAGAAAGCACTCAGTAAACATTAACTATTACCGTCTACATTTAGCTTCTCTGAGGTTGAGGTAAATGGGGAGATTAGAGTACTATTATCTGTGTCATGGAGTTCTTGGCGAGAATCAAATAATATTGAAAGGCAAAGGGTTACATTCTGTCCTGCTGTGACCTAATACAGACTCAGGGGTCAAGTTCCATGGGGGCTTTCCCCATCTGGAGCTGTAGTCTGGAAGCCTGACCCCTCCCCCAATCAGTGACAATCACTGTTACCTATCACTGCTGTAACAAATTACCACACATTTAGTGGCTTAAGACAACACAGATTTATTATCTTACAGTCCTGTAGGTCAGGTGTGGGTCTCATTGGATTAAAGTCAAGGTCTGCAGGCTGTGTTCCTTTTTGGAGGTTCTAGGGGAGAATCTGATTCCTGCTCATTCAGGGAAGTTGGTAGAATTCAGTTCCTAGGGTTGTAGGACTCAGGTCCCCATTTTCTTGCTGGCTCTAAAATGAGGGTTGATCCTGTCTTCCGGAGGCCAGTGCATTCCTTGGCTGTGTTCCCTTTCTTCCAACCAGGTGACAGGCAGGTGGGGGAGTTCTTATGGCATAGCTCTCTGATCTTCTTTAGTCATCTTCCACTTTTAAGGACTCATGTGATTAGTTGGGTCCACCTGCATAATCTAGAATATTCTCCTTACCTCAAGGTCCTTAATCACATCTGCAAAGTCCCTTTTACCAGGTAAAGTAACATTCACAGATTCCAGGGATTAGAACATGAACATCTTTTATGGGGGCAAGAGGGGAGGGCATTATTCTCCCTACCACAGCCAACCAGCACAGGACAACTCTGATCCAGAATTCACCTCCTCTTCTTCCAGGGAGAGGTCTGTGCAGTTCCATGTGCCACGGGGACCTACGGCCCCAACTGCTCGTCCGTCTGTACCTGTAACAACGGTGGTACCTGCTCCCCCGTGGATGGCTCCTGCACCTGCAAGGAAGGTGATGTGCCTTCTTTTCCAGCCCCACCCTCCTCAGATGTGCACACTGCCCAAGTGCGCTGCCGAGCTGAGGAGTCTGGGCTGTTCCTGCCCCATCCACCCACATGCAGAGTCAGGGAGTTTATTTGTCAGGTTCCAGCCAAGGAAACCCATGCCAGGGACTTCAATAGCAGGAATGTAATAGAGGGGATTAGTTACAGTGGTGTTACAATCGCTGGGGTGGCATACAAGGGAAGGCAGGCTGACCAGAGATTAGAAGCTGAGAGAGGAGTTTCCACCACTCCTGGAGGGGAAGGACAGATGGAGGAAGTGGAATTCTAGAGCCTGGGAGTGAGGTCCACTGGGTGGGAGCTGGCACATGGATAGAGGGGTTGCGTGACAGTGCTGGAGCACGGTGGAGACCCAGCCATCATCAGAGGCCCTGCCTGCAGCAGAGAAAGGGGACAAGGTACGTGACGTCTCTCCTGCTCCCCCACTGCGGTCTGTGGGCCAGGTCACCCACTGTGAAGCCCATCTGGGAGCCAGCCGAGGGAGAACCTGGGGTATGTGGCAGCAGGGATCAGCCCCCTGTGACACAGATCAGAGCAGGGAGGAGGAGAAATGGATCTGAGAGCCAGCAGACCAGTGACCAGCCTCAGAATGGGAAACCAGCTTGTCCTGGAAAAAAAGGGCCCTAAGATAAGCTGCCGGATTCCACCCTGGGCAGAAATAGCCCTCCGCATCTCAGCTGGTTCCTTGTCCCAGGGGGGATCAAGCACTTACAGCATGGGCAGTGAGAACTGGGAGGCGGGAGACCTGGGTTCTCGCCCCAGCTCTCCTAATAGCCGTGCTGTGTTTCTGAGCAGACTCCAGGTGGAATGTGTCTTCTAATGCAGCAATCAGAGAAACAAAGGTTTAGGTGGCAGGGGCCCGGCTGGGAGAGGGGGCAGAAGGCCGTGCTGGGCCCAGATGGAGCGGTGACAGCCCCCGTCCCTCCCCGCAGGGTGGCAAGGCCTGGACTGCACCCTGCCGTGTCCCAGCGGGACGTGGGGCCTGGACTGCAATGAGAGCTGCACGTGTGCCAACGGGGCAGCCTGCAGCCCCGCCGATGGCTCCTGCTCCTGTGCCCCCGGCTGGCTCGGAGACACCTGCGAACTGCCCTGCCCGGTGAGCGCCCGGGGCAGGGAAGGACCGGGTGTGCCCAACAGCCCCTCTCACCCTTTCCCTGCGGTCGTTCTGTCCACGGAGGTGTGCAGACAAGAGCCCTGGACTAGGTGGTGGGACATGTGGGTTCAGGGCTCAGCCCTAGTTCTAACCTCTGTGGCCACTTTCCTGCTTTGGGACCTCAGCCCTTTCCTCTAGAAAATGGCAGATCTTTGGCAGATGGAGTGCCGTGGCATCACTTCCCCCTTGCTGTGCTTGGTTAACATTATTAATTGTCTCTGGCACATTTCCTTGAGCCCATGCACAGCCTCAGAATCCTTCATAACCCACTGCTACAGGACAGCCATTACTAACCCCTCGGGGTTGCTGTTCCTCAATAATTTTATGATCAGGGTATGGGAGGACAAAACCAAACACTCTTCAGCAATAACCACCCAGACTTAATCACTGGATCTTAGTCTAAGATCCGAATAAGTTAAACCAACCACTGTGTGATATTGTTGAATGAGGCCTACAGTCCTGGGTTCAAATGCTGACTTCGCCACATCCTAACTATGTGACCTCGAACGCGTTACTTCGCCTTTCTGACCCTATTTCTCGTCTTTAACTTGTGAATATAATGGAACCATCCCAAAGGTATGCTGTGAGGATTAAGAGAAATGAGTGATAGAAGGCTCTTGACACCTAATGAACATGCAACAAAAGTCGGTTGGTACCTTCTTGCCTAGGAATAAATAATAGATCAGTCATTCTTCACATGGGATCGATGCACTGTGATTTGCAAAGCGCATTCTCATTTACAAATTTGTGTTAATGATCATTAACTACATCCTTTTGAGCTTGACCATCGAGAACCCCCCATTTCTGTGAATGCAGCCAAAGAATGATTTGGAGTGACCTCGTGGCCATGTCGATCACCAGTTATGAAAAGTGCTCCCACTGCGCCCCGGCCACAGTCTCTTTGCATCCCCATGGGGCAGTGGCTCAGTTTTGTCATCAAAATCCAACAGAAGTGTACGAACCTCTGGGAGTCTAGGTCTGGTCATTTCTCCCTCCCCTTCTCTCCACAGGATGGCACATTTGGGCTAAACTGCAGTGAGCATTGTGACTGCAGCCATGCGGACGGCTGCGATCCTGTCACAGGCCACTGCTGCTGCCTGGCCGGATGGACAGGTAACTGCCCCCTGCCTCGCCACCACCCAAGGCCTGTGAAACTAGGTCTTTGGGGTTGCACTTCTCTTGACGGTTCTTTTTCACTTCTTCTTGCTCCTTACATATGCACCTTTTCCTTATCTCCTCTGGGCCCCACTTCTCCATTCCATACAATTCAAGCAGACAAATTATTGAACATCTATTACGTGCAGGCTTCGTTCTGAAGGTCAGGAACCTACCAGTAAGAAATCAGACAAAGGTTGAACACTTGGTGGGTGTAGGTGCTGAATCTGTATTCACAGAGGATATGGTAGGGAGGGGGACGGGGACCTTCCGCTTAGCTCCGGCTCGTATTCCTGGTCCAAAATGTATCCTTCAGTCTGCTCCCCAGACATAGAGCAAATCCATCCCATTGCCGTGATCCTGGTCCTCCAGGCACCATCTCCCAGCTGGCCCTGCCTTGGCCTTCTACTTGCTCTCTCTGGGCCACCCCTCTTGCCCAGCTGCACCCGTTATGCATATGGTGGCCCAAGTGAACTTCTTAAAACACAGCTGCATTCATACTAGCCCCTGCTCAAGAGTCCTCAGTGGCTTCTCCTGGCGCTTACATAAAATCCAAATTCCTTACAGTGGCCCAGGGTCCATAGGATCTGGCCCCCGCCCACCTCCGCCACCTCCCTTTTGCCTACCCCCCCCCCCCCCCCCCCCCCCCGTCCCGTCTACTACCCTGGAGCATTTGGGCCGACCACTCTCCTGACTCCAGGCCTTTGTACGTGCCTTCTTTCCGCCTGGGTCACTCTTTCCTTTTCTCTTCACCTGATAACGGCCTTCCCCTTACAACAGGCCAAGACTGCATCAGAGCCCCTTTTATTAATTCTCATAATATCCTACACTCTCCTTTTTGCCATACTTGGCTCACTCGACACTGAACCTGTATCGGAGTATTTATTATTCGGCTCCCCAGCTAGACCATCAGCTCCCTGGAGGCAGGGCCTTGCTCATCACTGTATCCACCGCTTGCCTCCCACTGAGAGACAGAGGCCACGGTGGTCAGGAACACAGACCTGGAGCCAGACCGCCTGGGTTTGTGACCTTGGGCAAGTCCTTTAACCTCTCGGGGTCCTGAATTCTCCATCTATGAAATGCAGATAATTCTAACCCTCCCAGTTGCAGGGTCATTTTGAAGTTGAAATGAGTGAATACTTGGGAGATGCTAAATGTGCATGGCTCTGTGCTCAATAAACGTAACGCATGAATACGGGAAGTGCTTAATCATGCTGTGCTGCGGGAATGAAGTCGGTCCCAAGGTGGTGGACAGAGGAAGAAAGGCAGGCGTTGCTGGCAGTGTAGGCCTGCAGATAATAATTCATACCAGGTTGCTGACCAGCAGAAAGCCAAGGACGTCGCTGCCTCTGCAGCATCTCTGACCTGGCTCCTCTGCCCTGCCCCTTGGTACGGAGTGAGACTCCACCCTAGTTACTGGCACCACAGATGCCTAGCTGGAGCCAAGTGGAAATCCACTTTAATTTTTCATTGCCTTGATTTCATGCGAGCTGGTAAGATTTTAATGATATCTAGTGCTTAAAAATTCTGTCTTTGATGGACAACTTTTCAGCAAGGCCTCTGCTGTTCTAAAGCTCATTTCTCCAAATGCGGCCCTGAAGTCATTTCAAAGGAGTGATTGATGTCCTGAGGTTTGTCATGGAAAAGGGGACCGAGGAAGGATAAGGAGGGGATGGGGTGTAGGTCCTGGACACGCACTCAGTGAACCCTCCCCACCCACACCTGCCCCAAGAAGTCTCTCCCTGACTTCCCAGCTCCTGGCTCATTGCTCATGCTTGGACTCAATACCGGTTTTGCTCTGCCCTAAGTATGTGCATGTCTTCCCCCTGCCTGCATAAGCCAGACTCTTTTGGCAAGTGCCATCACATCTAGTTCCCCTTGGCCTGTACCTAGTCGGTGTTCATTAAATGCTTATTGAAGTAAGTTGAAAGAAGGTGGGCTATAACCATATATGGGTTTTCCCCTTGAAGCGAAGGAGACCTTCAAGATGATCTGTAACCTCTCAGATTACAGATGAGGAGAGGGAGTTGTCCAAGGTCTCAGAACGTTAGTGTCAATAGGATGGGGACACAGGATTGCATTGTAAGAAGGAATCATCTATTCATTCAATTAGCATTTATTGACTCAAGCAGTCACCGTAGTCCTTACTTGGCAACGACCATGTACCCAGCACTGTGTCAGGCCTAGCAGTAAACAGCAAAATTCAATAAAGCAGTAGTTCCTGCATACCTATTATGTACCTGACACTGTGCTGGGCACGGGAGAAGCAAAGATAACCAAGATGGCGTCCTGTCCATTAGGAGCACCAAATAAGGAGGGTCAGAAGTGTCAATAAGCCATGCTCCCTTCACATTGCTGCCAGGGGAGATGAGCCTTATGTACGAAACATTCAAATAATAGGCAGGGACAAAGCTGTAGGCCACTGACTTTCAAATAGATGCTCGAATCCCTGGGTAGACATCTGGGAAGGCTTCCTGCAGAAGGACCCTAAGCAGACCTTGAAGGGTGTGGGCTGCTGAGTCGCTGCTGGCCTCGTGGCATGAATTTGAGGTCACAGTACTGAATTGTTTGCCTGGCTTTACCCATCAGTATAGATGAAGAGGGGGCTCCCGAAAAATACAGCAGGGGAGGACCTCTAAGGGGGATTGTTATCCCTATTCAACTACTGGGAACACAAGGCCTAGATAGGGTAACTGATGAAGCTGTGCGTTTTCAGAAGCTGTAACTGGAGACCCTCCCACCAGGCCAAGGATCTGCTCCTTTGGCCCTCCAGTAGAACTGGGGCACTCCACGCAGGGGCAAACCCTGGGCCCTTCTCCCCACTCAGATCCCAGTGTCTCGAGCTCCAGAGAGTTCTTAGGACATAGAAAAACCTCCAACAGGGGCCCCGCTCCCGCAGAACCAGGCCTGTAATATCAAAGTTGCCAGATCCTGAAACCCAGTGGGCCCTTGTTGACACCTGCCGTCGGCATAATCACCTTGCACTGAGAACCATCTCAGGCCCCAAGAAGGAGGACCCCTTCTTGACATGAAAACATGTTGAGGATCCCACACAGGAGAGTAGCTGTACTTTTAATATCCATTGATTGGGAGAACGCACAATAGCCACGAGCTGCCACGAATTCAAGGGTGCTTTTGTGTTTATTAATCACAGCAGTATCCGCATACGGTTTCAGGAAAGAGCAGTGTTTATGTGTGACCCGTGTGCCTTGGTCAGCCTACAAAAAGCACTTGAGGCACCGATGGGATCAGAGGTCGCCGTCAGGCAGCAGAGCTCTGCCTTAGTCCGGTGGGCCTCCCGGGAACAGCAGAGTCCCTCGGCCCACAGTCTGATCCTGGGTTTCCAACAGAAGATTCCTTGGAGCAGGTCACAGGTTTCGTGTGCCTCGAGAAGGGGAAACTTGAAGCAGTATCCAAAGCTTTGAATAGCTTCGTGGCCCTGCCGTCCCCAGACTCCCCTTCAGTCAGTCAATCTGTGGGGTTTGTCCAGGGTCAGCCTCTTGAGCCCTTGAAACCGCACCGGGAGAGGCCTCCATCAAGGGGTGGAGTGTGCTGGCCAGATTCCCCCGCGCCACGGAGAGGCCTCATTTCCAGGAGAGCAGCATCGGAAACCCTTGCCCTGCTGGCAAATTGAGATGTCACAGGGAGGGGGGCGAAGGAGGGAGTGTATGCACTGGACTAGACAGGCACCAGAGGGTGAATAAGGCCTGTCATATCCCCTCACTCTCCGCTCTCTCTGGCTGTTCAGTCCTCCCTCCCTCCCTCCCCTTCCCATGGGCACAGGGGGGCCTCTGCAATTCCAGCCTGCCTCCAAATTGGTCCCACTGCTCTCCTCGTGCTAGGGCTGGCTCTCGTCACTGGGCCTGAGAGTCTTCCTCCCTCTCTCTTTCTCTTTCTCGCAACCCCCGTCCCTAGAACAAGGCAGACATGATCTTCAAGCTAATTCTGTTCTTCTCTGAGCCTCTGATACTCACCATCCAAAGCCACGCCAGTTTCCTGGGGCCCACACCCATCTGTTCACCTAATGCATGTCAGACTAGAAGTCTTTCTGCCTGAGAGGAAACCCCACCTCTCAGCTGGGGCCTCGGGCCTTTTAAAATTCATTCTTAGCCTTTGGGCTGCCATCATCTCAGTAACATATTTGCTCTGTCTCCGCTCAAGAAGACCAGGTAGGCCTTCCTCCTCTTTCTTTTATTTTTTTTTTTTTAATTTTTTTTTTAACGTTTATTTATTTTTGAGACAGAGAGAGATAGAGCATGAATGGGGGAGGGTCAGAGAGAGAGGGAGACACAGAATCTGAAACAGGCTCCAGGCTCTGAGCTGTCAGCACAGAGCCCGACGCGGGGCTCGAACCCACGAACTGCGAGATCGTGACCTGAGCTGAGGTCGGACGCTTAGCCGACTGAGCCACCCAGGCGCCCCTCCTCCTCTTTCTTAATAGAATACATCATAGCGTAGAGAAAACATCGGAGTGCGTCACATACAGTGACAGTAAAACCTCATTTTGCAAAGTGTTGGTTTCTATTACAAACGTGTGTGCACATATGATATAAAATCCACTTTGCACCGAGGGCTGTGGTCAAAAGGATCTGAAAAGACCCCACCCACTGTCTGAGCCCTCACCCTAGGGCTCGGTGTCTGGGACCCAAAGGACCAGTGGCTCCTGGGCCGACGTGGCCACTAGGCAGGGAGCTCACTCGTGACTCGTGCAGCCCCGCCCCGTAACAGCATTCACCTGCCCCAGAGTTGGTTTCTCTCAAGCCTAACCTTGGATACCAGCTAAGATGTCAAAGATGAGGGTGGTCCTTCGTGACCTGGTCCCTTCTTGGTCCCATAATCCCATCTCTTGCCATACCTCGTCTTGCACTTTATGGTTCAGCCACGTTATGCTGTGTTTTCTTTCAAGGCACGATTCTCTCTCCTGCCTCCTACGCTTTGCACAGAGGGTTTCCTCTTCCTGGAAGCCCTCCCTAGACCAGCCAAGTCTAGATAGGAGTTTTCCTCTGCACTCCCAGATACACTGTGCTCACCTCCACCCCTTTATCCTGCATGGCGCCCCTTCCCATCATCCTTCCTTCTGCCTTCACTCCTCTTACCACTGACCTGAGTCTGCCTCTGGCCCACAGGCATCCGCTGTGACAGCATGTGTCCACCTGGTCGCTGGGGCCCCAACTGCTCCGTCTCCTGCAGCTGCGAGAACGGTGGCTCCTGCTCCCCAGAGGACGGGAGCTGCGAGTGTGCCCCTGGCTTCCGAGGACCCTTGTGCCAGAGAAGTAAGATGGCTCGCCCTCTGCACCCCTTCCCTGTTGGAACTAGTCCTGGCCTGAGAGGGGCTGGGGTCTCAGAGTCAGCCCCCATCAAACCTCTCCCTCTAGTCCCCTCTCTCCCTGCACTGGCTTTTCTGTCCCTAAGTTCAGGGCCCGGCCTGGCTCCTCAGTGGAAACAGGACCAGACCACAGCTCCTCTCTGCAGAAGGGGGTGGGCCCTCTAAGGTGTGGGGTGGAGACAGCTCTCCGCATACCCCTGAAGAGCCTCTCTGCATCCCTGTGTGGAACCGGCCAGGTAGCCAAGCTGACTGGGGCCCGTGAGGCTGCTGACCATCCTCTCCCCTTCATCCCCAGTCTGCCCCCCTGGCTTCTATGGCCATGGCTGCGCCCAGCCATGTCCCCTCTGCGTGCACAGCAGTGGTCCCTGCCACCACATCAGTGGCATCTGTGAGTGCCTCCCTGGATTCTCCGGAGCCCTCTGCAACCAAGGTAGTGTCTCCAGGGGAAGGTATGGGCCAGGGAGGCGAGGCATCCTGGGAGAGAAGGGGCTGGAAGGAGGGGTTTGGGGCTTCTCATCATGCTCCGTGGAGGCAGCTCCCTGCATCTTCAGGGCGTAGGCCTACCTTTGTGAGAACTGGTCACCGCGAGGCATGAGACAAAGCCATTGCGCAGTTAAAAGGAACAGGCTCAGAGAGGTTAAATGACTACTCCATGGTCTCACCACTAGAAAGTGGCAGAGCTGAGAAACAAATTCTGACTCCAAAGCTGAGGAAAAATGAAATAAGCGTAGATGAGTTCTGCATAAGAAGCGTCCCCGAATGGCTTCTGCTGAGTGCCAAGTGGTAAAGGCAGAGGATGCTGTGGGAACTCAGAGGAGACAGTTCTGGCATGGGCTGGAGATGGCAGCTTCCCAGCCCTGCTCCCCCCACACTCAGGCCAACGTCACTGATCCCTCACCGCAGTTTCCCATCTCCACAGCAACATCCTTCACAAGGCCAACTCCAGCCAGCCTCCGCCACTCAACAGGACTTGAAAAGGGAGATAATAAAGCTTATTTGCATTGGCGTGCTGCTAAACTGGCTCTCTGTGGGGGGAAAGCCTCGCTTTGTAACATTTGCAAGCAAGTTCTGTGACCTCAATGTCTCCGCCGCGGTTGATGCCACAGTCCCAGTGGCTCAACACGGTCACAAAATTCTTGAGTATTTAGCAACCAGCGCGAAAGTAGAAGGGGGCTCTGGCATACCCCGCTGCCTACTGCCGTCCCTGGCTCAGTTATTAGGCCAGTGCTCGGTGTGGATTTGGGGGACAGCAGCATGCTGTGCAGGTCTTCAGCTGGGTCTTAGCCTAAGAGGCAGAGAAGGAAGAAAGGTGTTGCGGGTAGAGCAAGCAGCTTGGGTGTGGACATGGGACTTTCTGGCATTAGGGGGTAGCTAAAGAACGTGGGGGCTGGGGACGGCCGAGGGGGGACTGGGAAGGTGTGGTCTGAGGCCTTCAGGACAGCTTTGAACACAGGGGTGCAGAATTTGTACTCTGACCTATAGAAGCAAAGAGATCTCAGACTAAGGTAAACTTAGAGCTTAAAGCAACTTCAAGGTCATCTGCTCGAGAATCTCATCTGGCCTCTGCTTAGATGCTTCCACTGAGAGCTCACTACCTCCCAGGGGAACAGATTCTTTTGATGAATAATCACCACTGAGCTGGGCTGGTTTTGTAAGGCTATGGGCTGTTAATATGTATGAGTAGAAAGTTCATTCCATGATGCTTTGAGGTCATGAGAAGTTTGGGCCCCAGGGAAGCATATGTGACAGTTTCATTTGCTTGCAGCCCTCCTAGGACAGTTTAATCATAACCCGATGCGTCGAGGTTTACTTATTAAACATCGGAGACCCAGCCGTCAATACAGATAGGCTGGGTCTAAATTAGGACCTAAACAGCCCGCGGAGTAACTCTCAGATCCTGTGATGTCTGATTTATCGCCCGCTGGCCTAATGAGTATTTTCCACATATAGATCTAATAGAGTTTGCTATTAATGGCAACTGCCCTGGTTAAGTCTCAAACCTTGTAAAAAATTGAACTGACACTTTCTAATGACCGGCTTTCCAGCAAGTTACAAATTACAGACACTGCTTATGCAGAATCATTAAACATAGATTAAATATAACCAGATGTTTTCTTTTCACCAGCCCCCTTCTCCACCGCCCCTCTTCTTGCCTCACTCTTGATTCAGCTAAGAAGTCGACCAATTAATGTATTAGACTGATCGCATTAGCGGCTCTGTGGGTGAATTTGTCAGCCTGGAGCGTGTGAGAAAGACTTCAAAGATAAGACTGTCTTGTTAGAGAAGCCCAGAGCCGGTTTGGGGGGTATGGGAGGTGGAGCAGCTCACCCCCTTCCCCATACAGGGCCAGGACTGGGGAAACGGGCTCCCCAAATCAAGCACCTCCCAGAGGCGGGGAAGAAGCAGGAACCTGAGCTGCAGGTGGCAAGGGGCAAGCCATCCGCCCTGGAAGGAGCTAAGGTTTCAGCCAGGGGAAGCGCAGGGCCCCAGATCAGCCCCATAGCTGCAAACTACGGCCTGAGCCCAGTGAACGCGGGTCACTAGCCCCATTTCTGAGATGAGGAAACAGAGACTTAGAGGGGTCACGCAGTCTGTCCAAAAGTGCTCACCGAGTAAGTGGCAGACCTTTCTAGCTGTGTGACCTTGGGCAAATTACATGACCTCAGTCCCTCAGTTTCCTCATCTGTAGAGTTGATAATAGGGAGTAGTAATGAAAATATCTAATACTGAAAGTATTACAAGGTTGACCGAACTAGTATTTGTGAAGCACTTTGAATGGTGTCTCGTGCATATAAGTGCCTAGAACTGTTTGCTGGATACATAAATAAAATTAAGACCCAAACCCAAGGCTTTACATTGGAGACCCTGGTGCACCATGCCGCCTTCATTATTTGTCCCAACCACTGGTCATGTCCAGGAAAGGCATGAGGTGGACACAGATCCCAGGCTCCAGCTGCCCACAGTCTGGTTGGGGAAGGGCTTGAAGGTGAGGCAGTGTGGCATAAAGGAGAGGGTGCCAGCCCAAGGTTTGAGAGGCCTGGGTCCTGGGTAAGTCGCTTCTCTTTAAGAATCAACACTTTCCCATGATCCTCTGAGTGACTTAGCTGAGGGCCTCGGACATTCAAGGGATTCCTCCCCCATAACAGGAATGCACGGAAGCCTTCTTGGAGGATTGTGGGGATGGCTACAACTGGGCTCTAAGGGGAGAAGGTTGAACCTGGAAGAGCTCAAAGGGAGAAGAGTCACTGGTCCCAGCAGAACCCACTGGAAGGTCACTGCTCCTGAGGCCTATTTTGGCCATGTTAGAATATTCTCTGAGTGTTTCCTACACATCAGACACTGCGCTGAGCACTCAGACGCAATAAAGAACAGGAGAACCACATTCCCTGACCTCACAAAGCCTATAGTCTAGAGGGGGAAATTTGGAGCTCAGCCTTCCCCAGAAGAACTTGGGAGTTGAGGGGCAGCCGGTTTATTTCCACACATTCAACTACCCTGCCTGGTTTTTCCAGGTGTTGTGGAAGACCAAGACATGGGTAGAACTCAGGCCTGGCCTGAAATAGACTCACAAGTTACAGTAACAGAAGACCAGGAAGAAGAAACTAACCGAGGGTCTGGAAGTTCAAACAAGGACATAGCACCCCAAAACCAGAGAAGATGGGTGAATCGGGATTTAGTTCAGCTATAAGTGACATAAAAAGCCAAAATAACTGACTTGAAAATGACAAACATCATTTCCGGAAGAGAGAGAGAAAGGGAAAAGGAAAACGAACAAACAAGAAAGAAACTATCCAGAAGCAAACCATTGGAGAATGGTAGGGTAGCTTACAAAGATGTCAGGGACCAGTCACCTTCTGTCTTGTTGTTCAGCCATCCTCAGTACATGGCTTCCACCTCTGATGAAAGCTAGCTGCTTAAACTCAGCCACCTTATCCACAGTTCTTATCCAGAATCCACATTATCCTTCCACAAGGATGAGGAATGGGCAACTAAAGACATGCATTTCCACTTACCTTTGGCCAGAATGTAGTCACATGGCCATACCCAGCGGTGCAGGAGCCTAAGAAATGAAGTCTTTGTGGCCATAAGCCCAGCTAAAACTTCAGATTCTACTTCTAGGGAAGAAGACAATGGATTGTTGAAAGATTAACAGTCTACTACAGAGAGATCATAGGGAAGGTAGCATTTAAAATGAGTCTTATAGGGGCATCTGGGTGGATCAGTCCGTTAAGCATCCTACTCTTGATACTGGCTCAGGCCATGATCTCACAATTGTGAGATTGGGATTCTCTCTCTCCCTCTCTCTCTCCCTCTTCCCTGCTTGTGCTCGCTCTTGGTCTCTCGCTCTTTCTCTCTCTCAAACAAATAAAGTTTAAGAACAAAATGAGTCTTATAGGCAGGGTAGGATTTCCACAGCTGGACATGAGGGTCAGGGAAACTCTAGAAGGGAACAGCTGGAGTGAAGGCATGCGGTGTATTTAGAAAGTGTTGTGTGGGCCAGTGGCTTATGTGTCTGGGAGAGACAGGTGGTCAAGGGTAACCCAGGTGAGGTAGCTATATTTTATTGTGGGGAAGTGGGGAGCCACTGAGGATGTCTGAGCAGGGCACAGGAGTGCCATGCAGAAGAGAGCTATGCTTTAAAGAGCTCAAGTTGTAGGAAGCAGGTGGAGAATGAACTGCAGGGGAAATGAAAGGTAGGTGCTCAATTAACACTCAGACTTAGTTCTATCAGAGCTTACAGCCTGGTTGAGGACACCAGCCCTTCCTTTAGGGACCAAGGAGTGACTCCTCCAGGAGGGGTGAGAATCACAACCCTACAAGTGACTCAAGGTGGAAATAACCACAGGAGCTCAGTGGAAGAGAGCTCCTTGTGGACTCAGGAGGGTTGTCCTGAGGCTGAGCTAAGGCTTGAGGAACAGGTGGGATTTGTAGAGACAGAGGAAACAGGTGGGCAGAGACGGTCCTCCAACAGTCTAACTGCAGACCGACCTGCCACCTGCACTCACCCCTCTGCTTCCAGCTACAAACATCGTCCACCCTCGTGGCTATGGGATAGTGATGCCAGCAAGAATGTGGTGATGGAAAGCAAAAGGCCGCGGAGCCGTGTAGACTGAGGGCAGAGGCCAGATTCCCAGCCTCACCGCTTCCATCTGTGAGGCCCAAGTCAAGGGCCTCTACCTAGCCCTCTGGGCCTCAGTCTGGGCCTCTTTCGAAGGGGATCAGTAATAGAGCGTCCAGAAGAATGCAGCTGTGGGCACAAGAGGGGAACTCATTTCTGCGCAGATGGAGAAGGGTGATGGGGCTGTGGAGGTGGGCAGTTCCCACCCAGATCTGTGAGCCCAGGGCCAAGATGGCAATGGCCTGGGAACATCTAGGGGTGCAGCAGCTGCGGGTGGTGGTCTGAGGAGTGCAGGTGGGAGGGCAGGAGCCAGGCTGTCCTGTGCCCACAGTGTGTGCTGGAGGGCGCTTTGGACAGGATTGCGCCCAGCTCTGCTCCTGTGCCAACAACGGGACCTGCAGCCCCATCGATGGCTCCTGCCAGTGCTTCCCTGGATGGATTGGCAAGGACTGCTCACAGGGTAAGCAGCTGCCTCCCGGGAACGCCCCCCCCCACCGGAAGTCTGGCCCCCTAACACACCCCTTCCTTGCCCAGAACTCTGTGTCCCTGGTGCCTCCACCAAAATCTCCTTCTCTGGACAGGAATGTCCACCTGAGTCCCATTTAGCTCCATAGCTAACATGATGAGTCATTAGGATTGATCACTGGCGTTATTAACTGTTGGTAATAGAGATAGTGACATTGTTGGGAGTACCATTGATACTAAGACTGAGAATTAATGCTCCGTGGGCACCTGAGCAAGGAGTAGCCCCTACGTTTGGTTGGGGAGGAGAAGGGGGCAGGGACTGGCTTGCTGGGGTTTGGGAGTGGGGAAGTGACGTGAGGCCAGGGCAGTCACCTCAGAGGGGTGAGGGGTCCCCTGAGTGACCCATGTGAATGGTGTCCTGGGCACATAAGCCTGGACAAGGAATTGTAGAAGCTGTTCTTGTAAGGTGTACCCCAATCCGATATGGAAGTAACAGGGACCACACCAGGGTGAAGGCCTAACCTCTAGCCCCGTGGAGCTCCTGGTGCGATGGGTGAGATGTGGCCAGTACCCTGAGGGAGGTCCCAGTTGGATGGCCTGGCCTGAGGGAATTTCCATTCTGGTGGAGGAGACACAGTGCCGTCCTCGGGGAGCTCATCAGCCGAAAGAGGGGAGTCCCCACCCTGGGAAAGTCCCCATCGTCACGGGAATGTTAACAGTGTTCATGCTGTAAACTGCAGTGTTTAGTTCACACATCCCCACACGCTCCAAATCACAGCCGGTCCCCCGAGAAGGGAAGTTCAGGAGCCCTCGGAGCTGGGCAAGTGGGCAGAGGATCCTGGGTGAGTGGGTCAGGAGGTGAGTGGAGGAATTCTGGGAACAGCGTGTCAGGAAAGCCAGGAAATTCCACCCGGGTGTATCCTGGCATCTTGGCTGACGTGCAGTCCCCCTTCCTCTCCCTCTGATTGTCTGCCTCTGTCTCACCCTCTGCGTCCCACCCATCCCCCAGCTTGCCCTCCAGGGTTCTGGGGCCCCGCCTGCTTCCACACGTGTAGCTGCCACAACGGGGGACGCTGTAGCGCCGAGGATGGGGCCTGCCACTGCACCCCTGGCTGGACTGGACTCTTCTGCACTCAGCGTAAGTCCTGCCTCCTGGCCTCCCAGCTATTGGGGATCCCGTGCTGCGGCCTGCTGGCTGCCTTGAGCATCGTCCGGGCCTGTGGAGGGAGGGAGGAGGGAGGCCCCCGGGGCCGGAGCTGCCCCCTACCCCACCCCAGGATTGGGAAGCCTGGATGGATTCAGGGGGTTGATGAGCCCCAAGTCCTGGAAAGTCAGGGCTGTAAGGTACCCGGGCAATCACCAAGACCCGACCCTCTGGACAGTAGGGCCCAGAGAGGGAGGAACAGTCCGTGGCTACACAGCAAGGAGACCCTAGCCTGGTCTCTGGTTCCAACACACCTTTGTCTAAAGAACTCCTCACTCTCACCCCTACCCCTTCATGAAGCCTGGAGTCCAGAGTGTAGTGACAGCTGAGGTGCAGGGTCTCACAGGTCCCCACCCTGTGCTCAGAGGTAGCAGATGACAGCTTTGGTCCCAGCTGCATCTCCGTAGTTGTCCCCACCCTGTTTCTCCAGGCTGCCCCGCAGCGTTTTACGGGAAGGACTGTGGGCGTGTGTGCCAGTGTCAGAATGGCGCCAGCTGTGACCACATCAGCGGCAAGTGCACCTGCCGCACGGGCTTCACCGGGCGACACTGCGAACAGAGTAAGCCGTCCCAACCCCTGACCCTGAGTGTTGGTGCCAGGCATCAGCCTCTTGCAGGGGAAGCCCCCCTGCCACTGCCCCTCAAATCCACTCATTCAGGGCTCTGCACCTCGTGTTCCCTGGATTTTTGGGGCAACTCCCAAGAAAAAAGGCTGAAGGTCATGCCTACATCGATGTGCCTGTAGAGCTTCTTCCTCCAGTCGCTGGGGGAGGAATGGAAGATGCTAAGGGCAGATCACAGAGGCCTGAGGGGGGACTGAGGGAATACAGGGAGACAGTCGTTTAATTCTTTGAAGCCTCCATGGCACCCAGCTCAGGGCCTGGCCTGTGAAAGATGCTGCATAAATGTGTCAGGTGAGGAGGAAGTAGGAGTGGGTGTCCCCCAACACTCAGGGCTAAGGTGCTCTGTCCACCGCTAAAGTGCTCCCACGGTCCAACCACAGTGGGAGATAGAGGGAAATAGGTTTCACTCTGAGTTGGAACTGGCTAATCATAGCTGGCCACATATAGGATGGGAAGAGCGAGCGAGGATGTGTCTATCCGTCCCATTTCTTCTTCGTGCTACACAGGATGTGCCCCAGGAACCTTTGGCTACGGGTGTCAGCAGCTATGTGAGTGCATGAACAACGCCACCTGTGACCACGTCACCGGCACCTGTTATTGCAGCTCTGGATTCAAAGGAATACGGTGTGACCAAGGTAACAGGTGGCAGAGTCCCTAGGCAGGGGGCTCTGGAAGGGCCCCATGGAGACAGGATCGGAGGAGAGTCCAATGGAACAACTGGATTTTGGAAGGGCAGTTTGTGACTTCGGTTTGTGCACTTTTGGAAGGAGAGCAGGAGTGGGGTGGGTTGCAGAGGGGGGGGCAGAGGCTCCAGGTACCGGATATTGGAGGCAGATGGAGCAGGAACCTCTCAGTCATGGCTTCCCCATGCTCCTCCTTGGCCAGTCTGCTATGAGCCACACAAGGGTAAGCGCAAGCTAATCCTCTGGAAAGGCCACCAGACAATCGAAGATATGCCAAATTCTGGTTCTGCCATTACCGGCTAGGTATGCTGGACAGGTCATTTTATTTTACCGGGCTTATTTTTCCACATGCAAAGTCGGAAGGGTAGATTAATCCGTCTTCCAACACAACACGAGGTTCTGTTGAGGGCCAAGGAGTCCAAAGGCGCTCAACCTTGGCTCCAGCTCTATATAGTCAGAGGACACCCCATAGGAATTATGAGGACCAGGTTGAGATGATAGGAGTAGAGAACTCAGCACAGTGCCTGGCACATAAGCAAGCACTCAATAAATGATTTTGTATACATAAAAACCCCTCGTGAATTGGTGCAAATAAGGGATTACACTGTTGTTTGTTCGAGATGGGGAATGATAATGGGCTCTCAGTTATCCACCTAACAGAAAGGGGCCCAAAAGACATTTCTATTGCATTCTGATGATCACAGAGAATGATAATGCAGCACATTTCCCCGAGGATGTTGACTAGCTCCGTTCACCCAGTTGCCGATAGCCAAGGAAAGGTCTAGCCTCTGCTGGGCGGCAGGATGCCCCCACCATGGGCTTGGCAGCAGTATGAAGAGTTAGCCCATTCATGTATCATCAAGAGGGATGCTGTGGGCAGTCATCGGGCACAATGGCACGCTTTTTTGCCAGTCTGTCCTATGGTGCTCACAGTTCCCTGGGGAGGGTGAGATTATTGTCCCCATGTTACAAATGAACAAACTGAGGACTCAGAGTCACAAAGCTGGTAAGCAGGGAGATGCACTGAGTGCAATTCTTCCGAACTCCGGAGAAACCAGACTTTACCAGTTACTGGTTATATGATCTTGGGCAAGTTATCTAACCTTACCGTGAGTCAGTTTCTTCATCTGTGAAAGGGAAATAATTAAATAGTCTTTACTCATATGGCTGCTGGGAAGATAAAATGAGTTAGTATCTGTAACTCATTTTTCGAAGAAAGTACTCAGTACACATTTGTTGTTATTTTATTTGCCATCCGTGATCACATTTGTTCTTGGTCGTGACCCTGGAAGTCCATCTGCTGTAGACAGTTGAAGAACACAGGCACGGTGAGGGACAGGATCACACAGGGATTGAAGAATAGGGCCGAAGACCAGAACCCAGGTCTCCTAACATTAGAGGAGTCTAGGCCCCGGGCCAAGATCTGAAGAGCAAGCAGGCCTCCCCCAGACTCGTGTCCTCCCTCCCTTCACAGCTGCCCTCATGATGGAGGAGCTGAATCCCTACACCAAGATCAGCCCGGCGCTGGGTGCAGAGCGGCACTCGGTGGGTGCGGTCACAGGCATCGTCCTCCTGTTGTTCCTCATTGTGGTGCTGTTGGGCCTGTTCGCCTGGCGCCGGCGGCGACAGAAAGAGAAAGGCCGTGACCTGGCTCCCCGTGTCTCCTACACACCTGCCATGAGGATGACCAGCACGGACTACTCACTCTCAGGTAAAGACTATGCCCCCAGCATCACCTCTCCTGCCCCTCCCCACACATACACACACACCCCAGAGTCACATGGTGTCCTTGGGGACACCCAGGTTGATTGTTGGAGGTGGGTGGTCGTGCTTGCAGGATCTCCTGAAGGCGATGGATGGTCAGATGCTCCTGGAGACAAAGAGTGTGGGGAGCAGGAACCTACTTAGGAAAAGTAGATGGGGTTTTATGGAAATGTCACTTCCTGGGTGCCCAGCTTGAAGCAGCTATGATTAGGAACCTCCTTCCATTTCCCCAGAGCTTCCCATCTTTCTCACCAGGCTTTGGCCACAGGAACACCCATACTAAACAGAAACTTTCCTAAACTCTCCAAGGGAACCCCTCTCCAGCCCAGTGCCTGAGCTGCCTCAAGAAACTGGCCTGGGGCTGCGTCCGAGCCCTGTTCCATTTTTGCTTCCTTGGTGAACGTCTCAGAGCAACCCTCCCTCCCAGTTCCCAGAGTTAGGAGCGCCCTATTAATCCAGTGGAAGGGGATGGTGCCTGGCTCAGGGTAGGGGGAGAGTCTGAAAGTTTGGGCAATGGCCCAGTAGGTCCACAAATGTGGTAGTATCCCCAGGGGGCATTCTATCTAGAGTCTGAATGGGGTGGAGGTGGGGCTATTGGGCCAGATCCTTCCCATCTCCTGAACCCTGGACTGCTGCCTTAAAATGAGGCTTTTGGCTTCGTATTTACTTAAAGAGTTGAGGTCAAAATGCTTTGACATTGCTCACAGCCCTGGGCCACAGGAGGCGGGGCCTGTCTAGGTAAACACAAGGATGACTGCTCCCTCCAGCTGGCTCCCAACTTATGGCTGACCTGCAGCCGCTTGCATCTTGGATTGAGAAAACCAAGATCACCTCAGCCCTTTCCTGCTAAGGGCTGCCTACCACGTGCCCACTCGATGCTAGGTGCTGCAGGGTAGACAGGGGTGGCCCAGGTGCAGACCCTGCCTTCAGGGAGCTCCTGGCCTGCACGCCTCCCTGAGTTTCAGCCAAAGCAAATAATCCCTGATGAAATCCCAAGCCCACAGCGATGATTTGGGGATTTTCTTCTATGACTATAATGAGTAAGTTTGGCTGGTTTTCCCACACCACTCCACTGGAATTCCCCAACACCGTGGAGAGGTGCTGGAATCCACAAGCGGGCAGGGCTGGGGCTAAGAAGAGAGGGGTTCTCTTTATGGCCTCACTCCTGGGATGTAACACTGGAGGGAGACGGTGGGGGGGGGGGGGTCAGCACAGCGCTATGTAGCAACTGAGGGACATATGAAGCTGTGCGAGCCAGCATCCCTCATCCATGCTCTAGCTGCTGGTGCCACCCTCCACACTGGCGAGCCTGACCTGCATCCTACAGGGAGGGACACCATGAAGGAAGAGGCAAATCAGGCCATACAGATTTCTGTGGGGGGAGTGGATGCCAGAAAGCTTGGGGGATGGGGGACTTAGCAGTCTCTCTTTGCAGAGCACTCTCAAAGCTGCCCAGCCCAAGTGTTAGTATTGGGGTGTTCTGACACCAAGGGCAGGAGTATGATGGTATGGCACCTTGTTCTCTTCCCAGATTTGTCTCAAAGTAGCAGCCATGCCCAGTGCTTTTCCAATTCCAGCTACCACGCACTGGCGTGCGGGGGGCCTGCCACCAGCCAGGCCGGCACTCTGGACAGGAACAGCCCCACCAAGGTACCGGGCCCCTGACTCCCCAGACCCCACCCACTATCCTCCCAATGAGCCCTCACCTCTGTCCAAGGAAGGAACTGCACCCCACCTGGAGGGTCCATGTGGAACCAACTGCCAGTACATTAAACACAGCCCCGTGATCCATGGGACATGTAAACACTCTGTGAAGCGTAGGACAGGAAGCCAGCAGGTTACACAGAACCAAGTGCCACGTAACCAGCAGACATCACATGAAACCAACCTACAGCAGCAATCGGATATGTACCCGCACACCCGTGTGTAATGAACTGGTACCAACCCATGTGATCACATGTAGCCTCCTTGTCACTTTTGCCATGTAAGACATGTAATCAAAACACTACATGCTACCCCACCTACCACCGATCACTACAGTCCATTTCCGACACTATGCATGCAACCAGCACCTTAGAGAGTAATCACTATTATCAGGTACCCCTCACGTCCTAATATCTGGCATACACGTTACAACTACATACCCACAACCATTTGTTTTGCAATCAGAACCAACACAAGGGACAGGAAACCCAAACATCAGCCATAGCCAGTGTTCCCACTGACAGTGAGACCCACAGGCGTTCAAGGGCAGGTGTGCACCACCCTCGACGGGGCCCTCCCATCACAGCTCCCAGCATAACCCTGGCTAATGGCAAGACCTCCTCTTACAATCACAGGGCCTTGGGTAAGGATGTCTCAGCACCCATGTGTAGGGAGTCCCCCTGGTGTGCCAGGACCCATACTGGGCAGAGTGGGAGGTTCAGAAATGAAAAGGCTCATGCTGCACTCCTCCTGACACCCACCTAAGCATGTGCATGCGTGTGCACACACAACTACACATGTATACATACAGTAGGACCATTAGGAGGGCAATCCCAGGCCTCCTGGCTTCCTGCACCATCTTTCCTGTGTGAGGAACACAGACAGAAGCGGCTTTCATAGTGTAAGCCTCTGCCCTAGAGCTCTGGGAATCCTTTCTCCCAGTCTGGCCCACAGAAAATGTCCACCAGTCCTCAGACCTGGTAGAACACAGCTTGAACCCCTTAACAATAACACACAGTTCAACCCCAACAGCAAGCACTGTCAAGCCAGCGCCAAGGCTACTTTCTTCCACAGGCTCTCAGCCTCAGTTTTCCTATGAAATGGGAGTGCTGTATGCAGGGTACCTTGAGGCCCATAAGCAAAGTCTGTAGCTATCAACCCCACAGCTTTGGCCCTTTCTTCCCCTCCTCAGCTCAGACTCTCATTCCCAGCTTCAGCTTTAGGCTTAACTGAGGAGCTGGAAGCTGAGGGCAAGGAATCTGGATTTTCTTAGTACAAGGTCCTTGATAAACTAGAGCCACATCAAGGCTACAGCAGATTAGAGGCAAAAATGATGCCAAAGCTGAGGCTTTCCCTTGCTCATACAAAAGGAAGACTCACACACGGCCAGGTAGCAGAGGTGACAGTGATGTTGCAATCTCAGCACCTCTCTTTGTACTGAAAATGGCCTCGTGTTGCAGCTAAGACACTGGAGAGCCTGTTCTACAGCTCAGCCCCACCTACCTGACCTGCTTCCCCTGTCAGAGCCAGCTAGGCTCCGCCCCATTCTTGGGTCTGTGTTCGCCCTGCCCTACTTTGTCCTAAGGGCCACAAACCCTACAATTTCAGCCAGACCGCTTAGAAGGGGGCAGGTTCTGCTCCCACTGGTCTTGGCCATGCCATGCTACATGTATTTCTTCCTTTCCCTCAACGATCTAAGACATAGGTGGGTCAGGATCGTCACAGGGGTGGGTGCACAAGGCTGGGCAAAGTGAAGGCTGGGCAGGGGCACCTTGGGAGCCAAGGGATTAACTTGCTCTCCTACTCTCCAAACAGCTCAGTAACAAGTCCCTTGACAGAGAAACAGCAGGCTGGACCCCATACAGCTTTGTGAACGTGTTAGGTCAGTAGTGCTTTGAGTCTGGTCTCCTGCCATCATGTCCCACCTGTTCTCCTTTTTCCACATGGAAAGGGGCCCTGTCCTAGCTCCAAGGGAGAAGGTTAAATGAATCCTGAGCATGGGTTCCCCATGGAGAAGTGGTACAGGGAGGAAACCCAAGCCTTGGTTTCAGCTCTTATAAGCAAAGGAAGCCCAGGATGCCCTTTATATCAGGGGAGAGGGTGGCTATGACCCAGGGACCACAAAGGAGACAGCTAGAGCCTGGATGCGGGACTTCCAGATGCAGGCAAAAGATGCACTCACCATCTGAGAAAGGGACTCTTCCCTGAGCCAGGCCCTACCAAAGCACTTCTTTTCAAGGGCTGCTTCCTCTGCCCTGATGTCCTGGTAGGCACCAATTCCTGTGGGGGGGGGGGGGGGTGAGGGAGGAAAGGTCGATGGCCTCAACTCTAGCAGATCCCCCTGGCCCTAGCCCCTTTGGCTACTACCCATAGGGGCCCTAATTCCTTCTAACCTGCCCCACCCTGACCCTCACCCCCTCCATACTCCCCACCCTGCCATACCAGGGCCCTGGGAATAATGGCTCCTCCCTGTCATTCCTCTCACTAGACTCCCATTTCCAGATCAGTGCCCTGGAGGCCAGGTACCCGCCCGAGGACTTCTACATTGAACTTAGACACCTCAGCCGCCCCGCTGAGCCACACTCACCAGGTTAGACCCCCTGCCCTACCCCGCATTCCTGCCCCAGACTTACCCGCCATGGTCCCAGATCTTTCCCTGTTGGGCCCTCTTCCCAACATGGTTAGTCTACAAACCCAAAACCCTATCTAAAGGAAGACTGCCTGGATCCATCCCCCATCACCCCTTCTGTTCCCATCATGGTCACTGGATATAGACAAACTGTGGTATTAGGTGAAGGCGACACATCATAATTATACTCCCTATAGACCACAGATTACAATCCCACACCATTGAGAACTTGAGGATGGAGCACCTCTGGGGTTCTCTGGGCCCTGTGGGTGTGGATGACAGAGAGTTGGCTCTCTGGTCTAAAAGCCCACTGTCCTACAGAGAGAGACCCCAGACCCACCAGTGGCTCAGGCCAAGCTCTCCGAGACCATAGGGTAGGGTTGTCGAGCAGGGATCTGGAGAGGTGGGGGAAGGAGGTGTCAACCGACATCCTCTCTGCTCTGTATTAGACTCAAAGCTGGTGGCTGGGGCAAGATGAAAAAAGGAGACTGGCAAAGTCAGTCCTGCTATGGGAGAATGTGGGTAGGAGTTACAGAAGTAGGTGCCATAGGAGTAAGCACAATGAATCAGCAGAGAATGTAGCCTCCCTGCAAAGTGGCCCCTCAAGGGCAGGGCCTTAGCATACTGGACAACCCTCAGGCTCTAGCTGGTTTCTAGAGCTCAAGGAAATGAAGCTCCACCAACCCCTGCAGGTCCCTGGGTGCAGTAGCACTAAGAAGAGAAAAGGTTCTGAATTCATCTGCCTATTGAGCAGTCGTGGGCTGCAAAGACTCAGAGTCTATACCTAGGAGGCTGTGCTCTTGGCTGTGGGCCCCCTCGGCCGTGTCCGGTTTCTCAGCAACCCCACCAAATATAATCCTCCTGCTCCCCACCCCCACCACCCTGCATCTCTTTCCACAAGGGAGCATCCTCTGGGCTCAGCCCACATTTCTCCCCGCATTATAGATCTCGCTCTTCAACCAGTGCAGCCAGAGCCACCACATGCTATCATTTTTTGGCTTACACTAAGGCAGGCTGGTGGCCAATGGGAGAAAATAGTTAGGGAGATCTAGGTCCTGGTTTTTGTGTTGGGTAAGTGACTGTCCCTCTGTGGGCCTCTGCTTCCTGCTCTAGAAAAGGGAAAAGTTGACAGCCTAGCCTAGCCTCCCTCCCTCCCAGAGGGTGAAGGAAGCATAGTATAGGTATAAAGAGCTGAACTGAGGCCAGGGATACAGATTCTGAGTCATGTTTCTGAAGGACAGAGGTACCTGCAGGCCCTTTAGAAGAATAGCAACCTAGGGGGAAACCTGGACTGGTTCTGCCCTATCACTCCGTAATGTGTGGGAGGCAGGCAGGTAAGAATAGATTCCTACAAATTCAACTTAGGAACTCTGTGGAGGAGTTATGGTATAGGGATGTATCCAGATAGTAGTGGGTTGGTCTTCAGTGTCTGAAACAGGGAAGAGTCAAGTGGAGTCAAAATTGTATTTTAGTCATTATGTGCTGCATGCCTTTTTGCCTGGTATTGTATCCTCAGTTAAGTGCTGAAAAATAATGACTCAGTTAAAAGCTGAAAATAATTACCAGAGTCATTACAGTCTCAACCTAAAAATGCCAGACAGCTTCTTCTCTGGTATCACCAGCAACAAAGAAGCCGAGTTTGGTCCCTGAAGTTTTATGTCCTGAATCTGGCTATGGCTAAGGACCATGCATTGCAGGAGCTGGATAAATTGTGACAGCCAAAAGGGAGAGAAATCTTTCAGACTGAAACAGTGGTAATACTTGTCAAAGGCACCTCTGTTTTGTGCAAATGGTCCACCCCCAAAAATGGGTAACTAAGAGAGACTATGAATAGAAATGACTGTACATCCTGAAAAGGTAACTAATCAAGAATCTCAGGGGCGCCTGGGTGGCTCAGTCGGTTAAGCGTCCGACTTCGGCTCAGGTCATGATCTCACGTTCCGTGAGTTCGAGCCCCGCGTCGGGCTCTGGGCTGACGGCTCAGAGCCCGGAGCCTGTTTCAGATTCTGTGTCTCCCTCTCTCTGACCCTCCCCCGTTCATGCTCTGTCTCTCTCTGTCTCAAAAATAAATAAACATTAAAAAAACTAAAAAAAAAAAAAAAAAAAAGAATCTCAGCCACCAGTCCACCTCCCTCCCCGGCTCCCCTCAGTTGAGCATCAGATCCAGGAGAGGAGGCAGGACCAGAGCTGAGAGGTAAGAAACAGTCTTCAACCCCATTCCAAAATCCAACAGAACTGGGATTTAGAATGTCATATACCCCTTCCCCAAGCTAGGAACTGGTACTGATTCATCCCTTATCCTGTAAGTCCGGAGCTTGGAACTTCACCTTCAGTGACTGCGGGTGTCATGAGAACTGCCTCTTGAGGACCTCACAGTTAAGGTTAAAGAGAAGAAGCAGTGCTGCATATGCCAGGGGGCGCTGTAGCTCACCGCTAATGCTTCTGATCCCTGTAAGAATTCCTGCCTGGTCAAAATGATTTAGAGTAGATTAAACCCAGAATAATTCTCTAGCACTTTAGCTAATTTTATGGGCAGGAGAGGAAAAAAAGGCAAGAAAAAAATAAAGCAAAAATGTATGCAGTCCAAGTAAACCTCACTCACCCCATTTTTCTTTCTTTACACTATTTTAATGCAGGTGCTTGTGGAATGGACAGACGTCAGAACACATACATTATGGACAAAGGCTTCAAAGGTAGAGTATCCAATCCTGACGTCCCATTAGAAAGGGCTTAGCAAGATAAAGAGTGCAGATCTGACATGACCAGGAATTCTACCAGAGACACTGCGCACATCTCTTCCCCTCATTCCCCAAAAAAGTAAAAAGACCACAGGACCTGGGGCTGCTGGGTAGCTCTGCTCAGGAGGAGCAATCATAATAATAATGAATTTATATTTCGATTTAAGTTGCACCTGCTTAGCAAGCGCTTGTGGGTTTTTTATAGATGCCAACTAAATGTCTTCGGAAATGTAGAATGTCATTATCCAACCAATTAGTATGAGTTAAATTGATTATAAAATCTGAAATAAAGTCAATCTACCCGCCCCAGAGGCCTCCTGTCGTTGTGCTGGTGAGGAATGCCACCCTGCACCTGCTGGCTTTCTGGAGCACAAGGAATGAATATAATACCTAGTTTTAATACCGTATGGTACTCCACCCTTGACATCTGTGCCCCTGAAAGCAGGGAAAGGACTAATCCTTAGCACATGGGAAATGCGAGGTGGCTCATCCTTCTAGGACATCTGTGGGTGAAGCCAAAGATAAAGGTCAGGTCCTGCCCTGGGCTTAGGCCCTGCATTTAAGTAACAGAATGTGTGAAATAGAAACTGTGTCTCATTAATGGTGACCTTAGACTGGAAGCTCTCCAAGGCCTTGTTTCCTCATCTGCAAAGTCAGGATACTTATACCTGTCCTATTGTCTAATAAGGTTATGAGTAGCCAATAAAAAAAAAAACAAAAAAACACATTATGGGAAGTGTTTTTTGCATATTGTAGAGGGTTGTACTAATGTAATAGGGCTGTCCTTTTGTCTCTTGAGGTCTATTTAGGAGTCTCAACCACACTGAGAGAGATGGCTGACAGCAAAGATTCCAATGGATATATCCTAGATCTAGCTGTGCACCAGAATCACCTGGAAAGCTTGTTAAACAGACAGTTGTCCACACCCCATCTTCCCAAGACTCTGAAGCAGATCTAGAGTGGAGCCCTGGAATCCGCATTTGTAATGAGTACTTCAGGATATTCTTATGCAGCACATCACCCAACTAACACTTAAGAACCACTGATCTAGATTGACCCAGATTCCTCAATTACTGGTTCTGGTCTTTCAGAGTGAGCCTTAGTTATACCTGAGACACAACTATTTCCTAAATAAGAAGAGCTAGTCATCTATAATCTATAGCCCTTGGTTATTAGGTGAGCTAGGGGTAGGTGATACTAAAGCAGGGAGGGCAAGTCTCCATGAACACATGTTAGGATGTGCACACCACAAGAGAACAATCTGAGGACAGAGGTCAACCCCTAGGCTCCTGACCAGCCAAAGGACACTACTCCCCTAGGAGCATCAATTCTGGCCATTTTCTGCATATTAACTTAAACCATCCAAATGGAGGCAAGTACCATTACAGTCTGGAGGCTAAAAACAGAAAAGAAAGCTCTACTGTTTTATCACTGTGACCTGGGACTTCAGTTTCTTTCTCAAAGATCTGGACAACAAAGATCTCTTTAGAGACTTCCCAGTTCTCAAAATATGCATGACTCAGGCATGAATAAGCTCAGACAGGCCCAAACACCTCAATAAAATGAGCACCCAACTTTCCTGTGCACTTTGTTTTACGATTAGGGTAACTGCTTTCAGACTCGCAACCATAAATGTCAAACAAAGCTAAGGAGGGCAGGGTCTCCGCCTCAGCATCATTCATTCCTCATTTGTGGGATCACGTATCTGAGCCTGTAAGTGCAAGGAAGGCCAGATTTTGTTTTACCACTCTGGCTATAAACATCCTTTAAATTCGAGAAAAGAAGGCTGTCTAGGTAAATATGCCACCAGATGTTAGGAACCAACACATCAGAACAAGAGATTTCAAAAAGAGGAAAATGAAATGTCACAGTTTGGAACTTTACAGAACTATTTGCCAAAGTTATGGAATAAACCCCACTAACTGGCTGAACTCCCAATAAACATTTAATAAACTAGTCTGTACCAGGAATGATTACTTTCTAAAACTGTTGGGCCAAACCAAATGAGAACCCTAAGTAAGAGTCTGAGTGTTCTCTGAACTCAGTGGGAAAGAGCCTGGCCTCTAAGTTTTGGATTCTGTTCCTAGTTCTTACTGCGTGGCACTAAGTCACACTTATTTCCTGAGTGTTGGTTTCTACCTCTGTTCCAAGGATGAGGGTGTAACTAGCCCCATCTCTTAGGCCCCCTCTAGGACCTTAATCCTTGTTACTTACTGAAGACCTCCACTCACTGTCATCCTGGAGTTGCACACCACCACACACATTGCTGCACTAACCCCATTTTACCCCTAAACAGCTGTCCATCTCTCCCCATTCTCCCCCTCAACACAATGACATTGTAACAAACTGCCTTGTGTTCAATTCCTTATCCGTCAGGCATTTGAAAGTGCTACAGAAGAAATCCTCCCCGGTACGCTCCATCACTTTTATGATCCTGAAATCCTGAATCCCACTGTTGCAGCCTCAGGGAAACTACCTGTATGCTCCTTACTAATCCAACCTCCACGTCTCTCCTTGCTTGGGCTGCAAGATTAGTTAGGAGTCCAGTGACCTCCTGAAAACTTTTTTCAGTCAGTGTGATTCTCCTTCTGATCCTGAAATCTCCCTTTTCCTCTCCCCATATCCTGGTCTCTCAATGAAGAAAAGAATGCCAACGTAGGGCCCAGGAAGAAAAAAAGCCGTGTGACTAATAATAATAAGCTGAGAAGAAACAGATGTTCAGTGTCTGGGTTTTCTAAGAGATCCTGGCTTTACCTAGATGTTAGTGTGAACCTAAAAGCCTTCTAGGTTCCCACCCACAGTTCAGATCGGATCCTACTTACAGGATGGCCTCGGAAAGTCATTTCCCCTCTCTGGATTTGCTGCTTCCTTTATAAAATGAAGAGGTATAGGCTCATTTCCAAGGCCCCTTCTGCATCTGAGGGTATAAGGCTATGTGTGGTTTGGGGGAGATAAGAACTAGAAGAGAAAAAATGCTAAGGCATTATAAAGCTAAGTCTTTGGTCCAGATGCTAGTTACGGACCGCTGAGGAGTGACTCTCCAAAGCTTAGGTGGCTTTGGTTGACGCTTCCCCTTTCCTTGCAAAATGCCCTCAAGTGCAGGGACTGGCTGGTGTAGGGTGGGGCTGTAAAAGGATGGGGAAGTGCCTGAGAGAGGTTACTCTTCCCCTTACCCCACCCTCCCTGAGGGCAGGCAGGTAGATGACTCAGCTGGAGCAAAGAATAGCTTTCTAAAGTGTAAGTTTTTCAGCCAGCCTGGCCCTTTCCTCCCTCCAGTTCCCCAAAATAGAATCCAGATGATTTTATTATCCAACACCCTCTCTCACCCACCTCAACACATACATGCTTCTCCATCCTTTCTTTCACTCTGGCCCCTTTATGAGATACAGCTTCTCCTTAAAACGAATCCCCTCCCCCAACCCCAACTTGTCTTTCATCCATTTAGGTGCATCCCCTGCTGCACAGCAAACTATTTACAGGAGTCCCCCTTACCTGCAGTTTTGCTTTCCGTGGTTTCAGTTACCCGTAGTCAACAGTGATCCAGAAGCACATGATCAAGGCCAATCAATAGTGGCCTGTCACAATGCCTAGGTCATTCACCTCACCTCACCATCGCAAGAAGAAAGGTGAGTGCAGTACAGTATTTTGACAGAAACCCCATTCACATAACATCTATTACATTATATTGTTATAATTGTTCTATTGTTGTTAATCTCTTATTGTACCTGACTTATAAGTTAAACTTTATCATCGGTATGTACGCAAAGGAAAAAACAGTATATAAAGGGTTCAGTACCATCTGTGGTTTCATGCATCCACTGGGGGTCGTGGACAAGTATCCCTGTGGATTGGGGAGGGCAGGAGACTACTGTATACCTCCAAATTTGAAGGCAGCCTTGATTCTTCTGGTGGAAATGAGAAGAGGGGCACTACTGGCTGACTGTGGCTCTTTTCAGCTTTGCGCTACAGCTTCAAGACTCCCCCACTGCCACAAATAAATTGATCATGGGATATCTACCAAAAGCTTAGAGCTTGGACTTTCTCTCCCAGCAGGGCTTGGCCCCCCATCGATAGAAGGTATTCCTCGTTGAGGGTAGAACAAAGCTGTTGCAGCTACAGTTTGCATTGAAAGATACAGAACAGGAGCACAAGTAACCAGATGGAAGGAGGAAAACACCATGACTAGATACCAGAGAAGATGGGTTGAGTCGTAACTTGACCACTTACGAGCATCAAGCAAACTTTATGAGCTTCGCTATCCTCATTTCTGAAGTAGTAATCCTAGTCCTTCGTGTCCAGCCCTCTTCACAGATGTAACAAGTTTCAAATGACCTAAATGGAGTGAAGATACTAGCTATAAGGGCTACCTTTTCTATTGCTATTCCTTAAGTTTTAGAAAACATGCAACTAAGGCACCCACCAATCAAAGTAAAAGGATGTGTCTGGGTGAGGAGGTAGGGGTGGGGTGTTAGGACTTATCACTCAGGAGACAGCCTTTCTTTAAGCAATTCTAGTCTCAGCTTCCAACAAGCAGCTCTGAGTCCTGAGTACTTCCTTACTCCTTGGCTACCAAGTTCAGAGACCACAGAGCGGGACCGATGGGACTATGCTGGGGTTCTTGGACATACTTCCAGCCCTTGTACTAAGAAACAAAGTAGTAAAAAGGAAGGAAGGGAAGGAAAGAGGGAAGAAAGGAAAGAAAAAAAAAAAAAACTCAGTAGAAGCAGCTTTATGTGGCTCTGGGCAGGCTGTGGCCCAGGACTCACAGGACCTGCATCCCCCTTTCTTCATGAGCGCCTCACCAACAGCTGGGCCTGCTCATTGTCTAGCAAGAATGTTTTCTCTTACTCCTCTCTTGGGTTCTATATGCTACAAAGAGGCCACAATCTGCAATGGGACCAAGGCCAACATCCTCTCTCTACCTGTGGGCCAGGGTGAGATGGAAAATGTTCTGAGCCTGGTTCTGGAGCATGCTCTACTACCGATGAGCAGTGTGACCCTGGGGAGGTCACTTCCTCACTCCAAGCTTCAGTTTCCTCATTAGCAATAAATAAGGGGAAGAGAGAAAAATTACTGTTCTAAGCTAGATCACAGGTGTTGTGAACACTTGAATGAATTAATGGGTGAATGTACTTTTGTACAAGATTAAGGAAATGTTACCCTCTGAAACAAACATCAGTAACCCTGTACTAGCAGAAAAGGAGACCCCCTCCCACCCAGTCACCTGTTACAGGAGAAAAGACTGCTAGTGGTAGCAAACATCTCAACTTGCATCCACATGGAGTGTTCTGCTCTCCTTGGACCTAAGGGAATATCTAGTCACCCCATG
The DNA here is from genome assembly GCF_024362965.1 of Panthera pardus. NCBI lineage: Eukaryota > Metazoa > Chordata > Mammalia > Carnivora > Felidae > Panthera > Panthera pardus. The sequence continues at coordinate 31,972,121 of NW_026526810.1, forward strand.
AGTTACAATGATTTTTTTTTTTTTTTTTTTTTTTTTTTTACATTTTCATTAATCTCACAAGCTGGAGGCAGAAAGCATGTGATGGTTCTAGTGGAAGACTGTCCAAGAATTTCACCATCTGCTACCACTTACAGAAATTTAAAGCTGAGAAATATAGAAATTTCACCATCTGCTACCACTTATAGAAATTTAGACCTCTGAAGACCACTCATGACTGACAAGTCCTGCAACTCCATGCTTATTTCTAGACCCCCTGGCTGGCAGATCCTCACAGAATGAGGGCCTGAATTGCCAGATGAGAGAATCAACTGCTTGTTAAAGGCCATCAGAACATCTTGCCTCACTTGGGATGATCTAGAAGCTGCACTGATAGTCTCAGGCTGAAGGAGGGGCTCCCCTTCCCTTTTGTGACTCCCGGTCCCAAAGAAAACACTTTCTTCCTCCAGTGAGCCACAGTTACTTTGCCTCCTATTTGGAAATCAGTTTGCATCCTTTTGTACCCTAACATACCCTGAAGTCTTGGGGATGATGCACTAGACAGGCAGCAGGACAGGAAGCAGTTCTCCTGGTATCAGAAAAAGATACTGTCAAAATAGGTTTCAGTTAGCATTCACAAGAACTAAGGTAAGTGACCCCAGGGATACGCTGTAAGGCTTACTAGAAAACGGGAACTTTCCAAAGGCTAGCCTGAGACCCAGGTGCTTTTCACATCTCTATTACACTTCAGTCAGCCCCACCTCTGATCACAACCTTCTCAAGAGCAGGGATGCCGCCAGCCAAAGTTTGCTGCCTAAAAGTTGCCCACACCTGTGCCAAAACACACACCTACTTCTTTTTGAATCTAAGCTTCTTAGTCATCAAAAAGAATTCAGAGGAAGAATGATATCACAGAACAAACAGGCCAAGAAGTCCCAAGGCATGCATTCAAGTTTTGGCACTGCTATTTATGAGCTTATGTGACATCAGCCAAGTCACTTCATCTCTCTGGGCCTTCATCCTATAAAATGCAAACTATCAACCATCTCTGAAGGATTTTGTAAAAAAGTAAATAATAGATGTGAAAGCGCATTACAGATACCATAAAATAATCCTGTTCTGGTGCTAGAACTGACAGCCAAAAGCAAAAATGTTCCTGTCCCTCCAAAAATGTAGGTTTCTTTAAGAAAAGAACTCTCCCTACCTAGGAAACCACTCCAACATATTTAAGCAGGAAATCTGGGGTTATCATAGGCTTTGACAGCTCTAGGATCCTGAAGGCACATAAACTGCAATCTGTTTCTGGTATTGAAATTAAGTCTTATGTCCTCTCATGTCCTAAGAAATCTTTCTTGCCTTACAGATTACATGAAAGAATCCGTGTGCAGTTCTAGCACTTGTTCCTTGAATAGCAGTGAAAACCCTTACGCCACAATTAAGGACCCGCCCATCCTCACCTGCAAGCTTCCAGAAAGCAGCTACGTAGAAATGAAGTCGCCTGTGCACAGAGGGTCTCCGTACACAGATATAGCATCCTTGTCGACATCTAATAAAAATATATATGAAGTTGGTAGGTGTCTCAAATAAGTACCTTAGTGAAATCAGGGCAATAGTGCAGTATCTGAAGTCAAACAAGCCCTCTCCACTCACCCGGTCTTGAAAACACACCCTTCTTTTGTTGCTTTTTAAGGAATCCAAGGCGAACGGTCTTTCCCAGGACTACCCTCCTCTCTCACGCAGGAAATCAAATTCTCGTATTAACTGTGCTTTAAAAAAACACCAGGACTAGTATGAATCAGAAATGCTGGGGGTGGGGAGTCAGTGGGTATATACACATGCGTGCGCGCGCGCACACACACACACACACACACACACACACACACTTCAACTGATTGCTGATACAAATCCCAGTTTAAAAAAGAAAATCAGAACAGACATTTGCCAAGTTTCTAAATCACTGTCTCCTACCTTCTTCGTTTCACCTATGTCTCTGGGCTCGTGGAGGACACTCCTACCTCTAGGATATTCTAAACCTCTTGGTTTTGACCCAGAGCCTGGGATTCTAATAGTATACTCATTTAGGTTTTCCATTTCATGAGCAAGCCTCAGTCATAACCCTCATATATTTATCACAGATTTATAAATCCCTGGCTTCTCTCCCTATCAAGTTAAATAGAACTCTATTCCCCCCAACAAGGCAACCAAAGCTAATCTGTTCTCTGAACTCATTTTTCACTATATTCCTTAGAGCCCACAATCAGTGTGGTCCAAGAAGGCCTCGGTCATAACTCCAGCTATATCCAGAATCCATACGACCTACCTAGGAACAGCCATATTCCTGGTCATTATGACCTCCTCCCAGTAAGACAAAGCCCTGCCAATGGGCCCTCCCAGGACAAGCAGTCTTAAGAGAGAAGCCTCTCTCTTGCAATGTGCTCTGCTGAATATTCTGACTCTCTGAAAGAAGACACTCCCTTGACTTGAAATAATGACACAGACTGACTTCAGCTGCGTGTTAGTTATTACTTTCACCTGGAACTAAAGAAGAGCTTCCAAGTGGGACTGGGGTCATTGTTCAAAAGGTCTGTTCACAAAGGCAAATCCTATCCACCCACCCACACCCAACCCAAAATGCCCAGGACTATATAGGATCTTTTAAAACATTTAAGATACAGCTACTGAACATCAGCTAAATATATATATTGACATACTTAATCATCTGAAAATGATGCTTAAGAAAACACGTAGCATAGGTTTCACAAACTTCCTAGGGGGAAGGGGAAACTGGGGAGGGGAATGGATTACTTTAAAGCACCTGAAATGTATATGTACTTTTGGTTGCTGTTACCTTCAACCTCTGTTTTATTACCTAAATAATACACAAACACAAACTGCTAATAGCACCACTAAAGTACCTACACATGTATGTCTGATCCACCCATCACAATGGCCAAGATTACAGCGTACAGTCTAATACTGACAACTTCAATTTTTTAAAAGTAAGACTTTAATAAATACAGATGAACTTTCCCTCTTCTGCCCTTCGTGGTAGTAGGAGGGGGAAAATTTTCCAAAGCGCAGCAGCAGCCTCTTTCAGTCTACAACAATGATTTCTAGGCCAGCTTTACCAAATCTTGCTGATTCAAGGTTCAACAACATTGCCCAGTCCTGGCCTTGTCATGTCTCCTTAGTCCATCCAATACCTGAGTCATTCCAGGTGAACTAGAACTCTGAGATGATGCTTTAAGCAATCAGTCACAGACTGGTGTGAATTAAGCATCCCTAAAAACGGCTGTTTGGCCTCCCATATTTATTTGGTTGGCATTCCTCGAGTCAGACGAGTACTTGCTTTCAAGCATTTCTTTGTAAATCTTGAGCTTGATATAGTATAGGACCTAAAAGTGTAGAGGAAATTGGACAAAAGTGGATAGAGCAAGTTTAACAGTCTGCTTAAAGTACATTATGCTTCTTGATGGAAATGAAATGATCAAATAAAGACTGTAATCAGGTGCTGTAACACGATGTAAAACTTCACAGTAAACAGCATATCAGGGTATGAAGTGTTTCTACTGAAAACCACCACCTACTCAGAGGGCCAAAAACGTATTAAAACGAGCTCATGCTCCAGATCCCAGTATTTGGATGTGTCCATACCTCCCACTAGTAGTAAACACAGGTAGACGGGGGCTCAGGAGTCAAAATGGAGCCAATTCCCAAGCCCTAAAAAAGAGGACCTCCTCACAAGAATTCAAGACCATAAGGGCAAACCGAGGAAACTAAAGGCCACCCCTATACTACTCCATTCTGATAAGAGTCCAGCCAGTAAAAATTCCTTCCAAAGAGGTATACAGAAGAGGGACTCAACGGGTATAGAGCTGGCATATAGCTGCTACAGGAAGTGTGGGAGTTCTGAGGCCCTTGATACAACCTGGAGGTCTGCCATGGAACCCATTAGCTTGGGCAATAACCAGCAAAAGCAAGAAAAGAAATAAATGAGTAAATCCCCCTCCCTCACCTCACACAAGGCTTAAGCAAATTTTATCGTTAGGGGAAAATATAGAATACTTACATGAATGCTGCATGTGTGCATGGGAGCAAGTGATCAGCAATAGCAAATTTCCTTTCCACTGAAGCCTTACAAAATAGAAATACTAGAAAATTCCTTTGTAGACCCAAGTAAATATGTCTCATACATACATAGGAAGAAATAGAGATAAGAGACTTACCTCAGTATGTCAGGGCAGCAAAGTGCTCAATTATCTTTGTAAAGCAAGGATCAAGAAGCATGGCGAAGTCAGATCAGCCAGGAGAAACTTCATCTGAATCCCAGGTTTTATCTTCTTCCCCTACCCTGCATGTACAGTGACTGCTGCCTGGCAAACTGCAAACCAGCAGCAGCATTCAGGTTTCACCTCTTTTTTGCCAACTATCTCATGGGCAAAATTCGGCAAGAGGTAGCATGGTGGAATTGCTAAAGCGCTGGGTCAGGCGAGTTACTTGCCCTCTCTGGACTCCTTTCTTCCTTGTGTATTAAAAAGGAGAGAAGTAGAGAGTAAGGGAGCTCTCACAACCCCTCAGCTCTGGCATTCTATGATTTTTTAAAGAAACGTAATGCAATTAATATTAGGCAGCACAGAGAAGGGAAAGGCAGAGGGTGTGATTAATCTGTGGTGACAACAGCTGCCTTCACGTACCTAGGAGTTACTGGTAAGAGACAGCTGAATCTTACAGAGCAACTGTTAGGAACTTCCGTCTAGCACTATCACACACGGGTTCGTGGTCAACCTATATATGAGCACTGTGCATTTTATTGGCAACTTGGAAAGATCTGTGTGATTATTTTACAGAAACTAGTTTTCACTCAAAGTGATGTGCATACAATTCAAACAAATAAAGAAAACACTATTATTGTACAATAGCATAAGTGAAACTATGAAGTGGCAATACTTTTTTAAATAACCCAGATTTGTAATATATTTGTTCACTGTGCAGAGGAATCGTACCTTGTACAAAATAAAATGAATTTCTCGAACTAATTTAACAAGAATGCCTACTGTTGTCTTGCACATTGAAAATGTATCTATAATCTACAACTTAGGTTTAAAAGGCAGAACTAAACTATATTTTGTGTGGTCACTTTAGGCAGCCAGAAAAGTGAAAATTATCCCAACAGATACTTAAAAATAAGGTGAACAAGCCCTATCATATTTATAATGAGAGTCCCTTCCTTTAAAGTAATGAATGGGAGTAACATATTCTTATTTATGTCCAAAGATTGAAAAATCTCATACACGTCAAATATTCAAATAGAGAATTTCTCTGCTTTCACAAAGACTGAACTCAAAGGCCTGTGCTCAGCTCCAGAGGCACAAAGGTACTTCTATGGAATGGAATAAAAGCAAGTGAAAGGGCCACCTAATTTGCATAAGTGCAGTGAATAGCTTCCACTAGTAGAAGTTATCACCCAGTACATTACAGTGGGTGCATGTTTTAGGACCTTTTAAAACAACCTTGTGACCTAACTGGTAAAGAGGCAGCAGGATTAATTTTGTAGTAAAACACAGATGCTAAAAAAATAGCTTACTGAATGCTTTCAAAAGTATAAGTTTAAAATTCTTCCTTCATAGTTTCAAAGTTTGTACATAATCCTATTTAAGTCAAAGTAAAAGCTTTCAACTTATCAGTTCCCAAGGCTTACATGACACTCAGAAGTGATTCCCACTGAATAAAATGTTTAACCAAGAATAATACATTTTTGTTAGAGACTAAGACCATTCAGAAACGATCTTCCTAAGACAATTCTCAAGGGCTGGAGCTTGACTTCTCAGTGAAAGACAAAACATGATCAAGAGTTTTAAGGCTAACAAAGGTATTTACTGAGAACAGTAATATTAGATTATGACTTACAAGGCTCAGAATACTACCCAATACCATAAGTGATAACCAAAGGCTGCAGGTTGTACACTCAACACAGAAGATTCAAGAATGATACATTCTATGAGCCGTTCATCTAACTGGATGGAAGGCAGAAGAGGCCCATTTAATTAGTATGTGACAACAGGAAATAGAAAAATCTTTCTCAGAAGGGATGGATGGGTACATAGGGATTCATTATACTATAATTTATACTTTATATAAATGCTGTATTATAATCATACCAATCATAATTTTACACAACTTTTAATTAAAACATTTTTAGCCTGAATGGTAACTTTCAAACTATAGCTCCCAAGCGAAACTAGAATGAATCCTAGGATTAGCCCCCTCACTCTTTTAGATGTTCCTTCTTTATTGTTCTGACATGGAGTAGTAGAAGGGACAGATATTAGGAATATAAGTATGAACAAAGTACATTCCCACACTTATGAATCTTATGCTTTTGCAACTAGAAAAGGGCAGAGATAAATGGAGGGCCCTAGGGATTAGTAGGGTACCGATTATACATTTTCTTCCCTGATTTGCAGAACTAGAAAGCAGTGGTCCAATCCAAACCCACAGCAGATGGAAGCTCTAGTGTGTAGCAACAAGTTGTGAGATTTCCTCCTCATTCCAGCTTCTACCTCCCAAGCCATTGTCTGGCCCAGCAGATGGCCTTCCAGAGCCTTGGATGAGAGAAAGCACAGGGACCTGAGATATTACAAAGTACTGTTATTTAGGCACCCACTTAAATGTAAACCAAAACCAGTAACTGATGATCCTAACAGCTCCTCCAGAGTTGGTCTCCTATCAAAGATAGCCTGCAGAAATAGTCTTGCTTCTTGGGGCTTTCCAGATGTCCCATGTCAGGCATGACCTTCTCCTATCATATTCTTAGGGCCGCATGATGAAATGCTTTGGCATAGACTAAAACCATGGTCAGCAACTTAAAGATAAGACAAGGATCTGAGAAAATAGTATGCTGAGAATGGAAGTTGTCAAGGGAAATGGGTCTACAAGCAATACTTACTCATTTTATTGGGATGGGAGCAAGAGGCAAGTCCCACTGACTCAAAGACAGAAAAGGAATCCTATTGGCTGGCTACTGATTTTCACCACTACTCTGTACTGGTAATAGAGTAGTTAGCAGCAAATATGACGCCTGTGCTGGGACCTATCAATTCTATGCTTAATATTTGGACTATTAAACTAACAGCCAAATAATGCCATTCATGTTATGTGTATTTGGCCACAAAAACCTGTATCCCTGGACTTAATTATTGGTTTCTATTGGATAGCTAGTACTGTGGACTGCTCTACCTTCTTATAGATTCCTTCAAGAGATAATAGTAAAAAATTAAACACAAAATGTTTTTAAAAGTTCTCTCTCTCAGACATGAATATATTTTAGAAGGTATATATTAAAAGCCAGCAGAACTTTAACAGTAAAAGCCAATATAAGCAGTTCTCAATTTACAAGTGACATAGCAGCCCATCATGTGCTCCCCACCCCCATGCCCCTTAGCACATACGGTACTCCGACACTTATGGTAGAAAACCGCAGTCATTTTGCAAATGTTCTGAAAGTTTTCATCTCACTGAATGGGGTTAACATGGAAATAATGATAACATTTTAATCAACTTATTGTAAGACCAAAAACATTTGGCAAAATGATTTTTTACTTATCTATTCAATTTACGTTCAAATGTATAATACTTTGACTCTACTACCTGAAGAGTTCATTCATAAAATTACTGAAATGGAGCTGGGATAAACCCCAGGAATAATCTAACCTATTCCTCTCACTAATGGGAAGAAGGTGAGGCTCAGCGATAAAAAAAAAAAAAACTTAAAGAGCTGCGACTAGAATCCTAGTTTTTGTCCCTCAGTCCACTGCTCTAGTACACCTGCCACTTTTAGCATACTTTCTAATATATGCCCAATATCACATATATAAGTGTCCTTTCAGATGTTCCTTCTCTATCCTCCAATTCAATTTTCAGTGAAATTAACCCTTCAATTAAAATTACTTCTCAGCCTATGATCTCCTTTACAGAAGCTGTGATGATATTAGCATTTTATATTTCATTGTTACCCTCAGCCTCCTATAGCTTGAGGAAATACAACCATTCTTTAAAACATTAGCATGACAACTTCAGTTTATTTGGCATATCATTTAGGTGAGTGGAAAAGGTGGCCTGTCAAATCCCAGAAAGGGTGTGGCATCAGCACGGACCCAACAGGATAACAAAAATCAGCCCTCCTAATTTTAGCACTAGCCTATTATGCTAACCCATTAAAGCATGTGGTGGAAGACGGTCCTTTCAGGGTCTTTGTTCATTTTTTTTTCCCCCACACAAGTAATGCACGCCATGCACAGTTCTTATACAAAATTCAGATTTTGTTTTGAATTTTTTTCAGGCTTAAAATGTTTGTGAGACTTCAAACAACCAATCTCTATCTTCCTCCTGTGTTTAAGCGCGCGCGCACACACACACACACACACACACACATACACACACACACACAGCTCCATTAATTAAAACCTAACAGGCTAGATTAAGTTCTTAATTATCAACCCAGCCTTTGACTTATTCTGCTTCTGGTACTGGCCAAAACTGTCTAAAAAGTTTTGTTTTCCTCTTTACGGTAGATGGAAGAAATCAGGACAACAATCAAACCACTGAGAGTATCTGTATTTTGAAAATACAAGTATCACTGAGGACAAAATTTAAGATGTTCATTTTCCCAATGATGAAATAAACATGACTAGCTCTGATGGGCAATCTAAACTCAAGAGGTCTAACTTTTCTGCATAACCTTTCAGAACTTAAAAGACCCCTGGCACAAATCACCAGCTAGCACCCCTTCTTAGAATTAGAATTTAGAATACACAATGCAATGGCTAAAGATACCCTTACAGAGTTACAACCACAATTAAAGAAAAATCATAGATAGCACAGATAGCACTTAAGAACAATGACATACAAGTTTAAATCAGGAGGGCTAACGGACTTTCCAGAAGAATAGGTTAAAAAAAAAAATTCCCAGTTAAAATAACTGAAAAGCAGGGTCAAGCAGCAAAACTCTTCTAAACTGCCTTGAGCCCTAAACTGTCATAGTAATTTAAAACTTAATGTTTCTTACTTGAGACAGTTTGTCTCCTGAGATACTATTCAGAATGAAGACACTGTTAAGATGCAAAGACATTTTCTACTACTACTTAAAGGGTTCTTGGAATTCTCCCAAGATCCAACCATGCCCAAGGCAACATTAAGTCTATACTTGATAAAATTCAGTTATTGATTTTCAATTCACTACCTACGGTTTCCTTCCTTTAAATAATTTTGTGAAAGATTTACTACCAATTTTGAGTAAATGCCTCTTGCTGGGTCTGGTGACACTGTTATAAATGAAAATACAAAGACTACCTCCCTAATGTTTTTGGTGATACCTTTTCCAAGAAAAGCATAATTGCATTCCATGTCTAAAATCAAAGCTGAATTCATACAATGATGCCTCCAATTCAGTGTTTACTCTGTAATGCAAGGACCTATGCTCTTACTCATCAGAATCAAATATTCCATGGCTGCATCCAAAGCACTCAAAGGAAAAATGTAATCTGACAACATAAAGAATAGTCCCCCTATAACTGTTTATTAGAATGTGAATATATTCCAAATCAATAACTAAAAAATAAAATAAAGATAAAAATAAATCAAGTTACAGAGCATGCATAAAATACAAAGTAGCGATTTACAAATAGATAATAGTATCTTCATAACCAACCAATACACTAAAATAATAAATGGCTACAGAAGAAAACCAAAAAGACTGACCACAGCAATGCCTTCCGTGTGCCCCACACGTCATAAGCACTGCAAAAGACTGATTAACTATGCAACATAGTAATCTATGCAAGCCCACACACATATATATTTTTGTATTTGGGGGATATTCCACCATCCTGAATAGTATCACTTCAGTTGACACAACTTTCAGAACACTGCAGAGTAAGTGCTTAATATTATCCACAAGAAAGGAAAACTCAGTATTAGTGTGCACATTTCTAAATGGGAAACTAGTTGCTCCATTGATTTCAATAATGTAGTGGGAAAAAGTATTTCAGGTTGGTATAATGCCTAAATACATTCTATTTAAACTCAAGGTACGACGTACTAAAAGAATACATGCCTTTAAGTGGTACCACTTGAGCAGAAATTAACTTCTCACTGTATTCCTAGACATACTGAAACCAGAAATTTAACTGGACTGTATTCCATAATATATTGCAAACTCAACATCAGCATTGTTAAAATAATTATCCATGCCTGCTGATAGATATGGTGATAAAACTACGTTGCATTTCATTTACTGGAGGGTTTTAAGACAAAATTAACACTTCACAATCTGATACTAACAGCATTAAACCAGTTATTGCCTGAGCAATAAAAGGCCACATAACCTACTGCTGGGAAAACAGGTAGGCCCAGTGATTTGGGCTGCCTGATCACTGCAGCAGAGGCATCTCAGATGGAACTCCACCAGTGTCTCGAGTTCCCAGCCTGCCAGGCAGCGTTGTTGAACATATGGCTCCATAACCACACTGCTACTGAAACCATAGAACAGTCTTTCATGTTTATTAAGATAATTCTTGTCCAGAAAAAAGTGTCCCCCCTCTCTAATCAACTTTGATGCTTACAAAAATTAAAAAACAAAATTTACTAAACTACTTAACCCTATTAAGGCATTTTAGAAATTGACTTCCAGAATAATGGAAAATTTTCAAGCTCTCAAAATCTTGCTGTGTTTATAGGGCAATTCTTAGATCTGTGGAAATATACACTGCATTGAGAGAAGAGTGTATGAATTATAAGCTGCTCATTATTCGCTGCTCTGTGGCAAAATGATAGCTTATTTCTTCTAAGGTCTTCTTAGTTTGATTTGATCAAGACCAATAGGTCTGAGCTTCAAGCGATCAAGTTCTATTATGTCCTACAGTGACAGGCTTCCATGATGAAAAGTAAACAATAACTGAGGAATCCAAACATTCAGTTTATTAAACTAAGGCTAGTGAAGCCATAGCATGAAAAAAAAGCTGCAGTCATTTGGGACAAGTGGATGATTTTATAAAGCTAAAATCAAAAGACTTAAGACATGAAAAAATTCATAAGTATGAGGAAGTAATAAAACACAAAGTGACCACAAGAATTACAAATATATTTAAATCTCAGACCTGGGAAATGGACTATACACAGCCTTCTAGGGGAGAAGAGAAACGCCTTATATGTTCTGACAGCACTGCACCTTTGGCTTGTTTTCAGTGGTTGGTGGAACATGAATAGGAACCACGTTGTTGCTTGGAGACATGTCATTTTCACGTCTGTCTGACATTTGCTTCTGGGAAACAATGCGGTAGATCTCTGAAAAAAGAAGAAAATCCAGCAATACTCACTGTGAATAGACTCATTAATAGTTGATATAAAAGTAAGTATACAGAGGTAGAAAAGAGATTTGCAGAAAAAGACTGCAAACAAACTTGGCCAAAGAATGTATAAATTTAAGTTTTATTTTCAAATAGCCACTGATTAGAGTCAATCCATTATTGTAACAATTTCTCGAAGAGTAAGAAGAGAAAAACTGGTTTTCCCGTTCACCAGTCAATTAAATAAATCTTGTTTTAAAGAGATTACATAGTTTACGGGCTTAGATGTAAATTAAGCCATGAGAGAAAAAAAATAAATAATAAATATTAAACTATGAGAGTATTTTCAGTCTACCCTTATCAAGAAACCCTATATAGCATCACACTGTACCACAGAAAAATAAAAATAAATCTGCACTATGAGACACATTAGTATTTTTCTTGGCTGTGTAGGGAAGAACACAACTTCACCAACATGCCAAAATCCCAAGGACTCTTGGAAAGGAGGGAAAGATGATGTTTATCAGTGTCTCCTGAACTAAAGTTAAATTGTAATGAAGTAATTATTAACAAGCAACTTAAGATCTTATATGACACTTACCCAAACTGTTAAAAGAAAGAAAGAAAGAAAGAAAGAAAGAAAGAAAGAAAGAAAGAAAAGAAAATCTGTGTCTACCTCTTCCACTAAACATTAAACTCTGTATAGACACTGTGTCTACCTTATTCATTTCTGTATCTCCAGCATATGGTATATAGTAGGGGCTTAACAATTTAATAAGTAACTTTTTGGTCCAATAAATGTTATGAAATTCCTCTACACCAAGTATCTTTATTTAACTCATTTTATTCGGTCATATATTGCACTGCCTAAAAGTATTTCACTCTGACTAAATTATAAATTCCTTACAAGCAGAGAATGTATCTTACTTATCTTTATTCTCTCAAGACAAAAACAAAAACCTCAAAAGGTAAGAGAATTCTAAAAATGGGACAAACTGACACAATCTATCTCCTATTATGATGTACTACGAAAGACACAGTGCATTCCTATGAAGGATACCAGTGTATTCCTGCCAAAAATGTTTAAAATGAATTTATCCTGAGAAAACAATTAGATAAATCCAGACTAAGGGACATCCCACAAGTAAACTGGCCAAGAGTCTTCAAAAACTTTGTTGTTATAAAATACTTTAAAAGATGGGGATAAATGTTCTGCATCTGTAGTGTCCAATACAGTAGTCACATATTTAAATAAAATTTGGGGTACATGGGCGGTTCAGTCAGTTAAGCATCCGACTTTGGTTCAGATCATGATCTCATGGTTTATGAATTCGAGCCCCGAGTCTGGCTCTGTGCTGACAGCTAGGAACCTGTAAGCCTGCTTCAGATTCTGTGTCTCCCTCTCTCTCTACCCCACCCCCACTCGTTCCCTCTCTCTCTCTAATATTTTTAAAAAAATTTTTAATTGAATTAAATTTAAAAACCAATTTCTCAGTCCACTAGTCATATTTCAAGTGCTCAATAACAACCTGTGCCCAGTAGCTACTGTATTTAATAATGCCCCAGACAGAAAACAATTCCATCAATGTGCGACCTTTGACCAAAATGACATTTAAAATGTAAAAACCAAATCTATAAAGGACATTATTAGTATACTTGAAGAAACAGGAATATGAACTGCACATAAGCTAACACCATATCTCCCAAGCACAAGGCTCTACATAGTCACAATACCATATATTATACTTGGCATTCTACATAATCAAAATACCATATACTCAAGGAATTATTCTACATAATCACAGTACCATATATTATATTCAAGAAATTTGTTACTTGAATATATCGTACTGATTATATAGAATGTCTTGTACTTAGAAGATAAAACGCTCCAGTATTTATTTACTTGTAAAGTGCCACAATGTCTACAATATATTTTCCGAAGATTGAGCAAAGAGGAAAAAGAGTATATATATACACACATGTAGAAATAAGCCCAATGTGGCAAAGTGATTCAAGATGAAAGGTTTAAGGTTTTCACTGTATTATTTCTATAATACTTGAATATTTTTAAATTATAAAGTTATAGGGTAAAAAAGAGAAAAGTAGAATTATATTTTCAAAATGCTCCAAGACATGTCAACCAAATAGGAACATCATTTGATTGGATTCTAATTTGAACTGTTAAAAAAAAAAAAAAAAAAAATTGAAACAGAATATTGTAATATTGTTTGGATAAAGATGATAATAAGACATACTGCCAATTTTTTACTAGTTTTGCTATTTTGAGCTTAAGTCCTAATCTTTTAGATATACGCATCATGAAATGTTTACAAATGAAATGATATAATATCTGGGATTGGTTTCAAAATAATAAGGGAGGGAAGAGGTGGAAGAAAGACTGGTCATGAACGGATGGCTGTTGGTGGCTACATGGGAATTCATGATACTGTCCTGATTTTGGTATATTGGAAACTTTCCATAACAAAAAGTTAAAGAGGAAGAAATGTGTTAAATGAGTAAGTTCCTCCAAATTAAGAACTAATTTCCCTACAGTTGAAAAACAGCAAGCTGTAGTCAACTGAGTATGCAAACTGGCAAAAATGCTGACAGTTATAATGTACCTTTTCTTACCTTTTTGTGGGGAGGGGAAGGCGCTAAAATTTGTGTTTCAGAAAGTTGACAGTGGTTCAAAGCTGAAGAAGGATCAAGGGAAAAACACTGCAATAAAGAAAGCCTACTGACTAGAATTAAAAAAAAAAACAAAAAACAGGATATGCAGTCTAATTCATTTAGATTCTTTTCATTGCAAAGAGACGGAACTGGAGTGTGTCAAGGGCAAAGGGAAAGACACTCATCCAATCAGGCTAGTGCCTAAGGAATAAAAACAATCATCAACTTACTATAAAACTACACTGCTCATTCATTCTTTCTTTGTTTTCTCTTATCCCAAACTGGATGGCTCTTCTTTCTCAAGTGCAAATTATTAAATGGGACCCTCTACAAATTTTAACTTCTTTACAAGTCGTTTGGAAGATTAAGTTAGAGGAACCAAAACAAAAAATCTTTTGCAGGCTCTTACATGAAAAGCAAACACTGTAAGAGAGGACAAGGCAGAGTTCTCAGAGAACATTAAGTTAAATATTAAAGAGGTCTCATTCCAAAGCAAGCAATTTGAGCAGTACTGTATAACTGGTCTGCAAGTACTACTGTACAGTTTTGTAAAAATGGATTAGGGCTACATTTGTTCCAGTCACCAAAAAGACATCCACTAATGAAAATGCCAAAGCAATCAATAGGAAAGTGTGGATCAAAACAGTAAAAGAAATGGGCACTAAGATGCTACTCAAGTAATGTATTTAACATCTCCTGTGGCTGGGTGTGTCACTTAAAAGAAACCTTGATAAGAAAATAGGAAGCAGATACCTTCCACCTGGTATCTGATTAGAGGTTAAGTGGAAACAGAAACAGGACTAATAACCTGCTAAACCAGATGCAAACATTTTCCTCTTTCAAGGGCATGTTCTCCTTTAGAACCAAATGTATGTGATACACCAATTCCTGTGCAGTCCCTTTTCAAGATGTCCAAAGGATAGGCAAAGTTAAAAAGAAAAGGAACTATTCTGTGTCGTTCTTGTATTAGGATCTCTCATAGATCTAAAGAGAAAGATAAAATATTAATGTAACATAGTTTTAAATATAACCAGGTAAAGTTAAATTCTGCCCCTTCCTTGCTCACACTCTCTCTCAAAAATAAATAAACATTAAAAAAAAAAAAAAAGACACATATTTATTTCTATCCTAATGAAAGTATGGAGCTAGTTGCCAAGTAAACTCTACCGAAGTTAAATGCAATTGTTCCAAATTAGGGAACAAAAAGAGTTAAAGTTCTCTGGGCCATCCAAAAATTGTGAAAATAACAGAAGCTTGAGTTGTTTCACTCACTATAGCCTTGGTCAGAATTTGTTAGGTCATCTTCAAACCCACTGCTAACCATTTTCTTGAAAGTCAGAAAAGTGCTGATTTGATACAATGATGTATTTAAAAGGTTGCCACATGCCAAGAACAAAGATACTACACCTAATTAAATGATTCTCACTACTTTAACCATCTTTAATTAAAAAGATGACTTGGACTTACTAATTACTTGGAGAAACCTTGCAGTTATCACTTTAACCAAGTGATCAGAGTTAACATTACCAGTAATAAATACAACAAACCAATATCATGACCTTCTGATGGATGCACTAAGAGCACTTTTGTGGTGTTCCTGCTGGAAGTGCATAATCTGAATTCAATTATGAGTGAACATGAGACAAACCCAAAATGAGGGACACTACAAAATAAATGGCCTGTACCCTTCAAAAAAATGTCAATAAACAAAACAAAGACTAAGGATCTTTTCCGGATTAGAGGAGATGAAAGAGCTAGGACAGCTGAATGCAATGCATGATGTGATCCCAGAATTTCTTGTGCTAATTAAGGACATAATTGGAACAATTGGAAAAATCTGCATAAGGTCTGCAGTTAAACACTGATGTGGATTACTACCTACCTCTCTGATTTTTTACAAGTGCACTATGGTTATGAGAGAGAACATTCTTGTCTTTAAGAAATACACACTGATACAAGAAAAAAAATGCATACAGCAAGAGAAAGAAAAAAGAATAAAGCAGATATGATAAAATACCAACATTTGGGAAACATGGGTGAAGGGTACTCACAAATTCTTTGCACTATTACTGCAACTCTTCAGTCTGAAATTGTCAAATTCAAAGTTGAAAGAAAAAATAAGAGTATGGAAAATATAAATTAAAAACATCCCTTAATAAACTTGAGGATGAAGGAAGAAAACTGCACTGCAATGCAAAGGCTAGGCAATCCATCAGGTTCACTCAAGTGCTAGCTAACTACCTCTAAAAAATTCTATCAGTAAAATTGTCATGGAGTTACTGTCGTCTGTGGATGTCAAAAATGCCATGAGTTTATTCTAAACAAGCAACACAATTAACTCTGGAGTATTAATGTAGATAAGTTTTCCAACATACAATTAATTTTTCACCTTAAAAATGAAAAAAACTATTTTTTTCTTCCAGCAACATCAAAATACAATGTAAATGTTCCCTTAATGCTGTTAACATTCAAGGCAGAATTAAACCTAAGGAGATTACTGTGGTGTTTCCTGTTGCTTTTTTTCCCCCCTCCCTGTCTTCTCTTATTAATACTCCTACTGGTATAAAGCGAAGAAAAGTTTAGAACAAACATCCTAACACATGCAAAACAAGAGATGTCTGCTGCCATATGCAGTGACCTCCGATCCCACAGATTAATACTTAAGATTTATGGAGGAAGCTGAGAAAATAGTGAATAGAGAGCAAAAATGGTAGTAAGTGAAAGTCTTGTTTGCTTTCAAGCAACATCAAGCAGTAAGAAATGTTAAATCTAGAGTGAACTTTAAGAAAAATAGCCATATGTCCTTCATCTTTAAGGACAAAACAGTTCAATTTTAAGTATATATCATACTTGCTGATCACTTAGCTCATGTTTGAGTGGATCATTAAATTAAACGTTGCAAAATGACACATAAAATAGTGAACTGAAGATGGTCTCATTTTCACTTAGTATCAGAATAGGCTAGAAACTGAGATCAGAATGGGCTAGAATGCAGAGATGTGATGGGACATAAAAACTATTTCAACAAGGACTAAAAAAAGTGAGGTTTTCAGAGGCCTTAAGAGACTCACAGACCCTCAAAATGATTTAACTCACTCATTATTTAAGACACTGTGAATCTGAGGACCAGGGAGGTCCAGTGACTAGTTCAGCGACTAGTTACATAGGGAGTGGGAACAAAGTGATAAAAAGTAAAAACCTATAACTCCTGGGTCTAAATTTAGTACTCTACATATTGATTTAATAGAATCCACACAAGCGGTTGTAAGGAAAAGTGGGATTTGCAGACACACTGCATATTTAATCAATTCTTCCTTGCTTCTAACAGTCTGTAATGAAACTTGACACAAAGAAGATTCTAAAGGAAAGCTCCTGTGGTCCAAAGACTATTTATCCAACCTTAGCACCAGTTCTGTTAGTTACTATTTTTCTGATAACAGGGAAGAATTCTAATAAGATAGGTATGTAAATTACCAATATCTAGTTTATTTCTAATTAAGTTTATTTTCATGCTTTAACTGCTATTAGCTACTAATTCATCAAATGTCCACTCTGTACCAGGGACAGCTAAGTATTTTAACATGTATGAAGTCATGTACTCATTTTTGGAGCCTACAGATGTCTCAAGTGACAGTGTCTTCTCTGTGGGTTATAGAGACAAAAACCTTTAAGTCACAACATAACAGCCAAGTCAAATCATATCACAAGGTATTTATTTATAAATATAAGCCCTCTCTCAAAAAAACAAAACAAAAACAAAATTCCCCAAAATTTAAGGCCTAGAAATGATTAAGTAACCTGCCTAAGCTTACAGAGCCATTGGTAAGTGAAGGAGCCAGGACTAAAACCCAAGTAAGGCTTCCAAGTCCATGCTCTTAAATTCTTGGGTTTATTCCCTACATATTTCCAATATAAAATAAGACATTTACAAGTTAAAATCTGTGAATCCCGGGGAGCCTGGGTGGCTCAATCAGTCAAGCACCTGACTTCAGCTCAGGTCATGATCTCAAGGTTCATGAGATCAAGCCCCACGTCGGGTTCTGTGCTGACAGCTCAGAGCCTGGAGCCTGCTTCAGACTCTGTGTCTCCCTCTCTCTCTGCCCCTCCCCCGCTCGCAGGCACCTGCATGCCTGCTTTCTCTCTCTCAACAAAAAATTTGAAAAAATAATGTTAATATATAATTTTAAAGTACTTTAAAACAACCAAAATACTTACTACAGGATTAAGATTAAACTTGCTGATAAATTTGGTCATTCTAATAAAGTCAGAGTAAATGTAAGTCAACACAAATACAATGCCTTCTTGAAATCCCTAAGGTTGATCTGTCTGCACATCTACATTCTAGAACAGCATGAACTTTGTTCTTTTCCCACTATGTATTTAAACTTTTCCATATGCAGTCACTTGCTGATTTTCTCCACAAGGTGACACCTTGCTTCTTCTACAACAGGAGAATTTTACTGTTTTTTCACCTAAATTTTTAAGAATGTGTTTTTCCCAGGGCACCTAGGTGGATCAGTCGGTTAAGCATCTGACTTTGGCTCAGGTCACAATCTCGTGGTTTGTGGGTTCGGGCCCTGCGTCAGGCTCTGTGCTGACAGCTCAGAGCCTGGAGCCTGCTTCAATTCTGTGTCTCCTTCTCTCTCTGCCCCTCCCCTGCTCACGCTCAGTGTCTCTCTCTCTCTCCCAAAAATAAATAAATATGTAAAAAATGTTAAAAAAAAAAAAGTATAGTTTTCCCTAGCTGCTTCTGTAACATATCAGAACCAAGCAAGATTTTCTTTACTGAATTTCAAAGGGCATTTATAGCTTTCCATAGCCAAGATTTCAGGTTATTTATTCATTGATTTATTTGACAGAGAGAGAGAGAGAGAGTGAGAGTGAGCATGCACATGCCCATGTGCACAGGAACATGTGCATATGAGTGGGGGAGGGGCAGAGAAAGAGGCAGAGAGAGAGAATCCCAAGCAGACTCCTCACTGTCAGTGCTGAGTCTGACTCAGGGCTCAAACTCAAGAACCGTAAGATCATGACCTGAGCGGAAATCAAAGAGTCCAACCTTTAACTGACTGAACCACCCAGGTGCCCCTCCACAGCCATGATTTCAATATTCATCTTATGAAAATTTAAGGATTACTTTAACCGTTACTTTGTGCTTGTGACCACAAAGTACAGAATATCTGGAATGAAGTAATAACAGAAGTGAACAAATTATTTTCAAAGTACTTTTCCCAATATAAACCAAATGAATTAGGATTAAAGCTCAGCAAGCAAGGGTTAACTAATTTTGTACTCTAAACAGTTCTTGCTATAGCAGCTCTTAAATGAGTCATTCTTAGATAGTGTGATATATAGTTTTCTAATTTGTTTACATTCATAAAACTTCCAATTCCCACTAGTGTACTGTAAAAATTCAAGTCTTACCTGTCAGAATTGTCTGAAAAGCAGCTTCTACATTTGTAGAGTCTAGAGCAGAAGTCTCAATGAATGACAAACCATTCTTTTCTGGGGGGCGGGGGGGGGGGGGGCAAGGAGTGAGGAGAGAGAAAAACTTCAGTCTTGTCAAATTTTACACAAGAGATGTAATACATTCAAACTTCAAAAAGAAAATAATAAAATTTTGTAAAACCCAAGACCTCCCCAACCCCTTAAGTCGTAAGGACACCATTCTACTTTACTTTAGCAGATTAAAATAACAGTGAGAAATTTTCACTGGCTCCTTAATTAAAATAAATACTTGTTACATCTATCTACTACCAATGAATGGCAATGAGTGACACTACTCAAAAGGTAGTAAACTGATCAAATACTCCATTATTTGCATCCCTTACTGTCCTTCTCCCCATCAACCACATAATTATGATATAAACATGGATAGGTATGTATTTATTCACTTAAAATTCTGCAACTATATTATTTGAAATAAAGCTTCTTGCCTGGAAAACTGAAAAACTATTACAAAAATCTTTATTCACAGCATAATCACTGGGAAACAGTCACAACCTTCACTAGCCAAGAGTGAATAATGCTGCCTTCCGACAGGCTGTCCCTACTGGAACAGAAGAAACAGGCAGATCCTCCACTAAAGCCAGAAAAGTTATAACTCCTACTAAACAGCCGCATTCTCTATCGGTCCTTGACACTCCCTGGGCCACTACTTTTCACACCCATATAGAGCAGCTTTGGTAAAACACAGACAATAGAAAAAAAACAAGAAGCATAAAATAAACTGACAGGTATCATCTATTCCTTCCAGGGTCAGGAAAAAAAATCGGATTTATATTCAACTTTTGGCAGCAAAACTCAAAATACAATGTTTTAATGACTCAAGGTTAAGCAAAAGAGCCACACAGTCATCATTAACTTTTAGAACAACAATCCTTGCTGAGCACTGATGTTTGCTTTCCTGAAACTATTGTAAGCGATTACCCACACTGGAAAAGTTTCAAAACTGCAAGACATAACAGTAAGAAATACAGAATCACTATAATATCGTGAAATTCGTATCACTAACCTGCAAAAGCTCTTGCTTCATCTGTAGGTACTGCCCTGAGATGACGCAAATCACTCTTATTGCCCACAAGCATGATAACAATGTTACTATCAGCATGATCTCTCAGTTCTTTCAGCCATCGTTCTACATTTTCATATGTGAGATGTTTAGCAATGTCATAAACCAATAAGGCACCTACAGCTCCACGATAGTATCTGAAAACAAAAACATGTATTTAACTATTAGAAAAAAACCGCAAGACGGAAGGGAACACCGTGAAGAACTAAATTTGTGGATTATATATTTTTAAAAGGACATTTATAAATAAATTTCAAAATCCTTATGCTACAATTCTTAAAAGAAGAAAAAAAACAAAACAAAAAAAACCAGTTATCTTTTCCAATACCAAAAGTCAGCTAATTCAGTCTATTTCTCAGAACTTAAAAACGATGAGACTTACGCTGATGTTATAGCTCGGTATCGCTCTTGCCCTGCCGTGTCCCATATCTGTGCCTTGATTGTTTTCCCATCAACCTGGATGCTTCTTGTTGCAAACTCTACTCCAATGGTGCTCTTGCTTTCGAGATTAAACTCATTTCGAGTAAATCGAGACAAGAGATTACTCTTTCCAACACCAGAATCTCCAATAAGGACAACTGATTAAAAAGACAAAGAACTTAGTGTCAGATAAATGAGGCAGACATATTCAAAACAACACCATGCTTTAAAGCAAAAAAGAGCATCAGATATTTTAAAACGAATGGGGGCGGGGGAGAGGGCAAAAGCCCATATTCCTGACCTGTTACCAATCAATAAAACCAATTTATTCTTTTTAACCTATTTCTACCTACATAATAACTTGGACACATCATCTGCTTAGCACAGATACAGTATCCTGCCTTACACATGCAATTTTTAATCATAAGTCTGCTAGCCATTGATTAATTACCATCAATGTGATACCAACCTTACTATTATAGGAGGTAGTAACTTGAAAGATAAATCCTACACCAAATAAACAATTTGTGATATTAAAGTGTATCATACAGGAAAGCAACAAAGGATGTTAGTAGAAAGGAGGGAAAGAATGAAAGTGTTCTAATTTCATCAAAGACTAGGTGTGATCTCAGGACTCACACCCAGGCAAAATGAAACACATTTACCATTATGAGGCATGAGGTTTATATACTCTGCCACCCAGATTACAGAAACTACAAAGAATTTTTCATAGTTGCATTTATCACATGGGCCAGAAGCGAGAGACCCCTACAAACACAGACACTCCAATTAAGTTTAACAGGGGCGCTAGGAAGCTAAGAATTCTTGACTTCCTCTGAGTAAAAGCCAAAGCAATGGGGGCACACACTTACTCTTATGACTTAAGAATTTTTTAAAAACAAGTTTGGTTTAGATGAATTTATTTCCTATGATCACTATAGGAGACAGTTTATTTACTAACTAAATATATGGAGATTTTTTTTTTTCACCCAAGGCAATGTTATACTTAAGAATTTCATAAAAAGGGGGCACCTGGGTGGCTCAGTCAGTTAAGTGTCTGACTCTTGATTCAGCTTAGGCCATGATCTTATGGTTCGTGAGTTCGAGCCCTGCATCTGGCTCTGCGCTAACAGCGCAGAGCCTGCTTGAGATTCTGTCTCCCCCTCTCTCTCTCTGCCCCTCCCCTCCTCCTGCTCTCTCACTCTCTCAAAATAAATAAATAAACTTACAAAAAATTTTTTTTCATAAATAATAAAACAGGCAGTTAACCTGTTTTAAAGCATTTACGAACAAAACACATTCACAGGTTTACAGAACATGAACTGAAAATGTTTACAAAGGAAAAAAACGTTATCATTTCAGAAAAAATACTTATTTCTACTGTTGACTAGTAATGCTTCTTCTTACTAGGTAACTGATTTAGTCACCAGGACTAGAAAATCAAACATGAGAGAATAACACCAAGGAATAAGACCATATCTTCCTAAAGAGACTGAGATTGGGGGGCAGAGGAGCAGAGAGAGGGAGGTAAAAACTGTGAGAACTCACTGCACTCTGGTCAGAGGGCAAAGAGAGTCTATTACGCATTCCTTCCTTGCCACAAGAAGGGATATAAGCTGGCCTCTGGACAGTCTTGGATGGAGTACATTATCAAATGCATATCTTTCTGACTTCCTCTATTAGCTGATTCAGCAAGAAATCATGCAGGTGGCAATAACTCCATGCAGTACAACCGGTAATTTCTAGCTATATAGTCAATTAGAGATGTCAAAGGTATTGTGACAAACACAGATATTATAGCAAACGCTCTAATTTCTAACACCAGGAAAGATGGTAAGGTCATGAACGTAACATATAAAAACAATGCACTTCCAGTTTTATAGGATGGCTGGTTATGTTAGTTTCCAAGGTGCACCTTTCTGGAGATGAGGTCAAATCCAGTTTCAGCGATGTACTCTACCCTATTAATTGGATACACTCAGTGTTGCCTCTTAGGGCAAGAGACCTAATGTTCTGCTGAGGAAACTCTTTCAATCATTTCTGGCCCCACACTAGCACAGAGGTGTAAAAGCCTCACTTGAGGTGGGAATAAGGAAGAAGGGAAAAACCAAAAAGTTAAAACATTTCTACTTTTATAGACACTCAGATGTCAATCAGTAATTCAGGAGCCAGCTTAAAACCAAAGAGCAAGACATCTAGCATAACAAAACTAGACAAAAGCATGACAAAGCCTTTGGAAAATTAAATACATAACTCGCTCAAAGAACACCTTCTCCCTCCCACAAAACCTCTAGAACTTTCAAATTTTGGTTTCTTCCCTTTTGACCGCCATGTTAACTAATGATTATACTCATTATCTCCCCACCTCAGCGTAAAGACAGTGAAGGCATTTCCCCCCTCAATGTAACCAATTCATTTTAACATTATAAAAAATTGCACTCTTATCTAAAAACAATTCAAGACTCATGAAGAATGCTTTATACAGTATAAAATAATTACCTCCGCTAGACACGGACAGAGTTGCCAGATTTAAAAGACTAACAACTTGTTAAAGGATTATATCTTGAATGACACCAGAAGATATTGGTTCTGTAATAACAGCACTGCCAAGAAGTGCTGAGATGACAAAATAAGGAAAGCTGGTTCTATTCAGTTAACAAATGAAAAATCAAACCAAGAAGGGTTACATATAAGGTCACTAAAAAAATAAACAAACCAGAATGGATTACATTACCTGAACAACCTAAGAGAATTTACAGGCTATGACTGAAAAAATAAACCAAAAATAAGTAAATTAATTAATTCATGGACTCAGTTTCTAATCAAAATAGCTTCTCTCATTAGGATGACAATATTTAATTGCTTTTTAAAAATGTGAACTATATGATCACATCCTATAGTTCAAAGAAAGGAATCTGCAGTGACTTTCCTGTTTTCCTTAACTAGTACTTTAGGTAAAAGTATGTATGTGTGTATAATAATATAAACATAAATAACAGCATCTGTATATTAGAGACCTGTAACATTTCTAAAATAACCTAGTGATATTTATTACCACTTGGTCAACCTCACCTGCTGAATTTTAAGTATCATTATAATACCTAATATTAAATTTGGTTCATAATATATCAAATATTAGGCTAAATGCCATAAAAGCAGAATATACATATTAATTATCCATTATTTAATAAAAAGTTCCACCTCTTCAACCACATTTAGTTTTACACACTCTTGCAAACTAATGTACTAGACTAAGATTTAATTGGAAAAATCAATCACAGTGCATCAGATCTAAATGTTATCATCTAAAATGATTAACTGATAATTTTCATTCTGATTTTTATAAATAAACTTGGGAGACTTTTCTACTCTTTCAGCTGTATTCATGGTCCTACTTCACTGAAAGAGTCTTGAAAATAAAATGCATTCAATAAGTCAATAAGGCTTTAGTCTAGACAAGTTTTTCCAGATTCAGCAGATTGTGAGTTGCTCAACCAAAAGTTGTGAAAGAAAAACTACCAAGATGCAAGACAGCAAAGTTCCTATGATCTTTTCCACTGACAATCAGCTGATGGTTAATTACTACTGACCTTCAGCTCGATTGAAAAGAAAATGATGTATCTAAATATTTGCAAAAAATGTGACTTTGAATTGGTGTCTTCAACACCAATAGGAACCATGATTGATGCTCACTTATGTGTCCCACAGGCCATAACCACATTGTATATAAATACCTGTACAATTAAATAAAGCTTTTAAAGTAAAATGTCAAGTTTTAAACAGTAAAATAACCTCCCCCCACACACTTTGGGTCAATGAGACCCAAGTCTCATTGTTGAACTTAACTAATGT
Organism: Panthera pardus; assembly: GCF_024362965.1. Taxonomy (NCBI): domain Eukaryota; kingdom Metazoa; phylum Chordata; class Mammalia; order Carnivora; family Felidae; genus Panthera; species Panthera pardus. The sequence continues at coordinate 31,996,955 of NW_026526810.1, forward strand.
TCAAGAACGAATACGTAACATAGAGTAACTGCCCTGCTCTCCCCAATTTACATTCCCATTTGGACCACTACATCGTTTACTAATCAAAATATCCCTTCATTTTCAATTGGTCAGAGTTATGAACTTCTATTTCCCTCAAATATTAAGTGTGCTATGTACGTGATCTTCCAAGTGGAGAGCTGTAGCTCATCTTGTTGAATAATCTCTGTAGAATGATACCATTTTAAAGTGATATTGTTGCTTTGCTTTAAAATATAATTGTATAAATTAAAAAAATTGGCCAAATAATCAGCACTAAAGTTTTTTTTTAAAATGACTCATATCCTGTAAGAGCTTTAAAAAAAAGTGGAAATTCTTCTCAGCAAAATTTTTAAACACCCTATCTTAAACAGCAAAATGTACAAAAACGTACAACAAAATGAAAACATAACCCATGGAAACATAAAATACTTAAAAAAAAAAAAAAAAAGGAACTTTTAAAGAGAGAGACAAACAGGGGAGAGGGACAGAGGGAGAGAATCTTAAGCAGGCTCCGCACTGAGCGTGGAACCTTGAAGCGGGACCCAGTCCCACAACTCTGGGATCATGACCTGTGCCAAAATCAAGAGTTGGACACTCAACCAACTGGGCCATGCAGGCACCTCAAATTCCTACTTTTCAGTTTCTTTAGTAATACTTAAATGCTCTTATAAAGAGTTAAGGTTCAAAAAGCTGACAAGAACCACAGTGACTTTCTTCACATTATTATCACTTACTGAGTCCTCATAACCAGTCTCATTGAATTCTGGAAAGAGTCCTGAGAGGTAGGTATTATTTCCTTTTTATAGAGGAGGGAACTGATGTTCAAAGGTCACAAAGCAAATTTAGGACCTGAATCAGAATTTGAATCCAGGCCTGTAAGCCCTATACTCTCAATCACTGTTAACAAGAATGGTCTAATCTCAAAATTAAGTTAAAATCTCTTAAACCAATCCAGGATACTTAATATTCTTAGTAGAAAAAAAAAAAAAAAATGGCTTCTATAAACAACACTCAAGCTCCAAACCAAACAGGAGAAATACTGTGTTGTTAGTCTACCTTGTTCTAAATTCATCACTTTAAAGGTACCTAGCTGCCTACCACCTTGTACCTTAAGAAATAAACCTGATAATGACTAAACACTAGTCTCTAAGGTCTCACCTACCTAAGTAATTTCACTTGACCTCAGATGCCTTCAGCTAACAGTATGCTAACATTTCCTTTTTGTATTTGTAAAATGCATTAAGTACTCTCTTCTCCGTTAATGACTTTCCCACCATGGGGTAGTGAGGGTGAACAGTGAATGTAGTCACCCTATAAAACAGAATATTCTGGCCCAGGAGTTAGCAGTGATAAGATTTGCAAAGTATTGGTAAAGCAAAGAAAGGTTTCCGGCTCCCTTTAGTCAATCATTCTTAGCACCCAATGGCAAGGTCAGAAACAATCACCATGCTTAACACTCTTTTTAAACTCCACCCTCCACTGTAAAGCTTTAATAGCAATGGCTTCTTCCTCCCTGGTAATGATCTTTGTTCAGCATACTACTTGATGGCTGCCCTAATTCAGAGGCAGAGAAAGAGCATCTGAGTGGGAACGCATTCAATGAACAAAAATAAAGCATTTACAGTTGTGTTTCTCATTGAAAACCGTACCCTTTAGTTTTGTTGATTAAAAAAAACCCAACAAACTACTGGGATTCTTTCTGGACTAACCAATAAGCAATTCTTTCCATCCACTCCCACCCTCCAATATGTTTTGTCCAAGGGCACTATATGTTTCCCTATCTTGTATTACATACTTAATTTCACCAAAGAGCACACAACTTCCCCCTAGTCCCCACCTTTTGGGAAAGGTATGTGGCCAACTAAGACTCTTCCCTTCCTGTTCTAAAAACACCAAAAGGTTGGATCCTCCCAGTGTTGCAGCAGGAAGCAACCAGTCCATAGTGATAAAGCAAGCTAGTATTTGTGCAGCGCACAACCTTTCCTGCTCAGGAACTGGGCCTTCAGGTCTGGCAAGGATAACAGCCACCACCCATCCGCAACCCCTTCTCGCTAGCAGACTCTAGAGTTATCCCGGGCTGGCTGCCGCTGGGTAGGGAGGGTAGGAGGAAAAAAAGCCTAGATGGGAAGTCACAACAGTCTGCCGGGTCACTGCGACAAGTGCGCGCGTGGGTGATGGACAATCCCTCTTGCCCTACCCCCCACCCTCGGGGTCGCACAGGAGACGTCGGAGAGCTCTAGATTATTTGGGGAGGAAAGGCAGAGAAAGAGCTACCGATCCCGGGGGCAGTGCGAGAAGGTTACTGACCACGAGACCTGTGGGGCGGGTGGGGGTGGGGGCCTCTGGCCCGTTCAGATTTTAACGAGGGCCTGGCCCAGGGATGGTAGAAAACTGCTCAGAGAGGCTTCTGTCCGAGGGGAGGGGCTGAGAGGAGACGCAGAGGAGAGGCTCGCTCGAGGGGAAAAGGGGGGCAGATTAGAAAAAGAGCTGTAGTGGGAGTCTGCGCCGAAAGAAAGGTGAGCGAGGGGAAGGGCCGGTCAGACGGGCTCAGGAAAGGAGCGAGCCGAGAAGGGTGTATACTGAGCGGGAGGGGCGCCAAACCCGAAAAGATAGATGGTGGGAGGGGCGGCCCCCTTCAAGGGGCCACCGAACCGGGGAAAGGAAGACGATTGGGGAGAAAGCTGCCTGCCACGAGAAGGACACCGGGTGAGGGGCGCTGAGGATAGTGAAGGCCTAAGGGGAGGTCGCTAAGAGCCCGGCGTGTGGGGAGGGCTCCCCGTCTGAGGGAAGAAGGACTGAGTTGGGAGACCGCAGAACAAATCGCACAGAGAGGAAGGGCTGAGGAAGGCCGATTTCAGGGCAGGGGCAGCCCGCACGCGGGTCCCCCGGGAGTGTCTCGGGCCCCCGAACGGGGGATTCGGTGAAGAGAGTGGGAGAGCCCATGGCCTCACCTTTGAAGAGATAGTCGTACTCGTCGTCGCGGGTGCCCATGGCGCGGCCGAGGAGCGAAGGGGCGGGAGCAGCAGTGGTATCGGTGGGACCAGGGGGCGTCGCTGCAGGGGTAACCCGAACGCCGAGCTTCAGCTGCCGGACAGGGTAAAGAACCCCTCCCTGCCGCTACGCCACTTCCGGCAGGCCCCAGCCCCTAAGGGGAAGTACTTCCGGGAGGTGGCGCTCCGGCCCTGTGCCCAGGAAGGGCGGTTTGCGGGAGCTTTGCGTCCGTCTTCAAATTCTGCCCCCTCCGAGACGCTTAGAGGGGAAACTGAGCTCTGGACTCCCAGCTCCTAGCGGCAGCTTGCCACCCTTTTAATGGCCTCTCCCTCATTCCTCGCGCCGCCATGCGGGGAAGCGGGGTGTTGGGAAGAGATTTAGCCCGGCTTGTTCGTGGTAGGTTTGTAGATGGGGGCGGGGTTGTGTAAGAATTAGAGAGCCCAAGGCGGCCCTTGTGCTGTGGCGGTTCCATGGTGTAATGGTTAGCACTCTGGACTCTGAATCCAGCGATCCGAGTTCAAATCTCGGTGGAACCTGCGCTGTGCTACTTTTTTCCTGACCACGTTTTTACTTCATTTACCTTTTCACCAACTGGTTGTTTTATAATTGCGGTATATATGGCCTTGAACTATTGAACTAAGTAGGGAAAGAATTTCTCTAAACATAATCTTTGCCTACGGGAGTTCACAAATTTCCCCCCTTCGTTTCTGTAGTCACTGTCACCTGCGTGTCTCCTAAGGAGACTGTTCACTTCGCCTTCTTTTTAACTTGGGCTTTTCTGCCTCAAAGCTTACTTCCAAAGCTTCAATGCAACTCGATTCCTTTTGCTAGAATTTCAACCTCCAACTTCATTCAAGGACAGGCGCTTTTCCCTCCTTTTCTCTGGAAATCTCAAACTATCTCCAGATGTCATTTAGAGAACTTCGCCCACCCTCCTCATCAAGATTCATCAAGAACTTCTTGAGCCGTATTTGTCATCCTCTTAAGCTAAACCCGTTTACATAATTATTTCATTAAACAAGCAGAGACCAGAGTGGCAATTTTCATTTTAGCAGAAATGTGGATACTAAGACTTAAGTGACTTCCCAAAGATCGTGCAGCAGGGCCTCCCTGTATTTGGTAAGAGCCTTGTTATTACCAAACGTTTTTCCCGTTTGCTGCCATACCCCCTACCACCTATATGCAAACCTTCAATTTAGACTTTGGGGCAAGGATACCTGTGGTGAGCAGAATAATGGCTCCCTGAAGATGTCCACTTCCCAATTCCTGGAAACTGTGAATAGGTTAAATTACATGGCAAAGGGAAATTAAGGTTATAGATGGAATTAAAATTGCAAATTTCAACTGACTTCAAAATAGGAAGAGAGCCTACATTTTCCAGGTGAGCCCAATTTGTAACAGGGATCCTTACAAGTGGAAAAGTGATGTGGTGTGAGAAGAGCTCAATCAGCCCTTGTGGCTTTGAGGATGGAAGAAGGGGACCAGGAGCCCAGAAATTTACAGGCTTCTAGAAGATGGAAAAGGGAAGGAAATGGATTCTTCCCCATGGCCCCCAGATGGAATACAGCCTTGCAAACATCTCAATTTTAGCCCAGTGAGACCACCATGCAGAATTCTGACCCACAGAACTATAATAAATTTGTGTTGTTTGAAGTCATCAAGTTTGTGGTAACTTGTTACAACAACAATAAGAAACTTATCCAGTGTCATTTTTAGTGCTTTCTGTGATAGTATAAGCAATAGAAGGTTTATCTAAGGTCTAGATACTGCCTTGTGCAAAGATAAGTATTATCCACATTGGGGGAAATGCACCATATTCTCAAGCAGCTAAATATTACAGGTACCACAGATTATAAGACACAGTCCTAGCTCTACTCAGATGAGTAAACAAAAGGGGCCCAAGAAAAGGGGGATATCAATAACTAGGCAGTTGTGAAGATGTCATTAATGAGAGTTGTGGTGATAAGTGCCACAGTTCAGAGAGACTGAGATAATTAGGAAGGATTCCCTGGAGGAACTAGCATTGACCCCCTGAAGAAAAAAAGCAAGGAAGGAAACTCATTTTGAACAGTGGAGGAAATCAGATGCTAAAAAGCATGTTGAGCAAGGCCATTAATGCCAGAAGAATCATTATGAACTTTTCCGCTTAAGCTATTGTTTCTCAAAGTGTAGTCCTGAGGAGGTCAATAGTGTTACTTAGAAGAAGGATTGCATGGCCAAATAAATTGAGAAGAATTACACAGCCTCCTCCACTTTAGAAGTTCCCTTAGCACAGTGGCATTTTAAAGTCTAGGTATTTCACTCTGAAGAAAGCTTTTTTTCACTGTGTTAAACACAGAATTTCCCAGATTCACCAAGACCACAGGCCTCTTTTTCCATGGAACACCTGTTAGCATCCCTCTGAACTCTTTGGGGGAATTCATAAAAGATTTGTGGACAGAGGGATTATTGAAGTCAACCTGGTCTTAGGAAAAGTAAGGTGTCTGTGGACTGCAGGATTGGGGTAAAGAAAGAGGTGTGAGGGGGCGCCTGGGTGTCTCAGTCAGTTAAGCATCCGACTTCACTCAGGTCATGATCTCGCGGGTCGTGATTTCGAGCCCTGAGCCCCGCATCAGGCTCTGTGCTGACAGCTTGGAGCCTGGAGCCTGTTTTGGATTCTGTGTCTCCCTCTCTCTCTAACCCTCCCCTGCTTGCTTCCTCTCTCTCTCTCTAATAAATAATAAACATTAAAAATTTTAAAAAAAGAGGTGTATCAGAAGGTTATTGCAATTAACCAGGCACAAACTAATAGAAATGGAGTACATCTATTAGAATAGAGAAGAAAGAAAAACCAAAGGCTGTTATAGAAAAAACAGTGAATGGATCCCATGGACAAAGAAGAGAGGGTTTTATGTTCGTGGGTTTTTTTTGTTTTGTTTTGTTTTTTGCAGGAGGGGTAGTAATTGCTTGATGTGTCTGTTTTAATCGCTCAAGAAATATAGGAATTTAATGTAAATGACTTAAATAATACGGAAATATAAAGTAAATCTTTTTTTTTAAGGATTCTATTTTTAAATAATCTCTACACCCGACATGGGGCTCAAACGTACAACCCCAAGATCAAGAGTCACATGCTCTGCCAACTGAGCCAGCCAGGCACCCCCAGAAATATGGAGCAAACCTTTTAGGGCCTCCTCCACTTCAATAATATCCCCAGAGATAACTGCTACATTTTTTTTTTTTAGTGTATACAAAATTAGGTTACGTGTACCGTTTTCCATCTTGAAAACTTTTCTTTCTTTCTTTCTTTTCCAGTCCATATAGATTTAACTCATGTGCTATATAGTTTTTACTTAGCAAGGATATACCATAGTTGGTACAACCATTCCTATTCTCTTACCAGTGGATATAGCAGATATTGAAGGTTCACTAAATTAAAACCTGTTCCTAGGGGCGCCTGGGTGGCTCAGTAGGTTAACCAGCCGACTTCGGCTCAGGTCATGATCTCACAGTCTGTAAGTTTGAGCCCTGCGTTGGGCTCTGTGCTGACAGCTCAGAGCCTGGAGCCTGTTCCAGATTCTGTGTCTCCCTCTCTCTGACCCTCCCCTGTTCATGCTCTGTTTCTCCCTGTCTCAAAAATAAATAAATATTAAAAAAAACAAAAACAAAAAACTATTCCTAAACCATTTCTTCCTTGCCTACTTCCCTAGAGACTAGGAAGTCAAATATTTATTTTCCCAGCTACTTTGCAATATTTTATACACTAGTATAAAAATATACTAACAGGGTGCCTGGGTGGCTCAGTCACTTAAGCGTCTGACTCTTGATTTCGGCACAGGTTGTGATCTCACAGTTTGTGAGTTTGAGCCCCACATCAGACTCTGTGCTGGCAGTGCGTAGCCTGCTTTGGATTCTCTCTCTGCCCCTCCCCTGCTTGCTCTCTCTCTCAAAATAAATTTTTTAAAAAATAAAAAACTTTGGGGTGAGTGGGTGGCTCAGTTGGTTAAGCATCTGACTTCGGCTCAGGTCATGGTCTCGCAGTTCGTGAGTTCGAGTCCCACATCGGGCTCTGTGCTGATAGCTCAGAGCCTGGAGCCTGCTTTGGATTCTGTGTCTCCCTCTCTGTTCCTCCCCCTCTCACTCTCTCTCTCAAAAATCAGTGAACATAAAAAAAATTAAAAAATAAAAAACTTAAAAAAAAATACTAGCATGACTTTTAATTTTTGCCCATCTGGTTTGCTCAGTAATTTTCACTTCTCTGATAACCAGTTAGTGTAAATATTTTCTCCTATATATATTAGCCATTTATCTTTCTTCTGTGAATTGCCTGTCAATATCCTTTTGTTGGGTTATCTTTTCATGTTGATGTAGAGGATCTCTTTATATATACTTACCTTTTAATCCTTTGCATGTTACATATGGCACAAATATTTTCTTCAAATCTATCACCTGACTTTTAATTTCATTAATGATGCTTTTTTTCCGTATGCCTCTTTTATGGCTCAGGGTATTACATGGTGCATAAGAAGGCTTCTCCACACCAAGATTATTTTTAAAAAATCTTTCCTTCAAATATTTTTATAATTTTTTTCTCCATCCAGCTTTCACTTACATTGTGGATGATGTGACACAAGACTCTACATTAATTCTTTCCAAATGGATAGCCAATTGTTTCAACATCATTGATTCGAACAGTCCATCTTTTCCCACTGATTCGAAATGCCTAGTTTATTATGAATGACGCTCCCACATACACATGAGTCTGTTCTTGAATCTTCACACCATACCTCTGGCAACTACAGAGGAACATTGCTCACGTGTCCCTTCAAGAGAGCCTGGTGTGAGAAGTGTTGTTGGCTGACAGTCTCTAGCTGCCACACCTCCAAGATCTACTATGATGTTTCCACTGAAACCACGCTCCCTCTGGACTGTTCCCCATGACTGAGCATGGCAGGGGTACTAGAGCTAGAACAGTTCTGTCTAAAATGAGGCTCTTCTAACAGGCAGTCTTTGGAGCTCGAGATTGGCCTGGCTGAGATTTTCTTAGAATTGTATTATAATCTGCGGCTCTTCCTACCCAATCCTCCTTTCTTCCCTCTCTCCTTGCATGGGTATTAGACCTAAATTGTGGTTTGAAGGCCCTACTTCTCCCTTGTGTCTTTCACAGACATTTCTCCCAAATGAATCTCTTACATATCTTTTTTTTTTTTTTTTAACGTTTATTTATTTTTGAGACAGAGAGAGACAGAGCATGAATGGGGGAGGGTCAGAGAGAGAGGGAGACACAGAATCTGAAACAGGCTCCAGGCTCTGAGCTGTCAGCACAGAGCCCGACGCGGGGCTCGAACCCATGGACCGTGAGATCATGACCTGAGCCGAAGTCGGACGCTTAACCGACTGAGCCACCCAGGCGCCCCCTTTTTTTTTTTTTTTTAATGTTTATTTATTTTTGAAAGAGAGAGAGTGCAAGCAGGGGAGGGGCAGAGAGAGGGAGAGAAAGAATCTCCGCGCTGTCAGCGCAGGGCCCGATGAGGAGCTGGAACTCACCAGTTGTGAGATCATGACCTGAACTGAAACCAAGAGTCAGACCCTTAACCAACCGAGCCACCCAGGTGCCCCAAATCTCTTACACTTCTAATTCCAGAGGACCTGACCTGATACAGTCCAATAAGTCAAGTTTTCTATTCCTATGCCAATATCACACTGCTTTATGCTTTATTATATAGCTTTATGTCTATTTCGTTGTCTCATACGTGGTACTAAATGAGTAAATATTTGTGTAGTGCTCAGAATACTGCCTGACATAACTGGGTGGCTTAGTTGGTTGAGTGTCTGACTCATAATTTCAGCTCAGGTCATGATTTCAGGGTCGTGGGATCCAACCCTGTGTCACACTGAGCTTGGAGCCTGCTTGAGATTCTCTCTCTCTCTCTGCCCCCTCCCCCACCCTCCCTCTCCCTCTTTCTCTAAAACAAAAAGAATAGTGCCTGACATCTAATAAGAACCACATGTATTTGATAAATAAAAACAAATACAGAAATTCCTTCTCACTGCTTTTTTCTTTCTAAACGCTGGCTATATTTAGGGACTTTTTCAGATGAACCTTAGAGTAAACTTCTTAAGTTCCAAAAATACCCATATTGGGGTTTTGACTAGGATTGCATTACTAATCATTAAAAATATTTTTTTTTAGAAATGAAATATAGAGTTTGGACAAGATGTACAAAAATATGAGATTCTGCTTATGAAAATATAAAAAAGAGTCAAAGAGATCAGGTTTTGTTAAATATTTTTTAAATCTTTATTTATTGTTGAGAGAGAGAGAGACTCAGAGTGCAAGCAGGAGAGGAACAGAGAAAGGAGACACAGAATCTGAAGCAGGCTCCAGGCTCCGAGCCATCCAGCACAGAGCCTGACATGGGGCAAAACTCACGAACCGTGAGTTCATGGCCCGAGCTGAAGTCAGACACTTAAACGACTGAGACACTCTGGCTCCCCAAGATCAGGGGTTTAATATTGATTTGGAAGAATGATTAATAGGAGAAGGGAAGTGAGGGAAAAGGAAAACAGAAAAAAAGCAAAATGTTGACTTTAGTTTTAGGAATGTCCAATTTAAACAGCTGGTAGGAAAACCAAAAGAAAATATCCAGTAAAAAGCCTAGAAATATAGATATGAAATGTCTCTAAAATTTTTTTTCTTATTTGATTGTTAATATTTATATATTTTAAGGGGAAGTGGCACTTGGCAGAGAGAGAGAGAGAGAGAGAGAGAGAGAGAGAGAGAGAGAGAGAATTCTAAGCAGGCTCTGTGCTGAGCAGTGGCTCCATCTCACGACTGTGAGATCATGACCTGAGTTGAAATCAAGAGGCAGACGTTTAACTTACTGAGCCACCCATATGCCCCAACTGTTGTTCTTATTTTTTTTATTATTTTTTTTAAATTTACATCCAAATTAGCATATAGTGCAACAATGATTTCAGGAGTAGATTCCTTAATGCCCCTTACCCATTTAGCCCATCCCCCCCCCACAACGCTTCCAGTAACCCTCTGTTTGTTCTCCATATTTATGAGTCTCTTCTGTTTTGTCCCCCTCCCTGTTTTTATATTATTTTTGCTTCCCTTTCCTTATGTTCATCTGTTTTGTCTTTTAAAGTCCTCATATGAAGTCATATGATTTTTGTCTTTCTCTGACTAATTTCTCTTTGCATAATACCCTCCAGTTCCACCCATGTAGTTGCAAATGGCAAGATTTCATTCTTTTTGATTGCCGAGTAATACTCCATTGTGTGTGTGGGGGGGGTGTGTGTGTACACACACACACCCCCCCCACACACACACACCCCACATACACCACATCTTTATCCACTCACCCATCGATGGACATTTGGGCTCTTTCCATACTTTGGCTATTGTTGATAGTGCTGCTATAAACATGGGGGTGCACATGTCCCTTCGAAACAGCACACCTGTATCCCTTGGATAAATACCTAGTAGTGTGATTGCTGGGTCGTAGGGTAGTTCTATTTTTAGTTTTTTCAGGAACCTCCATACTGTTTTCTTTTTTTTTTTCAATATATGAAATCTATTGTCAAATTGGTTTCCATACAACACCCAGTGCTCATCCCAAAAGGTGCCCTCCTCAATACCCATCACCCACCCTCCACTCCCTCCCACCCCCATCAACCCTCAGTTTGTTCTCAGTTTTTAAGAGTCTCTTATGCTTTGGCTCTCTCCCACTCTAACCTCTTTTTTTTTTTCTCCATACTGTTTTCCAGAGTGGCTGCATCAGCTTGCATTTCCCCCCCAGTTTTTAAATTTATTTAATGTTTTTATTTATTTTGAGAGAGAGAGAGAGAGGGAGAGAGAGACAGGGTGCGAGCAGAGGACGGGCAGAAAAAGAGGGAGACACAGAATCTGAAGCAGCCTCCAGGCTCTAAGCTGTCAGCATAGAGCCTGATGCGGGGCTTGAACTCATGAGCCAGGAGATCATGACCTGAGCTGAAGTTGGATGCTCAACCGACTGGGCCACCCAGGTGCCCCCAGATTTGAAATGTCTTAATGAAGGAAGCAAGATCTGGAATATATGCCATCCTCCACCACCTGGGAGGCAACTTTACATGGTTACTGAAAACAGAGTGGGGACTGATAGGTCTGTGTTTAAACTCGCACTCAGCCATTCACTTGCTGTAACACCTTTAATAATTCACCTAACCCTGCTGAAGCTCAGTTCCTTATCTGCAAAATGAGGACAAACATGAAGATTAAAATGATGTATGTATCGCTCTTGGCACCATGCCTGGAGTGCACAACTGTGAGAGGCCCACCCGGCATCTAGGGAATGGAGACCAGGAATGCTGCTAAACATCCCGCAATACACCAGACAGCTCCCCCACAACCGAGAATTATCTGGCCCAACATATCACTAGTGCCAAGGTTGAGAACCATGAGTTAATAGCAAAGACTAGCTAGAGGCCCGGCCAGGGCCTATGGTGTGAAAAGGGCAGGATACCATGAACATCGCATCTCCATCCTTGCTTGTTTTGGAAAGGCTGAGCATACTCCCCAGGTCTCAGGAAAAGTGCCCAGAACACACATACTTCCCTCCAGTATCTCACAAAATACTGAGATCCCACAGTATCCCTCAGGATCCCACAGGATCCTTCAGTATCCCACAAAATAGTCACAAAATCCCCTGGGTGGAGCCCAGGGATCCACTAGCCTGACACAAAATACTTCCATACATGGTGCTATTTGTTAAGGAAACACAGTGTCGTATTTCTTGATCCAAAAGGATTTTTATAGTGTCATTCACTTCATAACTATGTGTTAAACTCTACATATCAATTTCATGCTCCTTTTTGTAATGCTGACTTTATTTCACAATAAGAATTTTTTGAGAGAAAAAAGTAAACAGACCTTATGACGTGGTGAGATTTGGTTTGGGGGCTTTTTATGTTTTCTATTGAGTATATTGTAAGGTAACAAATCATACACAAGATAAGAAACTCTCAACCTTGATTATCTGATGACAGTCACTAAAACACCAACTACTCTTAAAGAAAGAAATGGTAAAATAAATGTATGTGTAAATATATTTAAGTCATAAACATACATGTTTAAAATAAATGTATATTATAACTTATTATTTATGCCAAAATGCTATGTAGTTCAACTATAGATATTTTTTTCCAGATTATGAAATCTGAATCACAATAACCTCCGAGTTTTTTTTTTTAAGTTTATTTATTTTGAGAGAGAGAGAGAGAGAGCAAGCAGGGGAGGGGCAGAGAAAAGGAAAGAGAGGATCCCAAGCAGGCTCCATGCTCCCAGCGCAGAGCCTGATGTAAGGCTCAAACTCAAGAACCATGAGATCATGACCTGAACTGAAGCCAAGAGTCTGATGCTTAACCGACTGAGCCACCCAGGTGCTCCCTTCTGACTTTTATTATAACACTTTGCTCTTCACATATTCTTTTTTTTTTTTTAATTTTTTTGTAATGTTTATTTATTTCTGAGACAGAGAGAGACAGAGCATGAGTGGGGGAGGAGCAGAGAGAGAGGAAGACACAGAATCCAAAGCAGGCTCCGGGCTCTGAGCTGTCAGCACAGAGCCTGATGCAGGGCTCGAACTCACAAACGGTGAGATCATGACCTGAGCAGAAGTCAGTCGCTCAACTGTCTGAGCCACCCAGGCGCCCCATAATTTTCACATATTCTTAGTCTTCTAGGTTCAGTACTCATAGATCATAAATCTTATACCACAGTCGTCTTTCAAAAATTAAAAAGGACACTATCAAGAGGGTGAAAAGATACCGCACAGAATGGAGAAAATACTTACAAATCAAATATCTGATAAGTGATTCATATCCAGAATCTATAAAGAACAATTACAACTCAACACTAACACAACAACAACAAAAACAAAGAAAAACACCACCCAATTCAAAAATGGGCAAAGGACTTCATGAATAGACATATCTCCAAAGAAGATACAAAATGGCCCGTAAGCACATGAAAGGATGCTCAACATCGTCACTCATTAGAGAAATATAAATCAAAACCATATGAGATACCACTTTGCACTCATGAGGATAGCTTTTATTAACAAAACAAAACAAGTGTGACAAGGATGCGAAGAAATTGCACCTTGTACATTGCTCACGAGAATGTAAAATGGTGCAGCCGCTGTGTTGCAGTTTGGTGGTTCTTTAAAAAGTTAAACAAGCTTTGCGCAGTGGCAGTGTCATAGCCAATGAGGTTTATCCGAGGCGCGATTATTGCTAATTGAAAACTTTTCCCTAAAATGTTAAACATACAAGTACTGTATGGTACAGCAGATCAACTTCTAGGTATATACCCCCCCAAAAAGCAAAGACACAGACTCAACCAGATAGATACATGTTCAGATACCAGATAGATACCAACGTTCATAGCAGCATTATTCACAATAGCCAAAAGGTGGAAATAACACAGGTTCCATCAGCAGATGAATGGATAAACACAAGGTGGTATATATTAATAATGTCATGTTATGTAGCCTTAAAAAGGAGGGAAATTCTGCTACATGCTCCAACATGGGTGACTCTGGAACACGTTATGCTAAGTGAAATAAGCCAGGTACAAATGGACAAATATTGTATGATTCCACTTCTATGAGGTACCTAGAGTGAGTACATTCTTACAGACAGAAGGTTGAAGCTATTGTTTGTTGGGTACAGAGGTTCTGTTTGGGATGATGAAAAAGTTCTGGAAGTGGATGGTGGTGATGTTTGTGCAAACATAATGAACGTACTGAATGCCACCAATCAACTTAAAACGGTTAAAATAGTAAATTTTATGTATATTTTAATACACAAAACCATAAGGAAATGGATTTCAGTTTTTAAAAAAATGGAAAAATACAGGAAACAGAAGGTCAGGATAAAAGGGCGATAGTGTCACAAGACTGGGACAGGATACTATGAGTTCCTCAGTCTTCCCAGGATCACTATCCTTCTGGGGCTTTTTGCCTCTTTCCTGACAGCCTCCCAGAACTCCTGTGGACTGGCTGGCTTTTTGGACCAAAGTTAGCTTGTTCATCCTCATCCACATCCAGCCTAGAAATGACACCTGCTATGACCTCTGAAATTTCACCATTACAGTAATTTCTTTAGATGAGTACCAATTACCATCCTCCTTCCTTCCCCACACTCTTACCCTGTGCCCCTGTGTGCGGCTGTGTGTTTACCACCACCTCCTAGAAGAGCGAATTGGCTTTGGCAGTGTGGGACCCCATCAAGCCCACGCAACCTCCCATGTGGATAAGAGTCATGCTCATTTAAAAGAGAGAAAAAAAAAAAAAACTAGCAGACCACCAGAGTCTCATTTTTGTTTTCGGTCATTTGGGGGGCAAAAAGATCCTTTCATCCCTGAGAAATAAAAATGCCACAATTCTAAACTGGTTGTGGTGAGCAAAAAGAAGTTAAAAGTGACACTTTTAGACATAGAGCCAAAGCTTAAAACAGAGGAACATTTACTGTGTGACCCAGTCAATCCACTCCTAACTATGTATTTCAAAGACATGAAAGCATATACCCATACAAAAACCTATATATGAGTGTTCATAGCAAACTTATTTGTAATAGCATGAAACTAGCAATAGCCTGAATTTCCATCAGAAGGTGAACGGATAAGTAAATTTTGGTGCATCGACACAAAGGAATAGTACTGAGCAATGTTGGATACACACAAGTGGCCGAATCTCAAAATAATCATGCTGAGTGAAAGAAGCCAGAGGGAAAAAAATAAATAGCATATGATCCCATTTATACAACATTCCCCAACATGCAAACTGACCTAGGGTGACAGAAAGCATATCAGTAGTCTCGAGACAAGAGTGGGGGGGGGCAGGTTAAAAGGTATGAGGACGTTTGTGGAGATGGTGAATATGTTCGTTGCCTTGGTTGTGGTGATAGTTTCACAGGTGTATACACATCTCAAAACTCATCAAATTCCACACTTCAAAAATGCAGCTTAGGGGCGCCTGGGTGGCTCAGTCGGTTAAGCGTCCAACTTCAGCTCAGGTCACAATCTCACGGTCCGTGAGTTTGAGCCCCGAGTCGGGCTCTGGGCTGATGGCTCAGAGCCTGGAGCCTGTTTCCGATTCTGTGTCTCCCTCTCTCTGCCCCTCCCCCGTTCATGCTCTGTCTCTCTCTGTCTCAAAAAATAAATAAACGTTAAAAAAAAATTTAAAAAAAAATGCAGCTTATTGTTTTTTAAAAAGAGAGTGAGAGAGAAACAGAGCACAAACCCAGACAAAAGGTCCTCCTTCCTCTTCAATATTCTTGAATGCAAGGCTGGAATGCACAGATGCAAAACAGACACAAAAGGCCCCGCTGCTCTCACTCACATGCACACGATAAGGCGCGTTTCCTTTACAGTATTTCTGAGTCGTGTCCCTTTCCATCCCCACAGCCACTGGTCTGGTCTAAGCCCTCCTTCCCCACTGTCAGGCTACAACCTAGCCTTA
This sequence comes from Panthera pardus, assembly GCF_024362965.1. Lineage (NCBI taxonomy): Eukaryota > Metazoa > Chordata > Mammalia > Carnivora > Felidae > Panthera > Panthera pardus. The sequence continues at coordinate 32,012,455 of NW_026526810.1, forward strand.
CCCTCAATCCAACAGGGGCTGCCAGAATAACCTTGACAAAAGACACCTCCAACCACATGATCCCCCAAATCCAAATGTGGACACACATGCCTGAAAAACCAAAGGTTATAAAATGAAATGTTAGAGGTGAGAATAAGATCACAGGTGATTTGTTTTGCTTTTGCTTATCTGCTTTCCATATTTTATAGTAGTATTTTTGTTTAATGTTTATTTTTTGAGAGAGAGAAAGAGAGCGTGAGCAGGGGAGGGGCAGAGAGAGAGGGAGACACAGAATCCAAAGCAGGCACCAGGCTCTGAGCTGTCAGCACAGAGCCCACGCGGGGCTCAAACCCACCAGCTGCGAGATCATGACCTGAGCCAAAGTCAGAGGCTTAGCCAACTAAGCCACCCAGGCGCCTCTGCAATAGTATTTTAAATAAAAATATCCTTATTGGTTTTGCTTGTTGCAAAAGGAATGAATGCTCATTGTAAAATATTCAAAGAGTATGAACAATATGGGAATATAGTAAAGCTGGAAAAGGCAGTGTGTTTCCTCCTGGTTGCCAAGGCTGTGGTGGCCTCCCCAACACCCACCCCACCCCTCCCATCCAGGAAGCAGCCAGGCAGTTTGCTGGGATTATCTCCACCCGCAGTTCAAGGAGTGGCCTTTGGAACGGTCTAAACCTGCAGTTCTTAATCTTAACATCCAAACCCTGATATTGTAACAAACGTTTCATAATACTACTTCACCATCCTGACTTAGCAAATCAATAGATCGCATAATACAACTTAGGATATGCTATAATTATAACACAAGAGAGAGAGAAGAGGAAAATAATTCATTATAAAATGATATCTATTTCACTGTGTAGATGCTTGGGCACAACAATAATAGGAGACATAATGAGATAGTTAGAGGCTTGTGCCTACTGGCAGAATCACCATTCATTCAACAAATAGTGTTTGAGCACTCTCCTAAATTTCCTGGCTATACAGACAGAAATCCCTACCTTATGAAATTTGCATTCTGACGGCAATCAACACAACACATAAGTAAATTATATATTATATTAGAAGTTAATAAGGATGATGGGGGGTAAAAAGAAACAGTAAGGAAGTGAGTAGTGGGTTGCAGCTTAAAATAGAGCGGTCAAGGCAGACCTCACTAGAAAGTAACATTACAGCAAAGATTTGAAGGAGGTAAGGGAATGAATCATGCACCTGTCTAGGGGGACAGTGTCCAGGCAGAGGGAATAGACAGTGCAAAAGCCCTGAGGCAGAAGCTTGTCTGGTGAGTGTGTGCGCTTTAAGTGGCCAGTGAGGTGGACTGGAGTCAGTAATAGAAAAAGCAGAAGCAGATGTGTCAGAAAGGTAACAGAGCCAGATCTCGCAGTGCCTCATAGGACATTGCAAGTCTTGTACACTCCGTAAAATGGCGCGTTAGAAGGTTTGGAGCAGAGGAGTGACATGATCTCATCTACATTTTAAAAAGAAAACTCTGGCTGCTCTATTGAGAATAGACTGCTGGGTGGAAGCAGAGAGATCAGTCGGGAGGTTGTTACAAGAACTCAAGTGAGAAACGGCTCCAGCAATAGCTGCAAATGCATACGTATATTCAGTACCGTATTTCATAGAATCTAAGATGTCACTGATCATAAGATACATCCTGATTTCTGAGATAAAATATGCAGGGTGAATTGCATTATGCAGGGCTGAGCTGGTAACTCAAATACCGTCAGTGGTGTTGGTTGTTGAAAACATGATTTTCTGAAATAGTGAACAACTCTTGGTAGAGTTCCAAGTGAAACAAAGTACTATTTTCTCTCACTTTACCCATAATTCTCATATCTTCAAGTTCAGTGTATATTAAGAACATGCAAAAATAGTTCATGTTATATATAAAATGGAGTTAGGGTCTAGGTTCAGATGATTATGAACAGGTTTTTTAAATGTATATTAAAGTCAAATAGGACATTAAAAGTCATGCAAGATATAGGGAAATTCTGTGTTGGATTGGATTGTCCTATACATTATCAGAATCTAGTATCTCTGGCCCACAGTCTCTAAATGCCCCAATCACTATAACAACCAAAATTTCTCCCTAAGTTTACAAATGGGTCCCTAGAATGTGCATGATTCAGGAGCAGGCATGTGCCCACGACTGCTGTGTGACAAGTAACAGAAGTCCACAGGCCTGAATGTGCCAGCAACCCTCCCACCACCAGGGGGAGCCAGCCTTGGGATAAGGCCTTTTTTTTTTTTTAAATGTTAATATATTTTTTTAAACCGTGGTACAAAATATACATACACTTTGCCATCTTAACCATTTGTAAGTACACATTCACATCATTGTGCAACCAATCTCCAGAAAACTTTTCATCTTGCAAAAAGAAACTCTATACCCATAACCACAACTCCCCTTTTCCCACTCCCCACAAGTCCTTGGCACCCACCCTTCTACTTCCGTCTCTATGAGTCTGGCCACTCTAACTACCTCATATAAGTGGAATCATACAGTGTTTGTCCTTTTATGTCTGGCTTATTTCACTTAACATAATGTCCTCAAGAAGCTTTCACCTTTGAAGGCAGAGTTACAAGCCAGAGGAAAGCTAGCAGCTGAATGACATTGTTGAGCCCTGGTGTCATTCCTTCAACAAAGCCCACTTTAAGGCTGGACATTTTGGTTACTTGGCCAATAGATACAACTTATTATTGAGGCATATTTGTGTGTAATTTTCTATTACGTGCAAAATGAAAACACAAAAGCTGATACCCTCCCCTTCTTTCCTTAAATAGTAGTAACAGTTTGGTACATATTCTTTCAGACTCTTTAATACACAAATAAAAATGAATATTGTATTTTTACATAAGAAATTCTATAATACTGTGAAGCAGTCTAATTTTTTCACTGTTAAATACAAATCTAGCTAATTTTTTACATTTTTTTTTTTAAATTTTAGAGAAAGTATGAGAGAGGGAGAGGGGCAGAGGGAAAGAGAATCCTAAGCAGGCTCCATGTTGTCAGCGCTGAGCCCAATGCAAAGTTTGATCTCACGACCACGAGATCACAAGGTCATGAAATCATGAGATCATGAGATCATGAGACCATGACCTGAGCCAAGATCAAGAGTCGGATGCTTAACCAACTGAGCCACCCAGGTGCCCCTAATACGAATCTAGTTTAAGTTCTTCTAGAACTCTGTTGTATGGATGAACCAGAGTCTATTTAACCAATCTGCTACTGACATTTAGGACCTTCTCAGTGTTTTGGTAAGCATGCTGGAGTGAACACCCATCCACCCATTTATTTCCTTTGAATACAATTCTAGAAGAAATATCTTCTTAAATGGCTGTATTAATTTCTATTCCCAATAATTTATGAGTTCCTGATTTTCCATATTCTTAAAAATATGATGTACTGTCCATCACTTTCATCTTTACTAATATAACATATAATATAATATCTAACTTTTATAACATATATCTAACTTTTATTATAATTAGGAGTACTCTTTTGCCAAAAGAATTTTTTAAATGTTAATTGGTCATGTTTACTTCTTTTTTGTGTGACATGATTATTTGAATCCTTTGTCCATTTGTCTACCAGGGTATTCATCATTTACCTAATAACTCAAAAAATCTCTTTAAAAAAATAAGCATATTAAATTCTTGCCAGTCAAATATGTCGCAAATATTTCTCCCAATTTATTATTTTAACTTTTTTAATGAAACCTTTTCCATATAAAAGTTCTATTTTTAGCATTATTTTGTTCTTACATGAATGTCCAGTTGTCCCAACATTTATTGAATAATCCATCTTTTCTCACTGTTTTGAAAGGTCACCTGAAATCTGCACACTAAAACTTCATATGTGAATCTGCTGTAAAACTTTCTAATTCATTCTATCAACTCTTTTTTCTGCCCAGATGTCACTGCTCCTTCTAACTCTTTCCTTTCTTTCAAAATTTTCTTGGCTTTATCACATTTCCAGTTTTCAGATGAACATCATAAACAATTTGAGAAGTTCCAAAGAATCTATTGTGATTTTTTTGGAATTACACTGCAATTATAGATTAATTTGTGAAGAAACGACTTATACTTTTTTTACTTTAATTTTATTTTTTAAATTTACATCCAAATTAATTACCGTATAGTGCAACGATTTCAGAGTAGATTCTTTAACGCACCTTACCCATTTAGCCCATTCCCCCCCTCAACCCCTCCAGCAACCCTCTGTTTCTTCTCCACATTTAAGAGTCTCTTATGTTTTGTCCCCCTCCCTGTTTTTATATTATTTTTGCTTCCCTTCCCTTATGTTCATCTGTTTTGTCTCTTAAAGTCATCATATGAGTGAAGTTATATGATATTTGTCTTTCTATGACTAATTTCACTTATCATAATACCCTCTAGTTCCATCCACATAGTTGTAAATGGCAAGATTTCATTCTTTTTGATTGTCGAGTAATACTCCGTTGTGTATATATATATATATATATATATATATATATATACACCAAATTGTCTTTATCCATTCATCCATCGATGGACATTTGGAGTCTTTCCATACTTTGGCTATTTTTGATAGTGTTGCTATAAACATTGGGGTACATGTGCCCCTTCAAAACAGCACACCTGTATCCCTTGGATAACTACCTGGTAGTGCAATTGCTGGGTCATAGGGTAGTTCTATTTTTAATTTTTTGAGGAACCCCCATACGGTTTTCCAGAGTGGCTGCACCGGCTTGCATTCCCACCAGCACGCAAAAGAGATCCTCTTTCTCCGCATCCTCGCCAACATCTGTTGTTACCTGAGTTGTTCATGTTAGCCATTCTGACAGGTGTGGGGTGGTGTCTCCTTGTGGTTTTGATTTGTCTTTCCCTGATGAGGAGTGATGTGGAGCATTTTTTCACGTGCTGGTTGGCCATCTGGTTGTCTTCTCTGGAGAAGTGTCTATTCATGTCTTTTGCCCATTTCTTCACTGGATTTAAATTGTACACTTTAACAGGGTGAATTTTATGGTATGTAAGTTATATCTCAATAAGATTGTTATTTAAAAACTGGAAGCAAAACAAAGATGCCAGTTACTATTTCTATTGTTAAATGTTTTTCTGGAAAACCTATCTAATGTGGAAGGTCAAGAAAAATAAATAAAAGGTACAACTTTTGAAAGAGATTTAAAAAAAATCATTATTTGGAGACCATTTTATTACATATTGAGGTAACTCCAAGAAGGAAGAAACAGTTTTTTAAAGAGTTCAAGAAGGTGGCTAAGGAGATGTATATACTCTATGGGTAGGTAAACACACACATACACACTCACACATACGTACAAAGACAACATATGTGCCAGTTAGAAAAATATTTGAGTTACAGGAATAGCAAAAGTTATGACATACATCTGGATAAGCTTAATCTAAAGTATGTGGGAGCTTTCAGAGAAAATAATACAACTTTACTAAAATAGATAAAATAAAACCTGAATAATAGACACGTATGTTCACAGAAGGGAAAACCCAATATAAAAAACAAGTCATTTCTGGGAAACAAAAGCAATAAAGAACTACTGGGACCTCATCAAAATAAAAAGCTTCTACACAGCGAAGGAAACAATCAGCAAAACTAAAAGGCAACTGAAGGAATGGGAGAAGATATTTGCAAACGACATATCAGTTAAAGGGTTAGTATCCAAAATCTATAAAGAATTTATCAAACTCAACACCCAAAAAACAAATCATCCAGTGAAGAAATGGGCAAAAGACATGAATAGACACTTCTCCAGAGAAGACAACCAGATGGCCAACCAGCACGTGAAAAAATGCTCCACATCACTCCTCATCAGGGAAAGACAAATCAAAACCACAAGGAGACACCACCCCACACCTGTCAGAATGGCTAACATGAACAACTCAGGTAACAACAGATGTTGGAGAGGATGCGGAGAAAGAGGATCTCTTTTGCGTGCTGGTGGGAATGCAAGCCGGTGCAGCCACTCTGGAAAACCGTATGGGGGTTCCTCAAAAAATTAAAAATAGAACTACCCTATGACCCAGCAATTGCACTACCAGGTAGTTATCCAAGGGATACAGGTGTGCTGTTTTGAAGGGGCACATGTACCCCAATGTTTATAGCAACACTATCAAAAATAGCCAAAGTATGGAAAGACCCCAAATGTCCATCGATGGATGAATGGATAAAGACGATTTGGTGTATATATATATATATATATATATACAACGGAGTATTACTCGACAATCAAAAAGAATGAAATCTTGCCATTTGCAACTATGTGGATGGAACTAGAGGGTATTATGCTAAGTGAAATTAGTCATAGAAAGACAAATATCATATAACTTCACTCATATGATGACTTTAAGAGACAAAACAGATGAACATAAGGGAAGGGAAGCAAAAATAATTTAAAAACAGGGAGGGGGACAAAACATAAGAGACCCTTAAATGTGGAGAAGAAACAGAGGGTTGCTGGAGGGGTTGTGGGAGGGGGGATGGGCTAAATGGGTAAGGGCACTAAGGAATCTACTCCTGAAATCATTGTTGCACTATACGCTAACTAATTTGGATGTAAATTTAAAAGAAGTGTACAATTTAGTGTACACTTAGAAAGCTAGGGTTCGGGGACACCTGGGTGGCTCAGTCAGTTAAGCGTCCGACTTCAGCTCAGGTCATTATCTCACAGCTTGTGAGTTCGAGCCCTGTGTCGGGCTCTCTGTGCTGACAGCTCAGAGCCTGGAAATGCTTTGGATTCTGGGTCTTCTCTCTCTCTGCCCCTCCCCTGCTCCCACTGTGTCTCTCTCTCTCACTTTCACAAAAATAAATAATAAAACATTACAAAAAAAATTTTTTTAAAAGAAAGAAAGCTAGGGTTGGATCATAAAGGCACTTAGCTGGAGGCTGTCAGCTACCTTCAGTCCTTGCAGATGACTGAGCATCAACTTCCACAGTTGCCATATTTGTATTCTAATCTCTTAGGTATATATTATCTCACAAAGTTTAGAAAATCTTCCTCTTCTTTAGATAATATTTTCTATCCCCCACAAAGTGCCTAGCATAGCTCCTTGCCCATGGTAGGACCTCACTAAATATGCGTGGAATAAATTAATAAGTATCTACCCATTAATTGCAGGATCTTTAGATAATTCTGGGCAGAAAAGCATTTGACACAGTTCTTACGGGTGGTATGCTGGTAAATGTTTAACAACTAGTTCTTGGGAGTACTTATTTCTAGTGTTTGCTTGATTTCTGAGGTAACAATATTCCCACCATGTCAGTTTTGGTACTTACAGGATATTAACCAGGATGCAAAATTCCTAAAAATTTAACAATGTTCTGTCAATCTGATACAAGCCAGCTCCAGCACAGCACGGATTCTTACCCTCAAAGAGTTTTTTGGTGTGTTTTTTCTTCCCTTTGGATTTTTTTATTTATTGAAAAATAAAAATTGGAATAATATTCAATGAAATTTCAAAAATTAATTCGCCCATAATTCATCTACTCTAACAGCTAATATAACTCTTCACTGTTAGGCATTCTCTTCCAGTCTTTGCTTTATGCATACATATTTTAACTAACTATAATCATCCAGTTCTTAAAGTGTTTTGTTTTAGCAAATTTTAAACATACACAAAGTAGACAGAATAAAATAATGAGCCCTATGTACTATTATCCAGCCCCCCAGAACATTAACCTGTAACTAACCCTGTCCTAACTATGCCAGCTATTTGCCTCCCACCCACATTTTCTGAAACAAATCCCAGACATCATATCCTTCCATCTGTAAATATTTCAATAGCAACCATTTAATTTTTCATTCAGCTTTTTTCACTTGTAGTCTAAAGAACACAAAGTCATAAATAATTCAACTAAGAAAACATTTGAATATTCTGATGTTGGCAGTGAGGGCTGATTTGAGGGGCAAGGGAGGAGTGTCTAAAAGCTGCAGCATCTGAAGAACTGGATTAGGGAATCTTTTCACTTTTTCCTCATCCTTCTTTTTGTGGCAAAGCACAACAGAACCCAGTTACAATCCCACACGGTATCTATACACACAGAAACACATGCATCATAGGTCAAATCAATCAGTGTCTCTACACATGAAAAATACCCATCAAAGCATATTTTACTCAATACAGTTAAATCCCAAGGCAGTTATTAGTCACCTTTTCCAATTTAGCAATTTTTAAGGATATCGCTATCAACCCCCTTGGACATATATTTTTTAAACTTTCCATCTGATCATCCATTGGTCCAACACTTCTTGGAAGACAGATTACTGTCTCCTTCCTTCATCCTAATAATTTATGCTGCAGTGTCATGAATGCTGTCACCCCTCAAGGCCTTTGGGGAAGAGCCATACAGAGCATGGAACCTTGAAGTCCAGTTCCAAATACAAATCTGGCAAACAAGAAGTCCTCATTATTCGCGCATTTTCCATATGCAACATTTGATATTCTAGCAGAGTAGCTCACAGTGTAGACTGAGAGCAGGAAGCAGAAACTGTTTTTATTAATTTTATAACCTCTTTAGACTATTGGTTACAATTCTGGGCATACGCTGTCTCTTACCACGGCTCTACCCTGCAAGGTAGACTTTATTGTACCAAATTTGGAGATGAGAGAAAACAAGACCTACAGAGACTTACTCAAGATCAAACACTTAAATGTGATGGGGCCAGGATCTGAACCCCAGTGCATCAATTGGGGTTATTTGGTTGCAAGCAAAAGAAATAGGCTAAGTTCAGCTGAAAAGAGGATATTAGAGGGATACTGAACAGATCACAGACTGAATAGGAAGCTGTGTAACACAAGGCTGAATGGGCGCCTGAGTGGTTTGGTTGGTTAAGTGTATGACTTCTGATTTCAGTTCAGGTCTTGATCTCAGGGTCATGGGTTCAAGCCCTGTGTTGAGCTCTGTGCTGCGAGTGAAGCCTTCTTTAAAAAAAAAAAGAGAGAGAGAGAGACAGGGCCAGAACCAGGGCAACAGAAATACCGCATCCTCTAGTCAGGAGAGTATGAACATCAACCATTTTTCATCCTTCTGTCATTTTGTTCAGGATTCAAAGTTCACGGAAAGAGTCCTCAAATGGTCTTTCACTTCAGAAGGAGAGCAGGACATGTAATTTCCTATCCCATGAAGAAGCCCCATTCTGTAGAAATAATTTCTCAAAATTAATTCAGTGTGCAGACCCCCTTCAAAGAGGAACTTGTCACTCCAGCTGTGACAGTGTTGTTTACAGAGAGCCTTCAGCTGTCAACCCTCCAGGAACTTCCTTTGCTGCAGAGAACACTCCATTCATGGTTACACCCTTCCAGGGACAGCCCACATTATTGAAGCTGGGGTATAAAGGCCTGACCATTTTAACTTTATGGCACAACTCTGCAGGGCCATTTTCACTCCAGAGCTCTCTGAGCCTGAATGAGGCTGTTGGGAGAGCTTGTAGCACAACTGAATTTTTCCCTCTACCCACTCCTGCTTCCCATCTCTCCCTTCCATAGGTGTTGATTCCAAGAGCCTTTTTATTTTTCTTTTTTAAAAATGTTTATTTATTTTGAGAGAGGGAGAGAGAGAGCGAAAGAGCAGGGGAGGGGCAGAGAGAGATGGAGAGAGAGAATCCCAAGCAGGCTCCATGCTATCAGCACAGAGCCTGACACAGGGTTCGATCCCATGAACCGTGAGATCATGACCTGAGCCAAAATCAAGAGTCAGCTGCTTAACTGACTGACCCACCCAGGTGCCCCTGAAAAGACTATTTAAAAATAAACATCCTGAACGCTTAATGCAGTCTCAGAGTTTGCTTTCTGGAGAACCCAACCTGTGACATCTCCACTCACCAATGTTGCCTGACTCCAAAGTCCCATCTTTTTACACCACTAATTGTAATTATGCTTCATTATGACTTTTTTACGATGGTAAGATATACATAACATAAAATTAACCATTTTAACCGTTTTAAAGTTTAATGGCATTAAGTATACTCACATGATTGTGCAATTTCATTTTGACTTTTTTATTTTATTTTATTTTTGAAAAAAAAAATTTTAACGTTTATTTATTTTTGAAACAGAGAGAGATGGCATGAACGGGGGAGACAGCAGAGAGAGAGGGAGACACAGAACCGGAAGCAGGCTCCAGGCTCTGAGGCATCAGCCCAGAGCCAGACGCGGGGCTCGAACCCACAGACCGTGAGATCGTGACCTGAGCTGAAGTCGGATGCTTAACCGACTGAGCCACCCAGGCGCCCCTCATTTTGACTTTTTATAAACATTTAGGAACAGAGATACACAGAGTATTAGATCTGGAGAAGAGGGAGACCTTTACATGCTAAAATATGCAAATTCAACTATCACAACTTAGCAAATGTAAAAAAGAAACAGAAAGACTGGTAGGGGAAAAGAGAGAAACATAAATTAAGTAGGCATGTCCCCTTTCTACAGCAAGTGAACAAAAAGGATAAATGTCCTGCTTCCCTATGGACCTCAGTCCCTTCTGCTTCCCCCAAGAAGGCATCTCTCCATGCTGAGGGTGACTGTGGATTTAAGATTTGTATTTTGCTATAATATGGCACCAAACATAAGCCAACTGCTTCATCTGGTCTCAATGAAGAAAGAGGGATCTGCCCTAATCTGCCCCAGAGAAAAAATTGCCTGGGTGGGACCTAAAAGGTGGCTTGACAGGGACAGTGTGAGGCCTTGGTAAGGGATTTTCAAGGATAATTTTGACTATATCCAGTTTTCGCCTTATATGCTGACCTTACAACTCCCCCCAAGTGAGATGCAACCCTTTTTACATTGTCCTGCATTGTGGTAGTACAGCATTAATTCATACCAAAAAATCAGGACGTTGTTGGGTTTCCTGGCCAGCTCAGTGGGTAGATTATGCAACTCTTGATCTGAGAGTTGTGAGTTCAAGCCCCATGTTGGGTGCACAGATTGCTTAAAAATAAAATCTTAAAATAAGTAAATAAATAAGTAAAATATTTTTTTAAATGCATCACATGGTAAAAGCAATAGTGAATGGAAGTGCAGAGAGGAAATGACAAACCAAAAGTCGTTCTTATTAGAGTACTTACAAGTTTCCCTATTTGTCAGACGCTATGGCAGTGTTGTCCAGGAGAAATATAATGCTAGCCACATAAGTGATTTAAAATTTTCTAGTAGCCACACATATAAAAGAGAAAAAAGAAACAAGTGAAATAACCTAATTATTTAACCCAGTGTATATCCAAAATACTGTCATTTCAACATGTAATCGATAATTATTAACACCGTATTTTACATTTTTTTCATACTATGTATTTTGCATTTGCAATGCATCTCAGTTTGAACTGACCATATTTCAAGTGCTCAGGGGTCACATGTGACTGGTGACTCCCTTATTGGACAGTCCAGGTCTCAAACATATTCTCCAATAAAAGAGAAATCTCTCATTTCTCTAGGAAGTTTGATTTAATGGGTAACATCTGAGAGAAAGATGTGGAAATACAGTAAACTCTGTATCAAAACTTTACCTGCTAGAACTCAGAAAGACTTCCATGCATACTAGATTGAAAAGTGGGCAATACTCCGCCTGTTGGCAGAGTGGAAGCCCAAACCCAGCCTTATAATGTACCCTTAGCAGAGAGAAGTAACATCTCCCGGGGCAGAACATGAATCAATAGTTTCCAATTCCCCAACAAGCAGTGAATTATTAAGGCTTCACAAGGATAATTCACGGTGCATTCCAATCAAGTCTATAAATTATAGACAAGAAGTCTATTCTTCAAGCCTCACTGCCTTTCATCCCGGAGGAGAAAACAGCAACAGCTAATAGAGAAGGCATTAAAAAAAAGGATCCAAGTATTGAAGCTCTGATTTAATTTAAAACAACAAACTCTACACTCTACAACAACATAAATGAGTGTAAGTGAGAGCTCAATTTTTACCACTTTGAAATAAAACTGAAATATGGAACTAAAAACAACTTTAATAAAAATGAGACATTCGAAAACCTTGCGCTCCATTCTACTAATTCTGTGTCGACATAATATCAAATAAAAGAAAGGATTAATTTATTCATATACCCTTAGAAAGATACCACACACACAAACACACAAATTTTGCATCTGACGCAGGATTCTTGAACTAAAAATTCAACATAAAAATTTGGTCATGATTCATGAAACCTGCACGGTCTTGGCAGCAGTAAACTGTGCAACTGACCTATTAGAAACACTTTCAAAGTCCATGGCACACAGAACTCCATGGAAAACAACTCTGCTGCAGATGAGCTCAAAGTCAAAAATTACAAATCACATGAGGAAATAAATCACTAAGAGGCAGATTAAAAGAGGGAGAAGCAGGGGCACCTGAGTGGCTCAGTCGGTTAAGTGTTCAACTTTGGCTCAGGTCATGATCTTGTGTTTAATGAGATCGAGCCCCGAGTCAGGTTCTCTGTTGATAGCTCAGAACCTGGAGCCTGCTTCAGATTCTGTGTCTCCCTCTCTCTGTGCCCCTTCCCTGCTTGTGCTCTCTCTCTCTCAAAACAAATAGGGGCGCCTGGGTGGCTCAGTTGGTTGGGCGTCCGACTTCGGCTCAGGTCATGATCTCACGGTCTGTGAGTTCGAGCCCTGCGTCGGGCTCTGTGCTGACAGCTCAGAGCCTGGAACCTGTTTCAGATTCGGTGTCTTCCTCTCTCTCTGACCTTTCCCCATTCATGCTCTGTCTCTCTCTGTCTCAAAAATGAATAAACGTTAGAAAAAAAATTAAAAAAAAAAACAAACCAAATATAAGCACAAAAAAAAAAAAAAAGAGAGAGAGAGAGGTAGAAACAAACAGGAAAATACCTCAAGATAATATAACAATCTAAAGAGATTTTAAATAATTTTTTTCAGAATTTTAAGAAATAGATACTTTATGGCAAAAACAGGACATTATATAAAAAATTATCAATATGATAAAAGAACCGATTAGAAATGTCAGACACAAAACATATAATTGGGAAAAAAAACACTTAACAGACAGATTACACAGTACATTAGACAGAGTTGAAAAGAAATTAATGAATTGGAAGTGGATATAAAGAAACTATCCCAAATGCAGCACAGATAAAGAGACAAAAAAAAAACCCTTAATAAATTGGAGACATGAAGGAAAAATGAGAAGATCTCACATAAATACAGTAGGAGTTTCAAATAAATAAAATGCAGGAGAGACAATATTTGGAGAAATATGGGTGAAATTTTAAAGATTTTGTTTATTTCACTGAAGAAGCCCACCAGCCAAGCAGAAAAAATAACAGTACACCATCACCTAGGCACAATGAAATAAAATTGTAGGACATCAAAGTCAAAGAGTAAAATCTTAAAACTACCAGACAGATGATAATCCTTATCTTTAAAGACATGACCATGACTTATACTAGACTTGTCATGGACAACAATCAGTGCCAGAAGACTGGAATGTCACCTCCAAAGTGCTGAGGGATAATGACCTAGAATATTAGATGCTCTTATACTCTCACTCAGGATACTTCCAGACATACAAAGACTGAGAGATTACTTTTTACAGGTTCTTGCTGAAAGAGTTATTAAAGGATATACTCAGGGAGAAAGAAACTGAAGTCTGAAGGAAGACGCATGTACCAAAAGCAACTATAAGCAAAGGAAATAGTAAACATAGTCGTCAACCTTTAAGTAGCTTAAAGAAAAAATAACTAGGTGATCATATATTAGGAATTAAAGCTACTTAGATACAATCCCAATATTTTAGGAAAAGGGAGAAGAATTCCTCTCCACTCCCATGCCAAATTTAGCTCTTATCTTAATTCCACCGAACACAGAAAGCAAATACCAGCCCAGATAGCATGACTAATGATCTCAATAACAGTATCTGGCTTTAAGTGTCTTTCTTAGGGATATCTTAAGAGCCCTCAAGATAGGAATCATTTTCTGGACCATTCTCTCCCATGGAAAGTGGCATTCTCTATCGTCCAAGAATAACAGCAGAGATTTTTTTCTCACCAAAATTTAGGAAGACATGATTTCAAGAACAGCTGTCCTTCCCAACTTGAAATAAATTTTTTTTTTAATTTACCTGATGATTTTAGTTACATTTGCTCTTGAGATTAGTAACTAAAAAAAAAAAAAAAAAAAAATCCAGATTTTTAAACGAGGGATATCGTTCCGTAAATATCAGCTTCTGTGTATCTGTCTCTGTGTGTGAAATTCTAGGACTTGTATTTAAATCAAAAACAAACCTATCTTCCTTCTTTGTGCAATTCTATGTCTCTATCTTAAAACAAACTCTTCTTTAGATTCTCTGCCTCTCTCTTTCTTGTTTTTTCTTTCCATTTCTCCCAGTTTTTTTTTTCCTTATCTTATCTTCCCTCTATTTCCCTCCCTTAACTCGTATTAGAAAGCATTTTATTTATTAATTTTTTAATGTTAATTTATTTTTGAGAGAGACAGAGAGCGAGTGGGGAAGGGACAGAGAGAAAGGGAGACACAGAATTCAAAGCAGCCTCCAGGCTCTGAGCTGTCAGCACAGAGCCCAACTCAGGGTTTTAACTTATGAACCGTGAGATCATGACCTGAGCTGAAGTCAACCACTCAACTGACTGAGCCACTCAGGTGCCCCTAGAAAGCATTTTAAAATAATATGTTTAAAGGGTGCCTGGGTGGCTCAGTCAGTTGAGCGCTGACTTCAGTTCAAGTCATGATCTCGTGGTTTGTGAGTTTGAGTCCCATGTGAGGCTCTATGCTGACAGCTCAGAGCCTATAGCCTGCTTCGGATCCTATGTCTCCCTCTTCTCTGCCCCTCCCCTGCTGGTGCTCTGCCTCTCTCCCAAAAAGAAAATAAACATTAAAAAAACCTTTTTAATAATAAAATAAAATAATATGTTTAAGATAATAACATGTCAAGTCCTATTTCCTCACTTCCATGCACTGTGGACCTCGAGCAAATTATTATCCCCTCTACCCTTTAGTTTCTTCATTTGTGAAGTGGGGAAATGTCTATCCTAGAGCTGTTGTCAGGATCACCTGAGATAAAGTATGTGAAACAGTCAACATAAAGTGTCCAGTTAATACTGATTTGCCTTCTCACTTGCATAGCTTTATGATCTTTGTTCTTTTTTTTTTAATTTTTGTAAAGTTTATTATTTATTTTTTTGAGAGAGAGAGACAGAGACAGAGAGCTACAGAGGGGTAGAGACAGGGAGAGAGAGAATCCCAAGCAGGTTCCACGTTGTTAGCACGGAGCCTGACACAGGGCTCAATCCCACGAACTGTTGAGATCATGACCTGAGCCAAGATCAAGAGTAGGACACTTAACTGACAGAGCCACCCAGGCACCACAAGACAAATAGATTTTTAAACAAAGACTGTAACAAGAGACAAAGAAGGGCATTACATAATGATAAAGGGATCATTCCAACAAGTGGATACAACAACTGTCAACATCTATGCACACAACATTGGTGTACCTAAAAACATACAGCAACAGACATAAAGGGAGAAGTTGACAGTAATACACTAAACATAGAGGACTTTAACACCCCACTTACACACATGTACAAATCATCCAGAAAGAAAATTAGTATGAAAACAGTGGCTTTGAAGGACACATTACACTAGATGGATTTAACAGATACATTCCATCCAAAACAGCAAAATGTGCATTCTTTTCAAGTGAATATGGAACATTCTCCAGAATAAATCACATGTTAAGCCACAAAATAAGTCTCAGTAAATTTAAGAAGACTGAAACCAGATCAAGCCTCTTTTTCTGACCACAACAGTAAGAAAACTTGAAATCAATTATAAGAAAAATAAACAAACACAGAAAAACACAAAAATATAGAGGCTAGACAATATGCTACTAAACAACTAATGGGTCCACTAAGAGATCAAAGGAGAAATCCAAAAAATACCTTGAAACAAATAAAAATGAAAACACAATGGTCCAAAATCTTTGTAACACAGCAAGAGCAGTTCTAAGCAGGAAGTTTATAGCCATACAGGCCTACGTCAGGAAACAAACAAAAAATCCCAAAGAAACAATTTAACCTTACACCTAAAAGAACTAGAACAAGAAGAACAAACAAAGACCAACGTTCGTAGAAGGAAGAAAATAATAAAGATCAGAGCAGAAATAAATGAAATAGAAACTAAAAATAATAGAGAAGGTCAATGAAACCAAGAGCTGAATCTTTAACAAGATAAATAAAACTGATAAACCTTTAGCAAGATTCACTAAAAAATAAAGAGAGAGGACTCAAATAAGTAAAATCAGAAATGAAAGAAGGGAAATAACAACCAAAACCGCAGAAATGCAAAGCACTGTAACAGACTACTATGAAAAATTATATGCCAACACAATGGACAACCTAGAATAAATGGATAAATTCCTAGAAACATGCAGTCTTCCAAAACTGAATCAGGAAGAAATAGAAAATCTGAACAGACCAATTACTAGTAACAAAATTAAATCGATAATCAAAAACTCCCAACAAACAAAAGTCCAGGACCGGATGGCTTCCCAGGTGAATTCCATAAAACATTTAAGGAATCCTTCTCAAATTTTCCAGAACACTGAAAAGGAAGGAATGCTTACAAGCTCATTCTATGAGGCCAGCATTACCCTGATACCAAAACCAGACAAAGTCACTGTGAAAAAAGAAAACTACAGGCCATTATTCCTGATGAACAGAGATGTAAAAATTTTCCACCAAATATTTTTAAGCCAAATTCAACAGTACATTAAAAGGACCATTCGCCATGATGAAGTGGGATTATTCCATCCATATGTGAGGATGTTTCAATATCCACAAATCAAACATGATACACCATGTTAACAAAATAAAGGATAAAAACCATATGATCATCTCAATAGATGTAGAAAAAGCATGTGACCAAATTCAACATCCATTCATTATAAAAACTCTCAACAAGGTGGGTTTAGAGGGAAAACACTTCAACATATTAAAGGCCATAAATGAAAAACCCACAGTTAACATCAACTCAATGGGAAAGAGTTGAAAGCTTTCCCTCTAAGATCAGGAAAAGGACAAGGATGTCTGTTCTCCCCACTTTTATTCTCTGCAGTATTGGAAAGCCTAGCCACAGAAATCAGAGAAGAAAAAGAAATAAAAGCTATCCAAACTGGTAAGGAAGAAATAAAGCTGTCATTATTTGTAGATGACATGATATTATACATAGAAAACCCTAAAGACTCCACCAAAAAACTACTAGAAGTAATAAATGAAAAGTCACAGTACACAAAAATCTGCTGCATTTTTGTACATTAATAAAGTAGTAGACAGAGAAATTAAGAAAATAATCCCATTTTTCAATTACATCAAAAAGAATAAAATATTTAGGAATAAACTTAACCAAGAAGGTTAAAGATCTGTACTCTGGAAATTATAAAACACTGATGAAATAAATTAAAAATGACATAAAGAGAAAGCTATACCATGCTCATGGGTTGGAAGAATCAACGTTGCTAAAATGTCCATACTACCCAAAGCAATCTACAGACTCAGTGCAATTCCTATCAAAATACCAATAAGTATTTTTCAAAGAACTAGAACAAATAATTTATATGGAAGCAAAAAAGACCCTGAAGAGCCAAGGCAATCATGAGAAAGAAGAACAAAGTTGGAGGTATAACACTCCCTGATTTCAAACTATACTACAAAGCTATAATAATCAAAGCAACATAATATTGGCACAAAAACAGACACACAGATCAATAGAATAGGATAGAGAGCCCAGAAAAAACCCACACTCATCTGATCAATTCAACTTTGACAAAGGCAAGAATATACAACGGACAAAAGAGGTCTCTTCAATAAATGATGCTGGGAAAAGTGGAAAGCTACATGCAAAAGAATGAAACTGGACTACTTTCTTACACCATACACAAAAAAAGAAACTCAAACTGAATGAAAGACCCAAATGTGAAACCTGAAACCATAAAACTCCTAGAAGAAAACTATAGGCCATAATCTCTTAGACATCAGCCTTAGCAACATATTTATTGATAGGTCTTCTCAAGCAAAGAGAAACAAAAGCAAAAATAAACTACTGAGACTACCCCCAAAATAAAAAGCTTTTGCATAGCAAAGGAAACTACCAACAAAATGAAAAGGCAGCCTACTGAATGGAAAAGATATTTTTAAACAATACATCCAATAAGCGATTAATATCAGAAGTATATTAAGAATTTATACAACTTGGGGCGCCTGGGTGGCTCAGTCAGTTGACCGTCCAGCTTTGGCTTGGGTCATGAGTTCATGGCTTGTGGGTTTGAGCCCTGTGTCGGGCTCTGTGCTGACAGCTCAGGGCCTGGAGCCTGCTTCGGATTCTGTGTCTCCCTCTCTCTGCCCCCAACCCACTCGCATTCTGTCTCCATCTTTCTCAAAAATAAATAAACATTAAAAAAAGAAAAAAAAAAGAATTTATACAACTCAACACCAAAAAGATCAACAAATAATCCAATTTAAAAAGTGGACAGAGGAGCTAAGTAGACATTTTCCAAAGAAAACATACAGATGGCAAACAGACACATGAAAAGATGTTCAATCACTAATCATCAGGGAAATGTAAATCAAAAACACAATGAAATATTACCTTAAACCTGTCAGAATGGCTAGTATCAAAAAGACAAGAAATAACAAGTGTTGGTGAGGATGTGGAGAAAAGGGAACCCTTTCACATTGTTGATGGGAATGCAAATTGGTGCAACCACTGTGGAAAACAGTATGGAGGTTTCTCAAAAAATTGAAAGTAGAGGGGCGCCTGGGTGGCGCAGTCGGTTGAGCATCCGACTTCAGCCAGGTCACGATCTCGCGGTCCGTGAGTTCGAGCCCCGCGTCAGGCTCTGGGCTGACGGCTCGGAGCCTGGAGCCTGTTTCCGATTCTATGTCTCCCTCTCTCTCTGCCCCTCCCCCATTCATGCTCTGTCTCTCTCTGTCCCAAAAATAAATAAAAAACGTTGGAAAAAAAAATTAAAAAATAAAAAAATAAAAAAAATAAAAAAAATAAAAATTGAAAGTAGAAATACCATACAATCCGGTAGTTCCACTGCTGAGTATTTACCCAAAGAAAACAAAAATAATAATTGAAAAAGATATATGCACCCCTGTGTTTATTACTCAGCCATTAAAAAAAAAAAATGAGATCTTTCCATTTGCAACAAAATGGATGGGCCTAGAAGGTATTATTTCCTAAGTGAAATAAGTCAGAAAAAGAAAGATAAATACCATATGATTTCATTTATACGTGGCATCTAAAAAATACAACAAATGAACAAACAAAAAAACAGAACTAGACCCATAAATACAGAGGACAAACTGGTAGTTTCAGAGGGCAGGGCAAAATGGGTGAAGGGGAGTGGGAGACAGAGGCTTCCAGTTATGGAATGAATATTCATGAGGATGAAAGGCACAGCATAGGGAATATAATCAATGGTATTATAATAGCGTTGTATGGTGAGAGACGGTAGCTATACTTGTGAGCATAGCATAACACAGAGTTGTCTAACCACTATGTTCTACACCTGAAACGATACAACATTGTTATGTTAAAAATTTCTTTTATGGGGGGTGGGAGGGAGGGGAGGGTGGGTGATGGGTATTGAGGAGGGCACCTTTTGGGATGAGCACTGGGTGTTGTATGGAAACCAATTTGACAATAAATTTCATATGTTAAAAAAAAAAATCAACAAAATGCTACTCACCATGTTAAAAAAAAAAAAAAATTCTTTTAAATAAACAAAATTCAAACCGAAAGCCTGAAAGATGAGTGAGGAGCTCTCCAGGAGAAAAGGCAGGGAAAGAGAAAACCATAATTCAGAGAAAATTTGCAGATAATTTTAGCATTAATATTAGTCTAAAACAGGGGCACCTGGGTGGTTCAGTCGGTTAAGTGTCTGACTTCAGCTCAGGTCATGATCTCACAGTTCGTGGGTTCAAGCCCTGCATCGGGCTCTGTGCTGACAGCTCAGAGCCTGGAGCCTGCTTCCGATTCTGTGTCTCCCTCTCTCTCTGTCCCTCTCTCCCCCTCACACTCTGTCTCTTTCTCTCAAAAATAAATAAACGTTAAAAAAAAAAAAAGATGAGATAATCATTAAAAAAAATATATTAGGGGGCGCCTGGGTGGCTCAGTCGGTTAAGCGTCCGACCTCGGCTCAGGTCATGATTTCACGGTCTGTGGGTTCAAGCCCCGCGTGGGGCTCTGGGCTGACGGCTCAGAGCCTGGAGCCTGTTTCAGATTCTGTGTCTCCCTCTCTCTCTGACCCTCCCCCGTTCATTCTCTGTCTCTCTCTGTCTCAAAAATAAATAAACATTAAAAAAAAAATTAAAAAAAATATATTAGTCTAAAACATCACTAATGTTAGTTCCTTAAAGGGAAAAATTATTTGCCTTCAAATTTTAATTGAGCAATTAGTGTTTAGAAAGGAATAAAGGGATGTGAAAGCTCTTTTCCTAGGAAGTTTTTCAGTTCAATAAATTCGCCTCTGTTCATGTAGGTTTGTTTGAATTTATACATGTGTTAGAGTGTCTTTGGCACTAGGCTTCTCTTTGGAAAATGTAACTTTCAATTTTATTGATACCTACATTTATTTTCCAAATTACGCATCAAAGCAAAATACAATCACAGTAGGATTTTGGGTAGCCATTTTGGGTTGGTGCCCATTGCTTTAACCTGCATTTGACTTCCCAGTTACTTGAAGGCCTAGGCCTTCTACTTCTTTCAAACATAGAGAGGGTGCTTGATAAATGCATTAGAAGTTTTAACCACCAATGTTTTCTGTATCTATGAGTTTGAGGGTTGTTTTTTTTTTTTTTAGATTTCACATATAAGTGAAATCATACAATAGTTTTCTTTCTTTACCTGTCTTGTTTCAGTTAGCATAATGCCCTCACGGTCCACCCATGTTTTCACAAATGGTGGGCTTTCCTTCTTTTTTTATAATTGGTGAGTTTTGGGGGGGAAACTATTTCCTACCTATCAGTATTTCCCAAATTGTGTTCCACAGAACACTAGTGCCTATTAGACATTAATAGAGATCAAATAAGTTTGCATATGATATCTTCATCTTATAGATTCGCGGTGTACATTAGCCTATTAAAGGCAATTCTTCGAGCAATTTCCATGAGCAACTTTGAGTTTTCTATCATTTGTTGTCCATACCCATTTTTCTTTCTTTTTTTTAATGTTTATTTATTTTTGAGGGAGAGAGACAGAGACAGAGAGAAAGAGCAAGAGCAGGGGAGGGGCAGAGAGAGAGGGAGACACAGAATCTGAAATAAGCTCCAGGCTCTAAACAGTCAGCCCCAGCTGTCGTGGGACTCGAACTCCCGAACCATGAGATCATGACCTGAGCTGAAGTTGGACGCTTAACCGACTGAGACACCCAGGTGCCCCTCCATATCCATTCTTCATATAACACCTATTAACATCCTGCACAACAAACAAGCAACACTTTTTAGAAAACGCTAATCTAGAGAGATGGATGGGCTTCTATACACTTCAAGCAATATTCCATATATATACCAATTCTCTGTCTTGCAACAGAGAGATAAGAGTTAAATAGCATCCAAATACAAGTATATCCTCTGGCAAGGCCTAAAGAATGTTAATTTGATGTTCTGGCATTATCTGGGTTTTGATTGTTTTCTTCTCTCTCTCTCTCTCTTTTTTTTTTTTCTTTAAATGTGGCTGTCAAAGGATAGTCAGAGGACACTAGCTGAGTGCACCAGAGTACTGATCACAAAGACAAATCACACACACGAGTGTGGGAGTTTAGGGATTTTTTAAGGCTTGCTGTGAGGACCCAATGAGATTACTCATGTGAAAGTGCAGTTTATACCAGAACAGCCTGGATTGGTTAAAAAATAATGCCCTTGGGGCGCCTGGGTGGCTGTTGGTCAAGTGTCCAACTTCAGCTCAGGTCATGATCTCACAGTTCAGGAGTTCGAGCCCCGCCTCGGGCTCTGTGCTGACAGTTGGGAGCCTGGAGTCTGCTTTGGATTCTGTGTCTCCCTCTCTCTCTGCCCCTCCCTCACTCGCATTCTGTTTTTCTCTTTCTCTCAAAAATAAATAAACATAAAGAAAATAATAATGCCCTTGGGATACTGTCAATTGTGGGAGTAGAAGTGAGAGAGGGACATTTAATTGCTCTAAACAGAAATAATCACGGGGTGCCTGGGTGGCTCAGTTGGTTAAGAGTCCGACTTCGGCTCAGGTCATGATCTCGCGGTTTATGAGTTCGAGTCCTGTGTCGGGCTCTCTGCTGACAGCTCAGAGCCTGCAGCCTGCTTCGGATTCTGTGTCTCCCTCTCTCTCTGCCCCTCCCCCACTCATGCTCTGTCTCTTTCTGTCTCAGAAATAAATAAACATTAAAAAAAAAAAAAGAAAGAAAGAAATAATCATCACTGTCCAGTTAAGTAGGGAGAACTATTTCAGCTCTGATCCAACCAGGGTATGATTTTTGTTTCCCAAGGAATTTAAAGTACACAAAACACTCTTAGCTATCCCAGGCCTGGAGATACGAACAAATTGGAGGAAGGAAAGAAAACATACCACCAGTGACCTCACAGGGTTGTTATGAGGGTACAGTCAATGTACAACAAGCGTTAGCTATTATCAGAGAACTGTAAATACTCTGCTGTTTGAGAAAGATATACCTAAGTACATAATGAAAGGCACAATTCCCACTTACAGAACTAAAAGCAGGCAAACAACCCTCAAAATTACCAGAAGGAGAAAAATATATGCCAAGGAAGCCTAAAAATAGAAAACAAAATAAGATGACAGAACTAAAACTATACATAATAATTAATAAACATGAATGAGATTAGCTGAGAGAAAAATAAATACTCCAACTGATAAAGAAGAAAATCAGTGTACAAAAGCCACATCTAAAACCAGAAGTTGATAAAACCCAGTGTTGGTGACAGTGGGGCAAAGATGTCCTTTTTTTAAAGCTTTTTAAAAAATGTTTTCTTTATTTTGAGACAGGGAGAGACAGAGCAGAGTGGGGAAGGGGCAGAGAGAGAGGGAGACACAGACTCGGAAGCAGACTCCAGGCCACAAACTGAGATCGTGACCTGAGCCGAAGTCAAGACGCTTAACCGACTGAGCCACCCAGGCGCCCCCAAAGATGTCCTCAAATCCACTGTTGGTGAGAAAATAAATTGGTATAACATTCCTGGAAGGAATTTAGCCTAATTGCATCAAAATGTAAAATGTAGGGGTGCCTGGGTGGCTCAGTCGGTTGAGCGTCTGACTTCAGCTCAGGTCACGATCTCGTGGTCCGTGAGTTCGAGCCCTGCGTCAGGCTCTGGGCTGATGGCTCAGAGCCTGGAGCCTGCTTCCGATTCTGTGTCTCCTTCTCTCTCTGCCCCTCCCCCCTTCATGCTCTGTCTCTCTCTGTCTCAAAAATAAATAAATGTTTAAAAAATAAAACAAACAAAATGTAAAATGTATGCACCATTGTATCAAGCTGGTCCACTTCTAGAAATTAGCCTGAGGAGACAATTGCACCAAAGCAAAAAGCTAAAACAGGATGTTTATCATTGTGTAATTTATGGCCTCAAAAAATGCAAACAACCTAAATGCCCAACAATTGAAGACTGGTTGAGTAAACCATGGTTTATAAATATCCTGAATGGTTGGCAAGCATTAATAATCATGGTGTGAGTCTGTACTTACTGACTTGGAATTGCAAATGCTGAGGGAAACAGCAATTACAGAATAATTTGTGAATTATTACCCTGTGTATTTGGAACTTTAGAGATGTCTAAAGAATTTTTATGGCCGTTGTTCTGGGTTGTGGGATTTGGGGAACGATCTTTATTTCTTCCACTGTACCTTATCTTGGGTAAAGACACTGGTCATGGGAACTCCCATTTTTGTGTATGTGTCTAAAAATCGGTAAGCCTTTAAAGCCGCTAAGTCAGCCTCACAAGATCCCAGATGCCCATACGCTTCATTCCTATCATTCTCAACGATAAGTTTTAGGAAGGGGAAAACAACGGATTGCTATCAGGAAAGCCATACCCGGACAGGCTTCCTGCCTGGAGAGATCAACAGGGACTTGTCATGTAGACCCAGCCACCAAGTCACCTTTAGGGCGAGTATATAAAGCAACTGTTACGATCAGGGTTGAAAAGTTAGTGAATGTGAGCCCTTCTCTATTGTTTGTGTGTTTGTTTGCTTATAAAAATTTCTTGGCTTCTATGAACAACAAGGGATTTCCCCCAATTAGAAGGGTACAGTGACTGATTTCTGGGACTTCTGAAGGCTGCACAGGTGACTGTCTGTAGCAGTGAGGCAGGGTGAGACTAGAAGGAGCTTCCTACTACTTTCATCTATTGTCTGCCTCTTTTTTATTTTTATTTTTATTTTTTTTACTGTTTATTCATGTTTGAGAGAGTGTGTGAGAGAGCGTGAGCGGGGGAGGGGCAGAGAGAGCGAGAGAACAGAAGGTCTGAGGTGGGCTCTATGCTGAGAGCAGCGAGCCCAATGTGGGGCTTGAACTCACGAGCTGTGAGATCATGATCTGAGCAGAATGAAGTCTGGCGCTCTACCAACTGAGCCACCCAGGCACCCCTGACTCTTTTTTAAAGACAGCATCACTTTTGTAAACAAAAAACAAAAAACACATACAACCAAGCTATTTTGCAAAGGATAGAGTGGCCACAGTTTCAGAATATGATAACTTCTGAGAAAGGTTCACTGCTTGAAGCAACAGGGAGGTAGTGAGTGACCCGGTCAAGAACAGCATCTGTGTGATGGAAGGAGATGGGGGTGGCTTTAAGAGAGAGGAGTAAGGGATGCCTGGGTGGCTCAGTCGGTTAAGCATCCTACTTCAGCTCAGGTCACGATCTCGAGGTCCGTGAGTTTGAGCCCTGCGTCAGGCTCTGGGCTCATGGCCCAGAGCCTGGAGCCTGCTTCCGATTCTGTGTCTCCCTCTCTCTCTCTGCCCCTCCCCCGTTCATGCTGTGTCTCTCTCTGTCTCAAAATAAATAAACATTAAAAAAAAAAATTAAAAAAAAAAAAAGAGAGAGAGAGGGAGAAGACAGGAAGTAGAATGAGTTTGGGCAACTATTTCTGAAAGTTTGGCCATGTCCAGGAGGCAGGAGATAGAGTAATAAGTGACTGAGGGGAGACACGGGGAGGCAGGAAGAGGCATTTAATTTTTTGTTTGCTTTTGTTTAAGATTGAAAAGGAGCTTGTAGATAAGAAATGGACGATTCAGCAGAGAAAGGGGATGCTCATCATGGGAGGGTCTGACAAAGAGGAAGGGAATGAAAACCAGAGCACCAGGAAAGGAGCTGGCCTTAAACACAATGATGAATGTAGTAGCCGTGGGGAGAGAGGAAAAGCCATGCCGAGATCAAAGGGAGAACTGCCTCTCCAATGATAATAGTGATTGAAATCAGGATGGCCCTGCAGGGGCCAGTGCCACTAGTTTTTAGGAGGATGGTATTGCTTTTACTATATAGTTTTGATCTGGGCACACTTACTCTGTTCCACTCCAAAATGAAAAAGCAGTCTGTGATGGAAATGTTCATTATCTTGACTAACATGGTTTCATGGGCATATACCCGTTTAAACTCACCAAGTTGTACCCTTTATCTTTTTTAATGTTTATTATTAAAAAATTTTTTTTTTGTATTTATTCTGGAGAGAAAAAGAGAGACAGAGCGCGAATGGGGGAGGGACAGCCAGAGAGACACAGAATCCAAAGCAGGCTCCAGGCTCCAAGCTGTCAGGACAGAGCCCCACGCAGGGCTTAAACCCACAAACTGAGAGATCATGACCTGAGCCGAAGTTGGACACTTAACCGACTGAGCCAGCCAGGTGCCCCTAATGTTTGTTTTTGATGTATTTGTTTTGACAGAGAAAAGGGGACAGAGGATCCATCCCAAGTAGGCTCTTCACTGACAGAAGAGAGCCCTCCCTATGCAGGGCTTGAACTCACAAACCAGGAGATCATGACCTGAACAAAGTCAGACGCTCAACGGACTGAACCACCCAGGGGCTCCCAAATTGTACACTTTAAATAGTGCAATTTTGGGCACAGTGATTATACCTCAATAAAGCTGTAAAGAATTTTTTTGTTTTTTGATTTTTGTTTTTTGTTTCAAACTGGCATGCCTCTGTCAACAGGGGGTGTAGTTGTGTGTGACAAGACAGGAAATGGTTTTCCTGAGTTTTACTTCTATGGTTGTTTCTTCTGACCCGTTCTCAGATGGCAGGGTTCTTATTTTCAGGAACTAGAAGAAAACAGTTAAATAATTATAGGCATGGAGACAAAGGCAAATGGATGTGCAAAGTTTATTAAAACCTGGAACAGTGAGAATATTCTCAGTGCCTGAGGAGCAAGCATTTACAGACTGGGCCAGAGGAAAAATGAGACAGCGGGACTAAAGCATTTCTTCATAGTCATTTGTCAAAGATTACAGTTGCTGCTTTCCAGAGAGCAGAGTGTGGTTACCTGTCTTTGGAAATGGGTCAATGCCAGGACAGATATCACATTGTTGGCCGACTGGAGAGGGGAAAGGAGCAGAATGGAGAAGAGGCAGGCTCCTTTGGGCCACAGACAGCTTTGAGGACTTTCCTAAAGTTTGGGACAGAGTGAGCATTTGCCCCTGACCCATGGGGAGATTGTCTCCTGTGTTAACTCCTCGGTGTAACATCTTGGGGCAACTAGTTTTTTGTGGGTTGGTTTGTTTGTTTGTTTTCTGGGTCTCTGTTTTCTCAACTGCAGAACTGAATAGTCTTTGACTTGCCTGCTCCTCAGAGTAAACGTTTAAGATCCCAATGAAGACATCAAAAAGTAAAAGGAGCTGTGAGTATGAGATTTTTTTTAATGTTTATTTATTTATTTTGACAGAGAGCATTATGTGTGTGCACGTGGGTGCACACAAGCAGGGGAGGGGAAGAGAGACCAGGAGAGAGAGAATCCCAAGCAAGCTCCACACTGAGCTCAATCCCACAGCCCTGGGATCATGGCCTGAGCTGAAATCAAGAGTCAGATGCTCAAAAGACAGAGCCTCCTAGGTGCCCCTGGGCCTCACTCCTCCCAGATCCTTGCGGCCAGTTTTGTTGATTGAGTCCCTTCTTCTACCCAAGACCCCATCCGCCTTACCTATAATAACAACACCATAAGGTAGATATTATTAGCCTCATCTTACAGTTGTGTAAAAAGAGGTACAGAGAGGTTAAGGATCTTTCCTTGGGTTACAAGCTAATAACACAGAGGAGGTAGAATTAGAACCCAGGACTCAATGTCTGACTTACTTCTCTCTGCTGTTTTTAAAAAAATGCTAGTGCCCGTAGTATAGCAGTCATTAATCACATGGTTATTTAAATGTAAATCAATCAAAATTAAACAAAATAAAAACTTCAATTCCTCACAACCCCCCCCCTCTCAAGTGCTCAATAGCCATGGGTTACTACCACATCGGACGGCGCAGATGTAGAACATTTACCATGGGCCTAGAACATTCTAATGGACAATGCTGCCGATCTATCACCATCATGCATCAGGAAGGCACCTTTAAACAGACGAAATACTTACCTTTACCTGATTCTGCTCCTCTGTCATCTTTATTGTCTAGTTCTGAATATTCTCTCTAATCCCCCCATCAATGTTCCACCTGAGTACCCAGAGGGCATGCCTGGCGCTGGCCTGCTGGCTCTGCAGGGCGCCCAGCCCCCAGGGCAGACCCAGCAATTGTGATGACAAAGACTGATGCCGACACTGCCCAAGTCCGGGAGGCAGCAGCTCAGCTCCGAAGCAATCTGCAGCAACAGCACCAGGGTGGGAAGTGAACAGTCAGCTTCTGCGAGTCTATTGTATTTCTGCCAGATCCATCAGAAGTAGACAGAAGCAGAAAGGATAAAGGGGCAAAGTAAGAAGTGAAGTATGGGGATGAGGGTAGTTAAGCCTACAGACCCTAAAAACGTGGTGATCAAATCGTCTTCTTCTAGTTCTTCTGGGCACAGAAGTGGATCCCGCAAATCCACGGAGGGGAGAGACTTCATGTGCCATTCCCACAGTGGGAGGAATTTAATAGTCACTCGCTCTCTTAAACCACCCACCAGGCATGAATTTATAATCCTGGATCGGATTATGTGTTAAAACTACATCCTCCTGATGACGAACACTCTAGAATAAAGTGGTGGAATCAGGTGTTGCTTTAAAAAGGAAGGAGAAAGAGAAGGAGAAGAAAAAGAGGAAGAAATGAGAAAAAAAAAAAAAAAGGAAAACCGGCCATGGGTGACCCTCTCTTCACCTGTTCCTATGAATACCTCCTCCTTTGTCCTCATGCTGTCCTGGATATTCAGAAGCCCGTACTCTGGTACTTACCCTTCCCCAGGAGTCCTATGTACCCATGAGAGTTATCTGAGGACCTGTGAAGCTTCTGGCATTCTTTCTGACACCATACTCTCTAGGCCACAAACATTCCACCCCATCTAAATGTAACAAGTTTGACCCGCATGGCTTTTCTGACTATGTTTCTCCAGCTCTTTGTGTAATTTAGGAAGTAGAATCTTCAGAACATTATAAAACACTCCTTAAGTAATCTAGAGGTTCTCTTTTGCAAGGCCTGGCCTCACTCCTGTGAGTGTTATTTTAAAATACTGCCTCGGAATTCTTGGTCTTTAATTTGAAACTTTTGTAGCCGCTTCAGCACTTCCTTCCCAGAAAGAGCCTGTGGCCTTGTTCCAAACAACACTACATGTCTTCTTCTGAGTATCCAGGGTTGTTTTAGTTTCCTACAACTGAGCTGTCACTCTGACCTGCTGTTGGCAAAGCCTGCTTGGAGGAAAACAAGAATCGGCCTCTGTGGTACCGCACACAGGACCAAGGAGCTTGGAAACCACTTGGAGGAGTGGCTGGGTGAAAAGTGGCAGACCTCCTTGGGATTCCCGGTCCCACCCTATGGGGACACAAATGACACTGGAAGCCTGGGCCTATAGTTTCTCAGGGGCCTGGCACTTTGCTCTGTTGTCCCAGTGACTCACATGATAATTTCCCAGGCCTTCAAACTGGGTCAACAGGCTTTGTTTGTCCAGAGAGCTCCCCTGGGAGGCCACTCCAAGAAAAGCAGGCTGAATTGGGGATGTTTGGCCAGGTGATTCTTTTTGCTGGCTTTTCGCCTGAGGAAATATTACCAGTATTCAGGCCAGGAGCTTTGCAGAAGTAAGAGCTGCCCAGCACCTGGGCTGGATCAGCATTCACCAGAGTTATTGGTTAAGTGTTAACCACACTGCTAAAGGTGGCTCTCCACCATTACAGAACCTTAGGTCTGCCCTAAATGAAGATATCTACTTCTTACAGATAAAAAAAGACAGCAAGTTTGAGCTATGAATCTAGTCGGAGAAGCTTCTATTGACTCTGTGAATGTGACCTGATCAATTTCTTTCTTTTTTTTTCAATGTTTTTTTGTTTTTTTTTAATTTATTTTTGGGACAGAGAGAGGCAGAGCATGAACGGGGGAGGGGCAGAGAGAGAGGGAGACACAGAATCGGAAACAGGCTCCAGGCTCCGAGCCATCAGCCCAGAGCCTGACGCGGGGCTCGAACTCACGGACCGCGAGATCGTGACCTGGCTGAAGTCGGACGCTCAACCGACTGCGCCACCCAGGCGCCCCTCAATTTCTTTCTTTAGGAAACAATGGAGTCAGCCTGAGTCAGTACTTCTCAAATTTGAGAAGTTGCAGACCCCAACAGTGTATCTGAAGACTTAACGGACCTGAATTCTTGTAACTTAGAAGTAAAAGTTTCTCATAGCAGCATTATTCATAATGGCCAGAAAGTGGGCATGAACCAAATGTCCATCAACTTATGAATGGATAAATAATGGAATACAATGAAAAAATATTCAGCCGTGATAAGGAATAAAATGCTGATAAATGCCACAACAGATGAATCTTGAAAACATGCTAAGCGAAAGAAGGTACACACAAGAGGCCACATATTGTATGATTCCATTTATATGAAATGTCCGGAGTAGGCAAATCCAAAGGGACAGAAAGTAGATTCATAATTGTCAGGGGCTGGAGGGAGAGGGAAATAGGTACCGACTGCTAATGTGGATGGGGATTTTTCGGGGGGGGGGAATTTTGATAACTATTAAGTGCTAGAAAAATAATACGGTAATAATGTATTTCGATTATCCAATGTGAGAGAATCGTCGGTCTGATTCCTAGCTCTGGGTATTTCTCTAATAAGAATATTTTTGTAGAATGAAGCATTAAGGCAAGTACTTATTGGGTATCATTTACCTGGGTATTGGCTGAACTCACCATCTCCCATGGTGGGGGGGGTGGTGGTAATGAAAATCTTCTGGAATTATATAGTGGTAGTCATTGTACAACCTGCAAATCTATGAAGAATCAGTGAATTGCACAGTTTAAAAGGATGAATTTTATGGTGTGTGAATTATATCTCAATAAAAAGTTAGAGTATTTTAGCTAACTACTGGGTACCAAGATAAATACCTCGTGCTGGACAGTGAATCCTTGTGTCCAGATTCACTTATGAGGTAGCTAGCAAGATGGTCCAGAAGGCATTTGCGTTAACTTTCGATGATTATAAAAGGACATCCAAACTTAAAATATTTACAGATACCTTCTAGACCCCGATAATTCATTGGTAGAAACTCCAAGGTTCTATGAATCCTGGTTTTAGAAACACTGACCCAGATAATCTCACAGGATTTGTTACTCATTTACATGGTGTGTGACGAGGATTTTTCATAAGGTGCTTGCCAAAGACAAAGCCTAACCAAGGGACACCTTGGGATTTGCTTGTGTCAGATTACTCCATCTACACGCCAAGTACTGATCAAATATGTGTTCTATGAGGATGGAAATGCACAAGCCCCAGCATGAGACAAAAATGGAGTTCAATACCAAGCAATCTAATGTAGAAAATCCTGTGAGGAAGGCCTCCCACTGGGGTCTCACTTGATTGACCATCCCTGATTTAAACACTACACCCTTCCAGGGGTGCATGGGTGGCTCAGTCGGTTAAGTGTCCGACTTCAGCTCAGGTCATAATCTCACCGCTCGTGAGTTCAAGCCCCACAATGGGCTCTGTGCTGACAGCTCAGAGCCTGGCGCCTGCTTCCAATTCTGTGTGTGTGTCTCTCTCTACCCCTCCCCTGCTCGCACTCTGTCTCTCTCTCAAACATAAACATTAAAAATTTTTAAATAAATAAATAAATATCTAAACACTACGATTTTCCATAAGGGGTCCCTGATAATGGAATAAACACAAATGCTGCTAACTCATATTAGAGGGGAAGGCCAGAGGGCATTTATGAGAGCAAGGGGGCTTTCCTACATAGTCTGCTTGGGCATGGGCAAAAGCAAAGGATTATAAGGTGTGGTTCATGTTTGGCTCTTCTACTTTTTTAGCTGGAGGGCAATTATCTTCACTCATTGACCTTTTGTTTCCTCACTTAGAAAAAAAGCAAACTGTCCCACCTCTCGCGTGGTTGTTCAGAGGAGTTCTGTTCGTCAAACCTTTACCGAGCACCTCTCCTCTACATATGAGATTGTGAGCTAGTGCTAGAAAGCAACCTGTGTGGCCCCCGCCCTCGGGGAGTCCGAAGCCTAGTAGGGGAGACTATTATAGTGAGTGTTATGGCAAGAAACTTTATGTTTAAAGGATTGTGATAACTATTAAGTGCTAGAAAAATAATACGGTAATAATGTATCTCAATTATCCAATGTGAGAGAATCGTCGGTCTGATTCCTAGCTCTGGGTATTTCTCTAATAAGAACATTTTTGTAGAATGAAGCATTAAGGCAAGTACTTATTGGATACCATTTACCTGAGTATTGGCTGAACTTACCATCTCCCATAAGGACATTTTCATGTTGTGCCCACTAGGTGTCTCATTATTTTGCAAGAACATGCAAAGCACAATGTTTCCACCTGTGTCAGGAGTCAGCTATAGTATAAACATCCAGTTCACTTGGCTAAAATCTCAGCCCCGTACTAACAACCCATAAAACGCCCATAGTGTAGTTGCCTTTCATGTGAGAGGAAGTAATGGAAGATGTCTTTGTAGATTCTCTTTCTCATAAGCCATGTACCTACAAACTGCTCTCCTTAAAAAGCCAGAACTAGGGAAGATGAAGTAGAAATTCTTCCACAGAGTGGATACTAAGAGCTACAGGCTGCAGCACTGCATCCCTACTGGTTTCCTGGGCTAGAGGTTAGCTGTCATCTGCATGTGAGCTGACATCCCCAAACCACACCATACTATCTCTGTGCCCAGGCAGACATGTTTTCCCCCTTCAGTGGTATCAGTCAAAGAAGTTGTTTTCGCAATAAAACCCAGGGTCTCTTCTCACACTGGGAATTTCACATTTGTAAGTGATACACAAGTGCTTATCCCAGTATTTTCACCTTTGCCGCACATGACTTTTCTTTAGATGACCTATGGCAGAACACCTTGCCTATGAGTGACATCAGAGAGAGAGAGAGAGAGAGAGAGAGGCAAAAGATAACAAACAGGATACTGAATGCTTTCAAAAATCTATTGCAACTTAAAGAGTTCATCTCATCCAGCTATCTTACTCTACTAATGGGGGTGTAAATGGATATAACCTTTTGGGAATGAAATTTGGCAATATCTACCAAGACTGCATTTTAAAAGTTTATATTCTTTTGCTCTATGTCTGTCAGGATCCCAAAAGGAAAGGGGTTCCACTCAGGATGGTTCAAATGAAGAAGCTTTAATAAAAAGACTACTTATAGATGGGGGCCAGATTAAAGGAGTAAAGAAGGGATGTTGAGGCACCCAGAGAAGAACAAGAGTGGGAAGCTGTTACCATTCCTAGAGCTAAAGAACAAGAGGAGGAAAAAATCTTGGAATAGAATCCAGTAATAAGAGCTGGAACAGTGGAGTAGGAACCTCCAAGAAAGTAGGCTGGTGTGGGGGAGTGGGAGGGGCATGCAGCCACCACTCCATAGCAGGAAGAGAGTGAGGAGGAAATATCCCTACTTCTCTCTTCTCACCCTCTGAACTCCTCTCCAAGGAAGCCAAAGGACAAGAAGTCCTGGAGATGCTATCTATAAGACAGAAAGCAGAATGAAGAAAGACAGAGAAGTAGGTGGGGGTAGAAATGGAAAACAACCAGCACAGGCTAGGAATATACCCTAGGGACATAATCAAGGATGGAAGAAAAAATCATATGCAAGAATATTCCTCACAGAATTAAGTAGAATAGTGAAAAAATGAAAACAAGCTAAATTTCCTATAAATGGAGAAGAGGTATATAAATTATGATGTACCCATAATTTAGAGTATCACTGTGCCATTATAAACATGTTTTAAGCATCTGTGATGATATGCAGAAATGCTTACCATAAAATGTTAATTGAAAAAAAAAAGGGACACAACACTGTATGAATAGTATTAACTCAAATCCTTGAACACCTATTGCAAAGAGAAAAATACTTTAAAAAAATGTCTTTTTGATGATGGGATTACATTTTCTTTTTTTCATAGCTTCCAACTTCCTTTTCCGTTCACAGCAAGCATATGATACTTTTGTGATCAGAGAAGAAAAAATCAATGCCAAAAGGAGAGGTGACCTCATTGAAATGGACTCTATTTATTTATTTATTTATTTATTTATTTTTTTTTTTTTTTTTTTGAAATGGACTCTATTTAATTTAAAATATTAACGATGGACACAATAATTACTGAAGAAATTAAAACCAATGGCATGATGGGTGAACCTCAATCTGTGTCTATTTGCTATCTGGATGAAAAGTGAAAGAAAAATCAGTCAATTTCTACATGATATCAAATAGCCAGATAAATTAGCTGGTTTTGATTTAAAAAAATTTTTTTAAATGTTTATTTTCGAGACAGAGACAGAGTGCGTGTGTGTGTTGCGGGGGAGGGGGGGGCGCGCAGAGAGAGGGAGACACAGAATCTGAAGCAGGTTATAGGTGCTGAGCTGTCAGCACACAGCCCAACGTGGGGCTTGAACTCACAAACAGTGAGATCATGTCCTGAGCCAAAGTCAGACGTTTAACTGATTGAGCCACCCAGGTGCCCCAGATGATTTTGATTTTTGACTACACTTTTTATCCTTCGCCTGAATGGCAGGTATCATATTAATTCAACTTTAGGACTCTTATCTTGCAACTCTGGAAAATCCAAGAAATTTCTAGAACCCGAAAGTTGTCCCTTATCCTGAAATAATAATGTTCTCTCTTTTAACTTTCATTGTTTAGTATTCTGTATCATTTTAAACCATATTTTATTTTTTATCAACTAACCAATTAATACACAAATACATTCTTATTTGAAAGTCTCTAACAATTCAAAGAATACAGAAGTTTCCCTTGGCCGCCCGCTCTCTTGGTCTCCTTCCGCTCAGTAACCTGTTTTCAGTTTGTTATGTAACTCTCAAGACATTTGCTTATCATTTACACGCCTATATACGCATATAGAAATAAATGATCTTATTTTCATTTTCTAAGTAAATGGTGTTCTGTTGCACATACTGTTGTGCAACTTGCTTTTTTCCTCAGGTTGAAGGTCTACTTCATTCATTTCCAATGGTTACACAGTGTTCCATGGCTTGGATATCCTATCCTTTATCTGATCACTTCACCTATTGATGGTTATGTTATTTAGGGTGTTTTTAGTTATCTGCCATTTCAGACAATGCGTGCCTCTATTTGCATATATCTAAGCAATATTTCTCTAAGGGAGTGAATGAAAAATAGCAATTCTGGTTTGAAAGGAATATGCACTTAAATTTTTTCTTGGTACTGTCTAGTAGACTTCCATACAACTTTATCAATTTACACTTCCAATAAGAAGATGAAAAGATGCCAAGCCTTGCTAATAATCAGGAAAATGCAAATTAAAATAACCATGGGACATCACTTTTACCATCTTGGGCTCACAAACTGAAAAAGATAATACAAAGTATGAAGGAGGATAAAGACAGGTAGCCTCTCATAAAGGTTCTTTTTACAACCAGCATCTACACATTAGGGAAAGGTCCTTGGAGTCTTATGAAAAGTGATTAGACTAGACTCTTGTGATAAATAAACAAAGGACATTTCTGCTACAGGATGATTGATTTTTATGTGCTAACAGTAGCCCTGCTGTTAACACACATTCACCCAGAGCATTTTTATCAGTTATTACTGTTTTGTAATTACTAATTTCTTAATTTACTAAGTACATTAAGAACTTCTCCATTTTAATAACCACATTTTGGGTTACAAATTATACAGCATTCTCTCATAGGTTACTTCAATGGTCCTCTGCCTTGGAGACAGTGTGAGGTACTATTTTAGATGAGGAAATTCAGGCTTGGAGATTTCCCAAGGTCACACAGTCAGCTGTGAGTAGAAGGGCTAGAGTCTTCTAACTCCCAGGTGCATCAGCTTCTCAGATACTCAATTGCTTTTGATATATTTTTTTAAATGTTTATTTACTTTTGAGAGATAGGGGCGCAGAGGGGAGGAAGGGCAGCAAAAGAGGGAGACAGAGAATCCCAAGCAGGTTCTGCGCTGTCAGCACAGAGCCTGATGTGGGGCTTGAACTCACAAATGGTGAGATCATGACCTGAGCCAAAACCTAGACACTCAACCGACTGAGCCACCCAGGTGCTCCTACACAAGTGTTTTTAAAACAAAGGATAGTGTTAAGTCCTCCCTACTTTTTCTTTGGAGTTCAAGCCACCCAAAAGGAACCACAGGGGGCAGCCTGGTGCAGTGGAAGACATATAACTGGCTGGAAGCCTCAGAAATGTGTTCCTGGCTGTGTTCCTCCCAGCTGTGTGACCTTAGGCAAGTCCTTTAGCCTCACTGGGTCTCCGCTGCCTCTTTAGAAAAAAAGATGACACCACTGTAGTTCCTCCTAGCTGTGAGATTTTATTTAAGTCAAACTTAGACAAGTGTTCTTTCTCTGCTCATATAGTTTATGAAATATCATTTTTCTGCAATGGAGTTTTTTCTCCGCAAATATGAACCCACAAAGAAAAAACTTACCCCACAATGCCTTCTTTGATTGAAGTCTGAAAATGTTCCCTTATCTCTCTTTCTCTCTTTCCTTCTTTCTTTCTTTCTCTTTTTCTTTCTTTTAGCATTATTAAGTTAAACCCCTTGCTGAAGGCAAGGGAAATCCCCAGGGAACAACAGCAAATGGATTCAGGTAGTAGCTGGCTGCATCTAAAAAGATGTTTTCTGCCTGGATCTCTTACTATTTGGCAGGACTCCAATTCCACCTACATTTTTTTGTTGCCTATTATTACAGATTCTTAAAGTGACTTAGTTCCCTATCCTATCTCTGGAAAGCTTTAACCAGAGTTGTTCTTTATGGTTCCAACTTCCATAAACCAAAGATTTTAAGAGCTGGGATGAGTCTTAAGAGATCAATTGATTCTGTCCTCTGTCTTTGAACAGATAAAATATTTTTCCTTTTAACAGAAAAAGCATCTGATACCCAGAAAGCCTGTGACTTTTTCAAGGTTTCACACAACTACCAAGTGTCCTCCTACAGTACTTATTCCATTTTAACTGCATGACAATTTATCGGTGATCCTGGCTCTTCCAGAAAATCACAATGAAAGTCAAAATGAGTAAACCATATGATCACTGGTTGTTTTCATTTTGTCACACATCACGAATTCTTACAGTTCTAGCCCTATTTTGATGCATTATTTATGAGAGCCATCTGGCCACAGGTTTGCAGAGAAAACTCTGGAATTTTAAAAGTGTTTGTTCATTCTTCCAGGAAACACACTGCATAGCTCAGATCTATCCTCTACCTGCTCATCAGTGACGCATGGTATAACCAGAATTATTAACTACATTCTTGTTTTTTTTTTTAATTGAGGTATAACTTACATACAGTCAAGGGCACACATCTTAACTGTAAACCTCAAAACATTTTTACCTGTGCATATAAAATGTAACCATAACCCAGATCAAATTACAGAGCACTGCCAGCACGTCTAAACTTACTTTGTGCCCTGCACTAGTCACCCTCCTCCAAGGTAACCATATTTTAACCTCTATCACCGGAAATTAGTTTTAAAGTTGAAAAAATTCTGTTTTTGAACTTCATATTAATGAAATCATATAGTATACTGGCTGTGTCTGCTTTCTTTCATTCAACATTCTGTCTCTGAGATTGTTAACTACACACTAAAATTGCAATTCACTTTCTGGCTCAAGTCCCCAGGGGATCTCTCAAAACTGGGTACAGAACATGCCAGCTATACACAGGTATGTGTAATCTTAGAAAAAAAGGCAGTGGAGAAAAGAACTTTTTTAAATGACTAGAATAGAATAATCTATACTGCTCTTGTTACCTCCTATTCTTACACCATTAATTTTCCTCTTCTTCTCTGCTTTTAAATAGGCTCTGATCCACCCAAGTATTCTCTTTTCTGGTCCCCATAATGGATACTTATCTATATCCAGCATTCCTCATCAGTGCTTCACAATCATTGGTCTAAAAGCTGGAAATGGCCTCAAGCCATCATCTGACACAGACCTCTCGCATTGACAAGAAAAGCATTATTATGCCCTATTTTCAGATTCAGCAGATATTTACTGAGCATATGTAATCTTTGATGTATTTTTCTAGGTATTATGGGGAGGACTAGAAAAATATAGCAGACATGAGCTTTACCCTTATGAGCTTCCAGCCTTGCAGAGAAGCAAAGAAGTACAGATATATACATAAAAAATCATAAATCATTTATAGGTATAAAACATTCAATGACACCACTAAGTTTAAAGTAAACAAGTGCTGTGTGAGATCAGGGGAAAGGTAACTTCTAGCTGGAATGGTATCAAGTAAGCCTGGGGGCACCTGGGTGGCTCAGTCCATTAAGCAACTGACTTTGGCTCAGATCATGCTCTCATGGTTTGTGGGTTCAAGCCCCGTGTTAGGCTCTGTGCTGACAGCTTGGAGCCTGGAGACTGCTTTGGGTTCTGTGTCTCCCTCTCTCTCTCTGCCCCTCCTCTGCTTGTTTTCTTTCTCTCTCTCTCTCTCTCTCAAAAATAAATAAATAAACTAAAAAAAATAATCAGTAGGGGAGTGCCTGGGTAGCTCAGTCGGTTAAGCATCCGACTTTGGCTCAGGTCATGATCTCACGGTTCGTGGGTTTGAGCCCCGCATCAGGCTCTGTGCTGACAACTCGGAGCCTGGAGCCTGCTTTGGATTCTGTGTATCCCTCTCTGTCTGCCCCTCCCCTGCTCATGCTCTGTCTCTCCCTCTCTCAAGAATAAACATTAAAAAAAAAAAAAAAAAGAATTAGAATGCCACGGCTAGGTGGGCTTAGTCATGCAGTGATGGAGGAAGGCATTTTAGACAGATAACTATAAGGACAAAGACACTGAATTGGGAAATCATGCAGCATGTACAGGGAGCAGCAATGCAGTTTGACCCAAGACTAGAGCAAGTGATGAAGAAACTTGGGGCCCAAAGTGGTTGAGGATTACCCAAGGCCATAGCACTAAGGAGAACTAGAATGGGGATCGAATCCCAGGAATCTTCCTTCTTTAATGTTCTTTTCGTAACTTGATCAAGTCAACATTTTAGCTACTGCACACCTTCCTTACAACAGCCCATTATAGACTGTTCCTTAGTTAATCGGTTCAACAAGCACTTGCTGAATATCTATTACATGCCAGGGACAAGTGGATACTGTTGTCTCCAAGCTTGATTTGGTATATGCTATAAAATAATATCTTGCAAGTAGAGAAGTAGGGCTAATATTGGGCTAGGACAGATTTCCTTTCGCTTTAATTGCTAGAACTTTTTGAGCTATACTTCAGAGAAAATACTATAAATAACAGAGAGAATTAAATAAACCACAGAAAATGATCTCTGCATCGTGTTTTCTACATGATATCAATACATCGACTCTTAGCATTGACTGCACATGTGGTTTTTACGTAACTACTTTTACGTGTGTTTGAGCCAGGGGTATTACAGGAGAATCTGAAACCTTCCATTCTTGAATGAAAGTTTAAAAACATTCCTAATATTCTAGTACAACAAGGCTCACTTCCTTTTAGCTTATCAACCACCGAAAGACATTTCCCCTTTGTACTTGTTATGTTTAATGTAACCATGGAGATGCAACACTTTATATGCGGCAAACACACATGATTCTGGCTTAATACACTCATTTTCTGAGAAACATTTAAAAAAATGTGGTCACTATTAAATCTTTGAGCTACTTTGTTATTTCAATGTAAATCCAGTACGTACGTCAGTAAAATTCATGAGGAAATATAGTTAAGAATTAGTGACTATGGGTTCTTTCTAATTCCATTGAACTCTTCCTAATTAAAGCATTGGTACCAGAAAAAAAAAAGGTAATTATTATTTGAACAAATTAGGCTATCAGATATTTTTATAAATTATAGAGTATATAAAGTTGAGTTTTTAGAGTTCTATTTCTGGGCATATGACAGGTGAGATGTTCAGACTGCCCTTCCTGCTGAAAACATTTAAATTTAAAAAAAAATCCTAAACTCCGGGGCTCCTGGGTGGCTCAGTTGGTTAGCATCCGACTCTTGATTTCAGCTCAGGTCATGATCTCACAATTCATGGGATCAAGCCCCACGTCAGGATTCTCTCTCCCTTTCTCTCTGCCCCTCCCCTGCTTGCACTCTTTCTCTCTTTCTCAAAATACACAAATAAACTTAAAAAAAAAAAAACTAAACCTCTTTTTTTTAAATGTTTATTTGTGTATTTCGAAGGGGTTGGGGTAGAAAGAGACAGAGAGAGAGAGAGGGAGAGGGAGAGAGAGAGAGAATCCCAAGCAGGTTCCCCTGAAGCATGAACTAAAAACCAGGGAATTATTGGCTCAAAGGGAAATAAAGTAGGAACCCAGACAGGTAATTGACATTGTCCAGGTATATAACACTAGGAGGCACCATTTATATGCTACTCACCTAAATGATATCACTCTAATTGCTCAATTCTATGACCCTGAAGTTGTTTTTGCCCAAAGTTATATTTGTTCAAGCTGGTGAACTTCAGCTTTGGTTTGGGTAGGGGAAGCTGGGACGGACACTAAAGCCTAAGGCTTGGAGAATCCTATAAATAAGTCATCTTACAATAAAATAAACCTATAATAAAGCTTGGACCCTTTAGCTGGGGATGAAAAACCTATATACCCATTCATCCTCAGAAGACTACAAGGAAAATTCCTGGGGTACTAAGCAGAATTGAGGACCAAAAAGTTCTGTTCCTGAACTACTGTAGTAACCTCATGATAATCTACAGTCAAGATAGATCCAAAAATTCTCAATCCATTATTATAAGTTGAGTAGGCTCTGTGTTGGGATGAAACAATGCAGATCTTTTCTGAAGAGATGTATCTCAATAATCCATAAATTATTCTCTAAGGAAAATGAACAGCTCACAGTAATAAACATTAAGCACCCCAAAAAATAAGTTACATGGGTGAGAGCCAGCAGAAACAATATCCAATAGAATCAACATAAAATTCCCACAAAGACTTCAGATATTTGAATTATCAGAACAGGAAGTGAAATAACTCTTTCATTTCTTTAAAGAAATAAAATACAAAATGGAAAATACCTATTTAAAACAAGAAACCATAGAAAATAGCCAAGTAGATTAAAAAACAACTTCTAGAAATGAAAAACACAGTACGTAGTTACACAGTAACTGAAATCAGTAACACAATGGACAGGCTTAACAGCAATTAGATACAAGTGAAGAGAAAATTAATGAACAGAAAGGTATGACAATAGAAATTACCTAGCATACACTAAAAAGAGACAAGGAAAAAGGAAACATGAGCTCAGTTAATAGATATGGAGAATAAAGTAAGATATTCTTTAAATACATTAATTTGATTGGAGTTCTAGAAGGAGAGGAACAAGAAAATGGTACAGAGGCAATATCTGAAAGAATTTTCTAGGACCAGTCTGTTTCAAAACACAGATTTAAGGGGCACCTGGGTGGTTCAGTTGGTTGAGCATCCAACTCTTGATTTCAACTCAGATATTGATCCCAGGGTTGTGAGATCTAGACCCCTATCAGGCTCTGTGCTGAGAGTGCAACCTGTTTCAGATTCTCTCTCTCTCCCTCTGCCCCTCTCCCCTGCTCATGCTCTCTCTCTCTCTCTCTCTTAAAAAAAAAACCCCTAAAAACCAAAGAACAAACAGATTTAAATGAAAATCTTTTGTTAAGAGAATGAAAAGACACTGTTGAGAGAATGAAATTCATACACATTGCAAAGCATGTATTTGACAAATGACTTATGTCCAGAATATATAAAGAACTCTCAAATTTCAACAATAAGAAAGCAAACCCCTTAGGAGCACCTGGATGGCTCAGTCAGTTGAGCACCTGACTCTTGATTTCAGCTCAGGTCATGATCCCAGGGTCATGGGATCAAGCCCCATGTTGGCTCCATGCTGAGCGTGGAGCTTGCTTGGGATTCTCTCTCTCTCTCTCTCTCTCTGCTCCTCTCCCCCACTTGTGTGCACGCTCTCTCTCTCAAATTAAAAAAAAAGAAAGAAAAGAAAAAAGAAAACAAACACCCTAGTAAAATAATGGGCAAAAGATTTAAATATTTATGTCACCAAAGAAGAAGTATGGATAGTAAATAAGCAATGAAAGGTTGCTCAACATCATTAGCCATTATGGAAATATAAATTAAACTACAATGAGATCCTACTACATACCTGTTAG
The DNA here is from genome assembly GCF_024362965.1 of Panthera pardus. Taxonomy (NCBI): domain Eukaryota; kingdom Metazoa; phylum Chordata; class Mammalia; order Carnivora; family Felidae; genus Panthera; species Panthera pardus. The sequence goes on from NW_026526810.1 coordinate 32,054,194, forward strand.
AATAGCTAAAATAAAACAATCTGACCATACCAAGAGCTGGTAAGAACAGAAAGTAACTGTATTCTTTCAAACATTCCCATGCATTTGTTGGTGGCCAATGCATAATGGTACAGACACTCTAGAAAGCAGTTTGGCAGTTTTTACAAAGTGAAACATAGAATTACCACAGATGCAGCAATCTCAGTCCCGCATATCTACCAGAGTGAAATTAAAACTTATGTTCTTTCAAAAACCTGAGCACAAATATTAATAATAGCTTTATTTGTAACAGCCAACAATTGGAAACAGCCCAGATTTCCATTGACTGAGCAATAAATAAGCTATAGTATGTCCACAAAATGGAATATTACCTAGCAATAAAAAAATGAATAAGCTTGGGGCATCTGGGTGGCTCAGCTGGTTAAGCATCTGACTCTTGGTTTCGGCTCAGGTCACGATTTCATGGTTCATGGGTTCAAGCCCTGTATTGGGCTCTTTGCTGATGATGCAGAGCCCGCTTGGGATTCTCTCTCTCCCTCTCTCTCTGCCCCTCTCCCACTTGCACTGTCTCTCTCAAAATTAAATAAACTTAAAATAAAAAAAAGTAATAAACTCTTGATACACATAAGACCATGGATGAACCTCAAAGTATTTTGCTAAGTGAAAGCAGCCAGGCTCAAGACACTACATATTCTATGATTCCATTTACATGACACTCTAGAAAAACAATAGGAACAGATTAGTGGTTGCCTGAGGTTAAGTGTGGGGTGAGGGTCTGATCTCAAAGGGGTAGCATATAGGAATGTGGGGGGGTTGTATTCCATATTTTGATTGTAGTGGTAGTTTTACCACTCTATGCACTTGCCAGAACTTATTTTTACTGTGTTAAATAATTTTTTTAAGAAAAAGATGGTCAGACTGGGTAGAAATACAATAGGGTCTCTGACCATCTCTGTTGGCCAAGGGCAAACTATGCTCTACAAAAGTAAGTTCAGGGGCACCTGGGTGACTCAGTCAGTTAAGCGTCTGACTTTGGTTCAGGTCATGATCTCACAGTTCATGGGTTCAAGCTCCGCATCGGGCTCTGGGCTGACAGCTCAGAGCCTGGAGCCTGTTGTGGATTCTGTGTCTCCCTCTCTCTCTCTGCCCTTCCCCCCACTCGTGCTCTATCTCTCTCTGTCTCTCAAAAATAAATAAATGTTTAAAAAACATTAAAAAGAAAAAAAGAAAAAGTGAGTTCAGAGTGCCTGGGTGGCTCAGTTGGTTGAGCATCCTGACCTGTCAGGATCCCAGGGTTGTGGGATTGAGCCCCATGTCGGGCTCATCACTGAGCATGGAGACTGCTTAAGGCACACTCTCTCTCTTTCTCTCCTTTCTCTCTCCCTCTGCCCCTCTTCCCTGCTCATGCTCTGTCTCTCTCAAAAACAAAACAAAACAAAACAAAACAAAACAAAACAAAAAGAGAGAGAGAAAGAAAGAAAAAGAAAAAGTGAGTTCAATTCTCATTGTGAAATGAGATTATGCACCAAACCTCATATAAAAGTGAACAGTATTTCTAATTTTAGATTTCTAACATACAGCGGGAAATAAAAAACCATACATATCAGACTTAAATGCACCAAATGTACCAAAGTTTAACGTACCAAAGTTTTGAGTATTTTCTAAAACTGCAAAACATAAGAATAAGAATCAAAGAGGTTGTTGAAATTATATGTTTGAAGTAGCAAGATGAGTCCTTGAATTTTTCACATTTCATCCAGCTGTTTTGCCATTAGAAAGCTAATTTTAGAGGGAGTAATCTTCTTATAAAATACAGTGTAATTAAGAAAAGTAGGGTTTTGGGGTTTTTTGGTTTTTGGTGTGTGTGTGTGTGTGTGTGTGTGTGTGTGTGTGTGTGTGTGTGTTGAGACTTCTAATTCAGAGTTATACAGAGTGCTTGCTCTTCTGAACCAAGCCAGCAGCCTGAGAATATTCTGAACTGTAAATCTAAGGCTAAGCCAAGAAGCTTTTAGCTAAAGAATCAGAGTTTGCTTCCATACGAATTGAATTCTAGCTCTTTTATTTTAATGGACTTTCAAATAAAAATAAAATTACAGGGGTGCCTGGGTGTCTCAGTCAGTTGAACATCTGACTTTGGCTCAGGTCATGATCTCACAGTTTGTGGGTTCGAGCCTCGCATTGGGCTCTGTGCTGACAGCTCAGAACCTGGAGCCTGCTTTGGATTCTGTGTCTCCCTCTCCCTCTGCTCCTCCTCCACTCCCACTGTCTCTCTCTCCCTCTGCCAAAAATAAATAAACATTAAAAAAATTTTTTTAATGAAAATAAGATTACAAATATTTTTTTCCTCAATCTGTGGAAAACAACGTGAAAAATCATAGTGTGTGACAGATTATTCTTCCCTGCAAGTTGAATGACTATATTTGCTTTGTAATGCATGTAAGAGAAATGTGCTTGCCTACTTTGCTGAAGACAGGAATAGCTGCTTTCTGAAAAGAATCATCAACAACTTGGAACACATTGCCACGTTTTTTGAGGAATGTTATTTAAAAAAAAAAAAAAAAAAAAGTAAGGAGTCAAACCCAAAGAGTCAAACCTAAACCAAGTAACTTAGACCACAAAGTCCGAACTAGTTTTCCCCATTTCTCAGAATAACTGAAACCGGGTGTTCACCAAATCTCCAATGTTATTGTACCACGTAGATGCTGCCACAAATGCAGAGATTCCTCGTTTTTCAGGCCAAAAGAGGACAGCCTTTTCATCCGGTTACAAAGGTGAACAATGACTTTTCACAATTAACTACTGAAACAAACTAGACTAAGAGAAACCAACTTTGTGTAACCCCTCACAGATTCAAGTGCTATACGAGGGAGGATTTAAGTGTGTTGACAATAGCTTATTCAGTGCATGAGTTTCTATTAAACTACATAATAAAAATCTTAATTTATAAATAATTCAACTAACTCCAGTCATGAAGGTAAGTTATTCCAACCATCCAAGAACCCAAGAAACTTCTATAGAAAAAAAAAAATGACTGAAGGAAACTGGCATCTTGTATTACCTGGAATCATGTTTTTTCTGAGGCTTTAGTGTCACCTAATTATCATAAAATAGGGCACCCAGTCACATGATTAAAGCCAGTAGATAGATCACGAGACCACTGACTAGTTGCACATACTTCTACGTGGTTAGGAAATCCATATTACTGATTTGTTGGCTACTGGCTTCTGACATTTATAAGAACTCTGGCAAATTTACCCACAATGACTTAAAAAAAATAATTTTAAACCTTTCTTCAAGTTTCCACATTAAAAATGATCTCATGTGTGTAGGAATGGAGAAAAAAAAATGTGGAAAAGTCACTCCCATCGGGCTGGTGTTGAGTGGACACAACATGTTTACAAAATGTTTTGAGATGGTGGGACAAGCAGTTCTAATGACAGCATACGACACAGTTATCATGAGTCATGTGCTGCCCTAGAATTTTCAGTCTATCAGAGTGGCCCATATGTTGCTTTTTATCATTTCAATTTCATATCAGAATCAAAACTGAAAAAAAGAAAACTCTGAGACCCAAGTAAGTCATCTGTGGCTAGAGTAGGGCCTCTCACAAGAAAAAAGAAAGAAAGAAAGAAAGAAAGAAAGAGAAAGAAAGAAAGGAAGGAAGAAAATAGAAAAACAAAACAAAAAAACCCCACAGAGATTAACACATTTTTCAGAAAGAGGCTTTGGTTTCACAGCATTATTGCAGCAGTTTAATTCATGCACTGGAGCAGCTCAAGTAGGTAGACATTTATAGTTACATTTTTAAAGAGTTTATGTGCTCTCAGTGATTTTACCACTCTAAGAGAAATGAGAAACACCATTGTACTTACTAAGCGGTAGCACTTAACGTATTTTCAGAAGCTGCATTTTCGTGACTAAAGCAGCACTTGTAGATAATCAGGTAACGTCTTAGTTGCCGTGCCATGACTGAATGTTACAGCAATTGAGAACTCTGATATGGAGAAGGTATAGAGTCACTTAAAGAATAACATTCTCCTAAAAATGTGATAGCTTTCCTTCTAAGAAATGACACGTGAAGGCTAGCAGGCACGATTTCATTTATTCCACTTTGATTGCCTAAGTTTTCAGCTGGGCAGTATTCTATTTCGAGGCCATTCTGTTGCAAAACTGCTTTGTGGCTGTAAAGTAGCTGTGTCTGTTGTAAACCGGAGAAGACAGGAAAAAAAAAAAAAGGAAGAAGAAGAAAAGATCAGGGTAAAGAGTCCTCCATATAATTTTTCACATGAAGATCTCATAGTCGGTAACCGATTTCTACTTATTTTTTAAAATTTTTAAAAATGTTTATCTTTCAGAGAGAGAGAGGGAGAGAGAGCGCGTGCATGAATGGGGGAGAGGCAGTGACACAAGGAGATACAGACTCTGAAGCAGGCTCCAGGCTCTGAGCTGTCAGCACAGAGCCCAACGTGGGACTTGAACCCACGAACTGTGAGTTCATGACCTGAGCCAGAGGTGGATGCTTAACTGTCTGAGCTACCCAGGTGCCTGGATAACTGATTTTTAAAACCAAAATTTCTAAGTTCTCTCAGCTTGTACCCTAAATGAGCTCTGGTTTTATTAAAGATTATGGTGATTCCTGCAGAGATGCTGAAGTTTAGGACAAAAATGAATTAAGGACAATTGATTGTCTGAATAAATGACCACCATCTTTATAAAGTGAGAATTATGAAGACCAGTGCAATAGCAACAGTCGTTCATCATTTATTGAGTACCCATAAGGTATGTAGTTTTTTGTGGTTCCTTTTGAGGTTTCAGCGTTTGAAATGGGGTTCAGGAAGAAAAATGGGAGACCAAAAATTGATCATTTCAAATAACTGTCTGGTGTTGAGGTTATTTTTGGCTGATGGGAAAAAAGGGGAATATGTGGAATTTCTTTTGTAAATGCCTATTTGTGTGGGTCTACATAGACATCTGAATGTTTTTTATAATGGTGACAGTTAATGATCATTCTATCAGATCAATACAGAGGTTGTATTAAGAACTGGGACAACAGAGGTGCTTAGGTGGCTCAGTTGGTTAAGCACTGACTTCTGCTCAGGTCATGATCTTCATGGTTTGTGAGTTTGAGCCCTGCATAGGGCTCTGTGCTGACAGCTCAGAGACTGCAGCCTGCTTCAGATTCTGTGTCTCCCTCTCCCTCTCTCTCTGCTCCTTCCCCACTCATGCCCTGCCTCTCTGTCTCTCTGTCTCTCTCTCAAAAATAAAATAAAAACATTAAAAAATTGAAAAGAACTGCGACACCATACTTTCACAAAATGAATGATAGGTAATGTGATGAAAGATCCGAGAAATCCTTCAAACAATTGTAGCCTTGATCATAAAATACTCAAAAGTAGAGAATGGTTCAGATGTAGTTGGGGTTGTATTTGCAGCGGAAGGGAGGTAGTGAATTGAAAATAAAAGGTCAGGGCTTTCCCCCCAGTATCTCCAAATCTGGGCTAGGATCTGTGATCTTAATAGCTTCTCAATTGTGAACGAGACCAAACAAACAAAACTAACAAAAAAAACCCAGTTCTTCCATGAGCTGTTTCACGTCTGGCTTTTAACTCTAGCCTTTTCTCTACAAAAATTCCCTTTCCTGTTCCTTCTAAATTATGGATTCTTTTAAGGACCTTATAAATTTCTCAGAGGTATCTGCGCAGTTCTTGAAAGTATTAGCGTCATAACTTCCCATTCCAAGGACTTTAACCACGACACAAGGAAAAAAAAATTGAGTGAGGTTTCTTAGGCCCTGGATATGAAGTTTTCTCTGGAACTAGAAGCTAATAATCATGGTCCAAAGGTCTTTTCACCAACAAAACATGCATCACGCACATCTTTCCTGTTCTAGTTTCAGAAATTGACAGATCTCGTTTTATGACTGGCTTAACATCTGGAACAAAACCTTGTTTCATAGACAGTGCACTTACTTAAGCCATAAATCTTTTTCTGACAAATCAAAGCAGCAGTAGTGACAAGACCAAATTATTCTGGAAGATTTGGAAGATATTTTCTGACCCACTCTAGTTAGCAGCATTGATGTATTCAGTCTGGATGACATTCTTATTTATCCGACTCCGCTTCTGGTCCAGTTATTCAAATTCTTTCAGTGGGCATTAGCAATTCTTCCCCAAACTTTCATCTGCAACTATTTCTAATAGGCTCCACCCCCAAATGTACTTGTTTCGCCTTCCCCGTTGCTTTGGAAACCCTTATTTTTCATCATTTAGAGTCTATTTTGCATTATTATAGTTCCTTATAAATAGTTCACTGTGCTCTTATCTTTACATATGAAGATTTATTTTATGGTGATTGCTTTTATATGTAGGACTTACTAATAATATTCTAAAACTTTGCTTTTCCTTAAGTGTATGCCTTAGCAGAAGTATTAATAAAGCCTCTACATTAGGTCTTGTAGGTCATATTAAATCTATATAGGCAAAGTGTTTCACTTTGCACATGTTCTGTAGAAAAATGAAACCAAACCTAAGTAAGTAAAATAAAAGGTCAAGTAAACAATCTAGCAGAGACTTTCCCAAAGCCACAACCACTTCTTACCCTAATTTATAGTTTCATTACTGGCCACGCTTTTATTCTGGTTACTTTTTTTAGTTCCTTCCTTAGATCTATCCCTTACATATGCTTTTGGGCAATAACACTAACCTCTATTGAATTCCTCCTTCCGAAGCAACTTGGCCAGTGTCCCTTGAACTCTAGATAGCCCATATGATACAAAAGGCAATGTCCTAAAGACCCAGGAATGTAATAGTAATGATATTTCTATTGCCTTTTCTCTCCCCTATTCTTTTATCTATCACCATGAATACGAAGCTACTATTAAAGTAAACTATATGACCATACCTACATAGTCAACTAAATACCTCTGCTTGCTTTGCTTTAATATCCCTTTTTTTGGCACCATAGAGTACAACTGATTTAGAGCGGAGAAGCTGAGAGAATCTCTCCTCAATCATTTTCAGGGTAGGAAAGGTGATTTAGTAATAGTCCAATCTTTGACAAGTTTTCTTATTTAAAATGTTATGAAAGCTTACTTAACAGCATTAGTCATTAGAGAAATGCAAACTAAAAGTACAATAAGATACCATCATACCATTTTAAGTCGATTAGAATAGATTACAAAACAAAACAAAACAAAACAAAACAAAACAAACCCAAACAACCAAATAAACCAAAACCTCAAAATACCAAATGGAGCAAATGGAACTCTCATACTGCATCACTGGTGGGAATGCAATATGGTACAGTCACAATGAGAAACAGTTCAGGAGTTTCTTGTAAACAAACTCTTATCGTAAGACCCAGCAAGCCCCCTTCCTAGGTATTTACGTAAGGAAAATGAAGACATAGGTCTACATAAAAACGTGTACAAACATTTATAGAGGACTTATTTATAATCACCAAAAAACAGAAATATCCCAAATGTCCCTCAACTGGAGAATGGATAAACAGTCCAACAGTTGTTGGACTATACTCAGCAATGCAAAGAAACAGATTACTGATGTAGGCAACGTGCAACATGACAAATTTCAAATGCATTATGCTAAGTAAACAAACAAACAAACAAACAAACGAAAGGAAGGGGGCGCCTGGGTGGCTCAGTCGGTTGAGCATCGGAGTCACGATTTCAGCTCAGGTCATGATCTCATCATTGTGGGATAGAGCCCTGGTTGGGCTCCTCACTGAGTGTGCAGCCTGCTTGGGATTCTCTCTCTCCCTCTGCCCCTCCCTCCTGCCAAACAAAACCAAAATGTCACATATTGTTTGATTCTATTTATTTGCCTTCATGGAAAAGGCATTATCATGGGAATAAAAATCCAATTAGTGGTCGCCAAGGGCTATGATGGAGAAACTGGCTGTAAAGGAACAGAAGGAACTTTAAGGGATGATGGAAATGTTCTGTAACTTTATTGTGGTGCTGGTTCACAGATGTATACATTTGCCCAAACTCAACAAACTGTACACTTTAGAAGAATGAATTTTACTATATGTACGTTTTACCTCAATAAATCTTAAAAAAAAATTACACATTATGAAAATGATAAAAAATGATGAAGACTATCCTTGCCTGTTGCACCTAGGGATTTGTATTCCCTCATATTTAATTATTGCAAAAATCTTCAAAGAGAATGTCAGTAGAATTCAATGAACTTCTAGAAGATTCCACTGTCATTCTCATTACATGGAACTTAGTAATAATAAAAATAGGAAAAGAAAAAAAATAATGTACAATAAATCAGCCAACAGTACATTTGGACCAAATTTCAGAGGAAGTGACCTTGTTAGCTGTCCTTTCACTATTTCCTGATAGTAAGATAAAGTTAAAAATGCTTTGTTTTTGCATGTAGATTTTCTGCAGTACAATTCATTAAATAGAATTTAATTTCAAAATATGTTGAATATATAGAATAGTGAAAAAAACCTGTGTCCATATAAATGTAATAAATGCCATACTTTTGCTATATTTGTTTAGATGTTTCTTAAAAAAAAGCAATACAATGCTACAGTTGAGGCCCCAATTTCATCCCCTCTCCCACACTTCTTCTCTAGAGGTAGCTATTATCCTGAAGATATCCTTGTATTTCAGAGATTTATCCATGTTGATAGAGGTTAGGAGATTTCACTAACTTTAATTATTGTATAGTGTTACACGGCATGGTTATAGACATTTAGTTTTTGTCCAGTCATCATTACTGCAAACAATACCCCAGTGAACATCCTCATAGCATCTCCTTTTGCATATGTGCAAAAGTTTCTCCAGGTGCAGGGCTTATCAAGCATCTATGGCCAGTATGTGTATGGTGAGAAATAATTTTACATCCTATCCTGTACATACATATATGCATAGTATATCGTCACAGGTCGAGTTGCCTAGAAGTAGAAGGCCGGTGACAGAAATCTGTGTGCAGAACACTTATTGGGGGGTGTCCCAGGATCAGCACCTGTGGCAGAGTGAAGGAAGCAAGAATGTGCAGAGAACATTTTGGGCTTTAATGAAGTGGCAACAGCCTCGGCTGATCCCATGTGGGCTGCAGCGATGCTTCAGAATACTTTCGAACTGGGGCAAGGGAATTGGACCTTTATACAACTGCATTGACCAGTTACTGGATACCGCTGCACCCAGGAAGAGGGCGTGACCTTGGGCAAGGAGCTCTCTTCCTGGAAAGAGTCCTGGAGAGGGACTCAGCTACAGCTGTTGACTGCCAATCCTCCCAGTGGCTGCATGAACTAATGAACTAATGCTTCAGTCCAGAGAGGGAGAATCTAGGTGGCATACAAAAATTCACAAAACCATCCTTACCCTAATATTTTCTGGTCTATTTCTTTTGTAAAAAAGGTTTATTGTAACCCTTAAATTGATTTCACAATCCACTAATGGATCATAAATCACAGCTTGAAAACAATAACAACAAAAAACTGCTTTAGAGTATATATCCAGAAATGATATTGCTGGATTGTAGGGCATATGCATTTTCAATTTTACTAGATATTGCCAAACTACTTTCCAAAAGGGTTGAGCCATTTAAGTTCCCAGCAATACAGCACGAGAGTTCGTTTTCCTACAGCCTCAAGAGCCCTTGGTGTTGTCAGATTTTTAAATGTTTGCCCATCTGATAGACGTATTACTGGGATAATATAGTAGAGAATCTGAAACCCATCCTTTGATGAAAGGGAAAACACTCCCAATAGTGTAGTACACCAAGACTTACTTCCTGCTAGTTTATCAACCACAAAAAGGCACATGCGTTTGCCTGATAATTGGGTAACGTTCAATTTTTAGTCCTGCAAAATAGAAATCTAGTCTTGCAAAATCAATCTTTTAGTCTCATAATTTTTTTCAATAGCACCTGGAAAAAAGCACAGCCTATAACTTCACAAAATAAAATACCTGTAGGTTGAAGGAGGAAATTCTATGCCATGGCACATGGCATAGAAGATTTCACTTTCAGGTCGCCTGGGTGGTTCAGTTGGTTAAGCAACTAACTGACTTTGGCTCAGGTCGTGATCTCACGGTTCTTAGTACAAGCCCCGCATCAGGCTCTCTGCTGTCAGTACAGAACCCGCTTCAAACCCTCTGTCTCTATGTCCCCCACCTCCCTGCTTGCTTGCTCTTTCTCTCTCTCAAAAATAAATAAACATTAAAAAAAAAAAAGATTTCACTTTTTTTTGAATCTCCTAGGCAGTGTGGTTTGGTAGACGTTTATTGGCTCAGGAATTGTGAGGCCTGGGCTCTGGTCCAGGCCAGCTATGTAATTTGGTAGGTTGACTCCACCTTCCTGATCAACAGTTTCTTCATCTCTAAAATAAGGATTTTCCTATGTATTCACCGGGATTTTGAAATACTGAGTTCTCATAACTGATTGATATTATGCAACAGAGAAATCTAAGAACTGGAAATCTGGATTGTATTCCTATCTCTTTTCCCACAACTGGATGTATGTGACTTTAGACAAGTCACAACTTGGCAAACGGTCACTTTGGGGAAAATGAAACGGTTACTAGATGATCTCTAAGGTTCCTTCCTGCTCAAAGCTCCTATGTTCTGGGTCAGAGAAACATGAAGTCAATTTATGAAAGTTGACATCCTCATAAAGCCATCATGATGTGGGTCAGATGATACATTTTAAATCCATTTCTAATTGCCTGTCCCACCCCAGTTGCACTATAACCCAATCCATTTAGCCCTACCCTTATCCAATTGCTCTAGTTACCTGAACTCCACCCTTGAGATTTTCCTTGGCAACCAACAACCCATTTTTATTACCTTTAGTATTTCAATTATTTCTTCTAACCTTGTGGCAAACAGAGCCTAATGGTGTGTGATCACTGGGAGAATATGAAACAGAAGAATATTTTTCTTGTCTCTTTATAACTCCGTAATTCCCTGTCCCCTTTTAGCATAGAGTTTGTTAAAAATGAGCTGTATCATCATATACTCTCTTCACCTGAATCAAGGATTCTATGGCTCTCCTTTCTTCACTGTGCCATCCACTGCCTTCCAGGCTGCACTGCACAGGCCAGAAGAGGTTTGCCAGCCCCGCCCTATTGTGCCATCTCTAAAAGCCTTTCTTCCATTTCAATTCCACTACATTCAAATAAAAGCTTCATACCAATTTCTTCCAGTTCCCCTTTCAGTGTAACTCTGTAAGTTACTATTACAACACCTAAATTCTATTAAATCAATTAGGTGATATTTATTATATTTAAAGTGCTATTAAAATAATTACAAGCAAATATGAACATGAAAACATGCAGAGTTATAAGCAGAGAATATAGAAGAAGGATATCCATTTCTAGGAGAGAGTAAAGTGATGCTGACTTTAGAGAGCCTAAAATAGCCTCAGGAGCAGTTTGGAGATCTTTTTTGTTTTTAATTTAAGTCTTTATTATTAAAAGCCTATTTTTTCCTCCAAATTCCAAGTAAGGTAATTGTTAGGGTTTTTCGCTTCTGGATTAACTTTGCCCTTCATATAAGTACTGTGGTTTGATATAACTAATCAACCCATCTCTCTTTCTGTGCACAGTTGTAGGGGAGCCCAATTCTTATGGACTGCGGAGGCTTAAATTCTCTCAATTAAGAACCACATGTCCTGAATCTGAAAGTGTTCCCACTGAGAGACTGTCTCCACCATACTGAAGAGAGGCACGGGAGAACAACGCATAGGCCCTAATGCCTTGCTCCTCTTAGATAACATCAAGATTGGACAGTGACGAGCTTTTCCACCAAGAATAGAAAGAAAAGGGAGGAGGAAGCTAGCAACCTCAAACTGTGTCTGGAACTGACCATATTTCTTCTTTAGAAAGATTAGCCTGGCAACAAAGGGAAGGCAGGGTTGTAGAGGGAAAGACAGGAGATAGGGAATCCAATGAGTTGATTCCCACAAAATTTCAGGTAAAACAGCAACAAACAAACACATAAACAACAACAACAACAAAACCAGAGACACAGTTTGAACTAGGTCCGTGGGAATGGAGATTGAGAGGAGGAACAACAGAACAATACAATTAATGTTAAAAAGTGGTATCAGTTGGTTTTGATGATTAAATGTTAGAGAATGAGGGTGAGGAAGAGGAGTTGATTCTTCACAGGCTTTGACTTTCGTGATTGGTGCATGGTGGGTACCATTCAAGAAATTAAAGAAGGTAGGAGAAACAGGTTTGGAGTAAAGATAATGAGTTTCCCTTCAAAAACATGGAGTTTCAGGTGTGCTTGGGACTGAGCTGTCTAGAGGCAACTGAATATACATTCCTGAAGCACAGAAGAGAGGATGGACGAAAGATGTGTCTGTCTCCTAGTCTGATGAATAACAGGGAAAACAGAAGTACTTTATGTTTAAGTGTATTTTTTTCAATTGCAGGGGTTTCCCCTCACTAATAAAAAGGGCATCCCTATTGTCTCCCCTTGCAGGATGCATGTCTGGGCCAATCAAGAAAAAGAAAAGACTTACACTGTCTGATTTGTTCAGCTTCGTGTTTCCCAAATATCCTAGCTGTGACAACAGTGCTGAGTCTGTGAGAAAAGCTGACTCATATTTCCTACAAGTCAGCACAGATATCCATCCTTCCAAATTATTTGAACCTTTGGCCACTCCCAAAGAGAGTCAAAGTGTTGGAACAATTTATGAGCATCCCTTTCATTTGTTGAGAACAATTCTAGCACATGTTATTTTTTTCAGCATGGGGGTGGGGGAAGCTTTTCCCCCACGCCCCAAACAGGGACACCCTTACCTTTCATAGAAAGCCTAGATTCTCTCAGGATTGGCTCAAATGTTATCTATTTGTCATTTTTCATTCCCACAATCAGAATGAATCACTCTACTCTCCCAGTCTGCACAGCAATAATCCCACCATCTAGTGCAGGACTTCTCAGAATGTGATTTTTATTAAAGTGACATGCCTGGGAATATACCTTGGGCCTCAGAGGTACAAGGTGCTTATGTATCTTTCTTTGTTTTCCTTCTGTGCCCAGCATAGCATTCTGTATATAAAATCTGACTGATGTGATTTGTTAAAAGTTATAAAAATACTGCCTTACCATTTAAAGAAAGTTCAGGAGGCATAATTGGCTGTGGACATTGACAGTTAAAAAAACACACTACATACGAATACCTTTCTTTTGCAGATCGTTTGAAAACTAAAAACTGAAATCAGAAGGACTTGTTGAAAGAGGTGAAAGCATTCACTTGATAAGGATGTTGAGAGGTGATAATTTTCAAATTTGAAAAAAGTGCTGAGTCAAAGATATGACTCCTCAGTTGGCCACCAAGAGGCTAGAGACAGCAGTGGCCCAGCCTATTACAGCCCTCCTGTCCCTGGACACTGCTCTCAAGTATCACGTTTAGAATTTGTCATTGACAGCATGACATTCCTCGCTATTCTTGTGAGTTGTTCAAATAATTTGTCGTTCAAAAGTATTTCATCAGATTTGTGTTTTTAAGACATTAAGATAATTTGACCACAGTGCTAATAAATTTCAGTTGGTGGATTAAATACACTAGAATGTCATTCTAACACTGTTGCACGATGAATAGAATTTGGCAACATGTGTTCTGCTTTGGGAAACATCCAAAGAGTTTCTAAAGGACCATAAATCCCTGGTGGAAGGCTTTTGCACCCATAAGGAGGCCCTGTGGCATAGATATCAAGACCGCTTTATAGAAGGCTCCACGTTTTCATTTAAAGACGTGGGAAACTTCTGGTAGAACAATTAAAGGTGAATATGTTTAACAGGTGGAGAGGATTAGGCTGTTCAGCAGCTTGAGCTGCCAGTGCTTTCAACTGTTACTGTTTTCAAAGTTTTCCTTCATGCATCGTTCAAACCACAATATTTATTTAAAAAGAACTTTAAGAAATAACCAGATACGGTTCCAGGTGTAAAAAATGACATGATTTCAGAAAAGGCACGAGGCTCAAACGTCTAAGCCACATTTTTCTATGTGGCCCATGTCTGCATTGTTAGACTCCCTTGCCCAAATCACATTTAGGGTTTACGTTTGTTTAACTGTGACTATAGTGACATGCGTGGGATGTTGAGACAACTCAAGATACGACTGTTAAGGGCTCTGAAGTATTTAAAGGCACTTCCTGAGCATACAAATACCGCTTATTGGTTTTCTGCTTTTTAATATGTTCTTTCAGAAAGTGTGATTAAAAAAAACCCCACAACTTCAAACATTTTCAACTTTTGACACTTGTTAGAATCCCATTCTATAAAATGTGCTTGTATGTCCATAATATTTCAATTAGTAAATGTAGATAAAATATATATGTATATATATATAGCCAATTAAAAGAGTGCTTCCTGTTGCTGCCCAAAGAGGAATTGATTAAATAGGTTTCACAACAATTAAAACTGATAAAAGGCTAAATCTGCATCCAACAGGGAAAGAATGGGAGGTTTGCAATTGGACTTCCTTTTTTTTTTTTTTTACAGTTTTATTGAAATACAATTGACATACAGGGGACTACACTTATTTATTTATTTACTTCTGAGAGAGAGTAAGCACATGCAAGCACAGGGGAAGGGGCAGGAGAGGGAGAGAGAATCTTAAGCAGACTCCATTTTCAGCATGGAGCCTGACAGGGAGGGTTGGGTGGGCTCATCCCACAACCCTAGGATCATGACCTGAGTCGAAATCAAGAGTTGGACGCTTAACTGACTGAGCCACCCAGGCACCCCTATACATATTTAAAGTGTGCAACTTGGTAAGTATGACATAGGTATACTCCTGTGAAACCATCCTCATAGTGGACATAGATGGACACATCCATCATCCCCCCAAATTCCCTTTACACCATAACTGGTACTTTTATGGCCCATACCATATATGGCTCTTCATACCATAATCTCTCCTTTGCAATCACTGACTGGCCTATGTTGGGGATAAAAACACTGTGGGTACATGGGCAGCAGGAGGAAGGGTCCAGCCTGGAAAAGATATTTAGGTTTTGGTTTAATGGAGTTAAAATGCTGCATGTAGAATGTGCTTAAATAATAAAGTTATTGACTTACAGTATTTTCAGGTCAAAAATAATCTTGATCTTTGGATCTTCATAACTTTACCAAATGTTTGATTATTTGAAATGTGGCAAAGACTTGCTGCCTTCTTTCTTGCCCTTTTATAAACCATTCCTCACAGAAGAGTGATTTTTAAAATTAAATTTACCCAGAGCTGGAATCACTTCTATTTTAATGAAAAATAATGGCATCAATTAGACATGCATTTAGAGAAGTTGTACATAAAAGGAAGGGCACGTTGTCTGGGCCATTTTGGAGCGAACATTTACAAGGCCATAGAACATATTTTATGGTCAGAGAACACAACTTTTCAATGCTAAAAATTAATTAATCAGTACTTCTTCTTCTTATTATGTGTTAGCCATCTGAGCTAAAAACTTACACTAATCCTTATTTCTTGGGTGGTGGTTTCTAAATTTACATGGAATGGTCCATTGAACCCTTCCATGGGAACAAACCATCCTATTGATCACCAGGGCCATTGTCCATTTTGGGGGGAGAACTCACCAGATACCTTTAAAAAAATACATATTTTAAAAGGTAGAATAGGAATTATTGTTTACTGGGTAGAGTTTCAGTTTGGGATGATGAAAAAGTTCTGGAGATGGATGGTGGTCATGGGTGCACAGCAGTGTGAATGTACTTCATGCCAATGAACTGTACACTTAGAAATAGTTAAAATAGTTAATTTTATGTTATGTATAGTTTGCCCAAATAAAAAGACAATAATTCATGTCTTGATAGCAAATTTCATTAGAAAGTGCACAGCTAAGTACTTAAAAATACATTTGGAACTACAATATCAAGAAACCACACACTTACGGGGTATCTGGCTGGCTCGGTCAGTGGAGCATAAGACTTCTGATATCAAGGTTGTAAGTTTGAGCCCCATCTTGGGGGTAGGGATTATTTACAAATAAAATGTTAAGAAAAAAAGGAACTACACACTTATAACAGTACATATTCTTTTCCTTAGTAGCACACTGTACAAAAACAGTTAAGAATGACTGCTATGGATTATTACTTGCAATAAAAACAAACACCACTAAACACACTTCTCAAATAGCACTGATTAGGCAACTTTAAGTGACATTAACGTGACATACAAAACACTTAGAAACAACTTACGTTATTTAACAATTTTCAGTGAAAGTAGTATTTTTCTGTATAGAGGCTTATGTGATGCTCACACATTTTTAATAAGGAAACTGAAGATCAGAACATATAATTTGTCCAACTTAGTGTTGAACAGGTTCAACCTCAGGTTCTTTTTGTTTTGTTTTACTTGAAACCCAGTTCTTTGGCCATATGTCACCTGAAATATAGACATGCCTAAAATATAGACATGGATGTCATACCATAAACATCACTGTTTCTGATTTCCTTGTTCTAATGGTTTTCAGTTGCAATTACAATAAAATCTGATATCATTTCTGTATTTTCCTAGGAACTGGGGGAATGGGCCCTCAATCACCTCTCCAGGCTCATTCCAGGCTCCTCTCTATACTTTGGATTCCCCAGCACCAAAGACACCACTCATTTCTAATACCTTATTACCACAGATCCTTTGTACATTCATTCCCTGTGTCTCAAACAGTTTTCCAGGACATTTCTCACATTACTGACTCCTCATCCCTCAGACGAGCCTTTCCTGACCACTCTGTTGATGTTGTTTTTTTAATCTATCCTACTATTTTCTCTCCCAGATTTCTGTTCATAACCTTTATACATGTTTTCCCCCAAAATGTGTGAATTATTTATTGTCCCTCCTTTCCCCACTAGTCTGTCAGTTCCATGAAAGCGGGCCTTTTTCTGTTTCCCACTAAGCTTTGTCGCTCAGCATTTGTTTGCATTTCAATGAATGTTTGTTGACTGAATGAATGAATACAATGGAAGAAATGGAGATAGGAAATACAGCGGTAAACTTGGTTAATAAAAGGAATTAATGCCTAATCTGCACAATTTAGAAAGTTGATTTGAAACCAAAGGGATTTTTAGGGTCCTACTTCTGCCTTCATTTGACGACCATGGAGTACTCATTGAGTACTTACTTTCAGGCACTACACTAGGCCTGACATGTATTATACCATTTAACCCTCAGAGCAACCCTGTGGCGGTAATCAAACTTCATTACTCTCATTTCTTAGAGGCAATTTGCCAACACCCACTAATGGTGGAGCCATAGCCAGGTTTAAGTAGGCCATATCCCATTAATCCAATGTAATCGACACCCCTTCAGTCAACAATAGATGTTTTATCAACGTACTTTTCAGAGAACCCCCTAGAATTCCCCATTTTACCTGACTTTCAGTATCTTGGGACCGAAACCTACTAGGTGGTTGCTAAACCCTCGGGGGTTTTCCTGGGGGAATCTGAGAGCCCTTGTTGTAGGGGCAGCCGCTCAGACAATCGTGCCTAGCTCTGGCTAGGCAATGTCAGGACTCCAGGGGCCGCTGGGGAGGAAGGAGGAAACAGGTCGGTTAGCCCAAGACAGATCCCGACGCTCCTGGTGGTGAAAGGGGAAGGGAAGCTGTGTCTCACCCACGCCCGCCTCGGGCTCGGGATCTCCCGACCGCAGGGGGAACTAGCGCGCATTTCCCCAACTACTGCTTGCGTCACGGGTGAGCGCGGCTCAGCCCCGCCCACCTTCTCCGCCCTTTGAAAATCAGGCGCTAGGACCCCACGACCATCAAGCCGGCGCTGCTCCGCCCCCTCGGGCTGGGCCTGGTTCCCGATTGGCCCTTGTGGCCCGCGATCCCCGCCCCTGCCCCTCCGTCACTGCCAAGATGGCACCGGTCGCAGCGGCGGCGGCCGCGGCGGCTGGAGCCAGAGAAGGAGGCGGAGGCAGCAGCGGCTGCGAGGGGAGGGGGAGTCCCGTCTGACTGAGACGGCAGGCCTGGGCGGGCGGGGGTGCCGCGCAGGGCGGAGCGCCGGGCTGGGGATGAGCTAAGCGGGTTCAGAGCGCCGCGGCATCCAGCCCCTCGTGTCCCGCCGCCGTCGGGAGGGGACAGTGCACCACTCTCCAAGCTCGACCCGTTGCTCGCGCTGGAGCCAGCGGTGAGGTGAGTGCGGGGGTAGCGGCGCGGACAGCAGCTGCATGTGGAGCTGTCACGGCCCGGAGCGGTGACAGCGGTGGTCTCGAGAGCGGGGTCGCCCGGGCTCGGAGAGGTGGCACGGATGGCCGCGACCTCCGCCCGGGGGCGTTTCAGAGCCGGGCCGTCCTCCGCGGGCTAGGTCCGCTCTGGGATGGCACGGCGGTGCTGAGAGTAGCGCCCGCACCTCTGTGTCGGACGCATGGGGGGCTCTGGTGTTTTCATTCCAGATTTTCTATTCCGGGCTGGCTTGGGGCTCCGGTTGTTGGGAGGTGGGAGTGGGGTGGGGGCGGGGGCGGTGAGAGGGGAGGTCCTGGAGCTCGGATTTTTGACAAGCCCGTTACGTAAGACGAAGGTGGCCTTCCGGAATCCCACCTGCTCGATATTTTAAACGGGCAGCAGCGGGAGCCTGGCGGGGCCCCAGAGGCCCGATTTTCTCCTAGGGGTCTGCTTAGGTAACCCCGGCCAGCGTGGGCCGGGCTAGCGTTCAAGTTGGTCACTAGCTTTTTTTTTTTTTTTTTCGTTTTTTTTTGGGGGGGGGGAGGGGGTAAACGTTCCTCGTCGCCACCATTCCCTTTGAAGTTTATCGCTTTCGGGAGGGTGGGGGGAGCTTGTGATCTAAAACTGGGTCGCAGCGACAGTTTTTCATTATCGTGCTTTTAAATGACAGATGTGGTGGAAGATTTTTGTTATTGTTCCAGAGTGCTTTTAATTCAAACGTATGGTTACGCCTGGAGCCTTAGAGAAGGGTTTTTGTCTTACAGGACAGTTATTTGTTGTTTGCAACAGCAGGACAGGCATCAGTCAACAGGCATGTATTTATTTGAGGAGAAAACGCGTGTCAGCCAGCTAGAGACTCGTGAGGACAGAAATTGTATTGCTCCCTGAATATGTTATTCTTTAAAATGCATTATACGTTAATGAAAATAATAGCCCAAGTGTAAAAGAAACAATTTTACAAGATTGTAAGCTGTTGTTTGTTGTATATAGTCACTATTTTCTGCTTGCTCTAGCCTACCTCTTCTCGTCTTGGGGGAAGGAGGCAGAGACACCTGTAAACAGCGTAGCCCAGGTTACACTAATCTATTGTAGTACACTTGAGATTATTGTAAAAAGTAGTCTCTGGGGGACCCAAGGTTAGGTAATAAGTGAGGACTCTTGGGCAAGTTACTCAGTTTATGTTTAGAGCAGATAGTTCTGGGATTCAGCTTTTGAAAACTTAAGTATACAGAATTTCTAAGCTATTTGAACCCTGGTTGAACTTATAATGAAACAAAAGATTGTATGTGGCTTCTTTTATGGGAACTTTGTTTTGTTTTGGCCAGAATTAGACATTTTGGGCAACGGTTACTTCATTTTCACAATTTCCCTTTGAATTGCACCTCTTAATAGGAGTCCACAATAGCATATATCCTCCTTCTCCTCATCATTATATATACTATATGTTACATAATTTTCTTTTTCTGAATGAATAAACATAGACTTACTTCATTGTGGAATTTTTAAAGAATGTACTTTTTAGGAAAATTAATTGATCTTGACACCAGCCCAATTGAACTAAATATGAGTAAATTTTGGCCTGAGTTTTAAATTTATGTACACAAATTTGCACTTTTGAAAATTGGTGAAGCGATATAAATTTTTTGTTTGTGCAAGAGAGCCAGGAAGCTGATGCTGATTTGTTCTGAACTTTTCCACATGAATTACCGCTGGCTTAAATAGTTATTGATTCTTAAGCTCCTGGAACTGTTGGCCTATTTATGGTAACTTGAAGAATATTTGGAATAATTGGGAAGCTATAAGAGGGAATAGAGTATATGACATTTATTAACTTGTTCAAAAATAATAAAAATCATGGCAGAATTGTAAAAGAAAACTTTTCTTTGTCGTTGAGTGATATTATTTACACTATCTTTTTGTTTGCAGATTTTTTCTAAGCCATCCACTTACCATGGAAACCTGGATTTAAGAACTGATACAGATAGAGATGTATATTACAAATCTTATATTATTCCTATTTAAGTTGATGGCTCATTATTCCAAGTGGAAAACAACAGGGGCTGTAGCAAGAAAATTGACTTGTTATTTTCATCCTCTCTGATGTCAGAGACTTATCTTGGGACTTTCCTCTTGCTTACTAGATGTGAAAGATGAAATGACTTAAGAAAAGTTGATAAAAACTTCTTACTTGTTTAATACCCTAGATTATTGATCATTGCTCAGTAGAATTTGTGACTTGGGGGAAGTGAAGCACTCCACATTTTATTATCGTACATCATAGCTATCACTTTGAATTCTAAAACAGTGGTGTAGAACTTTACACTAAACAGGATTAATTTACATAGTTTATTACTATAATGGTGAAAAATTTACAGTAGTCAAAATACCATATAATAGAGGAATAGTGAAACTAACGATAATCCATGCAGTTATTAAAAGTCACGTTTTTGGAAATATTTACTGGCATGAGAAAGTACAATATAATGTTGAGAAAAAAATCAGAACATAAAGAATATGCTTTGTTATTATTTATAACATATCACATACAAATGGCAAAATCATTGGCAGGAAATAAATATTTTAAGAAAATATTAAAAGAGGTCTGGATGATGGGATTGTAGGTGATTTTTATTTTAGTGTTTATACTTTTTTCTGTCTTCTGAATAGTATTACTCTGGTAATCACAAAGGTGACATTAAAATATTTTCAAGGGTCATAGGAGAAAATCCTAAAAATCCCACAAAGCCACTGCTCCAATAGACTATCTTATGATTCATTATTAGAAAGATAACTCAAAACATGGTGCTTACGCAGTACACGGTAATGGAAGGAGCTAATAATTTAGGTGAAGGCACATGGTTACCAGCACCAACTTGGTAGTGGTTTTACAGATGTAGTTGCTTATATTAATGCACATTGTTACTGTCCAACCTCTTTTCTGTGTGGATCTTACACCCAAACTACTTTATATTGACAGTGCCACCTATTGATGGACTGCTTGACTCCATCGTTTCCTCTGTACCTCATCAGTGAGTAGGCAGCGGGTTTTGAATGTTTATGAGGTGCCAGGTATTTTGCTAGTCACTGAGGATACACAGGTGAATGAAGCATGATTTCTGTCCTCAAACTCTGGTTGAGAACCCCTTCTTTTCTTCTTGGGCCGTCAGTGCGTACTGTGTACTCTGCTTTCCCAGTATTTTTTTCCTGGTGGTCATACCCTCTTTTAACTTTCTTTATGGGAAAATATATTTTGAGTTCCAAACAACCAATTTAGGAATAAATTTTTGGAGCATTATTTGTGTGCTGGGGAATTTTACATTCAGAAGGGCCACATGTATGTTCATCTGTGGCTATTACTGTTAATTTTAAAGTGTATGACAATTTCTCAGTACCTCCTTGCTTCCTTCTTTTAAAAAGCATAAACAAGTAAAGACCAACAGAGAGAAGAGACCAACTATCAAGGGAAAAGGGGGGGGGGCGCCTGGGTGGCTCAGTCAGTTAAGTGGCCAACTTCAGATCAGGTCATGATCTCACAGTTTGTGGGTTCAAGCCCTGCATCGGGCTCACAGCTCAGAGCCTGGAGCCTGCTTCAGATTCTGTGTCTTCCTCTCCTATGTCCCTCCCCTGCTCATGCTCTATCTCTCTCAAAAAAATAAAATAAACATAAAAAAAATTAAAAAGGTGGAGAGATATCAGGGGAGTTTTCCTACTGGTGTTATACTTTATTTTCACTGAGAATAGTCAGTCATCAAAATGTATAGTATGATATACTGTTTCTGGTATGCTTTTAGTATCTCTTTGGATCCTTATAAAAATGGATTTTCCATATACATACATACATTAACTCACAGTTTAGCTTTTTTCCTTTCCAAATAAAAGCTGAAATAGGAAGATTGGAAATTTCTTAAATTTCTTTTTATTTTTCCTGTAATATTTTGTAGATGAGACATTATTATTTTTGAAAAGCTTTAAAAATGTAGAAAATTACCCAAAAGAGTGGTAAGCACACATATACTCACCATAAAAAGTGTTAACATTTTTTCATTTTTGCTTCAGATATATAGACGTAGGTATAGACCTATATGTGTATATGTATATTTAAGTTTATATATATGAGTATAAATATATATACATATACTCATATATATGAGTATAAATATATATACATATATATATACTCATATATATGAGTATATATACATAAATATATATATAAGTATATTTAATTATATATACATAAATGTATATATAAGTATATATATTTATGTGTGTGTGTGTGTGTATATATATATATATATATATATATATTTAAGTTTATTTATTTTGAGAGAGAGAGATTGAGAATGTGAGTAAGCAGGGGAGGGGCAGAAAGGGAGAGAGAGCATCCCAAGCAGGAGCCTCACTGACAGTGCGGAGCCCAACGTGGGGCTCAAACTCATGAACCATGAGATCATGATCTGAACTGAAATCAAGAGTTGGACACTTAACCCACTGAGCCAACCAGGCGCCCCCAGATATAATTTTAATATAAAAGATTTATGTATATCACAGTTATCACACTGAAGACTAACAGAGCAGGTAGAACTTTATACTGTACTCAAACACTGCTGATCAAGTTAAGGCCCTTTTGTTCTCCCCAGTTTCATCCTTCCTGCCTCTCTCTTCATAATCCCTCCCAGAGGCAATTGTTATAATAAATTTGATGTGTATCCTTCCATTTTACCTTTTCATAAACTTCATATGTGAACAGTACCTGGCATTGTTTTCAGTGCTTTTGAAGAGCTGTGGGCATTGGAGCCATACTCCCTTGATTTAAATCTTGACAGCTATTTAATAGTTTTGTGACCTTAGGCAAATTTTAAAATCTTTGCATGCCTCCAATGTCCTCATCTATCAAATAGGGATAATGGATCTACCTATCTCACAAGGTTGTTTTAGAAAGCAAGTGAGTCTGTTTATATAAGATGCTTAAAACTGTGCCTGGCGCTTATTATTATTTTTTTTAATGTAACTTAAGCAGCTGTTAATGTGATTTTATTGTGGTATACATATTTTGAAACTTGCTTTTTTAATTTTTACCCCCCTCCCCCATCCTTGTCAGCCCTCTAGGTCTAGCTCACTTATGTTGACTGGTGTAGTGTTCCGTTAAATAAATATACTGCAATTTATCATTTGCTAAATCTAATTTAATATTTAGATTGTTTTTTTATTTTTTATGTATTATAACAGTGCCTCATGAACATCCTTCTATCTTCTGAAGCACATACCAGTTTCTCCACGTCATATACCTAATTGTCAAATTGCTGGGTCTTAGGATAGAAGCCTCTTTCCCTGGATAGGATATTTATGGGATATTGACGAATAATTTCTGTTCCTTCATATCCTTACCAACATTTAATGTTGTCATACTTTTGATTTTTTCCCATCTAATTCATGTGAAATCGCATTTCATTTTCTGTTTTTATTTTCTTTCATCTTTCTTATGCATGAGCATTTTTAGTTACCTCTTAAGTGATTTGCCTATACCTGTCCTTTACACATTTTCTATTGGGTTGTATTTTTTTCCTTTTTTTTAATGATTTGTGGGTGGTTTTTTGGTTTGTTTGTTTTTAAATATATTAAGATAGTTACAAATGTTAGTGAAGTTTGTTTGTTGGTAAAGTTTGTTTTTATGTTTTTTGAAGTTTCTAGATTTTTTGAACAGTGACCATTAAGGACCCAGGTTTTTGTAAATTTTATAGTGTAGTATATTATTAGTGAATTTTCCAATGTATTTTCTTACAGTATGTAGCTACATTTTTCTCCTTCTGAAAGTATGGGAAATGTTTCAGCAATGTACTGTGAATATATTTTGCCTAAAACTATTTAAACTTTTAGGACCTCAAAAACCAGGTAGAATCTTTACTAATATTAGTATGACAATTTTTTTTTCTTTAATCCAAAATATGAGTCCTGCTTAGAGGAGAGTTTTCTGCTCCTAAAGTGCATACCAACTAAAAATGTACACAAATTAAATGACTGTAGTTACATGTCCAATATTAGAAACTATTCATCAATATTGAGATTGTTTTGCACAGTATTAACTTTATTTCTCTTGCTGTCCAACCTACTATACATGACTTACAGGACTAAAATCAGTCTGGTTAAGAGAATAGCTTCCCTATTATTACTGTTATTTTAAATAAACCTAATTTTAGAGTAGTTTTATATTTACAGAAAAGTTTCAGGGAGTTACCACTTACCCTGCACCCAGTTTCCCCTGTTGTTAATATCTGACATTTCTGTGTTACATTTGTTACAACCAAGCAACCAACATTGGGACATTACTATTAACTGAAGTCCATATGTTACTCCAATTCATTAGTTTTTACCTAATGTCTCTTCTGGGTTCCAGAATACCACAGTACATTTATTTGTGCCATTTCCTTTGGCTCCTGTGGGCCGTAACAGCTTCTCAAATTTTCCATGTTTTTGATGACCTTGACAGGTTTGAGGAGTTTGGGTCAGATATTTTGTAGAGAGTACCCCAGTTTGGGTTTGTCTGATATTTTTCTCAGTGTTAGCCTGAGGTATAGGTTTGGGGGAGGATGACCACAGAGGTAAAAATGCCATTCTAATTACATCATCTGAAGGGTACATACTATCACTATGACTTAGCAGTGTTATTTTAATTTTTTTATTTTTAAAAAATGTTTATTTATTTTGAGATACAGAACGTGCTCACACGAGTTGGGGGGAGGGTGCAGAGAGAGAGAGAGAGAGAGAGAAAGAATCCCAAGCAGGCTCCGCTTGATGCCAGGGCTCATTTTCACAACCTAGAGGTCAGGACCTAAGCCTGTATCAGGAGTCTTGGATGCTCAACCGCCTGAGCCACCCTGGTGCCCCTGCGCTGATATTTTTAGCCTCAATTACCTGGTTGAGGCAGTGTTGCCAAGTGTCTCTACTGTAAACTTTTCCCATACTCTACTTTTTGGAAGCAAGTCATTTGTGGAAACCATACTCAGTGTGTGGAGAATTGGGTTCCAACTCCTTGAAGGGGAAATATCTGCAAAATTATTTGGAATTCTTTGTAAGGGAGGTTTTTCTCTTTTCCCCCATTATTTTTTATTCAATCCATATGTAGTGCTGGATATTCATTTTATAACTTTGGGTTATGATCCTCTACCATTTTATGTTATTGCTTAAGTTGTTCTGCCTCTTTCAGGTTAGTTCCTGTGACCAGTAAGACATATTGGTATTATTATTATTATTATTATTATTATTATTATTATTATTGGCACTTCTTTACTTTCTGGCACTAGGAACAATATGCCCCAAACTCATCTTGTGTATTCCCTGCCTCAGTCCCCCAGTCAGCTATTTCTCCAAGGATCCCTGGTTACTTCTACTAGAGAATGATATTAGAAACCAAGATCTGGTTTCTGGGTGTGCTCATTGCTGCAGGGATATCATCGCTTTTAGGCTTTCTCAGTGCACAGACCTAGGAAGTATATGTATGCATATTAATGCACATATACAAACATACAACTCTTTTTTTTTTTTTTTAATCTATCTGAAGCTAAACATGAATTTATACTGTTACCTTTGACTCTACTTCACTGCCTTCTGGTTCATCCTACCTGTACACTCTTGCTTAGCTATAACCTCTGTCTCCAAAAGTAAGAAACCGGACTCTCACCGTTTGCCATCTATTTACTTATTTGGCCAGTCCTGTCATACATGTACAATAGAAACAACTGTACCAACTAGAGCAGATTTTTTAGAGTTTTTATTTATTTTGAGAGAGGGAGAGAGCATGTGTGTGTCTGAGTATGGGAGGGCAGAGAGAGAGGGAGAAGAGAGGTGTCCCGCCCCCCCCCCCCCAAGTAGAGCAGTTATATGTACAGTTCTTTTGTCTCTACTCTTAGAGTTTCTAGTGAAAACACTGTTTTTCACAGTTACTGAGGTCAGAACTTTGCAGAACCTTTTTTCCCCCATCTTCCATATTTTAATTTTACTTTTTATAAATTAGTCTAAATTACACAGTAATTACATCTTATCAAAAATTTACCAAAGCTCAGGGGCATCTGGGTGGCTCAGTCAGTTAAATGTCCCACTTCGGTTCAGGTCATGATCTCACAGTTTGTGCTTAACTGGCTGAGCCACCCAGGCACTCCTGTCTTACAGTTTGTGAATTCAAGTCCACATAGGGCTCTCTGCTGTCAGAGAAGAGCCCACTTTGGATCCTCTGTCCCCCTTTCTCCCTGCCCCTGCCCCACTCGTGTTCTCACTCAAAAATAAACATTTTTAAAAATTTATCAAAATTTAAAAAGTCAACAAAACTTCCCTTGCTTAATTATAGACCCTTAGTTTTGTATGGCTTCCCTCCCCTGCTACTTTTGGGGCCAAAAAAAAAAAAATCTCTGAAAGTAATGTTTCTTGAGGTTTAGTCAGAACGGTACTCCTTCATTTGGTTATTAGTTGACATCTTTATGATTTGGACTGAGAGTTTTCATAGCTTCAAATATTTTTAATAGCACATGTTGAGATGTGCCATTAAGTGAAGTAAAGTTTTGGAGATGATTGCAAGCAAACAATTATATAATTGAGTGCTCAGAATGTACCTGTATTCTTACAGTAATTTTATGCGGATTAACTCATTTAATTCCCTCAAGAAGTCTATGAGGTAAGTACTTTATTATTTTGCCTCTTTTAAAGATGAGGAAGACACCGAGAGATTAAGCAGTTTGTCCAATGTCACATGGCTAGTTGGTGGCGGAGCCAGAATGCGAGTGCAGCCAGGCTGACCGCGGAGCCTGCATTATCCATCACTTTGCTGTATTACCTCCAATTAAACAAGAGAGGTGGAAAGAAGGATAAGAGTTATGAAGGAAGTCAACCAGGATGAGAGGAGAGAATGACCGAGAGAGGGTACTTCCTCCGGAAGTCCTTTCTCAGGAGATGATATTGACAGATGAGAGAGTCAGTTATGTGACGAGCTGAGGAAAGAGGGATCCTTGTGGGACAGCATCAGGTGCAAAGCCTTGCAGTACACAGGAGTTTGGGATGAGAATAGAAAGGCGCTCAGGGTGGCTAAGTGTAGTGAGCAAATGCAAAAAATAATAATAATAAACCTGTAGTGCTTATTATATGTGACGCTCGATGCAGTAAGTCATTTAGGAATCCAAATAACCCATTGTCTCAATTTTATAGATGAGGAAATTGACAGAGTACTCTGCGTTGGCTGAAATTACCTCTTCTTCTCCCACTTTTTGTTTATCCACTGCGGTCTACTTTCTACTTCTTCATATTATTATGAAGTATTAATTTCTACTTCTACTTCTTCATATTATTAAACTTGCTCTTGCTGAAGTAAAGAATAATACTTTGGGCCCTTTTCTCATGAAACTCCACCCCTTGGCTTCCACCATGCTGCCCTCTTCTGCTTATCTTGCTTATCCCATAAGAAGCGGTGTTCTTGGGGTTGGCTCATTGCGCTTCTCAGCCTTCACATTTTCCTTGGTAGGTCACAGTTACCTCTGTGGATTCAGTTACCATATATCTACCAATTACTTGCCAAGCTGTTTTCCCAGCATTAGCATCTTTCCAAAGCATCAGATATCTTATCTAACTCCTTACTTATCTTCACCTCAAACTCCACTTGTCCAAACTGAATTTACCTGCCTAAAATTTTGCTTTGATCTATTGTCTTCCAAAGACATCATAATCTGCTGTTGACTTCATCATCCAAGGAACTTAGGAGTCATTCAGGATTCCTCCCCCTCTTTCTCTCTCATTCCCATCCATTCATTTTCTGAATTCTATTGGCTTTATCTCCTAAATATATTTCTGAATCAGTCCCTTCCCTAGCATCCCTGTTTTAACCTCTGCCTTATTAGGATCTACTTCCTTACTTTTGCACTGGTTTTCCTGTCTTCAGTTTCATCTCCCTGAGATTCAACTTATCAGAATTGCCAGATGGGTGTGTCTAACATGCAGTTTGAAGGTTCATCATTGACTCCCATTGTCAGCTGGATAAAGTTGCACTCCTTACCATGTCATTAAGACTGACCATGGTTTGGCCTCTGACTGGTTCTCTAATCTTAACCTTTATAATTTCTGCTTTTCATTTTCCACTCTAGCCATACAGAACTACTTGTTGAAGATTCCTTGAATGTACAGCTATTTCTCGATTGTTGACCATGGCTTACATAGTCTTTCTGCTTGGAATGACTTCATTTTCTCCTTCCCTTTTCCTTTTGCGTATCTAACTCTTTTGCATCTTTTAAGACTCAGCCTAAGCATTCCTTCCTCCAGAAAGTCTTCTCAGACCCATACTCTTGACTGGATTATCAAGTCCCTCGTGAAATAATCTATTACTAACTGTGTTATATCTCAGGCACCTAGAAACAGTGCCTGGCACAGGGAAGGAAGTTACTCCATAAGAGTTTTTTTTTTTTTTTAAGTTTATTTATTTTTGAGACAGAGAGAGACAGAACATGAACGGGGGAGGGTCAGAGAGAGAGGGAGACACAGAATCGGAAGCAGGCTCCAGGCTCTGAGCCATCAGCCCAGAGCCCGACGCGGGGCTCGAACTCACGGACCACGAGATTGTGACCTGAGCCGAAGTCGGACGGTTAACCGACTGAGCCACCCAGGCGCCCTCAAAAGCGTCCCTCCATAAGAGTTTTTTGAGAGACGCCCAGGCGTCCCTCCATAAGAGTTTTTTGAGAGAATGATTGTAGTATTGGAGAGGTAATATAAAGTAGTTGGTTGTGAACCCAGAATGTCAGGGATTGAAACCTGACCTTGCTCTTTGATTATCTGTGTTATCTCTCTGTACCTCCATTTCTTCCCTGGTAAAATGGGAATAGTGAATTCTTCCTAAGATTATTGTGAAACTTAAATCTGTTAATTCAAGTAAGCACTCAGAACAGTGTCTGGCACTCAGTAAATATTCAGTAGATACTCTTTATAGCTCCTGTTGCTATATTTAAAAAAATTTTTTTAACGTTTATTTATATTTGAGAGACAGAGAGAGAGAGAGTGTGCGCACGCACACTTAAGCAGGGAGGGGGCAGAGAGAGAGGGAGACACAGAATCCGAAGCAGGCTTCAGGCTCTGAGCTGTCAGCACAGAGCCCTATGCAGGGCTCAAACTCCCAAGCTGTGAGATCATGATCTGAGCCGAAGTTGAACACTTAACTGACTGAGCCACCCAGGAGCCCCAGGATGTTTAACTTATATATCTGTGTCTCCTCACCAACCTGGAATTAGCAAATGAATGAACAAAGCAACTAATTGTGGGTTTTTAAATGAAAGATACATTACTAGCTTTTGAGACTGTCATGGCAAGTTGACCATTAGTCTTTATGGTAGCTCCAACATTTGGTGTTTTATTACAAATTTGAAGTCGGCATTAATGAGGATTAGTATTTCTTAATTTTACTTAATTATTTAAATTTCACCACACTTAAAAACAAATTTTGAGTATACTTAACACACAACTTTACATTAGTTTTGAGTGTACAACAGTGATTTGACTTCTATATTATGCTCTGCTCACCTTAAGTGTAGCTACATGTGTCACCAAACAACACTATTACAATAGCATTGATTTTATTCACTGTGCTGTGCCTTTTATTCCCGTGACTTATTCATTCCATAATTGGAAGCCTGTATCTCCTTCTCCCCTTCACACATTTTGCCCATCCCCCACTCTCATGCCTCTGGCAAACACAAGTTTGTTCTCTGTATTTATAGGTCTGATTCTGCTTTTTTTAAATTTATTTACTTATGTATTTATGTTTTCTTAGATTCCACTTATGAGTGAAATCATATGGTATTTGTTTTTCTCAGTCTGACTTACATCACTTAGCAAAATATCCTCTAGGTTTATCCATGTTTGTCACAAATGGCAAAATCTCATCCTTTTTTATGGCTACATAATGTTTATACACACACACACACACACACACACACACACACACACACATCTTTCTTATCAATTCTTCTATAGATGGATACTTAAGTTTAGCACACTTTTCTTATTAATCACACTGTTTAAACTCTAGCAATGCCCTTTATTTACTCTTAGTATTCATATAGCCTGTACTATAGCATTTAACCAGCCTTTCCTGTTACGGATTAAGGTGTGTAAGATTGGGCTTTTTATTAATTTTGGAGACGAACTGAAGCATGTTGTGGACAAAGATTGAACAAGGGGGCACAATTGGGTAATTGGAAAACTTCTCAGCTATGGGGTCAAACCTGCACAGTATCCCTTCGGTATTTGGTTTAAAATAAATTCATGGAATATGAAGTACTCATAATCAAATGTAATTTCAACAAAAATTCTAGAAGCAATAAAAATCATTAAAAACTATTGACACCTCTGCTGCTTTCTATTATTGTAAAGAATTGAGACTTGAGACTTGTTTGCTTTAAATCTTTTTTATGGCAATCACTGTTAAATTTTTCAGAACTTTTCCTTTTACCCTAAGTTTGTCTCTCATTTTTTTTTCCGAATGCCACAAC
The DNA here is from genome assembly GCF_024362965.1 of Panthera pardus. Classification (NCBI taxonomy): domain Eukaryota; kingdom Metazoa; phylum Chordata; class Mammalia; order Carnivora; family Felidae; genus Panthera; species Panthera pardus. The sequence goes on from NW_026526810.1 coordinate 32,084,856, forward strand.
TGTCTATATAATCTTGGTGAATTTGATAGAAGTACTGTTTGTTTTGTTTGTTCTTATCTCCAAACTTGCCGTTACATTTGTAGATTTTCCCAGTCTTGCTCAATTTTGATTATGTGAAACTAGTCAGTTTTTCTTTAAAAAGTTATGTTTTGAACTTAAGAATAGTACAAGGTACTGCTATTCATTGTTCTCCACTATCCATTTGAAAATTATTACTGAAGAAACTAGTTGTGTGTTGTTTTTTTTTAAAGTCTGATTTGCCAAAGAAAACTTTTTACTAATGAGCTAATATCAAAGAAACATGAAAAACCTAGTATAACAGTCTTGTTTAAAAAGCCAATGCCAAAAAAATAAATAAATAAATAAAATAAATAAATAAAAAGCCAATGCCATAATGGCAGTACTGTTGTGAAATGATTCCTTTTTTTTTTTTTTTTTTAAAGGTTACTGTCATCTACCACTAAGTATTTTAGTTGAGGACTCTGAAGTAGTATGTTTTTTCAGAGAAATAGGTTTAGATGGATGGGGAAAACTACATAATGATATTTAGGCTTTATTACATAGGACTGGCTATGAGAAGATATAACTCATCTACTCTGTGGTCAAAATTGTAGTAAGCAGTATTATTTTTCTTTAAAAAAATTTTTGTTCTAATAGTCTCTAAAATATTCCCTGTCCCTTAATCTTTGGTTTTTTTTTTCCTGTACTTTGAAATAGAATTTTATTCATACTGACTCACAACTGTGCTAAAATTGGATGTATAGGCTGCTGTTAGAACCTGTTATGGTTGGTGAATAGTTTTCATTTTCTTATGCTGAAGAATGCCTGAAGATACCAATGTAACAGCCATTTTTTAACAAGCCTTTCTCTTCCCTCCTATGATTAACTGACATTTTTATATTTCTAGTTGACCTATTCTTTTTTGAGGTTTTTAAAATCAAATTTGTTTGTAACAGAAATAAAATTCAAACCACTGTACTTAAGAAAAAAAAAAAAAAGAGGAATTAATGTTAATAGCAAGGATCCTGGGGATGTCACAGTGCCTTGAAGATGAAAGTACAGACAGGCTTCGTGAAGGGGAGGGCAACTGGGAGCCAGAAACTCCTTGGTAACTTAGGTAGCCATTTTCTCACCACCCTGGGGCAGCATGATCTCTCTGCCTCTCTCTACTTACCCGGTTCATTTTTCTCTATCTGCATTTTGCTTTTTACTACTGGGCATAGCTGAACAAGTCCTCCAACTCATAAAGTCATACATTCACTCATGGTTCTGTGACCCTATTCTAACCCTCTGGGAGAAAATCCAGTCTGAGGCAAGTGTTTATGTCTAGTCGAGTCAGCTATGGCGGATGAAACCAAGGTTTCATAAAACATATCAGGCCCCATTTTTATGGTTGGGGAGGAGAGCAGGGAATATAACTCTTAGAAGGTAAGTATGTTAGTGTGAAGGTGGTGATTACAAAGGAATACTAAGTAATGTGAAGTGCAATTGGCATTTTTTTGAAATAAAAAAGAGACCACTCACTCATTGGCAATATAACAAAACTATTTCATCCCCAATCCATAGGTGATTATTTTGAAAGCTGTAAAAATCTCTCCCTTTCTCAAATAAAAACCAAGGGAGCTGATTTTTTAGCTTCCGCGTACAGAATTTGAAGTTTGAGTCATGCTTTTTCATGAACACAAATAACCTTATATTAATATCATTATGAATACATCATGTCCGTCTCTCTTCAACAAGAATTTGCTGACTGCCTGTTCTCTGCTAGAGACTGCTGAAACATATTTACAGAGATAGAGATGTAACATTGCCTACTTTCAAAGAATTCCTAATCTAGTTGCAAAGAAGCAGTTACAGTATTCATGTGATAATCATAATAGAGATATGTACAGGGTGCTTTTGAAGCATAAGAGGAGAGAATAACTCTCTTCTGGAGAAAAAGGTTAGGGAAGGCTTCAAAGAGCAGGTCTCAAATACTATGCAGAGGCTGGCCATTTTAACAGGGGCATTCTGGCAGAAAGAAATTAATTTGAGGGGCGCCTGCATGGGTGGCTCAGTCGATTAAGCGTCCATTCTTGATCTCAGCTCTGGCCTTGATCTCAGGGTTGTGAGTTTAAGCCCTGCATTGGGCTCCATGCTGGGCATGAAGCCTACTTAAAAAATAATAATAACTTAACAAAAATTTTTTTTAAAAGAAATAAATTTGTAAAGGTGGTGTGAGGTTTGATATGACTGAAGTGTATTTTTGCACCATTCAATTTGTGAAACTGAAATGACTTATTTTTTCATATCCTTCACATGGTAGTGAATACTGCTTTCTTCAAAGGAGAATTATAGATTTTAGAATATTCAAATCACTTTGTTCTAAAACTTTGATGTCACTTTTGAGAATGACATGTCACGGATCCTTGCTTTCAGCTTGCTTTATCAAATTTTTCTTAGAGTGGTTTGGTTGGTTTGTTATTTTATTTTATGGTGATTTTTTTCCTATTCAAGCATAGATGTCCATACAATGGATGGCTGAAAATGCTAGAGCTTATAAAACCGAGGAAGATCATAGTTTTTATAAAAGTAAACAGTGAAAATAATATGTAAGCCTATAATATATAAATAGTATAAGCCTAATATAATTTTAAAAGGTAAATTTCTAAAAGCGACCTGCGTCAACACTGAAATTGTATAACTTTAGAAGAGTGCGCGCGCACACACACACACACACATACATCAGTTTTTTCTTACCTTTTTTGTACCTACCTTTAAGCAAAACTAGTGTAAGCAGTTGGCAGAATGCCCTGTGCTTCACTACTCTCATCTGTTGATTAATACCTTTACTTCTGTTTTCAATTCCTTTATCCACTCATTCATGATTCCTACACCACCCCCATCACCGAGAAACAACCAAACAACCAAACCCTCCCCCAAAACCCCAGCACTCCCTAGTTGACTGTTCTGAGAAGTGACTGAGGTAGGTGAGAACGATAGAGAAAAGGAAGGTACTTGTGGCCAGCTTTGCGGTGGGGGCAGTAGCGGTGGTGGTGGGTGTGGGTGTGTTTCAGGCATGAGGTTCATTTTCATACAGCAGGCTCAATAACACGACTGTTGTTACCCAGGTCACAAATTATGACTTTCTCATCCCCTTCCACAAGCCCTTTGGTCTGCCTTGTGTCATTTTTGTCCTTCAAATATGCTTTTGCTACTGTGTTGGAAGGAGGTGATGAGCAGGGAGATTATAGGCCTTTTACTTGTTGCTCCTTTTGTTTGTAATGACCTTCCATCTCTCCTCTATTACCCTGGTCATATTTCAAGATTTAGATGACATCCCTTACTTTTCTGACTCCTCAAGCCTAAACGGTGTGTCCTTCTTGTGCTTTCTGTGATTATTCCTGTTATAGACTTACCATTTATTGTAATTGCCTGTTTACTTGCCTTCTCTATCAACTCCTGTAAAGCAGGGCCATATCATTTGTTTTGTGTTCCCAGTGCCTAGTACAGGGCATGGCACATGGAGCGTTACCATTCTTGGTTGTAGACACCAGAAATCAATTCCGGTTAGCTGAAGCAGAAGAAAAGTTATTTATTGAAAGGATATTAATTAGTTTACAGAAATGACTGGAAGCCTGGAGAACCAGTCTCTGGGAACAAATGGGAAAACAACCAACCACCCTCCAGGCTAGGCCATAATCATAGTCATGCCATAGAATTATCCTTTTCCTGTTTAAGACTGCATTGACTCCCCTGCAGGACACGGGATGCCATTGCTTGGACACTGCCACTGTGTGTTGTGTGTTAACTGCCCTAAAAATGAATTTTAAACTGTCTTAGCAGCTATAGGCCTAGATTAAAATTCTGCATGAAAGCATCTAATTGACCAATCTGTGTACCTGGTCCCTAAATAGGGAAGCAACTCTCTGGCCTTTTTGGCTTACATGGTTGATTCTAGGGCCCAACTTCCTTTCAAGACACACACAGTGGCAGATTTCTTTAAGCATTGAAAGGGAGTTCAGATGGTGGACAGTCAAAAATAAAACTGACACGTGTCCTTTTCAGTAAACATTCAATAAATATTTACTAGATGAATGTGAGAGAATCAGAGTCATAATTTCTTATCTTTAAACATTTACATCATCAAGCATTGAAGTGATTATGGTACCACTTCTGTAATTCACAAGAAAATAAATTCCAAACCATAAAATAAGGAAAATATAAGCAAAATCAGCAAAGTGTTTTTTAAAATGATGCTGCATTGTTAAATTATTCAAATAAAATTATTTGAATTAAATTTAAAACATTTTTTGGTTCCCCTTTTTTGTAATACCCAAAGCACATAATTACTTGCTTATCTCATCATCTGACACTGGATAGAGCCTGGATTTGAGCTTGTCAAACTGATTCCAGAGCACTTAACTCCTGTTTTTATAGTCTTTGTATAGTTTTCTTCAGCAATGAATTAAGGCAAACACAACACCAAACTAATATTTAAAAAAAAATTTTTTTTAACGTTTATTCATTTTTGACAGACAGAGAGAGACAGAGCATGAGTGGGGAAGGGGCAGAGAGAGGAGGAGACACAGAATCCGAAGCAAGCTCCAGGCTCCGAGCTGTCAGCACAGAGCCCGACGCGGGGCTTCAACTCACGAACTGTGAGATCATGACCTGAGCCAAAGTCAGACGCTCAACCGACTGAGCCACCCAGGCGCCCCCAAACTAATATTTTAGCTCGGAGGAATATTTGTGCTGGTGGAAAAAAGTTTTTATTTCTAAGCCATCCAATATAAGGTCTTACTTGGGACACATTTTGGCATTATGTACCAAAGTTGAATATAACCATAGACTGTATTCTAGCAGTTTTATTCATAAGTATTTTTTAATGCATACACTTGCACATCAAAGACATATAGAATAATTTATACATGATTTTGTAATTATTTATAATGGCCTAACATTGGAAACAAAGCCAAGTGTCTGTTAACAATAGAATGGATAAGTAAAACTGTGTTATAGTCTCAAAATGAAAAACTATACAGAAATGAAAACGAACAAGCTACTGCTACGCATATGAGTATGAGCATCTCAAACACATACTGTAGAATGAGAAAAGCTAGACCAAAAGAATATATTCTGTGTGAATCCTTCTGTGTTTGGTTTGTATAAAGTTCAGAAACAGACAAGACTCATCTAGCCTTAAAAGTGGGGTAGTGGTTCTTTTTTGGGAAGATTGGAGGAGGACGGAGGGCTTCCTGTTACTGGTAATGTTCCATTTCTTCACCTGGGAGATCTTTATTACACGTGGTACGTTCACTCTGTGAAAATTCATGGAGTTGTGCCCTTTCTATATGTATGTTATATTTGAAGAGCGAAGAACAAAAACCAGACATGGGTATGGACTACTTTGGGAAGCATGGCTCTGTGATCCTCCTAAAGTCATGAAGTTTTATCTGAATATGTCAATGTATTTTAAGGGAGAGAAGATCCTTAACACTACTCAGATTCTCAGAGGGGTCACGACTTTAAAAATGTTAAGACGCTACTTCACCAAAGCCTGAATATTCAGAAAAAGTATTGTTAAACACATAAGCTTGTTTTTACAGTGAGGTAAGCCCTTGCCTCTATAATCAGACTTTGTCTTTACATTCAATCTTCTCACACTTTCTCAAGGCTTTTGCTTTTATACTCATCCTCTTTTTCTCCTTCGTCTTCATTTTGTCTCCCTCTGGACAATTGCTGTTGGCATAACCCCCCTTAATTTCATTCATCTTTTTAAATTTTTTTTTTTTTTAACGTTTATTTATTTTTGAGACAGAGAGAGACAGAGCATGAACGGGGGAGGGGCAGAGAGAGAGGGAGACACAGAATCAGAAGCAGGCTCCAGGCTCTGAGCTGTCAGCCCAGAGCCTGACGCGGGGCTCGAACTTGCGGACCGCGAGATCGTGACCTGAGCCGAAGTCGGACGCTCAACCGACTGAGCCACCCAGGCGCCCCTCGTTCATCTTTTTAAAAACAGATCTGCTGATTCCATGTCTTCTGCCAATTATCACTCTGCTTCCCAACTTCCCTTCACATCAAAATGCCTACGAAAGGTTATGTGTACTTTCTCATCTCCTCTTTTCTCCTCAGCTCATTCCAGTTGGGCTTTCCATCTTACACAGAACTGAAATGAGTCTTCTCAAGGTCACAGTGATTTGAGTTTTGTTAAAACCAGTGGTTAAGTCTCTCTCTTTGAGGGAAGCAGGGTGAGAGCGCCTCAGGTATAGAGACTTCATTTAATCATTATTTCTCATTTCATGGTACGCTTTCATCATTGGCCTGTGCTTACGCGGGGGCCCTGCTTTCATTTTATCTTCTTATATGCTCCACCTTCATACTCGAATTCCCTTTCCCCTGTAGATATCCACTGTAATATATTTAGCATATCATCCTGAATTTAGTTTTGAAAACTACAGTGCTGTTTTGAATATATGTTTTTAATTTATATAAATGATATTTTGGTATATATTCCTTGCTGTTTCCTCTTATCTTCAGTAAATTAAAAAAATTTATTTGTGTGGCTGTGTACATCTATTTAATTGCTCCTAACTTCTACATGGCATTCAAATCATGGTATCTGCCACATTTTAAAATTATTCCTTTACTTATGGGCAACTCAATTTGTTTATTCATTGCTTCAACAAATATTGGCCACACACTATTCTTCAGGCACTGTTCTAGATACGAGTTATAGAGCAGTGACTAAAACCAAAAAATTCCTAAAACCCAAAACTTCCTACCTTCATTGAATTTACAGGCTTGTGGAGTGACAATGAGATAATAAAATGAGTGAGTATATGTACATGTTTGATAGTGAAAAGTAATAAGGTGAGAAAATCAGAACAGGGGAAGAGAATATGAGGTGTTGGATGTGGGAGGTTGAAATTTCAAATAGGGTGGTCATGGAAAGCCTCACTGAGAGGGTGGCCCAGCCTGAGGATGGGCTGGCTGGGCTGGCATCAGGGAAGGCTAGTCCAGACACAGAGAGCAGGTAGAAAAGCTCCTGAGACTGGAACATGCCTGATTTGTTCAAGGATCAGTAAGAACCCTGGCATGTTACCTGCAAGAGGGCTTTCTACGAGTTTCTTTAGTATGCTAAATTTTTTTGTCTTTTACTATTATGTTAGGATTTATTCCCGCCATTTTATTTTGTATTTTCTGTTTACCCTAGTTTCTTTTCCTTTCTTCTTTCTCTGTTACTATTTTCTAAAGAAAAATAAAATTTTTGGTGGCAGTTTAAAAGTTATGTATTCTATTTTTATTCTTCTGGCGGTTACCCTTGGATTCATATTTGTATTCATTCTTGTCTGTCAGTTTTTTAAGGCTTATTGATTATTGGTCATTATTTTAAGTACTTCCTCACCTCCATTTTTTTTTTTTCTCACCTTCTGAAAGACCTGTTATTTCGATGTTGCCTCTAATTTTTCTAGCCTCCACGTTTCGTAAGGGAGGGGTTCAAAACTAATTCTTTAATTTTTTTCTTTTCAATTACATGTTAATTTTTAGAGCAGTTTTAAATTAACAGCAAATTTGAGCAGAAAGTACAAAGTTCCCATATACTCCTTCCCCCAACACAGACACAGCCTCCCCCACAATCAACATCCCACACTAGAGTGGGACTACAATCTCTGAACCTATACTGACATATCATTATCACCCAAAGTCCAAAATTTACGTTAGGCTTCACTCTTTGTGTTGTACATTCTGTGGATTTTGACAAACATATAATGACATATATATGTAGTGACAGATATAGAATAGTTTTACTTCCCTAAAAATCCTCTGTGCTTACCCTATTAACCCCACCTCTCTAACCACTTGGCAAGCCCCGATTTTTTACTATTTCCAAATTTTGCCTTTTCCAGAATGTCCTATAGTTGGAATCATATGGTATGTAGCCTTTTCAGATTGATTTTTTTTTTTCACTTAGTAATATGCATGTAAAGTTCTTCTGTGTCCTTTCAGTGGCTTGATAGCTCATTTCTTTTTAGAAGTAATATTCCATTGTTTGGTTGCACCACAGTTTACCTGTTCACCTACTGACAGATATCTTAGTTCTTCCAAGTTGCCCCCCTCCCTTGTACTCACATAAAGCTGGTGTGAACATGTTTTCAGCTCATATGAGTAAATGCCTAAAAGTGTGATTGTTGGATCATATGGTAAAATTATCCCTAGTTTTGTAAGAAACGGCCAAACTGTCTTCCAAAGTGACTGTATGTACCATCTTGCATTCCCACCAGCAGTGAATGAGAGTTCCTGTTTCCCCACATCTTTGCCATCATTAGGTGTTGTCAGTGTCCTGGATTTTGGCTATTCTAATAGGGGTGCGGTGATATCTCATTGTTATTTTCTTTGAGTTTCTAAGACATATGATGTGGAATGTCTTTTCATATGCTTACTTGTCTTCTGTATATCTTCTTTGGTAAGGTGTCTATTCAGGTCTTTTGCTCATTTTTTAATCAGGTGGTTCGTTTTCTTATTGTTGAGTTTCGGGGATTCTTTATATATTTTGGATAACAGTCCTATATCAGATATATCTTTTGCAAATACTTCTCCCCGTCTGTGGGTTGTCTTCTCATTCTCTTAAGCCTCCATATTTTAAAACTTTTATAATATATTTTTTCCATTTATTACGCCTTCCTAATGCCTCATTTTGATCATCTACTTACTGATTTTATTTTTGACTGTATCCATTTTGTTATTTAACTTGTATATAATAATTTCAGTTATTATATTTTTAACACACAGTATCTATAGTTGGTTCTTCATTATTCATTATTATTTTCCTAATATCCTACTTTAGTTTCCTGAATGTGTTTGTTATGCTTATCTAAGAAATGTGTTTGGTCTGGACCATAAATTCTGTTTCCTCTGGGATAGGTTGTTCTGGTTTTGGCCTTCCCCCCCCCCCCCCCCCCCCTTGTACTCCTGCAGTGTTTATTTTTTCTTTCCTGGAGTTCATACTACCTTCAGAATATCAGCTCCTATGACTGATAATATGTATAGGCAACATTCCATGTTCAAATTGATCCCCTTCCTGGTGAATTTATACAGTATAAGTGTGTGCATGTGTGAGAGAAGTGTGTTTGGGTCTAATGATGGAGCTTTACCAAAGAAATAGTTTAGTTTTGGCTATTAGATATACAGGTAGAGTTATCAAGTAGGCATTTTGGGTCTCAATGGCAAGTCATGGTTGGTGATATAAATTTAAAAGTGGGGAGCAGTCAGTGGGACTAATACATTTTCATGGGAATAAGAAGAAGGGGAAAATCGTGGAGGTTGGTTTGATTGCTGAAAATTTGTTAAGGGATTTTAAAGGATAGAAGATACCCTTTGTCTAGGACTGGTTCTGGCCATCAGGATGTTTAGAAAGAACAATGTGTCATATAGCCTCACTAAGTTGATCTGCTTACCCTTGTCAATTCTGGGTCATTTTTTCCGGCTTCTCTGGAATAGTCTACATGGCATATGTATGCAGTTGACCCTTGAACACCAGTTTGAACTGTGCAGGTCTATTTATTGTAGATTTTTAAAGTACAGCACTGTAAATGTATTTTCCCTTATGATTTTCTTAGGAACATTTTCTTTTCCCTAGCTTATCTTAAGAATACAGTATATAACACATATAACATACAAAATATGTGTTAATTGACTTTATGTTATTGGTAAGGCTTCTGGTCAACAGTAGGCTATTAGTAGTTAAGTTTTGGGGACTCAAAAGTTACATGCAGATTTTCAGCTGCATGGGGCACTGATACCCCTAATCCCTGCATTGTTCAAGGGTCAACTACAGTATCAAGAGATCTAGGATAAGGAGTTTCAGGTCCTGCTCTGCTACTGATGGAGCAGTGCTATTTTGGGCAAGTCCTTTCTATACTTTAATTTCCTCCAACAAAATGATGAGGTTGAATCAAAAGATTTTTAAGGTCCTTTTAAATTCTGAGTCTTTAAAGACATACAGTTGTAAATCCAAGCCAACAGATTGATTTTTTTTTTTTTTTAATATTTTCTTGAGGGGTGTCTGTGTGGCTCAGTTGGTTAAGCGTCCAACCCCAGTTCTGGTCATGATCTTGCGGTTTGTGAGTTCGAGCCCCGTGTTGGGCTCTGTGCTGACAGCTCAGAGCCTGGAGCCTGCTTCAGATTCTGTCTCTCTCTCTCTTAAAAATAAATAAACGTTAAAAAAAATTAAAATATTTTTTTGAGATGATTTCACCAAAATTGAATTAGTTGATAAGAGTATAATTAGTTTTAAGTTCTTGCTGGATTACTTTTCAGAAAAATTATTTTAATTCAGTGCCATCAATAATTTTTAAGTGTGTTTATTTCCCTCTCAGTACTATCAGCACTGGATTTAATGTTTTTTATTCATATTTGTTAATTTACTGGATATGATGTAATACCTCAAAGTTTAATTTCTTTAATTATTTGCAAGGCTAACAGTTCTTCCATGTGTTTTAGTATTTGGGTTTCTTCGTGTATGAATTGTTTGTTATAGTCATTGATCATCTAGTAAGTCCTACAATTTAACAAATCATATTAATCATTATTAATTAGAAGAATAACAGAATTCTCAAAGTTGTTTTCAAGTATTAATTCTCAGAAGTCCTCTTTAGGTGTTATTAACAAATAAATGTATTATTATAGTTTGTGAGGGAAAGTAAAAAAGGATTTTTAAAAAGGCGTTTAAAGTATATTTATTATTATTTTTTTGAAGTATATTTATTTATTGAGAGAGAGAGATTGAGAGAATGAGCAGGGGAAATTGCAGAGAGAAGGGGAACAGCGGGTCCAAAGTGTGCTCCGTGCTGACAGCAGAGAGCCTGATGAACTCAGGGCTCAAAATCATGAACCATGAGATCATGACCTGAGCCGAAGTCGGACACTTAACCAATTGAGCCACCCAGGTACCCTTAAAGTATATTTAAATAGGTGGTAAGATGAAATAAGTCGAAATGCTCAACATTAATCAGATGACAAAACTGTAAATCTTACATGTCTACTTTTTAAGAAAAGTGATTATTTTGGGGACACCTGGGTGGTTCAGTTGGTTAAGCATTCGACTTTCACTCAGGTCATGATCTCACAGTTCAGGAGTTCAAGCCTCACGTAGGGCTCTGTGCACACAGCTCAGAGCCTGGAGCCTGCTTCGAATTCTGTGTGTCTCTCTCTCTTTGCCCCTCCCCCACTAGTGCTCTCTATCTCTGAAAAATAAACATTAAAATTTAAAAGAAAAGTGATATTTTATTCAATTGATTTCAGTTTTATTATATATTTATATAGCTGAATTTTAGATTGCTTGTTTTATATAAATGTATTTTTAATCATGCCAGTGAGTACTGTTTCAAATAGCTTGTGTATGGCTCTGAAAATAGAGAAGGAAAACCAGATACTGTATTGTTTGAGAGAAACTTTTGGGAATATTCCAATGGAGGCAACAGTTCACTTCAGACACTAGCTTAAAAAACACTTATGATAATTTAAAGAGGAAGCAAGAACTTTGAGATGTGGGAGTGGTATGCATATGGGAAATTAAGTAAAAAAAAAGATGGTGCAAGAGACAAAATTTAAAACCAGACTTCCCTTTCACTCTAGACTGGTGTGTACCATATATTTGCATTTCATACACAGTGGTGAATATGAGCAGATTTTCAGTACAGGATTGGGAGTTGGTATTTGTTGTCACCATTAGTTTATATGGAATCTAATTTCACTCTAGGAGTGGTAAATTTCATAATTTCTCTATGTTAAAAGAATGCAAATAACATTACAAATTCTCCAGATAACATTTCCTCATCCCTTTATTTATTTATTTTTTTTAAGATTTTATCTTTTTTTTTTTTTAATTTTTTTTTTTTTAACATTTATTTATTTTTGAGACAGAGAGAGACAGAGCATGAATGGGGAAGGGTCAGAGAGAGGGAGACACAGAATCCAAAACAGGCTCCAGGCTCTGAGCTTTCAGCACAGCCCGACGCAGGGCTCGAACCCACGGATCGTGAGATCATGACCTGAGCCGAAGTCGGCCGCTTAACCGACTGAGCCACCCAGGCGCCCCAAGATTTTATCTTTAAGTAATCTCTACACCCAGTGTAGGGTTTGAAGTCACAACCCTGAGATCAAGAGTCTCATGCTCCGTGGACTGAGCCAGCCAGGCTCCCACTTCATCCCTTTTAACCATTTCCTACTTTTCTCCTTCCCATTTCTGCACTTTTTAACTGTTATTCTTTTTATACCTTTCCCTCCTCATCTTTTTTATTTTCTTGCTGTATCTCATTGTTCACCTTTCTTCCTTTTCTCATGTTTTTGGTCACTGTTCCTTTTCTTACCTGCTGTTTGCCATATATTCGTCAACCAGCTTAACTTCTCCCACTTACCTATTAATTTTTTTTTGTCCATCAAAGCCCATGTTCACTAGTTAACACTTAGATCTCCCCAGGGAATTACTTTCTTCTCTACCATTCTTGAAGCATGATGTAGTAGAACTCCAAATTAAAAGTCATGAGAATTGAGTCATAAATTAATGTATTTAGTCTTGGACAAGTGATTTAACGTTTATGTCTCAATTCAGTTACAGAAAGAAGAATTGCACCTAAATCTCTAAGGACCTTTCCTGGCTATAAAATCCTATGATTCTGTGGTGTCTTAACTTTCCCATTTTTTTCTACTGTGCTGACCTCATTCATTTAATAAATATTTACACACCTATCATGTGTTTATAACTACTTTAATTTATATGAGAGAATCAAAGGAAATAAAAGACAAGGTTCCTGCCTTTGAATTGTTTATAGTCTGTCTGGAGAGACAAGAGGTATCTGTACATTAACACTTAATAATTTCTAGTCTCTTCCTGTTCTCTCCAGACCAGATCCACATTCCCAAGGGAATACCAGCTACTTAGTTCCAACTAATATCTGGGTGAAGGGCAGGGTTGCACCTGAACACAGTAAAAGTCTCCTTTTTATGTTCTTATACACCTAGCAATCCCCGTTGTAGTTGTCCTGTAGCACTGTTTTATATTGTCCACTCAATTCTAGTCTAGAATTTATCCGTAATAGGAAAATTTATCTTAGAACTAAGAAGATTGGTCTTCATTGTATGTTAGTAGAGATCACTCTGTCTTTCTTATATTTTTGTGTGTGTTCATATGTCTGTGCATTTATGTTTGTATAATTATGTTCAAATATAATGTTCCAGATGGCTAAGTAAATGTGACCAACAAGTCTCTTTCACACCGTATATACTTACATGTTTTCTTTGGTTTGTTTCTGCACCTACTTGGTAAGGGGGTATTGCTTTTGGAGACATTATCTTTTCCTTTCATAGACTATATATGTGCTCTCCAGTAAAAAATATACGACTCCACAGGGGTTAAGGATGGTGGTTGAGGGGAGTGGGAGGAAGGTGGGCATACTTATGAAAGGTCAACACTAGGAATCCTCGTGATAGAACTGTTCTGTCTTAACCGTGCATGATAATACATGAAGCTGCGGATGTGATAAAACTACATAGAACCATGTATACGCACATAAACCCACATGAATACAAGTAAAACTGAGTAAATCAAAATAAGATAGGTGAATTCATCAATGCAGTATCCCAGCTGTGATATTGTACTATAGTTTTGTAAGATATTGTCATTGGGAGAAACTGAATGAAAGATATGTCAGATCTTTATTATTTCTTTCAACTGAATGTGAATCTATAATTATCTGAAAATAAAAGGTTTCACTAAAAATAATAGCAATTTATAGGCGTCTGTGCTGAAAGATAATTTAACATATATAGTTGCAGGAAGTACATTGACATATCACGCTGAGTATGAATTCAGTAAAGTTGCAAGATATAAAGTTAATATAACAAATCTATTGTGTTTCCATACACTAATAATGAACTATCATAGAAATTAAGAAAACAGGTGCACCTGGCTGGCTCAGTTGGTTAAGCATCCGACTCTTGATCTCAGCTCAGCTTGTGAGTTTGAGCCCTGCATCTACTCTGCCAGTGCAGAGCCTACTTGGGATTTTCTCTCTCTCCCTCTTGCTGCCCCTCCTGCACACTCTCTCTCTCTCCAAAAAAAAAAAAAAATCTGTAATAAAGGGGAAATACTTTCAAGTATTGACTTCTTTGAAATTTGCTAATGGAAATTACTTGAGTCTATGAATTGTCTTAAATATGTATATTTTATTGTAGGAGTGAGATACTATACATTATGCCCCAGAAATAGGCATTTTTTTTCTTTCTTATACTCCTTGCTCCTGTACACATTTACTCTTTTGTGTCATTATTTATTCTTTTATTTTCTGTCTGTCATTATCTGATTTTTTTGGTTTTTAAGTGTGTTGCTATTCTTGACTGAAAGGTGTTTGTGGAAGAGCTGGTGTTTGAAAATTACTTATTGGGTCTTAAGCATATGCAAATAATATATGCAATAGTTTTCTTTGAAAATTATCATTATTAACAGAACTTTAAGTATCTATGGGCATCTTAGGAGGAAATATTTCAATGGGATTAATTTAACTTCAATTTTTATTCTTTTCAATACAGTCTTTCTCAAATTCTGAGGCTTGCAGAATTCACAAATTGAGATTTGGCATCATTTTCAGAGAAAGACCTTCAGTAATGTGTAAGTAGTTTTTTTTTTTTCCCATTTGATTTGTTTCTATTAGCTGTTTTCTGTGTTGAACACTGTATAGTTAATTTACCAGTCACTTAACAGAATTTGGTCTGGGACCTCATCAAGATAAAAGACTTCAATAATGCAAAGGAAACATTCAACAAAACTAAAAGGCAACTGACAGAATGGGAAAAGATATTTGCAAATGACATATTGGATAAAGGGCTAGTATCCAAAATCTATAAAGAACTCACCGAACTCCACACCCGAAAAACAAATAATCCAGTGAAGAAATGGGCAGAAGACATGAATAGACACTTTTCCAAAGAAGACATCCAGATGGCCAACAGGCACATGAAAAGATGCTCAACGTCACTCCTCATCAGGGAAATACAAATCAAAACCACACTGAGATACCACCTCACACTGGTCAGAGTGGCTAAAATGAACAAATCAGGAGACTATAGATGCTGGAGAGGATGTGGAGAAATGGGAACCCTCTCTCCCTATTGGTGAGAATGCAAACTGGTGCAGCCGCTCTGGAAAACAGCGTGGAGGTTCCTCAAAAAATTAAAAATAGATCTATCGTATGACCCAACAATAGCACTGCTAGGAATTTACCCAAAGGATACAGGAGTGCTGATGCACAGGGGCACTTGTACCCCAATGTTTATAGTAGCACTTTCAACAATAGCCAAATTATGGAAAGAGCCTAAATGTCCATCAACTGACGAATGGATAACGAGGATGTGGTTTATATAAACAATGGAATACTACGTGGCAATGAGAAAGAATGAAATCTGGCCATTTGTGGCAACGTAGATGGAACTGGAGAGTATTATGCTAAGTAAAATAAGTCGGTAGAGAAAGACAGATACCATATGTTTTCACTCATATGTGGATCGTGAGAAACTTAACAGAAGACCATGGGGGAGGTAAAGGGGGGAAAAAAAGTTACAGAGAGGGAAGGAGGCAAACCATAAGAGACTCTTAAATACTGAGAACAAACTGAGGGTTGATGGGGGGGGGGGGTGAGAGGAAAGTGGGCGATGGGCATTCAGGAGGGCACCTGTTGGGGTGAGCACTAGGTGTTGTATGGAAACCAATTTGACAATAAATTATATATTTAAAAGAAACCCAGAATTTGGCATATATTCACCACATAATGATGACGAATAACAAGTGATACAAAATACCTTAGGGGGAGCCTGAGTGGCTCAGTCAGTTAAGCGTCCGACTTCGGCTCAGGTCATGATCTCATTGTTTGTGAGTTCAAGCCCCGCATCAGGCTCTGTGCCAACAGCTCAAAGCCTGGAACCTGCTTCGGATTCTGTGTCTCCCTCTCTCTCTGCCCCTCCCTGCTTATGCTCTGTCTCTCAAAAATAAAAATAAACATTAAAAAAATTAAAAACAAAAACAAAACACCTTATTGTAAGATGTCTTATGATGTGCCCTGGGTCACTATTACTGACCATTATTGGAGGCATCATCCTCAAGTAAAGAATACTGTATTAAAGAACTTGAATTCTTGCCTTGTCTGCCTCTAACTAGCTAGGTATTTAGTTTCTTTGACTCTAAAATGAGGGATTAGTCTAGGATGAGTAATAAGATCCTTTCCCCTTAATAATATCCCCTTAATAAATGTCTATTCCCAGCTTAAGTTTTTTGTTGTTGTTACAGTAAATCTAAGGTTAATGATCGTCCAAAAGGGAGCTCTCAAATTACCTAGTTTTGTTTTGATTTGTGTGTGTGTGTTGGTTTTTGCTTGGGAATAGATATTGAGAGAGAAGGTGGCTCCAAATTAGGAAATAAGTAAGCCCCCCTTGCTCAAGGAATTTACCTTGCATAGTCCATTGACTTGGGTTAAAATGCTTATTTCTTTTTTATTTTATGAAAGGTTTTTTTTTTTGTTTTTTTTTTTTTTAATGTTTATTTCTGATAAGAGAGCATGAGCGGGGAAGGGGCAAAGAGAGAGGGAGATTGAGGATCCGAAGCAGTCTTTGCACTGATAGCAGCGAGCCCGATGCGGAGCTCGAACTCACAAATGCGGTGTGATCTCACAAACCATGAGATCATGACCTGGGTCAAAGTTAGACACTCAACTGGCTAGGCCACCCAGGTGCCCCTAAAAAGCTTATTTTTAAAAATTCATGTTTGGGATGCCTGGGTGGCTCAGTTGCACTCAGATGACTCTTGATTTCAGCTTAGGTCATGATCCCAGGGTCATGGAATCGAGACTTAACATTGGGCTCCACGCTGAGTATGGATTCTCTCTCTCCCTCTGTCCCTCTCCCCCTCTCGTACGTGCTTGCTCTCAAAAAAATTTAAAAAAAAGAAAGAAAGAAAGAAACTCACCCTATTGTTAAATATACAAATAAGGTTTCTTTCCTTTCAGAATCTCCATAGAATGCTGATACTGAAGGAGTGCCAGTTTTCAAGGAGATGGGGGAAAGGGACAGTGAAGTAAGGGTCACGTCTATGCATGGGGCTTTTGGGGGGAAGATCGTACAGAACTTTGGGCAGGTTGAAGGCCAGCGCTTGAAATCTGGAAGGGTGATAGGAGAAAAGACAATGAGAGGTGGAATAAAAATATAGAAAGAAGGAAAGAAAAAGTATAGAAAGAGATGTGGAAAAGTAGAATTAGACAGGAAACTCCTTAAAGGCAGAGGCTATTGCTTTCATCAGTATTGTCTATCACCAGCTTCTAGAATAGTGTCAGATCTGAATAAGTATTTATGAAAATATCGTTGAATGAATTAATGAATCACTTACTCGTAAACTTCTAATTTTGCCTAAGGCCCTGATGGTTATGGTTATTCGTTACTAGATTCAAATCATCTATGTTATCTATGTCTGCTCTACATTCAACAACTACAGACAGTATTTAAGGTATCGAGGTTCAGAAAATTAAGTATGAATTATAGAAAAAAGACCTTACATTTAGTATAATATGCTTCAGGGATTTATTTTTTTAGTTTTTAGTTTTTTATATTGTTTTTATTTTAGAGAGTGTGTATGAGTGTGCAAGCCGGGGAGAGGAGCAGAGGGAGAGAGAGAAAATCTTTTTTTTTTAATTTATTTTATTTATTTCTGAGACAGAGAGAGACAGAGCATGAGTGGGGGAGGGACAGAGAGAGAGGGAGACACAGAATCCGAAGCAGGCTTCAGGCTCTGAGCTGTCAGCACAGAGCCCGACGCGAGGCTCGAACTCACAAACTGTGAGATCATGATCTGAGCCAAAGTCGGTCGCTCAACCGACTGAGCCACCCAGGCACCCCTATACCACATCTTCTTTATCCATTCATCAGTCAGTGGACATTTGGGCTCTTTCCATAATTTGGCTATTGTTGATAGTGCAACTATAAACATTGGGGTGCATGTGCCCCTTCGAATCAGCATTTCTGTATCCTTTGGATAAATACCTAGTAGTGCAATTGCTGGGTCATAGGGTAGTTCTGTTTTTAATTTTTTTAGGAACCTTCATACTGTTTTCCAGAATGACTGCATCAGTTTGCACAAATATTTTTTTTAAGCACCTGCCTATCATACTTTAGGTACTAGCCAGGAATGTAAAAATGTGGTAGTAGTTATAGTGTATAGTTCTATTTGATGGAATATTGTATAGCCCCTTAGTATAATTATGAAGGTTATAGCAGTTTAGAAAAATACTTATTAAATAACCGTATAAATATTGATATCCTATATTGTAATTGTGCATGAGGATGAGAAGGATGTTTTTTGAGGGCACCTGGGTGGCTCAGTTGATTGACCATCTGACTTCGGCTCAGGTCATGATCTCATGGTTTGTGAGTTTGAGCCCCGCTTCAGGCTTACTGTGTCAGTGCAGAACTCATTTCAGATCCTCTGTCTCCCTCGCTCCCTGCCCCTCCTCTGCTTGCACACACATGTTCTCTTTCTCAAAAATAATTAAACATTCAAAAAAGAGGAAGTTTTCTGTTCTCAGAGAAAACTAGGAAACAAATATAAACCAGATTTATTGTTGTGAATGGAATTGTTGAATTTCTTTTCCTTTTGGTTATTTTGTACAATTCATAAAGTTTAAATGAAAATCCAAATAAACTTAAGTTTAAAAACAAATATGATGAATATGTATCAGCCAGAAAGAGGAAATAGTGTTTTGTGAAAGAGGAAGAGAGCAAAACTAAATTTGTCAGACAGTAGATAAGTTGGTTGGAAGAACAATGAGAGATGAAGTTTAAAAAGGATGGAAATGAGGGTCTCTGGTTTTGGTAATGTAAGAAAGGATGAGCTAGATTACATTCTTAACTGTGGAATTACTTTGTAAAAAAAGAAAGTTTTTTCTAGCTTGTTTATTCAAGTGAACTGGAGTGAGGGGTAGTTGAACTGGTCCATTGTGTTATCGCCCATTTTCATATGTAAGTTTTGAGCGTGTGACTTTTTATCATTCCCTAAGAGACTTTTGTTCCTTTTACCATTTGAGTAATAGTTTATAATTTTGCAAAACTTCTATGCTCAACTTTGTTTTTCATATATCTTAAAAATGTTACCTCTGATTTCCACTCTTTTCTTGTCCTTAAAGTTAGCCTAGGTAGCAAATGCTTAACTACTTTGACCTACTGGAGTGATAGAAGAAATACAAAAGACTCTGAATTGATTGGGCAGATATTTAAAGTGAGAAGAAGAACAGGGGCATCTGGGTGGCTCAGTTGGTTAAGCGTCTGACTTCGAGCTCTGTGAGTTTGAGCCCTGTGCTGACGGCTCGGAGCCTGGAGCCTGCTTCAGATTCTGTGTCTCGTTCTCTCTGTCCCTCCCCCACTTGCACTCTGTCTTTCTATCTCAAAAATAAATAAGCATTAAAAAATAATAAAGGGAGAAAAATAAACCAGTCTCTATTAGTTGCTGAATGGGTAAGAGCTTTCTTATAATGATTTCTTAATTTAGTTCTCATAAACCTTTTAGGAATAGAGAGCACATCCTTCTTGTTTGCGATTCTTAAAGAAAATAAATGTACTTTGAAGTGAAATACTAGCTGAGCAGGTATCTGAAATTTTAAGATGGCTGTAAACATTTTATAAACTAACTCCTTAAGCTATCTATATCATGTTGAACAAAGAAGAATTAAAAAACAATGACTGGTTAATGACATAGTATTATCATTATTCCAACTTGAGTAAAGTTATGTCAGGGTTTTTCTATTACTGATTATTTACAGAGCTGTTGGATCAACTCCTTATTTTGTGTGGCCCCCAATTTAAATGCATTCAAAGACATTTACTTCCAGGGGAAAAGAAAAGAAAAGAAACTTACCTATGTACCCTCTAATTTTTTGGGGGGGTTTGCTCTCATGCACTACACTAAAAATCCAAGTTTTGCGTGTAACTAGGAATCCTTTTTCCAAGGAACTGTGGGTAGTTCTTGGCAACGCAAGGCATTTTGTCTTAATATATATGTAGTATTTTTCATGAGGATTGTAATTTTTACACACCAATGGAAGTCTGTTGCCTAAATGGAATTGTCAAAAAGTACAGTTGTGAGATTGTCAGTTAAGTGTTCAACTTTGGCTCAGGTCATGATCTCATGGTTCGTGGGTTTGTGCCCTGCATAGGGCTCTGTGCCGACAGCTTGGAGCCTGGAGCCTGCTTCGGATTCTGTGTCTCCCTCTCTCTCTCTCTCTGCCCCTCCCCTGCTCATTCTCTCTCTCTCTCTCTCTCTCTCTCTCTCTCTCTCTCTCTCTCTCTCAAAAATAAATAAAAATTAAGAAAATACTGTTGTTCACTTTTATATTAAAGATTTTCAGTATTTTCTTTGCCTTGTAATTTTTAACGATATCTTCCCTCTAGGTTCTAAACCTCAAACTTACTTTGATAACACTTGATTTAAAATAAAAAATAGAGATGCATTTTCAGTATTGTAGACTTTATAGACTTTTTTTTGAGTGAATTAAAGGGCATTTAGTTCTTGCAAGAAGTCACCTGGAATGTCGCCAACTATGTCCTTGGCATTATATACTTGGTCAGCAGTGCCTTAAAATATTTTGTTTACCTTCCTAACCACTCTCCCCAAATGAATAAATGGAAAACAACAACATCAAGGCAAGAGAACTGGGATCATTTACTTCTCTGTCAATAAATGTAAGAGGATTTTAGTGCCACTTTAAAATTGATTATTTTCTTATATGTGTTGATGAAGAACAATAATTTGTTCCCTGTTAGTAGTTAACTGTAGTCAGTAAATGAGATCAAATCATTAAAATTTGTGAGTCAGAAAGATATAACAAAATGAATTTTTCATACAAATTTCTCTCAAATATCTGCTTATTAGTATAATAGCTGTTTTTATTTCCAACAGTTAAGGTAGTAGCTTTCAAAAGAACGTATTAAATACATGTATGTTTTCATCATGGTACTGTTTTCATCCTCTTTCCCTTTTTTCTGCATAGAAATACATAAAACTATATAGTATGCAATAGTGACTATATGCTTTAGTTTAAATAATACGAAGTTAGGGGGGTGCCTGGCTGGCTCAACTGGAAGAGCATGCGACTTGATCTTGGAGTCGTGAGTTCAAGACCCACGTTGGGTGTAGAGATTACTTAAATAAATAAATAAACTTAAATAACATGAAATTAGTCTAGGGAAAAGGAGAGTATTTAAATGTCTTCATTATAATGAAAGGAAAGTGTTTTACCAAGGTATTTTTAAGATTTGTATCTACCATGAGCTTATAGCTTAAAATTCATGCACACGTAAAAGCAAATAAACATACATAGAGGCTTGGTTACATAACTTTTGACCTAGAAATTCTAGTTCAATAAATTTATTCTGAAGAAATACTAGGAATTGTAGCTAGGGCACTTAGGTGGCTCAGTCATTAAGCATCTGATATTGGCTCAAGTCATGATCTCAAGGTTCATGAGCTCGAGCCCCACTTTGGGTGAGCCACACCTCTCTCTCTCTCTTCCTCCCTCTCTCTGCCCCTCCTGGGTTTCTCTCTCTCTCTCTCTGCTCTTGTTCACATGTGCCCTCTCTCTCTCTCTCTCTCAAAAAAAAAAAAAGTTGTAGCCATAGGTTTATGTTCAAGATTATTCATCATAGCACTTAAAAATATTAGCAAAGTAAGTAAAAGTAAAAGCGATGAACAATAAAGAAAGAGCTCAATAATGTTCTATTCATTAAAAAAAAAAAATACTCTGCAGGGGCACCTGGGTAGCTCAGTCGGTAGCATCTGACTTTGGCCCATGTCATGATCTCACAGTTCAAGCCCCGCATCAGGCTCTATGCTGACAGCTCAGTCTGGAGCCTGCTTCAGATACTGTGTCTTCCTCTCTCTCTGCCCCTCCCCCACTCATGCTCTGTCTCTTTGTCTCTCAAAAATAAATAAACGTTAAAAAAAATTTTTTTAAATACTATTGCAGCCATTAAAAAACACAAAGACTATGTAATGAAATGAAGAAAAAAGGTTTAATACAGAAGTGCTTTAAAAAAAAGGTGCTTTTGTTCTCCTACTTTTTAGAAATGGATAGATGATCAATTGGGTAAAACTACATGTTTTTATGCAGCACCTGTTACATGTAGTCAGCTGACGGTGACTACTCTGTGTTTAACTCAGGAGACAAGTTATTACTTTCTCTTTACTGTCGGGCTAGGAACCATTTCTGAAAAGTTTAAGCCCTTTATTTTGTGCAGAAATCTTATGTGTAAGGGAATTGCCACATAGGAGTCATATACATATAAAGGAAGTAGGAACATTTGATCCTCTTTAGGTTTGTTTTCTAAGCAAACAGCAGGAATATTTACAGAGTATATTTGAGCAATGGATACAGATTCTAAGAAATGTGGCATGAATTCTGAAAACTCATTGCATTAGCAATATAGGAAATTTGGTAAGTTTTGGGATTATGATGAAAATGGTGATAATTATATTATAAACAAGTCTACCCCATAAAAAATTGTTTGCCCTCAGTTATTTTACAAAGGAAAATTCCTACAAAGGAAATATTCCTTTGTATTCCTACATATTCCTAATATTCCATATTCCTACAAAGGAAAATGATTTAGCATTTTCTAAAGCATGTTTTGAGGGTGTTTTTTCTAGTTTTTAAGTGGGAAAATAGGGTTCACCAGTTGTTCAAATAGACTTGGGAAATCCTGGGCTAAGCAAAGTTAACAGGTACCTTTTTCAAAGTACTGTTGAGACATAAATATTTTTATATATTTTATTATAAATATATGAAAGAGGCATGAAGTGTATATACCCAATTTATTTGAACACGGAATCCTTTCTTTGCATTTATTGAAACTAAGTTTAACATGAGACGTGTGTTGGAAAATATCTGCTCTATATATTAAACTTTTTTCTTATAACTGTTACATAAGCAATGACAGCACTCTGGGGGGGGGCATATTCTCCTAAAGAAACAAATAAGGTTTAAATGACACCTGAAGGAGATTTTGCTATAAAGTGTTTGCAAACACATAATGGAATTTTACTTTGCGTATTTTTTCTTTGAATTTTTTATAAGCATGTATTAACTTTTAACATCTCTGCCCTAAGTACTTGTAGTATTTGAAGTTCCTCTGTTTGTTGTATCTGTTGAGACTCATTCAGGGTGGATTTTTCTTTGTATGTTTTTATAGTTTTGGAATAGGAGGTCATCTTCAGCTGGGGTTTATCTGTGGAAAACCTGGGTTGAGGGTGTTCCCTTCCAGAACTGTTTTGTATTTGCTTCCCCCAGGGTACCACTAGCCTGGGAACACAGTTATTGTTAATATCTGTTTGGAGCTTCTTGGGACAATGGAGATGGCTTAAGGTCAAACTTCATATCCAAGTATGAGTAGGCCTGTTGTTATACCTTCACATAGGAGACTTTTTACCTCCTCCCTTCCAAAAGCTGGGCCCAGATTGAGGCCCAGTATTATCTCACTGTACCAGCAGATGGATTTTTTAAATCCACTCTTTAATGGGGGATATAGCCCTTTGCAGCTCTTGTCTTTATGCAGATGTTTCAGTTCTAATTCCCTATCTTATGTGGTCCCAAAGCCTTGTCTCCGGTCCCTGTAATGCCTTTTAAAACACAAACCCCCTGATTACCGATGAGACGAGATCAGCAAACTTCCCCCACCCATTATCAGCTCATATGCTGCACTCTGGTCTTTGGTTTTCTCAGTGTTTTGAGGCCCTGGGGATTTCATTTTTACAGGTTAGTCTGTGCATTTACAAGATGTGTTTTGTTGTTGTTTGTGCTGTCTACTTAGGTAATCCAAGCTTCCACGTTGTTAAAAATGGAAATTCATGTATTCAGAAATTCTTATATTCAGAAAATAGTGCTAAATCCATTCCTATTTCTTAAAGAGGCCACACATTTTACATATTAAAATGAAATGTGTAATAACAGTACTGTGTTTATCAGGGAAGTGGTGTTCTTTTTATAGATTTTCATTTTTATTTACGCACAAACCACTTCTATTTATTTAGTTTATTAGAGGAGAATGTTAGTCTTTCACTTTCTTTTTAGATGTAACCTTCTGTAATGGAAGATGATTGAAGATAAGGGGCCTCGTGTTGCTGACTACTTTGTTGTAGCTGGATTAACTGATGTTTCAAAGCCTCTGGAAGAAGAAATTCACTTCAATGATGCCTGTCATAAAGTAGCTAAACCAAAAGAACCTATTACAGATGTTGCCGTTATTATTAAATCTCTTGGGGAGGAAGTGCCACGGGATTATATCTGTATTGATGTTACTCCAACTGGATTGTCAGCTGATCTCAATAATGGAAGTCTTGTGGGGCCACAGATTTACCTTTGCTACAGAAGAGGAAGAGATAAGCCTCCACTTACAGATCTGGGGTAAGTTGTTTTTTTTTTTTTTAAGAATTGTTGTTATTGATCCAAATAATATGTCTTGTAGATTTTGAAGTTCACTGTTCAATTCATTCATTAATAGATATGTGGCAGCTTTAGAAAAATAGGGGCATGATTAGAATCCTGTGTTGTCTTTCTGTGTTCCTTATACCATTTGAGTGTTCCTTTGTCCTGCAGGTTCCCAGCACTTTCATCTTGGTGGAATTTCTTTCTGTTAAATAAACTTTTTTTTTTCTTTTGAAAGTTTCAAACTTCTACAGTAAAGTACCAGAAAACTAGTGTTTTTTCCTGACCGTAAAAATTTTAATCATTTAAAAAGTACTAGAAAAGGGTGGCTTTTGAGCATCAGTTGTAATGATCATTGTAGGTGGATACTTAAATCTGTATGCATCAAACAAGGATCTTGGGGTAAATTAGTGCTCTACTTAGGATATGATACAGAACTTAGGGCTTCTTTTTCCCATAATAGCTTTATTGAGATAGAATTCATATACCATGAAATTTACCGATTTAAAATGTACAATCCAGGGGCGCCTGGGTGGCTCAGTCGGTTAAGCGTCCGACTTCAGCTCAGGTCACGATCTCACGGTCCGTGGGTTCGAGCCCCGCCTCGGGCTCTGGGCTGATGGCTCAGAGCCTGGAGCCTGCTTCTGATTCTGTGTCTCCCTCTCTCTCTGCCCCTCCTCCGTTCATGCTCTGTCTCTCCGTGTCTCAAAAATAAATAAACGTTAAAAAATAAAAAAATAAAAAAATAAAATAAAATGTACAATCCAGTAGTTTTCAGTATAACTTATAAAGTTGTGCAACCATCACCACAATAAACTTCAGAACATTTTTATTATGGCAGAAAGAAAGCCTGTACTCATTTTAGCTGCTGTCCCATTCTGCCTGACCCCCTCAGCTCAAGGCAATGCTTACTCTGCTTTCTGTATCTATGGATTTGCCTACTCTGGACATTTTATGTAAATGGAATCATATTCTAAGGCAAAAAAATAATACATTTTGTGCCTGGCTTCTTTCACTTAGCATTATGTTTTCCAGGTTTATTCGTGTTGTAGTATGTGTCAGTACTTCATTCCTTTACATGGCTGACTAATATTCCATTTATGGATGCACCATAAATTGTTTGTTTTCACAATTTATTCATCAGTTCGATGGACATGTGGATTGTTCCCACTTTTTGGTTATTATGAATAATGCTGCTGGAAATAGTCATATATAAATTTTTATATGGTCATATGTTTTCATTCATTTCTCTTATATATATATATATATACTTAGGAGTGCAATTGCTGGGTCATTTAATAACTCTGTTTAATCTTTTGAGGAACTGCCAGACTGTCTTCCCAAAAAGCTGCATGACTTTGCATTCCCACTGGCAGTGTATGAAGGTTCCAGTTTGTCCACATCCTAGCCAGCATTTTGTATCATTGTTTTGATTGTGGCTTTCCTAATGGTATCTCATTGTGGTCTTGATTTGCATTCACTTGATGGCTAATAATGTTGAGCATCTTTTCGTGCATTTACTGGCCATCTGTAAATCTTTTGAGAAATGTCTATTTAGAATCCTTTACCCATTTTTTAACTGGCTTATCTTTTTATTGTTGAGCTTTGAGAGTCCTTTATGTATTCTAAATGCAAGTCACTTACCAAATATATAATTTACAAATATTTTCTCCCATTCTGTGGGTTGTCTCTACACTTTCTTTATGGTATCCTTCGAAGCTGAAAAGTTTTTAATTTCAATCAAGTCTGATTTGTCTATTTTTTCTTCGGTTGCTTGTGTTTTGGCATCCTCTCTAAGAAAGCTTTTACTAATCCCAAGTCATGAGGATTTACACCTAAGTTTTTGTCTAAGGGTTTTATACATTCAGCCTTTATATTTCGATCTTTGATCTGTTTTGACTTAATTTTTGTATATGGTCAAGGAAGGGATCCAGCCTCAATATTTTGCTTATGGATATCCAATTGTCCTAGCACCATCCCTTGAGGAGATCATTCTTTCCCCATTTTCAAAAATTAGTAGGTCATAGACATATGGGTTTATTTCTGGACTTGCAACTTCTATTTTATTTGTCAACATGTCTGTCTTTGTGCCAGTACGCAGTTTTCAATACTGTAGCGTTGTATTAAGTTTTTACATTGGAAGTGTGAATCTACCAGCTTTGTTCTTTTTAAAGATTGTTTTGGCCACTCTGGGTCCCTTGAATTTCCATATGGATTTTAGGACCAGCTCATCAGTTTTTGCAAAGATTGGGGCTCTTTTTAAAAGATGAGTATTTGTGTGTGTGCATATATATATACATATACACACACACACACACACACACACATATATATTTACATTTATATATTTCTCTTTTACATGTATATGTAGTTTACATTTTTTAAAAGGAACCCAAATATTTGCAGAAGTTGACATTATATACATTATATAATATGTATTATATATACAAAAGGAGAATATATAAGTGTAAAGGTATCTACATAAGATATAGATATAGATATATCCATATACACATGGGACAAAAGAGGAACAACACTTTAAAGGTAGAAAAATAAGATGCCCACTGAAAAACTGAAAGAAAAAGGCCAAAGGAAAGCTACAGGTAGCTCTAATAATGTCTTCAAAATAGATGAAAAGTTTATAAGGAATGAAGATTAGCTTTATTGTTTTCATTACTCAGTTGCAAAAAAGGCATGAGTTTAACTTACAATCTTTGAGTTAAAATTGGGAAGGGGGTGCCTGGGTGGCTAAGTCAGTTAAGCATCTGACTTCGGCCCAGGTCGTGATCTCATGGTTTGTGGGTTCGAGCCCTACATCAGGCTCTGCGCCGAGATTGGGGAGCCTACTTGGGATTTTCTCTCTCTGCCCCTCCCCCGCCTGTGCTTTCTCTCTTTCTCTCAAAGTAAATAAATAAACTTCAAAAAATAAAAACAGAGAAGATATCAACATCCCTACTGATGTTACCAGTAGGGGCTATAAAAGTTTCATCTCCTATTATATTAAGTCTGAAAGGGGATAGTCATGTTTACTAATGCCTAAGGGGAGATAGAATGAATTGGAATTGGAAGAGCTCCTGAAATTTCTTCCACTTTAAAAATTCTGTCACTTAATGTTTGATATCAAAAAGTTATACTAAAAATCAATTTTTGGGCGCCTGAGTGGCTCAGTGAGTTAAGTGGCTGACTCTTGATCTCAGCTCAGGTCATGATCTCGGGGTCATGGTTCAAGCTCCATGTTGGACTCCATGCTGGGCATGAAGCCTACCTAAAAAAAAAAATAATAATTTTGGTTCTATTAATTCATGAATGAATTATAGTAATTTTAAGTTGGTTTCAGAACAGCTACTATATTGCTTCTTCTAAAGCTTATATATTTAGTAAATGGCTTGGGAAAGTAAGCCAGCTGTTAGATCTTCTTTTCAAAAGATTAGGTAATTTGCTCCTATGATCACTGATCATCATCACAATTCTAACTTGTGAATAAAATGAAGGGAATGTTGCAGATTCTCGTTAAGGTGTTGAAGTTTCCTAGTTTAGAGGTGAGGACTTTTCCAAGCACATGAAGGATTCTCCAATAGTGAAGAACTTAAACTGGAATGTAAATTAACCATCCTTTTTTTTTTTAATTTTTAAAAATTTATTTTGAGAAGGGGGGAGGGGCAGAGAGAGAGGGAGAGAGAATCCCAATCAGGCTCCATACCCAGAGCAGAGCCCAACTTGGGACTCAGTCTCATGAACCATGAGATCATGACCTGATCTGAAACCAAGAGTCAAACACTTAACCCACTGAGCCACCCAGACACCCCAAATTAACCACCCTTACAACTATCCTAACTTGTTGTCATTGGGGAGGATAGAGCATCATTTTTAACAGCCTTTGAAAAGCTTAGTTTAGTTAGACAAGAAAAGTTCCTAACAATTTAAAAATCAAAAGTAGTAATGCAAGTACTGGATTTAACAACACAATACCTGATTAAAGAAAATCGTTATCAAATATATATTCCATATCTTTAAAAAATTTGAGGTGATGGTAGTTTGTTGGTGGTGGTTTGTGTTATATTTAGATTTCTTATTTTCAGTTGAGCAGCTGTTTTCCAGTTCTGTCAAGATCCTGTGAGTTAGATTATTTTTAATGTTTATTTATTTTTGCGAGAGAGAGAGAAAGAGATTAGGGGAGGGGCAGAGAGAGAGGGAGACATGGTATCTGAAGCAGGCTCCAGGCTCTGAGCTGTCAGCACAGAGCCCCATGTGGGGCTTGAACCCACGAGCAGTGAGATCATGATCTGTGCTAAAGATAGATGCTTAACCCACTGAGCCCCCCAGGTGCCCATGTGAGTTAGATTTTTCAATGTTGTAGCCTCTCTGATTAGTGCAAGGCTCAGAGAGGTTAAATATCTGCCCAAGAGAATACAGCTAGTAGCCAGTAGTAGAAATTTGAATTGAAGTGTGTTTAATTTCTCTCTGTTATAGTACCTTTTTTTTTTAAAGATTAAAGAAAACAAAACAGAAAAGCAAGATCAAAAGGGAGAGAGGGAAGAATAAGCATTTAAGCTAACATTAGGATAAACATAGTTGCTATAATTCTAACTATCAAATCTAACTCCAAATTTTCAAAATAGAATGTTCAGAGAAAAATTTCTTTAAGTTTGCAGATGGTCATGACATAAAGGGAAATTAAAAATTATATTACAGTGAAATAATTTGACCAGTTTTTGGCACTTAATTTTATTTGAATTATGGGATTTTATAAAAGGAAATACTGACTGATGTTGAGGATATTGCCTGTTACAACAGTTTTTATAGCAAATGCAGAAACACACTTAGTGTAGTAGAGCTTTAAATTTTCATTGGCTCATGCCAAGTACAAATCAGTGAATTCTCTGAGGGAATAGACTGATGTTACTCCAGTATGACATTTTCCTTGTATCCCCAAGTACTTTTTAGAAGACTTAAGGAACAGATGCCTGGCCTGCCCTTTAATAAAATCCTACCATTTTACCACAATAAAGAAAAAGAAGAAGGAAAAAAAGCCTATGTCTTTCACCCATCCTTTCGATTAAAGGTGGATTTGAGGTTATTTTCTCTTTTGAAAACCTAAAACTGTCTCTTAAACCTGAGGGAAGCGTTGGAAGTAAAAGTGTGTAAGCAGGTTCTATACTGTCTGGCAAGGAGCCTTTTGTAAAAGTATAACTTTGGCTAAAACCAAGTTGCTTTTTCTAAAAAAGATGCTTGGTTTTAGAGACAAAAATAAACACATCTGTTAAATGGAGTGCCACAGCAGGTGCGTCTGCACTTAATCCTTGCCTTTCTGTGGTTTATGCCAACAAACCTAAGAGGTAATCTGACTTTTCCTTACATTATTTTAATTTTGGGCAGGGAAACCATTACCCTTTAGTTTTACACGGGATGGTTCAATTCAGACTTGCTGTAAGATTGGAATATCTGCTACGTTTAAGGATCAGTTGATGATACCTGAAAATATTACCTATCCTATTTGAAGATGTTTTGCATTTGTGTAGTTATTTATGTATTTTTGTTTTAGGGTTTTATACGACTGGAAAGAAAGATTGAAACAAGGGTGTGAAATTATTCAGAGTACTCCATATGGACGCCCTGCAAATATTAGTGGCAGTACCTCATCACAAAAAATTTATATCACTTACCGAAGAGCCTCTGAAAACATGACTCAGAATACGTTGGCTGTCACAGACATATGTATTATCGTACCCAGTAAAGGAGAAAGCCCACCACACACATTTTGCAAAGTCGACAAGAATCTCAATAACAGTATGGTAAGTGACTTGTTTTGTACTGGTAAAATTAGCCACTGATGAAAAGAACATGATTTAAAATCTTTGAAAAACAGCAGAGCATAATAACTGAATTAAAAAATATGTTTTTAAAGATAGTGGATCTTTCCTTTTTGGGAAAATAGTTGTACTTTGAAAAGGAACTGTGCAAAAAGCAATTTGGCTTTTTTTTTTTCTTCCAATTTAAAGATTATTTTTCCCCTTACTGGAAAAGTAATACACTAGCCAAGGTTAACCCCTTCAGTTGTGCGCTAGATCCCACATACTTACGTATTTGAGGACATGGCTTCAGCAATGTTTCTACTTTTTAGGAATCATTGGTCTTTCTCTATTGCATTATTTATTCCAGCACGCAAAGCCTACTGCAATATTTCCCATCTTTACAAAACTTCTTGACTCGTATGTTTGCCTCTGTCTATTGCCTCATTTCATTGTTCTCCTTTACAGTAAAACATCTCAAAAGACGTGACTATATTCTGTCCCCTTCCTCACTTTGACTCTCTCTAGCTTAGGGTTTTGTCTCTACCATTCCACCAATATTGCTCTTGCTGTTGAATTCAGTGGTTTTAATTTGCAATTTTTCAGTAGGTTTTGACATAGCTGATCACTTCTTTCTTGAAACAGTGGCAGGAAGGTAAGATGGATTCTCTTCCTGAGTACTCTGTAGCTCTTTCCTCCTACCTTACCCATCATTCCACTTCTGCCTTTGCTAACTCCTTCCCTTTGCCCTAATCTCTATATGATGCAGTGAAAATTGTACTCTTCTAGTTACTCAGGCTAAAAACCTTGAAGTAATCCTTAACCTTTCTCTTCTACTTTTCATCCAGTTCTTCTGTAAATTCTGTTGACTCCAATTTCAGAACATATCTTGAACTTGACCAATACTCAGCCTCTCCATTGCTACAACTCTGGTCCAAGCCATAATCCCCTTTTAACAGGATGGTTGCAATAGTATTCTAATTTAGGAGACAGGCAAATTTTCATTTAAAGGGCTAAATAATAAGTTTTGTGGGTCATATACAGTCTCTGTCACATATTCTTTTTTTTAAACCCCTAAAAATTAAAAACTAGTCTTAGCTCAGGTGTACAAAAACAGGCCTTGGGTCAAATGCAAGCCATTGTGTGCCAGATCCCTGGTCTAACTGATCAAGGCTTCTACTTCTTCCTACAGCCTATTCATCATGTAGCAGCAAGAGCGATCCTTGTAAAACATAAATTGCATCCTATTCACTCCTCTGCTTACAACCCTTAATGGCTTCCCATCTCACTCTTAGTCAAAGTCCTTTCAGTAGCCTTAAGGCTATGCATGATCTGTAATTGTCTTTGTTCTTTTATTGCTGTTTTAAATTTTAAAAAGAAATGTGTGCCACCCCCCAAAACATTGAGAGGGGGAGCAAATTGTAGGCCTATGAAGTGAAAGTTCTTGTTCTTACTTTGATCTTTTGTAATCCCTTTCCAGGATTACCAATTACTGATTTGGCTTGTGTCCTTTCAGGCCTTTTGTCCTTTCAGATATGTGTGCAATATACATAATGTGAATGAATTCATCCTTTATTTTTCAAAAATTGGAACTTTCTATATATTCTGATAGAAGCTTTTTTCCACTATCCACCTTCATGAGTTAATAGAACTCTCTATTTAATTCTTATAATAATTATATACTATTCCAGAAAATAAGAATAAAAAGTAATGATTACAAGTTATTTCCAGTTCTTCCCATTATTAGTGATGCTGCTTTGATCAAGCCTGTACCTTTTTCTTTGTGTATTTTTTGGAGTGTCTCTGGAAGAATAAATAATTATAAGTGGAATTGATGGGTCCCTGGGTATGCTGTACATTTTGAAAAGTGTTGACACATTGCTCTGAAAGGGTTGTGGCACTTTCATTAAGAATTCCCTTTCCTGAGGTACCTGGGTGGCTTAGTCAGTTAAGCGTCTGACTTTGGCTCAGGTCATGATCTCACGGTTCATGGGTTCGAGCCCCGCATTGGGCTCTGTGCTGACAGCTCAGAGCCTGGAGCCTACTTCAGATTCTGTGTGTGTCTCTCTCTCTCCCCTCCCCCCACTCACACTCTGTCTCTTTCTCTCACAAAAATAAACAAACATAAAAAAAAAAAAGAGAGAATTCCCTTTCCCTTGGGGTGCTTGGCTGGCTCAGTTAGAACATGTGACTCTTGGTCTCAGGGTCATGAGTTCAAGCCCCATGTTAGGCATGGAGCCTACTTTAAAAAAATGGTTGTTATCAATCGCTTTTTAATTATTGACTAATAAAGCAAGAAATCATTCTAATTTTAATTTGCATTCATTTCATTACTGTGGAGGTTGAGCATATTTTAATATATAACTGCATTGAATGGCATAATATTACTGCATTAAATGGATTTTGCCACAATGTATTTATTCCATCTTCTATTGTAAGACATTTAGATTCAATTTATTTATATTATAAGCAAAGCTGTTATGAACATAATCACAACTAAATTTTCCATAGAATAATTTACATTTATTGAGCTCTTATGTGCTATTCACTATTCTGAGTATTTCATATCCATTAATTCAGTTAATTCACAACCCCCTGGGTAGTGTTTCCCACCCACATTTTACAGAGAAGGAAATTTGAGAGTTAAAAAGGTTGTTTGCCCCAAGGTCATTCATACCTTCAGTAAGCAGGTGAACCAAGATTCGGACCCAAACTATAGAACTCTAGAACCAAACTCTTAAACACTATACGGCATTGCTAAATTATTCCCTTATGATATGTCCTGAAATTTGTAGATCAAAGCTTTACTTTTAAGATTTTTATCCAGAAAGGCTTAACCAATTATAATCCTACCAACAAAATATGAAAGCTGGGTTTTTTAAATATAACTTTGTAAATAATTGGATTTTTAATCACAAATTTTCAAACTTAATTTCTTAATTATCCCAAAACAGATATGTACATTGTCCTGTTATAACTATGTAAATGAATACTTTGCTGAGATTTAAGATATTTTTTAAATGTTTATTTATTTATTTTGAGTGAGAGAGAGTGAGTGCGTGTGAGCCGGGTAGGGATAGAGAGAGAGAGGGAGAAAAGAAAAGAGAGAATCCCAAGCAGTCTCCTCAGTGTCAGCATAGAGCCCAACGCAGGGCTCAATCGCATGAACAGTGAGATCATGACCTGAGCCAAAATCAAGAGTCAGACACTTAACCTACTGAGCCACTCAGGTCCTCCAATATTTAAGATTGTATACATACTTATTAAGTTTTTATTATGGGAAGTTGATTTTTTTTAATTATTATTCTCTTTTCTGTTAAGCTAGCAACATGAGAAACACTGAAGGTTTAGATAAAGCTAGAAGAGGAAGAACTGGGGTGTATTGATCTGTGACTGGATATAGTACAGATTTTGAGACCCTGAAAAATATTTTTAACTCCCTCAGTAAGACAGTAAAATAGATTGGTGTTATAGTGGTTAAGGTCAATATAGCCGAGTGGTTCAGAGCACAGACTGGAGCCAGAGTGTCTGGCTGTGAATCCTAATTCTGACACTGGCTCTGTGACTTTGGGCAAGTAACTTTGTCTCTCTATGCATCGATTTCACAATGGTAAAATGAGGATGATAATAGCATCTAAGTTATTGTGATGATTAAATGAATTTACAACTGTGTCCCAGTACACATGGGATGTGTGAAAGCACTAAATGTGTATTATCTGTATCTTTCAATTCTTTAAGAAAATTTTCTTTAAGAAAAACCTGCAACTTTAGGTAGTATCAGTATCTGTTTAAAATTTTTATTTTTTTTCAACGTTTATTTTATTTTTTGGGACAGAGAGAGACAGAGCATGAACAGGGGAGGGACAGAGAGAGAGGGAGACACAGAATCGGAAACAGGCTCCAGGCTCTGAGCCGTCAGCCCAGAGCCTGACGCGGGGCTCGAACTCACGGACCGTGAGATCGTGACCTGGCTGAAGTCGGACGCTTAACCGACTGCGCCACCCAGGCGCCCCTCTGTTTAAAATTTTTAAATAGGTAATTCAAAAAATAGATATTGACATGATCCAAATTGTATCAAAAAAGAATAGTCTGCAGCAGTGTTACCCCTAATTAGATGACCTTTTTTTTTTTCTTGTCAACAGCCATTCACACACAAAATGCCCTATCCTTTTGTGCCATCCTTCCATATTATTTTGATTTGGTGATAACATGTGATAGTTGGAGAGATTATGATGGAAAAAAAAGATCATGGTAGCAAACAGTTTTACAAGCCTTATGTGGTACTGATAGTGATGTCAAGAAGAGTTTTTTTTTTTTTTTTTAATTTTTAAAGCTTATTTATTTATTTTGAGGGAGAGAGAGAAAGCATGAGCAGGGAAAGGGCAGAGAAAGAGGGAGAGAGAGAAAATGCCAGGCAGGTTCCATGTCAGCACAGGGCTCGAACCCATGAAATGTGAGATCATGACCTGAGCCAAAGTCTGATGCTCAATTGACTGAGCCACCCAGGCACCCCGTAAGAAGGGTTTTTAAGCTTTTATGACACAATGTCCTGCTTAATATCATTTCAGATTTGGGTTGGAATTTTAGCAAGATTATGCAGGCTCACAGGTAACTTGCCATTTTCCCATTGGTGAATTTTCCATTTATTTTGTGGATTTGTTGGGTTTTGACACAAAGTAAATTGATAATGTCATCAGAACCGTTTCTAGGTTTTATTAGTTAATCAGGGTGCTCAAGGTAGACTTACTGCATTGAAACTGAACCCAGAGATAGGAATTTTCTATGTTTTCTTATCCTGAAACATTGGTCCCAATGTTGTCAGCATTTATTCTCTACTAAAAGAAGGAAGAGGAATGTAACACAGTGTGAACAGAAATGGACTCCACCTAAGCTAGTGGATTTGAAATCCAGATATGTGATTAGACAGGTTCCTTGATTCTTTGTGCCTCAGTTTCCTCGTCCACGATATAGGGATAAAGTTGTACTTTATTTTTGTGAAGATTAAATGAATTAATATTTTTAACTAACTTAGGATACTGTCTGGTACACAGAGAGTGCTATATAAATATTAGCTATAAATTTGGTTAACTCTGCTTCATCAGTCCCTTTTATGTGTACTTAATGTCTGGGGAAAAGCTTTTGTTTCCTTTTTTCAATTGAGATACAATTGACATTCAGCAAGGAAGAGCTTTTTAAATTTAATTTAATTTTTTAAATGTTTATTTTGAGAGAGAGAGGGAGAGAGGCAGGCAGAGAGAGCAAGAAAATCGCAAGCAGGCTCTGCACCCTCAGCACAGAGCCTGACACAGGGCTCCATCTCATGAATCGTGAGATCATGACCTGAGCCAAGATCATGACCTGAGCTGAAATCAAGAATCAGACGCTTAATCGACTGAACCACCCAGGCACCCCAAAGAAGAGCTTTTTAAATTTTATTTTTGCCCAGTACTTAAGCTCCTCCTAAAATTTTTAAGAAATATTACCGGAATAAAATCCCTTAAATGTTTATTTTCTTATCCATACATGTATCGGTCCTGAGTATAGGGAAACTTGCCTGATCTTAGCAGTTGATGTCTTTTTTTTAAGTAGTGGGTTGTGTTTATTTTTGTTACCAATCTTTGTTTCCATCGACTGTAAGGTAGTAAAAGCAAATTTTGTTCTTTGAAGCAGATGTACAGGGACTTCTAACTCAGAAAATTTTAAATAAACATCCAATATAGAAGACTTATGTTCATATCTGTCTAATGTATATGTAAAGAATTAGGAAGTGGTAGGGATTAAATTAATGATGTGTTGATAATACCCAGCAATAGTTACGTAGCTGACTCTTTTTTGAAGGTTAGGTAGCTTGAACAAAAGTCATCTATCAGGTTTCTAAACCAGGGAAAAAAACAAAAGACCAAGGTAATGGATGTGAGATGTGTGGTGAATCTTTCCTCAAATTCCTACCTGATATTTTGTACCAGGCTTATAGCTTTGGCCTCAAAAAGAATCTTCCCCACCCTCCCATTAAGCTTGTGGAAAGACTTTGCAAGAACTATTTGTTTTCAAGTTTTGGACTGTAAGACTTAAATGATTTAGACTTTGACTGACTTACAATGGAAGCATATTTTAGAGCCAGAAAAGATCTTAAACTGCTCATGTGGTTTAAAACTGCTAGTCTGGATGCTTTGATTCACACAGCTAATTTCTGGCAAATTTGTGACCATCTCCTCACTTTTTGACTCATCGAGAGTATTTTTTTTAAATATTCTATCCAAATGGCTTTTGTTTTACAACCATTTAAGAATGTTCATATTTGAGGGGAGCCTGGATGGTTCAGTCAGTTGAGCGTCCAACTTCAGCTCGGATCACGATCTCATAGTTTGTGAGTTCAAGCCCCATATCAGGCTGTCAGCACAGAGCCTGTTTCAAATCCTGTGTCCTCTTCTCTCTCTGCTCCTCCCCTGCTCACTCTCTCTCTCTCTCAAAAATAAATAAACATTAAAAAAAAAAAAGAATGTCCATTAAAAAAAAAAAAGATTTATCAGGATTGTTTAGAAAAGTAGAGTTAGTAACTAAGCAAGTAATTAAATCATGTACCTATTTCCTAAAAAAAAAAAAAAAAAAAAAAGACATTTGAAAGTGTGTACCACAAATGGGTACTGAATTTATAAATTAAACTTTTATTTTATTATTACTATCTTTATTTTTTATAGAGAGAGAGCAAGTACAAGCAGAGGGGAGGGGCAGAGGGAGGCTAAGCAGGTTCCATGCTGTCAGCACAGAGCCTGATGCCATGCTCAGTCTCACGAACTGTGAGATCATGACCTGAGCTGAAATCAAGAGTCAGTCACCCAACCAACTGAGCCACCCAGGTGCCCCAACTTTACGATATGTTTCTAGTTATTAAGAGACTACTATAATAGGGTGCCTGGGTGCCTCAGTCAGTTTAGTGTCTGACTTCAGCCCAGGTCATGATCTTACAGTTTATGAGTTCGAGCCCTGCGTCAGGCTTGCTGCTGTTAGCACAGAGCCTGCTTGGGATTCTCTGCCCACCGCACCCCCCACCACCTGACGTGCTCTATCTCTCTTTCAAAAATAAATAGCCATTAAAAAGGAATTTTAAAAAGAGACTACTATAACACCCTGTGCTCATCCTCTATATTTAACAAATGTAAACAATGTAACATATTTGCTTCAAATGTTTTAATTTGTAAAAAAAAAAAAAAAAAAAAAAAAATTTAAAGGTTTAGCCAAAGCCTCATCTTCCATCCTTTTCTGTCCTCCAGAGTTAACAACTAGCCTGAAGCTAGTGCATTTCATTCACATGTATTTTAAAACTTTCTACTATACATCTATAAATATATATTATTACTTTGTGTACCTTTACATTTCACATAAACGGTGATATACTAAATATATTCTTCTGTGATTTGCTTTTTTTAACTCATTAATATGTTTTTGAAAATTAGTAAAGTTGATACAGATTTTATTTCTTCATCTGAACCAGTGGCAAGCATTTCATTAATAAATGAACCACAGTTTATTTTAATCATTCACCTACTGATAGACACTTGGATTGTTTCCCTTTTGTGGGGAGGATCTATTATGAACAATGATGCAATATGTTGACTCTTCATCTAAAAATTTTTCTTGCTTTCCTAAATATTTTTCATGTGTCTCCAGCAGACCAGTATGTTAAATTGTGCTCACGACATTAAATTATCCTCATTACCGTGTTGGCATTTTGTTTTTATAAATGGTTTAGTATTTTTGCATCAAAAGAATGGATGTATAAAAGTCAAGTGGATATTATGAATGTAGGCGAACTAGGCTTTTAGTTTCTGAGATGTGTACAAATGTATAAATAAGACTTTCTATTGATAAGTCCCAACTCCAATTCCCAATAAACCAGTTTTTCAAGATAACAAAAAACCCTCAATGATAACCTTTGTGATGATAAGAAGGGAACTATATGACCACTTGAATATGGCAGAAAACAAAAGGAATATTCAAAAATAAAAAACAAGGACTTGGAGATAACAGTAAAAGTTATGGGACTCTGGAGGAAAAGAACCACAGATATCAAAACTAAAAGAGGGTTTTCTGAAGTTTTTCACACACAAGGTTCAGCAAAAAGAAAGAGGAACCATTGTTCTGGAAATGCTTTTAATGTTTAACTTATAGAGTGCCTGGCCGGCTCAGTCAGTAGAGCATGTGACTCTTGATCTAAGGGTGGTGAGTTTGAACCCCAAGTTGGGTGTAGAGATTACTTAAAAATAAAATCCTGGGGTCCCTGGGTGGCTCAGTAGGTTTAAACCTCATTCGGCTCAACTCTTGATTTTGAGTCAGATCATAATCCCAGGGTCATAGGATTGAGCCCCGTTTTGGGCTTTGCACTGATAAGTAAGACAATATACAATATGCCAAGTAGTAGTAAGTGCTGTGGAGGAAGAAGAAAGCAAGAAGGGATGATAGGGAAGACGGGACAGGGTAGAAGGAAGATTGTTATTGCATGTAAGGTGATGAAGGAAGGGCTCTCTGATGAAGTGTTGTTTGGAGTTGAGCCCAGAGGAGGTAAGGGAGTGT
This sequence comes from Panthera pardus, assembly GCF_024362965.1. Taxonomy (NCBI): domain Eukaryota; kingdom Metazoa; phylum Chordata; class Mammalia; order Carnivora; family Felidae; genus Panthera; species Panthera pardus. The sequence goes on from NW_026526810.1 coordinate 32,123,704, forward strand.
CTGTGTGCATGTATCTGTCATCATCTAATGTCAAGTAGCAAATCTCCCAAGTCACATCTTCATTTCAGACCTCACTTTAGCTCCATTTGATTCTTCACTTGGATGTCTAATAGATGTTTCAAACTTATGTCTAAAACTGAACTCCTTTTCTTCACCCCCAACCCCCAAGTCTGCTTTATCCACAGTCTTCCCCATTTCTGTTGCAGCTGGGACTAGAAATTTGAGACTCCTTTGGGAGTAGCTGTTCTCCAAAACGATGGGACTAAATGTATGAGATCATTCACAGAAAGAAAAGGAAAGAAGAGATCACATTTAATGATCAGGGAAAAGGGGAGGAGGAGACTGAGGAGTAGCCAGAGGTTTGGTGGGAAGGCACCAGGAGAATGTGATGCCTCAAAAGGCGAGAACATGTTTTGGGAGTCATTAGTGCTGTCCAGATCTGTGCTGAGAGGTTGGAGAAGATGTAGTCTAGGAACCAACTGTTAAATTTGGCATCATTAAAGTTGTTAAATTGTTCTTTTAAGGAATGGTGTGATTAAAACCTGATTGGGAATGAATTCAGGAGAGAATGGGAAACACGGAAACAGATATAGGAAATTATAACTCTTAAGTTTTGGTATAAAGAACTATAGAAAGAGGCTGTGGAATCTAAAGGAAGGTATACCCATGGGTAGATATTTCTTTTTTTTTTTTTTTTTTAATGTTTATTTATTTTTGAGACAGAAACAGAGCATGAACGGGGGAGGGTCAGAGAGAGAGGGAGACATAGAATCTGTGCTGAGTTGTCAGCACAGAGCCTGACGCGGGGCTCGAACTCACAGACTGTGAGATCATGACCTGAGCCAAAGTCAGACACTCAACCAACTAAGCCACCCAGGCGCCCCTAGATATTTCTTAATCATTTCTGCCCAAAGTTTGGAGTTGGAATAAAATCTAAATTGTCATGACTTAATTATTTTAAACAAATTTTCCTTAGGTTATTGCTGTTACAGTGGGGAAGAAAACATGAAATATTACTTCTGAAAGAAAAGTGGGCAAAAACTCTGATAAAATCATGACAAAATAACCAACTGAAAATAGCTAACAGAAATCTGTTACTACATCTTAGACAATATGTACTGGAGATATCAAAGAGTCCATTTTATTAAGTTACTACCTTTTAAAGTTAAATGATATTTCCTTTTTTTTTTTTTTTTGATTCAGTGGGGATCAGCAGTGTACTTATGTTATAAAAAGTCAGTGGCAAAGACTAACACTATATCTTACAAAGCTGGTAAGTATAATTTTTCATGCAATACTTAATATATACATGTATTATGAAGGCTAGTAAAATTTAAGGAAAAAGAAATCTTATAATGTATTAGTGTCAGGACTGTCACCACAACCCATGGGTTTTGTTTTTTTTTTTCTGTTTGTCTCATCCTTAAATTTATTGGATACTCAATGGAAGATTGATTTTAAAAGAAGATGGGTAACCGTGTTGAAAATGTCAAAAAACGAGTTTTTCATTTGCTTCAAGGTAGTATGACCACAAACTAAAGTTTTAGGATTCTGTTTGTACCTGTGTATGTTTCTTTAGGATAATCTTTTCTTGTTTGTCTTACTTAGCCTTCATGGATGAAGCTTGATAAATATTAATTAGTTATTATGAATAGTTATAATGTTTGAAGATAAAAATCTGGATGTATTCTACTGAAACATTCAGAGCTATTTGATGAACATGTATGTAATATAATGTTAAGTAGTTATAAAACATTTTAGCATCATTCAGATTTTGAGTACCTGAATTCAAGAGATGATGACCTAATATTTATTATTGTTTTTATAGGTCTAATTTGTAGATATCCTCAAGAAGATTATGAGTCTTTCTCACTCCCAGAATCTGTTCCCCTATTTTGTTTACCAATGGGTGCAACTATTGAATGTTGGCCACCAAATAGCAAATACCCTCTCCCTGTTTTTTCTACATTTGTGTTAACTGGAGCCTCAGCTGAAAAGGTACTGTGTGTTTTAACAACTGTCGACAAATTTCTTGTACATTTTCTTTTTTTTTTTAAGTTTATTTATTTTGAGAGAGACAGAGACAGCATGGGTAGGGAAGGGGCAGAGAGAGAGAGAGAGAGAGAGAGAGAGAGAGAGAGAGAGAGAGAATCCCAAGCAGGCTCCATGCTGCCAGCACAGAGCCTGATGTGGGGCTCAGACTCAGAAAACTGAGAGATCGTGACCTGAGCCAAAACCAAGAGTTGTACGCTTAACCGACTGAGCCACCCAAGTGCCCCTCTTGTACATTTTCAGGTCTTAAGTTTTATATAATGTAAGGAACAGTAGGAAAAAAAAAAAACTGGTTAAATTGAATCTATTACACATACCTCTTCCACTTGGTTGAAATAACTATATTCAGAGATAAAGGAAAAGAGAAATTTCATTCTGTCCCATACACCCCAGTGCTTTTTTGTGAATATGGCAAAAGATTTTTTTTTTCATTGTCAAATGATGATCTTTCATTGCTTCATTTTGTGTCAACCAGATGCTTTGAGAGTAATACAAAAGACATTATTATATATGCAAAGCTATTCAGAATCATAGAGTATGATAGTTGGAAAAGACCTTGGAAATCATTTAGTCTAACATCCTCATTTTATAGATTGGGAAATTGAGGTCCACAGAAATTTAGTGAATTGCCTGAAGTTGGAATATATATTTCCTTGTCTAGAATTCTGTCCCATTGTCTACTAAATATTTTCAGTCATTTTGTTATAGAGAATATTGATTCAATTGCTTTCGCTCTTCAGAAAACAAACTCGATTTAATTGAAACATCTTTTTTTTCAATAATGAGATGTGAGAGTAGCACTGTGTAGTGTTTTCTGTTTTATTATTATTATTTTTTTTTTAAACATACTCCGAGAAACCAAGAGAGATGTTTGTTCACCACTGTGTTCCTGCTACCTGGCACCTTGCCTGGCTCATGGGCATCTAAAAGGCTTTTAATGGCCTAGCTCGTAATGGCTCCTCCATTAAATATTTAATGATATGATTCGAATAAATGATATAAGGTGTATTTATTAAATATATTTCTTGTTTTCCAGGTCTATGGTGCTGCTATTCAGTTTTATGAACCATACTCTGAGGAAAATCTCACAGAAAAACAGAGACTTCTCTTGGGTTTAGCATCATCAGCAGATGGGAAATCTGATAGTTCCAAAACAATTCACACTAATAAATGCATCTGTCTTCTTTCTCACTGGCCTTTTTTTGACGCATTCAGGAAGTTTCTGACTTTTCTGTATCGTTATTCTATCTCTGGACCTCATGTCCTTCCAATTGAGAAGTAAGTCAGAATCCTTCTTGGTTCAAAATTTAGCAGATAATTCCATTATGTGTGGTATATTTGAACTGGTAATTCAGTAAATTTTATATGGAAACTAGATTTCTCGAGAGTTATTTGAAAAAAGAATTTGGTTATTTCAATTAGGTAATATTTCTCTATTATACTTTTACAGCCACATTATTTTAAATATATCTCTAACAGAATGAAATGAATATTTCATTTTTTGATGCTCTTGTGAAGTTTGGAGATCCTAACTGGTTTTTTTTGTTTTGTTTTGTTTTGTTTTTTTGCTGGTTTTGTAATTCTTATTTTCCAAATAATTTGGGTTTATCATGAACTTTTAAAAATATTCCCTACTACTTTTAGACATCATGAATTTAAAGAAAAAATTAGATAAATGTATTCTTTATTCTTTTTAAAAATTCAGTGATTTACCTTAAAATCACTAAAAGTGAATAATGTTTTATGCAATAAGATCTGTTGCAAATGAGATCCAAATATCTTCATGCCTATTTGATTATTTATTCTATACCATCTGTCACTTAAACTCTTTTGTATTCTTTTTTTTTTTTTAATGTTTGTTTATTTTTGAGAGGGAGGGAGAGAGAGAAAGAGCAGGAGAGGGGCAGAGAGATGGAGACTAAGGATCTGAAGCAGGCTCTGCCCTGACAGCAGAGAGCCCTATGCAGGGCTCAAACTCACAAACCGTGAGATCATGACCTGAACTGAAGTCAGACGCTTAACTGACTGAGCCAACCATGTGCCCCACCTCTTTTGTATTGTTAAGAAGTTGTTCAGTGATTGTTGGGAAGTGATAGAATTATCATAAGAACATTCAGTGTACAATATTAATATTACTCTTTTTCACTTTCATCTCAGTATTTTGCTCTAGCAGTTAGCAAATTTTTTTTTGGTGTCAGGACCCTTTTATACTCTTAAAAAATGAGGACCCCTGAAGAACTTTTTTTATGTGTTATATCTGCCAATATTTGCTACAATAGAAATTAAAATGGAGAAAATATTTAATATTTTATTTTATTTATTTATTTTTTTTAATTTTATTTTTGAGACAGAGAGAGACAGAGCATGAACGGGGGAGAGTCAGAGAGGGAGGGAGACACAGAATCTGAAACAGGCTCCAGGCTCTGAGCAGTCAGCACGGAGCCCGACGCGGGGCTCGAACTCACATACCACGAGATCGTGACCTGAGCTGAAGTCGGACGCTTAACCGACTGAGCCACCCAGGCGCCCCAATATTTAATATTTTAAAATAATTTCATGTTAACAAGTATTTTTTTTAAATAACTCTTTAAAAAATTAGTGAGAAGAGTCATTTTTTACATTTTTGCAAATCTCTAATGTCTGGCTTAATTGAACACAGCTAGGTTCTCATGGATGCTTCTGCATTCAATCTGTTGCAATATGTTGTTTGGGTAAAAGTATATGAAAAAGACCTGGCCTCACACAGGTATGTAGGTAGGAAAAGGGAGAGCCTTCGAATAGCCTTTTCAGAAAATCGTGTGGAATTTCTGCTTTGACACTGCCCCAAATTTGACAAGTGAAGTTTGTTATAGGTTATTCACAGTGTGTAATCTAAAGCTTTAGTAATGGACTTTTTCTGTTACATTAAAATCTATTGATTTTTCTCACTCTAAGTGGAACTTTTACACATGCATGGTTTTGTAGCATCATACGTTGGTCATTTGGAAATACCAGTTCATGGCGTTTAACATAGATAAATTTCATTTGTTAATAGAACCACCTATTTGATCAGAAAATTTTTTTCAGTATCAAGAAGTTATCAAGTACATGGTGGCAACATTAGAATTTTCACTTAAAATTTTATTTATTGAATTAGAATTGAATTGAATTTACTGGCTATAATACCATGAGTTCTTTTTCTTTTTTTTAAAGATTTCATTAAAAAAATTTTTTTTTAATGTTTTCATTTTATTTCTTAGAGAGACAGAGTGAAAGCAAGGGAGGGACAGAGAGAGAGGGAGACACAGAATCTGAAGCAGGCTCCAGGCTCTGAGCTGTCAGCACAGAGCCCGATGCAGGGCTCAAGCTCACAAACCGTGAGATCATGACCTAAGCTGAAGTCACATGCTTAACTGACTGAGCCACCTAGGCTTCCCTAAAGATTTCATTTTTAAGCAATCTCTGCACCGAATGTGAGTCTTGAATTCACAACCCCAAGATTCAGAGTCATACGCTTCACTGCCTGAGCCAGCCAGGAGCCCTTATGAGTTATTTTTCTTGAAGCAATAGGCTCACCTTATTCATTTTTATATAGAAAAAATTTGCTGAGTACCTAACATTGGATAACTTTATCAATTGTTATTTCAAGGAAAAATGGCATTCTGTGACAACAACAAAACAATCATTAAGTTCTTTGATCACTGTCCACATAATATGTTGTATATTACCTACTGAGGAAGAGGTAAAAGTTAAACTGGCTTTTGAGATGGTGATAACACAAACATTATTGAACCTGAGGAACTATTCATATGAAAAGCCACTGGAGTTAGGTAGAAGCAACTTTAATGGGACAAATGATTTTTGGAGTTTGTTCACTTGTTTTTGTAGTACCAGGGATTTCGAAATTATAAGTACACAGAGCATTTGACTCAACTTGGACTTGTGGTGACATGCTGACCTTTATAGTATATGGTGTTCACTTTGGAATCAATTGGGTTTTTGTCTGTTTGTTTTTAAGGCATATTTCTCATTTTATGCATAAAGTTCCTTTTCCATCTCCTCAGAGGCCGCGGATTTTAGTTCAGGTAAGATTTTCTTGATGTAAGTGCCTTATTAAATGATTATTAGCCCTGTCAAAACATACCATAAGAATAACAATTTTAAATGGAGGAAAAGATCAAATGAGAACCAGATGGTAGTTCATGTTGGAATTTGGGCCCTTATTGTTTTATTAATTGTCTCCCAGACAGACATCTAATGTTTCCTCTTAGGTAAAAGGTTGAAGAGTTAAAGTAGACAACAGTAGACATTTTGAACACACCAAAAGGGACTTCTTTCCCTAAATTTGTTATAGGTAATTGAAAGTTTGTGTTTTTGGCATTTATTCCCGAAGGGGTGCTTGTGTGTGTGTGTGTGTGTACATATTTTTTTCTTTTTTTTTTTTAGAATAAATAGAAGAAAAAGTGGTGTGCTTTCATATATTATGCAGGGAGAAGTGTTCATATCTTTGTGATGGGGAAGTTCAAAATGAATAATTTTTTTCCCTATTTCTTTTCCCAATTGACTATCTTTTCTCTTTTGTTTACATTTCTTATTTATGGTCTTGATTTGTAAGATATCTGCTTATTTAGTCACCATTTACAAAGTGATTTATATAAAGAAAATATTTTTATGTGTTATCACTATATGTGCCTTACTGTATTTATCACAACCCTTAATGGGAGTGCGGTGTCATTCAAAATTAGAAGTATTTGGCAAATAGGTATTTACAAATTTGTGGAAATGTGCATAAATTTGAAAATGTAGATAAAAATAATTGCATTATTATATTGATACAGATAAAATGTCTAGAAAAAAAGTCATTTTTTTAATCTTTATAATCAGTCTGTATATCCACATATCCTCCCTCTCTTCTTGATATTTAGTGCCAGGATATACACACACACATATATATATGTTGGTAAGTTTTTCTTTTGAGGACCAAACAGTACATATTTTAGTCTTTATAGGCCATCCTGTCTCTGTCAAAACTACTCAGCTCTTATTGCACAAAAGCAGCTATAGATAATTCCTAAACAAATGATCATGGCTAGTGTTCCAATAAAACTTTATTCATAAACACAGATGGCCTGTGGATTTGCCCTGGAGACCATAGGTTTACTAGCCCTGACTCTGTGGTACTAAATGAATAATTTAGTCTCCCAATAAAATTTTGTTAAAACGACATTAGGGGAACATTGAGGAACAGGAGAAAAGAGAATTCAGAGTAGGGGAAGTTAGTAGTTAGGTCAGTGGTTAGGATGTACTTTTCAAGATCTTATTAAGTGATATAAACAGTTCCTATACAGGTTAATGGTTATTTTGAAACTTGATGGATGTCAGCATTAGCCAAAAAAAATTTTTTTCCAGAAAGTGGTGTTTTAAAGCTCATCTTTATATTTCAAACACTTTATTGTAAATCTTCTTCCAGTTATCACCACATGATAATCTGATTCTCAGTCAACCTGTTTCTTCACCTCTTCCACTAAGGCAAGTAGAATTTCCTTTCTATTTATGTTTCTCTAAATCTAGTGTGAGCTAAAGTGACATTCAAATATTTTCTCTTTCCTAGGAAAAATTGCAAATGTTGTTGGAAAGACTTCTCATTTAATTGTTTGTTATCTAAATTCCTTTTACTTAAAGAAAAAAGAAAAACCTTTACAATAGTTTGGTATTTTGTGTATCCATTTATTATCAAGTACTTATTATTGCATAAATAAGTATATGTGTATATAGATTATGAAAACAATGGTTTTTAACTTTAAATACCCTCTGAAGAACATTCAAATGTAATTAATTTTAAATTTAACCCCCTAATAAAATGGTACTCATAAATACTAACCATGGAATAAAATAATGTATTTCATCCCTTAAAAGTTCCAAGAAATTATGAAATAAATTTTTTCTAAAGTATCAGTTCTTGAAATTTAATTAGCAGTGTAATTTTCTAGCAGAGAAATCGTTACAATATAATTAAGTTATTTTGTAGCACATACCTGAGGGAGACCAGCTGCCATCTTTGACATTAATTTTGTAAGAATTGCAGATTATTTCATCACTAGGTCTCAGTCCAGAGCAACCAGTGTTTTCTTAACCTTTGTTTGAGTGAAAAATAAACTAGAAATACTGACTGTGACTATGTATAAAAAGATCCTAAATTACCCAAGAGGCCTTTTTTTTAATTTTGGTAACAGCTTTATTGATATAATTCACATACTGTACAATTCACCCAGTTAAATCGTACAATTCAATGGTTATATTCACTCTGTGAATAGAGATATATGGAGATCACTATAAACAACATTTACATCACTCTAAAAAGAATTTCTGCCATTTCTACTCACGCAAATACACACACACACACACACACACACACACACACACACACGTGTGTGTGTGTGTGTGTGTGTGTGTGTGTGTGCGCACAGACAAACACACCTCTCCAGCCTAAGGCAACCACTGATTAACTTTCTGTCTCTACGGATTTGCCTATTCTGGAGATTTCATATAAATGGAATTATATAATATGTAGCCTTTTGTGTGTGACTTCTTTCACTTATTATAATGTTTCTGAAGTTCATCCATGTTATCATACTTTGTTCCTTTCTGTTTCCAACAAATATTCCATTGTATGGATAGATCACTTCTATTTATTCATTCATTAGTTGAGGGACATTTGGGTTGTTTCTACTTTTGCCTACAATGAATAATGCTGCTACCAACATGCACAAGTTTTTTGTGGATGTGTTTTCCTTTCTCCAAGAGAATTGTTACTAGTTTTGCTTTATTTAAAAAAAAGTTAAGTGGCGCCTGGGTGGCTCAGTCGGTTAAGCGTCGACTTCAGCTCAGGTCATGATCTTAGATTTGTGAGTTCAAGCCCCGCATTGGGCTCTGGGCTGACAGTAATCCCTCTCTCTTTCTCTCTGCCCTCCCTCACTCTGACTCTGTCTCTTTCTCTCTCAAAAATAAATAAACATTTAAAAAGTTTTTTAATAAAAAAATAAAAATAAAGTTAATTTGGTGAAGCCAATTATTTAGCCAATTATATAGACAACATACTGATTGGCTTACTGAATTACTTAGTCCAGTATTTTGTTACCACACAGAGTGTCTCAGTTTGGGTTATAAATTTGCTTTGTATGTATATACCATCACTTCGTACCTCTCAATTTCATATTACTCTTTTCATTACAATAGTAAAGATAATCTATTTGTAAATCCAAATCTTAATGTATGTGCTTGCCTTAAGGGAGGTGGGCCTGTAAGTCATATTTTTTCTGACAATTAACAATGAAAGGTGAGCCATTTAACAAAAATTTCATTAAAAAATTTGCTTTCAACTAAAGCATCCCTCTATAGATTGAGTCCTTTATTCGGACATTATCTACCCAGCAGATCTTTTTCTGAAAAAAAGAATGACTTTTCATTTTTCCATATTGAATACACTGTAGAAAAATCTGATGATTTTGAAACCTCAGAAAACTTCATTGTTTTCATAGTATATTTCTAATGTTTTCCACACATAAGGACAGCAATCGCGTCTAAAGTTGAATGTATAATATAATCCTAACCCAATCATGACCTTGTTTCATTATTTTGGATAATGAGATATTTGAATATATACACTTTTAATTATATATTTTTGTTTGGATTGACAGTGGTGGCAAGTTTTCAACACTACTTCAAAATTTAGGCCCTGAAAATGCTGTGACACTACTTGTGTTTGCAGTAACAGAACATAAGATTCTCATCCATTCCCTACGCCCTTCCGTGCTTACTAGTGTGACAGAAGCATTAGTGTCTGTGAGTATTACAGGTTTTGTCATTGGCAGTCAATTTCATTTTAAGCATAATTGATTCATCTAATTTAAAGTTACTTTTTAAAAGCCTAACTAAAATTCAGAGAGTAATGAATTTTTATGTTGTGAAAACAATTTTAATTTTCTGACACTTCATATTAGTTGTAATTATTTCACTGGTTATCAAGTGTTAGGCTTTAGGTATGAATACTTAAATACAGTTTTTTGTGTGTGCTGATAAATTATGCTTCAATGCCAAACAGCTAAATATTCTCCTGTCTTTTGTTTATCCAAGATGATTTTCCCTTTCCACTGGCCATGCCCATATGTTCCTCTCTGCCCACTGGCTTTAGCAGATGTCTTGAGTGCACCATGTCCATTCATAGTAGGAATTGATTCAAGATACTTTGATCTCTATGACCCTCCACCAGATGTCAGTTGTGTTGACCTAGACACCAACACCATTTCTCAGTAAGTACATTTTAGTGATTCTCTACTCAGTAATTTACAACTTAGTAGTATATGTATGTAATTGTATATTTTATGAATGCGAATTAGAATTCTTTTGAGCTGTATTGTTTTTGTTTTGGGGTTATACCATCTTTGAATCAACCCGTTCTGTTCTCCAATGGAATAGATTTAGGGTATTAGAGAGCTTGTACTGTAAACAAATTATACCTTTAAGCCTCAGATCTTTAAATATTTAAGAAACATTATAATCTTATGTAGAAATTTAGCAGAAGGGAAATGGAGGTTAGAAACAGAAAAATTTAGGGGCGCCTGGGTGGCTCAGTCATTTGAGTGTCTGACTTTGGCTCAGGTCATGATCTCACATTTTTGTGAGTTCAAGCCCTGCAGTGGGCTCACTGATGTCAGTGCAGAGCCCACTTAGGATCCTCTGTCCCCCTTCCTTTCTGTCCCTCCCCCGCTAGCACTCTCTATCTCAAAAATAAATAACCATTAAAAAAACAAAACAAAAATTTATTTACCATTTTCCAGATGAGTACAGGTGAAATCACAAATTGAATTGGAATACTATACCAAGGTATAGTATTGGTATTCCAGTATCCAAGGTGTATCCAAGGTATATATCCAAGGTATAATTGGTATTCCAATTGAATTGGAATACTATACCTTGGTATAGTATTCAAATTCTGTTTCTAGTCTTGTGTAATACTATTAGTATACTAGTACTTCAAAAAAAATTAAACAACTTTTAAGTTATAAATGATTTTATCACCTTTATACTTTTAGAATATAAGGGTTTTATAAGTCTTCCTCTCTTTTTATTGGAATAATATTTAAGTTGTAGCTACTGGAGCTATCTTTTCATAGTTTTTTTATAATTCAGTTGTTCGCTCATATCCCTTATTTTCAGTTGAATCATACTTATGCTATTCAGGGAAAAGGAAATTGGTGCACTGAACACACTGCATTCACAGGACATATTTAAAATAACTACAAGTTAGTCTGTTAGTAAAGCCCAAAAGCTAGTACACCTTTTACAACTTAAATATGTATATGTGCAATAGGTTCTTCTCCATTTTTACTAAGCGTGTTTCATATTAAAGCGTTTTGATTGAATTCTCTAACCTTACATTAATTCTAGTCTTGTCACGTATGTCAAATCCTCAAGTGCCTAAACCATTAGAAAAGATGGTGTTCTATTAAATAGATAATATAAAAATAATATAAAATGATAATATATTACAGCAAAAAAATACTTCTTTTAAGGTTTACATTCAAGAGAGAGAGAATGCCTGTGCGCAAGTGTACAGGGGAAGAGCAGAGAGAGAGCAGGACAGAGGATCCCAAGCAGGCTCTGCGCTGACAGCAGAGAGCGCAATGCAGGGCTCCAACTCACAAACCGTGAGATCATGACCTGAGCTGAAGTCGAACGCCTAACCTACTGAGCCAGCCAGGCACCCTGAATACTTTTCTATTATAAAGTATATACGTTGTCAAAAAGCTTTTTTTCAGAGAATGCCTAACCAAGTAAATATGGGATGTACTTTGTGCATAAAAGCCATTTTATACATGGGATTGATAGAGTCTAATATTCTTTATCAGGAACATTTCACTCATTACCAGGAATATTTAATTCTTTAGATATTAAAGTATTATCTTTTTTTTGGCCAGTTGTTGATGTTACATGACATAATTTTTTTTAATTTATTTTTTTTATTTTTAGGGAGAGCATGAGGAGGGTAGGGGCAGAGAGAGAGGGAGATGGAGAATCCCAGGCAGGTTCTGCACTGTCAGTGCACTGTCAGTGCACTACAGTGTATAGCCCTGTATAGGGTTCGAACTCATGAATCATGAGGTCATGACCTGCGCGAAAACCAAGAGTCGGACGCTTAACCAACTGGGCCACCCAGGCAACCCCAATGACATAGTATTTTTAAAAAATGAAATTCAGGGTGGTGAATTGGTATATACTGTATTTATTGTGGTAATAAATTACATTTTCCCTCTTCTTATACTTTCCTTCCGGTTTGTTAAAAGAATTTTTTTTATTTTTGTCTTTTTCTTTTGATCACTAGTGAGTTAAAGAATCAAAGAAAACATGAGTTGTTGGCACTCATTAGTAGTATTCCTTCTTGATATTATCACCCTTCCAAATGTATGGAAGGACTAAGCTAGTGAACTAACAGCTTTCTAGTTTCCTTTATCCAGAATTTCTGGATTTTATTTTTAAGTAATCACCACATCCAACATGGGGCTCGAACTCACAACCCCAAGAGTAAGAGTGACACACTCCACCGAGCCAGCCAGTCACCCCCAAAGCTTAGATTTTTAAGTAATTTATCAGAAGGGGCACATAGCATCTACTGCCCGCTAGATTTTGGAACCATCACCATCCAGGTTTAAAACTAATTCCTCTGCCACCGATTATTGGTTATTTTGGGAATCACCATGAGTAAAAACATGAGTAAATAACAGTAATTAGGTGTAATGAATGGACACCAAGATTCTGTTCATCTATCTTCAGCACCCTTTTTTGATAGGTACTGGAAATAAAGGGGCAACTTGGTGTACTTCTTTCTCTTAAGTACACTTAAGTACACTTCTTTCTCTGAAGTTGCTCATAATTTAGTTTTATAAGGCCAGCATGCACACAGTGAATGATAAAGTACAGTGGGAGTGCTGTGTTGCAAAGTTTTATCCAGAAAATAATGTAAAAAGTGTTCCACATTGTCTTCTCACTGTAATGCAGGATTCCGTGCTCCCGGCCACATTATAAAATAAAACCTTCGCAGTGGGACATCTGCAGGTGGCCCTGTTCCATCTATCTGTATTTTTATCCTCATTTGTGGAAAGATAGGGTAGATTCCAAGACAGTGGTTCTTTTTAGCCTAAGCTTTCCCATCCACTCCTTTTTCTTTGTTTGGTTTCCAAGGTGATGATTTTGCCCTTTTTGTTCTGTGGGAGGTACAGGGAACAGAAAAATAAATTCAACTTCCACTACACACGTGTGCTGTGTTGTTTTTGGTGGTTAGTACATGAGTGATTCACTTTTCTTCTCCTTTTTCTCTACATTTTTCAAGTTTTCTAAAAATATATATATATGGCTTCTGAAGTACAAAGAAAGATTTAATAAGTAAAGAATGGAATCAAAAAAGCTATAGTGAAGTCCAAAAGGTTTATGGTATTTTATCACCATGCTCTTTTCTTACTGCACGTGTGGTTGGAAGAACAACTGTGTCCTAATAATTTTAATAAAAGAGATTATAGGAGTTTGTTGTAGAAACAAAGATAGCACTTTCAAGCAGATATCCTCTTTTATAGTTATAAAAGTACTTTGGAGTATTATCCTTTGCTCAAATAATTTAATATCATGGATTAGTTATTTTCTGAAAGAAACAAAAGCAAATTTTACTTCCACTTTTAGGAAACTAAGAAACTAAATACTTAAATATACCGCAGTATTTTGATAAGCTTTCTGGATCCTCAGTTCATTTTGTCTTTACAAGTGCAAGTTTTCCACAGTGCTTGTTCTTAAAGTCAGAGTCTATAAGAAAAAAACCTCCTGTTGCTAGGATTTTCTCAGTATTGAGGTGTCTAAAGACTCTTAAATGGGGTTTGAGAGTAATGACCACCATATTAAGTTTGTAGTGATTAGCATGATTCCACTGCAAGTCGAATTTACCCAATACCAACATAATTATAATTTTTTGCGCTATGTTTGTATAAGGTTCTACTCTTGTGTAAGTTAATTTTTAAATATTCTGCATCCCAGTTTATCCTTGTAGTATTTTTCTCTTATTATAATATTTTATTTTTGTATATATGTACATACATTTTGTACGTATGTATTTTATTTTTTATTCAATATATGTTTTCTTTTACCTTTTATATATATATAGCAAAAAAAAAAACAAAACATCTAACAAATACATTGTTGTTGTCATTTAATCTCAGAACTGGTGACAAGAAAAATGTAGCCTGGAAGATACTTCCAAAGAAACCATGTAAAAATCTGATGAACACACTGAATAATTTGCACCAGCAGCTGGCAAAATGTAAGTGTATAACTTAATTAAAGGAAGTAATTTAATCTGAGAAAGGACTCCAGTTACTTTGCCTTGCTAGTGAAAGGATATTGTTTATTTTATCTAAGGGAAATGTTTTTATAGTCTTAAGGGAAAATGAACATTAAAGCAAACTTTGTTAGAAGCTGAATAGATTTATAAAATTTATTATATTTTATTTTATATCTGCTACATGTTCATAGAGCCATTTTAGAATAGTAAAATTGAAAAAGAGGTTGAGGTAATTGTTTTCCTTACTTTTACCATTACTGAAATACCATGGAAAAAATAAGGGTTTCCTTCCCTGATGAATGTGGATACAAAAACCCTCAACAAGATATTAGCCAACCAGATCCAACAATACATTAAAAAAATTATTCACCACTACCAAGTGAGATTTATACCTGGAATGCAGGGCTGGTTCAGTATCCGCAAAACAATCAGTGTGATTCATCACATCAATAAAAGAAAGGACAAGAACCACATGATCCTCTCAATAGATACAGAGAAAGCATTTGACAAAATAGAGCATCCTTTCTTAATAAAAACCATTAAGAAATTAGGGATAGAAGGATCATACCTCAAGATCATAAAAGCCATATATGAAAGACCCAATGCTAATATCATCCTCAATGGGGAAAACTGAGAGCTTTCCCGCTAGGATCAGAAACAAGACAGGGATGTCCACTCTCACCACTGTTACTCAACATAGTATTGGAAGTCTTAGCCTTAGCAATCAGACAACACAAAGAAATAAAAGGCAGCCAAATCGGCCAGGAGGAGGTCAAACTTTCACTCTTCACAGATGACATGATGCTCTATATGGAACCCCAAAAGATTCCACCAAAAAAAACCTGCTAGGACTGATCCATGAATTCAGCAAAGTTGCAGGATATAAAATCAATTCACAGAAATCAGTTGCATTCCTATACACCAACAATGAAGCAATAGAAAGAGAAATCAAAGAATCAGTCCCATTTACAATCACACCCAAAACCATAAAATATCTAGGAATAAATCTAACCAAAGAGGTGAAAAATCTATACACTGAAAACTATAGAAAGCTTATGAAAGAAATTGAAAAAGATACACAAAAAAATGGAAAAATATTCCATGCTCCTGGATAGGAAGAACAAATATTGTTAAAGTGTCAATACTACCCAAAGCAATCTACATAGTCAGTGCAATCCCTATCAAAACAACACCAGCATTCTTCACAGAGCTAGAACAAACAGTCCTAAAATTTGTATGGAACCAGAAAAGACCCTGAATAGCCAAAGCAATCTTGAAAAGGAAAACCAAAGCAGGAGGCATCACCGTCGCGGACTTCAAGCTGTATCACAAAGCTGTATTCCTCAAGACAGTATGGTACTGACACAAACAGACACTCAGATCAATGGAACAGAATAGAGAACCCAGAAATGGACCCACAAGCATATGGCCAACTAATCTCTGACAAAGCAGGAAAGAATATCCAATAGAATAAAGACAGTCTCTTCAGCAAGTGGTGCTGGGAAAACTGAACAGCGACATGCAGAAGAATGAACCTGGACCACTTTCTTACACCATACACAAAAATAAACTCAAAATGGATGAAAGACCTAAACATAAGACAGGAAGCCATCAAAATCCTCCAGGAGAAAGCAGGCAAAAACCTCTTTGATCTTGGCCGCAGAAACTTCTTACTCAACACATCTCCAGAGGCAAGGGAAACAAAAGAAAGATGAACTACTGGGACCTCATCAAAATAAAAAGCTTCTGCATAGCGAAGGAAACAATCAGCAAAACTAAAAGGCAACCCATGGAATGGCAGAAGATAGTTGCAAACAACATATCAGATAAAGGGTTAGTATCCAAAATCTATAAAGAACTTATCAGACTCAACACCCAAAAAACAAATAATCCAGTGAAGAAATGGGCAAAAGACATGAATAGACACTTCTCCAGAGAAGACATCCAGATGGCCAACCGGCACACGAAAAAATGCTCCACATCACTCATCATCAGGGAAATGCAAAGGAAAACCACGAGGAGATACCGCCTCACACCTGTCAGAATGGCTAACATGAACAACTCAGGCAACAACAGATGTTGGCCAGGATGCAGAGGGAGAGGATCTCTTTTGCATTATTGGTGGGAATGCAAGCTGGTGCAGCCACTCTGGAAAACAGTATGGAGGTTCCTCAAAAAAACTAAAAATAGAACTACCCTACGACCCAGCAATTGCACTACTAGGCATTTATCCACGGGATACAGGTGTGCTGTTTCGAAGGAACACACACCCTCTAATGTTTATAGCAGCACTATCAACAATAGCCAAAGTATGGAAAGAGCCCACATGTCCATTGATGGATGAATGGATAAAGAAGATGTGGTACCATAAAGAAGATGATATACCATTGTATATATACAATGGAATATCATTCAGCAATCAAAAAGAATGAAATCTTACCATTTGCAACTATGTGGCTGGAACTAGAGGGTATTATGCTAAGTGAAATTAGTCAGAGAAAGACAAATACCATATGACTTCACTCATGTGAGGACTTTAAGAGACAAAACAGATGAACATAAGGGAAGGGAAGCAAAAATAATATAAAAACCGGGAGGGGGATGGACATAAGAGACTCTTAAACATGGAGAACAAACAGAGGGTTACTGGAGGGGTCGTGGGAGGGGGGATGGGCTAAATGGGTAAGGGGCATTAAGGAATCTACTCCTGAAATCATTGTTGGACTATATGCTAACTAACTTAGATGTAAATTAAATAAATGAATAATAATAATTAAAAAATAAGGGTTTCCTCTTGTATAACATTCTCTTCATACAGAGAATAGAAGTTTAATTTTGAAAATTTAAGACAGATGGTTTAAATTAGAAAGTGCTGATGATTTTAGTGGGGTGAGAGCTGGGTTTTAAGCTTTCACCTTCAGTGGATCTTAATGCCGTCCTTACCTCAAATAATTTGAAAATAGAAGCCTACCAAATGCATTAGGAAATTAA
The DNA here is from genome assembly GCF_024362965.1 of Panthera pardus. NCBI lineage: Eukaryota > Metazoa > Chordata > Mammalia > Carnivora > Felidae > Panthera > Panthera pardus. The sequence goes on from NW_026526810.1 coordinate 32,141,108, forward strand.
TCAAAATGAAAATTGATTGGGATATAGAATGTTTCAGTAAAAAGCTTATATAAGAATACCTTGACAGTGATCCAGAATTACCGATAAGAAGAATTAAACCTTCATATACTTAATCTCTTGGTATTTTAGAACAATGGCCCATTCAGGGTCCATGATTTAATACTTACTGTTTAAAAAATGGTCAGTAATGGTATAGCAGTATTTGAGGTTCTCTTTTGTGTATTAGGTGAAATACAGACAGCGGAAGGGGCCTATATCCTTGAGGGTTCAAAGTGACCATAGAGTTGGAAATAGACATGGAAGACGACAGTGTTTCCCAAGTAAACCTTACAACAAGCAGAGAATCTGGAAGTGGCTCATAAGTACTGGAATAGGAAAACAGTGACATGAAATAGAGCAGCATGTCATCTTAGGTGGCAAATAAATTATGTATAGAATTTTATTTAAGCTGACTAGTTAACTGCTTTCTAACAAGGCATACACTTCTTGTAAATAGCTGAGAAGTCCAGCAGCTTTTGTAGCAATATTTAAAATATTATTAAAATCTGTGAAATAGCCCGTCCAGCTGTATTGAAGGGCAGAACCTTAAAGCTGAAAATTATAAACTTTTAAGCAATACTGATAGTTGAGGACTGTGTAACACTTTATAGCTTCAGAACACTTCCACATATATTTTTTATCTTTACAACTCTGAAGATAAATTGAGGGAGGTTAAATAGCTTGTCAGAGATTATACAGTTAACCCGGATGAAGCTAGGATTAAAATCTAGATCTTCTGTATAAAGGCCCATGTTCTTTCTAGTACTGTTACTTTTTTCGACAATAAGAACTCCAGAAAAAACTTTGTAAGATGATTTATTGTTCCTCGTATTTTGAAAAGTTTTTAAATTTTGAAACAATCACAAACATGTTCCCTGATCTTTGAGAATAGATGCGCCATCACCTCCAAATGGAATATATCTCCTACCCAAAAATACATTCTCCTCCACCACTACATAACCATGAAAATCAGGAAATTACCAGTGAGCATTTCTGCCATCTTTACCTGCAGACCAGATTCAAGTTTTATTATAATAATGTTCTTTCTAGCAAAATAATCCACTTCCAAATCAGATGTCTTTAGTTTCAAGTCTCTTTAGTCTCCTTTTCTGCAAACACTTCTTCGATTTGTCCTTCTTTTTTTTTTTGAGACTTTTGAAGATGGTATTTGCTATCATAGAATGGTCCATGATGTGGGTTTGTCTTGAGCGTCCACATGGTAAATACAGGTCATACATTTTTGGCAGGAATATCACAGAAATGACACTATGTTCCTTTCCTAGCATCCTTATCAGATCGTGAACTACTTTGATTTGTCCCATTATTGATGAAGGTGTTCACTTTGTACACTTGATTAAGGTGGCATCTAGCAGGCCTCTTTTACTTGCGTTTATTCTTTTACTACCTAATGGCTTTAGCGTTGAGTTGTTCAGGAAAAGGAAGAGCTGTTTTTCACATTTTAATCCATGTGTGTTTTTCCTGTCGGCACTTACATTTTTTTAAAAGGGGGGGAGGGTAGAACTAATGCATTTAACCCTGTTTCCTGTTGATATGGTTGCTATGATTTTCTCTTATTAGTTTATATATAGTTACTTCAGAACATGATTTTTTTTTATGGTAGTCAGACAAACAGGAATAATTTTATATTTACTTTGGTTGAAACGAACTCAGCAGAGGCTAACAAATGATGTAGCAAGCTTTGCTGGGGTTTACATATTATGAAGTTATGTAAACAAAGAGTTAAGTAGCTTGAGCCCTTTTGAAAACAATAACTTACTTCTTTCAATTTTTTTGAAATCTAATTAACATACAGGACTGTATAAACTTAAGGTGTACAGCGTGACTTGACATACATATAGAACAGATTTATATTGATACCATTATTAACATTGGTTTCAATAGTTTGGAGAAAACCTTCACCCTGTATTTTTTCACAGTGCAGCAGAGACCAAGAGACGATGGACTAATGGACTTAGCAATGAATGACTATGATTTTAATTCTGGAAAGAGGTTGCACATGATAGATTTGGAAATCCAAGAGGCATTTTTGTGTTTCATGGCCTCTATTTTAAAAGGCTATAGATCATACTTAAGACCAATAACACAAGCCCCATCTGAGACAGCCACAGATGCGTCCTCTCTTTTTGCCTTGCAAGGTGAGTGATTGTACAGTTTTACAGCTTTTGTATCACTGAGTTTAACCTTATGATGATACAGTTTTTCTGTGTTAGTAGCTCTTGTTTATCAAAATACGTAGCTATTTTTGAAGTATGTGAATCTACCAATTTTGTTGGTAATCCATTTCCACACAGCTAGTTATTTCTCAGACAAATTAGAAATAATCCCATTAACAAAATATGTCGAAGAAACTATTTGAAAAGCACAGAGCTTTGTAACCATGTACTGCTTCACTCTTTTGTGCCACAGATGTGTTAGGATATTGACAGTTTTAGTTTTCAGAGCAGCTGGGCAATGTTGAACACTCAGAGGAGCCTCTGGGATGGTCACCTCCAAGCATGCACAGCCTCATTCATTTTACTTCATTACACTTTATAAATATTCCTTTCTTTCTGTTTGTGCCCTGAAACAAAAGAAGTTGGAGAGCCCCCGAGTGCAGTTTGTGTCAAAATACAGATTTATTTTCTTTTGTAGTATATAACATTTGGAAGAGAAATTCATTTAATAAGCATATATTGAGTTCCTCTAAATGCTAGGTATATAGTGGCATGCAAAAGATACATGGTCATAAAAGAGAGAGAGCGAGAGGGAGAGAGAGACATGGTCACTTCTCCCAATGAGCTTATAGTCAAGAAGATAAGCAATTTGAAGGGCACCTGACTGGTTCAGTCAGAGGAGTATGTGAATCTTGATCTCAGGGTCAGGAGTTCAAGCCCCACATGAGGTTTAGAGATTACTTAAATAAATAAAACTTAAAAAAAAAAAAAAGATAAGCAATTTGAAAATAGTATGAATGAGGGGCACCTGGGTGGCTCAGTCAGTTGAGCATCTGACTTCTGCTCAGGTCATGATCTCACTATTCATGAGTTCGAGCCCTGCTTGGGGCTCTGTGCTGACACCTCAGAGCCTGGAGCCCACTTCGGATTCTGTATCTCCCTCTCTCTCTGCTCCTCCCCAGCTTGTACTCTGTCTTTCTGTCTGTCTGTCTGTCTGTCTCTCTCTCTCTCTCTCTCTCTCTCTTTCTCTCTCTCAAAAATAATAAAAACAAACATTAAAAAAATAATATGGATGAACAGTTTATTTCACAACTTCAGATCACAGAAAACCCTTCTGAGGAATTTATCTCTGAGCCATAATCTCAAGGATGAATACAAATGAGCCAGGCAAAAGAAAAGTAGAAAGTTTTAGACAGAGAGAACATTTGGAAATAGTTTGAATTTATGGGCCCAAAAGAAGGCCCAAGTGTAGTGTAACTGATCATAGTAAGCAGTGTGGAGCGCAAAATCAGGAAATAAACTTTTCCTCTGTTTCAGTAAGACACAGACATAATCAAACACTAGAGAGGTTGTAACTGTTGCTCTTTAAAAATGCTTTCACATTTACAATTTTATATATAATCCACAAGGTAATGAGAGGACAACAGAGACAAGTCTGGGTGAAGATTTGAAAGATCTGGGTTCAAGTTCCTTTCCTATTGCTGTCTTGTCAGGTCACTTCCCCAGGGGTCTTAGTTTCTTCTTCTGCAAAATGGTAGGTTGAGGAAGTACAGATGACATGATTAATCAAGTTCCTTCTGGCTTAAAATTCTATGAATCTTTGAATGATCCTATATTTTGTGACATTATGAATTTATGTTGAACAGCTTTCTTAAGAAGCCGGGACCGATCACATCAAAAATTCTATAACATGATGACCAAAACACAAATGTTCATTCGCTTCATCGAGGAATGTTCTTTTGTCAGTGATAAAGATGCAAGCCTGGCATTTTTTGATGACTGTGTAGATAAAGTAAGTAAGAGTATGTCTACAGTGCCCTAAGTTATTTTGTGTGATTGTTTTACATGTTATGAGTTATAGTTTCTATTTAACTTTTATCAGCGCTTAACAGAATCTAAGTTCATTTCATTTCATCATTGACTCTTTATATTATTAAAGTTTTGTTTGGACTGCTAGATATTATAAACCACAAACTCTTAGGAGTACCTTGCAGGATTTTACTGAATCATGAGTTTTATTTTAGCAACCAGGTCTATAACTTTGCCTGCCCACTTACAGACTATGGGAGTTCTGTCCAAGTCTGTGGACCTCCAACTTGAGCATCTGTAGTTTTCACCTCTCCTTATTGTACATTGCCACATGCTGAGAGTAGGTATAGTGCATAATGAATATATCACTTGAATACTTCTACAATTTGGAAGTGAGTTTATAGCATAAATTAAGTGAATTAATTCTATTTTATTTTTTATTTTTAAAAAAAAATTTTTTTTAACGTTTATTTTTGAGACAGAGACAGAGCGTGAACAGGGGAGGGGCAGAGAGAGAGGGAGACACAGAATCTGAAACAGGCTCCAGGCTCCAAGCAGTCAGCACAGAGCCCGACGCGGGGCTCGAACCCACGGACCGTGAGATCATGACCTGAGCTGAAGTCGGATGCTTAACCGACCGAACCACCCAGGCGCCCCAATTAATTCTATTTTAAATTCGTGTATGAAACCTTCTCTTCCCCTCAGTCCTAATATCATAAGGTGGTTATCTATGCTGAACATAGAGGAGGTTGGGGAACAGTGATCTAGAGTGGGGTGTTGAAACCTGAATGGGGTGAAGAAGGAGGAACAGACTAGCATTGGGTGTTGGAGCCCAAGCCAGGTGAAGACAGCATCTATGTAAGGGGTGACCTAGCATGGAGAATCAGAGGATGAGCAGGATAAAAAGAGTGCCCAGGCTGGGGGACAGACAGCTGCAGGGGGTCAGAATAAACAAGATGAGAAGAGTATCCATGCCAAAACAGCATGGAGTATCAGAGGCTGAGCAAGGTGAGGAGAGTGTCCCCACAGGGTAGGGGCAGCAAATGGAGTATCAACGTTTGATCTAGATGAGGAAGATGCCAGCTTGGTGGGGACAGAGGGTAGGTCTGGAAGTAGCTGTTGAGGCCAAATTAGGATGAAGAAGTTGTATGTGTGGAGAGGGGTGGTGGTGGAAATGGGAGAATGTAAAGAGGAGTGGATCAAATAAATATATTAAAGATAATGAAGTTACCGTCAGAGAAGGGACTTACAAATACAGAAAAGGAGAAAACCAGAATGAACCCTGTGTTATTAGAGTGGAATAAGAGGTTTGATATATCATTGGTTTTCAGTATGTATAGACAAATATAGAAATAAGTACAGATGTAAGTATGTATGTCTGTGTGTGTACATACATATATTCCCTAGCTCTGTACACCTAGAGAATCTGGAAGCAGCCATACCCCAATAGTGGTGAGTACACCTAATGAACAGAATTTGGCTTCTAACGCCGATTCTCCACTAAAAGGAATTAGGACTCCTTGGAGAATAATTGGGTCTAGGGCAAGGAAAGTACAGGATGAGCCCTGAAGTAGCTTGTGCTAGAACATAAGGAATTGCTCCAAGAAAAATGGAGATATGTTTTTTAAAACAACAACAACAACACACACACACACACACACACACACACAAAGGTAAGTCAGCTTGAAGGAACCCCCACTGGCTATATCTGAGACAATTTGAACATCAAATCTAAGTAACAGATTATAACCCATTGAATAAAATAGGAAACTGTGAGTTTACACAGGTACTGAGAGTCTGATGAGAAACAGGATTTTCGTTTCAAAGTACCTCTGCACAAAATACGTATTAATTACAAAATGGGCAAGAGGAATTTTATAGTGGAACAGAAAGCCTGGCAGACACCACTTTTATGTAGTCATCAAAGTGAACATTACAAGTAGGGAAACAAATCAACATCACATGCCTATAATAGTCCACGGTGAGAATACAACATCAACTCTGTGATATTTCTGCCAAGGATGCATGACCTATAGAATCTCAAGGACGTATGAGACAAACTCAAATTAAGTGACATCCCTCAAAATACCTCTTCTGTAATCCACAAATTTTCAGGGTTAAGAAAATAAAGGAAAAATTAAGAAACTGTTCAAAAGTGAAGGAAACTATAGAGACTTGACAAGCAAATACAAGGCTCATCATTCAGAACTGGATGCTCTTGGCATACCATCATTAATATAATCAGTAAAGCTCGGATGTAGTTTGAGGATTAGACAGAGGTAGTAGTATAACATGTTGGTTTCCACAATTTGTTGTATTATGGTTAGATAGCAGACTGTCATTGTTTTTAGGAAGTACACACTAAAGTATTGAAGGGTGTTGGGTCATCAGGCCAGCAATTTACTCTCAGACGATGAAACGGAAAACATTATATGCCCTTGAAAAGTTATTGTACTTGTAACTCCTGTAAATTTGTGAGTATATATGCATACAGTGTTCATGATTTTATGCCCATGACCATAGAAAAAAGGAGGAAAGCAAAGTTTTGTCATGTATTTAGTCAACAAGTTATACTTGTAAGGTTTTTTAAAGAGGTCCATCACGTTCAAATTTATGTGACTTAAAGAAAATGTGATTGATTGATTATTTTTTAAATATAATTTATTGTCAAGTTAGCTAACATACAGTGAATACAGTGTGCTCTTGGCTTCAGGACTAGATTTCCATGATTCATTGCTTACCTACAGCACCCAGTGCTCATCCCAACAAGTGCCCTCCTCAATGCCCATCACCCATTCCACCCCCCCCCCACCCCGAATGACCCTCACTTTGTTTTCTGTATTTGTCTCTTATGGTTTGCCTACTTCTCTGTTTGAAACTATTTTTTCCCTTTCCCTTCCCCCATGGTCTTCTGTTAAGTTTCTCAAATTCTACATATGAGTGAAAACATGTAATATTTGTCTTCTCTGACTGACTTATTTCACTTAGCATAATACCCTCCAGTTCCATCCACATTGTTGCAAATGGCAAGTTTTCATTCTTTCTCATTGCCAAGTAGTATACCACTGTATGTATATACCATATCTTCTTTATCCATTCATCAGTTGATGGACATTTGGGCTCTTTCCATAATTTGGCTATTGTTGAAAGCGCTGCTGTAAACATTGGGGTACATATGCCCCTGTGAATCAGCACTCCTTTATCCTTTGGATAAATTTCTAGTAGTGCTATTGCTGGGTCATAGGGTAATTCTGTTTTTAATTTTTTGAGGAACCTCCACACTGTTTTCCAAAGTGGCTGCACCAGTTTGCATTCCCACCAACAAGAGAAACAACATCTGTTGTTTCCTGAGTTCTTAATTTTAGCCACTCTGACCGGCATGAGGTGGTATCTCCTTGTGGTTTTGATTTGTATTTCCCTGATGATGAGCAATGTCAGGCATCTTTTCATGTCTGTTGGCCATCTGGATGTCTTCTTTGGAAAAGTTTCTATTCATGTCGTCTGCCCATTTCTTCACTGGATTATTTGTTTTTCGGGTGTCGAGTTTGGTAAGTTCTTTATAGATTTTGGGTACTAACCCTATTTTCTCCCATTCCATCAGTTGCCTTTTAGTTTTGTTGATTGGTTCCTTTGCTGTGCAGAAGCTTTTTATCTTGATGAGGTCCCAATAGTTTATTTTTGCTTTTATTTCCCTTGCCTTTAGAGACATGTTGAGTAAGAAGTTGCTGGGCTGAAGTCAAAGAGGTTATTGCCTGCTTTCTCTTTTAGGGCTTTGATGGTTCCCTGTCTCACATTTAGGCCTTTCATCCACTTTGAGTTTATTTTTGTGTACGGTGTAAGAGAATGTTGCTGTCCAGTTCTCTCAGCACCATCTGCTAAAGAGACTGTCTTTTTTCCATTGGATACTCTTTCCTACTTTGCTAAAGATTGGTCATACGTTTATGGGTCCATTTCTGGGTTTCCTATTCTATTCCATTGGTCTTTGTGTCTGTTTTTGTGCCAATACCCTATTGTCTTGATGATTACAGCTTTGTAGTACAGGCTAGAGTCTGGGATCGTGATGCCTCCAGCTTTGGTTTTATTTTTCAACGTTACTTTGGCTATTTGGGGTCTTTTATGGTTCCATACAAATTTTAGGATTGTGAAAATCAGTGATTTTTGAGGGGAGGGAGCACAACAGCCAAAATACAACTCATCCTCACATTCAGAAATTGCCTCAGTTCTTTTTGTTTTTTAATTTTTTTTAATGTTTATTTATTTTTGAGAGAGAGAGAGAGAGTGTGTGTGTGAGCGGGTGAGGGGCAGAGAGAGAGAGACACAGAATCCGAAGCAGGATCCAGGATCTGAGCTGTCAGCACAGACCCCTACGCAGGGCTCGAACCCATGAACCATGAGATAATGACCTGAGCTGAAGTTGGATGCTTAACTGATTGAGCCACACAGGCGCCCCAGAAATTGTCTCATTTCTGAGTTTGACATGAAAATGTCCTTTACTAATTGTTAAATAAGTACCAAAAATGTCTTATAAAAATGAGATATGATTCTGACTATGCCAGATGTAATAGGAAAAACACTGCATTGGGAATCAGGACAACCTGAGTTCCAGCTCTTACACTTGTAACTTTTGTTGAGTCATCTAGTCTTTCTGTGTTGTTTTCTTATCTATGTTTAAAATATATTGTGAGTAGAGATAATTATGCACATCTCACAGTGTTCAGAGTAGTGTAGTATGAACCGAAAAGTAGAAAACATTATGAGTCTATTTATATTTTGCTGATTTTTATTTGAGTTTATAGATTGGTAGTTTATTCACTATCTTAATCAAATCTGTAAGTTTGCCTTAGTTGGTGCTTAATAGAAAGAATAAATAAATAGAAAGGTCTGTGGTAAATAGAAAACTGTGCTTTAAAACATATTTTCTTTAAGTCCTTTTTTATAGGAATAATTCTGTTGGTTTTGTAGGTAAAAATGATTATTTCTGGGGGCACCTGGCTGTCTCAGTGGGTAGAGTATGCAACTCTTGATCTCAGGGTCGTGAGTTCAAGCCCCACATTGGGCATGAAGTCTGCTTTTTTAAAAAAGTGGGGTTTCTGACTAGCATTATGCACTTCGAATGTTTTTCCCCTGTGATGCTGGACTTCCACTGGTCATCTTTAGGTGCAATTCAGCTTGCTTTGTGAACTGTGGCATACATTTGTATAACAGTTTTTTCCTGTGCCAAACTAACTGAATCATAAGGGACTAAACTCACGATCAGAGATTGGCTAATAGCATACTTTAGCCAATACATTGATTAATCTACATGGGAACACTGAATTTGTTGTAGGAATCCAATTAACTATGCAGAGGACAGAAATCTTGTATTGTTCCCTTTTATTTTTACTTATTTTGTGCACCTTGTTCATAAGTTTGTATTTCAACTAAGAACTCATACAGTAGTGTCCGTATCACATGGTTTTTAAAATACTCATTAATATTGTAAGACACGTAACACTTTTCCTAGGTACCTAGGGCATCGTGTTCTGAGGAGGATATTTTATTATTGATAATTACTACCTTATATTGTCTAGGAATTTCTGAAAGTAGGACACCTGCTATTTACTTGATAAGAGTCTGTGCAGGACATGCTTAGAATAATTGCACAAAGAATGTAAGTTCTGTTGAGAAAAGCCAATCCCATTAAATGTGTAACCATTGTTTCCAGGCAGATTATTTTCCTGCAATGCTATTTACCTATTCAAACTCTAGATCCAACAAAAGATCCAATGGAATCACGTTATAATTAAATGTTTTAATGACTAAGAAAATTAACACTGAAAATTAACTCATTAAAACATAGTTACTTGTATTTCCTTTATTATATAATTCAAAGGAAGTTTTTTATTAGAGAAAATAACAAAATGTCACAAGATTCAAAATATACCTAAATAACCTTCATATACACTTAGAGGTTCATTGTATTTCTAGTATCATTAAGCAGAACTCTCTGAAATAGTAAATATGCAGTACTGTTGCTACCTTTCATATTTTAGTACCACAATTTAAGTATTAGTACTTGCTTTTAATCTGCAAATGTTTTCTGAATATCAGTAATACCTGAGATTTTTATAATGTTTGTTTATTTTGAAAGAGAGAGAGAGAGCACGTGTGCAAACAGGAGAGGGACAGAGAGGGGGAGAGAGAGAATCCTAAGCAGGCTACACACTCCGTGGAGAACCTGACGTGGAGCTCGAATCCACAAACCGAGAGATCATGACCTTAGCCAAAATCAAGGGTTGGATGCCCAACTGACTGAGCCACCCAGGCGCCCCTGAATATCAATAATAACTTAAAAAATAATCATTTATGTTGGGGTTCTTAGTTGGGTGACTTTTTTTTTTTCAAAATGTATTTATTAATTTTGATAGAGAAAAAGCGTGCCAGTGTGTGCATGGGAGGGGGGCAGAGAGTGACAGGGGGAGAGAGAGAGAGAGAGAGAGCAAGGATCCCAAGCAGGACTTGATCTCACAAACTGAGGATCATGACCTGAGCTGAAATCAAGAGATGCTTAACTGACTGAGCCACCCAGGTACCCCTTTTAACTTAATATTTTAAATGAACAGGTCCTCTTACTTTTGGCAATTTAGCTATGGAAAATAATATTTACTTTTATATATTTATATATAAATATTTTATATCAAATATATATTATATATAAAATGTTTTTGTTATATGTATATAATAATGTTATATTATGTTATATATAATATATTATTGTTATATTATTAATTATATATATATATAGAGAGAGAGAGAGAGACTACCTAAGTCAATCTATGACTAAGAGTGAACAGGAATTAGACATATCTTTTGATCTTAGCATATTCAAACAGAAAACATTTCCCCAACTTTTTTAAAGTTGTTTTTTTTTTGTTTGTTTGTTTTTTTAACATTTATTCAGTTTTGAGAGACAGAAACAGAACACAAGCAGGGGAGGGACAGAGAGAGAGACACACACAGAATCCAAAGCAGACTCTGGGCCCTGAGCTGTCAGCACAGAGCCCAACACAAGGCTCGAATTCATGAACTTTGAGATCATGACCTGAGCTGAAGTGGGCTCAACCAACTGAGCCACCCAGGCGCCCCACATTTGCCCAACTTTAAAAAGCTAGGGTGGGTAATGCTGAATAGGAATAAGAAAAACAGTGTGTGAGAATTGTATGAGTTTCGTTTATGACTAATTTAGGAACCATGTGTTCTTCATATGATTATGTTTTGAATTCTTACAATCAGTTCCTATAGGATTGTGCTTAATTAAAGGCAATTTGGGGTTTTTTTAAATGTTTTATTTTATTTTACTTTTTTAATTTACATCCAGATTAGCATATAGTGCAACAATGATTTCAGGAGTAGATTCCTTAATGCCCCTTATCCATTTAGCCCATCCCCCCTCCCACAACCCTTCCAGTAACACTCTGTTTGTTCTCCATAATTAAGAGTCTCTTATGTTTTGTCCCCCTCCCTGTTTTTATATTATTTTTGCTTCCCTTCCCTTATGTTCATCTGTTTTGTCTCTTAAAGTCCTCACATGAGTGAAGTCATATGATATTTGTCTTTCTCTGACTAATTTCGCTTAGTTCCATCCACGTAGTTCCATCCACCCTCTAGTTCCATCCACATAGTTGCAAATGGTAAGATTTCATTCTTTTTGATTGCTGAATGATATTCCATTGTATATATGTACCACATCTTCTTTATCCATTCATCCATCAATGGACATGTGGGCTCTTTCCATACTTTGGCTATTGTTGATAGTGCTGCTATAAACATTAGAGGGTGTGTGTTCCTTCGAAACAGCACACCTGTATCCCGTGGATAAATGCCTAGTAGTGCAATTGCTGGGTCGTAGGGTAGTTCTATTTTTAGTTTTTTGAGGAACCTCCATACTGTTTTCCAGAGTGGCTGCACCAGCTTGCATTCCCACCAATAATGCAAAAGAGATCCTCTCCCTCTGCATCCTGGCCAACATCTGTTGTTGCCTGAGTTGTTCATGTTAGCCATTCTGACAGGTGTGAGGCGGTATCTCCTTGTGGTTTTCCTTTGCATTTCCCTGATGATGAGTGATGTTGAGCATTTTTTCATGTGCCGGTTGGCCATCTGGATGTCTTCTCTGGAGAAGTGTCTATTCATGTCTTTTGCCCATTTCTTCACTGGATTATTTGTTTTTTGGGTGTTGAGTTTGATAAGTTCTTTATAGATTTTGGATACTAACCCTTTATCTGATATGTTGTTTGCAACTATCTTCTGCCATTCCATGGGTTGCCTTTTAGTTTTGCTGATTGTTTCCTTCGCTATGCAGAAGCTTTTTATTTTGATGAGGTCCCAGTAGTTCATCTTTCTTTTGTTTCCCTTGCCTCTGGAGATGTGTTGAGTAAGAAGTTTCTGCGGCCAAGATCAAAGAGGTTTTTGCCTGCTTTCTCCTGGGGGATTTTGATGGCTTCCTGTCTTATGTTTAGGTCTTTCATCCATTCTGAGTTTATTTTTGTGTATGGTGTAAGAAAGTGGTCCAGGTTCATTCTTCTGCATGTCACTGTCCAGTTTTCCCAGTACCACTTGCTGAAGAGACTGTCTTTATTCTATTCGATATTCTTTCCTGCTTTGTCAAAGATTAGTTGGCCATATTTTTGTCTGTTTGTTTGTTTGAGAAAGAGACCATGCATGGGGGAGGGGCAGAGAGCGGCAGGGACAGAGTATCACTGCCTACAGCAGCGAGCCCAATGCAGGGCTGGAACTCAGAAACCGTGAGAACATGAATTGAGCCAAAGTTGGATGCTCAATGAACTAAGCCACCCAAGTGCCCCACTAAGGGCAGTTTTGTGTAACAGATAGTCTGGTAAGATTTTTCTCAGTCTCCCAAGCATCTGTCTGCAGTGTTTTCTGAGCATATTAATGTGGAAAAAAATATGAAGAGAATATGAAAATTCTTTTAGTTTTATCCTGTCATGGGTGTTGGATTTCTTTTTCTCCTAATGGGCAGACATCACTGTGCTTTCCAAAAGACAGAAATGGCCAACTGATGCATGTAGGACGTATAGCATGGCTGTTTTTATAATGTTGAAATGAGATTTTACTGGTATACAAGTTAAGAGAAATATCTTTTCCCAAGGTACTGAATCTGTGGTGCAAAATTTTAATATTTTAATAGACTTTATGATACTGAGAATTAGAGCAGTTGTGCTCATAAACAGGTTTTTTCTTTGTGAGCAAAATGGCTGGGGAGTAGGAAGTAGGCACAGGTCTGGAGAAGAAGAAGCTGTTAAAAAATAAATAAATAAAAATTTAAAAACATATTGTGTCCATGGGGGGATCTGGGTGGCTCAATCAGTTAAGCATCTGACTTCAGCTCAGGTCATGATCTCACAGTTCATGAGTTCAAGCCCCACGTCAGGCTCTGTGGTGATAGCTCAGAGCCTAGAGCCTGCTTCGGATTCTGTGTCTCCTTCTGTCTCTCTCTCTCTGCCCCTCTCCCTCCCTCCCTCCGTCCCTTCCTCCCTCTCTCTCTCTCTCTCAAAAATAAACATTTAAAAATTATTTTAAAAATAATAATAAAATAAAAACATATGATGTCCATAGACAAGCAGTTCTCTTGTAATGTTCCATCATGGAGACAGGAGTGGTTGCCAGCTTTCTTTCCAGTGACCTTAGGTATTTGTTTTAACCTTTTCATTCTGGTCCATCTCTTCTTTTTCATTATCAGTGGTGCCCTTGTAATTAGATTAACCACATATCATCTGCATAAAATATTTGTGGGTAGAGCTTCTCATTTGTTCTTGGGTTGCCCATGGACACCGTATCCTACTTAGGCATACCTATGATTTTGAGTTATAATTGACATATTCCTAATGTTTTTAAAATATTGTTAGTTTGCTAATAAGGGCTCAGGTGCTCTATGATTTTATTAAAAGTTTAATTTTTAACACTTTTATTAAATGTTGAAGAAACAGTGTGGGAAATAAAAGTGAGAAAAAAACTCTGTAAAGCCTGGTACCCTAATACCATTTCACATTTACTGTCAGTGTTTTTTACATAATTATCATACATACTTTCCTAATTTTTTACATAACCAGATCTTATAAGCATTTTTAATATCGCTGCCAAATCTCATAAAAGGAGATTTTCATTTTTAACACAGCAAAACAACAGTTTAAAAAGTCAGATAATTGTCCAAGCTTCAGGCCCATTCCTTCCTGCCCCTAGTCTCTACTCCCCAAAGGCAACCACTTTTCTCTTTCAGCAATTTCTTCATTTACCTTAAGATTTCCAAATAATGTGATTTTATTGTTGTTTATTATTTTATGTATTGTACATTAATGTCTTATCTACCATACCACCTGAATTCTCCCACTGTCATTATAATGAATTTTGGTCAAGAGGTGTTCAGTGCTTGTGGTTTTTTGTTTTAATGTTTATTTGTTTTTTGAGAGAGAGAGAAAGAGAGACAGAGCGTGAGCGGGGGAGGGGCAGAGAGAGAGAGAGAGAGAGAGAGAGGGAGACACAGAATCCAAAGCAGGCTCCAGGCTCCGAGCTGTTAGCACACAGCCTGACATGGGGCTCACACCCATGAATGGTGAGATCATGACCTGAGCTGAAGTCGGACCTTAATTGACTGAGCCACCCAGGTGTCCTGGTGTTGTGTTAATATTACTGTTACTTTGTATGTAATCCCAGCTAGACCACATATGTGTATTTTGTAATATATTATAATTAGATGTACTTTCATGCATGGATTTTATTTTCTCTGAAGTTAATGCTGTATTTCTTGTTTTATGTCTACTATTAATTCATCTCCAAACTCTTCCAAACTCACAAAAGTGAAAAATCTAACCTCAATTTTTCCAACATATCCGTAATTTTTTTTTCCTGGAAATTTCCATGTGTATTCCAATCTGAACTGATTGCTTTCTAGTCTGTCATCCTGGGATTTTCCTTCACCATCATCTTGGGACTTATATTGATTTCTCTTCGGAGTTGGTACCCCTGCTTTCTGGCTTCAATAACTTCTTTCTTGGCATATTTCCTTTTAATGGTGGAGCACAAATTCTGGTAGCTTAGTGAGAGAGAGTATGTGGGAGATTCACATTTTTTGATGCCCTACTTATCTGTAAATTTCTTTATTCTCCCCTAAGATTTGATTGCTAATTTGGTTGGAAGTAAAATTTTGAAGTCTTCTAGCTTTGATTGTTACTGTTGAGAATAACATCTGGTCTAATGCCATGTTCATTTCTGACCTTTTATACCTGATCTCTTTTTCTCTCTGAAAGCATTTAAGATCCTTGATACTCTACTAAGGTTGCACAAGGATATGCCTGGTAGATGGCTTTTCTTCACTGAGTTGAACACATCCAGGCCCTTCTACTTACTCTGTGGCCCCATTTTCTTCAGATTCCGGGCAGTTTTCCTACATCCCCTTTCATTCCTCCATTTCTTTGGTTCCCTTTTCTGAAGTATGTGTTGTTTTGATTATTGGCCTTCCTATCCTGATCCTCTTAATTTTCTTATATTTTTTCATCCCATTTCTGTCTCTCTGTTTTTCATCTCCACTTTCTGGGAGATTTCCTAAAGTTTATCTTTCATCCTTTATAATAAACTTTTTATTTCTGCTATCATATTTGTAATTTTTGTTACGTCTCTTCTTCATAGCATCTTCTTATCATGGATGTAGACTTGTTTATTTTAGTTGTTTTGAAGGGTTTTTTTCCTCCTGCATTGTGTCTATTTTTTACTCAGATGTTACTTTTAATATTTGTTTGTTTTGTCCTCCAAGTGATTGGCTTTCCTCATGTGATCTTTGGTTGGTATTTCAGTGAGGAACAAAGAACTCATTGGAGCTTTTCTGGGAAGCTGAAACTTGGAGCTTCCTTAGGTATGAGATTGATGATCATAGAGGAACTCAACTATTCATTCATTCACTGCCCTGTTTGAGCAGTGTCTATAATTTTTTTCTTTTAGGCTATTTTAGTTTCCCCGAGAGGTATCTACAGTCTTTAGCCTGAGGACTGTCAGCCTGACTGCCAGTATTCTCCCAGCTCAGTGGGGAAGGTAACTGAGGTTTTCCCTTGTTGTAACATGTAGGCTTTTACTCACTTCACCTGTTTTATTAACCTCCTTCATCTCCCACAGCTCTGCCTGATATCTTCAAGTCTAGAGTCCCTCTGGTTCACGTAAAAAGACTCAACCTCGTCTCGGGCCACAGTGGGGAGAGGTAGTAGCCTAACTGCACTGGGCTGAGTCAGGGATCTGGGAGTCCTTGAATGTAGGCTTTTAACTAATTCTCCTGCTTCCGCCCCATGTGTACTCCAGTCTTCCGGGTCATCAAGCACTTTTAATTCCCGACCTTTCTGGGACTCTGCAGAGCAAATGGCTTGCTTTTTTGGCTCTCTCCTTTATCCCCTCCCCAGTGCCAGAGATGTGGCTTTCAGCTTTCACGGGTCACATCAGTCTACTTTTCAGCTTCTGAAATGTTCTGAACTCCAGCTGCGCTACTGTCCTCTCTCCAGTTCATTTTGTCTTCGTTGGGTTTTTTTTTCAGTCCCTTACTTCTCATTTTGGTGAGATTTCAAGAGGGATTGAAGGTAAATTGTTGTGTTTAATTTGTCTTACTCAACCAGAAGTCTATGTGATCTTTACTATTTTAATTTTTAGTGATTGTATTTTCCAACCATTTATCATAGTTTATTCATTTGCCTGTTTTTTGAAAACATAGGTAACTTCCAACGTATTCTTTTTTTTTTTTTTTTTAATTTTTTTTGGGGGTGCCTGGGTGGCTCAGTTGGTTAAGTATCCAACTTCGCCTCAGGTCATGATCTCACGGTTTGTGAGTTCAAGCCCCACCTCAGGAGCTTGCTTCAGATTCTGTGTCTCCCTCTCTCCCTGCCCCTCCCTCCACTGACACTTTTTTTTTTTTTTTAATGTTTATTTATTTTTTGAGAGACAGTGTGAGAGGGGTAGGGCTAGAGAGAGAGGGAGACACAGAATCTGAAGCAGGACTTCCAACGTATTCTACTTTAAGTTTTTATTCTGAGCATTTATTACTTTTGTAATATTTGAAAAACCAATAAAAGTAATACATATTTAGGAGCTCCTGGGTGGCTCAGTTAAATGTCCGACTTCAGCTCAGGTCATGATCTCGTGGTTCGTGAGTTCAAGCCCCACGTCAGACTCCGTACTGACAGCTCGGCGTCTGGAGCCTGCTTCAGATTCTGTGTCTCCCTCTCTCTCTGCCCCTCCCCTGCTCATGCTCGCTCTCTCCCTCAAAAAAAAAAAAAACATTTTAAAAAATTTCCTTAAGTAATACATATTTATTATTTTTTAGCTGAAAGATAACAATATAAAGAAGAAAAGTAATTGCAGTAATACCATTACTCAGAGGTAACATTTGATAAGAGTGTGTATGAGAGAGAGAAACGAACAAAAGTATATATGTGCCCATATATACAGAAATATGTATTATATATGGCATATATATTCACTCCTAAAAATTAGAATCATACTATATATATAGTATGCTTTTTTTTTCAACTGTCATTATTTTGTGAACATTTTTTCATGTCGTCATTCTACACCATCTTTATTGTTATTTAGTTCACTTTACGGATTTACCATTAAAAACATTCTTTAATCTTGGAGATTACAGCATGTCATACTATGAAATTATAACCAACACTTAATGTAAGAACACTCTGAATGTTTAACTTTTTTATAAGAGTTAGAAAAATTTAAAAGCTATCCCTGTCCTTTTTTGGTAGATTGTGCCCTGAATCCTTATCTTAAAGATTTGACTTGTTGGAGCACCTGGATGGCTCAGTCGGTTAAGTGTCTCACTTTGGCTCAGGTCATGATCTTGCTGTTCATGAGTTCGAGCCCTGCATCAAGCTCTGTGCTGACAGTTTGGAGCCTGGAGCCTGCTTCAGATTCTGTTTCCCTCAAAGTCTGTCCCTCCCCCCGCTCACACTATGTGTCTTTCTCTCAAAAATAAATAAACCTTAAAATTTTTTAAAAAATAAAGATTTGACTTGTTAATAATTCTTGTCCTCCCGTTTATTTCCAAGTGATACTTGATATTCTCTCCATCCTAATAAAGTGCTGTGGGTTATTTTTGTGATACGTATGACATTTTGGTTTTCTTGTTTGTTTTTTTTCCAATGGATGTTGATGTGTGCTTTTTTGTTCATGAGCTCCTTTTGGGCAATTTGGACTCTGTTTTCAGTTTTTTTACTATTACCTTGCCATAGAGTATCTAGGGGAAATTATACTACTACAGTACTTTTAATACTGATATGACTGGAATTTTAACTCCGTTATGCTTCCACCTAAACTGGAAGAACTTAGGGAAATATGTTATATTGAGTATAAATGAAACAAAGATCCCAGTATTCTCAACAAATACACACATGTATTTGTGGATTTTTAAAAATACTACTTCTTGAGTACATTCTCATGATTCAGAATGCAAAATAATATAAAAAGGTACACATTGGGAAATGTGGGTCCTATCCCATCCTTGTCCATTCTGTTCATCTCCCCTTCCCCATACAGGTAATTGCTTTTCATAATATTCTTTAATATTTCCTTATGTGAATACAAACAAAAATATGAATATGTGTTTTTAGTTTTCTCTCTTACTCAAAAGACAGTACACTATATACAGTGTTCTACACCTTATTATTTAATTATCTTGGAAGTCTTGTTTAGTGGTGCATAGAGAACTTGCTCTTTTTTTTTCTTCTTAATAGCTCTTTAGTATCCAGTTATGTAAATGGTTTATTTAACCATTCCCCATAGACAAACTCTTGGCTAACCAATGTATTATTTTAATGTATGTTTTTTAAACTTTTTCAGGTGGATATGGACAAGAGTGGTGAAATGCGACTTATAGAACTGGATGAATCTTTCAAAAGTGAACATACTGTTTTTGTAACACCACCTGAGATCCCCCATCTACCCAATGGTGAAGAACCCCCTTTACAGTACAGGTATTCAAGAGGCAGAATGTTTGAGATTGAAAGAGAGAAGCAATCCATCATCTGTGACGTAGCTTTCTAAGGACTGTGGTATTTTCAAAAATCCAAACTTTACAGATTCCTAATTTTTAGGTGGTAAGCAAGCTTATCCCACATCCATTATTAAGTTTTGAGGTATAAAAAGAAAAGAATTATAATTTTGCATAATCTAGACTTGGGAAGCTCTATATATCTACATAAGTATCTGTTCTCATAAATGTTGGCTAAATTCAGTTAGGACTCACCCCACCAAAATGCAGCACTTTTATTATAGATTTTGATTTTTGTTTCTCACTAAAGCTGATTTCCTCCCTTTCATCCCCTTCCCCACACACATATTGATTAATGTAATCTGTTTACAAAAATTGAAATAGAGTCAATATTTGTGGCCTTGATTTTGACGATACAATTTTTTAGGCTATTAATTTTTTTGTGAGTGTTTCTTTTAAGCTGTGGAAATTCAGAACTATTGGGAATTGATCGTTGTTAACTCAGGAAGTTTGTTCAGACACTGTGCTGAGTGCTTGGGACATAGACTTGAATGATACATTGTTTACTGCTTTCAAGTCTAGTGGAAAAGAGAGGAAAGTTCTGAGATAGGGTTATGATAGAGTTAGATATATTATAATCTGTGTATCTAGAGGTATATTATGTGCATACACTTGTTATCTACTAGAGGTGGTTTCCAGTATGCATTTATTTTTACTTAGAATGGTATTTCCTTCTAATAAATGGTATGTATGTATGTATTTATTTATTTATATTTTTGAGAGAGAGAGAGAGCATGCAAGTGAGTGAGGGGGAGAGAGAGAATCCCACGAGGGGCAGAGTGAGAGGAAGAGAGAATGTGGAGTCAAAAGCGGGCTTGAACTCACCCGATGCAGGACCTTGAACCCACAAACCGTGAGATCATGAACTGAGCCAAAGTCAGATGCTTAACTGACCTAGCCACCCAGGCACCCCTATTTATTTATTCTTTAACATTTAAAAAAATTTTTTTTTAATTTTTTATGTTTATTTATTTTTGAGAGACAGAGCATGAGCAGGGGCGGGGCAGAGAGAGAGGGAGACACAGAATCCAAAGCAGGCTCCAGGCTCTAGGCTCTGAGCTGTCAGCACAAAGTCTGACGCGGGGCGGCTCCAACCCACAAACCATGAGATCAAGACCAGAGCCAAAGTCAGAAGCTTAACTGACTAAGCCACCCAGGTGCCCCTATTTATTTATTTTGAGAGAGAGAGAGAGTTGGGGAGGGACAGAGAGAGAGGAAGAGAGAGAATCCCAAGCAGGCTCTGAGCTGCCAGTGCAGAGCCCCACTCGGGGCTCAATCTCAGGAACGGTGAGAACATGACCTGAGCTGAAATTAAGTGTCAGTCACTTAACCGATTGAACCATCCAGGTGCCCCTAAACTGATATTTCGTTTTATTTATTTATTTTTTTAATTTTTTTTTTTAATGTTTATTTATTTTTGAGACAGAGAGAGACAGAGCATGAACGGGGGAGGGTCAGAGAGAGGGAGACACAGAATCTGAAACAGGCTCCAGGCTCCGAGCTGCCAGCACAGAGCCTGACGCGGGGCTCGAACTCACGGACTGTGAGATCATGACCTGAGCCGAAGTCGGACGCTTAACCGACTGAGCCACCCAGGCGCCCCTGATATTTCGTTTTAGATAATAAATGATTTCTTTCTCCAATAATATTTTCTTACTTTAAAGCCATTTCACATCTATCACTGATTAGGTCATAGTTTATTTTCATTGAAAAAGGATTTTTCAGAACATCCTTATTTGTAACTCGGATTAAATTCTTCCTTTTACAGACAAAAAAGCGGTGCAACAGGTGTTTGTGAATGTCAGTTAATTCATAGGCCGCTTGGCTCCTGCCCTTACTTTTTGTCTATTGATGAAGTTGCTCAGATCACTTTTTAAAATTCTGCCTTTTGTCAAAGGTGTTCAAAATCTCTCTCCTAATTTCTTTCTCACTTTTTTTTTTTCTTTCTAAACAAGATCTCATATCTTTGATCCCTTTGGTACATTATACTTCTAAGACTTTTGTGGGGAGACATTTTTCACTAATAAAGTTTTGTTTTTTTATGATTTGCTTTTAACTTTTTCAAAATTTAACTTTTAGATTTACGTTAATAAAAAATTGCTTAGCTTGGAAAGTTTCTATTTTTTAAAGAATCTAAGTCACTCTTTGAATTGAGACTAACAATATAATTCTGGTGTAATCATACCAATCATTGGAAAAACAACTTAAATGTCTTTAATGAGTACAGTGGGTCCTCTTAGTGAGAGGCGACTCATATTCTTACATTGTCTGTGTAAAATGATAAGGTAGCAAGCAAGTTTCCATAAGACACACAGAATGGTCTCATTATCACACATATACATACAATGAATTTTTTAAGGGGCATAGTTTTCCTGAACTCCTTTGCTATTTTATTCCTACTTAACATTCAATATTTATCAATATTTTTTCATTTTACTGAATTTGCCTATAGTAATGTATAATAGATATAGTTTACTATCTTTTATTATAACTGGTTTTCTCAGTTAATTGAAACTATTTGTATGCCCTTAGGAAGATTTTAAAGTAGGTTCATTGTGATGCTCAGGGGCTTCTTCTATTCTTTTCAAAAGCATGTCTTTTTCCTAGCTGCTGCTACCTTTTAAACTCCCAAAATACTTTGCTCTAGCACCCACATTAGGCCCACCTCCTCATTGAGCCGCTCATTCTAATCTTTTCTTCTTCTCCAACCTCTTCAATTTTCTTTCTCATAAATGAGGGCCTGAACCTACTTAACTAACGTGATAAACCAATTCATAATAATATGTTTGTCCTGGAGCACTAATACGTTATTTGTATCTTTTTAAGGGGACAGTTCAACAGTAATATTTTAATCTAAAGCAGCGATTTTAATGACTGTCCTGTCTGAAAGCGTATTGATCTGGTGGACCTTTTACCATCATATTATCTGATATGTTTGCTGTGTATCTACATGAATACTAACGTACAAAGCTTGCTTGATTTACTTTAGGGTTTGATGTTAAGTTCAACAAAATTTAAATATATTTTGCTTTTTTAGCTCTAAAATATATACTTGAGTTTGTATTTGACTATTACAAGGCAACATTAGCATGAATATTTGTTAAGTATATATCATTGTCTGATGGAGAAAAATAGTTGAAATATTGGTCAGAATATTTTTTAGATTGTAACCAGTATGATCATCTATGTGTGCTTGAGATTTTTTTTTTCTTTTCAAAAACAGCTATAATGGATTTCCAGTTCTTAGAAACAATTTATTTGAGAGACCTGAAGGATTTCTACACACACGAAAGAACAAATTGCCTTCAAAATCAAGTAGTCCTAGTAGCCCTTCTCCCATGTTCAGAAGAACAAAACAGGTAGTTTGACAATTTTGTGCTTTTCATATATTCAAGTATTAGAACAAAATTAATGTGATACTCTTTCTTAATATATTTTACTGCCCCATATATATGAGTAGGTTATCATGCTCCACAAGGCGTCCTGAATTCATAGTAATGTGACTTCAAAACATTAACTAATTTTCCTATCTTAGAATTTTATTTTACACATCTTATAATACACATTCAAGCAGAGGCTTGACTGTATAGTAATTACAGACAGATTTTGTGAGCGAAATATTATAAAAGCATATGACCTGCCCTTATTCAGCATTCAGTTAATAAATAAGAATACTTAAATGTGTATATTTATTAATGAGATCCTTGCATTGTTTTTCTAGGAAATTAAATCAGCCCATAAAATTGCCAAGAAGTATTCTTCCATTCCCCAAATGTGGTCTAGATGTCTACTGCGTCACTGTTACGGACTATGGTTTATTTGTCTGCCAGCTTATGTGAAAGTATGTCATTCAAAAGTCAGGGCCCTGAAAACAGCATATGATGTGCTTAAAAAAATGCAGTCAAAGAAGATGGATCCCCCTGATGAGGTAACAGTTTTTTTCAAATGCATTTTAGGAGCACCTGGGTGGCTCAGTTGGTTAACCATCCAACTGTAGCTCAGGCCGTGATCTCACGGTTGGTGCGTCCGAGTCCTGTAGCAGGTTCTGTGCTGACAGTGCTCTTTCTCTGTCTCTCAAAATAAATAAATAAACTTAAAAAAAGTAATACATGTATTTTAAACATGTTTTTTAACGCATTATTTTAAAAACTTAAAAACGGGAGAAACAATAGCAACTATAAAAAATGAAATAAAAAGCATTACTTTATTTTGGATTTATGTTCATGCGTACTTTGTTTCTGTACACTCTGCGTTTTGTGTTTCAGGTGTGCTACCGCATTCTCATGCAGCTCTGTGGACAGTATGATCAGCCCGTGCTTGCAGTTCGAGTGCTTTTCGAAATGCAGAAAGCTGGTATTGACCCCAATGCCATTACTTATGGTTATTATAATAAGGTAATTACTTTGATTTAGTGGAGAAAAAGTATAACTTTTGTGATTATACACCCTTAATTTGTTGGCAGAAATCATTGATTCAGGCCTTGTTTGGCATTAATTTTGGAGTACTAAAGTATATTTTGTAAACCAAATAAGATTTTTTATTCTATTTTGTGTTGTACAATCGATTTAGATCTTCTTTAGCTTAACTATAAAGCCAATGTACACTCACTTATCAATGTTATTTTACTAATTATTTTATTTTGTTGAATGCATAGGCTGTTCTGGAAAGTACTTGGCCCTCAAGAAGTCGTAGTGGCTATTTTCTTTGGACAAAAGTAAGAAACGTTGTTTTAGGAGTAGCACAGTTCAAAAGAGCTTTAAAGAAACACGCACACTTATCACAAACAACTCTCTCAGGTAATTAAAGGTTCTTAAAGGATGTATATGTTTTACTTTAAAAAAAAAAATTCATTGACTAGTTACACTTTACATTTCTTTAGAAATTTTACATAGTTTCAAAATATTAAATGTTTTCTAGTTTTTATTGCCATTAAGCAAATTCTAATATTAGAGTATTTTCCCCTTTGAAAGACACCAAATTTCACTTTTTTCCTGGAACTGTTAAATTATGAAGCTCTGGTGATCTTGCTTTAGTGTTCAGTAATAATTCACAATAGTTATAGTTGGTATAGTTGTATTTTGCTAATTATGTGGCACATTTCGTGTTCAGTATTAGTGGATTATTAGCTTGAGCGACAACTAATGTGTATTTTTGGTATCTCCCTGAGTAGTAAAATGCTGTCACATTGTGTTCTTAAGCAGATGGCAGTGACCTGGATGCTATTAGTCATGGCAGCATGGATAGTGGTCATGGGACACAAACTGTGGAGCAGGCACCTTTTAATACGGGTTTAATCAAAGTATATGCTACTGATGATAGATCTAGTACAGGTTTGTGTGTGCTTATGTATACATTTATTACAGTACATTTTACAAACTAGATTTGCTCATCTGTCTTTTTTAGATTTTAATTTTCAATGATGTATTTAAGTTAACTGTCACTTTTTAATTTTATATGATAGGCATTTGGTTTGATACTGTGTTTAATAATTACATGCTGTTTTATTCATTCTTTATTTGAATAGAAATAAAAGTTTGAGAGTTTATTCAAGTATTTAGCCGATGATAATCCAATTAACTCTGGATAGCACACAGATATCTTTATCATGTAATTTTTAAGGATAAATTCTTCCTTGTAATTGTGAAAATGTTATTAGAGGTTTTTTAAAGAGAAACTTTATAGCCCTGATCTGAGTTAATAGTACATATCAACATCAACTTCCTGGTTTTAACAGTGTATTATATTTCATGTCAGATAGTATCATTGAGAGAAGCTGGGTAAACAGTACACAGGAACTCTCTGTACTGTATTATTTTGCCAGCTTCTTGTGACTCTTATACTATAGTAAAATAAAAAGGCATTATAAAAAACTTTTCAAATATATATAAAGCTTGTAGTCTTCTAGCACTGAAGATGCCATTAATTTCATTAAAATATCAGATTTGTACACAATCTTCCTCTAAGAATTAAAACTGACACACTGAAATTTGTTGAATAATTCTGTTCTTTTCATTAGGACATTTAAAAAAGATACATGACTTTTGTGCATAGTGTAAGAGCCACCTCTTAACAGACAGAAATTTTAAATTAAAAATCTAAGCATTAATAACAAAATATGAAGGCTTCTTTCTCTACATATGGTAACATTATTTTGGTCTGTCTCCTTTTATGCCTACTTTTTGTGTTGCAGTGTAATTTTCATAGTTGTTCTTACTTGGCTGGTTTTATATTTTGATCATGCAATATGAATTAATCCGGGTTATAGTAGTCATCTTCAGGCATTCTCTCTTAAAAATGAAGAAATCAATTTTATTTTTTAGTTTTATTTTTATTTCAGTAATTTCTACACCCCACGTGGGGCTCGAACTCACAACCCTAAGGTCAAGAGTCGCACCTTCTTCTGACTGAGCCGACCAGAGGCCCCTCTATCTTTTGTTTTTAAGTGTGGCTTTTGAAAAGTTTATTTTAAAGCATTGCAGAATCTAACAAAAGCATGAATTTCCATCATGATCATCTCCATATTTTTAAATTTGTATTTTCTGTACAAATGGAGCCAAAAGTTTGATTAGAAAAAATACAAACTCAAAATTATAATTTTAAAGTAAATACCTAGTGATACTTAATACAGTTTCTTTACACAGTTCTTTATAGGTTTATAAAACCGTTCAATATATAGCCTCTCTCATATAGTCATAACTGCTTTGTGTGTTATAAATCTGGAGACTTGAAATCCAAACCAAAAGGTTGAGTGGTTTGCTTAAAATCGTGTCTCCTAAGATGGAGAAATAGGATTTAAAACCTTGTATTTTGATGCTATTCTAGTGAAAACAATTTGCTGAAAATTACAGAGGACTTCTTGAACAGCAATGTATTAGAAGTTTTCTTCTATCAGTGCAGGGTTTGCTTAACAGTGACACATTTTTTTCTCATTCCCATGTATCTGTACTCAAGTGCAGTTCAGTAATTATTCCGTTGAACTTGCAGAAAAATAATTACCTATCAATAAAGTTAAATAAACCCAAACCTAAATGATTTTTGGGTAGAATCATTTATACATTTGGCTTCAGTGATCTGCGTGTGAATGTTCTGTCAGGAATTCCCTGCAGATTTTTCTTCTCCATTGCTTAGCTGGAACTTAGACTTTAACCTGGAAAGGTCATGGGCTTAAAGAACATCTGGTTAGTCTGTACCTTTAGGATCCCAGACAGTAGTGTGAATGTACATAGTCTCTTTTGACTGCGGTGTGGAGCCAGAAATGTTACTTTGCGATCATACCTCTCTTGCATTAGTAGAGATGGAGGAGGGGGGCTGACAAAATAATGCTTTCAATTGTAAGTTATCCAGAAAATTTCTCATCAGGAAGTCTAAACACTAGTGTGTTGCTCCTAAATCCAGTTGTTCTCACTAAAGAAGCTTATGATGAACAGCAGAGGGTTTTTGTTTCTTTTTTTTTTTTCTCTTTTTCCTAGGTGGCCAGTCTGATCTTGGGTATAATTCATTATCTAAGGATGAAGTTAGAAGAGGGGATATATCTACTGAAGAAATTCAAGAAGAAAAAGATAAGAAAGGGAGTGATTCTAGTTCCCGTAGGTATTATTTAAGTTGATATTGTATAAATTTGTGCACGTCTATTAACGGAAAACACAAGTGGCTTCAAGTATAAAAGTACTGATTTTATTTTCCAAGTTCCCATTATAACTCCTCTTTCCTCACATTACAGGCTCTCTTCACCACCTAATGTTCCAACACACAAATACTTTATGTGTAAAGTGTCTCGTCTCAGTGGCACAACACTCTCCAATCAAATTCTCTTCTCATAGTACAAATATACTACAAACAGTGGCTCTTTTCTAAGGTTTAACAATATTTTTATGTAATGCTTTGTTAATGGTCTGTGACTTCTATTTTTCCCCTTTGGCCACCTCCATCAAAAGCAGTGTTTCACAACCAAAAAGAAATACAAAATGTGTGGACCTCACACATGACCAGTACTTAGTAATTTGATACACGTCTTGAGGCCTCAAATAACTGCAATCATCTACTTGTGATTGACAAATAGATGTAGAGGTGTTTGGTATTTTCTAATCACCTATTTTAAGATAGAAATATTTAGGGGGTGCCTGGGTGGCTTAGTCGGTCGGGCGTCTGACTTTGGCTCATGTCATGATCTCACAGTTCGTGAGTTCGAGCCCCGCGTCGGGCTCTGTGCTGACAGCTCAGAGCCTGCAACCTGTTTCAGATTCTGTGTCTCCCTCTCTCTGCTCCTTCCCCACTTGTGCTCTGTCTCTGTCTCTCTCAAAAATAAATAAATATTTAAAAAAAAATTTTTTTAAGATAGAAATATTTAGAACTGAAAGCTTCTTCTCTTTATACCTTCTATGAAGTACATAGCTTTTATCTTAATGATTCATTTTAATCTTACAGTATCAGAGAGCGAGAGTGCAAAAGGAAGTGCTGATTGTCTTCCTGAGCTTAATTATCAAAGTTCTTCCAGTATAGTTCGCCCCAGTGGCACCGGTAACAGTGGTGCTGATAAAATATCAGAAGAAGGCGCTGCTGGTAAGTTGAACAGTACACATCTTTTGAGTTTGGAATGATGGACTTTCTGGAAGGGGGAAGTGGGAGCAAGTGAGATGATCCATCTGAGGGTACCTTACACTTACCAGTTTTTAAATGAAGCATATAGTTCTTTTTGTTGTTGTTGTTTTAAGTTTATTTATTTATTTTGAGAGTGAGAAAGTGAGCACGAGTGGGAAAGGGGCAGAAAGGGAGAGAGAGGATCCCAACACGCTCCGAGCTGTCAGTGCAGAACCTGACATGAGGCTTGATCCCACAAACCATGAGATCATGACCTGAACCGAAATTGGGAGTCAGACACTTAATTGAGCCATCCAGGAGCCCCTGAAGCCTATAGTTCTTTAATCGTCATTATTGTCCCTGTTTTCTCAGAAGCAAGAGGATAGTCTTCCAGTTAGGTTAGATAATAATACCTAATATTTTTTTTTCTTTTCGGAGTGCTTTTTGCATATTATTTTGTATTTGTTAATAGAACAATGCTTAGATTAAGGAGAGAGGATATAAGCGCTCTTTTATAGATGAGAAGACTAAGGCATATTCTGACAGTTGACAGGTCATATAAGTTATCACCTAATTAATGGAAAAGAGTGTTTAGGATTTGGGATAATATTTGGTCTCACAAGTTTTCATCAAATCATTTTTGGGGGAGGGGCGCCTGGGTGGCTCAGTCGGTTAAGCGTCCCACTTCAGCTCAGGTCATGATCTCACAGTCCGTGAGTTCGAGCCCTGCATTGGGCTCAGTGCTGACAGCTCGGAGCCTGGAGCCTACTTCAGATTCTGTGTCTCCCTGCCCCTGTCTGCCCCTCCCCTGCTTGTGCTCTGTCTCTCTCTGTCTCTCAATCATAAATAGTTGTTAAAAATTTTTTTAAAAAAACAAAACATGTACTGTCTCTCAACAGAAAAAGTTTGCAGCGCCCCCTGCTCTAGCTATCAAAAAAAAAAGTTAAATGATCTATAGCCATCTTACTTTGCATTTCTTTATTAGATAATTGTTAAAACTAAAATGTTAACATTTGTTTCATTGGCGTTGTGGAATTGCCTCACCACCATTTAGTCCCTCCTAGTCATTGTCTAATTATAACTCTTAATACCTTGCCTTTGGTAGTCTTTGCTCTGTAGTTCTTCCATTACTATCTATTCATGCTTTCCTTTTTCCTAAGATCTGCTTTTATGACCTTGCTGTTTTAATATGATTATAAACCATCCTTTGATCCTGACATTTTGTCAAAGTAATCAGCAGCTGACTCATCGTCTGACTTTTGTCTTTGCTGAACAAGTCAGGTTTTAAAAGCCTATGATAGGACCACCAGCCACATCTATCCCCTTTTATCGGGAAAGCAAAAACTTTTCCAGAAACCCTCAAAGACTACTGCTTTAACATTACTGGCCAGAATTATGTCACAGAACTGCCTGGTCCAAGGAAGTTACGTAGTTTGTGGCTCTGTGTCAGAGGCATGAAGCATCCAGCGTAGTCTGGTGGACCTTAGCATTTATATGAACCAAGGATTGGACTGATTTAACTGTAAGTAGCCAGATAGTATTTTAGGCCTTGCAGGTCACACACAGTTCTGTCACCTAATCTTCTTTGTGGGTGTGTGATTTTTACAACCTTTTAAAAATCTAAAAACCAGGGGTGCCTGCGTGACTGAGTTTGTTAAGCATTCCACTCTTGATATCAACTCAGGTCATGATCTCATAGAGATGGGATTGAGTTGCCGGCCGGACTCTACGCTGAGCTTGGATCCTGCTTGGGATTATCTCTTTCCCTCTCTCTCTGCCCTTCCCCCATGTGTTCTCTCTCTCTCTCTCTCTCTCTCTCTCTCGCGCGCGCGCACGCGCGCGCTCTCGTTCTCTCTTTCTCTCTTAAAAATAAATAAACTTAAGAAAAATGAAAAAACCAGGGGTGCCTGTGCAAAAACAGTCAACAGACCAGATTTGGGTCAGAAGCATAGTTTGCCCTCCCCTGGTATAATTTGATAACCAGCTTTATTTGCCTTCAGGCTGTAGCATGGTTTTGACTTTGCAAGGGAACCCTTACACAGCTATTTAAATGCAATCCCAGAGTACTGTCTTTGGGTTGTAAAATTCCTTCAGGTCCAGGTGCCTGGGTAGCTCAGTCGGTTAGGCCTTCAACTAAGGTCACAGTCTTGCGGTTTGTGAGTTTGAGCCCCGCGTCAGGCTCTGTGCTGACAGCTCAGAGCCTGGAGCCTGATTCAGATTCTGTATCTCCCTCTCTCTCTGCCCCTCTCCTGCTCGTGCTCTGTCTCTCTCTGTCTCTCAATAATAAATAAACGTTAAAAAAAAATTCCTCCAGGTCTTTGATAATATATAATCTGTCAAGCAGGAGATTTCTCAGAATATTAAAAGAAAGCATATTTTTTATTTTTTATGTCCTTAATCGTAAGGTGATATAGAAGCAAAGAATAAATTTTACCTTTCTGTTACGCTGTTTTCCCTGTTAATGATATATGCTTATTATATTATTACTTGTTATATTATTACCTTTATCTCCTATCCTGTTAAATGAATGCATCACATGGCAAGAAAAAGGCACATTTTTAATAATTGCCTGGTGATAGCACACTAATTCTGTTGGATAAACATATAAAAAGAATAGTTAACAATACCATACCTAGGCTACCACTTTAGAGAAGACTCCCACGTAATTAGAACAATTAAGGTGATCAGAAATCTAAATGTCTGCTTTCAGCCTTGGTATCTAAGTAATTTGGCAAAAAGCAGTGAAAAGTGTTTCTGAGTAGAAAGTAGCCATTCACATTTGACTGTTATAAACTTGCAAACCATATGTAAAACAAAGGTAAAATTATTTAGCCATATCTATAGTCCTAGGATTTAGAGCTTTTTTTTAAAATAATTTTTCTATATGGGGTAAAACTAACGTAGCTGCCTTTTATTTGGTTTGGTTTAGCATTTTTTGTTTTGTTTTTCATTTTTACAGGCAGAAGTCTTAGAATCTCAAGGTCATCTAGTACAACCACGATTGCATAACTGTTGCTTAATCAACTTAGTAGAATTAATATAAATTTATTATTAAATATAAGAAAGGTACATTTACAATTTTTTTTTTGAGTGCGCACAATGTTACAATAGTTTCAGGTGTACAACAGAGCGATTTAGCATCTCTAGACGTATGGTGTGCTCCCCACAGTGGAGCTACCGTGTATCACCATACGACACGATTACACTATCACTGGACGTATGCCCTATGCTGTGCCTTTTATTCCCATGACTTCTTTCTTCCATGGTTGAAAGCCTGTATCTCCCACTCCAAGAAAGGTAAATATTAATCTTAATTTATCAGTTTTAAAAAGCAGTACACGCTGGGGGCCTGGGTGGCTCCATCAGTTGAGCATCGGCCTTGGGCTCAGGTCATGATCTCATAGTTTGTGAGTTCAGGCCCCACGTCAGGCTTTGTGCTGACAGCTCAGAGCCTGGTGCCTGCTTCAGATTCTTTGTCTCCCTCTCTCTCTACCCCTCCCTCACTTGCACTCTATTTCTGTCTCTCAAATATGAATAAACGTTAAAAAAAATTTAGGGGTGCCTGGGTGGCTCAGTCGATTGGACATCCAACTTCGGCTCAGTTCATGATCTCACCACTCGTGAATTTGAGCCCCACATCGGGCTCTGTGCTGACAGCTCAGAGCCTGGAGCCTGCTTCGGATTCTGTGTCTCCCCCTCTCTCTGCCCCTCTCCTGCTCATGCTCTGTCTCTTTCTCTCAAATATAAATGTTAAAAAAGATTTTTTTTTATTTAAATAAAAATAATTTTAAAAAGCAGTACATGTTAATGTCTCAGAGCATACCTTTCATAGTCAGTCATGTCTGGACTTGAAATCCCACTTCTTTCACTTAAGGGCTGGGTAACTTTGGGCTAGATAATTAATCTCTCTGAGTGTCAGTTTCTTCTCAACCCGTAAGGATGTTGGAATGATTGTAGTAAGTAATGCGAGGGAAGTGCCTAGTTATGGTGTCTGTCAACTAAGACGGTACTCAGAGGAAATAATTCAGTGAGTACTTGCTATTATCACTTTCATTACTTAGTATTTTCAAAATGTAAGACACCTTACATTTGCACATGACATTTTTCGTGGCTAAAAACACTTGACTTGTTTTTCAGAAAGCACATCTGAGCTGCTCTTAATGTCACCCTTTGAGGGTCCAAATGAAACAGGAAAGAGTCCAAGTAGATGCTTCAGGAAAAGACATAAAAGTGACAACGAAGCTGATTTGCAGCAGCGACTCTCCTGGGGAAGCAGAGAGCGCAGTCTTAGCGGAGGAGTACTGGTGGGACTTGTGCTCAGTAGAGTGAACCAGGAAGCAAATCCTGGAGACATGGCCGAAAAACTAGGAGCTGACGCAAAAATACTTTCAAATGTGATCTCAAAAAGCACAAGACCAACTAGTCTTGATATTGGAAAGCCACCTTTGAGATCAAAAAGAGACAGTCTAGAAAAGGAATCTAGTGATGACGATACACCTTTCGATGGTTCCGATTGTTTGGCAGATAAAGTGGATTCTCCCGTTATTTTTGATTTGGAGGACTTAGACGGCGAAACAGATGGGTCAAAAGTGGGATATGTTGCTTCACAAAACCCCAAGAGGACTCAGCGTCTCAGCAGCAGCTTTTCAGTAAAACCCTCTGAGAAAACGGATGTCGCCACGGGATTTGATCCCCTCTCCCTTTTGGTGGCTGAGACTGAACAGCAGCAAAAAGGGGAGGAGGAGGAGGATGACGATGACAGCAAAAGCGTTTCAACACCATCCGCTAGGCGTGATTTGGCTGAAGAAATTGTGATGTATATGAATAACATGAGCAGTCCGTTGACGAGCCGCACGCCAAGCATTGATTTACAACGGGCATGTGACGATAAATCAACTGGTAAGAAAAGTCCAACACTGGTCAAGGCGTGCAGAAGATCCAGCTTGCCTCCTCATTCTCCTAGGCCGATGAGACTTACCAAATCTAAAAGTTACACGAAAACGGAGGAGAGACCAAGGGACAGACTCTGGTCTTCTCCGGCCTTCTCACCTACTTGCCCATTTAGGGAAGACTCTCAAGATGCATTAACCCATTCGTCACCTTCATTTAATTTAGATACACTGCTAGTACCTAAACTAGACGTTCTGAGGAACAGTATGTTTACTGCTGGGAAAGGAGTTGCAGAGAAAGCCAGCAAATGGTATTCAAGATTCACCATGTATACCACCTCATCTAAGGTAAGTTCTGTTTGTGTTTTCTACTTTTCCTTTTACCCTCCTCCACCACCAAAAGCCCCTTCCTTGCAAAGATGTCCGTTTTCACCATTCTCCTTAAACACAACTTGACCAAAAAGGAATCTTGGGATGCGTAAGGTTTGTAAATATCAGAACCTGAACTTGAATAATAACTTCGAAAGAAAATTCACTAACCAAGGGTTATGTTTTTAGTTCACTTTCGAACGAAAATGATTGTAGCTGGAGTAAAAATTAGTGTTATATGAAAATGCCTACTGAACTTCATTATTTCCTTCAAAATGGGGATTTTTTTTTTTCAGGTACTGTCTAGCATGCCTTCAAAATTATCAGCCGACATAGGATTTTTCCTCCTAGTTAGGATGCAGTAGCTTGTGATGGACCCACTACATATCTCTCGAGAGCAAAAAGCTAAAGGAAATATAAAGTATCTGTTTAAAGTCATCAGACATTTGCTAAAGCAACTAGAAAGTACTGGGGCAAGATCGTAGCAAGAAGAGAATAGCAGAGAGGAGCCGGACACACTACAGCTACGTTTCCCCTGAGGGCATTTGTTGAATCTGAGCTCAGAACTGGGAGTTGCAAATCCCTTATCAGAGGACTGAGGAGAGGTGAGGGGCCACAGAGCTTTGGGGATCTCGTAAAACTGGGAAGACAAAATTAGAGGCTTGAGGGTCCTCAAATAGCACCAATTTTTTTCCTTCAAGATATGTTCCAAATACTGATAGTGCATGAGACAAGAGGCTAAAAAGGTAAGCCGAAAGTCTCTGACGAAAAAGAGTTTTCAGCAGTTTCACGGTGTCGGGAATACAGTTGCAAAGAGTTCCTAAGTTCTTAGGGGGCGGGAGTGGAGGCAGGGAGCTTCGATAAGCACACGGAGCCCTTAGTCAGAAGTCCTACAGAGCCATGCTGTTGGCAAACCAGAGGTGGACTACACCTGACCAGAATGGCACCCCGGGCTTGTCTCAGCTCAGCCTGTGATTAGATGAAGATAATCAGCCTTATCTAACACATGAAAGAGTGTGCCCTTTCTAGAGGAAAAGAATATCATTAGAGTCCTCGTGATTTTTTACATATAATTTTTTATATTCTATCATTTAATGAAAAATCGCTATACCAAGAGATGGGACCGTAACTAAAAAACAAAAGAAAAACAGGGAGTGGGAAGAGACCTTCAGGTGGTCCAAATAGTTAACTTAGCAGGAGACTTTTGAAATACTTTTAGTATGTTCAAAAAATTGAGGAAAAAGTGAAAAACAGCTGCAAAGGTAGAAAGTTTCACTGGATAATTATCCATTAAAAAGAATCAAGTATAAATTCTAGAACTGAAAAAGATTTGAAATTAAGATTGCAGTAGTTCAGTAGTTGGATTTAACAGCAGACAAAGCACAGAAAAAGAAAGTAGTAAACTAGATGGAAACTCAGTAAAAAATATCCACTCTGAAGCACAGACGGGAAAACAAATGGAAAATACAAAAACAGAGGTGGGATTTAGTGACAATGCCTAACACTGATGTAACTGAGTTCCAAAAGAAGAAAGAATGAGATAGAAGGAACATTTAAAAAGCGAATTGCCAAAGATTTTCCCGAAGTGACTAAAGATGGCAACTCACATATTTAGAAGATCTACAAATGTCAAGCAGAATAAATGCAAAGAAAACCATACTTAGGCATCTCCTGTTAAAATAGATGGAAATGGAATACAAAGAGGAAATCATAGAAGGAGCCAGGGACAAGAGCTGTCTTACCTTCAAATGGAACAACAGTAAGAAACCGACACTTGTCTTCTGAACAGAAACTTTGATGTCCGGAGATCCTGGAAAGACCCTTTTAGAGCGCTGAGAGAAAACTGTCACCCTGTTTTCCTACACCCAGCAAATATCATCTCTAAAAATTAGGGTGAGAGTCCCAGTTCCACTGTGGTAATTTAAGGCCACCAAAGCCCATCCCTCCCCCTGAATGTAACTAAAATCTCCAGACAAAACACAAAAAACAACTAAGAATTCTGAAAAAGCAGGCAGGTTGTGGGGAGGGACCCAGACAGAGGTGAATTCCCCATTTTCTTTTCTCCTGCATCTTCACCCCAAGAGCAGGTCCAGTCACTGTGTGGCATGACAGCCCTGGCAGCTGAGACTTCAAGAGAAACCCCACAGTTCCTGGGCAGAGGAACCAGAGAAGGGGGGCAGCTGTGAGCTGGAGAGTTTGAGGGGAATCTGAGAGAAGGGGATTCCCAGATTCTGTGAATGCCCCAAACAAGAGTCCCTTGAGCGACACGTGCACGGGATAAATGCAAACCAGCAGAGACGAAGCTTAGAGGACTAAACTAAGAATTGTCACTGCCTATAAAAATTGAAACACAAATTATAATCAGAACATAACCTTATTGCCAGCCTGCTGTAGCAAAAGCATGTGTTCTCCAAGAGATTATAACAGTACCCAGACTCCAAAACATAACGTTCATGGTGTCCAAAATAAAATCCAGAATTGCTTGATAGGTAAAGAACCAGGAAAATGTGACCCAATTCTCAAGGGAAAGACAACCCTGAGATGACCCAGATGTTGAAATTATCCAACTGAAACTCTAAAGTAGGTATTATAACGAGGTTTCCTGAGGTTAAAGAAAAACACATTTGGATAAATGAAAAGGAATTCTCAGCAAGAAATAGAAACTATTTTTGAAAAACACAATGTATAACTAAAAAAAAAAAGTCTGAAATAAACTCATTGGATGGGCTCAGCAGAATGGAGAGGGTAGAGGAAAGAGCCTCAGAGACTTGTGGGACAATATCAAAAGATCTAACATATAATTGGAGTTCCAGAAATATTAGAGAAAATGATTGTGGTAGAAAAGATATCTGAAGAAATAAATAATGGCTCAAACTTCCCAAACTTGGTAAAAGATTTAGATTTACAGGTGTAAGAGGCTCAGTAAACTATTAGGATAAACTCGAAACCACATCTATACACACATAAGCAAAACTGCTAAAAAGCAAAGATATCCATCTACTAATAAAATGACTGCTGGGGGTGGGGGGAATTAATAGAAAATATCCTGAAAACTGTTAAAGACAAATGACACATTACCTACAGAGGAATGAGGATTTGAATGACCATATATTTTTTATCACAATCCGTGGAGGAAAGAACACACTGGAACCACACCACGAATGTGCCAAAAGACCTGTCAACCAGAATTCTTTATCCAGTGAAAATACTCTTCAGGGGTAAAGGCGAAATAAACACATTTTCAGATAAAGGAAAAGAATTCATGGCCAGCAGTCCTGCTGTATAAAATATGCTAAAGGAGGTTCTTCGGGCTGAAGAAAATGATACCACAAGCAAAACTGTATCTGCAGGAATGAAGGAAGAACAAAATACATGGTAAATAGTTGTATAATATAAAAAAATATACTTTTTTATCTCTTAAATTCCTTAAAATGCTTATAATTCTCCAACCTAAAACTTATGACATGTTACGGAATATGCAACATAGGTACATGTTTTACAGTGGTGAAGGGATTCACTCTGCTGACATTCATTAGTTATTATATATGAAGTGGTATGATAAGAACCTGAAGTAGGCTGTAAATGATTAGGTGTGTATATTCTAATTCCTAGAGCACCCACTTTAAAAACACAATGCGATGTAGCCAAAAAAAGCCAATAAAAATGTTCAAATAATCCTAAAAAAGAACAACTCAACACACACACACACACACACACACCATGACTAAAAAAATGTAAATTGTATTATCTGGGCAGTAGAATTATAGATATTTAAATTTCTTTTAAGTTTATTTACTTATTTTGAGAGCAAGAGCAAGCTATGGAAGGGCAGAGAGAGAAAGGAAGAGAGAGATTCCCAAGCAAGCTCTGTGCTGCCAGTGCAGAGCCCAGCCCAAAGTGAGGCTTGATTCTGTGAACCTCAAGATCATGACCAGAGCTGATATCAAGAGTTAGACGCTAACTGACTGAGCCACCCAGGCACCCCCCCCTCCAATATTTTTCTTTATACAAAAATTCATACCTATCAGACGTTCATATGTATTGTTGATGTAACCAGCAAAATATTTAACTTAACATTTTGGTGTTGTCAAAAATGAAAACTGGAAATACATGTCTTTGAAACCTAGGTTATTATGGAAAACAATAAAATGTAAACATAAATTTTAATAGAATGCAATTCTAATGGTATCATCCTGGGCTGGGATTTGCAGGGAGGAAAAGGAACAATAAATGAAGAGATTCAAAGTCAGCCAAGGGTATCTTACTAGCAGGTATCTGCTTTGATCTAACTCCAAATGTTATCTAAATGATTTCCAGCCCGCTGTTTGTCCAAATTAGTAGCCCTTGTGAAATCGGTTGTTTTCTTTCTGTAGACATTGTAATGTTGATTAATCGATCATCTGAGTAATTAGGCATTTCCTCTGCCTTAGGAGTGACATTTTAAATAATTAACTTTAAATATGAAGGAAATTAAGCTTATAATTATGTCCTCAGGATCAAAGTTCTGATCGTACCAGTCTTTCTTCAGTGGGAGCCCAGGATTCTGAATCTACCTCTTTAACAGATGAAGATGTTTGCCAGGAGTTGGAAGGAGCCACTTCCTCCCAAGAGAGCAGTGCCACTTCAGGGACTAAGGGAATTGATTTCAGCAGAACAAGCCTGGAAAGTTCTGCCTCCTTAGAAGGTGTGTCCACACAGCTTGGTCATACTGCATTTTATATGTGGTGCCTTTACTTGTTTTCCTTTGTTTTAATTTTGTAAAAGATTTGCGTAGCTCCAGATCTCCAAAACAATAAGAAACCCAGGCACTTTTAGAGAGGTGTGCCTTCCAGCCCCACCCCTTCATCTGGTTTTCTCCCTGTGCCTAGAAGTAACCATTTTTATTCATTTTGGTTTATCCTTCATTGCTGCTGCTTTAAAAATATAGGGATGTGTGTGTTCTTACTGCCTCCTTGGCTTCTTACTCAAAAGTAACCTACTTTCCCACTCCTTGTTTTTTTCACTTAACAATGTATCTTAAAGATCATTCCATATCATCACATAGCATTGTCCCCTGTTCATTTTTACAGTTGCATGGTCAATCATCTGTGGATATGTCATAGTTCATTTTAATCACTTCCCTGTTGACGGACATTAGGTGTCCAGCCTTTGACTAGTATCAGTGATGCTATGATGCATGTATGTCATATTATATTTTTGACAGGGTATCTTTGGAAGATACTCAAAAAAATTCTCCCTTGAAGTGGTATTGCCAAGTTGCCTTCCTCGGGGGTATGCTGTTTTGCACTCCCACTGGCAGTATATAAGAATACCTATTTCCCCACAGCCTTGTCAACAAAATATGTTAGCACACTTTTGGATTTTTTGCCATCTGATAGGTGAGGACTGTATTCCAGTTTGGTTTCATTTATATTACTCTTGTAAGTTGAGTAACTTTTTATGTGTTCAAGGACTATTTGTATTTCTTTTTCTATGGACTATCTTTTGCCTGCATTTCACTTGTTGGCCCTTTTTTTTTTAAGTTTTGATAGTTCTTTTTTTATATTAGGGAATCCTTTGTGTCATATAATTGTCAGATATTTCCTTCCAAGTGTGTTAAATTTCTGTGGGTATTTTTGCCACACAGAAGTTTTTAATGTTATGTCATCAAATTTCTCAGCATTTCCCTGACTACTTCTGGATTTTGAGGTATTAGGAAAGATTTCCCCTTCCAGAGTTCGCCAGTGTTTTCTTCTGACATTTGTTTAGTTTTCTTTCTAACATTTTCTGAGTTCAGCAGACTTTCTCTGTAAAGGGCCTGCTTTAAATAGTTTAGGTTTTGTGGGCCACATACATCTGTCACATATTCTTTTTTCTCATTTTCTTTAAAAAAAAATTTTTTTTAATGTTTATTTTTGAGAGAGAAACAGACAGAGCATGAGCGTGGGGGGGGGGGGGGTGGGAGGGGAGGCAGAGAGACAGGGAGACACAGAATCTGAAGCAGGCTCCTGTCTCTGAACTGTCAGCACAGAGCCCGACACAGAGCCCGAACCCACAAACTGTGAGATCATGAGCTGAGCCGAAGTCAGACACTTAACCAACTGAGCCACCCAGGTGCCCCCATCGTTTTCTTTTTATAACAACAGTCTGAAAACCATTCTTAGCCCTTGGCCATACACAAGTAGATTTGACACCCGATTTAGATATTTAATACATTTGAAATTTGTCCTAATGTATGATGTGAGGAATGGACGCATTATAGTATTTTTTTCATTTGCACCTTTGCTATTTTAAAAAGTTTTTGTTGTGGGGATTTTCAAATGTACACAGGAGTAGAAAGAATAGCACAATGAATCCCCATTACCCTTCACCCAGTTGCAACAATTGTCAACAAATGACCAGTCTTGTTTTATCTTTCCCCCTCCTATAGTCCCAACATTTTTTCCTTCCCCACTGGATTATCTTAAAATAAATCCCAGGGGCGCCTGCTTGGCTCAGTCGGTGGAGTGTCCGACTTTGATTCAGGTCACGATCTCATGGTTCATGGGTTCGAGCCCCGCGTCGGGCTCTGTGCTGACAGCTCAGAGCCTGGAGCCTGTTTCAGATTCTGTGTCTCCCTCTCTCTCTGTCCCTCTCTCGCTTGCACTCTGTCTCTCTCTGTCTCAAAAGTAAATAAACATTTAAAAAAATGTTTTTAAGTAAATCCCAAACAGCATATAATTTTATTCATCAGTACTTCAATATGTAGCTCTAAAATATAAGGACTTTAATGTTTTATATTGTTAAAAAAACGGAATTCAACCAAGTAAATTTGAAGATCTAACTGGCTTTCTTAAACGATTCATGAATTGGGCAGCATGCCATCTAGCAAGTAGACGGGAGCTCCAAATTATACAAAACAGAAGGTTTTTATAGAAGGGTGGGGCAAGAAAGTTATTAGCAAAAGAAAAAGAATTTTCCAGGCGAAGTCACTTTCCCTTGGGAGAAGCAGTCTTACCATGCAGATGACTTCATCTTCCTTTGTGAGATGGAGGGGCCCATGTGGCAGACTCCTTGGCACTGGTTGCAAAATTCCTGACTGACTGGTTAAAACTATACTCTAAGGGAGGTTGAAACTGCAATTAGATTAGATATAAAGCCCTTTTGGGAATTCAGCCTTAGTGATGCGTTTTGGGGCCGGGGGTTTTCTTTTCAAAAAAATTTTTTTAACATTTTAGTAAAATCATGTATTTCATAAACTTATTTTTAATTTTATTAATATGCATGTAATGCGTATACTTTTATGTATGTAAATACATTTCAGGTTACTCAGTTATCAG
Source organism: Panthera pardus (assembly GCF_024362965.1). NCBI lineage: Eukaryota > Metazoa > Chordata > Mammalia > Carnivora > Felidae > Panthera > Panthera pardus. The sequence goes on from NW_026526810.1 coordinate 32,181,351, forward strand.
TACTCAGGTTACCCCTAAGTAACCAGCACTCAGATCAAGAAACAGAACATTAACAACATCCAGACCCTCCTGTCCTGCCCACGTCTAGTCACTGCTCCCTTCACAGATGAACGTTGTCTTCTAACACTATATGTTAGCATGGCCAGTTAGGAACTCTTATAGCATGTGTCTTTTGTGAAGCATTTGCTGTTTGAAAACATAATTATAATATTATATTTTAATGTGATAATATATAACATTTTATATCAAATATTCACTTAGTTTAAATTTTCATATTTATCTCATAAAGCTCTTTTTATAGGTGGTTTGTTCAAATTGGGATCCAGACAAGGTCCACTTGTCGCATCTGGTTAATATGTCTGTTAACATATGTTTTCCTAAGATATGTTTTATCTTTGTTACCTCTCTTTTTTTCCATCTTGTCATCCATTCATGAAGAAATCGGCTCCCCCCACCTCTTTTGAATAGACAAGAACAATTTATTATGCTAAGAAATAAAAGTTACCTTATGGCCTGATTCGTATTTATCACAATGAATATTTATTCTGTGCTCTAGATTAATTAGATACAAAAGGTAGGCTGCCCACATAAATAATTACAGTACTCAAGCCTAATAGAAGGTATGAGAAGGCAGTTTTCAACTAGCTTTAGCAGAGAGGAATTACAGAGGGTTATGGGGAACCATGCAGGAAAGGACTGCAATACCACCAGCTCTCAGTAGCTTAAAGGTTGATGTGAGGCTTCAGCTCTCCCTGTCCCTCTCAACGCACATGTGAGGCACAACCTAGGACCAGTGGTGGCAGATCTAGAACAATTTTTTTTTCATCGTCATTTATTTATGGAAGCAATCAGGTCATTCGTCTGGATTATGCCGATTGCATCCCCATGACTGGTGTTTAACACGTTTTCCCTTCTTTATTTCTTGTGAACTGGTAGTTTATCCCATGACTTATTTTTACCTTTACTTTATAAAAATGAAGTGTTTATAACATTTTGTAACTATTGAGAAAAAAAAGAAAAGAAATGGTATGGATTACCTCCAGTTTTACTAACAACATATAATAGCCACTGTCAACAAGTGATTTGACCACAGAACTCCCCTTTGTTGTTGTTTTTGTTGTTGTTGTTTTAATACCAACTAATATCCATTACTCTGAAGAATACATTTGGAAATTCTTCCCTCATGTTTAAGAACAAGATTACTGCACCAGATCTTAAAAGATCCTTACAAGACAGAGAATTGCTAGTAAATCTTTTTTATGATGGGAAATAAAATTAGCTATTTTACATTTTAGACCTTAAAACTGAACACATTCTTGTATTTTTTTAATGTTTATTATTTTTGAGAGAGAGAGAAAGAGAGCACAAGCCAGGGAGGGACAGAGAGAGAGGGAGACACAGAATCCGAAGCAGGCTCCTGGCTCTGAGCTGTCCACACAGAGCCTGACATGGGGCTCGAACTCATGAACCGCAAGATCATGACCTGAGTCGAAGTTGGCACTTAACCTACTGAGCCACCCAGGCGCCCCCACATTCTTGGATTTTAAACATGGAAAAATAGAAACAGCGAAATGGTAATGACAAATAACTGGAATGCCTTGTAGCCTGTATGCACAAAGCGCTTCCTCAGTGAGTAGTGAATGAACACCCCTAGCATGTGGGGATCTGTAGGATTAGAGCACATGTCCTTAGGTTTGTACTCAAAACAAAAATGTATGCCTTGAAAAGCATTTTTTCACTATTTATTTGGTTTATTTCTTAAATTGCTATTTTAAACAGAACAGTTTGACATTTTATCAGAGGATTTATGAAAGTGAAAGATTTTCATAGCCTTTGTCATTAATTGTAATGGTTTTGCTTTTTGTTTTTTAATCATGAGCAGGATCCCTGTCGAAGTTTGCCCTACCTGGGAAGTCAGAAGTGGCATCTTCCTGCAACACAAGTAATACAAATATCTTCCAGAACTATGCAATGGAGGTACGATTTGAATCAAAAGAGCATCTTCCTGTACTACTTATACTACTTAGAAAACTTCTGTTTCTTAAGTATTCGTGGCTTGGGGTAGAGTAACTAAAAAGTTAAACAGAGCATCTGAAAATTTCAGAATGTATATGGCACCTGAATAAACTGAAAGTATCCCGTTCTTCAGAACACTGAAGTCCTACTGCTTTACCTTTTTAGAAAAGTCCCATGCTTCCTTTGCATTTATTAACATATAAAAGCATTTTCATTTTCAGTATTTCTAGTTATCCCTTGTTATATGTATGTTCCCTTTGAATTAAAAAAATAATTTTTTTTAATGTTGATTTATTTTTGAGAGAGCATGCAAGAACGGGAGGGGCAGAGAGAGAGGGAGACAAAGAATCCAAAGCAGGTTGCAGGCTCTGAGCTGTCAGCATACAGCTGGATGAGGGGCTCGAACCCACAAACCGTGAGATCATGACCTGAGCCGAAGTCGGACACTCAACCAACTGAGCCACCCAAACTCCCCTGTTCCCTTTAAATTTTTATTTTACATCTGAATCCCTTACAAACCAGCTTTGCTGTGCAAGCACGTGGCATAGCAGTGTTGAGGAGGGGCATGGAGCAGTTTAGCATTTGTGTGCCATTTTTCCATCATGTTTTTCATTCTTTGTGTCGGTTTGACGTGAATAACTGTTCAATATGCTTCTTGTATGTCCTATTTGCTCACAAGGAAAAAGTTACACTTTTACACTTTAAAAGTTGTCCCTAAGTTGTAAAAATGTTTTTAGTGTTTTTAGTTTATTTTGAGAGAGAGAGAGAGAGAGAGAGTGTGTGTGAACGGAGGAGGGGCAGAGAGAGAGGGTGACACAGAATCCGAAGCAGGCTCCAGGCTCTGAACTGTCAGCACAGAGGCCAGCACAGGGCCTGAACCCATGAACCATGAGATCAGGAGCAGAAGTTGGACGCTTAACCGACTGAGCCCCCCAGGTGCCCTGTCCCTAATTTTTGTGTCAAATTTACTTCCAAATACATTTGTGAGTGTTGTTGCTTTTCTAAGCCAATTGGCATAAATTTGGAAAATAGATTTGTATGTGGCTGGAAAATAAATGATGAGCACTGGTATTACAATTGGCAAAGTTTCTGATGGCTTCAGGAATTTCCATATTAATGTAATCACAGCATTTACATTTATCTATGGCAACACTTTTTTTTTTTTTTGAAAGAGAGTGCACATGCTTGTGCAAGCCAGTGGGGAGGGGCAGGGGGGAAGAGAGAGAGAGAGAGAGGGAGAGAGAGAGAGAGAAAGAGAATAAGCAGACCCCATGCTCAGTGCGGGCTCTATCTCATGAACCTGAGCCAAAATCAAGTGTCAGACACTTAACTGAGCCACCCAGGTGCCCTTTGTTGCTGTTTTTAATTTCCAGTCTATCATGGCTAGTAGTCTTATAAAATACGGTATGTTGATCACAAACTTAAATATTGAAGCAATGACCAATTCTTTTAAAGTTTCTAAGTCCTCTTCTTAGTTTCTTTACTTACCCCTAACCACTAAGAGTTTGTGGACCCACACTTGTCTGGTGACCACACTGTGAGTAGCACACAGATTCATAATGTGTAAGTACATGTACTGATTTGGAGTATTAGCAAATTAGTGTTTGGGTTCACTTTTTCATTAATACAGCCATGGCAGGCTTAACATTAATTATAATGGTAAAAATGCTTACTTAAGTGCAAGGTTCCCTTGAGGTAAAAATTTTGAAATAGATTTAGCTGAAATAGTGAAAGATGAGTATATTATATAATACACTGAATGTAATCTATTTTTTCTTTTGTTTGTAACTTCTGAATCCTTCTGAGTTTTAGTTTTCCAGTAGATTTATGGATTGAAATAATTTTTAATTCATAATATCTCCAACAGGCTCACTTTATAATGCTGTTTTCTCCCATAGGTCCTTATCTCAAGTTGCTCTCGGTGTAGAACTTGCGATTGTCTTGTCCATGATGAGGAAATCATGGCTGGCTGGACAGCAGATGATTCAAATCTCAATACTACATGCCCGTTTTGTGGCAATCTTTTCTTGCCTTTTCTGAATATTGAAATAAGAGATTTAAGACGACCTGGAAGGTAATGATTTATGCTTTCTCTTTCCTTCATGTTTAAGGATCATATTGCCCAGAATATTTCTTTTCTCAAGAAGTTCCTTTGATTCACATTGCAGGTACTTTCTGAAGTCAAGCCCATCTACAGAAAACATGCATTTTCCATCCTCCTTTTCAAGTCAGACAAGGCAGTCTTGTATCTCAACATCAGCCACTGGTCTTGACACATCTGTTATCTCTGTTCAAGGGAATTTTGATCTCAATAGGTAACTATGATCATGGGGAACTATATTTTAACAACATATATTACACGTTTCTGAAAACGACAGAAAAATCAGCTGAACATGTAAAATTTCTGTGTATAACAGATTCGTAATCAATCTTAAATTTTTACACCTCGTTAAAACATTATTAAACTCTCTAAAAACCTAAATGTTTGGGGTGCCTGGGTGACTCATTTGGTTGAGTGTCTGACTCTGGGTTTCAGCTTGGATCATGATCTCAAGGTTTGTAGGTTCAAGCCCTGAGTTAGGCTCTCTGCTGTCAGTGAGGAGTCTGCTTCAGATCTTCTGTCCCTCTCTCTCTCTGCCCGCCCTCGCTTTCTCTCAAAAATAAAATAAACATTTATTTATTTGGTCACTAGCAGTTTCAAGTTTTATTCTACCAGTTTAACATCAGAGGAATGAGAGCAACTCCTTTTTTGGGGGCGGGGATGAGTAGGGGGTGGTAAGAGCTTTCTTGGTATATAATTCACACGTTAAAGTTCCCCCAGTTAACATTCTCCCATTTATATAAACCAAAGGTTTTTTGTATATTATTCACAGAGTTATACAACCATCAACACAGTTGGGAACAAAAAAATAAACATTTAAAAAAGAAAACCTAAATGTTTAAATAGTTATGGTTTATGCTTTATGAATCCCCAGAGTTTAAGCTGTGTAATTCTTTTTATTATTATTTTTTTAGACAGAATGCGAGTGGAGGAGAGGGGACAGAGAGAGAGAAAGAGAGGAAAAGTACAGAGCCCAACATGGGGCTTGATACCCCAACCCTGAGATCATGACCTGAGCCAAAATCAAGAGCCAAATGCTCAACTGACTGAGCCACCCAGGTGCCCCTAAGCTGTATAATTCTTGTATGACAATGTTTACTAGTGTTTTAAAAGTAAAAATTCTAGGGGCGCCTGGGTGGCTCAGTCGGTTGGGCGTCCAACTTCAGCTCAGGTCACGATCTCATTGTCTGTGAGTTCGAGCCCTGCGTCGGGCTCTGGGCTGATGGCTCAGAGCCTGGAGCCTGCTTCCGATTCTGTGTCTCCCTCTCTCTCTGCCCCTCCCCGTTCATGGTCTGTCTCTCTCTGTCTCAAAAATAAATAAACGTTAAAATAAAATAAAATTAAATTAAATTAAATTAAATTAAAAAAAAGTAAAAATTCTAGGGGTACCCAGCTGGCTCAGTCAGTGGAGCCTATGACTCTTGATCTTGGGGTTGTGTGTTTGAGCCCCATTATTGGGTATAGAAATTACATAAAATTGTTTAACAATTTTAAAAATTACAAAAATGAAAGTAAAAATTCTAGGGACACCTGACTGGCTCAGTCAGTAGAACATGTGACTCTTGATCTCAGGGTGGTGAGTTCAAGCCACCCCATGTTGGGCATAGCACCTTCTTAAAAAAAAGTAAAAATTCTGTAGAACACTTGAAGTTTACAGTGAACATCTTTCTCTTATCCCTTGTCTCTTCAGGAATTAAATGAGTACTAACTTACTTCTACTTTGGAATATTTAATAATCTGAGAAAACATTTGGAGCTGCTAGAGGAACTGTAAAATCAAACTAACACTTATACAGTAAGCCTAATATAAGTGAATTTACACTGAAAACAAATGCAGAAATAGACTCCATTTTGGAGGCGTGCCAGATACTCAATCTATATAGCTGGGCAGGTTGAGTCATATAGGTAACTGCATGTGCAAGAGAAAGTGCCTGCTTAGTACTAGTAGGCTGGCGTGACCTGTTTGATCCTGAGTGCTTAGGCAGCAAACCCACAAATCTGTGTGCGCATCTCCTCTCATAGGTTAAGTACAGCCCTTTCTCTGACTGAGACTAGCTTGTGACTAGCTTGTGACTCCTGAAGTAAGAGGTGCCCATTTTCTCTGCTTTGTATCCTCTGGGCCTGCTGTGGCTCCTGCTGTGATAGAATTGTCCACTAGGGGCGCCTGGGTGGCTTAGTTAGTTAAGCATCTGACTCTTCAGTTCAGGTCGGGATCTCAGGGTTTGTGAGTTTGAGCCCCACATCAGGTTTAGCGCAGAGCCTGCTTGGGATTCTTTATCTCTTTCCCACTCCCTCTGCCCCTCCCCTTCTCATGCTCTCTCTCAAAATAAGTAAATAAATAAATAAATATTTTTTAAAAAGCTGTCCACTAAATGTTTTTAATAAGTGAATAACTTTTGAGTATTTAAAGTTCTCTGGAAACTTAACATGATCAGACTACTTAAAAGGGGCACCTGGGTGGCTCAGGTGGTTAAGATCTGACTTCAGCTCAGGTCATGATCTCCCAGTTTGTGGGTTCGAACCTGTGATATATATATGATATACATGTATATCATATATATACATGTATATCATATATATATGTATATCATATATAAATATGATATACATATATATCTCTGTTTTATATATATATATAAAATATATGTATGTGTATATACATATACATATATACATATATGTATATATATATATATCCATATCCTGTTTACCAGATGCAGCTGAAGTAACATCTTTCCTTTGATAACTTTGCTGCATATCCAGTTCTGATACTAAAGAGCTGGTCTTTCTGGATAAAATAAAGTAAATCTAAAGAATGATGTGCTTTTTTTCTTTTGTCAATGCCGAAGCAAATCTAAACTGCTGGAAAATACATGTGCCCGAAGTATTCAGATCCCTGCTGATAGATCAAAAACAGCTGTGTCAAAATGTCCACTATTTCCAATGGCCAGGAGTGTTAGTACTTATGGCCCCTTGGATAAGGAAGACCCTGGAGGGCAGAAACTCATTTCTACAGGCAGCCTGCCAACTACTTTACAAGGAGCTACAGTATGTATTTTGGTGTCTTTTTAAATTTGGACATTGATGATTTACATATGATTTTGTTCCCTTTGTCCTAAATAGCCTTACAAGCTTCAATTTTGTGATTCTCAAGAAGAGTTTCTAGTCTCATGATACAATTATAGTATATTTCCATTTATATGGAAATTATTGACAGGAATTCTGTTTTGGTTTTTAATTGATTTAGTATCACCAATCTTGTATTTTCCATTTATGTTTTTTTTAATTTATTCAACAGGATTCTTTAGGATTAGAGTGGCATCTCCCAAGTCCAGATCCTATCACTGTTCCCTATCTTAGTCCTTTAGTGGTATGGAAGGAACTCGAAAGCTTATTGGAAAATGAAGGTGATCATGCCATAACAGTGGCAGACTTTGTGGACCATCATCCAATTGTGTTTTGGAACCTGGTGTGGTATTTTAGACGTCTTGACTTACCCAGTAATTTACCTGGATTGATTCTTTCTTCTGAGCACTGTAACAAGTATTCAAAGGTATGAAAATGAAAATTCAATCTAAAAGGCAATGCTATCATCACCATTGGAATATTTGCATATTCCTAATGACCAAAAAAGTATTTTTATGCTAAATATTTTAAATAATTATCGGAATCATTAGATCAATAAAATGTCTTAGTCATATTTACAGATAATGTTTCTTCTCACAGCCTAGCAGTAAGACAAGATCATGTTTTTAGACTCCTTGTAAAATTTACACAAAATGGGCTGTGTTTTCATCATAGCCTCAAGAAGAAACTGTAAATGGCTTTTATGAGAAGAGTCTGTGAGTTGGCCCCAGTCATGTCTCCTACCTCCTTCAAAAACGAGCCTTACACGTTTTTAGGAGGATGTCTGTAATTCCTTTTTCAGCCGAGTGCTACCATTCTTTTCAGTCCTTTAGTCTGAGTTTTTGCTTAACATTTAGATAGGTTGTTGTATGTTTACTTGTATTTTTGATATATTGTCCTATAAAAGTGTTTTACTTCTTCATATGTGTCACCACCACTAAATCGCCAAGTTTCTACATTCAGGAACTTTTTCTGCCTACTTGTATTCATGTCTGTGATGGTGCATGTGCTTTGGATTTTCAGTACATGATGAAGGAATGACCAAGAGGTTATCTCAGTGAGTTATCTAGGGTAGGGTCGTGGACTGATGTATCATGAGGCTCCTGGATTCCTTTTTCTGTGGACCCCTCAATCATAAGCTGGTCAGGATTAGACCTTCATGGCACCCTTTCTTACTGATCTCAGTCCTTAGTTAAATCTGTTACTTTAGAGATCATTAGCTTCTTGGCTGATCTTCCTTCAGTAGAGACAAAACCAATCATTTTCTGTTCTCTTTTCTCTCTTGCACACATTTGTCCTAAAAAGTATTTGTAAGGATCATTAATGAATATTTGTTGGTTCTTCAACACAGATTCCTCGCCACTGTATGTCTGAAGATAGTAAATATGTTTTAATACAGATGTTATGGGACAATATGAAATTACATCAGGATCCGGGACAGCCCTTGTACATCCTCTGGAATGCCCACAGTAAGTACTGTCACAGAATGCTGACTTTGTTCATATGAGAGTGATCTCTACTTGTTTTACAAGCCTAAACTAATGCATAATAACGTTTATTTTACTATACTACTTTTTGTCTTACAGGTCAAAATCGTACTCTTTTATTTGAGAGTGAGTGTTAAGTTTGATGTTTTTAGTGCTACCTTCCGTGGAGGTCAAGGGTTTTTTTGTTTTTTTGGTTTTGTTTCTTGAGTGGTGCTTTGTATGTGCTGAAGGGGTTATGTTTTGTGGAGTTTGCTTTTAGCACATTGCTTGTCCCAGCTGCTTCTTTTTACACATTTGTTTCCATCCCAAGCTGCTGACTTAGAATTTCCTCCAGGGGCTGTATTAAGGAAAACAGCCCTTTTAGTTTTTGTCTGAGGCCACAGAAAGCTTTAGGCCTATTTTTATCATTATGTGTCTTATTTTGTTTCCCTTTTCTTTTCTTTCTTCATTCTTAGATTTCTGTTCCTTTATCTATTGCCCTTAATTTGTTTTGGGGGCTTTGTAACTTCTTGATTAACTGTCAGTTGCTGCTTAATTATGTTGTCCTTTATACACGTTTTCCTTCATTTGCTCTTTTGTTCTTTTGTAGCCCAAAAGTATCCAATGGTCCATTTATTGCAAAAAGGTGATAATTCATTTAACCAGGAACTATTGAAAAATATGGTAAAAAGCATTAAAATGAATGATGTCTATGGACCAATGAGTCAGATTTTAGAGACCCTGAATAAATGCCCTCATTTTAAAAGACAGAGGTAAGTCTGTCTTAAATGAATGTATTGTTCCTCCAAGCAGATTCCTGTTACTGGCTTAGTAATTTGTTTGATTATTTCACGCTTAAATTAGCATAAATATTTTGTACAGAATATAGAGACCAATGAGTAATAATATCTTCTCCACTCCTTTTCCCCCCCTAGGAGTTTATATAGAGAAATACTATTTCTCTCTCTTGTGGCACTGGGAAGAGAAAACATTGATATAGGTAATTCAGCATAATATCTAACATGTAATATTTATAGATCATGATACTGTTTTCAAATTATTTTTATATTGATAGTCTTTATTATTTTTATATTAAATTATACTAATAGTATATAATATATATTAATATTAGAAGAATTCTTTCTTTGATTTTTTAAATTTTAATGTAATAAATAGATACTTTGATAGTTTGGTCACGTTAGTGATAGTAATGTTAAATGATAAAAGCTAACATTTTTTGAAGGCTTACTATGTGCCTTACACTGTAGGAAGTACTTCCCATGTATTATCCTGATAATTCTCCCCAAAGCCATATGAGATAGGTACTGTTATCGTTTCTGTGTTATTAGTGAGGCATCTGAGGATCCAAGAGGTTAAGTAACTTGAACTTGGGTTTCACAATAAATAACAGAGCCCTATTTGAACCAAGCAATTTTATAAAGTTCTTTTTTTTTTTTTTTTAATATTTACTTATTTTTGAGAGAGAGACAGAGTGCAAGTAGGGGAGGGACAGAGAAAGAGAGAGGGAGACACAGAATCTGAAGCAGGCTCCAGGCTCTGAGCTGTTAGCACACATCCTGATTTGGGACTAGAACTAACAAAATGCGAGATCATGACCTGAGCCGAATTCAGACGCTTAACCAACTGAGCCACCCAGGCGCCCCTTGAATCAAGCAGTTCTAAATGCCCATCCATGCTTTTCACAGTTGGGTCATATCAAAAATTACATTAAGCTTGTTTCGGAAGGGATATAAGGTAGCTAAATATATATGTCAGGAGGTCCTAAACTTTTTTAACTGATCCTCTCCTTCTCCCAGTTACTGTGCTTGACTTCCTTTTGGTTTCTAAGTCTCAGGAAAGGGCAGAAATAGCCCCCGACAGACAAAAAGAAGAAAGAGGTAGCTGTCAGGCATCGAGAGACTCAAGAGAGTTTTGGCGTTTTGTCTGGGAAATTCTAATATGAATAAGTTGATGAAAATGATAATGATACATATAATTCACCTGACTTAAGTGGTATCTAACTTGGGTGCCCTACTTAATTAAACCCACTCCCAGTTAATGAGAGAGTATGCAACAGGCCATACCTTTTAGGTGATTGTATACTATCTTAACAAAATATATCTAGTTATTTAGTGCTAGTCAACACTTCAGTTGACTTTTAGAGTGCCCATGACGTTTGCCACAGATATTTATTAGTCTCATCAGAGTCATATACATACATATATCATTCATACATATATCATACATATGTATATCATATGTATAGTAAGGTTAGGCCCTATTACAGGCTACTCAGCCAGACCTTAGGGATCATGAATAGAGAACAAGAGTACTCCCTGTGGTGCTGGCTTCCCAACAAGTTCACTAAAGGATGGGAAAGAGCAGGAATTAGTGAGTGAAGTAGAGGGCTTAGAGCAGCCATCCCTAACTGGGTCGCTCAAGAGGTTATCACGTGCCATCTCACCAAAGGTGACTCATATCATTGGGAATTGTCTGCTTTGATGCCAGGAGAGAAGTTGTTGAATCCAGAAGCCATGATGTGTATGCGTGAGATGGTGAGCATTTTACAGAATGGAATTATACGTTGAGGTTAAATTTTTTTTTTTTGTACTCATTATCTAAAAGGATTAACCTTTATTTAGCACACTCTTCAGAAAAGCCAAATTTATTTAAAGTTTAAAGTCAATTTCCTGATCCCCTAAAATAATGCTGAGAGAGGGAAAGCGTAAAAGGCTTTTCTTTATCTCAGCAATCTGTCATTTACTTTGTTCTAGCTAAGACCAGCATTGCCTGACCCCTGCAGTGATGGTGTTCAAGTTCCTTATCTTTGTATATTACCAGCACCCCTCCCCCAACCAGAGCGAAATTTAAAAATAGACAATTTTAATCGTCCTCTAGATCTGCTTGGAGATTATTATATGGGTTTACTGGTACCTTAAAGGAATTTACCATTTCATGAATTCAATAGCTCTTTTCCTCTGACTCTCTGTAGGATTACAGACCTGATATCAGCTTCCTTTGCCAGTTGTTTGAAGGTTTCTGGAAGCATCTGGGTTCTATGGCCTCTCTTTTATGCCCTCACTGGGGGCAAAGCTCTTCACTGTCTATATATGTTGGGTGTCCCTCAAAAAACTATCACTTTCTGTGTAGACCAGAGTTGATGCCCAAGGAAATTTTAGAACCCAAGGGGAAGGATTGGAGACTAGAGCAATAATGGGAAAGAAAAGCAAGTGTGAAACAAATATAAATGAATAAGTAATTGGTATTAGGATGGACTGATGGATGGAGAATCTGGATGTTGAAGAATTAATTTATTGGAGGCTTCTGCAGAGATGTAGATTGGACTATGGGGAGAAGGTACCAAAAGTGCATTGTGACCAGGAAGGAGTGTGGAGAATGACAAGTTTGAAAATAAGGAAGGCTTCTGAGGAAATGACACTAAGTTGACAATGTAGCCAGAGTATCAATGGGGGAGAAAACAAACAAACTTTAAAGTTTGTAGGAAGACCCTGAGGTGAAAGGTCTGGCATTTTTGAGTAATGGAAAGGCCAGGGAAGAGAGGGATCACAGAGAAAGGGTAGAGTGTGGGGTGAAATGAGTTTGGAAAAGCAGGCAGGAACTAGATTGTGTGGTGTCTGTAGGGTCTCCCAACTATCTTGGACTGAATTCTAAGGGCAGTGGGAAACATCTGGGGGATTTTTAAGCAGGAGAGAGACATAATCAAATATATGGTTTACCAGGATCTGTAGTCTATGGAGAACAAATTGTGTGGGGACCCAGTAGATAGTGAAAGGGGCAATTAAGAAGCTAATGAAATAGTACAAGTGAAACTTATACAAGTGTGTTATTTTAAACAAAACCAATGTTTAAAGGACAAAGAGGGGCACCTGGCTGATCTTGGGGGTCATGAGTTCAAGCCCCCACATTGGGTGTAGAGACTACTAAAAAATAATAAATAAACTTTTAAAAAATACAGAGAGACTGGTTTGATTAGAAAGAAAATAAATCTAAAAAAGAAAGAAAGATTTAAAAGCTAGGAATTGGACAATTGGCCTTACACTAAAATGGCTTTTAAAAATTTTAGCTGTATAACAACAACAAAAAATTTAGCTATAAAAAAAAAATGTTTAGCTATAAATCTGAGCCCGGTAGAGATCAGTGTTTGGTATCTTTGCTTGGGAAAAAAAAAGTATGATGCAAAGAAATATAACCAGGGAACGTTGTACTCGAAAGTCACATTAAGTCATTGATTTTCCTAGTTGAAATAAAGGTGGGAAATTTTGGACAAGTTCTAATAATAATAGTAAAACTTAGAAGTAAGGACTATTTGGTGGAAAAGACTAACAGAAGTACAACTGTATTTAACCTGTAATTTTGTTTGTAAACAAATGTATGAATGTGTTGAGCTGCACTTTCCATTAGAAAGAGGAAAAGAATGAATGGATTCAAATTGCATCTAGGGAGCTTTGAGCAGAATGTTGTGAATATTTGCTTTTTAACTATGATGGTTGTGAAACATTGGAAATCATTAAAAATAAGAAATTTGACAAGTGATTCTGATGCTCAACTGGAAATTTAATAAGGTAGGAACTTCTATGTAAATACCTACATAACCTTCTACCTTAAGAAATGGAAAGGGGCGTCTGGGTGGCTCAGTTGATTAAGCGTCCAACTTCGGCTCAGGTCATGATCTCATAGTTTGTGGGTTCAAGTCCTGCGTTGGGCTCTGTGCTGACAGCTCAGAGCCTGGATCCTGCTTCGGATTCTGTGTCTACCTCTCTCTCTGCCCCTTCCATGCTCATGCTCTGTCTCTCTCTGTCTCTTGAAAAATGAGTAAACATTAAAAAAATTAAAAAAAAGAAAAAACCGTTTACTTTGGGGCACCTGGGTAGCTCAGTCAGTTAAACCTCTGACTTCGGCTCAGGTCATGATCTCATGGTTTGTGAGTTCAAGCCCTGCGTCAGGCTCTGTGCTGACAGCTCAGAGCCTGGAGACTGCTTCGAATTCTGTGGCTCCCTCTCTCTCTGCCCCTCCCCTGCTCATGCTCTGTCTCTCTCTGTCTCAAAAATAAATAAAACATTAAACAAAAATTTTTTTAAGAAATAGAAAAAGAAGAGCAAATTAAACCCAAAGCAAGCAGAAGAGAGGAAATAATAAATATTACAGCAGAAATCAATAAAATAGAGAAAAAATAGAAAATATAGGGGAAAACAATTTTTAAAATCAAGAAACTCATCAAAATCAAAGTTGGTTCTTTGAAAAGAGCAATAAAATTGAAATTTGGTTAGACTAAGAGAAAAAGAGAGGACTCAAATTAATGAAATGAGGAATGAAAGAGGAGATATTCCTACCGCCCTTCCAGAAATAAAAAGAATGATAAGGAAGTACAATTAATAACTATATGCCTATCAAAATTGGCAAAGATGAAGTCAAGCTTTCGCTTTTTGCAGATGACATGATTTTATACATGGAAAATCCGATAGACTCCACCAAAAGTCTGCTAGAACTGATACATGAATTCAGCAAAGTTGCAGGATACAAAATCAATGTACAGAAATCAGTTGCATTCTTATACACTAACAATGAAGCAACAGAAAGACAAATAAAGAAACTGATCCCATTCACAATTGCACCAAGAAGCATAAAATACCTAGGAATAAATCTAACCAAAGATGTAAAAGATATGTATGCTGAAAACTATAGAAAGCTTATGAAGGTAATTGAAGAAGATATAAAGAAATGGAAAGACATTCCCTGCTCATGGATTGGAAGAATAAATATTGTCAAAATGTCAATACTACCCAAAGCTATCTACACATTCAATGCAATCCCAATCAAAATTGCACCAGCATTCTTCTCGAAACTAGAACAAGCAATCCTAAAATTCATATGGAACCACAGAAGGCCCCGAATAGCCAAAGTAATTTTGAAGAAGAAGACCAAAGCAGGAGGCATCACAATCCCAGACTTTAGCCTCTACTACAAAGCTGTCATCATCAAGACAGCATGGTATTGGCATAAAAACAGACACATAGACCAATGGAATAGAATAGAAACCCCAGAACTAGACCCACAAACGTATGGCCAACTCATCTTTGACAAAGCAGGAAAGAACATCCAATGGAAAAAAGACAGTCTCTTTAACAAATGGTGCTGGGAGGACTGGACAGCAACATGCAGAAGGTTGAAACTAGACCACTTTCTCACACCATTCACAAAAATAAACTCAAAATGGATAAAGGACCTGAGTGTGAGACAGGAAACCATCAAAACCTTAGAGGAGAAAGCAGGAAAAGACCTCTCTGACCTCAGCCGTAGCAATCTCTTACTCGGCACATCCCCAAAGGCAAGGGAATTAAAAGCAAAAGTGAATTACTGGGACCTTATGAAGATAAAAAGCTTCTGCACAGCAAAGGAAACAACCAACAAAACTAAAAGGCAACTAACGGAATGGGAAAAGATATTTGCAAATGACATATCGGACAAAGGGCTAGTATCCAAAATCTATAAAGAGCTCACCAAACTCCACACCCAAAAAACAAATAACCCAGTGAAGAAATGGGCAGAAAACATGAATAGACACTTCTCTAAAGAAGGCATCCGGATGGCCAACAGGCACATGAAAAGATGTTCAACGTCACTCCTTATCAGGGAAATACAAATCAAAACCACACTCAGATATCACCTCACGCCAGTCAGAGTGGCCAAAATGAACAAATCAGGAGACTATAGATGCTGGAGAGGATGTGGAGAAACGGGAACCCTCTTGCACTGTTGGTGGGAATGCAAATTGGTGCAGCCGCTCTGGAAAGCAGTGTGGAGGTTCCTCAGAAACTTAAAAATAGACCTACCCTATGACCCAGCAATAGCACTGCTACGAATTTATCCAAGGGATACAGGAGTACTGATGCATAGGGGCACTTGTAGCCCAATGTTTATAGCAGCACTCTCAACAATAGCCAAATTATGGAAAGACCCTAAATGTCCATCAACTGATGAATGGATAAAGAAATTGTGGTTTATATACACAATGGAATACTACGTGGCAATGAGAAAAAATGAAATATGGCCTTTTGTAGCAACGTGGATGGAACTGGAGAGTGTGATGCTAAGTGAAATAAGCCGTACAGAGAAAGACAGATACCATATGGTTTCACTCTTATGTGGATCCTGAGAAACATAACAGAAACCCATGGGGGAGGGGAAGGAAAAAAAAAAAAAAAGGTTAGAGTGGGAGAGAGCCAAAGCATAAGAGACTCTTAAAAACTGAGAACAAACTGAGGGTTGATGGGGGGTGGGAGGGAGGGTAGGATGGGTGATGGGTATTGAGGAGGGCACCTTTTGGGATGAGCACTGGGTGTTGTATGGAAACCAATTTGACAGTAAATTTCATATATTAAATAAATAAATAAATAAATAAATAAATAAATAAATAAATAAATAAAATAACTATATGCCTACAAACTCAGTAACCCAGATAGGCAAATTCCTACAAAGACGTAAACTGCAAAACTGACTCTAGAATAGAAACCCTTACTAGAGCTGTAATAAGTAAATAGATTGAATTAATAATCAAAAAGCTTCCCAGAAAGAAAAACCCAGGACCAGATGGTGAATTCTATCAAATGTTTAAAGAAGGATTAACACCAATTGTGATGGACTGCATATTGATGCCCTGCCCCTACTCCTATGTTAAAGCCTTAACGTGATGGTATTTGGAAGTAGGGCCCTAGGGAAGTAATAACATCATCTGGTTGGAGCCCCCACAATGGGGTAATATCCTTAAGAAGAGAGCTATCCCTCTCAGTCATGGAAGGATACAGGGAGAAGACAGCTGTTCGCAAACCAGGAAGAGCGCTCTAACAAGACGCCAGATCTGCTGTTGCCTTGATCTTAGACTTCCCAGCCTCCAGAACTGTGAGAAATAAATGTTCATCATTTAAGCCACCTAGTCTATGGTATCCTGTTATAGCAGCCTGAACTAAGACATTAATCCTTCACATACTCTTACAAAAGTAGAAGAAAAAGGAGCACTTCCTAACTCATTCTGTGAAGCTAATATTATAAGACAAAGACATCACAAGAAAAGAAAACTACAGAGCAATATCCCTTATTAATATAGGTGCAAAAATCCTCAACAAAATACTGGCAAATGAAATCCAGCAACATTTAGAAAGGATTTTGTTCCATGACCAACTGGGATTTATCCCAGGAATGCAGTGTTGGTTCAATACACAAAACTCAATCAATGTGATATACCATATTATTGGAATAAAAGACACAAATTCTCTGGGGCATTTGGCTGGCTCAGTTGGTAGAACATGCAGCTCTTGATTTGGGGGTTGTGAGTTCAAGCCCCATGTTGGTTATAGAGATAAATAAAATTATTTTTAAAAAAAGACACATGTCTCAGTAGATGCAGAAAAAGCATTTGGCAAAATCAGCAAACTAGGAATAGAAGGGAATGTCCTCAACTTGATAAAGGACATTTATGAAAAACCCCAAATTAACACCATACTCAATGGTGAAAAACGGAAAGATTTTCCCTTAAGATCAGGAACAAGACAACATTGTATTAGAAGTTCTAGCCAAAGCAGCCAGGAAAGAAAAAGAAGTAAAAGGCATCCAAATTGGAAAGGAAGAAGTTAAGCTATCTCTATTCATAGATGACATGATCATATATATAGAAAATCCTAGATATTCCACACCAAAAGCAAAACAAAACAAAACCACCTAGATTGTTTGAGTTAATAAATGCTTTCAGCAAGGTTGCAGGATAAAAGATAAGATACAAAACTCAGTCATATTTCTGTAACTAGCAATGCATCATCCAAAAATTGAGAGCAATTCCATGTACAGTAGCATCAAAAAGAATAAAATAATTAGGAATTTGTTCAACCAAGGAGGTGAAAGACTTGTACAATGAAAACTGCAAAACGTTGTTGAAAGAAATTAGACATAAATAAATGAAAATACATCCCATTTTCATATACTTAGAAGACTAAAATTTTTAAGATATCAGTACTATCCAAAGCAACCTATAGATTAACGTGCAATCCCTATCAAAATCGTAATGATTTTTTTTTTTGCAAAAATAGAAAAACATATCCTCGAATTTATATGGAATCTCAGAGGGACCTCAAGTAACCAAAATCTTAGAATAGACCTGGATGACTCACACTTATTGATTTCAAAACTTACTACAAAGCTACTGTAATCTAAACGGTGTGGTACTGGCATAAAGACAGACATGTAGACCAATGGAATTGAATAGAGAGCCCAGAAATAAGCCCTCATATATATGGTCAAATGATTTTTGACAATGGGGCCAAGAACACCATTGGGGAAAGGACAGTCATTTCGACAAATGATGCTGGCAAAACTGGATATCCATATGCAAAAGAATGAAGTTGGAACCCCTTGTAAAACAAATTAACTCAAAGGGAATGCAAGCTGGTACAGCCACTCTGGAAAACAGTATGGAGGTTCCTCAAAAAAATAAAAATAGAACTACCCTACAACCCAGCAATTGCACTACTAGGCATTTATCCACGGGATACAGGTGTGCTGTTTTGAAGGGACACATGCACCCCCATGTTTATAGCAGCACTATCGACAATAGCCAAAGTATGGAAAGAGCCCAAATGTCCATCAATGGATGAATGGATAAAGAAGATGTGGTATATATATACAACAGAGTATTATTCGGCAATCAAAAAGAATGAAATCTTGCCATTTGCAACTATGTGGATGGAACTAGAGGGTATTATGCTAAGTGAAATTAGAGAAAGACAAATATCATATGACTTCTGAGTGAAGTCATGAGGACTTCAAGAGACAAAACAGATGAACATAAAGGAAGGGAAACAAAAATAGTAAAAAAACAGGGAGGGGGACAAAACATAAGAGGCTCATATATATGGAGAACAAACTGAGGGTTACTGGAGGGGTTGTGGGAAGGGGGATGGGCTAAATGGGTAAGGGGCACTAAGGAATCTACTCCTGAAATCATTGTTGCACTATACACTAATTTGGATGTAAATTATAAAAAAAAAAAAAATTAAAGAAAAAAAACAAATTAACTCAAGATGGATTAAAGACCTAATGTGAGATCTGAAACTATAAAACTCCTAGGAGAAAACAGGGCAAAATCATTGATGACATTAGATTTGGCAGTGATTTCTTGGATATTACACCAGAGGCCCAAGCAACACAAGAAAAAATACAAAAATTGGAATTCATGAAAATTTAAAATTTTGTGCATTAAAAGGTATCAGGAATGTAAAAAGGCAACCCATAGAATGGAAGAAAATAATATCCAGAATAGATTTGAAAAATTTCTAAAACACAACGACAACAAAAAGCCAATTAAAAATGGGCAAGGACTTGAATAGACATTTCTCCAAAGAAGACATATAGGTGGCCAATAAGCACAAGAAAAGATGCTCAACATCATTAATTACTAGGGAAATACAAATCAAATCTATAGTGAGATTCCACCTCACACCATTAGGCTGGCTACTGTCCCCCCCCCCCCCCCAACAAAAACAAAAACCAAAAATAACAAATGTTGGTGAAGATATAGAAAATTGGAACTTTTATACATTATTACTGGGAATGTAAAATGGTACAGCTGCTGTGGAAAACAGTATGGCAGTCCCTTCAAAAAATTAAAAATGGACTTAAAAGCAGGGTCTGCAAGAGAGATTTTTACATCCATGTTCATAGCAGCATTATTCATAATAGCTAAAGTGTAGAAACAACCCATGTGTCCATTGAAGGATGAATGAGTAAGCAAAATGTGGTCTATACGTACAATGGAATATTATTCCTCCTTAAAAAAGAAGTTAATTCTGGCACATACTATAACATGGATGAACCTCGAGGACATTATGTACATGAAATACGCCAATCACAAAAAGACAAATACTGTACAATTCCTCTTATGAGTCACTTACTAGAGTAGTCAAAAATCATACAGACAGAAGTAGAACGATAGTTGACAGCAGTTGGGGCAGGGGGCAACGGAATTAATGTTTAATGGGTATAGGGTTTCAGTTTCACAAGAGTGAAGAGAGTTGAGGTGGATGGTGGTGATGGCTGCACGTTATGAATGTACATAATACCACTGACCTACAAGATGGTTAAGATAGTAACTTATGTATGTATTTTACCACAATCTTTAAATTTGAGAAAAAGAATTTTAAAAGGAAGCCATCTTAAAACTTTAAAATTCGTTGGTCTGTGTGATCTAGCTCTAAAATGCTGAGAGCTTTGAGGTCCTTGTTTGAGCTCTGAAATTCTGTATTTCTTTAGTTGGCAGAAATGACCTAGAGATGCCTTCTTGGCCTCTAATTTTTTAGTTCTGTGATATTTTAAAATCTTGATTGTTGTTAATATCGAGTATAAATTGCTAAATGCCCTCATTTCTTTATGAATTTTTACAGATGCATTTGATAAAGAATACAAGATGGCATACGATCGCCTCACACCTAGTCAAGTCAAGAGTACACACAACTGTGATCGACCACCAAGTACAGGGGTGATGGAATGTCGAAAAACCTTTGGAGAACCTTATCTTTAAGATATGCACGTGCGTGTATACTTTCAATATGTATTGTATAGTCAGTGTATAAAATAATATTTGGAGATTCTAAACTCTTTCTCTTCAATTTTTGAAAATGCATTTGTAAATGGTTCAGAAAGCCCAGATAGTTCATGTACAGAATGTTCTAAGAAGAGAAGAGTGACAAGTGAAGAGAGAGCCATTTTGTTTCTCATCTCTTTGTTTTTTTTTTTTTTTCTTTACTTCTCCTGTAACCAGTAATTAAGTATTTTTGTGACAAGGAAATCCCTAGACAAAATTACTTCTCAAAATAAGACACCTGTTTTGTGGTTTCTCTTGGAAGAAACATGTTGAAAAAATCATGAATGGAACTCGAAGTATTTCCTGTTTTCATAGACTATTCAAATGTTTTGACCATGAAGTTGTATTATACATATTTTAAATTGTTTATAGTAAGTTGATATTTTTTTAATTTTTAAACTTAATATAGCAAACAAAATGAACTGAAACTTACGAAGCAAGCAATTAAGTGCTTATTTTCCTTGTCTGCTGCTATTTGAAGTAATTAGTACAGCTGCAGATCTCTATATGTATAGCTATCTATATCTATCTATCTATCTATATATATATATATATATATTTTATTACTTGGGAGAATGATTCAAAACTGTCAGCGCTAGTGTCAGTGTTGTGCTAGGATTGCATGTTAGTACCGCTAAGCCTGACTGCAGTGAGTGGATGAAAGCCAGGGTGCGCACTGCCCAGACTGACTCATTGAGCCTTGTCGAAGGAGAGCCGGGGAGGTTCCAAGTCTGCTTCTGCAAAATCAGGTTCAGTATACCATGAATGAAAATGTTCTCTATTGCTAACAGATACAGACAGTACACAGGGATAGCTTACAAAGCCAAAAATCAATTTAGATTTTAATATTCTATACGAACACTTGTGTTGGAAAATATGTCAGACAACTTATTCCAGATTTTACCCTTATTTTAATATCTAAAATGTGGCATATGATGCAGATTGTATCATATTTATCTGGAATATGACCTATTGGAGTATTCTGTTCATATTATATATATATATATATAAATAAACAAGATATTTTTTCAAAAATAGAAAAATAATAACTCTCTAAAAGTACAGCCAGATAGAATTTCCCATATTGAGGAACTTGGCTTTTTCAATAAGCCTTCAGAATCTGAAGTTTATGGAATCTAAAATCCAGAAATACCCAGAAATCAGACAATAAATTGAACGTTTAAACACCATGGGTATTAGAAAGACTCTTAAAAAGTATTTTTAGTCCCATTATTTCAAATATCACTTTCTTTGGTAATTTCTGATAAAAAGTATTCTTTGGCTATTAGAGTTATTTATAGATTTCCAGTATGTGTGTGTGCGTGGTTGCACACATTGTCATGAAGGAAAGAATTCTCTAGACAGTTTCATAGAAGAAAAATGTGGATGGTTCCAAATCTGGTGTGTAAGCCAGTAGAGCCCAGGACACTTGTCCTGGGGATATCTGAGACTTAGAATCAGTTTAGCTGCGCAAAAACTACCTTGTGAGTTCACACCATTAGTGAATAGCATCAAGCTGAAACATTTCACAGCTTTCTACCCTGGGAAGTCATGGGGAGAGTTTAAAAAATGTGAAATTTTAGTTCGAATTAGTTTGGGACTGA
The DNA here is from genome assembly GCF_024362965.1 of Panthera pardus. Taxonomy (NCBI): domain Eukaryota; kingdom Metazoa; phylum Chordata; class Mammalia; order Carnivora; family Felidae; genus Panthera; species Panthera pardus. Next base: position 32,203,310 of record NW_026526810.1, read on the forward strand.
CCTTGCTTACTTGAAAAACCTGGTGCTATGCACATTTATATGCCTTTCCTTTGTAAATACAACTCCAGTCTCCTTCACTCTTCATATCCGAGTTTCACATCCTAAAGGAGTCTTTTGTTCCCTACATCGCTTGATAATTGTCAAATGAGAGAAACATTTGATAGGTGAGTCTTTTGGCATTGGCAGCAAATATCCCTCCAAATAGGGTTCTGGGGTTCTATTCTGTTTTTGTGTCCTGGGGTTTTGTTTCCCTTATAAGAACAGCTTTCACTGTTGTTTAACTTGTCTTTGACACAAACTATATGTAAGAATTATAGTTTATTGATTTCAAGTACCTAACCAGAAAAAAAATGAGGTAAAGCCCATTCATTATGGTTCAAACTCATATGGGGAAAGGTGAGTATAGTTTTTATCTCCTCCCATACACACAGAGTTTTTGTTCTGTTTTTCATTGGGTTTTATTTCCTCTACTTTTAATTCCCAGGGAATATTATTTGTGCAAATTTAGTCTTTAAAAATAAAACCAAAAACATGAGTAGAAAGTAGTAAACCCTGCTCAAAAGAAAATTAAAATCTAGATCATCCTTTAAAATAACTCTATACAACCTTCTCTTCAATTTTCTCTCTGTTGAAGATACATTTTGAAGAATCATGGCCAACCAATCTTGTTGGAGAGAAATACACTTTTGCTACATTATCTGTCTCTTGTTTTCTTACTCTTAGTTTTGTTTATATGTTTAATAGTTGAAAATAAACCCTGCTGTGTCCTGGTATAACTTGTTCCTACTTCGTCTCACAGTGTTAATGTCATACATTTGTATTTTGTATCTTATTTCAGTATTCCGCTTTTTCTTCCTACTGTCAGATGGGGAATTATGCAGCCTGTTCATATTCTGATTTTTGTCTTTTCTCCCCCTGATTTTTTTTTTTGGGGGGGGGGAACGGCGTGAGGTTGTGATAAATCCCTAAAACTACCAGCTTATTTTGTTTTAAGGTTTTCTAAGATGTTTATACATTTTTGTATATAGAGAAATGGCCCCTGAAAATGTTGGTTCAGCATTTTTAGTGGTAAATACTTATTTTATTTTATGCTGGTCATTACCATGATGCTTAGTGAAACTAGCAAGTGTTAGCCTGCCCTATAGAGAAGCTGTTACAGTGTATTTCTAAATACGTTTTAAGTATATGGTTAGAAAATACCCGTTTGTATGGTAATGTGAGGTAGCCCAGTTTTATTTTTATTTTTCCCACTAGAACTTGAAAGCTGGTATTAGGCACTTTCAAGTGCCTTGGGAAAGAACAGGCTGCCTCTTTAAGAGGGCCCTTGGCCCCTTTGTGTGGTAGAGTTGGTGTGCTCCATCTTTCCTGTTTGGATACAAGACCAAGTTTTATTTCAGAATTGAACCACTAGCAGTTACATACCAGTTTACCTTAATATTCTCAGGCTTATTATCTTCTTATCCCTTCACACTAGCCTCTTCCTCTGGCCTCAAAGCAAGTGCATTTGCTGGCTTAATTATTGTCGTTTACAAAATTAGCAGTGCACAAATTAGTATAGGAGTTTGCCTCTCACTCAGGTGGGTGTGCATGTGCTTATCCTCTGAGATGGCAACAGACTTTCCTGATGAAGTCTCTGCGGCCTTCCCACGGTTGCTGTCCTTTGCATGGCTCCCTCCTTTTGTCTGTAAAGATTTTTTTCAAACATTGTGCTGTGATAGAGCCACTGGAGCAACTGACAGAATTTTCTGTAAATGAAATTCTCCAGGCTTTGCCTGCTCATCACAGTGAAGACCTAAAGCTTGCCTTTGGTTGCGAAGGCAACCATGTTGTCTTAGGCCAGGGTGGCCTGCTTGGCTCCAGTACCCCCCACTCCCCACCCACACCAGGCAAAGACAGCCGTGATCATGAGCCCTCTCTGCACCTTCCATAGTGACCAGTCCCAAAACACATCGCAGGTGGCACCTATGGAGGGACCCTCCCGCAAAAAAAGGAATCAGATCCCCAGGGTATTCTTTGGCACGGAAGGCCAGCCAGTTCTTCAAATGTATCTACGAGGCTGTGCCCTACACAGTAAATTCCAGTTCCTGACCTCTTTGGTATCAGTCTTTAAAGAAATGATCATTATGATATAGACAACGGTGTCCTAAAGGGCCAAGCCTATAATTTGATGAAAACATTTTCAGATCTATTGATGAAAGTAACCATTTAACCATGTATAGTAACCATTTAAACATAACACCATTTTTCAAAAATTTGGAAGGAATCTTTTCTTAGTACTATATAGAAACTTAACCCATTAAATTAGGAAGACCCTCACATTTTTAGAAATTTGACCCAAACCCATTACCAGGGTCATCAAGGAAATGGAACCTCCAGAGGGAGGGAGCAGTCATCTCTGCAGCCACTGTCTTCCAGCTGAGATGCCCAGCTGGGACACTTCAGACTTCCTGGGCTGAATGAGTGATCTAGTATGTGTCCCTTGTAACTCAGTAGATCATTTTGCCTACCAAATGAGAGGGCCGTGTCACCATTATCTTGACATTTTAAGATGACTCTTTATCCTACAACAGCATAATTCTAATAAACTGTAGGCTTATAAATATGACAAAAAATTTAATTTCCAAGAATAACAAATTGATCTTATAAAAGTTACATAAGTTTTCCATCTCCCTGAAATCTCCTTTCTCCTGCCCACCCCAGTGACTTCTTACTCATCCATCAAGACCCAGCTTTCATTTTACTTGACCCTTTCTGTCATAGTGTGAAGTGATCAGATCATCCTTTCTAAGCAAAGAGAAATGCCAAAAATCCAGCAAGCTAATCAGAAAAAGAATGTTAGATCATTAGAGTTGACTCTAATCATGAAATGACTGTCCAACACTTTTTCATGACAAAATGTTCCACTGTCCATCACTCCTTATCAGTCATTCTGGGGAAGGCATCAGATCCCAGACTCTCAGGTGATGCCCCTGAAGCTAGCTGGAATTAGACACAGATGCCCAGAGTTTGGGCATTGGGGTCACCCTTCTGTAGGCATTGTTCTCTCCTGTTCCTAGGCCATGGCATATGGAGACTGGGCAAATGCAGCAGCAACGGCAAGGAGGATAAGTAAGAAAATGGAATGTGAACATGATTCCATATTCTTCTTCTTGAGCATTCTGACCCAGTGACCTAAAGATACAGATGAACTCATCCATGTTGGTAAAATAAAATACCATGGGGACTCACAATTTATTGAAATTTAATAAAAGTCATTTCCAAAGAATGTGAATCCTGGGGTAGTGAGGCCATTAATTAATCAGCCCATCTGAAGAGATGGATTATGGACTAAAGTATTTTCAGTACAGCCCTTCAACACCAAAATGTTTGATTTTTTTTTTCCACATCACATCTGTCCTGTTATATTCCAGTCTGAATCCTCTCACGTTTGTAATTAAAGCCATATTTGCCGTCATAATCTATAGTCACCTGAGCTCCTTTTGCTCTGAAACCAGGAACACGGAACTGCTTCATTTCTAGCGGTCCCCTAACTGAGTGCTAGTAAAAGCAGCAAGCAGTGGTATTTAACATACAAGCACTTCGAATTGCACAAGCACTGCTTAAATAACCACACAATTTTTAAAAACACAGAAGTCCTTTACACTAGCTATTAGAAGTAGTAATACTCTTTTTCTCACTGTGTTGTCGTTATGTTAAGCATTTTTGGAATTTCTCCTTTGTAATTGCCTTAAGAGCCACATGTAAGCCACACGGGAAATCAATCTGGCTTTATCATCCAATGTAGGTTGGCATACAGAAGTAGCATTACCCCACAAGATCTCTTACTTTATATAGCAGACTTGGCCCTACTGATTTTGGACTCTTTTTAAAATCACTCCCCTGGGGCGCCTGGGTGGCTCAGTTGGTTGAGCGTCCAACTTCGGCTCAGGTCATGATCTCACAGTTTGTGGGTTCGAGCCCCGCATCGGGCTCTGTGCTGATGGCTCGGAGCCTGGAGCCTGCTTCGGATTCTGTGTCTCCCTATCTCTCTGCCCCTCCCCTGCTCGTGCTCTGTCTCTCTCTGTCTCAAAAATAAATAAAACATTTAAAAAAATAATGAAATAAAATCACTCCCCTTCTGACTCACTAGTAGCATTTGTCACTGTTAGGTGAGAATATGCTGGAGGAGCAAAGTCAGGACAGCTTTGTATGACTGTCTAATCCCCCAAGGTGACCACTTGATGGAGACAACACTAATTTGGATTTTCTAGTAAGTACATATTTTTAAATAGCCCTCCCTAATATCCCACCCCCCTTCTGGTACAACGGCGAATTACACATTTTCATTTGGGGGGCTACTTATTTTAATTTCACGTTTCAGAAGTGCAAAAGAAGAGCTAAGGGAGTCTTTTTAAGCTATCAAATATCAGTACACATTTTACTGGGCTACAGTGTGTAATGATCATTGATTCCTGTTATACTTTTTTTTTTCCGAGTCTTAGCTCCTTAAACCCACCAATAACTGGACGTGTAATGTTTACAACCCTGGTGGAACCTCATGTTTTAAACAGAAAAAGAGAGGACGGCAAGTTGCAGTGTGTGCTTGGGACAGGGGCCAAAGGGTGGGGTGTAGACCACATCTGTGTCTTTGGGTCAGCAGCCTTTCAGGAATGATCAGGGAACTGTGAGTATAGGGGCTTGTCCTGCTACTGTGCCTGTCCCAGCCCTCACCCCCAAATGATCCCTCATTCCGAAAACCCTCTGGCTCCAGAGGTCCTTCTACTGGCCTCCACGTGATAGCTGCCAACATCAGGCAGGGGTAAAAACTCCATCCCTCCAGAGGTGAGACAATCCACAACGAGCTGCGGGTGTTTCCAAGGCTAACATTCAGTCCCCGATCACATTCCCATCAGTGGCTCTTTGCCACTCTGGTCTCTCTCATGGACCACGTTCATTCTTTTGTTAATGTAACAAGAAGTATGGTAGCTTCTGGCATGGTTTTCTGATCCACGTCCATTGTGAGCAACAGTGACTCTGCCTCAGACAGATACAGGACAGGAAATGATTCGATCTTCTAACATCACACTGATTATCAGGAATACAAAGTAAAGGAGGAACATTGTGAAGCCCAGGATCTTGTTCATTCTCCATTTGCATGATGCAATTGAAGAGATCACAAACAGGAGCATGAGAAAAAGCAAAACAATTGCACAAAATAAGCCGTTGCTGCTGACTGGAACAGGCTGTAATCCATTGATAAGAGAGAACAGCAACCAAGGGACAGGCAGGCTGCAAGATTGAAGAAACAATGTGAATATTCTGAATGTCTGCACTAATCCCATAAACATAAATAGTATTTTACAATTTACAAAGCACTTATTTTTCCACACACACGAGAAAGCTTATGAAATAGAGCAGAAAATAATAGCCCCATTTCACAGATGAGGAAACGAAGTTCATGGAAATTGAATTACATGCCCAAGGTCTCACAGCTAATAACAAGGAGTTCTATATTAAAACTGAAATTTTCAGGGTCTGAGTGGGTATTTTTTTCTTTATAATTCATGACTTTCCTGTGAGTAACCCAGGTGAGCTGATGTGTGACTCTTCCATCTGTAAATTTTTGTGATCAGTCCTAGCTCAGGCTAACATGTCTTTACATTTAAATTAGCCTGAGCTAGGACTTACCATAAAAATTTAGAAAAATCAAAGCCACCACCCAAATCCAGGATATGCCCGTGGAAATGAAAATAGCCCAGAGGTTGGGCTCTGACAAAGTTGGGAGGAGGGGGCAAGAGAATGGGTACAGGAGGATGCGGCATTTGCTTGTTTAGACAAAATGCTTTTAGAGCCTCTGAGCTGGCAGGATCCCAAACACAAAGGAGCAGAAGTATCAGCGAGTGAGATTGAGTCATTGCTCCTTCCAGCCCCACTTCCACCACCTTGGAGGTCAGTGAGCAGAGCATCTGACTGAATTTGGGAATGAAATTTAAAGGACTTTGTTTTTCGATTCATCTATAAATTCTAGTCAGTTACATTTCAGACAGCATTTTTGTTCTGTTATCCCCTCAGGCTGTGATGAACGAAGGGAGGACACTTTGATGCCTTGTAGAAACTAATAATGCCCTTTTATTCCATGTATAAATAATGAAACCAAAAACCAGCAAACAGAGCCAACACCGTGTTTTCCAGTCATTCTTAATATGCCTTGGAAAGCAACTTTGCCACTCACCCCACGGTGATATCAAATATGTTACTGCCCACAGAGCTGGACACAGCCATGTCTCCCAGGCCTTTCCGAGCGACAATCACACTGGTGATGAGGTCAGGAATGGACGTGCCTGCTGCTAGGATCGTCAAACCCATGATCTCTTCTGAAATCCCTATTGTTTCACCAACCTAGTAAAAAGTAACAGCGATGATAAGCCATGGCAACAGCAAAAGGAAAAATCTGAAGCTCTTCAAAGCACCAACCACATGCTACTTTGTGCAAACCCAACACTTTTCCGGAGAGCTCAGCATACTCCCGCGGCCTCGGAGGGAGGGTATGGCGAACCGACAGCTGGGGAGATGGGCCACGGAGAGAAGGAGCAGGGCCCCTGCTCAAGGCTGCAGGGAATGACGCAGCTCCTTTCTGGAGTACACGTCTCTCCCTGATACCAGCTGTCACTGATATTCCAGCTATAACACCTGCACCTTCTCAGAACTGCCCCTCCGAACACCTGTTCGTGTCACGTTTCCATCTCCAGAACCACGGACACCTGCTATGTGCCAGTTAGAGGCTGGAAATAGAAGTATGGGCACCACAACACTGCCCCTACCCTCAGCCTACTGAAAGAAAAAAGCTCGTGAACAACAATTACAGGTAGAACAGGAAAGCAATGGGCACTCAGAGGAAGACTCACTGGATGCCAGAGACAAGGCAAAATTGAGCTTCCTCTCGCAAGTGTGTCCAACATCGCCAGGTGGGGAGGAGCAGGGCATCCATGACAGAGAAAGCCTGGAGTAAGGCTAATAAGCAATGGTCAGTTGGGTCAGACTGTGAAGGGCCTTCTCTGCGAGGCTACAGCATGAGCGTTAAGACAGAAGAGCGCACTTGAAAACACTACACTCACTGGAAGAAAAAAGGCAAATTTGACCCTTCGTAAACAATCTAGAAACTACAAAGTCACTTGAGCCTCACCGTTCCCTGGGTACTGGCCATTGACCCTGAAGGTAAAAATTGTCCTTGGGCCCCACTGACGTTGGATATAGTTCCTGCTGTTCACTCACCTGGTGAGCCCACCAGACCATGAGGTATGAGAAAATGGCTATCCACACGATGGATCCCAGGAAGGTGATAACAAAAAACTTCCTAGACTCCTATTTGCAAGTTTGAAAAGGAAGAGAAATAAGTTGCAGATGCTAAAGGTCATTGGCCCTTCTGAGGGAGCCCCAGAATCAGGGACGGGATCTGCTGAGTGAGTGATGGAGAGGATCTGGGGATGTGTCAGCTGAGATCTGGATCTCCAGTGAGGACCCTGGGATGGTGGCCTGCAGGGGAGTCCAGCCAGCAGGGCATTCAGCAGTCACCAAACTGAAGAGGACTGTTTGCTTGCCCTAGAGCCAGACTTGCCTAGGTGTTTGGTTTGGTATCTGCCACCTCCCCCCTACCCCACCCATCTCTGGACCTAGAGCGTATGGATGGCCTTTGGGTAGGGTATGTTAGCGCTTTCCCTATAAATGAGAATACTGGGTAGAAACAGTACTTTCCCCCTAGGTTTTCAGAATATCCCTGGAAATACAGGGGCGGAGTGGGGGCGTCTTGGCATCATTCCCATATTAAAATCGAGAAAACTGAGAATAGGAGTTGAGGGACCAGATCACATGCTGATAGTGAGGAAATAAGCATGTCTTAGGGTCTCCCAAGCCCACCGGTATGTCCCCATAGGTGCATGGTCCCATCTGGAGCTACAAGTTGCATCCCAGATACTCTCTGTGGTTGAGCCCTGCCAAGCTGGTTTGCCTTCTTGAGCGGGAGTGCCTAGAGACTCCACAGATTCCCTGGGGTACAGCTGGGCAAACTCACCAGCCTCCGGACATCAGGCACCGTCAACCACAGTGGGAACACAATGGGCAGGAGGAAGAGGTAAATGGCTTGCTTCTGCCTGGTGTCGGGCCACTCCAGGGACAAAGGCTCCTCATTTGCCTCCTCTTCTTCCTCATCGTCCTCTTCTTCCTCATCGTCTTCCTCTTCCTCATCGTCCTCCTCTTCCTCTTCGTCCTCCTCCTCTTCTTCCTCCTCTTCATCTTTACTGTCACCTCCATCACCTCCCCCTTCACCATCTGTACCTTTCTCGTCACTTTTGGCTTCACCTTGACTCTCAGCATTGAATTCCTGCTCTTCATTTTCACCCTCATCAGCTTTCATTTCACCCTCTTCTGCTTGGAGTTCACCTTCACCTCCACCTTCATCAGCTTTCACGTCCTCATCTTCTGCTTGGAGTTCACTGCCATGTTCACCTTCTTCTCCTTCTGCTTCAATTTCACCTTCACCTTCCAGTTGAGTCTCACCTCCACCTTGCTCCCCATTTTTGCCTTCACCAGGAGCTTCACCCTCTTCAGCTACTATTTCACCTGTGCTCTCAGCTCCAGCCACATCTCCTCCCTGCAATCCAAAGCCAACAAATTAATGTGTAATAACTGCTGGGTTTGTTTTCCCTCCCACTTTTCCCCCACTTTGTTGTTGTTGCTGTTCTCAGAATGGATCTAAAAACTTGATTAGGAGGAGAAATCATTCAGCAAAATTACTCCACAACCACAACAGTGGTTGTCCTTTCTTCAGGGATGGAAAACTCACCACCTAAGGCACCCTCTGTATCTTGGCAACTCTGATTAGAGTCCATATTTGTAACAAGGTTCTACTCTCTGTGCATAGGTTGACTCTTTGGAGCCACACAGAACAAAGCTAATCACTCTTTCATGAGGCAGCTCTTTCCCCTGAGTTAAAGATTCCCAGTCCCTTCCTTTATTCTGTGCTATGGCCTGGAGCCTCCTCCCCATCTTGGTGAACTCATTCTAGTTAGATTATACCCCATGAGGAAGCTTTAAAAACTGAAACAGAACACCACACGTAATAGGATTGGACCACAGAATGGAATAAGATTATCACTTCCCTCTCTTGGATACCTACTTCCATTAATGTTGCCTAATATTGCATATCTTTTGGTGGTTACATTGCTGAGCCTCCTAAAACTTCTAAATTGTTATATTACCTTATGTATGTAAAACTATGATGGTAATACCTATTTACTGGGGGGTTTTATGTGCCAGGCACTATGTTAAGTGGCTTCAATAATAATAGCTAGCACTTACTGTGTCTCATGAGTCAATTAACTTATGATATAGATGGAATTAAACCCATCTGACAGATGGAGAAACTAGGGTACAGAATAGTTAAATAACTTGCCCGTGGTCCACACAGTGGTCCACATGGTGTAAGTGATAAAGTTGGGATTTGTCATATGGATAGTCCAGCTCTTGGCCTCTTAACCACCAAGCTACCCCTCTTCGCAAATGCCAGGGCTGAATGAGATCTTTGGTTCTCAGTTGGGGAGCTTAGTATAAATACTAATTTTCAAAATAAGTTAATAAAATAAAAGAAATCCAGATGTCCTGGCCCCTCCGGGACCAACTGAATTAGAATCTCTGTGATGAGAACTAAGCCAAGAATCTATTTTAACATGCTCACAAGTGCTCCTAATAGATGCATTTGCAGACAAGTGTTTGGGAACCAAACACTGTGACTCCATGCACTCTAAAAGGCATTGATTCTGAGTGTCCTCAGATTAGGTGCCCAACTAACCTATAGCAACATGCCTGGCCTGTCCCTTGAGCAAGTGACCTGCGCTGTGTGCTCATAGAGTATGTCATCTGTAACGAAGTTCACACAGCCAACCCCAAGGGATACTCAGTGATTCTCAACTCCACTGCATATTCAGATCACCTGAGGGTTTTAAAAACATTCATACCCACCCCAGATACTCTAACTTAATGGTCGAGAGTACATTTTTTTAATTTTTAATGTTTTTTATTTATTCTTGAGAGAAAGGGAGACAGAGCATGAGCCAGGGAGGGGCACAGCAAGAGAGACACAGAATCTGAAGCAGACTCTAGGCTCTGAGCTGTCAGCACAGAGCCCGACACAGGGCTCGAACCCACGAGCCGTGAGATCATGACCTGAGCCGAAGTCGGATGCTCAACCGACTGAGCCACCTAGGTGCCCCTGAAATACTTCCTGCCCTCCCTCCCCCAGCCCCATCAGGAGAGAAGGCTTACTGGGGGAGATGACAAGTCATTTAAATCCATAGGTGTGGGAGTGTCTGCCCAGCCTGCACCCTTTTCTCTGAGAACTGTCACCCCTAACACCTCTGAATTGGTGGCTCCGTTCTTCTGTGTTGGAGTCAGAGCACCCCAGCACTCCCTGTCACAGCTTAGACACAGGCTGGATCCCTGACCTGTGACCTGGTTTAAACAGATTCTCTCTTCTGACACTGGGAGCCGGTCATCGGTTGACCCCCATAATGGACTGGGGCCTAGAGTGGTGCTATGTGTGCTAATAAGAAAGCAAATGCGGGGCACCTGGGTGGCTCAGTCGGTTAAGCACCCAACTTCGGCTCAGTTCGTGATTTCACGGTTCATGAGTTCAAACCCCACATCAGGCTCCGAGTCTGGTTGGGATTCTCTCTCTCTCCCTCTCTCTCTCTGCCCCTCCCCACTCGCACTCTCTCTCTCTTCCCAAAATAAATAAAAATTGAGAGGAAAAAAAGTCTGCACACAGGGAAGGGAACATGAGGGAGCAAAGACAGACAGTGAGAAGCCACTAGGGTCACAGCTGCCTGCTTAGAACTGGGGGCAGTTCTTTGTGAAATGGAGCTTCGCTTCTGGCCCTGGGATTCCAGGAGATCTCTCTGTCTCCTCTTAATCCCTTGTACTTGAGCTGGCTGTAGTGGGTCTACTCAGGACACTCATGATACCATCAAGAGGTCTTAGACACTAAACCCAAAGTTGCTGACTTAAGGATGAGGTATAATTGACTATTTCTGGGTGGCAAACTAAAAAAAACAAACAGGGGTGGAACCTGCAAACTAAATGCAAGTCTATCACTGACCGTCATCGACTCCCTTTCTGATTGGGCTGCTGGCCCGAGGGAGGCCCCACACCCTCACTGTCATCTCTGAACCCTTACTGAGCACAGCCGCGTGTGCCAGGCACCACACTTCTCTCTATGGGACAGACAGACAGTTCAGGAGTGCATCCTGCCCTCAGGAACTTCACTCAGCAGCGAGCTGAAGGAAGAGAGACTCCTAAATGGAGTGCGGGGAAGGCAGTGATAAGAGCCCTGGGACAAGGACAAAGCCCATGGGCATTTATTCATCAGATCGGGGTGGGGGGTCAGGGAAGCTTGAGGGCAATGGAGGCATTTACAGTGGCCTGGAGAGGTGGGTGAGGTGATACATGCAGGTGGGGTGATACATGAGGGGGAGGAAACCAAGGTCCGGAGGCAGAAGAGCACGGAGACAGGAGTCCAGTGTAGCTGGAGCGTGGTGGAAGAAGAGGCTGTGTGGCTGTAAAGGCAGCGGCAGGCCCTGTAGACAAACCTCAGGGGGTTCCGAGGCATGGAGCTACGCTTTGAGCTGCCTGGTCTTACTGCCCCCTAGTTTCTGAAAGACCCCCTAACAGTTATTCCTTATGTTCTCCTAGCACGTGACCCGTGGCGGCACATTCTCGTGTGCATATACCGCACTGACACTAAGGTGTTAACGGTGAATTAATTGGCCCCATGAGATATTATTTGATCTTCAGAGAAAGGGCCATACTTACTTCAGAGGAATGAACCTCAAGCAGCATTTCAGACCTTCACGAAAGAAGACTCTTTGGTCAGCAACTCCTTCCCTGGGCCTGTTCAATCCCCTCCACCTGGGAAGAATCTCGTGCCTACCTGACTGCCAGGATCTTCCTCCTGATCTCCCTCAACATCTGGAGCAGGGGCTGGTGTGACCGTGACCGCAGGAAGCTTGGCTGACTCCTCCTCTTTAAAGGACAAACACGGAAAAGATCAGAAGAGTGTGCCAGTTTTTGAGGGCAGCTGGCAGAGCCAGTGTGAGGGGCTACAGGACGCGTCCACCCCAGGGTCTCAGTAAGTTTGGGGAATTTCTTGTTGTTAGGAAAAGTAACATGATGTGATAGGAATTATTGTTGCCCTGTCCACAGAGATAGCTGCAGATAGGACAGCCGGGAGCTGGCCATCCTTGCTCCCCCTGTATTCACACATATTTCCATCCCGACCAGTGGGGCCAGGGATCCAACCTATAAAAAGCTTGGGGAACTGGGACCAAAGAGAGGGCAAAGCCCCAGCCCTCAGGGTCTGACCTTGCCCCCTACCGCCTACATGGAGAGGATCCTGATGACTTCAAAGGCAGCACAGCAGTTTGGAAGCCTTGAAATAGGTGGCAGGGAAGGGAGACTCAGAAAGCCTGGAGAGCCGGGTTTAGGAGCAGACCCTCTCACTTCTTCAGACGAGTCAGTTGACCTCTCAGCCTGGGTTTCCTTGTCTATTGTATGGAAAAAATGGCTGCCGCTCTCCCTCCTTCCGCAGGTCGCTGGGTGCATGGGGCAGGCCCGGTGTGCTGTGCAGAACCCACAGGGGCAGGAGCTTCCTCATTCCCTCCATCCCAGGTGCCACATGGATGCTGGACTTCTGCATCACCAGACCCCTGGTGTCCTTCCCTCCTGGGGTTGCTGGTCTCAGACCAATCCCTAAGAGCACTGTCCTTTTGTAGAAGTGACAGGAAGAAGAAACAGAGGTCCCATGGAGTCTCATTTGGGATGAGATTTAGTGAAAGAGAAACGGGCCTTCAATAACCCCTTGGCCTGGCCTGGCCTGGCCTGGCCCATCAGAGGAGAGTGCGGAGGGGCTGTCCAGAGCCTCCCTAGGGCCAGCAGCCCAGTCAGAAAGGGAGCATACGGGAAGGAGGAGGCTAGAGTGCAGTGGCACTCAGGGCAGCACCAGACTATCACTCCAGCTGACTGGCCCAGACAGGCCGAGAGGCACGTCTCAGCCCCTGGCCAACAGGAGGGAGGAAGGTAGCATGAGGAAACCCACCAGTTTCACCATCCTCTCACCTGGTTTGTTCTCTGCATTAGCATGAGGCTTGGCTTTGGTCTCCTGATTCAAGCTCTCCTCCTCCTTATCCTTGGAGGGATGGGCTGCAAATGAGAAAGGGGAACACATCTTATCCGAGGCCCTTCAGTTACACTGGTCAGCTGAGCAACCAGAGCAGCTGAAGTGGGTGGGAAGAGGCTGGCCTGGAAGTCATGGTCTGGGTTCCGGTCCTACTGCGCATGTTCCTGCTGCCCGCTCCCAAGCTTTCGCCTTAAATTCCCTGTATGTTACTAACTGGCTGTGACCTTAGGCAAGTCACCTCCCCCCTCTCTGATCCTATTTCCTCTCTGGTAAGATGACATGGTTGGACTCAGAGGCAACAAATAGGATTTATTTCCTTTACAAGCTCGAATGAGTGCTGGATTGAGGAGGATTCTGATCCAAGGATAGTGGAGGTTTTACCGTGATTTATTGGTGATGTCTGCAATGAGCAGGGAACGGACGAAAAATGGCGGGGAGACATTTTTGCCATCCTTGGACTGGATTATCTGTAAGGTCCTTTGTAGCTTGCTTTCTTCAATGAATTTACCAGAAGCTCTGCTATAGTTCCAGGAGCACTACTGGTGAGACTTTCTTCTCTGGTCAGAAAGGGGAAAGAGCCTACCACCAACCTCCCTGCCACACCATTTTGACCCTAGGTACCCGGAGCCTCCTTTCGGATCTCTATGAACACACTTTGCCAGAGGCCCAAAGAGAACTATGGACAGAATAGTGCTGCTCTGATTTCCAGGCAAGAAAACTAGGGAGGGCAATCTTTTTCAATGTGATGATGCTCCAGGCAACATGCAAAGTTTACATGTGTAATTCAAGGTGGGAGGCACAGAGAGAGGTGCAGGGGCTCCTGCGGGTCCTCACAGCTGTGTAACCTGGGAGGGTAAGGACAACGGCACAAGCAAGAAAAAATGTGGCACCATGGAATCTATTCTGGAGTCCAGGCTGGCTCTCCCCTGTGAGCGCTGGGTGACCCTGGGAAGCCTGTGTGCCCTCTCTAAGCCTCAGCGCCCCCCTCTAAAAAGGCAACATCATGATACACTGAGAGCACTGATGTGGGGGTCTGTGAGACGAAAATAAATAAAAAGGCTTTAATGCTACAATTAAATATTGCTATGTTAGCTGGGATTCTGATACCAGATAGTCTGGGTTTGGATCCTAATTCTGCCACTTGATAGTCAGGGACCTAGCTCAGTGATTGCTTAACCTCTCTGTCCCTCAGCTTCTTCATCTGTAAAATCTTACAGAGTTGTTAATGGAATAAATAAGTTGATACATGAATGTGCTTTAAACAGTGCCTGGCACCTAGAAAGCACTATATAAGCATTAGCTACAACAAGGACAAAGTGAGTAATGGAGAGCAGCTGTCCCACCCAGGAAGCATCTCTGCAGTGGCCCAGCATTCCAGAGCGTTTGAGTTAGAAGGGAACCTGAAGATCCTCTAGTTTATGACAGACAGACTGAGAAGGTACAATATGGGAAGCTGCTGGGACCAAACTCTGCCTGGGTCCAGGATGGACAGGAAGCATAAACGGGTCTGGAATTTCCTCCTTTCAGCCTGTCAACTAAGCTCTCAGAGATGGTTCAGCTGCAGCTGCGTCTGGCAACAGGCTCCATCCTGCAGGGCCACCACTCTGGCATGACTTCCAAGTGTCCTGGTGGGCCAACCCAGCAGGTGCTCATCAGAGCTGAGATGTCGGGAAGCAGGCCCTCCGCTGCCTCCTTCACCCACACACCTTTAATGCCCCCCTGGCGTGGATGACGCATTGCAATCTTCTGTTGAGCAACGAACACAGAGTTGTTACCAAAGAAGAGAGTCCCACTCGTTCTGGTCCTGGTGCTGAGAATATCTGCCGACTGTTGGCTGGAAGGGCTGGCAAGAAAAACCAAGTCCCCCTGTTTCCTTCTCACTCCTCATCACACACCCTAACCTCTCATTTCCCTTGCCACTGAGGAAAGCAGGTCAGCTGCAGAACCTCTTTCTGTCCCTCTCTCCCTCTCTCTCTTACATATGCACACATCCATAGATGTGAAGTCACCATAGAAGGCATAGGATCCTGGAGAAGAAAGGCCCCTTTACAGGGTGGGTGAGAGTTCAGACCACACACATCAGCTCTGTGGAAAGAGTTGGAACACCTGGAAAGGGTGGAAACATCTGGACAGCCATTTGGAAACAGCATATGGAAACACAAACATGGATCTGGAAAGTCTTGGGAACAAAGGCCTTCACCACAGTTCTGCAAGGTCCCAGGCCCTCCTGGATGGGGTCTGGGAGTATAGAATCCGGGTTGGCTTCTCAGAGCAGGACTTCGTCCCAGAGCGTATCAGCAATTACCTGCCACGAGGGCCTTTCCACGCCTTCATGCCTGCCACATGTACCCACCATATACCAAGCTTGCTTGTCTTCCTAGGGATGACTGTCGCTGGCTCCCCCAGCACTTGTTTCCTCACGTGGCCTCTCTACTCTCAGCGTGGCCGGATCATCTCCTACTTAGTATCAATCTCCTCTGACCTCTGCCTGGCCTGGCCATCACATAATCCTGTTAGGACAAGTAGGTCAGCTGTTGGCAGGCTGCCAGTCATGGAAGTGGCCCAGGCAAGGGGCCCTGCAGTCCCATTCAGGAGATCTTTATCTTCAGGACTTTGCTAGAGTTGGTGATTCTACAAGGAGTGGCCGAGTACTCTCGGCCCAGAGATACAGCTTCCTTCACCGCCCCAGGCCAGGTACGCCCCCAGCACGATCACCCACAGGCTACTGCGTAATGCAAACTCCACTCTCAAAACTCCAGGGGCACTGTTTTTCTGGAGTTGACACTTGGGAGTAGCCTCTCTCAATGTCTGCAGAGGCTCGCCCTGAGGATTTCCTGAGGAAGGTTTCATCACCTCTGCTTTTCCCAGTACAATAGCCTTTTAAATACCCTAAACCCAATACTGTATCTGAAGGGGATATTTCAAGGCCTGAGGAAATTCTGAGCCCCTTCCCAACCTCTCCCCCTGCCACTCCTCTCCCTCCCCCCCTCCCCCCCCCCCAAGATTTGTCCCTGAACCAGAAAAGTCAGTGAGGGTGTTTCCCGATGCTCATGGGCCAGTCTCCAGTGTCCTATTCAGCTCAGCCCTCAGCCCTCCTTCCAACTACACTCTGACCCTTGGCTTCTGCCCACAGGCCAACCTGGGCTCCTAGTTTTGCACCAGAGATCCAGAGATGAAGGGACCCAAGGAGAACAGGAGTGTACCTGAGGGTGCCCTTTAGGGGCCTGAGAAACATTTTAGGAACAGTTCTCTGGGGAAGCGGGCCAAAAGGCAAGACTTGGTAAGGTGCATGGAGAGAATCTTAGCTACCCCCATCATTTGTCAATCAGGACCCACTCTACTTTGGACCCCTGTCATCCTCCAGAAGTGGTCCTGGCAGCTCCTTTGGGGTTCCTGGCTAGGGAGAGGGTTAGCAGTTTCCCTAGGACTCCAGAGCTAGACAAAGAGCAAGGGGAGGTGCTACTCAAAGCTTCTGGGCTGTGGGGCCCTACAGGAGGTACCCCCAGAAGTGGCCCTGGCAGTCAGCCTGGGCCAAGCTGCCTGGCTGGAGGTTCTGTGGGACACTGGAGACGACTCGTGGGTGGTGGGCTACGCAGGAAGTCACTGAGGACAGCCCTGACATCGACCAGAGCAGGGCACATGGCACTCATGGCCTCACTAACTACAAGTGGACCTTTTCACAGGAGGGGACACACAGACATGGAAGCCATGGGATACGGATGCCTAACCTTAGCTCCTTGGGGCCCTCTCCTGTTGAGTCCCATGTCCTCTCTCTACCCTGTCTCCCAGACAGTTGGCTTCATCCCCCCACTCCCCCCATTCCCCACTCCGTCCTCATCCTACCCACTGCCTCCTAGTTTTGCATGTCCCAGGGCTTGTCCACCTGCGGGAGGGAGGGAGGGAGTGGACAGGAGACCACGCAGGTCCAGGGAGGCCTTGCTTACCTTCTCCCAGAGGGTCCAGGCTGTGAAGCATGAGCCGGTAGATGGTGCTGCGGATGGTGCTGTTGTGCAGAGAGGTCGAGCTGCTCCCTCGGGTCAGCATTGCTGGGAGCTGAGCAGGGGAGAGCCGCACAGGCCTCAGTGAGCCCCTGCCCAAGCCAGGGGAGGAGCCACACAAGGGCCTCCCTAACCCTGCCTCCCTCCCATAGAGCTCAGAACAAAGCACAGGAGCCTTCTCCTGGCCTCCCTTCTCCCTTCCCCTCAGTGAGAAGAGTTACACTCTGCTTTCTTTCTCAGGCTCCTCTCATTTTTCCATGACTGGCTAATTCTACATACCGAGTAATTCCCCAAGGTCTCAACAGGGAGCAGACAATGTGTACTAAGCATAACACATTACCAAGGGTTTGTCCTTCCCTGAAAATGCACTGTCATAGAAACACACACCCACACACAGCACAGACGGACCCCTGTGCATGGGCACAGCCCTTTACAGTCCACAAAGCATCATCGCGCTTTATCGTTGCCCCACCCCCAGATAAGCAAGGCTGTGACCCCCTTCTACAGAAAAGGACATGGAAACTCAACGAGGCTAGGTGATTTATCCAAGGTCGTGTGGGGAGTAAATGAAAGTATCAAAATGGGCACTCAGGTCTTTTGATTCCCAGTTCAGTCCTTTTTTCTACGCACAGGTGCTCAAGAGACCTTCATAGGTGCACACATACACACATCTGTACATGCAGATACCCAGATGTGACACACATAGAAATATCATCTGATGTCCAAGGGAACATCCAAAGACAGACTGACACTTGCTCTGTCCCTCCCCCACGCTCCCCACACCACCCCCATCCCTCTGGATCTGAACTCTTCTGCCATCTAGTGGCTGTGGTAACACAGTACTTCACAACAGCTCTGGGGATTTTCTTCAGATGAAGAAGGTTTCAGTCAGGCCCCAGACTCTCCCTTCTAAGGTTCCCATAATTCTCCCCAAATATCCCATAGGCCAAAGCATCCAAGATACAGTTTTTCAGAAGCCTCAGACCCCCCCCCCCATGCCCCCAGTGCCTCTCCTATGTTTCTCTTATTTCCAGGGCATTCCAAAGCCACAGGTAGTTGGGCTTTGAGATCAATTCTAAATGTTGGGGCTTGAGTTCTTCTAGTCCAAACAGTCATTTCACAGATGTAAAAGCTCACACAGCAAGCTACTGGTGGAGCGAGCAGTGATGTTCTGGCCTCAGCTCCCAAACAAGCACCTCAAGCACCTCGTCCAAGGCCACCTTAGAGGTGACAGTCCTGTTGGCAGAGGAGCTGGCGCCTTCCCTGGCTCATCCTGACAGCACTCCCTGGGGCTTCCCAAGCCTGAACCCGGCCCAGCACCCCCAGCATCAGGGCCACAGGACCTCTGAGACCCTGCAGCGCCCCCTCTGGGCAGACTCCACATGGCACCCACCTTTAGCTTCTTGTTTTCCTGCAGCTCATCCACCGCAACTGCCCCATTGCCTGGCTGCAAACAGGGACAGGAGTCACGAGATGTCTGGAGAGACCCTTGCTCTCTCTCCCTAATTCTCTCTCTCTCCAAGGAACCCTCAGTTTGAGAAACACACCCAGAGAGAACCTGGTCTCGGGACATGTTTTCACATGTGCAAACCCCAGTCTGGCCTTTCACAGTCTGGCTTCAGCCCCACCCCCCACCCCCCAGCCCCCCACAGTCTTCTTAAATGTGTCCACTTACGACAGCCCAGTACCACCAACCGTCTCTCAGTCCCTCAAATGCACCGTCTTTACCTGCTGTGAAACCCTCATCACAGGGTCCCTCCTCCCATGTTTGGAACCCTCTCTTCCTCACTCCCCATAGTTCAGGCCTCCATTTACATGTCACCTTCCTCTGTGAGGTTAAGGTGCTAATTATTTTTTATACACTCCTGTTCTTTTCCTTCATAGCACTTTCCTCAATGTAGTCTTGTATTTAATAAACAGACAAATAAATCAACTGCCCCACTAGCATCTTGAAGGTAGATTGCCTCTTTCATTCACCACCATGTGTTCAGCGTGAAAACACTCTTGAGCACTTAGCAAAGGTTCAATAAATATTTGTTGAATTAATGCATGAATGAACCATCCTGTAACTACACCCAATCTATTCTAGCTCCTGTTCCCTTGTTTACACCTTTTCCCTCTGCATAAAATGCCTCATCCATTCCCCCATGTCTCCAGTTTTTCAGCAAATTCACGGTGAATACTTCTATAAAGCTTTCCTGAATGGCCCCTTCCCCCGCCCCCACTCACTCCAGCTCACTACAATACCTCTCTCTTCAAAAGCTGTATAACAAGAGTAAGCACATTTTGTGTTACCAAAACCTGGCTCTGTGATCAAGTAAGTGCTAGTGTCCTGGGGAAGCTGTAGGGCAGCCATCTGGGAAATGAGACAGCCCTAGAAAAATCCAAGATGAAGAATCATTAAACCCACAGTAACTGTTGTCTGGACCACTAGCTTTCCACTTGGCATTTATTGCTTTATAATGCTGTTTGAACTTTTAAAAGAATCATTTAAAAAAATTTTTTTAATGTTTATTTATTTTTGAGAGAGAGAGAGAGAGACAGAGGGGGAGGGGGGAGGGGCAGAGAGAGAGGGAGACACAGAATCCGAAGCAGGCTCCGGGCTCTGAGTTGTCCGCACAGAGCCCGACGCAGGGCTCAAACCCACAAACCATGAGATCGTGACCTGAGCCTAAACTGGACGCTGAACCGACTGAGCCACCCAGGCGGCCCTAAAAGAATCATTTTTTTAACTTTGCCATATGTGAGTTATCTACCCAGCTTTGACTCCATATTTTTTTGAACTTACGATATAGTCATCTGTTCCCCAAGCCTGTGGCATAGGTTCTTGTACACAGGAGGTGCTCACTAAAGGTGAGCTGAATGAGGAGCTACTCCTAAGTGGCTTCCAGTACTATCTTCAGGTGGCAGGGTCACTGATAGCTGCCCCCAGGAATGGTCTTCCCCTCCTCACTGCTGGCCTCCATGGCCAGAACTAGAACTAGACTTGCTCTGTATCTCCTGTCTGTGTTTCAGCTCAGAAAATAAAGAAAACACTGACTGGGCCAGAAAGGAATCGGGACCAATTCTATCTCCAGATAGAAAACAGAACGTGATTCAAGAAATGAGGTCAGATAAAGGTGCGGTGGTTGGAGGGACGAGGAGGCTTCCAAAAGTAAGTAGAACTTGGGGTGCCTGGGTGGCTCAGTTGGTTGGGCGTCCGACTTCAGCTCAGGTCGTGATTTCACAGTTTGTGGGTTCAAGTCCTGCTTTGGGCTCTGTGTGGACAGCTCAGAGCCTGGAGCCTGCTTCAGATTCTGTGTCTCCCTCTCTCTCTGCCCCTCCCCCACTCACGCTCTGTCTCTCTCTCTCTCAAAAAAAATAAATAAAGATTAAAAAAAATGTTTTTAATGTAGATAGAATCTGAGTAAGCTTTGAAGGATGGGGGAGGTCTGAATGCTGGATATACACTTGAATAAATAAACAGATGGATGAACAAATGAACATGCAAATGAATGAAATGGAGCAGAAATAACCAATCTGCATCTGAAGGGAGCACTCTAGATTTCTTGAACAAAGCCCCTGACTCTTTCGTGACACACCTGTAAGTTCACTGGGATACTGGAGGCTATAGCACCGACCCCCAGTGGCCCAGCCATCTCACTGTTTATCATGTCCCACCCACACCCAGTGAGTTTTTGGAGGTAACAAACTGTGAGGAGCCAGGCTGCCCTTTGGGGTAGCCAGTTCTGTCCTCAGAGGAGCAGGAGAGATTGACTTTTGCCCCACGATGTACAGGCCTCGTGATTTTTCTGCTATTCAGGTTTACTCAAGCCAAAGTACTTCTCTAGGAGCGCATCATTCTTGGCACACACCAGTATCTTCTCCCTTCAGCATGTACTTCTAACCTTCTGACACCTTTCACATCCACTTTCTCATCCAATACCACCAACCCCGTGAAGTCGACAAGGTTAGCGCTATTACTGCTTTTTGATAGATGGGAAAACTGAGATGCAGAAAGAGCCCGGGGCTTGCCCACACTCACAGAGACAGTGTCAGAACTCCGATCTCCACTGGAGGGAGATATTTGTTGCTGTTGTTGTTTACGAACTCCTATTTCTTTTCCCAAGGTATTGAGGTAAAAATCTCTATTCCCTAGTGGCTCTGCGAATTATTGACATTTTAGATAAATGGACATAAACGTTTGCCTACTTTTAGGTGTGGACGATGGGTCCACTTACAGGAAGCAGTCCGGCAAGTGGGTGCATTCAGAATATGCCCTTAGTACAAATACATTTCATATCCACCTCTCACACCCACCCAGTGCCCCTCCTCTTTCTTCAGCCTCATCACCCCACCTTCCCCTTCTCCTCATGAAAACTGGCAAAGGGGCTGAGGAAACCAAAGAGGATGTCTCCATGCCAGCCAAAGCCCCCAGCACCTGCATGGTATCTTGCTGAGGTTGAGCAATAGGACCCCTTGCTGCCATTCATGGGAACCTGGGATGGCAAATATGGCAGGCCCTCAGGGGGCTTCCCCTCCTGACTTCCAGTTTCTGTTTCCCACTGATGTAGCAGTTAATCATTGACCCCTCCCCTTCTAGACCATCCATGACACATTTTCTGAACCATGTATTTTAGTCTCTGTTGTTATTGTTGTTTTAAGATTCATTTAACAAATATTTACTGAGTCCCTGGTCTGAGTCCTGCCTTCACCGAGGTTAGACTCTAATAGGGGACTCTTCACTCTAGCCCTTTGCTGAGTACAGTCTTGCATCCGGATCCACTCATTTGTCTAGGCTGGAAACCCAAAAGTCTACCCAAATTCCTCCCTCTCCTTCACAGCCCAGGTCCAATCAGCTGTCAGATCTAGTTACTCAAAGTCCTCACTTGTGGCCTCATGTCTTCACTCTTCCTGCCTACAGTCCTGCAAGCTTCTGACTCCTGATCTGTTTCTCTTGCAGCTCATTCTCCACCCCTCAGCCAGAGTGATTTTCTGAACAAAGCACAAATCATGTCCCTCCCCTACATCCTGGGGGTTTACTGTCCTCATGAGGGCGTCCAGACTCCTTGGCTGAGCACACACTAGCCTCCTGCTTACCTCCAGTCCAGCACTGTCCAACAGAAATAGAATGCAAGTCATATACGCAAATGTAATTCCTGTAGCAGCCACATTTTTTTAAAGTAAAAGAAATGAGTGGAATTGATTTTAATAATATACTTTAGCCCAATATACTAAAAATATTATAATTCAACATGTGATTAATATCATTGAGCTATTTTACTCCCCCCCCCCTTTTTTTCATCATACCAAACCTTTGAAACCCAGTGTATATTCTATACTTAACAGCATAACTCAGTCGGACCAGCCCCATTTCAAGAGCTCTGTAGCTACATGTAGCAAATGGTCCATATTGGACAGTGCGGCTGTATCTCCTCACGGTGTCTCATTCCCTCGGCCTCTCCACAAGCCCAGGAGAGTCCTGACCCCAGCTTCAGTCAGCCACCCCCTGCTGGTCCTTCAAGATTCTGTTAGACATCACCTCCCGGAGGAAGCCTTCCCTAACTCTCTGGTCTGTTGAGCTGTCTACTCTCTGCAGTACTAAACCCCTCAGCGCTTTCCTATACCATTACAGGTGGTATTAACTTTATTTATTTACTTTGGGGCGTGGGTGGGGGAGAGAGAATCCCAAGCAGGCTCCACACTGCCAGTACAGAGCCCGATGCAGGGCTCAACTCACAAACCATGAGATTACGACCTGAGCCCAAACCAAGAGTCAGATGCTCAACTGACTGAGCCGCCCAGGTGCCCCTGAAATTATATTGTTTTTACTTGTTTATCATCCATATGCCCTCTCCCCCACACTATTAATGTTGGTTTTCTATTTCCAAGTTATTCAGGTGGTAGAGCATCTAGAAATCATGCTGTTACTTGTAGAACACCATGTATATCTAATCTCATATTTAATCCCATCATTTTCAGTATGAGAAAATATTACTGTGTTGCATGAATGCATGTAAAATCTGAATTATAAGCACACATGCATTCATGGAAACAAGCTATTAGACCAGGCATGATCAGGTTCTTGAGTTCTGTTCATATTTGTTTCTTACACATTCATTTTGTCATCTGCCAGCACTGACTAGCAGGTGAACACTAAAAAAATTTTATGACGGAAAGAAGGCTTAAAATTGAGAATTCTACTCATACCAACTTTTTGTGACAACTGGGGGGAAGCTAAGTATTCAAGGAGTTGAAGGAGGGAACCCTGGGGCTCCTGCCTGGCTCAGTCACTAGGGCGTGCAACCCTGATCTCAACATTGTGAGTTCAAGCCCCACAACGGGTGTGGAGCCTATTTAAAAAAAAATAAATAAAAATAGGGGTGCCTGGGTGGCTCAGTCGGTTAAGCATCCAACTTCAGCTTAGGTCATGATCTCATGGTTCGTGGGTTCGAGCCCCGTGTCGGGCTCAGTGCTGACAGCTCAGAGCCTGGATCCTGCTTCAGATTCTGTGTCTCCCTCTCTGCCCCTCCCCTGCTCTCTCTCTCTCTCTCTCAAAAATAAGTAAACATTAAAAATTTAAATTAATTAATTAATTAAAAATGGGTGAATGCTAAGGAAGGAAGGAAGGAAGGAAGGAAGGAAGGAAGGAAGAAAAAAAAAAAACCTCAGCCCAGGCTAGGATGCTTAGTGGATTCCCTGCAGCCTAGAGCAGGGACGGGGGAGGGGGGTGGTCCACAGAGACTGAAAAGGCTTTCCTATCCACATCCCCCTTGTCTCCACAGCAGACAGGTACCATATAAGCCACTGATAGAAGCCCTTGGAATAAATGTCAACCCTGGCAAGAAAGGGAAGGGGTGGCTCCTTAGGAGGTACTTGGTTTGCCTGCTTGAGAGTCATATTGGTTGGTTTAATTAAAAAAACCTTGCCAGGAAAACAAAACAAAACAAAACAAACAAAAAAACAGGCCTCAATGCATTTAGGAAAGAGTGGCAGACTTTTCTCCAGAGTTTCACATTCTGAAGTATTCTTGAGGGCATGATGTGGATAGAGACCCAAAGGGACCCAAAATAGGTCTGTTACCCTCCCCCCCACCTCCTCCCTCGGATTCCTTTTCACCACTGGCTCCCCTCAGGCCATATTGCCAATTAGCATCTCCTGCAGATGGCTGGTCCTTTCTAGCTAAGCTGGGAGCTCTCTCTGTAATGGCCAGAGGTGCTTCAATCGTTGAGAGATAACGCTTTTAAAGCCAGGCTAGTGCATCGGCTTTGCTGTTTATTGGCTTTCTGTGACTATGCATGGTCAAGGCAAGTCAGATATTTATCATGTCAGGCTAGAACAAATACATGGACAGGTGTACACTTTATACTCAGGCATACTTTCTACTCAGGTATAAAAGTTCAGAGCAAGCTAAGTTAGCCTATATTGATAATAGGGGTAATAAAAGGTATCCCAAACCAATACATGCCAGTTTGACGATGTTGTCTAAAATATCTTAGCCCAGTGGTGCCTGGGTGGCTCAGTCGGTTAAGCGTCTGACTTGACTTCCTCTCAGGTCATGATTTCACAGTTTGTGAATTTGAGCACCGCGCATCGGGCTCTGTGCTGACAGCTCAGTCAGCACAGAGCCTGGAGCCTGCTTTGGATTCTGTGTCTCCCTCTCTCTCTGCCCCTCTCATGCTCACACTCTGTCTCTCTCTCAAAAATAAATAAATGTGAAAAAAAATTTTTAAAGAATAATTCTCTGATCTTGTCTCCAAATTGTTCACATAGAAAAACACCTGCAAGTATGTTGCAATTGGTAAAACACCATGTGGCCATTTCCGTGTGTTTATGTACTGTCTGTGGCTGCTTTCATGCTGCAACAACAGAGCTGAGTAGTTGTGACAGAGACTGTATGGCCTGCAAAGCCTGAAATACTTACTATCTGGCTCTTTCCGGTAAAAGTCGGCCAACCCCTGCTCTGGGTCATCCCATTCACTTTATAGACAAACAGTCTAAGGCCTGGTTGAAAAGCAAAGTGACTTTGTAGCACTTTGTATAAAGCTCGTTTTATTACAATTACTCTTGCCTAGCCTGTCCTTTCTACTGGAAGGGACACAATCTTTTTCCCACACTGCTTTTCATCTAAGTGCTTAATAATAAAGGTTTATTGAATGGCATTGACTTTGCCCAGGGCAACGGGGAGAGTCTACAGTGTAGCCTGGATTAAAATCCAAAAGTACAGCTTCAGGAATCAGTGGTAAGAACCACCAACTCGCTGTGAAACTAGCTGAGTTAAATATCTGCTGGGGGCCTCACTTTCCTCTACACTGGAGTCCCTGAACTGTTAGGATTTCCTGAGGAAACCAAACCAAATACTTACGGATCTCCTGCTAGAGACAAGACCCTGGGAGCACCTCTTTGGGAGATGCAAAGACTGTTTCCTGTTCAGAGGCAATGATGAGCTTGATGCTGTAGCCACCCCCTCTACCCCTCACCCCAGGCTGTTAACAGAGGCAGGGGGAGGCCCAGGTGTCTTTCCTATTCCTATTTCTCTCCAAAAGGAGCTGGTTCACACTGCCCTCCACTTCTCTTCCTGCTGCTTAGACTTCCGGAGCACCTGTGGCTCTGACCTGGCCTACCCCGCCTCTCCTTGGCTCCCTACCACCCTGTCTGGGTATGCCCCACTTCTCTCTGACTTCTTCACTTTGGGCCATGGCAGACTGAATAAGCCCGGTTTCCCTGGATGCCTGCTTTCCAGAGGTGATGCTCAGAGAGGAACCATTAGTCGGGGAGAGGTGTGCGTCAGTATGTCAACATTAGTGAGAGAGCAAGGCACGTTCATTTTCATGTTAAAGTCAAACAGTTCACAGGGGAAAACTGCAAAAACAAATGCCAACACAGTTTACTAGATCAACAATTGGATTTTCGAGAATTGTTGCATGAATTCAAAACCGAATAGCTCGCCCTCAGTCTATCAGTGAAGTGCAGGATAATTTATCTCCCTCTGACCAAATCATAGGTCTTGGCCAGCCAAACATAGACATAAAGGTAGAAGCAAAGACAAAGACAGTTCTCTCTATATATCTATCTATCTACCTCTATCTCTATCTCTAGAAGCATCCAACTTCTGCTCAGGTCATGATCTCACAGTTCATGAGTTCAAGCTGCATCGGGCTCCCTGCTCTCAGCACAGAGCCTGTTTTGGACCCTCTGCCCCTCCCCTTCCCACACTATCTCTCTTTCAAAAATAAATAAACATTAAAAAAAATTTTTTTAAAGAATGCTCTATCTCTCTTGCTATTAGAAACTTGAGGTGAAATTCAAATCCAGATGCTTTAAAAACCATGTCAAAATAGCTATAGTTCTTGTTACTTGTACTAATTTTCAGTGAGGAGTTGTTAGTGCTGGAAAGTACTAACTATAGGTTTTTATTTTATTTCATTTTTTAAAAGATTTTATTTTTAAGCACTCAACATGGGACTGGAACTCACAACCCCAAGACCAAGAATCGCATACTCTACTGGCCAAGCCCACCAGGCTAGGTTTTTAATTTTTAAAAAAATTTGTTTGAATGTTTATTTATTTTTGAGAGAGAGAGAGAGACAGAGCACGAGCAGGCAAGGGGCAGAGAGAGGCAGACACAGAATCAGAAGCAGGCTCCAGACTTTGAGCTATCAGCACAGAGCCTGACATGGGGCTTGAACTCACAAACTGTGAGATCATGATCCGAGCCAAAGTCAGATACTTAACCGACTGAGCCACCCAGGCACCCCATAGGTTTTTAACTTTAAATAAATATAAATTTACTTTTAATGATAACCCGTAATTCAACCTGTTTTTTTAAATAACACTGTCAATTAAAATTCATGCTGGATTTGTTTCAACAGATAAGAACAGAGCTGTAACCGGCACCACTCTTGGTGGTTGGCAAAGACCTGCTACTATTGCCCTTGAAGAATCTCTTTAAGTAGATTACAAATTCTCCTTTAAAATCATGATTATGTTTCACTGTTTGATGAGCTTTCCTTTGATGGTCTAGCCCTGGAAAAATGGAAAACTCAGAATTTGGAGACTTGAAATAAAAACAGCACTGAGGGGCGCCTGGGTGGCTCAGTCTGTTAAGTGTCCAGCTTCGGCTCAGGTCATGATCTCATGGTTGGTGAGTTCAAGCCTCTCGTCGGGCTCTGTGCTGACAGCTCAGAGCCTGGAGCCCGATTCAGATTCTGTGTCTCCCTCTCTCTCTGTCCCTCCCCCGCTCATGCTCTGTCTCCCTCTCTCTCAAAAATAAATAAAACATTAAAAATTAAAAACAAAAAACAAAAAACAGGGATGCCTGGGTGGCTGGGTCGGTTAAGCATCTGACTTCAGCTCAGGTCACGATCTCACGGTTTGTGAGTTCAAGCCCTGCATCAGGCTGTGCTGACAGCTCAGAGCCTGGAGCCTGCTTCAGATTCTGTGTCTCCCTCTCTCTCTGTCCCTTCCCCGCTCACACTCTGTCTCCCTCTCTCTCAAAAATAAATAAACATTAACAAAAATTAAAAAAACAGAATTACTGATAAGAATTAGGAGGCAAGTCAGAGGCATTTTGAAAATGGCTGGCCTGTGTGTACCAAGGCATTAGATGCTTTTCTCAGGGGAGACTACCAGGCTTATGGCCACCCTCAGCAAGATGCGCCCTGAGGACCTGACTAGGAGGGAGGCTGCTGTTTCTTCATATTAAATTATGTAATGCTCTGAGCCTCCCTTTCTTTTTTAAGCCTCTGGCTTCATGGAGTAGTAGCCTAATAGAAAATAGCACTGAATGGGGAGTTAGATCCTGGATTCTCATGCCAGTTCTGACACCTGCTAGCTGTACAACCTTGGGTAGGACATTCTTCTTTGGAGTCATCTGCAGATATGGCAATTGGAGCTTGGTTGACCAGACCGGACAAAAAAACCACGATGCGGGGCCTGCCAGAACTGAACTCACTTGGACAATGGTTGTCAGATAGGACCTTTTGGTGGCCAGTTGGACTCTGTCATTTCCCCCAGAGAAGGGAAGGGACCCATCCAAGGTCACACAGTTAGTTAGAGGCAGAATCAGAATAGAACCCAGATTTCCTGACTCTTAATTCTGTGTTCTGTCCAGAACACCGCATCATCTCAAAAATCCTAGAGGAAGTACATTTTCTCTTCCTTTCATCATAGATCTCCCAGACATGCTGCTAAATGTGGTCTCCATCCTGCCCACTCATCAAAACTGCTCTGGATTAAGTAGCTAAGTCCTTCCACTCTTTGCACACAAAATTATGTTCACACCAGTGGTTTGTCTGAGACCTGAAAGAGGCAGGCTGAGAGTCGACCTTTGCCCAAACTCACTGTTTAGGAGCAAGAAAGAAACGAGATCTGTGTTCCCTAGGGTATCTCACTTTGGAGTCAAGGAACAAAAACTCTGAGATGAATCTTCAGAAATCTCTTCCCCAGTCTAATCTCATCTTCCAGGTTATTGAAGCATGCAGTGAACTTAGAGGGAGGGTCCCTCATGGGGGCAAAGAAATTCTTAAAAAGGAAGTTGAGGGTCAAGAGAAAGCCTTAGGGTTAGAGCCTCTGATATCTGGTCTCCACTCAACACGCAGAGAGGGCTCTGTACGCAGGGCTAGCCTATCATGGATGAGTGGAGCTCTCATCTTCTCCAATATATCAAAAACACAACAAAACCCAAAAACCTCCCCCTGCCAGACCCCATCCCAGCCACTAGCCCCTCCACATCTGGAATGTGAACAAACAAGATTAAGTGAAAGTGAAGGTGCTAGACAAGCCCTCAACTCCATGGACAGGGAAGAGATTATCATTTTTCCCTGCCTGATATCTTCCTTGGATATTCTCCAAAGCCCAGCTCAAATGCCATTTCCAAAGACCCAGTCAGACCAGCCCAAGTTCAAATCCTGGCTCCACTGCCTATTTGCTGTGTGACCTTGAACAGTGGTTTGACTTGATTAGGCCTCAGTTTCTTCCCCTACCAATGATAGATCATGATAATAACCACTGGGTGATTGGGGGCTGAGCCAAAGTCACTCTTGCAAAGGTCCCAGCATAGTGCCTAGAAAAGAATAGGACTTTAAATGTTGAATGAATAGCAAAGGGAACCAAAGCACCCATCTCTTGAGGTCTGACCCAGCACTCTCCTCTTTAGTCACTGGCTTCTCCCCCCTTTTTGCCCCCAAGGGGCTGCAGAAGCTTGAACCATCCTGTCCTTACCTTGCTGAGGTCCCCCAAGGCCATGACCTTGGCCACTGGCCTCCTGCTGAGCTGCTCCTTCACCCATATCTCTAGTTGTTTATTCCACTTCATGGTGAACACATAGAAGGCATAGGCCAGCAGCAGCAGCAGGCTTTCCCACCAGGCAATGAGGCTGTCCAGGAAGAAGAGAATGAGCATCATCAGGTCAAGGATGTAAAAGGAGACGTCACGGAACAAGGGCCACCACGTGAGATTGAGGATCTCCCGGGAGAAGAGGGCACAGGTGCCGATGACAAAGAGGATGTTAAACACAGCAGAGCCCACGATGGTACCAATGCCCACATTGCTGTGGGAGATGAAGACACCAATGAGGGAGGTGAAGAGCTCAGGGGCAGAGCCTCCAGCAGCCATGAAGGTGGCACCTGCCACATCATCAGAGATCTGTAGCTTATCTGTGATGACACCCAGGGCTGGGACGAAGTACTCATCACACACGATGGCCAAGGCCACAAACACGTACATCATGCCAAAGATGTGCAGCACCACCCAGCCCTGTCGCCGCTCCTCTATGCTGAACAAGTCTGGGGGGTACTCTGCCTTGGAGTGAAGGTCTGGCCAGCCAGGGGGCAGCTCTGAGGGACCGGAACTGGGTGCCTCTGGGATTGCAGCTGTTGTCAGGTTGGGGGAGGAAGCAGGGGGCACAGCCGGGGCTGCCTCCACAAAAACACAGTGATGCACATGGATCTTTGGATTCACCCTGACCTTGGAGGTTGATGAGGTCCCGGGTGCTATGGAAGGTTTCTTTGCCAGCCCCCTGTAGGTGGCTGAGGATATTCCCATGGTCAATGCACTGGTCCTAGACAAAGGATCACTAACACTCCAGGTAGCAGTAGAGGCTTTGATTTCCTCTGGGCTACTGCCTGTCATGGTGCTTATCATCACTTGCCCCTCAGAGATGGCTGTGGTGCGCTCAAGGACCGTTCCCAGAGAAGTTGTCAGCCTGTTCTTTCCCACTAACCCCCGCGGCTTGGTCGGGCTCTTGCTGTCCACTGTTCTGGGGGTAGTCACAGTGTTCTTTTCCGTTATACTCCTTGGAGAAGTCAAGATGTTTGTTTCTATACCACTTATCTGGAAAGTTGGGGTGTTAATTATTCCCTTGAGAGTAGCTGGGGTGGTTTCCTCCACCATTCTCTTAGAGGGGTTAGTCTCCAATATTTTGGTGGTTGTCATAGTTTCACTGTCTTTCACTGTTGTTCTGGGGGTGACCCCATGTCTCCTTGTCATTGTCATGAGTGTGGATGGGGCATAATTGCCTACTAGTCTACCCAGTGGAGATGGGGTGTATTTCTTCACCTTTCCCTTGGCTTGAATTGGATTGTAGCTCTGCATTTCTCCCCTGGGTGGTGGCGTTGGGGTGTAATTCTTCACTGTTGGTCTGTTTGAAGTTGGGGTGTAGTGACTCAGTACTCCACTGGGTATGGTTGTGCTGTCTGCCTTCACTCTTTCTATGTCTCCTGCTGTGTACTTAATCTTGGGTATTGTTGGAGTGATGTTGGCTGTTCTTCTGGGTGGATTGTGTGTATTCTTCATTGTTATCCCAGGTGTTGCTTCACGAACCCTGCCCACCGTGGCTTGGGGCACCGTGGCTTGGGGCACCTCCATTTCAGAGCTAGCTCTTGGAGGGTCACTGCTCACCATCATCATCTCATTGTCAGGGAGGTCACGGCTGGCCAGTTTTACAGAATGTTGGGAGGAGACTGCTGCCCACAATGAGGGGAGGCCCCGGGGGCTCCTCAGGTGCTGGTAGGTGGAACCGATGACCAACATTACCAACAGGAAGAGGAGGCGACTCCAATGAAGCCGCTTTGGCCGGAGTAACCGCCTCTCCCGTGCCCCCATTCTGATCAATTTCCCCATGATGGCCAGCTATGCCTGGCTACGGAAGGCCTTTCATTCTGTCCAGGGAAAGAGGGGGTCTGTTCTGGGATTCAGGTTGGTGATCAGTGAAGAATTCTCCATGAAGCCCAGCCAGGGGGTATCCACAAACCTGCAGGGGGAAAAAAGAAGAGGTTATTTGTCCCTTACGAGGAGAGCTGAGAACCATCAAACCATCATCTAGAAGAGTGGACCTTTGTGCTAGGAGGCAGTTGTTTCTGCTGGAACAAAAGTACCCCTGCCGCCTGTTCCCAGAGAAAAATGCCTGCTCTTCGGAAAAAGCATTAGAAGTCCTCTGTGTAGACATGCCAGCAACCAGGTTCCTGAGCTGGGACTACCTAATCCTCTTTGGGATCCCCGCAAGAGGTCTGCCAGTATCCCCCAAGTCCAAGCCTGACATACTGGGAGCTCAGTCATCCATAGTTGGTGCCCCAGGCCACAGATCTCACCTTGTCAAAGGCAGAGGAAGGGAATGATTTTAAGCTTCAGACAAAAACAGGCAGCAGTGGAAGGCAGCGCTGGGAACTCAAGTCTCTGTGTTGGTGATTTTTTGTTTTCTGGTTTTGGACTGACTTAAAACAATTCCACCATATCATCCAGAGAGGACAAAATCTAATGCCATAGAGCTTCCCAGACAGTGTGGTGTGGTGGGAAGAACACGGAGAATGGAGTCAAAGGCCTGGATTTCCAGCTCAGCTGCTTACCGGGTGTGCCTCCCTGGACAGGCCGAACCTCATTGCCTCCTCTGTGAAATAAGCATGATAATGTATATGTTGATTATGCAAAGAGGGTCCCTGGAAGGACATGTGGAGAGAGGAAACTGAGGTCAGGGGTCTGAGGAAGACTTACTTTTCAGTATATCCTTTTTTAAAAAATGTTTATTTTTATTTCTTTTTGAGAGAGAGAGAGAGAGAGTAGGGGAGGGGCAGAGAGAGAGGGAGATGCAGAATCTGAAGCAGACTCCAGGCTCTGAGCTGTCAGCACAGAGCCTGACGTGGGGCTCAAACCCACAGTCCGTGAGATCACCATCTGAGCCAAAGTCGGACACTTAACCAACTGAGCCACCCAGGCGCCCCACTTTTCAGTATATCATAATGTTCAGATTAACTGTTTAACCTTTTTATCCTGTGCCATTTAATTGTATTTTTTTAAGTTTATTTATTTATTTTGAGAGAGACTGGGGAGGAGTAGACAGAAAGGGAGAGAGAGAAAATCACAAGCAGGCCCTGCACTGTCAGTGCAAAGCCTGACGCAGGGCTTGAACTCACGACACCATGAGATCGTGACCTGAGCCAAAACCACAGGTCCAACCACAGGTTGGACGCTTAACTGACTGAGCCACCCAGGTGTCACTATGGTATTTTAAACTTAAATTTAACAGGGGCGCCTGGGTGGCGCAGTCGGTTAAGCGTCCGACTTCAGCCAGGTCACGATCTCGTGGTCCGTGAGTTCGAGCCCCACGTCAGGCTCTGGGCTGATGGCTCGGAGCCTGGAGCCTGTTTCCGATTCTGTGTCTCCCTCTCTCTCTGCCCCTCCCCCGTTCATGCTCTGTCTCTCTCTGTCCCAAAAATAAATAAAAAACGTTGAAAAAAAAATTAAAAAAAAAAAATTTAACAGAAATAACAATAGTAATAACAATATCTATCCATGTAAATACTAATAACAATACCTATGTCACAGGAATGTTGAGAGTAAAAACACATAAGGTCTACAAAAAGCGTTGTAGAGAGTCAAGTGCTACGTAAGGGTTAATTTTATATAAAGGGTTAATTTTATGTAAAATTTTAATTTTCTAATCTTATACAAAGGTTTAATTTATATTCTTCAGGAGGGAAGAAGAACGTGAAGGGCCCTCATAAAATCCTCAATTTATAAAGAACTAAATATTCATTAAATCTCTCTTTAGTGTCCACAGATTATTATAACACAATAGCTAGAAATGGTTGTTTGCATATAAAGTAATATATTAGAAGACTCTAATATATTAGAGTCTAGACTAATAGACTCTTAGGACATTAAAGGTAGACTCTTAGGATATTAAAGACTCTTTAGGACTCTTAGGACATTAAAGGTAGAAGGAATTGCAGACACTGCTTAGTGCAGCTCCCCATTTGAGACATGAAGAAACCGAGTTCCTGAGAAGAGATGGGACTCTCTCAATACGACACAGCTAGTGCGTAGCAGAGCAGGTGAGCCTTCTAATGCCCCATTCTTTCCAGCATACCATGCTAACTAGAGACGCAAATGCATTTATCTTTTTTTTTTAATTTGTTAATGTTTATTTATTTTTGACAGAGAGAGACAGAGAGAGAGAGACAGAGCATGGGGGGGGGGGGGTGGGGACAGAGAGAGAGGGAGACACAGAATCCGAAGCAGGCTCCAGGCTCCAAGCTGTCGGCACAGAGCCTTATGCGGGGCTTGAACTCACAGACCGCGAGATCACGACCTGAGCCGAAGTCGGACGCTCAGCCAACTGAGCCACCCAGGCGCCCCATCAAATGCATTTATCTTAAAAACCAAAACAGGGGGCGCCTGGGTGGCTCAGTCGGTTAAATGTCCGACTACGGCTCAGGTCAGGATCTCATGGTTCCTGAGTTCGAATCCAGCATCGGGCTCACTGCTGTCAGCGAGCTTCGGATCCTCTGTCCCCCTCTCTCTCCCTCTCCCTCCCCACTCCCTCTCTGTTTCGCCAAAATAAACATTAAAAAACAAAACAAAAAAGGAGCAAGCTAAAGGAGAAGTACAGAATAAGCGACTTTCCTTCTCTGTCCTTGATTCCTGTAACTGTATTTCCACCATCTCCCTGCAGCCGCCCTGTCCCTTGCCAGAAGCTCAACTCCTTAGCAACCCGCTTGACTCTCCTCAAGACCTTTGGAGGGTCTTCCTATTCCTGGTGTGCCTGTGTTGTGTAACAGAGCTGAGCTGGCACCCCAGCTGATCCCTCCTACCTAAGCACATCATTTACCTTCAAACCTGGACATCTGAGTGTCTTCTCAGTTCTGGAAACTTGTCAGAACCCAGGGTCTCAAAGAGTGAGTCTGAAGCTGGACAGCAGGGCACACCCCATTCTCCTGTCCCCAGCTCCCCTATGGAATCCTAATTCAAAGCAGGGTCGGGTGTGAAGGGCATCTCAGGGAAAGAATATCCGATCCCTGCTAATACCCACCTCTAAGAAGCTTATCAAGGCATTGTACAAGTTCTGGGTCCCAGTGCCTCTGCCAGAGCCTGAGAGGGTGGACCTTTCACCCGGGAAAGAGATGGGCTCTCTAGTGGCCCCCGGCAGTCAACAGGGAACCGGGGGAAACTTCTCAAACTTGGCTCTTAGCTCTAGGAATGAGACATGGTGCAAGGTTCCCAGGCTTAGTGTGAGGAAAGATCTGGAAAGATTCAGAAGGCACTCTGAGGTAACCAAGAGAAAGTACCTGGGGCTTAAGAGATCAGAAGACCTCAGTTAACACCAGGCTCTGTTACTGTGAGTCTAAATGTAACATAAATGTGGAGATAATACCCCTTCTATCTATTTGTAAGGTAGATGTGACAATCAAAACTAAAAATTAGGGAGTATCTGCTCAATTTCACTGTGAACCTAAGACTGCTCTAAGAAATAAAGTTTATTTAAAAATATGAGAGGGGCCCCTGGGTGGCTTAGTCGGTTAAGCATCCAGCTTAGGCTCCGGTCATGATCTCACAGTTCATGGGTTCAAGCACTGAGTCCGGCTCTGGGCTGGCCGTGAAGAGCCTGCTTGGGATTCTCTCTCTCTCTCTCTCTCTCTCTCTCTCTCTCTCTCTCAATAAATAAATAAATAAATAAATAAACTTTTAAAATAAGGTAAAATATGAGAGAATGTGGGGAAAATACTTCAAACTACCTTAAAGTATTTCACACATAAAAAATATTTTATTAGGCCAGAGGGAAATCCTTGGCGGAGAGGGCACTGACAGAACTCCCCAGAACAAGCTGGGACATCCCAAGATACCCAAGGAATTATGCCTCCAGCTCATGGCTGGAGCTGCTGAAGTGAAGGTGGGGTGAAGCAATGGGGACTTATGACCCTACCCATTGACCTGGAAGCCATTTTAATCATTCACCTAGCTTTGCTGGATTGCTGATTGCGCCTTTCTCCCTCGCTGTTTCCCCCAGGGACTAGAGAGCATGCAGTTTTGATTGTTCTCATCTGAAAAAGCAGGTAATCCCTCACAGCCTCACCCCTGCCCTACTTTATCCAGAGTGGCCTGTCAGAGTCAGAAGGTAGCCAGCTCCCCCTGCTGAAACACACAGGGGTGCCTGCCCCCTGTGGAAGCAGAGAGATGGGGGCTGACCTCTGCAAGTTAGCACATCCTTGCCTTCAGGCTGCTGCAACCAGCCCCAGATCTAGTTACTTCTCCTCCCACACCAGCTCACAGTCTCCATGTGGCCTGGAAAGATGAACAAAGGAACCAATTCACAGGTGGAATTTTGAAAGATCTTTTTTTTTTTTCTAGATTAATTCCTCTATTTTTTACAATGTTATTTGTGCCATACAGAAAATTCAAAAAAGCAAATTCCCAGAAAAGGAATTCCTTTTCTCATATGCTTTATTTATTTATTTATTTATTTATTTATTTATTTTTTTTTTTGAGAGAGAGAGAGACAGAGAGAGAGCGAGCGCAGGGGAGAGGGGCGGAGGGAGAGAGAGAGAGAGAGAGAGAGAGAGAGAGAGAATCTTAAGCAAGCTCCACGCTCAGCCTGGAGCCCTACACGGTGCTTGATCACACGACCTTGTGATCATGACCTGAGCAGAAATCAAGAGTCAGCGGGTCTACCAAATGAGCCACCCAGGCGCCCCAATTTTTCTCATTTACTTATAACTAACTGTTGCCAAGGAGTTCTTTCTAGTGTCCAACCTAAATCTCACCTGCTGGGGGTGAACCTGGTTCCTTCTGTCTTGTTCTCATGGGGTTATGGCACATTTTGAAATTCACCGGGCTGTAGAAAAGTTTGCTGCTCAACCAAGAGTGGAAGCATTGTCTGTCCTGGCACGGTGAATTTGGGCAATCTCTTCCCCTGTAAAATGAGGATGATAATGACACTACCTGCTTGGTAGGCCTGTTACGAAGATCAAGTAAATTAATATGGAAAACACGTCAACAGTGTCTGGTACTGTTGTTATTCTTCTTCCGGAGATCATAGGCTCCGAGGGGCGCAGCCGGTCCCCATGCATTCCACCGTGACAACACTGTACTGTGTCCTAAGTGTGATCACCTGATTAGCGTTCTGAATCTCTTACTAGTTAGTGGCTCTAAGACAGGGACCTTGCCTGTCTTATTCATGACTGAATCAATCCCCAGAGCCCAGGACAGTGGGCTGTATATTTATTGATGGAATGAAAAAGTACATCCCAGTGAGCAGATGCTCTGGGATAGGGTACCTGAGCTACACATGAGATCAGGAGGGTGTGGAGGAAATGCCCACTCACATAGGTTTATGTCATTTTAGAGACAAGTGCTGGAAAAAGACCATGACCCCTGAGGAAGAAAAATTGATATACTTTGTTCTACAAAGCTGCCTCATTTGATACTCTCCCTGGAACAGGGTGGCAGGACAGATATGGCCATTCTGGCTCTGACCCTCATAGTAACATCAGGGACTGAGGAAGGCAGGGTTTAGAGACTGGACAGGACAGCACAGAGGCCTTTCCTTTCCCTCTGCATCTCAGGGCTTTTCCTGTGGTTCTTTTAGAACAGGAGGAAGAGGGAATGGGATTTTTTGCCTGATGTAGAGGGTTTCTGGCTGAAGCTGGTTTATTTCTGGGCTACATCAGGAGTTGCTATTGACCCAACAGTTTCAGAGTGGAAAGTAGACAAGATTGGGCAGGGGTTGCAAAGTCAAATGCCTTTGGTGCCTGGGTGGATAAAATTAAGTTACATTAGTTCTATTCAAAGTCAGTGGAGAGTAATGAGGCCTGTGTCTGGACAGAGAATGATTGACCTATCAATAGGCATTCCAACGTAAAGCAATTTTAAAATATTAAAATGTAAATGAAATGGGCCAAATTTGACCTACAGGTACTACTTTACAACATCTGATAAAGGAAAAAGCCAGAACAGGAGCAAGTCTCCTAAGGTCTCTCAAAGTCAGCTTTCTCATTTATAAAACCTGTGGGGGTGATGTAAGAGGTCCAGTGGGAACCTGTGGAAAAGCACTTGGATCTGTCAGGCACTGAACTGTGTCACAGCCCAAGACCTTTTGTTTATATTGTTTTAATTGTTTATATAATACTGTGTATAAGAGGTCAAAAAATGACCACACAGCTGTCACTGTGGGAATAAGCAAAACAAGCCCCAAAACATCCCATAACACCCTGTAATACTTCATCTCCTTAAACCAGTGGCTGGGGCCCTACCTGAGGCAGGGAGTTTGCAGGTGGTGACACTTCAGGTTAGTAATGGTTCAGAGTCAGGGCTTGGGCCTTCTCAAGGACCCATCCGGGTCCTCTAGGCCTGAGGTCTAGAGGAGAAGTCAGACAGGCACTATCAGAGGGCTTCAGTGTGGCCATACGGGAACCCACACAGTACCAGTCTGATTAACAGCTCCCCACTGAGCAAATGAGAAACAGCCTATTAAGTAAAACTCACTGTCAATCTGGGGCGCCTGGGTGGCTCAGTCGGTTGGGCGTTTGATTTCGGCTCAGGTCATGATCTCACTCTTTGTGAGTTCAAGCCCCGCATCAGGCTCTGTACTGACAGTTCAGAGCCTGGAGCCTGCTTCAGATTCTGTGTCTCCCTCTCTCTGCCCCTTCCCCACTCATACTGTCTCTCTCTGTCTCAAAAATAAATAAACGTTAAAAAAAAATTAAGAAAAAAACTCACTGTCAATCTGATTTTACAAAGGAATACCAACTGGGGGTTGTTGGGTGGCTCAGTCGGTTAAGCTTCTGACTTCAGGTCAGGTCATGATCCCACAGTTCACGGGTTCAAGTCCTGCATCAGGCTCTGTGCTGACAGCCTGGAGCCTGCTTTGGATTCTGTGTCTCCCTCTCTCTGCCCCTCCCTTGCTTGTGCTCTTTCTCTCTCTCTCTCTCAAAAATAAATAAACTTAAAAAAAAAAACCCACAGAGGAATACCAAATGAAGCAATGGTGAGATTGTATTTTTCTTTTTTTTTTTTTTTAACGTTTATTTATTTTTGAGACAGAGAGAGACAGAGCATGAACGGGGGAGGGTCAGAGAGAGGGAGACACAGAATCTGAAACAGGCTCCAGGCTCTGAGCTGTCAGCACAGAGCCCGACGCGGGGCTCGAACTCACAGACCGCGAGATCATGACCTGAGCCGAAGTCGGCCGCTTAACCGACTGAGCCACCCAGGCGCCCCTGTATTTTTCTTATCAGTTGACAAAGACTAAAAAATGTATTATCCAGTGCTGATGAAGTGTGTCTCAATCTGGTACAGTAGCACATGAGACCTTGTTAAACTACAAGTTAGATCATGTCCCTGGTCTACTCCAAACTTTTCAGTGCTTCTCCACTTCAGTCAGAGGAAAAGCCCCCACAATGGTCTACAAGGCAATGCTTGTAAGAGCAGAAATGGAAAGCTATCTAAATGTCAATGGAAAACTGATTACATAAATGGTGTCATATCTTCCCAGTAATCAATTATATAGCAGTTCAAAGGCAGAAATATGATGCCTAAGATATACTAATGAACGAGAAATAATAAAAACAAGACATAAAACAGTATATATAACATTACTGCATTTAGTTTAAAAATATTATATTCCTGGGGCACCTGGCTGGCTCAGTCAGAGGAGCACGTGACTCTTGATCTTGGGGTCATGAGTTCGAGCCCCACGTTTGGTGGAGAGAATACTTAAATAAATAAACAAACTTTAACAATTTTAAAGTATTATATATTTAATACTATTATCTATATGTGCATATATACATACATAAATACATGTTACACACAAGTATAGACAAAGTTGCAAAAAGTATGTATGAATGGCTGTACTTTTGTCATCAGTAGTTACAGAATGAACAAAACCAAACAAAAGATTCTCTGATATTTCATGCCTTAAAGCCAGTGGTTGGAACCACCCTTGAGGCAGGGAGATACATATGGTTACTTTCAGGAAGGGAAACACTTACTTCTCACTTTATATATTTTAAAACTGTTTGAATTTTTTCCCTTTATAAATGAATTACTTTTATAATAAAGAAGTTTTGTTTTGCTTTATCTGCTTTTTCACTGAAAGATGCTACCAAAGTGTGTTTTTTTTTTGTTTTTTTTTTTTCATTTAAATCCAAGTTAAGGGGTGCCTGGGTGGCTCAGTCGGTTGAGCAGCCGACTTCGGCTCAGGTCACGATCTCACGGTCCGTGAGTTCAAGCCCCGCATCGGGCTCTGGGCTGATGGCTCAGAGCCTGGAGCCTGCTTCCGATTCTGTGTCTCCCTCTCTCTCTGACCCTCCCCCGTTCATGCTCTGTCTCTCTCTGTCTCAAAAATAAATAAATGTTTAAAAAAAATTAAAAAAAAAATAAACCCAAGTTAGTTAACATATAGTGTAATGATGGTTTCAGGAATAGAATTTAGTGATTCATCACTTACATATAACACCCAGTGCTCATCCCAACAAGGGCCCTCCTTAATGCCCAGTGCTCATTTAGCCCCTCCCCTGACCCAATACCCCACCAGCAACCCTAAGTTTGTTCTCTGCAGTTAAGAGTCTCTTATGGTTTGTTTCCATCTCTGTTTTTAACTTATTATTCCTTCCCTTCCCCTACGTTCATGTTTTGTTTCTTAAATTCCACATATGAGTAAAATCATATCATATTTGTCTTTCTCTGACTGATTTATTTTGCTTAATATAATACATTCTAGTTCCATTCATATTGTTGCAAATGGCAAGATTTCATTCTTTTTGATTGCTGAGTAATATTCCATTGTGGAATGTCAATTCACACTTGGGCGCTTTCCATACTTTGGCTATTGTCCATAGCGCTGCTATAAACATTGGGGTGCATGTGTCCCCTTTGAATCAGCATTTTTGTATCCTTTGGATATAATACCTAGTAGTGCAATTGCTGGGTCGTAGGGTAGTTCTATTTTTAGTTTTTTGAGGAACCTCCATCCTGTCTTCCAGAGTGGCTGCACCAGCTTGCATTCCCACCAACACTGCAAAAGAGATCCTCTTTCTCCGCATCCTCGCCAACATCTGTTGTTGCCTGAGTTGTTAATGTTAGCCATTCTGACAGGTGTGAGGTGGTATCTCATTGTGGTTTTGATTTGTATTTCCCTGACGATGAGTGATATTGCGTATCTTTTTATAAGATGCTACCAAAGTTTTAAGAGGGTGAGGGTGAGCCCGGCAAGATAGATGCAGACCCAGATCATGAGGAGTCTTTAACAATTTAGAGTTTTGTAACACTTCTCAAAGGACAAGGTATCCCAAATAAAGAAGTTCAATTCTACTTTCTTAGACAAATGTAGTATCAAATTTTCTCTGCTTTCCCCTTTGATTTTTTCCCCCAAATAATCTCCTCCTTCCTTCCTATCTTCTTTCCACAAATGCATACTCGGTGTCACATGCCAGACCCTTGGCAACCAAGGCTCACCCCTATTTGCAGAGCACAGATGAAGTCAATTGGAATTGGAATTGTATAAAATCCCTTCTTTGTTCAGTGAGTCTTTCTATAATTTCAGAATAGAGAGAAACTTTTCATTTTCTCAAATGTTGTGGAAGGAAGGATTGAGAGCAATTAAAAGAGAGAATGTTATGGTTTCTTCATCAAATACTTTGCAAGAGAAAAAAGACATGGAGGGAGGGAGAAACCTATAGATGATCAGAGACTTCAGGGATTGCAATGTCTGGATCATACTTGGATCCTGACTCAAGCAACCGAAGTGTAAAAAAAGTAAAATTTATTTATTTATTTATTTATTTATTTATTTATTTATTTAACGTTTATTTGTTTTTGAGATAGGGAGAGACAGAGCATGAACGGGGGAGGGTCAGAGAGAGAGGGAGACACAGAATCTGAAACAGGCTCCAGGCTCTGAGCAGTCAGCACAGAGCCCAACGCGGGGCTCGAACTCCCGGACCGCGAGACCGTGACCTGAGCCGAAGTCGGACGCTTAACCGACTGAGCCACCCAGGCGCCCCAAAATTTATTTTTTTAATGTTTATTATTTTATCTTTGAGAGAGAGTGTCAGAGCATGAGAGGGGGAGGGGAAGAGAGAGAAGATCCCAAGCAGACGCCATGCTCAGCACTGAGCCTGACTTGGGGCTGGATACCACGACACTGGGATCATGACCCGAGCCAAAATCCAGAGCTGGATGCTCAACCGACTGAGCCACACCCTGTGCCCCCAAATTTATGATATTTATGAGACACCTGGATATTTGAAAACTGACTGGGCATTTGACGATATTAGGGACTTATTGTTCATTATTTTAAATTTTATAAGGATATTGTAATTATTGTGGTTTTAAGTCCCTCACTGTCAAGAGAATGCAAAGGCAAGCCACAGACTGGCAGAAAATATTTGCAAAACACATATCTGACAAGTGTTATCAAAAATACACAAACAACAACACTTAAAATTCAAAGAAAAGAAACAATCTGATTTTAAAATGTGCAAAAAAACCTGAACAGACCTTCACCAAAGAAGATATACAGATGGAAAGTAAGCACATGAAAATATGTTCGACCTCATATATCATTAGTGAATTACAAACTAAAACAACGAGATAGCACTACACGCCTATTAGAATGGCCAAAATCAAGAACACTGACACCACCAAATGCTGCTGAGAATGTGGAGCCGCAGAAACTCTCATTCATTGCTGCTAGGAACGCAAAACAGCACAGCCACTTCAACTTGGCCACTTCAGCTTGGTGGTTTTTCACAAAACTAAACATACTCTTATCATACGACCCAGCAATCTCTTTCCTTGGTATTTATTCAAATGAATTGAAAACGTATGTCCACGCAAAACCTGCACAATGATGTTTATAGCAGCCTTATTCATAATTGCCCAAACTTGGAAGCAAGCAAGTATTGCTAAGCAAAAGCAGCCAACGTGAAAAGGCTACATACTGCCGGATTGCAACTCTACAACACCCAGGGAAAGGCAGGACTATGGAGACATTAAAAAGATTAGTGGTCACTGGGAATCAGGCTAGAGGGAGGGATAAAAAGGCAGAACACAGGATTTTTAGAGCAGTGAAAATATTCTGAATGGTGCTACAATGGTGGATATCTGAACCTCCCTCTGAGCCCGAGTATCTAGCACCTATGAGTGGTTCTGTCACTAACCTTTACTTTGCCACTCTGACTTTTAAAGCCTCTGTTGACAGCAGTCCACTCTTTTATGGCAAAAAAATAAAAAAAATAAATTAAAAATGAAAGGATGATAGATTATGCAAAGGAAGTTGTTTATTGATTCTCTTTAATGTGTGTGTGGAAACATGCAAATGAGGATCCCTGGAGTGGGACAAAGAAATTCATTAGCCAGCTACAGCTTGAAAGACATCTCCTGTAAGACCTTCTAACTCTTTGTGTTGATGTTCTCTTTTTTTATAATCACTGAACAATTTTCCAGTTTTTAATGGGATTCTGCTAAGAATTTAAAAATAAAAACAAAAGCACTCAACAGTTGCCTTAAGTGACGCAGCCCCCTTGGTAGGTCTATCTTTTACCATTCAATTTTAGTAAATTGCCCTTTTGCTTCCCTAGTCTCCTGAAAGCCTGTATTCAGAACTAGGTTACCAAAATCTGATCAACCATCAGCAAACTAATAAACGTAAGCTTTAGGACTGAGGAAGGTAACGAATCAGTCCATGGAGCTGAGCTGGAACTACCAGGAGAACAGCGACCCTATGGCTGAGCCATCACCACTTTAAGTGTAACTAGACGACTCCCTTGCCCGTATATTCTGGGCCACATCCCTCCCACTAGGGAAAAAGTTAGAAATTGTGACTAAGTAGGGGTGCCTGGGTGGTTCAGTTGGCTAAGCATCTGACTTCAGCTCAGGTCATGATCTCACCGTTCAGAGTTTGAGCCCCACATTGGGCTCTGTGCTGACAGATGGGAGCCTGGAGCCTGTTTCAGATTCTGTGTCTCCCTCTCTCTCTCTCTGCCCCTCCCCTCCCTCTCTCTCCCTCCAAAATAAATAAACATTAAAAAAAATAAAAAAAGAAATGGTGACTAAGTAATCAGAAAGCACCCTTACTTACTCATTATGCTCAAGCATTATAAGGTTTTGAGACAGTGAGGCTGGCCAAGTTGGGGAAAGAAGTTCTGAAGCAAAAAGGACAGTCTGTAGGTGCTTGGGCCTTGGTGCTGGCAGGGACAGTCCCAGGGACTGACTCCTCTTCTGCCACCTTGGATAGAAGAAGAAGAAAGAACTATAAGCACATGTGATGAGGGACCATAAGGCAGGCTGAGGGCAAAGTACAAGCTAGCATACACTCCCCCTACAGGTGACATATGTGTGATATTCCTCAGGCACTCCTGGCTGCCCAAGGACAAAGGAAAGGACAGAAAACAAATGGTTAAACTGATAGGGTCTCCATCAGTATACAAATATCTTAGTAAATTACAAGAAAAAGGCAATCTTATCAATAACTTAATCTCCAGTAAACTATAGACTCAGTTTCCTGGAGCCCCAACATCACTCCTCCATAGTAATATGGGGAACAAAGTCAAAAAGGAAATGGCAGGTAAAATTAA
Organism: Panthera pardus; assembly: GCF_024362965.1. Classification (NCBI taxonomy): domain Eukaryota; kingdom Metazoa; phylum Chordata; class Mammalia; order Carnivora; family Felidae; genus Panthera; species Panthera pardus. The sequence goes on from NW_026526810.1 coordinate 32,247,340, forward strand.
ATTTCCTTATAACCTGAAGGCATTGACATATACTTGAGGCAGGCAGAGTAGAACTCCAGGAACTCCCTACTGTCTTAATGTTAATACTTTGCTAGAGGGAAAAACAATTTTAGCTTGACAAGAGATAGGCCTCCAGTAATCTGTGAGTCCTCTTGGGGCACCTGGGTGGCTCAGTTGGTTAAATGTTAAGCATCCGACTTTGGCTCAGGGCATGATCTCACAGTCTGTGAGTTAGAGCCCCATGTTGGGCTCTGTGCTGACAGCTCGGAGCCTGAAGCCTGATTTGGATTCTGTGTCTCCCTCTCTCTCTGCCCCTCCCCCACTCATGCTCTGTCTCTCCATCTCTCAAAAATAAATAAACATTAAAATAATTTTTTAAAAAAGAAACTTCCTCTTGACCTCACCTCTCCCAGCCCCATAGTGTATAACGAGTCACTCTTCACAACCACAGTGCAGTTCTTTCTGCCCACAACCCTGTCCCCATGCTTTAATAAAATCACCTTTTTTGCACCAAAGATGTCTTCAAGAATTTTTTCTTGGCCGTCAGCTCAGAACCCCCATCTCCCCAAACCCCATCAACTGGACCCTGTACTCTCCCACAGAACAAGCTGTGAAAAGTCAGACAGACTGGGTGGTTCAGTTCAAAGCATCCTCCCTCCTGGACTCAACCTCCACCCCTCCCACCCCTGCCCCAATTCACCCCATCCCACCAACTAAAAGAAAGAGGCAGAGGCCTTTTTCTGTTCTCACTTGTAACCTGTGTGGTACAACATGATTTTTTGAACCACATCTACCCACGGCCTGATGGCATCCATTCAGGCCTATTTCTAGCTGGCATTTCCTGGCTCCCTACGTGGCTAGACCTGGCCCACAGGTTGCTGTGGGACACCAGGCGGCCAGAGGTGAGGCAGGCGAGGGCTCATGGTGCCTCACGGGTAAGTTTAAGTGCAATGCACCTGGCATTGTAGGGAGAGCCCACTGAACCTTCCCCCCGCCCCCTCCCCCCCACCCCGTTCCCTTAAAGAAGGAGTCGGGGTGGGGGGTGGGGGGATAAGGTGAGTCTCGCGCTGAGGAGACCAAGAGAGAAAGTCTTGACTTGTAAACTGGCTCAGGTCAGCTAAAAAAAAAAAAAAAAAAAAAAATGTGCTTAGCCGTTAGGAATTGCAGTTAAAAAAGAGTTTGGAGAGGATTCTGTCAACTGGTTCGTAGGAAATTGACTGAGGGGGCTGAAGAGTGCGGGCGACGAGGAACAAGTGCCAGCGAGGGAGAGGCTGGTGCACCAACGGGCCTAGGTGCGTGAGGCGAGAGGAGTGTGAAGAGCTCAGAGTTACCAGAAAGGGGAGGAGGTGGGCAGGAGGCCAGGAGGCCAGGAGGCCAGGGGTAAAAAGGGAAGCACCCGAGAAAGGACGGGGAGGGAAGGAGAAATGAAGGCGCGCCCCCTAGCGGCCCGACTGCGCCAGAGCCCTGCCCCTCATGCCTTAAAGCCCCGCCCCAGCTCCGTGAGCCGTCTGGCGCAGGCTTCCCTGCTGTCGCGCGGCACTATAGTTCCGGCCGTGGTGCACGGGCGGAAAGTTTACGCGGACGGACTGCGCCGGCGATGGGCGCGGGGTGAGTGGAGGTGGCTGCGGTCTCGGGCCGTCCTTCGTTGCTTGTTGGAGCTGCAGGAGAAGGGGTCAGGGGTGAGGAACCACGCGGAACCAGCGCCCGGCCTTTCCGCCGCCCCGCGCGGTCTCTGCGGCACCAGTTCCGGGCCCTGCTTCGCGGCGTCTGCTCCCGGGCTCCCCTCGCTCCGCGGCTCGGGGTCGTCGGCCGCGCGTAAACACCACGATTTCGGCCCTTCCCTGGGCCCTGTTCGTCCCCTCTACCCATGAGAGACTTCCCGATCAAAAATTTTGTTTTGGGCTGATTTTAAGGTAAAAATACACCCCTCCAGCTGCGATTCAAATGCAGGCGTGCTGTATTACAGGCTGAAGGTTTCGAGATGAAGTTGTATCTGAGAACCTCAGGGCAAGGGAAGTCAGGCTGACTCAGAAACCTGAGGGTAGGTGAGGACCGGAACGTGAATGGGCGGGCGCCTAGAAATCCGAGTGGAATCAAAACTGCTGAGAACCAATTCTTTACGAATGAGCCAATTGTCACCTGCTGGGAAGAATTGCAAATGTGTACTTCTGTGACTTGGCCCTAAGGCCAAATCAGGTGGCTAGGGTCTATTCTCAGCAGTAGACTGACCTTGAGAAAGGAGACCTACAGTTGTCTTTAGCCATGTATGTAAACAGTACTTACGGGGAAAGGCGGGGGTGGGGCGGGGAGGTGAGCATTAGCCCAAGTGAGAAATGCTTCGCGTTCTCACAAAATTGCTGGACTGTGGTGGGCAGGATTTTTTTTTTTTTTTTTTTTTTTTTAAATCGGGGCTAGACTGCTTGAGTGAATCATCCTTCAAGAACATGCAGTTCCCTCTTTTACTTCTGTGCTTACAACCTGGGTACTAAAATGGTTTCCCATGACATTGCCACTATTAAGAAGGTGGATGGACACACACGCATCAGTAAGGGGAAAGAGCCAGCACTCGAGGTGTTCGCAGAGAAGGCAGGACTGCCAGCCGTGGTCGCCCAGTGCGGTGTTAACAACCGATTTCGTGGGCGAGAGATGCTTTCGTGTACCTGATCTAAATCTTTGTAGCCTGTTTCTCAGTTTCCTCTAAGAGTTGAGGAAGTACTTCCCATAATCCCCAACTTTCAGTAACAGGTAGGCCTCCACGCAGGAATAGGTCTACCCATGAGATTCTACTTGTGGGAAGAGGCTTAGGTGTCCCTAGTATCTCTGATTGAATGAGGAGAGAAGGAAATGTGTTCCTAGTGTCCAGAGTTAAAATTTATCATGTGTTTTGCCAAAGAATTAATGTTACATCTGATGATGAGGGGTAGTCATTATGAAACATTTGTCTAGCTCACACTATGTGCCAGTTACTGTGATAGGTTCCCAGGAGACCATTGGTGGGCAGTGCCCTTTTATTGAATTTATGGCCTAATGTAGTATAGTTGAACCGATATTGTACGGAACCTCACCTTTGAACAACACAGCTAAGACCCAGAAAGGAAATAAAAAAGACTGAGGAGGTGAAATATTACCAAGTTGACACACATAAGCCCATACATTTGACAGGAGAAGAAACCCACAGACTCACTTTGGACGCAGTTTTAACAAGCTTGATTACCTGACTTTCCAGCCCATAGTAGCCAAGAAGCAGCAAATTAGAAAGAGGAGGATGATTATAGGGGATTACTGAGGAAAGTAGAATGCAAACTTATAGGCTAAAAATTAATTATAAAAAGACCAAAACAAAACACAACAGCCTGGATACCTTGAATATAACACATTGTTTCTTTTCTTTTTTTTTTTTTCTTAAGGCATTGTTTCTGTGTATGTTCTATATAAGCCCTGTTTTTTGGGGCCTTAATGATAATTATGTAGAAAAAGGTAAAATGGGAAACACAGGGTTAGCAAATTAAACTGAATTCTTTGCGCTGGTACTTTTCAACATCTTTAATAAGGCCTGAACTCATTTTTCTTGGAGCATTTCTCCAGAACAGTGTTCCGCAGCATGTACTTGGGGGAATGTTGGTGTAAAGAAACCTATCAGAGTACTAGGGTGTTGGGCAGTATTGGTGTTTAGACGGGTGATGCCAAGTCATCATAAGAGATAAATTATGTTCAGCACACAGTGTTTAATGAGGCAGAGAAGAAAGATACACATTTTAATTTTGTCTATCAAAATGGTGAAACATTTTGGAATTTTTTTTAAGTTTACTTATTTATTTATGTATTTATTTATTTTGAGAGAAAGAGAAAGCATGAGTCAGTGAGGGGCAGAGAGAGAGAGAGAGAGAGAGAGAGAGAGAATCCCAAGCAGGCTCTGCACTGTCAGCACAGAGCCCACTCGGGGCTCAAACCCCTGAACCACAGATCATGTCCTGAGCTGAAGTTGGGCGCTTAACTGACTGAGCCACCCAGGTGCCCCAACATTTTAGAATCTTGAGGAGTCTGGAAAAGTAATTTATATCTCTCATTTAATCTTTGTTGATGTTAGATACATGAGGCATTACTATATTTGAAATGTATCTCGGGCCACTATGTGGTAAAAAGGCTTTTCCTACTTGAGTCCCTGACTCCCATTTATAACATTGCTTCCCTGAACCAGTATGTTCTAAGTTCCCAGCAGCCTATGTAGAAATGGAATTTTAGAATATCACACATTAGCAGTTGGATATTTTAATGAAACAAGCAGCCTGGCTACTGTTAAATGTGTTTAAAGAAAGTTCTAAAAAAGAAACTAATGAGTTTTTAATGAGTATTATCCATCCAGTGTGTTCCCTAATTGTATATGCAGTATAATTTTTATGAAGTTGTAATCAGTATATACATAGAATGCTATGACCTGCTTTTCTCAGTTACTGGTATTTTGTGTAAATATTTTTCATATTTACATACGTGTCTTTTATTTATAGCTATATGAGATTTGATTATGTCAATAGAATGTAGTTTGCTTAGTAACAGTAGCAGCAAGTTGTGTCCCCATGAACAGGTCTGTATATCTATGAACTATGTTCTCTATTTTTGAGAATAGAAATGTTTTCTCCATTTATTCTGCATATTGACTTCTATACACAATTTCATGAGATAATGCCAGCTGTCATTCACATTCTTTAATTTTGTGCTTTTCCTTCAATTAAAGTACTGTTGCCTGATTTATGTACAGTGCATACTACTGAGTGTGTTGCTTTTGTAATAGTTAATGATTTCCAGCTTTGTCTGATTTGGATTATGACTCTTCTAACCCTTTCATTTTTATATTTTGCATTCATTTTAATAAAAAGGGCACCAAGCAACACGATAATTAAATAAACACATATACAAATACTGCTGTATTCATTAAGATAGTAATAATGCCCGGGGCCCCTGGGTGGCTCAGTCAGTTGACCATCTGACTTTGGCTCAGGTCATGATCTCACGGTTTGTGAGTTTGGGCCATGTATCTGTCTCTGTGCTGACAGTGTGGAGCCTGCCTGGGATTTTCTCTCTCCCCCTCTCTCAGGCCTTCCCCCCACCATGTGTGCCTCTCTCTCTCTAAAAATAAATAAATAAATTGAAAACAAGAAAAATATTTATGTGGTCCTTGATTTATGGCCATTTAGTGGGTGATTCTAGGAGTCTTCCTCACAGGGAACTAAGCTGCTTGCTTCCCTCCCATTGAACTCTCCACAGATTTGCCTTCACCTCAACTTAAATGTGGTTTGCCTTCACCCATTTCTGCAAAGTTTGGTTAAATTATGGTGGGGTAAAAACAAAAAACAAAAAACCTTTTTCTCTCTGTGACATGTAAGACCTAATCATGTTTATTTTCTACAGCATTTTTCTGTTCGTAGCTGTGTGTTTGCACTCTGACTGGGAACACTGGGATCACTTTCATCATGCCAACAGTGGTGGTAATGGACGTATCCCTTTCCATGACCCGACCTGTGTCTATTGAGGGGTCTGAAGAATATCAACGCAAGCACCTAGCCGCCCATGGTTTGACGATGCTGTTTGAGCACATGGCCACAAATTATAAGCTCGAGTTTACAGCCCTGGTGGTTTTTTCATCACTCTGGGAGCTGATGGTTCCCTTCACAAGAGATTACAACACACTTCAGGTACAAAAAGGAATAAGTGTTTGCAATACAAGGCTCAAATTTTTAGGGAGGAAAACAGTGTTACCATATTGCACTGAATATTTAGAATTTGGGATTATTTAATGTTAAGTCTATAGATAAAATATCTATAAAACAAAGATTCATAAACTGTAAGCCTTATGCCTTTGGTAGAGCTATGAGTTCGAGCTGTGAGTTGTTACTTTATTTTCGTCTCTCGGTTTTCTGGAATTTTTCTGTGGAAAGGAGAGCATGTGCCCCATTTTCTAAATTCAAGGTCTTTAGGTGCAATACTTGATTATTTTCTATTTTCCTATAAACCAAGTAGTTGAAAAATGGCCTTTCTTATAAAAACCTTTATTCTAGAGTAATTCAAAATTATATTTCCTCTCCAATAAATAGCTTTGATTTACAGATGGCAAGAAAGTATAATTTTTAAACCTTAATTGTTAGGTGTCAGTTCAAAAGATGTTGTCTGTGAAATGCCAGAAAATTTACTTTCTGACAACATCTCTAAATCATATTTCCAGCAGTACCTTGCATAGTGCCTTGCCTATAGTCAATAAGTGTTGAATTAAAACAGTTTAGGGGCACTTGGGTTGCTCTGTTCGTTAAGCCTCTGACTTGATTTTGGCTCAGGTCATGATCTCAGGGTTGTGAGATTGAGCCCTATGTTGGGCTACGCACTGGGCTTGGAGCTTGCTTGGGATTCTCTCTGTCTCCTTCTACTGCTCATGTGCATGCATGCGCATGCTCTCTCTCTCTCAAAATCAATCAATAAAAGAAAAGAAAATAGTTAATAATTGCTGGGTAGGTTAGAAATCCAGGATCAGTGTAATGTGATTTTTTTTTTTAATATAAGTAATAGCATTTTGTTAAATCATTTCTTTTATTACCTCACTTTCTTAATGTTACCTAAAAGCTTTTTAAAAATTGCACTGGATTTTTTTTTTTTTAAGTTTATTTATTTTGAGATAGAGAGGGAGCGAGCATGAGCTCAGCACGGAGCTCAACACAGGGCTCGACCTGGGGCTTGATTCCACAACCACAACATCATGATCTGAGCCACCATCAAAGGTCAGACGCTTAACTGATTGAGCCACCCCAGCACCCCTGCACTGGATTTATTATAAATGAGTAGTAAACTAAGAGTTTTTGGATGTTCAGTAGTTCTGAAATTTAGAGAATTACTATCTAAGTTGTTCATAGTAGTGATTAAGATCAGGAGCCCTAGAATCCAATTAAGTGGGTTTAAATCTAAACTCTGCCACCTCTAGGCATGTGACCTAGGAAAGTTACCTCATCAATCTGTACCTCAGTTTCCTCATTTTAAAAATAGGTTAATAATCTGTACCTTACAGTGTTGTGATAATTAAATGCATGTAAAGTGCCTAGGTTGATGTTTAGGATATAGTACTACTCAATTTTTGTCATTTTTTTTGGTGTGTTTAAAAGTTCTTCATTTTAGTTACTTTCTTCAGGGTTCCCTTACAAAGCTATGAACTTGGTGGATTGTTCACTCATACTTGATAAGAGAATAGAATAAGGGGAAGTTGTTTTAATTGTCCTTTGTGGTTGAGGAAGCCTGTCTTACCATTTTTCTTTGAGAAACTATGCTTTTGGGCTCTCAGAAACACAATGTCCCCTGTGTAACGTTCATGATTTGAATGGTTTATGTTGTTTTCTAATAACAGATTAAGACAGTAAAGAATAATGAGCAATTTTATCTTTTATTCAATTAGGAAGCACTAAGTAATATGGATGATTATGATAAAACCTGCTTGGAATCTGCATTAGTTGGTGTTTGCAATATTGTTCAGCAAGAATGGGGTGGTGCAATTCCTTGCCAGGTAATGATCAATTCTTTTTCATTGCCCTAAGTTAAAACCATTAACCACTGAGGTGCTTCGATTTTCTTTAGGCTCTGACACAGCATGCATTGTAATTTCTATAAACTACATTATACACGATTGGTATCTTTTTAAAAGAAGGCACTAAGTCAACACTACCATGCTCAGAAAACAGCAAAATTATGCCTTGAGGAAAGCATTCTCCTAGTAAATTGGCTTATTGCAAACCAATATTGTTTGTATAAAACACGAAGTGCTCACAGTAGAATTTTAGAACACTTCCTAGAAGGGGTAATTATAATTTTGAATGATACAATTATAAACATCAGTACATTATACTCTGTCTTCATTATCTCACTGTAGCATTTATTTAGCAAACTTAACCATCTCAACTGAGTTGTCTAAAAATGGGGGGAGTATGAATGTCATATATCTGTTGCCCTTTACTTAGAGTCCACAGCAGGGTCCACATTAGCATCAAGTCAGAACAGAGTATTAAGATGAAAAGAGAATTGGAAGTTTGCTATAAATATTAGGTACAGACATACCTCAGAGATACTGTGGGTTTGGTCCAGACTACCAGAATAAAGCTAATATTGCAGTAAAGTGAGTCACATGAATTTTTTGCTTTCCCAGTATGTATAAAATTGTTTATACTATACTGTAGTCTATTTAGTGTATAATAGTATTATGTCTAAAAAAAAAGTACATATCCTAATTTAAAAATACTTTATTGCTAAAATGCTGTCAACTGAAAGTTGTAATCACTGACACAGATCACCATAACAAAGATAGCAATAATGAAAAAGTTTAAAATATTGCAAGAATTACCAAAATGTGGCACAGAGACATGAAGTGAGCAAATACTATTAGAAAAATGGCACCGATAAACTTGCTCAGTGCAGGGTTGCCACAGACCTTCGATTTGTAAAAACTGTGATATCTGTGAAGCACAAAACAAAAACAAAAAGAAATACAATGACGAATATGCTTGTGCTTTGAGAAGTGGTACCATATTTTAAAGGAGAAAACAAAAAATCACTGACAAAAATTATAGTAATCTACAACAGGAGTCAGCAAGCTTTTTCTTTTTCTCTTTTTTTTTAACTTTATTTATTTAAGAGAGCGCATGCACACACATGAGCAAGCATGAGCTGGGGAGAGGCAGAGAGAGAGGGAGGGAGAGAATCCCAAGCAGGCTTTGCAGGGCTGTCTCACAAACCATGAGATCATGACCTGAGCTGAAATCAAGAGTCAGACACTTAACCAACTGAGCCACCCAGGCACCCCAGCAAGCTTTTTATGTATTTTAGATGTTGCAGATGTCTGTGACGACAACTCATTTCCACTGTCATGGCATGAAAGCAACCATAGATAAAAAGTAAATAAATGAAAAGCCTGTGTTGCAATAAAATTTTATTTACGAAAACAGGCAGTGTGCCATAGCATATGATTTTTTATTATATGGTCAAACATGGATTCTTTAGTAGTGTCAATGGCATAACTGGTATTTATTTTTTAAGATTGTGGTTGCCTGGGAGTGAGGGATGGGTTAGGGGATTGACTTAAATGAAGCACAAGGGAGAATGGAAAGTGACAGGACAGAACTAGCCTTTATCTTGATTGTAGAAGTCGTTGCTCACTAAAGGCAGTTGTTGGAATTCCTAGAACTGTATACTAAGAAGGATGAGTTTTATTGCATGTGAAGTCTGTCTCAAGAACCCAACTTTTTTTTTTGGTTTTTGGGTTTTTTTCTTACTGTCAAACCACCCTGTTTTACAGAGTATGAACTCATGGGTTAATGAAGACCCTGAGCTGCTATAAAGGTTAAATCACTTTAGCAAATGCCATAAATGCCTTTAGATCAGTTTATTTTCAGAAATAAACATATTTGGCACCTTCATAAACATTTATTTGGTAAATCTGCATACAGAATTTCTAATGTCCTAACAATATACTGAATAAATGAAATTTTGTTGTATCTTCTGAACTAGAAGCTAGCTGGTAGCACAGTTTCCTTTGCTACTTCAGTCATTTTAGAGAAGAAATTCAGAAAATATGTAACAAGCAAGATCTTGTGTACCATGCAGACTTCTGCCTTTTAATATTTTTTCTTCCTTTGCAAAAGGAAGAATCTGAATTTGAGATGTACTGTTCCCTGAGGTCATGGGGCTAGGCCTGGATCCACTTAGATTTGTTTGATGAGTTTTGGAGTGAATCAGGTCCAAAACAGTGTGCTAGGTGTGGAAGTTATTAGTGATTGTTTTTATAATCCGTTGCTATCATATAGATTTGTTTTAACATGGAGTTTTATTAACCAAGGTTTTAGACAGCTGGACCATGTCTTCATTATCTCAGTGAAGTCTGTCTCATTTTGATATTACATGAAATATTTCCATTATCACAAAGCATCTGAAAAAAGTAGGGGCAGAAGTAAATCATTATATAGCATTTGTTCATAGAAGAGGACATTGCCTTGTAATAAATTGACTATCTTCCCAAAAGATGACATCCCTCCAGAAGACTGCCATTGAGCATTCTTGGGCTTTAGAAACAAGAGCCAATCTTGGTACTTCACATGGTTGCAGTCACCTAATACTGCTTTAATAGCTGTTTTATCAAGTACAAGTCTAGAATAGGAAAAGCCAAAACAGTCCTCCTCTGGAATGCTTGGAAAGTCTACCACCCTGTAGGGTCTCTGAAGCAATGAGGAAAATGATTTGTAACCACTGTCTATTGTTGGTATAGTTCGAAGGCATTTTCAAATTACAGGTTGATTAAGAATGTATTTTAAAGGTCTTATACATGTCTGGTTAAATGGTTTTTATGGATACATTTTTAAAACACTTGTCATTTTTAAAAAATATTTTTAACGTTTATTTTTTGAGAGAGAGAGAGAGAGACAGAATCTGAAGTAGGCTTCAAGCTCTGAGCTGTCAGCACAGAGCTCAACACGGGGCTCGAACCCACAAACCACGAGATCGTGATATGAGCTGAAGTCGGATACTTAACTGACTGAGCCACCCAGGCACCCTGAAACGCTGGTCTTTTTAATTGACCAGGTAGAGTTTGACATCTCTGAAAATAGTGTCAAGGTTCAGATTTCCTAGGTCCACGTAAAATAGATCCTCATGTCATTCTTGACGTCCAGTGCCATAGGGGCCCACCCCTTAGCTAAGAGATCGAGTTCTAGTTTTAATACAATTAAGTAAGAATTGATTATATGATTTTAAGTATTCATAGGTAGGTACTAGTTTTTATGTTTAATTATATAAAATACAGTAAAATGCGTAGATCTTAAGCACACAGTTCCCTGAGTTTTGACAGACGCATACACCTATATAACCACTATTCCAGTAAAGGTCTAGAACATTTCCGTTATCCAACAAAGTTTCCTCAACCCCCTTTCTAGTCATTATCCCCCTATACCCAAAGTCTCCTGTTTGATTTATCTTAGCTTTGTTGCATCTGTACTAGAACTTCATATAAATAGAGTCCTACATTGTGTCATCTTTCACTTGACAAAATGTTTTTGAGATTTATTTACCTTCTTGCTTATCTCCCCGAAGAGATGGGCTTTTCAGTGTAGGTGCAATTAGGGAGAAATGAAAACATTGCTAAATGAGACTGCTTTAAATAAATATGTTATTTCATGTACAAACCTCTCACGCTTTGCAAACAGGTTGTTCTGGTGACAGATGGCTGTCTTGGCATTGGTAGAGGGTCACTGCGGCATTCCCTAGCTACTCACAGTCAACGAAGCGAGAGCAACAGGTTTCCACTACCTTTTCCTTTCCCATCTAAGTTATACATCATGTGCATGGCAAATTTGGAGGAGGTAATACCAAGTTCTTTTTAGTTTGGTTAGATACATCTTAGGATTTTATTTTTTAGTATATTCCATTAATAGTAATATTGTGTATACTATAGCATTGAACTCCATTGGTTTCAGCTGAGGCTGGTCACTAAATTATATTTGAAAAGACTCTAGGTCTGTAATGCTCTTTGGAGGTTTAGAGGTTGCCCATCTCGGGAAACATAGCTGGACTTGTTGTTTATCCTACTTCCCACAGAGACTCTTCAGATGCCTAAAAGTCAAAATGTTCTTTTTGGTGTTAAGACATTTCTCTCGTTTAGGAATTCTTATGTCCATTCCACCAGAAATGTTGACAGAAGTGTGCTTGAACTTTTTCAGTAAAGTAACACTACTGATACATGTTTTATTAAGCTCTACTTCCTGCTTTTCTCATTTCTTTGGGAAAGTTAGTTAACCTTTCTTCACCTCAGTTTTTCTGTCTGTAGAATGTAGATAATGATGGTTCTCACCAAAAGATGTTAGAAACGCCTTGGAGGAAAGATACTGTAAATACCAACTGTGGTCACTTCTGAGAATCTTAGTAAAACTTTTTGAATGAAATAGCTCTACTGGTATCATTTTATATAACATTCCTCTTAGTAACCTTGAATCAAAATTGTTATAGTTATTTTTCTCTCACATTGTTAAAAAAATCATTTCTATTACTTATTGGCTGTGTTATTGTGATGGGTTTGACCTTGGTGTGCTGATAATAATCTGTCATTGTGTGCCACTTTACAAGGGTCATCTGTTTTGCCTTGTAGCTTCAGAGTACTGATTCTTTGGATTGCCTTGAACGTCTCATAGATTTAAACAATGGTGAAGGGCAGATTTTTACTATTGATGGCCCCCTGTGCTTGAAAAATGTGCAGTCTATGTTTGGGTGAGTATATCCTTTGAGCTTTTTTTGCCTTCTTACAATCTGTTGTTATAATTTGATATTCCACTATAAGATCTGTTTCATTATTTCTAATTGTTATTTTATTTTTCCTGAGTTGCACAATTGTCAGGTAAAAATTAATGGTAGTAGTGGTTTTTTAAAGTTCATTCCCTTTTAAATTAGGCATGACTGAATCAGCGATGTCTATAGATATTGACCTCCTTACAACGACTCAGCAGTTTCAAAAGATTAATTTGCTTTTGGGCTATTCAGGATTGAAATTTGCTCACCAAAAGTGTCAGACTTTGTTCTATTTCACAAATGGTCAGATCATAGTTTTGGAATCAACTTGAAGGGAAAATAAACTTAGCGTCTTGAAAAAATTACATGAAAAAATATGTATCATATTACTCTTCTAATAACAATTAATCCTCATATTCTAGAAAACTAATAGATCTAGCATATACGCCTTTCCATGCTGTTCTCAAGTGCGGCCATCTAACCGCTGATGTGCAAGTCTTCCCCAGACCAGAGCCTTTTGTTGTAGATGAGGAAATCGATCCCATTCCTAAAGTCATCAACACAGGTAATGTGTTTTTTAACTTCCTTCTTAGTTCTTCTGTCATCCTTACTTTCTTGTAACTTCTGACTTCTACTCTTCTCTATCCAAGAGGATTGAAAAGAAATGTAAGTTCTCATACCAGGGTGCTCTTGTCATCACCAGTATGTATATTTTGGGTGGGAGGAAGCATTGCCTAAGGGGTGGCAGGCTGGTAATCTTTCATGGTGAGGTCATGAATTAATCTCCAATCCTAGATAACTATAGCCCACAAATTAAATAGAGTTAGAAATCATGACCAGATTTACTAGTGACGATATCCTTGAAGTAATTCTTAAGAGATACTAAGATTGATTAGCATCATAATTAAGATCATCTGTGAAGAGCTAGCTTCTAAACTTGGCTGTGTGGTTCTTCCTGTGTGATGCTGGACAAATCACTTCCTCTAATTCTGATTGCCTAGGTGCGTGAAAATCTTTAGATGAATCATGGTCTCTCTGAGGTCTCTGCTCTGATATACTATACCCCTTTAGCCCTGGTGCTTATATTATAACTAAAAGGAAGAGATGTGCTACTGCTTTTACCTGGTTCGTGCTGATAGTGCTGTGCTTAGCTGAGATTGGCAAAGTGAGTCAAACCTAACAAGAGTGGAGAGGAGAGTTGTCTCCTATTGGTGGGTGTACCACTCGAGGTGGTGGGTGCACGTTATATCATCATTGTCCCTTCAGTGCCTAGCACAGTATCTGATGCTTATAGGTGTTTACTAGATAATTGCTCAGTCAACAAATGATTAAGATTAAGTGCACAGTAAATGTTCATTTCACTCATGGGTGTATAGATTTGAAGGAGTCTTGAGAGTGAAGGGCTGTGCAAAGGCTTTTTATTTTTTGTGTCTTTAAGCTCCTGGCTGTCTGGAAGTAGGGCATCCCTCTCTCTCACTGTGGCTCCTACACTGTGTTAAGCTGTGTCAAGTGTTTTGTTGCCTTCAAAACATCTAGATTCTACTCCCTCCCGTCTCTTTTGATTAGTACCTTTGAATTGGTCTTTTCTTTTCCATATAAACTTTTGGTCCAAGATCTTTGTCCATAGCTTATACTTCTTCTAAGCCACTTTAAAATGCAGGCCTTGTGCTACTCAAATGAAAAATATGTAACTGCTTTATGCTGATTCATTTGTTAGTAAGCTGAAGAAGGTAATGACAACTCTCCAGAGAAGCAGATTTCCTGGTGTGTTTGAAGTACAACGTACTCACTGTGACTCTGATTTTTTTTAAAAATCGTTTTGAGAATATGAGTATGTCTGTGCCTAGGAGAAAGACTTGAAAAGCAATTCAATAAAATATTAAGAGAGGTTTCCTTTGACGGTGAAGAACGACTGACTTTTCTTCTTTACAATTTTTAGTGTTTTTCCAAGTTTTTCTATTTATATAATCAGAAAACAAACTTTAAAAAAAAAGTACTTTGGGATAAAACTTTCATTTTTTACCTATTAGGTTTTCAACAAATACCCGTGGTCTTTAATACAGCTTCTATAAAGCAATCATTGTCATGGTTATACTGCTACCTTGGGTTTATAGATAATATATTTCTTTCTCACAGAAATGTTTTTAATGATAGCTTTACTGTCCCAGGATGGCAGTTCCTCCTGCGACGGTGGCTTGGTGGATGTGCTACACTGCGATGCCCCCTGCTGACCAGAGCATCCCTGACTAAACAGGGATTCAACCTTGAAGCTTTCGTCTTGGCTGGGGACCCAGCCTCATAAAAATAAAGTCTAGCTGATTTGTCTTATAACTTAAATCATTAAATGAAAGGCATGTAGTATTATTTCTTCAGCTATTTAAAATGCAAATTATGAAATCATCCAGAGAAACTTCTAATAACATTCCTAGTCAGCGCATCTGAATTCCTTACCTAAGTACTGTATTTGTAAAATCTAGTACGTAGAAAATAATGTACTTCTCTATAGCATGAATTAATTGTGTTGATTCCATTTTTTTTCAGATTTGGAAATAGTGGGATTTATTGATATAGCTGATATTTCTAGTCCCCCAGTTCTGTCCAGACATCTGGTCCTACCAATAGCACTTAACAAAGGTGAGTTCTTTTCCTATTCTGGTTATAAAGATGAAGCACCTTATGATCTGAAGAATTGGGGGAAAGGAATAGTTATTGGATCGGGTTTTTTTTTTTTTTATTTTTTAATGTTTATGTATTTGTTTTGAGAGAGAGAGAGAGAGAGGGAGAGAAAGCGCATGAGCAGGGGAGGGGCAGACAGAGTGGGAAAGTCCCAAGCAGGCTCCACACTGTCAGTGCACAGCCTGATGTGGGGCTCAAACTCACAAACCGTGAGATTGTGACCTGAGCTGAAATCGAAAGTCATATGCTTAACCAACTGAGCCACCCAGGCACCCCTACTGGATTGGATTTTTTAAAAATGGAATGGGGGCCTGGGTAGCTCAGTCATTTAAGCATCTGACTTTGGGTCAGGTTATGATCTCATGGTTGGTGAGTTTGAGCCCTACATCAGGCTGTCTGCTGTCAGTGCCAGGCCCGCTTCGGATCCTTTGTCCCCTTCTTTCTCTACCCCTTCCCTGCTCACATTCTCTCAAAAATACACATTTAAAGAAAAAAAAAAAAAGGAATGTCTTGGGCACCTGGGTGGCTCAGTCGGTTAAGTGTCTGACTCTTGATTTCGGCTTAGGTCAGGATCTCACTGTTCATGGGTTTAAGCCTCATGTTAGGCTTCATGCTGACAGCATAACCTGCTTAGGATTCTCTCTCTCCTCTCTCTGCCTCTCCCTCCACTCACATGCGCATGCTCGCTTGCTCTCTCTCTCAAATAAATAAATAAGCTTAAAATTTTTTTTATATAAAAATTGAATGTTGCCTAATATACTAAGAAACTGGTTCTGCTGTTTTAATTTCACGACCATAAAAGGAACCCTTTAAGCTGTCAACCCCTAGCTTCCCATATCCCTCAAGCCCAGGTAACCAGTAAATGTCCTTTTTGTTTCAATAGATTCACCTATTCTGGATGTTCCATATAAATGGAATTCATATAATATGGGAAAATGGGTTTTTATATGGATATAAGAAAACCAGAATAAGAATTTTTCTTATTTATTCCCATATAAGCAATTTATAAGTAATATTCCTTTATAAGCAAATACTCTCCTTCCAAGGCTAGAAACAGCCTAGGAGTATAATTGGGGTCTGGAAGTTTTGTAGCTAATCTCAGTCTGACCTGTTTTCTCTTCACAGAAGGTGATGAGGTGGGTACTGGAATAACTGATGACAATGAAGATGAAAACTCAGCCAATCAGATTGCAGGCAAAATACCCAACTTTTGTGTCCTGCTCCATGGCAGCCTAAAAGTGGAAGGAATGGTGGCAATAGTTCAATTAGGGTAAGAAACTTTGTTTACCTTTGGTTGAATGAAAGGGAGAATCAATTTACAAAGTAAAGGATTTCCTGGACTCTTCTGAAGGAAATAGAAATATTCTTGTCATCTTTTTCCTCTCCCTGCCATACCCTTCCCACCTACCATCACCTTCTAAACTGCTCTTTAAATCATCCCCTAAAGTCAGTATAGAGTGAGCCTTTTTTTATTTATATTGCTTTTATATCCTTTCTCTATTTTCCTCTTTTCTATTTTTATCTAGGAAATCTGGACTTAGTTATAACAGTGCTACTGCTTGCTATGATATCTTATGCAATCTTCACAGACTCCTTAGCTATAAAATGAGGAGGAGGAACTAAATGAAAAAAGATGCCAAGAACATTGGTTGAACATTGTATTATGTGCCAGGCACTCCTGTAGTCACTTTACATGTATTAATTCATTAAATCCCTCACAACAACAGTTGTATATAGTGTTATCCCTATTGTATAGATGAGGAAACTGAGGCTTAGGGAGGTCAGGGAACTTGCTCAGGGTCACACAGCTTGTAAACCAAAGAGCCAGGGTTCTTAACTCATGCATTCTGACTCCAGAGCCCATGCTCATAACCACTGTGCTATAACCCTTCCCATGAGGAAAACCTTTCTAGCTTTCACGTGTGCTGCAGTCTTGAAATTTGCAAAGCCGTCTGCTTCCCTCTCTATAATACTTATTGTTAGGAAAGAAGAGGTGACTGATCATCTTCTGGCCATCACCTGGGGTTGACTGGTATAGAAGATGAAGAGATTAGGAGTACTCAAATGAAGCTCCATTTCTACTTGAGTTAAAATTACCTGGTCCAAAAAGAAGAATACAATTCTTATTAGGTATTAGTTTGCTGAGTTACTTGTACTGGCTCTGAATATGAGAATCCCTTGGGGCCCCTTGAGAGGCGGGAACGGAGTTGGGTGATGGCTTTGTGCCCTTTGTTAGAAGTACTCCCTGTGTTGGTGTTGCTGTGAATGACTCAAGGAGGCAGCTGAAACATAGGTTGCAGCCCTTACTCCTTCCGACCTCTGTGGCTATTTGCTGCCCTTGTGATTTTTTTTTTTTTTTTAATGTTTATTTTTAAGAAAGAGAGACAGAGTGCTAGAGGGGGAGGGCAGGGAGAGAAGGAGACAAAGAATCTGAAGCAGACTCCAGGCTCCAAGCTGTTAACTTTACAGTCCCAGGCTTGACATTCTTCTGGTCTTCCATCTTCTCTCCATCTAGTCCTGAATGGCATGGAATGCTCTACTCCCAAGCTGACAGCAAGAAGAAATCAAACCTCATGATGTCTCTCTTTGAGCCTGGCCCAGAACCTCTCCCATGGCTAGGGAAAATGGCACAGTTGGGTCCTATTTCAGGTATAACCCAGATCAGATTTTACTTACCTTGACTTTGTTTTCTGTCTACTATTCTGAATGGCTCTGACTGTGTAGTCAGAGAGCTGTGTGATCTCCCTTAGGGGTGTGCTGTGGTCTCTGATGCTGGATATGTGCATGGAGAACCCCAACAGAATTTGATGTTTGAACTTTTAACTTTATGTCAAGGAAAACCAACATTTAGGTTGCTTTAAGTAAATGTAAATACTTTCGCTGCTTAGGGTAAAAAGATACTGTCTATAAACTTTTTTTTCTCCAGTGCACTATTTTCAAACCAGGTAACCTCAGTCATTCCTAGAGAATTTAATTCCCTTCCTTCTGGAAAGTGTTTTCCCTCACCTTTCCTAACATTACATTCTCCTGGTATTTTCTTGTCCTTTTGTCTTTTTCTCTTGCCTCATGATTTTCAGAATGCTGTTTGCCTTCTTCTCTTAGCTTATTATTCTCTCTTGGTTATTTCGTCAGCCATTACAGCTTCAGCTTCCCCTAGATCCATCACTCTGGTCCTACTCGATCTCTCCCTGGAACTTGCATATTGTATTTCCAGTTCCTAGTTGGACCTGTCCACCTAGATATTCTGCCTTAGTACTAAGCTCAGCATGTTTGTTACAGAAACCAGTGTCTCTCACCCTTTCCCTCACTAAACGATTACTTCTTCTGATTTCCTTGCCCCTACCGATGGAAGCCTAAGTACTTCTAGGTACCCAGGCTCCAACTGTAGAGTCATCCTTGACTTATTTGGGCGCATTTCAATTTCAGGTACATCTACCAAGCAACCTTTCAGGGGATAAAAGAGTTAGCAGGAGTTAGTTGCTCAAAGTCTAGTGGAAAGTGGAATAATAAACATAGACTGGTACAAGATCAGAGTTGGCTTTAATGATCATCTCTGCCAGAGAACTCAGGAGAATCTTCACAGAGGAGGGACACCTTAGCTGGAGTTTGAAGAAAAAGATGTACTGAGCTGATGAAGGCAAAGGGGGCATCCTGGACAAATGGAACACCTATAGAAAAACAAATCTGGAACACAAAGGATGAGGGTAGTGGTGGGAGGGCCAGATGTTAGGTTAGAGCTTGGCAATGGCTGGAATAGGGCAGGCTTCATTTGAAGTGTGAAGAGCTAAAACTATTCTGCAGGTACCGGGAAGCCACTGAAGGAGGTGCATGTGAGAACAGTGGAGATACCAGTTGGGAGACTTTGTGTTCTGGGCAGTGGAGCCTCTGGAGTTGTGCAGTTTGGCTGAAATTAAGTGAGAGCTAATGAATTTACGTTTAGAAAGATAATACTGTGGCGTGTGGATTTGGAAAGGTAAGGGCATCCTGCAGTTCGAAGTCTCCTGTGACATTCCTAAAGATGAGAGCCCAGAACAGGGCAGTGGCTGGGAATAGATAGGGTGGGGATCCATGCAAAAGATATTCAGGAGGTAGAATCAACAGTCTTTAGATATGGGAATAAAGGAAATGGAAGTGTCAAGAATGATCCCAGGTTTCTGAACTAGACTGCAGGGTGAAAGGTGATACTGTTGATTGAAAGAGAGAAAAGGATGCCTGGGTGGCTCAGTTGGTTGAATATACGACTCTTAATTTCAGCTCATGTCATAGTCTCATGGTTTGTGGGCTCAAGCCTCGTGTTGGACTCTGTGTTGACAGCACGGAGCCTGCTTGGGATCCTCTCTCCCTCCCTGCCACCTCAAAATAAATAAAACTTTAAAAAAAAATGAACAGAACAGAGGAGGAAGAGTAGGTTTGGGAAGACATCTTTTGTGCATTTCGAGTTTATGCCTATGAGATTTAAGTGGAGGTGCCTAGAGACAACTCCTGGAAGAGTTCTAGAGAGGGGGCAGAGTTGGATGTATAATTTTTAGTTATAAGCATATCACTGATAGTTAAAATGGTGAAAATGAGCATAAGCTTAGGTAGTGGTTTCACACATTTGATTTTTCGTATGCATTAAAAAAAAAACAAAACTTGTTTAAAAATTGTTTCCTGGGCCCCACTTAAAGATGGAGTAGGACTGATTCAGTAGGTCTGAATTCTGGCCTAAGAACTTACAATTTTAATATAACCCAAGTGATAACAGTCCAGGTGATCCATAACCACACTTTAAGAAGCCCTACCCTCAGGAAGCTGTGTAGTTAAGGCAAAAAAGGAGCAAGGACCAAACCCCTAGGAAGGACTAACTGGTGGGGACAGTGGAAAGGGCGCTGGCTAGTAAAGGAAAATGAGAAGGAATAGGCAGAAGGAAAAGGAGAAAACAGTGATGTCACAGAAACCAAAACAATAGAGAGTCAAGAAGAAGGTACATTGTCTCATACACATGTAAGATACATGACCTACATACTCTGTCTTATACATATGTGCATGCATATATGCACATATATGCCTAGAAAAGAGTTTGACTAAATATACACCCTAGATGCTAGACCAAGAGTCAACAAGCTTTTTCAGTGAAGGGCAAGATAATAAATATTTTAGACTTTGCAGGTCATGTGCTCTCTGTTATAACTCCTATTAACTCTGCCATTATAGCACAGTACATAAATGAATGGGAATGACATATTCCAATAAAATTTTCTTCATGGACACCAAAATTTAAACTTCATACAATTTTTGTGTGTCATGAAATATTATTTTGATTTCCCCCAGCTATTTAAAAATATAAAAACCATTTGTAACTCAAAAAGAAGGCCATAGTTGGCCAGCTCTTGATCCAGGATGCAGGGGCTGGTGTTTTAAAGCTTACACAGGGAAAGAGAATATGACTTTGCTTCCAAATAAGATAAAACTGAAAACTCTGAGTAAAGCTAGGAATGTGGAACGTCTACTCCCTTAGTGAGAGGATGACAAGAACCCATTGTTTCTATCTGCTTTTCCAGATATTATAAAAATTAAAGTCTCCTGGGGTGCCTGGATGGCTCAGTCGAGTAGCTGACTCTTGGTTTTGGCTCAGGTTCATGGGTTTGAGCCCTGCATTGGGCTCTGCACTGGGCTCTGTGCTGACAGCGCAGAGCCTGCTTGGGATTTTCTCCCTCTCTCTCTGTCTCTCTCTCTCTCTCTCTCTCTGCTCTTCCTCCTCCAAGTAAATAAATAAATAAACAAATAAACTTAAAAAATTAAAAGTCTCATGAGTCATGCACCATGCAGATTGACACTCCCAATTCTGAAGTGGGGATCCCCAAAACCAAGCAATGCATTAACCCGTTTCTGAAGCAATGAAACCCATGGTGCAACCTCCAGAGTTAATATAATGGCAACACAGGGCATAAAGACTTGTGCAGAAAAACCATCCTCGCTGAAGATGAGTTCCTGATTTAAAGAAAAGCCTTTAAATTATATGAGCATTATATCTCCTTTGAATGGAGACCAACAGGAAGATTAGGATTGCCACCTTGAGAACTTAATGTGAAAGAGGCCACAGAATGTTGTAAATGACTAAAGACTTTTAGGAAGGAATGGAAATGAAGAGGAGAGAATCATTTGACGTCGACAGGACATTTTTTGTGGCTTTGTTAAGAGTAGCTTCAGTCGTGGTTAGACAGGAGGCAAGTTGAGGAATGAGTGAGAGATGAGGAAACGAAGATGACAAGTTTGCCACAAGAGGAGAGAAGTAAGGCAGTAATTGGAGAGCACCGGGCGCAAGAAGCCATGTGTATGTGTTAGGGTGAAGAGATTGCTCACCTCCTGGTCTCTGTAGCATTCCTGAATTTATTCTACCTTTTTGTTTGCACTGCTCTTGCCTTGGTCTGGTTTTCTTTTACCTTTCATTTAGATCAAAGGTCGGCTAACCAATGCCTGCTGGCCACACTAGCCCACTGCTTGTTTTGTAAATAAAGTTCTACTCTAAAGGTTTATTACATGGTCACATGCATTAATTGATGTTTATCGAGGACTGCTTTCCTGCTTCAGTGGCAGAGTTGAGTAGTTACAACAGAGACCATATAACCCACAGACTCTAAAATATTTACTGCCTGCCTTTTTGCAGGAAAAGTTTGTCAACCCCTGACCTAGACTTGTGACATTCTCACGCAGATACTTGTCGATGATCTAAGATGTAGCATTTAAGTTCCTTTCTAATCTAGTTTCCAATCTAGTCGTGCTTGGTTTGTTACACATGTTCTTTATTCAAATTGAACTGCTTTTTACTTTGCCCCATATTCATTTTTTTCTCCCTCAGGGTCTGTTCTCTTCAAATGAAGATAATAAGAGCTAACATTTTGTTGAATTTAACTTTGTACCAGGCACTCTGCTAGACAATGAAGTGCGTAATCTCCTTTAATTCTCGTGACAGTCTTATGAGGTTAGAATTGCCATTATGACAGCAAGTAATAATTGATAATAAAACTTACCTTAGTGGGTTGTTGAGAGAATTTATTGAGAGAATGTGCATAAAGCGACTGACACACAATAGATATATAAATGGTAGATCCTGCTGTTTTTATTGTTTTCTTTTCCTTTTTTTAAAGTATAATGTACACTGTTAGTTTCAGGTGTACAATATAATGATTCAACAATTATATTACTCAGTGCTCATCATGATAAGTGTACTCTTAGTTCCCTTTATCTATTTCACCCATCCTCCCACCCATCTCCTATCTGGCAACCACCAGTTCTCTGTATTTAAGAGTCTGGGCTTTTTTGTTTTGCCTTTTTCTTTGTTCATTTGTTTCTGAAATTCCACACATGAGTGAAATCATATGGTGTTTGTCTTTCTCTGACTTATTTCACTTAGCATTATACCCTCTAGGTTCATCCATGTTGTTGCAGATGGCAAGATCTTTCTTTTTTATGGCTGAATAATAGTCCCTTGTGTGTGTGTATATATATATCACGTCTTCTTTATCCATTCATCTATCAAAGGACGTGAGTTGCTTCCATATCTTGGCTATTGTAAATAATGCTGCAAAAAACACAGGGGTACATATATCTTTTCAAATTAGCGTTTTCATTCTCTTTGGGTGAATACCGTAGTGGAATTGATGGATCATATGATAATTCTGTTTTTAGTTTTTTGAGGAACCTGCATACTGTTTTCCACAGTGGCTGCACTAATTTGTATTCCCACTAGCATTGCCCAAGGGTTTCTTTTTCTCCACATCCTAGCCAGCACTTGTTATTTTGTGTGTGTGTGTTAATTTTTTTTTTTTTTTTTTATTGTAGACATTCTGACAGGTACAGAGTCAGCATATATAGCTGACTATATATATAGCATTGTGGTTCTTATTTGCGTTTCCCTGATGATTAGTGATATTGAGCATCTTTTCATGTGCCTGTTGGGCAGTTGTATGTCTTATTTGGAAAATTGTCTGTTCAAGTCCTCTGCCCATTTTTTAATTGGATTATTTGTTTTTCTGGTATTGCATTGTATAAGTTTTTTATATATTTTTAATATTAACCCCTTATCAGATATATCATTTGCAAATACCTTCTCTCATTCAGTAGGTTGCCTTTTTGTTTTGTTGATAGTTTCCTTTTCCATGCAAAAAGCTTTTTATTTTGGTGTACTCCCAATAGCTTAGTTTTGTTTTTGTTTACCTTGCCTGAGGAGACATACCTAGAAAAATATTTCTATGGCCTATGTCAAAGAAGTTGTTTTTATTTATTTATTTATTTATTTATTTATTTATTTATTTATAGTCACAGCAAGGCATGCAGAACAATACCATTGTTTATGCCTTTCCCTCCTACTTCTCATTCTGTTCCTAGAAACAACCACTAACAACTTATAATTTGGGGATGGGTTTTTTTTTTTATATTTACATTTCTAAGTAATATACATATATAATTATTTCTTAACTTTTTTTTTTCATTTTAAATGTCATATTTTTGACTTTTTAAGGTTCACTACTTAGCTCTCTTATCAACACCATCCCAACCCACCCCTCCAAGAAGCACATTTTCCCTTTCTGTATCCTTCCAGTGCGGTTATAGTGTTCTTGGTTGTTCCAGTGTGGTTATAGTGTTCTTGATTGTCCTTGTTAGACAATGTGTTAATTACACCTAAGCCATGTGGTGTATACCAAGTTACATTTTGTTTTGCAATTCCTTGTTCTCTGCCCCACTTTTTTTTTTTTTCTAGCAGGCAAAATAAATGTGCAGGTGACCCTTGAATAATATGGGGGTTATAGCTTTTAACTCCTCCAAAACTTAACTATTAAGAGCCTACTAATGACTAGAAGCGTTACTGATAACAAACAGTTAACACATATTTTGTATGTGTACTATATAATGTATTCTAGAGAAAAGAAAATGTTATTAAGAAAACCCTCAGGAAGAGAAAATACACTTACAGTACTTGTATTTATGGAAGAAATTCTGTGTGTAAGTGGACCCATTTCAACCCATGTTGTTCGGAGGTCAGCTGTTTCCTAACATGAAAAGGAAGGCAATAATCAGAGAGATACTCCGATCTCTGAGGTTGCTCAGAGACTTCAGGAAATAACTGGGCAAGTAGGCTTTGGGGGCAGCCAGTGGCAGATGAGAGCAGTCCTCCCTCAGGGTTCTCATGGCCTTCCTCTCTACTTAGTTTTTCTTTGCTCCTTTTTTTGTGTACTTACTGCTAATTCCTACTTTCCTACCTTCCAGCTACATTCTTCCAGTATGTATTTTTGTCAGTTTTCTTTTTTATTCCCCTTAGTATAATTTCCCTTCCTCTTGTTTCATAAAGTGAATTGGTTGTTCTCGAGGCCTGTTGGAGAGCGGTCAGCCTTCCCATCTCTCCTCTGGCTCTCCTGTTTCATGACTCCTCCTGAGAAAAGGATACATGGGAAGTAGATGTTTGAAACCTTGCCTATTTGGCAATGTTCGTATTTCATCCCTTACACTCAGTTGATGGTTTTGTTGGAGTTATGGGTTTGGAATCACTTTCCCTTAGAGTTTTGAAGCATAGCTCTATTTTTCCTTTCTGGCTTCTAGTGTTGCTGTTAAGAGTCTAGTGCCATGCTGTCAGGGCTTTGATGCTCTGTTTTCTCTGCACTCCTGGAGGTGCTTCTTTGTGTCCCTTGTGTTCTGGATTTTCAGAATGATGTCCTTAGTTGTTGGTCTCCTCATTCATAGTGCTGGGCATTCAGTGGGCCCTTCCATCTAGCAATTCATGTTCTTCAGTTCTGGAAACATGAATTATGTCTTTGATTTTCCCCTCTCCGTATTCTCTCTTCTCCCTTTCTAGAACATCTGTTTATGATTTTTGTGTATAATTTTCTTCCACCCATTTTTCCATTTTTTTCTAATTCCTGTAAGTTATCTTCAGTTTTACCTTGCAACTGTCTTTTTTTTTTTTTTTTTTTTTTTTTGGTTAATTCTGCTATCATATTTCTTATTTCTGAGAGTCTCCTGTTCTTTATTCATAAATGCAGTATTTTCTGTCTGCCAAGCCAGTTATCACATAAAGTCCCCAAACAATTAGAGGCAGTACAAGATAGACTTCAATCAGGTGTTGAAATGTTTGGTACTGATACTGGGCGCTATAGTAGAAAAGGGTCTAGAGAAAGTACCGTGTGCCAGGAAAACTTGGGACAGATCATGGAGAAGGTGGGATAGGATCAGGACCTAGAGTGTAAGTTTATGCGAGGAACAGTGGTGTTCAGTGGTAGAAAACCTGTTGCTTTTGCAGCCAGGCCCAGCTGGGTCACTGTGAAACCCGTGAAGGTCCAACCTGTCTAACCCTCAGTTTCCTCATCTTTAATGGGACTGATAATATCTACCCTGTAGGGTTGCTCTAAGGAGAGAAGGTCTATATGTAAAATGTTTGACACATAGTTGGAATTTAATAAATATTCTTTATTCTGTAAGTTCCTTGAATCCAGAAAAATATCTTCTCCGGTCACATTAGCAGGTGCTTGCTACATGGTGGGTCGACCATATAGCTCATGAGTGAATAAGTGAGTAAGGGAATAAATGAATGAGGAAAGGGGAGCACCCCAGGCAGAGGAAATAACAGAAATAGTGGCAGAGAAGTTGGAAATAAACATGTTACATGGAAAAAGACTGCTGGGACCTTGGCCTGGCTAAAAAAGTGTGTGTGTGTGTGTGTGTGTGTGTGTGTGTGTGTGTGTGTGTGTGTGTATATATGTATATGTGTATGTATATATATGTATATATGTGTATATATATATATATGTACATACACATATATATATACATACATACATACACATACATACATATATACATACATACATACAAGTATTTACGGAAATAGGTCTGGAAAGCTGGACCAGTACTTCTGGAGGGGCTGGGAGGAGAAGGGACTGACAGGAGTTGTGGGGCCAGTATAAAACATTAAATTAATGACCAGATTGGGGTTAGAGAGCTTCTCACTCAGAGAAACTAGGCTAATTCCAGTTTCCAACATGAACATTTGGGCAAGGGAGTTAAACTCCCTGAACTTGGAGAAATGATCCCTGCTCTGTCTACCCCAGAAGGTGGTAATAATCAGCATAAAATGAGCCAGTAGATGTAAGTATGCTTTGTAAGTTTGTGGCAAAGTTTCATTGGCTCAGGAAGCAAATAGAAAAACCGAAATCCTTGTTTATTCACATGACTGAAAAACAACCTGGCTTTTAATCTTTGGAAACAAGAACTAATAAACTATGATGACCAAAAAATATTTTTTATGCTCTTTCTTTAATTTGGCTATATGTAATTTTCCTTTGGAATTTTCTCAGTGCCTAGACTGATGTCCAACCCACGAGCCATTAGATACTTGAGGATATTTAAATTTAATGAAGATAGTAAAATTTAAAATTCAGTTCCTCACTCTAGCCACAAGTCAAGTGTCCAATGGCCGTGTGGTCTAGTGACTGCCATTTGGTCATTGTAGTAAATTCTGTTGGAGAGTGCTGGGCTTGACTATATAGAATTGTACTATGTATTTTTATATATTTTTTAAATACGTACTTCAGTATTGTTGCATGTATTTGTATTATTCTCTCTGAACTCAATTTATAAAGCAGATAAGTGAAGCTTGTCTCTTTGAAAACATTAAGCTGTTTTGTTTTGTTTTTTTACCTACATGGGCCTCAGTTGATTGTTTATAGACTTCTACATCAGTGGCTTTCTATTGCAAACAGATTCCCTAACCTGAGGGAAGTTAATAGATTTTCTTAATTAGGGAAGTAACAGGATGTAGAAGATTGAATGATTCAAAGAGCTTTTAGCCTAATTGGAAATGTAATTGTATGTTTTGCCAGATATCATTTTAACAATGTCTTTTTCTTTTAAGATGCTAAAGAAAACCCTTATGGTGAAGATGACAATAAGAGCCCATTCCCCCTGCAGCCCAAAAACAAACGCAGTTATGCCCAGAATGTGACTGTCTGGATCAAACCCAGTGGCCTACAGGTAATACTACCATTCAAGTTGCTTTCCACTGGGGACAGGAGGAGGGATTCTGGCAAGCAGGCAGACCTTTGATTTGATTTTCCTTTCCTTTGATACTTAGTAATTCATTTACTTCTAATGTTTGTCATTATTTCCAAAAAAGAATTGAGGTGGCCTACAGTAAAACACGTATGCAGCAAAATCACTTCTTAGAAAATTTAGAGCAGTAAAAAACCTAGAGGAAGAGGAGAGAGAATTGTGCCAGGAACCCAAGGCAAATGATAATTATATTTGAGCAATTTGGCTCTGAGCTTCCTGCTGCCAAGGTCAAAAAAGCAACATGTAGGATTATATGGTTTTTCTGGTCTGATAAAAGGAAGCATATCAGTTCTAGAGAGATACATTTTCCTGGCATTGAATTTCAGTGTAAAATTTTTGACATAGTGAGGCATTGACATAATGGGTTTTTATCTTTAACAACAGTTTTGAGAAAGATATAAAAATCTCTATGGGGTTATTTCTTCTGTCCCCACAGTAGAACCCAAGCAATGGCATTACACTTTAATTCTACAAACACACTTTCTTGGGAAGCTAAGATGATACTGTCACAAGGTATGTTGCTTTCAGGCAAGGTACTCAGTGATGCTTCTCCTTCCACTGACGTATAGTCCTTTCTGCCTCTTTTTAAAAATCATTTTTGAACCTTTTTTCTCATTTGAGCACCATCTTCTTTTTCTTTGTTCCTCCAATGAATTCAACCTAAGCCAAATGAGAAGAGGCAGTTAGGCCACCTGACAAGGGAAATAGCTTTGGCTGATGGCACAGTTTCTTTTAGCCCCCTCTCCGTGGAGACTGGACACGTCCTGTCGTGGCTAAGAGGGTAGGGGTTTTGTTGGAAAATCAGGTTCTCTCTTTCCTGCCATCCTTGACCCCAGCACTCCCCTGTCACAAAGATTGCTGATTTTTTTCTTAAATTACTTTTTATATTTTGTTTTGGTCTGGTTGTGTATATTTTTTAAGTTTATTTATTTTGAGAGAGAGAGAGAGCAGGCAAAGGAGGGGCAGAGAGAAAGTGGGAGAGAGAGAATCCCAAGCAGGCTACACGCTGTCAGTGTAGAGCCCGATGAGGGGCTCATACTCATGAAACTGTGAGATCATGACCTGAGCCAAAACCACTTAACCTAACTGAGCCACCCAGGCACCCTTGGGTGAATTTTTTAATTGTGAAATACACATAATATAAAAGTTATCATTTAAGCCATTTTAAAGTAAACCATTCAGTGGCATTTAGTACAACCATAATGTTATACAACCATCATCACTGTGCAGCTCTAGAACATTTTCATCACCCCAAAAGGTAACCCTGTACCCATTAAGCAAGTCACTCTACATTCCTGACTTCCCCCAGCCCATGACAACCACTAATCTGCTTTTTGTCTCTATGGATTTGCCTAGTCTAGATATTTCATATAAATAGCCTCATATAATGTGTGGGTTTTTGTGTTTGGCTTCCTTCACTTAGCTTAATGTTTTCAGTGTTCATATATCTTGTAGCATGTATCAGTACTTCATTTCTTTTGATGATGGCTACATTTATCCATTCATTCAGTTGACAAACATTTGAATTGTTTGCACCTTTTGACTATTGTGAATAATGCTCCTGTGAATATTTGTCAGAATTTGTTTTCTTTTGTTGCTGTGCTGTTGTCATAACTAAGAAATCATTACCAATCTAAGGTCATGAGAGTTTACCCCTGTGTTTTCTTCCAAGAATTTTGTAGTTTTTCCTCTTACATTTAGGTCTCTGAAGCATTTTGAGTTAATTTTTTTGTATATGGTGTGAAGCAAGGGTCCAGCTTCATTCTTCTACGTGTGGATATCCAGTTGTCCTGGCACCATTTGTTGAAGAGACTATTATTCTTCTCCCCCAGGTCCTGGTGCCCTGGCCAAAAAGCAGCTGGCCATAGATATATGAGTTTACTGGGTTTGTTTTTGTGAGACAAGTTCATTTCTGTCACTAAGGGGATTTATTATCAAACATTTTGAAGGAGGGAGGTGCTTTACTAATGTTGAACAGAATAGTGACATTAACTCACAAGAGATTCTCTGTTCCCATATTCATTTCTCTAAACATTTAGAGATATCCTTTTGTATTCTTACCCCTGTTACCACAGAATCCTTATGTTGAAATCTTTTTACCCTTGATAGACAGATGTACAGAAGATTTTAAGAAATGCAAGGAAACTACCTGAAAAAACACAGACATTCTATAAGGTAAGACTGTCAGAATTACAGTGGAAAAGGGTGGGCCCTGGGATGTGTGCCAAAAATAAATGGTTCACAGTAGTTATGAATGTGGGGTGGCAGAGTGAACATGGACAGGAATTAGAAATGTTTAGCTTATGCCTCAGTTTTTTCCTTGATAAAGTCAATAGAAATGATAGGTCCACTGCTGACCCAAAATCTAAGAAGTGGATGTGTTTAAATGGCCTGGTTCTGTGCAGAAGGGCTCCTCCGTATTGGTGCTGCTGTGAATGGCTGAGGGAAGGAGTTGAAAGAACCTGTGGGTCAAAGCCCTTAACCCCTGTCACCACTCTCCTGTGAGTATCCAGCCAAAGCCCAGGCAGCCAGGATGACTTCCTGGGATGGTGATCTCCCAAAGCATTCTTACTGTACCAGAGAAGCTGCTCTCAGGAATGACTATTAACATTGCACTTTTATGAGTTGCAAAAGGACGGCCCTCTGGAATCCTGTCTAGCTGAATCCAGAACAGTTGGTGGAGGGGATAAAGTTACAAGGAGGGGAGTTGAGGGGGTAATTTAAGTACACTCCTTGTTTCTCCCCTGTCCATTTGGTGTTTGGCCAAAATTAAATTAAGTGGCAGTGTGAGGTATGCCGTGTTGTCACTTGTAGCCTAGCTACTAATATATTATGGTGCACATAACGTACCCCAGGCTAGCATCTCTTCCCGGAGAATATACATGCTACTCTGTCTGAGTGTTATCTCGTTACCTTCATGTCACTGGTGTCTTCAAACCTAATTGTGGCAAGGAAGAGCAACCTTAATCAGAGTTCAAACAGCTGCTCAGTCCACCATGCCCTCCCTCCCCATGAAGCTGAGCTCACACAGGCCCTTGATGACCACTATTTGGCTATAGTCCCTTTCTCCCCTACACACGATTGTTGGCCGTCTATCCAGGTGGCACACTTTACTTTCACCTTCTTCTGAACTTTTCACCCATTCACAGATGATAGTAGAGAGGTGGTCAGAAAGCCCACTTCTTTTCTGGTTTTATATAATCCCACATACCAGATGTGGAAGGGCCTCTTTTTGTTGGGCAAGAGTCAGCCCCTCCTGTGGGCAAGGACGAGGTCATCCTTCTTATTTTATAAATGAGACCACTGAGACCTGGAGAGGCTACACAGCTTGCCTAGATTGCACTGCTAAGTGGTTTTAGAGGCACTTTGTATTTCTCTTGTTTCCATCCACTGCCCGGCCCTTCTTTTTGTGGCAGTCTCTCAGGTCAGACTTCTTGAATTCTCCAGAGCCTCCTCTAAGCGTGTTGTTCGGCCTGAGGCCCATCCAGAGAAGAGGCACCAGAGGGTTCAGAGCCCTCTGAGGTTTGAGGCATGCCTTTTCCATACCTGAGTAACAGGGGAAAGGTAATCCTCCTGAGAGTTACAAGTGAATGGTGTGTGACAAGGGTCTCTTCATGTTTGGTGTAAGCACTCAGTCTGCCAGCTTTCTGATTGCCTGTAGAGGACCTGGTCGTGTCATCACATTCTCTTGTTATTGGCATCTCTGTATGAGCATTTGTTCTCCTATAAAAATGCTCACTTAAGTTCGGAGATCAAGGAAAACTTATTCTAAGCTGAGCGTTTAGAAAGTACATGATAAGGAAAATGCATTTCAGGAACATTGGTTTTTTTGTTTTTGTTTTCTTTTTAATCTTGTTTCAGGAGCTAAACCGTTTACGAAAGGCCGCCCTGGCATTTGGTTTCCTGGACCTGCTTAAAGGGGTGGCTGACATGCTGGAAAGGGAGTGCACACTGCTGCCCGACACAGCGCACCCAGACGCTGCATTCCAGTTGACCCATGCTGCCCAGCAACTCAAGCTCGCCAGTACTGGCACCTCCGAGTATGCTGGGTATGAGCACAACATCACACCTTTGCACACAGACTTCTCCGGAAGCAGCACCGAAAGAATGTAAAGCCGACTTTGGGAGCCTTCCTTCTTTTGTCATTCCAGGTGAAAATGATTTAGGGTAAAAACTTTTTAGTTTGTTCACCTCTGCAGGAGCCACCCGAAGAACTCCGAGGCTGTCTCAGAAGCACCACTTGCTGGTTTCAGTGACTCTGCTAGAGTCTGAGGGAGGTTCCGAAGAGTGGCTGCCAGTTTGGGCTTTGACTTTAGCTTTTGGGGGCTGAGTCTTTAAGCCCAAAAAAACGCTGTTGCTCCCACAATGGGCACATCTCAGAAACTTAAAGGACTGTTGAGCACAGAGCTCTTTCCCACTTCCTCAGGAAATCTAACCAGCAAGGGCTCTCCAGCTTCCTGAAAGGCACCTTTTTCCTCTCCTCTCTCAACCATAAGGACACTTTCAGGCTCCTGTCCTTAGAATGAGTAGCCCAGACTGTCTGGGGCTTGCTAAATACAAGCCCAACACCTAATTAAGCTTCAGAACTTTCCTTAGAACTTGGGCAAAAACTTGGTGGTAACCCTTTGGTGCTTTTGGTATGTCTTGAGATACAGACTTTTAAGCGGCAACCGTAAATGTATAAAATGATTCCTGTTTAAGTTTTTTTTTTTTTTTTTAATGAAAATAAAATACTTGATTTTCTATGAAATGGATTCACTGGGAAGCTAATGGGTCTTTGCCTTTTGGTCTGTCCTATCACCTGTGTATAATTTCGGCTTCCTAAGCGGCACAGGTTCATAAGTCCCCAGAGTTCCTTGGGTTCCATATGGACTTCCTTGTTTCTGACATTGGTTAGGTCTCTGCCTAAGCCAGGTTCCACCCGTGGATTCTGACGGATCACTGTGGTCAGTTACAGTACCTTTTCATTAGCTAGCTTCATGATATTAGGCAAGTCACATAACTTCACTAAGCTTTGTTTATGTCATCGATACTTTTCAAATTGTTCTGTGGACTTCCTAAGGTATTACTCCCTCCCTCGGGCTTTAACCCGAGCAACCATTTTAACATGCTATATAATGTTTTCCCTGAACAAAGGACTTATCATTAACAACTTGAAAACCTATCAGACTAAATGATCTTTAAACACAAGTTATTAGGATTTTGATTGTAAATGTTTAATAGAAATACACAATCTTTTGCTTTCTCAGACAGCAATAAAGGAGTTTTAACAATCACTAAGAATACAGGATTCTGCCACAAAGATGCAGCATATACTGCAAAGCTGATCTGTCCAAATAAACATAGAAAGTCAATTGAAAGAACAACGGAAGTTAACACAAACAAGTGTTGACAGAAGTTACAGACATGCAAAATACCCCTCAGTGCAGTGAACTTATAAAAATAAAAATCAGCCAGCCTATGCTAATCAGATGTTTTTAGGTCAAACCAAGTTTCCATATTGGACTCAGAGAAACAGCATAACTCACTGAGTCCCCCTTTCCCAAGAACAGTAGGAATGGCAGAACAGAAAGAGCTATCATGCTCTTAAATTCTTTAATACAAGCATTACTTCTAACATATTTTACTTGGTTAACTTGGAATGTATTAGAGGAAACAATGTTTTTGACAATGACCAAACTTTACAACGTCTGGATTTTCCTCAGTTCCTCTGTTGGTGGGTTTCCTGCCAGGAAGCTTTGTTAAGCTTCTCCAGCCAAAGTTCTCACTCTGTTTTTACTGTCTGACGGCAGACAGGTGAAACCAAAGAATAAAGCAGGTGTTTTGAGGTCAGTTCTACCAGTCACTCTGACAGGTACACGAGTAAATGGACTCAGCCAGTGCGGAGGATGATAGCAAGGTTTTTTATGTATGTGCACAGCCTGAGGCCATTTTGTACGTCTGTTTTGTCTGCTCCCAGGTTGCCACAGGCTGCACTGCCAGCTGCTGTCTTACTGCCAGTTTCACCCTCTGACACCCTGTAGCCATTTGGGTTTGGAACTCTTATAATCTCATTGTTTTCTAATTAATGTTTCATCTTTCTCTAGTGTTGAAAATAGTTCTGATTTAGCCAGGAATGAAGTAAGTGATCATGGTGTTCCAAGGTTCTGACCGGTTTCTCCCAAATCCTTCCATGCCTCTCCCGTGCACACACACAGGTAAGCACGTAGCAGGTGGTGTTAGAGGCCAAAAGATTCAGAGGTAATAGGTGTTCTCTAGCTCCACTCAGACTCAGAAATGTTTTATCAATGACTGAGTTGAACTTGATTTTCCAAAAATCAATGCCACCCCACTTAACAAGCAACTCCTTGGATACAGAATATATCCAAGGTCCTGCCTGAGTCACTTTCACAGCCCCCTGTAGAGGCAACAGTGGTTTTTTTCTTGCAAGCAACAGCTGAAAAGAACAATTCCCAGCTATAAGAATGGCCAGTACCTGGTAGGGTTAGGGCACTGAAGAAATATCTCTGGCCTGTGTGAGAGTGACAGGACAAGGAGTGTGTGGGGGTAGGGCTGAGTCTTTTGCGGTCATTAATGGAACACACAAGAACAAACCTGTCCTCAGATACCAGGAACCCATGTCATGCTAGTACTACACTAAGATAGTTCGGTAAATTCAGGAATGTTATGGGGGAAAAGGGAAGATAGCTTCACTGAGAATTTAATCATTTAACTTTAAAAAAACTTTCACATCAGTACAAGAAGGTAAAACTGTAAGAATTATAGATTAGGCTCAAACTGGCAAGGAATCCTCTCAATCTTTGTTTTCAGTGGACCTTTTTCTTTTTTTGTCCATAGCGCCGCCTGCGCTGTTTATAAAGGTGACGAAAATTTATGTACAACCCTGAAAAAGAAAAGAAGCCAGTGAGAAAAGGGAATCTTGGTCTGTATTTATAACCAGAAGCTCTTGGGGCAAGGACAGTCTCTAGATGTCTGCCTATCCTATCCACCAGCACTGTGCTCACTGTAGGTGCTCAGAAATTACAGCTTTGAACCAAGTTATTATCAATGCACTGGAGACCCTTCATTTTTTCCCCAGAGGGTTTATAATTTAACTTCCCTCCCATATTCTAATATGAAAATTTTCAAACATGCTGCAAAATTAAAATACTGTACAGGGAACACCACCTAGGTTTAAACTTTAAGTTTTTATTATATTCGTCTGAGCACATGCCCACTCCCACCTCATCTTTGATGTATTTCACTGAAAGCAGACATCAGTATACTTCACCCCGAAACATTCCATCAATTAGAGTTCAGTTTTCTTTTTTTCTTCCTTTTAAGGTAAGATTTACACAAAATTAAATATACAAACCTTAAGTATAAAAACAGCCCTATTTTTAGTTCAATTTTTAATATAATAATGTGTATTAAGCACTAGTCTAAAAGGTATGAAATGCTTTTCTAGGAAGTAAATTCGAAAACGCAGGATTTCAGAGTCAGAAAAAACTTTCCAATCCTACTTGACTACTAACTAGTTCTATGGCTTAGCCTCACCTCAGTTTCCTCGTTGTACAAGGTTAAAAACACCTATTTTACAGGATTACTAAGCATGTGTATTTGGAAAAGCACCTTGATCTATATGCAAATGTAACTGTAGTACTGCTTCTAAATTATGCAAATTTGAGATTTCATTCTGACAAATAAGAACCACATTATTCATTGCAAGCAAACTAAATAGGAGTATAAAACCTTGTAAATTAGAGTGTATAACAATATAACCTGAAGAAAAGCCACTAAAGTTAATGCACATTAAAATACTTCTACTCTTCTAACTTTTCTAGTAAAGTATTTTAAGGGTCTTTCCAATACTTCTTCCTCTTTTAACACTTTCAGTATCATGCCTCATGGAGCCTAGTTGCAGTAAACCAGATTTATTTATCCAGTAATAGGGATAAAGAATTTTTTTAATGAGTGCATCTTCCAAATTGAAGCTTACTCCCTTCAAGGGCTAAACATTTTAACATTTCTGGTTAGAAATCTTTCTAAAATAAATGATACCCTCTCTGAAATAGGAAAGGAGAAATTGCATAAAATTTAACCTTTGGCAAATGATCTACACCCATACTGTGCTTCTGCCACGTGCTGATACCTGGAGGCCCTCCTAAAGGGTATGTGATCAGTACTAACTGATCAAGACCACTGAGCTTTTGGGGTTCTCGGGTTTACTTTTTGTGGTCTTCCTCTCACTGGGGTAGCCACCACGATGGTCCCCAGTGATCCTACCTTCTGGGATCTCATACCCTTGTGTATCCCCTCCTGTCCTCTACTAGGTTGGTCTGTGTAGCCAACAGAATATGGCAGAAGTGATGGTATGTCACTTCTGAGACAAATGAGTCAAATCAACATGGTGTATACCTTAACTTTACGCAATGTTATATGTCAAATGTATTTCAATAAAAAATAGATAAAATTCAAAAACAAAAAAGAGTGTGGCTTCTGCCTCTCAGACCACTTGTTCTGGGGGAAAGCCATGCCACGAGCAGCCGCATGGAGATGTACTGTGGCAAGAAACTGAAGCCTCCTGTCTACAGCTACACGTGTGAGCTTGGAGCAGATCCTCCAGCCCCAGTCAAGTCTGCAGAAACTGCAGTCCCCACTGGGCTGACAGACTGACTGAACCCTCAGGAGGGACCCTGAGCCGCCCAGCTAGACTGCTTTCTGACCCTCAGAAACACTGTGAGATAACAAATGTTTGCTGTCTTAAGCAACTAAGTTTTGGGGTAATTTGTTACACAGCAATAGATAACTAACATAGTATCCGCTCTCATATCCTGTTGCTAGAAGAGCAGGCAGCCATACTTATTTAGGGCCACCTTAAGCTTTTTGAGAACTAAAACAGAAATATATAGATTAAAATGCATTAGAACTTTATCTAAAGTAAACAGTCCTTACAGTTAGGAAGACTTTTAAATTTCTCATATTTTCAATAATTAGGTTTGCTTCTTTTAATTCTTAGTTTTTATGAATTAAGGCAAGAATTTATGATTTTATATAAAAGTAAATTAATATATAAGCAGGTTTTACATAAGGAACAGGGTGGGGGCTAAGGGAGCTTTCCTATTGTTAAGTAGAAGGCTTTATGACATCTCTTGGCTGCTCAGAAGCCTTTACTGCCTTCTTCCTTCCTTGCTGCCGGTGGTATTACCACCTCTGTGAACTCTAGATAAGGAATGTGTCAGTGAAATTATTAAAATGAGCTTCTTAAAAGAGTTTCTTACATTGTTTTAAACATGAAATATGGTGAACTCCCAATGACCAAGAAGATAACCCCTGGAGATTTGGAAGATACACGTAGCATATTCTTGTGGGTCCGTTTCATACAAGTAATGTTTTTCTAACTCTACACTACTCTTCTAGAAAGAAAATCCCTAATAAGGACTTGGAAAACTTTGAATCATTTAATTCTACTCTCTAAGAAGTGACTGGAAAAAGTCTATTACAGAGCCAATACTTACCTAAAAATAATATTATGAGATAAATCTGAAGAAAAAAGGAAAATCTAACTTTGATTTTCACTGGATATGGCAATGTGAAACTGAATCTTCCTGTTTCATTGAATACTGGAATGGACTGGATCACTGAGACAGCTGAGAGCAGAAATAACTTGTCAGAAACAAATGAAATACAGTCCCATCTAGCCTCCTTAATACAGAGGGCTCGTGCCTCTTCCGTTCCCCACCCCCCTAGTTTTCACGTGATAACCCTCCACGCTGACAAAAGGAAGATGAATGAAGAACAGTCATTTTGATAGCACTGAGATTCAGTCTTCTCTAAAATGGAGAGAAAAAGCCCTACTTGACCCACCCACTAGGTGTGTGGTGGATAAAATGAAGTTGTCGCTAAGAACCTGCTTTGGAAAATTTTAAATACCGTATAAATAGGAAGCATACAATACATGAACACCCAGCTTCCAAACTTTACAAAAACGAGCTACTTCCCTGAAACAGTCTGGGTACCATGAGTACTATGGAAGGAAGCCACAAGAAAGAAATTCTTAAAAAGTCTAACACCCATATATCAGACTAAGGCTGGCACAGGAAGAAAGAAAATTTAGCTATCTTTTAGCTTAGCTATCTTTAGAACTAAGCTTATAAAACCCAGTGTTCTTGAAAGTACCTTCTGCCAAACATCCCAGAGGATACAAGGGTATCCACACAGTGTAACGAAGCCATGTGAGCACCTTCCAATCCATGTCAATGCAGGAAAGCATGTAGAAGGGGTACCTATTGAAAATAAGGAATTCAGATGTGAAAAGCCACTTCAGGTCCTGAATGCAACCCTAGAACATCATTCAAGAAGAATCATTTCACAATTAGCCACACATGGCTTCTTCAGAACAGAATTCTAATCCTGGGCTCTCTACCCACAAACTCCCATCACACCCCTCCTCCAATTTTCAGTGGATGTGAACTCTGATGGCAGACTAAGTTTAGGTCCTAAGACAACCTTCTTTGGAATAGTTCAGTACATGGAGTGAATGCTCAGAAGCTCTTTGGCTTCATTCCTAGTTCTAAGTTCCAAGAGGTAAAGATGACAAACACTGTGACAATTTATCCCTGGATCAACGAATGTCATCAAAATTTCAGTATACAAAAGACCCCTAATCTAGAGTCAGACACTCTATTTAAAACACAAGGGGCACCTGGGTGGCTCAGCCAGTTAAGCAGCTGACTTCAACTTGGGTCATGATCTCATGGTTCGTGAGTTTGAGCCCCGCATCAGACTCTGTGCTGGCAGCTCAGAGTCTGGAGCCTGCTTCAGGTTCCGTGTCTCCCTCTCTCTCTGCCCCTCCCCAGCTTGCACTCTATCTCTCTCAAAAAATAAGCATTAAAAAAAATTTTTTTTGATAAGAGATAACACAAAAGAATTTTTAACAGAGTTAATATTAAGTACTTATAATCTCTTTCACGTTTGTATTAGCAGATTTAAGAGGATATACGGGATACTATGGGACCAGACCACTGTTAAGATAAATCTAGGATTGCTAACTACTTCTCCCTCTCAACTATTAAGTTTGCAAAATACTAGAGCTCAGGAGTCAATGTGCAAAATCCTTTCTCCACCTGACTGAAAAAGAAATGGAATATGTATGGTCTGGTAGATAAGAACACCTCTACTATTAATGGATATATTTTTTAAAGATATTTTTTTCTGTGACAGTTGAGAATGGAAGAATCATAGAAGGCTGATTCAAATTTCAGTAATCTTGTAGTAAAAGATTTCTATCATTCCTTCTAGAAGGCTGGTATTCACTGTTTCCATCCAGCCTGACTACTCCTTCAACCCCATGTTTCTTCAGCTTTTTCAAAAATATTTCCATGTGGATGAGTCCTCTCTTTCCAACAAGACAGCAAGAAGGGTAACACGGGTCT
Source organism: Panthera pardus (assembly GCF_024362965.1). NCBI lineage: Eukaryota > Metazoa > Chordata > Mammalia > Carnivora > Felidae > Panthera > Panthera pardus. The sequence goes on from NW_026526810.1 coordinate 32,285,805, forward strand.
TTCATTTCTCCAGATCTCTCCTCCCTCTGTTCTCCAGTGCCTACACTGGTATTATGATTGCTTTAAAAAAACAAAACAAAACAAAACAAAACTGCGTGTCTCCTTTGCAGAGCTCACAGATTCAGCTAGAACTCTCCACATAGGTGGAACCTTAATTTCAAACCAAATGAGACTCGGAATAAAACAACTCCCTCCAGAAGAGAGCTGTTCCAGAGAAAGGAGAAGCATTCAAACAACCATGCTGGCATTTCTACCCACCTGAAGATTTCAACTGCGCTCCATGTATAAAACACAAAGAAAACCACAGCTTTGTTTTGCATTTCTTCCATGGTGCCAAAGATGATAAACAAAATGAAATTTCTTCCAAGAAGCTATTAAAAGAACCCAGAAGAGAGAAAAAAAGTTTAAAAATATATTCCACAAAAACTATATAAAAGTGTCACCCAAAACCAAGCCCCACTAAATTCAGGGTAAATAGGAAAAGACTGAGCTCAGCTAGTTTAATTCTCTGTTCCAGCTTTGGAACAAGTTAAGTATCCAAATCAGTCTTTCTGACTGTGTGCATGTATGTAAATACATATCATCACGAATAGTTCAAACACGGTTTAAAGGCTACTGCCAAATGGACATCCGTGTCTGCGTAACCCAAGAACAAGAACATCACCATTGTGGGGGCGCCTGGGTGGCTCAGTCGGTTAGGTGGCCGACTTCACTTCAGGTCATGATCTTGCAGTCTGTGGGTTCGAGCCCCATGTCAGGCTCTGTGCTGGCAGCTCGGAGCCTGGAGCCTGCTTCCGATTCTGTGTCTCCCTCTCTCTCTGCCCCTCCCCTGCTTGCTCTCTGTCTCTTCTCAAATAATAAACATTAAAGAAAAAAAATTTTTTAGAACATCACCAGTGTGGCAGCCCCTCATAAGTAACTACTATCTTGTCTCTCTAGAGGTTTACTAGTTATGTACATATTTCTAAACAGTACACCGTTTCACTTTGCCTGTTTTTAAACTTTAAGAAACAGAATGTATTATTCTGTGACTTCTTACTCCATGTTTTGTTTCCGAGATTCGTCCGTGCTAGTGCGCATGGCACTGTCCGACTCCAGGAGGTTTTACTCACACTGCATTCTATGTGACTGGCACTCCCTGGGGCCATGCATTATGACAATAACTCAATCTGTCCCTTCCATCTTGCCCTAGAAATGCTATCCTCATTCTTATCACAGTAGTCCTTGATGTACAAAAAATATTATTCCATATTAGTGGGTCACTTTGTATCCTCTTTTATTTTTTAGACTGAACAAAACAGCCTCTCTCTGAGAACAGAAAACCTAGAAATAATAAGGCCACTGTATTAACACACTTTACCATGCAATGGATACTCTCAGAATGCCGGAGCAGGTGTACCATAAAAGAATAGAAGTATAAAAACAGTACACCAGGGGTGCCTGGGTGGCTCTGTTGGTTAAGTGGTCAAGTTTGCTCAGGTCATGATCTCGAGGTTTGTGAGTTCGAACCCTGTGTCGGGCTCTGTGCTGACAGCTCAGAGCCTGGAGCCTGCTTTGGATTCTGTGTCTCCCTCTCTCCCTGCCTCTCCCTCTCTCTTGCTTTGTCTCTCTCAAAAATGGATAAACAGGGGCGCCTGGGTGGCTCAGTCGGTTGAGCGTCCGACTTCAGCTCAGGTCACGATCTCACGGTTCGTGAGTTCGAGCCCCGCGTCAGGCTCTGGGCTGATGACTCAGAGCCTGGATCCTGCTTCCGATTCTGTGTCTCCCTCTCTCTCTGCCCCTCCCCCATTCATGCTCTGTCTCTCTCTGTCTCAAAAATAAACATTAAAAAAAAAAATTAAAAAAAAATGGATAAACAAACAAAAAAAAATTAAAAAAAAAAACAGAAAAACAAACAACAGTACTCTGGAAAAGACTAACCAACCATCACCTGGTTCCCCCCGACTCCAGGTGGGGGGTATTTGATAGTATACAATCACATAGGTAGGTAATAGGGCAAAGAAATTAAAAGACTTTGATGTCCTATTCCTGATAGCAATCTTCCAAATGTTAGGAAATAACACAGATGTATGGTGAGGGGGAGAATCCCCACACAAATCAAAAATGTTACCTTCATATATGGAAGAAGGTCCAAAGTGAAAAGATCTCCTAGGATCACACTGCCTTCACCTACCCAAGATGGGAGGAGACTAAGCATGTCTCTACCTGAGAAGACTGTGGGTGAGGTCTTTCTGCTCCTGCTTGAAAGTCAAGTTTTGCTAGTTTTAAAGCCCTTTTTATCACTTTATAATTTCATGAAGATATTATAAACAAGCAAACAAAAAAAAGAACACAGATCTGAAATGGCAAAAATCTACTTTGGAAATTATCCCTGAGGCTTACAGTTTTCCTCTTTTTTCAGATAAAAACAATGCTATTCTTGTGTAAAGAGATTTTTACTAACTGAGACTTCTCAGCAAATTGTGGTGTACCTACTAAATTCTGAAATCTTTCATTCCCCACCCTAGAAGTCAATTACTCAATACCTGGATAAGACAAGGTATCACTGGTGACTTAATGACTCCAATTGCTGCATTGATAGTTTCCACAACTGACAGCATCTGGCAGAAATACATCATGTCGGCCAAGGTGTGGAACGTGTCATAGAAGGACTCTAAGGGACAAATATACATTAAGGGTAAATCAAATGGCAAATTCCAACAGAATTATTTCTCAAACTAGATACCTCCTTACAAGAAAGGAATTTAAGGAAAAGTAAAATAAACAGCCCCTCAGATTCGAGCTTAGTATCCAAGCAAAGCTGGCGAGAAACAGGCCTGTGGAGTCATAAATAGTAAACTCTACTGGTTAGCAGAGAGTTAAAACACATAAACCCTGTATGTCCTTCTCATTTTAAAAGGCAAAAAAAAAAAAACTTCAGTTATTATAAGCTGAAAAGTCTATGTATCAGGAACAGTGGCTAAGTCTTTTCAGATCCATTATCTCATTGAATTTAAAGCTAAAATTATGTCACATATATTGAATGCAATCTAGCCTCTTAAAAACCTCAAAAGTGTACAATCATAAACAAACGCAGATGTGTAAAAATACTAAATAAAATTAACTTTCAAAAACCTTATTTATGTCTATTTCGTCCCTATAATTCTTATTCTAAGAATCTATCCTAACTAAAAAATCTAAAATGAAAAAACCAAAAGCTTTTTAGGAATAAGGCTGCTCTCTGAAACATTTCTAAGTGCATTAAAGTGCCAAGAGTCTAAATGCCTAAGCGTATGGAAAGTTTGAGTAAACTACAGTTTATCTACTTCATGGAATAGTATGTAATATTTAAAGTGACAGTTATTGCCTATATGACATCAGCCAATGTGGTATCAGTTCTGAGTGGACCATAATATAAAATCCTTTACTTTTCATATTGATCCTCACTTGACCTCCTGCCTCCCCACATTCCTCTTTGCGTGCTACTCAACCAGGGTACTGCTGACAATTTGGGCAGGACAATTCTTTGGCCTTAGGAGTTTATTAGGATTTTTGGCTCCCTGCCTATCTTTTAAAAAACAAATTTTATGTTTGTTTGTTTGTTTATTTATTTATTTAGAGACAGAGTGCGAGCAGGGGAGGGGCAGAAAGGGAGAGAGACACAGAATCCGAAGCAGGCTCCAGGCTCTGAGCTGTCAGCACAGAGCCCGATGCAAACCCACAAGCTGTGAGATCATGACGTGAGCCGAACTCAGAAGGTAAACTGACCGAGCCCCTCAGGCGCCCCATGGCTTCCTGCCTATTAAATACAAGTAACGCCTCCAAGGATCTGGCACAGGTAGGCCAGGTGCCAAACAAAGATGACCCTTGTAGGATCCTCGAAAGAATGTGGTTTAAATATTAGTTAAATAAAAGAGGCCCTTCCAAAAACTTAAACCATCTACTATTTTTGCAAAAATGATCCACTTTACAATCCTACTACAAAGTCAAATGTGAAATGAAGAATGGTATATACAGTATTATGTAATTTTGCCAGAAAAATTCCACTAGTAATTTAGTTCAAAATTTGACTAATTCTTTTCTTTGAAGAATTAATGCAAAATTACAATGTGAATTTTGCTATATATAAGATAAAAATTTTATTCTAATTTTAAATCTCCCTGTTTCCAAGACAAAATCCCAATCAAATCACAGTGAAATCCGGGTGTCCATTTTAAGGGAATTCCCTTTAAGGTGGCATTTCTCCTGGACAAATCTTTGAAACATGAGAACCTCCCATGTTGAAATAGAAAGCTGTGACTTAAGATTTGGTATATATGGGGGGGGCGCCTGTATCAGACTTTGGCTCAGGTCATGATCTCACCATCTGTGGGTTCAAGCCCCGCATCAAGCTCTGTGCTGACAGTTTGGAGCCTGGAGCCTGCTTTGGATTGTGTGTCTCCCTCTCTCCACCCCACCCCCCACTCGTGCTCCGTCTCTCTCTCTCACAAATAAATAAGCATTAAAAAAAATTAAAAAAAAAAAAGATTTGGCATATGGTGAACAAAAACTAGATCTTGTGGCTTTGCTCTGATTTTATAGGAAATTCATCCCTGTTTCAATTCAGGACTAGAAATCTGGCTTCTAAAATGATAGTTACAAAGAATACTAATAACATTAAAATGGTTATAATTTTTTATTTAAAAAATTTTTTAATGTTTTATTTTTGAGAGACAGAGAGCAAGCGGGGGAGGGGCAGAGAGAGAGGGAGACACAATCTGAAGCAGGCTCCAGGCTCTGAGCTGTCAGCACAGAGCCTGATGCAGAGCTTGAACCCACAGACGGTGAGATCATGACCTGAGCTGAAGTCAGACGCTTAACTAGCTGAGCCACCCAGGCGCCCCATTTATAATTTTATTTTTAAAACAAGACAGAAATTTGTGTACACAGTATGACTATAACTTTTTAAAGTTTATTTATTTTGAGAGAGAGAGTGTGTGCACGTGGACACGCGTGAGTGGAGGAGGGGCAGAGAAAGGGAGAGAAAGAATCCCGAGCAGGCTCTGCACTGTCAGCAAGGAGCCTGACATGGGACTTGATCCCACAAACTGGGAGATCATGACCTGAGCCACAATTAAGTGTTGGCAGCCCAACCAACGGGCTGAGCCACCCAGGTGCCCTAAAATTTTTAACTGTAGGAGAACAACAACTAAAAGGAAATGTATGGATATATTAAAGAGATGGACAATGGCTTATTCACCTTCCTTTCTTTTCCCCCACACCTCCACCTGGTTTCCCTCACTTTCCAAATTTGCTTCAATCAGCACACTTACTTTGATGATTTGGAAAAAAAAAAATTGTTTTAAGTAGCAAAAGGCACTCATCTGTCAATGAGATACAGATTTAAATAGTGGTAGTATAATATAGTATATCTGCACAGTATACATGAAAATCCTTAAAAACAATTTGCCATTAATCCTGCAATTCCATATCAGGAATTGCTCCTAAGGAAATTTTGTGGGTTGGAAAAATATACATCAGGATGCCAAGAATCTGTTGCTGTCATAGATGGGATTATAGGAGAATGTCTTAAGTCTTTATTTTCTGATTTTTCTATAACACATTTTTATAGCTAGAAAAAAAATAATTTTACTAAGAAAAAAAAGTATTCCTTTGGGGTGCCTGGGTGGCTCAGTTAAGCATCTGACTTTGGTTCAGGTCACGATCTTGCCATTTGTGGGTTCGAGCCCCGTGTCGGGTTCTGTGCTGACAGCTGACAGCCTGGAGCCTGCTTAGGATTCTGTGTCTTCCTCTCTCTCTCTCTCACAAAAATGAATAAACATTTAAAAAAAAAAAAAAAAGCATTCCTTAACAGGGAGCTAGATAAGCTCAAACAAAGGTTTCTACATAAGCCCAAGAATTTGCTTCTGTTTCCTTAGCATAAGAAGTTTGGGAAATACGTGCTTATGTGAAAAACCAAGTATATATGTGTGGTATTTGCTATTTCCCAACACCCTTTGTTCAAAAGGAGAAAAGTGTTAAGGGCAAATTGAGTGCCAGGCCCCAAGTCCTTACTACGTTTTTGAGGGCTGATAAGGGAAGAATTAAACCAGCAGCTCCATTCCAGAAGGGGGTTAGGAAGGGGTTGAGCGCCAAAATAGAAATTACAAATCCAAGCAGCTTAAACACATGACCCAAATAACTTAGGAGCTTCTGGACTAGATCACTTGATGGCCAGCAGGCTTGCACGGGAACGTGGAGAATCCATCTAACTATGTTAAATTATTTATGTATTTGCATGTCCCTATTCATTCCATGGACCTTGGGATAAACCCAGAGAAATAAAAACTACAGGTCTGAGACTTGCCTTCTTTTTTTTAAGTAACTCATCTGTAAACCTCTGATCACTTGGGGCTGTAAGACACTAGGCAGCTGGGAAGTTTTTCCTGCCACTGTGCTTTGCAGGATTCTAAGGTGTTGAGAAGGCTGGAAAAACAACATGCGCTTCTTTCAAATGACTCTTGAGCTAACTGCAGTTCACGTACTACCAACCTCAGATTGGAAAATTTAGGACTGAAAATTAAACAGACTCTAGGACTTTTTTTCCCTCTTTTAAAACAGAGTTTATATATTCCATTATACTTATATTTTTCCTCATTTTTATTTTATAAAATAAGGGAAAATGTCTAAATTATCCACATCCAAACCATCTGAAATGGTGCATTTCCTTCCGATCTTTTTGCATGTATTGGTTAAGTTGTTTCCGCTTTTTATGCAGATGTGATGAAGCTGGAAGAACAACTTTATATATTACTTTCTTAGCCTATCATATTTCTCCATGTCACTACAAACTCCTTGAATATTTTATATCTGCTTCTCATCATTCCACTGAGTAAGTATTCTAAAGTAATCCCTCGTTGGCGGACATCTAGGTAGTTTCTAACTTGTCATTAATAAAAGTAATGCCATAATGTATATCTTTTTGAAAAAGCTGTTTTTGTAGTTTCAATGATTTCTTTAGAACATATTCCCAGAAGTGAAATAACCAGGGTTAAGGATATGAACAGTTAAGGTTCCTGATGTGCTTTGCCGAATGATTTTCCAAGAGAGTCATATTTATGTACCCTCCCAGTAGCCACTACTGTGTATTTTAGCATATGTCCTCTTGAATTAGGTATCTTTTTTAACTTTGAAAAACTGATAAAAATCTTATTTTTATTTCCTTCACCATTATTGAGTTAAACATTTTCTGTACATTAAATATGGCTTTACTTCCTTTTATGAACTGCCTGCACATGACTTCTGTTTATTTATCTATTGGATGAAGTCACATTTTTGGATCAATCTGTAACATATTCCTTATAGGTAATCAACCCTTGCTGGTATTTGTTGCAATTTTCCACCAACCCTTCATCCCCATGCTACTAGCTTCAATAGGCTTTTAATCTTTAGTGTTGTTTTAGCTGGGGTATTTTTAGATACACAGGAATTTAGGTATTTTACTTAGTCAAATATATTGACCTTATTCTTCATGATTTCCGCTAACACTTTTAACCTTGGAAAGTACTAACCTTCCACATGAGACGGTTATAAACATTAACTTATATCTTCTGTTATGTTTTAAAATTTTGATACATGACTCAAATCCTTTGGGGGAATTTATTTTTGTATACAATGTAAGGAAAAGAGTCAAAGAGATTCCTTGCCTGCCTCATGTATCCAAACCTAACCAATTGTCCCTGGAAATATTATTAGAATTCCCATCCAGTAAAAAAGTATTGGGTAATATTTCCCTTTCCATTGATTCATTATTTTTTTTTATAACATTTATATAATTTATATATATATGTGTGTGTGTGTGTGTGTGTGTGTGTGTGTGTACATATACATACATACATATATTATAATGTAAGAGCTATTTGTGGACCACCTAATCTGCTCTACTGATCATTCTATTTTTTTAATAATTGCTATGTTAATTATTCTCTCCTGTCAGGCAGAGAAAGTACTCTCCCATTATCCTTTCTTCCTCCAAATTTTATTACCTATTTATTGTTCATAATATAATTTTAGATCACATTCTCAAAAACTTTCCATTGTCTTTACTTTTGCCAGAATTCTGTTAAACATATAAATTAATTCATCAAAAACTAACATCTTTATGATAGTCCTTTCATTCAATTTTGGAATAGGACTTGCATAACTTTGTCACTGAAATTACCACATAAGTCTATTTGGTTATAAATGAACTGTCATATAGTGAACAGAGAAAGGAATGCTAGCCCAAGATGTGCCTCCGGCCAGCTGTGTGAATGGGGACCATTTCTAAGCCTGTTTCTGCACATGTTAAGTGCACACAATCTCCAGTCTACTTGTGCACACAATCTCCAGTCTGCCTGTTTCACAAGGTCAAGGGAAATAAGAGACATGAAAGTAGAATGGAGGGCATGTGTGCTACACAAACATGGGGGGTTATTATTAACACCAGAGGCAGGGTATTATTAGTACCTTTGGTGAGTAGTAGGTCAAACTACTGAAAACAGAAAACTAATGTTGAAATTTTGTGCTTGCCTTTTCCCAAAATAAAGAACCTCACAGTCATGTTGACAAAGATCCAGGAGAATCCCAAGAACTGCACAAGATTATACATGAACAGGTATCCTTTCTTCAAGCTTGTAAGAGCTGAAAAGCAAAACAAGACAATAAACTGTTACAAGCGGTAGGTGCAGCAGGAGGGAGTATGGGGGGCATACCTGGGTGACCTCTCCCCACTTTCCCACTGGGTGCCCTAAGCTCCCAAAAAGATATCTGGCCCAGATCTGTGCCAGCCTGGGCTCCTAGTCCCACAGAGAAATGGGTAAAATTATGAACATTGCACTCCAAGGTATGTTTTTAGCAGTCTTTCCCCTCATAGCCTTGAAGGGTAAGTACACAGACATAAGTCCAAGGAGAATAAAGACAAATTACTTCTGGCAAAGAATGACCACCTTAGAGGGCATTAAAGAAGGTAAATAAAGCTATACTCAGCTCCTGCTCTTACCATTTTTATATTATCTATAGTTTCTTCTACCTGGAATTTTTTTAAGGCCATGCAGGTCAAACTAGCTCAAAGAAATAGGAACACAATGAAAAAAAGAATTCTGACATTTGATCATATATTCATTCAACCAAGTATTAACTGAACACCTCCAACATGCAAGGTACTGAGGGGCACTACTGGGATTCAAAGATGTTAAGACTTGATGTTGCCCTCAAAGAACTTATAATCTGAAAGCTGTAATACAAAATAGAGAGTAATAGGTAATGTCTTGTGACAATTTCGAGGTGAGGAAATGACATTAGGCTGGGGAAGTCAGAATCAGGCAGTCTGCATAGATGAGACGATGCCTGCTCTGGGCTTTGGAAGATGGGTAGGGTGAGGATATAACCAAAGAAGGAAAATTACAGACTGAGATGCAGGAGGATAAGGAACATTAATTTTGTCTGCAGCCTAAGGCTCATGAAGACACAGCCAATTACAGAGTTAAGGAAGGAGTAAGGAGCTTAGAGTCATGGTTGAGTCAAAGGGGTAGGACACAGGAAATGGGACAGTTCTCAAGAGAAGAGCTATGGAGTTCAAATTTTCCTGCTACATATTTATTCCTAGGCTACAGATATTCTGCATATAACCCTTGGCTGATGCTCACATAATCACACTAAATAGTGTGCTCAATTAAACGCAACCCAGTCCTGCGAAGCCAAAAGAGTCAGACTTTTCGCAACATGTAACTACACTTTTCTCTTCAAAACTACAAAAATGTATTATACTTCCCCATCCTAAAGAATTCATTTCATCAGGGAGCACCTAGGTGGCTCAGTTGTTCGCACCCCTCCATACCCCCATCTCTATCATTAGTTAACTGGTAACTCCCACGGCCGTGGGGGCAACTTACTTTCAGGGGAGCCTTGGCTTTCAATTCTTAGTTTATTTAGGCGTTCTTCTTCCTAGAATTTGGACAGATTTCCAAGAACACAGGTTAGGATTCCCAGATGCTTGCAAAAGTCCACATGCAGGATAAGTGATCTGACTCCCTCAAAGCCACTTCCTCCAATTGTGTTCATATTTCACTGGGGCAAACGGCCTAGCTAATGATGCCAGAAAGCCTGACTCCTCCTACTAGGTAGTGCTAGCATCATAGAATGCCCTTCCAATGCTCACAGAATTAAACCAATCAGCTGGCTTCCAAACTACAAAGTGGATAGTCTTAGAATCATGGAGCTGGAAAAGACACCCAGAAGATGTGTCACGGTCGTAGGAACTAAACAGAATTTTAAGGCAGTAAATAGACAGCAGTTTTGGTTGTTGTTGTTGTTTCTGAGACTTCCAGATTTTTAGTATAATTTTTCCAGAAGCTAAAATCATGTCGCCAACATCAGTAAGAACCCACATCTGGTCGATATATAGATAGATACATACAGAAATATTTATAAATATAGGTAGGATTTGCATGCACGCATATAGTTAGTTGCTCATTCGTTACCTAAGAGGGCCTAGAAGCAATATCTAGAGCCCAGATCTTGGTTTCCACTATTATCCTTCAATAAAAAGAACAGAGCTCCTTGAAGAATGGCTGACTCTAGGGCTGGAGCAGGGAATATACAAGATAAGCCTGGAGCAGCTTATAGTGCTAGAAATTAAGAATGTCAAAAAAAAAAAAAAAAAAAAAAGCACCCCACAGTGATGGAGCTTTGTCAAAGGGACACAAGAGTCAACTGAAAAAGCTTCCAATAGCCAAAGCTGGAACAACACAAACAACAAAATAAATAATATAGTACTGGGTTATAACCCAAATATAAAATATTCACCAGTCCATACTGATATAAACAAATTATTGAATAAATAAATGGAAGAGGAGATAAATCTCCCATGTGGAAAAATTCCAAATAAAGTACGTAGACACTCTACCCTAACGTTGGAAAGCATCACTCTTCACTCCTTTGGCATGGGCTATGCACAGTGACTTCCATCCAGAAAGTACACAGTAGGGGCACCTGGGGGGCTCGGTCGGTTTAAGTGTCCGACATTGGCTCAGGTCATGATCTCGCGGTCTGTGGGTTTGAGCCGGGCAGCTCAGAGCCTGGAGCCTCCTTCAGATTCTGTGTCTCCCTCTCTCTCTGCCCCTCCCCTGCTCACGCTCTGTCTGTCTCTCTCAAAAGAAAATAAACATTGAAAAATATTTTTTTAATTTAAACAAAAAGTACAAAGTAAACAAAGGTGGGGGAGTAACATTACAGTGGAGAAATCTGACAAATGTTACCTCAGCCAGATGATCAAGATCAATATCAACAGTGATAAGTCATGCTGATAGTATGTGCCCTTGATATGACACAGTAAGAATTAAACCTCTGTGGTCTCCCTCCCCCCAAACCCATCACCCCATCTAATCACAAGAAAAACATTCGACACACCCCAGATGAGAGACAAAATACAAAATACATGTCCAGTACTTCTATAAAACCATGTTTCCAGGTCTTTAACTGAATTTGTGTCTTTAACTCAATCTGTCTTTATTCTATCAGATAGATAAAGACACCTACCAAATAGGTATCTGAGGTAGCCCAAATAACTTGTGTTCTTTATGATTTGTCTAGATCTTTACTAGGATCCAGGTCCTTACTGACCTTGGCTCTGAGCTCCATTTCCGCATCAGACTCGTCCAGCCAGCGATCAAAGTCGGGGGCCAAAAACAGTGGGCGCTTCTCCTGCTTGGTGAGTCTCTCCCACCAGTGACTCACTTTCTTCTGTACTGTAATGTTTACCTGCCTTTGGGTCAGTTTGTAAACCGGCTAGAAGAGAAAGTGAGAATGTGAGAGTGCCCTTGCCTTCCCATCCCTCACTCCTCCTGCGACAAGTGCACCAAGCCAGTGTAGCTACCCAGAGAAGCTCACAATATATGCTCACTCCCCTTCCTCCTCCGTTCCTACAAGCCGTGATGCAAGGAGAACATCTGGACCAAGGGCTGGGATAGCCAGGAACTGCTAAGAATGGCGCTCTGTTTCTTTGATTCCTCCAGCAAATGACTTCAGAGGAAATCAGGGTGAGAAAGGCATATGGTTCCGGTTTTCCTGGAGGAAACCAGGCGAACCTCCTGCCAGACCTGTATCATGCAAGGCATGACTTCCAATCACTCTCTCAGTGCATCCTCACTGTCCACATTTCTCTCCCATGAAGATGACTGAATTCAAGTGGTCAACACTCCCTGGCCTAGCGAGCCCTCGTTTTTTAGAAAGGTCTACTCAAGACTGGAACTTAGTGGATACTTGGTGGATAATGACAACTCTATCACAAGGGCCAGCCTAGGGCATCTTCCCAACAAAACTCAAATTCTGAGAGGCTGTTCCAGTTCATTATTCCTCCACATAGCCTCTTCCTTCCTTACCTCCAAGGCAAGACCTATGACAGGTTCTCTATCCCTTACACTATTGCTGGCTATTAAAACAACCAAAACAACGGACCCCTCCTGCACAGAGAGGTCAATATGCCCAGGCCCCCAGAGATAAGAGAGTAATTCCAGAAACTTCAATACACCATCTGTGAGATTCTCTCTCTTCCTGTCAGAAAAACTTCCTCGAGTTCTGAGAGAAAGGGAACTTCAATTATACTTCCAGCATTCTTTCTGAAGGTCAGCTGCCTCCACCTTTTCGGATTTCTACTGCCCCTGTGACAAAGTCACATGAAAGTAAGCCCCTGGCGTGGGCTTTACCTAGCTTACGTAACTCTGCTCCCTGTGAGCGCCACACCCCTCTGTCTTCACTAAAAACCACAGAACATCAGAGCTGGAAAGGACCCTAAAGATTACTTAGTCCAATCATCCATTTAACACACACGAGGAAATTGTAACTCAAAGAAGTGAAGAGACTTGTTTGCACTGCTAATCACCTCAGGTTCTCTGACTTTCCTACTCCTTTGCAGCTAAAATCTGGGCTCAGTTCCCAATAAAAGAACCATATTCTCCTTTGGTTTTCATCTTATTTCCCCCCACAACCCTTGCCCTCCTATTTTACTAAACTACTAGCATTTATTTCCTAAAATGGAAAGGGAGTGAGAAAAGAGAAAACATACCTCTGGTTTCACAGGGTCTAAGAACTCCAAGTGAAATTCATAGACATTGTCTCCTTTGGCACCATGTCCCTGAGCTAAAAAGAAAGAAATGTGGGTTACAATGTGAACAGGCAGAGCAAGGCCATCCAAAAGCTTGGTGCAGTTCTTTCAGAAGCATACAAATAATAATGGGTCCTTCCAAAATGAGTAGGGGCTTGTGAGCAGAGCTACTCGACAGCTAGATAAGCCGAATCCCAGACAAAGTTTTGTCTCCACATGTCCTTCTAATGATCAGTTCCAGAATATTTACTGAATCTTCCAATGTGGCCTTGATAATACCCAGTACAAATAAGAGGCAGGAAAAGCAATACAGAAAGCAAAGCCAAAGGTATCACATAGATATAAATTTAACTTTCACATTTACTTTGGTGCTGAATTCAGAACAGAGAAATATCAGGTGGGCGTATTCTCTTGACTGCAGTTAAGGAGAGTTGTGTGGAGAACACGGAAGTGCTGGACTGTCTCAGAGAAAGCTCTGAATCTAACATCTCCCTACCAACGACAGAAAAAGGAGATGCTCACTTCTCCTTTAGCACATCCCAAAAGGAATGAAAAAGAGAAATATAATTTCCTCGGCTCATTTCTAAGAGAGGATAAATGGATCTGGGATGAAAATCCCTGGGTTGCCCATTACACCATTCCTGTGCTTTGACATGGCTCCTTTCCCCAAATCAAGCAGGTGCCGTGCCTAGGTGCCAATGACTGCTAGACATCCCTTCCTCTCTAACTCTCTGACTTGTCTATCATTTGGTTCCCTCCTGGATTCTCATTCCTCATCTGGCCATATGTGGTACAACTTGCCTAATATCTGCTATATACAGGTGGCTACTGTTCTCTAGGACCATAAATTCCTTAAGGTTGAGCAGTCCATAATCTCCAACTGGCAAGATACACTTTCATCACTCAACTTCCTCTCCCAAATGTATAACACCCCAAAAATCTGAGCTGCTACAAATGTTCTCATCTTGAAAAGCAGATACGAAAGCCAGGCTGTGCTTTCATGCAAATATACCAAGGTAGATGGAATCTCAAGTAAAGCAGAAACTCGTCAATATCCCATAACCCCAGTCTCTTAGTAATGGCATTCCAAAGAACTAGAACAAAGAGAGAGCAGGGAGAATCCCATCCCATTGGGTGACAATGAATCTGGACCTACCCTCTCAGGCTCAGCAGCATATCTGCTGACAAACTAAGGAGAAAGGAGACAGAGGCAAGTTCACAGAAACAAAGACTGTCAGAGCAACAAAGGCTCGAGGTATCATCCAGAATGCCATGTTTCTTAAACTGGCCTTTGAGTGTACCATATCAGGGAGCTGCAAAATCTATTCAGAAAATTTCTATTTTTTGTTTTGATTATAATCTTTAAAAAAAAATCATAGTCTGGATCATCTAGATGGCTACATTATAATCAACTACTGACATACAAGTTTAGCGGCTTTGTTTGTGGCCATGTTCACAGCTGCAATAGAGCCAAGTATCACTTAAAGTGACCATATTTAATTCTTAACATGTTTTCTCAAACTGGGGCCTATGGCCTGGGAGGATCCTTAGGACATATTTTCAGGTGTCCATAGGTCCTAAAGTTTGAGAAACACAGATTATAACCAAATACCTTCATTTTATAGGTCCACAGAAGGCAGTAAGTTGTCCAAGGTGATAGCGGGATTAGAACTAGAAGATAGATCTCCTGATTTCCAGCTCGGGATTCTTTCTTGCTCTATCTACTGCCTCTCCAAGAGAAAAGTGGGACTTTAAATAAGTTCTTTGACTTTTTCAATCATGTATTTCAAAACGATCTAGTTTACCCCAAGAGCAGCAGAGAGGTGAGCATCAATAGAAAGTGAATAAAACAAATAGACAAAAAGAAAAAGAAACCACCACCACACCTCTGTAGCTGTGTAGAAAGCGGGGAGCATTTGCCCGGATACTGACCTTTGAAATGCAGCACATTTTCAGTGATGCTGATGGCAGGATTCTGTGAAAAGAGACCAAGGATGCAAGAAGGGCATTTTAATAAGAGAAAAATGAAATTAACACCGGGCTTACTTCCCTCCATCCTTCCCCCTTAGGGACTTGACCTCCTACCTACGCCTCCTCCAGAAAATACATCTAGTTGTTTATTCACAGCTCTGTACGGGATTTCTCCGTGCCTATCCGTACCCATCTGAGATTGCAGGCTTCTGCAAGAAGAACCCTAAACTGTTCTCACTGTGCAGAACTATCAGATACTGAGTCAGTTCGTTCTGCTAATGGCAAATGGCACAAGGTGCTATGTGAGGTGCTTCCAGGGAATACTCAGATTTCCAAGACTCAGTCCCTGAGCTGTGGAGGCACAGAATCTAGTGGAACAGATGAGTCATTTCCTGTGAGAAGATATCAAATAGTATCAAATAACATATGCTCAAAACCAAGAGAGTAGTAAAAAGCAGTGAGTATTATGGGCACTAATAAGAGAGCAAGCTCAAGAATCGAATGGCTGGGGCAAGTTTCACCAAAGGTGGGGCCTATAATGCAACATGAAGAGTCAATTAATTCCAACAAGTAGAGAGAAGGGCTGACAGTCACAGGGGATTGGTTCAAATTGAAATGTACAGTGCCCTCACCTCATGCTCCTCATGCTCTTAGCCCCCATCCAAACCAACACTAGAAGAGATTAAATTCTCCAAATTGTTCACTTATTCCCAGAAGTTGATACGTGCCTTTAACTTCATAACTTAAAGTGAAACTCTTTTATCAATGGATAAGAAACTACTCACCTCCTACCTCCCAGCTCAAAGTTAATAATCAGGGAGCAGCGTGTTTCCAGTGACATAACTAATTCATTTAATTTTTCCCCTGTAGGCTCAGTTCTCTGTGCTGAGAGCTCCATCATGCATTGAAGGAAACCGACAAGACAGAGAGAAGGTTGGAGAGGGGGTATACTCATGGGGAGTGGGAGCCTGCAGGGTCTATTCACAGCCAAGAGTGTTAAGAAAAGGGAAAGAACAAAGGCTGGGGTAGGTGGGGGCGAGCAACTGGGCCGAACTTTATGTTAAGAACCTCCCTAGTGGGAGTACAGACTTCAGGCTGAGATGCTCACGGAAAGGAGCTAAAAATCTAGATGATCTTCTCTTTCACAGGAAGAGGCAGTTAGGAAACCTCAGTAAAAGAGGCTACACTTCCAGGGACATAGTCCCTCAGTAATGGAAACAGGGTTTTGATATAGCTGTTCTCATTAAATCTAAAGTTCTAGAATGTCTGGAGGTAAATTTCCTACCGAGGTCACTTCTTGCCCAAACTGGGTATGTTTCCTATACTCTAAATCACTTGGAAGGAAAAATGAATAAAATTGAATCAGCAGCCAAAAAACTACTAACAAACAAAAGTCCAGGACCAGATGGCTTCACAGGTAAATACCAAACATTTAAAGAAGAGTTAATACCTATCTTTCTGAAACTATTCCAAAAACTTGGAGAGGAGAAGCGCTTCCAAACCTATTCTGTGAGGCCAGCATTACCATTATACCAAAACCAGAGAAAAGAGATTATACACACACACACACACACACACACACACACACACACACACACACACAATTACAGACCAATATCTCTGATAAATACAGAAACAAAAATTTTCAACAAAATATTAGCAAACTTAAATCAACAGTACATTAAAAGGATCATACACCATGATTGAGATTGATTCCAGGGATGCAAAGATGTTTCCATATACTAAAATCAATCAACATGATACACCACATTAACAGAATGAAGGATAAAAGCCACATACATGATCATCTCAATAGATAAAAAAAACATCTGACAAAATCCAACATCCAATGATAAATACAATGATATAATTTATTATCATTTATGATTAAACTTCTCAACAAAGAGTGTACAGAGGGAATACACCTCAACATAAAAAAGGCCATATAAGACAAACTCATAGCTAATGTCATACTCAATGATGAAAAGCTGAAAGCTTTTCTCTAAGATCACAAAGACAAGGACACCCACTGTCCCCACTTTTATCTAACATAGTACTGGAAATCAGACTAAATAAATAAATAAATAAATGGCATCCAAATTGGTTAAAAAAAAGAAGTAAAATTGTCACTATTTGCAGATAACATGAAGCTAATAAATACAGAAAATTCTAAAGACTCCACCAAAAAAACTACTAGAATTAATAAATGAATTCCATCAAGTTGCAGGATACAAAATCAATATACAGAAATCTGCTGCATTTCTATACACTAATAATGGACTATCAGAAATGGAAATTAAGAAAACAACTTCATTTACACTTGCATCAGAAAGAATATAATACCTAGGAATAAATTTAACCAAGGAGGTAAAAGACCTGGATTCTGAAAACTGTAAGACACAGGTGAAAAAAATTGAAAGATGATGTAAATAAATGGAAAGATATTCCAGGCTCATAGATTGTAAGAATTAATATTATTAAAATGCCCATACTACCAATAACAGTCTACAGACTAAATGCAATCCCTATCAAAATACCAATGGCATTTTTCACAGAACTAGAATAAATAATCCTAAAATTTGTTCAGAGCCACAAAAAGACCCCAAATAGCCAAAGCAATTTTGAGAAAGAAGAAGAAAGCAGGAGGCATCATGCTGCCTGATTTCAAACTATACTACAAAGCTATAGTAACCAAACAGTAGAGTACTGGCACAAAGATAGACACAGATCAATGGAACAGAATAGAAAACCCAGAAATAAACCCAAGCTTCCATGGTCAATTAATCTATGGCAAAGGAGGCAAGAATATGCAATGAGAAAAGGACAGTCTCTTCAATCAATGGTGTCAGGAAAACTGGACAGCTACATGTAAAAGAATGAAACTGGACCACTTTCTTATACCGTATACAAAAATAAACTCAAAATGGATTGAAGATTTAAATGTAAGACCTGAAACAATAAAACTTCTAAAAGAACACATAGGCAGTAAATTCCTGGACATTCATCTTTGAAATACTTTTTACATCTGTCTTTTCAGGCAAGGACAGCAAAAGCAAAACCAAACACATACATCACACCAGAAAGCTTTTGCACAGTGAAGGAAACCATTAACAAAACAAAAAGGCAACTTACTGAATGGGAGAAAACATTTGTAAGCGATATATCCCATAAGGGATTAATATCCAAAATATATCAAGAACTCATATACAACTCAACACAGAAACAAAATCCAATTTAAAAAAGGGGCCCAGGATATGAATAGACATTTTTCCAAAGAAGACATACAGATAGCCAACAGACACATGAAAAGATGCTAAACATTACTAATCATCAGGGAAATGCAAATCAAAAGTACAATGAGATTATCATGTCACACCTGTCAGAATGGCTATTATCCAAAAGAAAAAAAAAAAAAAATCTTGGTGAGGACGTGGAAAAAAGGGAGCCCTCATGTACTGTTGGTGAGAATGTAAATTGGTGCAGCCACTATGGAAAACAGTATGGAGTTTCCTCAAAAAATTAAAATAGAACTACCATACAATCCAGCGACTCTTCTTCTGGGTATTTATCCAAAAAAAAAAAAAAAAAGAAAAAAGAAAATACTTTGCTAAGATTTAAGAACTTTTTAAATGTTTGTTTATTTATTTATTTTGAGGGGGAACAGGGCAGAGAGAGAGAGAATCCCAAGCAGACTCTGCGCTGTCAGTGCAGAGCCCGATGCAGGGCTGATTCTACGAACCGTGAGATCATGACCTGAGCTAAAATCAAGAGTCAGACACTCAGCCAAGCCCCTGTCAACTACAATTTTTTAAAAAAAGAATATAAATTTCCTGCCAACCTCTACTTTGTTGCATCTCTCAAGCTTTGAATTATTATTTTCATTATCATTCAGTCTAACATATTTTCTAATATTCATTACTGTTTCTTTCTTGATACATGGGTTACTAAGAAGTATTTAATTTCCAAAATACATGAGATTTTCTAGTCATCTTATTATCAATTTCTACCTCAACTGCATTGTGGTCAGAGGATATTCTCTGTGTGATTTGAACCCTCTCAAATTTGTGGAGACTTGCATTAGGAAGCAGTATACAATCAAATCGTGTAAATGTTCTGAGTGTACTTGAATGTGTGTTCTAGAATTGTTAGACACAGGGTTCTACATATGTCTACTGGGTTTACTGGTAACTATTTACTCACATAATCTATATCTTTACTGAATTTTACCTTGTTATTCTATCAATTACTGAGAAATCACACTACTGTAAACGTCTATTTCTCCTTGTACTTCTGTTACTTTACATAATACTGAAGCCACGTTAGTTACCTACAATACTGTTTTGCCTTCCTGGTGAACTGAAACCTCTATCATTATGAACTGACCATTCAATCTCTAAAAATACATTTTGTCTAAAATTCTTATCTGATATCAGCATCGCTATACCACAGGGATCCGCATTTGCTTCTGCCAGGCACCTATGGGCTCTACCAATTGAGACCACTTTAAACTAAATTCATGACTTGAGGATTTTTAGATCTCCAAAACTGTACAGTGTATTTGAGCTACATAATCTTTTAAGAGCCAACTAATGATTTTAACTCTTCAAGGACCTTTTCCTCCACTTTACTCAGTGCTAATAAGACATCTGGGGAGGAGGGGATGGGATGGATTTACTTCTAGGTCATCGCTACCCTAAGAGTATAGTCCTCTGAAGTAGTTTGTGCAAAGAAGGGTTTCCTGTTACATATTGCATATTCGATGGGGTTTGGTCTTATTCTGTCCCCTGCACTCTGTCGGGCAAAGTTCAAGTGTACTCAGTTGAGCAAATGTTCTCAGGGCAAAGCAGTTTCTATATTCGGCTTTACCAGAATTCCCACTTTAATTTCTAACCTGTTCACTCTTTGATGATTTGAAGATTTTCAGATTTTCACTGAATATTTTTAGTTGTTTTTAGGATCTGCACAACCTAGCCCATCTTTCACTAGAGAAAAATTGTACTTTTACTTATGAAAAGAGGAGTGGTTAGGGAAAAGGGTAAAAGGTGACTCTGAAGTTAGATGGACCTGAGTTCAAATCCTAATTACACCACTTTTTATTTCTATCATTCACTTTCAAATCCATAGCAACTATTTTTTTTTAACTTTATTTAGAGAAGGAGCGCACGCACACACACACACACACACACACACACACACACACACACACGTGAGTGGGGGAGGGGCAGAGGGAGCGGGACACAGAGGATCTGAAGTGGGCTCCGCACCGACAACACAGAGTCCAACACGGGGCTCAAACTCGCGAACCTGAGATCATGACCTGAGCCAGTTCAAGACTCAGACGCTTAACCAACTGAGCCACCCAGGCACCCCAGCAGCCATCATTATTTTTAAAACAACAGTAACACCACTTTTTTCACAAAATTGTTGCAAGAATTGAACAGTAACATGCACAGTCTGGCAGCTAGTAAGCACTCATATTCCGGTTGCTTTTCTTCCTCTGACTAGAATGCCCTTCTAAGCTTCCTTATCTGTTGAATACTATTCATCTTTCAAAGTCCAGGCCAAATATTAATTCCTCTTCTCTCCTACTCACCTCCAACATTAATAGTTTCCTTACTACTTTGTCTTTATTGTCATTATAATAATTGTCACACTGTTCTGCAATTATTGTTTATTGGTGCATGGGCCCCTCTAGACTTGAGCTCCATGATGGCAGGGGCTATCTCTTATTCATCTCTGAATTCCTACTATCTCAACAACTAGTGAACTGAAGTTAAATCAATGCATCCCATTTTCATAATTTCTGACAGAGCTACAGAGTTCAGGGAACTATCTGCTACCTAAGCCTTTAGACATTTAGATCTCATTTAAACCATTCGTATTTCATTTTGCATGTGTGTGATTAATATATGCACAAAAAAGTTACATAGCAACCATGGGGCTGCTGTCTTTAAAAGGGACTGTTTCCAAAATGAGCCCTTGGCTGGCATCTGGGAACCTGGCTTTCCTCCATCACCTAACAGTTGGTTCACTGTGCCTAGATTGTGCTTACAATGTGATTAATGGTGAACACCAACTTTCCTTCTGGGAGTCTACAATTTTGGTACATGGATGCTGCATCTGTAAGGGGCTTCCATGGACAGAAACATTACATAAAAGTCACTGCATTTTTCACTGCTGGGAAAAAGAGCAACTCAAGTATACAACCTCACAGGAAAGAGGAGGATGAGGAGCCCTGTGTGTGGATTTCTCCACGCTCCACTGTGTTTTTATCCTTTGCTGATCATATACCCTTTCACTGTCATAAACCTTAGCCAGGAGTACAACCATATGCTGAATCCCATGAGTCCTTCTAAGTGAATTAGCAAACATAGAGGTGGGTGTTGGGCATCCGTGCCAAAAAGCGTCTCAACCCAGTGTTTTATTTTGGAAATTTTTAAGTTCACTTTAAAAAGTGAGGGGAAAAAAAAGAGTGTAATGAATACTCATATGCCATTCATCAATTGCTTGTATTTAATCACACTTGCGTTTTCTACTACATGATTTTTCTGAATCATCTCACAATGAGTTGCAGACATCGTGACGCTTCACCCCTAAACATTTGAGCACGCTTCTTCTAAAAAGGACGATATTCTCCTACATACTTACCACAATTTTCTCACACTGAAGAACAAAAATTCTGTATCATCTAACAACCAGTTTATATTCAAACAACTGTCTGAAAAAAACGTTTACTTGTTTCAGTTCTCTACTGTAACGCAAAACTTGGAGGCTTGAAGCGAAACTATGCAGGTTGACTGGGCTCAGATGGATGGCTCCCCGGGATGCTGGCTAGGCCTATATATAGTATATTGGGCTGAACATCCACTCACATGGCTCAGAGTTGATGTTGCTTGTCATCTGGGAGTTCAGCTAGGGCTGCTGACCAGAGTACCTGTGTGTGTGACCTCTCTCTGTGATCTGGGTTTCTTACAGTGGGGCTGCTGAGTTCTGGGAAGGAATGTCTCAATAGCAAGTGTTCTAAGAGAGAGAAAGCATAAGCTGGCAGTTCTCTTAAAAAAAGTTAGGTCTGGAACTGACTGCAGCATCACTCTGCAGCATTCTACTAGTTAAGCTGCCACAGGACCTGTCCAGATTCAAAGGAAGAGAAAATAGAGTCCACTTCTCAACTGAGCTCTTGATATGGGTGCCTTTAAACCACTACTACATGTATACTTTTTTAAAAAAACCAATCCAGAATCCAATCAAGGATCATAAATCCCATTTGACTGTTTAATGTCTATCTTAACCTAATACAGACTTCTACTTTTATTATGTTTAATCCATGCCAGTTGTCTTAGAAAATATATCATGTCCTGGATTTGTCTGTACATTCCTTCATATTAACCATTTTTGACAAGAATACTTCATAAGTGATATAGGCACTTCTTTTTTTTTCTTTTCTTTTCTTTCTTTTTTTTTTTTTTTTTTTTTTGATATGGATACTTCTTAAGGTATCATAAGAAGAAGCCAATACTGTCATATGGGTGATACTAAGTTTGATCATTTGATTAAGAGACGGGGACTGCCAGAACCCTCTACTGTAAAGGTACTTTTTCTTTTGCAATTAGTAAGTAATCTAACTGTCATCTCCTATTCTCTCTTTCCTCCAGCTGTCACCCACTGTTAATCCTTGCCTGATTTGGAGGCTCCACAACGATTTTCTAATTCAATCATTCCTTCATTTTTTTTTTTTTAAGCTGGCATTCTTGTGTAAGGAAGAGCTTTTTTCCCCTTTCTCTCTCCCTTCCCTCTTTTATTTTAAATTGAAATTTTTATTGAGATCATTGTAAATCTACATGCAGTTATAAGAAATAACACTGAGAGATCCTTTGTACTCTTTGCCCAGCTTCTCCCAATGATATTTTACATAATTATACATTGTATACATATTGCACATAACATACATAATTATACGTATTGTATAATATCACAATCAGGATATTGATATTGATACAATCCACTCAACTTCTTCATAGTTTCCCTGTTTAACTTGTATTCATTTGTGTGTATGTGTGTGAGTTCTATACAACTTCACTACAAGTATAGGTTCTTCTATCCATCACAGTCAAGATACTGAACAGTTACAGATCCCTGGTGCTTAACCACGCCTACCTCCTGTCCCCTTCCCCCGCCTCCCCCATAGCTCCACCTTCATTTCTTTTTGACTATCACTATGAACTGGTGGATCTTCTTTTTTACTCCTCTCTACCAAAATCCACTACTATTCTTATTCTTTTTGATGTTCAAATTATCACAAATTTGGCCAGTGGAAATCTCTTCAAACTGGCTGCTATGTTATTCTGACTTGACCTTGTAGCTTTTGAGGATGTACTTTTCTCTAGCACAGACTTATAATACTCTGCCATTTCTTCAAGGAGCCTTAGTGCATTTAGTGGGAAACAGGATCTGGCACATTGAGGTATACTCCATGCTCATTTTTAGTGTCTAGCTAGGAATTTTTAAAATCACATTGTCATATTTAAATTTCCAATTCAAATTTACTATTATAGAGCTTCTCATCTTCTGTCACTCAACATTTTTATCTTTTTACTTACAGTGAAAATCTTGGTTCCTAATAGCATTAACCTATTTACTTATTTGTGTGATCCTCAAAAAGTTTCTGAATTATATATCTATTTTTACTTACAATAAACCTACTGAGTAAAGTATAACATTTTTTTGCAGTTCTTTTTGTTCTCAGAATGTATTCTACTGAAGAATCAGAGTACTGTGTTCAATCGTTACTTGCATTAACTTACTCATCTGGATGGCTATGGTATCCACTTGAAATATAGTTAGGTCCTTTTGATTCTACTTTTGAATTTCAAGATTTGCCACTGTATTCTTTTTTATTGAGTTCTATTTTTGAATACGTAAAATACTCACATTGTCCAAAAGTCAAACTTTGTAGAAATGTATCTTCAGAAGTCCTGTCTTAAAGCTATCTCCCTCTACCACATTCCCGCTCACCACCTATAGGTAACCATTTCAGTAGTTTCCGGTGAATCTTTCCTTTATACGTATGCGTACACGTCTTCCAAAAAATAAGTAAATACACCCACATATTCTTGTATCCCTTTCATTCTACATTAAACATAGCATATAATATACATTCTCACATACCTGCTTTTTTCACCTAACCCAATCCTCACCAGTTCATAGAGACCTCACTTGTTCTTTTTACAGCTGCATCATATTCAATTGGGTAAACATAACAGTACATATCCCGGTCAATCTCCCTTTTTGGAATCCAAATTCTACTTACACTTTAAAACGCGGGGCGCCTGGGTGGCTCAGTCGGTTAAGCGTCCGACTTCAGCTCAGGTCATGATCTCACAGTCGTGGGCTGGAGCCCCACATCTGGCTCTGTACTGACAGCTCACAGCCTGGAGCCTGCTTCCGATTCTGTGTCTCCCTTTCTCTCTGCCTCTCCCCTGCTTGTGCGCTCTCTAAAAACAACGCAGCTCAAGGCCCACATCTTTTAGAAAGAAAGCCTTCCTCTTATCTCTGAACTCCAAAATGCTGCACCACTGATTTCTCCGCCCATCCCTTCCCCCCTCCCAGAAAAAATTTCTTTAAAAGTTATCTATAATTATTACTTCTTCCTCACCATAAACTTACTCTTAAATCTACTCTGATCTAGCCTCCATCCCTGCCATTCCACTGAAACTGTTATTATCAAGATCAATAACCTCCATGCTGGCAAATCCAATAGACATGTTCAACCTCTGAGCATCACTGGACACAGCTGAATACACCCCACAGAAACACCCCTATCCCCTGGCATCTAGAATATCACAGGACACTGGGTTTTATGCCTCACAGGCTACTCCTTCTCTATCTTTTGCTGTTCTTTCTCCTCTGCTCAACTTCTAAATGGCTGAGTAGCTCAGGACTCAACGCTGGGCTGCTTCCTATCTCCACCAGTTTTTTTGTTTTTAATTTTTTTTTAACGTTTATTTATTTTTGAGAGAAAGAGAGACAGAGTATGAGCAAGGGAGGGGCAGAGAGAGAGGGAGGCACAGAATCCGGAGCAGGCTCCAGGCTCCTAGCTGTCAGCACAGAGCCCAACATGGGGCTCAAACTCACGAACTGCGAGATCATGACCTGAACCAAAGTCAGACACTTAACTGACTGAGCCACCCAGCTGACCCTCTTCCAGTTTTTAATGTCTATCAGTTTTCTGTCATAAACTGGCATCGGGCCAAATTACACCCACAATATTTTATATGGCCTGCAGAAATTATTTTTCTTTTATTTATGTATTAATTTTTCATCTGAATTCACCAGCAAGTACTTCCCACCCAGGGATTCTGCAGGAGCTGTTCCCTCTCTCTGTGACATTCAGTCCTCATCATTTTGCATGGCTTCTTCACATTTAGGTCTCTGCTCACATGACACTTTCTCAGACAGCTTCGCTGACAACCCAGTCTGAGGCGGTTCACATGATACTTTCTCCTATTTGTCTTGTTTGGCTTTCTCCGTAACATTCACTATTAGCTCAAACTATTCGATGAACTTGTTTACTTCTATTATCACTCTTCCACCACCACCAGTGTCAGCACATAAACTTCATAAGAGGAGGGACCTCCGTCTGCCTTGGCTCATGCCCAAGTCCCAGAATCTGAGTCTAGAAGACTCCCAAGCACACAGTAGGCATTTACATACATTTGTTCAATAACTTCAGTGTAAAACTATGACTTTTTTTCATTAAAAAAAATCTGGATTTCCAGCTTCTCTTCCACAAATTAGAGAATTAGATGCCAACCTCAGATCTGCATTCTTGCACAACAGTAGCTCCCTCTGTAAGATGAACCCTATTCTCTCCAACTGACCACACTCCCCACCCAGCTCACTTCACATTTACTGGCACTCACTATATGCCACATATCGTTTAAAAATTTTTTTTAAGTTTATTATTTATTTTGAGAGAGAGAAAGAACACACACGAGCAGGGGAGGGGCAGAGAGAAGGGGAGCGAGAGAGAATCTCAAGCAGGCTTCGTACTGTCAGTGCGGAGCTGGACTCGGGGCTCAAACCCTCGAACCGTGAGGTCATGACCTGAGCCGAAACCAAGAGTCCGACACTTAACCAACTGAGCCAACCCAGGTGCCCCTGCCAGGTATCATTTAAAGTGTTTCACATTACTAGCTCACACGCAGAAACACACAAAGCCCTATAAAATAGGTACTATTACAACGATTTTACAAATGGGAAACTAAGGCTTACAGAGGCTTTGTAACTTGCCCAGGATAACAAGATCAGCAAGTGGCAAAACCGAGATTCAAATCAAGGCAAAAAGAGACACCCAGGCTCCTAATCGCTACGCGGTATTTTGGGCATTTGAGTTGGTAACCTCTGATCTACAGTCTCTACCTGGGTGAGCTCATCCTGTCTCAGGAATTTAAATACTACAACTTATTAGCTGACAACTCCAAACTCTGCCATATTTCAGCAATTCTGAAGTGCACATTTTTTTCACATTTAAAATCTCTAAAATCAGGATGTATACTACCATAGATAGTGGCACCTTACAAGTGCTCTGGTAAAGTGGCAGCCATGACGTGGTTGTCACTGCCTGAACCTGTGAATTTGGCTATTGTCCCAGATGGCATGGCGACACGGGTATAACTCAGTTTTTCAGTCAACAAACCACTTGCAGGCCATCTGAGGAAGGAGTAGGAGTCCTGATTCTATTCTGGAAATGTTCTGTTGACGTCTTCTGGTAACATCAAGAAGTGCCCGCATCAAAACTTATAAATAGGTCCTGATGACTTGAAAAAAACAATGCTCATGTAGAGCACTCTCTCAGAAATGCTGCATTTCTGGTCCTCTTAATGGCACAGAGGATGATACCATGTGGAAAGCAGGGACAGTGACATCTCTGAGCTGAAGGTGATTCAGAAGAGTGAGTCCTAAAATATGAAGATGGTTTAGAAATAATTTCACTCATTTATTTTGCTTAAACTTACATGTACAGAAGAGTGAACTATATATATAATGATATTTAGGACTTTTAAAACTGTTTTTAAAAAAAGAAAATAAGCAGCCCTGACAGCTGAAACTGATCTGACATTCACAGCTAGATCTCAAAATTATTACAAGCTGTTCTAAAGCTCACAGCAAAGCCATTTTTGCTCTCCTACACAAATAGTCTCAAATAAAACCAGCTGACCTCAGGTTTCTCTGAGACCATGATAAAATGACACAAAGTAAGGTCAACTCATAATTTTGTCTAAGAACAGGTCACTATGCCATCCACAAAGTATCCAATCATAGAAATGTCCCCATTTTCTACAGCATCCAATCTAAAATGAATCCCTACTTCCTTAGACCCTTTCCCAAACATCCAACCAAAGCCCAAATCCTATTATCACTTATTTCTAACACCCCCTTACTGAGATACCCCAAGAGTCCCCAATACGTGTTCTCCCTCGTTGAAACAAGCAATAAAGCCACTTGTTAAAACAAGGTGTTTCTGGTGGTCTTTAACAGAGGGGGACTTGTATAAAAATGTCCCATTGCTGAACAATCTCACCAACAGCCGATAATGTTAGACTTTTCATCTCTCCCAATCTAAGAAATATCGGTTTACTAACAAACACTATCCCTTCAATTTACATGTCCCTGATTATAACTAAGATCAAGCATCTTCTCAGGTATACTGGCCATTCTTGTTTCCTTTTACTCTGAATTGCTTATATTTTCTGCCCCCTTTTAAATGGGTAATATGTCTTTTCCTAATTGATCTGTAGTGGTTCTTTATATATTTCCGACGTTAATCGTTTGTCGGTGATATGTGCTGTAAATATCTTCTTCAGGTTTGTCTTAAATTTGTTAATCTTTAGGGTTTATGGTTTGTGTGTCTTATTTAACACATTCTTCTCTGGTCCAATACGGTAAAGACAGTCTCCTCTATTTTCTTTTAGTAGTTTTGCTTTGCATTCAGGTCATTAACCCACCTGGAATTAACTTTTGTGTATGACATAAGGCAAGATCTTATTTTATCTTTTTGCTATCTGTGTTTTGTTGTTGTTGTTGCCATTGCTGTTGTTGTTTGGGGGTTTCTTATTTTTTATTTTGGAGAGAGAGAGTGTGTGCAAACAGGGGAGAGGGGCAGAGGGAGAGAGGGAATCTTAAGCAGGCTCCTGACCTGAGCCAAAATCAAGAGTCAGATGCTGAACAGACTGAGCCACCCAGGGTCCCCTCATTTTGTTATCTGGATTACCAATCATCCCCAAATAATTTCCTGAATTGTTCATCCTTTCCCCTATTAATACGCAAAGCCACCTCTGTCGTACAATACGTATGATACCATATACGGATAACTCTGCTAATAGACTCTACCTTGTTCTACTGCTCTTTGGTTTCTCGCATCTAAGGTTTAACATCACAATATAATCCCTTTCATTTGAATAGCAAACTAGAATTTACAAAGCACTTTCAAATCCATGATCCAATTCAAACTTCAAAAAAATCCTATGAATGAGGGGTACTCAAAATTTGTGTGAAGAACCTGAGACACATAAGGGTTAAGTGAATTATCCATGGCCTCTAGACGGTAGGTAGAAGAGCAAGAACCCAACCTCATGTCTTCAGTTACCACTCTTTCTAACAGACTGTCTAACAACTAAGGACAACAACAGTATCTGCCAAACAGCTCCCGAACAGAGGTATGCACTTTGTTCCCATATAACTTTAAAACAAACAAAAACCTTGATAAATGAACAAATGCTCTAACAACTATAGTTGCCGTGGCTGGCACAAACCTGTATGTTATGCTTATCTTGAAATTAAACTCTTGTGAAAAGGACTCTGCCCTAGCCCCCTGGACTCCAGCTGGCATCTTTGCTACTGCTTACCTCAAACTCAGACAATGCTGCAGTTGAAGCCTTTACTGTATACTATTCCTCCTCACATCAGTAGTGGTTTCTCCGCAGCCACTAACCCTGTACCTCCAAAGACAGAATGGAGACGTGAAAACTGGACAGTTCTTTGTGTCTCAGAAAGGGAGGGGAGGGGAGCTGCTGCCCCCAAATTGGAATTCAACACAAAAACTCACTAACCTAGAAGCTGTGAAACATGCCAGAAAGCAGGGAGCAACAGAGAGCTGTCCAAAAACCCAGCACCTAGCTTAATGAGATAAGAGTAGTAGGCAGGCTGCAAATGGTTTTCACTGAATAAGTGCATTGCTTCACTCGGACCCTGAACCACAGGTCCACAGCCCTGCACTGGGCAGTTAAGTGAGAAATTAAAAAGAAAAGAGCAGCCCCTGACATTCAGAGGGTGGCCTGTCACAGCTTGGCCACATTATTCTCCTATTAGGCATAATGGCACAGAATACCAACCTCGGACAAGGTTATTATGAAATGTTAATGAAATAAGACAAAGGTCATTTCATAATTTTGGGTAAGCACAGACAAAAACATGGCCACTACGCTACCCACAAAATACCAGACACCCTTTCTCTCTTGGCCAAAATGAGTGACTGCTACTTCTCTACCAATTATTTTTATTCTTTTGCTAGTCTCTCCTCCCAACAGATAAGATGTATGCAGATAACCAACCACAGAATTGTCCCTGTTTTCTGACAGCATCCAAATCCTACAATCAGTTCCAACCCCCTTAATGAGACACCATTGTCCCCCATGGGCTATACTCTCCTTGCTGGAATGAATAATAAACCCAACCTGTTCAACTAGAGGTGTTTCTCTGGCAGTCTTTGGCTGTCATGCATTGACACGGTACAAGTCAGAAAACCCAAAAGTTTATGCCTTTCTCTTTCTGGAAAGTTCTTCCAATCTCAATTTGAAAAGAACACTTCATCTCATTTCTGAAGGTCATGTCTAACTAAACAAAAGAGAGGTAACAAATTCCTTTAACACCAGGTTAAAGGAGACCTGGTTCATAGTCAACTCTAATTCTACCAATAAACATATCCATACACAAAACTTTTTGTTTGTATAAGATAATATGCTTCTTCTAGACAGTATGCCCTTGGAAGGCTGAGACTATCTGACTCATCTTTATAAATCTCTAGTACCCCACACAAGGTAGAGGATTTCTTTTACGAACGGTACTAACATGTTGCTTTTGGAGGAAAAATGTATTCTTTCCCAAACATAAAAGGATTCTCTATCCAAAAGAAACTTCCATTTTCTTCCTCCACCTTTACATTTCCTTATCTATAACACATTTCAAATGTAAACTTTTCGTGTTTCTAAACATACCAAGTGTGATGAACATGTGTTCATACTTCTTAACTAAGAGGTTGAGATCTCTTAAGACAAACATAAGTATGATGCATTCTTTCATTTGTCCAACTAATTTCTATTTCTTTCCACCACCACCCCCCTATGCCCTTAAAACACCTTTAGTGTTTGCAGCTTCAAAAGTATCCCAGAATAGTACATCCTTATTACATGATAACATCTAGAGAGGACAGGGCCTGAGTTTAACTGGTCTACATAATGCTTGACTAAATACTTTTTAACAAGAGACTGTCATAACTAACACACATTCCACACTCATTGAGTGAGAACCCTCTCCAAATGGGGACTTTGATTCCCATCAACAAAGATTTTGTTTGTTTCCTTCTTTATTACAACACCATGAAGAGCACAGAACATTTACTCATCTTCTGACGCAAAAATATAATTCAGTCTGGTTTAATACATTAAATGACACACCATGCAATGTCACATCCTATTTAAAGGCATTCTGGCCAGTATTGTCTTTATCTTTCAACGGGAAAACAGGTTTAAATTCCAGAAACAGATTCAATTCAACAAATTCAAATCTACACTGAAAGAGCACCTACGCGCACTTCACAAGACAATATGCCAGGCAGGCAGAGGGACAGAAGCACAAACGCCTGACTCAGAGGCAGTGAGCTGAGTGGAGTGAAGGAGGTTACAAATTGCCATAGATATCAGGGAGAAGTAGGGAGTAAGGATGACTGGAGAAAGAACATTCCAGACTGAAAACTCCAGTTTCTCAAAGACTGGAATCCTGGATGCTCTGGACAGAGGCAGGGGCTACACAGGTCCTGGGATCTCCACCATTTAGGAGGCAACAGCTTGTTCATGGAGGAGGCTAAGGAAATCAAACATAAATGTTCGATGTAACTTAATTTTTAAGTTCTCTATGCAACTCCTCAAACCTGAGCTCATAGCCTTCAGAATGGGGGGGGGGGGGATCACTTTCTCAGGGTCCCCCGGATTTTAAAATTAAAATTAACAAGAATGATTTCCATCACTGAACGGTTGGAAGGTGGGTGTGGCCCCTCTGGGGCAGCGGCGGGCCGTGTGAATGTCGGACAGGCCCAGCTGGACCTCTCAGGCGAACGCCAGGCGTCCTAGCAAGCCACGGTCACTCTGAACCCCTGGCCCAACGTGCTCATCCCACGTCTCCAAGGGCCTTGGCGAACTCGAACCCCGGCGGCCAGGCCTCCAGGGCCGGGCTCGGGCTCCATCAGGCCTCAAACTGCGAACAAAGAGAAGGCCCGGGCAGCCTCTGAGACCCGCGCAGGACTCACGCAGCACCCGAAGGTACCTGCAGCCTTCAGGGGGTCGCGCCCCAGGCCCGTGGTGTGCGGGTGCGCCTCGACCAGGGCCAGTCCCTGCCCGGGCCTGGACGCCGAAAGTGCACCGCGTCGCCGAACCCGTTGGTGCACTGCAGGCTCTCCAGCGCGCACTGGGACAAAGAGAGTGGCGGGGATCGGCGGGTCCCGGGAGCTGCGACCCCGCGTTCGTCCCGCCGCCCGCAGCGGCCTTTACCTGTACGTCACTCAGCTCCACGCGCAGATACAGCTCGCGGTGTCGCTGAGCCCAGTAGACGTGAGGCGTCAGCACCTGATTCTCCATGGCCACACCGCACGGGGCGCGGGGAGACGGATCGCTGCGCCTCGCTGCCTCGGAGAGTGAGAGACTGGTGCCGGTCGAACGCAGGCCACAAACCCCTGCGCTCTTGAGCGCCGGCAGCCGCCAACCTCGAGACACCCCACGCTCGCAGGCTGCGCCTGCGCAATGACGGGGGAGGGGGACGGTGGCGCGAGCTCTAGACCTTGGCGCGAGCAGGGCGGGGGCGGCACGGGGCGCAGAAGTGGGAAGGGGCGGGCCCAGCACGAGTGACGCCAGAGCTTGATACAGCAGTTTGGGGAGTTGGGAGTCAGCAGGTGCATGCAAGGCCCTTTCCCCTCTTCTCCGGGGCGATGTTTTAAGATAGGCTTAAAAATGAAAAGTCCCGGAGACTCGTAAAGAACTAATCAGCATGAGAAAGGGATTGGGACTGATGTATCTGGAAGATCGCCCCGTTCTATCACCTATTTATTTCAACGTTTACTGAGAGCCTATTAATTGCGCTGGGCTTCGAAGCTAAACACTGGAACTAAAGCAGTAAGACACAGTCCCTGCTGTCTCGAAATCCTGTAATTACAGACACAATAAGAATGATGATATTATAGGGGAAGGAGTATGGGAAGAGGGTGGAAAGGTGTTCTAAGAGGGAAGAGTAAATGTAAAGGCCCGAAATTTTCAGCGCAGTCTCATAGAACTTTATGCGGTGATAGAAATGGTTCCATTCTGCGCTGTTCGATTTTGGTAGCCACCAGCCACATGAGACTTTGAGTACTTGAAATGTGGCTTGTGAGACTGAGAAATTGAATTTTCTATTTTATTTACTTCTAATTAATTTATTTTTTAATATGTATTCAGTTTTGAGAGACACAGTGTGAATGGGGGAGGGGCAGAGAGAGAGGGAGATACAGAATCTGAAGCAGGCTCCAGGCTCTGAGTTGTCAGCACAGCGCCCACAGACCGGGAGATGATGCCCTGAGCTGAAGTCGGAAGCTTAACTGACTGAGCCACTCGCGCCCCAACGTCTAATTAATTTAAACAGCGACATAATAGTGGCTATCCTATTGGCCAGAGCAGGAGACTTTTCTCTCTTAAAGTAAGGGACCCAGACTAGATACAGCACTAATTTATGTCTAATTTAAGCTATCTTGTCTGTATCCACTTTCATCCCTAAGTCTGCTGCAGTGAAGAGTTTAATAGGAAGCAACATTACTATGAAAACCAGAAGTCTGGGACAAAAATGAGACTTATAATTCAGTTCTGTTGGCACCTATTTATTTAGCAAAGTGTTGAGCACAGGGATCCAGAGATGAAGAGCTATGAGACAGGCTCGGGGCGCCTGGGTGGCTCAGTCAGTTGAGCTTCCGAGTTGGGCTCCGGACATGATCTCACAGTTCGTGAGTTCCAGCCACTTGTCAGGCTCTGTGCTGACAGCTCAGAGCCTGGAGCCTGCTTCAGATTCTGTGTCTCCCTCTCTCTGCCCCTTCCCTGCTAATGCTCTGTCTCTCAAAAATGAATAAACATTAAAAAAAAATTTAAAAAAAAGAAATGAGACAGGCTCTTGGGAAACAATTCAGGGGTGGATCACATAAAATACAGAGGGTTTTACATATGGTGAATGTGCTGAACTTACAAAGGCAGGAAGGTGGGAAATGAGGGTTTTGGAAACCAATGGGTGGACATTTGAGAGTGAATCCTTAAAAGCTGGACAGTGAAATG
Organism: Panthera pardus; assembly: GCF_024362965.1. Classification (NCBI taxonomy): domain Eukaryota; kingdom Metazoa; phylum Chordata; class Mammalia; order Carnivora; family Felidae; genus Panthera; species Panthera pardus. The sequence continues at coordinate 32,319,492 of NW_026526810.1, forward strand.
TGAGAAGGAAATTTGATAGAGAAAGAAGCAGAGGTAGGATAGCGGAAGCATAGAGCCAGAGTCCAAAGGTGAAGAGCTATGGAAGGTTCTGTGTACTGGGGGTTAAGGACATAGAGAATAGAGGTCACCCTGGATCTGGAAAGGCAGATGGGAAATGAAATAGGAAAGTCTTTGCTTCAATCAGGTGTTTGTACTATGCCCCACAGACACATGGGGGTCAGAGAAGTTTGTTAAACTGGAGCCAAATCAAATATGTGCTTGGCAGGTCCACCTGTCAGTGAGGAGGAACTGGTAATAGACAAACCTGTTGGAGGTGAAGTAATCTGCTGGGTATGGGGGATGGTGAAAGCAATAAACTTGATAGTCTTGAATTTTAAAAATGCTTTTGAAATGGTAAACGTGTTTTTATTGCATGGCCTTTAATACAATGCAGATCCAATATAGGGCACTTTTTTTTTTTAATGTTCATTTATTTTTGAGAGAGAGAGAGAGAGCAAGTATGAGCGGGGGAGGTGTAGAGAGGGGTGACAGAGGATCTGAAGTGCGCTCCACACTGACAGTAGAGAGCCCGATGCAGGGGTTCAAACTCATGAACTGTGAGATCATGACCGGAGCTGAAGTCAGACACTCAGGTGCCCCCATTTATAGGGCATTAAAAAAAATTGAGGCATACAGGAAATGAGCAAATTTTAAATGTTTAGCTTAAGCTGAATATTTACTTACATTTATATCTGTGTAATTAATTACCACCTAGATCAAGATCCGGAACATTTCCAGCATCCCAGGGGTTCTTTCATATCAATACACCTTTGCCTCCCATCTCTCCCCCCCCACCCCCAAATTTCTATGCTGACCTCTCTCACCATAGAGTAGCTTTTGTCAGTTCTTGAATTTCATATAAATGGAATGGTTTTTGTTGGTATCTGCAGTATTGCATTTCATTGTATGAATATACCACAAATTATCCATTCTCTTGATGAAGAACATTTGCATTGTTTCCAGTTTTTAGCTATTATAAATAAATAATGGGATGCAATCAACATTTATGTAATTATCTTTTAGTGTATAAATGTGCTTAATTCTCTTGGATAAATACATAGGAGTAGAAATGCAAGGTCATAGAGTAGGTGTATGTTGAGCTTTAGTAGATAAGCAGTTTGGGGGTTTTTTGGTTCCTGGTTTTGTTTTGTTTTGTTTTGTTTTTCGTATAGTTGACACAGGAGATAAGCAGTTTTACAAAGTGTTCTGATCAATTTACATACTACAAGTAATTCTTGAAAGTTCTAGTTGCCTTATATCCTTGGTATTTTCAGTCTTTCTAATTTTAGCCATTCTGGTAGGTGTGTAATAAAAAATAAAATCATTTCAATCCAGCATTCTTGAAACCTGAGGCTTATCAGCTACCTCCATCCAAGATGAGAGCTATTGATAAGCAAGAAGAATGAATCTGGACATTTTGCTTCAGGTCCTCCTTAAGAAAGATACAAAGGAAGAGGGCCTATGCAGCCTGGTTCAACTGAACACCAGTAATGTACTGGAAACTTCTCTGGGCCTGAGTTTCCATATCCATCAAATGAGAGTGTTAGACTCCATCCTCTCTGATGATCTTACTGGCTATTTCTAAATTTTCCTGCAAGGAGGCCAGCTCTTGTGGACTCCTCTCTCCAGGGGAAATCCATGAAGAAAAAAAATTGAAATGGAGAGGGTACTGAGTAGCATCAGGGTAAACTATAAAACAAAAAGATAGCAGAGGGTATAAAAAGGCAGACCCGGGGCGCCTGGGTGGCTCAGTCGGTTGAGCGGCCGACTTCGGCTCGGGTCATGATCTCGCGGTCCGTGAGTTCGAGCCCCGCGTCGGGCTCTGTGCTGACAGCTCAGAGCCTGGAGCCTGTTTCAGATTCTGTGTCTCCCTCTCTCTGACCCTCCCCTGTTCATGCTCTGTCTCTCTCTGTCTCAAAAATAAATAAAACGTTAAAAAAAAAATTAAAAAAAAAAAAGGCAGACCCAAGCAGCACCGCCAAGCTTAAGTAAGTAGGGCTAAGGGTTTTATGATAATACTAGTCAAATAAAAATGCAAATTAAGTACTTTCTGTGTGTCCTGCCTTCTAGATGTAGCCTTCCTAGCCCCAGGGCCAGGGCCATCTCTCCCTTCTCAGGCCACAGGAAGCATTTGCTGAGTGCTTGCTACCGATGAAGCATGTATTCAGTGCTTAAGGCTGTTTTCTGGCTTTGGACAAAGGATCATGCACATTCTCCTTATTCACCTTTTTACAAAATCTTCTGTTCGTGGAAGAAGTTTTAGAAAATGAAGTGTAGAATTTGGCTGTTTTGTGCCTCACCCAGAATCACCCAGCTAGATATCCTTTTTTTTTTTTTTTTTAATGTTTATTTATTTTTGAGAGGGGGGAGGCGGGGCAGAGAGGAAGGCAGAGGATCCGAAGGCTGCAGGGCTGGAACTCACAAACCGTGAGATCATGACCTGAGCAGAAGTCAGTCGCTGAACTGACTCAGCCACCCAGGTGCTCCTAGACATCCTTAACCAAAATCATGTTTGTCTATCTAGACAGCACAAAGCTGAAAGTGGAGCTGGAGACTCACTGGGTCAATCCAGGCACACACTGGGGCATCGTATGAACCCAGTTAGTAGATCTGTAACCTCCTAGCTATTCCAGGAGGGTGGGCCTTGCAGCCAATCATTGACAGAAGAAAAAGAAAAAAGAAAAAGAAAGAAGACCCTTCCCCTTAATCCATAGTTCAGAAAAAGGTACAGAATGACCCCACCTCAGGCTCAACCTTACTTGGGTATGGGGAGTGGCCTTTCCACCCTCTTCAGTTTGATCTGCCTGATAAGTCCTGGTTCTCTGAACCGCATACATGGTTGCAGGTGCAAACAGTTGGTACGCTACCGTTTGTATTAAAAATAGTGGAATAGTGGGAGGAATAATGACCTTTCTATCTATCTATCTATCTATCTATCTATCTATCTATAGTATTTGTTTTTATATCAAGGAAACAGGGTGAATTGGAGGAGCAGGATAGGAGAATCTTTTTTTACTATAGACCTTTCCATTTGTCAAATTTGGGGTCATGTGAGAGTATTACCTACTCAAAAACTTAAATATGGAAAAGAAAATCAGCAGGAAAGGCCCTTTTTTGTTATTGCAGCTTGGTCTGTGCTAGTCCCCAGAAGGTACAAAATATGGGGGAAGTGGAAAAACAAACTTTAGCCCACCATATCCTGCAATCAACTGTTATTAGGGTGTTCATTATTTGCTTATAATCTGTTTCCTCAACTAGATTATAAATCTCTCTAGAATACAGACTGCCTCCTTTTGGTACCCTATAGCATGTAGCACAATGTGTTTCAGAAAATAGATGCTTAAAATACATTTGTGGACAATAATGCCCAGTGCTAGAAAAGTTTTAGTGAAATTGGCACACCCATGCTGACTGTAGCTAAGAGCAATATACAATCGTGGGATCATTTTGGAAAACAGTTGTGCAATATGTAGCAAATTCCCCTCTGGGGTCTTTGTTCTAAAAATAACTTCAAGAAAGGAAGAAGTATATATGAAGATGTTCATGATGTTACAGGGTGAAACACTGGAAATTACACAAGGAGAATGACCAATGAAGAAACGATACAGCAGCGCAAAATGGTGAATTAGAAACTAATAATATTTGCGGCGCCTGGGTGGTTCAGTCGGTTAAGCGTCCGATTTCATCTCGGGTCATGATCTCATGGTTTGTGAGTTCAAGCCCCGCATCAGGCTCTGTGCCCACAGCTCAGAGCCTGAAGCCTGCTTCGAGTTCTGTGTCTCCGTCTCTCTCTGCCCCTCCCCCACTCACACTCTGTGTCTTTCTCTCTCAAAAATAAACAAACATTGGGTCTGAGGATCCGCCGCCGGATCCGCGGACGGTTTAGTGAGCCCGTTATTGCCCCTGCCGAGACTCACGTGGCCGTCATGTCCCGCTACCTGCGCCCCCCCCCCCCCCCAACACGTCTCTGTTCCTAAGGAACGTGGCCGGCGATACCAGGTCCGAAGATTTACGACGAGAATGTGGTCGTTATGGTCCTATAGTTGATGTGTATGTTCCACTCGATTTCTATACCCGTCGTCCAAGAGGATTTGCTTATGTTCAATTTGAGGATGTACGTGATGCCGAAGACGCTTTGCATAATTTGGACGGAAAATGGATTTGTGGACGCCAAGTTGAAATACGGTTTGCACAGGGGGATCGGAAGACTCCAAATCAAATGAAAGCCAAGGAAGGGAGGAATGTGTACAGTTCTTCACGCTATGATGAGTATGACAGATACAGACGTTCTAGAAGCCGAAGTTATGAAAGAAGAAGATCAAGAAGCCGGTCCTTTGATTACAACTATAGAAGATCTTATAGTCCTAGAAACAGTAGACCGGCTGGAAGACCACGGTGCAGCAGAAGCCATTCCGACAATGATCGATTCAAACACCGAAATCGATCTTTTTCAAGATCTAAATCCAATTCAAGATCACGGTCCAAGTCCCAGCCCAAGAAAGAAATGAAGGTTAAATCACGTTGTAGGTCTGCATCTCACACCAAAACTAGAGGCACCTCTAAAACAGATTCCAGGGGCGCCTGGGTGGCTCAGTCGGTTAAGCGGCCGACTTCAGCTCAGGTCACGATCTCGCGGTCCGTGAGTTCGAGCCCCGCGTCGGGCTCTGTGCTGACAGCTCAGAGCCTGGAGCCTGTTTCAGATTCTGCGTCTCCCTCTCTCTGACCCTCCCCCGTTCATGCTCTGTCTCTCTCTGTCTCAAAAAAAAAAAAAAAAATTAAAAAAAAAAATTAGGGGCGCCTGGGTGGCACAGTCGGTTAAGGGTCCGACTTCAGCCAGGTCACGATCTCGCAGTCCGTGAGTTCGAGCCCCGTGTCAGGCTCTGGGCTGATGGCTCGGAGCCTGGAGCCTGTTTCTGATTCTGTGTCTCCCTCTCTCTCTGCCCCTCCCCTGTTCATGCTCTGTCTCTCTCTGTCCCAAAAATAAATTAAAAAAAAATAAATTAAAAAAAAAATAAAACAGATTCCAAAACACATTATAAGTCTGGCTCAAGATATGAAAAGGAATCAAGGAAAAAAGAACCACCTAGATCCAAATCTCAGTCAAGATCACAATCTAGGTCTAAGTCAAAATCTAGATCAAGGTCTTGGACTAGGCCTAAGTCCAGTGGCCTCTGATAGTATAAACCTTGATATTTTTAGGCATGTATCATTCATTTACTCATAGTTTGGTTTACTTAAATTATCAGGAATACAATGTTGCAATGACGCTTAAAAAAAAACACTTGTCAGTTTTCCCTGTACCAGGCAAATGGTTATAATTAAAATGATATGCTGTTGAGAAGCCACTCTTAAGAGTCCAGTTTGTTTAATGTTATGGGCAGCTACCAATCTGTGGTTTCTCTGTATATTTTTGTAAAGATTCTCATCTTTTTATGCTTGAAGTATTGGTGAAAAGATGTTGGTCGACCATAATTTGCAACATTGTCTTATTAAAAATAAACTTTCACATCCATATTTGCTAGAACTGTTAACCTAGAAATGTAGCTTGCTAATAAGATAGAATGATACAAAAGTGAGTTGTAGCCACAGTACAACACTGACTGGTCAGACACATTTAGGTTCAGGGTGGACCTTTTTGTCTTGTTGAGATGTTTAGGCCCGTGATAATACTAGTTAATTTATGATAGCATGGAATAGTTCTTTTGTTAACCCCACTGTCTTGGGGAATGATGCCAACTGGGTTAAGTAGGATTTGGGGGACGATTGAGTGTTTTGACCGAAACATGGAGCCTTCGCTGCTGTTTCCTGTTTTCTATGAAGAGTTGGAACATATAAACACGGGAAGAACGCAAACCTTAAAATTTGAGCAGGTCAATGATGGCAGAAATAATTTCAAGGGGAAAAAAAATGCTCTCATGTAGTTGCTCTAAACTTTAAGGAGCATTGTTGGTCGTATCGCTTACTTTTCTTACTGCTGTTAAAAAAAGCAGCAAGTAAATTGTTTCAGAGTAGGTTTTGTTTATGCAGATGCATAGTGTAAAACTGAATTTTGATGCTTCTAGTACTCGGCCTGTGCGTTTGTATCAAAATTTGCCTGCTACTTTATGAAGGAGGCTTGTTCTTCACACTTCAGTTTATTTCATGTGAGGCAAGTTGGAGGAGAACACTCCCACTCTAGGTGATTCTGTGGTGCCATGAAATTTAAAATATTTTGGAAAAAGAATTTTCAGTAGGAGTCTCATCTCTTGAGTTTGATTATCAATGTAGTACCTGGCAGTACCTGACTAAAACAAAACAAAACAACAATAAAAACCCCAATACCCTAACCACTTATAATTTTTAGCATTTTTCTGAGAGATCTTTTGGGGACAATAAAAGGGACATGTCCAATCTCATTTCAGAATAAAATTTCATCTTTAAAATTTTAGATTGCTTGCTTGCAGGTATAAGTAAATATTGTGGGGAAACGATTCCTTTTAGAGGATTACTTTTTTTGATTTTGGTTTTAGTAATATAGGCCTTGCCTGTAAAGAACAAAAGATGGTTTTTAAATACTGTTTGTGGAATGTGTTTAAAGGATTGATTCTAGAACCTTTGTATATTTGATAGTATTTCTAACTTTCATTTCTTTACTGTTTGCAGTTAATGTTCGTGTTCTGCTATGCAATCATTTATATGCACGTTTCTTTAATTTTTTAGATTTTCCTGGGTGTATAGTTTAAACAACAAAAAGTCTATTTAAAACTGTAGCAGTAGTTTGCAGTTCTAGCAAAGAGGAAAGTTGTGGGGTTAAACTTTGTACTTTCTTTCTTATAGAAGCTTCTAAAAAGGTATTTTTATATGTTCTTTTTAACAAATATTGTGTACAACCTTTAAAACATCAATGTTTGGATCAAAACAAGACCCAGCTTATTTTCTGCTTGCTGTAAATTAAGCAAACATGCTATAATAAAAACAAAATGAAGGGAAAAAAATAAAAAAATAAACAAACATTCAAAAAAATTAAAAAAAAGAAACTAGTAACATTGAAAATGTTTATGATAAAAAAATACAAAAATTCCAACCACAGGGGCACCTGCCTGGCTCAGTCAGAAGAGCATGTGATTCTTGATCTTGGGGTCAGGAGTTAGAGCCCCATTTTGGGTGGAGAGATTACTTAAATGAAAATAAGAAAACGTAAAAAAAAAATTCAATTACAACTTTACATAGTGCTATAATACAAGGAAATATCTTGTGTTTTTGTTTTCCTTCTTTATAACCCTTGATCCTTCCCAATTTAGGGGGCTAGGATGTGGCAACCATGGCTCTTGGAGAATTGTAATCATGGAAACGGAGAATAGAGACATCAGATTCTTCTCTTTTAAACCTGGCTGCACATGTAAAACAAAATATTTGGAATAATATGCAGACTAAATAAAAAATTTCCAGGCAGACTAGGGGGAAGAAAGTCAAAAGAGAACTAAGGGACTCTGCTCAATGACATTTACATAAATGATACAACCTGACTTTGGAGTTCAGTAAACCCCAGGAGGATTTTTTTTTTAAAGGGGCAGGGGGAACTAAGGGAATACCCTTGAGAAGGAGCCTCAGTCTTGCCCTCACCTCCCCTTAAGAGCTTATCCAGAGCTGAGGGAATCCCCCCTCAACACCCATGACAGGTTTAGGGATCTAGGGAAAGAAAAGACCTGTGCTCTTGCCCAAGCATTAGTGCAAGGCTCTAGAGCAGCAGTTACCTAGTGGAGATAAAGGTTAAAGATTGGCAAGAGGGCCACAGGCTTCCTGAATATGGGTTAAGGTGCAGGAACAAATGTGAGAAGGGCCAGCAAGTGGAACACAGTGTGGATTCATAACTAGAGACTGACAGATAACAGCTATCTCACTGAGTACTTCATGATGGGGGGAAGGTCATACCTGAGGATTAGCTGGTATATTCGTATCCTAGGGCAGCCATAACAAAATACCACAAAATCACATGGCTTAAAACAACAGAAGTTTAGGGGTCGGTTAAGTGTATGACTCTTGATTTCAGCTCAGGTCATGATCTCACGTTCATGAGATCAAGCCCCACACTGGGCTCCACATTGGCTGTACTGAGCCTGCTTGGGATTCTCTCTCTCTTTCTCTGTCCCTCCCTCACTCCACATACACACACACTCTCTCTCAAAAATAAACTAACTAACCAACTAAAATAAAAAATAAATAAATAAATAAATAAAAGCTTATTCTCTTACAGTTCTGGAGGTTAGAATTCCAAAGTCAAGATGCTGGAAGGACCATGCTCCCCCTGAAGGCTCTAGGCAAGAATCCAACCTGGCGGTTGCTGGCAATCCTTGATGCCCTATGGCCTGTGGCAGCATTGCTCCAATCTTCCCCTTTGCTGCCAAATGATCTGTGAGTATATCTGTTCTTATTTCCTCATATGGCCTTCTTTTTGTTTGTTTGTTTGTTTATTGTTTTGTTTTTTATTTAAAAAATTTTTTCTAAGTGTTTACTTATTTTGAAGGAGAGAGAGAGTCAGAGTACAAGCAGGGGAGGAGCAGAGAGAGAGAGAGACACACAGAATCCGAAGAAGTCTCCAGGCTCCAAGCTGTCAGCACAGAGCCCGATGCAGGGCTTGAACTCACGAACTATGAAATCGTGACCTAAGCCAAAGTCGGATGCTTAACCAACTGAGCCACCCTGGCACCCCTCCTCATATGGACTTCTTATAAGGACACCAGTCAACAAATTTGAGACCCACTCTACTCTAACATGATCTTAACTAATAACATCTGCAAAGACCCTATTTCCAGATAAGGTCACATTATGAGGTTCTGGATGAACATAGATTTGAGGAGGACACTATTCAAACCAGTACAGCTGGGATGAAGGTCTAGAGAAGGCATTGGCCGTCACACCCTTCACCAGAAAGCATCCTGAATTGAATGACTGGGTTTGCCTAGAGTTAATCAAGATTACACTTTTTAGGGGCGCCTGGGTGGCTCAGTCGGTTGGGCGTCCGACTTCGGCTCAGGTCACGATCTCGCGGTCCGTGAGTTCGAGCCCCGCGTCGGGCTCTGGGCTGATGGCTCAGAGCCTGGAGCCTGCTTCCGATTCTGTCTCCCTCTCTCTCTCTGACCCTCCCCCGTTCATGCTCTGTCTCTCTCTGTCTCAAAAATAAATAAACGTTAAAAAAAAATTAAAAAAAAAAGATTACGCTTTTTACTATTAAAGGAAATGGGTCATATAAATATAGGTTGGGTCAAATTATGGAAAAACTAAGGGAATTAAATGCAGTACAAATCTGTAAGTGGCTTGAAAATATTGCTCCTGCTACATATGTAAAATGTGTATATAAAACAAGAAAGTTATGATAGGGTAGTGGGAAGATTGGTGGATCTTTCTGTAATGAATGTCAGAATGTTGTGTTCAAATTGACGCTTGTGAATTGTGACAAATGATGCTTATTGTCGCATGGATAGTGCTACCAGGCGAGGCTTTGGGCATGCCCCTCTGGGAAAGGTTTTTGTTGTTATCTTTATCATCATCACCACCATTCATAAATAGAATTAATAAACGGAATGCTTAATGTGCACCACGTGTTGTTAAGCACTTTAAATGCATTATATATTTCATTTATTCATTTCAGTGATGTCACTGAAGACATTTTACAGATGAGAGAAATAAAACTTAGAAAAGCCTGGGAGTAAGGAGTATCTCCTTCGTAAGGAGAGGAGCCAGGATGTGATCCCAGGTATGTCTGATTCTGGGAGTGCACGCTTTTACCTGTGAATACCAGAGGAAAAGTACCACTGCCTGAAGATCATGGAGTGTTAGACACAGAAGGACTCTTAGGCTGGTCTCTGAGAAGGCCCAGTGTGGAAAACTCTCAGGATCTCTAAAACATAAGGCTAGACCCAGACAAGGACTTGACTGCCTCAGACGGGCATGGCTCCAGGAGGCAGCCCAGATTTCCCTAGGAAGCGTTCTCACTTGGCCTTGCCATCCCAGCTTTCACTCACACTTACTGCCCCCTGCCCATTATGCCAGAACCCGACTTTTTAAATGCAAGGATGAATTTGTATCAACGCCGCCATGTTAACACAGACTACTTACTCAGATGTTGTGTGCTAGACAACTTGCCTTTTCCTGATGAGTTCCTAGAGTGCCGGATGGTGACAAGCTGGCTAGGCTTTGTCAAGCACATACACAAGGTTGGCAAGACCCCCGCCTGACTGAGTTAGCCAGTAGAGATACAACGGGCCACTTCAGATTCGGATAGTTTAATACTTACTTACACAACAAAAGGAAGAACACATTAAGGTGCCAGCTGCCAGTGGTCCTTGTCCCACAAATCAAAATGGAGAATACTCAAACAGAAGGGGTAAGATGACTGCAGGGTAAGTTGTGGCATACCCAGCTGCTGAGAAGCCAATTCTAGACTGCAGCTAAGTGGTTCTCATATTCTGCAGCAATATTCTGAGTGGGTGGGGCAGAGAGCCCACATCTCAACAGAACCTGGGAAATGAGAAGCTGCCAGGGGAGATTGGCTTGAGATCCTTATAAGCCTCCCATCCTCTCCTGTTCTGGGAAGATCACAAAGCATTCTGCTAAGACTCAGATAAGCTTTGATTCAAAGACTGCCCGTGAGGCCTGTGTGAGGCAACATGTGAGGTTGCCAGGGTGCAGGGTGGAGATGTTCCCTTACAGCTTCCTCTGGTTTGAGGCTTGTTAAGCTTGCCATAGAGAAAGTGAGATTGAAAACCAAGAAATCTGAATTCAAGCCTAGATCAATCCATAATTAGTCAAATGACTTAAGCAGGTACTTAACCTCTCCAGAGCTTGCTTTTTAAAATCCATAAAATTATATATTGTTTTGTTTGCTTGCTTTTGGGGAGGTCTTTTTCCTCTTCTTAGAGTGTAAACCACACAAAGGGATCTTGTCTACTTTATTCACTATTGTAGCCCCAGTGCTTAGAACAGTGACAGGCACATGGCAGCGATTCAACAAACACTTGGTTGAATGAAATGAACTGCAAGATATTTCATTGTGTTTTGTTAGTATGTGCATGTGCATTCAAAGCCTTAAAACCTACTTTCAGGTCATTTGCAGAAAATTCACAGAGGAGTCCCAGTGAAAATGCCTGTACCTTTCTGTTAGGGGAGCTCAACTGAAAAAAAAGCCCGAGGGAAGACTCATTTAAAGTGAAAGTGAGTAATTACAATGAGGAATGGAATCTTGGCACCCAAATGGATCTTTTATTAGTGCTATTATAATAAATCCTAATGATCCACACCTCTGACACATGGTCCCTTGAGTAATAGAAGAGAGGGGAGGCCAGCTTTTCCACTGTTTTGTTATACACCTTCCACTTTCCCAGTCATCTCCCCAGCCTCCCTTTTTCTCTTTCTTTTTCTCAGCCAATGCATGGTGTGAAATAGGAAGAGACTACAGGTTAACAGACCTGCCTCTGGTTGTGATTACAGCAAGTTGGTCACCTCCCTGCCGGAGCCAGTTTCTTCCTCTGTAAGTGTTATTGTGACACATACGGTTTTCCTTAATTACAACTACATAATGTGTTCTCTCTCTCCTACAGATCAAGAAACCATGGCTCAAAGAGATCGACTGACCTGCTAAAGATCACTAATTAGTACCAGAGCCAAGCTTTCTGACTCCAAGTTCAGGTTTCTCTCCACCACAACAGTGGGCCGCTCAGAAGTTCACTAAGGCCTTGGTCCCTCCCCTCTGTCATCTTCAAGAAGGGGCAGGGATTTTTACTGGCTTGCTCCCTGCTCTGATCTCAGCGTCTACAAACTCTGCCTGGTACATAGCAGGCACTCAATATATACTTGTTGAATGAAAAAAAAAAAAAAAAAGATGGATGAGCAGACACGCGCCACAATGCGTCCTGCGACTTCAAGCAAGTCGCCACCCGTTTCTGGATTTCATCTCTGTCCCCCACCGCAGCGGTGTCCGTTCCGCGCCGCGTTCGTTCCTCCGGCCACTAGACTGCACTGTGGCAAGGGACCCCACCCAGCAGGGAGCGGCGCCCTTCTTGGCCCCGCCGAGCCTTCGCTGGTCGGAGGGCGGGTCGCGACGAACCGGAAGTTCCGAGGCGCCAGCGCCGCCGCCGCCGCTGCCGCTGCCGCCTTTAAGTGCCGCGTTCGCCGCCTGGGTTGCCACCGGCGCCGTCGCCGAGGAAGCCGCTGCAGCCGGGTCGGGAGTGGAGGCGGCGCGGCATGAAGCGGCGCAGGCCCGCTCAGTAGCACGCGTCGGGACGCTCCGGGCGGGGCCGGGGGGGAAGGTGCAGTATCCGCCCCCTCTCCTTCCCCTTCGCCCGCGAGGCCTGGGCCCCAGCCCGGCGGGCCCGCTCCGCCTTACGGAGGAACCGCCCGACGCGCTCTCCCGGTTAGCCCGCTGTGCGGTTTATCCGGCGCGCCGCCCTGCGCGGATCCGAGCCGGTGGCGGGGCCCCGCTTGCCGGAAGAGGAAGCCGAGGCTCTGAGATTCCGAGTCCACCAACGTTCACTGGGCGCCCCCTGAGCGCTGGGTGCTGGCCTCCCGGCTTCCACGTCCGTTATCCTAATTGAGCCTCGCTGGGGTTGGAAGCCGGGTAATGCCCGGGCTTACGGATGAGGAAACAGAAGCTCGCAGAGGCGAAGGGATCTGCCTAAAGTTCGACTGTGGCGGATCGGATTCGGACTGAGATTTTTCTGGTTTCCCAGCCGGTGTTCCTTCCTTTTTCCTGTCCCACTCTAGGTCGATTCCCTCCCTGCTTCACTGGCCCCCGCTCATTCTCTTTCACCCACCCGGGGCAGGATATATACATTCCTTTCCCGCTCCCCCACCTCTCCCTCTCACACGCTTTTCTCCTAAGACTTCTAAGACTTGGCATTCCCTCCCCTCCCCTCCCCCGCCCCCCCCCCCCCCCCCCGCATTCTCCTCAACATTCTCTGCTACACCTATCCTCTTCTTCCCCATTCACACCTTTCAAGATCTTTGCCCAGTCTGTGATAATCAACCTCTCCACTAGCTCTGGACCCAGAAAAGTGAAATGGCTAGGCTCAAGTGACGCGTGGGGTGTTCAACTGGACGACTGGTTGACTCTTGGATTGAAAATTAAGAATGACGTTTTAGTGGGTCCAAATTCAGGAGTCCGGAAGCCGTTCTCTAACCCAACATGCTCTTCTCTGAGTGAGGGGCTTAGTGCATGGGAACATGTCTTGACACCTTAGTCCATCGTTCGTATGCTAGCATAGCTTCACCCTTTTCCCTCCATTGCCACTGACCTTTTCTCACCGCATCTCCCCTTCACCTACTTGGTGAGCCCAGAATTAAAACTGATAACAAAGTAACAAGTGTCATCACAGCTCCTCCTTTCTTTTTCCTTTTACTAAGCGAAAATTTCAACAAGCTTAATGCTTCCTTTTAGGGAAAAGTTAGCTAATTCGATTGTTTTCAGACTATAGGTGGAAAGGAAAGGAGCAAAAGTGGAGTGCACTTTAAACGGATAGCACATTCTTCATCTTATGAAAAAAATTATTAAATGCAAGTTAGTTCCCTTTCCATGAAAATGGCCTGTTTTATAATTTTTACTGGTTATTCTACGGAGTCTGTCTCCACCCAGCTCAGTGTGTATTATAATGTAAAAAAAAGCAGGAACAGGAACAAGCACAGAGAAATAAATTTTATTAATCATCTGTCATTTTTGAGGATTTACAGTAGCCACTGAGTAACCTCACATTTGTATGCCTTTTATACTTTTGAAGGTCTTCCATAATTTGCCTTTTAATGTATATATACATGTCAGGATTTAGACTGTGTTTGGATATCCTTTTGAGTAAATTAGGCTGTACATTTCTGAGATTTTTAAAAAATTGTAATTATAATAATCTAAAATGTAGATAGAAAATAATTCAGGCATTATATATTACACCAAGAAGGTTATTTCTGTATCAGTTTTAAGTACTATTTGAGATTTGAGATTTAATCTTTTTGGCCACATATGCTCCGTTTTAATAATGATCAACAACAGCCTTGTATCTTATTTCATTATCCTGGTGAGCAGGATTGGATGGTGAGAAAAGGAAAGACTCCTGTGAGAAGAGAGCAAGATGAGCAGAGGGATCTATGCTTGAAGTTGAGTCACTTGAAAAAGATCTCTTTGAATGTGGAAGAGATCTGAGCAGATGAAAATACAATCAGGTAGGCATGAGGGAAGGTCCTTAAGTGAAGAGGTAGGGGGGCAGTGAAATATATGCACTGTGCTGAAAATGTATGCTGACTCTCTCTTCTAATTTTTGAAGTTAGAATCTTAGGAATGTATTTGAATATAAGATGTTATGGAAACCTGGAACTTAAGTCATTTAGTTACACACTTGTGTATATTACTAAAATTATATAGTATTAGATGTATCCTGGAAAATGCAGGATGTACATTTACTATAAGCACATAGAGTAGTAGAATGTCATTTGAACTGTGAAGTTTGTGTGTGTGTGTGTAGACAGAGACAGAAATAGTCCAGAGACCTAATACAACTTAGGAATAGCAGGTAATTTGCTATTAATAAGTGCGCGCTAACACAACTTTTACATAGGAGAGATGTCAAGTTAATGGTGACTCAGGAAGCTGGGCACTAAGCCTTGGGAAGTCTGCCCGCTGAACTTCCCTCTTCTGTTCCCTAGCCTTATTCTTGTGAGCAATGGTTTGAAGGTGAAGTTCCAAATTTAACAAATGGGGAGTTGAAAAAAATGAGCACGGTTTGTGTAGCTTCTCTCACTTGTCCTTCACTCTGTTAGGAATCGAACTAGATCCACTTACGTATTTGATAGAAAGTAGGCCTCCCATTGGCTTTTAGGTGGGGAGTCACCACTGTCATAAACTGCTCCTTACTATCTGTGTGCTAAGTAGCAGTTGAGCTAAATGACTTTTCTCTACCGAACTGTTTGGATTTTGGTCATTGGAGGTAAATGTCCTGTCCTAGTAGCATTGCAAGTTGGATACTTGATAAAACTCTTGAGTGGGTTTTTTGTCCACTTGTGCTACTGTTACATTGAAAATGGTAATACGTTTCGCTGTAGCATGAAAAAAAGACACACTGTTCTGGCCACACACTGTTCTGCCATAAAGCTTGCCTAGTGTAGTAATTCATAACCCACACCTGCTAACTAATTACTTTTTCTCTGTGGTTGGTAGTTACCACGAACTCTTGTTAACCTGGGAAGCTGAGCTTTAAAAAAGACATCGTATTAAATATACAATCATGTACTGATTGTTGCTTTAGAAGTAGTTAATAATTATGTGAAATCCGTTACATAAATGCAATCTATTTATCTCCCAAATCGAAAAGAGCAGGTTGCTCCAGAATTTTTATGTTGCTTCTTTTTGGTAGTTTCATGAATAATGCGTGGCAGAACATCACACAATGGCTTATGATAACACTTCTTGATATTTTCTCTGATACTTTGCTTGTGTTACATTTAAGTGTTGAAATAAAGGAAAATACATCCTCTTCTGAATTTGTAAAATGAAAAGAAACACCACTAGTAGATGAAATGTTAATATTGTTTTGGGGTTGAACTGGTAAATTGGGTTCCCACTTCAAATATCGATAGTACAAAAGTTAAATGCTTTTTGCATAAACTATTTCAACTAATTAAAGCCGCTTGAAAATAGTATCTTTTTCCTCTCTGAGAGTAAAAGTTGTATAATCTATAATCATAGTTACATAAATTCCTTATAGTCACCAAAAGTGATGGTAAGATAGTGATGTCTAGGCAAGAGCAGAAGACAAAGAAAAATGTACCAGCCAGTTAAGTCTTTTGTTGTTTGGAGTTCTATTTAAAAGGATACAGTATTTATATTTTCATGGGTAAGTGCCCTATTACATTACATTGTATTCTTACAATACATTGTTGACAGCAATTTTATCACTGTTCTAATTGGTCACAGTTATTTCTGTTAACTGAAGAAGTTCATGTTTATCAAATGTGTTACTTTTTTAAGTGCAAAAACACTTAGCTCCCTTAGCACATTTAGCTTCACTATTGACATGCTCTTGGATGGAACATAGCAGCCAACTGGCATATGGCCTGTTTCCTTCCAGTGTGGGAAAGAAAAAAGGAATTTTGGCAAGAGATATGTAAGGACAGCCTTTTATAAAAGGTCCTAAAGCGATTTATAGTCATAGTGAAATAGACATGACCTCAATTTTTTAAAAAAAATCTCATTTTTAAACTGAACCGAGAAGAGGGAGCTATTACTTTTGCTAGCTTTCATTGCAAATGTGCTGAAGACCATCTTTTTCTTGCCTTTTTTCGGGGGGGGGGGGGGAGCACTATCAAACTGTCATTCCGATTAATATAAAAGAAGGCAGGCCTGTGAACAACTAACTTCACGTGCCTTATTTTTCTAGGAAAATGCAACATGGCAGCAGCAATGGAAACAGAACAGCTGGGTGTTGAGATCTTTGAAACTGCAGAGTGTGAGGAGAATATTGAATCACAGGATCGTCCTAAATTGGAGCCCTTTTATGTTGAGCGATATTCCTGGAGTCAGCTTAAAAAGCTGCTTGCTGATACCAGAAAATATCATGGCTATATGATGGCTAAGGCACCACATGATTTTATGTTTGTGAAGAGGAATGATCCAGATGGGCCTCATTCAGACAGGATCTATTACCTCGGTAAGTATGAAGTCATAGTTTCTAGGGGAAATTCTTTCTTGATTCAAACTTACAAGCTAGATACAATTGGTGAACAAATAAATGAATCAGTAATGTTCCATTCAAGGGAAAAAAACGATTGGAAGAACTTCAGTTTTGGTGCTGTTGTCATTTCGGTTTGTCCCATTATTTTCACTTGCAGGTATGAAACCACGAGTTGATTGTGGCCTGCCTTTCAGAATCAAAGTTAAAGATGCCAGAAATTACTTCTTCCTAAAGCTAGTTCAAAATGCCTTTCCTTGGGAATGGTCAGATTAGGAACACAAACAGTAAAACCGCTCTCATCAGTTGCTACTTTCATTTTTTTTAAACCAAGACTGGATTTGGTGTCTTTTTTTCTGAGCCTGTTCACTCCAGATTTAAGATCCATCTAAATTAAATATATTATGCCACTGACTTACTTTTTTGTTTATTAACCTTTTAAAAATAAATTTATTCCTCTTCTTCAAGGTTATTTCATTCATATACATGCATATATTTTTAGAGCTATTCTCTGGATTAGTGCACATCAGTAATTATAGATGCATTTTTTTTTTTAACAACTCCAGAGTATTCCATTATATAATTGTGCCATATTTACTTAACCATGCCCCTAATAATGGGCATTTAGGTTTTTCTATTATACTGTTAGAAAAGATGATGCGATGAATATTTTCTGTGTTAGATCAATTTGTACATTTGTGAATTTTATTATGTATAGGACTGATTCCAGAGAGTGGGAATGTTGGGACAAGAGTTGTATGTATTCTGAATTTTGGTTGATATTGTCAAATTACCCTTCCTTCGAGGGTTTATATTCCTGTCAGCATTGTCTGAGAGTATCTGTTTCTACACACCTGTACCAGTAGTGGGTAATCAGATTTTTTTATCTTTTCTAGTCTGATTAGTGAACAGCCATCTCATTGTAGTTTTATAAATTACTATTTTTTTAAGTTGAAGTATAATTGACATATATATTAGTTTCAGGTGTATGGCATAAAGATTGGATATTTATATACAATATAAAAGGATCACCAAAATAAATGATCTAGATATTTTATAATGTCTAGATTTTAACTAGATATGTTTCACCTTACATAGTTAACAAAAATTTTTTTCAATGATTTTTTTTTATGATAACTTTTTTTTTTAGTTTATTTATTTATTTTGAGAGAGACAGAGTACCAGTAAGGGAGGGGCAGAGAGGGAGAGAGAGAATCCCAAGCAGAGCTCAAACTCATGAAGCTGAGATCATGACCTGAGCCCAAACCAAGAGTCAGACACTTAACCAAGTGAGCCACCCAGGTGCCCCACTTACCTACTTTTAAGATCTGTTCTCCTACCAACTTTAAAATATGCAATACAGTATTATGAATTATAGTCACCACTCTGTACCTTATATCCCTGTATCTCATTATAGTTTTAATTCCAGTTATAAGTGAGGTTGAGCATCTTTTTACATATTTAAGAGACCTTTATATACCCTTTTCTGTGACTGATTTATTTATAACATTTGTCTGTTTTTTTGTTGGACTGTGGGTGTTTCTTATTAAAACTTTTTTTTTTTTTTTTTTTTTTTTTTTTTTTTTTTTTTGTATAATGAGGGAATTAAACCATTGTAGTATTTTCCTCTGAGGTTTAATTTGTCTTTTGCCTTTAGTGCCTTTTGCCACATAGAAATTTGTGATTTTTTTTTTTTTTTTTTTTTTTTTTTTTGATAGTTAAATTTGTATTCTCTGTAGGCTTTGGCATCGTATCTACAAAGGCTCTCCCTGGGGCGCCTGAGTGGCTCAGTCATTTAAGCTTCCAACTTCGGCTCAGGTCATGATCTCACAGTTTGTGGGCTCAAGCCCCATGTCAGGCTGTGTGCTGACAGCTCAAAGCTTGGAGCCTGCTTTGGGTTCTGTGTCTCTCTCTCTCTCTGCCCTTCCCCACTTGTGCATGCGCTCTCTCTCTCTTTCAAAAATAAATAAACATAAAAAGAAAAAATTAGGCTCTCCCAACTCCAGGATTATGTCATTTAAAATCTGTATATATTTTGGACTTTCTGTTTTGTTCCATTGCTCCCTCAGATCGAGTGCAGCATAGTATTACTATTATTGTTATCATAGCTCTATATGTTTTCCTGTTTGGTAGCACTAGTCACCTTTCATCACTCTCTTTCATATTTGTTTTGGCTATTTTTGTTTGCTTGTTTTTCTATGAACACTTAAAAATAGCCTACATAGCTTTTTTTTCCTAATGCTGTTTAAACTCTTTTAGGATTGATGTTACATTTATAGGTGAAGTTAGGGAAAATTGACAGTCTTCAAAATTTTGAGCTCTTCAAGAAAGTTGTATGCCTTTTCATTTGTTCAAGTCTTTTATATTCATCTGAATTTAAAATATTTTTTTATATACATCCGTTGTTCTAAAAGTTTTAATATACTTTGAACACCCATAAGTGTGTTCTAGTGTGTCATCAGGAGAGAAACAATGGGAAAAGTTTGTTTTGTGCTTATATGGAACTGGTGTGTGTGTACCTAGAATGCCTTGGAAGTTTTTATTGGTCACATATGAAGCCAGGGGAGACGTGGAACAAGGCACAGTTTCAAGAGGTTCAGCTGAAATGATTATGGGGAATGGTTCTCATTTGAAAATAGATGAGAACCAAGTTTTTCATATTTGAGGGCTGAAGACTCAAATCTTTTTTTTTTTATGTTTATTTTTGAGAGAGAGAGACAGCATGAGTGGGGGAGGGGCAGAGAGAAAGGGAAACAAAAATCTGAAGCAGGCTCCAGCCTCTGAGCTGTCAGCACAGAGCCTGATGCAGGGCTTGAACTCAGAGACCACGAGATCATGACCTGAGCCGAAGTCGGACGCTTAACCGGCTGAGCCACCCAGGCGCCCCAGGGCTGAAGACTCTTAGAAGGAGAAGGCTTAAGGAGGATATGATCACGTTTTATAAAATTATGAATGGTATAGATAGGTGACTGCCATTCTGATAATTCTTTAACAAAGTAACTCTAGAATTACAGAATACATTTAAGACAGAGTCAAGTTCTAAAGTGAATGTCAGTTGATATCTTTTTATTCCAAAAGACAGTACAAATTAAGAAAGCTTAAGAACAGTTTAGGAAAATAAAGAAATAAAGGAAGACATGGATATTTGGGAGTTCATCCCCAGCCTTTGCAGGGGTTAGCATGGAAGTTACCATGCCCTTCCATAGACTACCTCCTCTGCCATTATCACAAACACTAGGCTAAGGGGGCGTCTGGATCGCTTGGTCGGTTAAGTGTCCTACTTCGGCTCAGGTCGTGATCTCACGGCTCTGCTTGTCGGTTCAAGCCTGGTGTTGGGCTCTGTGCTGACAGCTCAGAGCCTGAAGCCTGCCTCAAGTTCTGTGTCTCCTCTCTTTGTCCCTCCCCTGCTCATGCTCTGTGTCTGTCTTACATAAATAAACATTAAAAAAATAAATAAATAAAACAACACTAGGCTGAGGATCTGTTCTAGCTGAGAGTTCCTTGGTCTTCTTGTTGTGCTTTATTTTCTTCTTACTTCACTCTCCCCTAGATTTTTTGGAAATGATACCATTCTAGCACATTTTATGGTAGAAGGGATTTGTTTTTACTTTGAACTTTCTTTGGTTCACATCTTCATAATCATAATGTGTTTCTATTACTTCTCTTTTGTATGTAGCTCATTCCACACTGCTGTGATATTCCCATTCAGTTACTGCATGATTTCACAGAATAGACCTGACTTCTACTTAGTATAGACCTCTTTACTTCATCCTTCCCCAATAAAGAACAAAGAGATTTTTAGCAAATCAAATAGTAGATTTTTGTTTTGTTTTAATGAGTATACTTAGATCTGAAATGTATTACATTTCAGTAATGTAAATGTATTACTGACTATGGTTATAGGATATTTATAATAGGAAAAAGTAGTATTCAGTTAGATCTATGTATACTTATAAATAAGTATTTTTTAGGGGCACCTGGGTAGCTCAGTTGGTTAATTAAGTGTCCGACTTCGGTTCAGGTCATGATCTCATGGCTCTTTGTGCATGCACTCTCTCTCTCTCTCTCAAAAATAAATCAACATGAAAAAAAATTTTTATTCAGAGCATTAGCGGGGAAAAGGCAGGGAGAGAGGGAGACACAGAACCCAAAGAAGGATTCAGGCTCCAGGTTCCATGCTGTCAGCACAGAGCCCAACATGGGGCTCAAACCCACGAACTGCGAGATCATAACCTGAGCTGAAATCGGAAACTTAAATTAACCGACTGAACCATCCAGGCAACCCCTGGCCCCTAATTTTTTTTTAATAAGTATTTTTATTTTTTTGTTTAGTTTTTTAATGTTTTATTTATTTTTGAGAGAGAGAGAGAGAGAGAGACAGAGCGTGAGCGAGAGAAGGGGCCGAGAGAGAGACAGACACAGAATCCAAAGCAGCTCTAGGCTCTGAGCTGTCAGCACAGAGCCAGACGTAGGGCTTGAACTCATGGACCATGAGATCGTGACCTGAGCTGAAGTCAGACGCCTAACCACCTGAGCCACCCAGGCGCCCCAATAAGTATTTTTATTTTTTTAAGTTTATTTATTTATTTTGAGAGAGAGAGAGGGAGAGAGAGAATACCAAGCAGGCTCTGCACTGCCAGCACTGAGCCCTCCGTGGGGCTTGATCTCACAAACCGTGAGATCATGACCTGAGCTGAAATCAAGAGTTGGATGCTCAACTAGCTGAGCCACACAGGCGCTCCTAAATAGGAATTTTAAATGATTCAGGCGAAAAAGAAACTTAGTAACCTGAAGTTGCCACAAAGCTCCGTGCTTTTGCATTTCATGAATCTACTGCCAACTTGTAAGAGGACTTAACAATTTTCAAAAAACTAAAAAGATATTTGTCCTTAACATCGTCTTACACACTTTCACGTTTGTTTTGAGAGGGTCCAGGATCTGAATATTGAAATGAAACTTGAGCATTCTTCTGTGAAGCCTGGGTTTTACTGAAGAAAATTCCCGTGGCAAATGGCATGTGCATCTCCTACCTGTTAACCTTCTCAGAGAGTGCAAAACTTCGCATTATGTGGAAGGCTTTATGTACTTACTGCTACGATTGCAGTAGACTGCTTTTTCTGGAAATGATTTTTAAATGATTATTTTCTTTTATAGCTATGTCTGGTGAGAACAGAGAAAATACACTGTTTTATTCTGAAATTCCCAAAACCATCAACAGAGCAGCAGTCTTAATGCTCTCTTGGAAGCCTCTTTTGGATCTTTTTCAGGTAGGATTAAACATTGCTATTCCTGTGATTTGGTGTACATTTTCAGATGCCTTTATTAAGAGGCAGAAATTCAAGTGGGGTTTTATATTTGAAGTAGATGTGAATCAAAAAGAATGAAAACATGTTTATATTTTTGAATGTATGACTGTTAAATTCCATTTAATTCTCAACATCTGAAACTAAGGGATGTTACAATTCAGGTTTTAAAACTACTTTCTCCCTGTTAAACCACCTTTCCCTTCTATAAACTTGTTAGTTATATAGTTCTCACATTTTGGGGGAGGAGTTATTCATATAAAGGCAGTAATGTATAGTTCCAGAAAGCTTTTTGTTTAAATTTTTAAATTGAATCTTTAGTTTTACTGCTTAGTAACAGTGCTAATGTAAGGACGCGAAGTTCAGTTTTTATTTCTAAATAGTATAATTCAATTTATGTAGAATCAAAAGCTTAGGGGTTGTTAGGGGGGTTTTTTTGTTTGTTTTCCTCAATATTTATCTTTAGACAAAAAGCAAATAGTTGAAAACATCCCAAGAACAAGATGATAGTTTGGGTGTGATCGTTTGCCCTTTTGGTTCTCATTTATTATTTTACATTGAATATTTCCTTATTAAATAGCATTTTGGGTTAAATGAACTAAATGTGATATTATTCTTAGGAATTAAAAAAAATAATTTCTATGATAACTAATCATTTTGACTGCAAATATATCATTGTTGTTTTTTACATAGACTTCATGACTTTTCTTTAAAACAGAAAAATTCCTTTTTTTAAGAACCAAAATAATGGTAGGTTTCTAATGAAACAGTTTGCAAATTAACAAATCAAACTTTTATTTTAAACTTTTATTGTGGAAAATTTCAAACTAGTAAAATTGTATGTAATTATCAAGAATTATCAAATCTTGGCCATTTACATTTTATTGCAGCCCTACCAGTCTCCCCTTGCAATCCCTACCCCCACTTCTTGGATTATTTTGAAGCAGAGCCAGATATGTTGTTTCACTCGTAAATAAGTCAGTGTGTGTCTAAAAGATACAAATTCTTTTTAGAAATTACCACACCATCATTATCATAACTTTAAAAACTGCTGATCTTTTTTTCATATGAAATATTCAATTGGTGTTCAAATTTCCCTGATATTTAAATAAAATTTCTCTTTTTTTACACTTGATTTGTTCAAATCAAGATCTAAGTAAGGTTCACGTGTAATAATTGATTAATAGGTCTCTTTTAATCTATTGGTTTTCCCTCTATCCTTTTTTTCCTCATTGTACTTTATCCATTGAAGAAAGAAGGTTTTGCTGATTGCTTATCTGTGGTGCTGTTTGATATGTTTTTTGGCCCCCAGTATTTTCTGTAAATATGAATAGGTAGTTAGATCTAGAAACTTGATCAGACCCAGGTGTGGTTTTTTTTGAAAGCAGGGTCTCGAAAAGATATTTGTACACCCATGTTCATAGCAGCATTATTCACAATAGCCAAAAGGTGGAAACAACCCAAGTGTCCATGGACAGATGGATGGATAAACAAAATGTGGTATATACATACAATGGAATATTATTCAGCCTTAAAAAAGAAGGAAATTCTGACATGCTACAGCATCGATGAACCATGAAGACGTTATAATAAGTGAAATAAGCCAGTCACAAAAGGACAAATACTATATGATTCCACTTATATGAGGTACCTAAAGCAGTCTAATTCATGGAGACAGAAAGTAGAAGGTGGTTGCCAGGGGCTGGGGGAAGGGAAAAATGGGGACTTGTTGTTTAATGGGTATAGAATTTCAGTGTTGCAAAATGAAAAATTCAGAGATGGGTTATACAGCAATGTGAGTATACTTAACACTACTGAACTAAACACTTAAAATAGCTAAGATGGCAAATTTACCACAATTTAGAAAAAAAGAATACTTCTTAGATAAGGTTTGCTTCCATCAGGAGGCATATAGAACTTTATTTCTCTTCTTGTGATGATAGCACCCTTTGGATCATTGCCAAAATCCATTAATTTATGAGGAGTTAAAAAATGGTGGTATTTTATCATTCCTTCTTCATTTATTAACTGAAATACTTCTATAAAAAGAAATTGCTATTCAAAAACTCAAAAAACAATGGAAAAGCAGAATAAATTTTGATTCTTTCCCCTTATTTATCATTGTTCAAATAATTTGTTTCCTGTAGTCCTTCATAGGTGATCACTTAGGTTTTTCAGAGGAATGTTTTTTTGGTGTGTGTGTGTGTGTGTGTGTGTGTGTGTGTGTGTGTGTGTATCCTCATAAACTTGTAGAGTAAACCTATTTGATGTTTTTTGATCCACTGACAGTTATTATTCTTACTGTGCAAATTGTCTTATTTTTGGCTGGTGACAGCCCCTTCAACTTGACGTGTCAAATCCTTTTGGCATGATACTTGCTGCTATAATGAAGATTTTCCACCTTACACATTGCCTATTGCGTGCTTGGAGTCCATCATTTCTGCAAGGAGCTCTAGTTCCTTTAGAGGAAATTGGTATTAGGAGACTACGATGTGGGTACTAGGAATGCTCATTATTATTGGGTTTGTCATCGTTTCTAGGGTTTTTATTGAACAAACTAGGGAATATATACATTCTGTGTGTGTGTGTGTGTGTGTGTGTGTGTGTGTGTGTGTGTGTGTTTGAAGTGTAGGTATCAATATGTATCCAAATCAAGTCAGATAAACCACAATGTCAGACTGATGTAACTAATTGGAATTTTACATACAGAATTTTTCTTTAACCTCATTTATTTTACATATGAATCTCCTTTCTCTGATGCTAAATAACAGTTTAAATAACATATTACTCATTTGCTTTACTCCATATTACACACACAAGTTTCAAGATAATAAAGGAATCAACACTATGATTACTTATAACAGTAACTTGGAATTGTTCTTCTCTGTGTGGTTATGTTACCACTTCTATCCAGTTAGGTGCATTTGCTTCATTTTGTTTTCAAGTGTTAGGAATTCCTTTTTAAAAATTTTTTAATCTTTATTTTAGAGAGAGAGAGACAGACAGAACTCAAGTGGGGGAGGGGCAAAGAGAGACGGAGATACAGAATCTGAAGCAGGCTGTAGGCTCTGAGCTGTCAGCACAGAGCCCAACGCAGGACTTGAATCCACAAACTATGAAATCATGACCTGAGCCAAAGTTGGACGCTTAATCTACTGAGCCACTCAGTTGACCCAGGAATTCCTTTAATTTTTAATTGAATTCTGTTGTATAAAATAGTTACAGGATTCCAAATTCAAATCCACAGAACAATGTATTCAGAGAAGCTCCCTGTCTCCTCCAATCTGTTGCCCTCCCTCTCTTTCTAGATAACGGTTTTGTTTCTAAATAGCTTATCCCTTTTAAACAATGTGAGTATATAGACATTCATATCCCCCCTTAGAGAAATAGTAACATCCAATATACATTTTTCCACCTTGCAATTTTCAAGTAACAGTGTATCCTTCAGATCACTACACAGGGATACATACGTACATCATTTTTATTTCTTTTTACGTATGTTGTGTTGTGCAGACTAATCATAGTCAACCAGTTCCCCATTGGTGGACATTTCAGTTATTTCCAGTTCTATTATAAATAGTATCACAGTGGAATGGCTTGGGCATATACCTCTTTATAATTTTGCCAGTATGTCTTTAAGCTAGATTCTTAGAAATAAAATCACTGGACCAAAAGGTGTATTCTTTTGTAAATTTTCTAGATAGTACCAAATTTCCCTCCATAGGAACTGTGCCGTTCGAATTCCCACTAGCAAGATTTGTAAGTGTGCCTGTTTTCCCGTAGTTCTCCAACACAATAAATATATGGTTGTACATTTGGATTTTTGCCAGTCTGCTAGATGGAAATAGTGTCCCAGTATAGTTTAATTTGCATTTCTGTTACAGGCAAAATCGATCATCTTTTTATACAGTTTAAGGCTACTTGCATTTCTTTCTCTGTAAATTGTTTATTATATTT
Source organism: Panthera pardus (assembly GCF_024362965.1). Lineage (NCBI taxonomy): Eukaryota > Metazoa > Chordata > Mammalia > Carnivora > Felidae > Panthera > Panthera pardus. Next base: position 32,345,476 of record NW_026526810.1, read on the forward strand.
CTAACCCACTTTTCTGTGGGGTGATCGGTCTTTTTCTTCATTCTTAGAAGTCTTTAACCTACTTAAAGAGGATATTAACCTTTTGCCTGTGGTACAGTTGGCAAATATTTTCCCCAAGTTGTCATTTGTAATTTTACTCTCTTTATGGTAGGGTGCGCTGGTGTGTGTGTGTGTGTGTGTGTGTGTGTGTGTGTGTGTGTGTGTGTTGGTCATGTGACAGATTTTTATATAATAAAATATATCAGTCTTTTCTGTATTTCTTTTGGATTTTATTGCTTCTAGAATTTGTGTCTTCTGTCACAGTTAGAACAGTTTTTTTCCACACTCAAATTATAAAAGAATTCAACCATGTTTTCATCTGGTACTTACATGATTTCATTTTTTAAAGCTTTATTGAGGCGTAATTGACATGTAATACACTGCAAATATTAAAGTATACAATTGATAGATTTGGGCATATGTATGTACCTGTGAAACCATTACCTCAGTCATTACCCCCAAAAGTTTCCTTGTACCCTTCGGTAATCTTCCTACCCATCTATCCCCAGGCAGCTATGGTACCAGTCATGTACAGTCTTTGATAAGTTTTATCTCTTAAATATTTCAGAGATTTTTTTATTCTACTGTAAATGGTATTTTCTAATTTCAGTTTCTGGTTGTTCATTGATAATATTTAGAAATACAATTGATTTTGTGTATTGATCTTGTCTTGTAACCTTGATTAAACCCTTTTATTGGTTCCATTCGTTTTTTGTAGCTTCCACTGGATTTTTCTGTATAAACAGTCATACTGCCTGCAGACACTGGCAGTTTTACTTCTTGCTTTCCAATATGATTTCTTTCGGTTTCTTTTTCTTGGCTTATTGTGCTGGCTAACTCCTCCAGTGCCAAGTTGAATAGAAATGGTGAAAGCAGATGTTCTTGTGTTCCTAATCTTAGGGGAGGAGTCATTCGGTCCTTTGTCAGTAAGCCTATTAGCTGTAGGTTTTTCATAAATGCCCTTTGGTAGCTGGAGAAGTACTCTTATATTTCTAGGTTGCTTAGAATTTTTATCAAGGACAGTTACTGAATTTTGTTAAGTGTTTTATTCTGTGTTTGTTGAAAAGATCATAAGGCTTTCTTTTTTATTTGTTAATATGGTAAAGCATCATTTGATTATTGAATGTTAAATCAATAATCACTTGGTTATGATTTATTATCCTTTTTAAGTATTGTTGATTTAATTTGCTATAATTTTCTTGAGATTGTTTTATATGTTCATGAGGGATGTTGGTCTGTCAGGTTATTTCCTTGTAATTAAAAATTTTTTTTTAATCTTTATTTTTGAAAGAGAGAAACAGAGTGTGAATAGGGCAGAGGTAGAGAGAGAGGGAAACACAGAATCCGAAACAAGCTCCAGGTTCTGAGCTGTCAGCACAGAGTCTGATGCGGGGCTTGAACTCACAAGCTGTGAGATCATGACCTGAGCCAAAGTTGGATGCTTAACTGACTGAGCCATCCAGGTGTCCCCCTTGTAAATTTTTTAAGTGTTTATTTATTTATTTTGAGAGAGAGAGACAGTGCATGTGGGGAGGGGCAGAGAGAAAGAGAGAGAGAGAGAGAGAGAGAGAGAGAGATTGGGAGAGAATCCCAAGTAGGCTCCACACTCAGCACAATGTAAGCCTGACGTGGGGCTGAAATCAAGAGTCATACACTTAACCTGAGCCACCTAGACGCCCCTTTTCTTGTAATTTCTATATATGATTTTGGTAATGGTGTTATGCTGGCCAAGAATAAGTTGGAAGTCATTTCCTCCTTTTTAATTTGCTAGAAGAATTTGTTTGGTAGAATTCACCAGTAAAGCCATCTGGACCTGCAGCTTTCTTTGTGGAAAAGTTTTTAACTGCAAATTCAATTTCTTTATTAGATGTAGTGCTATTCAAGTTATCTATTTCTTTTTGACTGAACTTTGGTTGTTTGTGTTTTTTAAGGAATGTTTCTATTTCACCTGTGTTACTGAATGTTTTGACATAAGTTTCATAATATTCCCTAATCTTTTTAATGTCTGCAGAATCTGTGGTGATGTTCCTCTCTCATTCTTGATATTCTGTGTAATTTGTGTCTTCTCTCTTTTTTTTTTTTTTCTAATTAATCTAAGGGTTTATCAGTTTGGTTTCATTAATTTTTCTGTCATTTTCTATTTTCTGTTTCATTGTTTTATCCCCTGATCTTCATTATTTCCTTTATTTCTGCTTACTTTGAATTTCATTTGTCTTCTAGTTTCATAAGGTAGTGGCTGATGTTACTAGTTTGAGACCTTTCTTTTTTTCACTAAATAGGCATTTAGTGTTACACATTTCCCTGTAAGTGCCATCGTAGCTGCATCCCATATATTTTGATATGTTGTGTTGCCATTTTCATTTAGTTCAAAATACTTCCTATTTTCCCTTTACCCCATGAGTTATTGAGGTGTGTACTGTTTAGTTTCCAAGTATTTGTGTATTCTCCAGAGATTTGCTTTCGAATCTAATTCTGTGGTATTCAGAGAACATAATTTGTATGACTCGAATCTTTTCTAGTTTTTGAGTCTTGTCTTATGACTCAAATATGATCTATCTTGGTGAACGTTCTGTGTTTACTTGAGAAAAATATGTGTTCTGCTATTACTGCATTTATAAACGACTTGGATCAATTAGTTTATTGTATTGCTCACATCTCCTATGTCCTTACTGATTTTCTGTTTGCTTTATCAGTTATTTTTTTTTTTTTTAATTTTTTTTAACATTTATTTATTTTTGAGACACAGAGAGACAGAGCATGAACAGGAGAGGGTCAGAGAGAGGGAGACACAGAATCCGAAACAGGCTCCAGGCTCTGAGCTGTCAGCACAGAGCCCGACGTGGGGCTCGAACCCACAGCCCTCACGGACCGCGAGATCATGACCTGAGCCGAAGTCGGCCGCTCAACCGACTGAGCCACCCAGGCGCCCCTGCTTTATCAGTTATTGAGAGAGAATGTTGAAACTTCCATTTCATGATTGTAGGTTTAACTATTTCTCCTTGCAGCTTTATTAGTTGTTGCTTTATATATGTCGAAGCTATGTTGTTAGGTACATAAGTGGATAGGATGGTTATGTCTTCCTGATTAATTGGCTCATTTATTGTTACAAGATGACACTCTCTGTTTCTAGCAACATGTTTTACTCTGAAATTTAATAGTAATATAACCACTCTAGCTTTCTTCTAACTAGTGTTAGCACAGAATGTGCTTTTCCATTTTTTAATTTTTTTTTTTACCAGCTTTATTGAGATATAATCCACATACCATATTCACTCATTCAAGTATAGAATTCACTGGGTTTTAGTATATTTACAGAGCTGTACAGCTATCCTCCCAATCTAATTTTGGAATATTTTGTCATCCCAAACGGAAACCGATCAGCAGTTACTCCCCATCCTCCTAGCTGCTCACCTGCAGACCTGGGCAACTATTCATCTATTTTGAGTCTCTATAGATTTGCCTATCCTGGACATTTCATATCAATGGAATCGTACAATATGTGGGTCTTTGTGACTGGTTTCTTTCACTCAGCACAGTATTTTCTGGATTCATTCACATCATAGCATTTAACAATATTTGTGTGGCTGAATAATGTTTAATTTCATGGCTGTACCACATTTTATTTATCAGCTTATGGATATCTGTGTCATTTTAGCTTTTGGGCTTTTATGACTAATTCTGCTTTTACCATATATGAGATTTTTTGTAGACTTATGTTTTCAGTTCTCTTGGGTATATATATCTAGGAGTAGAATTGCTGGGTCATGTGGTAACTGTCTAAAATTTGTACATTTTTTTTTTTTTTTTTGACCTGAGCTGAAGTCGGTCGCTTAACCAACTGAGCCACCCAGGCGCCCCTAACTGTCTAAACTTTTAAGGAAGTATTAAATTGCTTTTCCATAGCAGCCGCACCATTTTACATTCCCACCAGTAACGTATGAGGCTTCTAACTTCCTACATCCTCACTAACACTTGCTATTATCTGTCATTTTGGTTATAGCCATCCTAGTGAGTGTGAAGAGGTATCTCAGTCATTTGATTTGCATTTCCCTAATGATCAGTGATGTTGAGCAGTTTTTCATGTCTTTATTGGCCATCTGTATATCTTCTTTGAAGAAATCTCTGTGCAGGTTGTTTGCCCATTTTAAATTGGGTTTTTCTAATTTTGAGTTGTAAGAGGTTTTTTTATATATTCTGGATACAAGGTACTTATCAGATATTTGATTTACACACATTTTCTCCCATTCTGTGAGTTGCCTTTTTGCTTTATTTCTTGAATTGCAGTAGTCATTAATTAGTATGCGACCAGTCATCATTACCTTTGGCAAGAGTTTAGTACTATAATCATTAATTTAGATCTGTATATTTAAACACAATAGCTTTGGTCTCTCCTTTATGGAAGATAAGACATTTTTGAGACTTCCTTTTTCTTCTGTTCATCATTTACCTTAATCTGAAGTTCTTACATCTTCATTACAAAAAAAATTGCACTGAAATACGTGTAATATAAAATTTACCATTTTAACCATTTTTAAGTGTACATTAGTGCACATAAGTGGTATTAAGTACATTCACATTGTTGTATATCCATCACCATCATCCATCCATAAAACCTTTTCATCTTGCAAAACCGTAACTCAGTACAAATGAAATAATAACTTCCCATTACCTTTCCACCTAGCCACTGGCAACCACCATTCTACCTTCTGTTCCTGGGAGTATAATTACTCTAGGTGTCTCATATAAATAGAATCACACCGTGTTTGTACCTGACCTATTTTACTTAGCATAATGTACTTAAAGTTTATCCATGTTGTAGTCTGTATCAGAATATCCTTTTTAAAGACAAATAATATTCCACTGTGTATGTATGTATGTACACACACACACACACACACACACACACACACACCCCTCGTGTTATTTATCCACTCATCATTAATAGTCACTTGGGTTGCTTCCACCTTTTCACCATCGTAAATAATGCTGCTATGAACATGGGTGTGCAAATATGCTTTCGTGTTCCTTTTTTAATTCTTTTAGGTATGTACTGAGAAATGGAATTGCTGGATCATATAACTCTGTTTTGTTTTGTTTTGTTTTGTTTTTGAGAGATTGCTGTAATATTTTCCATAGCTACTACGCCATTTTACATTCCCACTAATAGTGTATGAGAGTCCCAATTTCTCCACATCTTCACCAATACTTATTATTTTCTGGCTTTTTATAGTAGTCATCTTAATGAGTATGAAGTGGTATCTCATTGTGGTTTTGATTTGCATTTCTCTAATGATTAGTGATATTGAGCATCTTTTCATGTGCTTATTGGCTATTTGTCTATTTTTGCAGAAATGTCTATTCAAATTCCTAGCCCATTTTTTAATGCAGGTTGTTTGGGGGTTTTTGTGGTTTATTTTCTTGATAGTGTTGTATTGTTTGAATAGTCACCACCAAAAGGATATGTCCAAATCCTAAAGGTGTCTGTGAATGTGACCTTGTTTAGAAATAGGGTCTTTCCAGATGTAATTAAAGATCTCAAGATGAGATAATCCTGGGTATAGGGTGGGCCCTAAATACAGTAACTGGTATTCTTATATGACAAAGGAGAGGGAAATTTGAGACAGACACAAAGGGTAAAGACCATCTGAAGACATAGAAAAAGATTAGAATTATGTTGCCATGAGCCAGGGAACCCTGGAGCCACCAGAAGCTGGGAGAGGCAAGGAAGTATTCTCCCCTAGAACCTTTGGAGGCAGCCTGACCCTGCTGAAATCTTAATTTTGGGCTTCTGTCCTCCAGAACTGTGAGATAATAAATTTCTGTTGTTTTCAGTCACTAAATTTGTGGTAATTTGTTAAAGCAGCCCTAGGAAACTAATAGACATTCTTTGATGCACAGTTAAGTTTTGATAAAGTACAGTCGTGCTTTTTTTTTTCCTTTGATTCCTTGTGCTTCCGATGTCGTATCTAAAATACTGTTGCTTAATCTAAGTTCACACAGTTTTGTCTCTTATATATGAGTTTTATAGTTTTAGCTCTTACATTTAGATCTTTGATTCATTTTGAGTTAACTTTTTGTATGTGGTGTGAGATAGGGGTCCAAATTAATTCTCTTACATGTGGAATCCAGTTGCCCTACCATTTCGTATGGAAATCTATTCTTTTCCTGATGGAATGGTCTTAGCACCCTTGTTGATTAGCACCTTAGCACCTTTGTTGAAATTCAATTGACCATAAATGTATAGGCTTATTTCTGGGCTCTCAGTTCAATTCCAGTGGCCTGTAAATCTGTTTGTATGCCAGCACCATACTGGCTTGATTAATGTAGCTTTGTACTATTGAAATTTGAAAACGTGAGTCCTCCAGTGTTGCTTTTTTTCAAAATTGCTTTGAAATTCCATATCAATACTATTAAGATCAGCTCATCTATATCTGGAAAAAAGGCAGATATGATAGGCAGTCTTTGAATCTCTAGATTAATTTGGGGTATATTGCCATCTTTATAATCTTAAGTTTTCCAGTCATGGATATGGGATATCTTTCCATTTATTTAGATGTTTATTTTACTTAAATAGTGTTCTACGCTTGTACTTCTTCAGTTAAAATTATTCCTAAGTATTTTATTCTTTTTGAGGATATTTTAGATGAAGTTATTTTTTTATTTAATTTTTTAATGTTTATTTATTTTTGAGAGAGAGACAGAGGGTGAGTGGGAGAAGTGCAGAGAGAGAGAGAGAGAGGGAGACACAGAATCCGAAGCAGGCGTCAGGCTCTGAGCTGTCAGCACAGAGCCCAACACGGGGCTCGAACTCACAGACTGTGAGTTCATGACCCGAGCCAAAGTCTGAGGCTTAACCCACTGAGCCACCCAGGCACCCCTTTGATGAAGTCATTTTCTTAATTTCATGTTCATACTGTTCATTACTAGTGTACAGAAATGCAGCTGATATTTGTGTATCAATCTTGTGTTCTGTAGCTTCGCTGACGTCATTTATTAGCTCTAATACTTTTTGTAGGTTGTTTTAGGGTTTTTCACATATAACATCATGTCATCTCTAAATAGAGATGTTTTTCTTCTTCCTTTCTAACCTTAGCTAGAACCTCTAGTACCTGTTAAATAGTGGTGATAAAAGCAGACATCATTTCTTTTTCCTGATCTTGAGGAGAAAACTTGTGGTTTTTCCCTTTGAGACTGATTTAGCTATGGATTTTTTATAGATGCCCTTTATCAGATTGAAAAATTTCCCTTCTATTCCTAATTTGTTGAACACTTTTATCATGAAATGGTGTTAGCTTTTGTCAAATGATTTTTCTGTGTCTGTTGAGAAGATCACTTTTTCCCTTGTTATTGTATTAATATCATTGATTGGTTTTTATACGTTGAACCAAGCTTACATTCCTGGGATAAATCCCACCTGGTTATATATAATTCTTTTAATATCCTGCTATATTCAGTTTGCCAGTATTTTATTGAGGATTTTTGCATCTATAGTCCTAGGGCATGTTAGTCTGTAGTTTTATTTATTTATTTTTTGTGTGATGTCTTGGTCTGGTTTTGATGTCAGGGTAATACTCACTTCATTAAATGAGTTGGAAAGTGTTTCGTCCAAGAGTTTGAGAAGGATGGGTATTCATTCTTTCTGTAGAACTCATCAGTAAAGCCATCTAGTCCTGGGCTTTTTGTCGGTAGTTTTTTGAATCCTGACCTTATCTGTACTCATTAGAGGTCTATTTAGATTTTCTGTTTCTTCTTTTCTTTTTTTTTTTTTTTTTTTCTGCTTCTAATTATTTCTCTTATTTTTATTTTTTTATTTTATTTTTTATTTTTTTAAATTTACATCCAAATTAGTTAGCGTATAGTACAACAATGATTTCAGGAGTCGATTCTTTAGTGTCCCTTACCCATTTAGCCCATCCCCCCTCCCACAGCCCCTCCATCAACTCTCAGTTTGTTCTCCATATTTATGAGTCTCTTCTGTTTTGTCCCCCTCCCTGTTTTTATATTACTTTTGTTTCCCTTCCCTTATGTTCATCTGTTTTGTCTCTTAAAAGTCCTCGTGTGAGTGAAGTCATATGATTTTTGTCTTTCTCTGACTAATTTCACTTAGCATGATACCCTCCAGTTCCATTCACAAAGTTGGCAAATGGCAAGATTTCATTCTTTTTGATTGCCGAGTAATATTCCATTTTATATATATACCATATCTTCTTTATCCGTTCATCCATCAGTGGACATTTGGGCTCTTTCCATACTTTGGCTATTGTGGATAGTGCTGCTATAAACATGGGGGTGCATGTGTCCCTTCGAAACAGCACACCTGTATCCCTTGGATAAATGCCTAGTAGTGCAATTGCTGGGTTGTAGGGTAGTTCTATTTTTAGTTTTTTGAGGAACCTCCATACTGTTTTCCAGAGTGGCTGCACCAGCTTGCGTTCCCAGATTTTCTGTTTCTTCTTTTTTTTTTTTTTTTAAATCTATTTTTTTTTTTTATTTTTTTTATTTTTGGGACAGAGAGAGACAGAGCATGAACGGGGGAGGGGCAGAGAGAGAGGGAGACATAGAATCGGAAACAGACTCCAGGCTCCGAGCCATCAGCCCAGAGCCTGACGCGGGGCTCAAACTCACGGACCGCGAGATCGTGACCTGGCTGAAGTCGGACGCTTAACCGACTGCGCCACCCAGGCGCCCCTTTCTGTTTCTTCTTGAGTCACTTTTGATGCTTTGTGTTTCTAGGAGTTCAGTCATTTCACCTACATTATTGAATTTGTTGGCATAGAATTGTTTATATTGTTTCCTCATAATCTTTTTTTTTAATCTCTTTAAGATCATTCGAAATGACCTTTCTTCATTTTAGCTAAATTTGATCTTTTCAAATAACCAACTTTTGGTTCGTTAGGCTTTGTTGTTTTTCTATTCTGTATTTTATTTCCTGTTTATTTTAGAATATTTTCTCACTTCTGCTTGCTTTGGATTTAGTTTGCTCTTTCTTTCTAGTGTCTTAAGGTAGAAGATAGGTTATTGATTTCAGATCTCTCTCTCTCTGTCTCTCTCTTTTAAGATTTTATTGTTAAGTAACTCTTTACCCAACATGGGGCTTGAACCTACAACCCTGAGATCAAGAGTTGCATGCTCTACTGAGCCAGTAGATGCCCCGATCTCTCTCTCTTTTTTTAAGTTTATTTTTTTTAATGTTTATTTATTTATTTAGAGAGAGTGGGCACATGTGTATGTGAGCAGGGGAGCGGCAGAGAGAGGGAAAGAGAGAGCAAGCAGGCTCCACGATGTCCGCACAGAGTCCAGTGCGGGGCTTGATCCCCCAAAACATGAGATCATGACCTGGGCCAAAATCAAGAGCCATCCAGGTGCCCCAGATCTCTTTTTTAATGCAGATACTTAGAGTTACAAATTTCCCTCTCAGCACTGCTTTTGCTGCATGCTTTAAGTTTTGATACAGTGTTTTCATTTATCTCAAAGTATTTTCTGATTTCCTTTGTGATTTCTTCTTTGATCCATTGACTAACCCTTCTTGTGCCAATATCTGTAAACTGTCAGAGCAGTTAGCTGTGACAACTGTAATGCTCACCTCATTTGGTTCCCATTTCTCAGAGATCACTGTCCTTTGTTGTCTAATGTCCAGTGTCTTAAAAACATTATTTCATATATTTTGTTCAGTTTTTCAGTTGTTTCAGGTGGGAGGATAAGCCTAGTCCCTGTTACTCCATCTTGGCTAAAAGTGGAAGTTGGTTTCCATTGGTTTCCATCTCCAGTGACATTCAGGGAGAATAGGAAGGGAGAAATTAAAATATGATCATATTCTCAGAATTGCTCTAGGCTTCAATGGAAACAGTTTAACAGAGATTTAAAACAAAGAGATCAGAATTAATAAAACTATATGTTCATTGAATTTGCTGTTTTTTTCTTTTAGAGTCTAACACACACAGGTACGAATGTATACATATATATGTAATTAAATATTCACTAAAAAGTGATACAAAGAATACAAAAAACTAGATGGGTTTTTAGCAAGATTCCCAGGGTGTTTCATTTTTAACCTCACCTAACCTTGTTTTAGATTTGCAAGTACACACATGTATTTGCCATCCTTGAGCAATGTTTACTCTCATTGTGCTAGCTTAGTTTTGGAGTGATGCATTCCTGCCAATAAACTCAATCTAGATTCCTTTTTAGGGTATCACTCCTTGATAGCAGAAACCACGTCTTCTTTCCTTATTTATCATAATCAAATAAAGTATAAAGAGCTCTTAGGGAAAATATGGATGTAATTTTTTTGTTAGCACTTACTAAATTTGTTTTCTTTATATTCCTTTTTAAATTTTATACCTCTATCAAATAATATTTCTAGCTTAGGAAATTATTATCATTATCAATCATTAGTTACAAACGGTCTTTGAGAGGGATTTTAACAGATCCTGCAGGTAGGAAAACGAAATGACACAGATTCTGGTCTTAAGTTGTTTGTTTGTTTGTTTTAACTATTTCTGGTCAGAAATACTGAAAAAAAAAAAAAGTGAAAAACAGTACCATGGCCAAATAAGTAAAAGAGGTAGTAACTCTTATATCAGTTTCACAGAAGAAATCCCTGTACACCATAGTGGATCAGGAAAATTTCCTTGCCAAGGTTAAATTAGAGCTAAGGTTTTGGGATAGTGGTAAAACTTGGATGAAAGAAAAATAGCCTTTCAAAGGAGGACAGTGGAACAAGGGCCAGGAGGCAGAACCTCATATGTTGGGTTTTATGTCAGTGATGTGACAAGCCTAATCTAGGATTTTATTAGAAGAGTATTAATAGATGTGTTGGAAAAGTATTAATGACAGCTGATACTTGAGAACTTAACTCTATGCCAATCATTGTATTAAACACTTGATATGTTTTATCTAAATTAATCTTCACAAAGCCGAAGTAGATGATAACAAAACTATTTTAAAAGTGAGGAAAATTACTTTTGAAGAAATTAAGCCACTTCCCAAAGTCAGACTTCTATTGAGGGTCAAAGCCTAGATTCAAACCGCTTGGTTTCACAGTCTGTGCTCTTAACTACATACATCACTGCTCAGTTAGGTTGTAGAAGATCTAGAATGCCAAGCCAGGGTGATAAAACAATTCTTGTTCTCTAATGTATGCAGTTATCATCTAGAGATCCTTTACCAGGAAATCTTTCCACAGACTTCTTGGAATTAGTTTGCTTAAAGTTGCTGACACATTTTAGACCCCCTCAACATGTACACTCCATAGTATGGGAGATACTAGGATTTCAGTGGAAAGTTTTTGCTAAAAGCAAAAAGCAAGCTTTCAGAAGACCAAATAGGTGACTTCTCTTTCCTTTTGCATTAGGCAACACTGGACTATGGAATGTATTCTCGAGAAGAAGAACTATTAAGAGAAAGAAAACGCATTGGAACCGTTGGAATTGCTTCTTATGATTATCACCAAGGAAGTGGAACATTTCTCTTTCAAGCTGGTAGTGGAATTTATCATGTAAAAGATGGAGGGCCACAAGGATTTACTGTAAGTTGGTGTTACTACTTGTTAAATCTGTTAAATACTAAAGGCTGTTTGCATCCAAATCAGGAAGGTAATTAAACCAAAAAATTATATTTACCCACCAAGTGAAAAATTTAATAGTAAAGAAAACAAGATAAATGGGCATTAGTTTCCGGTGGTAAGAGTTAATCCTTTTTACACTGACATTAATATGCAATTTTTTAAAAGCTAAAGACACTTGCTCTGTAGGAAGATATGGTAAAGGGCATCAATGCCCATTTTCTGAGTAAATGCTGAGGGGGATCTTGGAAGATAATGTTATCACAAGACAATCTATTTTTGGTTCCCCTAAAAGCTTAATTCATCTTTTTTTTTTTTTTTTAAGTTCTGTTTATTTATTTTGAGAGAGAGACAGCACAAGCAAGGGAGGGGCAGAGAGGAGGAGAGGAGAGACAGAATCCTAAGCAGGCTCTGCATCATCAGCACAGAGCCCGATGCGGGGCTTGAACTCCTGAATCATGAGATCATAACCGGAGCCGACCTGACTGCGCCACCCAGGCACCCCAGCTTAATCCATCTTAATAAATGGTTTTTAAATGTTTGGTTTTAGCCCAGACAATTTTTTACATGGTATTAGACCTTTTGTTAAAATTGTATGATTCTGGCTTTTGTTGTATCTTTTTGAGCAAACTGTTTTATATTGGTAAAATTAATTTGAAATATTTAATAAATATTCAATAAATAAGTGCTTAATAAAAGTATTTAACAAACAATAATTACTCCATTAAACAGGTATGGACAACAAAATTTATGAAGTGCTCTTATATTGTCTTTACTGTCCTATTACCCTTAGCTTTCTAATTTATAGGAAAAAAAAAAAAAAAAGAGTCCGTCCTTTTAAGGAATGCAAAAGTGTATTTTTCTTTTTTATTAATTTTTTTTAATGTTTATTTTTGAGAGAGAGAGAGACAGACAGACAGAGCGTGAGCATAGGAGGGGTAGAGAGAGAGGGAAACACAGAATCTGAAGCAGGCTCCGGGCTCTGAGCTGTCAGCACAGAGCCTGACATGGGGCTCAAGCTCACGAGCTGTGAGATCATGACCTGAGCCGAAGTCAGCTGCCCAACCAACTGAGCCACCCAGGCGCCCCAAAAGTGTATTTTTCTGAGGAGCAATTACCATAGTTGACATTTTACTTGGAATTATTTTTCATTGAAGGGTGTTGGCAAATGAGTATGTATGTATCAACCTGATACTTTCCTAAAAATGTTTTTTTCTTTTCTAGCAACAACCCTTACGGCCAAATTTAGTAGAGACTAGTTGTCCCAACATTCGTATGGATCCTAAATTATGCCCGGCTGATCCAGACTGGATTGCTTTTATACACAGCAATGATATTTGGATATCCAACATTGTAACCAGAGAAGAAAGAAGGCTCACCTATGTGCACAATGGTAACACATAGTTCTGCAAATCTGCTTTTCTGAAAAATATTTTTAAAATTTTGCTCTTGCTTACTTTATGAAATGGAGGCACGGTGGCTGGCCTTCATATTTTAAATTCAGATCTTTAAAATTAATAAAAAAGTACAGAGGATACATAGTACTTACCACATGCAAAATGCTACCTTGTTTGAATGTTCATTTTCAGAAAGCACAACAGTAATGCCTCTGACATGATTGTTCCTTTAGCTTAATAAGACTGCCAGAATTACCCCAAAACGGTTCTCATTAAAATCAAATTTCAATTTAAAAAATTAATCTTGTTTTTGGGAAACAAAGACCTAATATGCACCAAAAATTTATCTCCCCCTTTTGGAGAGGCTACTTAGTTATTTTGTCATAATAGGAAAAACAACACTTGGTAGAACTGTATTATGGAAATACTTAATTTTCATTAAGTGATTATAGTAATACTAAGCACTACTGAAAGCACAGATGTGCTTTGTTTTCCTCTAAAGATGTGAATGTTTTCCTCTAAAGCTTTCATACAAATGAAATATGGGAAATAGTATATTGCTTTTTCTTTGAACACATGAAACAACTTAAAGTTAGTAAGTTTCATAGTGAAACATTTGTTCAGGGGTGCCGGGGTGGCTCAGTCTGTTGAGTGTCCGACTTCAGCTCAGGTCATGATCTCATGGTTCTTGAGTTCAAGCCCCACATCAGGCTCGCTGCTGTCAGCCGGTCAGCACAGAGCCCACTTTGGATCCTCTGTCCCCCTCTCTTTGCCCCTCCCTCCACCAAATAAATAAAACATTAAAAAAAATTTTTTTTTAACATTTATTCATTTTTGAGAGATGGAGAGAGATAGAGCGTGAGTGGGGGAGGGGCAGAGAGAGAGGGAGACACAGAATCTGAAGCAGGCTACAGGCTCTGAGCTGTCAGCACAGAGCCAGAAGCAGGGCTCAAACTCACGAACCTTGAGAATGTGACCTGAGCTGAAGTCAGACACCTAACCGACTGAGCCACCCAGGAGCCCCAATAAATAAAACATTAAAAAAATAATAATAAATAAAATTTTAAAAATTCATTTGTTCAACTCTTACTTAATCTAATGTTCACAAATCTGATTTATTGGGCATCTTTTTTTTTTTTTTTTTTAAATGTTTATTTATTTATTTTGAGAGAGTGAGCAGGCGAGGGGCAGAAGGAGAGAAAGACACAGAATCCCAGGCAGGCTCTGCACTGTCAGTGTGGAGCCTAACATGGGACTTGAACTCATGAACCATGAGATCACGACCTGAACTGAAATCGAGTTGGATGCTTAACTGAGCCACCCAGGCGTCCCTGGGCATCTTTCTTAATAAATTATTTTAGAATACAATAGTGTATTGACAACAAATATTTTTTTCATTATTAGGATAATCAGTGTTATAGAAGAAGGCTTTTCCTGAACAATTTACATTGGTAGAAAGAACACTGAATTAGGAGTCAAGAAACCTGTTCTAACTATTCAGTCAAGAAAAATACATTAAGTTCCTGTGTGCCAGGTAATGCGGCAGGAACTAAGAATACAGAGTTGAATAAGACATAACCCAGGCCCTCAAGGAAACTACATGAATAATAAAACAGTGATAAGCAAACATAGGGTGTTATAAGAGCATCAGTGAGGGTAGTGTTCAGGAAGGGCTTCCCAGAAGAGACGACACCTAACTGGCACCTAAACTCATCTTAGATACGAGTACACATTAGCCTGTACACTCCAGGCGAGGGGACCACATGAGAAAGGTCTTGATGCAGAAAGTGATGTTTGTGAGGAGTTAAAGCAATCTGATGGTTCCTAAAGTGTAAGGTATGAGTCAAGAAGAAGGGAAAAGTAAGGCTGGCATATCAAAAGAGCCAAGACAGGGGTAACCTGTATCTCATGTAAATCAACAGGGTCTCTAGAATGATATGGGGTCCACGGAAACATTTTTATCAGTTGGGTGGTATGGGCAGAGTCATATGATAGATAAATTGTTTTGGATACTTTGTGAAAGTTATATTTGACTATATTTGACTAGTTATATATAGGACTAGAGACAGGAACACCAAAAGTTGACTGTTGAAATGATCTAGGTTTAATGATCTAAAACTAGAACATCAGTTAAAAGGGGATGGAGTAGGGAAGTTTTTAAGTGAAAAGTACATGTTTTGGTGTTTAATGGGTCTCCATTTGGAGTCCGGGAATCAGAACAGCTGCTAGTGGCAGTGGAAGGATTAGGTCGGTGATTCGTAAATCTGGGTTGGAAATCCTAGCCATTTGTTCATGCTTTCAACAGACCTTGAACACTCACTACATACTAATTATTGTACTTGAGTCTGGGATTACAAAGTTCTGACAGTAACTGATAGAATTAAGGCATTTTTAAGTCTATTTTTTCTTCTGTAGAATTGTTTTTCACACAGGATTATGGTGAGGATTGACAGAATGTAAAGTAGAAAGCACCGGAGCCCTGTGTGATGCTATAGTATTGTTTCTATTATTTTTCCTTTCTGTGCACGTAGGTATGTGATATGTCTGTCATTTTCAAGATTAGTGTACTGGTTAAAGATGTA
Source organism: Panthera pardus (assembly GCF_024362965.1). Classification (NCBI taxonomy): domain Eukaryota; kingdom Metazoa; phylum Chordata; class Mammalia; order Carnivora; family Felidae; genus Panthera; species Panthera pardus. Next base: position 32,361,057 of record NW_026526810.1, read on the forward strand.
GTCTAGAACCAGAGAGCTGAGTTTGAGTTCCATATCTACCAGTTTTTAGTTCTGTGACCTTGAGTAAGTTATTTAACCTCTCGGTTTCCATATCTAAAAAGGCAGGTCATTATAGTGCTGTTACGAGGTTTTAATGAATTAATGTTTGTGAAGTGTTTAGGATGGTGTCTGATACATGGTAAGTGCAGTGTGTTAGTTTAAATAGAAAAGTAAATACAAAGTAAGTGTCTTCACTCTTACTCCTCTTATTCACAATAAGTTTCCAAGTGAAAGTCTGCTTGTAGGTGAGTTTAGTCAATGAGCAAGTGCATGTGTTTATTTTCTGCCTGGTATGATAAAGGAATGTAAAAGTAATACAGTACCAGCCTCTACTATCAAATGATGTATCAGATGAACAAAGCGATAGCTTTTATTCATTTAATAAATAACTCTTAATAATTGAGGTCTGTAGTCAGTGAAAGGGAGATAAAAATGAGTGGTACCTGTTCTCACATCCAAAGGAGAACAAAATATAAAACAGTAGCGTGGATACACCTTTGGGGTAGTTTAAAGATCCAGGAAAACTGAACACTGGTTTTGGCTATATCATTCACTCCAAAATTCAAAAAACTCTTAAAAACTGAGCTTACTTTTCACTGGCTTGGTGCTAAAACTCATTTGGTGGCAAAATCTGACCTGAACTGACCTGAGGATATTTATAATCTTAATCCTACTTAGTGTGTCTATTCATAAGTTTGCTGTAGGAATATTGGTGTATTCAGTTACAGGGTATTTGATTCCCCTGCTGGAGATGTTACATGATTTTATGGTAGATATATATAATATATATGAAAAATCACCCAAATTCTGAGTTCCAAACACTTCTGGGCTCAAATTTTTGGGTAGCGTGTTATGGGTTCATTTTGCATATCTGTTTCAGACAATATATAGAAAATACAGATAAGCAAAAATAATACATTGAAACTGGTATATAATATTGAAATCACTATGAGGTATTACCATACACTCATTAGACTGGCTAAAGTGAAAAAGATTAATTCTGAACACAAATACTAGAAAGGAACCTTCATCCATTGCTAGTAAGAATATAAAATAATACAAATACTTTGGAAAACTGTGGCAGTTTCTTATGAACACTTACCATACTATCCAGGCATTCCACTCCTGGGTCCTGATTCAAGAGAAATGAAAGCATACACCCACAAAGATCCCTATACAAGAAAGATTAACATCTTTCCTCATAGTTGCCAATAACTAGAAGTAGCCCAGATACGCATTAACAGGTGAATGGATAAAGGAACTGTGATATACTATGGGATACTACCCAGCAATTAACAGAAGTGAATTATTGATATGTGTAACAACATTGATGAATTTCAAAAAGCAGACAAAGTATGAGTTCACTTATGTGATATTTTAGAATATGCAGAACTAACCTATGATGATAGAAATCAGATCATTGGTTGCTTCTGGGGTGATAATGGGCATTGACTGAGAAGAGACATGAAAATACATTCTAGGTGTTGGAAATATTCTGTCTTGATGAGGTGTGGTTACACAAGTATATACATTTATCACAAATAGTATACCTAAGATGTTGTAAATTATAAAGCAATTTAAAAAATGCTTGTCCATAGTCTGTCTCATTACTTGGAGAGAACCACATTTTGATTTATATCCACAACATTTTTTTTTTTTTTTTTTTTTTTTTTTTTTTTTTTTTTTTTAGAGAGCGCAGGCTGGGGAGAGGGACAGATGGGGAGAGAAAGAGAGATTCTCAAGCAGGCTCAAGCAGGCTCTACGCCCAGTGCAGAGACTGACAAGGGGCTCTATCCTGCCACCCTGGGATCATGACCTGAGCCGAAATCAAGAGTCAAATGTTCAACTACCCGGAAACAAGCATTTTAAAATCTTGGGGATAGGGTGCCTGGGTGGCTCAGTTGGTTTAAGCATCTGACTTCGGCTCAGGTCATGATCTCATGGTTCATGAGTTTGTACCCTGCGTCAGGCTCTGTGCTGACAGCTCAGAGCCTGAAGCCTGCTTCAGATTCTGTGTCTTCCTCTCTCTCTCTGCCCCTCCCCTGCTCATGCTTTGTCGCTCTCTGTCTCAAAAATGAATGAACATTTAAAAAAATTAAGAAATAAAGTGTTGGGGAGTGCCTGGGTGGCTCAGTCGGCTCAGTCCAACTCTTGATTTCAACTCAGGTCATGGGATCAAGCCCTGTGCTGGGCTCCACACTGAGCATGGAGTCTGCTTGAGGTTCTTTCTCTCTCTCTCTCTCTCTCTCTCTCTCTCTCTCAAATAAATAAAAATAAAATATATGTTTAACATTTTTTAAATGAAATTATAGTGTACATGCCATTTAGTAATATGGCTTTTTAAAATTCAATTACATTGTAAACATTTCTCCATGTCATGAAATCTTTAAAAATTATGGCTTCATGGTTTGGGGAGGTTTTATTTATTTATTTATTGAACCAGTGGGGGAGGGGCAGAGAGAGAGGGAGACAAAGGATCCAAAGCAGGCTCTATGCTGATAGCAAAGAGTCCAATGTGGGGCTCAAACTCACGGACTACAAGATCATGACCTGAGCCAAAGTTGCATGCTTACCCAACTGAGCCACCCAGGCACCCCATTGGGGGGTTTAGTTTTAAAGCAGGAGTTCCCTTCAAATTATATGCTGGAAACTATTTGCTGGAAAGTGTAAAACAGATGTAAGCTGAGATGTTCTGGTTGAATGGAAGAAGGGGAGGAAGAGTGATGAATTACCTGATCTGTAAGAGCCATTCTAGGTCTAAAGTTGGACTTTTCTGTGTAGAAGATACAAATCACTGTGACACTCTACATGTATTCTTGTTTCCTATGACCCCAGCTAAATGGGGAAATAACCAACATTTATGTTCTGGCTCAGGCTTTGTTCTAAGTGCTTTATGTGAATTAACTCATTTAATTCTAACAACCCCATTTACAAATGGGACACTGCGGTGGAATGAGGTTGGGTGATTTATCCAAGGTCAGTCAGTTAGTAAATGATGGAGCTCAGATTTAAATCCAGTCCATTTATTTCCAGAGTTCACCACTGTACTACAGCTGCATTTCACAATAAACTAAATCATTGTGCTTAGTATCTATGAAAAGAGAATTTCCTGTGGTGATTTTGCCTTTTATGTTTGTCTAGAGCTAGCCAACATGGAAGAAGATCCCAGATCAGCTGGAGTTGCTACCTTTGTTCTTCAAGAAGAATTTGATAGATACTCTGGCTACTGGTGGTGTCCAGAAGCTGAAACAAGTAAGGGAGTTCAAAATATTATAAATCAAAGTATTATGAGATTTAACTCCCAGTTAGTTAAGTGCATAGATTCTAAGTCCTAAATAGTAGCTTATGAAGTCTTGAAAATTGGATCCTACCAGTAGTTATTTAAAATATACAGGCTATATCCCACCATAATGAATTCTAATAAAAATAATTCCATTGCAGTTCAGTGCCTCAGGTCCTTCAACTCTTTACCACTTTTTCTTCTAGAAGCTGATCTTGCTGGCAACATTGGTGGAAAAATAAAAAATACTACACCTGAATGCATTGTTATAAAAATGTAGGATTGGCTAGAGAGTCTGCGTGAGCATATGACCAAATTAGTGTATGAATGGATCAGAAAAAAGGACACAAATTCCTCCGTTTTCTGGGTGAATTCACAAGTGTTTTCTGCCCGAGAAGCAGATCTCGTGAAGCAGTGGCTTTCAGATTTTTTTGTCCATGATCCACTTAGAAATTTGCTTTACATTCTAGCCTAACAATTCATATATGTATTATATACAAAAACTGAAAACAAATTTCATGGAGCAATATTTATCCTTATGTGAAAGGCACTCTAATATTGTATTTTTTTTGTTCATTATACATTTTAAATGCTGGTTATTACCCATTAATACATTTCATGACCTAGTAATTATTTGCAGCTAGCTTTTGTTTTTTTTTTTTTAAGTAAGCTTTACACCCAAAGTGGGGCTTGAATTCACGACCCCAAGATCAAGAGTCTCATGCTGCACTGAAGGAGCATCCTAGCAGCTCATATTTTAAACACTTCTCTAAGGGACTATTAAAAATACTTATTTTTAAGCCATGTCTTAGATTTGGACATTTAATTTTAATATGTAAAATGTTTGCCATAATTGCCATAATTGTGTTTGTTAGAACAAGATTTTACATGAGTTAGAGTAACTATTAAGAGAAAACTGGACTCTTTAAGTTGCATCTATTTTATCAAAGGAAATGTTATAATTAAGTAATTCACTTTTCAACAAGGAATGCATTTTAAGGTACGCAGGGACTGAAGACCTTCACAAATGTGTTTCTGCTGGGTTTTTTTTTTTTTTTTAATTTTTTAATTTTTTAAAGTAGGCTCCACCCCCAGCATGGAACCCAGCATGGAGCCCAACTTGGGGCTTGAACTCACGACCCTGAGATCAAGACCTGAGCAGAGATCAAGAATAGGATGCTTAACCGAACCACCGAGGCACCCCTCTGCTGTTTAAATATGTATATGTACAGGGGTGCCTGGCTGGCAGTCTGGGTGCCAGTCTGTAGAGCATGTGACTCTTGATCTCAGGGTCATGAGTTCAAGCCCCATGTTGGGCATGAAGCCTACCTAAAATTAAAAAAAATATATATATATGTACATAAGTATCTTCAGGTTTTGCCTTCCAAAAGGAGTAACCCTTAACCAGCAAAAGTGATTTAACAATAATTCACCTTCTTAGTACAAAGGCTAGTGATAGTTTCATACACAAAATGCAGTATATTTTATACATAAATTATTTCTCACTATGGGAAATATACTACTAGAGGAAATGGTCAGTTATGATTACTCTATGGAACAGTTCTTCTAAATTTACAATATTTAAATTCCTTTTAAGCTCCCAGTGGCAGCAAAATTCTTAGAATTTTGTATGAAGAAAATGATGAATCTGAGGTGGAAATTATTCATGTTACATCCCCTATGTTGGAAACAAGGAGGGCAGATTCATTCCGTTATCCTAAAACAGGTACTATATTCCATTGGCATTTATATTCACTCATTTCTGCTTTCCAAACAAGATTCTTTCTGCAGTCATCCAAAGGTATGGTCAACATTGATCATTTACAGACTTAGTAAAAGTGGGTTGTTCATTAAGTGTCACAGAAGAAAAATTAAAAAAATTTTTTAAGTTTATTTATTTATTTTGAGGGAAAGCGTGCACACTGAAGAGCACAGAGAGGGGACAGAGAGAATCTCCATACTATAACAGTGTGGAGCCCAGTGCAGGGCTCGGACTCAAGAAACATGAGATCATGACTTGGGCCACAATCAAGAGTTGGCCACCTAACCAACTGAGCCACCCAGGTGCCCCTGAAGTAGATTTTTTAATTACAGGCTGATCTTTTTTTAATTTATTTTCAAAGGTTGGGAAGTGCACAAAGCTGGTTGGTTACTTCAAGGAATGAATAAAAAGGTGTCTTTGCTAGGAAATAAAGATTTTTAAGGGATTATGTTCTTAATAAATCAGTAATTTTTTCCCATTTTGCTGTTTATAGCAATTTTTTAAAGTTTATTTATTTATTTTGAGAGAGAGAGTGCAGGGGAGAGGCGAGAGTGCAGGGGGAGAGAATCCCAAGCAGGCTCCACGCAGTCAGTACAGAGCCCAATGCAGGGCTCTGTCCCACCAACCATGAGATCATGACCTGAGCCAAAACCAAGAGTCGATGCTCAACCAACTGAGCCACCCAGGCAACCCCGTTTATAGTATTTAATTACAAAATGATACAGCATTTCCTTCCTTTATTTCGTACCTACTCTTGATGTTTTTAACCTCTTTTTTTTTTATATATACCAATGGTGAAAATTATGAATTTGAGATGGAGTTCTGAGATTCTTATACAATAAAGTCCTGACTCTACCAAGTTCCCAACTTAAAGAAAGTGTAAAGGGGATTGATCTGGCAAAATTTGTTTGAATAATTTTGGATCTGCATTACTGTTCATTTCTATCTCTTTCTAAAGGCACAGCAAATCCAAAAGTCACCTTTAAGATGTCAGAAATAATGATTGATGCTGAAGGAAGGGTAAGTATAAAATGTGGAGTTGACTTTTTGTGTCCTTTGACTAGTCAGTCTAGTAGATATCTTAGATTCACTCTTTAATTTTTTGGACTTGTTTAACTTGCTGAGACATTTGTGGACCATCAGTTTCAGGTTGACCTAATTTTCTGCTTTGAAAACTTTTTGCTGGTTCTCAAGATAGGAATATGGGGATATGCATATTTACCACTCTTTCAAAAGTTTTTCCTCTTTGCCATTGTTAATGCCAGATCAATATTTTTAAAATAGCAGTATTGACTAGTGATTTACCTTGTGTGTTGGATAGATGTCCCACATGTCTCTCGTACTGGGGCTTTCCATTTGGATAGTCAAATTCTTATAAGCTGAATGCCCAGAGGATTACTTAAAAAAGTCTTCTCTGCTAGACTTTGTTTTAATAGTTTTATTGAGATATAATTCAAGTGTGATTCAGTTCACTCATTTAAAGTTTAAAATGGCTTTTAGTGTATTCACAGAATTGTGCAACATTTTCATCACCCCAAAAAGAAACCCCACATCCCTTAATCATCACCTTCCAACCTTCCCACGTCCCTTAACCCTGGGTAACCACTAGTATATCTACTTTCTGTCTGTAGATTTGCCTATTCTGGACACTTCATATAAATGGAATCATATAGTATCTGGTCTGGTTTCTTTTGCTTAGCATTTTGTCTTCAAGCTCCATCTATATTGCACCATGTATCAGCACTTTCTTGCTTTTTTTTCTTCAAGTTTTTATGTATGTATGTATGCATGTTATCTCTACACTCAACATGGAGCTCAGACTCAGAACCCTGACGTCGAGAGTTGCACACTCTTCCAGTTGAGCCAGCCACATGCCCCAACACTTTATCTACTCATCAGTTATGGACATTTAGGCTGTTTCCACCTTTTGACTGTTGGGAATAATGCTACCATGAATGTGTGTGTATGTTTTTCACTTCTCTTGGTTAGATACCTAGAAACAGAATTGTTCAGTCACACGATAGCTATATGTTTAACCTTTGAGGAACTGCAAGACTATTTGCCCCAAGTGGTTGCACTATTTTACATTCCCATTGTGTGAGGTTTCCAATCTCTCCACATCCTCATCAACACTTTTATTCGTCTTATTGATTATAGCCATCCTAGTAAGTTTGAAATTGTACTCACTGTTATTTTGACTTAAATTTTCCTGATGGCTACTGATGTTGAGCATCTTTTCATGTGCCTATTGGCCATTTGTGTATCTTCATTGGAGAACTATCTATTCAGATCCTTTGCCCTTTTTTAAAAAACTTACTTTTTGTGTTGGCTAGATTTTTAAAGGAAAAAATTTGCTTACCAAGGGCCATTTCATTAATACATTACACAAATCCTATTTTAGGCTCAAATATAGGAAATTAGGAACTATTATTTTTCTTTGATACTAGACTCTAAAGTGATTAAAACTTGTTGTTACCACTTATTAGCAAGGGCTCTGTCAGTGTAAACTCCTGGGAAAAGACTTTTAGACTGTGCTAATTCTCGTTCTTAGAACTTTGTTAGACATAAAGAGTACACTAGTGTAGGTAACCCACAACTTACCGCTAGTTTTTTTGTATCCCTCATGCCTATTTAAATACCTAAGTCTGAAAAAGTGTCATGCTGTTAAAGATAATGATTTAAGGGGCGCCTGGGTGGCTCAGTCGGTTAAGAGTCCGACTTCGGCTCACGTCACGATCTCACAGTTTGTGAGTTCGACCCCCGCGTTAGGCTCTGTGCTTACAGCTCAGAGCCTGGAGCCTGCTTCAGATTCTGGGTCTCCCTCTCTCTCTGCCCCTCCCTGACTCATGCTCTGTTTCTGTCTGTCTCTCTCTCAAGAATAAATAAACATTAGAAAAAAAACGATAATGATTTAAGTAGACTAGTAAACTGGTTATTGATCTATGTCTTCTGTAACTAGAATCCTTTTTTTTCTTTTTTAAAAGATTATCGATGTCATAGATAAGGAACTGATTCAACCTTTTGAGATTCTCTTTGAAGGAGTTGAATATATTGCCAGAGCTGGATGGACTCCAGAGGGAAAATAGTGCGTATGTTAAATTGTCACTTCTTTACGAATAATTTAGAATCCAGAACTTTAGAGATTGCCCCTCAATTGGAGATGCCTTCACATGTAAATTTGCAGAGTAGTTATTTCTGCACAGAGAATTTTTCCTGAGCTAAGTGGCCTTGTGGATTTTTTATTCCTATAAGCATAGGGGCACTGCATTTCAATTCTCTCTTTTACATAGCCACTCGTGGTTTCAGTGTTTTTTTGTGGTTAAATTGTATGACTTTAGGGCTCACATGTAAGGGTGTGTTCTTTTTTTTTTTTTTTTTTTTTAATTTAAGCAAAAATTTTTGTAGAGTTTCATGTGAAGATGGTTGCATATAGTTCCTAATGTAGACAACAGGAGTTTCACAAGGCTGGCAATTGGTGACACTAAAGGGAGAAAACAATTTCACAGGCTAGTTGTGGTTTTAGGAGTTTAAAGAAAACCAGTTTAAAAAAAAGCTTTATTCAAGCTTAACTTTAAAAAATAAATATAGAGTAAGCTAATACTTCTAATTGGCCATTTGTAGGTGATAATTTAATATCTTTTAAAGCAATTCTTTAATGTGATTACAGACATAACTGATGGGTACCAGGGGAGAGAGTAAGGGAATATTCATTTTCTGAGAGCCTGCTTTATTTTTGGTGCTTTTTTGTTTTGTTTGTTTAAATAGTGCTTGGTCCATTCTACTAGATCGCTCCCAAACTCGCCTACAGATAGTGTTGATCTCACCTGAATTATTTATCCCAGTAGAAGATGATGCCATGGAAAGACAGAGACTCATCGAGTCGGTGCCTGACTCTGTGACGCCACTGATTATCTATGAAGAAACAACAGACATCTGGATAAATGTATGTTTTCTGTACTTGGTTAAATATTTTCTCAGAATGCTAAAGCAAGTGAAGTTTTATAGCAAACTATCAAAATGAATTTTTAAATTCAAGTAACCATGAATGTTATGTGCTAAGTTTGAACATTTCAAATTGGAATGATGGTTCCAGAATGGAATGGCTTATAGATAGAAAGTAGATGTCATTGAAATGACATCTCCTTGGCTACAAATTTCCCCTTTTCCTGGACACATGAAGTATTGAAAACAGCCTCATGAGTGCTTCTCAGGAGGACCTCAGTAGAGGTCTGGAAAAGACTTTCTCTTTTAAGTTGGCAGACTATATTAAAATTTACCAATTTTCCAATTTAGTGGAAAAAATTTAAACAAGATACAAAAATTAATAAAGCCAGATCACTCCCTGGATGAATACAGGCTTCATATGATTCACCCTTCAACTGTTAAAATATTTCTCTTTGGAAAAGAAAAGTAGTAAGGTTTTGAATTAGAGTAAGTAATAAGGGGCCCCTGGCTGGCTCAGTTGGTGGAGCATGTGACTTTTGATCTCCTGGTTATGAGTTCAGTCCCCATGTTGGGTATAGCAATTACATGAACAAATAAAATCTTTAAAATAAAAAAAAAGAATAATAAGATTCTATGATAAGATTTGTATAATTAAACCATCATGCCGAGTTTCAAAGGATTACAGAGATGGTGAGTAAGAAAAGCTTTTGGTCGTATTTTTCTTTTTTCACCTTTTGGAAACATTTATTTCTCAATGGAGGAAGTCTATGTCTAAAGTGAGATAAATCTGAAGGGCCCAGGCAAAATCTATATCATAAATATACATTACCCCCAGCACTGACAGTTGCTTATATTTCAGAATGTATTTATCAATTCTTCTTTCTCTAACTTAATTGAATTGTTTGTGCAGTATTTTCATTAATGTGTGTAGTAAATTCAGCTATTCATTTTACAGATCCATGACATCTTTCATGTTTTTCCCCAAAGTCATGAAGATGAAATTGAATTTATTTTTGCCTCTGAATGCAAAACAGGTTTTCGTCATTTATACAAAATTACATCCATTTTAAAGGAGAGCAAATATAAACGATCCAGTGGTGGGCTGCCTGCCCCAAGTAAGAAATCCTTTTTTATTTAAAATATATATATATATATATATATATATATATATATATATATATATATATATATATATATATATGTTGGTAGAAGGTGGGAGGGGCAAGGTAATGTAATGTCTCTTTTGTATACTTTGTAAGCATCGGTACTTGCTTCATCAAATTTTATACATAAGTGTGGCACCTGGGTGGCTCAGTCAGCTGAGGGACCGACTTTGGTTCAGGTCACGATCTCACGGTTCGTGGGTTCAAGCCCTATATCGGGCTTTGTGCTGACAGCACAGAGTCCGCTTCAGATTTTCTCTCTCTCTCTCTCTCTCTCTCTCTCTCTCTGCCCCTCCCCTGCTCACGTGCCCTCTCTCAAAAATAACATGAAAAATAACTTAATACAGAAGTTAAACTAAAATATAAATACGTGCACGTGTGAAAACACAGAACAAAGTTCTTGATGGATATGTATATTAATAGTGGGTAATCTCTGGGAATGGAATTACTTACTTTTGCTTTTTACTTTTGCTTTGACTGTAATTTTTTTTGTTTAAAGTGAGCCCATGTCATATTTAGATGTTAAAAAGCTACTGTTAAAATGTTATTTGGTTATTAGATATTTTTATATACTAGTTTGTTCTTGGTTTGTTTTTTACATACTAGGTTTTTTTCCTTTTTTTTTTTTTAATATTTATTTTTGAGAGAGAGAAAGAGTAAGTGGAGAGGGAGACAGAGAATCCAAAGTGGGCTCTGCACTGACAGCAGAGAGCCTGATGCAGGGACCAAACTCAAGAACTCAACAACTGTGAGATCATGACCTGAGCCAAAGTTGGACGTTTAACCAACTAAGCCACCCAGGCGCCCTGCCGCCATACTCATTTTTTTAAATACTGTCTGCATCTACACTGAAGTCAATATGGTTGTAGCTCTTCACATTGATACAATTATATTGCCCAAAGTGAAACTAAACATTGTGTCAGCTGAAGTAATTTCTCTTTAAAAAGTGATGGTTTTGGGTGTCGAAGTCCAACTTTGACTCAGGTCATTATCTCATTGTTCGTGGGTTCCCCATATCAGGCTTCTTGCTGACAGCTCAGAGCCTGGAACCTGCTTTGGATTCTGTGTCTCCCACTCTCTCTGCCCCTCCCCCCGCTCGTGCTCTGTCTCTCTCTCCCTCTCTCAAAAATAAATAAACAGTAAAAAAAATTTTTTTAATAAAAGTGATGGTTTGGGGTGCCCTGGTGGCTCACTTGGTTAAGCACCCAACTTCCAATTTTGACTCAGGTCATGAAGTCCTGGTTCATGGGATTGAGCCTCACACCCCGCTGCCAGCCTGCTTTGGATTCTCTCTCCGCCCCTCCCCCACTCACGTTCTTTCTCAAAATAAATAAATAAAAAGCTATGGTTTTCCTTCTGGGGAATGTAATACAGAATGGATATGTAAGCCTAGAAAAAGTGAGATGGTTTATCTAATAGTTTTCCCACTTATTTGTTTTAATGGAGTTATAATTTTCTACTTTAATAATAGAGTTTGTTTTGGAATAGTAGGCACTTTATGGTAATGTTATATGCTTAACTGCCCTTTGTAACTTAATTGACTCAACATAGCCATTTTTTAAAATTGTGGCAAAATGTGCATAACAGAAGCTACCATTTTAACCATTTAAGTGTACTGTTTAGTGGCATTAAGTATATTCATATTGTCACGCAACCATAACTACCATCTGCCTCCAGAACTTTTTGCATCTTCCAAAGCTGAAACTGCCTAACAAGTAATACCCAGTTCAGCTCATTGCTCCCTCCCCTCAGCCCCTGGCAACTACCTTCTGTCTCTATGATTTTAACTGCTCTAGATACTTCATATAAGTGGAATCATACCGTATTAGCCCTTTCATGTCTGACTTATCTCACATCGCATAATGTCCTCATCCATGTCATAGCATATGTGAGAATGCCCTTCCTTTTTAAGGCTGAATAAATTCAGTGGTGTGTATACACCACATTGTGTTAATTAACATAGTATTTGGGGGACAGTAGTAAAAAGGTGGTAACTTAAAATTTCTTAGTCCGATTGAAGAGTGTCAGAACCATTACCTCAGTTAACATTCATCTCAGAAGCTTAGCTTCTTTGTTCCCTTTTCAGTGTCTTTCTAGGTCCCTCAGTTTATCTACCTCTTCTTTCTCTTCCCTTACTTTTTTCTTAGTTTTTCTTGCCCCATTGTTCCTTTTTCTTGATACCCTTTTTATTTTCCTCCTCCCTCCTCTTTCTAAAGTGGCTATAATGTGAAATAATTAGTATTTGTTAAATATATGTTAAGTACTATTTATTTTCTGGTCATAAAGTTTAAAGTACTAAGTTGAATTTTTGCATCTAAGGAAAAAAATAAATCAACTTTTTTAACTATAGTGGGACCCTAGTTAAGACCCCGTACTATCTCACCTTCTCATCCTTTCCCCAGCTGTCTCTCCCCATAGTGCTGCTAGGCAAACAGGAATGGTTTTCCATTTTTGAACCTCCTCCTTAGGCCACTGAGAGAGTCTTCTCTATCTGGAGAGAATCTTGTAAAGACAATGGGGCATGTTGGCATTTACTGTGTTTATACCTAGTTTACTTTTTAGCAGATGAAGAACAATTCTATTAAAAATTTTCTTCTGTGGCTTTTTAAGGGTTTTGTTGCGTTTCTGGAAGAAATGCCTTGTTAACCCATTAGACTTCCTTGTCTGATCAAAGGTCTAGGAATACAAATCCTTTTGAATTCTTTTCTGGCTTTGTAATGAGAATCTATTTTGTTGTTTTCACTTGATTTACGTGGATCCTTCCACTATTATTGCAGAGTATTGTGAAAACTCATAATTTGGGGTTTTTTTAACTGTAGACTTTTTTTAAAATTAAGGTGAGGGGCGCCTGGTGGCTCAATCAGTTGAGTGTCTGGCTCTTGATTTCGGCTAAGGTCAGGATCTTACGGTTCGTGAGTTCTGGCCCCACGTCAGGTGCTGTGCTGACAGCATGGAGCCTGCTTGGGATTCTCTCACTCTCTCTCTTTGAAAATAAATAAATAAATTTTAAGGTGAAGTTCACATAACATTAAATTAGCCATTTTTTAAAAATTTTATCTTAAGGTTTATACGTTTATTTTGAGAGAGCGAGTGAGTGCACAACTTGGTGGGGGTGGGGGACAGAGAGAGAGGGAAACCAAGATCCCAAGCAGGCTCCGCTCTATCAGCACAGAGCCCGATACAGGGCCTGAACTCGTGAACCCTGAGCTCCTGACCTGAGCCAAATCAAGAGGTGGACACTTAATCAACTGAGCTACCCAGGCACCCCTGAACCATTTTAAAATAAACCATTTTAAAATAAACATTTTAAACAAACATTTTAAATTAAACAGTGGTGGAGCGCCTGGCTGGCTCAGTCAGTAGAGCATGTGACACTTGCTATCAGAGTTGTGAGTTCAAGCCCCAGGTTGGGTGTAGAGATTACATGTATGTATGTATGCATGTAGGTAGGTATGTGTGTATGTATTTATTTTTAATGTTTATTTATTTATTCTGAGAGAGTGCAAGCGGTGGAGGGGCAGAGAGAGAGGGAGACAGAGAACCCAAAGCAGGCTCCAAGCTCTGAACTGTCAGCGCAGAGCCCAACGCAGGGCTTGAACCCACAAACTGTGAGACCATGACCTGAGCCAAAGTCAGATGCTTAATCACTGAGCCACCCAGGCACCCTTAGAGATTACTTTAAAAATAAAAATTAAAATATTAAGAAGTAAAGGAAAATGAACAGTACGTTCAGTGTTGTGCATTCACCACCTCTGCTGAGTTTCAAAACATTTTATTACCCCAGATATAACTTGAATTTTTTAATGTACGTTTTTGGAAAGAAGAGTTTTAGAATAGTGTTCTTTATTCTGTAAGTCATTTGCTTATAGTCTGATAGAGTGCTGACTTGTAATTATGTTTCTCTTTAGGTGATTTCAAGTGTCCTGTCAAAGAGGAAATAGCAATTACCAGTGGTGAATGGGAAGTTCTTGGCCGGCATGGATCTAATGTATGTTCTCTTATTCTACTGATATGTTTGGTCAACATCTGCTGTGTTTATGCGGTACCGAAAAGCAGTAGTGCAACTTCATATGACCCCGATGTTTTGAAACTATTAAATTAGGGACTTAAAGGACTCAAGTTGTTAGAAGGGAAAAATCTTCGGTTAAGTTCTAAATCTCCCCCATTTTATAGCTCTGGTATCAGATGTGTACTGGTTACTTAAGGTCAGTGTTTTCAAATATAATGTTGCTACTTAACAAGGAAGGGGCTGGGCCATACTTTCTGAGTCTGCAAAAGTGAGTTGGGATATTGTTTGAAAATTATGTTTGTGTCTCTTAATAGACTGCTCATGTCATTTCTACATTAAAAATTGCATTTATTACTTCTGAGGTAGTGATTCTCTTTTACTTACCTGTTTATCTCACAAATGTAAAATTTTATCCACTACCTGCCAAGAGTGATGGACCTATGTACAGAGTGTAGACCGATAGGGAAAAGGGGGAAAATGTTTCTTCTGTTTCCTCTGTTTCCTCTCAGTGTGCGGTTTTCTGTATCATTTCGGTGAATTCTCATTCTTTTGCCTTTCACAGTATTTTGTGTTTGTTTCAACTTTCAGTTAGGTGGTCAGTTTCATGAGATCTCTAAGAACTTCATCCTTTATAGGTGTGATACATAGTTAAGTTGATACATGCTACCAGGATTTAGTGAAGGCTTATGATTCCCTCAAATTGATTTGGAGATTTATTGAAGGATTATGTATACTGGTATACTGGCTACTCTAGAAGTCACTCATAGTCCCCAATGTGATGAAGGAGAAAAAGTGAAGATCCACATCTCAGATTTGGTTTTCTTGGTAAAAATTTTAGAATATCATAGGCAACTGTTAAAGTTTGATTTCCACTGATAAGAAGTTCTGATAACAAAAAATTACACTGATGTAAACTTCCTGCTTTGTAATTGTTGGATAATACTTAAGGAAACCCCAGAATTGTATTTATGTAAATCTGAACCTCATTTGGGCAACCTAAACATCTTCCTGCTACTTGCCGTTATGTGTATCAGTTTTCTTCTTTATGTTATGCTTACTTATGTAATGTGTTTGTGTCTCTCTTTCTTACCCTTCTGTATTCCCCTCTATCCCTGTTTTATTTTTTTAAGTTACCTCTTCATTCTCTGCTTTTGCCAGTGACCTTGTTCTCACCCAAAGATTTTTTTTATTATTATTTTTTTAATGTTTATTCACTTTCTGAGAGAGAGACAGAGCATGAGCCAGGGAGGGGCAGAGAGAGGGAGATGGAGACACAGAATCTGAAGCAGGCCACAGATTCTGAGCTATCAGCACAGAGCCCAGTGCAGGGCCCAAACCGTGAGATCAGGACGTGAGCCAAAGTTGGATGCTTAACCAACTGAGTCACCCAGGTGCCCCTCCCACCCAAAGATATTTAATGGCAGTAATTGGCTAATGCTTTGAGACTTTTAAGCCCATGTACTCATTATTGAGGTGGTACTCAAAGTATGGTCCTTGGACCAACTGCCCAGCCTCAGTATCTCCTGGGAACATTTTAGAAACGTAAATTCTCAGGCCCACCATAGACCTTCTGAATCAGAAATAATGGGGGAGGGGTGCCTGGGTGGCTCAGTCAATTGGGTGTCCGACTTCAGCTCAGGTCATGATCTCACGGTTCGTGAGTCTGGGCCCTGCGTTGGGCTCCGTGCTGGAAACTCAGAGCCTGGATCCTGCTTTGGATTCTGTGTCTCCTTCTCTCTCTGCCCCTCCCCCGCGCTCTCTCTCTCTCTCTCTCTCTCTCTCTCAAAAATAATTAAACATTTAAAAAAGAAAAGAAAAAAGAAATAATGGTGATGGGATCCAGCCCTCTGCTTAACAAGCCCCTCAAAGTGATTCTGATACTTTTCTTGAATAAGGTAGTTACATGAAACAAAGAAAAATACCATTATAATCCGGGGTGAGAAATTAACCAGTTATTTCTTCAGTTTTGAAAGGCCTGACCCCTAGCTGCTAGGTCCAGAGCAGAACCTGTCCTAACCTTTTGCACAGATCAATGCATACCTGTGAAGCTTCATGAATGTTTGTTCTGGCATTTCCTATCACTTGTATCCTTTCTGTATATCTCATATGGGCTTACTTAATCTCAACTGTGTTTCTGTTCATGTGTATGCTAAAATATATTTGATAATGAAGAAGCTTCCTGGAGAAAATGTGGCATTTGAAAATACTTGCTTTTGTAAATGTATCCATGTTTTCTTTGCTGTGTTAAAAAATTTGAATTTCGTTGAACACTGAGTAGGTTGGTAGATTTTTTTAAAGAGACAATAAAAGCCATTTATTTAAACACTTACTGTAATTTGGGAAGAATATGAAGTGAATTCAGCTGTGAGTGCACTTAGTTTTTTGAGTTCTGAATAAAGACTTAAAAAGATCTTACCTACATTTATTTACAAACTATACCAGTATTGAAACTGAGTTCACTTATTTCCCAACCCAATAGATAAAATACTTCTGCAAGTTTGTACAAAAGGCCAAAAAAGTACTGCCTAAGTTAATACTGCACTGAGAAAAATACAGGATGTTACAGTTAGAGTCTTTTAAGTACGTATGAATGGTTGGCCTAACCTGCAATGTAGGAATTTTTTTTCCCTATAAGGTATGTTTTATTGAAATAACTCCTGTATTTTAAGAAAAGCACACATTTTTACCATATAGGAAATTCTAATAATAGCATGCAATTCAAGTGTCCTTTTTCTTTCCGGGAAAGATATATTCTTAGGTATAAGTCATAAGCAAAACCAACTCAGGTTTATTAACATTTGTGGCAAAATTTTTTAAGAGGCACAAGTCAAAGGGTGACTCAAATGATTGGAAATTGTTTGTTGAATTACTGGCCCTTGCCAAGGTCCTGCTAGCACTGGTTTTTCTGTTGTTGTTTTTTTGGCAGATCCAGGTTGATGAAGTCAGGAAACTGGTGTATTTTGAAGGCACCAAGGACTCTCCTTTAGAACATCACCTGTATGTGGTCAGTTATGTAAATCCTGGAGAGGTGACAAGGCTGACTGACCGTGGCTATTCCCACTCTTGCTGCATCAGCCAGGTATTAAGTCCCTGTTGGAAAAGGGTTTCCTATCAATTAAAAAACTCTCTGCTCATATAATACTCCATTTGAGTAATGTGAAAATCAGTGAAATTGGCCTACAGAAGTCTGACTCTCTGAAGAAAAACTTTAAAAAGTCAGGTTTTAACTTTAGCATCATATATGGACATAAATGATCAGACTCTTAACCATACTCCTGCTCTGGCACCATGAGGGAAAAAGTAATTGTTTTTCCTTTCTCTAGCATTGTGACTTCTTTATAAGTAAGTATAGTAACCAGAAGAATCCACACTGTGTGTCCCTTTACAAGCTATCAAGTCCTGAAGATGACCCAACTTGCAAAACAAAGGAATTTTGGGCCACCATTTTGGATTCAGCAGGTACTCATTTCCCTGAACCTGATTTTAAGTAGGATTAGTACATAAGTGCACTAAACCTGTCTCATATGTCCACATTTCTCATCTCTTACCACCACTTATCCCTGAGCTGCTGAGTTCCTGATTGATCCCACCCTTCCTATTCTATCAACCACCAAATAAGATGCATTAACCTCCCACTCAGGCAGGAGCAGGTCTGGAAGGCCTTTTTGAAGATTGTGTTTTGTTTTGTTTTGTTTTTGTTTTGTTTTAAGTTCAGTAATGTCTGCACTCAATGTAGGGCTCGAACTCACAACCCTGAGATCAGAAGTCGGACACTCTTCCAGTTGAGCCAGCCAGGTGCCCCCTGGAAGACCTTTTTTAGTTGTTTGTTGTTTGTTTGTTTTAACGTTTATTTTTGAGAGAGAGCATGAGTGGGAGAGGAGCAGAGAGAGGCGGGGTGGGGGGGTGGACAGAGGATCCAAAGCAGGCTCTGCACTGACAGCACAGAGCCCGATGCAGGGCTCAAACTCATGAACCATGAGATCGTGACCTGAGCCGAAGTCGGATGGATGCTCAACGGCCTGAACCACCCAGGCACCCCTGGAAGGCCTTTTTGAAAATAAGAATAAAATAGTCACAATATCAGCTTGAAAACTATTTGTTCACATGTTTGGATGATTTCCCAGATAAACAAATAACCAAGTGGCAGCTTTCTTTCTTTTAAAGCATTTGCAATGGCCATCTTAATAAAAGATAGAACGCTTGTTCTATGTAAGAGTGAAGAACACAGAATTAACTATTTTTTAAATGCTTAATTTCTTAAAAAAAAAAAAAAAAGGACTAATTTTGCATATCTTTAGTCTACTTTCTCCCCAAGTTCTTTTTCCTGTTAAGTATTTTCACTCATGAATATGTGCTAAGGGATTAAGAACTTAATGCAAAACCACAGGGTATGTTCTGTTGTCCACAAGTAGGATTTGTAATATGGTGACGATCTCTGCTTAGGTTGTAACATCATCCAATATACACTCTTAGGGTAGATCTCTATAGCTTTGGTAAACCAAAGACTGATTGTGGCTTTCTTTTTTTCTGGGTCCTGGTTAGGTTTATTCTCTAATGATCAGAAACAGATGTTCATTGAGCACCTGCTATGAGCAAGTTAAATTGACTGAGTTAAATTTGTGCTTCCAATTTCTAATCAGATATATGGCTTAACCATCATTAAGTTACACTGAACCAAGCACTAAGTATTTGTATAGTGCTGCATCTAAATACCTCCTCGGCTCCATGGACTAGTCAGAATACATTGTATCTGCTTTTGAAATAGGTAATGTGATATGTTCAGTAGATTTTCTTTTTTAAAAATAAATGTTTTTGCTTAATTTCTTGCTGACCACCTGAAAGGGAGATAGTCAGTTATTTGTGTGTAGAGTTGTGGGTTATGGTTTCTTTTCCTTGCTCGCAGATTTTAGAGCTCCCGTAAGAACTCGCTTTACATGCTCATTTTTGTTATCTCCTCATAGGTCCTCTGCCTGACTATACCCCTCCAGAAATTTTTTCTTTTGAAAGTACTACTGGATTTACATTGTATGGGATGCTGTACAAACCTCATGATCTACAACCTGGAAAGAAATACCCCACTGTGCTGTTCATATATGGTGGTCCTCAGGTGGGCCTGTTTATTTATTTTAATTTTTTTATTTTGACTCCAGTATTGTTAACATACAGTGTTATATTAGTTTCAGGTGTACAGTATAATGAATCAACAATTCACATCACCCAGCCCTCATCACAGGTACACTCCTTAATCCCCTGATATCACCTATTTCACTCATCCCTCCACCCACCTCTCAGGTGGGCATATTTATATGCATACGTGTGTGTGTGTGTGTGTGTGTGTGTACACACATATTTTTGGGGGGGGGGTGATTTGTATTTTAAATGTCTCGTCAATTGTTTAAGTTAAGATGTGAACATTGTTGGGCCTCTGCTGTTATTGACTCTGGCTTATGTTCTAATTCCTGTTTAGAAGTTGGATTTTGTTACATGGCTAATGTGTAAATAAGTGTCAATTTCTTAATTTACAGTAGGACTGTAACAGTCATTGGAGAATGAAATATTCATGTCAGTAGGTATATATGTTGTCTTTTATGTAGAGAAAAATCTTGTTTGGGAAATGAAATTAAATAGTTAACTGTCTTGGTAAGTAAAAAGAATCTTAATAGATATTTGCAGAAGCCTTGGTAGCCTAATGAGTTACCTCTCTCCATTCTAAGTCTATATCTCTCAAGCAGACTAGAATATTTTTATCATCTAGTTAAGGCAACTGTTATACTTCTATTCAACACTATAAGAGTTTACACTGTGATATTCCTTTTTCTGGATGAAATATTAGCATGTAAATATTAAGTAAATTCTGTTGACTATCAGAGTAAATAAAGTATTTGGGGTAGGTGCATTGGTTAATTGGCACTTTTTAAAAATGTCTATTGACTATCTTAAACTGGGCCCTTGAAGAAATTAGAATATAATTACACTGTTTTTATAGTGCAGCTCTTGACACAGTAAATATCCTTTATAATTATACCTAGTTATCCAGTATTTGGAAATGTATTTAGATGCTAAGATATCCAAAAATTGGAGTGCCTGGCTGGTTCAGTTGGTAGAGCATGCGACTCTTGATCTCAGGGTCTTGAGTTCAAGCCCCACATTGGGTGTAAAGCTTTATTATTTTTTTTAAGTTTATTTGTTTTGAGAAAAAGAGAGCAGGGGAGGGGCAGAGAGAGAAGGAGAAAGAGAGAATCCCAAGTGGACTCCACACTGTCACTGTGGGGCCCAACATGGGGCTGAAACTCACAAACCATAAGATCATGACCTGAGCCAAAATCAAGAGTTGGACACTTAACCAGCTGCACTTAACCAGCTGAGCTGCCCAGGCTCCCCAGAGCTAAAGAAAGAAAGAAAGAGAGAGAGAGACAGAGACAGAGACAGAGAGAGAGAGAGAGAGAGGGAGAGGGAGGGAGAGAGAAAGAAAGAAAGAGAGAGAGAGAGAGAAAGAAAGAAAGAATGAGAGAGAGAAAGAGGGAGGGAGAGAGAGAGAAAGGAAGAAACAGAGAGGGAGGAAGGGGAAGGAAGAAAGAGAGAGAGAGAAAGAAAAGAAAGAAAAGGACATCCAAAAAATAAAAGCAAAATAACTACATAAGCCACAAAATCTCAGCAATGACGATCATATATCAAGTTAAATCACTTTGCCATCGTTAAGATTTTTTTCAAACATGATTCACATTTGTATTATACTCATCTACACATAAATCATAAACATTTAAATTAGCCTTCCATTAAAAACATGAAGCTGAATCTTTGTAAACTTTAAAAAAAGGCTTAAAACAAAGAAATTCAAGAGAGAAATTACAGGATACTCTCAGAAGCTTTACATGTTTTTGTTACGTTATTTTGATATTAAGGCTGAGTAAGAAGGATGTTTCTCCTTTCCAGTGAAGAAGTGATATATGAGGTATGTGACAAACACACTATAAAAACTAACTGCTTGTGTAGATTTTTAAGCCAAAAGGAATCCTTATATTATTCCTCATTACTAATTATGTTTAAAAAGTCTAACCCACAAAGAAGGATACTCAGCACCACTAGTCATTAGGGAAATGAAAATCCAAATCACAATGAAATACTACTTCACACTCATTAGGATAGTTATTATGAAAAAAAAAGAAAGAAAAAAAGGAAAATAACAAATGTTGCTGAGGACGTGGAGAAATTGGAACTCATGCATTGCTGATGGGAATGTAAAGTGGTGCAGCTGCTGTGGCAAATAATATGGCAGTTCTTTAAACATAATGTTAAGTCTGATGCAGCACTTCCATTTCTGGGTGTATACCCAGAAGAATTGAAAGCAGAGACTTGGACAGATACTTGCGCACCAACGTTCATTGCAGCATTATTCCCAGTAGCCAAAAGCTGAAGCGCCCCAAGTGGCCTTTGACATATGAATGGGTAAATAAAACGTGGTATATAATGGAACGTTGTGCAGCCTTAAAAAGGAGGAGATTCTAGGGGCGCCTGGGTGGCTCAGTCGGTTAAGCATCCGACTTCAGCTCAGGGCACGATCTCGCGGTCCGTGAGTTCGAGCTCCGCGTCGGGCTCTGGGCTGATGGCTCAGAGCCTGGAGCCTGCTTCCGATTCTGTGTCTCCCTCTCTCTCTGCCCCTTCCCCGTTCATGCTCTGTCTCTCTCTGTCTCAAAAATAAATAAACATTTAAAAAAATTAAAAAAAAAAAAAAAAAAAAGGAGGAGATTCTAACACATGGTACAGCATGGGTGAACCTTGAGGACATTATGCTAAGTGAAATAAGCCAGACACAAAAGGACAAATATTTTATTACTCCACTTGTATGAGTACCTAGAAGAAGCAAATTCATGGAGACAGAAAGTAGATAGAGGTTGCCAGGAACTGGGGAAGGGATAGGAAGTTATTTAATAAGATACGGAGTTTCTCTTTGAGGTGATGAAAAGGTTCTGGAAATGGATAGTTGTGATGGTTGCACAGCAGGGTGAATACTTAATGCCATTGAATTGTACACTTCAAATGGTCAAAATGGTAAATTTTATGTATATTTTACCATAATAAAAAATCTTAGCCAATGCAGTTAAAATAAAATTGTTTAATTGTTTAGAGTACTTTATGAGTACAACTATACTTACACTTACAGAAACAGTTTCTTCTCAGAATACTCTGTTCAGTTTGCAAGATTTCCCCAAGAGACTTTGCATGATAGAATGCCTCTGGCCCTTCAACGCACTGGGATTATCCATCCTCTTGTTGACTCCATTTGGGTTAATTATGAAGATATTCCTTAATACAAGAGCAGACCTTTTTTTAATTATTATTTCTAAGTTTACTTATTTATTTTGAGAAAGACAGAGACAGCACAAGTTGGGGGGGGTTGGGGGCAGGGCGGGCAGAGAGAGAGGGAGAGAGGGAGAAGCCCAAGCAGGCCCAGCACTGCCAGCATAGAGCCTAACATGGGGCTCAAACTCACAAAACTGAGATCAAGACCTGTGCAGAAACCAAGAGTTGGGCACTTAACCAACTAAGCCACCCAGGCACCCCAAGGCCACATCTTTTTTAATAGCACAGAAAGCCTTGTGAACTTTGATTAAATCTTGTAAGCAATCCAAACTGTGTTCTTTCTCCGAGTATATTCAGTGCAAAGTGGGAATCTGTTGATTGGCAACAGTATCGCAATTTGTAACATGAAGTGGATTACTTTGTCACTAAATGCAACAATGCCTGCAGTTGGACAAAAGTGAAATCCAAGAAAAGCAACAAATATTTCCAGTTAAAGTCATCCAGGCTTAGTTCTTTAAACTCTTCATTGATAACAGCTGTATGTTTTAAATGTTCATTTAACAAATCCTTGTGATGTTTCCTATGTGCCACATTCTGTAAATAGAAGTGCCCAACAGAGCGACCTAAGTGATAGCAGGACACAGGTTTTGAAGAGTGGATACTGAAGAAGAACTTTGAATCCTCAGTGCCAGAGGTCATTACGTTTAAGTTCCTTCTTCCAGAAGTAGCAGGGCTCTGGCTACAAAGGCAGAAACACTGGCTCTCAAGGGAAATTCATATCAGGCAATTGAGGCCATTTTTTTTGCATGACAACAGGCAAAGAAGTGAACTGAAGTAGTTTTCTTTACATAGTTATTTTGTGTTTTATGTCTAGTACTTTTTTCCGCTCCCTTCCTTTTTGCCCCTTCTCCCAAGATAGAAAGGAAAAACATCATTAACTATACTGGAATTCAAGTTTTTAAAAAATAATTTTTTTTTTTAAAGAAAGGGAAAACATCATTCTCCTGTCTGTATTTTTTATTCATTCATTCAGCAAATAGTTATTGGAGTTCCTAGTGTGTCCCAGGTACTATTTTAGGCAGCGAGGATACCATAGCGAACAAGTCTGACTAAGGTCCCCACCCTCATGGAGCTAAATAAGGAAAGTAATAAATGAGTAGACATATAAAGGATATAACTTCATATAATGGAAGTGCTCTTTGGAGGGTGGCTCAGTCGCTTGAGCGTCCGACTCTTGATTTCATCTCAGGTCATGATCAAAGGGTTGTAGGATCAAGCCCCACTTTGGGCTCTGTGCTGAGCATGGAACCTGCTTGAGATATTCATTCTCTCTCTCTCTCTCTCTCTCTCTCTCTCTCTCTCTCCCTCCCTCTCTCTCTCTCCCTCCCTCCCTCCCTCCTTCTCTTCTCTTCTCTTCTCTTCTCTTCTCTTCTCTCTCTCCCTCCCTCTCCCTCCCTCCCTCTCCCCCCCATCTGCCCCTCTCTGCCAGTCACACCCTCTCCCTCTCTAAAATAAGTAATTAAAATAAAACAAATTTAAAAAAAATTTTTTTAAATAGTAATTGTTGGGAAAGACAATGGCAAAGTGACTAAAATGGAAGTTCTGATAGGAAGTTCAGAGAATGTCTCTGAGGGTACATAAGATGAGAAGGAATGACCATGTTAAAGATCTGAAGAAAGAGTATTCCAGACAGAGGGAACAGTAAATGTCAAGGTCCTGGGGATTAGAGTCAACTTGATATGGTTGATAATAGGGTTAGAGTCTAGTAAGTAGGGATTTGGTATGAGATGAGGTCAGAGAAATAGCCAAAGGTCAGATAATATAAGATTTCAAAGGCAATGGTAAGGACCTTAGAATAAGATCTAAACTCTTTACTGTTTCAGGGAGCTAAGCTATAGTCTTACCAAATTTACATTTAAAAATCATCCCTCTGCTACCAAGTGAGTGGACTGTAGGAGAGCAAGAGTAGAAACAGGAAGACCAGTTTGGCCGTTGTTACAGTGGTTACAGTGGCACTGAATATGCAGAAGTTCAAAACGAGAAGAATCTCTAGACACACAGCACACGCACACCAGTCTAGCCCAGTAAATGCTCAGTATATAGTTATTGTGTGAAGATGTGTTGATTATTTTTTAACTTGTGGCTGACTTGGTTTTCCCATTGGTTTCAGCCAGAAAAAAACTTCTTTCATTTTTGCCAGAACCGTTTTTGTCGTAGTTTAATGTGTGGTCTTAGTGTCCACCAAACACTGAACTTCTCTCAGTTTCTTTCCTCTAATTAAAGTCCTCTTTTCACTAGTTTATTTCTGTTGAGGCACTAAACTACATTTAATTTCTCAGTCATTTTGAGGTGTAGGTTCTAGGGTGATAAAGCGATTTAAGAATTATCCTACCTTTTGCACTGATTTGTGTCACAGGAGAAAGGAAGCTGAGCTGGTCACAGTGTTTCATTAAAATACTGAATTTTTCCACTGCTAGTCAGGGACAGTCCCAGAAGAGAGAGATAGGGAGGAAAAAATGATCCTTGTCTCTGTCATCTGAATGGCATAGTTCTTTAGGGTAGCGGTAATGATTTTATCAAATTTTTTATGGGATAGGTTAAATCTCTTGTCTTGTATGTAATGAATATCAAGTTAATTTAAAAACAAGTCAGGGAGGGGGGAAATGGGGAGTTCCTAATCAACAAGCATAAAGTCTCAAGTATGCAAGACGAATAAGTTCTAGAGATTTCTATCCTACTGTCCTACAATTAATGATGCTATATTGTACATTTAAATTTTTGTTAAGAGGGCACACCTTGTGATAAGTGTTCTTGCCACAAGAAAATAAAATTTCGTTCTAAAAGCAAAATAATACAAAAAATTCAAGCTTTCTACTTTTCACAGCATCCTGTCACTTAATGCTTTTTTTATATTACCATATAATAAATTTCACTGAAATTGTATTTCTTCCTCAGGTGCAGTTGGTGAATAATCGATTTAAAGGAGTCAAGTATTTCCGCTTGAATACCCTAGCCTCTCTGGGTTATGTGGTTGTAGTGATAGACAACAGGGGATCCTGTCACCGAGGGCTTAAATTTGAAGGCGCCTTTAAATATAAAATGGTGTGTGAGCATACAAACATTTTTCTTTTTTAAGACATTTATATTTTTTTGGTTCATTGTTTGGTGTGAAGTCCCAGAGAGAGAGAGAGAGAGAGTGAGTTGGGGGAAGGGGCCGTAAGAGATGGAGAGAGAGAGAGAGAGAGAGAGTGAGAGTGTGTGTGTGTGTGTGTGTGTGTGTGTGTGTGTGTGTGTGTGTGTGTGTGACAGAGAGAGAGAGAGGGAGGGAGAGCGAGAGTGTTCAGGGGTGGGAGGGATGATGCAACTTGATATTCACTAGGCTAGTTCACATCCACCTGTATGTAACTTCGGGGAGCTGAGATAGAACCACTTTTACACAGAAGTACCTTCTCTTTCTATTTGGTATGTCCAGCTTAGCCAGAAGGCAGCACCATTTAGTTTTCAGCATCCTGTCCCCTATTGAGAGGAATAATTGAGATTTGTTCTGTCCTCTGTGAAGAGAGAAATCAACTGATTAGTGCCTTCCTTGTGACAAGCCTCTTTCTCTCTACAGGAAGCTTTAAATGCTACCTTTTAGAGATGCCCCATGTCCTTTCTGCTGCTTTGGGAAATGATGAGAATCCGATGTTCCTTTTACACAGTAAGGCAGTTACTGTGTTTGCCAGTGTATTGGACATGCTGAGTAAGACATGGGATTTTCTCCCACAGCCAGTTCTTTGACCTTATGTTGTATTCTCATGTAAGTTTTTTTGTTTTTATTTTTGTTTTTGGCTCAGTGAAGTGAGATTGTGTGCACTGGCAGGCCTAGTAATACAGACAGGGTGGTGGTGGTAGGAATTAGGACTTAATAGGACTTTGAAGAAATAGTGTATGTTCAATTCCTAGAAATCGATAACGGGGAAATAGGAGGAAAGACCTCAAGAGTGATTCCTTCTGCTTTAGTGCATTAAGTTTTAAAAAGAAGTAAAATTAGTCAACCACTTAAGGGGGCTAATTTTTTGTCTTTGGGTATAGGAAGGCTTGTTACAAGGAAGATGCTGACCTCTTAGCAGACAACAGAACAAATGGAAAGGGGAGATACCCATATACCAGGAACAGTTTGGGTCTTAGTAGGAAAGAACTTTATGACTAAGGGGTTACAAAACTCTGGACTGGCTAGCAATGGAAGCTATAGGCCCCTCTCTCTAAATAGAGTTAAAAATTTTTTTTTCGGCCAACAGAATGTCAATTGATAATGAATTCTTTAAAAACTACAGGTATTTTTTAGTAAAACCCATTTATCAGTTTTAAAAGCACTCTTACAAGGAGACTTCTATTTGTCAGTGAGTGAAATGTTCTCCCTTTTTTGACAGGGTCAAATAGAAATTGACGATCAGGTGGAAGGACTCCAATATCTAGCTTCTCAATATGATTTCATTGACTTAGATCGTGTGGGCATCCATGGCTGGTCCTATGGAGGATACCTCTCCCTGATGGCATTAATGCAGAGGTCGGATATCTTTAGGGTATGTGACTTCCTATTGTACTTCTTTTTGTAGTAAGGGTAGAATTTTCTATAAATTGAGGATCTGAGAAAATGCCTATTTTTTGAAGGCTTACAGGGTTGGCAATATTATGGAATGTTAGAGTTTGTGTATCTGCAGTCATGCGAGATAATAGATGATCTTGTCAACTTGTGATAGCCATGTGAGATATATATTTACTTGTCTGTCTGTATCTAGAACAAAAAACACATGTCAACTTGATAACCAGTTATTGGCTATTT
The DNA here is from genome assembly GCF_024362965.1 of Panthera pardus. Taxonomy (NCBI): domain Eukaryota; kingdom Metazoa; phylum Chordata; class Mammalia; order Carnivora; family Felidae; genus Panthera; species Panthera pardus. The sequence goes on from NW_026526810.1 coordinate 32,388,381, forward strand.
ATAGACATGCAGAGATTATGGGAGATAGCCATGATTAGTAAAACACACACAATGTGGATTATAATTATTTAATTACTGGACTGAAAGCTCTGAGGGCTGGGATTGTGTGCACATCACTGTATCTATCCTCAGTAGCCAAGCATACTGCTTGGCACATAGTAGGTCCTAAATAAATCTTTATTGAATGACTACTGTATTAAATGTGTAAACGTTGGTTACAATTTTATAAACAACTTCTTTGAAAAATACGCCAGAAGGAAATAAAGATGCTAAAAGTTGTTAAGAGAATGGCAATTGTCTCCCTCTCTCTCTGCCCCTCCCCCGTTCATGCTCTGTCTCTCTCTGTCCCAAAAATAAATAAAAAACGTTGAAAAAAAATTTAAAAAAAAAAAAAAAAAAAATGGGGCGCCTGGGTGGCGCAGTCGGTTAAGCGTCCGACTTCAGCCAGGTCACGATCTCGCGGTCCGTGAGTTCGAGCCCCGCGTCAGGCTCCGGGCTGATGGCTCGGAGCCTGGAGCCTGTTTCCCATTCTGTGTCTCCCTCTCTCTCTGCCCCTCCCCCGTTCATGCTCTGTCTCTCTCTGTCCCAAAAATAAATAAAAAACGTTGAAAAAAAATTAAAAAAAAAAAAGAGAATGGCAATTGTGAAGTGTTTTTCTTTCTTAATATTTGAATAACATGATTTTATCTTACACTGAAAATAATTTTTAAGAATTAAAATAATAGAGTTTTTGTTCTTGCATGTATATTCACATAAGCTTTATAATAACCACAAAATGAACTCTGAAAACTGTCATAATTTTCCCAGGCTTGCAGCTGTCAAAATAATTAGAATATTTAAATGTAAAACTGTTTGTGGGGACCTTAAAATGAGGGAAGTATTTAGTGCTTAAATATATTTGATTCATAATTTTTGTTAAAAATTCTGTACTCCCAGTAGAGGCTGAAAAAAAAAAAAAAAGAAAGAAAGAAATGACTGCTTTTTGGATATAAAAGCTGACACTCGTCACACTTTTTTTCCCCAGTAGCAGGAATGAGTTTACACTGAGGCATTCATATGTTCTAGTTCAGTCTCCCCGTTCAACAAAGTGTCCCGTGTATATATTTCAACTAGCCCAGGTTAGGGGTTTGGTATGTGGCATGCCTGTGGAACTTGAAGCTAACTGACTCACAAAGTATCAAATTCTTGACCTTGGCACTCCACTTTGATTTTCTGAGTTGCCTAACTCAGAAATGTATGCCCCAGTTGGGCATGTGGGGCAAAAGCCTAAGGATAATTTTAGCCTTTAAATTTGTAGTTAAACATTCTCATTGCTAGCCATTCTTTTCTGGACCACACTTGATTGTCATTGTTGTCTTATGTAGGTTGCTATTGCTGGGGCCCCAGTCACTCTGTGGATCTTCTATGATACAGGCTACACGGAACGTTACATGGGCCACCCTGACCAGAATGAACAGGGCTATTACTTAGGATCTGTGGCCATGCAAGCAGAAAAGTTTCCCTCTGAGTAAGTTCAAGCTTTAAAGTTAAGATTATAAATTTAAAACTGTAGTGTCAAAATTTGTCTTTAATAATAATGAAAACTACAAATACTGCAAAACCAAGACTAATATTCTAAAGAATACTCGAGTGGCATAGCTCTTTCTCAGAGCTGAGTTACAGGCCAGTTCATACACTTAGGTTTTTTTATAAGTTATATTTGAAGCAATGAGGGTGCTGAAAGAAGTTTAATAAGTACGTAACTGTTTCAAGGTGGAAAATACTCTGTTTCTGCTTAAATATATTTTATGGATAATGTTTATGATTTTTCTTTCCCTATGGACAGGCTGTAATTATTATATTGATATATGCTAATATCTTCATAAGAAATTGAACACGTGATATTTAAAATTTTTTTAATCTTTCGTTACATGTAGTGTCTGGTTAATATATTATAAATTTATTGAAAATGTTGAATTCTTATTTTAACATTTATAGTAGAAGTTAACTTTATTAACACTGATTATATTATACAGTTATATGTTTTCATATAATTATGTTACATAACTGTATATAGTTGTATATATTACATAACTATAATGTTTACTAATAGGTAATTGTGATTAAAGGAGGTAAGTGGTTTTTTTCCCCAAATACTCTATTTTGCCTAATCCTCTGATATTTCTATTTCTCCAGACCAAATCGTTTACTACTTTTACATGGGTTCTTGGATGAGAATGTCCATTTTGCACACACCAGTATATTACTGAGTTTTTTAGTGAGGGCTGGAAAGCCCTATGATTTACAGGTGAGTTCTTCATCTTCTGATGGAATTAAGTAGTGATTAATGATTGATTATTTTGAAATATAGTAAACTATGGAGTAAGGCTAGATTTTCAGCTGTGGCCACTCTCTGCTTAAGAGATATAAAGTCATAGACACAGATAGCAGTGCCTCCAGTTGCATAAAAATTAAGATTCTGTGGAAGTTGGACTAAAAACTGGCCTATTAGAATATATGACTGGTGTATCTGTATCTGCTTTCAGTTTGTAATCACGGAAAAGATGACAGGAGTCCATTCAGTGTCCTTTGCTTTTCTTCTTCCCCTTGGAAGGGTGAGGAAGTGCTACTTGATATCATTGGTTTTTAAAGATCTTTTAATTTTATGTTATATTGACATTGGAACAGAAAGCAGCAAAGTAACCACCTCTGTTGCTCCTTAAAAAAAGGGGGTTTTAAAACTTGTTCCTTCTTTCTTCCTCCTTTGTACTTCTTTCACAGATGATGTGCTCCTAAGAAATGAAAAATATTGTTTTTCCCTTTTTAAAAAAGAATTTTTTTCAATGTTTATTATTTTTGAGAGACAGAGACAGAGCACGAGTTGGGGAGGGGCACAGAGAGAGGGAGACACAGACTCGGAAGCGGGCTCCGGGCTCTGAGCGGTCAGTACGGAGCCCTAGGTGGGGCTTGAACCTCTGAACCGTGAGATCATGATCGGAGCCAAAGTCAGATGCTTAACCAACTGAGCCATGCAGGTGCCCCTACTTTGTCCATTTTTATGTCTCAGTTGACATTTATGTAAGTAAACTGCGAGATATTTGTCTATAGCAGCAGTTTTCAAGCATTTTGGTCTCAGGATCCCTTTACATACCAAAGAACTTTCATTTATGTGGGTTGTATCTGTCACCATTTTCATATAAGATATTAAAACTAAGAAAAATTCTGTTTTTTTTAAATTTACTTGTTTACTTAAGTAATCTCTGTCTGCATCCAACATGGGGCTTGAACTCATGACCCCAAGATCAAGAGCCTCATGCTTTTCCAACTGAGGCAGGCAGCCCCAAAACTAAAACAAATTTTAAATATATTTTTAAATAACAATAATAAACTATTATATGTTAACACAAATCACAGTTTTTGTGGGAGAGAAAAACTATTTTCCAAAACAAACAAAAAATTACTTAGAAAAGTAGCATTGTTTTTACATTTTTGTAAAATCCCTTTAATGTCTGGCTTAAGAAAGACACCCAGATTCTCCTTTCTGCTCATATGCAACACATGCAACCCGTTGGGAATTGTTGTTTTGGCTAAAGTAGAGAGTAGTTTCCCATTATGTGCAGTTTTACTTTATAAGGTTTCAGCTAACCCGTAGTCAGCTGCGATCAATCCAGAAGCAGACGATCCTCTTGATCTGACATAGCGTCAGAAGGTCAATAGCGGCCTAACGCTCTATCACAATGCCTGCATCATTCACCTCACTTCATCTCATCACATAAACATTTATCATCTCACATTATAAGAAGACTGAGCATAGTACAAGATACTTTGAGAGAGAGACCACATTCACATAACTTTTATTACAGTATGTTGCTATGATTGTTTCCTTATTAGCTATTGTTTATCTCTCACTGTGCCCAACTTATAAATTAAACTTTATCATATGTATGTATAGATGGAGGGGAACAGTACATACAGGGTTTGGTACTACCTGCAGTTTCAGGAATCCAGAGTTGGTCTTGGAATGTGCCCCCTGCAGATAAGGGGGGGACTACCGTGTGCAGAAACTACAGCCTCCCAGAATATGTAGTTAAGAAAGGGGAGGAATATTTTAGCCTTTTCGGATAATTGTGGATATTCTTCTTTGATACTACACCAAAACTGGACAAATCTTAGTTTCTTAAAGGTTAGTTTTAGTGGGGAATCTGAAGCCATATCTATAAATGTTTCATACTCTGTTACGTTAAAATTTGTTGGATCTTATATTTGAAATGGATCTTTTGTACATGCATTGGGCATCTGGAAAATACTGGTTCACTGTGTGACGTCAGTCTTCTAAATGTTGACTCCTTTCATTATAGAATATTTTTAAGGTCACATATATTAATATTACCTCTGATCTCACCAGAAATGTTTGTAAGTTTGGGGGAGGCTCATGATACAAGTTCTCCAAAATTCTTTTTTTTTTTTAATGTTTATTTTTGAGACAGAGAGAGACACAGCATGAGCAGGGGAGGGGCAGCGAGAGAGGGAGACACAGAATCTGAAACAGGCTCCAGGCTCTGAGCTGTCAGCACAGAGCCCGACGCGGGGCTCGAACCCACAAACTGCGAGATCGTGACCTGAGCTGAGGTTGGACGCTTAGCCGACTGAGCCACCCAGGCGCTCCACAAGTTTTCCGAAATTCTGATTTCCACTCAAAAGCTCAAAGTTTATCATTGGTAGCAGTGTTGTCCTTGAGGTGACCAGCTCACTTCATTCATTTTTGAGCAGGTGTTTGCCAGACACCCCGGTCTGAGTCACCATGGTTGTCAGTCATTGTTCCAAACTGAAAATGGAGCTCCGTTTACGAAGTGGCATCTCAGCCTGCAGCTGGGCCTGTGGTGCTTCTCCTTGAGACGTCCTGGAGCAGACTTGCTTTCTGCACTCTTTTCGCTTTATCACCACAGAATATTTAAAAAGACAACTATTCAAGGGTTGCAGTTTCATAAAATTCTAATTTTTACTGCTACCTAAGTGAAATTGATATTTTTGTTTTTACTACAAGTTCAGTACAATTTATTGTCACTGCCTTGATTCATACTAAGGCACTGACACTTTTTACCCATCATTGCTTTTGCATTATCGGTGCAAATGCCAATACAATGAATAAAGGTAAATTGTTCTGAAAGTGGTTTTGACCTTATGTATCCCCTGAAAGGGTTTCTGAGGACCCCAGAAGTCTGTAGATCACACTTGGAGAACCACTGATCTATAGAGAGGTTGTGTGTGTGTGTGTGTGTGTGTGTGTGTGTTTAAGTTTATTTATTTTGAGAGAGAAAGAATGTGAGCCGGGGGGCGGGTGGGGAGGGGGGTGGCGCAAAGATAATGGGAGAGGGAGAATCCCAAGCAAGCTTCATACTGTCAGCTCACCGCCTGATGCGGGGCTCGAAGTGCTGAGCTGAAATCAAGAGTTGGTCCCTGAACCAGTTGAGCCACCAGGCACCCCAATGATCTATAGATAAATCCTTCTGTAAGCCTAATGGTATATAGGAAATTATAGGGGTGCCTGGGTGGCTCAGTCAGTTGAGTGTCTGAGTCTTGATTTCTGCTCAGGTCATAATGGTGGTCATGGGTTCCAGTTCTGTATCAGGCTCGCGCTGAGCGTGGAGCCTGCTTAAGATTCTCTGCCTCTCTGCCCCACTCGAACACTCTCTCTCTCTCTCTCTCAGATAAAAGGTTTTTTCAAAGGGGGAGGGGCCTCTAGATAGGATATATGTGTGTATTATCTGAGGCTGTGCTCCATATTATTAATCCTGTTGAAACTCTCTGGAAAGCTTTGGAAGGAGGTGTATGATTAAATTCTTACTTTTTGTATTTTGATTTTTTTGTTGTTGTTTAAGATCTATCCTCAGGAGAGACACAGCATAAGAGTCCCTGAATCTGGAGAACATTACGAACTGCATCTTTTGCACTACCTTCAAGAAAACCTTGGATCGCGTATTGCTGCTCTGAAAGTGATATAATTTTGACCTGTGTAGAACTCTGGTATACACTGGCTGTTTAACCAAACAAGGAGGTTTAATCAGTAGAAAACACGGAATTGATCGACACATTTTGGTACCTGCCATGTAACATCTACTCCGGAAAGCATAATCGGTGCCGTGCAGGCGTCTACAGCTTGTGGATAGTAATCTAATACCTTAACCATACACACACAAAATTGAATGACACGTATTTCTAAAGGACCCAGCAATACCATGAGAATTACTGAAGGAAATAAGACATTAGCACCATATATCCATACTACCTTATTTTCACTTCTAATAGCATTATAAACCTCATGGACTTAATTAGTGTATTTTTACAGTATACTTCTGAGTTTGTTAAAATATGATGATATTAGTGATTGGTTTGGTTCAATTCCAGAATCTCTGACTAGTTACAGATTTGATAGCACTTAAATGTAATTGAATAGCTTATGCTTCATTGCTTGGGGTGTATCCAGCATGTTATGAACTAATCACTATTAAACCTATGACTTAACCAGTCATTAATGATTTTTCAAGGATAACTTAGTGGCCTCCTAAAGACACTTATTTTGTTTCATTCAAGCTCTGACCAATTTTAGCCAATTTCAACTGTATCTGGTATAAATAGTTCTCTCTGATGATATGACAGAGTGGGCTTTTCCTTTCATACAAAGGCAAGTAACTGTACATGTAGCATGGTTTAATTAGTCTTACAATATTGATAATTACAGGCGGAAAAATTTTAAATGGTTAGAGCTTAAATATTTGCAGGCAATTTCTTCTCCTTTAAGAAAAGGAAAAAGTACACCTCACTCTTCAGAAAATTTAGTGGTGCCAGTTTCCATTGGGTATTTCCTTATTGAAAGGTTTCAGAATTTTAGGTGATGGAAGGGAATTGTGGTAGGGTTGGGGATACTAGGGTGTGTAAAATGACAGGGAGAGGAGAAGGGTCTGCTTAACAACTAAGTAGAAGTATAATTTGACCAAAAATACTCATGAAAAAGTTTTGGGGGGGTGAAATTGAAACTCCTAGAATGTTAGTTACAGAAACCAGAATTAAGAAATCACTCTCTTACCAGCGCAGTTACAGACCGATGTTATTCAGGGAGAAAAAGTTACTTAGTTACTTTTCTAATTCTAAGTTTTTGTTATTTTCCTCTTAATTTTGGAAACTTTACAAATTTAAACTTTCTCTATCCTTTTTAAATTATTTGAGCGTAATTTAGGTATTGTGAGCTTAAAGAGGTTTCCAGACAACTTCTTTACCACAAACTGATCCCCAGCCAGCCATGGCTCTCTTTTTCAGTGTTCAAAGCCTCTAAGCAGCTTCTTGAATGGCCATGACATTTCCTGGTTTAGCCCTAGCACTTGACTGTTAAGGGAGCTCATAGGCTTTTCAGGTGCTGATTGGAATCTGTCATCTTAGAGTCTTGGGGTGTTAGATGGGTCACACTGCCAGCGGCAAAGAAGATACCTATGAGTTTGACCCTTTTTATCACAAGCCTCAGTGTTTGGAAAGTTGTTACCAGTACTTTTAAACAATGCTCCAAAAAAGTTGATGTTTTTCTTTCTCACCACTACAGAGTAGATTTCTCCCATAGAGAGCACAGCCTCCATCAGGAAGGATGATGACTGTGCGTCAGAGGTGAATTCATCACTGAGGGCTGAGTGGGAGGTGGGGGAGGTCCAGAAATGGCAAGGTGACCTGGTGGCTCTGTCCTTGGGAAGGGGATTGTGTTTTGCTCTTTGTGTATTTATACTGTATCATAGGTACCACACTTTTCCTTATTGTCTGTGTATGTATTGATTTCTTTGTTTATGTTTTCCCATGCCAAGGTCTGTTTATATTTTTTTCAATGTTAAATTAAATTGATTTGGGTAATTTTTCTTCCCAAGAAAGTATTTTCCCCCTTGATTTAAGTATATATCTGACTATCGAAGGTGGTTTTTGTTTGTGAACTGGTTGGCCCCCAGGGATCTATCCTTATATAATATGCAGAGTAGAAATGGTATACAGTGGCTTTTAGACATCTACTCATTTGAAACCTCTTGCCCGTTAAAGCTATTTGTTCAAAACGGCGTCTCTCATTTTACCAAAACAAACCTAAAAGAACCTCATGTGCTCTTGAATTCACCAGTGTTTTCCTTTTGCATCTTCCTTCTCCTTTCCTCATATCACAAGGAATGCCTCTGTTATAATCCCCACTTCATTAAATGCCATTCTCCTTGTGTAAGGGGGAAAAATACAGGGCTGAATTCACTTGCAGAAAGACAGTTTGAGTTTTATTTTAAAAACCTATGAGGAAAACATCCTAGTCCATCCAAGCAATCAGTAGAAATCTCACTGAAACTATTTGTACCCTGTCAATGGGGAACATTGTAAAAGGCAAGAGTATATAAAAGTAGCAACAGTTTTGGTTAAGAACCAAAAAGCAGTAGGTTAAGTATCAAATGGGGCGGCTTTTGCAGGCTTGATAAGTAGGTGCACTTGAGCAACCATCGGTAGGGGTGGTGGCTTACGTGTTGAGCGCGAGGACTCAATCTAAGAATCTTCTGGGTCGCTTAGAAAAAGAAATGCAGTCCTGAACCTTACGCTTAGAACTTTAAATTTGGTTGATTTGGGTGGAGACTAGGAATCTGCATTTCTCACCGCCTTTCCTAGGTGATTCAAAGTTGTTTGTGGGCTACTTTCACAGACTCTTCTGTAGAGAATGGAATTGGATTAAGAGTATAATAGGTGATTTTTACACTGGACTGATTTACAAAAACCTAAAGCAATAGTCAAGTACAGCTGCTCGTCTGTGATCATGACTGGGCCCTTCTCACTCTGAAAGCAGCAGAAAGGTATCGCTAACTATGTCTCCTCTTTGTTTGGAGATTTCGTTTTGGAATGAAGGTTCTAACCTCAATGCCGTTCCTGGCTCATTTCCAAAGCCTCATACTAGAGGATGGAGTCACAAGGCATGCATTACTTTGTAAAGGAATGAGATACAGATATTGATGCTTCCTTTTTTTACTACTTGTTTTATTCCTTACAGAAGGTGTAGCCCACCTGTCTGTAACATAATTCTCTCTTTAGGTGGAATGATTCCTATAAGATCTCCCATTATTATAGAAGCCTAAATTTTTAAGCTGTTGCATCTTTGATATAATCTGATGTTCTCATCTGTTGGAGGAGGAACCGACATAGAGAGAGAAGAGAAAATATACCCATTGCCACGCGGCCAGTTACTGCTCAGCTGGTACTAGACTCCATCCGGATGCCCTGACTCACGGTAGTTAAATGATAGATAGAAAAGGCAAATTTTTAAAGAAGTATTTATTAATATATTCCTATGAAACATTTTAAAGATAACATAAAATGGTTAATTTTTCCATTCTGAAGTAAATGCTAAGCATGCTTATTACTGAAGCAGTACTTCTAATTAGTATATGACATTCTGAAGTTAATTAAAACTGTTAGACTAAATGTGTCTTCCTAGTAGTGAGGGATTTGGGAATTGGGGTGTAGAATAGAGTGCTTGCTTAAGCCTGAGAGCCTAACTTAGAGCTAGTTGAAGTAAGAAAAGAGACATGGCCATATCTAACTAAGATTTTGAGGTGAGTGTCTGCTTCCAGCAGACATAAAGGAATAAAGAAACTTGCCTGACTCCCACTTTCCCAACTCTCCCCAGCCTCACCTATCCGTCTTGCAGCCTAAAATACGGAAACATTAGTGCAAGGTGCCGGTTCCTGCTTTTCTTATTTCGTCAAGAGACGGTTCTAGGTAATCGTTTCAGAAGTCCCTCGCAGAGAGAAAAAGGAATATTTGTATGTTTGTTTCTGGATAACCCAAATACAAATTTATGTTGTATTCAGCACAATTGGAGTTCAGGTCTTTAATTTTAGAATATAAAGTGCCTGCTGTTTTAAGCATTGACTTGTATAAAAAGAATTGCATGTCTCACTCCAGTAAGTTTATGGGTTTTCTCATTTTCAGCTACATGGCTTTTAATCATGTAAAGTGAAACATTAGTTTTGTTGCATTTTATTACAGGTTCTTTGTTGCAATAAAGATGCTGCTAAATTACTTGATGTAAATGTTCCTTCCCCCCCGCCCCCATTCCCTATTTGTACAATCTTGCCTTGATTAGTGGCAAATGTGGAGTGATTAATACACGTGTCCAAGGTCATGTGCTTGCAATGGAGAAAGGAAGACTGCAAGGTGATTACATGGGGTTTCTAGTACAAACCCTAGCCAAAAATGCATCCAAACCCACACGGAGGTGTGCCGAGAACTGCTCTGTGCCTGCCAGTGGTGCCCAGCGACCAGCACTTTCTACTGCAGGGGTAGGGTAGGTGGTGCCTGGAGCCAGTGCCCTTCCTGGACAGCTGGGATTTTCTTAGGGATGCCACTTGGAGTTGATGGTGGTCTCTGCATGCTCCCTGGAAAATTTCTCGGGAGTTCAGTGTAATACTTTCTTCAGAGCTTTCTTTGACGATTCTCAGGTCTGTTGAAACTACTGGAGAAAAGATGAACTCCTCTGAAATTAGTAAATTTGGGGTTTGTCTGATAATCCTTCCAGAACAGACGCTTAACCTGGATTCTCTAATCCTCTGAGGTGGTATGCAAAGTATTGCATGAATGAGTGGAAGTGCATTCTGGGGAGAAAGGCTTTGGCTTTATCACATTCCCAAAGGGAGGGTGATCCCCACCCCAAAAGAACCACTGCTGTGTTATATGTTAGGTTCATAAACTTTTAATTTTTTAAAATTTCCTATGTTTTAAAAATGTTTATTTTTGAGAGAGAGAGAGTAGGCGAGTTGGGGAGGGACAGAGAGAATCCGAAGCAGGCTCCAGGCTCTGAGCTGTCAGCACAGAGCCCCATGTGGGGCTCAAACCCGTGAACCGTGAGATCATGTCCTGAGCCGAAGTTGGACACTTAACTGACTGAGCCACCCAGTCGCCCCTTTATTATTTTTTTAATGCCCCCTTTGTTTATTTTCTTAAGTAAACTGTACCCCCAACGTGAGGGTCGAAGTCATGACCCCAAGATCAAGAGTTGTGTGCTCTACCAACTGAGCCAGCCAGGCACCCCGGGGTCTTAAGCTTTTAATTTGTATACAAAAATTATTAGAAATAAAGATGATCTTTAAGCAGGGTAATGCTACAGACCGTGCTTCCTAACCTTTACCTCGTTACAGACACACACACACACACACACACACACACACACACACACACACAAAGGTATTTGTATGATCCTGAGGTAAACTAGGATACACCGGGTTAACTAACCTGTTGAGGCTGCTTGCAGCGGGAAGTAACCAGCCAGGCCCACCAAGGCTCTAAAGCATACATATAATCCCATTTATGGCACGCTTTTATAGACTACCTTGGTCTCTCTCTTTTTTTTCCTGAGTTTATTTTTTTCGTAATCTCCACCCAAATTGGGCCTTGAACTCCCAACCCTGAGATCAAGAGTCATGCTCTTTTGTCTCAGCCAGCCAGGCACCCCTACCTTGGTCTATTTAGCCTGGATCTATTGCCAATAAAAATCAGCTTTCTAGGAGCGCCTGGGTGCTTGGATGGCTCAGTTGGTTGACTCTTGATTTCGGCTCAGGTCATGATCTCAGGGTTTGTGGGTTCAAGCCCTGCGTTGGGCATGGAGCTTGCTTGGGATTCTCTCTGTCCCTCCCTTGCTTGCTGGTTCTCTCTCTCTCTCTCTCTCTCTCATAAATAAATACATACATACAGACATAAATAAATAAATAAATAAATAAATAAATAAATAAATAAATAAACAAACTTTTAAAAAGTCAGCTTTCTGGGGGCACCTGGGTGGCTCAGTCAGTTGAGGGTCCAACTTCAGCTCAGGTCATGGTGTCCCAGTTCGTGGGTTCAAGCCCCACGTGGAGCTCTGTGCTGACAGCTCAGTGCTTGGAGCCTGCTTCCAATTCTGTTTCCCTCTCTCTTTGCCCCTTCCCTGCTCACACCCTGTCTCTCTCTGCCTCTCAAAAATAAACATAAAAATTTTTTTTTTTCCAAATCAGCTTTGTTGGGTGCCTGGCTGGCTCAGTTGGTAGAGCATGTGACTCCTGATCTCGGGGTTGTTAGTTCGAGCCCCATTTGAGTGTAGAGATTACTTAAAATATTTTTTAAAAATTAAAATAAAAAAAAAAATCTGCTTTCAACCTGGCCATAAGCATCCTGCAGATACTGTGTTGGAAGTGCAGACCTCCCAGTGGCTGTAGGGCTTCAGGGCTCCAGAGTCCTATCCGGGCAAGTGCTATGGCCCTGAAGCCTTTGGACTTCCCTTTGGCCTAACCTCACCCACTCAGTGATTATGGGGAAACAATGATTGATCCCATGGTGCTTTCGAGGGAAACAGAATTGAAACAACTGCAGTATGAGAATCTCATGGTTGTAATTTTATTTTGGGCTTGGAGTGGTTTGAGGAATTACCAGGATTTAAACGTTTATCGGCCTAGCTCTGCCCACAGCTCTGGTGCCCTGGCCTTGCCACTCTGGAAGAGGTTGAGGTCCCGTTGAAATGGCTTAGGTGGGATTCAGCTCTGGCTCAGCTGAGTTGTTGAGTCTGCTGTGTGTGCTCCTTACTGAAAGATGCTTTCTCTAAATTGGCTCCCAAACTTGAGTCCTTGAAATAAAGAGTTTGGGGAAACAATTAACCAGTCCCAGAACTCCCTACACACACACTCCGCCCCTTCCCCTTCACCCCACCCCCACCCCACCCTGGCAGTCCTCACTGGAAAAGCATCCCGCAGAAGTGGCATAGATTAGTTTAACATTCCATTCACAGGTGAGAATTCTCTGCAGGAAGGTCCTCTGGCCAGGTAGGTTCTGGAAAGCACATTGCTCTTCTGTAGAAGGAGCTCTCCATGTTGGCTGGGTCTCTGGGGGTGTACGTGGTCATCGTTGCATCCCTAAGCATGCATGTAAATGCTACTGCATGTGATGCAGTTGGGAGCTTTGGGATGTGTGGCCCTGCCAGTTAATTGCGTTGTCTCCACTGTCCCTTCCTCCTCATTCCTATTGCTGCCCTTCCTACCTCAGTCGAGGACCTGTAAGGTCATGGTGAGTAACTGTAGCAGCTCTCTAGCCTGAGTTGGAGGAGAAGATTAGGAATTCCAAGTGACTTCAAAGAAGCTGCTCTCAGCTTTCATTCAGCGAATATTTAGTAACGATCAAGTGCCAGGCCTTTGATGGGCCAGGAGAAAACAAAGATAGAAGAGGAACAGCCCTTGTCCTCCAGGTTCTCAGGACCAACTCACCCCACCCCCCACCCCCACCAACCCCCCTCACTAGCACACCCAGCAGGACACTTGCCAGTTGCGTAAATGTACTTTATATTCTCACCTTCCTGCTCCAGGCCCTAATCCAATCCAAGGCCCCGTGTCACCTGACCTTTCCTCACTTTCCCCCACCTGGGCTCTTTGGTCCCCACAAGCCTCCTGAGGGGTTCCTCTTCCAGTTAGTAGAACATATACTTTGAAGTCAGGCCCAGGTTCTTCTAGGCACCCTACAGAGCTTATGGGAATGTCCCCACCCAAAGATAAGTGGGTTGGCAAAATGATACCTGCATTGGCTTTGGAGCCTGGCTTCAACCTTTGCTACTTGCTAGCTTTGTGGGCTTGGGCACGTTTACATAACATCCTGACCCTCAGTTTCCTAAAGTAGGAAATCGGAATAATAACAGAACCCTCCTCAACAGATGGTTGTGAGGATTAACTCTGTTTGCTGTGAAGAACTTGGTGCCTGGCGTATGCAACAGAAGTGCCCAATAAGGTCATCTCCGATTTAGCACTTAATTTTACACCGTAATTTTGTCCACTCATTCTGTTTCTCCAGTTAGATTACACACGCTGAGAGTACGCACTGTATTGCATTTGGCAAATTCTGGACCGGCTTATTAGAAACTTTAAACAATTTTCAAATGAATATTTTGATGGTGCTTCTTAGGTTCCCAAGTACCTATCTACCAATTCACTAATAGGGCTGCCAAAAAACAGCCCAAATTCTCCCTAAGTTAAGTTTTTAGGACCCTTTCTTTGTTTTGAATCATTTTTAAAAAAATGTTTATTGATTTATTTATTTTGAGGGGGGTAGGGACAGAGAGAGAGGGAGAGAGAGAATCCCAAGCAGGCTCTGTGATGTCAGCACAGAGCCCGACACGGGGCTGGAACTCATGAACTGTGAGATCATGACCTGAGCCTAAATCAAGAGTCAGACGTGAGTGAGCCACCCAGGTGCCCCAGGACCTTTTCTTTGAAATGTCACTGGAATTTTTATTCTCTGTCCCCCATCGGAGGAGTTGTGCCTCTTAGCCCTGGTGGCTATCACAATTGCCTGGGGAGTTTTAACAATGTTGATGTCTTAGTCCCTCCTATGATCAATTACATCAACATGGAGGGCAGTGAGGAGACCTGCCATCTTTTAATTTTTCTCATAAGCTCTCTAGGTAATCCTAATATGCAACCAAAGTAAAGCACCTTTGAGGTAGAGCATTGGAAGATTGTGATCATGGAATGTTAGCACCAGAACAGATTCTTAGGAAACATCTCATCTACTGCTGACTTTGCAGATGAGAAGCTGACACCCAGAGCCAGGAAGTGATTATACTTCACCATCCCAGCGGCTCAGAGTCCATACTTGAGCCCAGATCTTCTAGCATTGTCTTCGTTCACTGTTCTCCCAAACCAGGGCTCAACAGAGGAATTTGCCAAACTGAGAAGGCTGAGGGGGCCGCCCGAATGGCCCTGACAGAAGTGGAGGGAAGTAGAGGAGAAGTAGAGGAGACCCCAGGGTTCCAGGCCCTCCAGCCATTACTTAATCCAGAGCAGTTGAGCTGTTTATTTACCTGTGACTGGGGAAATGTATGCTGCAGCTTAAAAGAAGAGATACAAAATTAGAGACCCCTCCCATCATTTTACATATGGGGAACCCGAGTCCCAGAGAAGATTGCAAAGCTGTACAAGCTGTCAAGTGGCAGAGCTGACAACAGTCAGGCTGATTAGACTCCCTGATCTACAAGCAAGTAAGGTGACTCCTTCAAAGGCACAAAACCAGTTGGTAGCTGAACAGAGAACTGGAATGCGGTCTCTAGGACTCCTACTAAATTTCCTAAAATCTAAGATATTACCATCTGTAAGATCCCGATATCAGAAATATAAAAATGTGAATAGGAATGTATTTTAAATCAAGGAAATATGGTGTTTGCCTGAAATCTGAGCTCCTTCAGGGACTGAGCTCATGCTGAGAAAGCATGTCCTGGGTGGATCTTGGATATAAATCTCCTTGAACTTGCCCAGAGAAAGAAGGAGGAGCATGGGAAAGACTAGAGAATTTGGAACCTGATAGACTTGGGGTCAAGTCCAACAGTCATGATTTTGAGTAAACCCTTTGCTTCTCTAATCTTGGGCAAAGTGAGGTTCTAATACCTCCTTCACAGAGTCGTAGTGAGGCCAAAGTGCCGAACGCAGACCTGGCATGCGACTGGGGCCTGGAGGTGGTTGATGAAGCTAATGCTGGCACTCCTGCCATTGGTCTAACCCCACTCCTCCAAAGAGTGCAAGGCTGCGAGTGGGAGCAGTCCACTCTCCAGGACCTGAATTGTCCGGCCCGAGCTCTGGGGAGGAGGTAGATGCTGGGTGGGGAGAGGAACATGACTCAGCCCCAGGGATCTTGGGAGAACAGCAATTTCTGGGATGTGATCAAGGAGGGTGGGTACAGAAGTCTGCCAGGGGGGTGAGTAGACTCTGCCTGGGGCTCAGACATTTCCCACCTGCCTGACCCAAGGGCTGATTTTCCAATATTGCACATGGTTAGGATGAAGTTATCATTAACTGTAAGGCCCTTGCAGGAATAACATGTTTTGCCTATGAGCAGAGAACACATTGCCTTCTGAGCACCAACTGCTACCATTTGTAATTTGTAAGAGCACTTACAGAATATTTCCTCATGACAGTGTCTTGTTCCATTTGATCTCCACAATGAGTTAGGAGACATCAGTTAGATATTAGTATTATTCCCCACTGTGGCTGCCTCACCCTACTCCCCAGAGAAAGAAATTAGAGCTCAGTGAGGTTGTATGTCTTTCCCAAGGTCATGGTGCAGAAGTGGAATGCTAATTCTGGCTCTACTCATCCATTAGCAAGCAACATGAATTGAACAGCTGCCATGGGCATGGCTCATGCTGAGGGATCCAGGGATCTGAGGATGTTCAGAGGAGCCAGACAACGTTCTCTACTCTCAAAAGATTTCAATCCAGGCGTGGAGATGGACTGTAAACAAAAAAGGGTAAGCGCAAAGAGAAATATATCGAGTGCTGTGGGAGCTCCACGGAGGCACACACAGCAGGACAGCAGTTAGGAGTGAGGGCTTTGACCTGTCCTGACTCCCGCTGAATCACCTCCGGCTGTGTGATCTTGAGCAAGTTTCTTAAACTCTCTGTGCTTCAGCTTCCTCTTTTAGAACATAGGACTGATGATGGTACTACTTGATGGAGCTGCTATAACTCTGCTATGAGAAAACGCATGCCAACCTGCTAGTATCTGGTACACAGCACTCAACAAACACAAACTATTAATTTTTCTGGGCAACGAAGAAAAAGGTGGTCAGGGAAGGCTGCACAAAGGAGGTAGCATTTGGATTAAGTTTTATTTATTTTTTAAAGTTTATTTATTTATTTTCAGAGAGAGAGAGAGAGAGACAGTGCACCGGGGAGAGGGGCAGAGAGGGAGAGAGAGTCCCAAGCAGGCTTCATGTTCAGCGCACAGAGCCTGACACAAGGGCTCGATCCCGTGATCCCAGGATCATGACCTGAGCCAAAATCGAGAGTCAGATGCTGAACCAACTGAGCCACCCAGGTGCCCCTGGATTAAGTTTTAAGGATAACTTTCCCCAAGTGGGAGGAAGTCATTCCAAGCAGAGAAAATACTTTACTCACAGGCACAAAGGGATAAAGCAGGGGCTGGGAGAGATAGCTGGCTCACTGGGAGCCGGGAGCGGGCATGTGGGGGCAATGAAAGGAACAGACTCTAAGGCTAGGGGTGGGCCATGAAGAGCCTTGAGTAACAAGTACTCAGGGGGCTCTGCCTCTGCCCTTAGCTTTCCTGCTTGCTGCACTTCAACAGGCTGTCTATTTGACAGACCACAGGAGAGGGCGGGTCTTTGGGTAGACATGCTTTGATGGGGAAAGTGAGGAGGAAAAAGGCCACTGGGTAGGACAAGCCTGTGGGGAGGGCCCTGACCCTCAGAGGCTGTGGGTGGACACAGTCTCCAGTAGTAGGGGGTACAGCTTCCAAAGAGGGGTAGATGGGTGCCTGCCTGGCTCAGTCGGTTAAGCCTCCAACTTCAGCTCAGGTCATGATCGGGCGCTTGGTGGGTTCAAGCTCCAAGTCAGCCTTTGAGCTGACAGCTCAGAGCCTGGAACCTGCTTCAGAATCTCTGTCTCCCTCTCTCTCTCTTTCTCTGCCCCTCCCCTGTTTGTGCACTCTCTCTCTCTCTCAAAAATGAATACACATTAATAAAAAAAAACAAAAGCGGGATGGGGGAGGTGGACAAGGTGACCTGTCTCACCTACCTCTCAGTTCTGATGAAGGCAGTGTGCCCATCCTGCCAAGGTCAGTGTGTCCAGCTACAACAGGGCATCCAGAACCCCTGGGAGAGAGCAAGTCTTAGCCCATTACGCCAGATGTGCAGGGGTCCTCCTAAAGGGGTACCAGAAAGGAGCCATCCGAATCTCAGACTCGCCGGGGCGGGCTGACCTTGCACAGTGGAGCAGTGGCTGCAGACAGGAACTAGCTGCCGGGCGCAGCAGGGCAGTGATGGGAATGGGGCAATGGATCAGTGTCTGCCTGGAGAGCTGAGGGGGAAGGCAGGTTCTGACTGAACCATACAGACATTTGTGTCACTTTTTCTTTTTTTTTTTTTTTTTTAGGTTTACTTTTATCCCAATTTCACAGGCACGTGGCTTTACAGAGTCAAGTTCTAAAACAAATCTCTAAATAAAATGTATATAATGTCACTGGTTATTTTCAGTTTTCATACATTATTTAGTGGCATTCCACGATGAAAGCTTAGAATTTACCTGTTTTCCTTCCCATTTTCACCAAACACACACATTTCCCATCCCCCTCATCTTTTCAATATAATTCTTTTTTATTATTATTATTTTCCATTTTTTGTTCATTTATATTTGAGAAAGAGAGAGAGAGAGAGAGAGAATGTGTGAGTGAGGGAGGGGCAGAGAGAGACAGAGACAAAATCCAAAGCAGGCTCCAGGCTCCAAGCTGTCAGCACAGAGCTTTCACGGGGCTGAACCCACAAACTGTGAGATCATGACCTGAGCCGAAGTTGGCCACTTAACCAACTGAGTCACTCAAGCGCCCCAGTTCTTTTTTTTTTTAATGTTTATTTATTTATTTTGAGAGCGAGAGAGCATGTGCGCACACATGTGCATGAGCCGGGGAGGGGCAGAGAGAGGAGAGAGAAAATTCCAAGCAGGCTCTACTCTGTCAGCACAGAGCCTGATGCAGGGCTTGATCTCACCAATTGTGAGATTGTGACCTGAGCTAAAATCAAGAGTGGAATGCTTAACCGACTGAGCCACCCGGGTGCCCCTCAATATAGTTTTATTGCAATTTCACTTAAACCAATATCAGTGCTTATGTTATTGTAACTATGTAAATGTGTTCAGACATGAGTCATGTAATAAACTTTGAGTCATTTTCATTCATGCAGAACTTGGTTTTACCTTGTTAATTATGATCTCTGTTTAAATATATGTATTTATTACTAATTCAATCCCGAACTTGTCGACCTTTCCATTGATTTTTCTGTTTTGTTTAATTGCTCGTATTTTCAGTGTGTTTCTGCAATATATTTTCATTGCCAATATACAACATTTCAGCTATTTAATGAGTTAAACAGATTTTGATTGGCTAGTCTGAGAACACAGCCTTCATTTGTGGTGTCGATTCTTTAAGGAAATGTGTTCTGATTTCCAGGCAATTGTTTTATAAAGGTACTGTGGGCATGACCACCTGTATAATGCCAGTTTCTGCCCTCAGGGAGCTCCCAGTGTCATCTGGGACACAAGACTGAGACAAACTGATTTACACAATTAATTTACATAATTAAACTTCATTTGCATAATGAAATCCCTGTCGGAGGCAGAAATAATCCAGTGCCTATTGAGTGATACAGATGAATGGGTAAGAAAGATCTAGATGATCTATCTTGAAGTAACTAGCACTTGAGTTTTTAAGGGACTGTATATATATTTTTTTAGTTTTTTTAATGTTTGTTTATTTTTGAGAGACAGAGTTATATTTTGAGAGACAGAGTGTGAGCGGGGGAGGGGCAGAGAGAGAGGGAGACACAGAATCCAAAGCAGGCTCCAGGCTCTGAGCTGTCAGCACAAAGCCCGCCGCGGGGCTCGAACCCACTAACCTCGAGATCATGACCTGAGCCGAAGTCGGACATTCAACCAACTGAGCCACCCAGGCGCCCCAGGAACTGTATATACTTTTTCCATCGTGATGAAATATACACAACAAAATTTACCACGTAGCCATTTTTCAGTGGCCACCGCAGTGGCACTGAGTACATTCGCACTGTTGTGCGACCATCACCACTGTTTATCTCCAGAACTTCTTCCTCATCATCCCAAACTGAAGATTATATTTTTCTCTTCTAAGTTACATTTAATATTTCTGATTGCAAAAATAAAATGTGTTCAGTGCCGACAACTTGTTTAAAACATAGAAAAGCACCAAGACGAAAATAAAAATATCCTATAATTCTATGAATCGGTTAGCGATTTTGTGGTGAGGGGTGAAAAGGCATCTCAGGTGGAGGGGCGAGACATCCCATGGGCTCAGAGGGTATGAGCAGAGATGTAGTAGGGGAGATAGTTTTGAATATGAAGGGTGAAGATATTGTAAACATATTTAACTTTTGCATCTTCCTTTAAAGGGGCTGAATGGGGAAGGCAGTGAGTGGTTCTAACAGTGAACCCAAGCCAGTAAGATTCCCGCAGCTGTTCTGATTATCCAGGACTATATAACAAGCCACCCCAAACTTAGTGGCATAAAACAACGACCATTTGTTATTATTACTATCTCTCACGGTGCTGGGGATTGACTGGTCTCAGGGTCTCCTATGTGGTCGTAGTCAGATAGGGGCTGGGGCTGGACACAGGGAAGGTTTCCTCACTTACCCGTTTGGCTCCTTGGGTGCAAGAGCTGAGGCTACCGTAGCGTCCCTTTGTCCGTGTTGTCTTCCCACGTGGTCTCTCCAACATGGCAGCCTCAAGTGGCCAGACTTCCGACAGGGTAGCTCAGGGCTCCCTGACGCATGTGCCTGAGAGTAAAGCCAGGTGGGACTTGAGTCTTCTTTTATGACTAACCTCAGAAGCCAAGCAGTATCACCTCCATTACATCCTATCCTTTAGAGCTGAGGGCCTAAGGCCGGCCTGTGTTCAAAGGGAGGGCAAGTAGACGGTACTCCTCGAGAAGTGCCAGAGAACTTCTACATATTTTTTTTTTATTTTTTTTAACGTTTATTTACTTTTGAGACAGAGAGAGACAGAGCATGAACGGGGGAGGGTCAGAGAGAGGGAGACACAGTATCTGAAACAGGCTCCAGGCTCTGAGCGGTCAGCACAGAGCCCGATGTGGGGCTCGAACTCACGAACCGTGAGATCATGACCTAAACTGACCGAGCCACTCAGGCACCCCGACGAGTAACTTTATCATTCACTTTTAAAACATTAATTGGGGGGCGCCTGGGTGGCTCAGTTGGTTAAGCGGCCGACTTCGGCTCAGGTCATGATCTCACAGTCCGTGGGTTCGAGCCCCGCATCGGGCTCTGTGCTAACAGCTCAGAGCCCGGGGCCTGTTTCAGATTCTGTGTCTCCCTCTCTCTGACCCTCCCCCATTCATGTTCTGTCTCTCTCTGTCTCAAAAATAAATAAACGTTAAAAAAAATTTAAAAAAAAAACATTAATTGGGATCTTACTATATGCTGTGCACTGTGCTAGATGCCAGGAAAAAGTGAGCAAGATACGTGTGGTTACTGCCGCAAGGAGCTTACTGTCTTGCAGGTCAGCCAGACAGTTGAATAAAGAATGTTATAATAAGGTGGGTTAGGTGCTCTGCTGGAAGTGCCAGCTCACAAAATAGTTTCCCCAGTTCTGATCTCTCTGCTCAGATGAAAATGGCATTGCTGGTGATTTGATATTTTCACCTGGATGCCATGTAGGCACCTCCCCCTCAGCATGTTAACTTGAGAGTCCCACGCCACTGCCCGGCTCTTCCCTGGGTCGTCTTTGATAGCATCCCACCCACCTGGGCAAACCAATAGAAACCGCAGGCCTCGGTGGAGCCTATGCCAGGTCTCTCAGCCTCTACGTCGGCTGGTCTCCAAGATGTTACTTCCGTCTTAGAATTTCTCACAGAAGTTATTTTAAGAAAATAATAAATTATAGGGACAACTGGGTGGCTCAGTCGGTTGAGCTTCTGACTCTTGATTTAGGCTCAGGTCATGGCCTTGTGGTTCTGTGGGCTTGAGCCCTACGTCAGGCTCTGTGCTGATGGTGCAGAGCCTTCTTGGGATTCTCCTCTCTCTGCCCCTCCCCTGCTCTCTCTCTCTCTCTCTTTCTCTCTCTCTCTCTTTCGCAAAATAAATAAACTTAAAAATATGTAACAGTATATGGTGAACTGAAGGCACTTTTAACACATTTAATTGATGATTTTTTTTTAAAGATTTTATTTTGGGAGGTGCGCCTGCGTGGCTCAGTTGGTTAAGCACCCGACTTAGGCTCAGGTCATGATCTCATGGTTCATGGGTTCGAGCCCCACATCAGGCTCTGTGCTGACAGCTCAGAGCCTGGAGCCTGCTTCCAATTCTGTGTCTCTCTCTTTGCCCCTCCCCTGCTCACACTCTGTCTGTCTGACCCTCTCTCTCATAAAGATAAATAAACATTAAAAATTTTTTAAAAGATTTTATTTTTTAAGTAATCTCCACATCCCATGTGGGGCTGAATCTCACAATCCTGAGATCAAGAGTCACATGCTCCACCCACTAAGCCAGCCAGGTGCCCCTAAATTGATGATTTTTTTTTTTTTTTTGAGAGAGAGAGAGCAAGAGCAAGACTTGGGGAGGGGCAGAGGAAAAGGGAGAGATATGAGGTAACTCTAATACACCCTGTACCCCTTCACAGCCTATATATCACACAGTATTAGAGTTACCTGCCTACTTGTCTGTCTCCCTCACTAGACCAAGCACCATGCAGGCAAGAACCATCTTGTTCACCATTATGCCCCTAGTGCCCAGAGCAGGGTCTGACCCATAGGGGTCATCCATGGATATCTGTGCCACTAATGATTGGATCTGCCATTTCCTGTGCTCTTATACCACTGGGCCTCTTCCCCCACCATCAGTTCTATCCTCCTTAAATTGTCAAGACCCAGGTCAAACATTTGTAACAAGCAATAGTTCCGTGAAGCCTCCTTCCTCACCCCCACCCCCTTAGACACACACCACTGTTCTTCTCTTGTTCCCATTCTCCCTGCCACCCCATGCCACTTAGGACACTACCCTCCCTGTGGGCAGTGACTTGTATCTTTTTTATCTTGACCCCCTGGTACCTACACAGTGACAGAGATACTGGTCCAGCTGCTTAGAATTCAGCAGGGAAGGGGCGCCTGGGTGGCTCAGTCGGTTAGGCGGCCGACTTCAGCTCAGGTCATGATCTTGCGGTCTGTGAGTTCGAGCCCCACGTCAGGCTCTGTGCTGACAGCTCAGAGCCTGGAGCCTGTTTCAGATTCTGTGTCTCCCTCTCTCTGACCCTCCCCCGTTCATGCTCTGTCTCTCTCTGTCTCAAAAATAAATAAATGTTTAAAAAAAAAAAAAAGAATTCAGCAGGGAATCTAGCAGACAAAAATCCCTGTCCTCATGAAGCCCTCATTCTGTTGAGTAGACAGACTATAAATAAAATAAGTAAAATGTAGAGCATGTTAGAAAGAAGGGGGGTAGGGAGAGGGAGCACATTGTGAGGAAGGAGGGATGGGGAGGCAGAGTTCCACACTGAACTAGGTGGGCAAAGGTCTAGAGGCTGGAGGGAGGGAACTGGCCACCACAGCCCTTCTCATCACAGGAAGGACTTTGGCTTTTGCTCTGAGATGGAAGGTACTGGTGGGTTTTGAGCAGAGAAGTGACATGATCTTGTGCACACTGTAACAGGATGCCTTTTGCTGTATTGGGAAAAGACAGAAGAGGTACAAGGACAGAAAAAAGGAGACCTAAGGTGGGGTGACAATCCACACTTGATCTTAGCCAAAAGGCCGAGAAGCGATATGGGGTGACAATCCAGATGAGAGTTGATGGAGCTTGGATCCTGTGGTAGGGGAAGGATGGAGCTGCTAGGACCTCAGACAAGGAGACTGTGGGAGGCACAAGTTTGACAGGGAAGGTCAAGGCTCAGATGTGCATGTTAAATTTAGATGCCTATTAGACATCCAATGGGAATATTGAGCAGGTGGCAGGATATGAGTCTGGAGTTCTAGGGAGAGGGTCCAGGCTGGAAGTATATATTCGGGCATCTTTAGCATAAATATAGATGTCATTTAAGCTGTTATCCTCCCTGGCTGCCTGAAGCTTGGCCATCATCATGATTGACATGATAACTATCCAGACCAGGAATTTCAGCAGAAACAAATGGTCATCGATATTCTTCACGCTGGAAAGGCAGCAGTACCGTACTAAGACAGAAATTTGGGGAAAACTACCCAGAATGTATAAGACCACACCAGATGGCATCTTTGTATTTGCATTCAGAACCCATTTTGGTGGTGGCAAGACAACTGGCTTTGTCATGTTTTATGGTTCATTGGATGATGCAAAGAAAAAGGAACCCAAACATAGACTTGTAAGACATGACCTGTAGAAGATAAAGACCTCAAGAACACACAAAAGGAATGCAAGAATGGAACGAAGAAAGTCAGGGGGACTGCAGATCCATGTTGGTACTGGCGAAAAGTGAGCTGGAGATTGGACAACAGAAGGAGTAAAGATTCTGCAGTGACTTTCTCTGTGGTGATGGTGCAGATTTTTCATGAAAGAATAAACTAAGAACTTAAAAAAAAAAAAAAAAAGATGTCATTTAAAGCCTTGATGACCAGATGAGATCACTAAAAAAGAAAGCGGGAGTGCTCACGTAAGTCAAATGCTGCCGATGGGCCTGACAATAAATGAATACATGCCAGGGCCCGTTAGATCTGCAAAGTACAGGCCATAATTAAAGGTAACTTGCAACAAATGGGTAAGGCACCTAGCAGGTACAGAGATGAAATGGCTCTAAGTCATGGGAACACTGGACACCTAAGGAATGAAAAACCATGGCATCTTGGGGCGCCTTGGTGGCTCAGTCGGTTAAGGGTCTGACTCTTGATTTCAGCTGATTTCAGCTCAGGTCAGGATCGCACTATTCATAAGATCAAGCCCCGCATCCGGTTCTATGCTGACGGAGCAGAGCCTGCTTGGGATTGTCTCTCTCTCTCTCTCTCTCTCTCTCTCTCTCTCTCTCTCTCCCTCTCTCTCTCTCACTGCCCCTCTCCCCACTCATGCTTGCTGCTCTCTCTCTCTTTCAAAATAAATAAATAAACTTAAAAAAAAAAATCATGGCATCTTGGACTTGGAAGGGACCTTAAATAGGTCATTTAATCTGGACCCCTCCCCTACCCTAGCCCTGATAATTGAATCCCCGGCTTTGGAACAAGAAATATTTGTGGGATATTGAGGCAACCCGTGTGGCCAGGTCAGGGAAGGCACCATCGAAGAACGAGTAGAAAATGATGCTCCTGAGTCTGAAAGCTCCCTAGCCTCGTGTCCTTAGGCAAGTCACTTCACCTCCTCTATCTTCAGTTTCCCTGTTTGTAAAATGGGAGCAAAACCTTCTTGTCCCTCCCAGGGGTGTAGAGAGGTCTAAATGTGCGAGGGCTTGGGGTAGAGTATGCTCTGCCTAGCTTGATAATTGCAAGAGCAAGAGAAGGAGGCCAAGAGAAGTCTCCCGCTTGGAATGGCCATGCGAATGAGGATGAGGAGGGAACTGTCCTGTCCTCAGTGCATCTCCTGGTGCAGCCTGTGGAGAAGCTAACTAGGATTCAGGCCAGGATCTGGGCTGGAAATGGACTGGGCTCAGGTGGCAAGATGGGCCTGCGGGACGGACAGAGACCTTGACTCTGCCTCCACAGAGCCTGGAACCGAGTTGGAGGAGACCCTGAGGCAGCGGCAGGGAAAAGAAACGGAGACACCGAGGCAGAAAGAGACTCAGAGATAGGGAGACCAAGAGACAAACAGACCCAGAAACAAGCGGCCCAACTGGGGCCCAAGGCGACCCAGAGACCCCGGCAGAGCAGAGCCCCGCGCGGAGCAGGGTCACGGAGCGCGGGGCCGGGGTCCCCGGCGGGCCCTGCGGCCGCACTCGCCGGGCGCCCCCGCCCCGGCTGTTCGCCCAAGATGGCGATGGAGGGGCGGGCGAGGCGGCGGCAGCCCGGGCCCCCGCGCCGGCCCCCGCTCGGGCCCGGGCCCCCGAGGCCGCGCCCCCGCCCGCGGCGCCGCGCCTCCCCGGGCCACTGACGCCCGGCGCGCCCTCCCCCGGCGGCGGCGGCCGAGGCGCGGGGAGGCGGTGGCGGCGGCGGCGGCGGCGGCCCGAGCCGGGCCCCATGGCGCGGGGGGACGCTGGCCGCGGCGGCGGGCTCGTCGCGCTGACCTTCTGCCTGCTGGCCGCGCGCGGTAAGGGCGGGCGCCGCGGCAGTGGCGGGAGCGGCTGCGGCGTGTCGGTGCGCCCGCGCCCCGGGCTGCGCCTGGCCGTGGGGCTGGCGTGCGTCCCGGGTCCCGAGCGAGTGCGGGGCCGCAGGGCGCGGGCGGCCCGTCCCGGTGCCGGTGATGCCTGTGCTTGGGGGGCTGCGGGCTGCGGCCGGGGGGGCGTCTGCGGCACGGACTTGGCCGCAGGGGGTGTGTGTCCTTGCTTTGCGGAGTCTGGAGTGTGTGAGTGTGAGTGTGTGAGTGTGAGGGTGTGCGCGCGCGCGTTCAGAGGGTGGGGACGGGGGGCTTCTGCGGGCGTACGTGTCCGCAGTGCGTGTCACAGTCGCGGCGTGGCATCGCGGGGCCGCGGCTGCGGCGTTGGTGGCTTGCGCCGGGCGGGCTCTCCTTGCCCGCGCGTGTCGTGGGTTGAGAGTGTGTGAAAGAGGGGTGTTGGGGGGTGTGTATCTGCACCTCCATTTGTGTCCAGATTGTGTGTAATTGTGTTTACGGGGCTGAGCTAATATTTGGCCTTGGCTTTTGGGGAGTGTCCTTGCCCGTGGTGGGGGGGACAGGGCAGGCGATTCCGGACTGAGCGAGGACAGAGGTGATAAAACACTCAACTTTGCCCAGTGGGTGTGGTCCCTGGGGCTGGTTGGGGCGGTGTGTGTGTGGGGGGGACAGTTAGCTTTGCTCCCCCAACCCGTGGCTCCGAGTGGACGGGGGGAGGGGGGCAGGAAACCAGTTGCTTTCGTGGACTTGTCCAACACTCGCTCTCGTGATGGGACGCGTGTCACTCCTGCCCCACCCACCAGGGGCAGGTCAGGGAAGCGTTGACCAGGTCAACAAGGCCTCCTCCAGCTCCCCCCCACCCCACCACTTCTGTGCGGGGTGGGGGTGGGGTAAGGGTCAGAGTTGTCCACACTGGAGAAAGGGCTGGGGCTGGGGTGACGGAATCCCAGTGCTCTGTGCCTAGGGCTCCTTCTTCCACCCTAGTCCTCTTGCTTTCCGTGTTGTGTGCGTTTGGGGGACGGCCCAGGGGGAAGGTAGGTGGCAGAGCTGGGGAGGGGGATGGGCTGCCCGCTTTGTTCGCCTAGTTCTTGCCTTCTCTGGCGAGGGGGGAGCTGAGGATGTGTCCGGGGCGAGTCGGGGAGGGACTTAGAGGTGGGGGTGGGGAGGGGGATTTCTCTCCAGCTGCTTCGGCTTTCCAGAGAGACTCAGCCAGGCCACGTGGGAGGGAGGCTGGGACGGCGGAGGGAGGCAGGGACCGCGGAGGAACCTTGGTCTGGCCGGCCCCAGGCCCATCTCCAGGAAACCCAAACAGCGGGTGGGAAAGTGCCCGGAAAGGCTCGGACCCCTTCTCTCCCCACAAAGACACGCCCCTCTCCAGCCCTGGCTCGGAACCCGGGATTGTCAGGTGAAGGGGGCGGGGAAGTGCGGGAGAGGCCTCCGTCCTCCGGGAGCCCAGGGGATTAAGGAATAGTTGTGCCGACTCTCTTACGCTCTTCCAAGAGCTCCAGGAACCGGCTCTGGGTCACCCAGCAAAGCGGGATGAGGGCTGGGAGCTGCGCTCGATCGTTACGGTATATCTGTGGGGCCTCCTGCAAGGGGTTCAGTTTGCCTGGGAGACCTGGCCTCTCCCTGCTCTTGAGTGCACAAGGCTGGGGCAGGGCCCGAGCTGGGGCTCCCTTGGCAGCAGTGTGCATGGCCAAAACAACGAGGCTACTGGCCCTCAGTCCCAAACCCTTTGAGTGCGCAAAGTTTAACAGGCCTAGGGACACTCCTGTAGGGTTCTGACTAGCCACCCTGATCTGGACCGAGGTCATTCATTCATTCATTCATTCTACAAATATTTACTGAGCACCCTTTTTGACTAGCATGTGCTTGGTGCCTAGCATATAGGAAATAAAGGAGGCAGACCTGGTCCCTGGTGCAGAGCTTGCTGTCTGGTGGAGGGAGACTGACATGACGGGTAGTCTGGAAAGGTCAGGAAAAGCTTCCTCCAGGAAGTGATGAATAATAGAGCTCCATGCAGAGGGTCAGTTAGCCCTGTAAAAGGAGAGTGATGATGGGCAAAGTTTTCCAGAGTGAACTGCCCATGTAAGTGCTCAGAGTGACTTCATTTAGAACACTGAATGAAGCTAAGCCTGGCAGGAGAGGAGAGCACAGGGATGAGAATGGGGCAGGATGGAGTGGGATGGGGGGGAGCGGGGTTGGTACCACAAGCGTCAAGAGAAAAGGCTGAAGATGGGGGCTGGGCCCAGCTCCTGAAGGACTTTATAAGTCCCGCCAAGGTTTCTGGCCTGAGAGCCTGCCTGAGCCCTTGGCAAGTTTTAAAATCAGCTATGCATCAGCTCCTGCAGCCAGTGTGGAGAATCGGTCGGTTGGGCGGGACTGGAAGCAGGAAGCTCCAGCTTCTTGGGAGGCTGTTGTAGTAATCCAGAAGAGAGGATGGAGGCAACCGGCGTAGTGGCAATTGGTGTGGCCAGGCTTCTAGAGATATTTAGAAAGGAGAATTAGTAGGATCTGAAGATAGATTGAGTTTGCAGGGGGTGAGGGAGAGGGAAGTAAAAAAATAATACATGCTTCAGCAACCTCAACATGGCAGAGCGAAGGGGCTGGTGTCCCCCAACACGGCTCCAGTCAAAGATTGGAACTGGGGAGACTTATAGGAATGGGGCTTCTGTCTGGGGGTGGTGGGAGAATGCTGAGTGCAAGAAGTGGGGCTCTCCCTTCCACCCAATCAAAATTTGGGGAGTGGGGATGCCACAGGTCAGTAATAAGAAGGCTCCAGGAACCTGAGAGCTGCTTTCTCTGCCCCATCTCTTTCTCAGCCCGGAGACACCGAGGTCCACCTCCCTTCCATTGGGGTGGCTCTCTCTGACCCCATATCGAGGTTAGGAACGAGGTCAAACAAGTTCCTCTTAATAGTGAGTTTTCTCCAGAATTTCTCCATACCTTCATCGGTCCTTTATGAACTTTCAGGGCCCAATTCATCATACATTATGTGTAAAATAGCAGTTCCTTTCTTTTCTTCTAAAGGTACCTCTTTCATGTTAAGCTATCTCACAAGTAGAGTAAATGGCAGCACTGAAGGGAATTTAGAAGTAATTTTAGCACGAACCCATTTTCCAGACGAGAAAGCCGAGTGACTTCCCAAAGCTGCATGGATAGGGACTGAGCTGGGGCTGGAACTAGTCTCCTGGCTCTTGGAGCCACATTTTCCCTGGGTTTGGTACACACATACCCAAGTTCAGTTTCTCTGCACCCCTTCCCCCTCACATGAGAAGTTACCCACTTTGGGCTTGACCTCCCTCAGTTGGTGTGTCTGAGTCTGGGCTCTGGAATTCACCCTTCTCCATTCATCCCTACCCGCTGCCTCCTGTTTGGCCTCCACTGTTTCTGAGGTACAGCAACCAGACTTGACACAGAATTCCAGATGCAGAACAGATGTCATTGCCAGGTGGGCTTTGGGGCTCCCAGCCCCCTGGAGTGTGCGGAGAGGGGAGGAGTAAGAGCAGCTCTGATGGGGGAGGAAGCCAGCCCTAGCCTGGTTGGAGGAGGGTGATGGGAGCTGGGGTTGGGAGGAAAATCAAAGAGCTAATGTTCTGGCCCTGACATGCAGAGAAATAGAATCGAGCTGGGCTGTTGGCTACCTCACTGCTGAGGCTGACGCTGAGGCATCCTCTGGATTTGAGGCGCTTTGGAGTCATTGAGGTCAGGGAAGCAGAGGCTCAGTAAGCTCTCTTTCAGGTGCAGACCTGAGTATGTAAGCTGGTGCAGAGCCAAGACTTCTGGATGGTTCCCATAAGAGACTTACTAGCTTGTCACATAGTCTGGAGGAGAGAGTTCCAGCAAGTGATCAGAGCATACAGGGAGAGAAAGGCGGGCACAGGAGAAATATTTTTAATCATATGAGCCATACAGCAGGAGAACTGGTAAGGTAGTGAGCTCCCCAGTGATTGTAATGTTTAAGTACAGAGTTTCTTTCAGTGTGAGTTTGCTTTTCTGTCTCTGTGCTTTCTAAGCATTTTGTTAAGTGTCTACTAGATGCCACATAGGCAGTTTTCCACATACATCATTCACTTCATGTCCAGACTTTAAAGGAGTTCCTATAATTTTTACAGATAAGGAAAGTGAAGCTTAGAAAAGCATGATGGGGCTGTGTCTCCACATGTCCCCTTGTCTGTTCAAGGAATATTTATTGAGCACCTAGTATGTACCAGGCACTGTTTCAGGTACCAGGGATCTAGAAAGCTGCCGAGGACATGATTCTGAGCTTGTTGCCTCGTTGGGGAGAAAGAAAGTAAAAACTCTAGAGTGATAACTGCAATGACCAAGGTGCTCAGGATCCTATGGGGCAGAAAAGAGGCAACAACATCAGAACCAGGGATAGCATGGCTGTCGTAAGGAGAGGGAGCAGCAGGAACAACATATGGAATAGCAGTGTGCTTTCAGAGAGCTGAAAGCGGTTTGATGGGGATAGAGGGTCACAGGGAATGGGAGGGAGGCAGGAGCTGACTGTGGCTTTACTGTCAGGTCCACTGAGGCCGGGCCTCTCAGGATCACAGATGAAGGGAACTGTGTGCCCATCCTTGTGTCCCAGGCCACTGTCCCAAGCTCTCCTTTCAGCTGTTGGTGGGAGGGGTTTAGTGTGTCTGTAAGGGAAGCCACCAAGGTTGGGGGGGTGGGGGGTGGGGAAGGAAGTTTCTGGAAGACACTGACTTGGGTCTCCTAGGAAAAGACATAACAGCATCATGGAGAACCGGCCCCACACTGAACACAAGGTGTAAATCTGTTGGGCCCCGAAATTCAAAAGTGACAAGGCATTGATGTTTGTGGCAAGTTCTTGGCTTCCTGGAGGAGACATCTAGGCTTGGTTTCCCTCCCCCACCCTCTGGCCCCTTTCCTGAGAGTTCACGGGGAAATGGAACCCTGGCTCACACCTGGCCCCCACTAACCGCACAAAACAGCATCGAGCTGGCTCTGAGACTCGGAAGCGAATCTCCTTTCTGTCTGGGTTCTAATTGGCCTCACAAAATCTAATTTATCCTGCAAGTGGGTAAAATAACCTGTTAGAAGAAGGAGATCGAGAGATGACCTCAGGGTTCCCAAGCATAGGAGCTCCGTGTCTCTGGTAGGGTCTCACCAAGGAAGCTGAGGAGAAGGAATTGTGGCAGAGGAGCCCCCATCGAGGCACAAAGCTGGTGGGCAGCAAGCGTCCACTGTGAATGCCCCAGTCCTGAGAGGGATAGCTGAGAAAGACTCATGGGAAGGGCTTTGGGGGTCAGCCATGACAGTGGCTGGGGGTGGCAGGAAAGGGGTGGCCAAGAAGCCACCGGACAAACAAGGTCCACTCCTCAGAGAGTCGCTTTTATGAAGCGATTTGGTGGTGTAGGGACCAAGTTTATGTGAAAAGAAGCATTGCTATGTAATGGAGCACAATGCAAAATTCGCCACAGGTTTAAAAATCAAAACATTTGGGGGCAGTCAGCAAGCCTCCTGAGCGTGCTGTCCTCTGCTTCTGGCAGAATTTTGGCGAACATGAGAAAAGTGGAGACTCTTCCTTTTCAGGCTGGGGAAACTGAGGCTGGAAGGAGTAAAAGTAGTGGGCCCAAGGTCATGTAACAAATGACCCAGGACCTTGACTCCGGACCAAGGCTTGTCCCCACCCCCCTCCCCACCCAACACCCTGGTGTCCGTCTAGGCAAGAGGAAGGATGGGTAAGGGACCCGCAAGCGGCTATGTGATGTAAAGCATAAAAAGCTTCTGTCCGAGGAGGCAGGGCCAGCTTCATGCATGGCTGGCGCCTGAGCTGAACCCCTGGGGATGCATGTCCTGGGCACAGAAATTGGGTTGGGCACTGAGGCAGAGAGAACCCTCATATTCAAAGGCAACTGTCTCTTCAGTGCTGGGTTCAGCCCCCAAAGGTCAAAGGACATTTCCCCTACTGTCTTCCGGAGAGATGAGACACCCCATCCCCTCCACCTTTCTGGGCCTCAGCTTCCCCACTTATAAAATGAGGCATCTCAAGCTTCAAAGACATTTCCACCAACCTGGGCCGGGGTGGGCTGGTTCCCTCCTCATCTACATCCCTGTTGGTTTCCCTGTTCTACCTTGCTGGGTGCTTGGCTCCTCAGAGGTGGCGAAGCCAGACATCTGCTGATCCATGAATATTCAGGAAGGGAATCGGAGCCTCCTCTGGGCTCCCCAGCCAGCCACCGGCCTCTCTGGCTGCCGTCCTGCCCGCCAGAGCCCAGGCTGCTGACATACCCAGCAGCTGCTCAGGCCCCAACTGTTCACATTGTTTGTTCAGCGCGGCAGGGGATTTTCCAGGCCCCGGACGTGCTTTGGGGGGCGGGGAGGCTGCCGCAGGGCTCAGGGATTCGTGTCATGTGGGGCTTTTCTCCCTTGAAACTCAAACTGACTGCTCAGCGGCTGGAACCCGGCAATTGGAAGCCACTGGGCTGAGAGCCCGGGCTTGTCTTCCCCCTACCCTATGTTTGAATCATAGAATCTAGGACTTTAGAGGTAGAAGGGACTGGCTGTTAAGAACTGTAATTAACATTTGTGCAGTTTTTTTTTTTAAAGTAACATCTTTCATTAAAAAAAAAAAAAAAACACGCAAACATTTGTACAGTTTATAAAGAGCCTGTAAAGAATGAGCTCCCCTTCCTTGATTGATGCGCCGACACCCATCATCTTGTTTACTCCTCACAGGCTTGGTCATATGGGCTTCATTTTACAGATCTGGAAACTAAGGCCCAGAGAGGTTAAGGGGCTTGTCACACAGCTGGTAGGCAGAGCAGCAAGACTGAAAACTACATCTTTGGCCCCAAGGTCAAGTGCTCTTTCCACCACAGCAAATAGCCCAAAGTGATATCAAGGCCAGTCTGGTTTCTCCAGTCTGGATGGAAACCGGGTGAGGACGAGGGCTGCCTGTCCCTGCACTCACTAGTGATGCTGAGGCTGGTTGTGCGATTGGAGGTGCCAGCAGAGCCTTTCTGATGAATTAAGAAAGGCAGAGACCCGGGGCGTCTCCCTCTCTCTCTGCCCCTCCCCCACTCATGCTCTGTCTGTCTCTCTTGCTCTCAAAAAATGAGTTAACATTTAAAAAATTAAAAAAAAAAGAAAAAGGCAGAGGCCCTGTTCAGGCCCCATTGGTGTCAGAGCCCTGGCTTCTGCCCTGGCTTCCTTACTCAGCCAGTTGGGACTTGTCTTTGCCCCTCAGTCTTATTTTGCTCTAGGAGTGATGGGAAGAGAGCCTGGAGACAGACAGGGGTTCTAAGTATGGACATCTATATGTCCAGGTTATGACAAGTATGGCAGAAACTGGGGCACATATGTTCAGGTGTGGAAGGTTGTGTCTACGGTCTGTATGTGTGCCCAAATGGTGTTCTATATGTTCGGGAATAGGTTTATCCACGTATGACTCTTCACTGAATAATCCTAAAGTCTTAGAATCTCAGACATCACCTGCTAGCTACGTTTGAGTAAATTAAAGTCCAGAAGAAGTGACTGGCCCGAGGCCACACAGCTAGACTGTGACAGACCCAGGTCTAGAACTTGAGGGTTGCCTGATTCCCAAGCCATTTGGCTTTCTGCATGCCCTCATGTGGCTATCAGCCCAGACCTGCTCTGTACTAAGTATGTGCCATTGTACTCATCTTTTTCCTCGGTCCATTCTCAGATGTGCCGTTGTGCCTGTAAGCAAAGTGTCAGGCCTGAGGATAAGAAGGGACCTTGGGTCATTGAGCTTGTATGGGACGGGGAGGTAGCAGGTCGACCTTCTGGTCAACACAACTGGGAAAACCAAGCATTTCTCTATGAATAACTATTACTGGGCCTTGTTGAAATGGTAGTTAAGATGATAAACATTGGCCTTTGTGTATTTTTGCCTTGACCCTGGGATGACATTCCCCTCCCCCAATTCCCCCCTAGTCCTCCCTTTGTGGCAGGGGCCGTGTTGGAGCTACAGGCTCTTCTGGGGCTCCTGGGGATGGGCTCTGGCTTGCTGCATGACCAAGGGGAACTGAGATGTAGGGAGGAGTGCTTAGCCTCTCCTGTCACTGGGACAGAAGTGGGTTGGGTGATAGTGGTCAAGATGATCTGTAAGGTTCCAGGGAGGAGTGACATTTCCGAGGGCCATTTCTGTGCCAGGCCAGGCACTGTGTTCCTTTTCCACACCTTGTCCCACTTAATGCTCCCAACAGCCCTATGAGGAAGGGGTTACTGTGTACTTTTTTTATTGAGATGAAATCCACATAGCACAGATTTCACCGTCTAGAGTGTACAAGTCAGTGGTCTTTCTGATGTTCACAGGTTTGCACGACCATCACCACTGGCTAATACCAGAACATTCTCATCACCCAAAAAAAGAAACATCATATCCTTTTGCCATGGTTCCTCATTCTTCCCTCTCCTTAGCCCCCGGCAGCCATTCATCTACTTTCTGTCTTTGTGGATTTGCCCATTCTGGACATTTCCTAGAAATGAGATTGTATAATATGTAGCATTTTTGTGACTGGCTTCTTTCACTTAGCAGAAAGTTTTTAAAGTTCATCCAGGTAGCAGATAGCGGTATTTTCATTTCTTTTGATGGCTGAGGAATATATTTAGCCACTCATCAGGTGCTGGGCATTTGGGTTGTTTCTCCTTTTCACCTATTATGAAGAATGTTGCTGTGAACTGTGTTTTTTGGCTGATGAAGAAATTGAGCAGCCAGGGAAGGTGGGCGCGGAGAAGGGCGGCAGACTGCCCAAGATCACAGGTGATGGGGCGGAGCCAAGGATCTGGATGCAGATCTCTCTATGGGACCTCTTCTTCCACGAGCTGCCCCAGCCTCTGGGCAGGTGACCGAGGATCTGGAGGCTGTGGAATGCGGGAGGACCCACACTAACAGCCCTGGTCCTTGCCCTCTCTGTGCAGGTGAACTGCCGTGGCCCCCGGAGACAACAGTGGAGCTGAGTTGTGGGGCAGGGCCACTGCAAGTGATCCTGGGCCCAGAGCAAGCTGCAGTGCTGGACTGTGGTCTGGGGGCTTCCGGACCCCCCACCAGCATCACGTGGAGCAAGGATGGAGGCTCTCTGCCTGAGCA
The DNA here is from genome assembly GCF_024362965.1 of Panthera pardus. NCBI lineage: Eukaryota > Metazoa > Chordata > Mammalia > Carnivora > Felidae > Panthera > Panthera pardus. The sequence continues at coordinate 32,423,272 of NW_026526810.1, forward strand.
CGACCACCTGCGCCTGCTACCAAATGGCTCCTTATGGCTGTCTCAGCCGCTAGCACCTGATAGCAGTGACGAGGCGAGCCCTGGGAACTCAGAGCTCATTGAGGGCAACTATTCCTGCCTGGCCCATGGTCCCCTTGGAGCGGTGGCCAGCCAGGCCGCAGTGGTCAAGCTCGCCAGTAAGTGCCTGCAACCGGGGGCTGAACTGAGACCCGGGAGGCCTGGGGTGCGGGCAGTGTGGTCCCCATTAGCTCCTTGCACAAAGGCCTATCTCTTGAGCTCGCTCCACTTTCCCTCTGCTCAGTAGGTCCTTTCCTGGTGTGGCTGCCTTTCCCCCCGCCTCACCCCTTTCCTTCCTCCTCCTTTTCTTTCCCTTTGAGTTTGAGAGTCTAGAGTTGTGCTCTCCTCCAGGAAGCCCTTCAGAAAGGCTTGTAAGAGTGGGGGGCACTGGAGCAGGTGGAGTACCTGGACAAGCCCCATCATCCAGCCCGGGTGGGGGGCGGTTCTCAAGAGACACAAGATCACCGTGAAGAAATTTTAGGCCAGAAGAAATGTGCATCTTACTGCAGTCTGGCCATGATGGTGATGTTAGGGGTTGGGGGGCAGTGCTTTGCGCTTCATTCTGACATGGCATCTGACCAGTAGTCTCCACTTCTTACCCCCCCGGCTGCCTCTTCAACTGTGTCTCTGTTGGCTGGCATTTGCTCTGCTTGTGTTTCTGTCACCTTGTACTTCTCTGTCTCTGTGTGTGCATGTGCGTGTTTGTGTGTGTTTCACTTTCTGTGCCCCCTATCTTTTCTGGGCTCCTCTCCCGTCTCTGCCCACGCGTCTCTGTCCTCACCCCCAGCACTCGCAGGCTTCTCTCTGCACCCGGAGTCTCAGGTGGTGGAGGAGAACGGGACTGCTCGGTTTGAATGCCACATTGAAGGGCTGCCAGCACCTGTCATTACTTGGGAGAAGGACCAAGTGCCGGTGCCCGAGGAGCCTCGGTGAGTGTCCTATAGGGGAGTGGGCGGTGGGTAGGCCAGAGAGGGCTCTGGGATGTGCTCAGGAACTGGGATTCTTACAGCCACAGTGGCTCCATTTGCCTAAACTGGTTTAGGGGCCAACCACTGCCTGACTCTCAGCTCACATCCGGTCCCCGAGAGAAGTTGGGCAGAGTTTTTAGTCCTTGCAAAGAATGCCACCCACTAAGCTATGGAGCTTGGGTATGGCGTAGTGATAGAACCCTTCAGAGCATATCTAACCCAAGCACTTGCCTTACTGAAGAGGAGATTGAGGGCCACAGAGGAGCAGAGGCTGGTCCTAAGACTTGATCCCTACTGTGGCCTCCTGGCTAGGCCCAGATGTACATGCAGCACGAGCAGAGAGCACGAGGCTCATTTGCTTCTGTGGACTCTGAGTTGGTCTCATGACGCGGTTGTCACCCCATGGATTCTTACATCTTTGGAAATGCAGCTCCAAGACCTTTCCCAGTCACCCTACGGTCCTCTGCCTACATCTCTCTGGTTGTAGTTACCAGCTCACTTTCTCCTTCTCTCCTGGTGGAGGTGGGGCTCCTTGGCCTCAGAAACACTGGTTTCCAGGTCTCTCTGCCCTGGGACTAATCTGTCTTGAGTGTTGAGTTGTCCCAGCTGCTCTGACTTTTGTTCACATCTAGGTAAGGGGTACAGGTATAGGAGAAACTTCCATTTGGTAGAAGGGCCACAGGGCATATTCCTGCAACAGAAGTGAGGGAGGAAGAAGGGCAGGAGGTCAAGCTGCTGATTCAGGTGGTTGCTTAGCCTGATCCTCCTCACAGAGGCCCTTCACACTCAGCTTCATTCTCCCCACCCATGAAACTAAAAAAATAAATAAATGAAAGAGTTAGATTAGATCATCGTTCTTTGTAAAACAATAGTCACTAAAGGTGCTTCTCGAAAAAAAGTACTCCGTGGTCAAATAAGGCTGGGAAAACTACCTACAAATCCCCTTCTTGGAGCTGGCAAGGCTCTGACAAGTCCTGTATGGAAAATCCATTAAACTTGTTGAACCAAGCACTTCATAGTCTCATCTGCCCACAGCCCCTCTTGCAGCAACCCTGTTAACATCCCATGAATGAGCATTCTAGGGAGTGACCTTGGAAATGCTGACCTGGCCTTTCTAGGGCTGAGATTTTAACTTCTGTGGCTTCCAAAATGTGGGCCCCTTGCTGCTGTGGGTCGGTGCTTCCTGAGAGTTGCTGGGCAAGAACCAAGTGAGGGCCTACTCTTTTTTTTTTTTTTTAATTTTTTTTTTAACGTTTATTTATTTTTGAGACAGAGCATGAACAGGGGAGGGGCAGAGAGAGAGGGAGACACAGAATCGGAAACAGGCTCCAGGCTCTGAGCTGTCAGCACAGAGCCCGACGCGGGCCGTGAGATCATGACCTGAGCTGAGGTCGGACGCTTAACCGACAAAGCCACCCAGGCGCTCCGTGAGGGCCTACTCTTGACAGCCACCAGAGAGTAGGAGAGAGCAGAGAAGTCTCCCCCTGTCAAAAGGCACAACAGGTCCCCGTTTAATGAGGGCTGTGTTTTCTCACTTAATTCTTCCCATCATCCTTCAAGGTAGATGTTTCTTATTTTCCATATTTTCCTCTACTTACTTTTAGTTTATATTCCTAGAAGATGCGTTTTTCATGTTCATGTAAGCAAAAAAGAAGAAACCCTTATCATCCATAGAAAGCCTCTGTTAGTTTCGATGTCTGTCCTCTGGAATTTTCCCCTATATGTTTAGAAATACCCTCTTTTAAAATGTGGATTATACTGTACATACTGGGGTTTTTTGTTTGTTTGTTTTAAGTAAACTCTATACCCAACGTGGGGTTCAAACTCACAACCCCAAGATCAAGAGGTGCGTGCTCTACCTACTGACCCAGCCAGGCCCCCCCATACTGGATTTTTTGCTCAATCACCTTTTTTTCCAAAACAAAAATAGAATTATAGCGCAACTTTTACTTTTTTTAAATTTAGCACATCACGAACATCCTCCCAGGTCTATACATATGGCTACGGCAGATAGTATTATTTGGATCGTTAAACAAGAGACCTAAGGATCAGAGGCAGAAGTAACTTGGCCCAGGGGCACCTGGGTGGCTCATTCGGTTAAGCGTCCAACTTTGGCTCAGGTCATGATCTCGTGGCTCGTGAGTTTGAGCCCCGCGTCAGGCTCTGTGCTGACAGCTCGGAGCCTGGAGCCTGCTTTGGATTCTGTGTCTCCCTCACTCTCTCTTACCCTCCCCTGCTTTTGCTCTCTCTCTCAAAAATAAATAAACATTTTAAAAAAAGAAGAAGTAACTTGGCCCAGGTCACACAGCTAGTACACAGAGTGTGGGATGCTAGAGACTTGGCATGAATGACACACAAGCCACCTGTGATTTGGTGGTTGGGGTGGGGAGGCTGCGGGGTCTGAAGAAGTTCATGCTACAGATGGGCTTAAAGGTCGGGTGGTCCAACTGTGGCTCCGAGCAGAGAAGTTACTCTCCCAAAGTTTCTCAGCAAATAGTAGGGCTCCCTTGCCTCCCAGCATCTAGTCCGGGCATCACCCTATGAAGCCGCAGGCCTCTTCTAGGAGTATGGAGCTGCCAGTTCCTGGGCCCTGGGAGTGTTTGCCCCCAAGTTCTCTGAAAAGTGATCCTCATCTATAAATAAGCCAGGCTCACATGTCCCAGCACATTGTGTAGGGGGAATAAAGAAATGTCTAAAACAGCAACTTGATTGTGCCCAAGGTATGTATTTTTACACATGCCCAGATATAGCACATGTACAAATATGCTATTCATAAACTCGGCCCAGGGTGTGAAGGAGCCCGTATGCCTCGGTGTAGGGTGTGCGCGTGTGCAGTTAATCAACACACTCTGTCAAGGTATATGTACATATGTTTGGAACTGATGGCGAAGACTAGACCCTGAGGCAGTTCCCTGGTACTTATACTAATTTCTAACAATAGGGGATCATTTTCCTTCCACGGCAACCAGTAATCAATGAGAGCAATGTTTCCCAAATCCCAGGCTTTCACAAACCCCCCTTATAATTTTGGCCATCCCTAAACCATTTATTCAATCGCGTACTCAATACATGTCTTTAAACCAACCCTCTTTTGTAACTTTAACACGAATTGAAAAGGAGCATTATTTCCCCACAGTAAAAAGGAAAACCAGCAACACTTGACATAAATAGAAGGTAGCCATAAAAATAAATACATAACCACTGGAATAAAAAATGTGTGTCTGTGTCTGGAGCCACATGAAATAATTTTGTTATCACCATTCACACTTGAAAAACGTGGCACCGCCTGGTTAAGCATCCGATTTCAGCTCAGGTCATGATCTTGAAGTTCACAAGTTCAAGCCCCATGTTGGGCTCTGTGCTGAGAGCTCAGAGCCTGGAGCCTGCTTCAGATTCTGTGTGTGTGTGTGTGTGTGTGTGTGTGTGTGTGTGTGTATGTGTGTGTGTGTGTGTGTGTGTGTGTGTCTGCCCCTCCTCTGCTCACACTCTTGTCTCTCTCTCAAAAATAAACATTTAAATACACAAATAAATAAATAAAACATGACACTAATGGACCTCAATACCTTAGGATCCCTAGTCCAGTCTCCTGCCCTACCCATCTCCCAGTGCCCAGGGTGTCTGTCAACCTCAAGTGACCCTTGGCCAGTGTCCTTTTTCTCTAGGTGGATCTCTGAAGGGCTCAGGGTCGGGGCTCCTTGGCCCTTATGAAATTCAGAGCAGCTATGTCATTTCTACTATGTTCTTTTTGTTATTGTTAAGTAATCTCTACACCCAACGTGGGGCTCCAACTCATGACCCGGAGATCAAGAGTCCCATGCTCTACCGACTAAGCCACCCAGGTGTCCCTCTACTGTATTTTTAAATCCCTGGTTCCAAGTAGCCTTTCGGAGGTGGGGCAGCAGGCTTAAGCTCAGGCTTGGAAAGAGAATGATCCTTTCCTTTTGGAGAGAGGTTGCTTTTCATTCTGTAAGTAGCTATTTTTATTTGAAATTTGAATTGATTTTAAAATAATAAAACATAAAGGGACACCTGGGTGGCTCAAGCAGTTAAGCGTCTGATTTCGGCACAAGTCATGATCTCACAGTTCGTGAGTTCTAGCACCACATCGGACTTGGCTGTCAGCGCGGAGCCTGCTTTGGATCCTCTGTCCCCCTCTGTCTCTGCTCCTCCCCCACTGTTCTCTTTCTCTCTCTCTCTCTGTCTCTCAAAATAAATAAATAAACTTAAAAAAATAAAATGAAATAATAAAACATACCAATTTAATGGAAAAAAGTCATCCACCAACTGAACACAGACAGTTGTTACTATTGTGATTATTCCCTCCCGGTCTTTCAAAATATGGGTATAGTTTCTATCATTGTAAGTATGTGTTTAGAATTTGTGATTCAATAGATAATATTTTTAATGTGAGATGATAACACATTAGGGTCAGGGTTGGGAAGGAGGCAGGACAGAATTATTTAACCCATTTTTCAGATGAGAAAGCTGAGGCCCAGACATATGATATCACTTGGTAAAGTCACATATGCTGGAACGAGTTCTCCCCACTATGTCACAGCTGCTTCTATGTTAGAGCTTGGAGTTTTGAAACAAAGTGTACAAGGGCACATGTTTTTCCCAATTGAAATTTTTAAAAGTTTTATATTTCCAAACTAATAAATATTCAAAATTTTCATTTTTTAATTTTTTTAATGTTTATTTATTTTAGAGAGAGAGACAGAGACAGACAGAACGTGAGCAGGGAAGGGGCAGAGAGAGAGGGAGACAGAATCCGGAGCAGGCTCCAGGCTCTCAGCTGTCAGCACAGAGCCCAACGTGGGGCTTGAACTCACAAACCTTGAGATCATGACCTGAGCCTAAGTCAGATGTGTAACCGACTGAGCTACTCAGGCGCACCCCCCAAATTTTTTTTTAAAACACAACAAATAAGAATTTCCAGTAATCACACTGCCAGAGAAAAATCTCCTTGAATGATGTTAAGCTTCACCATCCTTGACTTTTTCTGAGCATATCCTAACATATCATTTATCTGTTTTCCAAAAATAGAACTGCTTCCTAAAAACACTGTTTTGTGACTTTTCCCCCCACTAACCAAAATATCTTGCATATACTTCCAAGGACAGAAAAAGATTTTAACAAAACAGAAAAGATTTTAGATGAACACAAAAGTGGTTCCATCCAGCTTTTGCTGGCTGCAGTGACAGCACCACATGTGAGGAAAGATATCCCTTCTTTCCTTCCTTACTCCCTCCCTCCCTCTGTTTTCCTCCCTCTCCCTTCCTCCCTCCCCGCTCCTTCCTTCTTTCCTTCCTTCCTTCCTTCCTTCCTTCCTTCCTTCCTTCCTTCCTTCCTTCTTCCTTCGTTCCCATACATAAATAAGGAAATGTTACTTGTCCAAGGAGGTATTGGCTCTTGGGTACATGAAGCACAATTTCCGTGGAAAGCCTTGGAAACTTTGGGGTTAGGAAACGTGAACTGGTCTGGCAGAAACCCTGCAGGCAAGTTCAGCTAGCTAGAGTGAAGGAAGAGGAAGGATCTTGGAGGCAGAGTATATTAAGTGGAGGAAACCTGGACGGGGATAGAGGTCTTGTTTCCCATGGGTTCTGCTTGTCCTTCCCCACTGGTCCTTTCCCATCAAATTTTCCTGGCCTAGGATTTTACCTCCAACTACCCTTTGCCTCCATGTCCCTTTTCCCCTGCTGGCCCCAGCACTGACATGGGCAGCTGCTGGAGCTGAGGGTAAGATACTGGGGCAGAGGTGGGCTTACCCATGGAATGAGGGAGGGAGTAAAGCAGGTTTATGTTTTTTCTCTAAGTCTTTGGGCCATAGTAGGTCTCTAGGCCTGTGGCCAGAGTTTTCTCCCAATACCCTGAGCCAGTCCCCCTCTCCTGTGTTTAGATTTTTTCATAGCCCATTTTCCAGTGAGCCAAGGGACCTTCATCAACCACACTGCTGCCCCACTCCCTCTCTAACTTTGGCCCAGTCTACATCGGGGGACCAGCGCCATTTGCTCTATGGAGAAACTAGGACTCTCAACCTTGAGCTGACCCTTCAAGGATCACGGTTGGAGGATTCAGGAAGACACATTCCCCTGCTACTTGGGCCAGAGCCCATTCTGCCTACCACATCCCCAGACCCATGGACACTGCCTTGCCCGGATTGCATTATCTCTCAAGCAAGGTCTCTGAGCCTTTCTAATCTGAGTGGCTTTTCAGCCTCTAACCAAGAGGGCAGAGAACACCCCCTTCATCCATTACCCCTCGTAAGTAATGTATGCATTGACTGGGGCTTGCTAGGGACCTTGTCCCTTCCACGGGTATTCTCAACCATTTAATGGCTGGTGGGACAGGCAGGTAGGAAGAACATGGGATTTGGAACCAGAAGACCTGGGTTCAAGTTTCAACTCTGCTCCAGCTGTGAGACCCTGGGAGAATACCCTGCTGCCTCTGAGCCTTAGTTTTGTCACCAGTAAAATGGAGGTTGTGATGTCCTCTATCTCTTCAGATTGTTTTGGCTCAGATGACACTGTATGAATAAAATGGATTTTTATCAGGGAGGGAGGAGGTAACATAGGCAGGGAGTAAACAAATTGACACTGTATAGAAGGCTGTGTAATATAAAGTAAGTCTTGCATTGTCAGCTCCCAGAATCCCAGGTCCCCTCCCTGGAGACAACCACCATTACCAGGGGCCTTCAGTGCAAGCATATTAAGTGTACATATCCCCACACACTGTTCTGCACCAAACATACTTTGGAAATTGTCCTGTTTCAGCACACATGGAGGAGCCTCCTTTTTTTTTTTTTAAGTATTTTTTTTTTTTTAATGTTTATTTATTTTTGTGTGAGAGAGAGAGAAAACCAGCAGGGGAGAGTCAGAGAGAAGGGAACAGAGGATCTGAAGCAGGCTCGGAGCTTCCAGCAGAGAGCCAGACACGGGGCTTGAACTCACAAACTATGAGGTCATGACCCAAGCCAAAGTCAGATGCTTAACCGACTGAGCCGCCCAGGCACTCTGAGCTGTCTCCTTTTTAACAGCTGCCTAGCATTCCATTGTATGAATGTACTCAAACCGATTTAGCTAGTTCCCACCCTACAGATGGACACTTGGATCGTTTCCAGTCTTCTGCCTTTGTAGTTACAGTGCTGGAGTGAATATCATTAAACGTTTTTGTGTACATGTATGAGAATATCTGTGGGTTAGAGTCCTCGAAGTGGCGTTGCTGGGTCAAAAGGCATGTGCAGGGTTGATTTTAAGATCTTACCAGCTTGCCCTTGAAGGAAGCTGTATCCATTGGCATGGCGATCAACACAGGAGTGTCTTCCCTCCATTACCTCATCCACAGAGGGTGTTAGAAAACACCCAAAGTGATCTTTGCCAACCTGATAGGTGAAAATGGCATCTTACAGCTTTAATTTGCATTTTTTTTATTATAAGAAAGGCTTGAAAGTAAAATGCTGTCAGTAGTTCAGGCTGGAGAGAGAGGTAGACCTAGGACAGCTCCCTGCAGAGCTCCTGCCCACCTCATAGGTGCCCTCTCCCCCTTCCCAAGGCTCATCATTCTTCCCAACGGGGTCCTCCAGATCCTGGACATTCAGGAGAGTGACTCAGGCTCCTACCGCTGCGTGGCCACCAACTCAGTCCGCCAGCGCTTCAGCCAGGAGGCCCTACTCAGTGTGGCCCCCAGAGGTAAGGGGGCAGGCTGGATGGGGAAACCTGGGGATTTCTGGACCAGCCACCTCAGAGCTGGGAGGCACCTCGTGAGGTCCAAGCTCTGCCTTCAAATAGGTGACAGTGTATCAGTCCCACTGGGCAGGTGTGGAGTACCACCCAACAAGTCAGAAATAGAACTGGAGCTGGAACCCAAGACTCCAGACTCCCAGTCCAGCTCTCTTCCTGCAGAGGCTCTGTGTTCCCTTGGGTTGGGTGGAACATCCCGGGCTGGGGACAGAGGTGGGGAAGGGAGGCATCTGAAGAGGGTGTGTCAGTGCCCTGAAGCCATGGTCCCTGCCTTTCTGTGTCTCCTGAGGACTCTGGGCATTAGGGGATTGCCTGGGCACCGAGAATCTGGTTCCCTGCAGTCTGGTGCTCCTGTCCTCTCCATTTCTCCGAAAAGTTCCTGTCCCAGTGTAACACAGTAGGAAAGGCACAGGCTTTGGGGTCGGAAAGACCTGGTTTGAATCCTGGCCTCTCTACTTGCCATCTATGTGACCCTGGGCTGTTATCAAACGTCTAGCTCAGGGAGGTTGTGAGAATAGCTGAGATAAGAGTGGAAAGCGCCTGGCACCCAGCAGGTGCACAACAGATCTTAGTTCAGGCCTCCCCGAAGGGCCTTTCACTTGCCTCCCTTTGCCATGACATCTCCCCCGAACCCTGAACTTCTGCACATCTCTTCCCATCCCCCCATCTCAAATCCCCCGCTCAGGTAAGTAGGTTTAAGTCTGGTTCACTCCCTGCGCCCAGGGTCTCTGCCTCCACCTGCTGGACAAACCAGGTATTCGCCATGCTGACCCAGGGGGCCAGGGTCACAGTGAGAACTTGGCAGGGAATCCATGCTCAGGGAGCTGCCAAACTGGAGGAAACTCGACCCCTACCTCCTACCTTTCCCACAGGGGAACCCAAAGCCCTTTGAAGAAAGGACTTGCCTAAGGTCACACAGTGCCTTAATGGCAGTGCTGGAACCAGAAACTATGACTGTTGACTCCACCTCCAGGCTCCAAGTCTTCTCACGACCCTGATGGTCCTCTGCCTGGAGGGAGGGTTTGATTTGGCAGGCAAGAATGGCGGTGGTGTGCCAGAGGCCAGGTTTTTCCTCTCCAAGCTCCAAGAGAAAGAGCTCTGCAGAACTATGTGGCTGCTTTTGCCACCTGTCAGATGAAACCCTGGCTGTTCTCTGCCCCACCTGCTTCACCAGGTGATTCTGAGCATCAGGTGAGCTACTGCATGTATGGACACCTAATAGTAAGGCTGCTTGCTGGCCTGCCCTCTCTCCAGGGTCCCTGGCGTCCACCAGGGGGCAGGACGTGGTCATCGTGGCAGCCCCCGAGAACACCACAGTGGTTTCTGGCCAGAGCGTGGTGATGGAATGCGTGGCCTCAGCTGACCCCACCCCTTTCGTGTCCTGGGTCCGACAGGGTAAGTGGAGGGAGGGGACTCAAGGTCATGGGAAAGGAGAGGGTAGCATCTCATGTGTCCCCAAGTTGGGAAGCTATAAGGGTGACCACTCTATAGTCACCTACCTTTGGTGTGGTGGGAACTCCTCTTCTAGGGCCGAGTATGGGGATGGGGGAAACCTGGACAAACTTAATCATCAGTCTTTGAAGTGCATTTCCTCTATGAAACACTCTGGTTCTGCCACTCACGTAACCATTATTGAGACCCTACTTAGGGTGGTCTCAACAGTACTGCAAGTGAATGTGTGAGAGCTAGAAGGGTGCCGCGCAGCCATTGAATCAGGTGAAACCAGGCCCCCACTGCTGGTCTGCAAAGCTGCTGCTGTGTATGCTTGGCTTCACGCTGGGCACAGTGAATTTAAAAAATCAGATGAGACAGACAGGGACTCTGTGGTCTGAACTCATCATAGTCTGGGTGAGGGTGATAAAACACACACCATGAAAAGAGGTTTGCCTGTATTGGGCAGCAAGTGATAAATGCCAGGTAGGACTGTGTTGCTCTCAGGGTAATGAGGATGCTGGCCAAACATCACCTTGCAGTCTGCTGAGCACTTCCTGCCAGAGCCTGGAAGAGCCCTTTGAAGGGGATAGGGGTGAGGACTATTATTCCCAGTGGACAGATGAGGAAGCTGAGGCTCAGAGAGTCAAGACCCAAACTTTAGAGCCTGTTCTCTTTCTGGTACACCACTTCCTACAGTCCTAAATGGAAGAAAAGCAAGGATTATTGTTGTTTCCATTGTCAATGAGAAGTGACTTACCTCAAGTTGATAGCAGAAGTAAGTCTTAAACCCTGCCCTTTTTACCTTTCTTCCCTGACGCAGTCTACTACCCTACACTGGCTCCTTTACATAAGTTTGTATCTCACATTCAAAAGAGTATGCAATCGGGGTGCCTAGGTAGCTTAATCAGTTTCAGTTAAGGTCATGATCTCATGGTCGTGAGATTGAGCCCCATGTTGTGTGAGGCCTGCTTAAGATTTTCTGCCTCTCTCTCTGCCCCTCCCCTGTGTGTGTGTGCTCTCGAAAGAAAAGAAAGAAAGAAAGAAAGAAAGAAAGAAAGAAAGAAAGAAAGAAAGAAAGAAAGAAAGAAATGTATACATAGAGTTTAAGGAAAAATAATAAACTGAACAAGTATGTATCCCCCTGCCCCCCAGGGACATGTGAGTGGCTCAGTCAGCTGAGCGTCAGACTTCAGCTCAGGTCATGATCTCACAGTTTGTGAGTTCAAGTCCCACGTCCGTCTTTCTGCTGTCAGGCTGTAGCACAGAAACTGCTTTGGATCCTCTGCCCCCTCTCTCTGCTGTTTAAAATAAACAAATATTTTAAAAATGAAAAATAAATAAAAAAATAAAAAGTATATATTCCCCCACCCAAGCTGGTGAGATGTAACAGTGCTGGTGTCTTTGGGCCTCCCCAACCTGCACACCTCATTGGATTTGTGATACTTAGTTATTGGGATCCTGGGGCCAGCAGGACCCTCATACTATTATTGGGATGAGCCTGTGGTATCACCCAGAAATTCTAATATCAGTGTTTCTCAAATCCTGACTTTGTATCATGATGACCCAGGGAGCTTATTAAAACTGCAGACCCCCTCCCTTCATGCCTGGTCACTTGTGAACCAGGAATCTTAATGTTTAACAACTGCCCTAGGTCCTTGCTGCTGAAAGTGTGGTCTTTGGACCTACCACCTGCACCTACTTAGAAATGCAGAGTCTGGGGCATGCCCTAGGCCTCTGCATCTTAACAAGTTTCTTTGAGATTCTGTGATTCGCGTACACAGTGAGGGTTTGAGAATTGCTGTCCCAGAGAATCCTGACACCTACGGTCCTGGGAGCTCCCTTACAGAAAGTCTGCTAATAGCACTCCTGGACAGAGACTGGGAAGAGAAAGCCTGGAAAAGGATTTCCTTCCTGATATGCTGGTCACTGTTCCTTTCTTAGACACTTACTCCACAAAGTCAGGGAAGAGACATAGCTTTTTGTTTTGTTTTCTTCTGATTACAAAAGTTGTGTGTGTTCATTGTAGAAAACTAGGGAAAAGCAGAAACAGAAAACATTCCATTTAATCTCTCTTCGAGAGATTAAAATTGTTAACATACAAGTGTATTTTCTTCCAGATTTTCTTCTATGCATATGTGCATTTTTCCCTAAAACTGGGAGTAGTTCCAAATCTTACTTTCAGTCCACAGCATATCATAAGCATTTTTCCATCTCTAAAACTTTTTTTATTTTTATTTTTATTATTTTTTTAATTTTTTAATGTTTATTTATTTTTGAGACAGAGAGAGACAGAGCATGAACAGGGGAGGGGCAGAGAGAGAGGGAGACACAGAATCGGAAGCAGGCTCCAGGCTCCGAGCCATCAGCCCAGAGCCCGACACGGGGCTCGAACTCACGGACTGCGAGATCGTGACCTGAGTCAAAGTCGGACGTTTAACTGACTGAGCCACCCAGGCGCCCCTCTAAAACTTTTTCAAAAAGTAATTTTATTTTATTTTTTAAGACTCCATGCCCAACATGGGGCTTGAACTCATGACCCTGGGATCCAAGCGTCAGATGCTCTACCGACTGAGCCAGCCAGGTGCCCCCCAAAAAGTAATTTTAATGACTATATTCCATCATTTGAATATAGCCATAATACAACTTGCCAGTTTCTACTGTTGAATTTTTAAGTCCTTTCCAGTTATCCACTATTACAGTTAACATTACAGTGATCAGCCCTGTTCATATCTCCCCAGGACAGCTGCCCACAAATGGGATCCCTGGGTCAAAGTCAAAGTGGAGACTCCATTAGCATTTACCCTTTCTCTGGCATTGCAGCTTACCTTTTTAAAAACCTTTCCTAATTTGGGGCACCTGGGTGGCCCATTTGGTTAAGCATCTGACTTTGGCTCATGTGTTCAGTTCAGGTCATGATTTCACAGTCCATGAGTTTGAGCCCTTTGTGGGGCTTTGTGCTGACAGGTCAGAGCCTGGAGATTCTGTCTCCTTCTCCCTCTGCCACTCCCCTGCTCATGCTCATGCTCTCTCTCTCTCTCTCTCTCTCTCAAAATAAATAAATAAATAAATAAACATTAATTTTTTTTTTAACTTTCCTAATTTGATAGGTGAAAATTAACATCTGTGTTTTGATGTGCATTTCTTTGATTATGTAAAGCTGAACACTTTTTTGTATTTCTTGGTCATTTGCATTTTTTCTCCAGATTTTCTGTTCATGTTCATAAAGCACAGGCTTCTTTTTTTTTAAGTTTATTTATTTGAGGGTGGGCATGCAGAGAGAGAGAGAGAGAGAGAGAGAGAGAGAGAGAGAGAATTCCAAGCAGTATTGGGACAACACCATACAGGAGGAGTGAGTTCTTGAGAGAAATGAATTTAATAATAATGGTAACGGTAATAAGTGACTAGTTTACTGAGCACCTGTTAGGTGCCTGCATTGTGCCAGGCCTTCTCACAAACCTTATTTGTTTCAGCCCCACAGCAGCCCTTCCAGCTAGGGGCTATCTCCCTCCCCATTTTACAGAGACACTAGGGTTCACAGAGGGTCACTTGTCTAGCAAGGGGAGGAACTGAAATTCAAATAAGGGAATGCTGTGTTCCCTGTTGAGGGCCCCCCCCCCCCATGCAAGGAGTAGATGGAGGGCCAGTCCTCGGTGCCCCCCTCCACCGCTCTTCCTCTCCTCCCCTAGACGGGAAGCCCATCTCCACGGATGTCATCGTCCTGGGCCGCACCAACTTACTAATCAGCAGCGCGCAGCCCCGACACTCGGGCGTCTACGTCTGCCGGGCTAACAAGCCCCGCACGCGCGACTTCGCCACGGCCGCCGCCGAGCTCCGCGTGCTGGGTGAGGCGGGGTGGAGGACCCGGTAGTAGGGGCTCAGGGGGACCGGATTGGGCCGGGTCAGCTAGGAGTGGGGAAGGGAAGATGGGGAGGGGGGAGGGGCAAGCGGGTGTGTTAGAAGGACTGAGGGGCGACCCTGGACGATGGAAAAGGGCTGGAGCTAGGGGGACGGCGCTCAGGGGAGGGGCCCTTCGTTAGGGTGGGTAGTGCAGGGGACAGCTGGAGGAGGGGAAGAGCGGGAAAGGAAAGGAGAAAGGGGTGGGGGAAGTTGAGGCAGGGAGAGAAGCAGAGGGGTGGTTAGGGCATGACTTGGGTGATTGGGGGGTGGCGACGGGTGGTCTGAGCGGGACCTAGGTAATGGGGGAGAGGGGTAGGACTGAGGGTTGGGGAGACGGTGGAGTCGTCTGGGTGGCACGAAAAACTGGGGGACGGAGTTGCTCAGGGCTGGGATAACTGTGGCGAGGGGGGAGTCTCCCCGGTGTGGGAGACACTGGAAGGAGGGGAAGAGGTTACGGTACCTGAGGGAGAGGGGTGAGGCCCAGGAGGAGCTAGGGTACTTAGGGGAGGCTCGGGGACAACTGGGAGCGAGGAGGAGTAGGCTGGCGGCGTGGGGCTGGGGTAAACGGGGGAGGAGCAGGGGTAGGGCGGCGCCGCATGCGAGTATTTGGGGGCGGGGTGACTCAGGGAGAGGCTGGAGCGAGCGGGGGGGGGGGGGGGGGGGGGGGGGCGCGGCCGCCGGCCGGGGTATGAGGAGAGGCGGCAGGACCCCTGGCGGCCGGAGCGCGCGGTCAGCGTCCCCCTCCCCGCCCCCAGCGGCCCCTGCCATCTCGCAGGCGCCCGAGGCGCTGTCGCGGACGCGGGCGAGCACGGCGCGCTTCGTGTGTCGAGCGGCCGGGGAGCCCAGGCCCGCGCTGCGCTGGCTGCACGACGGGGCGCCGCTGCGGCCCAACGGGCGCGTCAAGGTGCAGGGCGGCGGCGGCAGCCTGGTCATCACGCAGATCGGCCTGCAGGACGCCGGCTACTACCAGTGCGTGGCGGAGAACAGCGCGGGCACCGCGTGCGCCGCCGCGCCCCTGGCCGTCGTGGTGCGCGAGGGGCTGCCCAGCGCCCCCACGCGGGTCACGGCCACGCCGCTGAGCAGCTCCACCGTGCTCGTGGCCTGGGAGCGGCCCGAGCTGCACAGCGAGCAGATCATCGGCTTCTCCCTCCACTACCAGAAGGCACGCGGTAAGTCTGCTGGGGACCCGCGTGGGGGCGCCCTGAGGGGGGCACAGGTTAGAAGACGGATGGGTTGCCGTGTGGGTACCTTTGGGGATAGGGTGGGATGGGGTGGGAGCCCGTGGAACAGACCCGCATAGGTATGGGCTAGGCAGTAGTCTTCGATGTGCTGGAAAGGTCAAAGTGTGCAGCACATTTCCCCCTCAGCCACAGCCTGTTATGATAGAGGAGGAAGAGGATGCTTTTCCTCCCAGAGAAAAATGCCTTGGCACTCCTGGAGCCAGTTTATTATAACTGCAGCAGGAGCCACTTCAATTAGACGCCAGAAAGAACTTCCTAGCCGGCAGAGGAATTAATACAGTGGGACTAGAAGCCAGGGAAGTCTGTACTCTGGGGCTCAGATGATCTGATGATTTAGTTACAGACTATTCCAGAGACTGGGGCAATGTGAAGGATCCCTAGATAACCTCCAGCTGGTAGGCCTCTGGGGGTGGCCTTGTGACAGTTTCTGTCCCTGTGTCACTGCCCCAGGCATGGACAATGTGGAATACCAGTTTGCAGTGAACAATGACACCACAGAGCTGCAGGTTCGAGACCTGGAACCCAACACCGATTATGAGTTCTACGTGGTGGCCTACTCCCAGCTGGGGGCCAGCCGCACCTCTACCCCAGCACTGGTCCACACACTGGATGATGGTAGGGCCTCTAAACCTGCAGTGGGCCCCTTGGGTTCCAGAGAATTCCCTGGGGATGGTAGTTCGGCTTCTCTTTACTAGTGTTTGCCAAGGGACTTTTACCTGCCTCATGTCATCTTTTGTGCCCTGTAAGGGGGTGGGTAATGGTTCTTCCCAATTTACAGTTTAGGAAACTGAGGCCCAGAAAATGAGAGTGACTTGCCCAAGGTCAGTAGTACAGTGGGGACTTGAGGACAGGTCTTAATTCCCTCTGTCATATGGCCCTTCTCAATATCCATGTACCATCCAGTCAGGCAGGGGCCAGTGACATGAAACCATTGGATGTGGAAGATTGTGCCCCAAACCTTTTTCTGGCTTTGGGGTGGGAAGGATGTCCCCTCATCTCCAGTTTGGGGCTCCCCTGAGAGGCTCCCTTTCCTCCCTCAGATCCCGGGCCTACTTCTGACTTGCTGTGTGACCTGGGCAAGTCTCTGATCGCTCCTGGGCCTCACCTTCCACGTCGGTGGAGCAGAGCTCACGCTGATGTTCTTCTGTCTCAGTCCCCAGTGCAGCACCCCAGCTCTCCCTGTCCAGCCCCAACCCCTTGGACATCAGGGTGGCGTGGCTGCCCCTGCCTCCCAGCCTGAGCAATGGGCAGGTGGTGAAGTACAAGATAGAGTACGGTTTGGGAAAGGAAGGTAAGTGGGGTCAGGGCTTCACCTGCCTGGGAATTATTGATGCGAAGGGCTGGCCAGAGCAGCTGAGGACCCAAGTAGAGGTGGGGAGAGTCTGAGGAAATTAAGCAGAGAGGTAGAGTAGGGAAATATGAACTTGGACAAGAGGAGTGTGGGCTAGGTGTAGGGAAAGGTAAAGAGGCAAAGCTCAAGACAGAGGCCTGGGTTCTAGCCCGACCTCCTCTACAGCTATAGTGGGTAATGTGGTTAAGTCCCTGCCTCAGTTTCCTCATCTGTGAAATGAGGCAGGTAGCCTAGATAATCCCTGGGGTCCCTTCCAGCTCAAAAAGCAGATGAGAGAACAGGAGGTAGAGGGTGTGCTTGTGGGATTGGGGAAACAGCACTGGGGACGGCATGTTAGAGCAGATGTAGATGATCTAGGGGAGAGGGTGTGAAAAGGATAAAGAGTTAGGAGAAGGCAAGTGGCTGGGGGGGGGGCAGGGTGAGAGTGAGAAAGGAGGGAAGCACGAGGAAGGGGGCTTGGGGTGGTCATCAGAGCTCCAGAAGGCAGGCGGTACCTGATGGCCTTCAGAGACAACCCCTTGTGCCTGCGTCCTAGAGTGTGTATGAAGGGATGGTCACAGACAGTTCATGGGGAAGTGCAGAGTGCATGCTGTGGTTCTCTCCACTCTGAGCTGAGGCTGATGGCCTGTGTCAGCCCAGGCTGGAGGCCCAGGAGTCAGCTCTGGAGCCATGACTGAGGGGTCAGTGCTGAGAGGGCCTCAGGCTCCCATGGGCGCCGAGGAACCAGGATCTGGGGTGGAATAGTTGGTATAGGGGAGTTTAGGGGTCCTGGTCTTTAGGTGGCCACCCAGCAGCCATGTTTCCTGTCCCAGCAGATCAGGTTTTCTCCACCGAGGTGCCTGGGAATGAAACACAGTTTACGCTGAGTTCGCTTCAGCCCAACAAAGTGTATCGAGTACGGATTTCGGCTGGCACAGGGGCTGGCTATGGGACGCCCTCCCAGTGGATGCAGCACAGGACGCCCAGTATGCACAACCAGAGCCACGGTAGGGGGTCTGAGGGGAGAGGAAGGACCGTGTGTGTGACTGGAGTGTATGTGTGCCCTTAGAACTCAGGCCCAAACACCATCTCCTTCAGAGACCTTCCATGGCTCCCCCTGCTTGAGGGGTAAGGGAGGCCAGGTGTAGAGGCAAAGGGCTGGCCTTTACAGGACACACCTGGGCTACAGTGTCCCTTCTACCTGCGTGATCTTGGACAAACCATTCACAACTCTGAGGCTTCATTTATTGCCAAAGGTGGCATAGGGATTAATAATGCATTGTGAACAAGTGTTCAGCATGTAATAAGAGCTTGTTAAATACTAGTTGCTTTTCATTGATCGTGATTGTTGGTTTTGTCAAGAGGCCCGATAATACAGTGATTAAGTGCAGACAGAACCTGGCACATATGCTCTCTGTGTGACCTTGGGCAAGTCGCTTAACTTCTCAGTTTTCTTATCTGTAAAATGGAGATAGTAGTATTTTTGTTATTTTGTAGGGTTGTGAGAATAAAACACATGTACAAAGGGCTTAGAACAGTGTCTGACACATAATAAAGCCCCACTCTTAGGCTCCAAGTCGGCTCCCCACACCAATGGCTCCTTCCCTCCTTTCCAATCTCAGCAACCCCTGCGACCCCCTTGCCTGTCAGTATCCACGCATGCATTCCTTCAGAAGAATTATGGAGCCCTACGCTGTGCCAGGTACTATCAGCACCGCCCCAGAGGTGCTCCTCACTGACCTCTTTGCAAGCGCTCAGGAGACACGCCTACATTCTCAGCACTCTGGGTGTGTAGAATAGGGAGTTCACCTCTAGACTGAGCCCAGGCCTGGCACAAGGAGTGGTGGCTGAGTGTCCATTCACTGCAAGGAGGCTGGCAAGGCTCTCACTCAGTGCTGGCTTCCTGCTTTTGGCTTCCTCCTACCTGTCCTCCTCTCCCACCTCTGGCTTCCTTCTCCTCACTTCCCATTCTCTCACCCCTTCTTCCCATCCTGCTCCTTTGCCCCCAGTCCCTTTTGCCCCTGCAGAGTTGAAGGTGCGGGCAAGAATGGAGTCCCTGGTCGTGTCGTGGCAGCCTCCCCCTCACCCTGCCCAGATCTCTGGCTACAAACTGTACTGGCGAGAGGTGGGAGCCGAGGAGGAGGAGGCCAATGGTGAGAGTCCCCCAGGGGGCCGCGGAGACCAGGCTTGGGATGTGGGGCCTGTCCGGCTCAAGAAGAAAGTGAAGCAGTATGAGTTGACCCAGCTAGGTGAGGAGGGCTGGGGGAGGGAGGGAGATGGGCATAGCCTTGGTTGGGAACGGGGCAAGCTGGGCATGGGAGTTGGGAATGGAGTGCTATCTGGGGATGAAAGAGTGGCCTCAGAGGTCCCTCTAGCCAGTGACCCCCATGACCTTCCCCAGCCCCTGGCCGGCTGTACGAGGTGAAGCTTGTGGCATTCAACAAACATGAGGACGGCTACGCAGCGGTGTGGAAGGGCAAGACAGAAAAAGCTCCCACGCCAGGTGAGGGGGCTGGGGAAGGAGAGGGAGGAGGGCTCTGTTGAAGGGTCTGTGAGCCTCTTCCTTTCCCTTCCCTCTGGGCCAGCCTTGGTGGTCAGGCCATCCGGTAGCCTCAGCTACCCCCAGACCCATGCTCTTAGGCTCAGAGGTCCTCTTCTAGCCCCAGACAGCCTCTGTCGCAGACAGAAGCTTCAGTTGGTGCACTTTCAGGACTGCTACCATATTTTCATTACCCATGAGCAGTGCTAATTTGGAAGGTTTGGACAGAGAGAAACCCCATGGCTAATCGGTGACTCCTGACCCTGTTTGACCTTTAAACATGTTTTAAAATACATCCACCTACATCACACTGCCTATCAGATTATCCCTCCACTCTAGGCAGGGAGAGTGTCCTTATGTGGCCCATCAGGAAAGTGAGACTCAGAGAGGTAAAGGGACTTTACCCAAGGTTGCACAGAGCCTAGACTAGAACCAGGACTCTGGGCTGCCCAACGAGTCTTTCCACTGTAGTACACTGCCTACTGGCTTTGTATGGGCCACCTTGGGTGCCCATCATGGATCCCCTCACCCCTGACTTCCCAGGCTGATTTTTAACCATGCGGTTTTGTCAAAGGAGCCCTCAACCAGGAGCCAGGAGACCTGAGTTCTAATTCCAGTTTGTTCATTCAGCAAATATTTTACTAAGTGTCTACTGCCCTGTTCTGGAAATTTAGTGATGAACAATACAGATAAGGTACCTGCTGTCATGGAGTTTATTTTATTTTATACTTATGTAATGAACACATCATCCTATAGTACTCACTATATATGTCTTAGTTCGGACTGCTATAATAAAAATACCCCAGACCGAGTGGCTTAAACAACCATTTATTTTTCACAGTTCTGGAGGAAGTCTGAGGTCAAGGTGCCAGTAGAGTCAGTGTCTAGTGAGAGTCCACTTTCTGGTTTACAGACCATAGGCCATCTTCTCACTGTATCCTCACATGGCAGAAAGGGGGCTGGAGGGCTCTCTGGGGGGTTCTTCTACAAGGGCAGTTATGTGCTGAAAGTTTGTGTCTCCCCCTCCATCCCCACAATTCATACATTGAAACTCTACCCTCCAATATGATATACTAGGAGGTAAATAGGATTAGATGAGGTCGTGAGGGTGGGGCCCTTACGAATAGGATTGATGCCCTTATAAATGTCACAAGAGAGCTCACTTCCTCTCTCTGCTGTCCTCCATAATATCATACAAGAAGTCGGCAGTCTGTAGCCCACAAATGGGCTCTTGCCAGAACTTGAGCATGCTGGCATCCTGATCTTAGACTCCAGCTTCCATAACTGTGGGAAATAAATTTCTTTTGTTTATAAGCCAGCCAGTCTATGGTACTTTGTTATAGCAGCCTGGATGGACAAAGATAGGAAATAATCCCATTCATGAGGGCACCACCATGTGTTCAAATGTCAACATAGGAATCTGGCAGGAGGCGCAAACATTCAGTTCATAACAATGTGAAAGATGCTTTTCTTTTTTTTTTTTTAATTAAAAAAAAATTTTTTTTACATTTATTTATTTTTGAGAGACGGAAACAGAGCACAAGTGTGGGAGGGGCAGAGAGGGAAGGGGACAGAATCTGAAGCAGGCTCCAGGCTCTGAGCTGTCAGCACAGAGCCTGATGCGGGGCTCGAACTCACGGACCGCGAGATCATAACCTGAGCCAAAGTCGGACACTCAACCGACTGAACCACCCAGGTGCCCCTGCAAGATGCTTTTCTGTGTACTTAACAAATAGTAACTGATTTAGTCCTCATAACAATACTATGAGGTAAGTATATTATCAGCTCCACTGACAGAATAGGGACTGGAGGCAGAGAGAGGTTAAGTAACTTCTCCCAGGTCACACAGCTAGTACATGGCAGAGCTAGAATTGGAACCAGGGTAACCTGGCTCTAAAATCTGTGCTTTTAATTGCCATGATTTGTTGCCTCTCTCTAGACAGTTTGCTATTTATATGACCTTGGCCAAAATCACTTAAATTCTTGGGAGCCTCGATTTCTTCATCTGTGAAGTGGGAATGATGCTACTCAACTCTCAGGATTGGAGGAGAGAGGGTGAAAATAAGTGCCTTGGGAACTGCAAACCACTGCCCATATTTCGGGATGAGTGTCCTCCCTCCTTTCCCCACACTCAGTTTTCACCTTCCAGACTTGCCCATCCAGAGGGGACCACCCTTGCCCCCCGCCCACGTCCATGCAGAATCAAACAGCTCCACATCCATTTGGCTTCGGTGGAAAAAGCCAGACTTCACCACGGTCAAGATTGTAAACTATACTGTGCGCTTCAGCCCCTGGGGGCTCAGGAATGCCTCCCTGGTCACCTATTATACCAGGTAGGGAAGCCAGCTAATGCTGTGAGGGGGGAGGAAGGCAGCAGCTGGTGATGGGGGGGGGGGACCCCAGGGATTCAGGAACCTTTCATGGCTCGCATGTTGCACTGTGGCACACTGAGGGTCTGATGCCCTGATGGTGACAGGTGGAAAAGGGGAGTCCTGTTATCCCATCCCCTCACACAGAACCTCATACTCAACCCCAGAGAATGTGATGCAGGACAGACCCATTTCTTTGACCTCAGAGGCCTCCTGACATGATGGGGAGGAGAGAGCCCAGATGCTATGCTGAGAGGGCCCCCAGTCAGATTGGAAGGCACAGCCATTGCCCTGAGGAGCTATTGGTTTGGCAGAGGAAAACTTGCATAAAAATATAATAGAAAACACTACAAAGCAAGTAAAATAGGCTAAAGTAGAAAAACACGATAGTTATGTACAGCTGCAACTAAAGGACAATTAAGTCAAGGAAAAGATGCATCAGAGATGGTTCCTTGGGTGCTCAATGACTTGGATTAATCCAGGCAGGTTTCCTGGAGCAGGACGCCTAGTTCGGAGATTGGACAGAATACCTTGGGAGCAGCGTACATCCGGACCTCTCTATAGGGCCCCTGGGTGGTGTCAGCGGCCCCCATGCCAGAGAGTAGATTCCCTGCCCAGGGTGGGGCCTGGAGCTGGGCTGGGCTGGACTGGGGGAGTGGATTTGGAGGGGATGCCCTGCTAGGAGGGGGTGCCTGAAGCACCAGTCACATTTCTTGCCTCAACAGTTCTGGAGAAGACATCCTCATTGGTGGGCTGAAGCCGTTCACCAAATATGAGTTTGCAGTACAGTCCCACGGAGTGGACATGGACGGGCCTTTCGGCTCCGTGGTGGAGCGCTCCACCCTGCCTGACCGTGAGTGGCCCCCTTGCCAGCAGTCCATCTTTTACAAGCAATCCTTCTTGCCCAACGGCCTTCTTTTTTTTTTTTTTCTTAATTTTTTTTTTTACATTTATTTATTTTTGATAGAGAGACAGAGCACAAGTGGGGGAGGAGCAGAGAGAGAGAGAGAGAGAGAGAGAGAGAGAGGGAGACACAGAATCCGAAGCAGGCTCCAGGCTCCGAGCTGTCAGCACAGAGCCCGACGTGGGGCCCGAACTCACAAGCTGTGAGATCACGACCTGAGCCAAAGTCGGGCGCCCAACCGACTGAGCCACCCAGGCACCCCGGGCCTTCTTTTTTGATACGTCCCTCAGAGCCCCATTTCTGTCTATCATTGACTTTGCATTTGTGTAGGCCAGTCCTGTGCTTTAGGCATAAACATAATAAGATTTAGAGGAGTGGCTTCTTTTATGGGACTGCCAAGACCTCACTGAGTTGGTGAAGAGGGGCAGGTCAGGGAGGCGTCGTGGATTCTACACTTGGGTCCCCATCCTGCCCCTGGCACACAGGAAACCTTGGGCAGATCCCTTCCCCATTGGGCCTATGTTTCCCCATCTGTAACAAGAAAGGATGGGGCCACTCACTGTCCAAGTCTGTGACTGTGTAACCTCTAGAAATGGCATTCCAAGACAAATGGGTTTTTGTTCTCATAGCAGAGGCTCTTCAGTTCTATCAGCCCTAAAACTGTTTACCTTCCCATAGACAAAAGACCTTTGTCCCAGGATCTGATATAGGAAGACGTTTGGGGGGTGGGGGTGAGAGTTCTGCACTCATGGATTTGTTCTTTAAAAGCACTCCTTACAAATTGTTTCTCACCTACTTATGACTTCAGTTATTGTGGTCTTAAACTGCATAGGAAGTTGAGGCGGCCCCATTGTTTTCTCAGAGGAGACTTTATGACATTGGCTCCCCAGCACAACTGGCCGTGCTACAGACAGGGGATGTTTTCTCCTTTTGCAGATGGGGGGGGTGGGAGACTAGAGCTGAGAGTCAAAGAGGGTTCTGACAGCCTGTAATGCTGTGGCTGTCTTGCACCTTAGAGCCTTGGGTCCCCATCTCATCCTCTGCCAGGACTTGAAGACCTGAAACCCCAAATATCTGACCCTTTCCAACTCATTAGTCACCTGTGTCCCTACTTCTCACCCTTCCTCATTCACCCCCATCCCCCTGGATCAGCTTCTTCTCTAAAAACAGAACACAAAGACTTCCAAGGTTGTACTTCTCACACTGGGCTTCCCATGACCCTTAGGACCTGTGTCAGGGGCAGACATAGACAAAGGCTACATAGGGCATCAATGAATTTTACTTGAAGACTTGGAGAGTTTCTGGAAGGGGAGAAATAGTGAAACCTTTCCAGCTGTTTTCCAGAAACTCCCCAGTTAGAGATCAGATCTCATTTTGTTTTGTGGTTTGTGGTTTGTCCAGTGAAGGAGGAGAAAGGGAGGCCATGTCCTCATGCCCCTTTTCCCAGCTGCCCCCAGAGCTGGGGCTCTCAGTGACTGTGCCTCTCCTCATCTCTTCCCCTGCACCCCAGGGCCCTCAACGCCGCCATCCGACCTGCGCCTGAGCCCCCTGACGCCATCCACCGTTCGGCTGCACTGGTGTCCCCCGACGGAGCCCAATGGCGAGATCGTGGAATATCTGATTCTATACAGCAACAACCACACCCAGCCCGAGCACCAGTGGACCCTGCTCACCACGGAGGGTGAGGGCTCCCACACCAGGGCATCTGAGCAGGAGCTTCCACACTCTCTCTCCCTTTCCCAACCTCTCCAGTGGCTGGGTTAGTGGTGAGAGTGTGGCTGAGGTTTGTCCCGGGGCTTTCTAGAAGGAAGAGGCAGAAGCTAGTGCCTGAGTGGGAGAGCATACCTTCCGAGTCCTGCTTTCCAGGCTGTCTCTGCATCCCATCCCCACTCAGCCCCCCAACCCTGCTCTCCCTGCTTCCCCCTGCCCCCAGGAAACATCTTCAGTGCTGAGGTACACGGCCTTGAGAGTGACACGAGGTACTTCTTCAAGATGGGGGCACGCACAGAGGTGGGGCCTGGGCCCTTCTCTGGTCTGCAGGATGTGATCACTCTCCAGGAGAAGCTCTCAGGTATGAGGGCAGGGAGGGAAAAGTGGGTCCATCCTGGGACAGCCTAAGTTCTTCTGAGGCCCCTCAAGTTGACCTCTAATCCTAAAGTTATCTCTTCCAAGGCCCTGTTCCCAGGCACAACTACCATTTCATTGTTTTGGACAGCTGGCCTCGTAGTTTGGTGCAGAGAGGACAAATTTGAAGGGGAAATTGGGTGTAGTTCAGTGGTGATTCAGTCGAGAGGTCAGACTTGTGGGAGACTGGCTTTGTTCTTTGGGAAATTGCTTTGATTGGAGGATTGGTTTGGAGACATGACGAGCCTTATGGGGTGGGAGTGGGCAACAGAACTGGCTATATAATTTGCAGGGCCAAGTGTGAAACGAAAATGTGGGGCCTTTCTTTAAAAATCAGAATTTCGGGGCACCTGGGTGGCTCAGTTGGTTAAGCATCTGACTTCAGCTCAGGTCATGATCTCACCATTCGTGAGTTCGAGCCCTGCATCAGGCTCTGTGCTGACAGCTCAGAGCCTGGAGTCTGTTTCGGATTCTGTATCTCCCTCTCTCTCCTTCCCCCACTTGCACTCTGTGCCTCTCTCTCTCAAATATTATTTTTAAAAAATTAGAATTTCAAGATGGGGACAGCAGAGCATTAAACCAAGCACGGAGCCCTTCCAAGTGTGAGCCCCGTGAGATCACCCTTGTAGCACACCCACGAAACCAGTCCCAGTTGTGTTTCACTGAAAGGCCAGGTTGACAAACAGGGACCATAACTTCAGATTTCCAATGGGGAGGATAGTCAGAGAGGCAGTGGTGGACCCCTTCTTGCATTCTGAGTGTCAGGGGGCACCTGGGTGGCTCATCCGGTTAAGTATCTGACTCTTGATTTTGGCTCAGGTCATGATCTCACAGTTCGTGAGATCAAGCCCTACATCGGGCTCTGTGCTGACAGTGTGGAACTTGTTTGGGATTCTCTCTCTCCCTCTCTCTCTCTACCCCTCCCCTACTCATGCTCACTCACTCTCTCCCTCTCTCAAAATAAATAAACTTAAAAAAATACTTGAAAAAAAAAGATTTTGAGTGTCCAAAGGGTGAGACTCTATGAACCCTGAGCCTCTGGCCTTGACCTGTTCTGTCCCCTCTGTCTCCACCACCAGACTCCTTGGACGTGCACTCAGTCACAGGCATCATTGTGGGTGTCTGCCTGGGCCTCCTCTGCCTCCTGGCCTGCATGTGTGCTGGCCTGCGCCGCAGCCCCCACAGGTGGGTGAAGAAGCCAGTCTGACTACAGAGAGGAGAGATTTCCAGAAGGGCTCCAGAGACGAGAAAGCAGGGAGAATGGCCACGATTTGCCAAGGAACCCTCAGCACCTCCATTAAAATTAGGATTCTAGGATGGAGGGATTGGGGGTGATATCCTCATGAGAGTGGGGAGTGGGTTTAGGGGAGCCCCCAGCCTACCTCCTCAGCAAGGGCGGGCATAGGCAGAGCTGCCTTCTCTCACTCTCTCTGTAGGTACCAGCATCTTGGAAGCAGGGACCCCAAATCTTCAGATACCTGGAGTCAAGGGAGGGAAGGTCCCATTTGCAATGTTTCAGCTGTTTTGAACAGTTTCTTAATCATTACACAGACAGGGAAACCAAGTTCCAGAGATGGGCAGGAACCTGCCCAAGGACATAGGCTGAACTAGATCCCAGTCCTGCCTCTACCCCTCACTTTTTGACCACTGTGCCTGATTCCCTATCTTCCCTTCCAGAGAAGCCCTCCCGGGCCTGTCCTCTACGGCCAATGCTGGGAACCCTGCACTGTACTCTAGAGCCCGCCTTGGGCCCCCCAGCCCCCCAGCTGCCCATGAACTGGAGTCCCTTGTGCACCCCCGTCCCCAGGACTGGTCTCCACCGCCCTCAGACATCGAGGACAGGGCTGAAGTGCACAGCCTTATGGGTGGCGGTGCTTCAGACTGCCGGGGTCACTCCAAGAGAAAGGTAAGCCTGGAGCCTGGGCAGGTCAGAGCCCCACACCACAGCTCATTTCCAAATAGGACACCTGGGGGCGCAAGAGTACAATGTGTGTACCCAGAGAGAAACTCCTCCACCCTCCTCCTCCCCTTCCCTGGACCAGCTGTAGAAGAAAAGGCACTCTCTCCTTCCTCCTTGAAAGGGTTGGCAGGGCAGGGAAGCAGATGGGCCTCCATCCCTGGCAGAATAGGTCAGTCTGGTTCTCCTGGAAGGAGGGAAGGGCCTCCTGTGGACTGTTTGCCGGTGACTCAGAGTGGCCACAACGCCCAGATCCCTCCTTGTGCTGGGAGCTGGAGAAACCTCTAAGACCCATTCCTCCCAGTCCTGACCAGGACAAGAGGCTGGTCAGCTTGGCTGTGGCCCGGTGAGACCAGGACCGGGATAAGGTAGGCCGACATAGGGCAGGTACCTTCCACGCCAGCAGCGGTGGCTCATCCTGCCCTTCTCTGAAGAGCCTGCTCACACCCATGAGTGCTTCTTCCCCCTTTCCCTGCCCCTGTGGTGAAGAAGAGCCTGCTTGGCTCGGACACTTCTAGGCTTTGCCAAAGCAGGTGGTATTTGGCTTTTCTGCAGGAAGAATTCTCCATCCTCAAATTCACCCCCAGACTCTCAGGCCCTCCCCACAGCCCTAGTGGGGAGGTAGCAAGAAGGCCAAGAGTCTCCATCCACTTCCCTCTCTTCTGCTCTCCTCTTCCACTCAAGCCTTCAGTGCTCCTGTGTCTTTCCCCCCTTGCAGATCTCCTGGGCTCAGCCAGGTGGGCCAAGCTGGGCAGGTTCCTGGGCTGGCTGTGAGCTGCCCCCAGCAGGCGCCATGCCTTCTCTGACCCGGGCCCTGCTGCCCCCTGCTGGAACTGGGCAGACACTGTTGCTGCAGGCTCTGGTGTATGACGCCATAAAGGTCAGTGTCCTGGGAAGGAGGGGCAGGAAAGGAGAGAAGGGGCTCTGTGCTTGTGAAGAGTAAGTAGTGAGCTTTCTGGTGACCTCTGAGGGTAATTTCCCTGGGGATGGAAGTCTAGCTAGGAGAGACCCCCTGGAGCCTCTGAAGGTGGGCGGGTGGAAGGCAGGCAGTTTCCGGGAATCTGTTTCACCTGAGTTGAAGACAGTCGCTCCTCTCCCCATACCTATGTGGGCCGGCAGAATCACCATGGATCTGAGGGTGGGCCTGCCCTCAGTGCATTCTGCCCTTCCTCCTATGCACTGAGGCTCTGACTAAATCTGGTACTTCTGAACTCTGGGCAAGGGCAAATGGGTAGTATTCCATTCTTCTCTGCCTTTGCGTCGGCCTGATCATCATCTCTTGTAGGACAATCATTGTACTTCCTTTACCAACTCCCAGGTGATACACACTCTGGGGCTTGGGGGAGTGGGTCAGTCCTCCTCCACGCCAAGTATGTTGGTCGTTCTTCTGATGATCATTGTCAGTGATGATTACCTCGTCTTTGTGTTCTCTGCTCTGACCAGGGCAATGGTAGGAAGAAGCCACCCCCAGCCTGCAGGAACCAGGTGGAGGCTGAAGTCATTGTCCACTCTGACTTTAGTGCATCCAAAGGGAACCCTGACCTCCACCTCCAGGACCTGGAACCTGAGGATCCCCTGTCTTCGGAGGCTCCTGACCTCACTTCGAGTGTCGTGGATCTAGGGCAAGGGGTAGACTGGCTGGACAGGGAGCTGGGAGGGTGTGAGCAGGCAACCACGGGGCCAGACAGACTTACCTGCCTGCCAGAGGCAGCCAACGCTTCTTATCCATACCCAGACCTCCAACCTAGTGAGGCTCTGGAGGAGACCCCTGGGAACAGCTGCCAGCCAAAGGCCCCCTGCCCTCTAGGAACCAGCCCAAGCCTGCCCAGAACCCCAGTCTCCTCCTCTGCCTAGCTCCCCTACAGGGTGCAGTTTGGGGCAGGCTGGTGTGAATCATGGCACGTGTGGCTGAGTATATACACATGTGTACCTGCAGCTCCTGAATATCGTCAAGCTGTTTGGAGCTTCCTGGGGTGCTTTGGCCATGGGGAGAGGAAGAAATGGTGTTTTCACTCCCCCCACACTCTGTGACACATGTGAGGGACCTGTGAGGCATGGCCGTATGTGTTGTACTCATGTGCACGTGCTGGCTGGTGAGCTGAGGAACTCTGGTCTAGGCAGTGGTCACTATGGCCTAATTGATCCTCCAGGTCAGGACAGTGACCCACAGTGGTCAGTCCCCAGCCCAGTGGGCCTTCCCCCACCCCTCCCCCCCCCCCCCGCCCACCTCCGTCACCTAGCTGTTTATTACACACTCTGAGAGTGTCTGCAATGCCCTGTCTGACAAAGACAGCCCCGGCCCATTTTCTGGTCTGGCTGGGCTGAGTGCAGTAGGCTCTGAATGCCTAACATTTCAGTTGCATCGCTACCCATCTCCCTTGCCCCTGTCGCCCAGCCCAGATTGAGAGGGTGACTCTGGCTGCCCTCAGAGCAACTCTGCATTTCATTTTGTAATTTGGGAAGTGCCTGGTTTTGGAGATCCACTCCCTCGGGCTCTCCTCTCCCCCCTTCCCCTTCACTACTCTTGTGCTCCTGTCAGCCCGCTCTCCCAGTTCTGCCCTGCTTCTTCCCCCTGATACTCTTTCCTTTCCTCTCCGCTGTCCATCTGTCTCCTGTCTGTCTGTCTCTGCTGTCTCTCACACCTCTCCCAGACTGCATCGTGTGGTTCACCTGCCTGGGTTCAATCTCTGCATCCTTCCCTAACAACATGACTACCTCATGTCTGCTTTGAGGCCATAGCGTGACTTCTGTGTCCGCCATTCACTTCACTCGCCATCTTCCTGACCCTCTTCTCTCTGTGCCAACGTATGTCCCCCCCCCGCCCCCCCCTGCCCCCCCCCCCCCCCCAGGCAGACTGCCGGCCCCAGTGCAGGTTTGGAGAAGACCTTCCAGTTTCCCTTGCATCTATCTCTCTCCCTGGGATTGAGACAGGAGGATTCTCCTTGGAGGTGATGGATCCAAGTTCACGCAAGGGGATTTCTGAGACGGAGAAAGGGGAATGTGACCTAGAGGCTCAGGATAAAATGATTCCCTCCCTTCTAGGCAGGGAGGCAGGGTTGCTAGATGGAGGGGGTTGGGGCCCTTCCTTCCCTGCTGCAGCCAAAGCTGGAGAAGGAGAGTGAGGATTAGGGGGCACCACAGCCCAGCGACTTCCCACTCTGTGCCCTAGGAACATGAGCTGCTGGACGGGGGTGAGAGGAATTTCACCCTCTAGGTGCTGGAACCGAGGTCTTTGCACAGGACAAGGGTAATAGGCTCATTTCATTTTTTTCCTTTAAAGTCAATCCTAAAGTCATTTTCTGTGACCTGTCACACAGGGACAAGCTGGACTTCTATTTCCTGTGTAGAGAAGATGAGCCATTAATGTGATTTTGCACCCCAGCCTCTCATAGGAGCATAGAATGTGGGACTTTTCTCCCTAAATGCATTTTTTTAACTGATTGGCACATAAAGGGTTAACTCTGGCTTCTGGGCCAAATTGGAAATAACCAGTCTATCCTTTCTTTTTCTTTCTTCTTCTTCTTTTTTTTTTTTAAATGGTGAAATGTCTCTCAGCAGAGTTGCAGCTTCCTCAGACCCTTTCAGCATCTGTGTTTATTACACTCAGGCGTCACTCCCGTTTGACACGCGCACCTCCATTTCCTCCTCCGCCCCCTCCCCCTCCTCCAGCCAGCCTATGATAACACTAAAGATTATTCATGCTGGTTTGTCTCTCGTTTGGGACAGAATTGTCACTTGTACTATTTCTGTAGCGTTCGGCGTTGCTGTAGCTAACACCACTGTATATGTTTCATCATTGCTCTGAAGGTCAAAAGCTTCGTTTTATTTCTCTGGTTTGATTTTTTTTTTTTTTTCCTAAAGGGGAAAAAAAAACTGCCCTGAATTAAAGGGCTGTTTTAACAGTAGGCTCTTAGCATTACGCCACATAGTCATTTTTCATGTTCTTGTTTAACAGGCACTGAGGCTCTGGTTTAAATTAAATAGCTGCAAATAAGACAATTTATAACCCATTAGGTTGGGTGGAAAATTGTTTCTCAAAAGCAAATAAGTAATAAATCTGGTATCTGCCTATAACTCACACTTGATAAGAAAGTGGCCATTACTCACTAGCCTTATATATGATTTGGGCCCTGGGTAATTTGGAAGTGTTAGGTTTGTGTCTTAGTAGCAGTATTTTTATTAGAAAAGAGTCTATTGGCCTTTTACAGGGTATTAATCCCTTTGTCACCTACCATCGATGCCTTACATTTTTTGAGTTTCATTTAGAAACCTTCCTTTTCTTGATGCATGACATGTGTAATCGGTACCTGCTCATTATTTGTCTGTATTTAGTTTATGCTGTATTATTTAATTATTTTTCCAGCATATTTTCCCCTCCTTACAAATATGATAGTCTTTAGTGTTAAGCCAAGGCATTGATCATGTATCTGTCCCTATAATGAATTAATAAACTATTTTCCAAACACGTGGAATGACTAGAATTTCCTCAGCCTTTCTCCCCTAGAGAACGTATTTCCTGCCAGGAGGGGAAATGCTGGTTGTGGAAGGTAGAGAGCAGGTGGTTCTGGGAAAGAACTGAACTATCTTCCTCCCACAACAGGCACTTAACCTAGGAAAGATGCTTTCTTTGATGGCATTCTTTTAGGCTTTCTGGGGACCTCTTTCCATCTGGGCGCACATTTGTTTAACTTTCTTGGGTGCAAAAGAGGAGTGAAGGAGCAACTCCAGAGGTTTGGGCTTAACGACTATTCCTTTGTGTAACTGTGGTCTCCAGAGTTGCTCATGGCTGCATATTCACACATAGGGGCACTGTGCCCACGCATGCACACTCACTGTCACGAACACCCTGGTGTCCATTAACTCAAACCTGGGCACACAGCCACATACAAAACTCTGCACCCACGCCCCACATGCATCTCAGGTTCGTGGTTGGCAGTCGCTCTGCTAAGATCTTTACAGAGCCTGCTTGGTGCCTGCTTTTCTATTTGAAGGAACCAAAAGCCAGGGGCTGCCCTGCCCTGGACCACCCCCAAAGTGGCTGGTGGGCCCAACCGGTGTTAATTGACAGATCATAGGGAGAGATATGCACATTTTGCATGCAGCAGAATAGCCATTATTTGCATATCACTCTCAGACCAAGCGTTGTGATAAAGAAGAATTAAACACTTGTCAAAATGAATTTAAAATGACAGCAACTCAGGACACTGATTTGACCTCTCCGAGTCTAGGACAAGCCAAGAAGGGGTTATTGAGAATTCAAGCCCGGCAGGAGGGAGTTCCAGGACTTTGGGCCCAGGGGGCCCCCCCTTCTGTCCCTTTCCGATGGCCAGTAGAAGCCCATCATTCCTGCCTTTCCTCACAATGAAATAGGTTTGGGGCTTTGGTGCATCTCCTGATCCTAAATTTCTTTGGTGTGCCCCCTGACCCTGAATTTCTCCATTACCCCTCATTGCTCACTCATATGCCTCAAGCTGTGCCTCTCAGACTCATCTTCCAATTGCTACTGCAGAGTAAGGAGTCCCTGGGCTGCACAAACCCCGTCATTAGTAAATTTATCTGATCTCTGGAGGCCTGCACTTCTTTATTCATTTGCACCAAAGTTCATGTATGGTTAACACTCCTGATTGCAAGATTCCACAGCTGGTATTAAAAGAGAGACGTAGTTATTCTGCCATCCCAGCCCAATGCCAGAGGAACAAACAGCTGAGTGAGGCAAAGACTACCCTCTTTAAATCTCCTTCTCCTAGAACTTAGTAGATGGACTAGCTCATCATGCTGGACTCAGCAGAATATCATTTACTAATGAGTGGCCAAAAGAAAAGGTCTCTGAGGGCTAGCATGGGTATGCGTCTCATAAGAGGTGATACGTGCCTATATAGCTTCTGTAAAATTCTTACTGGTTGCCTCATGTTCTCTGACATGAAACACCTAGAATCTTCTTTGTGACAGAAATGTTATTGAGAATTTTAACTTTCAGTTTGCCAGGTCATTTGTTAGGACCTGTGTTTTTAAAAAATCCCTAGGGGTGAGCAGGAGAGAGATAGGATTATCTATATCTTTTAGATGAGCTCAGAGAGTGACTGCCTGGGTTGGCTGGGCTAGACAGCAAGCAGAACTGGGGTCGGAACCCAGGTTACTTCAGCGTTCTCATTGTCCTGTTGGGTCTGCTACCCCAGGGCTCTGGGAGAAGCTGCTTCCTAACCCCTTCTACCTCCGGTCCACCCAAGCGCCAGAACTCTGCAGTCTAGAGAGACCAGTCTTGCAGCTAAACGTCCTAGCCTTTGGGTGGCAGGACCAGAAACCATGGAAAACCGAACCTTTGACAAGTTTGTGCAGCTTTTAGGGAATTATCTCGAAAATACACACTTGGACACGGTGGAGGAGGGCGCAGCAGAAAGAGCGGGGTCAGAGCAAATCTCATGGCTTTGAGTGCTTCTCCGCAGCCCGGACCCACTTGACAGTCTGCTGGGTCTCCACTTCCCCAGTTCCCCAAGTCCGGGGATGGCCCGCGGGTAGGGGGTACCGGGCAGTAGCCCGGGACGGCGCCTGCCGCTCGAGCCACAGTTCAAAGCGCAGGGGGCGCGTCCGCCGCTCAGCCGGGAATGTCCGGCCGCTTAAAGCGCTCGCCGGCTCTTTTGTTCCCCAGACCGGGCCTCCGGGGAGAGGGGCTGGGGGAGGGGACCGGGAGGGGAGGGAAGGGGGGCGGCGGGCAGAGGGAGGAGGGCGGGGCGGGCGCGGGCGGTGCGAGTGCGGAGCGCGCACCCCGGGCAAGGCTGACAGATCACCGGGGTGGGTGCAAGATGGCGCAAGCGTCGCTCCCCCTGCGCCCCCGGCGCTCCTAGGCAGGCATGTGGCCCCAGCCCGCCGCCGCCCGGGCTCGGCCCCGGCCGGAGCCCCGGCCCCGGCCCCGGCGCCGGCCCCGCGGGACGCTGTGAGCCGCCAGAGGCCCCGGAGCCGCGCGTCGCCGAGCCGAGCGGACCGAGAGCCCCATGGCTGCTCCGCGCGCCGCGCCCCCGCGCAGCCCGCCCGCGCCGCGCCGGCCCCGGCTCCTACTGCCGCTGCTGCTGCCGCTGCTGCTGCCCGCGCCGAGCGACGGTGAGCGCCCCGGGGGCCCGCGGACCGAGCCCCGGGAAGGGCGAGTAGGGAGTAGGTGGGCGCTAGAGGCGGACCTGGGAAGAGCTGCGCAGACCTGCCGGCGGACTCAGGGCCGGAGGGTCTTGCCGGAGAAGGGGAGCCGAGCGGGACGGGGCGGAGCCGGGGGAGAGGGCACTGAAGCCGGTGGCAGGGCAGGCAGGGGGATGCTGAGGACCCGGCTCTGGAAGAGAGACTGCGGTTCAGTGCGCTGCGGCTCCAGGACTCCGGCAGGACGCGAGCCCGGACCGATATGCGAGGAGCGCGGCAAAGCAGGAGCTAGGCGAGCGGGCTGAGTTGGGGAGAGGGGGAAACGAGCCACGGAGCACCGCAGGGCTGAGTCTGTCGGAGTGAGCGAGCCGGGTGGACCAGAGTAGCCCGAGGCTGCTGAGACCGAACGCAGCAGATCGGGCGGGGGGGGGGGGGCGGAGGCGGGTCCGAGAGGGCACATCCTGGATTTAGAGCTGGGACTGGCACCGGGAGTGCTCAGCGGAGACCAAGGAAGGGGACGAAGCAGAGTCCCGGAGGGCCTCGCCAGGGGAGGGGGAGACCCAAGACAGACCCCGCGAGCCGGGGAAGGGGAAGGGGAGCTGACTGAGAGGGAACGAGCGGCGGGGACACCCACGTGCCCGCCCTTCCCCGGAGGGTGCACAGGCGGAGCGCCCCTGTCCCCAGGCTCGGGGGTCCGCCTGCGTTACTGCTCAGAGCTCCGTCATCGCCACCCTTTCCCTCTGTAGCTGTATGGGCCCATCTCACGGGAGAGGAGTGCAAGTCTAGTCCCTTCCCTTCCCACCCCACACACTCAGCGGACACTCGTCCGGGCGGTGTTCTCTCTTCTCTCAGCTCCGGAGAAGAAAGATATCGCGTCCGCATCTACGAGAAGAAACTTTATCCCTCAACAGCTATACCGGGGTTGGGTTGGGGGCTGAGGCGGCTGAAACGCAGGACAGGGGGAGGGTTGGTAGGGGGTCGAAGGGGTGTAAACCCTCAAATGTCTTAAAATATTACATATCCCTGTGTTTGGGGGAATCGTCCGTAACCCCAGCCCCCCTCCTCCTTTCTCCCCACCCACTTTCCATCTCCCCCAACCAGGGAGGGCGCTGGTCTGTTGGGGAGGGGCCAGCTCCAGGATCGCTAGTTCCCTGGAAATGTGACGAGGGCTCTGTGGCTGCCCTTTCAGGCCAGGTGGGTTCATTCCTCCTGGAGTGAAGTTGTAACTGGTCTGGTAAGTGGCTCGTTGGAGAAGTTGGGGACTTGGCGTCACGCCTGGGATTGGAGCGTTTGTCCTTCCTGTCGAGATTCTCCTGATTCCCGGATCACCTTCTTCCCCTTCTCTTCTTCCAGCTGTGTTTTCTTCTACAGGAGTGGTGAGGTCGCTGAGAGTAAAGGTTCTAGAAACCTCCCTGTTCCTGAATTTTGGGAAGTCTGAGTTGACGCTTGGTATCCCCTCAATTCTCCTTATGGCAAAGGCAAAACAGCCAGAACAACCCAAACTCAGAGCATCCTAGGGGAGAAGCAGCCAGGCTGGGCCATAACCTAGCCTGTACCTGGTACCGCACCCACACATCCTGCTCCCTGCCAGGCAACAGACCAGGCCTCAGATGGTTTTGCCAGCAAAAATAAGCAATGATTTATTACTGTCTCACTATACTTTTGCTTAGAACATCTACCTTTTCTCTCTTTTTTTTTTTTATCCTAAATGTTTATTTATTTTAAGAGAGAGAGAGAGAAAGCCAGGCAGGGGCACAGAGAGAGGAAGAGATTGAATCCCAAGCAGACTCCAAACTGTTGGCACAGAACTCAACATGGGGCTTGAACTCACAAACTATGAGATCATGACCAGAGCCAAAACCAAGAGTTGGAAATTTAATCACCTGAGCCACCCAGGCTCCCAGAACTTCATAGTGACTTTGAATCTGTTCATCTTGTTCAACAACTCTATGATACAAGCCACATTGTGTTCCTGATTTATTTTTTCTTAAGTGTTTATTTATTTATTTATTTGGGGGGTGGGGAGGGACAGAGAGAATCCCAAGCAGGCTCCACATTGTCAGCGCAGAGCCCGATGTGGGGCTTGATCTCAGGAACCCACTGAGATCAGACCTGAGCTGAAATCAAGAGTTGGCCGCTTAACTGATTGAGCAACCCAGGGGCCCCTATGTTCCTGACTTAAACAGATGAGGAATGGGAAGCTAAGACAGGTTGAACACTTTACCTAAGGTCACACCCTGCAAGTCTGTGAGGCTTCAGCATTTAGCCAAAGTGACTGCAAGAGAGGCAGCAGTTGTGTTGCAATCGGTCTTACTTTTGGATCTCAGATTTGTAACTGTTAATTGTGACACCCTGGACAAGTTGCTTAATATCTCTGGACATCAGTTCCTTATCTGTAAAAGAGGGAATGGTACAAATAATCTCTCTCCCTCTCTCTGAGATGGTCTGCTGACTGAGTAAAATACTGCATGAGACGGCACTTTGTAATGCATAAAGTAAGTTCTGTATATAATAGAGATTTCTGTTAGCGTTACAGAAAGGTGGGGTGGGTGTGCAGATCCAGGGAACTTGGAACACCTGTGCATGGAGTTCTCCCTGCCTGTTCATTCGACACTGACCTCTCCTTTTCCTCTCATCTGCCCGGCCCGATACAGGTCTTGGCCACTCTGCTGAACTGGCATTTGCTGTGGAACCAAGCGATGATGTTGCAGTCCCTGGGCAGCCTATAGTGCTGGGCTGCAGAGTGGAGGGGACTCCTCCAGTGCGAATCACCTGGAGGAAGAATGGGGTGGAGCTGCTGGAGAGTACCCACTCCACCTTGCTGGCCAATGGGTCCCTGATGATCCGTCACTTCCGGCTGGATCGGGGAGGCAGCCCTTCAGACGAGGGTGACTATGAGTGTGTGGCTCAGAACCGCTTTGGGCTGGTGGTCAGCCGGAAGGCTCGAATCCAGGCTGCAAGTAAGTGGACACCCTTTACTGTTCTTTCCCAGACTGGGTATCCAGGGTCAGCCTAGGGGTTGGGGGCAGGGGAGCAGTACTGTCAGCCTTGTGGAGGACGGATTTCTTAGCGTGGGTCAGTTAAAAGGTACATAGTAATCATTCGTGGTGGTAGAATTATATCACATATTCTTTCAATTGATTGGAATGTAATTTGACAAGAATGTAGCCAAACACTGTTGCTGGGAGAGGGAGAGAAAGAGGGTGAGCCTTAGCCAATTCTTGGGCTGGTGTGCCTTAGCTTCCCGTATACTGTGAGCACCCAGGCCATTGAGTAGGATTCTCGTGTTTAAAGAAACAATAGTTGGGGCGCCTGGGTGGCTCAGTCAATTCAAGCGTCTGTCCGACTTTGGCTCAGGTCATGATCTCACAGTTAGTAAGTTCGAGCCCCACGTGGGGCTCTGTGCTGACAGCTCGGAGCCTGGAGCCTGCTTCAGATTCTGTGTCTCCCTCTTTCTCTGCTTCTTCCCAGCTTGCACTCTGTCTCTCTCTCTCTCTCTCTCTCTCTCTCTCTAAAGAGTAAGTAAATACTAAAAAAAAGATTTAAAAAAAAAAAAAGAAAAAAGAAACAATAGTCATACTTTATGGGTGATTTAAGAGAATTTTGAAGAGTGATTTAGCTACATGCCATTTTTAATTATGTGCTGACTTTCAAATCTTTTGGGTAGGATAAGACTCACTATACAGTAGTGATATTCTGAAGCTTGTCCACAATTTGTTTTGCAAAAAAAAATATGGCAGAATAATTTCAGGGTCACCACAATGATGACGTCACTCCCATTCACCTTCGTGCTAATGTACTTGGTTTTTTTTTTTTCAATTTCAGCTTTATTGAGGTATAACTGACAATAGAATTTTAAGAGATTCAAAGCGTACATTGTGGCGACTTGCTATCTGATGTGTTTTGGATGGAGGGAAAAGGCCAGGCAAGGTGTTTCTGTTCTAGAATTGTGCTCGGCTTGCACTGACGGACCACCAGTTGTGATGAAGTGATGGCTGTGCTCTGCTGCCCCATTCTGCAAAAATTCTGTTGTTCTTTGTGCACACTCGTGGGTGTCTAACCCAGACTTACCTATGGATCTGGTGGGTGGCAGGCTGGGGGGGGGTGGGGGCGGGGCGGTCCTGGCTGAGAACTGCTGCTCTTGAGAGAGGGCAAAAGTTTTAGAAGTGGTGAGTGTTCTCTGCCCCATAACTTCATACATCTAGGGGAGGGGGTGTCCACTAAAGAGGCTGCTTAAAGAGGCAACACCTTAAAGGTGCTGGTAATAATTCTAGGTAACACTTAGCAAGCACTTGCTGTGTGCTGAGCTCCCTGCCTCAGTGTTTTTACATAAATGATCTCATTCAGTCATCATCGTGGCCCAGGGAGATAGGCAGTTTCTGCCCCCCTTTTACAGGTGACAGCACTGAGACTTAGAGGGATTCCGTGACACTGCAGTAGGCCGAGGAGCCGGACTGCAGTCTAGGCTGCCTGAACCCTCCCCCCTCCCCCTGACTCCTGTGGCATGTTGCCTCTTCCCTGGCTGATGGCTGCCGAGTTTCTCCCTGGCTCTGAGGGCATGTGCACAGTTGCTGGGAATGACTGGTGAGTGATGAATCGTTCTGAGGCAGGAGCCCTCTCATTGAGTTTAAGATGCCCCTTTGTTCTAAAGAAGGCTGATCCAGGCCCCCATATGGAGCTCTCTGGACCTTGAGACGGAATCACTTCTGGCTCAGTGACCCCGCAACCCCAGCCCTCGGCGGTGTAGGGAAGGCTGGCGCATCCCCTGAGCAGATGGCTGGGTGTGAGGAAGAGAAGCGTGGACGTGGACACAGGGGTGGGGCCCCCGGGAAGATCTGCCCATGAGAGAAAGGAGATTTCTCAGGGTGATGACCCCCACACTCTCCCTGGCTTGTGTCAACACTGGCCTCTGCATCGCTGGCCTAGAATTCTGGGAGATAAACCCCAGGTGTTTATATATAGCTAATTGTAAATGTGCTTTTCTATAAATGGTAATACCTTCAAGATGTTTGGTTTCCTTAAACTCCCACAGTATCAGAAACTGAGCTGTGGCTCTAGCTGGGGGAAGGGCCGGTGGGTGAGGTCAGCCTAGTTAATCCTTTGGGGTCCTGGGGACAGCTGGGGGGTTGCCTCCAGGCTCTGGCAGTCTGATGCGGCCTCCCTCTCCGCCCCCCCTCCCCGCAAGGCTTGTGACCCCGTGGGGGAATGCTTGGATACCAAGCAACCGGGTGGCTGGATCTCCTTTTCTCACTTCACAAGCTGATGTCCCTAGAAACCTCCAAAGCTGATTAGCTGCCTGAGTTTTCTCCTTTGGTAATAACTCCCTGCCCATGTGCCTGCAGGCACTGCAGATGTTGTGTGACATGGGAGGGTGCCTTGCTGAAAGGTGTGAGGAGCCCTCTGGAGCCCCCTGCTTCTCCTGCCTGCTCCCTGGGGGCTGATGGGGAGGGGCCATGCTAAGCGCGGCTCACAGACACAGTCCGCCCAGCCCCAGCGGATTAGCCTGTTAGGGCAGATAGGGGTCCAGGTCTGTGGGGGCAGCCCTGGGGGGCATCTGACCTTTGGGCCAAAGGCGACAGCTAGGAACGCCCCCTCTTCCATCCCAGTGGTCTCAGATGCTGTCATTCAAAGATGGCCTGACCAGGGTGGACAACACCGCAGGCTGATCCCTTGAGTGCTTCAGGTCCAAATACCTCCTTTTCAGGATGGAGTGGCTCAGGGCCCTGAGAGTATTCATGAGTCCAGCATGTCTGGGTTCTCTGCCTTGCTGTTCCATGTGCTTACAGTCTGGAGGCTGCAAATTAAGACATTCGTTAGTAATAAGACAGACCCTGGACAAGTTAACCTCTCTGGGGCTCAGTTTACTCACCTGTGAAATGTGCATTTAATCCTACTCTGTGGGATGATTGTAAGGACTAACACACCCCACTATTTGCCTGGCCCATAGGAGGCTCTCAGTAATGGGAGCCAATACTGTAGTCTTCATTTAAAGGCGATTTACCGACATCACCAACAAGAGCAAACTGCCTGACTCTGCGCCCAGCCCCCAGCTTTCTCCCTCACTGGGATTCAGTTAGGAAGTACTCCAGGGAAATCTACCAGGGAGTGGAATTATTGGAGCCAGAGTGCAACTTGTTCTGTTTTAACTCCTTCCTGGTAAGGCCTGGGGATTCTCCCAAACCTCAGAGTGTGGGCCTCAGAGTGCAGGCTGAAGCTGGGTTGGCCTGTGAGACCCTCTGCCATCCCTCTGGAGGGCTCTGGGGAAGGCGTGTGCATCACCTGACCCAGTGGGAATATGTGCATTGGCTCACACCTGTTGAGGTCTGTGCCCCTGGATGACCCCAAAGTGGGATGGGCTATGGGGAGTCCAGGCGGCTCAGTCCATGGAGTATGCTCTTGATCTTGGGGGTGTGAGTTCGAGCCGCACGTTGGGTGTAGAGATATTTTAAAAATAAAGTATTTTTTTAAAAAGAGAGAGATAAATGGGCTAGATACAAGGAGGGGAGATGATTGGAGCACCCACCCCCCACTGATATTCTCAGTCCCTGCCTTCACTTCCTGGTCTCAGGTCCCTTGGAGAATTGGAGCAAAGATCTATATGATCTAGACCAGGACTTCTCAAATCTTACTCTGCCCATGAAGTACCCAAGGAACTTGGTAAAATTCATATTTTGAGTCAGTAGGTCTAAGCCAAGGCCTGGGGTTCTGCATTTCTAACAAGAGCCCAGATGAAGCCGACTGACGCTGCCAGTCCAAGGTGCTAGAGCAGAGCCCACCCCCAGGTCATGATCACTGTGGGGGAGGGGGCGGGTATGTGGGTGGCACAACAGTTGGGAGAACACGGGTGCAGGGCCAGACTTTGAACCCCAGCTCTGCCACTCACTGATGAATTACTGACCCTCTTGAGCCTTTGTGCCCTCATCTGACAAAATGGTCACAATCTCATCAGCCTATCAGGGCTACTGGAGGATCAAATGAGGTGATGGATATAAACCTCTGGCACAGGGCCTGACACCTAGAAAGTGATCATCAAGTAGTACTGTTAGTGCTAGGTAAGTGACCACTAATTTAGGGTGTGGCCCAGCCTATCTCCATGGTGGCCAGGTTCTCAAAGAGCCAGGATGGCCTCCCTCCCAGCCTGGGGCTGTTCAGCCTGGGTGGGCCCAGCGGTGGTTGTGAGGGTGGGCCGTGGAAGCAAATATACCCCAACTGGACGGACTTGGGCAAGTCACTTAACCTCTGGGAGTCTTTATTTTATAGATATAATATATACTTTTTTATCTTTTTAAATTCCAACACAAGTTGTTTACACCCCACTTCTTATTTTATTTTTTTTAACGGTTTTATTCATTTTTGAGAGACAGAGTGCGAGAAGGGGAGGGGCAGAGAGAGAGGGAGACACAGAATCTGAAGCAGGCTCCAGGCTCTGAGCTATCAGCACAGAGCCCGACTCGGGGCTTGAACCCATGAACCATGAGATCATGACCTGAGCCAAAGTCGGATGCTTAACTGACTGAGCCACCCAGCCTTCTCTCCACTTTTTTTTTAAGTTTATATATTTACTTTTTAGAAATCTCTACACCCAACATGGGGCTCGAACTCATGACCTGGAGATCAAGAGTATCATGCTCTACCAATTAAGCTGGCCAGGTGCCCCCTTAACCTCTCAGAGTCTTTATTTTTTTTAATATTTATTTATTTAGGGTGGATGGAAGCAACAGGGGCAGAGAGAAGGAGAGAGAGAATCCAAAGCGGGCTCCGTGCTGTCAGCACAGAGCCTGACATGGGACTCAATCCCACGAACTGTGAGATCGTGACCTGAGCCAAAATCTAGAGTCAGAGGCTTAACCTACTGAGCCACCTGGGCAACCCCCTCTCACGGTCTTTAAAATAGGGGAAATAGTGCTTACCAAGGAGGAATGTTGTGAGGATTACCCATGTTAGTATGGGTAAAGAACTTAGCACAGTGCAGGGCACCTAGAAAATGTTCCTTAAATGTTAACATTGTGATTCTGAGAAATGAGAAGTTCTGGGGTGCCTGGGTGGCTCAGTCAGTTAAGCGTCCGACTTCCACTCGGGTCATGATCTTGAGGTTCATGAGCTCGATCCTGGCACCGGACCATCTTCTGTCAACATAGAGCCCACTGTGGATTGTCTGTTCCCCTCCACCCACCCCCACCCCCACACTACTGTACTGTACATTTAAAAATGGTTTAAATTACTAAAAATAAAAATATTAAATGAGAAGAAGAAATGCGAAGTTCTAAGCTCCTCTAGTTGTGGTGATTCCAGGAAGGCCCCTGGTTTAGCCCAGACTCCTAGAAAGAGGCTGTGGGGGGTGGCAAGAGAGAGAAAGTCCAAGTCTAGGTTCCTGCTGCCTCCATCTCAGGGAGGCACTTACCTCTCAGGCCCCCAGGTACCTACTTCTAAAGTCCGATTCATTCTCAACCAGGCTGAGGGAAAGTGGTTTAACCAGCTACTCTGGAACCCTCTTTCAGCAGCAAGATCCACGGTTGTGTGCATCTGGGGAAGGGTCAGAGTCTAGATCTGTGGAGCCAGGTTGTGGGGGCAGGGGGTGGGAGAACTATGGGCTGGAGCTACTGGGGAGTACAGCTTATGCGGGGAGGTGGGGCTCAGTGTATTTAGGGGAGGGGACCCTGGAGTGTTTCTGGGGAGGGCAGTGGCTGTGGAGGGAAGTGGTTTCTGGCACAGTGGCAGGTAACCTCAGAGGCCTGTGTCACCTGGAGGCTGTATGCTCGGACCTGGGGTATGGAACCCAAGCTTTTTCTCCTCCTTGAAGGGCAGCTCAGCCGAGGCAGCCCTGAGGAAGCCTCCCCACTGCCTCTCAAACACAGACATCTGCCCACCTGGTAGAGCAGAACCAGGTGTTGCTGAAACGTCACTGGTGTGATGAGGAGATGAATGACAATGACTAGGCCTGCTCTGGTACAATGCCAGGCAGCTCGCCCATAACCATGCCAGAGGTCGTTGCAAATGGCCAAAAGTCAGGCCCTTTTACACACCCGTCAGCACGCCACACTGACACTCCTCTGACACTCCTAAGAAGCCGTGAGGTGTGATGGCAAGGCCCTTGCCCGGACACCAGGAGTCCTGCGTGGCTCTGGGCAATCACTCACCCTCTCTGGGGTTTGTTTTTCTCATTGTAGAGTTGAGTGGTTGGACTCAGGTTCATCTCAGCTCTAAGGTGTTAAGGCTTCCTTGCCATGCATGCAGCCAGTCCTTGGGACACACTTGCCTCTGCTGGGCCTTTTCCCGGTCCATTCTTGCCCCTGTTTGTCCCTTACCCAACCCCTCCCCAAAGACCACTTAGCTTACAGTAATTCTTCTTCCCCCTCCTAAGGCGGCGGGGGGGCAGAGGGGGGAGCGGTGGCAGCACAGTATTTGCGGTCTGTGGCATTCAGGCCCAACCTCCCTTTCAGTGATGGCTGCTTACATTGTTAAGTAACTGTTTTGGGGCTGGGTATTCCATCTGTCTCCTCGACTAGATTTTAAGCTCCTAAAGGGCTTCTCTTTTGTATTTCTCACGTCCCCTGCCTGTGGAGCTTGGTAAAAACTAAATGGACATGTGGCTCTCCGGGTGGAAAGCTCTGTCTCTCTTGTTTCTCTTGCCGCTTCTCTTTTGCTTTCTCCCTCTCTCTCTGTCTCTTCTGGCTTTGTAATTGATAGCATAGCTCAAAGGAACAGAAGCTTGTGAACAGGGCGGATCGGCAGGGGAATATAACACACTCAGGGCACGATCAGGGGGTGGTTGCTGCTGCATGTTTATCTCCAGAGGAGCTGAGACTCTTCCTCGCCAGATGGGGCATGAAGCAGAGACCATACTGCTCGGTACCCTTCATGCCTGGGTCTCGGGGTCTCCTGCCTTGGACTTTATTCCCTGGCAGGATGAGGCCCCTGTCCCTAGCCACACTGGCCCCAGCTGAGGGGGGAGGGCCCCGCTCACCCCCACCCGCAGGACTTGAATGTGGAAGTCGAATGCTTCTGGTTCCCACACCTTGGCTCCACTGTCGCAGGCAGCCAGCTGGCCCCTTGAACACAATGTGCAAATCTCCTCTGTTCCTGTTCCCGGCATTGTCCGTGGCTGGGCGCCTTGGCTGGGAATGCAGGCCGGTGAATAGGAGAGGCATTTGCAGCCTGCAAATGAAACAGGCCCCCAGCCCCCCTTAACCCCCTGTCCCCTCCCCACCCCCAGGGAGAAAGGACTTTTTCACTCCTGGCTTTCTTGTATTGCCTTTCCCTCTCCTCTCTAGAGTCCCTGCGGGTGTGTGTGTGTGTGTGTGTGTGTGTCCATGTAAGAGAGAGAGAGAGAGAGAGAGAGAGAGAGAGAGAGAGAGAGACTTTTCATAGCAGCTTGAAGGCTGTTCTACACAGCCTTCAAAAAATTAGAATGGAACAGAAGGGCACCCAGGATGGAAAACCAAAGAGCTCACTGTTGTCTTTGTTTAAACAGGACCAAGTGATTCCAAAAGTGTCTGCCTTGTGTAAATAACCTATGGCACCCTAAGATTCTCTGGCCATAGCCTTGTTGCAATAAGGAATGTAGACATCAGTAGTGTGTGTGTGTGTGTGTGTGTGTGGCCACCTGGAGCTGTGTGGGTACCTGAGCATACAGGTGCGTGCCTGAAGGATGTGCATGGGGCCCAAGATTGGGGTCTATCTCTTCTCTAAGGGCTTTGCTGTGGGAATCCCACTTCCCTTGGACATTGTGGCCAGACTGGAAGGCGAGAGTGGACAGGACAGGACAGGTGCAGGGCAGGAGGTTGTGGTAGCCAATTTGTAGGTCCTATGAAGACTGATACTTAACCAGCTGACTGAAGTGAGAGAAGAGGGAGGCAAGTCCTGGGTCATTGGTGGAGGGTGAGGGCTTACCTTATGGGCGTGCGGTCACAGCTATAGCACCTTGGGAGCCTACACCGTGCTCTTATTTATTCATTAGGTAGGTGCCAGCAATCTGGCTGCGATAGAGCCTGCTGGCCTGTGCTGCTCCTTACCCCCACAAAGCACTGCTCTTTGATTTCTGGGCTTGTTCCCCTGGCCCCCAGCTTTGTCCAGCCTGCTCCAAGAAATGCTCGCTCTTTGTGATGGCCCTCAAATATAAGGGAAGGACAGAAAACAGATGGGAGCAGCCCCAGTGGCTTCCTGAGGAGGGGTGCCTGGACACGTG
This sequence comes from Panthera pardus, assembly GCF_024362965.1. Taxonomy (NCBI): domain Eukaryota; kingdom Metazoa; phylum Chordata; class Mammalia; order Carnivora; family Felidae; genus Panthera; species Panthera pardus. The sequence continues at coordinate 32,468,138 of NW_026526810.1, forward strand.
ATATCAGGACCAGTGAAGGTGGGAAGGCAGGGGTTGAGCAAAGGTGGTTGGCCAGACCCCAGGCCCCAGGGAGATGGAGGGAGTTGGAGAGTGTAGGCTTAATAGCAGCCAGACAGCCACCTGATTCAGGCCCAGGGAGGGAAATTGGATGCCAAGGGCTCACATCCCAGCTTCTCCCACCCACTTTTGTCTATCTCATCTCTGGATCTTGGTTCAGTGCCCTTTGACACTCTTCCACAAACTGCCCTCCGCCTCTGCCTTCTTGTGAGGCCACGCCTAGGGTCTTTGTCTTTATCACCCCTCAGCCCTTGCTTCTTCTGCCCTGTCCTTTCTCCAACTCCTCTCTCTATTGTTCTGTCCTTCTTCCTGCCTCTTTCTCCAATTGTGGCAATTCCTGTGTCCACCATCCCCTGCTGTGCTGGGAGAGAGATCCCTCTGTTTCGGCAGCACAAGTAGGTGAGCGCAGGCCTGGGCACAGAACAAAGATAGGAAGAGGAGAGGCTGAGAGGATGAGGTTCGAAGATGACCCCAAAGGAAAGGGTCCATGGCCTCCCCAGCAAGCCAGAGCCCCCCCTGGGGGCAGACCTTCCCTGGGAGGAATCTGAGAACACTGGCCCCTGCTTGGGGCCTGTCTCTGAGCCCGGACACTGACCACGGTGGGTGGTGGGGGCAGCCCTAGGCTGCTCTCTGGAATGCTGGTGTTGGGTTGCAGTGCAGATGCAAGCAGTGATAATGGGCAGGAACTGGACTTTCTGGTCTGGCTGCTGCCCCAAGGCCATTGGAATGTGAGGGGGGACTAGCAAGAGGCTCCAGGGCCCTAGGGTGGGCAGACGGAGACCAGACCACCTAAATGGAGAGGAGGGGCAGACCACCGTGAGAGAGAACCAATCCTAGCTCTTTCACTGAGTTGCAGGCTACAGCAAAAGAACCCTTAAATTCCCAGCCTGGCTAGGACCTTGGCGGGCTTCCCAGCCTCCAGTGGGATCACAGGCATCCAGAGCAGTAAGACAAACTCTGGAGCTCATCTAGTCCAACCTTGTCATTTTACAGACTTGAAAACTGAGTCCCCAAGGAGGTAACCTGCCCAAGGACATGGCTCGTCCTCCAGCCTGGGCAGGTTAGAGGACCTCTTGGGTGTGTCATACCTCTCGCCTTCCCAGGTGCCTCTCTAGTTGGGGAAGGGAGGGATCTTTTTATATGCTCCTCCCCAAGGGGAAACTGGTACACATATATGTATATTTCTGTTTTTCTTGCGTCCTGCCCTGCCCCAGGGGCAGTTGTAGTTCTGGATGTGAGCGTTAACCAGCAAACCTTGGGTGTGGGCTCCTGACATCCATGGTGTATTTCAGGGGCCTCCAGGTTTCCAAAGCACATTGGGCGCTGAGCTGAGTGATTTGAGGGCTACCTATGTGCTGGCACTTGTGGTGAACTAACTAGTAGAAGTATTGCTAGCAATTTGGGGGCTGTGCTGTCCTGAGTCCTTTATGTATTAACTTACTTAATTCCCACAACATTTGCATTGATAGGTATTACTAGTCCTATTTTACAGATGAGTAAACAGAAGGCCAGAATGGTTAATTAACTTGCTCAAGGGCACACAGTAAGTAAGGAAGCTGGGATTTAAACCCAGGTCTCCCTGACCCAAAGTTCAATGGCCTGAGGATCCTTAGAGGGGACTAGAGTCCCTTGAGAACATAATCAGTATTAATGCCTCAGAAATAGAGCTGGGTACTAGGGCACATACAGGGTGGAGGCAAGGAGTGTTGGGAGCAGAGAACAGCTTTGAACCCTGGCCAAAGTGGGAGCCACTTTCAGGTGGGCCAGGCGGGGCTCCATGCCCCCCACCCCCAGTGGCTGCTGGAGGCCCATGGTGTGGTGGGCCAGTTAGGCTGTGAGGCTCTGTTGCCCCAGATTGTCTGGGGCAGGGTGCAGGGTGCAGGGTACAGGTTCCTGCAGGGAAAGGAAGTTGGGAGGGTGCTGGGGCTGCTGGCGGTGGAGGTGGGAATTGCCTCTTCCCGAGGAGGAAAGACAAGTTACCCTCCCCCGTGGGGCCCCCTCAGCTCCCTTTCCCTTTCTTGTTTCCGCATAATGACGCTGATTGCTCCACATCTGTCATAATTACTCTTTGTTTGAAAATTCAGAACAAATCACAGGAGAGGAACTGGTGTGGCTAGAGAAGGATCTGTCTCCCCAGGGGTCCTGTTGGAGGGGGGGAGGAGGAGTAGAGAAGAGCCATAATCAGCCTCCAGGAGCCAGGCTGCTGATTGTCCTTGTGCTGTCCCCTTGCTTGGGCAAGGTGGCCTAAAGCCTCATGGAGTTCCACGCCATCCCGCTCCCCAACCCAAGGCTTCGGGCCCCTGCCTGCTGTGGTGGCTGGGGGAATCTGCCCCCACCCCAGCCGGGAGGAGGGGTCTGCGTTTGGGCCCCTGCCCTCCTGGCCTGAGGAACAATGGGTTGGATGGCAGGCTTTCCGTGGCAGGCTTCTTGGTAACCCGAGCAGCACAGCAGGAGGGGCAGGCTGTGCCAGCTAGAAGGGTGCAGGGGACCTTACAGGCAAGGGGAGTGGGACATTTGTTGCTGGGGTCCTTGGATCAGGGCGGGCAGGTCTTGGGGTGACAGCCAGGAACAGGGGACGGGTACTTCCAGGAAGCACAAAGCCAGATCCTCTTGGGAATCCAGCAGCGGCCCTGGGCACTCAATGCTTCCTCATAACAATTCTCTGGCAACCTGGCTTCTGCTGAGTTCTGGTTCCTGCTCCTCCTCCCCAGCCTATAGGCTCTTGGTATGGGGAGGCTGGTAACTCCTGGGGCATGTGCTCTGGCCTGTGGCCCTGCCTGTCATGGGCATGTCCTTTCCCAACCTAGCCCCTTCCCACCTGGGATTGTGCCTGCCAAAGACTGCACAATTTTGTGGGGAGAAGTCAAGGACAACCTAGAATTCGTCCCCAGACCCCACCTGTAATAAAACTCCACTTGCTCTCCACCATGGGACCGTGGTGGGACTACAGACATACCCTGGAGCTGGAGGAGCTCCAGTGACAAAGAGCTGGAGCCAGTGACAGATGCAGATAGATGTGCACTGAGGCCTGGCTCTGGGTTCAAGCTTTCTTCCTTCTCTTAAAGCTGCTGGGCCTCAGTCTGTCTTTGTGGGAAAGGGGAGGGAGCACTGCCCTGCCTGGTCTTTGAAGGGGAGAGAATGGGTAGGATCCAGGCATTTGTGGAGTGTAGGGTCCTGCCCTCCCTCCCCACCCACCAAAGGAGGCACCCTTTATTCAGGCTTTAGTGGGCTTTGGTGTCAGCAAGGCAGAGGAGCTGGAGGGGAAGGCTGAAGACAGGGCCCCAAAGGAGGTGCCTGGTTTGGACTGGTTTGGAGGGGACACCTCCGGGCCCCACTGCTGATTGAGGGTCATGAACATGCTTGGAGTGCTTGGATCCACTCAGACACCATTGTCCTTACTTCCGTGCCCTCCCTGGATCCCACCTCCAGCTTTTAAAATCTAAGTGTTCAACTCATCCCGGTGTGACTTTGGACCCATCAGTTCCTTGGCCTCAGTTTCCTCATAGGTGGAAGGTGGTGTGACAAGCACCAGATTAAAAGATTCCTCAAGTCCCTTCTCACTTCTGAGGCTCGGAGACACTGACTTGATTTTGTCTTGCACAGCGTCCCTCCTCCCAACCCTTCCCCTCCGTGCCCCTCTCCAGGCTCGCCCCAGTTCTCTCCTCCACCTCCCTCTCGCTAGGGCCCTCCTGGCGCGCCAGGACTGGCCGCCTCCATTTTTAAATGTCAGGATCAAAGTTTGGCAGAAAAACTCTCCGGCCGTTCTCCCTAGCTCCTGCCTCCCCCCCCACCCCCACCCCTACCCCTCGCTCCTGGCCGCGCACGTGTCCCAAGACCCTGGACTGCGGGCCGGCCCAGCAAAGTTCCCGAGGCGCGCGCGCTCCAGGAGCCCGGCCGCGCGCAGGGACCGGTTCCCCGCCTCGCCTCGGGACGAGCGCAGTGTCACGAGAGGAGGAGGGACGTCCCCACCCCGGGCGCTCAGCTTCTCGCCCACGCCGGGCCGGGCGGGCGGCAGAATCAATGTGCATTCAATTAACCCCGCGCCGCGCAGTCGCCGGCTGCCGAGGCACAGTGCCCGATGTGTCTGTGTGGGTGTGAGTGAGGACATGCGTGCGGGTGCAAGTGTGAGCGTACGTTGTCTGTGAGTGTGAGGGCACTCTCACTTTCAGGACCCGGTGCCTCGGGCCGCTACCCGCCCTCCCCCCTCGCACTGGGCTGCCGTGGCCAGGATGGGAAGGGACATTTGACTTGGGAACTTGGGAACTCGCCCCTACCAACTTGGAGCCTGGAACTGGTCTGGGGGCGTGACAATGGAGAATAGTGGAGGTCTGGAGGTCCCCCGCACCTCCTCCCCATCATCTTGGGGTTTTAACCAGGGATTTTTGACAAGGAGCTAGAGCTAGACAAAAGTTTGTGGGCAAATCTTTAAACGGGCCAGTTCTAGGAGGGAAAGGAAGCAGAGAAGGTCCCAGAGCCTTTGCAGAAGGGCGGACTTGAACACAGGGATGCGTGCTTGGTACCCTGACAGTGCTTGGGAGTGTTTGCACCCCAGGGTAGACAGGAATGGGGAGTGGGTCAGCTCTCCGGGTGTTGCTCATTCACACTCACTCTACTTTCCACTCTCCCCCAGCCTCCCACCTTGTTTCTCATAGGACTGCTGTGGGAACTGAGGCCCAGAAAAGGCCTTGCCCCAAGTCCTGGGTGTACACAGCTGGGACACAAGGGGTCTGATGTTCTTTCCAACATGCTGATTGGCCAAACAGGATTTGGGCTCTAATTCAGAGCCGAGATCTTAGGAAATTGAAATCCAGTATTTGGCTTGTGATAAACAATTCTTGGATCTTTTTCTGCCACCTTCACATCTGGTTTGTTTTTTCCTCAAATCTCCTTTGGGGTCACTGTTTTGTCCCTTACATTCTGGCTTATATGGAATGTCCCCCTCTTTTCTGCAATAATTCAATTCACCCTAACTTTTTGAAGTCCCTTAAAATTGTATTTCAAACCTCAAGCACCTTAGAGAAGCCCTAATTTAGTCTCCCTCGCAGATTGGGTTAGAATATTCTTGATTCCATTATGTCAGATCACCAGTCATATCACATAGAATAAGCCTCACGATTGAGCCTATTTGATATTCCTGCTCTCCTGTGTTTCTGGTTTTGCTTCTCAAATCAGTCATTTTCCCACCAAACTGTGACAAAAATCAAAATCAAGCAAGCTGGCAAGTGTACCATGGATGGGATCAAGGCTTTCCTGAAATAAAACAATGCAGTGTTTAGTACATCAATTAAAGAAGCATTCATGGGGCTGTTTGCCCAGCTTTGTGTTTTGGAGGTGGGAGGAATTAGGAGACGTACCTGTCCATTCTGGGACAGTTAGTATATAGCTTGTCCCTCCCACTGGTCTACAAACTCTTTGAGGGGAGGGACTAGCTCCTCTGTGCATCCTTAGTGCTGAGCACAGTGCTTGGCCTAGAGTTGGTGCCCAATGAGGGTAAAAGACTGGGGAGCCACAGATACATGAAATGGGAGGCTAGGAATACCTCCCGCCTGCTAGGAGTCACTTATCCTCTGGGGCCCAACAGCCAGGGTTGGAGGAGGACAGATAAAGTTAAATCAGGGATTATTCCTCCAGAGCCTAAAGGTGTGGTTTTGCCTAAGCCATTCTCCACTACCTTCTGAGTCCCTCTCGTCAGGAGGTGAGAGTGGTCCTGTCTGCGTCTGTGTCCTATGTCTCCCATCCCAACCTCTTCTGGTCTTAAAGGGCACCCCTATCTCCCTCCTCTGTTCCCTTCCTTGAAACATCCAACTTCTAAGATCCCACCGCTTGCCACCTAGGGGAAGTGAGAGAGACCCAGGTGTTACTACTTAGTGCGACTCGAAGGGCTTGGCCTGGCAAGTTCACACCTTGGTCTTGCCACCACAGGAGAGGTGGCTACCAGGTACTGGGTACTTGGTCCTCGGTCACCTGAGGGTGGGACACCCTCCCAGGCAAGCTGGAGAAAGTCCCAGGATGCCAGACCAGTGGCTTTACTCCCAAAAGAGCTAACAGGCCATGCCAGGTTCTCTGCTAACCAGCATCCTTCTGCTGTCCAGCTTCCTGTGCTTCCCGAACTTTGGAAGAGCTCTGCCTGCATGTACATGCCAACCTTCCTGTTATCTTGAAAAGTCATAACCATGATAACAAAGTCCCTGTGAATATTCACATGTGGGAATGGATAAGGGGAAAAAGGCACACTGTCATTATTATACTCATTATCTTTCTATCAGAAGTCTCACCCGTGGAGCGTTATTTTTAAAGTTGCTTACGGTGTTCGGTTTGGGGAAAGAAGAGATGTGAAGAGAAATAGGCTTCCTTTAAAAGCACTTTTTCAGTTAAAAGTATTGAGTCTCTAATTTGGGCCTGGAGGCTCCTCTCACTTTTTGAATAGTGGATCATTTTCCAAAGTATAATTTATCTGGGGATTAGACATTCAGGCATTCTGGCTGAAATCTGGGCAAACCATAAAGGCACACGTATAGGGATAATTATATTTGTAGTTTCTGTTTGAATGGTCATTTTAGTCTTTTAAAATGAAGCTAGTGGCCTGTATAGCATTAGAATGATGTTTGATCTGCTAACTACTTTTTTTTCCCCCTTTCAAGTTTTTATTTAAATTCCAGTTAGTTAACTGGTATTAACTGCCTTTTGTTTCCTTGGATAAGTCCTTTTTTCCCTCTAGATCAGGGGACTTGAAGCATCATTCCTTAGAGTCCCTGGGTCTGTGGAGGGGGCACAGGGGCTGGAGGTGGGGAAGGGGGGGGCAGATTGGTGGGGCTTCAGGCCTCCCACATTGACCCCATCCACAGCAGCTCTGCTTTATCTTCTTGTTGTTTTGAAGTTCTCTAAATCAATTAACTAGGCAGATCAACTAACTAGGCAGATTGGCCTAAGCAGGGAGTAGTTCAACAGCAGCAGGTGCTGTGATGCCTAGCAAGCTTAGTTCTAGAGCCTTAGGCAGAAAAAATATGACTTTAACATAAAGATTTAGGAGAATTATAAAGAAAAACATTCTGACCACATCCAAGGGGATGACCAGGGTTAGATTAAACCTTGATTCAGGATTGTGTCAGAAAAACAGTGAGCTATGCTTAGATTTTCCTCTCCTTTAAAAGCATGCTTTTCATGTATCCCTGTTACAGCTAGTACTTGTTAACGTTAAATAGGGTTGGTGGGTCAGAGAAAAGAACAGTTTTGACTCAACAAGTGTTTTTCATTCTTTAATTTTATTCTCAAATAAGTGGATGAATGGGTAAGTAGATGGTTGGTTCTGTTAAAGAGTCTGGCTATGGGCTGCCTATAACGAATTTATAATCTAGTTTATAGTCTATTTTATAATGTAGACAATTAGAAAAGACTGCAGCCTCAGAAGGAGCTCTATGATATGCACCAAATGAGTGGTGCTAACTGGTTCAGCCCAATAGCCTACTGTTGATCAGGGCAACGGACCGGACCCTTTTATCATTTGATAAGCCTGATAGGACATCGAAGCATATGTATAACATTCTTCCTTCAGGCAGAAAGAGTCTAAGATCCCATCAGAAGGGATGAGGAAGTATGTGCTTCCAGGAAAAGGAAATGTGGAATTGAGGGATATTAAAACAGCTCATTTCTCCTATCAACAAATCTCAAAGAGCATCTATCTATCTTGTACCTACTTGCCTCTGAGCTAAGGACTCAGGGATAGAAAGATAAGACATTTCCTGATGTTGAAGGATATAATTTTCTGCTCCCTCCCCACTAAAAAAAAACCCACCTTACTTGGTGGTGATGATAAAGAGAAGGAAGCCTGATAGAGCCCACCCGCATCTGTTGAATGGGTCAGCATGCTCATCTGCTTGCCCATCTGCATGGTCATTTCCTTTAGTCCTGATTTCTCAGCTGAGTTACCTTATATCCTTATACCTAAAAGATGGGGGAGATTGCCTGAGGCAAGTAGGGTTTCTGATGTTGAGTGGGTTTCCTTGCAGCTGTAACTGCAGTCTTAACCCATCAGCCCACCACTCTCCCTGACTGAGAACAGTAGCCTCCTTGCACGGGGCACTCCGTCCCGACCCCAGGGTCTGGTTTTGCAGACCCTCTATAATTCGGACCTGTCCTTTCCAACCATTTCCCTCTTCCTCCCTGAGGAGGCCAGTCCCTCCATCAGTCCAGGCTCCCCACAGCTCATCTCCCTTCCCATTCTCTCCGGAGTCTTCCTCTCGCGCCTCCTGTAATCGTCTCTCCAGCCACCGCCCCGAAATTCCCCAGCCCTGTGGGTTGATGGCACACAGCTGGGCACCGAGGTGCGGAAATAGCTGCTCCCTCGACAGTTGTCTCACGCGTTCCCAACGACGTCTAATCAGGTTGGTGGGCGCAGGGCCGAGCCTGGTTTTCGGGGCTGGGCGAGCCCAGGAGGCGCCCTGAGAACCTGCGGGTGGAGAAGGCAGGTGAGGAGCGGGTGGTGGGGCGGGAGGGAGCCTGGGGCAGTTGCACCCTCCCGGCTTCCTCAGTTTCCCCCGCGGCCGCAGGGGCCGGGCCCAGCTTGGGGAATTTGCGCCGCCGGGGTGGGGGTGGGGGTGGGGGGCGGTGGGAGGAGGCGGCGGGAAATGGTGCCTCGCTCGCCCCAGCGACATCAAACCCTCGTTTGGCGTGTGAGGACAATGGCTGTCTTATTTTCTCCATTCGCCGCGCACAATGCCGGATTCTCTCATTCACCCGCGGCGGTGCGAGCGAGGTAATTAGCCAGCGCCATTCAGCGCGGACACTACCGCTATGCGGGGGGGCGAGGGCGCCCGCCCCGCGGGGATTAGCGGCGGGTCGGGGTGTGCAGCTGCGGCCACTTCAAAGGGGCCCGGCGGCCCGGCCGGCTGTGGGAACCGGCGCTGCCTCCCGCGGGAGCCGCCCGCCCGCTCGGCCCCGCGGCCGCTGCGCGGGACCCCGCGCTCCTCCCGACCCGGCCCTCGCCCGCCGGCCGGGGGCCTGCCCGCGCCCCGAGCTCGGCGGCCGCTGTCGCTCCCCATCACACTGCCACTTTCATCAGGACCTCGAGGGCTTCTTTCTTTCCAGTCCCGGGAGTCAGAGGGCACGGGGTGGGGAGGAGGGGGGAGGAGCGAGGGGGATGGGAGCTTGACACAAAGCTCTGACCTCCGAGGAGAGGAGCAGATGGTCCCACTTACTCCTGCCGCCGGGAGAGAGCTGCTCTCAGGGCCTCAGGCTCGGGGCGCTGACCCCGCCCGCCATCCCGGGGACTGAGCTGGGGGCCCCCGCGGGGGCCGGGTTCTCGCACGTTCGTCCATCCGCCCGCTGCCCACTCTGCGCCTCTCCTCGTGGCATCGGAGTCACACGTCCTGGACCAGCCGGCCTCGAACAAGGCTTGAGGGGGGTGGGGTGGGGGCTTGGGGGCCAGGCTGGGCTGAGAATCTGCCCTTGTGGGATGCTGGAGCCTTAGGAAAGATCAGATTCTCAAGAACCTGCCAGACCAGGGGTTCCCAATCCTGACTGTGCATTTGAGACACCCTGGTGAGCTTTAATGGAGATACAGATTCCTGAGCATCACGCCAGACCAAAGGATCTGAATCTCTCTGGCGGTGGTGTACAGAAATCTGCATTGTTACCCAGCCTCCTAAGTTATTCTGATACACGGCCCAGTGCCAGACGGTGGCCAGTCTAACTGACTCATTTTCATCGGAGAAATTGAGACTCAGGTAAAGGAGTAACTTGCCCAAGAACAGACACTGGATTGTAGTGGGGTAAGGGACTTGGATGGAAGAGAAGATGATGGGGAAGGACCCCCCCCCAAACCATATGCCCCTTAAAGTCAACATTCAGGAAATAGTTTATGAGGAATTATTATTTACCTAGTATTTGTTCTAGGTGCTCGAGGTAGAAAGGTACAGCAGGCCATTCTTAGTAAGGGACTCCTAGGCTAGTAAGTAGATTGATGTGTGAACAATGGATTCTAATACAGTCCAATAAGGACAAGGAGAGAGGCACAATTAATTCTGCCTCCTTTGGGGGATGTGGAGAATGGGGGTGCTGGTAAGAGAGAGGATCAAAAAGTTCCAGGCAGAGGGGACAGCAGAATGCAAAGAAATAGCAGTGTGAGCATCTATCATATATCCAGGGAAGGCAACCTTGTCTGACATGGTCAGAGTACAAACCACATGAAGGCAGAATGAGCTGGCATTTGAGGCTAGAAAGAGCAAACAGGACCTAATAGTGAAGACCTCGAATGCCATCTCAAGGAGAGTGCTTTGATTCAAGGCAATGGAGAACCACCAAAGGTGTTTGATGATCATATTGGATGTTTAGGAAGACAATTATGGCTTCAGTATGAGGGAAGAAGAGGAGGGAGCGGGGAGGCTATCACAGAAACAACAGAGAGTGCTCAGAGCCTAAGCCAAGTGGTATGCAAAAGAGACCATACACCTGGGTTTGGTGACCAGTTTGTTGTGGGAGAGAGGGAGAAGGATGGGTCAGTAACCCCTGGGTTTGCTTGTAGCTTGGGCAGCTGGTGCATGTTGTGCCATTAGTAAGAGAGGGAGAGGAAGAGGTTAGGGGTGGGTGTGGTGAGGCCTTTGAATGTATGGGAAAGCTTTGGAAATCCTCTCTGGAAGATGGTTCCCAGGGCTTTGGAAAACCTCTGACAACTGGAGGGCAGTAGTGGGGTTCCCCACATAAGTCTGTTTCAAAGAATTGGGAGCCCCATAGCAACCAAGAAACTCTATGATCCTCCTAGGGAGTGTAGGCCTCCCTCTTCCCCAAACAGATGAAGCTTATTCTGGAGTATTGTTGGGGTGGAGGGCCTACAGGCCTTAATCTCCTGTGGTTTGGTTTTGAGCCACCAGGGATTCTGCAGAGTCATGAAACATAAAAGCAGCATCAGATCAAGGTTTGAGAATAGGAGAAGGGCCTTCCATGGATGCAGAGGAGACCACTTTACCCAGTGTTATCCTAGAATGTTAATGTTGGTGTGGACCTTAGAGATTATCTTGTCTATCCTGTGCCACTCACATTTCACAGATGAGAAAACCAAGGTTGGAATCGAAAGGTCACATAGGGAGTCTGTGACAGAGCCAAGCATGATCCCAGGTCACCTGTCCACTACCTGACCCCTGCAGTATTAGTCCCTACAAAACCTAATATATGGCTCTGGAAATTTAGGGGAAGTATCTGTTTTTGTTGAGTTGTCCTCATGGTCATGTGAAAGCAATTTACTTAATAGCTCCAGCCTGGGCCGCCTAACCAGACGCCCTTCCGGGAGGTGAGAGAGATCCGGTGTCTTGACCAGAACGACGGGAAGTTAAGGATGTTGTGGGCCTGGGCAGGTTTACATAAGGAAGATTGGTGACCCTGACACGGGCAGAGACGTGCAGTCTGTGGAGAGGGGCTCTGCTGGGCCTGGATATTCTCAAATGTAAGGCAGAGAGCGATTCCCCAGTTGGCTCCTAGCCCCTGACTCTGTACCCCTGGCTAGCGCTTGGAAGCAAATGTGCCTCAAAGGCTGAAGCTGGATAAGCCTTTATAACTTGTCCAACTCAACTTCCTAATTTTACAGAAGAGGAAACAGAGGTCCAGAGAGGGGCTTTGGTTTTATCAAGATCATACATCCAGTTATGACAGGTCTGAGTCTGTCTCACAACTTCCCCTCCCTTTAGCACTTCCTCCCCCTGCCCCACACCCCACGAAAGCTACTAGTATTTCACAGTGCCTTGCCCTCCTGCCCCAAATCAGGAAAATAAATTACTCCTCTATCTTCTAAGGCCCAACCCTCTCAAGGCCCTACAGTTCCGTGTCCTAGATTGCTGATTTGGAAATGCTCAGGGAAGAGCTACCCTGGGACAAGCACCTGTGTTCACAGAACTTAGGAAGCATGTGTGGGCTCCATGACCATTAGTGGGGTGATAACCCCACCTTATCAAGGTGCTTATCTGCATTAGTTATATTCTGTGAAACCTGCCCCCAAGCCCTGGGCGAGTACCATTAGCATGGAGCCTGCTGGACCCTGGTGTCTCTGAATGCGTGTAGGCATGGTGCTCATAAGGGTCTAGGATGCTGTGTGTCTCTGTGTTTTTCTGTAAGCGTGTCTGCAGGGATCATCAGTCTTGTTTGAGCAGCATTTGAATACGTGTGCCCATCCCACCCCAGTTCTGATGCAGAGAAAGAGCACTGGGTGTGGAGTTAGGCCGCTCTGAGTTCAAATGTCTGCTTTAACATCACTAAGTGGCTGTGTTAATTAACCTCTCTGAGCCCCAGAACGGGTAGCAATCCCCACTTCTCGGGGTTATGCTAGCAAGTATAACATGTAACCTCTGACCATCAGAAGCTTCTGTAGGTCTGTTTTTCAGAGTGGTACTGTGATAGTACCTGAGATCCTGGCTCTGTGCTCTCACCCTTTTGATATTTCTTAGGAGCTTGGGTGGGGATATCTAAGGACAGGGCCTGTGGGATGGAAGGCATTTGCTCATAGGGTGCCAGAACATCCTGACACATTAGAAGTCAATAAGGATCTGTCGAATGCATGCTTAGAGTCCACTCAGTGGGTCTGCTGTGTAAACATGACAAATGACTATTTCCCAAACCAAAAACCAGGACACATCCTCTGATGTGATATTGCCTGATATATGAGATGAAAACAGGGCAAAATATTTGAATATGGGCTGCTTCTGAAAACCTAGCAGTGGGGTAGGGTAGGGTGGTCACATGGGGTAAGTGATACTTCCCTCTCCTTCCCCTTCCCTGAATGTGTCCGGGGCCACCAATGAAAGCAGTGGGCACACTCACCCAGTGGCATGTCCACCAAGCTGCATAAGGCAGACACTACCTGCCCCGCAGCACATACCCCCCCAGGCACACATCATACCCTCCACTGAAGGCCGGAGGGTGCAGAGAGGAGGAGCCTATGGCTTGATCTGGAGGAAGAACTGGAGCCCCCGAATTATGGGCAGAATAATTAGAAGTAGGGCTTTGAGAGGTTTTATTCTTCTTGGGTCATAAAAGCCCAGCCCAGAGGTGCAGAGAGGCCCAGATTGCCTCCCCTGCAGCTGTGCCTCGGGCCTTACAGTCCATTGGAATCAAAGATCAGGCCGTAAAGGTTCGATACTCGCCAGCCCTACAGCAGGCCAACAGCTGGATGCAGGGACTTTCCCAAGCTGAGCCTGGCCTCCCACTGCTCCCTACCTCTCCCCATCCAGGCCCCCCCATTTGTCAGAGGTGGCTGCCAGGAGGGAGGGGAGAAATGTGGATTTATGGCTACTGACTTGAAAGACAAAGTTGCCTTTTGTGTTAGAATTGGGGCTGGGGGGAGTGGTGAGCTGGTGTTGGGGTGGGAGGGGCTGGGGTTCAGAGCTGAGGCAGGGGGTAAGGGGCTTGATGAGGCAGACAAAAGGATCCAGAGGCTTCTCAGAGCAGGGTCACCAGGCAAAGACCCAGAGGAATCAATCACCCCCCAGTGAAGCTTGAGCAGGGCCTCTGAGACCTTGCGGTCCTCTGGGGCTGTTTGTAAGCAGACACCATCCACCCACACCCATCCAACACCCAACCCCACAAAGCTCCCCCAAAACATATTCTTTGGATTCACCATCTTAATTCGACTCTCAGACTCCCCTTTGGAGGCCCAGGGAAGCAAATACAGGTCTCCTAAGTTCATACTTTCTCCTACCCCAAGTGACAATGGCCAATCCATGTGGAGCTTCTTCCCTAACAGAGCAAAAGTCGGGGGCAACGTGGGGACTGAGATAGTGAGGAGACAGGGACAGAGTGCTGAGGAAGGTGAGCCTGGGCCAGATAACCCTGAGGACAAGTCCAAGACCCCACTGGGGATTATGGCAAATCCCCAGCACTTGGGGATTCCTCCTTCCTTCCCATACACATTTAGAGATAGGACATTTATAAGCTTTGAGAAGTTTAAAGAGTATTTGAGGTGGGACTTGGCTGGTCTCCCTGCCCTCCAGGGGTCACTCTGCCTGGTGGGTCTGGGTGGAGGCCAGAGTAGCCCTCGGGTGCCTGAGTTCAGCAGGTGCTTTAACTACACCTCAGAGAGCCACATCCATCCCCTGGAATGAGCCTGGCCAATAAAGGCATGAGTTTATGGGCTTCATAAACATTTTACTAGAGAAATCAAGGCCTCAATTACCCGATGGCTTCTTCCAGCTGACAGCTCACTATTGGGGCCTCTGTGGAGCCCCCAGGCAGAAGTGAGAAGAAGCTGGGCTTGCTTTGTATCTGGCTGCCCCCCTCCCCTGGTACTGATGCCCCCTCACCACACAGACCTTACAAATTCTGTCTTTATTCACTTCTCTGGAGGCTTTGAGGTCCTACCACTAACCCTTTGAGGGAAGATGGCTACCCTTTTGGGGAAGACTGCTTCTACCTCTCCCCCCCATTCCCACTACACTCTTCCCTCTCAGTTCCCTTTAACTCAAGATTCTACTAATTTCCCTTAGCAACAGCTAGCAAGGATTTAACTATGTGCTAAGCACTTTACAAATATTTCACGTTGAATCCCCTAGTGCAGCAGCACTAGCGACATGAGCTATTCGTCCCTGTTTTATAAGTGACAACATAGAGGTTCAGAGAGATTAAGTAACTTGCCCAAGGTCACACAGCTAAGAGTGGTGGTGTTGAGTTTTGAACCTGGTACTATATGACTCCAGAGCCCATACCATTAACTGTCCCACTACCTCAAAAAGCTCTTAGCAACTATTTCCTCACTGGGAGCTAAAATCTTGCTGTGTGAGGCTTTCTCTGCCATGCAGTGTGATAGACCAAGGTATGATCAAATATGGCCCTTGTGGGGAGGAAGCCAGCAGGGGCAATGCTAGGCTAGTGAGGTATGAGGAAGGGGGCCTCTCAGCTGGGGTGGCAAGAGAGAAGGCAGCTGGGCATCTGAGGCCTTGTCTTGGACTTAGACCAGCAGTGTCCAATAGAATTATCTGTGATGATGGAAATGGTCTATTGGTGCTGACCCATAATGTAGCCAGTAGCCTACTCTTGGGCACTTGAGAGGTAGTCAGTGAATCAGAGGAACTGAATTTTTGAATTTTGTTTAAATTTAAATGTGGTTAGTGGCTACCATACTGGACAGCACAGGGGTACTCACTACAGCTGATGGCTGAAATCTGCTCTAAGTCCTCAGACCATCCCCAGGGGGCTCTGGCCATTTCTAGACACCCCACTGTAAGGGGGACTTGCCTACCTAGAGCTTGGCTAAAGGAGGGTCTCCAGGCTCAAGGCATCTGAACATCATTCCACATCACAAACAACTGAAAGAGTTGACGGTGTTTTACCTCAGATGTTTCTCTCGGAACAACTCAGACCTCAAGTATTTGAAGGGCTGTTATGTGAAGAACAAAATTTTTTATCTTCTAGAGCAGCTCTTTCCAGTGGAAATACAATGTGAGCCACATAGGTAATTTAAAATTTTCTAGGGGTCAGTCACATTTACCAAAAACAAACAAAAACCAGGTGACGGTGCCCTGGGTGGCTCAGTCGGTTGAGTGTCCGACTTCAACTCAGGTCACGATCTGGTGGTTCATGAGTTCAAGTCCTGCACCGAGCTCTGTGCTAACACCTCAGACCCTGAAGCTTGCTTCGGATCTGTGTCTCCCTCTCTCTCTGCCCCTCCCCCACTCACACTCTGTCTCTCTCTCAAATCTAAATAAACATTAAAAAAAATTTTTTTTAAACCAGGTGAAGTTAATTTTAATAATAAATTTTATTTTACTTAGTATATCTAAAATATTCCAATATATAATCATTATTTTTATTTTTAAACATTTATTTACTTTAAGTAATCTCTATGCTCAATGTGAGGCTTGAACTCATGACCTTGACTGCATGCTCCACTGACTGAGCCAGCCAGGTGCCCTAATGTAATCATGATTTTTTTAATTATTAGTAAGGCTTTTGCATTTTTTGAGCCAAGTCTTTAAAATGCAAAATATTATTTGCACTTGTAATAAATATTTTAAATTATTTATTCCTATCGATTACAATTATTTGTCCAAGTTTTTTTTGTTTGTTTTTAATATTTTATTTTTGAGAGAGCACAAGTGGGGGAGGGTCAGCAAGGGGGGGACAGAGGATTTGAAGCGGGCGCTGTGCCAACAGTAGCGAACCTGATGCGGGGCTTAAACTCAAAAACTGCGGAATCATGATCTGAGCTAAAGTCGGATGCTCAACCGACTGAGCCACCCAGGGGCCCCTGTAAGTTTTAAATTGTGGTAAAAAACACATAAAATTTATTGTCTTAACCATGTTTCTAAGTGTACAGTTCAGCGGCATGAAGTTCCTTCATATTATCATACAAACCATCCCTACCTTCCACCTCCAGAATTCACCTTCCAAAAGTGAAACTCTATTTCCATTATATAACTGCCCATGTCCCTCTTACCCCAGCCCTGTGCAACCACCGCTCGACTTTCTGTCTGAATTTGACCACTCTAAGTACCTCATGTAAGTGGAATCATACGGTGCTTGTCTTTTTGTGTCTGGCTTATTTCACTTAGCATAGTGTTCTCAAAGTTTATCTGTGTGGTAGCCTGTGTCAGAATGTCCTTCCTTTTTAAGGCTGAGTAATGTTCCCTTGTGTGTATGTGTTTATCCACTCTCCACTGATGCACACTTGGCTGCTTCCACCTTTTACCTATTCTGAATAATGCTGTGGCACATGCAGGTATACAAATATCTCTTTAAGACCCTGATTTTCATTCTTTTGGGTATATACCCAGAAGTAGAATTGCTGGGTTATAGGATAATCCTATTTCTTTTTTGAAGAACCGCCATACCGTTTTCCTTAATGGCTATGCCAGTTTACATTCCCACCAACAGCACGCAAGGGTTCCGATTTCTCCACACGCTTGCCAACACTTGTTATCTTCTGTGGTTTGTTTTTGGTTTTGTTTCTGTTTTTGCTTTGACAGTAGCCATCCTAATGGGTGTGAGGTAGTATCTCATTAGGGTTTTGATTTGCATTTGTCTAATGCTTAGTGTCTTTTTATACTAAATCTTTGAAAACCAATGTGTAGTTTTTACACTTCCATCACATCTCAGTTTGGACTGGCCACATTTCCAGTGCTTAAAACCTGGCTCCTATATTGGAAAATGTGAGTCTGGAGGGGACAGTTGGAGGCAGTGGGTAGAAGCAGAGGGGATTCAGGAAGGTCTGGAGTGTGAGGAAAAACATTACAATCACCTGAGCTGCCTGAGGAAGGGCTAGGCATCTGGGGCGTTTCTGATCCTAGCAGGAATGGATACAAGGAGGGGATTGCTGTGGTGGCCTTTGGAGGAATCCGTGGTTCGTGGTTGTTGCTCTTGAATGGCTGTGTGAGTGGTGGCAGTTGGTGCCTTTAGACTCCCTGTGCCACCGACTTCTGCAAACACTGTGTTTTGAACTCTCCATCCTAAAGTGCCACTGATCTGTTTGTCATCACACATGGGATAGGAGTGTGGCTATAGTCAAAGAGTGGGAGGCTGGGCTCCGGGGTTGCTGCCAGCTTCCTTCCCAGCACTCTGCCTCGACCCTTCCCTGCCCTGCAGCATCCCCCTGGAGCCTGTCTAATCAGATCCAGGCCTGACCTTGCCAGAGGTCCTGGACCAGGAGGAAAGTCCTCCCTCCCCTCCCTGAGCTGCTCTAGATCTGGCTCTCAGGAGACCCCCCCCCCCCTTGGGTAATTTATAGGGGGTGTCCAGGAGCCATTTCCTGCCTGTTCCTGCTCCCTTTCAGCCCGGGTGGATTGCTGGGCTCTCTCTGCCCATCTTTCCCCACTGTCTGGCTGTACCCATGATGGGGGCAGGGAGGAGCTGGGAGAGTCCCTCCCAGACTGCTTGGGGACAAAGGTGCTTTTTCCACAAAGTCCCCCAAACAGGCCTTTGTCTTCCCTGTCACTGTCTCCGGCCCTCACACTGAAAGGGCCCTCCAACCACTGCCCTGTACTCCCTCCCATTACCAGCTGGCAGTGAGGGACCCAAAACTATCCCTCCGTAACCAAAAGCATCAACAGCCACAAGTTACAGCACCACTTTCATGTACACCAGCCACAGGCACAATACTGACAACACCCGCCACACACAGTGTCTCCAGCTACAACAGTAGCCTGTGTATTCCATTACTAATCACCCAGTGGCCCCAGGAAGACTTGTTCAGGGCTCAGTATGCTCCGAGGTCCAGTCCTCAGGCCCATATGCCTATGGTTGCCCAGAGAGACATGATGAAGGACATCTTCCCTCTGGCTCCATGGCCTGCTAGCATAAGCCAGGACAAAAACAAACTTGTGAGCCAAACCTGTCCCACCCTGAGAGACTAGAGGAGGCCTAAGTGGCCCCTAGAAACTTTCTCTCACTTCTTAAAGAAAAAACATGTTGCCTGTGAACTAGGAGTGAATGGAAGATTGTGCATGTGAACAAGGACCTATTTATGAAGGCAGCGGGAGTCAGAGCTGGAAGGGCCCTGAGAAGTACCTGTTCCCCTTGACGGATGAGCAGACTGGTGCTCGGACACTGTCTACCCAGGGTCTCAAGGCAACCCCCTTGGACGTCTAAGGAATCCATAGGGCTGACCAGACCAAAGGGCTGGCTAGGAGTGAGGAAGGGGAGGCAAGAAGGAACCTCAGGAAGGGGTGCCTAGGTGTTTCCGTCGGTTAAGTGGTTGACTTTGGCTTTTAGCTCAGGTCATGATCTCATGGTTTGTGAGTTCGAGCCTCTGGTCAGGCTCTGAGTGTGCTTGGGATTTTTCTCTTCTCTTTCTGCCCCTCCCACCCCCCCAATAAATAAACATAAAAAAAAAAAAAAAAGGAGACTCAGGTAAAAAGGACCACCCCCTTCTATCACACCCTACTCCCCCGGACCACACCTGTGCAGCCAGCTGGGCTCCAAGGGATGGGACTGATGAACCATCTCTGAAGCTCCCTACCCACCCCCCTCCCCCCCAACTTGGAATACAGTACCATCTCCCAACCAGTGAGAAGAGGCTGGTCTGTCCTGCAGTCCATTCTGGGCTTACGTGCCCTTGGAGAGTGAAAAAGTTGCTGGAGATCTAAGAGACCCCGGCAGAGGGCCTAGGCCTCAGTGCCCCCTTCATAAAATGAAGGGGTTAGCTTCTAGATGAGTGTTTTTCAAGCACTTTTAAAGGCAAAGCTACCCTTCAAATGAAATGTTTGGCAGAATTGCAATGAAGCAAAACTGACAGGTACAGCAAGGTGCTGCTCTGGTGGAAGGGAAATGTGGAGCCCTGGGCAAAGGGGGTGCAGCTGCATCCAAGGGGCCCCGGGGGACCCCAAGGAGTCCTGTTGGCCACCATGTGAAGAGGAGTATTGGGCTGGCTTCTTACCTCTGACTGCTTCCTACTTGAGCATTCCTCTCTAGTACACATTCAACCCATGCTGTTGTCCTTGTATAGTTTTGAGGGGAGGAGGAGGGGGCAAGATGGTAGAGGCCAGACTTGCTCCATGTCTAGCGCCCCGAGAAGCAGCAGTCCTTCCCCTTGTACTCTCAGGCCAGCCCCTCAGTCGAGGCTCCCCCGGGGAGCCCAGGCTGGGGGCTAGAAACACAAAAGGATTGGACTCCTTAATGAGGAGGCATCTGTAGTCAGCAGAACCATTAGTCCCCGCCCCAGGTCCCTGGGGGGCTGCAAGCTCTTCTCCAGCTGGAGTGAGGAGGGGGAAGGTAGCGCCCCAGCTCCTGAATGGGCAGAGCCCAGGGCGCACAGACAGCAAATCCAGGAGCATAGGTGCCCCCTCCACTCCCTAGGCCTGCATCCAGCCCTGCCCTCCTGGAGGTTGAGGTCTGCAGGCAGCAGAGGGGATCCAGCAGTGACTTGGCCCCCTCCTACGCACTCCTGGGCTGACCTGCAGGTCCTTGGCCAAACATAGCCTTTGGCCTGAGAGAGGGCAGGCTGACCCTCTGGGGATCCTCTCACCAAGCCTGATGGGGACACCAGCTGGGATACTTGCCCCCACCTCCTGCTCTGAGGGCCTCCTTTATAAGACTTCTACCTTCGTGGGAATACATGAGATTATCTGCACAGTACCAGAATCACACACTAGCCACAGGAGCTGAGAGATACAAATTCCCATTCAAATCCAGCCATAGACACTCAGCCCACATCCATGGACACAGCCACATCCTCCCAGAGAAGACAGCTCTGCACACATGTGCAAGGAGCTGCTCACACCCATCAGCTGCACTCCCAGGAGGCCCTGAAAGAGGAGGAGGCAGGGCGGGGGATTTTTATGCATGTTTATATTTAATGAACCACATGCAAATGAGATGGAGACTGTGCCACAAAAGAGTCAGCCCCCAGAGACTCTGGGAAGAAGGGTACAAAGGCTCAGCCTTCTGGGGCTGCCCTGGAGTCCTGAACAAGCCGGTGGATTGAGGGGGCCCGAGATGGGGTGTGCCCACCCACACCAGGGAGCCAGGGGCAGGAGCCAGGACAAGCTCCAGCGCCCAACCTGCTGTGGGGGGAGGGCTCCTTCTGGGAGGGGATGACTGTCCCAGTTGATGGAGTGCCGGAGGGGAGGGGCTGCCTGCCTGGACAGATGGTGAGCCGCCTTCCCGCACTTGAAGCAAAGTGGATTTTAATGAAATCGCAGCCCTGGTGCTGAAGCTGGGAACCCACGTGGGAGGGGTGCCTTCCCTGGGTTTACAGCGTGGGGTTGGGGCTGGGTGGGAGTGAGGGTGGGTAGACACACTTAACTAGCCTGAAATGGGGTGTGGGGTGCACCACAGCCCCTCTGCCCTGGGCTCTGCAGACCAGAGTTCAAGCAGTTCAGATCCCCAAAAGGTGGGGAGGGGGTGTCCCTGAATATTTATGACACATTGAAATGTAGATTGTAGGTCTGACAGTCTTCTGTGAAGCTTGTCACCTTGGATGGATATACCACTCTCTCGGGGTGCATCGAGAGACTGCAGAAGAACTGGAGACAGGGATGATGAGGAAAGGCAAAAGAGGCTGCTGGGCGTGGTCATAAAATGGGGTTTAATGACTGGTGTCTCTGCTGGGTGACACTGGACTGTTTCCCCTCTCTAGCCTCAGGTTCCTGGTCCGTAAACCATGCAGCATAATCCTCCAGCCTTGGATACCTTAGAGGGGGTTTATAAAAATAAATCTGGAAGCAGCTGAAAAAGTGGGGAGTGGGACTTGGGAACAGGGCTTTCTCTGACTGGCCTTTGTGGATCGTCATCCCGAGATCGCCTTGTTTGAGGTCTGGATCCAAGAATTTGTCCAGACCTTTCTCAGAGTGTTCCAGCCCTATGCCGCCCTGTACAGGGAGATGCTTCCCAGGGTAGGAGGCAGGGTAAGTGACGAGGTGTCCCCCACGCTGTTGCCCTGTGTCTACCAGCTCCAGGAAAACTCCATGACCCTCGGCAGTGAGTTCCAGGGCTCCAGGAAATAGGACTATGACCCACACACCAACACTCTTTCCCCTCGCACCTTGGCCATATGCCTCTTCCATACACACATCCCTGTGTTTCCCCAGCCATGTCCGACTTCCACGTGCATCCTCAGGCCACCGTGGGAGAGGAGGGCGGTGTGGCCCGCTTCCAGTGCCAAATCCACGGGCTGCCCAAACCCCTAATCACGTGGGAGAAGAACAGAGTCCCCATTGACACGGACAATGAGAGGTGAGCCACATGAGGGAAAGCTGGAGGGAAGACGGGGAGGTAGGCCCAGTGTCTGGGCTCTGAGGGACCTCATGCAGCCTCTGGGCTGGTGCTGTGTGGAGATTAAGTATCCACGTGGCTGGCAGGGCCCAGATTTGATGCTCGGTGGATTTTTAAAGACTGCGTGTGACTGTCGTCAGGGCTAGAATTGTGGTGCATCCACCTGCCAGAGTCCCAGCTTGTGTGTGTGATGACGATGATGACAGTGTTGATCTCGGGACAGCACCTGCAGACTGGGCTGTGATGTCAGTGTCCATGTGGCCGACGATGGTGATGGTGGTTGTGCTGGTGGTTGACTGTGCCCTTTGCTCCAACAGGTACACACTGCTGCCCAAGGGGGTCCTGCAGATCACAGGACTTCGGGCTGAGGACAGTGGTGTCTTCCACTGCGTAGCCTCGAACATTGCCAGTGTCCGGGTCAGCCACGGGGCCAGGCTCACCGTGTCAGGTGAGGCTCTTTTGCTCTGCCTAGTTCTGCCCCCAACTGCCTCCTGACTTATCCTCACTCTCCAGTCAGTCCCTCTTCAACTGACCCCTGGAGACTTATCAGCCAGGTGTATGTAGAGCACCTGCTAAGCACAAAGCTCTGTGTTCCTGGTGGTGAAGGTTCGGAAGGAATGAGGCCTGCTCTCTGGCTCAGCTCTACCAGGGGAAGCCCATCCTCTGCTTAACCCGGGCTGGGTTAAGCTCTCCCATTGCCAGAGGGCCTGGCCGGGCTGGGTGAGGAGGGGTGGATGTGGCCCCTGGCATCTTCTCTCTGCCCACAGGACCTGGCTTCTGGGCTGGATCTTGTTGCCCATTCCCCATGTCCTGGGTTGTGGGTGGGATGAGGTGGGAAGGGTCACAGCTGAAGTGAAGAAACATGGCATCTTCCTCCCAGGCTCAGGCTCCGGGGCCTACAAGGAGCCAATGATACTCGTGGGGCCTGAGAACCTCACCCTGACAGTGCACCAGACTGCGGTGCTTGAGTGTGTCGCCACGGGCAACCCGCGCCCCATTGTGTCCTGGAGCCGCCTGGGTGAGCCTCATCCTATAGCCCCAGCCTCTCCCACCCTATCCCACCCTCTGGGAGGGCGGTCTCATCACCCAGCTGTGGGGGGGGGACGGACTTTGAATCCTGTTTGTTCTCCATGGGGGTCTGTGCTCTCTGGGGCCTTACGGAGGGGCTAAGTTTCCCTCTCCTTGGCAGGACTGGGGAGGGTGGCCTGCCCACCACATTCTCCCTCCCCCTGCGAGGATGGCTTAGCTCCCTGGGTTACCTCATCCAGTCCCCAGCAGTCCTGCCCTGTTCCCGCCTCCAGGCTCCTCTCTCAGTGGCATCAGGCTCTCCAGAACCCCTCAGCAGCGTTCTTTCCCCAGGTTCTTTTCCCTCCTGTGTGTCCCTGCCTTCTATACCCCGGCTATATTCCCCAGTGGTGCAACTCCAAACCCCTCCAAGTCTCAGCCAGTTGTCACACCCTGTCTCTGGGCCCCCCAGTCTCTAGCCTGGCCCCCTAAATCCCCAGCCTAAATCCCTAGGCAGCTGAAGGAGAGAAATGAAAGGGTGCAGATGGGCCCACATTGTCTGAGTGGAAAGGTCACTAGGGGAAGGAGAGTCTGGAGGGGATGGGGTGGGGTCGCATTCACAAGGAGACTGTGCCACATTGTAGCAGCTGAGTGATTGGGGAAGGAGGGGGCAGCAGGCAGGATAATGGAGTAGATTTCACCACTTCAGGGACTGAATGGGGAGCTGTCTCCTTGCATTCTGACTGTGCTAATCTGATCCTGGGGTGAGGGCGAGGGGGGGGCGGGGGAAGGGCCCAGTCCCTGGGAGAGGCTGGAAAGAGTGGCCTCACCATTAGGAGGAGCCCATAGGCACTGCAAGGACCATCTGGTCCAACATTTCCCAAAGCATGATCTGCAGGGAGGAAATAATGGCTTGGTGGTCTAACCTCTCACAAGTTCGGGAAACAGATTTAACCAGGTCTCTTTGCTGTGGGACTTCTCAGAGGCTTTATATTAAAGGGCAATGTGACAGTCCACGAGTAGAATGAAAATTTGAGCATGGAATTTTTTTCAGGAGAGACAAACCAGGCTGGGAAACCACCCACCTAATCCAAACCCCCTACTTTCCTGAGAAGGGACTTAAGGGTCACCAGTGAATCAGTAAAAATGCTAGAATTAGGGCCCAGGTCTCTGCTGCTAGGCAAGAGTTTTCAGTGCTGCTCCTGCTTTTTCCACAATACTGTGATGCTTGGGAGAAAAGGTGCAGAGGTCAAAGATTGAGGTTCCTTGGGGGCACCTTGATGGCTCATTTGGTTAAGCATCTGACTTAGGCTCTGGTTCATGAGTTCGAGCCCCACATTCGGACTCTGCTGTCAGCACAGAACCCACTTCGGATCCTCTGTCTCCTCCTCTCTCTGCCCCTCCCCTGCTTTCTCTCTCCTCCTCCCCCCAAATAAAAAACATTAAAAAGTAAAAAGATGGAGGTTCCCTGGAAGACTGGTGGAATGTCCAACAATCTGGACCATTCCTCACTTCCCCCTCTTCCACACTTACCTCCCTGACCCTTCCTCACTCCTGCTTCCCCTTCTCAGATGGCCGCCCCATTGGGGTGGAGGGCATCCAGGTGCTGGGCACTGGCAATCTTATCATCTCAGATGTAACCGTCCAGCACTCCGGCGTCTATGTCTGTGCAGCCAACAGGCCAGGCACCCGGGTGAGGAGAACAGCACAAGGCCGGCTGGTGGTGCAAGGTACGGACCTCCCCGGCCCCACATCACCCTCCTCCTGCCCCATTCCTTCCTCCCTTCATCAACATCCCTGGCACACGCTCGGGGCCCTGTACTAACCCTGTACTAACCTTAACCGTGGCTCCTGCTCCTCCCCAGGCCTCCAGGCCAGGCCAAAAGGCGGCTCCCACCTTGCATTCACAAGAATGGGAAGGCATTCTTGGTTATCGACCCCCTGTGGGTCCCACTGGCTGTCCCTGCCATCCCTCCACCCCCCCACCTCCATTTTATAATCTCCACTGATTCCCCCAACCCCATGTTCTTCACACGTGTCCCCCCTCCCACGTGCTGTTTTCACACACATGTGGCACCTGCAAGCTCACACCTGCTTGCACACTCTCAGGTGTTTGTCATTCTCACACTCACACCCAGCCACATGCACACACACAGCTGGTCTCCATGCGCAGGGTGTGTGGGGAGGGGGCGGGTGTTAGCCTCTGAAGCTGATCAGGTCCTTCTGTCCATTCCCCTGTCCTGGGGCTCAACTGTCCCCATGAACTGGGCTGAGATCCCATTCTCAGGGGTTTTCGGCGGTGGCTCCCTCCCAGAGAGCTGGGGAAGGGGTGGGAGATAGAGGAATTAGGACCTTAAATGCCTGTTTGTTTAGCATTCCATGTGCCGTTAATCTGTCCAAATGAAAGTGATGGAGCATTTCATTTCTCGGGTGTTAATGGAAGCTGGAGAACTGGGATTGGAGGAGGGCGGAATTGAATGTAGGGGTGAGGGGAGCTAGTTCGGAGGGCTCATCCATCTCCCCGTCATTACCGCCTTGGAGGTGCAGCCAAACCTATTAGCACATTTATTTATTTAACAATTTCCTGAACAGGGAGCTCAGCTTGATTGCTTTCGGATACAAATGTCAGTCTTTTAAATAGTCATTAAAATGGAGTCCTCTCCTGGGTCTGCCTCTCTGGGGCTAGTGAGGTGGGGCCTGCCATCATCTCCTGGAGCCTGGGCCAGGGTGAAGGGTGGGCCCCATCTGGAAGATTCTCCCCAAGGAGGTAGACCCGTGTTTCCTGAGGCTACCCTGTCCCCATCCGCACCCCATCCCTTCACTCACAGCTGTCTTGTCTCCCTACACCTACCCCTCACGGCTCCTTGTGCTCCTCTGTGTCCCCAGCCCCAGCTGAGTTTGTCCAGCACCCCCAGTCCATCTCCAGGCCAGCTGGGACCACAGCCATGTTCACCTGCCAAGCCCAGGGTGAGCCGCCCCCTCATGTCACATGGTTGAAGAATGGACAGGTGCTGGGGCCAGGAGGCCACGTCAGGCTCAAGAATAACAACAGGCATGTGTGTGGTGTGTGTCGGGGTGAGAATGGGGGAGGATGTGGGAAAGGGGGCCTGGATGAATGGCCAGAGCAGGCTGTGCCCCTCGTGCAAGGAAAGAGCTCTAAATTAAATCTGGAGACTTGGGTTTGAGTCCTGGTCTGCCACTGGCTTGTGGCAAGATCTCAAGACAAGTCATGTCTTCTGGAGAGGCTCAGTTCCTCCACCTCTCCCGTGGGGTAATTTGGCCAACTTTTAGGGGTACTCTGCCAGGGAGAGGGGATCTGAGGCTCTCCCTCCCCCTGC
This sequence comes from Panthera pardus, assembly GCF_024362965.1. Classification (NCBI taxonomy): domain Eukaryota; kingdom Metazoa; phylum Chordata; class Mammalia; order Carnivora; family Felidae; genus Panthera; species Panthera pardus. Next base: position 32,494,219 of record NW_026526810.1, read on the forward strand.
AGCACCCTGACAATTTCTGGAATCGGCCCTGAGGATGAGGCCATCTACCAGTGTGTGGCTGAGAACAGTGCTGGCTCCTCACAGGCCAGCGCCAGGCTGACCGTGTTATGGGCTGAGGGGCTGCCTGGCCCCCCCCTCAATGTGCAGGCAGTCTCTCTGTCACCCACTGAGGTCCGTGTGTCCTGGAATGAGCCCCTGGTCAACACCAAGGAGATTATCGGCTATGTCCTGCACATCAGGAAGGCTGCTGGTGGGTGAGGGCTCTGCAGCCCCTTCTTTTTATTCACTGTTTTTCATCCCTTTCAATACTGCATGTCCTGACCAAACACCTTCCCTCCACCGTACCCCCTGCACACCGAATGCCCTCATTTCACCAGTGCTGGTAAGACTGTCTCATGCCCCTTACATTGCCCCTCCCTACCCTTCACCTCCCCAGACCCTCCGGAGCTGGAGTACCAGGAGGCAGTCAGCAAGAACACCTTTCAGCACCTGGTGAGCGACCTTGAACCCTCCACTGCCTACAGCTTCTACATCAAGGCCTATACCCCAAGGGGGGCCAGCTCAGCCTCTGCCCCCGTGCTGGCCAGCACCCTGGGTGAAGGTGAGGTCCAGGTATTAGAGCAAAACACCACACACGCTTGTTCAGGTTGTGCACTACACTGGGCGCCTGGCCCTGAGGCTGAGTGGGGGCTGGGTCTACTTGGAGAAAGGGGCGTCCTTTTCCAACTCATGTAAAGGTATCTTTGAGCAAGTGGAGGCCTGGGGGGCAGAGGCCAGAGAGCTGCCAGACTCGTGAGGGTATGGGTCACGGTGGAAGATGGCAACCCCCCTCACATCTTGGTCTCTGCCTGCAGCACCTGCCCCACCCCCGTTGTCCGTGCGGGTCCTGGGCGGCTCCTCCCTGCAGCTGCTGTGGGAGCCCTGGCCCCGGCTGGCCCAGCATGAGGGAGGCTTCAAGCTATTTTACCGCCCAGCAAGCAGGGCCTCCTTCACCGGCCCCGTCCTGCTGCCTGCAACAGTCTCCTCCTACAACCTCAGCCAACTCGGTGAGGCGGACACAGACCATGCGTGGGGAGCTGGGCAGGGGTGCGGTGCCTGGTGCCAGGAGGTGGGGCGCAGGGGTTCCCTGTGTTTCCCTGCTGTGACAGAGCTGCCTGTGGGGGCTGAGGTCACTCAGCACAGCACTGCCTTTCCCTCAGACCCCACCACGGTGTACGAGGTGAAGCTGCTGGCCTACAACCAGCATGGGGAGGGCAATGCCACAGTCCGCTTCGTATCTTTGAGAGGAGCATCTGAGAGGACAGGTAGGCGTTGGGGAGGGGTTGTGGGGCTAAAGACTGGTGCTCAGGAAGGGAGGCCAGGTGTTGAGTGGGGAGGGGGACAGGGATACAGGGAAGGTAGGAGAGTGTAACAGTGCATGTGGCCCTTGAGAACATAGGCTTGGATTGGAGTTTGAAGTTCAATGGAGTGATATTCTAACTGTGTGACCTTAGGCAAGTTACTTAACCTCTCTGAGCCCCAGTTTTGTCCTCTATAAAACAGAGATAATAATACCTACTTTATAAAGCCGTGGTGAGGATGAAATGGTCCTTGTAAAGTGTTATTCCCAGTATCTGGCACAAAGTTAGTACTCAGTAACTAGTAAAGAGAACCGAAAAAGTAGGCTGGAGTCCTATAGGCAAAGACTATGTAGACATGGAGGTAGCTGTGGCTGAGGGAGGAGGAGCCCCAGAGGCTACGTGTCCCAGGTACTTCAGGCCAAGAGAGCCACAACTCCCAACCATCACCTGCCCCTAGCCCTGAGCCCACCATGTGACTGCTGGAAGGAGGAACCCACCAACCAAACGTCCACCACAGGCATCGTCATTGGCATCCACATCGGGGTCACCTGCATCATCTTCTGTGTCCTCTTCCTCCTGTTCGGTCAAAGGGGCAGGTGGGTCCTGGGCAGGAGGGGCAGGGATGGCCTGGAGAAGGTGCTGCTATACTGGAAAGCAGAGTTGGGGGCTCACTGTGTCCATCCTTCTGTTTTTGTCCCATCCCCCCCCCCCCACAGCCCTCCCCCTAACTCTTGGCTCACCCCCTTAGGGTCCTCTTGTGTAAGGATGTAGAAAACCAGCTCTCCCCTCCTCAGGGCCCCCGGAGCCCAAGGGATCCTAGCATCCTGGCACTGAATGGGGCAGGACGGGGAGAGCGGGGCCGAGACAAGAAGCGCGTGGACATGAAAGAACTGGAACAGCTGTTCCCCCCAGCTGGGGCAGCGGGGCAGCCGGACCCCAGACCCGTGGTGAGTGCCCCCACCTCGAGCAAGCCTCTGCTTCAGGCTCTGACAGCTTCCCAATCCTGCCCTCCCTTCACCTCAGTCATCAGCCTTCACCAAGCTCCAGGCACAAAACTCATGGCTGGTGCTTCTGTCTGAGCATCTGAATCAGGCAGAGTGGTCTAGAGACCCTAAGTCCCAAGTGGGATTGGGTCCAGAGCCTGACCCTCTGGCTGGGGACTCATGGGCTCTGGCCCTCATGCTGATGCCAGTGTGACTGGCCCTTTCCTCAGCAGGATCCTGGGGACCCTGCCCTGTGTGAGGAGACCCAGTTCTCCATGCTGCCACTTGAGGGATTCAGCCTTCTGGAGGAGATGACATCAGAAGCCAAGTCCCCCTTCGCAGGCCCCGCAGCTGCCCTGCCACCCCAGGACGGAGGCCCCGGGTTCCTCAGTGAAGGACAGGCTACTCGGGCCTCCACAGCACCAGCTGCCCAGCCAGCTCACTCAGGCCAGTAGCCAGTGTCTGGCAGGCTCTGGAGGGGGCAACCCCCCATTCTCAGGTCAAAGGCAAGATTTCTCCTGTCATGTGGGACTCGGATGGGGGCTTCCCAGCATTTCTGTCCTGACTGCCCCTCAGGTTGTCAAGACCTAAAGTAGCCTCAGCAGGGACCTCCCTCCCTAGAACTTGGAGGGGTTCCTTCAGGAGCCCCTCCCTTGGACTAATGTCCCCCCTCACCTCTGCCTGGTACCCACATGACTTGGAACTGAACTAATGTTTTCCTTTAAAAAAAAAAAAAAGAAAAGAGAGGGCAAGGTGAATTAGACTCCAAAAATACGCCCCTGCTGTGGCTGGGCCCCTGACACTGTCACCCTCCACTGACCTTGTTTTCTCAGGATGGATTTTTGCTGTTTGGCTCTCAGCACCTACCTCAGCCGGAATGAATGTTCTTGGGGGAGTTGGGCCGTGGCCTCAGCCCCCATCCCCAAACAGAGCCCCAAATGCACTCCTACCTCAAGCCCCTGTAGGGGCACCCCCCCTCCCTTCCCATATTGTTGTCAAGAGTTTAAAAAAAAAAAGAGAGAAAAAAAAAAAAAGCACTTCCCCATTTCCAGGTGTGAAAGAAAACATCTACCTCAAGGCTCGCTGGCTCTCCGGGCCTGGTTGTATCACTGGACCCTCCTCCTGCCCGCAGCCCCTCTATTGCTCCCCCAGAGAGGAGGCTAAGTCATCAAGGGCAGGCCTCTCAGGAACTACAGAAATAAAAATGGAATTGGTCAAAGAAAATGTGAAAAAAAAAAAAAAAAGCCAAAAATGAGAGGAAAATTTGTTCCTTAAAGTATAAATTGCTCCAAACCAGCCACCTCCCAGCATGCTGCCGTTGCTCCTCCTTGTCCGTCTGTCCACTCCCGTTCCTACCCCTCAAGCCAACTGATCCTCAACTTGGATCCCCACGACCCTCTCTCGGCCTGAGTGGGGGCGGGGGGATGTCACCATGCGGCCTGCCTATTCTGCCCAGAGACACGGAGACCCTGGAGCGGACTGGGCGTGTGACAGGTGTGTGAGCATGTCGGACAGGGAGATTTCCCTGGCACAGATGCCCAGCGCTCTATCCCATGGGACATGGCCTGTTTGACCCAACCCCCGAACAGTGGAACGACCACTGTCAGCAGATGTGGCTGGAAGATATTTTTATACAAGGTGTGTTTAAAGATTTATGTTCTTGTGACTTCTTGTTTTTCCTTTCTGTTGTGTTGTTTTTCAATATACTTAAAGTAGGAGAAAAAAAAAAAACAAACAAATACCTATTTTTGGTTAATTAATTTTTTTAAATAGAAGTAAAACTTTTTTTTAAAGGAAAAAAAAAAGATAAGTGTATTCCTTAAGTATGAGATTAGACCATAAAGTCCCTGACCCCCAAACCCTAAAGTTTAGTTAACTAGCTGAAGAAGGTAGAATTTGTGGTGTTTTCCTAGGAGACTGGAGTCATGTCCACGTGGACTCGGGAAAGGGCAGCCTGCCCCTTCTCCCAAATGCTGGGCCTGTGCCGACGGCCCCTCAAAACTCCCACTCTGTCCCTGCATTGGCCTCTCTGCACCCCCCTTCATCCTGGAACCCCCTCTCCCATGGGAAGAGCGGTCTGGGGTAGGAGAGGGATGGGAAGCCCGCTGGCCTGACTTGACCTGAGTTTTGTCACACTCTACTCATTCTGACTGAATAAAAGTCCTGTTGCCAAAGTGAACCTCGAGTTTGGTGGTGGCTGTGTCAGGTCCTGGGGAGGGTGGGAGTACAGGGATTAGGGCAGCCAGGGGTGGGCCAGGCCGACTCGCCCAAGTCAAAGCCCAGGATAACAACAGCCCCCTGTGTACCACTTACAGGCACCATGCACGCTGGGCTCTCTCCACACGTAGGAAGCTTCCCTGGGTCCTCAGGACCTTCCCGAGCGGTAGTCTAGTTATTGTCCCCTCATTTTACAGATGATGAAATGGAGAAAGGATAAGACAGATGAAGGAAATGTCTAAAATCTCACATAGCCAGTTACGGCAGGATCAGAGTTTGTATCCAGACCAGGCCACGTGATTCCACAGTCTGTATTCTGACCACTGCTCTGTACCTCCTCAGCTGGCAGTGAGGAGTCTGAGACTAGCCCCTTGGCCCTAGTGACAGCTCACCAGTACTGAACCAGGTACTTTTCATGCACTGTCTACCAGAAAGGACCATTTTCGTCTCCACTCCAAAGTTGAAGAATGGCATCTGGCTGATTCTTTCCAGGTCACACAACCAGAACTCGTGGCCAGCCCTCTCCATTACTCCCTGTCCGCTCCTCAGTCCAGGCTCCTGAAGCCAGGTGTCTGGAGCTGCCAAAGCTTGGGGTAGGCCAAGAGAGATTTGGCTTCAAGGTGGTTGTACGGACAAAAATCTGGAGGTCTCAGAGGACCTTAAGCTTAGTAGAAGGCAACAGTGCAACTGCTTAGAATGTCCGTGTTGCCTCTACTGCAGAAATGGAGAGTCAAGGCTCAACCTGGGAAGTTCCGCAGGTCTAAAGGGCTGGGATCTGTACCCAGAGGCACCTTTTGGGAGGAGCAAACCAGCCTAGTGGTTTGCAAGCTGGGCTTCTCCAGCTGTGGCTAGAGGTCGGGGGGCAAACCTCTCTGCGGGGGGATTCCACTCTCCCTGCCCACACTCAGCCAGAGCAGCTCCACTTTTATGTCTTACATGTTGTACTTTTCATGAGATTTCATTTGAAAGCCCCTGGCCTGGCACTTCTGCCCACGGTCAGACCAGAAATGGTGTTGTGGATGCTGAACCAAGAAAGAGAAGCCTGAGACCACCACAGCACCTGTTCTGAGTCTCCAGGGGAAGTGGTTGATTTGCCCTGATTTTCTCAGAGAAAAGATCTAAGCCCAAATAGAGACGCAATACCTCACCTTTCTTTACATGGAACTTTGCAACACAGGAATTCTTCAACACAACCAGCCGTCCAAGGGCTGCCTGAGAAGATGGTGGGTTTGTCATCTGTTCAAGCAGATCCTGCAGGGGGTGAGAGTAGACCAGGTGAACCTCCTGCAGGGGGTGAGAGTAGACCAGGTGAACCTCCTGCAGGGGGTAAGAGTAGAACAGGTGAACCTCCAGTGTCCCTTTCCCCTCCAAGAGTCCAAGATACCAGTACCTTCCCTCGGGAGACATCCAGAAACATTTAAAAACCACCTAATATGACCCATGTAGGTGTATGCAAATTACATACAAATTACATGCAAATATAGGCAGGGCCTGTATAACAAGGCCAAACCAGGCTAAGGTAAAGGGAAGCAGAGTTCCAATTAGGAAGATTCACAGAACTAGGCGTCAAAGCCGGAGGGGCCTGGCTGGAATCTGAGTCCTGATCTCAAATAGTCCCACAGCCTCAGGCTGAAAACACCCGTCCCCATCCTCCCCCCACCACACACTATCTTTGGGCAGAAAACAGTAGCAGCTAGGACTTACAACCTGCTCCAATTGTCTAATGCTCTATAACAAGCCACCACACAACTTAATGGCTTAATCTAACATTTATTTTATTCATACCTTTGCAGTTTGGGCAGGGCTCAGCAGGGACAGTTGTGGGGACATCAGCAGTGGCAGCTTGAAGCCTGGGGCTGGAATTATCTGAAGGCCCGCTGGCTCTCATGTCTGGTGGCTGATGCTGGCTGTCGGTCCCAACACCCGCATGTGGCCTCTCCATGTGGCCTGGGCTTCCTCACAGCATGGTGGCTGGGATCCAAGGATAAGCAACTAGAGAGAGCCAGGCAGAAATTACATCATCATTTCAAATCTAACCCTGGATGTCACATGGGGTCACTTCTGCCATGTTCTACTCATTAGAATCAAGTCACTAAGCCTGGCCATGTTCCAGGGGAGGGGACTTAGGGAGTAGAGTCAAAGTTATGGACATGTTTTAAAACTGTCTCAGGACCACTTTGGGGGACAAGTGGAGAACAAGTGAGCTGGGGGGCTGGGTGAGCAGGAAAGCTCCCCCTCAGAGGACATGGCATGAAGGGGCTGCTGCTGGGGCTGCTCCCAGGGCTGCTCCCGATGCCTACACAAGCCCTGTATATGGGCCACATCCCAATTATTAGTGAAGATGGACACTGGTGTCCAGTCCTGAGGCCAATGCGGGGGGCAGGGGGGAACCAGGCCCATGTGAATGCCTGGAAAGGCGCTTCTCTACTGCCTGTTCCCTCTCCTCGTGCAGTAAGGGGGGAAGCTGGTGCAAGCCCAACAGCCCCATCCCAGCCTGGGATGCTAGACCCCAGAATGACAGAGCCAGAAGGGACCAGTGACTCTCTCATGAAACAGCTTGTGTCACCCTGTGCCGTGTGCCTATTGCCACAGTGCAGGGTCTGGTCCTGGCCATCACTCCAAAATGCTCACTGCCTGGGGCTCCTTCTCCCCTGAATGCCAATGTCCTGTGCTGTTCAACTTCCTGCATTTATTTCCTTGCCTCACAGTCTGACTCCCCACTATAGGAATTTGTGTTCCCAGGACCCACTTAGTACCTATTGAATGAAGGCATGCAGGAATGGGACATCTAACTGGAATGCTGGGGACACTGTCATGAAGTTACAAAGAAAAAATTCTTTGGGCCAATCCCTGGCTAGCATGGTATCATCTTGGGTTAAACAACAGGGGAGTTTTGCACCTGGAAACTTGGGGTCATTCCTCCCGTGACTAAGCCTCCAATTATTGGGGATGAGGTGGGAGGAGGAAGAACTGGAGTCCCGGGAGGAGTGATTTCTCTTCCATGCCCTGCTCAGGTATCAGCTTAGAGAGGTCCTTCTTTAACTGGAGTTTAACTGGTGGCTCAGTGGCCACATACCCTCAGATTTTAGCTACCTGGGAGCTAGCCCAGAGCTCACACTCTGTTGTTGAGAATGATGAGCTCTGTCTCCTAGTGAGAAGCATGGTATGTTCTGGAGCCAAGGTGGTGCTCTGGCCCAGCTGGAGTCTGGCTGATGTGGTCTGAACCCTGTGCTCAGCCATTTCCTAATCACGCGACCACAAGCAGATGACTTAACTTCTTTAGGCCTCAGTTTTCTCATCCGTAAAATAGGGATAATATGCTCCTACCTCAAAGGGTTGTTAACTCAGTTGGCTTCTTTACAGAAACTGATAAGCTAAGCCTAAATTCATATGGACCTTGACTAGCAAAACAATCTTGAGAACAAAGAACAAAGTTGGAAGACTCACACTTGCTGATTTCAAAACTTACTACAAAGCTACAGTAATGAAGACAGTGGGGTACTGACATAAGGACAGACATACAGATCAATGAGATAGAATTGTGAGCCCAGAAATAAACACTCACATATATGGTCAATTGATTTTTGACAAGGATATCAATACAGTTCTTAGGGGAATAAGAGACTTTTCAACAAATGAACAAGTCGATATTCACATGCAATGGAATGAATTTGGACCCCTACCTCACACCATGTAAAAAGAAATTAAAATGGAGCAAACACCTAAATGTAAAAGCTAAAACAGAAGAAAACATAGATGTACATATTTGTAACCTTGGATTAGGTGATAGCTTCCTTGACATCATGCCAAAGGTACAACAGATAAAGTGTGCATCATCAAAATCAAAAATGCTTATGTTTCAAATGAAACCATCAAGAAAATGATAAGACAAGCACAGAATGGGAGAAAATATTTGCACGTCATATTTCTGATAAAGGATTTGTATCTGGAATATATAAAGAACTCATGATTCAGTAATAATAGCTCAATAATAAAAAGACAAGTAGCCCAATTTAAAAATGGGCAAAGGTGGGGCACTTGGCTAGCTCAGTCAGAAGTGCACACGACTCTCGATCTCAGGGTCATGAGTTCAAGCCACACATGGGTGTAAAGATTATTTAAAATCTTAAAAAAAGATAGATAGATAAAAATGGGCAAAGGATCTGAATATACATTTCTGCAAAGAAGATACACAAATGGCCAATAAGCACATTGATGAAATAAATAAACAGTAAAACCACAATGGCATATGACTTTGTTGCTAATAGCATAGCTGGAATAAAAAAGTCATGTAATATCAAGTGTTGTCGAAGATGTGGAGAAATCAGAACCCTCATACACTGCTGGTGGGAATGTGAAATTGTGCAGCTATTGTGAAAAGCAGTCTGCCTATTCCTCAAAAGGCTGAACATAGAGTTACTAGATGACCAGCAGTTCTATTCCTAAGTATATATTGAAGAAAAATGAAAAAACAAAAGTTTACAAAAAAACTTGTACATCGATGTTCATAACTACAAGAACTATGATGGGGCTCCTGGGTGGCTCGGTCAGTTGAGCATCCAACTCTTGGTTTCAGCTCAGGTCATGATCCCAGGGTCGTGGGATTGAGCCCTGTGTTGGACTCAATGCTGAGCATGGAGTCTGCTTAAGATTCTCTCTCTTTCCTGCTGCCCCTCTCTCCTGCTTGCTCTCTCTCTCTCTCAAAAAAAAAAAAAAAAAATCTGTGATAGATAAAAACTGGAAATAACTTAAATGTCCACCAGCTGATGAATGGATACACAAAATGTGGTATATCCATACAATAGGATATTATTTAGCAGTAAAAAGGATGAACCTTGAAAACATTAAGCTAAGTAAAAGAAGCTAGTCACAAAGGACCATGTATTGTGTATGATTCTGTTTGTACAAAATGTCCAGAGTAGGCAAATCTATAGAGACAGAGAACATATAAGTGGTTGCCTAGGGCTAGGGGTTAGGGGAAAATGGGGAGTGACTGCTAATTGGCACAGGGTTTCTTTTTGGGGTGATGAAAATGTTTTAGAATTTTCTATGGTAATGGCTGCACAACCATATATTAAGAACTACCAAGTTGCCTACTGTAATGGGTAAGTTGTATGGTATATGAATTACATTTTGATAAGGCTGTGATTTATTTTTTTTAACGTTTACTTATTTTTGAGAGAGAGAGAGAGAGAGTGTGAGTGGAGGAGGTACAGAAAGAGAGGGGTACAGGATCAGATGCAGGCTCTGTGCTGACAGCAGAGAGCTACATGTGGGACTTGAACTCAGCCACCCAGGTGCCCAATAAAGCTGTCATTTAAAACATTTAAAAGCAGCTGAAAGGACTCAATGAGTTTGTAATAAGGGAAGTGTGCAGTTTGTGTTCAAATAATCCCATTGTTACATACAGAGAAACGGGTGGGCAAGGCAAGGTGACCCAAGTGGAAGGTGAAGAGTGGGATAAAGAATAAAGTAAGCAAGTGGCCAACTCTTGATTTGGGCTCAGATCATGATCTCACAGTTCATGAGAGGTAGCCACTTGATGGGCTCGTGCTGACAGCATGAAGCCTGCTCTGGATTTTTTCTCTCTCTCTCTCTCTCTCTCTTTCTCTCTCTCTCTCTCTCTCTCTCTTTCTCTCTCTCTCTCTCCCCCCCCCTCCCCTGCTTGCGCTATCTCTCCCTCTCTTCCTCTCTCAGAATAGATAAACTTTTTAAAAAGAAGAAGAAGAAGAAGGAAGGAAGCTTGAAGGGACCTCTGCACCTGTCCTGGCATGCATGTGCTGGAGGGAGTCTCTGGACACAACATCCCAGCCTGGACGCTCCGCTCTCCCAGGAGAAGGGCTGTGACTGGAGGGGTTTGCTGCCACCCTGTGGAATTAGCAAGGATTACAGTTATGGGGACTTGGGTCTGATAGAAGCTAGCTGCTATGATGTGCTCACCCCGTACAAGAGAGAAACAGACCAGGCCTTCAGTGAACTTTCTGTACAGGCTTGAAAAAAAATAATTGCAATCTATCCAAATACTTGGATGATAGCAGCAACAAGCTGTGGAAACAGAAGAAAATGCAATTCAGGGGTCCCTGGCTGGCTCAGTAGAAAGAGCATGTGACTCTTGATCTTGCAGCCGTGAGTTTGAGCCCCATGCTGGGTGCAGAGATTACTTAAAAAGAAAACACAATTCACATAAGTCTAGGATTAAGGAAGGCTTCAAAGAGGAATGGTGAGGGAGGCAAAGGCTCTGAGGCTGAAGGCACAGCAGGAGCAAAGGCATAGAAGTGTAAAAGGACATGGTGTGCTGCTTGAGCAGCCAGGAAGCTATCATCGGCTGCATGGAGCCTCTGTGGAGTCCTGAGTGCCCCCACGATAAAGATGATACCTCCGTTATTATTTCTTGTGGCATTTTGTAGAATACCTCCATATCACCTCATCTGAGTCTTCTCTAAGCCTCGTGGGGGGCAGGGCTGAACTTAATGTCATCTTTTCGTTTAACAGAAGTGGAAACTGAGGCCTGGAGAAGTGAGGTTGTAGAGCTAGGGCTGGAACATGGGCCTCCCTGTCTGCTGACTTGTTATCTGTGTACTGAGGAGAAAGGGGCAGGGGAACCCAGGGACAGGGAGGAGAGGGAATGGTCTAAACTGGCTGAGATGATGATTTTCTTTTTGAATATTAAGGAGAGACCCAGGAATGTCAGACCCAAGAGTAGGATGGTTGACAAAGTTGGGCATGTCCTAAAATGCGGGTTAGATCAGGAACCTGCCATAGCTTCCCATTGTTCCCAGAGCAGTACAACAGCTTTGACCTAGCATTCAAGGCCCCCTCACAAGAGGCAGTGTAATCCAGTGGCTAAGAGCACAGGCTTGGGTTTGTAATCCCCACTCAGCCGCTGTCCAGCTGTGACCCAGTGAATATCCCTTAACGTCTGGTACCATTTCCTCCCCTATAAACTATGGATAAGGATAGCACCCACCTCACAGGTTGTGAGCAGTAAACAAGTAAGTTATATAAGGCATTCAGGACCTTGGTTGCTATTAATTATTATTATTATTATTATTATTCAGAACAGAGCCTAATTCTTGGCTCCTATCATTGAGTCCAATCCTTCAAGTTGGACTCCTGGCTTCTCTAGTACACACTATGCACAATGGTGCCTCCAAGCCTTTCCGCAAGAAGTTTCCGCACCCTGGAATGAGCCCACTCCACTGGTCCCTTTTTTCGAGATCCTTTCAAACACTGCCTCCTCCTGATGTCTTCCCTGATCCTCTCCAGTTAGAACCACTTCTGCTTTTGCCCTTCCTCTGCACCTTGCTTAACCCTCTCATTCAGAGCTACTTCCTTCTGCAACAAATATGCACAAAATGTCTGTCATCCTTGCCTGGAGAACTTAGGAAGTGAGTTTCCTAAGGACAAGCATGGTGTCTTACATCTCTTTATGACTCAGGGAGAGCTGACATGGAGTAGCACTAACTCAATAAATGCTTGTGGAAAGAAAGCTAGAAAGCAGGAAAGCAAAGACAAAGGGAAGGGGGGAGGGAGGGAGAGAGGAAAGAAGGAAGTGGGGGGAGGAAGAGGAGAGAGAGGGGAAAGGTGACCTGGAAATGAAGCCAAGAGAGACTTTAAGAGAAACCAGCCCTGGCCATGTTTACCAAAGACTTTGGGGAAGAGACAGGAGACTGGGTGATTTGCAGCTCAGGTTCCTGGGCTCTTATTTTCACTCCTTAAGCCACAGCACTGAAAAGACTTTGAAAACCTCACAGTGGCTCTGGACTTGCTATTTAGCCCCTCTGAAGCTCCATTTCCTCATCTGTGACACAGATAATAATGGCACTTAATCTAATTGGGCTGTTGGGAAGATCAAATGAGAAAATAACTAGAAAAATCCTGGCCACCTGGGCCACAGTAAGTACTCAATGAACGTTATATATTAGGATGGTGATGGTTTGGTAGTTCTAAGAATTCCAGACATGTCCAAATAAAAGACTGCTCACTGCTGGGGAGGGTAGGTGCTTCCTAAGCTTGGAGAGATGCCTTTTGTCCTAGAGGCCTGCCCAGTGGTCACACAAAGGTCACTGAGTGTTTTCTCCAGGGCCTTCCCACCCGCCCCTGCAACAAGATACACAATAAAGCCTCCTGATTGCTTGATTAAAGGAAGTGGATACACAATTAATTTCAATTTTAGGCCTAACCCTCCTAGCCTTTCAAAAAGAATCACACACCCTATTCCAATTTACACACTGAAACAATATGAAATTTTCCAGCAGGTTCTGAAGCCTTTGAAGTGACCAGACCAGACTATTGATTTATTTCCAGCTAACCTTTCTCTTTGAACCCAGAAGGGTCAAGGTTAATTATACAATAAAACACCCTGTGCCCAGCTGCCCCCTTTGAGGGCTCAGGGAGCCCCCAGACCTTTCCAAGCCGGCAAGCGGCGGATCGTATTTCTGATTCCTTCTCTGCATTCATTTCCTTCATCAGGACCCATTAAGGAGAAGAAAAAAACCTCAACCCCCTCATTTCCTCCCTGAGAGATAAATTTTAATTTGCTGGAAACCAACAAAGGGGATCTAAACCATGTTTCTAGGCTGCACCCTCAGGTTGAAAACTCTAGTTGGGAGCACAGCACCTATTCTGGGCTGGCTGGGAAAAGGGGGGAGAAGTGGTAGAGGGATGCAAAGGGGTACACACGCACCCCCATTTGCCTCTCCCCCACAGGGGGAAGGGAGTCCCTGGAGGGATCGACTCTGTGGATGCTACCAGCGTGACCAGGTGCCTGACATGGGTTAACCCACTGGCTGAGGCTTCTCCTGTGTGCACTAGGTTGGCCCTCAACAGCCTCACCAGGTGGGCACCATCTAATCCCTGCTTCCCATCACTGAAACAGGCTCGGATTGGTAACACACCTGGTTCCAGTTATCATAGGCAGGCAGTGGCAGGGCCAGGATTGGAACCCAAACTTTTGTTCTCCTTGTAAAATAATGGGTTCTCTTCCCCTGCGTCTTCCCACCCCAGGGAAACAACATAATGTAAAAGTTCTTTTTATTTCCATCATTAAAAGAAAAAGAAAGAAGATTCAAAGTTGTGATCTAATGTATAGTCCATTATCCAGTGTCCTCAGTTATCCCAACAATGTCCACCTTAGCTGTGTTTCCCAGATGCAGGATCCAACCAAGGCTCACACACTCTCTTGGCTGTCATGTCCCTTTACTCTGTGTTGTCCCAGAACCGACCCATCCTTCTCTGCTCTTCCTGACACTGACATTTCTGAAGGGACAAGGTCAGTGGTCCTGCAGAGTGACCCATGGTGTGGATTTGTCTCATGTTTCCTCCTGACTAGAGAGTCAGATAATATTTTTGCCACAAGCAATTCACATGTGATGCTATATTCATTTTAGCATCTGGAGTCCCATGATGCCAACAGTTTGTGATGAGGGACTTAGACTGATGTTTGTCCTTGGCCTTCTAGCGGCTTCTCAGGGTGGGCGTGCCTTTAGCATTGGCCACAAAGGAACATGCTTCCTAGGACTCTTCCGACCCACAGACTACAACGTAGAACCTTGGGAGGAAGTTCACCAAACAGCCCAAGACACATTTTCCCAGTTCTTCTCGCTGGAACATTCCCGTGTTGGTGTCAAGGCTCAACACCCATGTCTCCACCCCCATGAGGCCTTCATAAGTCTCAGAATAAACGCTCCCTCCTCTGCTCCACAACCCTCTGTTTCTGCCTCATTGTGTGATTTATCTTAAGGCAGTAAAGGTCACTGGGGAGCTCTTACCGCCGTCTCTATGTCCAGGGCCCACCATAGAAAGTTCTCCATAAAAATTTGTCAAAAAAGCTATAATCCAAATAACACCAGCCTGCCTTGGGGGCAACCTCAGTTTTACATTTGAAAGAAAAGCCCAATGTCCAATAACAAATTGAAAAGCTATTTAAGTCTGCTGAAGAACCTGGAAGAGGTGCCAGCGGATGAATTAGACCGCAGGTCACATACCAGAGTCCTAAATATCCTCTTCACCCATCTTTCTCCCTATCATCTCATGGTCTTCCTTCACCTCCAAACCTCTCTGCTTTCTCTTCTTGCCCAAATCCCTCCTCTTTCACAATCAACTTGGTTCATCCTCAAGTGTAAGAAAAATGTATTGATTTAGTTCAAACAAGCAATACACAGAAGCATTCTCCTTGTCTGTTTATTTTTAAAGTTTATTTTGAGAGAGAGCACGTGTACATGCCAGCAGGGGAGGGGCAGAGAGAGGGAGGGAGAGAGAGAATCCTAAGCAGGCTCCACACTGTCAGCACAGAGCCCAACGTGGGGCTTGGTATCACAAACCGTGAGACCATGACCTGAGCTGAGATCAAGAGTCAGATACTTAACCAACTGAGAGACTGAGCCTCTCCTTGTTTAAAGGGAAAAAAAAAAATGTTGTGTAAGTTCCCTCTCAACCATTCCAAGCCCAGTTCCCTCCTAGGGATAATACCATTATCAGTTTTGCGTATCCTTCCGGGCCTTTTTCTGTGGAATACAGACTTTCCTATATGGATATGCTAAACAATGTTTCCAATTTCCAGTGCTTCACGAACATCCTTGCACTGTTTCCCTGTGCTCATCAGCATGTGTTTCTGTACGGCAGAAATGAGAGGATTTGCTGGGTGTGGGGCACGTGCATTGTGAATCTAATCCAGCCCACCTAATGATTCCCTCCACCCCAAGACACTGTGCATCCTTACTCTCCGCCAGCAGTCTAAGATAGGACCAGGGCTGTTTTTCTTTCCTCTCTCCCACGGCTGCTCTGAGGACCTTGGTGCAAGCGTGGTTTAACTTCTGTAAATCAATATGATACACCACATTGACAAAATGAAGGATAAAAATCATAGGGTCATCTCAACAGATGCAGAACAAAAGCATTTAACAAAATTCAACATCCATCTATGATAAAAACTCTCGAGGCACCTGGGTGCTCAGCTGAGCATCCAACTTCGGCTAAGGTCATGATCTCATAGTTCATGGGTTCGAGCCCCGTGTCAGGCTCTGTGCTGACAGCGTGGAGCCTGCTTCAGATTCTCTGTCTCCCTCTCTCTGCCCCTCCACTGCTTGTATTCTCTCCCTCTCAAAAATAAATAAACATTAGAATAAATAAAAAAAAAAACTCTCAACAATGTGGGTAGAGAGGGAATGTACCTAAACATAATAAGGGCCATATGTGACAAACTGACAGCTAACATCATACTCAATGGTGAAAAGCCGAAATCTTTTCCTATAAGATCAGGAACAAGACAAGGATGCCCACTTTTGCCTCTTTTATTCAGCATAATATTAGAAGTCCTTGGGGTGCTGGAGTGGCTCAGTTGGTTAAGTGTCTGACTTCAGCTCAGGTCATGGTCTCATGGTTCATGGGTTCAAGCCCCGTGTCAGGCTCTGTGCTGACAGCTCAGAGCCTGGAGCCTGCTTCAGATTCTGTGTCTCCTTCTCTCTGTGCCCCTCCCCGACTTGTGCTCTGTCTCTTCCTGTCTCTCAAAAATAAACATTAAAAAAAAAGGGGGGAGGGTCCTAGCCATAGCAATTTGGCAAGAAAAAGATATAAAAGGCATCCAAATTGGAAAAGAAGAAATAAAAGTGTCACTATTTGCAAATGACATAATACTATAAATAGAAAACCCAAAAGACTCCACTATAAAACTGTTAGAACTAATAAATGAACTCAGGGGTACCTGAATGGCTCAGTTGGTTAAGCACGTGACTTTGGCTCAGGTCATGATCTCATGGTATGTAAGTTCGAGCCCCACACCAAGCTCTGTGCTGACAGTGCAGAGCCTGCCTGGGACTTGCTCTTTCTCCCTCTCTCTCTACCTCTCCCCCAGTGACACATGCGTGCATGTGCGTGCTTGCACACACTCGCTCTCAAAATAAATAAATAAACATTAAAAAAAAGAATAAATGAATTTGGTTGCAGGATACAAAATAAAAATACAGAAATCTGAGACATTTCTATACAGTAATAATGAACTACTAGAAAGAGAAACCAGAAAAACTAGGAAAACAATCCCATTTACAATTACATCAAAAAGAATAAAATACCTAGGAGTAAATTTAAGAAGCGAAAGACCTGTATTCTGAAAACTATAAGACACTGATGAAAGAAATTGAAGAAGACACAAATAAATAGAAAAATATTCCGTGTGCATGGATCAGAAGAATTAACATTTTTAGAATGTCTATACTAGTGTAAGCAACCTACAGATTCAATGCAATTCCTAGCAAAATTCCAAGGGAATTTTTCACAAAACTAGAATAATTCTAAAATTTGTCTGGAACCACAAAAGATCCTAAATAGCAAAAGCAATCTTGAGAAAGAAGAACAAACCTGGAGGTTCGGAAATCTCATTCTCTGCTTTCAAACTATACTTATAGAGCTCTAGTAGCCAAAATGATAGGGTTTGGCAGGAGAACAGATGCATGGATCAATGGAACAGAATTGAGAGCCAGAGTTAAAACCACATATATATGGACAATTAATTTATGACAAAGAAGCCAAAAACATACAATGGAAAAAAGGCAGTCTCCTCAACAAATGTGTTGGGAAAACTGGACAGCCAGAATGCAAAGAATGGAAGTATTCCACTATTTTACAACATACACAAAAATTAACTCAAAATGGATTAAAGATTTGAATGTAAGACCTGAAACCATAAAATTCCTCAAAGAAAACATAGGCAGTAAGCTTCTTGACATCAATCTTACTGACTTTTTTGTGGATCTGACTCCAAAGGCAAGGGAAGCAAAACCAGAATGGGACTATATCAAATAAAAGGCTTCCACAAAGCAAAATAAACCATCATCACAATGAAAAAGACAACCTACTGAATGGTCTAAGATTTTTTTCAAATCATATCTGACAAGAACTCATATAACTCAGCAGCAAAAAAAAAACAAGCAATCCAATCAAAACATGGACAGAGGGGAGTGCCTGAGTAGCTCAGTGGGTTAAATCTCTGACTCTTGGTTTGGGCTCAGGTCATGATCTCACAGTTCATGAGTTTGAGCCCTGAATCAGGCTCTGCAACTGACAACATGGAGACTGCTTAGGATTCTCTCTCTCTCCCTCTCTGCCCCTCCCCCACTCAGGCTGTCTCTCTCTCAAAAAAAATAATTAACTTAAAAACAAAACAAAACAAAACAGGGTGCCTGGGTGGCTCAGCTGGTTAAGTGTTCAACTTTGGCTCAGGTCATGATCTCATGGTTCGTGGGTTCAAGCCCTGCGTCAAGCTTTGTGTTGACAGCTCAGAGCCTGGGGCCTGCTTCAGATTCTGTGTCTCCCTCTCCCTCTGCAACCCTCACCCCCCACTCACACTCTGTCTCTCTCTCTCTCTCAAATAAACATTAAAAAAAAAACAAAAAAACAGGCAGAAGACCTGAATAGACATTTCTCCAAAGAAGGCATATAGATGGCCAACAGGCACATCAAAAGATGCTCAACATCACTAATTTATTAGGGAAATTATCAGGGAATTCAAAACCAAAATGAACTATCACCTCACACTGGTTAGAAAGGGTGGAATGGGTGTTACCAAAAGACAAGAAACAACAAGTGCTGAAGAGGATAGAGAGAAAACAGAACCCTCATATGCTGTTGGTGGGAATGTGAACTGGTGTAGCCACTATGGAAAACAGGAAGGAGACTCCTTTAAAAAAAAAAAAAATAGAACTACCATATGATCCAGCTTTTCTATTTCTGGGTATTTATCCAAAGAAAATGAAAACACTAACTCAAAAAGATACCTGACCCCTGTGTTCACTGCAGCATTATTTACACCAAAAAAATGGAAACAACCTAAATGTCTATTCATATTCACATATATATATATGACATCTTCTTTATCTATTGATCCAAAGATGGAAGGATACACACACACACACATATACACATACATATATTCATACATACAATGGAATATTACAGCTGAGTAATATAAAAGTAATAAAAAAGAATGCAATCTTGCCATTTGTGACAACATGGATGGACCTTGAAGTTATTATGCTAAGTGAAATAAAAGTCAGAGAAAGACAAATACCATATAATTTCACTCATATGTGGAATCTAAAACAAATAAACAAAACAAAAACAAACTCATAGATACAGAGAACAGACTGGTTGTTACCAGAGGGGAAAGGGAGTGGGGAGGGGGTGAGCAAAATGGGTGAAGGGACTCACTTGTATGCTGATAATGGTAAGTGGACTTTGAGTGGTGATTATTTTGTAGCACATACAAATGTCAGGTTATAGGGATGCCCGGGTGGCTCAGTTGATTAAGTGCCTGACTCATGATTTCAGCTCAGGTCATGATCTCATGGTTGTGAGATCAAACCCTACATTGGGCTCCATGCTAGGAGTGGAGCCTGCTTAAGATTCTCTCTCCCTCTCCCTCTCTCTCTCCAACCCCCTAACCAAAAAGTCAAATTATAACGTTATATACATGAAACATACAATATTATATACCAATATTACCACAATTTAAAAATAAAAGAGATCCTAGGAGCTTTTCCTATTGGTAAACACCTAGTTCAATCCCAACAAGCCCCATCCATTGATTTTAGCTGGTTTAGAAATGATTGAATCTCTAGATATTCTTGTTTCCAAGTTGGAATTATCATCTAGTTAAAAAACAAAATTCAACTGAGTACATTCTGTTTTAAGTAATTTCTGTACCCAATGTGGGATCTAATTTGTGACCCTGAGATCAAGAGTCACATGCTCTTCTAACTGAGCCAGCCAGGCACCCACAACAGAGAACATTCTCAACCTCTTACTGGCTTTTTCTCTTTTCTTTTCTTTTTTCTTTTCTTTTCCTCCTCTCTCTCACTCCCTTTCTATTTTCTTAAGTAATCTCCATGCCCAACATGAGGCTTGAACTCACCATCCCAAAATCAAGAGTTGCATGCTCTACTGACTGAGCCAGCCAGGTGTCCCTCTTACTGGCTTTCTTCAATGATTTATGAACAGAGTGGCATCTAATCTAGCAGATAGAAAGGAGCTCTCAGGAGCTATAAAAAATGAACTTTTATAGGGAGAAGAGTGTGGGAACAAAGAAGTTACACTAGCAAAAATCTGGATTGGTTGTGGCAAAGTCCCTATCTTTTAGGAGATAACAGGGGTCTATCTATCAAGCAGATGACCTCACTAGTGCTGATCTGATAATTTCTGATTGACCGGTTTAAGATTGCATTTCTAGGAGAGCCAAAACTGTAAGTTAAGTCTTGGTTTGGTGATGAGGGGCTTGGCATAAATGACTCTATTATGGGCCTGTTGTCTTCTTTTTAACACTCACCGGGCCTTTTTCTTGTTTCCCTGTGTCCTTCTTTTTCCCTGGTCCCTGTCTACCTGTTTCTCTGACCCTCCAGTTCTCCTTGGCCAGGCTGGACAGTGCCCCTGGAGCCAGGGCTGGGAGTGAACCTGCTGTTTCTGGGCCAAAACCCCACTCAAGTTCCCACCCTTTGCTTCTGCCCAAAGCGGGCCCAGGATGCATGCGTGAGCCAGGCACAGGCTCACCCAGGAATCCCACCTGCCTAAGCCATAGCAAACCTTGCAAATTGTGTACCCTGGGGATGTATTACCTATTCAAGAACATTAACTAAATCTTTAAAAAAAATTAAAAAAAAAATTTTTTTTAATGTGTATTTATTTTTGAGAGAAAGGGAGAGACAGAGCGTGAGCAGGGGAGGGGCAGAGAGAGAGGGAGACACAGAATCTGAAGCAGGCTCCAGGCTCTGAGCTTTCAGCACAGAGCCCGATGCAGGGCTTAAACTCACAAACCACCACCCAGGCACCCCTAAATCTTTAAAAAATTTAAATCACCAGGCAATAAGTAATGAAGCTAAAACATATGCATACAAATACTTAGCATTTGGGAAATTTTTAAATGAAAAATAAAACAGTGTTAAAAAAAAACTAAACTGAAGGGCCGCTGGGTGGCTCAGTAGGTTAAACGTCTGACTCCGGCTCAGGTCATGATCTCCCGGGTTTGTGGGTTCAAGCCCTATATCAGGCTCTGTGCTGACAGCTCAGAGCCTGGGGCCTGCTTTGGATTCTGTGTCTCCCCCCTCTCTCTGCCCCTCTCACCGTCTCTGTCTCAAAAAGAAATAAACATTAAAAAATTTAAAAAAAATTTTTTTTAATAAAATAAAAATTAAACTCTAGATAAAACACTGTTGGGGCACTTGGGTGGCTCAGTCAGTTGAGTATCCTACTCTTGATCTTGGCTCAGGTCATGATCTCATGGTTCATGAGCCACCCAGGCTGCCCTGTCTTTCCACTGTAATGTGGGCACATCATCCCTGTAATAAGGCACATATGTTTGTTTTCCAAAGCACCATTCTTATTCCATTATTTCACTTCATGATGACCCTTTGAGGGAAAGGAAGGCCCAGCTTAGAGATGGGAAAACTGAGGCTCTAAGAGAGATCGCCCAGGATCACAGCATAACAGGGACAGATTTTATCTCAAGAGAAAATAGGAAGGAAAAGAAATGCCATGTTCATAATTTAATGTTCTTACCAAGTCCTACAGTGTCAGTACAACCCCTTTTTAATTACCATGTGAAAAGAAAAGCTCCCCCCGCCAGGCCTGTCCTCCCTGGCTTAGGTTTATTCATCTCCCCTCTCCTACCAGCCTCCCTCCTTTTGTGTCTTTGTGTCACATCTAGTTAGGCAATAATTTATCCTTTCAAGAAACATCTCTTGAGCCCAGGGGGTGCAGGGTAAATGAGGGGATACAGATGTGAATGATGGGCCAAAATGGAGTCAGCTGCTCTCACCTGCCTGTTGTCTGTCCACCGTGCCCCCCCACCCCCGTCTCATTCCCTCTCTCCCCTTCTCCTACCCATCAGCAATGTGAGTCCCCATTTTGCTGGGTTCCATTACCCTGTGGCCGATACTGAAGAAAATAAAGATTAATGTGATATTAGCAAATGGGAACCAACAGAGACCCAAAGCAGCACATTTACAGAGGAAAGCCTGCATCCTGTGCCTGATTTCTGCTCTTGAAAAGCAGGCTGCAGACCTGTGGGCTCAGCCCCACCCACAGAGGCTGACACATCTGGGCCAGCAGGATGCTCCACCCCAGCCTCACAGACAAACCCCAAGAAATAGTAGCTGGCAAGCTAGGGCAGAGAAGAGGGCAGGTCTGCAAACTTGGTGGTGCTGTGTAGCATGCAGCACTTGGGATGAGTGTGTTTGTGCATATGTGTGTGTGCGTGCACATGCATTTGTAGATGAATGGGCACATGCACGTTTGTGTGTATTTATACACAGGTGTGTGCACGATGTGTGTGTGTACAAGTGTGCATGTGTATAAGCATGCACCAGCATGTCCAACCTGGCCATCTTGGCATGACCATACGGTCCTGCTATGGCCCTGTGGGGTCTTTCATCTCCATAGGGAGCAGCGTCTCTGACAGGCCTAGTGGGACCAGCTGTGGAACCAAAGTCAGGGGCAGTTACAATCACAGGCTGTTTGTTTCTGTCACACTCTTATCTCCACTTTCCTGAGCCTAGGGTTTAGCATCATAAAAAGTCAGAGCCTGGAGGGAAACCTGGAGATTACCTAACTCAGGCCATCCCCAGACAGATGGGGAAATCAAGCCCTGGAGAGGGTACCCGCAACGGGAGGAGGTCACACAGCTGGGACAAGAACCCACATCTCCCCACCCACTTTCACCCTCTTGCCACAACTGTACTACCTGAACTTTTGTCTGCCCCACAGTGTGCAAATGAGAGGCCAATGGTTCCCAGCCTAGGGCTGAGGACACAGCAAGGAGAAGGTGGTCTCGGAGTTGGGAGGTGTTTCAACATGTCTGAAAGAGGTCTTCAACTACCTCTATTTTGACCTCAGTCTGAACTTTCTAATTGATTAAATTATTTCCAGCTTATCTCTTGACTCAGGCAAAAGACTGTGGGCAAAGCATCCCTTGATGGGAACTAAAACTATCCCCTCAAGCAATAGGGACTGTTCTGTGCCAGCGAGACCTCACCCTTGACTGACCCCAAGACAATAATGGACCTGTACTACCCACCTGCGTGTACCAACCTTAGTCCCACATTTGCCTTACGTAAACCTGCAAGCATTTTCAACACTTTGGAGATGCTAGTCCACTGTCTTCCTGGTGTTGGCCTCACTGAAATAAATTCCTTTCTTGTTCCACTTCCACTCTTCTCTCTGCCTCTGTATTTTATCAGCAGTGAGTGGCTGAGCCTGGTCTGTTTGAATCCCCAGAGCCAAGTGCTCTTGCACCCTTGGGCCCCAGTTACATGTCCATGGCTGTGCCCCTCCCCATGGTCCTCCCCAACTTAGGCTGGTATTAGACTCGCTCTGGGAGAGCACTCTATTCTCATGCTAATCAGAACTCTGGCTGGTGGTCAAATATGTTTTTGATTAATTACAAATGGAAATGAATAAATTTTTACTTGATAAATGCAGTGGGCAAAACTCTTTCAATATGTGGGGGTCATGAGAAAAAATATTAAATTATGTCTTTGATCAAAGTCTTGAAAATGTTTGTAGAATGAGTGGATGAAGGATGACAGTGTAACAGGAGCCTTAGGAGAATGAACTTAAGTGCTTTTTGGTCTCTTCATCAAGAGGAAGTGTCAGAGAGGGGGAATGATGGTGGCAGAGTAGGAGGACCCTAGGCTTGCTTGTCCCATGAACACAGCTAGGTAACTATCAAATCATCCTCAATACCCCAGAAATCAACCTGAAGATTGACAAAACAAACTCCACAACTAAAGGGAGAGTAGAGACCACATCGGAGAAGGTAGGAAGAGTGGAGATGTGGTTTAGGGGAGAAACAGATCACAGGTGCTGTAGAGGGGAAGGACACGTGGTCGTGGAGAAGGGCTAGAGAAAAGAACACTCAGAGGAACACACAGGAGAGCATTTCCCCATAGCCATTGGCTTAGAAAGCGAGAGGGGTTGAATTTTGTGAATTTTGCAACCAGTGAGGCTTAAATCCTGAAATCTGAAGTGTCAGTGGGTTGGGCTGGGCTGCAGTGCAGAGTTATCCAGGCTGCTCCTGGAAAGAAGGCAGACAAACAACCCATGGGCAGACAGTGAGGAAATAGCAATCTGAAGAGCACCTGGGGTACAAAGGAAGATTCTTTACCCTTCTTGGAGTGTGCCCCTGAGAGACACTGTTCAAAGAGATGGAGAACAAAGGAGCTGGCTAGTGCCATTCCCCCTCCCCCAGAATAAACACAGAGCCACCTGCATGAAAAAGTGCAGCATGGACACTGGCTACCTAACTTGCTTACACCAAGTCCCACCTCCCTGTGCTCTGGTAGGACCATCCTTCTCAGTGCCAGCACAGTGGGCCCCTTCCCTAGATCAGCACAAACCCCTATCTATACCATATCTCCCAACCAAAGAGTTCTGCAGGGCCTTAGTTCTGGTAGAGGTGGTGACAGGTCTCATTTTACAAGCAGACCAGAGCACACCTTGTTAAAGCCCACCACATTTAGGCCAGGGACCAAACACTGCCCATTGCAGGCAAGGAGAGCCTCTGCAGATGACTGGCCTGAGGATTAGAGCAGCCAAAACACTATAGCAGATTGAATGCAGCACCAGAGGTACTCCCTGAAGTGCCAGGCTCTGGACACTACATGATCTCTTCTTCATAAAGCCATTACTTTCAGGAGCAGTAGACATAACTGGCTTTTCTAACAAACAGAAGAAGGCAGAGACTTAGACAAAATGCCAAGGCAGAGGAAATTATTCCAAATGAAAGAATAAGATAAGGCCACGACCAGAGATCTAAGTGCAACAGATATAAGTAACAAGCCTGATGGAGAATTTAAAACAACAATCCTAAGGATATTCACTGGGCTTGAGAAAAGAATGGAAGACTTCAGTGAGACCCTTACCACAGAGACAAAAGAGTTCAAAAAGAATCAGAGATGAAGAGTATAATAAAAAAAGATTGGAAACAGGCTTGATGCAATGAACAGCAGGCTGGAAGAAGCAGAGGAATGAATTAGTGACAAGAGAAAATAACGGAAAATAATGAAGCTGAACAAAGGAGAGAAAGAAGAATTATGGGACATGAGAATAGACTTAGGGAACTCAGTGACTCCATCAAATGTAATAACATTCATATTATAGGAGTCCCAGAAGAACAGGAAACAGAAAATTTATCTGAAGAAATAATAGCTGAAACCTTCCCTAATGTGGGAAGGAAACAGATACTCAGATCCAGGAGGCACAGAGAACTCCCCTCAAAATCAACAAAAACAGACCCACACCCAGACATATTATAATTAAACTGGCAAAATATAGTAATAATGAAAAAATCTTAAAAGCAACAAGGAAAATGAAGACAATTACTTATAAGGGAAAATCCCTAAGGCTATCAGCAGATTTTTCAGCAGAAATTCTCCAAGCCAGAAGAAACTGGCATGATATATTTAAAGTGCTAAGTGGGGAAAAATCTGCAGCTAAGAATACTCTATCCAACAAAGTTAAAATTCAAAATAAAAGAAGAAATAAAGAATTTCACAGAGAAGCAAAAAATTAAAGGAGTTCATGAGCATGAAGCCAGCCCTGCAAGAAATACTAAAGGGGACTCTGTGAATGGAAAAGGAAGACCAAAAGTGACAGTATGAAGATAGGAAACTCAAAAGCAATAAAAATGAATGCTTCTATAAAAAAATCAGTCAAGGACCTCATAAAAAAAAAAAAAAAAAAAAAAAAAAAAAAAAAAAAGATGGAGCATCTGAGTGCCTTAGTCGGTTAAGCATCCGACTCTTGATTTCAGCCCAGGTCATGATCCCAGAGTCATGGGATTGAACCCTGCATTGGGTTCCATGCTGAGTGTGCAGCCTGTTTAGGATTCTCTCTCTCTCTCTCTCTCTCTTTCTCTCTCTCTCTCTCTCGCCCTCTCCCTCTTGACCCTGCTCTTTCACGCTTTCAAAAAAAAAAAAAAAGAGGATATAAAATATGACAACATATATGAAAAACATGGAGAGAACCAGAGTAAAGAATGGGTTCAAGCTTAAACAGACATTAACTTAATACAGACCACTATATGCAGAAGATGTTATATACAAACCTAATGGTAAACAATAAAAAATTACAAATAGGGGCACCTGGGGTGCCTGGGTGGCTCAGTCGGTTGGGCATCCGACTTCGGGGCTCAGGTCATGATCTCGCGGTCCGTATGTTCGAGCCCTGCATCGGGCTCTGGGCTGACAGCTCATGGCCTGGAGCCTGTTTCGGATTCTGTGTCTCCCTCTCTCTCTGACCCTCCCCTGCTCATGTCTCAAAAATAAATAAATGTTAAAAAAAAAAAATTTACAAATAGGGGCGCCTGGGTGGCTCAGTCAGTTAAGCGTCTGACTTCAGCTCAGGTCATGATCTCACAGTTTGTGAGTTCAAGCCCCGCGTTGGACTGCATGCTGACAGCTCGGAGCCTGGAGCCTGCTTCAGATTCTGTGTCTCCCTCTCTCTCTGCCCCTCCTCCTCTTACACTCTGTCCCAAAAATAAACATTTAAAAAATTACAAATAAATATGCAAAGAATAAAGAGAAAGAAATCTAAATATATCACTAAAGGAAATAAACAAACCATGAGAGAAAGATAAGAAAGAATCAGAGAAAAATCTCCAGAAATAACCATGAAACAAGTAATAAAATGGCAATAAAACATATCTATCAATAATTACTTTGAATGGGAGCACTTGGGTGGCTCAGTCAGCTAAGCATCTGACTCTTGACTTTGGCTCAGGTCATGATCTCATAGTTCATGGGTTCAAGCCCCACAGTGGGCTCCACTCTGTCAGCCCAGCTGAGCCTACTTTGGATTCTCTCTCTCTCCCTCTCTCTGCCCATCCTCCACTTACACACATGCACACTCTCTCTCTCAAAATAAACAAAATTTAGTAACAAATAATTATTTTTAATGTAGATGGACTAAATGCTCCAATCAAAAGACATAGAGATTAAGACAATGGATTAAAAAAAAAACAAAAACAAAAAACAAGACCCATCTATACGCTGACTACAAGAGATTCATTTTAGACCTAAAGACACCTGCAGGTTGAAAGTGAGGGGTGGAGAAGCATCTACCATACGAATGGATGTCAAAAGAAAGCCAGAGTAGCAATGCTTATATCGGACAAAATAGACTTTATTTTGTTTAATGTTTACTTATTTTGAAAGAGAGAGAGAGAGAGAGAGAGAGAGAGAACATGAGAGGGGAAAGAGGCAGAGAGAGAGGAAAGAGAGAATCCCAATCTGGGAAAGAGAGCCCCAGAAATGGGGCTCAATCTCATGAACTGTGAAATGATGATCCCAGCCAATATCAAGAGTCACATGCTTAACTGACTGAGCCACCCAGGTGCCCCATATATCAGACAAAATAGACTTTACTTTCTATAATTTATTTATTTTTTATAACTTACATCCAAGTTAGTTAGCACATGGTACAACGTTTTCAGTAGATTCCTTAAGCCTCTTACTTACCCATTTAGCCCATCCCTCCTCCCACAACCCCTCCAGTAACCCTCTGTTTGTTCTCTATATTTAAGAGTCTCTTATGTTTAAACTAAATAGACTTTAAAACAAAGACTGTAACAAAAGACAAAGAAGGGTACTATATAATAATAAAGGGGACAATCTGACAAGAAGATATAATAACTGTACATATTTATGGACCCAACATCGGAGAACCCGAATACATAAAATAATAGTAAACATAAAGGAACTAATCGATAATAATACAATAATAGTAGAGGCTTTAACACACCACTTACATCAATAAACAGATCATCTAAACAGAAAATCAATAAGGAAACAAGGGCTCTGAATGACATACTGGACCAGATGGATTTAACAGATATACTCAGAACATTCCATCCTAAAACAGAATACATATTCTTTTCAAGCGCACATGGAACATTCTCCAGAATAGATCACATATTAGGCCACAAAACAGGTCTCAACAAATTCAAGAAAACCAAAGCCATACCATGCACCTTTTCTGACCACAATACTATGAAACTAGAAGTTAATCACAAGAAAAAAATCTGGAAAGACCACAAATACATAGAGGTTAAGTAATATGCTACTAAACAATGAATGAGTCAATCAGGAAATAAAAGAAGAAATAAAAAAGATACATGGAAACAAATGAAAATACAATGGTCCAAAACCTTTGGGATGCAACAAAAGTGGTTCTAAGAGGGAAGTACATATAATACAGGCCTACCTCAAGAAGCAAGAAAAATCTCAAATAAACAACCTAACCTTATGCCTAAAGGAACTGGGGGGGGGGGGGGGAGCCTAAAGCCAGCAGAAGGAAGGAAATAATAAAGATTAGAGCAGAAGGGGTGTGTAGGTGGCTCAGTTGGTTAAGCATCTGACTCTTGATTTCGGCTCAAGTCATGATCTCACAGTTCATGAGTCTGAGCCTTGCAAAGGGCTCCATGCTAACAGTGCGGTGCCTGCTTGGGATACTCTCTCTCTCCCTCTCTCGCCCTCTCAAAAAGTAAATAATTTTTTTAAAAAATCTAAGAAAAAAATATTAGAGCAGAAATAAATGATATAGAAACCAGAAAAAACATTAGAACAGGGGAGGCTTGGCTGGCTCAGGTGGTAGAGCATGTGACTCTTGATCTTGGGGTCACAAGTTTGAACCCCATGTTGGGCACAGAAGTTACATTAAAAAAAATAATAAATAGGGGTGCCTGGGTGGCTCAGTCAGTTGAGCATCCAACTTTGGCTCTGCTTATGATCTCACGGTTTGTGAGTTCAAGCCCTGCATCAGGCTCACTGTTGTCAGCTCAGAGCCCGCTTCAGATCCTCTATCTCCCTCTCTCTCTGCACCTTCCCCACACACTCTCTCTCTCTCGAAAATAAACATTTAAATAATAAATAAAAGAACAGATCAATGAAACCAGAAGCTGATTCTTTGAAAAAATTAATAAAATTGATAAACTTCATTCCAGATTTATCAAAAAGAGAAAGGACCCACATAGATAAAATCACAAATGAGAGAGGAGAAACAGCAACCAACATCACAGAAATACAAACAATTAAAAGAGATTATTAAAACTATATGTCAACAAATTGGACAACTTAGAGGAAATTGATAAATTCTTAAAAACATATAAATTACCAAAACTAAAACAGAAAAAAAAAAATTTGAACAGACCAATAATGAGCAAAGAAATTGAATCAGTAATGAAAAACCCCCAGCAAAAGTCCAGAACCATGGAACACCTGGTTGGCTTAATTGGTAGAGTATGCAATTCTTGATCTTGGGTTGTAAGTTTGAGCTCCATGTTGGGTGTAGAGATTACTTAAAATATTTTTAAATAAATAAATAACTAATAAAATAAAGAACAAATTTGAGTCACCTAGCTGGCTCAGTTGGACGAACGTGTGACACTTGGTCTCGGGGTCAAGAGATTAAATAAATAAACTTAAAAAAAAAAAAAAAAAGTCCAGGGGCCCCTGGGTGGCTCAGTCAATTGAGCATCCGACTTCAGCTCAGGTTGTGATCTTGCAGTTTGTGAGTTTGAGCCCCCCATCAGGCTTGCTGCTGTCAGTGTGGAGCCTGCTTCAGATCCTCTGTCCTCCTCTCTCTTTGTCCCTCTCCCACTCATGCTGGCTCTCAAAAAAAAAAAAAAAAAAAAAAAATCCAGGACTAGTTGGCTTCACAGGCGAATTCTACCAAATATTTAACAAGTTAATACCTAATCTTCTCAAACTACTCCAAAAAATAGAAAAAGAAGAAAAATTTCCAAATTCATTTGATGAGGCCAGCATCACCCTGATACCAAAACCTGATAGAGACACCACAAAAAAAGAGAACCACAGGCCAAATCTCTGATGAACATAGATGCAAAAATCCTCAGCAAAATACTAGCAAACTGAACCCAACAACACATTAAAAAACTCATTCACCAAGGAGCGCATGGATGGCTTAATTGATTGGATGTCCGATTCTTGATTTTGGCTCCAGTCATGATCCCAGGGTCATGGGATGGAGCCTTGCATTAGGCTTGGTGCTGAGCGTGGAGCCTGCTTAAGATTCTCTCTCTCCCTCTGTCCTTCCCCTGCTCACAAGTGCACATGTGTTCTCTCTCTCAAAATAAATAAATAAACAAAACCTTTAAAAAAATCACTCATCACAATCAAGGGGATATACTCTTGGGTTGCAAGGATAGTTCAATATTCACAAATCAATCAACATAATACATCACATCAATAACAGAAAGGATAAGAACAATGTCATTTCAATAGATGCAGAAAAAGCATTTAACAAAGTACAACATCCATTCATGGTAAAAACCCTCAACAAACTAGGTTTAGAGGGAACATCCCCCAATATAATAAAGCCATTTATAAAAAATTCACAGGTAATATCATCCTAAATGGGGAAAAACAGAGAGCTTTTCCTCTATAGTCAGGAAAAAGTGGTGTCCACTCTCACCACTTTTATTCCACATAGTACTGAAAGTCCTAAGCACAGCTCCCACAACAAAATGAAATAAAGTGCAAGATATTTGCAGATAACATGATACTCTATGTAGAAAACTTGAAGGTCTCCACCAAAAAACTGCTAGAACTGATAAACAAATGCAGTAAAGTTGTAGAATACAAAATCAATGTAGACTTTCTATACACCAATTTCTATATACCAATAATGAAGCAGAAAGAGAAATTAAGTAATCAATCCCATTTTATAACTGCACCAAAAATAAGATAGTTAGTCCTCCTTCCCAACATGGTATAGTCAGTTAACATCACCCAGCTGAACCTGCTACAGCTATAAATGCTCAAGAACAAGCTGGACCAAGGGGCACCTGGGTGGCTCAGTCAGTTAAGCATCCAACTCTTGATTTCAGCTCAGGTCATGATCTCATGGTTCGTGAGTTTGAGCTGTGAATCGGGCTCTGTTCTGACAGTGCAGAGCCTGCTTGGGATTCTCCCTCCCCTCTCTCTGCCCCTCTTCTGCTCACACACTCTCTCTCTCAAAAATAGAAAGGAAGGAAGGAAGGAAGGAAGGAAGGAAGGAAGGAAGGAAGGAAGGAAGGAAGGAAGGAAGGAAAAGAAAGAAAGAAAGAAAGAAAGAAAGAAAGAAAGAAAGAAAGAAAGAAAGAAAGAAAGAAAGAAAGAAAGAAAGAAAGAACGAACTGGACCAAGAACTGGAGTTCTTGCCCACGTCCATTGCCCAGCTCAAGGTGGGGCAGACCAAGTATGTGGAACCTGCGGACTGTTTGAACATGCTGTAACAAGAACAATGAGGGGGAAGAATTACTCCTCCCACTGCTGAGTTCTATGTATGTCCTTGGGAGGTGACATGATGTGGAACATGTACTCATTGATGTGGGAAGAGGCTACTATGTAGAAAAGACAGCTGAGGATTTCAGGGACTCTTTCAAGAGGAAGATAGACTTCCTCACCAGCCAACTGGAGGAAATCTAGCCAGCTCTGCAGGGAAAGCATGCTGTCATGCTTCATGCCAGAAGATTCAGCAGCTCACTGCCAAAGCCTGAGAAGTTATTTCAGAAATGGGGCAGAGGGACCCTACTTCAGGAGCCTGAGACTTTGTGGGCATGGCTTCCTGGGGTCAGGGAAGAGAAGTGTCTTGTGTTTAATGCTAATAAATGTGCCAGCTGGAAAAAGGAAAAGGGGAAAAAAAAGTAATAATAATAAGATACATCGGAAAAAAACCTAACCAAAGAGGTGAAAGATCTGTACTCTGAAAACTATAAAACACTGATGAAAGAAATTGAAGACACAAAGAAATGGAGAGAGATATTCCATGTTTATGAATTGGAAGAATATTATTAAAATTTTTAAAACATTTTTTATTTATTTTTGAGAGACAGAGACAGCACCATGAGCAGGAGAGGGGTAGAGACAGAGGGAGACACAGAATCCTAAGCAGGCTCCAGGCTCTGAGCTGTCAGCACAGAGCCCGACACCGGGCTCGAACCCAAGAGCCATGAGATCATGACCTGAGCCAAAGTCAGACGCTCAACAGACTGAGCCACCCAGGTACCCTGGAAGAGCGACTATTATTAAATGTCTGTATCACCCACAGCAATCTACACATTTAATGCAATTCCTATCAAAATACCAACAGCATTTTTCACAAAACTGAATAAATTCTAAAATTTGTATGGAAACACAAAAGACCCCAAATAGCCAAAGAAAACTTGAAAAAGAAAAGCAAAGCTGAAAGCATCACAATTCCGGACTTCAAGTTATATCACAAAGCTGTAGTCATCAAAATAGTATGGTATTGGCATGCACACACACACACGCACGCGCACACACACACACACACACCAGACACATAGATCAATAGAACAGAATAGAAAACCCAGAAATGAACCCACAATATTATGGTCAATTAATCTTCGACAAAACAGAAAAGAACATCCAATAGGAAAAAGACAGCCTCTTCAACACATGGTACTGAGAAAACTGGACAGCAACATGTAAAAGAATGAAACTGGGCCACTTTTTTACACCATATACAAAAACAAATTCCAAATGGATGAAAGATCTAAATATGATACCTGAAACCATAAAAGTCCTGGAAGAAAGCACAGGCAGTAATTTCTCTGACCTCAACCATAACAACTTTTTTCTAGATAGGTCTCCTGAGGCAAGGAAAACGAAAGCAAAAATAAACTCTTGGGGCTACATCAAAATAAAAAGCTGCACGGTGAGGGAAACAATCAACAAAACTAAAAGGCAACCTATGGAATGGGAGAAGATATTTGCCAATGACTTATCTGATAAAGGGTTAGTATCCAAAATATATAGAAAGAATTTATAAAATTCAACACCCAAAAAACAAATAATCCAATTAAAAAATGGGCAGAAGACACAAACAGACATTTCTTTAAGACATCCAGATGGCCAACAGACACATGCAAAAATGCTTAACATCACTCATTATCAGGGAAATGCAAATCAAAAGTACAATGAGATATCACCTCACACCTGTCAGAAGGGCTAAAATCAAGAACACAAAAAACAACAGGTGGTGACAAGGATGTGGAGAAAGGGGAACCCTTGTGCACTGTTGGCAGGAACGCAAACTGGTGCAGCCACTCTGAAAAACAGTATGGAGGTTCCTCAAAATGTTAAAAATAGAAATACCCTATGATCCAGCAATCGCACTACTAGTATTTACCCAAAGAATACAAAAATACTAATTCAAAGGGATACATGCACTCTGAGGTTTACAGCAGTATTATTTACAATAGCCAAATTATGGAAATAGACCAAGTGTCCATTGGACTGATGAATAAAGAAGATGTGATATATATACACAATGGAATATTATTCAGCCATAAAAAAGAATGAAATCTTGCCATTTGCAATGACATGGATGGAACTAGAGTATTATGCTAAGCAAAATAAGTCAAAGACAAATTCTATATGATTTCACTCAAATGTGGAATTTAAGGAACAAAACAAATAAGCAATAAACAAGAAAGAGGCAAACCAAGAAACAGACTCTTAACTATAGAGAATAAAGGGATGGATACCAGAGGGGAGGTGGGGGGGATGGGTTAAATAGGTGATGGGGATTAAGGAGTGCACTTGTCCTGATGAGCACAGAGTGATGTACGGAAGTGCTGAATCACTATATTGTACACCTGAAACTAATTTGACTCTGTATGTTAACCAAGTGGAATTTAAATAAAAACTTTTTTTAAATGCCCAAATAAATATCTCATAATAAATGGCTGAATAAATATATTAGACAGAGAGAGAACGGATCTGAAAGTCCCCTGTTACCTCAGGAGGTAAAATACCCTTGAGGAAATGAAGAGGCTGCTCTATTGACAGGGAAGGGGCTCCCCTAGGCAAAAACCCAAATGTTCCAGAAAGGCGAACATTCGAATTTGTAATTCGAATTGCTATGTGTTCTGGAGACCCTCCTGGGGCTGGACGGTACAGGGGTCTTGTAGGGGGCCTTCTGAAAGAAGAGGCCATCAGTGCTTGCTGGTGTGAGATCCCAGGGAGTGCTGAGGGGAGTGCTTCTAGGCCTTGAGGTGACCCTCCTCCC
Source organism: Panthera pardus (assembly GCF_024362965.1). Taxonomy (NCBI): domain Eukaryota; kingdom Metazoa; phylum Chordata; class Mammalia; order Carnivora; family Felidae; genus Panthera; species Panthera pardus. The sequence continues at coordinate 32,527,835 of NW_026526810.1, forward strand.
AACATTGCTGAGCCTCTGTGTTACTGTCTAGTTTTGGAAGATTAGAGCAATGCTTTATTTTGCATATCACTTTTAAACATTTCCTTTTCGTATCCATCCTCTTGCCTGCTTCTCATGACATCCTGTGAGGCAGGCAGGGAGAAATCGCTGTTTTCTCACAGAGAGGACTGGCTCCTCTTGAAGCCACTTAATGGGAGATTATCTTCCTCCTATTGCTTCCTTCCACATTTCCTGGGACATACTATTTTCCTGGTGTTGGCCAGGGATACAAGGAAGGATAAGACTAGGGTGTTAGAAGCTTCTAGGAAAAGCAAAACAAGGATAACATCCAGTGGAACATGAGAAACTAGGTATAGTGACAAAGTTACCACTGTGATAGTCTAGGCCATTTTCTTTTCCAAATTGAATTTTTTTTTTTTTTAAGTTTATTTGTTTTGAGAGAGAGTGCATGTGGGCACGCATGCATGCCCATGAGGGGCGGGGAGGTCAGAGGAGAGAGAGAATCCCAAGCAGGCTCCACACTGTCAGGGCAGAGTCTGACACAGGGCTTGATCCCACAAACTGTGAGATCATGACCTGAGCTGAAATCAAGAGTTGGACACTCAACCAACTGAGCCACCCAAGCTCCCCCTAAATGAATTTTTAAAATTTTTTTCAATGTTTTTTATTTCTTTTTGGGACAGAGAGAGACAGAGCATGAACGGGGGAGGGGCAGAGAGAGAGGGAGACACAGAATCGGAAACAGGCTCCAGGCTCTGAGCCATCAGCCCAGAGCCTGACGCGGGGCTCGAACTCAGGGACCGCGAGATTGTGACCTGGCTGAAGTCGGACGGACGCTTAACCGACTGCGCCACCCAGGCGCCCCTCCCCCTAAATGAATTTTTAAATCAGCTTGTTGAACAACATAAAAATTCCTCTTGAAACAATAGAAAAACTACCAAAAAAGTACACAAGAGTATACTGAAGATATAACCAGAAATTAGTGGGCAGTGGGGCAGTGGGGGGGGGGGGGGGGTGCACACTAGAGAGGATCATCAAACTCCAAATTTGGTTCTTTGGAAAAAAGCTAATAAAATTGACAACTTCTGACAGATGTACAAGGTCAAAAAAAGAGAAGGCAGAAATAAATAATATTGGGGATGAAAAAAGGACATTGCAGACAGAGCAGAGTCAAATGACAGAGAATAGTATCAACAACTGCATGCCAATAAATTTTAAAACTGTAGAAAATGTACATATTATATACATAAAACCTAGATATAACTTAGATATATGTATATAACTTGCATATCCATATCTATAAAACTTTAAAAACCTGACTCAAGAAGAAATAGAAAACCTGAATGTCATATAACAAAAAAGACAAGAATTACTGGCAAAACATCAAGCCTCAATGGCTTTGCTGGCAAACATCAAGGAACATCTAGATCATTCCAAGGTGATATAGACTCTTCCAGAGGTTAAGGTGGAAGGGGGTGAGGGAGGAAAGAATACTTTCCAGCTCATCTTATAAATTTCTATATCCTTGATAATAAAACAAGGGCAGAATAATTAAGTAATATTTTTACTGGCCAATCCCATTAGAGAATTTAAATATAAAAGTCTAATCACAATATCAGCAAACTGAGTCCAACAATGTTTAAAAATACAGTGTGATTAGTTGGGTTTTGTGGATTGGGTGTTTGTGTCCCCCACCCCCAAATGAATTTGTTGAAACCCAATCCCAGTGTGATGGTATGGGAGGTAAGGCCTCTGGGAGGTAATTAGGTCATGGGGGTGGAGCCTTCATAAATGGGATCAGTGCCCTTATAAGAAGACAGAGAACTAGCTAGCTCTTTTTTCACTGTGTGAAGAAGATACAAAAAGCCAACTGTCTGCAACCTGGGGGAAGGGGAAGGGCAGCAGCTATCATTTGGCACCCTGATCTCAGACTTCCAGTCCCTTAGAACTGTGAGAAATAAATTTCTGTTGTTTGAGCAACCCAGTTTATGGTATTTTGTCATAGCAGCCCAAGCTAAGACAGATTTATTCTAGAGATGCAAGATTGGCTTAACATTTGGAAATAACTCAATGCCATTCACCACATTAAAAATCTCAAAGAAAAATCAGAGGCACCTGAGTGGCTCAGTTGGTTGAGCATCTGACTCTTGATTTTGGCTCAGTTCAGGATCCCAGAGTTGTGGGATCCAGCCCCAAGCCGGGCTCTGCACTGAGGGTGGAGCCTGCTTAGGATTCTCTCTCTCTCCCCCTTTGTCCCTCTCCCCCAAGCTCACTCGCTTGCTTGCGCGCGCGCGCTCTCTCTCTCTCTCTCTCTCTCTCACAAAAAAAAGTTTCACTATCATTTCTGGAGCGCCTGGGTGTCTCAGTTGATTGAGCATCCAACTTTGGCTCAGGTCATGATTTCACGGTTTTGAGTTCAAGCCCCATATTGGGCTTGCTGCTATCAGCCTGTCAGTGCAGAGCCAACATCAGATCCTCTGTCCCCCTCTCTCTACCCCTCCCCTGCTTTTGCTCTAAAAAAAAAAAAAAAAGGCATAAATATATATATATCTATATACACACATATATATGTGTATATGTGTGTGTATATATGTATTTTTTAAAGTTCCACTATCATTTCTACTTAACATTATACAATAAACATTGTATATGCTGGCTGCTCAATAAGAAAATATATATCTAGGGGTTCCTGGGTGGCTCAGTCGGTTAGCGCGTCTGACTTCAGCTCAGGTCATGAACTCATGGCTCGTGGGTTCGAGCCCCGCATCAGTCTCTGTGCTGACAGCTCAGAGCCTGGAGCCTGCTTCGGATTCTGTATCTCCCTCCCTCTCTGCCCTTCCCCAGCTCACACACACGCGCTCTCTCTCTCAAAAATAAACATTTAAAACATTTTTTAAAAAGAAAATATATATCTAAATAGTAGAAAGGAAGAAATGAACTCAGATAATATATCTTGTAAATAGAAAACTCAAAATAATCTACACACAACTTATTAGAGTTAATGCAAGAGTCAAGCAAGATTGCCAGATATAAAATCCTATACAAGAGTCAACTACATTTTTTTTTAGACTCCACCCACATATGGGGCTTTCACTCAGGACCCAGAAATCAAGAATTGCATGCTCTACCTACCAACTGAGCCAGCCAGGTGCCCCAAGAGTCGACTACATTCATGTACAAGAGCAATGTACAATTAAGAAATGCAACTTTAAAAATTAACAAAGGGTAGGGGGGAAAAGGAAAAAATAAAGGGTGCAAAATCTTTAGTAGACATTTTTAACATTTTTTATTGAAAGATAATAAAAAAAACTTAAACATATGGAGAGAGAAATCATGACCATGTAGAAGATGAAGATTCGATTCTCCCTAATTAATTTACAGATTTAATTCAGATCCAACAGGAATTTTCATAGAAATCAACAAGGCAATTTTAAACATTGAAAAAAATATTATTAAGAGAGAGGGGGTGTGAGAAGTGGAGAGGGGCAGAGGGGAGAGGGAGAGAGGGGGAGAGAGAGACAGAATCCGAAGCTGTCTCCACACTCAGTGAGAGCCTGACAAAAGACTTGATCCCACAACCCTAGTATCATGACCTGAGCCGAAATCAAGAGTTGGACACTCAACTGACTCACTCAGGCCCCTTAAACATTTTTGAAAGATCAAAGGATAGCCAAGTTACTCCTGTATGATATTAGCTCAAGGAAAGACAAATTACACCCATGGAACAGAATAGAGAGCCTACAATGTTTATGGCATTGACTATGGTGATGGTTTCATGGATGTATACTTACCTCCAAACTCATCAAATTGTATACGTTAAATACACACAGCTTTTCCTATGCAATCATACCTCAATCGACTGGTTTAGGAAAAAGACAGAGCCCAGAAACATTCCCATGCATATAAGGAGAGCCGATGTATGTCAAAGTTGTCAAAGAAGATCTAGTGGGGAAAGGAGACATCAATCAATACATAGTGCAGGACAACTGTCAGTGGGGAGGGGGTGAGGGATAAAAATTGATCCATACTTCACACTATGCACAAAAATTCAGTTCCAGATTAATCAAGGACTTAAATATGAAAGACATAACTTGAAAAGATAGTTTCCTAAATAGCTTGAGGTAGTAAATTATTAAACAAAACACTTTTGAAAAGCACAAATCAGAATGAAGAAAAAAATCAATCTGACATTAAAATTAAGAACAGTTCACCAAGACACAAAAGAAGAGTGGAAAGGGAAGCTATTACCTGAAAGAAGTTAACCAACAAAGAATTACTATTTAGACTCTACAGTCTAAAGGTGGTGTTAAAACTTCCAAAATAAGACAAAGATTCACAATCTAAGGAGGAAAAATGGGCAAAAGGCATGTATAGACATTTCAATGAAGATAAACCACGATGACAAAAAAAAAATTTTTTTTCTTTGAAAAGATATTCAACTTTAGTAGTACCTAGAGAAATGTACATTAAAACCACTGTCAGGGGCACCTGACTCAGTAGGGTGAGCGACCGAATGACGATTTCAGCTCAGGTCATGATCCCAGGATCATGAGATCAAGCCCCATCTTAGGACTCTGAATGAGCACGTACCCTGTTTGGGATTCTCTCTCTCCCTCTGCCGCTCTCCCCTGCTCTCTCAGGCTCGCTCTCTCTCAAAACACAAAACAAAAGAACCCAAAAAGCCAAAAAACCACGGTCAGGTATTAGTTCCACTAGATGGGCAAAAATTAAAGTCAGCATACCAAAGACCAGTAAAGATGAGAAGCTATGCGAAATACACAAATGCCATTGGCAGAAATGTAAATGGGTACCTTCACTTGGGGAACAAATTATTACACTTACCTGCCCTGACCCAGTGGTTCCATTCCACACATTAAGAAAAGAAAGTCTTACACATGGTCCCTGTGAGTAACATCATTTTAACAACCCAGATCTAAGGAAAGAAACCAAACCTCCGTGAAGAGAGAATGGATCCATAAATTAGTCCATACAGTGTAATACTATAAAGAGCTGTGTTGCCCAATACCATTAGTTCCACATGCTGGTTGAGCACTTCATTGCAAAGCAGCTAGTACTAATTGAAAATTGCAAAGGGCAACGGGCGCCTGCACGGCTCAATTAGTTAGGCGTCTGACTCTTAGTTCTGAGCTCAGGTCACGATCTTACCATTGGTGGGATAAAGCCCTGCACCTGGGCGGCCATTGAGCCTGCTTGAAATTCTGTTCCCTCCTCTACTCGCTCATACTTTTCTCGCTCTCAAAGTAAATTACGTATAAACTGAAGAAGCTACACAACATAAAGATGATGTAAAATTTCTAAAGTCCTATATTGGCTTCACATTGAAATAAGAGCTTAGATTTAATAGGTCAAATATAAACCCGATAATCCTCACATGCCTTTCTTTTTTAATTACGTACCCAACTTCTCTCTCCGCCCGAAAAAACTACCCACATAAAGGACAAGCGCTTAAAAAAAAAAAAAAAAAAAAAAACCTCAAAACCCAAAGGGGCTGTCTCTAGAAGCTGAAAACATGAAACAAACACGAAATTACAGGAATTAGGCGCAATGAAACACGCCAATGGCAGTTCAGACGAGTTGAACGAGACTCTTACCTATCCTGAAGCTGATAGAAAGCCACAAGTAAAAAGATTCTACTTTTTTGGACGATATATAGCCTTGCTAGTGCAAGGCCTCAAAAAATTGTTTTAAAACTCAGAATTGTTCCTCTCCACGGAAATCTTTAGTAAAAGGCGAAAGATTTATACGATCTGAAGAGAAACCAGAGTATACGATCACTTCTCGTAACCCGCAACTCGGGTAAAATGATCTCCTGGAACACTGATGGTGACTAACTAACGACAAGAGTCAATGCTCTAGTAAAATTTTCTATAATAATATGTATGCATGGGTCTATTTTTAAGATATGCAAGTGGGAGAATTTTTTAATTTTGTTGCTTTAAACTTATATCGGGTGCAGTGCACTGTGGGTATGCAAATCATTGGGTCACTGCTCTTTTGGTTCAGAAAATAGGTTAGTATTCACACGGTACCTCGGCGTCACCCTTAGGGGGCGAGCGGAGTACTGGCTGAGTGGGATCCAAACTCCGTCTTGATTAAGAGACTCGGGTTTGTTATTTGTACACCTGAATTTTATTTTTGTTGAATGAAGACTTTGCCATTAAATGGAAAGAGAGAAAATTAGAGAATAAGTAATTGACCCAAAATTCAGGGCGGTGGTTCCTCCATGGGGAGTGAGGGGTAAGGCTGGGAAGGGCATACAAGAGTTCTAAAAGTGACTTTTTTCTTAAGCTGTGTAAGCACCTGGTGTTTTGTTTGTCCTTGTTTTAATCGTGCACCTCCAGGGTATGTACTTTTTTTTTTTTTTTTTTTTTTTTTTTTTTGCGAGAGGGAGGGAGAGAGAGAGAGAGAGATAGAGAGAGAGCGCCCAAATGAACTAGAGGGAGAGAGAGAATCCCAAAGCTGGGCTCAAGCATATCCCATGTGGGGCTCAACTCAGGAACCAGGAGACTATGATTGGAGCCAAAGTCAGATGCTTAACGACTGAGCCACCCAGGCGCTCCCAGGTGCACACTCTTGAACAGTGTGCATTTTTGCCGTTTGAGAAAAATTCCTGGCAGTGTCCTGTTTAAAATTGGAGCCTAATGTGCTCAGTTTCAGGTTTCCTGCCCCACCTGATACTACTTTGGGAGATGAAATCTTGTATTCTCGTTTCGGATCCCATGTCTCCTTATTCTCCTTAAGAGAATAAGTCTCTTATTCTCCTTTTTCTTTTTTCTTTTTTTTAAAGTAATCTCTATAGGCAATGTGGGGCTTGAACTCATGACTGAGAGATCAAGAGGCAGAACTGGGCCAGTCAGGCACCCCACCCTTATACTATGCTTTTAAAATGGACTGTTCTATTGTTGGGATGAGCACTGGGTGTTGTATGGAACCCAGTTTGACAATAAATTATATTTAAAAAAAGAAAGGGAGCTTAAAATACACACACACAAAAATGTGCTGTTCTCAGTTGTTGGATACAACCTGCGTACAAGGGTCCTCTCTAGCATTTGCGGTAACTGAACAACCTTGAGAAAGGAAATTGCACCTTTTTATTTTTTCTACCTGCTTATATAAACATTTTCCGTCCCAACTTTGACCCCTTCTTTAAATTGGCACTTCCCCCCCACTTTGTCGGTTCTTTTGCTAACAAGTCAATCATATTGGACATATATTTGATTTAAATTTGTCTAATACATTTTAAAAACAGCTTTATTGGATATAATTCACTTGACGTACAATTCATCCATTTAAAGTGTATAATTGAATGGACTTTAGTATGCAATCATGACCACCATCTTATTTTTAGTATTTTTTTTTATTTTTTATTTAAAAATTTTTTTAATGTTTATTTAGTTTTGAGAGAGAGACACACACACAGAGTGTGAGCAGGGGAGGGGCAGAGAGAGTGGGAGATACAGAATCTGAAGCAAGCTCCAGGTTCTGAGCTGTCAGCACAGAGCGCAAAGTGGGGCTCAAACTCCTGTACGGCGAGACCATGACCTGAGCCCAAGTTGGGAGCTTAACCGACTGAGCCAACCAGGCGCCCCTATACTATCTAATTTTAGAACATTTTTGTCACCTCAAAGAGAAACTCTACCCATTGGCAGTTATTTGCCCCCCTCCCCACCTCGTTCCCCAGCTTCTGGGAACCACTAATCTACTTTCTATCTCTAAAGTGCCTATTCTGGATATTTCATATAAATGGAAGCATACAAACTGTGGCCTCTTGTGACTGGCTTCTTTCATTTAGAGGGATGTTTGTGAGGTTCCTCTAAGCATACATTTGTTTTGATACTTTTTTGCAAGCTTGCAATATTTTACAATGTAATGGGAAGCTAGAGATCCACGGACAAGTAAAGTTCACCCTATGTAATAGCTACCCTCACAGGCCTTGGCTAGGGGCTAAGGCACTAATGGAACAGGAAAGGAGCAATTCTGAATATCAGAGCGCTTACCTGCTCCTAAGTTTGAGGGAACCTTCATCTTCTGGACCTTACCCTGCTTCATTCTGGAAGGGTTCTGGGCAGCTTTCACCAGTTAGCCACAAAGTTCATTTTGCCTTTAGCATTCCAGGCTCCATAGGGAGTCACGGAGTTTCCAGGGGACTTCTGATTCCAAAGTGTGAACCCATCTCTGATTGCAAATGTGGAGCTTGAGGGACTGGAACAATGTCATTGTTTATGATGTGGCTGGCAGTTCCATTCCTGGCTGTAATTTATACTGATATTTAATACAAGATATAACCTGAAAAAAAAATACAAAACATAAAAACCATTAGTTGAATTGCGGGGGTGAATGAAAAGAAATTGTTTATTGTCTTTTAATGTTTATTTTGAGAGAGACAGACAGACAGATCATGAGTAGGGGAGGGGCATAGAGAGAGGGAGTCACAGAACCCAAAGCAGGCTCCAGGCTCTGAGCTGTCAGCACTGAGCCCAACATGGGGCTCGAACTCCCAAACCGTGAGATCATAACCTGAGCCGAAGTCAGACACTTAACCAGCTGAGCCACACAACACCCTTTTTTTTTTTTTTTTTTTTTTTTTTTTAAGAGTGAGAGCTCAAGTGAGGGAGGGGCAGAGAGAATGGGAGGGACAGAATCCCAATCCTTAGGTCAGTGCACTCCACTGGGGCTCCATCTCATCCTGGTAAGATCATGACCTGAGCCGAAATCAATAGACGCTTAACAGGACTGAGCCACCCAGGTGCCCTAATTGTAATTTTTCAATTGAAATTTTGATTTGTTCTTGCCTTCTTTCTGACTCTAAAGGGAAAGTTTACAACACTAGGTTACACGTGATGTAACATTAGGTTGATATTCTTCATTAGATTGGGCAGATTCCCTTCAATTTCTACTATGTTAAGATTAATATTTATGTTTATATGAATATATGTATAATGAATGAGTATTCAAGTTTATAAAATACTTTTTCTGCATTCATGAGATTTTTATTAAACGGTTTTCTCTGATCTCTGCCAGTGGAGATCTGCGTTAAGAGACTGTTAATTCAGGGACACCTGAGTGGCTCAGTCAGTTAAGTGTTTTTGGCTCAGATCATGAGCTTGGGGCCTCCTTGGGATTCTCTCTCTCCCTCTCTCTCTGCCCCCCCCCACCCCCCACATGAACTCTCTCTCAAATAAACTTTAAAATTAAAAAGAGATTGTTAAATCATCCTTACCTGTTCGTTATTTTTTTTTTTTTTAAGTTTATTTTGAGAGAAAACAGATAGTATGAGCAGGGACACAGAAGGAGAGAGAGAGAGAATCCCAGGCAGGCTCTGCACTGTCAACAACAGAACCTGACCTGGGGGTCAAAGTCACGAAATGCTGAGATAGTGATCTGAGCCAAAACCGAGAGACACTTAACCCACTGAGCCGCCCCCTTACCGCACCCCTCTACCTGTTCTTATTGATTTTTGGTTCATATTTGTTGTGGCCGGATCCCAGGGGCCACCGCTACAAGTGGCAAGTGTGAGCATAGGAGCAACACCTCACGCTTACCGATCTTGCAGTGGAGAGAGACTCTCCTGCGGAGGTGGACAAAGCCTCTAGAGTCTCAGCTCTCGTCCCCAAATTTACCTACTTTCTGGGACTCCTTGCTCATTCTGCTGCAGCCTCTCTACCGGCCACAAAGGGGCGCTGCTTCTTTTTAGTGCTCAGTTCCTGCCACAAGGCCCAGCTGCTAAAAGTCAGGGAGCCCAAACTTTTACGGTTCCTAAAAGAATTTTGGAAATATTTATTCCTCGTGCACATTATAAAGATCACATGTATAGCTTTCGTGAAGTAACTTACAACAGCATACAGTTAAATAGGTGCGAAGAACAGATACTTTGTGTATTGTAAGTAGTGATGCTCTAAACTGTTAGGTGACTGTAAAACGCAAACAGTGTAAGGTAAATGCCCAAAAGATTTAATACTTACTCTCTCTCAGACCTGCTTTTCCCCCTTCCATTTCACCAAGAATTAAGTACAAACATTTCTTGTAATTGGAAACACTTGCACAATACCTGAAACTCAAAACACCCCACCAATTGTTAATGATTCCTCTACAACTAGTAGCCTGTAAACGTTATAGACACGCTCTAAACTTAACAATAAGAACTAAACAATGTTTCTAAACAACCCAAAAAGAAACGCACATCGGACTTAGAAAATCTTTCCTTTAAACCACATTGGTAGTCCTGTAAATTACAGGACTTCGAAAAATTAGTTTAAAACTCAGAATTGTTCCTCTCCACGGAAATCTTTAGTAAAAGGCGAAAGATTTATACGATCTGAAGAGAAACCAGAGCATACAACACCGGTTTCCTAACTCATTTCCCAAGTAAATGTAACCCCTAGTACGCAAAGGGTGGCTACTTATCACAAGCGTTACTCACTGCAAAAATTTATTCAAGGAATTCTGAAAATAATAGGCTCACACTTAGAAAAGTTGGATAATGAATAAGTTTATTTAACTTGTAAACAATTATACTGTTTGCGGTGTATTATGGGTATGCAAATGAACCTGTGAATCGCCCTTTAGACTCCGGAAATTTAAGTATTTAAATCGGTGCTCTGGGGCCACTTTTAAGGGGCAAAGCGGAGACTCAGCTGCCTGACGTCTCAATTTCGTCCTGGTCAACTGGAGACATTCTGATTTTGTCTATTCCTAAATTGGAGCTTTGCGTATGATTTCTTTCAAATAAAAGAATTTTCTGACAGCTGCGGAAGAGGGGGCAAGCCTTGAGGACAGCAAAGTAATGGTTAATGCAAAATTCAGGGTAGTGTTCACCTGCTGTCGGAAGCGAGGGCTGTGACTGGGGAAAGGCCTATAGAGGGTTTCAAAGGTGTCAGCAATATCCTTTTTCTTAAACTGGGAAGGAAGCATCAAAGTCTCATTTCATTATTTGGTTATGTTCATATATCATGTAACATCATGTGTCATAGTCATGAACGTTATAAATCTTCCCCTTCAGTGAGACCTACTTTTATGTCTTTCAATATAGTCTTACAATTTTACTATAGAGATTTTGTTAGATTTGCTTTACTCTTTTTTTTTTTTTTTTAAGTTTATTTATTTGTGTTGAGAGAGAGAGGAAAAGCAAAAGTGGTGGAGGGGCGGAGAGAGAGAATCCTAAGCGCAGAGCCTTCAGAGCCCACTTGGGGCTTGAACTCAGGAACCTGGAGATCATGACCTGAGCCGAGATTGAGAGACCGAGGCTTAACGACTGAGCCACCCAGGTGCTCCAAGATTTACTTTACTCCTAATATCTTGTACTTTTTGTGATTAGTATAGATTTTTTAAGTTGCATTTTTTTTTTAATGTTTATTTATTTTTGAGACAGTGAAAGAGTGCATGAGCAGGGGAGGGGCGGGGGGGGGGGGGGGTGGCGGGCAGAAGATCTGAAGCAGGCTCCACCTGGACAGCAGAGAGCTTGATGCAGGGCTTTAACAACTCAGGCAACAACAGATGTTGGCGAGGATGCAGAGAAAAAGGATCTCTTTTGTATTGTTGGTGGGAATGCAAGCTGGTGCAGTCACTCTGGAAAACAGTATGGAGGTTCCTCAAAAAACTAAACATAGAACTACCCTATGACCCAGCAATTGCACTACTAGGCATTTATCCACAGGATACAGGTGTGCTGTTTCAAAGAGACACATGCACCCCCATGTTTATAGCAGCACTATCAACAATAGCCAAAGTATGGAAAGAGCCCAAATGTCCATCGATGGATGAATGGATAAAGAAAATGTGGTATATATATACAATGGAGTATTACTCGGCAATCAAAAAGAATGAAACCTTGCCATTTGCAACTACACGGGTGGAACTAGAGGGTATTGTGCTAAGTGAAATTAGTCAGTCAGAGAAAGACAAAAATCATATGACTTCACTCATATGAGGACTTTAAGAGACAAAACAGATGAACCTAAGGGAAGGGAAACAAAAATAATATAAAAACCGGGAGGGGGACAAAACAGAAGAGACTCATAAATATGGAGAACAAACTGAGGGTTGCTGGAGGGGTTGAGGGAGGGGGGATGGGCTAAATGGGTAAGGGGCCTTAAGGAATCTACTCCTGAAATCATTGTTTCACTATATGCTAACTAATTTGGATGTAAATTTTAAAAAATAAAAAATAAAATTAAAAAAAGAAGAAGAAATGTCTCCAGATGGTGACTCAAATCCAGAAGAATATATAAATACAACCAGAAATGATAAATAAGAGTGTTAATATAACAAAAGTGATAAATATATACTTACTCTCTTTTCTTCTCTCATCCTCTTTAAAAAGACATAAAATTATATAGAGTAAAAATAACAATATTTTGTTTGGCTTGTAATATTTATAGATGTGGCCTAACAATAAGACTACAAAAAAGGGTAAGGAAAGAGAGCTATAAGAGTAACATTTCTATATATTGCAGAAATTAAGTTAGTAAAAATATGAAGTTGATTCTGATAAGTTAAGGTGTGTATGGTAAGCTCTAGAGAAATCACTAGGCAAATTACTTTAAAAAATCATTAAAAAAATCACTAGAGGATTTAAAATGCTAAATCATAAAATATTCATTTAATGCAAAACAAGTCAGTAAAAGTATGAATAGAGGAACATAAAAGATCCGAGACATATAGAAAACAAAAAGTATAATATATGTTTAAGTATATCAATGAAAACATTAAATGTGAACCAAAAGGCAGAGATTGTCAGACTTGATTTAGAACAAACAAACAAAGAAACAAACAAGATCCATCTATATGCTGTCTACAGGAGACACACTAGATTCAAAGATACAAGTAGATTGGATATTAAAGGCTGGAAAAAGATTAATCATTCAAACAGCAAACAAAAGAAAGCTGGAATGCTTATCCTAATATCAGACAAAATAGAGTTTAAAACAAAAAATGTTACTAGAGATAAAGAGAGACATTTTATAATTTTAAAGAGGCTGATCCATCAGGAAGATATAACAATTATGAACATATAGTACCCACCAATAAGAGAGCACCAAAATACATGTAGCAAAATTTAACAAAAATTAATGGACAATTCCACAATAATAGAGACTTAAATATTCCACTTTCAATATTAGATAGGACAACTAGATACACAATAAGAAAATACAAGATTTGAAAATATTGTGAACCACTGAGACCTCATAGACATCTATGGAACACTTGACCCAACAACAGCAGAATATACATTTTTTTTCTCAGGTGCTCATGGAACATTCTCCAGGATAGGCATATGGTAGGCCATAAGACAAAGCTCAATAACTTAAAAGGATAGAAGTAATGCAAAATACGTTCTCTGACCACAATGAAATGAAATGTGGTTCTCTGACCACAAAGAAAGAAATTTGAGAAACTCAAAAACAGTCAGAAATTAAATGACACACTCCTATATAACCAATGTGTTGAAAAAGAAATCAAAAGAGAAATTATAAAACACTTGAGATTAATGAAAATGAAGACACAACATATAAAAACTCATGGGATGCAGCTGTAGTGCTGTGCTTAGAGGAAATTTTATAAATTCATAACTTACAAATTTTCTCAAAGAGTGCTTAGAGGAAAATTTATAGGTGTAAATGCTTACATTAAGAAAGAAGAAAGTTCTCAAAACAATAAACTAAACTTTCACCTTAACACATTCAAAAAAGAAGAGCAAACTAAACCGAAACAAGCAGAGTGAAGGAAATAAAAAAGATTGGAGCAGAACTTAATGAAATACAGACTATTAAATAATAGAGCAAACAATGAAACCAAAAGCTGGTTGGCTGATAACACCAACAAAAGTAACACACCTTAGTGCTTCTGGGTGGCTCAGTTGGTTAAGCATCTGACTCTTGATTTTGGTTCAGGTCATGATCTCACAGTTTGTGGTTTGTGAGTTCAAGCCTCATATCAGGCCCTGTGCTGATGGTGCAGAGCCTGCTTGGGATTCTGTCTCTCCTTCTCTCAGTCCCTCCCCTGGTTGTGCACACATGCACATTCTCTCTCTCTCTCTCTCTCTCTCTCTCTCTCAACATACATAAATAAACATTGAAAAAAAAATTTTAAGAGTAGGTCAAATGAGAGACACTATGATTTTGTAGACAGATGCTAAAAAAGATTTAAAACAATTTTTTTAATGAAAAAAAAAAATCAGGGGCACCTGGCTGGCTCAGTTGGTGGAGTATGTGACTCTTGATCTTGGGGTCATAAGTTTGAGCCCCATGTTGGGTGTAGTGATTACTTTAAAAAAATCTTTAAAAAAATCTAAAATCAGAAATGAATGAAAGGACATTACTACTTACCTTGCAGAAAGAAAAACAATTAAAGAGGAATACTATGAGCAATTGTATTCCAATAAGAAAACTTAGGTGAAATAGATAAATTCTTAAAGACTATCAAAACTGATACAAGAATAACAGATGTTTTGAATAGGCTGATCACAAGTGAAGAGATTGAATTAGTAAAAACAAAACAAAACAAGGACACCTGGGTGGGTTAATCAGTTAAGTGTCTGACTCTTGGTTTCATCTCAGGTCATGATCTCACAGTTTGTGGGTTCCAGCCCTGTGTCAGGATTCTCTCTATGACTCTCTCTCTCTCTCTCTCTCTCTCTCTCAGTAAATAAATAAACGTTCAAAACCAAAACAAAACAAAAAAACTACCTACAAAAAAAAGCCCAGGCTCATCTGGCTTTACTGCTGAATTCTACCAAACATTTATTAATTAACAAGAATTAATACCAATTCTTCACCATCTTCCAAAAAATAGAATAGGAGTGACTACTTCCCAACACATTCTATGAGGCCAGATTTATCTTGATATCAAAACCAGAGACATCACAAGAAAACTACAGACCAATATTTTTATGAATATGGATGCAAGAGTCCTCAATAAAATACTAGCAAACCAAATCCAGCAACATATCAAAAGAATCATATACCATAAGTATGTGGGATTTAACCCCACAAATGCAAGGTTGGTTCAACCATCTGAAAATCACTGTAATACACTGTATCAATAGAATAAAAAACAAACATCACATGATCATCCCAGTAGAGGTGGAAAAAGTACCTGACAAAATTCAGCACTCTTACAGTGAGAAAAACACTCAACAACCTAGGAGTAGAACTTCCTCAACCTGGCAAAGGACAGGTCTGAAAAACTCACAGCTAACATCATACTAAAAAAAAAACATGTATGCTTTTCTGGTAAGATCAAGAACAAGACAAGATATATGCTGTCACTACTTCCATTCAACACTGTACTGGAAGTTCTAGTCAGGGCAAGATAAATAAATAAAAAGTATCTGCATTGGAAAGAAAGAAGGAAAATTATCTCTATTCACAGATGACATGATCTTATATATAGATAACTTTAAAGTGTACAAAAAAAACCTGTTAGAACTGGTGAACACATTCACTAAATTTGGAGGATACAGGATTGATATACAAAAAGCAATTATATTTCTATACACTGGTAACGAACAATCTAAAAATGAAATCAAGAGGGGCGCCTGGCTGGCTCAGTTGGTAGAGCATGCTACTCTTAATCTTAGGCTGATGAGTTTAAGTCCCATGTTGGGCATGGAGTCTACTTAAAAAAAAAATGAAATTAAGAAATGATTCCATTCACAATGGTGTGAAAAAGAATTAAATATGTAGGAATAAATTTAATTAAATTAAAGACTTCTAAGTTTTTAAAAATATTTTATTTATTTTGAGAGCAAGAGAGACAGAGCACAAGCAGGGTAGGGGTAGAGAGAGAGGGACACACAGAATCTGAAGTAGGTTCCAGGCTCTGAGCTGTCGGCACAGAGCCAGATGCAGGGCTGGAGCCCATGAAATATGAGATCATGACCTGAGCTGAAGTCGGACGCTTAACCGACTGAGCCACCCAGGCACCCCAAGAAGCACAAGACTTCTATTCACAAAACTACAAAACATTGCTGAAAAAAATTTTTTTAAAGATCTAGATAAATGGAAAAACACCCCTAAGTACATAGGGTTTCCTTTGAATGTGATGAAAATGTTTTAAATTGATTGCAGTGATGGTTATACATATCTGTGACTATATTAAAAACTATTGAGTTTTACACTTTAAATGGGTGAATTGTGTGGGCTGTAGATTATATTTCAGTAAAGCTTTTTTTTAAAAAAATATGAAAAGGAAATAAACAGGGGTGCCTGGCTGGGTCAGTTGGAAGAACATGGGACTCTTGATCTTAGAGTCCTGAGTTTGAGCCCCATATTGGGGTAGAGATCACTAAAAATAAATCAACTTTTAAAAAAAAGGAAGCAAACACAATGGCATGGAACTAGATAGATCAACTTGCTCTGTAGAATGCCCAGACCCTGAGAATTGCATCTTCAGAGGGTTTCCCAAACCCTGTTGCGATGTTGGTGTTTTACTATGATTTTCATTTCATGTGAGAAAACATATCCAGAAAGCACATTTCATGTTTTTATTCAACAAACAATCCTTGAGGCCAAGGAGTTGGCCTTGTCTAAGGGGTCACAGTGAAGAAGAGGCGGAATGAAGGAGGGTTCCCAGGTCTCCTGCCCCACTGCTGCCAGCTCTGCCTTTCTGGGCCTGAGCTTCAGCAGCCATGTTAATTCCTGGGTCCCATAAGGTCCTGGGGGTACTAGGGGTCTTGTCTGAGGACATAAGGGTCTAAAACACTTTTCCATGTGTCTGGACCATTCCGGTCTTCGCAGCAACCAGAGGTTTGATATGGACTCCTGGGAGCAGCCAGCGCTCATTGCCTGACCTGGGAAGCCATGTGGTGTCTGGGAGTCCAGTATTGTTCTTCCTCCCGAAGTCATAGATACAGTGCAAAGTCATGGACCACCTCTTCCCTGAACCCAGAGTCCTGCTCATCCTGGACAGGGAAGGAGGGGAAGCGCTTCTCTCAGAGGATGCTGGCATATGGGAGTTGGGGGCATGGTACCGAGACCGGCTTCGTGGTCTAGGAATTAGCAATTACTTGTGCTTAGATTTCCATGTAACCATGAGGCCAAACTGGGGTTTTCTCTATTGGGGTTGTGAATTGGGAATCTAGTCCCTTCCCTCCTGCAGTTAGGTCAATTTCCCCTCTGGCTTTCCCCATTACTTTCTTTGCCAGGCTGTCTTTCTGACAAGACCCCAAAGGAAAATCTTGCCACACCTTATGGGAGAGGCCAGAGACAAGCAATGCAGTGAATTCTGGAGGTTGAAAAGCCGAGGAAAGGTCTTTTGGTTTTCAGACTTGGATGTGAATTCCAGATTCAAATCCCCATCTGGCTGTGGGTAAGCAGTGCAGCACTTTAAGACGTAGTAGCTCTGGGTGTTAAATGGCGCTGCCAGTTTTGGAGGGAAACGATTCAGGAGGCCTAGGTCGTTAGCAATTCCCCAGGCGAGACACACAGGCTCAGTCCACGAAGCTTGAACAAAGGTAAATCCAAGGGCGGGTCAAAGGGCGCCCGGGCTAGTCCCCAGCAAGGGCTTCTGTGAGGATAGCACGCAGGGGCGTAGGCGACTCCACCGGGGCCGCACACCTTGCGTCTGGGGACCCTTCGGGTCCCGCGGGGCGACACACCCGGCACCCGCGAGGAGGAGGGCGCGGGAAGGGGCGGGCCTTCGGCTGGGCTGGGAGGAGCGCGGAGCAGCGTGGGGAGCGTGGCAGCTAGGGGTTGTAGGCCAGGGCGCGCAGCCGGGCGTCCGCCCCGGAGTCCATCCCGCAGGGAGGGCACCACGAGCGGACGTGCACGGCAGGCGGAACGCAGGCGGCGCCGGGGGCAGCCGGGCGAGCGCCGGAGCTTCGGAGGCGCAGTACTGCAGGCGGAACAGGAAGCCACGGGCGGCACCGCAGCTTCGCCCGGAGCGGAGGGGGGAGGGGGGTCTTCCTCGGCTTCCCCCTGGGGGTGTCCTCCCTCCCCCCGCCCCAGGCTCCTGCAGAGGACACGTGTCAGCACGTTCCCGCCGTTGTCGTCTCATCCCATGTCATAGCCCCTCCCCCAGGCCTGGGACACCCCCCCCTCCGGGCCCCATTATCCCCAGGCCCAACCCCCTAGGCTGACCTGCGGGCCCAGCCGGGTGCCTCTACTCGACTGGTGGGTCTCCTCGGGCAGCGAGCATACCGGCCCGGCCCCCCGCCGAAGACACTCGTCAGCACGTTCTTACCCCGGTCGCTCTTCCCTCGGCCTAGCTCCACCCCGGGCCTGGGAACCCTGGTCTCCTCTGGCCCATTGTCCCTGGGCCCAGCTCTGCGCTGACCGCAGGCTCGGCCCTAGCCCGTGACCCGCGCGTCTCCCCCGGCAACGCGCCGCCACCCGGATGCAGCCAGCAGGCTGGGCGGCCGTCAGGGAGGCGGTGGGCCGCGACATGCTGGCCGCTGACCTCCGTTGCAGCCTCTTCGCCTCGGCGCTGCAGAGCTACAAGCGCGACTCAGTGCTGCGGCCCTTCCCTACGTCCTATGCCCGCCACGACTGCAAGGACTTTGAGGCCCTGGTGAGTGTGCTTCCCTCCACCCCTTCCCGTGCTGTCCTCTGCATCCCAGGCCACGTGGCCTGGGGACCCGTATTAGTAAACATACCAGCCCCCAGACTTAACGTTCCTAGCCAGGCCTTAGGGAAGGTTTCCATGAACTCAGAATACTCACCCATACCCTAATATCGACACACTTGGTGTCTGCCGTGTTCATGACAAGTGACTCCCAGGAGTGAAGTGAAGAATTCAGTAGTTGCATAGGCCTCCACAAAATTTCCTAGCATGGCCAACAGTAGGGTGTTGATCTGAATCAGATGGTTCTGCTAAATCAGAACTTACCCATCCCTTTGCCAATAATAAGATACCAAAAATCACTAAAGATACCCAGACTTCAAATGAGGTTATATATGGGCAGTACTTTTATAAACTGTAACATACAGTACACATATAAGCTGTTATTCTCCTATGAATCATAAGGCACTTAATTTCTTACAGAGTTCACCTAAAGGTCAGCATTCCAGATATCAATTGTCTTTGTAATTCAAATATTTGGAATTACCTAGAAAAATGTAATTTACCAAAATTGATTCTATAAGAAAGAGAAAATCAAAATAACCTATAATCATTAAAGACATTGAATTAGTAAAGATTTTCCCTTAAAGAAAACTCCAGGCCTAGCTGGTTTCCTTGGTGCATTCCAGCAAGCAATGAGGGACTAAGTGTTTCCAGTTTAACTTTGTGTAAAATTCTTCCAGAGTATTGAAAAAGAAGCTAGTATAACCTTGATTTAAATCTGATAAATACAAGAAAAGAAAATTATAGGCCAATGTCACTCAGGAGTATAAATGTAGAAATCCTCTATAAAGTATTATGATCCTGAATCTAGCAGTGTATAAAAAGAATTCTTCATTAACAGAGTGGATTTCTCCCAGAAATCAAAATTAGTTAAACATTAAAAAGAAATCATTGGGGGTGCCTCAGTGGCTCAGTTGGTTAAGCATCCGACTTCTGCTTAGGTCATGATCTCACGGTTTGTCAGCTTGAGCCCTGCATCAGGCTCTCTGCTGTCAGTGAGCCAACTTCAGATCCTCTGTCCCCCTTGCCCCCTGCCCCTCTCCCACTCTCCCACACTCAAAAATAAACAAACTTTTAAAAAGTCAATGAATGTTATGAAGTATGTTAAAGATTAAGGGAGATGTTTAGAATCAACAGATGTTTAGAATTTTCTCTGATGAGGTGGTCAGTGTTGGGTTCCCTCTTTGCTATCACTCCCAGGAGGTCTAGGGACAAAGACCCAGCCTCTTGTCCATTGCAGCCCAGGCTGGGGATGTGTTAAGGACACCACAGTGCACAGGTATTTCAGAGTACAGGGAGCAGGAGTTTGGAGAAAGATAAGCCAACTGACTTCCCCCATGGTTTATTCTGAAAATTCAGATGTTCAATTTTGTGAGTTTCTGATACCAGAGCCTTGGGGATGAAACTTCCTTCGCTTTTGTCAGTAGATGATATGCCTTCTGTGGGCCAGGTGCTAAGGATGCAGAATTAAAGACTCAAGGAGAGGTTAACAAGGTGTTCAGCTGTACTGTGGGTAAGCTCTATATATATAATATGGGAGTCCAGAGCCAGAATCCCAGTCCTTGATAGTGGACTGGAGTCAGGCAG
The DNA here is from genome assembly GCF_024362965.1 of Panthera pardus. NCBI lineage: Eukaryota > Metazoa > Chordata > Mammalia > Carnivora > Felidae > Panthera > Panthera pardus. The sequence goes on from NW_026526810.1 coordinate 32,548,004, forward strand.
CATTAAGTAGAGGCAGTGGCTGATGGCATGATGAGTCCCTAGGGACATGGAGGAATCGAAGGAGCAGAGAAGAGGAAAGGGGTATTCTAGAAGGAGTATCAGGATGGGCAGAAAGCCAGGTGCTCATCGAGAAGGACAAGTCTGTACTTTAGTGTGGTTCTCGTGGGGGAACACGAAGAGATGAGGTAGACTGGAGTAAAGAGGACTGAGCATGTCTTACCAAGATGTGTTGATTTTATTCTTGGACAGGGGAGGGTATTGGTGAGATCCAGGATGCATTTCTGAAAGACCCCTGGGGTGGCAGGGTGAGAGGAGGATCTGTTCAGGATGGGTAGACAGAGGAGGAGAGATTGGGGTCAGAGGAACCAAACTCACTAGAGATGGTACCCCACAATGCACCTTGTTAATTTTTACCAAGAAACATCCAAGTGGACTAGAATGTTCAGTGTGCTCTTTTCCTGTCTTCTTGGCAAAAAGAATAAGGTTTGTTTGATGAATATGGGATGAATGCAAAGGGAGCTTTGTAATTGTTTGGATTTCTTCACACTCTATAAAAATTTGTTTAAAGAGTATTCATTTATTTATGTTTTTTTAAAGTTTTTTTTCATGTTTATTTATTTTTGAGAGAGTGAAAGCGAGAGACAGAGTGCAAGCAGGGGAGGGGCAGAGAAAGAGGGAGACACAGAATCCGAAGCAGGCTCCAGGCTCTGAGCTGTCAGCACAGAGCCCCATGCGCAGCTTGAACTTGTGGATGTGAGATCATGACCTGAGCCGAAGTTGGACTCTTAACCAAGTGAGCTACCCAGATACCCCTACTTATGTGATTTCTACACCCACTGTGGGATTCAAACTAATGGCCCTGAGATCAAGAGTTGTACTCTTTGAGCCAGCCAGGGGCCCATAAAATTTAATTTTGCAAATAGTGGTTGGATATATTTTTGTTATAAAAAATACAAACGAGGGGCGCCTGGGTGGCTCAGTCGGTTGGGCGGCCGACTTCGGCTCAGGTCATGATCTCGCGGTCCGTGAGTTTGAGCCCCGCGTCGTGCTCTGTGCTGACAGCTCAGAGCCTGGAGCCTGTTTCAGATTCTATGTCTCCCTCTCTCTGACCCTCCCATGTTCATGCTCTGTCTCTCCCTGTCTCAAAAATAATAAAACATTTAAAAAAAAATTAAAAAAAAAATACAAACGATACCAATAAAGGAAAAGTGCCCCTGATAGAGCCCACCCGATTTCACATCCCTCCCCATAGGTATCTGTGCTCTCAGTTTAAGGCACTTCCTTCCTTCCTCTCATACCTGTAAGTCCCTTGGGAGAGCATTGGCAATTCAGGTAGCCCCAAATAGCCACTCCTTTATAGTGACAGACTGTCCAGCCATGGGGCGCACTGTGCCATCTCTAGACAGTGCACCCTTTCTCTTGAGGGCCACTGGAGAAACATGGACAGATTCTTACCACCTTGTTCTGTCGCCATATTCCTTATATGGGCACCATTGTTAGGGAAACTAGCCCAGGCTGAACAGCTTCTTGGCTGTCTGTAGGCATGGTTTTAATGAGCAGTTTCTCAGGAGAAAGCCACTCACCAGGCAGGGCCTGGCATGTCGATGGCTGGGGGCATGCACACATTCTTAAATAAGTATACTTTAGGTTTCGTTTTGCCACGTGTTACATGAATTACAGGAAAGATGCAGAGAACTTGGCATCTGGACCTGTGTCTGATCCAAAGATTAGCTTTTTAAAATTATTAAGTAAACTCTACCCCCCCCCCCAACACGGGGCTGGAACTCACGATCCCGAGACCAAGAGCCACAGGCTCCACCGACCTACTGAGCCAGCCAGGCACCCCTCAAAGGTTAGTTTTTAAAGAAAATGGAATCAGGTCCAGAGTTGTCCTTCTGGATTATATTGTGGTTAGCTGAAGAAGGAAGGTAGGGAGCTGTTAAAAAGTCTCTTATTGTTAGCTGAAGCACTTGGGAACATTTTCATTTCATTTCATTTTCATTGTATCATTTTCAGCCACTTTTAATTCATTTTCTCAGCACTATGAGGTGTCATTACACACCTATCACACATGTGTTGCAGTTTCCAAAATTTAGGACTCTGGCTGAATTACTCTATTGGCTGTTGCTTTCCTGGGAACATCCCTTGCTGAACCAAGCTTTGGCTTTAGGAATGGCTCTGGCCTTATTTCATCACAGCACCCAAATTGTCTCTTACCTCTCATGCCTTATTTGGAGGACATTTCTATTCTTTTTTTTTTTTTTTAATGTTTATTTATTTTTGAGAGAGAGAGAGAGAGAGAGAGATACACACACACACACACAAGAATCCAAAGCAGGCTCCAGGCCCTGAGCTGTCAGTACAGAGCCTGACACAGGGCTTGAACCCACAAACCTGGGCTTGAACCCACAGTCTGTGAGATCATGCCCTTCAGCCACCCAGGTGCTCCAGGACATTTCTATTCTGAGTCAGCTCTTTGATTTTGCACTGGGAGTTCTTTGTATTCCCAGGGCCTGGCCTGAGAGCTGCTTATCAGATATTTGAGGAATCAAATTAGGTATGTGCTGATTGCCTCCAGCTGAGGGTTTCTGACTTTGTTCCTTGGGAAAAGGGTTGGCTAAGCTCTTATCAGGTCAGAGCATTTCTAAGATTCTTGGGATGTCCTGTAGCCATGACCATTGGCTCCCAAACTTCAGGTTGAGCTATCCTGGGCACAGTTCATGTTCCTGAGTCACTTGACACAGAATCTTGTCATTGGTGTCACAACTGGTTTTTGTTTTGTTTTTCCCCCGGTAAATATCATGCCCTGGTTCACCATTAGCCTGAAGACCCTTTCTGAGGGTAGAAGGTCAGGAGGAATGGCTCCTTTGTATCAATTCCAGACCCTTGCCACCCATTGTGTGCCTGAGGACCAGCAGCATCGGCATCACTTGGAAGCTAGTTAGAAGTGCAGAATGTTGGGCCCCACCCCAGACCTACCGAATCAATACCTACATTTTAACAAGATTCTCGGTTCATTCCCTTTTAGCACCTCCACCCACATCTAGTAATTATGACCTCTGGCATCTTCCTAGACAAGGATCTTTTTTTTTTTTTTTTTTCCAGATGTTTTTCTTTCCTGCTGTCAGCCCTTCTGCTTAATAACTAAACCTGAGTATCCCCACCTTTTCCTAGTGATAAGAATCACCTACGGCAGCTTCTGTAAACACATTCTGAGGCCTCCTCATCAGGAGATTATGATCTGGTTGCAGAGTGCCCACTGGGCTGCCCTGTCACTTCCTCACTCAAAGCAAAGACATGAGTTGTCTCTTTCCAGGGTCATTGGCCCTCCCTTTCCTCCACTCATCTCCTCCTGGTTCCCTGCCCTTGTCCTCTCTGTTACCCAAACCACCTGTTTCCTGAGACACTTCCTTTCTCAAACCCCTGCCACCCCCCAGCACGGCCCACTGTTCAAGCCCTGCCCAGGCTCCTCAGCCCCTGCTCCAACTAAATACTTCTTTATTTCTCACAGCAGAGGCTGCAAAAGTGTGGTCTGTGGGATGACAGGCTTTATTTGTTCTTCTGACCTTTTAGAAATTGGGAAATTAAAAAAAAAAAAAAAAAAAAAAGAACAAGCAGGAGTTTGGTGATTTCTTTTTAAAAGAAAAACATCTGAAGCTCCATAGCCTGGATAGAAGTCACCCTTCGGCAGAACCCGGCTGCAGCTGGGTGTTGGTGGCTGGGCCCCTTGTTAAGCCAGGGGGTTCCAGTTCAACACTGTCCTCACCTCGCTTTCCTAGACTCCCCCCATACTCATTTGCATCACCCCTCTGGCTCTGGGTGCTTTTAAGTCTGGGACTACCTTTTGCCTGTCTACCATGCTTTGTACCACTGGGAGTGCCCTCTGCTCTGTCTCTCGGAATCCTCCCCACCACTCCCATCCCAGCCACTCCGTAAACCCTCCCCTCTGCCTTCTCCCCTAAACCCCCAGAAATGCCTTCCTTCCTCCTGAACTCTCATTCTCCTCAGTCAAGTTTTTGGTAAGTGCCTTCTGCTGTCAAGCACTGGGGTTTGTCACTCTTGTCTGCATGGAGGGTTTTCCACCTCCTGACCCTGCTCCGTTCTACAAGTTACATACACCTTTCTCCGTCCCTGTGACAGGGCTTAGGCTCAGCCAGTAGCTCTCTTGGTTGTATTAGCTTCCCAAGCAGCCTCTTAAAGTTCTGCTGGAATTGCTCCTTTGGGCTAAAATAGTCCGTTATAAATTTCTCCATTGAAGGGCGCCTGGCCGGCCCAGTCAGTGGAGCATGTGACTCTTGATCTCAGTGTTGTGGGTTTGAGCCCCATGCTGGGTATAGAGATTACTTAAAATCTTTAAAATACATACATACATACATTTATTTCTCCATTGATTTGGTAGGAGAGACTCCCAGAGAACAGGCTCTGGAGTCAGCCTGCCTGGCTTCATGTCTCTGCCCTGCCGTTGAATGAATAGCTGTGCAGCCCTGAGCATGGTGCTTACATTGTCCAAACCTGTTTCCTCCCTCCTTTAAAACAGGCTGTCGTGATATAAAGAATTGGGGCACCTGGGTGGCTCAGTTGAGTGTCCAACCTCGGCTCGGGTCATGATCTCGCAGTTGGCGAGTTCAAGCCCTGCATCGGGCTCTCTGCTGTGAGCATGGAGCCTGCTTCGGATCCTCTGTCTCCCTCTCTTTCTCTGCCTCCCCCGCTCACTTTCTCTGTCTCTCTCAAAATAAATAGATAAACTTAAAAAAAAAAAAAAAGCAGGCTGTTGTGAGGATAAAATGAGATGATGCATGCACAGCATCTAGCCCAGTGCCTGGTTCATGATAAGACCTTAATACATAGCAGCAGTTACTCTCTTGTTCTGAACTTCATGCCAGCTTCTAGGCCAGTTGCAGGGGGTCCAGCAGGATACATAAGATGTGGCTGGCCCTCGGGAAGTGTTTGTCCCAACCAGATTTGAGGTGGCCCCAGAGAATCAAGTACCAGCATGGGATTCTGCATGGAGCGGTGGGGAGCACAGAAGTCATGGGTGGTCAGGGACAGGGGAGGTGACTTTGAGCTGGCCTTGAAGATGTGAAATGTCACACTAGGCAGCTACAGAAGCATAGAGGAAAGACATAGGGCAGTTGATGAACAGCATGGGGGCAGCAGGTGTGAAGTTTGTGGCGAGAGGTGTTAGGCAGAGAGGCCAGCCAGACCAGATGCAGAAGGGTCTTGTTAAGGGAAGTGTAAGGATAAGCCACCTAGTTACATTTGAATTTCAGATAAGTAACAGATGATTTTGAAAGTGCAATTATGCCTTCAGTATTGTACAGGTTATACTTATACTAAAAAAATTGATTTTGTTGTTTATCTGAAATTCACGTTTAACTGAACAGACTGTATTTTATCGGGCAACTCTACTTATATGGCTCATTCCTCAAAGGCCCTGGTAAAATGCAGACAGGTTTTGGTCATAAGAGGAAGACTCCTGTTAACTTGTTGGAGCAGGTTTATTTTTCAGAGTAGCTTGAAAAGTGAAATGGGACATACGGGAGGTCGTTTGAGGGATTAAAGAGTGGACAAAGTGGGCAGGACACACAGGGGCCCTATCTGGGCAGGTAGCACTGAGAGGGCGTGGGTTCTGGAAGAGATCTTGCTCCAGGGGGAGGCCAAGGTCCAGCTCAGAGCCAGGAGGGATGTCTCCCACTTTCCCAGACTGAACCCATAAAAGGGGCCTGGCTTAGCTAACTGTTCTTTTGCTGCTCCCTGTGTTCTGGACTATTGGCAAGGGCTGTGGCTCACAGGTGGGATTTGAGAACAGGAGTGATGGGGACAGTAATCGTGGGAAGGAGGGCTGAGCTCTGGCTCTGGGATAACAAGTGTGGATCAGGAGTAGAAAAGAAGGTCAGAGGAGGCCACAGGCTGCTGAGGGGTGTCCTCTGGATTGTGCAGGTAGCAGGCTGTGGGGATGGCCCCCGGAGGGTACTGTCAGTGGCTCTCTATTGCCTATAGAACAAAGCCCTGAATCCGCAAGGTGGGTCAAGGCCTTCATAGACTGATGTTACCTTCTCACTCCTGTTCCTTCTGGAGACCCCTCCCCCATACTCTAGCCTCCAGCCACATGGAACTCCCTGCAGCTAACGAGGACAACAGTTGTGGCACTCCTACTAACACAAGAGCACTTAATACCCTCCTACTGCTCTAACACCGTGTTTGTTTAACCTGATTAACCTTCACAGGGATCTCGTGAAGAGGCTACTAATACTATCCAAATTGTATGTTTGAGGAAACTGAGACACAGGATTCAAGGTCTGACAGTTCACAGGAGAGGTCAAATGACTCACCCAGGTCACACAGCTAGTAGGGGTTTAAGAGCCCAGGTTTAGACCCAGGCTGCCTGGGACAAGAGCCTGCACACTTCACCAAGTCACCATCCATCTCCCTGACTACACACCGTACTTTCCTGCTTCTGCTCCTTTGCATTTGAAGCCCAGGTCACAGGGCATCTCCTCTGTGAAGCTTTCCTGACAACCCCTTATTCCCCCAGCCCTCACTTAGCAAAAGTCCTGCCTGGTCCCCTTAGTAGTTAGTATACATCTTTGTTATGACAATGAATAGATTTCAGTCATAATTCTTTACCTTTCTGACTCCCCCACTGTGGAGCAGCAATACTCATGGAGCATTTACACACCCACACATCCACGGTTTTTAACTGGATCCTCACTGATGCTCCACAAGGCATATAGAGACTGTTGTATTAGAAGTCTGAGGCTAGTGATTGATTCTTTGGAAACAGAGACAGGAATAAAGCAATCCTGAAATGTTTCTGATTTTCTACAACAGAGTTAAGAAACAAAATCCTCAAGGTCAGCAACAGCCAGCTTTCTAGACAAATGGAGAAGAAAAGAAATGGACATGTTTAGATCTACTACTTTCTTTCATCTTCTTGGCAACCTGACATGGAAGCAGCGGGGATTCTGTGTTAGAGGAGTTTGAGGTACAGCCTCAGGTCCTGAGGTCCAGTGCTTTGCCTACAGACCAGGAATTCAAACCCAGATCTGTCTGCTCTTTCCTCTACACCCAGGAAAGAGAATTAGAAAAACACAAGATAGGGGCACCTGGGTGGCTCAGTCGGTTGAGCGTCCAACTTTGGCTCATGTCATGATCTCACAGTTCTGAGTTCAAGCCCCATGTCAGGCTCTGTGCTGACAGCTCAGAGCCTGGAGCCTGCTTCCGATTCTGTGTCTCCCTCTCTCTCTCTGCCCCTCCCCCACTTATGCTCTGTCTCTCTCTCTCTCTTTCTCTGTCAAAAATAAATAAATGTTAAAAAAAAAAAAAAAAGAACAAGGAAAACACAAGATAGTCCTCAGCCTCCAGGAGTCTTAGCCATACAGGGGAGGGATTATTGGGACTGAGGGGTTTCAGGTTTAGAGGAGAGAGGGGTGCCTGGGTTAGTAGAGGTGGAGGAAGGAGCATCCCAGGGGACTGAATGAGCAAAGCTTGGAGGTGGTACAACCCAAGCTATGTTCACTCAACATTAGTCTGTAGTGTTTTAAATGCCATGCTGGAGAGATTTGGCTCCTAGTGAGCTGTAATTTCTGAGCAAAAGCTATAGAACCTTGTAGCTTTCTGTAAATCCAGGTCCCCTGTCCCTTATAAGAAATCCTGGCATCAGATGTGTTTCTCAATTCAGATTCTGCCCAATTTTACAAAGGTAATAATGTGTTGCACCCACACAACTAAACTTCCTGACTCTGTTCACATGGGGCACCAGCCTAAACAGGATGGTTCTTGGAGACAATGACACTCGCTGCAGGGCAGCATCGGCATTCTGTTCTTGCTTAAGTCCCCATAGCAGCCCACACAGAGGTCCAGGAGCTTGTCTTTACCTCCTGAGAGTGACAGCTGAGGTGTAAGGAGCGGGGTGGGGGAGTGCCTACCTAAATGAAGCTCCATGTTCCACAGGGGCTGAGCTCTCTTGTAAGAACACCGTAGACACAGCTGCCGGAGTCCTCACAAAAAGTCACCACTCAGGGAAACCCAAAGCCATGGATTGCCTACTCATAGTTTCTTCCAGTCCAGGTCCAGTTTACCATCCTGGGTCATTTTTACCATAAGGAGTGTTGCCTGGTTATGTACGTAGTTGACGTACTACTTCCATCTGGTCTCCGGGAGACAGGTTGACGGGAGGTTAACTGATGCTGAAGGGAAAAGGCCTTGATAGCCCTTTATCCACACTTGTATATACCATGTATTTGGTGACTCCTCCAGCAAGGTGGTATTCCATAATCAGACATTAATATTCCTGCAGCAAAATGTATCACATCAATAGTAATAGGAAGTGGGATAAGTACAGATTAAGGGCACCTGGGTGGCTCAGTAGGTTAAGCGTTCAACTTCGGCTTAGGTCGTGATCTCGCGGTTCATTGGTTCGAGTCCTGCGTCGGGCTCTGTGCTGACAGCTCAGAGCCTGGAGCCTGGAGCCTGCTTTGGATTCTGTGTCCTCTCTCTGCCCCTCCATGCGCACGCTCTGTCTCTCTCTCTCAAAAATAAATAAACTGTGTCTATTAAAACAAAGATTTTTTAAAAATCTTTAAAAAAAAGATTTTAAAAATAAAGACTAAGTGAACCTCACATCATCTCAGGTCAGGTTTTATAGCAAATGAGTTACAAAACAATGTTTCAGCATTCAGAGCTTTTAGAGTTCGGTATTTGGAAAGGGAATCCACACCTGTACCTTTCTTCTTAAGAAATTCCTTGAAACATGAAAGGAGTGCAATTCTATGCTTTACCACCAGAGGGCCCCCTAGTTATCATTTGGTTCCAGATCCTTGCTAATGGAGATTTTTCCTCTTTTCAGCTTGCAGATGCCAGCAAGCTACCCAACCTGAAAGAACTTCTCCAGTCCTCCGGAGACAAAGACAAACGTGCCAGGGATCTGGTGAGCTGGATTTTATCCTCAAAGGTCCTGACAATCCACAGTGCAGGGAAGTCAGAGGTGAGACTTTGGTCTGTAGGACAGCACATTGCTAGAGCTAAAGGGCTCTGGGACCTCCTTGTGCACCAGAATGGCCTGGGAAGCTTGTTGAAAATGCATATTCCTGGACCTTGCCCTGAGAGATGCTGATTCTGTGTCTGGAGTGGCCTCAGGAACTTGCACACTGGCAGTGCAAACCTGTGTTCCCCCTCTTACTGTGAACCTGGTGCAGGTTACTGGGTGCATTTCATTAACTCAGTTTCCTCATCTATAAAATGGGAACAATAATAGTATACTTCCACAGGGAACTAGCTGTGAGAATTGAATGACTTTTCACATTTAGAAGAATGCCTTAAGGCATTCTGCTAAGGGCTCGTAAATGTTGGGTATCACAGGCACCCCAGGTAAATCCAGTAAGGGTGCACCCTTGACCACACCTTAAGAAACATTGGCCTCATCCAGTTGTTAGGAAACAGAGAGGCAGAACCGGAAGTAATGGAAAACTTTAGGCTCTGGGATCAAATCCCACTTCCATCCATTATTGAGTCTCCTTTTCCCTATTTATAAATTGTGAATATTAATAGCTAACTCAGAGGGGAGCTATGATAGAATGTATGCCACCCCCAGTACAGTTTCTGGCACAGATCAGACATTCTGTAATTCGGTTTCCCTTGCCTGGCCAGGATCTCCCAGGGACAGGCTGGGATGGCAGGAACCTGAGTGTAGGAAGGCAGATCCCTGATCTGGTGCTCTTTTCTCTGAGCAGCAGCAGGGGTTTATCTGTACTGGTCTTTACTTAATTTTATTTTAAGAACATTTAATTTTACAAGCTCCTGCTCAAGACAGAAATCCTCCTTAAGTGGCATAGAATTTGGTATCTTTGATTCTGGTGTCTAGGGACGTCCATCTCTGTTGGTAAATGGTAAATAACACACAGAGCCCCACAGTGGGAGTCAGGAGATCCCTATTCAAGTCCAGGCTGGGTTGCTAACTGCTAGATGATCCCTGGGTTTCACTTTTGTCATCTGCTAAATTTAGATTTATTAATTCTTCATGTGGGTATTAAGCACCTGCTAGATGTTGGCTGCTGTAGGTAAAGTAGATAAGGCAGTGTGACTCCTTAACTTTTCATTATGGACCAGTTAAGTTCCATTAAAATATGGAGTGTTGGCGCCATATGGAGTGAGGGTTTTCAGCCTTTTATCATGTCCAAGTAAGGACGTGAGGCTGCCATGTATCATCACTTTATAAAAGGATGTTTTAATATAAAAAAGGAGGATGTTCTCAAAAAAAGGACAATTCTTCCAAAGAAAGGATGGCAGGCAACCTTACAGCAGTATAAATCTATCTGTTACATTGTCCTTATTTTTCTCATTTAAACACAACCCAGAGAAAACTTTGCCACAGATTGGCTTTGGTCTATGACTTACTGTTTAGAAATCACTGAAAAGATGTCATCTCTGCCTTGAAAAGGATTATTGCCTTTTAGGAAGAGCTCATTCTTCTGTATCAATAGGTTTTGTGGCATGACAAATCATTCCAAAAACCTTGATTAAAACAACCTTGATTGTTTCTCATGATTCTGTGAGTGAGTTGGATTGTTCTTCTGGGTGGGGCAGGATGATCTAGTGTCTCAGTCTTCAGCTGGTATGTCTCACATGTCTCCATCTTCCGCTGGGGTGGCTGCTGTGGTTGGGGCCCTCCTCTGCGAGACTGTCACCCTCCTGAAGGCTAGCAGGGCTCATTCACATGGCAGTGAAGCGTTCCCAGCAGCAGATGGTTAAGGGCGAGCCCTTTCAAAGTCTGTTTGCTGTATATTTGCCAAGGTCCCATTGGTCAAAGCAAGTCACATGGCCAAGCCCAGATTCAAGGTGGCACAGAGGTGCCACATCTTGTTGGAGTCCGGGAATTCTACCTGCAGACTCACATTACAGAGGTGTGATAGACAAGGATGAGTGGAAAGGTTGTGGCCATTTTTGCAACTGATCACACCTTTCTACCTCCTGAGACTATTGTAAAGACAGAGTGCAGGAAAGGGATGTGACAGTGTTATGAAAACTAGGGGTGGTGTCTAGTTCAAAGGAGCAGTTTGTGCTTCTTGGCCTAGTGTGGGGAAAAACATTATTATAGGAAAGTAATCTTGAACTAGAAGCTCTAAGCTTATTTATAAATTGTTATCTTTATTCTCATGAAACTAGTTCTCGTGAGCAGACCCCATAGGAATTAAGCCCAAAGCTTTAGGAGGCCATTTTGGCAGCACAACTTAACAGCTTCCCCAATAAAATTGCGACTTCCTACATGTTTTCAAGTTCGAAAAGATCCAAAAGCTGACCGGTGCCCCTCACACGCCTGTCCCCGTGCCGGACTTCCTGTTTGAAATTGAGTACTCCAACCCAGCGAACGCCAAATTTTATGAGACCAAAGGAGAACGAGACCTAATCTACGCCTTCCACGGGAGCCGCCTCGAAAACTTCCATTCCATCATCCACAATGGGCTGCATTGCCACCTGAACAAGGTGGGGCCTAAGCCTAATGACATGAGGGTCAGAACCCTGGGGAGTTGCCTGGGGGAGGCTGGGGGGGATAGGTTCACTGAGGCCACACTCAGGTGTGGTCTGCAGACCAGCACCTGGGAGCCTGTGAAAATGCAGAATCTTGAGCCCACCCTAGACCTTCTGAATTAGAACCTGCATTTTAACAAGATCTCTGTGTGATTCTTGTACTGATTACAGTTTAAGAACTATGGATTTAAAGATGGTTCCCAACCTTGGCTGCCCATTTAGAATCACTTGGGAAGCTTTTAAAAATCCCAATGCTTGGCTGTATCCCAGAAGAATTCAATCAGAATCTCTGGTGTGGGGCCCAGATAACAGTATGCTTTAAAAGCCAGGGGATCCCAAGGGGCACCTGTGGCTCAGTCAGTGAAGCATCCAGCTCTTGATTTCAGATCAGGTCATGATCTCACAGCTCATGAGATCAAGCCCTTCATCAGGTTCTGTGCTGACAGCATGGACCCTGCTTGGGATTCTCTTTCCCTCTATGCCCCTTCCTTTCTCGTGCTCTGTCTCTCTCTCAAAATAAATAAATAAACATGAAAAAAATAAATAAAAGCCAGGTAATCCCACTATGTATCCAACCCTCCCTGTTCAGCATGGTCCCTCGTCCAGCTGCACCACATCACCCAAGAGCTTGTCAGACATACGACATCTCAGGTACACCCCAGACCACATGATCAGAGATGACTTTAACAAGCTCACCAGGTGATTTGTCTGAAGTTTGAGAAGCACTTGCCTAGGGGACAGTCCAACAGAATCAGTCCTTAGAAATATTGAGGGATGCTCCAAGGAGAGGTCCTTTCCTCCCTTTTTTTTTGGAGTCAAAACAGTGTCACTCACCCTTCTCTGCTGGCATTTATTTTGGCTCTTAGTGAGGTATAGGAAGACAACTACATATAGGAACCAGAAAGACCACCTTAGCCACTCTGTGTCCTGGGAAATTGCTTAACCTCTCTGAGCCTCAGTGTCCTCATCTGTAAAATAGGACGTTATCACCCACAGTCTCGTGTGCTGAGAGGATTCAAATAGTTTATATATGCAAAGGGCTCTTCCCGTTCTTAGACCCTAAGAAAGCAATGACTGCTTTTATAGGTGGATGGAGAGGGAATCTAGGCTAGTGGCAGGGCTGCAGCCTTTCCCTAGTCATGCCAACATCTGCCTCGTCTGAGGGGTTGGCTCCATGGCCATGGGCTCCGTTGTGGCTGATGCAGCCCTGAGGCTAGAGAGACTTCCAACACTGCTGTAGCTGATTGGCGTGCAGTTGGGTTTTTTGTACGATGACGGGCCTGTTTATACTGGCTCTCGGCCTATTATTATGGCCAGGCTACTGGAATCTGGGGGGGCTCTGCTTCACAGCATAACTGGCCTTGGAGAAGTTGCCTGAAGATTATACCAGACCTTCTCTTCAGTGTCCAGGGAGTTTGCTGCTTAGAGACATCTTCTCGGAGTCCTTTGGTAAAGCGGATGCTCTTTTGGCTGCTTCTGTCTGGGTTTTCAGTGAGGGGCTTGCTTGAGGGAGCCTACTTGCCAGTTGAAGCTGTGAGATTGTTTTCATGGTACAGATACCCCAGCTTTCCCACTCTGGTGCGCCTCTGCTTACAGCAGTCTCGCTCAAGGCTCTTGAGTCTATGGAGTCTAGTCTGTGTATATATGGCAGCTATAGCTTAGAATGGGTGCAGAGTCAGATCAGACAACACCCAGGGTCCTTGGAGAAGGTCTGTGTCAGCTTTTGAGACATGGGGACACTGCCTAACTTGGCAAGGGGCTTCCCAAAGGTAAAGCAAAGGCTTGTTTCATTTCCCCTAAGCTTCACCTAACCAGCTTAGAATTGTAGAAGCCCGGTGCCACTGAATAGGACATTTCTCAGTTCCCAAGCATAGGCTGTTCAGAGAGCAGTTTGAGTTCACTTAACAGATCCTAATACTGCAGCCAAAAGATAGCAATTGAATTTGAACTTGAATTTCAAATTCCATCCATTGGTAACAGCTACCTGAAATGTTGTGTTGAGAAGGATTCTGAGTCAGTATGAATGAGTGCCATGATTGATATTTTTATGCTGGCCATCATGGTTGATTATAGACCCTTGGCCATGGTCTACCGTGGGCAAAAGATGTATTTGCTCTGCCTGCTGTAGTCTCAACTTGTAGGTATGTCTCCTGATATCCTTCTCTCTCATCTGACATGCTGCTTCATGGAGGACATCAAGTTAGCACCTACCATTAGGGACCTGCCTCCTAGATTTTGGACATCTCCTTGGTTGACACCAACACAGAGTAAAACTTACCATGTCCCTAATATAGGCCTGCCCTATTTGGTTACAGTTTTTTGTCTGAGAGCTTCATTTCTTTTTCAAGTAGCGACTTAGATTACTTCCATCCTTAGGTGTGATCCCACTCGCTGTGCATAAGTGTGTGACTTTGCTTCTGCGAGGCCATTGGTGTAACCATGCTAAATGCGTTCACGTAACAGGAATTGCTAATACATTATAATATAAACGCCCACCCCTCCGATGTGTCAGATGTCCTGCTCGATGCTTTATGTACATTATCTCATTGAATCATCCTCAACCTCATAGAGGAGATACTAACATCACCATTTTACAGATGTAGAAACTGAGACCGAGAGAGTTTACGTAACTTGCCAGCTCGTTGGAGGTATAGTCAGGATTCAAACTCAGGTCTGTTTGGACTCTTATACCTATGTTTTTCTCACTCAACCTTGACCATAGGAACTGCTAGTTTTCTAGGCTAGGTGGGCACATCCACAATTAGTTAAACTGTCATCAGATAGGAATGGGTTTACTAATAACCCTGTGATGATGTCATAGAATAATTTGATATTATATGCCTTTTACTGGGGATAAAGAGGCTTGAGAATTTTGTATTTACAACTCTGTTGAAGAAAGACCTATGTCAGCTTGCTGTGCCAATTTTACATTCACCCAGCCTTGTTTCTTTTCTGTTGACCTCTGCCATTCCAGACATCCTTGTTTGGGGAAGGGACCTACCTCACCAGTGACTTGAGCCTGGCCCTCATTTATAGCCCCCATGGCCTTGGATGGCAGCACAGCCTCCTTGGCCCCATCCTCAGCTGTGTGGCTGTGTGTGAAGTCATTGATCATCCAGATGTCAAGTGCCAAATGAAGAAGAAGGGTGAGTGAGGACTTGGCCTGGACCTAGGCTGCAGGCCTCTGAGTGTGTAGGCTCTTGCCATTGACCCCTCTGTTGGGTGGATCACCCATTGCATGCAGAGGGATGAGCTGGGTCCAAAGCAATGTGGGACAGAGGCTTGCCTTCAAGGAGTGAACAGTCTCCTTGGGGATTGAGCACTTACTACAAGGTGGTAAGCACAGAGTGCCATGTGAGGAGGCTGATGAGGTCCACAAGGGCAGCTCACAGGAAGGTGCAATCAAACATTGTAGGTCCAAGTATTCAGGGGAAACTTTGGGGAGAGGTAAGATTTTTTTAAATGTTTATTTATTTTTGAGAGAGAGGGAGGAAGGGCAGAGAGAGAGGGAGACACAGAATCTGAAGCAGGCTCTAGGCTCTGAGCTGTCAGCATAGAGCCTGACACAGGGCGTGAACCCACGAACGGCAAGATCATGACCTGAGCTAAAGTCAGACGCTTAACCAACTGAGCCACCCAGGTGCCCCGGGAGGAAGTGAGATTTGACAGATAAAAGGGAGCGTGTGAGGCCAGAGTGTGGGCTCCTTGAAGGCAGAAAGTGAGTTTTAGTCACTCTTGGGCACCTGATACCTGCAGAGAGCCTGAAATCTATTTGACATTCAGTAGGTATTCACTAAATAGAAGCTAAAGACGTGGATCCAGACCCTGTCCTCCAGGCTACTCTGGTATGTGCCTGAGCCCCCAGAGGATGTGAGAGGCAACTGAGGCCACAGAGAGTAAATCCTGGACTCTCTGGGGGAGTGGATGACTAGCTAGAGCTCAGTCCACTCCTCCGATATGTCTCTTAGAGTCTGTGCCTTGTGCGCCCTGCTGTTTTGCCCGCAAAGGCAGAAGAGTCGCAGAACTGTTATTCTAGTCTCCAGAACTGGCCTGTTAGTTCCACTGAGAAAAGGAGAAT
This sequence comes from Panthera pardus, assembly GCF_024362965.1. Lineage (NCBI taxonomy): Eukaryota > Metazoa > Chordata > Mammalia > Carnivora > Felidae > Panthera > Panthera pardus. The sequence goes on from NW_026526810.1 coordinate 32,563,608, forward strand.
TGAGGAAACTGTCTGTTCCTGGCCTCTAATGTAAAACAACTGGAATCCTGAGGAATGGCCCGTGTCTGACACTACCCTTCCACACCAGGCAGCATGAATATTTGCATTTATAATTCTTAGGAAGTTAGCAAACTGTGACATCAACATCAAAACAAAACCTTGCAGAGTCTACTGTTGCACACAGCTTTGGCTTTGTTTGTTTGTTTGTTTGTTTGTTTGTTGTTTTTATAAAGCTTCATCATATTATTAAAAGGAAAGTTTTAGGTTTTTTTTGTTTTGTTTTGTTTTTTAAACAAATCTTGGTACAAAGCGTGGAACATAAGAGTTCTAAGAAGCTCAAAAATCCAGAATGATTAATTTAAAATGCCTAAGAGACTTGTTTTGGGTCAAGCCCTGTACCTAGGCCCAGATAATTTTTTTGTTATGGCCATCAGTCTGCTTCTTCCCTCTGCTTTTCCAACGCAGGTTTTTTTCCCCCTTGTCTCCCTTTTATCTTCCTGTTCCTTTTCCCCCTCGTCCAGCTTGTCAGACTCTCCTGTATTTTAGTGCTGCTTCACATACAGCACATATACAGCTGAGGCCATTCCTCACCCTGCTGGGGCTTTCCCACCCTCATGACCAGGAGGCTTGACTTATTTCTATTTGTAATTTGCTTTTTTTATTATTGTATTTCCCCCCGGTGAAGTTGTACTTTATTCTCCTTATTCAGATTCTAAGGAGATAGATCGCAGGAGAGCAAGAATCAAACATAGTGAAGGCGGAGACATCCCTCCAAAGTACTTTGTGGTCACCAATAACCAGCTTCTGCGAGTGAAGTACCTGCTGGTGTACTCCCAGAAGCAGCCCAAGAGGTAAGGAGGACAGGCCCTGCTAGAGGTCCAGGAGAACATCTAAATGCTGAGAGTATTGTGTCCCTAGTTATCAGCATCCCTTGCTCCCAGCCTTAGACCTCAGCTATGTGTAAAATATATAAAATGCTGTGCTGCACACGGTGAGGGGTGAGGAAGACAGGTGGAATAAGATGCGGTCCTGGCCCTGAGAGGACTGTGTTCTAGTGAAGAAGACAGAGAGATTTGTAAATACAAATAACATGAGGGACTGAACGAAGCCAAATTGGCTGCTCCAGACCATGAGGCCCCTTAGCCACCCAGGCTCCTGATTGTAGTCAGAAATGCACTGATTTAGGTTAAGCCAAGAGGCAGGGTGGTGCCTGGATGCTGATTGGGAATATGTGCCACTCTGCTTGGTCACTTCCTGCGGTGACTGCTCCTCTCTGGACCTGAGATGCTTCATCTTTATGTCCAAGATGAGGGTGTTGGACTCAACAGCAGACAAGACCTGTCAGCTCCTCAGAACCGTGGTGGATTCCACATCCCATCTCAGCAGTGTGATGGTGGGTGGCAGGGTTCCCCGGGATCAAGGGTCACTTTGAGATCCTGTCACATTGTTGGGGTCTGTGGCAGAGCTTCTGATGGGGACAAGCAGCAGATGAGCAGCTAAGGGGGTCACTTGTAATCCTCCCCACTCCTGGCTGTATACACCAGTGTTTCCATGCTTCAAGATTTCATAAACCGTAAAATCCTCACCCCATCCCCCACATTGGGGAGATTTGCATAGGGTTCCTGAGTCTGAGGAACATTATCCTCTGGTTTAAAATCATCTGGCTTCTTCTACTTGAAAATTCCATTCCTTTCCCACTTCTCCCTGGAGTGTCTCTTCAGTACACACTTGGACGGTTTAGATCATCTCCCAGTGGGCCAGAGAGGATTTCCCCAGCTCGGACTGATATCTGTACATGTCTAAAAGTGAAAAGATTTCTGCTAAATTACCTGCCACCTGCTGCCATCTGGGCAGACACCCTGAGCACAGTCATTCTTCTAGATACCAAAGTCTTGCCTAAGAAAAGATGGGTCACAAAAGGCACCAGAGGAGCTATGAAAGAGAAGATCAGGATGAGCTCATTGCATAGCTGTCTTTGTACATTTAGAAGATGTTCTGGTGAAAGATGTGTCGGTGCCAGGGCAAATAGCCCCAGATTTTTTTGAGCGAAGGAGCATGCACGAAGCTTCATTTCATGGCTCACCCAGAGGATGAGATTCATCATTTCATCATCTTTGAGCCAGAAGTTGTTGCATACACTTAAAAAAAAAATGTTTTTCTCTTCTTGCCAACATCACTTTTTCCCCCCCTTAAGCAGGGCTTCAAGCCAGCTGTCCTGGTTTTCCAGCCATTGGTTTACGGTCATGATATCCCTGTATCTGCTGCTGCTGCTCATTGTGAGTGCCATCAACTCCTCAGCTTTCCAACACTTCTGGAATCGTGCAAAGAGATAATCTCTCTGGTGTGGGGGCCACCTCGACCATGTGCCTTATGACAACCTGTTCTGTACCTCCCATGCGCCGCGTCCAATCAGGTGGAGCCTGGGGGCCAGTTGGGGACCACAGGACAATTATCATATGCCATAAATGTATTGATTGCCTTTGATGATGCTCTGAGCCACACTCCGCTCAGTAGGGACCACGAGTCTCTCGCTCTGGGGCTTCAGGGGAGTCCTCCTGTCTGCTCCTTCCTAAACAGTCCTAGGGAGTTGGTTTTTCTGCCAGGGCCAAAGGAAAAAGTCCTGCTGCATTTAAAAACAAAGTGTCCAAGCTGTCAGTGGGGTGTTTACAGTCACTCCTGGCAGACGTTGGCCCTTTCTCTAATGCCTTCTGGAAGGCAGAATATGTGTAGTGGGGACTATAAATCACTAGGCGGTTGCCTTGTTTTGACCTGAGACACCCAAGAGGAACAGTCATGTTTCTCATAAAAATTGGTGGGATCGTTTTGAATTCCATCAGCCTTTGTATGTGAGTGCAAAACCTTTTCACAGTTTTCTCAGATCAACAAACAGCCTTCTGCTACAGCTGTAACCCCCCTGCTCCAACCATGGACGAGCAAGGAAGGAGCCAGAGACCTGATAAAAAAGACAAATTTAACAGCAACTCAAGTCTTTTTCTAAAAATTACCAACTGCTGATTGTAGTTGAAATGGAAACACATGCTTGTTTTCTGTTTTGTTTTGCTTTTTTAAGTAGCTATTTGACAAATTCATCTTTGGGAGCTGAGTAAAAGGAGAAGATTTCGAGAGCACTCTTTGGTCAGTGCCCATAGTCTCTTTCCTGGCCATGTGTTAGAGAAAGGGATTTGAGTTGCAGGCCTGCCACCTGTTCTTGTTCTCACGAAGCTGCCTTGATTGTGGCCTCCCAGCCACAAGTGCCACGCTGCAGGACCTCAGGACACAGGCCTGCCTCAGTCTGCCGCCAGCGTGCATGGACTGAGCCTCCCTTGGTGGGCTCACAGGTCGTCGGGACCCAACCTGGGCTTTAAAAGTGGGGAAGAAGCCTCTGGCTGCTCAGGGAGCTGCAGATCTCCTTGCTGTGTTCTCTGTCCTTCCTTTCTGCCCTGTTTCAGCCATCATGGAGCCCCATCTGATTTGAGGGGTAGATCTCTGTAAAGAAGGTAGAAAGTCATTTTTCTATAATCTGTGAAGTTGTGAACAAGCCACTATCATGGTTTTTACATTGAATATTGGAAGATTTCAGAGATAATAAAGGTATTTTCCTAATTATCAAGTGGCCTTTGTGACTCCTTTCAGTCTCAGCGGGAGTCTGCCATGTATGCCTTGTTGCTAAAAATCTTATCCTCTCTTCCTTTGTTCAAGGTACAGTTTTCTGGACATCATATATCATCTGGATATCTAGTAGGTATTAGATTGCTAGTCATTGATTTAACAAATACGAGCACCTACCATGTGCCAGGCACTAGAAATAGGAGCAGGATCAAGGTAAAAGTGTCCCTGCCCTCCTGGAGCTGCCAGTCTGGCAAGGTCGGGAGCTAGACAAGCATTCTCAGGAGTGGGGTTGGATTACATGTTGTTATAAAGGAGTTTTGGAAAACACTTGGCAAGAAGTCTTAACATAGTCTGGGGTGAGAAAATACAGAAGTGACACATGTACACCTGCAAAGCACCTACGTGTGCAAATTTCTTTTTTTCTTTTCTTTTTTTTTTTCTATCTTTCTTTGTTTTTTTTTTAGTAGGCTTCACACCCAGTGTGGAGCCCAACTCAAGACTTGAACTCACAACCCTGAGATCAAGACCTGAGCTGAGATCCAGAGTTGGACACTTAACTGACTGAGCCACCCAGGTGCCCCTGATTTATTTAATCCTGACAACAGATAAGAAACGGAAGTGCCAGAGAATTTTGTAGCTTGCTCAAAGCTATGTGGCTGGGAAGCAGCACAGAGCTGGGAGCTGCACATGGCAGGTTTCAGTGTTAATCTCACAACCACCATCCTCTGCAGCACCCCTGGGCTCCTAGAAAAGGTGATATTTAACTGAAGCCCGAAAGAACCACCAGTATCAGGCCAACAAGTGGAGGGAGAGTGTTTCAGGCACTGGGAAAAGCACATGTAAGGACCTAGAGTTCTTGCTGGAGAAGTTAAAAGCAGGAAGGTCATAAAGGAAGAGGCTGTGGTGAGAAATGGGGTGGAAGAGGTGGGCACAGGCCAGATCATGCAAGACCCTCAAAGCTGTGGGCCAGGGAGCGCCATTAGGTTTTAAGCATGGAAATGATATGATCAGATTTGGTTTCCAGGAAACTCATTCTGGCTGGTGGTTGCAGAATAGATTTAGCATTATTTTGAGGATTAAAAGAACTGACACAGTCGGGCTCAGCACAGAGCAAATAGCTGACATGTTTCAGCTGCTATTAGTTTTTAGTGGCCCAGCAGAGGGAATGAGCATGCACAGGACACCTAGCAGCAATGTCCAGGGAAATAGGAGGAAACCAAGACAGCAAAATGTCATGGAAGCCAAAAAGGCAATCTTGATGAGCAGTGTCAAATGGTGCCGAGCCGTTGGGATTATACCTGGGAAGTATCCATTGGATTTACTGAGTTGGAGACCATTAGCGAACTTGCTGGGAGCAGTTTCAAGTAGCATTCAGCAACAGGGGATGCGGACAAAGTCCAACTGCACAGATGTGAAATGTGCAGTTTCCAGCAATTCTCAGGCAATATTTATTTAAAACCTAGTCCCCCCTCTTTTTCCCTGAGGTTTCTGCCCCCACCCCACCCCCAGAGAGTCAATGCAATACCTGATGTGAGCATGGGGCAAACAGTGAGCATGGTAGGAACTTGAGGATGGATGAAGAATGGTCCTATCCTCCAGGTGCTCCTAGGCTAATGGAGAGCCATTGGACAGGTACATTTTGATGTGACAGAAGGAAATCCCTGAGTGAGCAGAGAGTAGGTCAGGACTACATTATGACTTTCATGGGCACTTTTGCCTTCCTGGACTCCTTAATAAATATTTAAAATTATATTTTATGATTGTGTTGGTATAAAAATGAATATATTACTATTAAATACTAAAATGTTTGCTTCCACTTACAAGCTTGTTTTTTCCTCCTGATTTTTAAAATTTTAGTTTTAATTAATTTTTAAATGTTTATTTTTGAGAGAGAGTGAGAGAGCACGAGCAGGAGAGGGGAAGAAAGAGGGAGGGACAGAGGATCCTAAGTGGGCTCTGTGCTGAGAGCAGAGAGGCTGATGCAGGGCTCGAACTCAGAAACCGTGAAATCATGACCTGAGCCAAAGTTGGATGCTTAACTGACTGAACCACCAAAGCACCCCTTTTTTTAATTAAAAAAAAATTTTTTTTTAGAGAGAGAGTGCAAGTGGGGGAGAGGGGCAGAGGAAGGGAGAGACAGAATCTCAAGCAGACTCCACACTCAGCATGGAGCCCAACACAGGGCTTGATCCCATGACACTGGGATCATGACCTGAGCCCAAATCAAGAGTTAGATGTTCAACCAACTGAGCCACCCAGGCATGCTTCCTTCTGCTTTTAAAGGAAATTAAAACATTTTTGTAATGTGGACTCTATGCCCTGTGCCTATGATGCCTTAGGGATGGGTCCACCCTGGACTAGGGTAATGGGGGATAGTGTGAGATCTCTGGGTAGCTAGGAATGGAGAGGCGGGAAGGAGACAAACTCTAAAGACTCACAGTTCTATTTAGCACCAACCTGACCTCTGAAACAGACCCCAGAGGCCAGCCATCTCCAGGAAAGGGCAAATTTGAGTGCTGGAGTTTGGGGGCCCAAGGGGCTCATGCTGCAGACATTTTTTCATGGAGAAAGAAGCAGCACTCTCCTTGCTGATACACCCCCTCTGGGCCAAGAGCTTCACCAGGCCACTGATGGCAGAGGAGACCAGATGGTTCAGTTGGAGCCACCTCACATCAGAGCTGCAGCTGCCTTGGTCTTGTGAAAGCAAACCCATCAACCCTCTATCACTAATGCTACTGTCAGTGGGGACAATTTGGGCAGGGGTGACAAGAAGACCTTCCACAAGTTAGGTCACTGCTTCTGGAAAGTGCCAAGAATCCAATGAGCTGTCAGTTTTCCCCACAAAGGGAAGAGGTTTTACTCTGTGGGCTTTTGGATAAATGTACCTGTGTATGTGAGAGAAACATGGAATAGGAATGTGATTCACTATTATTTCTGATTAATTCATTTCATTAAATACTGATTGCTTACAAAATCAGAGCTGGTAGGGAGTTTGTGACTTAAAGAGCCCAATTCAGATCTTTTTCTTTAGAACATGGCCCCATGCATCCGAGCCCAATCCTGCTGCTAAGCCCTGGAGGTTTGTGTTGGCCTGGAATCAGCTGCACTCACCCTCCCCATTGCCATGGTAATTCTTGGGAAGGTGGAGGGAGCTGGGTTCAGCTCCTCTCTCTCTCTCTCTCTCTCTCTCTCTCTCTCTCTCTCTCTCTCTCTCTCACACACACACACACACACACACACACACACACACACACACACACACCCTCCTTAAGCCCCCTCCACAGCCTCCACCCATCTCTCCTTGCTCCCCTCCTTTCCACCCGGCCCCACCTCGTGAGTTTTCCATCTCTTGGCCTTTGTTTGTTTTTGCTTTTGTCAGTCTCCCTCCTCTGGATGGGTTTCTGTTTGTTTCCAAACTGTCTGGGGCTGTGTACCAGGGAGACAGTGTCCTGGGCTGCCTCTAGCCCTGATCTGGTTAGAATAAGCCCCTCTTCTTTGCATGATCTCCAACCTGACATTTGGAACATCCAAAACAAATCATGACATTCTGAAGCGAGATAGAAACCACCATCTCCACCCACTTCTGTTGGCACTCCTGTCCACCTGGAAAAGGTTTTAGAAAATTTCCAGTGTTCTCCACATCGTGCAGCCCTGGGAAGGGGAAGCAGCACTTTTTGAATACCTATTGAATACCAGCCACTGGGCTAGGCTTTTTGCTTGTGTTAAAAATCTGGTGTGCAGGTGATGTTTCCAGCATTGAGATTCAACTGCAGGCTGTCAGAGGGAGCAGGGCCTGGGCTGTCTTGGCATACTCAGTATCTAAAAGATGATGGAGACTCAGGAAAAGTCTGCTGAGTGAATAAATGGATGAAAGGATTCAAGAAACTTCCCTGCCACAGCAGAGAGTAATGACTGAATGTCAGCAAAGGTGATCGAAATTATACTTGAAGAAAAAACACACTGGCAAGGCTGTGCAGATGAGCAAGGGTTTCAGGGATGGTTGTGGACACTGGTTGCCTGATTTCAGAGTCCCATTTGCTCTGCACCTTTTGGGAACAGTAGGGGGTATGCAGGACAAAGCCTTTTGTTTCACTGAAAAGGCTCAGAGTTAAAATGCACATGGTCCTGAGAAGGGTTAAATTACTGATTTGATGCTGCTTCATACACACATATAAGTGACTGGTGACAAAGTCTTTCCTAAGAAAATGGGATTTAGAAATGAGTTGGGAAGAGGGGTAGTAGAGAGAAAGCAACCAGGGGAGATTCAAAGGCCAGAGGAGACTTGTGGGGGTCAGGAGAGAAAGGGAAGGTTGAGGCCCCTGGAGTCAACCCTCTTTCAGTGCCCATTTAGCCAAGGGAAGTCCTTGGTGAAAATAGCTTACGGTGCTGATCGGGCCTTCCAGCCCTCACAGCATTGGTCAGTTCAGTCAAGCTGCCCACCAGTGTGGACAGGAAGGGAAAAGGCCAGTCTGAATTCCTGGGAAGTATGGATTACAGATTGGTTAAAGATGTAGGTTTACTGTTCTTGGGCAAGTATAGCCTATCCCAAATGGGCCCTATAACACATTGCCTGTCAGAGATCTGTAGGGATTTAAAACTAGCACATCAATTATATATTTTTTTAAACTTAAAAAAATTTTTTTAATGTTTTATTTATTTTTGAGAGGCAGAGAGAGACAGAGCGTGAGCTGGGGAGGGGCAGAGAGAGAGGGAGACACAGGATGGAAAGCAGCCTCCAGGCTCTGAGGTGTCAGCACAGAGCCCCTCATGAGGCTCGAACTCAGGAACCACAAGATCATGACCTGAGCCGAAGTCGGACACTTAACCAACTGGGCCACCCAGGTGCTCCATCCATTACATTTTTTTTTTTTATTTTTTATTATTATTTTTTTTTTAATTTTTTTTTTAACGTTTATTTATTTTTGAGACAGAGAGAGACAGAGCATGAACGGGGGAGGGGCAGAGAGAGAGGGAGACACAGAATCGGAAGCAGGCTCCAGGCTCCAAGCCGTCAGCCCAGAGCCCGATGCGGGGCTCAACCCACAGACCGTGAGATCGTGACCTGAGCTGAAGTCGGACGCTTAACCAACTGAGCCACCCAGGCGCCCCCATCCATTACATTTTTTAAAGGGCTTGGGAGTGCTTGAAAAGTATCTGCTTAGTTCTTTGACCATTGATTTCCTTTGGAAGACACCTGTTCTTTTTGTGGTCCATCGTTCACTCACCCTCCTGGTACCATACCCCAGCTTCCTGCTGGGAAACCAACCTCTTTTCCACTTTCACTGGATCTGGGTAAAGGTGACTGCTCCTTCCACCCACACACCCTAGGCAGGGAGCAGTGGCACAGGCCTGAGCCAATCAACAAGCTGCATTTCTCTGGCCTTAGCGATTGGTTCATATACCAACATGTGACTCCCAAGAAATCTATAAGAAGATTTTTGCAGGGGCTGCTGGGAAAGAGACGTTTTCCTCCCACCCCCATTCTGTCAGTGTGAGAGGCTGGTCCTGGTGTTGCTGCCTTGAATCTTGCTGCCACGGGAAGCCTCCTACTGACACCAACACAGTGGAAGGCAGAGCCAAGAGAGGAAGAGAAACTAAATCCTGATGATGTTGTTTGAGTACTCAGTTTGGTTGTGCCTAAAGCCAGACTTTTCACTGTGTAACCATTAGACTCCTTTTTTATTTAAGAGTTTAAATTGGAACTTGTGGGAGATACAGTGAGGAGGGGTCCTTAACTGATACTCTTTGCCATCCTGGAATTTCATTATTTTTGGCATAAACTCTTTATTAAATATATAGGAAGATGAATTCCAAACAAATGAGTCAGGATTGATGAATTTTTCCTGACCTCCTTAGACAAGGCACTCAAACCTATGCAAAATGAGAGATGGGCAAAACACACCAAAAAACCCCACAAAAAAACAAAAAACAAAAAACACCTAAAACAAAACAAAAAAAACCCCCACCATGTTCTGGGACCTTCTAGAGCCTTGGCATCAAAATGCCTCCTTGGGTCAACTTGGACTCTTCTACAGAGTGCTACGGAACCCCAAAGCACTCCGAGATCTGGGAGCAGCAATAGGTAGAGATGTGACCGGGCACGTGTTATAAGCTACACCAGAGAGGCCTGGCCCTCAGGAATACCAGAGGTGAGGTCTGCACCAATAGAAAGAATGGGAGAGAAAGGCACTACCATTTATCAAGTGCCTCCTGCATGGTGGGCCTATTGAAAGAATTCTCTCATTTAATCTTCAAAATGTCCTTGTGAGATGGATACTGTAATCTTTATTTTACAGAAGAATCAGGCCTGGAGAGGTGACTTGCCCAAGGTGAGAAGGCCTGGAAGAGGCAGCGCCAAAGCTGACTCGAGCTGGAATAATAAGAAAGGCAGGCAAGTACACGGCGGAAGCTAGAGGGACTGCCTGAGCAGAAAGGATCTGGGCTGGTAGCACAGGGAGGTTGGAACGGGTCTGGGGGATGCAAAATGACCTCCCTTCCTAGGCTAAGGCCGTTAGCTCTGACATGTCTCATAAGCAGGGGGCACCTGGGATGCTGGGAGTCAGACTGCAGGAAGTCTCTCCTGATGGCTGCATGATTAAAAGGCTGGGTTCAGCCCCATTCACCTTTCTGCCCTGTCACTGCAGATCCAGGAGGTGAGCTCAGAGGCACATGGCATGGAATGTGGGGCAGGGAGGGGTGGCCCCTCCCTTCCACCTCTGCTGCCTTCTCAGAGCTCAGGCCATCAGCCTGCTCTGATTAAGCTGACTTCTTGGAGTCCTCAAATCCAGGGGTTGCCAGCAGCCAAATCCCCCTGATTGTCTGGGATGTTCCCGACAGCAGAGAATAAACAGTCTCTCCTGTCCGGCCAGCTGTGCTGAGCAGCATTCCTGTCTCTTGGCCCACCCGACTGGGTGGGGCTGCAGCACTGTGTCCACCTCCAGCAGAGGCCTAGGGAACCTGGCGAGAGGGTGGAAAGGGAGAGGAGAGATCACTGTCTCCAGGCCACACAGGACATTGACTCCTGCCTGAGTCCCCATTTTGCCTCAGCGTGAGGCACCTCTGTTTCAAGCCACTGCCTGGTACAAGCTCTGTGGATGTAATAATGACTCTGTGACTTAAGAGGAGGCCCACACCAGGCCACTGTCTCCTGGGATTGGAGCCCCTCACCCTTATCCAGAGACTGCCTGGGGAATTAGAGACTCCTATCTCATTCTGACTACATCTGAAGGCATCACACCCAAAGGGGTCATTTTATGGAGGTGGACACAGCGAGTCAGCAGCAGAAGCGGGACTAGACGCTGGACCTTTCATTGCTGTCCATCACCTTGGAATGCTGTGGATGCTGGGGCTAAAAGTGACACAGGGGCTCTGAGTGAGAGTGGCGGCCCATGTTTTTGGAGAGGAGCAGAGGTGTTTTCATCCTACGCCTGTTTTGGAGATCAGGCTTGTGGCCGAGCCATTTCCTGAGGAAGTAAGTCCTCTGGAAAAGCGCTGTTCACCAGCCCCTCCTAAATCATGCTTTTGGAAGCAGAGCTGGGGCAGCAGGACCTGCGTGGGGCTCTGTCTCTGTCTAGAGGCCAGCACACAGCCTAGGCTTGGCAGGCCACGGGTGGTGGCTGGGGATGGAGGGCAGAGTCCTTGGCAAGGGGGAGCACCCCCCAGCACACACCATCTGCTTCTCTGCCACAGGACTCTGGCCTGGGATTGTGGAGGAGGAGAGAGTAGCCTTTCTCAGCCAGTCTGCAAAAGGAATTCCTCTAGGAGCCCCTTCTGGCCGCAGACAGAAGTGGGAGGGAGGCAGACAGTGTGGGAGCCCAGGGCAGCCAGGGGGTCTCTGTGGACAGGTGTCCCACTCCCAGTCTGTCTTAGGCCTACAGCGTTGTCTTTGTCTAGCTGCGTGTATCGGTGTGAGTTTATGTGACTGTTCTGTTGTTTGCATGTCTGGGCGGCTGCATTTCTGGTTGGAGCTGGGTTCTTCAGTGGGAAAAGCATGTTTGCCAGCATATCGATGAGTCCCTATCTCTGTGTAAGCTCATGTATGTGGGTATCTTCAAGGGAACATGTGGGCCTCTGCATAGTGAGTGGGTCTGCACGTGCCTGCAAGTTTCTGTGGGAGTGTGCATATGAACATTTAGGTTATTTTGTTATAAACACGTACCAGGCTTTCTAGATGTAAGTTTATTAGGTATGTGCATCTCTGGGAGTGTGGGTATATATACTTGTCAATAATGTGTTGGTGAGTGCCTGAAAGTGTATATGCCTGTCTGTTTATATCTGTGCAAAAGCATTCACTCATTCAATTCATTCACTAAATGATTTTCTCGTTTACTAACAGACATCTTTAAAGTGCTTGTTCTGTGAGCACTGTGCACTGGGAACTTAGGGAGGTATCCAGGGCAGCTCCTAATGTTTTTAAGAACCAGGGCAAGACGTACATTTGTACGTCTAAATATTTTTTTAAGTTTTTTTTTTTTTTTTTTTTTTTTTTTGAGAGACAGAGCAGAGGAGGGGCAGAGAGAGAGAGGGAGAGAGAGAATCCCAGGCAGGCTCCGTGCTGTTAGCCTGGAGCCTGATGCAGGGCTCAGACTCATGAACCGTGAGGTCATGACCTGAGCCAAAACCAAGAGTCGCACGCTTAACCCACTGAGCCACCCAGGCGCCCCAGTACATCTAAATATTTAAACGTTATAAGTCAAAACAACAAACTGCTAAATAAAATACTTAATCCCAATAAGCCAGAGGGCTGGGTTTGATTTTGGATTCTTGACTCCTCTGACTTCTGTGCTGGAATTCAGCAATGCAGAATAAGTGGCCCCAGCCTCTTTTTCCCCATCCCGGCTCCGTCCCCTATCTTGAGTGGCCTTGCAAGCATGTATTACTCCTAACGTGTCCAAACTCCATGAATGCACCCCACAAACAGCTGCCCTTTGGCCACCTTTTGGGCTCCAGGGTATGCACACTACTGGCAAAGTCTGCCCAAATGGTTCTACGCAGGAAATAATGGGGTCTCATGTACCTGATTTATAATCTAGAATGGGGGAATGGGCTCCCCATGGATCCATCCTCTTGGGCCCGGTTACTTCTCAGTGTGTGGAATGGAGTGTGGCCAGAGTAGAGCAAGAGCGTGGCCATCTACAGGTGAGCCCAGGGTAAGGGCCCTTTCTGCCTGCTTCCTCATGGAACTTGCAATCTGGAAAGGAACCACCACAGATAGATGAGAACAATACAATACATGGATATAAGTACCCATGTGTGTATCTTTGCCTGTGTGCCTATGCCTCTTCATGTCTGCTTGTGTGGATGTCTATATGTCTGTTTGTTTCTCTGTTCATCTTTGTCTGTCTTGTCTCCTAGAGGGCAGAGCCCACAGCTTTTCTACCACCCTTGTCTTGCCTGGGTTGACTTAGGACTATGAGACAGCTGGGGTGGCTGGAGAGACACTGATCTGAGTTTGAGCCACTGTCCTATGGTCAATTTAAGACTCACTCTGTAGGTTGCCTGGATGGCTCAGTCATTTAAGCGTCTGTCTGTCTGTCTGTCTCTTTTATAGCCTCTCTTTTATAGCCTGTTTCTTCTGAGGGAGAGAGAGAGAGTGCATGTGAGCAGCAGAGGGACAGAGAGAGAGGGAGAGAATCCCAAGCAGGCTCCACACTGTCAGCACAGAGCATGATGCAGGGCTCAGTCTCACGACTGTGAGGTCATAACCTGAGCCAAAATTAACAGTCAGATGCTCAGCCAACTGAGCCACCCAGGCAACACTGACTCTTGATTTCAGCTCAGGTCTTTATTTCAGGGTCATGAGTTCAAGCCTGGCGTTGGGCTCCACACTGGGCATGAAGCCTACTTAAAGAAAAATAAACAAGTAAACAAATAAAAAGACTCACTCTGTGATCTGGCCTCATTTTCCTCATCTGCAGAATGGAGAGACTGTATTAGCACATCTTTAACTTACAGGTCTTGCTTGGTTTACAGAAGAAATGTGATTGATTTCCTAAGTTAATTACTTTCTAGAAGTCAAATGGAAGAATGCATCATTGTAGAATCTGTGGGATCAGACAGAACTGGGTTTGAATCCCAGCTCTGCTGTATACAAGCTGTGTCTCTTTTAGAGTTATTTAATCTCCCTCAGAGTTATGAGGATTGAATAAGATAATGTGTGTAAAGTGTTGAGTACCATGTCAGGCTTATGGTAGATATTCAATAAATATTAGCTTCTGTCCTCATCAAGGGTCTTTCCAGCTTCCTTACTTTATAAATTCTGGGTTCACTAGACATGTTGACTAATTGAAATTATTGGAACCATATGTTTTAGGGAGTTCTGGCCCGGTTGGGGGGCAGGGACAGTTGCGTAAGAAAATCAGTACCTTCCAAGAAGCTGCCAATTCAGATCTGTGTGTGAGACATTCCCTCTATCCCATTCTCCAATGTGGACCCTTGACATTTCCTCAGTCTTTGGTAAAGCACTATGAAATGCAGGTTCAATGCCCTCTTCTGACCTGATTCTGCCACTGGGCCCCTCCCTGGTGCCATAGGATGCTGAGCTAAGTAGGATCAAGCCACAGGGCAGAGCTGGGTCAGGTAAGGCCTCAGACTCCCTGACATGTCTGGGCCTGCGTGACCAGCCCCAATAGTGGGCAGATCCAGCTAGGCAGAGAGCACCTGTCTCTCATGATTGATACTCTTGGGAGGGCATCGCTCTGCTGCTGGCACAGATAGATCCTAAAGCACTGGGGGGACTGAGGACCCCTTTCCTCTCAGGGCCCCCCGGAATGGCTAAGTTCCAGCAGGAACAACAGGAAGAGAATTGGGAGGGACAAGTGACAGTACCTCTCAGCCAGGGCTGGTGGGGGTGGGAATCCCCTGGATCCCGTCTTGGGAATCCCCTGGAGCCTGTGAAAACTGGCGGCTTTGGGGCTCTCCTGAAATATCCTTGACCCGAAGGGAATGAGGGAGAGGTCTAGGGCCTAGCCAGGGTTGCTGAGTTGGGAAATGCTTTGAGTATGAGCTCAGGGTGGCTGAAGCCATGAGGGAGGCCATGAAGGAGAGGGTCTGCTCTTGAGGTCATGCCCGCCATCCCTCTGATCCCATGCACACATGAGTGACTGAGAATTGGTTTGATGATCTCACAGCTCCAGGGATTACTGGGGAGGTGGGAGAAACTTAACCTCTGAAAGGTCCTTAGGGGGTCATTGTGATCTCTCCCCACCACCTCTGGGCTGCTCCATTTGGGGCTAGAACTGGGAATTTTCCTCTTGAAAAAAACTGGAAGCAAGGGAGCAAATGGTGGGTTGAGGCCAAAATAATATGTTTAAGGAAATTTCTGCTTCATGCTGGCTAGGACAGGGAATGTCTAGTCAATGAGCTGCTGACAGCCAGGGTCCCTGTAAGTAAACATACCGCCTCTGATGGCGGCCCTGAGCTCATTTCCCTTAGCAGTGTGTGAGGAGGGTGATGTCACCAGAGCAGAGCCTCCTGGTCATGGAGCTGGTCGGTGAGCAGGAGTGAGTCTCAGTGATTGCTGGCGGCCTGGGTGCCACTGCCTAGTTATTGTAAGCAGCTGCTTCCCACACAAGCAGGTCTGATAGCGTCCTACACGTACTCATGCATGATGAGACTCGAGCCACACCCATAACTCATAGCCGGGACATTCTTCAAGAAACTTGGGATTAACTATGAAGTCTCTAGCTTCCATGCAAGGTCTCTTCTTCAACCAGAGAGCTGGGCCTTCTCTGGTCTATGAAGAGGGGTACCTAGGATGGGTTCAGTTGCAAGGAGTGGCCCCTAGAGGTACAGGCCCATGTCCTGCCCCTGTAGAGAGCAGGCAGTGACAACGTGCATCACAGCCTGTCTCCTGGGGCCAGGCAGCCAGGTCCAGTGGGGCAGTTTCCATGAGCAGAGGACCCAGGTCAGGGGAGGTTGGGAGGTGGGGTGGGGAAGAAGATACAAAGCCCTCTCTGTGTCTCTTGTACAGGCTCTTCCTGAGCATGTCAGTCACTAGGTGAGGTTTTTATGAGGTTTGGAAGGCCTGTAACAGAACTGCTGAGGAGCAGCTGCCAGAGGCTGGACCAGGCTCTGCAACCTTCCCCTGTCTACCCTGTTCTATCCCATTTCACGTTCTGGCTGGGCAGTAGGGAACAGTGAGTCTCCAAGTAGACAGGTGGGCCAGAAGCTTCTTGGGGAATAGACCTCGGCTTTTCACTTCTTTGTGTCCCTCAGAATCCTGGGCTGACTTCACAGGGCGGGCTCATCAGTCACACAGACCCACTCCATAGGGCAACCAGCCCACTCAGTGCCTGCCTGACCTACTCCAGGCTGAGCAAAAACCTCAGACTGATAGGCGGGCTCACAGAAGACTTACTGCCTTCCTCATTGCCTGACTGACCAATAGGCCAAACCACTAAGTAAGTCTACTTATTTAAAAAATAGTAATTGAACACCTCACTTGTGCCAGATCTTGTGTTGGGTGCTGAGGATGAGCAGTGAACAAGACAGACAAGATCCCTGCTCTTAGGGAGCTGACAATAAGCAAACAAAACACTGACAGGATGTGATACATATATTATGGATGGAAACAAGATTCTGTGTGAGAGAGTATCCAGCAGGCCCTACCCTGAAAATAATATTCAGGGAAGACCTCCTTGACATGTAATCTGAGACCTGAGGGATGAGAATAAGGAGCCTATGGAAGAGCTTTCCAGATAGAGGGAACAGCAATGCCAAGGCCTTGAGCTAGGGAAGAGTTTGACATAATCTTGGAATTAACCAGAAGACCAATGTGACTGAAACATGGTGAGTGAGGGGAAGGTACCGTGTAGATGAGGTTGGGGAGGAGGGCAGGAACAGACCAGACAGGGCCTTGCAAGCCACAGCAAGGATGTAGATGTGAGGGGGAAACACTGAGGGCTAGCTATTTATTTATTTATTTATTTATTTATTTATTTATTTATTTATTTATTTATTTATTATTGAGAGAGAGAATGGGAGGGGCAGAGAGAGAGAGAGAGAATATCCCAAGCAGGCTCTGCACTGTCAGCACAGAGCCCAATGTGGGGCTCAATCTCACAAACTACAAGATCATGACCTGAGCTGAAATCAAGAGTCAGATGCTTAACCAACTGAGCCATCCAGGTGCCCCAACACTGAGGGCTTTAAGCAAAAGCGTGACACAATTCAAGAAGAAATAGATAACCTGAATAACCGTATAACCAATAAAGAAATTAAATTTATCATTAAAATTTTTCCCATAAAGAAAACTTCAGGCCTAGATGCCTTCACTGGTGAATTCTACCAAACATTTAAGGAAGAAAAAATACCAATTTTATATAAAATCTTCCAGAACAGTGAAGAGGAATGAACACTTCCCAATTCATTCTATGAGGCCAGCATTACTCTGATACCAACATCAGACAAAACATTCCCAGAAAAGAAAACTACAGACTAATATCCTTTATGAACACAAGTGCAAAAAAAAATAAATAAATAAAAATTCTAGCAAAGTAGATCCAACAATGCATAAAAAGATAATTCATCAGTTAAGTGGGATTTATTGAGAAATGCCAGGTTGAAGAAATATTTGAAAATCAATTAATGTTGGGGTGCCTGGTGGCTTAGTCAGTTGAATGTCTGACTTGATTTTGGCTCAGGTCATGATCTCACAGTTTGTGAGACTGAGCCCTGCATGGGCCTCTGTGCTGACATCATGGAGCCTGCTTGGGATTCTCTCTCCCCCTCTCTCTCTTCCCCTCCTTCACAGACATACTCTCTCTCTCTAAATAAACATGAAGAAAAGAAGAAGCTGGGAGTCCTTGGGAGCCTGGGATAGTCATCTGGGTAAGAGATGCTGGTGGCTGTGGAAATGGAGGAGAAGGGATAGATCTCATTTGATATCTAAACAACAAGACTTGCTATCAGTTGTATATAAGGCATGAGGGAAATGGAGAAATCCAGGATGGCTACCACATTTCTACCTAGAGCACTAAGTGGCTGAGGATGCTTGGCCAGGAGAATCTGTGGGTGGGGAAGTGGGAAGGGTAGAAAACAAGAGTTATCTTTTCATCTACCTGTGAAGATGTTTGGGCTCCATGAGAAGGGTCTGGGAGGAGATAAAATGTGGAGAATTTTAGCAAATAAGTGGTATTTTGATGCCAAGTGAATGGATGAGGTCACAAAGAGAGAGAATAGTCAAAGAAAGCTCTGAGGACTGAGCCTGGGGCATTCCAGCATTTGGAAGTTCCCTGAAGGAGCCAGTAAATCCCATCAGGAAGGAACAACTAAAGAAGTACCCAACCATATTCATTTCCTATGGCTGCTGTAATGAATTACCACAAACTGTGGCTTTAAACTGGCAGAAATGTATTCTTCCACAGTTTTGGAGGCCAGAAGTTCAAAAACCAGATCCCTGGGCTGAAATCAAGGTGTCAGTAGGGCCACACTCCTTCTGGAGGCTCTAGAGGACAATCCGTTCCTTGACTCTTCCAGCTTCTGGCAGATGTTGGCATTCTTTGGCTTGTAGCCATACCACTCGAATCTCTGTCTCCATGGTCACATTACTTCCTCCTCTTCTGTCCATTTCAAATATCTCTTTGCCTCATTCTTACAAGGACATTTGTCATAGGATTTATGATCCACAGATAATCAAGGATAATATCCTAATCTCAAGATACTGAACTTAATTACATTCATAAAGACCCTTTTTCCAAATAAGGTAATAGTCACAGGTTCTGGGGATTAGGATGCGGACATATCTTTTGGGGACTACTCTTCAATCTGCTATACCAACTAACTGACAGACTAAAGGAGTGACTAATTAAGAATGCAAAATGGCAGAACTTCTTGTACCTTAGAAGAGGAAGCCAAGTATAGAGTATCAGAGCCCAGCCTAGAGATATATGATGTAGGCCACTGCTGGCTTTAGCATGTGCATGGGAGTCTCATGGAGAGGGGAGGTATTGCAGACAAGAGTCTCGCAGCCCTCCCAGTCCTGACTCAGCATCTGGCAGGGGCCATCCACACAGCAGCCAAAGTGAGCTTTAGGGTGCAGATCTGCCTACATCACTCGCCAGTGAGTGACCCTCAACAGCTTTCTGCACCTTTAAGGCCAAAGGCCGATATCCTCACCTAGCCTACAAAGTCCAGGGGCCTGGTCTCAGCCCACCTCTGCAGCCCTGTCTCACACCTCTCTCCTCTGCTATCTGCCTCCAGATATACTGGCTGCCTCTTAGGTCACCTTTCCTCCTGTCTCAGGGCCAGTGGCTGTTGGTCTCTTTGTCTGAAAGGCCCTTCTTTAACATGCTTCACAGAGTTAGCATCCACTAATGTTTCAGATCTCAACCCAGATGCCTTTCCTTGGGGAAGTCTTCCTTGGGTCCCTGGTCCATGTCATACAAATATGTGATATAATTTCTCATAGTTCCCTCTGTTCATCTTTCATAGCACTATCAAAGTTTACAATTTTATACATATTTGCAATATTATTTTATTAGTGTGTATCTCTACCATTAGACTGTAAGTACCATAAAGTTAGGGTTTGTGACTTACCACTATCCCAAGTGCCTTGTCTAGTGCTTGGCATACAGAAGGGGTATATAATAGTTTTAAAACATGTCTGCAAATTTTTTGACACTCTTCCACCAAGAGATAGAGCCTAATTGACCTTCCTTTAAATATGAGCTGGTCTAATGACTTGCATGTAATTAACAGAATGTGGCAGAAGTGATGCTGTGTGACATCTAAGGCTAGGCCATAAAAAGTAATATGGTTTCTCCTGGACTGCTCTGCTTAGATATTCCCTTTTAGAACCTAGCTTCCATGCTATGAAGATACCCAGGCCACATAAAGAGGCCAAATGTAGGTGTTCAGCCCCACTGAAAACTTAGCCTACAGCCAGCATCAACTGTGAGACGTGTACTGAACAAGGTTTTGAGATGATTCTAGCCTTAGTCTCCATCAGACTGCAACCACATGAGAGACCCTGAGCAAGAGTTACCTAGTGATCCCAGTTAGTCCTGGAACCATGAGAGATAAAAATGAATGATCGTGGGGTGCCTGGATGGCTTAGTCGGTTAAGTGTCAGACATTGGCTCAGGTCATAATCTCACAGTTTGTGTGTTTGAGCCCCGTGTTGGGCCCTGTGCTGACAGCTCAGAGCCTGGAGCCTGCTTCAGATTCTGTGTCTCCCTGTCTCTCTGCCCCTCCCCGGCTCACAGTCTGTCTCTCTCTCCCTCAAAAATAAACATTTTTAAAAATTTAAAAAAAGAACAAATTAAAGGTGTTGATTAACTTTAGGTTCAGACAAATAAAATATGCATGTTAAAATTTCTAGTATAACCATTAAACCTAGCAAAAAAGGTATAATTTGCAAACTAGTAAAGAGAAAAATGGAATAAGGAAAAACAAGAAAGCAAGAAAGAATATAAAAGGAAACCTAGAAAATAAAAAATAATAGGTTAGAAATACATACATGCATACCAATAAATAAATACATAAATGTATATGTATGTATCACTGTTTTAATAAATGTAAATGGACTTTAGGCTTCAGTTAAAAGAAAAATATTGCCAAACTAGACCAGGTGATGAGTCTACTTATAAGCTATTCATAAAGTCACATTTAAAACATAAGAACACAGAAAGTTTAAAAGGATGGAAAAAATCTTTCAAATAGTAACCAAAGGAAGCTGATATATTTATATTAATCTTAGTCCAAGTAGACTTTAAGACAAAAAGCATTATGAGAAACAAAAGGGTCACTTCATAATGATAAAAGGTTCAATTCATCAAAAAGAATAATCTTAAATGTATATACATCTAGAGGTGCCTGACTGGCTCAGTGAGTAGAACGTGTGACTCTTGATCTTGGGGTTGTGAGTTTGAGCCCCATGTCGGGGGTAGAGATTACTTAAATAAATAAATAAACTTAAAAAATGCATATATACCTAATAACTTCAAAATACATAAAGCAAAAGGAGAAAGCAAGGAAAGCAAAATAAAAACGGACAAATTCACAACACAGTGGAAGATGTTAATCTCTCTCAGTAACTGACAGATAAAGTCAGCAATTAGTAAGGATTAGGAAATTTAGGTCCATAGATGAGAAATGACACACTTTCCTTCATCCTTCTACAGCCCTCGAGTGCCTGCCACATCCCACATACCACACTTACATGCTTTGCCATTAATCCTGAGAGACAAAAGGTGTTTTTACTTTTACTAGGTAGGAAATTTAGTTCCATTTCATAAATTAGGAGGCTGAGGCTCAGCGAGATTAAATAATTTGGTAATTAAATAATTTGGGTAAGATACTCTTCCTCAGAAATCTTAAATGTCAAACCCCACACCCAGCATAGCCTTCCTACTGGTGGACAACCTTAATCCCTTCACACTTCCTCCTTGGCTTCTTTAACTTCCTGGAGACCTCTTGTCCCAGTCTTTGTGTCCCCTCCCATCATACTTCCTTCTTCCCCCTCCTGGATCCCTGGAGGGTGATTTCAATCTCTGAAGCTTCTCTTTCTAAAACCACCAAGAACCTACTAATTACCAAGTCCAGGACCTATTTTTCAGACTTTTTACAATCTGGACTCCTCCATTTATATCCTAAGGCCTCAATATAAATGGAGCTACATGAATAAAAATGAAACAATAAGCACCCAAATTCTACCTGTTCTTTGCATCCACCTGCTGAGGTGAGGTGGATAAAGAACCCCTGGAGTCCCTGAAAAACTACCCATCTATTTCTGAGAGTCCTCAGGCTTCAGCTCCTATGGGCTCACAAGCAACCTGTTCCAGTAGGGCTCCCCCTATCTTTCCCTGCTTTGATTGAGGCAAAGAGCACTTGAGAGGCCAAAGCTGTGAGGAATACCACTGTGGAGGGGGGAATGCTTCTCTCTGCTTTGAGAATTCTCCAGAACAGCTTGCTACTTGAAATCTTTACTCCATAAAAGAGAGGTATATGCAAAATGATCTCTAAAGGCCAAAGGAGCCATTAGTTTGACAAGAAACAATTTATTAAACGGACATAATGGACAGAAGCCTATGTCTTGGGCGACCAAAAGATGAGTAAATGTCCACAACTCTGTCTCCCATAAGGCCTGCTTTTATAGCTTAGAGGCTGGGGAGTACATGCTCTGGGACCACCAGGAGGAGAATTTTTGAAAATAGGTGTCTGTCGTATTCATATCTCCAGAGCATATTGAGGACATTATGCCCTGAGGGTGTACTTAAGGGTGTGGATAAACAAAAAGAAAGAATATGTTTGTGGGGTTGTGCTCAAGAAGGCTTCAGATCATGGAGCAACCATCATGGTGGATTTGTCCAAGATGGTGTCAGTCTGGTTCACACACCCTACATTTTTTTCATTATGCTATGTTCCTCCACAGGACTCAGACATGAATGCAGACTTAGAAGTGAACTCAGATTCTTCACCCTCCCACACTCCCCTGCCTCTCCCAAGCTGTAAGGTATTTCCCTTGGGTCAAGTTCATTATACCAGAGTTCTTCCCTCAGTGAAGCAGACCCTGCTGCTTGGCTCCCTAATGGCCATTCCCTCTTCTGTCTTCCTAACAGCCCCCAACCTCTTTCAGGTATTCACTCTCCTCTAAGAACTATTTTAGGGAAAGTAGTTCAGGGCCTGGGCCTATAAGGAGGGTCACTGTTAGTTTACTGTCATTAAAGCAGTCCCAGTGTCTCTTGCTAGTGATTGTTTCAAGCATGGTCTTCTTTTTTTTAATTCTTTTTAATTTTTTATTTTAGAGAGAGAGACAGAGAGAGAGAGAGAGAGAGAGAGAGAGAATCTCAAGCAGATTCTATGGCCAGCAAGGAGCTGGACATAGGGCTTGATCCTACGACCCTGGGATCAGGACCTGGGCCAAAATAAAGAATTGGATGCTCAACCGACTGAGCCATGCAGGTGCCACAAGCATGGACTTATTAAATGTTGTCCCATTTCCATGAGGCTGAAAAACTGAAGCTCAAGTTCACAAAGTTCAATGTATTCAAGGTAAAAGCTGATTTCATTACTTTTCATTCATTGCCCTCTGAATTCTAGCTTTTGTCTCTTTCTGGCCTGAGCATTGCTTACTTTACCGTCAGTTCATAAGTGTGTTTAATAAGATTTTTTTCAAAAAGAAAAAAGAAGATTTTTTTTTCTTTATCTAGAATTTGGTGGTGTTTAGAAGGTTTATGAGGTTTAGTTGGGTACCTAGGCACTATACAATCAGAAGTGTTCCCCATTTCCTAGTCTATAAAATTATGTGGTTGTACTAGATCAGTGATTCCTGAATTTTTTGGAATATGAACTATACATGCCCAAATCCCCTCAGATTCCCTTTACCAGCCTTGTGCCTCCAACCCTTCATTAAGCGTTCAAGGATTGCCCTTGGGAGCTGGAGACTTCTTTTCCCTTAGGAGAGCTGAAAGTGCCCGGCAGTTTATGACCCACACAAAACTGCAGGGCACCTGGCCCATAGCCAATGACCCACTGCCATGAGAGTACAAAAGCCTAGCTACTTTGTCTTGAGTAGGAAAAAACTTGAAGGTGCAGTTAATGCCCCTGAGTTCCCTAAGCATCAGGCTGAGTGTGGTTTCACACAAAATTACACTCTTCCCTGGCTTCGTCCCCTTTCCCTACTATCCTGCTTCCTTTTCTACCTTACTGGCTTCTCCTGGGAACATTTCTTTACTAAATCATTTACACATGAATCTTCACTTCAGGATTTGCTCCTGAGAGAATATGACCTATAGTGTGGGTTCCTTTGAGAATCTGATAAAAGTCATGGACCTTGTCCCCAGAAAAATACATTTACACCTACTCAAAATATTCTATATATCTTTTTGCTCCCATGGACTCAAGATTAGGAACTATAGACAAAAATGACCTCTGGGGTGCCTCCAGAGCTAACTTTGCCATGTTTCCTGCCCTGTGTGGGTTTGAGGAGTTTAGCTTTGAGATTCTAAACTGGGGCCTCGGATACCTAACTAACTGGCTTGGTCAACCAAGCATGAAACTCTTGATCTCGGGGTCATGAGTTTGAGCCCCATGTTGGGTGTAGAGATTACTTAAACAAACTTTAATAAATCAAAAAGGGCTTCCAGGAATGTGGGATCCAATATCCTTTTAGTAAATTCCTTTTCTGCTTAAACTAGCTAGCATTGGTTTCTGTTGCTCTCAACTAAGAATCTTGACAGAGACACTGCCACATGCTTCATCTCCCAGCAGCTCCTGACACACCATGCTGGTTTTGCTCATGTTGTCTTCTCTGCCTGGAGTGCCCTTGCTCTTCCTTTTCACCCAACTGCTATTCATATTTCAAGCCAACTCTGACAACACCTCCTCTAGGGAGCCTTCCCTGAGATCTGTTTATGGGTCCATCACTCCTTTTCTGGGTAAGTTCTTCAAAGATAGGGACTAGGCTTCGTTTTTGTTAGTAACCCCAGCACATAGCTCAGGGCCTGCTACATAGTAGAAGCTGAAACTATTTTTAGAATGAATGCATGAATACAGGTAATTTGTGGTGGAGGCATGGTTTAATCCAGTTCTTTTGGCTTCAAAGTCTGTGTATTTTCTACCTTAGGTATCAGGAGGCAGGGGCAGACTTGTTGAGACTGAAGTTTTTTCCAGCTCAGTCGTTCCCTGTTGCCCCTGACCTTGCTGAGACTGTAGATGCTTCTCTGGATGCCATAGCATAGTCCAAGAGGCCTGGTGCCTCCCTGTGCCCACCATCAATGTGCCCTCAGTTGGAAAACAAAAGTGGGCAGGATGACACTCCCTAAGGTGGTGGTTGTGGTTGCTGCTATTCCTGGACTCCCTGCTGGTGGGGCCCAGTCTGGCAGCTCTGCTGTCCCCTCCTCCTTCCTGCCTGCCATGCTGTGCCCCACCACACCCCCTTCATCTCCCTCCCTCTCCTTTCCTACCCTGGCCAGGAGCTGGGGACACAGGACAGTGAGTAAACCTCAGAAGAACCACTTCTCCAGCGAGTGCCTGAGGAAAACCAGCCACCTCTCCTGTGACCCCAGTCCCCAGGCCTGTTCACTGCCCTGTTGTAGAACCTCAGGCCTAGCTAGGCTGTGAGCTCTGGCCTCTGCTGGGGGCCTGGACTTTGGCTGAAGCTCCTCAGGCAGGGGCTGTGCTGCCCCCCTGGGGAGAACCTGTTCTCTCCTCCTGTGTCCAAGACCAGACTAACTCTGGGATATGCCGCTAAGGGGTGGCCTGGGGGGTGGGTCACCGTGAGAAGATGTGCTGCTCCCCACTTGCTTTCCCTGAGGGGCCCAGCTCTTCAGCTGTTCTCTTCCTCTGAGCTGTGGAACCTTCTGCAGGTGAAGAAAGCAGATGTCACTCTCCCCACCGGGCCCCTGAACATCCTCTCCTCCCCAGTCTGGGGCACTGCCTCTCTCCCAGTTAATTCTGTAGTGACAGCTGCCCTTTACCCCAACATGCAGTGAGGGGTGACGGGAGCGGGGTCACCTCCACCTCACGGTCCCACTCTCGGGTTCAGGGCCCGTGTCTGGGAGGGAGCCACAGGTCTGAGTCCCTCTGGGGTGGACCTGGCCCACCCAGCCGAGGGGTCACTAGGGCAGGTCTGTGGGGCTCCAGCGTGAGACCGGGCTAGTAGCTCAGATGCATCTGTCTGTGGGCAGGGTGGACTTGGAAAGGCACAGAGTAAACCTGTAGGACTCCTCACCTGCCTTTTCAAAGTGCTTTTCCCTTTACTCTGTCAGGGGATTTCAGGCATCCATGCGATTGCATGTTCGAGAAAATGGGTGGTGTGGTGCCCTTGCTCATCAAAGTAGCAGTTGTACCTGTAACGAGTCCCCAGGACAGTGCTTTCCCATCCAAGCAAGTGGTTTCCAGCTGTGGCTGGAGTGAATCACCGAGAGCTTTTAAAAAACACTGATGTCCAGGCTGCGCCCATATCTTTAAATCAGCATCTCTGATGGGCATGGGCTGGGTGTGTTTTAAAGCTCCCTGCATGACCCAAATGTGCAGCATTCAAGCCTCACAAGGACCCTGAAAGACGGGCACTGTTGTCATCCTCACTGTACAGAGGCGCCAGTAGAGCTCAGCGAGGTAAAGGCAACTAGAAGGGATGGGGCTGGAGTCCCACATAGAACCAAGAAGGTGTCCCCCTGCTTGCTGTGGATCCAGGCTTCCTGTGGGACCGTGAGGCCTCAGACTGGCCAGGGAGCTTGTCTCCTTTGGCTGGGAAGACATTTCTGCCACCTCTTTCTCAAAGCACTGGGCTGGGGCTCCCCCGAGCCCAGAATGCAGTGGGTCACCTCCACTCACCAGCCCTGGGTTCCTTTCACTGGAAAGGCGTGCCCTTTGGTGACGGGAAGGATGCATTTTTGAGGTGAAATGTTGTATAACAGCCAGGAACAGAAAATATTAAAAGCCCACTGGCGCCAACAAGGTTCACAGCAGGGCCAGAAAGTGCAGAAAAGAGGAGGAACGCTTCCTGTGGTGAGGGCCCTAAAACGGTGGGATCAGCCGAGCACCCACACCCTGTATCCCAGGCTGTCTCCATTTTCACAGTTAGAGCAGGCCTCTCCTGGGCCAGAGGAAGGTCTTGGGGTGGTGACCCCAAGGGGAAAGCTCTATGGGTATATTAGGTTTGTTTTACCTCACACTCCAAAGCGGGTGGTAACATAGGGGTATGGGGCCACTGAGGACAGAATGTCCTACTGGGAGTACGTGAGGTGAGGTCACCCCAGTCCACACACAGGTTCTGAACATTCCAGATGCTGGGATGCCAAGGGAATGAGACACGGTCCCTATCCTCTAGAGATTTCACTACAGAGATGGGGCAAGCAAGAAAACAGCATTGGTAGAACGTGATGAATGTTCTACTGGAAAAGTGCTCAGGGCACAGGGCTTGTAGAAAACAGCAGAAGGGCAGTTAGCCCAGTGTGGGGCTATGAGGAGAAGTTCTTGGAGGAAGTGGTACTTGACTGAGTCTTGCTATAAATAGATACTGTGAGAATGTGCACAAAGCTTGTGAGTGGGTACATGCCCTTAGGAGCCTATCTCTGGGAGGTTGGAAAAAGAGACACAGAGACACAAGCAAATGGATTCACTGCCCCCTTGGAGACCCCTGCCATCTCTCCCTTTCCCATGGCCGATCACAAACACACTTGTAGTCACAATTGCACATAAACACACACACATGCACAAGGTAGTGGAGAAAGTTCCAGAATTCTTCTCAGTGAGAGAGTTCCTCCTGTAAAGAAAGGCCTCACTGGGAATTTGAGGTAGAAGATGAGGCCACTGGTGGCTGGACATCTGCAGTGATGGGCTTCAGAGGCTGGAGGAGCTGCTCCGCTGAAACCAGGGAGAAGAGTCTGGAGGGAGGTGGAAGGAACAGTGGTGGAAGAGGGAGGAGTTTTAGAGTTCTTCAGATCCTCTCATTTTACTGTGAAGGAAACTAAGGTCCAGAGAAGGAGATGAAATGCCTCAAGTTACACTGCACTTGGGGATCAGAGCTGAGTACGAGCATATACACATCATGACATACCCAGTCAGCTTTGCACACTCCCATATGGCCACTCTCATTGCAGGCACACAGAGTTATGCACACAGCTATTCCATAGCAGGTGATGTCCCCTGAGTTGCTGCCATTTACATTTCAGGCAGCTCTGATCCCTCATTAAGCTAGAGCAGTTGGGTCATGTCTGCCTGCCCACTTTCCCCCACCAGCTCCAGCCCTCATGCATTATGAAGCCCATAGTGGGAAGCAGAGCATTCAGGAACGTGGGATCATGCAGTCTATGGGTCTGCTGTGAGTATTCCCTGGAAGGTCCATCAAGCAGACAGGTTCATCCCATAACTGACTCAGAGCTGCCCAGGCATCAGGGGTCACAGCTGGACCTGCATCCCCAAAAGAGGAAGTCTCAGTATCTCAAGGCAGAGCCAGAGGCCTCACCCTACCCAGAAGAGGGACTGCAGTCCCCTAGCTTATTTTTAAAGTAACCTCTACACCCAACATGGGGCTCAAACTCATGGCTCCTGAGATCAAGAGTCTCATGCTCTAACCGACTGAGCCAGCCAGGCACCCCAGCAGAAGCTTTATATATCTTGCACAGTGTACTTTCTCCTTCACTGATTATGATCAAGCTAAAATGAAAATCAACAGCAACTTTGACAGGTAAAAGCAACCAGAAAGATAAAGGCAGCTGATGCCTTCTCAGGGCATTCTCTTTCATGGAGGCTGATTAGTTGAGTGCAGATGATTCAAAACCTCTCTGATCAAGGAGCCTCCAGGGGTATATGAGTGTCATCAGAGAAGAGACGCAGTTCTGGACCCAGACTGTGCTTGACAGTCATAGCAATTTCCTGGTGCAGGTCTCAGCAGACTTGTCTAAGTCCTCGGGAGAGTAGAGGGGCTGTAAGTTAAAGCTAAAAGAGCTGTTCATCGAAAAGTCTGTGTTTTATTCGGGCATAAGCAGTTCTCTTTTGGGATCAGGTAAGGCATTCGTCCCTGCTATGCTACTGACTTTTGTGTAAGAAAGCTCTAGAGTGCTGGCATCAATGCCTCAAAGAGCCATAGCGTTAAAAACACATATAGGGGCTGGTCAAGAGAAAGGAAAGTCTTTTCAACAAACAGTGCTGGAATAATTGGACATTCACATACAAAAAAAAAAAAAAATGAAATTTGACCTATGTTTTGCACTATTTGCAAAAACTAGTTAAAAGTGAACCATAGATAAAACCCCAAATGAAAAAACTCCTAGAGAAAACATAGGAGAAAATCTTGTGACTGTAGGTTAGGCAAAAATTTCTTAGATCCAACACCAAAAGCACAGTCCGTAAATTTAAAAAATTGATAGATTGAACTTCATCAAAATTGAGAACTTCTGCTTGTCAAAAGACACTGTTAAGAAAATGAAAAGCAAGCTACAGATTGGGAAAAAATTTTTAAGGTAGGTATTTGATAAAAGACTTATATCCAGAATATATACTCAGTATGGGTTTCCACTCCTATCTGAAAGAGGAGCATTCCCATTAAAACTTTCCTTAGCTGAAATGATGTGAAATGAATTTTACATTAATTTATATGGAAAAAAATTTGAGCCTTCCCAAACCAAAAACTAACCTTTCTTAGGCTTTTCTGATACCTTAGGACACATCTTGCTAGCAAAAGCATAAAATAAATTGAGATAAAGCACAGATGCTTACAGACACAGTTCAAAGCTGTGGCAGCTGGATGCTGAGTGTAGTTCCCAGGGAAGGAGCTTGGCTGCATCACTCTCGCTGCTCAGGTGCCCCGCCTCTATGATGGCTCACTAACAGATGCTGAACACCGTTTTTGCTTTCACTGACATTTTTTGGTAAAACTGAGTATCATCTTCAGATTTCATTCGGTTAGTGAAAATAGGCACTAATGCAGGTCTTTTTATAAAAGTGAAGTGTAAGGTGAATATTTGAGAAGCTGGGGATATCTGTAATTAAGACAACAATCCAGATATAAAGCAGGAAAATATTTGAACGGAAACTTCACCAAAAAAGACCTATGCATGACAAATAAGAATATAAAAAGATGCTCAACATCATTGGTCACCACAGAAATGCAAATTAAAACTACAATGAAATAGGGGCGCCTGGGTGGCTCAGTCGGTTGAGTGTCCGACTTCGGCTCAGGTCATGATCTCACAGTTCGTGGGTTCGAGCCCCGCATCAGGCTCTGTGCTGACTGCTTGCTCAGAGCCTGGAGGCTGCTTCAGATTCTGTGTCTCCCTCTCTCTCTGCCCCTCCCCCGCTCACGCTTTGTCTCACTCTGTTTCTCAAAAATAAATAAATGTAAAAAAAAAAAAAATTAAAAAAAAAAAGCTACAATGAAATCACACCACACATCCTATTAGAAGGGCTAAAAGCAAACATGAAACTTTGATAGAATCAAGTGCTGATGAGAATACTGGGCAACTGAGACTCTCCTACATTGCTGGTAGGATCGTAAATGGTATAATCACTCTGGAAAACAGTTTGGCAGTTTCTTGTAAGATTAAACACACACTTTCTTATAACCCGGCAATCCCACTCTTAGTATTTACCCAAAGAAATGAGAAATGTGTACACAAAAATCTCTACACCAGGGTGCCTAGATGGCTTAATCAGTTAAGCATCCAAACCTTGATTTCATGATCTCATGGTTCATGAGATTGAGCCCTGCGTTGGGCTCTGTGCTCAGAGTCTGGAGCCTGCTTCGGATTCTGTGCCTCCCTCTCTCTCTGCCCCTACCCTGTTGACGCTCTGTCTCTCTCTGTCTCAAAAATGAATGAACATTAAAAAAGAAGTGAATAAAATGTGAAAGAAACTGTTTTAAAAAATAAGTACACAAATATTTATAGCTAAACTGTAACTGCTAACAAGTGAACACAATCCACCCATTCTTCAAGTGGTGAATTGATAGATAAACCACATGTAGCCATACAATGGAATACTACTTGGCAATAAAAAGGAATGAGCTATTGGCACATTCAGCAACATGGATGAGTACACTAAATGAAAGAAAGAAAACTTAAAAAGCTTATATCAAAGGATTCCACTTATAGGACATTCTTGAAAAGACAAAACTACAGGGAAAGAAAACAAACCAGTGATTGTCAGCAGCTGAAGATGGAGGGAGGCGTTCACTACAAAGGGAATTTCTGAGGTGATGGAAATGATGGTGGTTACCTGATTGCTTGCGTTTGGCAAAAATCACAGGATGGTGTATTCAAAATGGTGAATTTTATAGTATGAAAATTATGTTTCAATCTTTTTAAATTTCTTCTTCCCTTTTTTTGCCTTCCTTGTCACTGACCAACATCTTGTCCTCGAAGCTCTTGCTCTCCTGAGGGGAAAGTGTCCCAGTTCAGCCACCCTGAATGCTGCTTGCCTTCTGGGAACAAAAGGTTAGCCCACAAAGAATGCTCTCTGGGGGCCCATGTGTCTGTCTCTCTCCCTCTGTCCCACCCTGTCTGGCTAAGCCTGTTAACCAAAGCCTTTCTAACCTCCATTTCCCCTTCTTCCCTCCTGTTCACCCTGGCCATCTGGAGTCCCAAATCTTCACAGCGTAGGTGCTGTGTGGGCGAAAGAGTCTTCTTGGAAAGAGGGAGGCTCCTCACACTCAATTCTCCATAGCTCTAGCCTGTAAAACAGCTGTGTGTCCTGGAAACTTCCAGCCAGGGAGGGCTTCCACCTAGCATCCATCTCACCTCATCCCTGAGCAAGGATGCCCCCGTCTTTGCTGAAGGCTCTTTTGGACTGCTAGCATCTTGGTCAGAGCTGAGGTCATACCACACACAGAGCCACCAGGGCCCTCTTGAGGGAGTCATGAAAAGAAGCCTTGGGTCATAGGTAGACACAATGGGCTGAGCTTCACAAACAACCAGGGCAAACACATCATGATGAGTGTGACAAGTCAGGGGAGGGGTGTGTGAACACTTGTGAGAGACTACCCTAGTAAGTTGTGCACCCCCTAATCCTTCACAAAATCACGAATGTAGATGTTTCTGAGAAATCCTGGAGGCACTGTGGGGACACTATGATGTCCACATATAGAGTATGAACTCACTGCTTCAGGCAGTAAACGCTACAACATCCCTGGGTGTGAGCAAACGGACTCATCATGGCAAGCTTGGTGAACATCACGGGGACATAGTGGAAATCTCATAGTCAGTCATGAAAATGGGGCATGAACGTATTGTGGTAAGCATGGTGAACACTAGAGGCACTGCTTGTGAACATAAGGCTGTGACTGGTGAATACTATGGGGACAGTGAACCGACCCTATTTGGAGCTGGAGGAGCATTCTGTGGTGACTGCAGTAAACACATTATACAAGGTGGAGTCCTCTAATGGACATGTTCTGGGGTATCTGCTGGGCCCATAGCCCATTCTGAGGGAATCTGCTCCCACCTAAAACCTACACAAAGTAAAACAAGGTGCTGACAGATTTCTTTCTTTCTTTCTTTTTTTTTCTTTTCTTTTTTTTTTTTTTTTAGCGTATTTATTTATTTTTGAGAGAGAGAGTGAGAGAGAGCAGGGGAGGGGCAGAGAATGGGAAAGACAGAATCCCAAGAAGACTCCACACCATCAGTGAGGAGCCTGACATGGGGCTTGAACTCACGAACTGTGAGATCATGACCTGAGCCGAGATCAAGAGTCAGATGCTTAACCAGCTGAGCCACCCAGGGGCCCCTGGGTTTCTTTCTTTTTCTTCCATTTTCTAAGCTGGAGTTATTATGGTTGTTCAGTTTTGCTCAGCTCTTCTGGGGTGTGTTGATGTGATTACCAGGTGAGAAGGAGTCATACATGGGTAGATTTGTAACAAAACAAATGGAGGGTAAACTCTCCAGGTTGATAGCTGTGAAAGTGGTGTCTTGATATCAAGACTCAACTCCTGAGTCTCCTGGGTGGCTCAGTTGGTTAAGCAACCAACTTCAGCTCAGGTCATGATCTCACGGTTAGTGAGTTCAAGCCCCGTGTCAGGCTCTGTGCTGACAGCTTGGAGTCTGGAGCCTGCTTCAGATTCTGTGTCTCCCTGTCTCTCTCTGCCCTTCCCCGACTTGCACTCTGTCTTTCTCTGTCTCTCAAAAATGAATAAAAACATTTTTAAGAATTAAAAAAAAAAAGACTCAACTCCTGATATCAAAGTTAATAGTTAGACATTTTTGATCAATTCCTCCTAGGATAGGAATGCTTGTGTTCATGGTTGTGCTTTTAGTAGGTACATGTTATTTTTTTCCTCCCAGCATCCATTCTTCCTACTTTCAATGATAGCACCACACTTTTCCTTTGGGAAAAATCAGTCCATGTGATTCTAGTGGGGCTGATATACCCCTGGCTCAAGAAGTGAGCTTATCAGAGCTTTCCATCCCATGGTTACAGGGTTTGGGTCAGGAATGGGCCAAGGAGAGCCTTTCTGAGAGCTTCTGCTAGAACAATTCAGGAAGAGACATTTTCTTTCCACTGGAGATTTGAAATGTGCTAAGAGGGAGCCTGAAGCTTCTGGAAGATATGACATGGAAACAGCTTCTATTCCAGTTACTACTGTTGTGTAACAAACTACCCCAAATCTTAGTGGCTTAAATGACAATTTTTTTAATGTTTATTTATTTATTTTGAGAAAGAGAACACACTCATGAGCTAGGCAGGGGCAGAGAGAGAGAGGGAGAGAGAGAATCGCAATCAGGCTCTGAGCTGTCAGCAAGAAGCCCATTGCGGGGTTCAGTCTCATGAACCATGAGATCATGACCTGAGCTGAAATCAAGACCTGGGCACTCAACCGACTGAGCAACCCAGGTACCCTGTGGTCTCTCATTCTTAATGATGACCTATAGGTCAGGATTTCATGGAGGACTTGAGTGGGTAATTGTGCTTTTTGTGACATCAGTTGAGGACACTCAGTGACACTCACCTGGTAGATGAGCTGTTTTGGTCTGTCCAAGATAGCTATACTCACGTTTAGTGCTTTGTTGGGACTACTGACTAGGACACTACAGCAGGCCTCTCCAAGATGGTGGTCTCAGGGTAGTTAGACTTCTTACATGGCAGCTGGCTTTCCCCAGAGTGAATGTCCCAAGAGATCCAAGTGGAAGCTGCATGAACTTTTGTGACTGGCCTTAGAAGTCCACTTCATTTGGGGAGCCTGGGTGGCTCAGTTCGTTGACCGTCTGACTTCTGCTCAGGTCATGATCTCAAGGTTCATGAGTTCAAGCCCTACATCGGATTTGCTGCTATCAGTGCAGAGCCCACTTCAGATCCTCTGTTCCCTTCTCTCTCTGCCCCTCCCCCACTCATACTCTCTCTCTGTCTCAAAAATAAATAAACATTTTAAAAAAAGAAAAAAAAAAAAGAAGTCAACTTCATTCTTGGTTAGAAGCAAGTCATAGACCAGCTTAGATTCAAGGGAGGGAAACAGGATTTTATCTCACTCTCTTTTTAAGTTTACTTATTTATTCTGAGAGAGAGAGAGAGAGAGAGCATGTGTGCAAGTGGGGGAGGGGCAGAGAGAGAGAGGGAGAGAGAGAAGCCCAAACAGGCCCTGTGCTGACAGCACAGGGTTTGATCCCACAAACGGTGAGATCATGACCTGAGCTGAAATTGAGTCAGATGCTTAACCAACTGAGCCACTCAGGCACCCCATGATTCTATCTCTTAATGGTAGATAGCACAGTCATATTGTACAAGAACATGTGCAATGGAAGCTATTGTTGGAGCCATCTTTGGAAAGTACAGACTGCCACACCCTCCTTGAGAATAAATCCATCTCAGAGGAAGCTGTTGAGATATGAAAAGAGAACAGCCCAGATGTTGTCTGAGTACCTGGATCCAATTTGCCCTAGGACTTCAGTTATGAGAGCCATCAGATTCCTTTTCTCCTTAAACCAATCTGAGTTGTGCTTTCGTCTCTTGCAATGGAAAGAACTTTTACTCTTAGTGTACCAGTTATCTATTGCAGTATAACAGACCACCCCAAAACTCAGTGGTTTATTAATAATTTGTTATTTCTCATGATTCTGTGGGTTGGCTGGCCCATTCCTCTGCTAGTCCTGTTTGGGCTCACTCATGCCACTGCTGGGGTGGAAAGTTCAAGATGGCCTCATTCACATATATAGCTGTTGGCTAGGAGCCTCAGTTCTCCTCCATGTGCTCTCTCATCCTCCCATAGGATAGACTGACTTCCTTACAGGGTGATCTCAGGACAATTTTCCAAGGGAGTGAAGGTAGCAAGGTCTCTTGAGGCCTAACCTCCAGAATTTGTACAGCATCAGTTTCTCAAAGTCCTTTGCTCAAAGCAAGTTACAAAGCCAGTCCAGGTCAAAGGAGAGAGTAAATAGAATCCACCTCATAAGGGGGGAATTACAGAGACTTTGTGGCCATGGTGTGATAGACAGCTGTATCATGTTAGATGGGAACACATTTAGAATTAGTGTATGTATAGGAAGTAGGGTGTGTGTGCCAGGCAGGCAGAGTCAGACTATTCTAGGCATATTCTCATTGAGGAGCACATAGTTGGAATGTGATTTCCATGGTGGCTGCTCTGAGCTGAGGGCCTCTCACTGGTTTCCAGGGGCAACTTTGAGTTAAGACCTACTGTGTCTGGGTGACTTCACCTTTCAGAGCCTCGGTTTTTCCTTTGTAAAATGGGTGTGATTGTCACAGATCTGCTGTGAGGCTGAGGATGACGACAGTGAATGTGCTTTATAAATTACAATGCCAACCCCCTGTGACTGAACGTTATCCTGAGAAGGAATAATCAAGGTGGGCCTGGGTGGCCAAAGATGGCAGGAGGGAAGAGATTGAGATGGGGCTTTGAAAGATGGGGACGTTCACACGGGTAGGGAGGAAGGGCTGGATTTCAAGATAGGAAGCTGAGGAATAAAAGTATAAAGGCACAGAGGTTGAACAGTGAGAGACTGAACACAGGATAGGGAAGACAACAATGAGGTCAGAGAGTGAGCTCTTCCACTGCCCTGGACTCTGGGTTTTTGGGCTCCCAAGTATTGGATGAGCAGCCCCTGGTGGTCACTCAGAGCTGAAGTCCTCTGGTGCCCAGGAATGAGCAGCAGCCTATCCCTACCCAGGCCTGCACAGCCTCCTCAGGCCACAGGTGGACGATAACAGGAACATGGGAGAGGAGGTCAGAAAGAATGTTAGAGGCAGAGCACCTTTTTCTGGAGCCACGAGGATCACATCAGACCCCCCCCCCACACACACACACACAAGTGTTCCCAAGCTCCTTTACCCTCAGCAGAGTGGGAACTGTGGCCATAGGCTTAGGTCACAGGTGGCCTGGCTACACTGGGCTCCAAGCCCCTTGATCCCCTGGAGAGTGGTTGGAGTGGTTGATGGGTTTCCAGTGTGTTCCAGGGAGGGGCTTGGAGCTGCTGCAGACTAGCCTGGCCTGCAGAAGCCCCAGGTGGCCACTTGTGGCTGGGGCTAACCTATCCAGGCCAGGCCTTGACTGTCCAGACCTGTGGCCACCTCCCAAGCGCTGCCTATCCTAGGGTCCTGACTGAGGAGAACAGACTCTTCTTCCTCAAAGGAATCCTGGGAGGGGTGGTAGGGGTAGACTCACATTCCCTCCAGTCTATCCCTGCACAGCTCACAGCTCAGTCCCACTTATGACAGGAAAGGATCCTTTGATGGGGGGCGGGGGTAGGAGGTTGCAAGGCAGGGAGGGAGGAGATGGATTGAAGGAACACAAATGGCAGGGTTGGAATTGGAACCCAGGGACTCTAGCTCACAGTCCCTCAGCCCTGTGCCAACCATGGCAACACCCATGGCCATTTGGGGCCAGGGAAGTGGGGGCCCCACGATGAGCTCTGGCCCAAGCAAGGAGACCCAGGCAGGATTTGTGGCCTAAAGGGCTCCTCTTTGCCAAACCCTTACCCCATAGGGTACCCTGCCTCCTACTACAGAAAAAGAAGAGAGGGGTGCAGTTGGGAGGCTGGGGAAGTCCCTTTCACACACCCTTGGGTACATAAAGTGGAGGCCTTGGAAAGCAACTGATTATCCTGCCCTTGACCTCTGGTCCTCTGGTTTATTTCCCCCCATCTCCTGGATACCTTGCTCTCTTTATCCAGCCTCGGTGGTCAGTTTGCTTCTCTGGCCTCCCTCCTGATCTCTGGCCAGACTTCTTACAGCTGTCTTGCCTTCCTTTCTCTCCTCCATACAATGTTTGTTGTCAACATCTTATCAAACATTGCCAGCACTGGAGGGGGCCTCAGAGCTTGCTCTGTCCAAATTTTTGTGGCACAGGTGGAGACACCGAGGCCCAGGGTCACTTGGGTCATTGCTTGTCCAAGGTCACACATCAGAATTAGCAACAAGCCAGTACTAAGGCTTTTGACTCCCAAGTTCCTATTTTTCTCTTGTCCTTTGATCTGGCTATTATGGTTCAGTCTTTGTCTGTCCTCAGACTAGTAGAGCTCTTACGAGATTTACTCAGTTCAGATTTTGCCTTCAAAGTCATGCATGAAGCTGCTTCATGGTTTGGCTCTGATAACAAATTGGACGAGACTGGGACTGGCTACAGAATCTATGAGCCAACGGCTAGGAGCTGGGAGGGAGACCAGGCTCCAGGAGACAAAGCAAACCAGATCTGGGCCTTAGATCAGCTTTGGGGCCATTGCTGCTTAACGTCTTTCCTCTATACCTGCCCTCTCCCCCAACAGTCCATGTCCAGGGTGATGATCAGAGAGGCATAGTTCCTAAACCCCTGCTTACACACATACACACACACTCAAAGAGAAAGACACAGACACATACAAGCACACATACACAGCTCTCTGGATGAGGGTCTGACTGCTCACTGTGGGATCATTACCACATGAGGCTTCTTCCTCTGAATGCGGGAACATGTCTCCTCCCTTGTGTTCTCCCAGTGCCCAACCTAAAGCCTCCCATGAATAGGAACTTAAAGAGGGTATATGGGAAGAGTGAGCTGACACTGGTACTGGAGGCCATGAGGCCAGGCCTCCATCTCTAGGCCCTGGAATGGGGCAGGAAGCCCAGCCCAGGCTGGATGAGCCCGGCACACAAAGTGGGTCCTAGCAGGTCTTGCTGTGGTTCCTAGTATACCCCTCCCCATCTTCTGCCTCCAACTGGGACTCTGATGTGGTCCATGGACCAGCAGCATCAATATCACCTGGGAGGTTTTAGAAATACACTCACAGGCCTCACCTCAGATCACAAACTCGGTGTGGGGCCCAGCAATTAGCCCTCCAGGGAATTCTAAGGCATGGTAAAGCTGTAGAACCGATGCCTGTGACAGTAGGCAGACTCCTGCTGGTAGGGAGGCTGCTAAAGTCCAGAAACACAGGCAGCTGCTTACGCCACCTACAGGTAAGTCTGGTCATGTGCTGGAGGGCCCCATAACTGAAGGCAGACACATGCACACGCACACAAACATGAGCGTCTGGCAAGGTCTCAGAGTCTATCTGCAGTGGCTCTGGGGTCCAGTGGACATAGACAGGCACCCAGGTGGAAGTAGGTAGGGGCAGGGAAGAACTGTTCTCACCAGGTGACATCCTGTGTCCCATAATTCCTTTGTCCTTTTCCCTTGAGGGGGTCAGAGAAGCTGAGTAGTCACCCAGCTCAGACCAGGCACCCCCAGTTGAGAGAGCAGATGATCTGTATGCCTAAGAGAGTTTGGAGTATGTGCTAACACCAGCAAAGTTCTTTCTCTGCATGGGCGGGCCAGGGCCAGGGGAATGTGGGGATCAGTAAGCAAAGCTTAGGCAAAAGCACACCACCCCCTGAGCTATGAAATGCTGTCCAGATGTAGAATAGCCCTTGGCCCTTTCCCAGGGCTGCTCCCAGTGCCCACCTTACCTCCTCTTGCGTCTTTCTGCTCTGGCCTGTGGAGCGCCAAGCAGCTCCCCACCTGGCCCCTCCCCAGGCCCTGCAAGTGAAATCCCAGCCTCTGGGGAGCTCCTCCGGGGGATGTGGGGAGGGGATGGGGAGGCTGAGCTTCCCCATGCTCAGATCTGGTTTCTTTGCGCTTCCTCTGGCGCACTGCCACAGGCTGAGCCACCAGCTGTGCTATATAAGGCCTGGCGGCTAGACGCTGGAGAGAGGAAGACTTGAACCCCCCAGCTGAGGAGTTCTGCTCAGGCCCCGGTAAGCCCCACTCCCATTTTCCTCACGCTATGCTTGCACCCCACAGCCCCACTCAGCTCTTCCCACCCTCCCCTGACCACCCTGCATCTCCCCCAGGGAAGGTCCCCCCACTTCCCCCCACCCTGTTTCTGCCTTGAAGTTCTCTCTTTTCTCCCATTGGTCCAAAGTCGTCCCCCTCCTTCACCTGAGGTCGGGGGCTCTCAAATGGTCCCAGTCAGGGTCTGTTCCTCTGGGTGCCTGCTTTTTTCTTGTGGTCAGCCAGTCTGCTTTGTCCGAGAGTTCTGAGGAGTGTGGAATGAGGAGCCTAACTAACAGAGCATATGCTGAGGAAACTTCTGAGGGCTGCCAGATGGGAAATGATTTTTCCACAAGGTGCCTCAGCCACCTTGGCCTCCCAGACAGTGCTAGAACGGTCTTCAACTGAATGCAGGAGCATTCAGCTCCCTGCTCAGAGCCTAGGAGCCTGGGGTAAGACACACAGTGGGGATCTTGGGGACCCTATGCCTCTGTTCTCTTGGCTGAGAAACAGGTGGGAGAGGGGGTTAGCAGGCTTAGAGCTAGAGGATCCGCAATGTGGGACTGGTTTGTTCTTCTCTGGGACAGCCAAGTGCTTTTGGATCTTTTGTTCTGGAAAGCAGGAATCTCCCCTTTCCCACCACACCCTGGACTATGGTCATTAAAGGGAGCCACTTCTGAATCTCCAGGAACTGGTCAGATTCTGGGTTGGCCAGAACTCTGGGGAGAGATAAAAATGAGTTGGAAGGAGCCTGGGCCACACCCCGTGGATATTTGCCCTTATTGCAGTGCCTGCTTTCCTCTCCCCGCTCCTAGAGCCCCTAACCCATCCTTAGCAGTTATTGGGGAGCCCTGGCTTCTCACAGTGTGTTCCCCTCTGCTCTCCTTCAGTGAGCTCCTGGCTGTGTAACTCCCAGCCAGGCCCCAACAAGCAGGCCAGAAATGTGTTTCAGCTGCAGCCTGTGCACATCTGGGAATGTGTTCATGGAGGTCGTGTGTCTGAAGCATCTGCGCCCTCCAGCTTGCCTGTCCTGTGAGGGGTCACTATAGTCAGGGCTGGGCTGCACAGTCTTAACATAGTCCCTTTGTGCAAGAGTGTGAGCCCCACCAAAGGTAGCAAAACATGCCCCCAAGCCCAGGTCTTGGAAGTGATGAATGAATCACCCAGAGGCTGCTGGGAGTAAGCCTGGGGCCCTCGTCATTGGCAAGGCACCTCCTCACCCCTGCTCTCCCTCGTGCCCCATCTTGATATGGGGTCCTGGCACCCGGTCCCAGGATCTGAATCCAGGTCTGCCTTATTTGAACTCAAATTCTGAGCCTCTGCACCTCTCAAGCTGCCCAGATTCACAACTTGGGCAGGAGTTACCTCCCACAAGACTATTCTGTCTACCCTTCCACCCTGGATAGGTCAAGAAATAGTTCTGTTCTAGCCGTAAGAGATGACACAGAAATGTGGAGCTTGATAAGCATTTTTTTTTCTTTGCAGGTGACTGTATCTGAGAAACTTCCCAGGAGACTACGTTCCAAGGAGGACCTAACTTTGAAGCACTCTCACCCATCTCCTCACCCATATTCCCCACAGGGCCTGAGGGAAAGATGGTGGGGACCAAGGCCTGGGTGTTCTTCTTCCTGCTCCTGGAAGTTACCTCCGTGTTGGGTACGGGCTAAGTATCTGCTCTCTCCCAAGCCTCTACTTCCCATTGTGAAGTCATATCTGGTCTGGGACATAACTGTTTATCTGCCATAAGCCTCAGCAAGGGCCTTAAGACCTCAGGCTGGTTTATAGACTTATTAATAATTTATACACTGCTTGTTTCCCCCAAAGAATTTGAGATAGTTCCCAATATTAAAACTCACAGAACAGAATCTTTTAAATGAGGAGAGGGATTAGCTGTCACTCAAACAGAGGGAAAAAGATAAAAGGGTTATCACTACTGAGTGCTAAATTTAGCTCTGAGATTCCTGGCAGTCAAAGCAAAAGGGAATCACAAGGGATCACTGGGGCCTCAGAAGCAGGTTTGGGAGTTGGTCTGGTTTTAGTTTCATAAAAATTCTTCTGGCCTGAAGCTCAGTTTCATTTAGACCCTGCAGCCAAATTTCACAGACACCAGAACCCCACCCTCTGGTGACACTGAGTTCTTTTTTTGATTTATTTATTTTATTACTGTTTATTTAGCTTTGAGAGAGAGAGAGAGGGAGAGACAGAGCGCAAGCAGGAGAGGGGCAGAGAGAGAATCCAAAGCAGGCTCCAGGCTCTGAGCTGTCATCACAGAGCCAACGCAAGGCTCAGACTCACGAACTGTGAGATCATGACCTGGGCCAAAGTCAGACGCTTAACCCACTAAGCCACCCAGGCACCCTGACACTGAGTTCTTGAAGGGGCAGGTAGAGGGAATTTGCCTGGTGCATCTAAGCATCAGGGCTCCCAGCACTGCCCTGTGTGTTCTTTCCCATCTCCCCTTCCTCTCCTGATTTCTAACCACATACTCAAGTAAGGCAAAAAATGCTCAAAGCCCCCTTGTAAAGCTGCATGTGCTGCAGCCTTTGTGAGTACCCGTGTGGGAACAAAGGCTGTCTCCGCATCTTGCCGAAACTTGTGTGTACCTACCTCCCACCTTGCTCTTTCCACCCTGACGGCTTCTGTTTGTGAAGATGATTAACATTCAGCCATCTGAGGGGAAATCAGATTAGTTTGATTAAAAGTGCTCCTATCACCCCAATTAAGCAGCATAGAGAATTCTGATTTGGCTCCTCACATGAGAAGTTAATTGCCTTTTAAAGCTGGTGCTGCCTTCTGTTCTCCTCCTTCCCCTTCTGGAGACCCCAGATGGGGTGGAACTGGAAGTTGCTTATGGCCTGAAGACCCTCGACCCATCCTTAGGAGTTGCTAACACTAATTGGGCAAACACTATGCTAAGCATTGTCCTAAGTGGGTTTTATGAATGAGCTTATTTAATCTCCACAATCCTCTGAGGCAAGAACTATTATTATCTTCATTTTATGATGAGGGAACACGGGTCAAATGAGTTAAGCATCTGGCTCAAGGTCAAGCAGGAAGTGGCAGAGCCTCTGGAGCTCACACTCTCAAGCTCTGTATAGTTCAGAGATGTTTACTTGTATTACCTCATGAAATTCTCATGCCAGCTGGACCATCACTCTCCGAGATGGGAACTAATATCTCCATTTTACAGATGAGGAAAATAAGGCTCCATTCTGCCAAAAAGGACAGGCCCAGATCGTAACGTAGGAGTCCTGGCCCGCTGGCTGCTTAGCAGCATCCAATGATCCATTTCTAGAACAAGAGAAAAAAGACAGCCATAATTTGCTGAGCATACACTACGTGCCAGGTCTCTTTATATTCATTATCACCCCGAATATGCATCAGAACCCTATGATGTAGCAGCTGTTAATGCAGCCCTGTGTTATGGGAAACACAACTAGAACACTAAAGCTTTTGTGAGGTTGCATAGCCAGTTAGTGGCAGGGTGGAGATTTGAACCCATGTTCAGCATTCATGCTCCATCCACCACATCACTTGCTTCTCTGCATCTTGAGAGGCTGGTAGCAGGACCCTGCTGGGCCCTTGTAACTAACAGTCCTGGCCTCTTCTTTCCCTCAGGGAGGCAGATGATGCTCACTCAGTCGGTAAGAAGAGTCCAGCCTGGGAAGAGGATCTCCAGCCTCTTTGCCAAGCCTGGTGACCCACTGGAAAGTGAGTTGTGGCTGGAGCAGGGAGGGTCAAGAGAGGGGGTCTTTACTGAGCTTGCTGGGAAGATCTTTGAAGCCAGGGCACAATGTCATGGTTTCCATGGAAACCCACTTTTATAAGATATTTGGCCTACATCTCTGTTCAGGCAGAGATACCTAGTATATAGGAGGATAGCTTAGAATGTGAAGCTGCCTGACATATTCAGGAATGCTATAGAGCTTGCTGGGGCCAGAGCATAGGCTGGAGGGGAGACAGGGTGGGAGATGAGGATGGAGAGATAAGAGCTGGAGGGCCAGTTCACCAGCACCCTGAATGCCTGGCTAAGGGATTTAAGCCTGGGGAGTGGTGTGATCCAAGCCACCTGGAGAAAGCTCACCCTGACTGCAGTGTTGGGGAAGGGTGGGGATGAGTGGAGGGGGAACTTGGAGGTAGAGAGACCAGGTAGGGAGTTGCTAACATGGTATAGCCAGGCTGCTGAGAGTGTTAATGGAGTGGCAGGTGCAGAAGGTTAAAAGACTGGAGAGATAGATACAATAGGGCCTGAGACTTATCGGGGGTGGATGAGAGATATCATGAGTGATTTCCAGGAGTTAAGCAGGAAGTAGGATGGAGCTCACCTGGGCCTCTGGGGCCTGGCTCCTCTCTGACCTGCCTCTCTCTCTCAGGTCCTGGTGAGTGGACAACGTGGTTCAACATTGACCACCCAGGCGGGCAGGGTGACTATGAGCGGCTGGATGCCATTCGCTTCTACTATGGGGACCGTGTGTGTGCTCGGCCCCTGCGGCTAGAGGCTCGGACCACTGACTGGATGCCTGCAGGCAGCACTGGCCAGGTGGTCCATGGCAGTCCCCGTGAGGGCTTCTGGTGTCTCAACAGGGAGCAGAGGCCCGGCCAGAATTGCTCCAATTATACCGTGCGCTTCCTCTGCCCCCCAGGTGAGCCTGGACAGTCCCCCACCCACAACCTCCCAGCAGCCTCGGCACAGGGAGAGGCCACGATTGGCACGTGGCCATGGGAACTCTGGATATCACACACACGCACAGGCTTCAGCTCCCTCAGAATAACGCATTAGGGTCAAGAGAGCCATAATCTTCCCTAGAGTGTTCTGTGGTAATGGATACTTCCCATTCAGCCCACTTATTGAATGTGTGTGGCAAGGTGGTGAAGACCACAGGCTCTGGAGTTGGGTTTCATGGGTTAGAATCTT
The DNA here is from genome assembly GCF_024362965.1 of Panthera pardus. NCBI lineage: Eukaryota > Metazoa > Chordata > Mammalia > Carnivora > Felidae > Panthera > Panthera pardus. Next base: position 32,606,744 of record NW_026526810.1, read on the forward strand.
GGGTCTACCCTCTGAACTGTGTTCCTTAGGCAAATTTTCTGAAGCTCTCTGAGACTCAGGTTTTCCGCCAATAGAACAGGGGTAATATTAGTAATTATTAGTAAATCTTGATGTGGGATTTTATGAGGATTAAATAAGATAATGAATGTAGAGGGTTTAACCCAGGTGAACGTTCACTAAGTGTTAGCTTCTATTATAACTCCTATGTGCCAGACACTGGGCTGGTTATCTACTAGTGACAACTGACCTGTGAGGAATCTCCATTTTGGCAAGTTACCCCGGATTCAGAGAGGTTAGGTAGCTTCTCACGATTACACAGCTAATAGGTAGAGAGCTGGGATTTGAACCCATGTCTGTGTTTGCAGAGTCCAAGAGTTCATCTCCACATCCTCCCTCTCCACACAGGATTATACAGAGCCATCTGCAACGCTGCCCACTTCTCAGATAGCCACTTTCCCTTCCTGGGACTCTGCCAGTGCACACAGCCTAACCCTGCAGGCCTAAGTGGGAGTGATGGTCATTCAGAGTGGGAGCCCAGGCTGGGCAAGGTCTCCTAGACAAGGTCTGAGGTCCCCATTCTTGCACACAGGCCTCAGAGCAGAAGTGGGGAGGGAACTTGATATCTGAGTCACTGAGGTCCCAGGCCCTGGCTTCCAGGGACTTCACAGGGAGTGCGTCCATAGGAACATATGGCTGTTTCCACACTGGTGGAGAGGGAAAATGGTGCTATCCCTGTACATCCTAGGACTGCATACTCAAGTCCCAGTGCTTGGCCAAAAAGTCCCTCTCAGAGCCATGCCTAGTCTATATGGTACCTTTGTGCAAATTAGAGACACCATTTCCTCAAGACTCTTGACTTCCATCTGTTGGAAAAGTCACTGCAGTAAATATAAATATCAATGACATGTATGATATAAGCAGAGACGCTGTCTCTCTGAGAAAAACAGCCTCAGGGTCAGATTTCCTGACAGAGTCCCCTTGGGAGGTAAGTCAGACCATCTGCTGATCCTGCTTTGCAGGGTCCCTGCGCAGAGACACAGAGCGCATCTGGAGCCCATGGTCTCCCTGGAGCAAGTGTTCTGCTGCTTGTGGTCACACTGGAGTCCAGACCCGAACACGCACCTGCCTGGCGGAGACAGTGTCATTGTGCACTGAGGCCTCTGAGGAGGGCCGGCTCTGCATGGACCAGGCCTGTACAGGTACTGCTCTAGCTCCTGGTACTAGAAAGACATGCCACTGAGGCTAAAGTAGTCTAGGAGGACAGGTCAGAGGGTCAGACTGAAACAGATTCATTCATTCACTGAAGTATTAAATGAGTATCTATATAATGTACTCTGTAGGGGGATGCAGGGGATAATGTGGGAGCACAGCACAGGGTCAATTATAGCTTAGGAAAACCAAGGATGGCTTCCTGGAGGAGGTGTCCTGGGCTAAGTCTTGAAGGATGAGTAGAAATTAGTCACTCAGGCTGATACGGAAAGGTAACAAAGACCTAAGGAGAAGGGGAAGCATATGTGAGTCCACAGGCTGATATGTGCCTGAAGGAGGGCCAGAGTCCATATAAGCCCTCCTGATGTGGCCCCTTCTTTTACAGCCTGTGATATGACCTGCCCCATGGGCCAGGTGAATGCTGACTGCGATGCCTGCATGTGCCAGGACTTCATGCTACATGGAACTGTCTCCCTACCTGGGGGTGCCCCAGCATCAGGGGCCACTGTCTACCTGCTGACCAAGACACCTAAGCCACTGACCAAGACAGACAGCAGTGGGAGGTTCCGAGTCCCTGGCGTGTGCCCTGATGGCAAAAGCATTCTGAAGATCACAAAGGCCAAGTTTGCCCCCATCATGCTCACGATGCCCAAGACCAGCCTAAAGGCAGCCACTGTCAATGCAGAGTTCATGAGGGCAGGTACTGTTCTCCAGGGAAGGGCTGGACGGGAAGACTGGACTTTTTTTTTTTTTTTTTAACATTTATTTATTTTTGAGAGACAGAGAGAGACAGAGCATGAGTGGGGGAGGGGCAGAGAGGGAGACACAGAATCTGAAGCAGGCTCCAGGCTCCAAGCTGTCAGCACAGAGCCTGATGTGAGACTTGAACTCACAAAACGTGAGATCATGACCTGAGCCGAAGTCGGATGCTTAACCGACTGAGCCACCCAGGCACCCTGGACTTTTAAATAAAGGGATCGTAGTGCTAAGATCTGGCTTCCCAGCTTACAGAGTAAAATTCCAAATCCTTACCATGACCCACAAGGCTCTACATCATCTGGCTCCCCCACTACTTCTCTGCTTTTCTTCCATTATTCTCCCTTCCACCCCCACTGAGTTATTCTACTCCAGCCCTGCCTCAGGGCCTTTGCTCTTGCTATATACTCTGCTTGGAGAATTGTTCCCACAGATGTTGACATGGCTTGCTCCCTCAAATGTATGAGTTCTTCCCTGGCCACATTATCTAAAGATGGCCAGAAAATTCTGCTGGAGGCAGCAGAATGGGAGTATTGCACTATTCAAAACAGCCAGCTCTGTCCCAACAGAAGTGCTTGGGAAGCTTGGTTCACACAAGGTCCCCTTGATTCTTTACTGCCCCACCCAAATGCTGCTTTAAAGGCCACAGAAGCTGGTCCTCGGCCAAGGGGGTGGACTCCATTCTGGACCAGTTCCCTTAGAGAGGAGCTGGGGGTGGGAGTAGGGATAAAGTCATACAATTTTAACACATGACAAAGAACTTGAGGGGCGAGGCTCTAGACAGTCAGCCACAAAGAAAAAAACCAAATCACCATTTCTTGTCTTCTTTCCCAGAGACTCCATACATCGTGATGAACCCCGAGACAAAGGCACGGAGAGCTGGGCAGAGCGTGTCCTTGTGCTGTAAGGCCACAGGGAAGCCCAGTCCAGACAAGTATTTCTGGTGAGTGGTCTGCCAGCTACCTTACCCAAGTTTTTTCTTGGAAACCAGATCTTTCTTGCATTGGGTCTGGTCTTATTAATTGTAATAATAATGAATAGAATAGAGTTATTAGTAAGACCCTGGCACAGAGCCCATAAATCGGCATTTGCAAGTGGGAGCCAGCAAGGTTGAGGCCTCCCGGACAACCAGGAAGCCCTGTCATTACTCTCTTGAAGCTGGGATCCCCACAGAGCAGCTCTAGACTCAGGGTTCTGACTTGCATATCCTTGGGACACAGAACAAAGTTCCCCAGCCTTGCTTCCCTTGACCAAAGCACACAAGGTCAGAGTCCCCAGTGGCTGTGAGTCCCTTATACCCTTCACAGATATTTTACAGCCATTATCTTGTCTGATGCTCCCAACAGTTGTGTGAAGTCAGCTAGGGATCACCATCCCCATTTTACAGACCAAGAGGTTGAAGCTCTGAGAGATGAGATGAATTGTCCAAGGATCCACAGCCAGTTAGTAGTGAGGCTGGGACTCAGAATCAAGTCTCTTGGCTCCCAGGTCAGTCAGTACTCTTGGATGAGCTGAGTCATCTACAGAGCCCCATCCATCATCTGTCTCCCTGACTGCTTGCTCCTGGCACTCTCCCCAGGGATACATGCCCTCCCACTGTCCCCTCAGGCTTCCCCTCTCCATTCCTTGCAGGTACCACAATGACACGCTGCTGGACCCATCCCTCTACAAGCATGAGAGCAAGCTGGTGCTGAGGAACCTGCGGCAAGACCAGGCTGGCGAGTACTTCTGCAAGGCCCAGAGTGATGCTGGGGCTATGAAGTCCCAGGTTGCCCAGCTGATTGTCATAGGTAAGCCTGTCAGCATCCCCGAGTCTGGCACGGGGCGGGGGAGCACCCCAGTGGGCATATCTGGGCAGTAATAGCCTGGGCTTTTCTGCGTTGAGCACAGTGCTCTGCCCTCAAGGACATAAAGATGTCACAGGCCTGAATCCTACCTTCATAGAACTGCCAGTTCAGGAAGGGTGAAGAAATACAAATAAGACACAAATAAGTAAAGATAGAAAAATGCCCTGAAACAGGAGATAAAAGGCCATGGATTCTAGAGATGAGACACAGAGATCTTCCAGTGTGAGTGATCATGGGTGACTGCTTGAGGGGGCAGCTTTACGTGAGCTAAGGTTTACAGGAAAGGGTGACCTGACTAGAGCCAGCTTTAAGAAGTGATCTTGAGGGGGAGAGACTCCAGGCCAAGACCAATCGAGAACCTGTACTTGCAAAGTGGAAGCAGGGTGGGGGGGAAGATATCTTAATAATTAGCCTAAACAAGACCAAACAAAAGGCAGAAAGAGAAAGTTATTGGAAGGACTCTGCAATATTTCACAGACTCCAAGAAGGTTGAGCAACAGACCTCAGACAGACAGGACACAGGGCATTTGGACCTCTGCAGAGGAAGTGTGGAGCCCCCTCTGCAGTGGTTCCCAATCCATAATATCAATGCTCCCACTTATTACAATTAACTTTAACACTGCTTTACCATTCTGAAGTTAAATTGATAATAACTATACCTAATTTCCAAATATATATGTACATGGCCCTAACTATAACATAAGGGTGAAATAAAATAACTTTAATAGAAAAAAGTATGTATTTCATTGTGTAAATGTTTTGGCATAAGGACATGAGAAGGCTTACCAAGTGGTCAGACACTTGCACTTCAATCCAGTCACCATGAATGTGACAGCTACAAATCCTGACGGATCCAGAGGTATCATTTTGGTGCTTCACATTCCTTGGCTAATGTCGCTGCAGGTACATGGCTTTTCTGAATCAAGGAAAAGTTCTTGGTATTGTTCCAAGCTAAACAAGGTATAATCTTAGCTTGATTTATATGGCAGTTACAGTTTTTAAAAATTCAACATATAGTTAAAGCCACATACAAAATTGTAGGCTCTGATCATTTTAAACAGGCTTTCTACCTACATGAATGTCTGCTGGGATATGTGAACATCATGCAGGATGCAGAAAAATTCTTTTTTTTTTTTAAATGTTTTTATTTATTTTTGAGAGAAAAAGAGAAAGAGTGAGAACGAGCGGGGGAGGGGCAGAGAGAGAGGTAGACACAGAAATCTGAAGCAGTTCCAGGCTCTGAGCTGTCAGCACAGAGTCCAACACAGGGCTCGAACTCATGAACCAGGAGATCATGACTTGAGCTGAAGTCAGAGGCTTAACCAACTGAGCCACCCAGGTGCCAGAAAAATTCTTAATGCAGAACAGTGCCAAGCATTACAGGACACAGAGCAACAATGCTCCCCACCCCTGACTAAATGCCAGTAGCACTCCCAATTTTAGTCGTAACTCAAAACAATCTCACAAATTTTCAAGACCCCTTATTGAGAACCATGACTCTGATGGTCTCAGCAACCAGCTCTGTTTCCCCATGTATAAAATGGGATTATAATAGCGATTCCAGAGTGGTTGGGTTGCTCAGTCTGTTAAGCGTCCAACTTCAGCTCAGGTCATGATCTCGTGGTCCCTGAATTTTAGCCCTTCATCAGGCTCTGTGCTGACAGCTCAGAGCCTGGAGCCTGCTTTGGATTCCTTGTCTCCCTCTCTGCCCCTCCCCTGCTCACGCTCTGTCTTTCTCTCTCTCTCAAAAATAAACATTGAAAAAAATAATAGCTATTCCATCTCCCTCAGAAAAATTCAGGAGAATCGGGAGCATGGATATGCAAGCCAAACCATATGGTTTGAAAACCATAAGGCACTGCAGAGAGGTGAGGTAAGGATACCCTTTGTGTAGGACGTGAACTTACTTTTAATATTCATACCATTTCCCTCCACAGCCCCTTATGAGACTCCTTGCAACCCCACTCCTGAGAGCTACCTTATCCGGCTGCCCCATGATTGCTTCCAGAATGCCACAAACTCCTTCTATTATGACGTGGGCCATTGTCCTATCAAGACCTGTGCAGGGCAGCAGGATAATGGGATCAGGTGCCGGGATGCTGTGGAGAACTGCTGTGGCATCTCCAAAACACAGGAGAGGGAGATCCAGTGCAGTGGGTACACGCTGCCCACCAAGGTGGCCACGGAGTGCAGCTGCCAGCGGTGTACAGAGACTCGGAGTATCGTGCGTGGCCGTGTCAGCGCTGCTGACAATGGGGAACCCATGCGCTTTGGCCATGTGTACATGGGGAGCAACCGTGTGAGCATGACTGGCTACAAGGGCACTTTTACCCTCCATGTCCCCCAGGACACTGAGAGGCTGGTGCTCACATTTGTGGACAGGTTCCAGAAATTTGTCAACACCACTAAAGTGCTGCCCTTCAACAAGAAGGGGAGTACGGTATTCCATGAGATCAAGGTGCTTCGGAAGAAAGAGCCCATCATCTTGGAGGCCATGGACACCAACATTATCCCCCTGGGGGAGATGGCTGGTGAAGACCCTGTGGGAGAGTTGGAGATCCCATCCAAGAGTTTCTACAGGCAGAACGGGGAGCCCTACACAGGGAAAGTAAAGGCCAGTGTGACCTTCCTGGATCCCCGGAATATTTCCACAGCCACAACTGCCCAGAGTGATCTGAACTTCATCAATGATGAAGGAGACACCTTCCCCCTTCGGACATATGGTATGTTCTCTGTGGACTTCACAGATGAGGCCACCTCAGAGTCACTTAATGTTGGCAAGGTGAAGGTCCACCTTGACTCAACCCAGATCAAGATGCCAGAGCACGTGCCCACAATGAAACTCTGGTCGCTCAATCCAGATACAGGGTTGTGGGAGGAGGAAGGTGACTTCAAATTTGAAAGCCAAAAGCGGAGCAAAAGGGAAGAGAGAACCTTCCTGGTGGGAAACATGGAGATCCGTGAAAGGAGACTCTTTAATCTGGATGTCCCAGAAAGCAGGAGGTGCTTTATCAAGGTTAGGGCCTACCGGAGTGAGCGGTTCTTGCCCAGTGAGCAGATCCAGGGGGTTGTGGTCTCTGTGATCAACCTGGAGCCCAGGGCTGGCTTCTCATCCAACCCCAGGGCCTGGGGCCGCTTTGACAGTGTCATCACAGGCCCCAACGGGGCCTGTGTGCCTGCCTTCTGTGATGACCAGTCCCCTGATGCCTATTCCGCCTATGTCTTGGCAAGCCTGGCTGGGGAAGAACTGGAAGCAGTGCAGTCTTCTCCTAAATTCAACCCCAATGCTATTGGTGTCCCTCAGCCCTATCTCAATAAGCTCAAGTACCGTCGGACAGACCATGAGGACCCACGGGTTAAGAAGACAGCTTTTCAGATCAGCATGGCCAAGCCAAGGCCCAACTCAGCTGAGGAGAGCAATGGGCCCATCTATGCTTTTGAGAACCTCCAGGCATGTGAGGAGGCACCACCCAGTGCACCCCACTTCCGGTTCTATCAGATTGAGGGGGATCGGTATGACTACAACACTGTCCCCTTCAACGAGGATGACCCTATGAGCTGGACTGAAGACTACCTGGCATGGTGGCCCAAGCCAATGGAGTTCAGGGCCTGCTACATCAAGGTGAAGATTGTGGGGCCAGTGGAAGTGAATGTGCGCTCCCGCAACATGGGGGGCACTCACCGGCAGACAGTGGGAAAGTTGTACGGAATCCGGGATGTGAAGAGCACACGGGACAGGGACCAACCCAATGTCTCATCTGCCTGTTTAGAGTTCAAGTGCAGTGGCATGCTCTATGACCAGGACCGTGTGGACCGTACACTGGTGAAGGTCATCCCTCAGGGCAGTTGCCATCGAGCCAGCGTAAACTCCATGCTTCATGAGTACCTGGTCAACCACCTACCACTAGCAGTCAACAATGACACCAGTGAATACACCATGCTGGCACCCCTAGATCCACTGGGCCACAACTATGGCATCTATACCGTCACTGATCAGGACCCTCGCACTGCCAAGGAGATTGCACTTGGCCGGTGCTTTGATGGCACATCCGATGGCTCCTCCAGAGTCATGAAGAGCAATGTGGGAGTGGCCCTCACTTTTAACTGTGCAGAGAGGCAGGTGGGCCGCCAGAGTGCCTTCCAGTACCTCCAAAGCACCCCCGTCCGCACCCCTGCCGCAAACACTGTCAGAGGAAGAGTGCCCTCAAGGAGACAGCAGCGGGCAAGTAGGGGTAGCCAGAGCTGGCGTGAAGGGGCCACCTCTCTGAGGTTTCTTGGGGTTGCTCAGTAGCCTTTGAGCAACTAAGTCTTGTGGTACTTCTCTTCCCCCACCCCATGCAACAGCCATTGTGAGACTGATGCATAAACTGTCACTTGGTTAATTTAAGCACATCTGTTCTGGTGCAGTTTGCTTGTTTTGGTTTCTTCATGCCTTTATTTACTGTCTTTATTCCATGATACTGATTTGCACAGAGCCCCAAAAATGGCAAAATAAAGTCCTTTTGTCCTGTTCTTTAAAAGAAACACAAGAAAATGACCAGTGGTAAAGTCTGTGGCCATCAATGAAAATGTACTTCCTTTTCTTTTTGCGGGGTTTTGCTCACTTCTACAATAATGATAATCTGATGTTAAAGATCAACTAACCAATATAAGGCATGTTTCTTGGCCTTGGTCTATAGGATGTAAGCAAGGCCTCCATCACAGTTCATGCATATAAACGGTGGTGAAATAAAGGAATAAACTACAATATTGTTACTTGAATTTGGAACTCTGCATTTCCGTTTACATCTACTTTTGTTCTTGCTAGAAGCCCAGTGTACCCTAGAGCAGCTGTCAATAAATGCACATTTTGTACTTGTTTTTCAGGCCCCTGTCCTGTCTCTTAACTATTAAAGTGAGCCAGCTGCTCAGAGGGACAGAGGAGACTCTGGAAAGTGGTCACAAGGTGGCATGAGGCACAGCTCACCCCCCACCCCCACCTCCTGTTACAGGGTTGAGTAACTAGGCATACACTCCAGCGGTCAAGTTTGTTCTCATGGATCATATTTTCCACTTGCAGAGAAGAACAAAGATTCCTGGAGTTGTGAGTATGTTCTGGGCTCCTGAGCAAAGCTAAAAACATGTCCCATTTTTTTTTCTTTCTTTCTTTCCAATACTGGGGAGCTTATACAATGGCTTGGCCCAGGGTCTGGCAAGCTGGCCGAGTGCTCCTTCAGCAACCCCCCATAGCCTGCTGCCTTCTCCAGCTGTGCTGGCTGATCTCACTCAGAGATGATGGGCTTTTTTTTTTTTTTTTTTTAATTCCAAGCTCTTCTAAAGACGCCCACCTTTTCCAGATACCACATCTCTGTTGTGTGTAATAGTCTCTGCCCCTTGAGTAAAACAACTAGTCCAAATGGACAGGGCTTTGTTATTGGAAAAAATATTTGGTTTAAAATAGTAAACCAGAGGCCAGTGGGTGGCACCAGAGTAATCTTGGAGGCATCTAGAGTCAGGGCGGTGGAACATGGGATTGGGTAAGATGTAGACTGCCCCTCTCCCAACCCCTCCAGAATCTGTCCAGAGGACAGAAAAGAGGCCCTGGAGCCTGGGGGAAGAGAGGGCATCATTTATAATCAAGATAAAAAGCTTTCTTTGATTTCCTGGAGTTGCAGCTCCTCTTGGCCACCTCTGGCCTGGACTGGACGTTTATACTCTTGGAAGAGTATCTGCCCAGCTCCCAAGGGTTTGCTTCATAATCAATTAGAAATTTCTCTGGCTGAAGACCCCATTCTCATGAACTCCAAGAAAATGAGTGAATGCAGGGCTGGGGCCTAGTGGCCTTGTGATTATTCCTTGACCTGCTTCCAGACTACACTTCCCAGGGAGCAGCCATCATTGACTATTTGGGAAGCTTGACTGTCCTTGCTGAGGGGTCACTCTTTAGCTAACTGCAGAACAGATGCCTCCCTGCTTCAGGAGTGAGTGCATGGTGCTTCAACCTGACAACCCAGTTCCCTTCAAACTCACAAAGAGGAGGTGCTAGGAAAAGTGAGCTGATTGGGCTCTCACCCCATGCCCTTCCTTTTCTGTTTTCCACTGAGGTGCTGAATAAATGGACTTCAACAGGTGGTAAGTGGTACCTGATGTTTTTCTTCACTCACCAAATATTTATTGAGTGCCTACTGTATGCCAAACCATGTGTGCAAGCAGAGAGGCTTTCATGTGTATATAAAATATGCTACACATGGTGGCACCAGACTTGGAGGTCTTGTGGTCAGACTTGGTGGTCAGAGGAGGTTTCTTGGAGAAGGTGACATTTAATTTGAATGATAGCTAGGAGCTGGTTTGCTGAAGATATGGCTGTCAGGCTCAATGGCACAAGCAGAAACAGCTTATGCAAAAACAGGGGTAGAGGCTGAGAAGGGATGGCAGATAACTCTCTTTCAGACAAGGAAACACTATCAAGTTGAACTCATGTTACCTAATTTCTAAGCATCTTGCTTCTAAAGACAGATGTGCTCCCTGCTAGCAGTGTGACTTTGGTTTCCCCAAGATTTGCCTCATCTATAAATGAAAGAGTTGGTTGTATACTTAAAATATGATGTTATATGTCAACTATATCTCAAAAATGAAGGAAGGAAGGAAGGAAGGAAGGAAGGAAGGAAGGAAGGAAGGAAGGAAGGAATTTTTTAATGAAGGAGTTGATCTAGATTAGAAACTAAACCATCTCTAAAGTCTTTTCCATGATTTTCAGTGAGACTAAGAGAACAGTTTCTTGGATGCCTCTGCTTCATCAAACTGCTGATGATTCATCGGGTGTTCCCTTCCCCTGTGGAGACTCTACACACTGGGTGGACAGAACATTCGTTTTAGAAAAGCCCTGGGGTTTCAGTCTCAGCCTGCTGTACACAGGCTGATCAGCCAGTTACCAAGAATGAACTGTATAAGGATGCATACCAGATGGCAGGGATAAAGGGCATAATCAGATAGGCTGCTTTTGTTTCCAAGCATGGACATTTTCCAGGCAGAGTGCTCTCTAGAGTTTAGACAGCTTTAGCAGCTGAGGTGATAGAGGAAAATATCACCAAGATGTCAGGACAAGAACGGTTTGGAAAGATTGGGAGGACTTAAGCCAATTTGGAGGAGGAACAGGGAAGGTGGGAGTTTCAGGCAAAGGGACAGCTAGAGCTGAGGAGCAGAGGTGGGACTGCACGCTGAAGGCTTTTGTTACAAGTAACAGGGGGTGCCATGTTAGCAGACATCAGGAAGGATGGAATCGGGCACTGCAAAGCCATCAGAATCCAGGTCATCACTCTCTCTGGCTTTGATTCTCTTTTATTCTCTCTCAGTGGTTTTTGCTCTCTCTCAATCTCTAACTCAGTCTTGTTGTACATGCTTTTTGTCTCAGATTTTCTTTGTTTCTAGCTGTCTTAGCTTTCCAGGTCCCTCTGGCCAGTCTATTTCTCAGCCTTTCCCTGTCATAGTGTGGTCTCTACTCTGCAGGATCCCTTAGTTTCTCTTTGCAGATCAGGTTTCTCTGCTCCCCAGGGTTCATAGGAGAGGTGGTCATCTCCTCAAGTCAAAGAAGAGCTCTACTCTAAGCCCAGATTTCTTGAAGAGAGCAACTGATTGGCCCAGTTTGAATCAGCACTCCATCTCTGGTCCAATCAACGTGGCCATAGTGGGGGGTGGGGGCATTAAAGGGCAGTCCTATTATACAGTGATGGTTGCTGGGGGAGGTGGCAGAAATTCAAGAAAAGGAATCCTGATGAGTTGTGGAGACACCCCAAAAGGTAAATACTTCAGCGGGATAGTGAGCAGATAGTGGGTTTACTGGGAGCTTAGGGTTTTTCATTTCCAAACATCAGGGGATTTTAAATACATTGAATAAGATCTGTGTGGTACCTGTTTTTTGAAATCTGTAGAATCTTTTTTTGTGACCTAGTACTTGGTCAGTTTTGGTAGTTTCTTTGTGCACCTGGGAGAAAACAAAGTGTATTCTCTAATCATTGGGTGCCGGGCTCTACATAGAACCATTAACTCAAACTTGTTAATTGTTCAGTTCAGTAAATAAGGCATGTGTTGAAATCTTCCACTAGATGGTGCATGTAATTTGTCCTTGTGATTAAATTTCAGCTTTATATATTTTGAAGCTCTTTTAATGGATGCATATTAAGTATTGAATCTTCGTGCTTTCTTGCAAGTTGAATTTTTATCATTATGTAGTTACGTTCTTTGTTCCTATCATGGTTTTTGTCTTAAAGCCTGTTTTGTCTAATAATATAGCTCCCAACTTTCTTTGGATTAGTAGTTGCTCATATCTTTTACTTTTAACCTTCTGTATCCTTTTATTTATTTTTATTTTTTAATGCTTATTTATTTTTGAGAGAGACAGACAGGTGCAAGCGGGGAGGGGCAGACAGAGAGGGAGACACAGAATCTGAAGTAGGCTCCAGGCTCTGAGCTGTCAGTACAGAGTCAGACACCAGGCTCGAACTCAAGAGCTGCAAGATCATGACCTGAGCTGAACTGACTGAGCCACCCAGGCACCCCTCTGTATCCTTTAAAAGATGTGTTTCTTGTAAGCAGCATTATAGCTGGATTTTAGTTTGTTTTAGTAAATCTAAAAATCTGTATATAACTGGTGAGTTTATTAAATACATATGGTGATTATAGTTATGTTTAGATATGATTTTACCATCTTACTTGATGGTTTCTTTCTAAATCACTTTTTCTCTTATTGTTAGCTTTTGGATTGAGTAATATTTTTCTTATTCTATTTCTTTCCCTTATACTAATTTGTAAGTTTTACACTTTTGTTATTCTTTTAGTGCTTTCTCTTGAATTTTTATTATATATGGTGATTGTAACAAAGTCAAAGTTAGTTGTATCTTCAGCCCTTAAACTATTTTAGTATTTTTGCTGCTCAAAATAAGCATTTATTATTTTGTACAATGTTTGTTTAGATTTATTTAACTGTTTATCACCTCAGACCTTGTTTTAAGGCCATTTTTCTTCTTCCTGAAGAATACCTTTTAGAAATAATTTTAGGGAAGGCCTATTGTTGGCAGAACAATAAGGTTTTTAAAATTAAAATATAATCCACATACAATAAATTCACAGTTCAATGGATTTTAGTGTATTCACAAAGTTGTTTTGTTTTAATGTTTGAGAGAGCACGCATGAGTGGGGGAGAGGCACAGAGAGAGGAAGAGAGAATCCCAAGCAAGTTCCATGCTATCAGTCTAGAGCCCAGCGTGAGGCTCAGTCACACATTACCTGAGCCAAAACCAAGAGTTGGACACTCAACAGAGTCACCCAGGTGCCCTACTGTATTTACAAAGTTGTAAAACCACCATCACTTTCTAATTCCAGAACATTTTTATCCCAGAAAGAAACCCCATACCTATTAGCAATCACTCCCTATCCCTCCTCCACTGAGCACCTGGCAAACCACGTTGTCTTTGTGAATTAGCCTATTCTTGACATTTCATATAAATGCAACCATACAGTATGTGGTCTTTTATGTCTGGCTTCTTTCACTTAGCATAATGTTTTCAAGTGTCATCCATGTCCCAGCATGTATTGATATTTTGTTACTTTTTATGGTGGAATAGTATTCCATTGTATGGACGTACCACATTTATCTATCAGTTGATGAGTGTGTCTACTTTTTGCCTATTTTAAATAATGTTGGCATGAACATTCATATACAAATTTTTGTGTGAAAATATCTTTTCAGTTCTCACAGGTATATACCCAGGAGGGGAATTGTTAGGTCATGTAGTAACTCTATGTTTAACTTTTGTCAAATTATTTTCCATGGCAGCTGCCTCATTTTATAGTCTGACCAGCAAGGGTATTCTCATTTCTCCATATCCCTGCTAGTGTTTGGTATTTTCTGTTCTTTTAATTGTTTTAATTTTTTAATTCTTATTTATTTCTGAGAGAGATAGAGTGTGAGTGGGGGAGGGGGAGAGAGAGAAGGAGACACAGAATCTGAAGCAGGCTCCAGACTCCAAGCTGACAGCATAGAGCCCAATGTGGGGCTCAAACCCACGAACTGCAAGATCATGACCTGAGGCAAGTTGGATGCTCAACCAACTGAGCCACCCAGGTGCCCCTTTTTCTACTTTTTTAAGTGATAGCTATCTAGTGAGTATGAAATATCTCATTATGATTTTGATTTGTTATTTCCCTAATGGCTAGTGATGTTGAGAATCTTTTCATATACTTACTGGTCATTTCTATATCTTTGAAGAAATGTCTGTTTAAATCCTTTGCCTATTTTCTTAATCTGTTTGGGTTGCTATAACAAAAATACCAAAGACTGGGTGGCTTATAAGTAACAGAGATGTATTTCTTATTGTTCTGGCAGCTGTGAAGTTCAAAATTAAGGTGCCAACAGATTTGGTATCTGGTCAGAGTCTGCTTCCTGGTTCACAAATGTGTGGTGCTAGGGACAAATTTATATAAGGGTCCTAATTCCATTAATGAGGTCCCTACCCTCATGTCCTAATCACCTCCCAAAGACCCTATCTCTTACTGTCATCATATTGGGGATTAGGTTTCAACATACGAATTTTGGGGGCACACATTCAGTCTATAGCACCTATTTTTAAAATTAGGTTATCTTTTTATTGTTGAGTACTAAATACCAGACCCTTATCAATACTTGATTTGCAAATATTTTTTCCCATTCTGTGGCTTGTTCAATTTCTTAACAGGGTCCTTTGAAGCACAGAAGTTTTTAATTTTGTTGAAGTCTTATTTACTTATTTTTGGTTACTTATGCTTTTGGTGTCATATCTAAGAAATTGTGGCCTAATCCAAGGTCATGAAATTACATCTATATTTTCTTCTAAAAGTTTTATAGTTTTAGTATTTACATTTAGGTCTTTGAATCATTTTGAGTTAATTTATGAATAGATATTTAGATATAGATCTAGACAGAGATGATATATAGATCCGACTTCATTTGTATATAGATATCCAGTTGACCCAGCACCATTTGGTGAAAAGATTCTTCTTTCCCACTGAATGGGTTTGGCACTCTTGTTGAAAATAAATTAACTGTAAGTGTGAGAGTTTATTTCTAGACCCTTAATTCTATTCTATTGCTGTGTATATCTACTCTTATGACAGTACAAATCTGTCTTGGTTACTGCAGCTTTGTAGTAAGTATTGAATCCAGGAAGTATGAGTCCAACTTTGTTCTACCAAGTTTTTATTATCTGAAATGTCTTTATTTTGTCCTAATGCTTGAAGATAGTTTTGCCACTATACAAATACTAATTTAATTGATCCATATTATTTTATTTTATTTTATTTTTTAATTTTTTTTACTTTTTGAGACAGAGACAGAGCACAAGCTGGGGAGGGGCAGAGAGAGAGGGAGACACAGAATCTGAAGCAGACTCCAGGCTCCGAACTGTCAGCACAGAGCCTGATGCGGGGCTCAAACCCACCAACTGCAAGATCATGACCCGAGCCAAAGTCGGACACTTAACCGAAAGAGTCACCCAGGCGCCCCTCCTGAACTTATTATTGATTCTTTAAAATACTCATATGATAAATTTTCATTCTATGCAGTAACATAAGAGTTGGCATATATGTTCTTAGAGAATTTTCTTTTTGTAAGCCCACCAATGCAATAAAAAATGTGTTTCATCTAAGACAATCTAATAGTGAGTCCTGCAGAGCATAGGGCAGTGGTTAAATGCATGGCGCTAGAACCAGGCCATCTGTGTTCAAATATTGCTTCTTTTATTAGCAATGCAATATTGGAAATTTATTTAACCTCTGTATGTTTTAGCTTCCTCAACTATAAACTTGAGGAAATAATACATACCTTATGTAGCTATTATGAGGATTAGTTGAACATATACATGAACATAGTATATATTAGTTACTGGCATATATAGTAACCACTATATAAATGTTTGCTGTTATTACTATGCACCCACAGCTGGAAATGAAAAAGACTGAAAATGTGTTTAGATTTAACAAGGTGATGCTTCATTTTTGTGGTATTGGAGGAGATTCATTTGTTCTACAGAAGTAGTTTTCCAGAAAATTCAATTTTATTACCTCTCTTTAAGCTCCAAATTTTAACATTTTGATCTATTTTGAGTAGAAATCTTCAAAAAAATTTTTTAATATTTACTTTTGAGAGAGAGAGAGAGAGAGAGACAGAGACAGAGACAGAGACAGAGTACAAGCAGGGGAGGGCAGAGAGAGGGAGACACAGAATCTGAAGCAGGCTCCAGACTCTGAGCTGTCAGCACAGAACCCGAGGCAGGTCTCAAACCCATGAACCATGAGATCATGACCTGAGCTGAAGCCAGACCCTTAACCGACTGAGCCACCCAAGCACCCCTTGAGCAGAGATCTTTGTAAGAAAGCATATATTCTATCTTTTTAAAAACAGAAATAACACAATTGAATCTTTCTTGATGTATCAGGAATGTAATTATGAATGCCAATTATTATGGTAGTACAATAAAATGGCATCCAGGGCTGATATGATATATAAGAAATTTGACCAATACCAGATAAATTCAGACTATATACTCTTCTTGTTAAGTTCTTGCTTCCATTTTTCTGTTTCCTTCTTTTTTGTCAGACTCTTAGAAAACTCTTTGTGATTAATTCACTTGCTTCAAGTGCCTCTCCCCTTTGTAACGTACTCACTTGTGGGATAGAGATACATATGACCAAGTCAATATTTAAAATGAATAAAACAGACTCAGACTCCTGGGTGGCTCAGTCGGTTGAGTGTCCGACTCCACCTCAGGTCATGATCTCGAGGTCTGCGAGTTTGAGCCCTGCGTTGGGCTCTGTGCTGACAGCTCAGAGCCTGGAACCTGTTTCGGATGCTGTGTCCATCTTCTCTCTGCCCCTCCCCTGCTCATGCTCATGCTCTGTCTCTCTCTCAAAAATAAATAAACAAAAACAAATGTTAAAAAAAAAAAAAGAATAAACAGATTCAAAGTGAAATCCTGAATGCCTGGGTATGAGCAAAGCACATGAACTTTGATGTGCCAGCTTTGCAACATTTATTTTGGTGACTCAAAGCCTTTTTTTTTCATTTCCTCAGTATTGACTAATTTACCAATTACTAATTTACTACTTTACACACAAAGCCTAGTGGTTGCTTGTGTATAAATAAATACTGCTTGAAAATAATAAATGATTACAATTGTTACTGAAGTAAATATCACTTTTATTATCTAATATTATGCCTAATGTACGTTAATTGCAAACTGAAAAGGACTTATAAACCAAGGGTCTACTTCCTCTTTCACCTCTCTCTTTCAGTTTTTCCTTTTTTCCCCCAAGTCTTTATTTAAATTGTCTTTCAGTTTTTCATTTGAAATCAAGCAAGCTCCTTACAACACTGAGGTACAATGGAGTAGGGTGAGGTCATCAACAAACTGGCTAAGAAACACAACTAAAAGGTTTTTTACAGGCATAAGAGGAAAGCCCTAAATTACAGCATTGCACAGTAAAAAAGATCTTTATTATTTATTAAGTACCTACTGTGTACTACAGGTCAAAGAATCATTTATTCCTCACATTTAACCCAGGAAGTCAAGAGCATCCAATTTATAGTTGAAAAAAAAAAAACAAAAAAACAAACAAACAAAAAAAACAGGCTTATAAAACTCAGTAACTTGCCAGAAGTCACACAGCTGGTAAGTAACCCAGCTGGAATCACCAGTCCTTCTCCCTCTGACATCTTTGCCCTTTAGAAAATACTAAACAAGGTTTTCTTGGCACTGTCTTCACGATTTGGTACACCAAAAGTTCCAAAAGATTAGCTTTAAGAACACTCCCCTCACCCTCACCCCTTCTACCCTATAGATTCAAAGAGGGAAACTTTGGTGAGTTAGTGCCACCTGCTGACCATCTTCCTGAACATCAGGATAAAGGACTGTCCTCTAATCAAGGACAAAAGGGGCCTTGTGCTATCTGAAGTCATTACCGGCCCCCAAGGGCAGGCCCAGGAGAATGGTGAGCACCCTCCTATAGACCCCTTGGTCTCCCTACAATATCAAGGCTGGGCAGCTGCTCCCTGAGGGGAAAAATGGTGGCAACTGGAGAGAACCTAAAAAAGAGACAATAAGAAATAAAGGCACAGGTTTCTACCACCACAGTGCAAGTGCACTTTATTCATTTCTGCAAATAAACCTTAGCATCTCATGATTCTAGGAATAAAAATAGATTTCTGAGGGGTGCCTGGGTGGCTCAGTCAGTTAAGCGTCCAACTTCAGCTTAGGTCATGATCTCACAATTTATTAGTTCAAGCCCCGCATTGGGCTCTCTGCTGTCAGCACGGAGCTCACTTTGGATCCTCAGTGACTCTCTCTCTCTGCCCCTCCTCCACTCGTTTTCTCTCAAAATAAATAAATAAACTTAAAAAAATCTTTAAAAAAGATAGATTCCTGAGCCCCACTACAGACTATTTTATCAAAACCTTTAGGGGAGGAGCCTACATATATTTTAACAAATACCCAGGTCATTCTTAAGAGAAGGAAGGATGGGGGATCACCGCCTTCATGGAATGGCGGCTTTTTAGTCCCTGATGTGAGATATCTCTGGGTAGGGAGGGGAGACTCTGCAGACCCCTTAAATCTTATCAGATTTTGTAAGAGGATACAGGCAAGTAATGGAAATACTCGTGGAGATTAGGGTGAGAGTCCTGGTTCTGCTGTGACCTTGGACAAGTGTTTTTAAACCCTCTATGTCTTAATTTTCTCAGCTGCTAAGACCAGAATGCAGATAATAACAATACCTTACTGTGTTGCTATGAAAATCAGATGAGAAAGTAGGTGGGAAGTAACTTTGTAGAGTTCTACACAATGTTGTTAGTATTATTTTGAGTCTCAAACTACCTACGAGCATAAACCCCACTTTATTTTTTGTCCTTATTTTTTTAAATATAATTGTTGAGTTCTTGTTACCTGCCTGGTAGTATCAATGTCTGCTAATCTGAAGGATCAGTGTCCAGCCACATAAAAGAAATGTCTTTATTCAGGGGCACCTTGGTGGCTCAGTCGGTTAAGCATCCGACTTCAACTCACATCATGATCTCACAGTTCATGAGTTCGAACCCCGCATCAGGCTCTGTGCTGACAGCCTGGAGTCTGCTTGGATTCTATGTCTCCCTTTCTCTCTGCCCCTCCCCTGCTCGTGCTCTCTCTCTCTCTAAAATAAACATTAGCCAAAGTATGGAAAGAGCCCAAATGTCCCTTGATGGATGAATGCACAAAGAAGCTGTGGTATATATATACAATGGAGTATTACTTGGCAATCAAAAAGAATGAAATCTTGCCATTTGCAACTACGTGGATGGAATTAGAGTATTACGCTAAGCGAAATTAGTCAGAGAAAGACAGTTATCATAGGGCTTCACTCATATGACAACTTTAAGACACAGAACAGATGAACACAAGGTAAGGGAAGCAAAAGTAATATAAAAACAGGGAGGGGAACAAAACATAAGAGACTCTTTAATATGAAGAACAAACAGAGGGTTACTGGAAGGGTTGTGGGAGGGGAGATGGGCTAAATGAGTAAGGGGCATTAAGGAATCTACTCCTGAAACCATTGTTGCACTATATGCTAACGAATTTGGATGTACATTTAAAAAATAAAAATAAAATAAACATTAAAAAAATTAAAAAGAAATGTCTTTATTCGGAAGATACAGTGGTTCCCAAAAGAATCACGGCTCTCTCAGAGGCTGTACCAGAATCTCTGGTGGAGAAGGTGAGATTTTGATGTTTATCAAAAAGAGTCTTTGGTTTAAGAATCGATGACTGAGGAACACAGTTTTAAAATCAGAAGACTTGGGGCACCTGGGTGGCTTGGTGGGTTAGGCAACTCTGGATTTCTGCTCGGGTCACGGTTCATAGGATCAGACCATGCGTCAGGCTTGGGTTCCACAGAGCCTGCTTGGGAGTTTGTCTCTCCCTGCCTTTCTCAGCCCCTCCCCCCACTCACGCTTGCTTTCTCTCCCTTTCTCTGAAAATAAATAAACTTAAAAATAAAATGAAATCAGGAGACTTGGACTCTATTTCTCTCTCTGTTTAGACTCATTATGTGACGTCGGATGAGTCCCTGACTTTTTATAGGCCTGTTTCCTCATCTGAAAAATCCAGTGCTAAATTGGATGACTCGCTGACTCTAACCTATAAAAATCTTTTTCACTTAGCAACTCATAAGGTTCAAAGTCCTGGCAGGTAGGATCAAATATAAAACAGAAAAAAGAATTTTATAAAAAATGCAGACATTACAAGTTATGTGCTTTCAGCTATGTAGGTTATAAAAGGTAAATAACTCAGGATAAGGAGTCAGCTACTTGAATGAAACTATTTGAGCTGGAAAATTGCACTTTCTTTTTTAAGTATCATTAACCTGTCAGAAAAGAGTTGAAAGTAGATGTGATATGGAAGTATTTTGTTCCAAAAAGCTGGTAAGATGTGACTATGCAATGATATCACATTCCTAGTTGAGGATCCATTTTATCACAGGGAAAGTCTCACTCTGTGCTTCCAAATCCAGAATGTGGAGGCATGACCTGAGAGTAACCTGAGCAGGGGTTGTCCACATAGTGCCAAGTGAGAGAGGAGGTCTTAATGTGCCTCTGGAGCCTCATTGCTCTTTGCCCAGACAGCTATGTCTGCTCCATCTTTTAGCTACCTGGCCACACCTTGGAGCAAGAACACTGTCCCAACGTGTGAATTTCAGGTCAGGGAATGTACACTTATAAAATGGAATACGCTCCTTTATCAAACAGCAAAGTAGTTCCTAAAGAATGGTCCTTTACGTTTGAACCCTTTCCCAAATAGATGTTATTTTATTTAAACTTGACAACCTTCTGTGCTCCAATACCAAATGGGAAGTTTTGGTGTATCCCCATGGTACAAGTTCCTCAATCTAAACACTGCTGTAAGACTTACACCATTAAAGACCCTAGCACAAAGTTAGTGTCCCAATCCATGCTTGTTGGGAGCTGTTCCTAATAATCCAGGTATGTTCTGTCCCACCGAGCACCGAATTGGGATGATGCACCAAAACTACCAAATTCATGTTGTCCGTGTGATGAAAATATCACCAGTCTGGTGCCAAAGCCATATGACCCTTGTTCACATTGCTGAGAAAAAGTTAAACTGAGTTGGGTACAGCTCTCTTTGTTTTGCACTTTGTAGGGCAAAGTCTATGTGCTGCTAATCAGGCATCTCCTAGGAATTCCTTCTGGGACACTCATCAGTTGGATTAACCATTGTATAAATTTGCATTTGTATCCATTAACACCTCTTTGTCAACTATAATTTGCTCTGATTATATGTAGGATTTTCTAAAAACACCACCCCAGGTTTCTGCCAAGCAAAAGCATTGTTGGAAGAGGAGTATTTAGTCAAGTACTTACTGATTTTCTACTGTGTATTTAGCCCAAGTATATAATGAAATACCTGCCTTCAAAGAGCTCCAAGTCCAGTTGGGAATACAGGCTAAACACAAAACATCAATCCATAAATAAAATTAAATGCTTCATCATTCTGGGAATAATATAAGGATATATGACACAACAACGTAAGGGTATTCCTGTCATACCAGTAGCATATGTTTTTGTTTTACATGCTTACTGTCTATCTTATCTTTCCCCCACTAGAATGGAAGCTCCATGAGAGAAACATTTTTTTTGATTCAATGCTATTTCCTCAGTGCCTGGCATATAATTGGTGTTCAATAAATATTTGTTGAATTCAAATTTCTCAAGAGTCAGAGAAAGGAAAGCCTCAGGTGAACCTGAGCTATGCTTTTCTTCAGCTTGCAATCTATAGGCTTTAACTTTTTTTTCCTTTTTTCCCCCATTTATTTATTTATTTTTACATATTTTTTTTTAATTTGAGAGAGCGAGAGCACGAGTAGGTGAGAGGGGCAGAGGGAGAGAATCTTGAGCAGGCTCCATGTTCAGCACGGAGCCTGAAGCAGGGCTTGATCCCACAACCCTGGGATCATGACCTGAGCCAAAATCAAGAGTAGGATGCTCAACTAACTGAGCCACCTAGGTGCCCCTTGCAATCTATAGGTTTTTTTTATTAAAAGCTTATTTATTTATTTGGAGAAAGAGCATGTGCAAGTGGGTGAGGGGCAGAGAGACAGAAAAAGAGAATCCCAAGCAGGCTCTGCACTGTAAGTGTGGAGCCTGATGCAGGGCTCAAACTCAGGAACCATGAGATCAAGACCTAAGCTGAAATTGGATGCTTAACCAACTGAGCCACCTGGGCACCCAACCTATGGGTTTTAGGAACAACTTCTTTATTTGTATAAGAAGGAAATTGCATATAATTGAAATAGAAGTGGGGTGGAATGAAAGGAATTTAAATTGGGTGTTAGGGTCAATGTGACTTAGCTCCTTGCTAAAAGAGCTTTGTACCAGAATCAATGGTTTTTGAACCCTGTTATTTATTTATTTATTTATTTATTTATTATGAAATTTATTTATTATGAAATTTATTTATTATGAAATTTATTTATTATGAAATTTATTTATTTATTTGTTTGTTTGTTTGTTTGTTTATTTATTTATTTATTATGAAATTTATTGTCAAATTGGTTTCCCGAACAGGGTTTTAAAGCAGAACAATTCCGGGGGCGCCTGAGTGGCTCAGTCGGTTAAGCGTCTGACTTCGCTCAGGTCAGGATCTCACAGTTCGTGGGTTTAAGCCCCGCGACGGGCTTTGCTGATAGCCTGCTTCGGGTTCTGTGTGTATTCTCTCTCTGCCCCTCCCCTGTTCACACTCTGTCTCTCAAAAATGAATAAATGTTAAAAAAAAAATTTTTTTTAAAGCAGAATAATTCTGTCTTCGAACAAAACCCCAATAAATAAAATAGATAAAAACAGAGCCGCTCTGATTGATGTAGGGGTGGCATGGAGAAGGAGACAAAAGAGGTCCACCCTTTTAAAAGTCTCCTCACCCCCACCACAGAGCTATGGCTTCTGACGGATTTTAGGAACACAGTTTGAAAATACTGGATTGAGGAAACTTTAGAGTCTCTCCTCTCTCGAAATTCAATTAATAGAGGCAGCTAAGGAATACCTGCGCTACCTTCTGGTCTCTACCACTTTAAGTTGAAAAGATAACAGGAGTCAACTCCCTACGAGAGAAAAACACAGAACACGTGTGGCCTGGGCCAAGGCCAACGCCCCTCCTCATGGCCAGACCCAGGGAACCAGATGCTACATTTCTCTGATCCAAGAATAATGAGGGCTAGATAACTTGTGTGACTGGACTTGTCCCTTTTCTCCCTGCCCCCCACCCCCCTCCCTTCACCTAAGCTCACAACTAAAGGCATCCAAGCGCACATGGCAATTTTCCTGAGCTTTGGAGTTGCCAAAAATCTTAGCAAATATTCACAAAATCTTACAAAGTAAATATCTGGTGCCAACCAAAATGTAGAGTCAGATTCATTTGTCACCATCCTCCACCTTGTACACCTGCTTTAGCTGTCCGGAGAGGAATCAGCCTTGCAGACGCTCAAAGGTTAACAGAAAACTATTTACTAGGGTGTGATCAGCTTAAGTCCTTAAGGGAACCGACAAAGGATCACTAAGCATCCAGGGACTAATAACAGCTGGAAGAGTTACCACTTGGTTTGAGAGAACAAGGAAAGAGAGCTGTCTGCCAACAGCTCTTGTTCGGGGAACTAGGTAAAAATACCTCTTCCACGTTGTAAGTGAGGAAACTAAGAAGATAAGGTACAGAAGATGTGGAATCGCCGGTGGAAGAAACTTATTCAATTTGAAGCGTCCAGCAGCAGCCAAAGGATTTTAAAGAGTCCGGCGGCCAACTAAGCCACCAACAGGTCTCATTATGACCTTCCTCACCACAAACCGAAAGTTGCCAGGAGTTGGGACTACAACTCCCGGCACGCATCTCCCCGCATCTGTAGCACTTTTCGATGCTAGGATAAGGGGCTTCCGGAAGCATTGCATGTCGGGAATTGTAGTTATCCCAGTGCGGGTCGGCCGTACGCCGTAGCGTGCTCATTGGCGCCCAGGTTACCGCCCCCCTCCCCTCTCCGCTCTTCGGCGTATCACCCACGTATACGCAGAGCGCGCCCACACCCCCTCCCTAGGCCTAGGACGCAGGCGCGCGCACGCTCCCCGGGCTCGGTAGGCGGAGGGGGTGAGGGTAAGAGAAGGAGGGGGAGGGAGGGAGGGGGGCTAAGTGTCTACAGAGTAGACGGCAGTCGGGCACCGAGAGCGCGAAGGCCTGGCTCCCGGGCGGTGAACTCTGCACTGAGTCTAGGGGCCGGCGGGAGGGTCCGGAGCCAAGTCAGCGCGCCCTGCGAATAGGAGTCGGGCCGCTGAGACCGGAGGGCAGCAGGGGGCAAAGCCCCAGCCTAGGCCCAGCGGAGATGTCCGGCTGCGGCGCTTGTAGTTGCGGCGCCGCCGCCGCGCGGCTCATCACCTCCTCGCTCGCCTCCGCGCAGAGAGGTAACGAAGTAGTCCCTCACGTGAGCCAATGGCCCAGGAGTGTACCGGCCGGGGGTGGGGATCCCGGGGAGGGCAAGAGGTCTACCCTGCCTTGAGGGTGTGATGGGATTTCTCCTGGCACCCCCCTCCCCCACTTTAGGATGGGGTTCTGCCAACCTCTGGAGCATCTGTTTCTCAAATTTGAAGTAGACCTCTTCTGTTCGCCCGCCCGCGCGCGTTCAGGCCTCTTGACTTTGGAGCCGGAATGTGGTCACTTAGCAGAAAGCCTGGAAGAGGCACCAAATGCTCCTTCCGTTAAAAAGTGCCCCACACCCTACTCAGGTCCGCCGGGCACTGCCGCCTTCCCTACCTTCGGCTTTTCCTCCGGAGCCCGGTCGGGTTCCTTTCCGGCCTGTCGGGGGTTCCCGGAAGGGCCCGGGGGAGGGGCTGCTACTGTTGAAGCCCCCCTTCAGGGCGCCGAGCCAGCTGTCCCAGACGCAGGCCGCGCGAGACCCACGGTGTCACTGTCATTGTGCGGCCGCTTCCACCGGGGCATAAGCGGGGCTCATGGCCCTCCCGGAGCCGGGAAAACCTCGCGGCCCGCAGGGAAGCGGCCGGGGTGGAGAAATTCTCGTAGAAGTTGTTTTTGAAGTACTTCAGTGTCTCGGTTGGTCGTTTGCCGGTTTTCCCAACTTGACTGAGATAGTTTTAAGGATGGCGCTTGTTTACCTTTACTTTGTTTATCAGGAGCTGTGAAAGAGTGTCATACCAGTCAAGGGATTCCGGAACAGAAACCATTTTCCTCTTCCCCCAAATCTATGAGTGTCAGACTACAGGCTGGATTCTGTTATTTTATTTTGACTTGTCAACTAAATAAATTAAAAAGGCCCCTCTTTCCTGTATTTTAGGTTAATTATAAAAGCTCCTACCGTATACTTAAGGTATCTCTTTCGACAGTTTATTTCACAAAGAGGGATGAAATGAAGTAATGTGGGCAGAAGCATTTATAAAGTGATACTTAAATGTAAAGGAGTGAATTTAGTCTCAAGACATTGTTAAACCTGAACTCCAGGAATTTGAGTTGGAAACATGTGAAAGTGACATTGAAATTCACTTATTTGGCGTCTTTTTTTGAGGCTGGGCCCTGTTTTGGTGCTGGAGATAGAGTGAATAAGTCCTCAACTGCAAGTGTAAATCTACTGGAGCTCACAAAGAATAATATCATTTCTAGGAGTTGGGTAAAAGGTGTGTGTTCTCTTTGGGCAGAGAAGGCTTCTTTGACAAAGTTCTTCATCTGTTTCAATCAATTTTCCGGTAAAACTATGAATCATAGGCGGTGCGTGGTGATTTTTTTTTTCTTTTCAAAACAACCACTGCTTTAAAATTTTAATGACTCATTAGGTGAAGCAACACAAATTAATGGCTTATTTAGGTATTATTATTTGTTACTATAAGTTTGCCATAAGTTTTCAGAAGTGATTAAACCATTTTTACTGTAAAGGAGTAAATTAAGCTTAAAATATGGGACATAACCTCATATCATTATAGAAGTTAATATTTTTACATGACAAACAGCTTGGTTTTCACATCAATTTAAGACTTTCCTAAGGCTTCATTACACAAAATGTTTCTTTTCCGTAGTAGAAACTCTAAGATTATACACTAGTCTTCAATATAGAGATTTTTTTTAAGGACTTAAAAAACTCCAGAAAAGTTATTTTTGTTTAGGATTCTTGAAAAGAGGAAAAGGGGCAAAAGAGAAAAATCAGAATTGAACTTCAGTTAGTTTATTATTCTTATAAACATAAAGTTAAGAATTTCAAAACTATCCATAAACAAAAAATTTAATCAAAATAGTCTCAACAAGAAATTATACAATGAAGTAAGAATAAAAAGATTTCAGAGCTTTCTTGAAATATAATGCTATTCTCTATCTCTGTTTGTCATGTTAGACTTTAACATTTTTAAATGGATGGCCCCTGGGTGGCTCAGTCCCTTAAGCGTACAACTCTTGATTTTGGCTTAGGTCATGATCTTGAGATGGAGCCCTGAGTTGGACTCTGTGCTGAAGCCCTGACAGCTTGGAACCTGCTTGGGATTCTCTCTTTACCTCTCTCTCTGCCCCTTCTCCGCTTGCTCATGTGCAGTCTCTCTCAAAAATAAACATTTTTTAAAAAAATAAAATTTTTATTTTTTCTTTTTTAAAATACAGAATCTTTTTTTAAATGTTTATTTTAATTTTTTTTTTTTTTTTTTTTACGTTTATTTACTTTTGAGACAGAGAGAGACAGAGCATGAATGGGGGAGGGGCAGAGAGAGAGGGAGACACAGAATCGGAAGCAGGCCCCAGGCTCTGAGCCATCAGCCCAGAGCCTGACGCGGGGCTCGAACTCACGGACCGCGAGATCGTGACCCGAGCTGAAGTCGGACGCTCAACCGACTGAGCCACCCAGGCGCCCCTAAATGTTTATTTATTTTGAGAGAGAGGGAGCACGAGCACGCTCAGGGGAGGGGCAGAGAGGGAGAGAAACAGGATCCTAAGTGGGCTCTGCTCTGACAGCAGAGAGCCTGATGTGGGGCTTGAACTCACGAACCATGAGAGCATGACCTTAGCCAAAGTCAGACACTTAACTGACTGAGCCACCCAGGCCCCCATAAATAAAAATTTTAAATGGTAGTTTGAAGAAAAATTTGGTAAATTGTCATATTAGATACTGGAACTGTTTTCTTTTCCTGGTGGGCTATGTGTATCCTATTTAATGTGTTTTTTCACACTATGCTCTTTGAGTGAAACTTGTAGTAAAGGAGAAATTTTAAATATTTTTTTTCTACCCAAATTGCTGGTATTTTTCAATTTGTTATCTATTTTTGTACATATGTGTAAATACATACGTATTTTAAATGTGCTTTGCATACAGAACAATTAACATTCTAAATATGTGCATTCAGGAATGCTTGATTCCATTAACGAAACTCTGAATGACAGTACTTGGTCTGAATTTGGCTGTGACAATTGTGGAATCACCTGTAATTCCCTTGATTTTTGGCTACTTTAAGTTCATGTCCAGTGAAAGGGTGTCACCTCATGAGGGTGTAAATGTGAAGATGCTCAAACATGTTGGTGCCCATCATAATTTTCATGATAGTTGCATAATGTGCCTATCTTAACAGGTTTTAGCTAGATTTTAAGTCTCGTTATTTAAATACAATACAAATTAGAATAAATGTTAGAGAATCTTTATTTCTGGAATCGCAAACTATTTCTTGATAAACGTTTCTCTTTTCTTGGCATATTCCTCTTCACACCAGCAGACTAGCCTTGCTGAAAACCCATGAAACATTTTTAAACTTGAGGAAAGCTATTATAGGAATGATGGTATTTTTCTTTATTAAGAAGTATTCAGAATTCAGGAAACAATAACGGGCATAAAGTGAATTTTTAAGACTAATAAAAGCAGTAAGCATCTACTAAGTTGATTGGCATTGTTTGTTTTTGTAGAAATTTTTTTCCAATTTTTGTTAGAGGTCTTTAGAGGCTAGGTGGTTAAGCAAGCATTTAACTTGATTTGCCATTTCATCAATTGTTATACACTTAAATATTGTCACTAGAGAGAGATGATAATTTAAAAATTTTCATTAGTTTCTAAAATTTAAAGATTAGTTTATCTTTTAAGCTGAATCATTTATGTTTTTAGAGAAAGCTTGGTTTAAGATTGAATATAGAAATTCAAATATTTAAAAGTTGCATAAATTACTCTGCTAGTTCTTAATAGCTCTAAAATCAAGGTACCTTATTCTGCTGTTTCTTTTTAAAGCAGGTCTAAAACTCAAAGTTTTATCCATATGACAAAAGCTTTGTGAATGGTTTAGCTTTTAACTATCTTCTCTTGTTGCTGCCAAGTATTCTTTCGAAATATACTTTTCAGAAATACTTCCCTTTTTGGCTTTTGTAGGGCTTCTTCACCTGAAATTCACAGGCCTCCAGAGTGTCCAGGGATAGAATTCAGAAGTTCCTGTAACTTTATTTTCACTAATCACTAACTGAAATGTAGCATTTCCTTCAATTTTGCACGTAGGCAACAACCCACAGTAGTATTTATTAGCAGTATCTATGAATTTGTTACCAATCAAAATCACAAATATTTTTGTGTCATGCTACAGTTGTTCATATCTCAAAAAATCGTTTATACTTTTTACTACTTTGAAATCATGGTAGTTATTTAAAAAGCTTTTAAATCTTATTTAATTATGTTAATTAAAAAGCATATTTTATTTTATTTTTAATTTTATTATTATTTTTTCCCATCATAAGTGTACTCTTTAACCCCCAACACCTATTTCACCAATCCTCTCACCCACCTCCTCTCTGGTAACCATCAGTTTTGTTCTCTGTATTTAAGAGTCTGTTTCTTTGTTTCTCTCTCTCTTTCTTTTTCCTTTGCTCATTTGTTTCTTAAATTCCACACATGAGTGAAATCATATGGTGTGATCTGACTGACTTATTTTGCTTAGCTTAATACTCTCTAGTTGTTTTTTTTTTGGTTTTTTTTTTTTTTTTTGGTTTTTTTTTTTTGTTTTTACATTTATTTTGAGAGAGAGAGCGAGTGAGTGAGCAAGAGGGCAAGGGGCAGGGAGAGAAGGAGAGAGAATCCCAAGCAGGCTCTGTGCTGTAAACACAGAGCCCGATACAGGGCTCAAGCCATGAGATCATGACCTGAGCCAAAATCAAGAGTCAGATGCTTAACCCACTGAGCCACCTGGTGCCCTAATACTTTCTAGTTCTATCCATGTCTTTGCAAATGTCAAGATTTCATTCTTTTTTATGGTTGAATGAGTGATGTGTGTGTGTGTGTCATCTCTTCTTTATGCATTCATCTATCGATAAACACTTGGACTGCTCCCATAGTTTGGTAAATAATATTGCAATAAACATAGGGGTGTATCCTTTTGAATTAGTGACTTTGTATTATTTGGGTAAATACCCAGTAGTACTGGGTACTGGATCATAGGGTAGTTCTATTTTTAATGTTGTGGGGAACATCATACTATTTTCCACAGTAGCAGCACTAGCTTGCATTCCCATGAACAATGCAATAGGGTTCCTTTTGTTCCACATCCTTGCCAATGCTTGTTGTTTTTTATGTTGTTGATTTTAGCTAATCTGACAGGTGTGAGGTGATATCTCAATGTAGTTTTGATCTGTATTTTCCTAGAGATGAGTGATGTTGAACATCTTAGCATTTGCCTGTTGGTCATCTGGATGTCTTCTTTGGAGAAATGTCTGTTCAAGTCTTCTGCCCATTTTTTAATTGGATTGGTTTTTGGGTGTTTAGTTGTATCAGTTCTTTATATATTTTGGATACTAACCCTTTATTGGATATATCATTTGCAAATGTTGTCTCCCATTCAGTGGGTTGCCATTGACTGTTTCCTTTGTTGTGCAGAAACTTTTTATTTTGTTGTAGACCCAATAGTTTATTTTTTGCTTTTGTTTTTCTTGCCTCAGGAGACCTATCTAGAAAAATATTGCTATGGCTGATGTCTGAGAAATTACTGCTTGTGCTGTCTTCAAGGATTTTTTTATGATTTCAGGTTTCACATTTAGGTCTTTAATCCATTCTGAGTTTATTTTTCTGTGTGGTGAAAGAAAGTGATCCAGTTTCATTCTTTTGCATGTGGCTGTCCAGTTTTCCCAACACCTTTTGGGATGTTGACAGTTGAAGAGACTTTTTCCCATTGTGTATTCATTCCTGCTTTGTTGAAGATTAATTGACCATATAATTTTGGGTTTATTTCTAGGTTTTTCTTTCTGTTTTATTGACCTATGTGTCTATTTTTATGCCCATACCATACTGTTTTAATTACTGCGGCTTTGTAATATAACTTGAAGTCTGGAATTGAGATCTTTCCAGTTTTCTTTTTAAAGATTGCTTTAGGTATTTGAGGTCTTCGGTGGTTTCATACAAATTTTAGGATTGTTTGTTCTAGTTACTTGAAAAATGCTGTTGGTATTTTGATAGGGATTGCATTAAATCTGTAGATTGCTTTGGATAGTATGGACATTTTAATAATATTTGTCTTCCAGCCCATGAACATGGAATGTCTTTCTATATCTTTGCATCGTCTTGAATTTCTTTCATCAGCGTTTTATAGTTTTCAGCATACAGGTCTTTCTTTCACCCCTTTAGTTAAGTTTATTCCTAGATATTTTATTGTTTATGGTGCAATTGTAAATGGGATTGTTTCCTTAATTTCTCTTCCTGTTTCATTTTTTTGGTGTATATGGAATGCAACAGATTTCTGTACATTGCTTTGTATCCTGTGACTTTACTGAATTCATTTATCAGTTCTGGTAGTTTTACGGTGGAATCTTTGGGGTTTTCTACATGTACTATACATGTCATCTACAAGTAGAGTTTTACTTCTTTTTTACCAACATGGATGCCTTTTTTTCTTTATTTTGTCTAATTGCTGTGGCTAGGACTTCTAGTACTATGTTAAATAAAAGTGGTGAGAGTGGACATCCTTATCTTCCCCCTGACCTCAGAGGAAAAGCTGTCCATTTTCCACCAATTAAGTATGATGTTGGCAAGAAGCATATTTTAAAAATATTTTGATAACCACTTCAATACAGTTGGTTTCCTTTGTTATGTATTTTATTCTATACATTTATAAACATTCTGAGAAGGGGTCCATCCGTACCCTTCACCAGACTCCCAAAGGGGTTCATGGCATAAAAAGGATTTAAAAATCCTGATTAGGTTGTTACAGTGATTTCTGTGAAGATTTTATAGGATTGGTGAGTGACTAATTATTTAAACTGTTCAATACAGTAGTTTAAAAAGTGTGGTCCCAGACCAACATCATCAGTATAACCTGGAATTTTGTTAGAAATGCATTCTTGGTGGGGGTGGGGGGCACCTGGGTGGCTTGGTGGATGGAGCTTCTGACTCTTGATTTTGCCTCAAGTCATGCTCCTAGGGTCATGGGATTGAGCCCTGTGTCAGGCTCTTCACTGAGCATGGAGCCTGCTTAAGATTCTCTCTCTCTCTCTTTCTCTCTCTCTCTCTCTCTGTCTCTTTTTCTCTTTCTTTTCCCCTCCCTCTCCCTTTGCTGCTTCCCTGCCCCCGCTAAAAGAAAATAATTTATCCTGCTTTAAAAAAAAAGAAAAGAAGTGCATTCTTGGGGGCAACCTAGATGGCTCAGTCAGTTAGTTAAGTGTCCAACTTTGGCTCAGTTCATGATCTCACAGTTTGTGAGTTTGAGCCTGGCATTAAACTCTGCTTAGAGCTCGGAGCCTGGAGCCTGTTTTGGATTCTGGCTCTGTCTCTCTCTGTCTCTGCCCCTCCCCTGCTGGTGCACAGTGCACTCTGTCTCTCGCTCTTGCTCTCCCTCTCTCAAAAATAAACAAAACAAAAAAAAGAAATGCATTATTGGATCCCACCTGCAACCTTCTGAGTCAGAACCAGGGAATACCCCTTGCAATCCGTGCTATGCATAGAATGTTAAAACTGCATCAGAGCCAGCCAAGAAATTCTCAAATTTAGAAATTTAAATGACATGAACATGTTTTTCAGACAGTATTTTTTTATGGTAACTGTATGATTGCATTGGTTTTATATGTTACTTGGTAAGTTATTTAAGTGAAGGACTTATTTTTCTTTCTATTCAGAATAAGTAGACTTTGAAAGGTTCTTGTTCGTAATTTTTATTTCTCTTAAATTTTTGAAGATAATTTATTTTCAGCTTATTTTCTAATAATATTAGCTCTGATAAATTGTTAAACACAATTTTAAAAGATGTATTTTAATTTTTTTTTTAACGTTTATTTATTTTTGAGACAGAGAGAGACAAAGCATGAACGGGGGAGGGGCAGAGAGAGAGGGAGACACAGAATCTGAAGCAGGCTCCAGGCTCTGAGCCATCAGCCCAGAGCCCGACGCGGGCTCAAACCCATGGACCGGGGAGATTGTGACCTGAGCTGAAGTTGGACGCTTAACCGACTGAGCCACCCAGGCGCCCCAAAAGATGTATTTTATTGTAAATGGGAATTAATACACTGTGTGTGATACTTGAGGGTTAAGTTTTATTCTAAACATCCAAGTACATAGTCTGATATAAAGCTTGTAACTGTAGTTTTTTTGCATTACAACCAATACGTTGTAATGTTTTGATTAAAAAGTTATACTTGTTACATAGATTATAGTAAATTATTTTATTATGCTACCATTCATTTTAATTTGTGGATGTTTTGAAACATATGCAAAATGGAACAAGGGACACCCAAATACCCATCACCTAGCCTTAACATCCATTAAATTTCGTATTTTTTATTTAGAGAGAGACAGAAACGGTGTGAGTGGGGATGGGCAGAGAGAGAGAGGGAGACAGAGCATCTCACAAACTGTGAGATCATGACCAAAGAGTTGGATGCTTAACTGACTGAGGCCACCCAGGCACCTCAAGTTTCTCTATTCTTCATTTCATCTATCCCTTTCCCCCATTACTTTTCTAGCTTTGCTTTTTAGATTGACGTATTAAACCATATTATGTTTAATCATATTATGTCCTTTGAAAATCATTAATGTTTGGCTTAAAATTCATGAACTACTTTAAATCTCATGCTAATGAGAGTAGTAGCTATCATTTACTGCAAAAAAATGGCAAATGTTATGCTTGAGAAAGTTTGAAATGTCTTTTGAAAACATTACTTAGAAGAAAAACATCAAATGTATTTTAATATTGATATTCATTAATTAAGCATTAATTGATCAGCACTAATTAGTTTAATTAGCATTCAGCAGCATTTTACAGTCTATGGATTAGGGACTAGAGTGTCATAAATCTTATTCCTTTTTTAGTGTTTGTGAATTCGTGTAGAGATGAGAAACTTTGTATCTTTCCTGTTAAGTTTGATGTTTTTATTTTAGTTAGAAACTAGTTCTAACAGTGTACACAAATGTTTTGGAAAACTGGAGTTAATAAAGTCAGTCAGTTATATAACTAAACAATTGCTTTTGAGTTGTTAGAAGGATGTAATTTTAAACCAATTTTTGTGTTTGGATATAGTACATGCATATGTGCATGATCTCTTAAAAGCCCTAACTTGTAAAGAAATAAGAATTTAAAGCCTGGGTTGAAAATTTCGCAGGGAACAAAACGAGGGAGATAAAATCAGTTTCTTAAATTTATTTAAGTATTAACTTAATCCCCTTCCCCCTTTTTGTTATCACCTCCTAATGGCTGTGATAAACTGCTGGGAAACTTCCTTCTTTGGCGATTCATTATAATTCACTAATGTATGTTAACTTATGCAGGGTTCTGAGTAGCCCTACAATATTCAGTACTGAATCTGTGGAATTTTGTTTGATCTAAGATCATTTGATTTTCTTGTGTAGGGAACACTCTTTTAAAGACCAACTTGGGAAATGCTGCCTTACATTATGGCTCTTTTGCCATTGACTATAGTTTATTTAGGAGTTTATTTTGTATTTATATGAGAAAAAAAACCAGGGTTCAGCCAACAGTGATCCTTTGATGGACCAAGTCTGGCCACACCCATTTGTTTACATATTGTTTGTTTTCATGTTACAGACAGAGTAGTTGGAACTGAGACTAGATGGCCCAGAAAGCTGAAAATATTTACCATCCCGGTGCTTTACAGAAAAAGTTTGCCACATAAGTCAGGGGTTAACCTATATCCTTTTTAATAATCTTAACTTCAAATATGGTAAGGGGTGCCTGGGTGGCTCATTCAGTTGAGCATCCAACTCTTGATTTCAGTTCAGGTCATGATCTCACACTTTGTGAGTTCGAGCCCCACATCAGGCTTTGCACTGACAGTGTGGAGCCTGCTTGGGATTCTCTCTCCTCTCTCTGCCCCTCCCCTGCTCACGCTCTTTTTCCCTCAAAATAAATAAATAAATAAACATTAAAAATTTAAAAAAATACATGGTAAAGGTTAAAATGTTTGAAAGCAAGATAGTGGTTTTAGTGTTTACTAAAATTTTTTATAGGATTGAAATGTTTCATTAAAACACATGTGTTTATGTCAATTGCTTATTCTCATTGATAGAAATAATAAAAGAAGAATTAGAATATAGGGTGTAAATGGCCTTTTTCCCCTACAGATGAGGCAGATGTTGAACTGCTCATCTCTCACACTTTCAAAGAGCCACTCATTGCAATAACCCAAATGGTCTTTCCTCACTATCAAAGGACAGGCCCAGAAAGAAACATCTTTATTTACCAGAGGCCCAGGTCTAGCCTATTTTTAAAGGGGCTTTGCCTCTGATGGTGTCACCATTTACCATTTTGTTACTACCTCTGTGAAAACTACAGTTTTTTCAACCTCCTTTATACTTAAGGAATTTTTGTTTTCAGGGGATTTACTGAAGGCATGTTAATGTTTGATGTGTAGACTAATAAATCTCATTGTATTTCTAGGTATATCTTGTGGTCGCATTCATATACCTGTTTTAGGAAGGCTCGGGACCTTTGAAACTCAGATTCTACGAAGAGCTCCCTTTAGAACCTTTACAGAAACACCAGCATACTTTGCATCAAAAGATGGGATAAGTAAAGATGGCTCTGGAGATGGAAATAAGGTATCTTACCTTTATTGGAATATATATATTTTTTTGAGTTCCTTCCTTCAAACAATTAAATGTAATAATAGTTTTCTCTATTCCATTGGTTTATATGTTTTCTGTAGGAAATGTGAAATATATAAAATCAGGTGAAGAATTTTATGTAATTTTATTTTGTGTTTTAGTTTCAACCATAAATTAGTTATATAAGTATTGCACTTAGCATTAACTAAAATTTCTAACACTCCAAAGTATTAAGAAGCTTCATTAAATCTATGCAGTCTGTAGGATTAAATTAGGAATAGCCGTCTTTTTTCACAACTCTTAACAATTCATGATAGTATAAACCCCACCTCATTCTCTACCTAAAAATTTTGGATATCTCTACAACTTAATGTTGGGCTACTCTGTAGCTAGCAAGTAGATGATCAGTGATTGTATTGGATCAAGGAATTATTATCAATTTTTTTCATTATGTGAATTTCACTAACACTTGAGGTAATGTTATATATAAGACAAAATGCTAGGTGCTTTGATATCGACACTTAATCCTAACAATGACTCTCCAAAGTAGGTAAAATTATCCCCATTTTAGAGATGAGAAAATCCCCATTTTAGAGATTGAAGAAAGTTATGAATCACTACTTGTCATGATAGTAGCTCCTGATACAGTTTCACTGAAATGTATTTTACCTGTAGTAACTTTTTTTCCTAGTGTTGATTGAGTCATGGAAAGAAAGCTGTTTATTATATATGCTGGCTCATACCATGTAAAGCAGGAATACAGATAAATACATGTGTTTACCAGAACTGGTTTTGTTTTTGTGGTAAATGGATCTTTTGATACCAGTAATAGTAGAGTTATAAATAATACTAATAATTCCACTATAGAAATTATAAAAATTATAGGGGCGCCTGGGTGGCTCAGTCGGTTAAGCGGCCGACTTGGGCTCAGGTCACAATCTCGCTGTCCATGAGTTCGAGCCCCGCGTCGGGCTCTGTGCTGACAGCTCAGAGCCTGGAGCCTGTTTCAGATTCTGTGTCTCCCTCTCTCTCTGCCCCTCCCCTGTTCATGCTCTGTCTCTCTCTGTCTCAAAAATAAATAAATGTTAAAAAAAAAAAATTATAAGATTAATTACAAGCTAACATGCTTATATTTAACTTACCTATAAATTGGTTGCCTGAAAGTAATAATTGACACTCTTTTTTTCTCCTGTATGAACATTAGAAATCAGCAAGTGAGGGAAGCAGTAAAAAAACAGGCTCTGGGAGTTCAGGGAAAGGTGGAAACCAGCTGCGTTGTCCTAAATGTGGCGACTTATGCACTCATGTAGAGACCTTCGTGTGTAAGTATTACTTCCTCTGTTGTTTTTCTTCCTTACCTTTTCTACAAATCACAAATTGCATAGAAATGTGTAAATTATATAAACCAGAGTTATGTTCTTCCTGAACTTAACATGATTCTCCCTTATGTTCACCAGATACTAAAAATCCCCATAACTGGTAATACTTTGCAATGTGGTATAAGAAATAATTTAAGAAAACTATTTATTTCTTTATTTTCCATGTGTGTGTTTATTTCAAATTTGGATTTTGTGAGTGTTCAAATTTGAGCTATAGGAGAACCAAGGAGTATTTATTCTGTTATTACTCTATTCTTCAAATACCTGTTGAGCATCTCATATAGCTGGAGAGGTCGGTCATTCAAATATTAAGGTGTTTTCCCTCGCTGAGGAACCAGAGGAACTAAACCCTTAATTCTATAAAGTGTGTGATAATTATTAATGATTCAGACACGGAGAGAAGGAAGAAGTCAACAGTCCCACTTTTGCTGTTAGTGTCAGCAGTAATTCTCTGAAATACAAAGATCCTACTACAGATCTTTTGTTTCATGAATCAAACAACTCATTTCCTACATGATTAGAGGTAATGGTAATTCAAGAGTAAATTATGTTACACTACCATGTCAGCCTTTCTGTATAGTCAAACTGAAAAGGTCATTGGTGAGGTTTGTCAGAAGTTTCAGTTTCTGATGATTAGCTGCAGAGGATTCTCTATATGCTATCCCAAATATTGAGATCTCAGTTACAGTTTTATGTTTATTATTAATACTAATTGGCCACTGTATGAGAAAGTAATATGTGGCATGTTTTTACAATTTTTGGAAAGACTTTTAAAGTCGTTCCATTCTATAGGTGGAATGTTTGAGATTCTCTTCGTGGTTTTGCCTCATAAGAGATCCAAGAGAGGAATCAGTCTGAATGAATACTAATTTGGTTGCAACATAAAATGAAAGTGGTAGAACTAGATGATAAAACTTCTAAATAACATTTGCTATTAACAAATCTGGTACGAAGCGATAAAATTCTTTTAGAGAGTCTGAGAATTGCTCAGTTCATAATGGCAATGTCTTATTGGCATACATTTTTAATCAAGAATTTTCTTTTTTTTTCCAGAGAAAGATTTCAATCTTTGTAGACTTAAAGAATAATTTCTTAGAGTAGAAAAGGAAAGAAACTAATATTTAATAAATGTCAGTATATATAATTTTATTCTCACAATCTTTTGTCAGGAGAGAGCATATCCTCATTTTCTTAGCTTAGTGAAGAAGCTAAGATTTTAGCAAGTAAGTAACTCATCCAGGGTCACAGAGCAGTGAAGATTTGCTATTCAGAAGTTCCTATTCCATACATTTTTACTAACTGGAATTCTCTAGGGATAGATGAAATTTATTTTTCTTCTGCACAGTGTTTTCAAAACTTGCCAGGTTGTATTAATCATTGAGGGTGGTTGGTTGTGGTTTTTTTGAGAGAGAGAGAATCCTAAGTAGGCTCCTCACTGTCAATGCAAAGCCCAATGTGAGGCTTAATCTCACAAACCTGAGATCATGACCTGAGCTGAAATCAAGAGTCAGATGCTTAGCTTAACTGAGCCAGCTGGGCACTGAGCCCCCCAGGCACCCCAGGGTGGTTCTTGAACATACAGATTCTCTCCTTCCCTGGAGATAAGATTCTGTAGATGTTGGGTGGTATCCTAGAATATGTATGTTTAACAATGAGACCAAGTGTGGAAAACACGATTTTTAATATTATCTAATCAACTTAGGACTGAAGTGGTTTCCTTTGAGAATTCTAATTGGGGTGGGGGGATGTGGAAGTAGAGAATAGGGAAGAAAAGAGTAAAAGAAGAGTAGATCCTTATAAATAATTTAGTAAGCAAATATCTGTTGAGACTGACACTGCCAGGCTCAGAAAATAAACAGAGATGAACATGACACTGTCTTATCCTCTGGAACTTTACTCCATAGGAGTGGTAGGCCCTCAACAGTGAGATGAGGCCCTCCTCTCTTGGTTTTATTCACCTATAGTACAAGTCTCTTCAGAATGCATCTCTTTTGGATGCTGAGGATCTTCTGTGTCTACTCACTGAAAATTGGAGAGTTTTGTTGACTCTTGGGCCCTTCATTTTGTTTGCATCTGCATTTGTTTAGTTACTGGTTCATAAACATCTTTTTATGTGCTTTTTGGTCATTTGTAGTTCTTTTGTGAATGGCCTGTTTAGATTTTTTTTTTTGAAGTTTATTTATTATTGAGAGTCAGAGCATGAGCATGGGAGGGGCAGAGAGAGGAGGAGACACAGAATCTGAAGCAGGCCCCAGGCTCTGAGCTGTCAGCACAGAGCCCGACACAAGCGCTCAAACCCACAAACCGTGAGATCATGACCCGAGCCCAAGTTGGACGCTCAACCGACTGAGCCACCCAGGCACCCCATGAATGGCATGTTTAGATAGCTATCTACTTTTTTGGTCATTTTTAATTATTTTTAATTACCTGAGGAATGTATGTGTGTATCCCCCTTTATAAAAAAAAAGGTAGAACTTTGTAGGTAAAAGTTAAAGATACATTTCTGTAATATATCTTCATCAAACATGTAACTTTTAAAAAGCATAAATGGTATCAAATTGTTCATGTTTTTACCAATTTTTTCGCCTCAGCAATTTAAAAAAAAATTTTTTTTTTAATGTTTATTTCTGAGACAGAGATAGAGCATGAGTGGGGGAGGGGCAGAGAGAGAGGGAGACACAGAATCCGAAGCAGGCTCCAGGCTCTAAGCTGTCAGCACCGAGCCCGACGCGGGGCTCGAACTCACAAACCGTGAGATCATGACCTGAGCTGAAGTCGGTCCCTCAACCAACTGAGCCACCCAGGTGCCCCTCGCCTCAGCAATTTTTTAAGAGTTGTATGCTGATATATACAGGTCTAGTCCTTTCCTTTTAAGGTGTACATTTCAGGGGTTTTTAGTATATTCATCAAGTTTTAGATTTATCACTACTATCTAATTCCAGAACGTTTTTGTCACCCCAAAGAGAAGCCCCATCCCCCTTAAGTAGTCACTTTCTACCCCTTTCCCTCCCCTCCCTGGCAACCATAAACCTACTTGCTGTCTTTATGGATTTGTCTATTCCAGGTATTTCATATAAATAGAATTATACAATATGTGGCATTTTATGTCTGGCTTCTTTTGCCTTCATCTTTCAGGTTTCCAGGGTTCATCTGTGTTCTATTATATATCAGTATTTCATTGCTTTTTGTGGCTGATAGTATTCCTTGTGTATCCACTCATCATTGATGGACATTTGAGCTGTTGCTGCTTGTTGACTACTATGAATAATGCTACTGTGAACATTTGTATACCAGTTTTTGTGTGTACATGTTTTTACTTTTCTTGGGTATATGCTTAGGAGTAGAATTGCTGAGTGAAATGATAAGTTTGTGTTTAGTTTTTTAAGAAACTACCAAACTTTACATCAGCTATAGAATAACCTATGTTATTCTGTCCATTTGACAACCTGACTAGCAATGTATGAGGGTTCTAATTTCTCAACATGTTCTTTAACACTGCTCTTTTTTATTGTAACCATCTTAGAGATAGGAAGTGGCATCTCATTGTGGTTTTGATTTGCATTTCTCTAATGACTAAAGATGTTAAGCATTTTTTTCATGGGCTTATTGGCCATTTGTGTATCTTCTTGTAGAAAAGACTGTTTAAATCCTTTGTCCATTTTTAAATTGGGTTATCTTTTTTGTTGTTAAGTTACAAAGAGTTCTTTATATATTCTGAATACTAGACCTTTATCTAGATGTATGATTTGCGAACATATTCTTTCATTCTATGGGTAATTCTTTCCTATAAATACCGTATAGCAGGAGTCAACAAACTTTTACTATGAAAGGCCAAATAGTAAATATTTTAGGCTTTGTGGGCCCTGTAGTCAGTGTTGCAACTCTTCTCCTTTGCTGTTATAGGGAGAAAGCAATCATAGACAATGTAAACAAATGAGGATCGCTGTGTTCCTATAAAACTTTGTATAAAGACACTGAAATTTGAATTTCATATAACTTTTATTGTCATTTTTTCCCAAAGTGTAAGAACTACTAGCTCATGGACCTGTCTGTAATATTCCATCTCACATGTATATGTAGGGATTTTTATGTTCTCTTACTGTGGTATTATTCTTGTTTGACTTTGTGGAAATAAAATACCATTTTTATAGATAGCATTATGAATGCATAGAAAGTCATCAGGAATTGAAGTAAGAATAATATCTAAGAAATTTTTTATTATAAGGACAAATGTATATTTTTCTTCAGTTTTCTTTTGACTATTTAAATAATAACTTGTCAAATGTGAATAGTCTCCCCACTTATTTATTTTAGTTGTTTTTATTTTTATGTATATAATACTTTTTGAAGGCTTACTGTACTTACATGTCTTAATACAGTAGGAATTAAACTTTTCTGTTTGGTTTGGAGATTTAATGTTGGGCCCTGAAACATGTTCGAAATCATGAAGAACTTTCATTTCAACAAATATGAGAGAGTTTTTACTGAGGTAATCTATTGTTGGCATATAATACAAGCATGTTTACTGGGATTAGTATTCTGTATGTAAAAGAATATAGTATTACTTGTAATCATTTAAAGGAAAGTTTATTCCCTGACAATTCAACAAAATTAGATTTTGCCACTTGTCTGTATGAGTAAAAAATAAGCATTGCAGTGCTTGTATTATTTTTTTTTTCTGAGACAGCATTTTGATAAATAAAATTAACCTGGGTATACATTGAACATGTTCCATCGTCAAATTGGTATTGTGATATTCAAATAGAATGTAAATAACTCATCTGTGGTAAGCAAAGAGGAATGAGATTTGTTGGTGTTTAGTCTCTTTCCCTTTGACCTAATTTCTTTAGAGAAATATTTTGTTCTTATGTTCTCAGGCCAGATTTTCCTGTCAAACAGCCTGAACTAGATCAGAGGATTCTCTGCCCTTTAATCCTTGCCCTGTTTACCATCAGTAACAATTGTAAGATGAGGCTTCATTTTAGAGTAAAGGCCATTGACTATCTTTCCCAATGGTGGGGAATGGTGATAATGTATTGGGGCTTGTGTAAACCAAAGGTACTTGGAATAGTTTGGTCTTTTTCTTGAGGTAAGCATTTATAGGTGATTAATACAAAGAAAACATGGATGATCTCTTTTCTAGTTTAAAATTTGCTGCTAGAGTTTATCCAGATGTATTTTTGATTGGCCTTGTGTCTAAGAATAGACAAATAAGCATTAGATTGAATTAATAATTAGATTTATTTTTGAAATATGGAATTGTCTGGGGTTTTTTTAATATAGATTATTTTGTGAGATTTAGGTGTGCTTACCAGTACAGTTTTTCTTGTAATCTATGAATAGGTAGTTACACTATTCCCATAAGAGATTCTCATAGATTTAAATATTCTTCTTTGCAGTTTTTCTAGTTAGATTACACAAAGGTTAATACAAAAATGTATTACCCAGACCTACCAACCTATAACTAATTCCTGTGTATCTTTTGTTCTGTATCTGTTAGTAATCTGTGTGAGAGTCTCTTCTGTGCTGCTTTCCAAGGTACCTTTACCATTAGTAGGGGTAGGCTTAGAGAAGGTTAAGAGTTTATGTCCATATACATATATCCTACAGCTGTGTTTTAAAAGGAGCGAAAAAAAATCCACTTTGGTTTAACATAGGTTATTCTATAGCTGATGCACTGGAATTGAGACACCTTTTTTACCCTCATTTTTAATTGTTATTTTATTGTTTTCAAAAGCTGTATGATTATCTATAAGTCAATATGAATGAGAATGTTA
Source organism: Panthera pardus (assembly GCF_024362965.1). Classification (NCBI taxonomy): domain Eukaryota; kingdom Metazoa; phylum Chordata; class Mammalia; order Carnivora; family Felidae; genus Panthera; species Panthera pardus. The sequence goes on from NW_026526810.1 coordinate 32,648,798, forward strand.
TTTTGTTAGTTCCTTAGTGGTTTTTAGGCTAAAGAAATAAGAACTAGTGGAGTTGTTAAAGATAAAAATTAGGAAGGCATGAAACAATTTTATGTTTACCAAATCATGGTTTTAAAAATGCTCATAAGGGGCGCCTGGGTGGCTCAGTCGGTTAAGCATCCGACTTCAGCTCAGGTCACGATCTCGCGGTCCGCGAGTTCGAGCCCCACGTCGGGCTCTGGGCTGATGGCTCAGAGCCTGGAGCCTGCTTCCGATTCTGTGTCTCCCTCTCTCTCTGCCCCTCCCCCGTTCATGCTCTGTCTCTCTCTGTCTCAAAAATAAACGTTAAAAAAAATTAAAAATAAAAATGTTCATAGGTTTGAAAGGAACCTAAAGAATATACTTTTTTTTTCCCTTTTTCTGGGGGATTGGAATTGATTTCTTTTATTATTTTTTTTAAAACATTTATTTATGAGAGAGAGAGCACAAGGGGGTGGGCAGAGAGAGGGAGGGAGACAGAATCCAAAGCGGGTTCCAGGCTCTGAGCTGTCAGCACAGAGCCCGACTTGGGGCTCGAACTCACAAACTGCAAGATCATGACCTGAGCCAAAGTTGGATGCTTAACTGACTGAGCCACCCAGGCACTCCTGATTTCTCTCTTTTAACTTCTGTGTATATTTGAAGTTTTTCATAAGGAAATGTTGAAAAAATAGAATAATTTATTTGTGCTTTACTTTTTTTTCACAGTTTTTCATTCAAGTATTTCAATAAAATAAGTGATTAATATTTTTATAGTGGTTGTTTTTAAAATTAAATTTAATGAATGGGAAGTTGAAAGAATGTCAGCCAATCTTTTCTCTTAATGAAGTATATCACAAAATGAAAGAACCTAGTGGAAATGAACAAAATGTGGTTTAATGAACTCATTTATCTGTATCATCTATCTTAGATGTAAGCTAGGTTGTTTGTTGTGTCTAGTGAAGGAACTACAAACCTACTTTTTGTCAAGTGTGTAGTTTTCATTTACAGTGAGTTTTTAATGTTAAATGCTATTTGAATTATTTATTTTTCTCTGCTGACCTTTCCTTTTACAGCATCCACCCGCTTTGTGAAGTGTGAAAAATGTCATCATTTTTTTGTTGTGCTATCTGAAGCAGACTCCAAGAAAAGCATAATTAAAGAACCTGAATCAGCAGCAGAAGCTGTAAAATTGGCTTTCCAACAGAAACCACCTCCTCCCCCCAAGAAGGTATAGGTCTTAGCTCAGTCCTATAAGCACTTTGTCTTGAAAACATTTCATTGCTCCCTCTCCCAGTTGACATTGGATCTTAATGCTAGTACCTAAACAAGTATTAAGTTCTTAATATAGACTATATGTGGCTAAATTCTTATTGATATTTGGTACTTGGAATTTAGGTATGGAGTCCCAATGCTATTTTCCCATGTTATGATTACTGCATTCAGTAGCAATGAAATAGAGTTGGATGATTGTTAAAATGGTGTTCATACTAAATTAATCTAAAATGATACCCAGGGGTGTCTGGATGGCTCAGTTGGTTAAGCGTCCCACTCTAGATCTCAGCTCAAATCTTGATCTCAGGGTCATGAGTTCAAGCTCTGCATTGGGCTCTGCACTGGGCATGAAGCCTACTTAGAAATATAAAAAAATAATATCCATAAAATTGAGCAGCTATGGATTTCTTTTTCTTAGTTGGGGCCCCTTATTAACACCAGGCTGCAATTTCTCCCCATAAATTAGTCTATTGTCTGGTAAAACAGCCTCAGTGTTAACAATGGAAGCAAAATTTTCTCACAACTAGTGTATCAGGGCTGTCCTAGATAGCAGTGTGGCTTTTGTGTTGTGGGCTCCTTCCAGGAGTCTCAGACAGACTGTGATCTGGCCATATGAAACATAGCAGAATGTATTACCAGCTACATTGGGTACTTGGTCTGTTCTTTCTGAGAACAGGGAGCCCTGCCCTGGGGCTATGTGCCCTCTGTTCTGCATGTCTCAAATGTTTGCACACTTAGATTATTTCTCATCCCCTGCTTCAGTGTAGCTTTCATATGCTGTTAAGACACCAGTCCATTTATTTCCATTGTGCTGTGGCAGATTTAATAATTCATAGATATAATTTGTGAGGAATCAATATTTTTTTAAGTTTATTTGTTTTGAGAGAGAGAGAAACAGAGCCAGGGAGGGGCAGATATAGAGGGATAGAGAATCCTAAGCAGGCTCTGCACTAACAGTGCACGGGGCTTGAACTCTTGAACAACAAGATCATGACCTGAGCTGAAACCAAGAGTCAGATGCTTAACTGACTGAACCACCCAGGAGCCCCAGAAATCAAGAAGATTTTAAAAAAACATAATAAAAAGCATATGGTCAACAACTAAAGAATTTATCATGTAAATATATTGTAATGGTAAATATAGCTATTAACCTTTGTATACTCCATTAGGTTGTCTAGACTTTAGATATTAGAGTTAAAGTTATAGAAAATAGGTAATTTAACTATTTTCAGGAGTTAGTGAATATTAACAGTTAATTTTTTTTTTTTAAGTTTATTTTCTGAGAGAAAGAGCAAGCAGGGGAGGGAGAGAGGATCTGAAGTGGGCTCCATGCTGACAGCAGAGAGCCTGATGCGGGGCTCGAACTTACTAACGCGAGATCATGACCTGAGCTGAAGTTGGACGCTCAGCTGAGCCAGCCAGGCACCCTAACAGTTAATTTCTGTTTACTAGTAAAGCTGAAGGAATTTACCCCAGGTTCCATGCTGTTACCAATATCCAAGTCTCAAACAGAGCTTTAGTTTCTAAGAATAAGGTTTTTTAGATTGCCATGTAGATAAATGAGTAGCTTTAAAGTTAATGTCTGAGAAAAAACCTAAATATTTGTGAATATTCAAACATATAGCTGCTGGTAATGGCTTTGATTATATAATGCCTAGTTTTTAAAAGAGTAGATTTATAATATGTTATCTTTCTGAAGAATATCATTCATGTGATTGAGGGAGGTATAGAAAGGATTTATTTTGGGGCACCTGAGTGGCTCAGTTGGTTAAGCACCTGGCTTTTGATTTCAGCTCAGGTCATGATCTCATGGGTTCATGGAATTGAGCTCCACCTCAGGCTCTGCGCTGACAGTGCGGAGCCTGTTTGGGATTCTCTGTCTCCCTCCCTCTCTGCCCTTCCCCTGCTCTCTCTCTCTCTCTCTCTCTCTCTCTCTCTCTCTCTCTCTCACACACACACACACACACACACACACACTCTTTCAAAATAAATAAATGAATATAATAATAATAATAATAAAGGATTTATTTTAATGATTTACATTACTGATGATATTTTTAAACTCCTGGTGGCATATGTAGGTATTCCAAGTGACTTTAATAATCAACTTTTAAAAATTAGGATTAATGACATTATATATAGAACAGAAACCAGCAGAGCATTATATGAGTACAGTGATACTTTGTTAAGCTAAAGAACAAATGAATTGTGTTTTTGTCCACATAGGTTTGGGGCTTCTGAATCATTGCTACATAAGTATCATACCCTTGGCATTTTGTTTTTGATGGGTCTTTGTTCAAATTTAAAACTGTGAGCAAATATGCTCACTGTATAACTTCTTAATGTGTGTATGTGTTTTTTTTATGATAGCTCATAGTAAATTATTCATAACCAATCATTTTTCAGATTTATAACTACCTCGACAAGTATGTTGTTGGCCAATCATTTGCTAAGAAGGTGCTTTCAGTTGCTGTGTACAATCATTATAAGAGAATATATAACAATATCCCAGCTAATCTGAGACAGCAAGCAGAGGTTGAGAAGCAGACATCATTAACACCTAGAGGTTAGTGTTTTGATAACTGACTAAAATAGAGTGTACATACTTAGACGTAATCTTTATTTGCAACTCCTTGCTTTTGTCCTAAAATTCTTTTAGTATTTCATAAAACTTTGTTTTCAGTTATATGTGCATGGGTTCTGAGTCACAGAGTGAAATGTATTTCTTATCAAGGGTCTCAGTGAAAAATGTTTGAAAGTAACTGGAGTAGAGATGGAGACATAATCTTTGAATTATAGACTTCACCACAATTGGTTCCCTATTACCAGATCATGTGCCTCAGTCAGAGATGTATGAAGATAGATGATAACTGTCACACAACATATCCAGCATTCTTTCCTGTTTAGACCCCAGCTACAGAGTGTATGTAAGATTAAGGGCAAATTTGTATAATGCCTATTAATGATAGATTCTAATACTACTGATATACTATATAATTTAAATTTACTGTAGACAATAATGTGTGTTATATTAATAGGATGATATTATTTAAAAAACTATGAATAGAGTAAAATGCAAATTTTTTAAGTTTTTTTGTTTTTAATTGGCCAGGGAGCCCTGATTTCTTATTTAGGCCTATAATATACCGTTTTACATTCTTTTAGTCATCATTTTACAGTTTGAGGGAGTTCAACTAAATACTTATATTTAAAAAACTATATAATACCCTTTGATTACTTTTGGTAGCTATTAAATATATAACTTACTGGCTCATTGAAGACAACTTGTCCACTTGTTGAATTTACTGTAAATAGTTATGTGGTAGTATCAGTTACTTTATTTTTAGAAAGTATAAGTCATAACTAATGGAAGACCCGGAGCCTTCATTTTTATAAAGTCCAAATAGCATTATCTAGTCATGACACAAAACGATTTTTTCTGGTTCTCTCAGTCAGCAAATCAGTAGTTAAGGTGTTCAAAGTATAGGGAAAACAAATGGTTATATGGTATTTATGATATGAGCAGTTTAAACTTTTGTTGAAAATTTAAATTATTGCTTCTGTTTTCTTAAATACCAAGTCAGTACTTGACAAATGTGGATATTAGCAACTGGACAGCCATCGTTAACATGTTTGGGTTTTTAATGTTTTTAATATAGACAGGATGTAACATATAGATTTTTTCATAATGTGAAAAGCTACAAAGCATTAATGAACACATTCTTTATATATATTTAGAAGAGGGCAAGAAGGGAGATATCCCTCATTTGTTCCTCCAAACTAAACAAATATACATTTTCATGTTGTCATTTTATCCTCTTTCTTAGAATTAGAAATAAGAAGACGGGAAGATGAGTACAGATTTACAAGTAAGTGACCTCTCCTCAGGTCCTCCTCTGTAATCATTCTTCCTTTTGAGATTTATCTCAGTGAAGGATGTCAGCAGTAGTGATGGTAGATATATATTAGCTTGTGTATTACCAAGAAAGATATTGTATATTATCTAAACATGCTTATCATACATGGTATATATAACTTTGGAACAGTTTCTCATAGCTAGTATGTGTACTTTATATATGTTGGGTTACTTCACATATTCAATTTTTATCTTTTCTGTTGTGATATTTCTTAAAGTATAATGTTAGAGAAATAAAAAATATTATATATAGTTCTTCTCTATAAATATATACCTATATGCATATTAACAGGAGTTGTGTTTTTTAAAATCTGTAGCTTGCTATTTTGTATCTTTTTCCCCCCCATACAAGCAGAGTTGGCCTGCTTATGTGTGACAGAAATTTTGGGGGAGACAGATTATCTTCCAGATTCCCTTTGCCAGAAACCACACTTTTTATTTTTGGTGTTTATGAAACTTGGTATACCCTTGCAAATTATGACTAAGCCCCAACTCAATGTTTCCAGCCCTGGATTGTCTCTTTAAGCATCAGATAGTCTGATGGAGGGTGTGGAAGGACCTGATATTCTAAGGATAGTGGCCATTCTGTTGTCTTGCACGTATTTTTTTGGATGTGGATATGTAGTGCTTCACAGATGGTAAAGGCTCACAAAAAAAGAGGCACCTAGCTGGCTCAGTTGGAGGAGCATGCGACTCTTGGTCTCGGGGTCATGAGTTCGAGCCCCATATTGGATGGAGTGATTGCTTAAGTAAATAAAATATTTTAAAAATTCACGTTGCATTTTGTTTCAGTAATTAAAATAACAAAATAAAACAGATAAGCCACTATGAACACATTTTACCTATAAGTTTGGTACTTTTATATTTGCCTTTGAACCAAGCTATATTATGTATCTACTGTTTGAAGTATACTGTATATACTGGATGAGCCATGAGAATATAACTAGTTTACCAATTCTGGCATGAGATCTAGTGCATGTAATAAAATTGTACTATTTCTAGTTATTCTTAAATTGTATGGAAATAATAAGTATATCATGCATGGTAAGATTAAATACAATGCAGTAGAATTAGATTATATATAAGAATGTAAGATCTAAATAATAAACTTTAAGTCCATGTATAATTTTTATTTTCTAAACCAAAAATATAATCAAATATGCTGTCAGTGCTATATTCATAAATTTGGACAGATAGCTAGTGAAGCTAGTATGAATTAAATTAGTAAAGGAAAGTCTATAATGAATATTTTGAAAGAAATATATTGTAGTGATTTAATGAAATTTAAATGTTAACAAGTAACACTATCTAAGAACCTAGGTAAAAGCAATTCATAATTATAATGACAGATTGACTTGGAAAGTAATATTTTGAAAACTTAAATTTATTTTCATTATAGTTTCCACTTGTTATATGTGGGGTTATAGGTTCTAAAGTTAGGACATTAGATCTAAAATGACACATAATCAAAATATTCTTTAAAGTTTCTTTTGGAAATCACATGTCAGATATACTACTCTCAATAAGACTGATAGATTTTGTCTCCATCATTGGAACATAATGTTTTTCTTAAGTTGAGCACCAGATGAAACAGTTGGCTTGCATTAAGGGCTATGTTATACAAGTAACTTAAACACTAGGAAAATAGCAAATTACTGATAGCAAATTCTTTTATAACATTTCTAAAATTCTGCCAGGTACAGTTCTAAGTGTTTTACATATTTTAACTGATTTAATCTTCCTAACACCTATGAGACAGAAACTATTATTTTCACCTCCATTTTATAGATAAGAAAAGTGAACTACGGAAATTTTAAGGAATTTGCCCAGGGCCATATGGCTAATGAACTCCATGCAACTAACCATACACTAGTCTGCTCACTGATTGTAGAGAGCTGCTTCATGCATTGAGAGAGATGCAGAAAAACAAACTAAATGAAAGGAGAGTTATTTCAAGTTTACTCTGGAGCATAATTTCATGAAATGGAATGACAAACATCATGTACTATTTAAATTATTCCTCTCTTTTAAATTTAACTTAAATCATGTGTAAGTTAAATACATTTATCCTGAAGTGCCTGGGTGGCTTGATTTCAGCTCAGGTCATGATTTCGCAGTTTCGAAAGCCCCATGTCGGGCTCTGTGCACTGACCGCACAGAGTCTGCTTGGGATTCTCTCTCTCCCTCTCTCTCTGCCCCTCTCCCGCTCCCACTGTCTCTCTCAAAATAAATAATTTTCTAAAAAACTTAAACACATTTACTCTGTGACTCTACTGTAGTTAATATGCTTCTTGCACTTCTGTTCAAATTTTTGTTCACCTCAATAATTTTTACCCCATTGGGCCAACCTACACTCGAGGCAAAGCCTCTTCCTATATTGTGACAATTCCTAACTAGATTTTGCTGAAATAAAAAAAGAAATTTTCTTTTACTGGGGACAACTAGCTAACTAACTAAACTCATGTTAAGAGACAGCATTTTTTTTCCTGATATGGATTATAATGAGGCATAGCATTGTGAATTATTCGCTAATAACTATCAAATGTAGCACAATTTAAAATGTTTATTGAAAGCCTATTTTTTTAAACTTTATCTTTATTTATTTTGAGGAAGATATAGAGAACACGCGAGGGAAGGGCGGAGAGAGAAGTAGACAGAATCCCAAGCCGGCTCTATGCTGTTAGTGCAGAGTCGGGTGTGGGGCTTGAATTCACGAACCATGAGATCGTGACCTGAGCTGAAATCAAGACTCAGATGCGTAACTGACTGAGCCACTCAGGCGCACCTTGAATGCCTATTTTTGATGATTAGAATAAGCATTTACTTTTTTTTTTAATGTTTATTTATTTTTGAGAGAGGGAGAGTGTGAGTGGGGGAGGGGCAGAGAGAGAGAGGGAGACCAAGGATCTGAAGCTGTCTGTGCTGACAGCAGAGAGCCCAATGTGGGGCTCAAACTCACAAACCATGAGATTATGACCTGAGCTGAAGGTGGACGCTTAACCAACTGAGCCACCCAGGTGCCCCAGGATAACCATTTACTTTAAGTGTGACCCTAAGATAATTTGAAAGTGCCAGCCAGATGGAATAGGACCATAATAATAGTTATGTTGACTGAACATCTATATATTGGTTTGATTAAAACAGTAATGCATTGGAAAGTACTGATATTCTTAATCCATTTATTAGAAACAACCTAAAAACAAATCCAGAAAATATAAACAAGTAGGGTATGAGCACAGATTCCTCAAATGCTGATGATGAGGAGCAGTATGGATATTTACAAATCTGGATAACTGAAAAGACTATTGGAATTCTTTCCTTCAGCCGAGAGAGTAAGAACAAAGTTGTTCTGTTTTTAGGCACCCAATTGATAAACTGATAGTTCACCAGCAATACCATTCCCATTTAGTTAAGCATTGTGTGTCTAATAAAGGGACTGGAAAGATCCATTCAAGATCCTATAAAATCAAAATTCAGATAGAACCAGGGATAGTGAGTCTTACTGTATTTGGTTCCTCTGGTAGACTCACAGAATCATTTTTTAAATGTGAAAGAGACTATAGAAGTCATGTATCTTGATAATTTTATTTAATAGGTAAGGAAGCAGGCCCAGTAAAGTTAAGTGATTTGCCATGGTCCTACAGCCACACAGTGATAGAAAAGGACTGGAACCCAGGTTCCCTATTTCTCTGTTTTAGTCTTGGTTGTCTTACTGTGTTCACTGTGTTCAATGTGTCTTGCTTTTTCTACAGTCCTTCATTTGTAATGAAAAAATCTATATATATTTGTCTTTTAAAGTGCCTCCAAATGAATTGCATTTTATTCTTATACCTTCCAACCATGTGTTTGAAATTGATAAGGCAGGTATTATTGCCATTTTCTAGGTTAGGAAACAGAAACACAAAGTTTATATGACTAGCCCAGGATCACAGATCTTTTTAGACACAATGGAAAGACCAAAGCTAAAGCTTTGTGATTGTCAGCACTGTTCTCCTTCCTTTACACTGCCTTCCCTTAAGTTAAAGGGATTTACATAAATACGGAGGGTAAAAAGAATCCATTTATTTTACTTAAGGTTCCCTGAATAATCATATGTTTTACATTTGTGACTAGATAATTTGAGGTTTTCTTCCTTTTGAGGTAAGACAGAATATCAGAATATTTGTTTTTCTAAATATGTGATTGGTCTTAGATTTAGGGTTTTATTGGGTATTTTTTCAAGTAAGATCAAATGAAGCTCTAAGAATTTCTTTGTCATTCTTTCAGAATTGCTTCAGATTGCTGGAATTAGTCCACATGGTAATGCTCTAGGAGCATCAATGCAGCAACAGGTAAATCAACAAATACCTCAGGAAAAACGAGGAGGTGAAGTATTGGATTCTTCCCATGATGACATAAAACTTGAAAAGAGTAATATTTTGCTGCTTGGACCAACTGGGTCAGGTAAATAACTTCCTGAAAAAATTACTCATTTAAAAAAAAAAAAAAGAATATAAATGATTCTGTAAGCTGTGTCTTATGATTGGGGGATTCTGGCTCTTGGGAAGAAATCTAAGGGCCAGTCCTTTGGATACATTATCAGTATCTGTGCATAGACTTCAGGCTGAATTTGAGGAATTGGCAATGCCCTTTAGCCCAATCCCTAACATCTTAATAGGAGTAATAAAAATAACATACCATTAAATCTGAACAATAGTAGAGAAAAGATGTATAAGTAATTTTTTATTATATACTATTTAGATTTAATACATTTTACATTTTTGTAGAGAAATTGTATATCAACATATTTTTCGTAAACTTTTAGTTGCTATTTCTGTTTGTAGGTAAAACTCTGCTGGCACAAACTCTAGCTAAATGCCTTGATGTTCCTTTTGCTATCTGTGACTGTACAACTTTGACTCAAGCTGGATATGTAGGCGAAGACATTGAATCTGTGATTGCCAAACTGCTCCAAGATGCCAATTATAATGTAGAAAAAGCACAGCAAGGTATGTTTTCAGTATAGTTTGTCTATCCCCAGATGTAGACTATTGGGAAAGCATTAAGAGATCCTATAATTCTTGTTTTGAGTTGAGGAATAAAACTTTGTAATTGTATAAAGGTAGCTATGTTAAACATTTTCTAGCATACTAAGGGCCACAAAGTTTGCTTTTGCCCTATTGTCATAAGATGGGTACTAGGGTGAAAACAGGCCAGATTATTATTCCATTAGATCCTTAATGCTATCATTATTTTTCCTGTTCTGACTTCCCTCTAGACTCCTGATCCTGGGGTGGGTTAGGAGGACAAGGGCAAGAGAGTATAGGATGAATCTAGAAACAGATTAGCTTGTTGACCTACAGGATGTCCTAGATGCTGCATTTCTCCTTTCCCCATCTATCATCTGTCCTTATTTACATGAAGAGCTTGACAAGTTCTTGTCCACATTCCTTTAAGACAAGAATATAGGTGGGAAAGAGTAAAAAGTTTTGCTAGTACCAGCACTGTATATACCTCCTGCTTCAAGACTATACCTTTATCTCAGCTTCCTAGAATAAAGAACCTGAAAACATTAGTGGGGTAGATAACTAATGTCAGAATTGTTATCATACCCTAGTGATGCTCTATGAAATAAATTATAAAACATTTACACAATGATGAATGGGAGATCAGGCAGTGTATTTTTATAAAATTAAGCTTTGTATATATTTGCTCTCTAGCTACTTAGTCTTTTAAAACTGAGGTTATCTTGTGTATATCATTTTCATATTATAAATAGAATCCTCCTTAAATTATAGGAATTGTCTTTCTGGATGAAGTAGATAAGATTGGCAGTGTGCCAGGCATTCATCAGTTACGGGATGTAGGTGGAGAAGGCGTTCAGCAAGTAAGCAGTTGAATATTTTGTTCAAGCCCACTAAAAGGAAGGGAATACATCAACCTCCCAAATATTGTACGTTTGGTTTCGCATTCAATTAGATTCTGTTTTGTTTATTTCTTCCACCCCAAACTCCACATACCATTTTAAAGTAGTTCAGAAAGCTATTGGTGATTTTAAGTACCAAATTACCTTTCTTAGGAAATTAAAATTATTTTAAAGAATAGAAAAAATGACATTTGATTTTTGTTGGTTTTATTCTTTAGAGGCCCAGTTAAACATTTCTAGATGACTCTTGAAAGTTCTGGTTCTAATTAGACATAAATGAAGTATGTACATGTATCTTATTCTTTTCACTTGACAATAGGATAAAATAGATAAAATAGTGTTTCATTTCATGGGAGAGTCATAAGTGAAGTCTTAATGATCTATTTGCAACTTGACTTTTTATTGGTAACTAATTATGACATAAACTGTAGGGTAAGGAAAATTGCTTTCATTTTTATTTTGACCAAGACAAAAAGGTCACACTTATAAAATGTGCTAGATAATTTTTTTATAAAAGCCTCCCAAAATATAGGTAGTCTCAAAGTTTAATAGTAGGAGTAGAAAAGAATTTTAATTTCTATGAAAGACAAATCAACTATTTTCAAATTTTCAATGTTCCTACCATGGTTGCCTACCATCTTACAGAGTCATAATCCTGTATTTAGGTCAGAATTCTATCTTTACCATCAAAAGCAGCTTTTTAAGTTGACTATTTCCTGAGTGCATCAGGAGTCTGTAACTATTCCAAATAAATTTACGAATTGTTAGTGTGATAGTGCATTTGATTTTCATGTTAGTTGTAGCAATGTGGCAGTTTTCTTTAATTATGCTCATTGACCATAACCACATTATTTTCCCCTTTGAATCTCATTATCTAAAGTACAATAAATAATACACTTACATAATGATGTTATAAATCATTTATTCTTTATTTAGGGGTTATTAAAACTACTAGAAGGCACGATAGTTAATGTTCCAGAAAAGAATTCCCGCAAGTTACGTGGAGAAACAGTACAAGTTGATACAACAAACATCCTGTTTGTTGCATCTGGTGCTTTCAATGGCTTAGACAGAATCATCAGCAGGAGGAAAAATGAAAAGGTAAGTTTTTCTGAAGGGTTATTAGGATGGAGCACTTCTTCATATCTGCAAGGTACATGCCTAGTAACTATTTGTTGATTGATTACAATAAAATGTAATGTCAACATAGTGTCAAGCAGCCCAAAACACACCAGTATTTTCCATGTTTTTGTGTTTTACATAATTGGTAACCACAAATGATTTCTTTTATATAACATAATATTCTACCTAAATGAATATATCATAGATCAACTGTGCTACATTGCTTGCTTTAAGTCTCCTTGGCTTTGTACCCACTAGTGTAAGTAGTAGTTTAGTAGCAGTAAAAAAATAATGCTGCTGATGGGATGGTTGCCTGTGGTGGTTCTTTGGATAGCCTAGGTAAGAAAAACTCACGTACGATACTAACCGAACCATGTAATGCTGTTATTCCTCAGTCTCAGGCCTTATTCAACATGGATAAGGTTAGGTTTTAATTTTTCATGTTAATTTGTTTTTGCTTTTGAAATTCTGCTTAGACTGACAAATTGGAAGAAATTATTTCATTGTACGTACATGAGAGAGAAAGAGGGAGGGAGATAACTTTATATTTAAAATTCTGGGGGTGCCTGTCTGGCTCAGTCACTAGAGCATGAGACTTTTGATCTTCGAGACGTGAGTTTATGCTCCATGTTGGGTGTAGAGTGTACTTTAAAAAAACAAAGAACATGTTCTGATACTTAATTATAATTAGCTATTCCAAAAAATTTGAAACTTGGAACATGTAGAAAAGAACAGTTAAAAGTAATGTCCAAAAAGAGATCAGAAACATGTAGAAGGAAGGTTCAGGTTGTAGGTCATTTGAACTTCTTAACAAAAAGTAGGGAGATATCCTGGGCTCTAGTTCTTATTATCTGAAAGAGGAAGTGTATGAGGTCTTCAGGAGAGACCGAGATTGAAAACGAGTTTGTCAGGGTGCCTGAGGGGCTCACTCAGTTGAGTTTCCAACTCTTGATCTCAGCTCAGGTGTTGAGCTCGGGGGTGTGGGGGGAAAAAAAAGAGTTTGTCACATAGATCTTTATGAAAAAGAGAGAGATGTAAGACAGTCGTCAGTAGTGATTTTACAGAGGATTAAATACATCCATGTGGCTATTTTTATCGACTCTTACTGAAAGCCAGGGGTACAATATTAAATACTGCACCTATATTCCAACCATATCAGACTGCTTGCATTCCTAACTTTTATTCCTCTTGCCTTTGTTCATGCCTTCCCCTACCTCAATCAAGTTGGCAAATATATGTTCATCTTTTAAGACTCAGTCTGTTACCAAGTCTGATAAACTGATCAGGCAGTTTATCTGTGAAGGCTTTCTTGATCATCTTCTACCCTCCCTCCCTGCTATGTGCCTCTTTTCCTACTTCCACTGCTACAGTCCTGTACAGTCCTGTGATACTTTTAACGCCTTCATGTGTTCTCACTCTGAATAAGCCCCTTTAGGATAATGGCTGTCTTCAGGTTTGTATTTCCAGTGTTTTATAATGTTTTGTAAATTATATACATATATAATTATAAATTATATATATTATATAATATATATTTATATTATATAAATTATAAATATTAATATTTATATTTAATATATTAAATTTAGTATAATTTAATGTATTTAATATTTATTTAATAATTTAAATTTAATAAATATTAAATAAATTTAATATATTAAAATATATATTTATATGAATTATAGATTATATATGATATATAATTTACAAAACATATAACAAAATAAATGTGTGTATTTTAATATATGTTTATAGATAATAAATACATATATATATAGTATTGAATGGAAGGTGTTTGGTTTTTTTTTTCTGATACACTACTGTCCATGTGGAGAGTCAGAGGAGTGGATTTTTTTTTTTTTAAGTTTATTTATTTTGAAAGAGTGAGAGACTGAGGGAGGCGCAGAAAGAAGGAACAAGAGAGAATCCCAAGCAGGCTCCGCACTGCCAGGGCAGAGCCCAGTGTAGGGCTCAAACTCACAAACAGATCACGACCTGAGGTGAAACCAACAGTCAGTCGGACACTTAACTGACTGAGCCACTCAGGAGCCCCAAGGAATGGATTTTTAACTTAGGCTGACCATGTGCTTCTCTTGTACTTCTGACAAAAGCTGTATGAAATACCAAAATGTCAAAACATTCTGACGGTTGCCTGGAGTATAGTTCTTTTATACTGACTGAAGCAAGATCCATACACCTTAGATACCCAGCTTTTTTTTTTTTAAACAATGGGTGTTTTTTGTTTTTGTTTTTAGATTTTATTTTTATAAGTAATCACTATAGCCGGTGTGGGGTTTGAGCTCACAGTCTGAGATCAAGTCACATGCTCCACCAACTGAGCCAGCGAGATACCCCGATACCCAGCTTTTTGCAGCAAAGTAGTATTCTTATTTGATGTCATTCTTATATGTTTTTTATAAAATCAGAGTTATTCTCATAGGTTGATGTATGCTGCAACCTCAGATCATGATTTTAATAGAATGCTTAGCAGTGACTTAAGACACTTGGGCATAATTTCCTCATAAGGCTGCTTGTTCCTTAGTCACTACTACTACTGTTTACGCTATTACAAAATTAACTTTGGTTACAAAGTAATTACTATCTCCGTTTTTATAGTTCTTACACATTTTATTACTTTTTAATTAAATTTTTTTTACCTTTATTAATTTTTGAGAGAGAGACAGAGAGTGAGCAGGGGAGGGGCAGAGAGAGAGGGAGACACAGAATCTGAATCAGGCTCCAGGCTCTGAGCTGCCAGCAGAGAGCCCGACCTGAGGCTCAAACTCATGAACCGTGAGATCATGACCTGAGCTGAAGTCAGACGCTTAAGCCAGCCAGGCATCCCTTAATCTTTTATTTTTTAGGGAGAGCATATAAGCAGTAGGGAGGGGGCGGGGGGGAAGAGAGAAAGAGCGTAAGCAAACGGGAGGAACAGAGAGAGAGAGAGAGAGAGAGAGGGAGAGGGAGACAAAGAATCCAAAGCAGGCTCCAGGCTCTGAGCTGTCATCACAGAGTCCAACACGGGGCTCAAACTCATAAACTGCGAGATCATGACCTGAGCAGAAGTCGAACGCTTAATCAACTGAGCCACCAGGCGCCCCTAGAATTCATTCTTTGAGAGTTGGTTATTAAATGGTGGTTTAGTTCTCAATTCTGAAGACAGATAGGCCTGAGTTCAAATCCTGGATTTACCACTTACTGCAAGGAGAGCTTGGTCAAGGTATTAACCTCTCCAAGCTCATTTTCTTCACTTATAAAATGTGAATGATAATAGAACTTTCTTCTATTACAAAGGTCATGTGAGAAATATATGCAGAGTACTTAGTACAATGCAATTTCATTCTATTTATAATGCCTGTCTTTTCTTGGCAGTATCTTGGATTTGGAACGCCATCTAATTTGGGAAAAGGCAGAAGGGCTGCAGCTGCTGCAGACCTTGCCAATCGAAGTGGAGAATCAAATACTCACCAAGACATTGAAGAAAAAGATCGCTTATTACGTCACGTTGAAGCCAGAGATCTCATTGAATTTGGCATGATTCCCGAGTTTGTGGGACGGTTGCCTGTGGTAGTTCCTTTGCATAGCCTAGATGAGAAAACACTTGTACAAATACTAACTGAGCCACGTAATGCTGTTATTCCTCAGTACCAGGCCTTATTCAGCATGGATAAGGTTAGATTTTTATTTTTCATACTTAGTTAATTTATGGGTTTTTGCTGTTGGAACTCTGCATAAATTAGCTCAACAAAAAGCAAAAGCAGTCCTCCTTATCCAGAATACCAGCCTATACCTGGTATTTCTATACCTCACTAAATGTGGATCTAAGTATTGGGAAAGGCAGCGTGTTACATTAAACATTTAGGAGTTGGCTTTATTTTTTTGTCTTAATTAAAATTGTTAATGAAGCTTAAAGCCTAAGTATACATATATAGAGAGAGAATTTATACCAGTAGCCTATCCCCTACCCCTCAAGCCATATACACAGGATTGTCCTTTCAGCCTTAAAATTCTAAATGCTTTTGTTACAACATACTGTGTATATTTTTATATACTTTTGTCTAAAGTTCTATCACCTTCCACATCTACTTCTGTGTAACCAGACATCCAATCCCACATCCCCACAATTCCGATCACATAGCTTATGTTTTGGGTTTTATGAACTTAGGGTCTTTAAATATCAGTTTCTTTCTCTTCATTCCACTGCCATTACCTCATGTCAAGCTCCTTTATCATTCTTTACATTGACCTATGCATTTGGCTCCTAATTGGCCTCCCTGTCTCAAGTCTGTTTCTGACCACCACCACCAAAATATCATTATCTTCCTTTTTTTACTTCCAGAATGCATCATTTTTATATTATTGAACATAGTGCCCAGCAAATAGATATTCTTAATAAATATCTAGTGAATGAATAAATACAACGCTAGTTATTTTAGTCCTCTCCTTAAATCCTTCAGTGGTCCCCTTGCCTAATTTTAACGCTCCCACACTGGTGCTCCCTTAGCACCATGTGCATATGCTGTGCTATAAATGCTAGTTTGCTTATTTGTCACCACCCAGTAGAACTTAAGTTCCTTGATGGCAAAAATGGTAATTCATCATTTAGTCTCTAATATGTAGACACGTAGGCATCCAATAAATGTTGAATAAAGTCCTAGAAAGTCCATGTTAATCTAGAAAACATCTTCAAAGACTAATGACAAATTTGTGATTCAGAATACTATTGCCTTCTCATAGGTTAATTGAGAGAAACAAGTGCTTGAAGGTGAGGTTCTAAGGCACTATGAGAGAGAATTGCCTTGCTTAAATATTGCGTTTTCTGGATGTAGAAATTAGTAACCAAAATTTGTTTAATACCAAAATTTTGTGAAGTCTGATGTTCCAAAAGGATTTTGATTTATGTTTTTTGGGTATGTTAATAAATTTAGTATCAGTAATTTGAACTCTGTTTTGAAATTTGTGGTAATGTAGACAGACTTGTCTAAAGTTTTGCCTTTGTGTTCTGTAGGATGAGAGGGTGGTTAGTAACACTCTATAAAATGAATGATGAGTAGAGTATTTTCTAAGAAGAAAGTGATAGTCAAAAAATGCTTTAGTCTGAAAAGGGATAGGGTCAGTCTTTATCTGTAAAGTTAGGGCACTAGTCCCTTTCTGTTCTACAAAGACTAGGAATGATGGGAGGTAGTAATAGTTAATAGATCAAATGCTCTATAGCTATCTTAGGAAAATATCATCAAGTATTATCTAAGTTCTGATTTCTTTTTATGTCTTTGTAGTGTGAACTGAATGTTACTGAGGATGCTTTGAAAGCTATTGCCAGATTGGCACTAGAACGAAAAACAGGTGCACGAGGCCTTCGGTCCATAATGGTAAGTTGGCATTATTATACAAAACGAGATTATTTCTTGGTCTGGGTTTTGCAAATATTAAGCCTCCATGTTACTTCTTTGGAAGCATATCCAGAGAATTGGCCTGATGTTGTTTCTTATGGGTTTTGGTTTTTTGTTTTTTTTTTTTGTCTCTGTAGATTATATTTTTTGTTATTATAAAAAAGGAACTTTAAAGCATTTGCAATAAAGGATACACACATAGTACCATTAATGAAATAGAGAAAATCTAGGAAGGAGAATTTAGAAAATTTTACTCCGGCCTTTTGACTAAATTCTCCGGAGTACCTTCTCAGACCCATTGAAATCCTCATTCTTTTCTGTTTATTTGTTTAAATTGCAGAAATTTAACAAATTAAAAATCTGAAATTAAATTGCAGATATCATGATATTTTACCCCTAAATTCTGTCATATGATAGCAACTCACTATTTTTTATTTTGTTACAAATTCTAGTGACCCAGCCTATTTTCTGCCATCATCCACTTTATTATTTTAAGAATTTCACTGCTAATTATTACTTCTCTCATCTCAATAGGACTTTTATTACTTCTCTCATCTCAACAGGACTCATCTCTGCCCTGCTCTCTCTCTCCCTCTCTGTCTCTCTCTCTCTCCCTCTCTGTCTCTCTCTCTCGATCTCAAAAAAAGAAAGAAAGAAACCTTATAAACTTTTTTAAAGATCTACTGTATTTTCCTTAAATCTACTGCAACCCTTAAAACAAGTGGTTATTTGAAGTCATAGTTCAAAATTGAAGAGTTTGATAGAGATGGTTTAGGACTAAATCATTTTCATAGTAAGGATTACCAGTTGACTTCTTTGGTAATGCCAGGAATGCTGAGGAACATCTGAATCCAGAAGTGTAGTCTTTTTATATGTGTGTGGTGACCTAAATAGGCAGAACTACAGATAAATAGCTTTCCCTTATAAAATGAATTCTCTCTGAATTTAGTCAGCAGCTGCTTTAATATGAAGAATGTGAAAGCTTTTACAGTGATATTTTTTCAACATTCAGTTCCTGGTGCATAATAGGGATTCAGTAATATTTGTTGAGTTAATGAATTTGATTGGTGGTCTATGGAATATAAGTATTTTCTGTGTAACCTCAGTTTTCCATGTAATTTATCACTTTTTATCTCTTTAGGAAAAGCTGTTACTAGAACCAATGTTTGAAGTTCCTAATTCTGATATCGTATGTGTGGAGGTTGATAAAGAAGTAGTAGAAGGGAAAAAGGAACCAGGATATATCCGGTAAAGTGTATTGTCAAGCTAGACCAAATCTAAAAGCTAAAATCAGCTCTTTATTGCTATGGTTTATTGGTCTGTCACAAAAATTGCATACTTATATTCATAAGGGAAGTAATAATCTCAAATTTTCTATAGAAAAAATGTTCTAATTTTGGTTTATAGAATAATAGTATTTTGTGAGTCTGAAATTTGATCTTTAAAATTAGCCTGTACTTTATGGGGCGTCTGGGTGGCTCAGTCAGTTGAGCGTCCGACTTCGGCTAAGGTCATGATCTCACGGTCTGTGAGTTCAAGCCCCGCATCAGGCTCTGTGCTGACAGCTCAGAGCCTAGAACCTGCTTCGGATTCTGTGTCTCCCTCTCTCTCTGCCCCTCCCCTACTCATGCTCTGTCTCTCTCTATCTCAGAAATAAATAAACATTAAAAAAAATTTTTTTTAATTAGCCTGCACTTTTTTTCCTGTAACAAGTATAAGAGACAAAAGTCATCCAAATGAAGAGATTTAAATGAACTTTGCTGCTAATTCTGTCATTTATGAGTGACTTGTTTCATATCTTTCACAAATTTTTCTGTTGTATCACGTCAGTTGACAGATTTGACACATTTTTCGCTGCTTCATTTATTTATCCCAGGGGTCAGCAGAGTTTCTTATAGAGGGCTAGATGAATACCACAGGGATGTACAAGTCTGTATTGCAGCTACTCACCACTGCCTTCATAGCATAATCATAAATGAATGAGCATGTCTGTGTTCCATTAAACCTTTATTTACAAAAACAGATGATGAGCTTTATTTGGCCTGCAGGCTGTACTTTACTGACCCGACCTATTCAATAAATATTTCTTGTACAGTGCTTGACAGTAATGTTACATACCAAAAATTAGATCTCTGTTTTAGCTAAGTCACAAGGTATGTTATGTTTTATGTTTGCGTATCTTCTAAGATAATTTAGGAGGAAATTGATTGTTAGTTATTCAGAGACATAGTCTTTTATTGGTTGATAACAATATAGAAAGAAGTTGTGGTGGTCTGATCATAATTTTAAATTGAGGCAAATCAGATTTGGTCAGAAGCTGTAGCTTTCTCTCCTATAGATATATGCTAAATGTCAAGCATTTGAGTTGAAATAATAGATTCTACTTTTTTTCTGGAGAAATGGATTTTTAAAGACTTCACAGTTGAAGCCTTGTCAACTTATTTCAGGAATAAATTTGTTAGGGAAAATATTGGGAAATTACTTGCAACTCTTGGC
Source organism: Panthera pardus (assembly GCF_024362965.1). Classification (NCBI taxonomy): domain Eukaryota; kingdom Metazoa; phylum Chordata; class Mammalia; order Carnivora; family Felidae; genus Panthera; species Panthera pardus. The sequence continues at coordinate 32,668,899 of NW_026526810.1, forward strand.
TATGTGATCTACATGTTTCCCAAATTTCACCACTAAGCAATCTGAATATTAAAAGTGCTCTTAATATCTTACTTTTTTTGTGTGTTGTTTTTAGCTAGGTGGGTTAATACATTATTTTGAGTCTAGAAATCATGTTTATTTAAATCCTAATTTAAATTTAATTTTATTAAATTTTAATTTAAATAAATTTGTTTTAAACAATTTATTTAAAAATTTTTTAAAAACCTAATTTTTATTTTTAAAAAACCTGATGACTTTTTATTATAGGGCTCCAACAAAAGAATCCTCTGAAGAAGAATATGACTCTGGAGTTGAAGAAGAAGGATGGCCTCGCCAAGCAGATGCAGCAAACAGCTAAACTGTCAGACTTCCGTCCTGTATATAAAACTTTTCCTTCTTTTGTTTAGGATCGTAAATGTCTCTACAGTCTGACATTAAAAGCATTGGATCTATCTTGGATATCATACATGGTCAGAAGCCTTTAGGATAAAAATGAGATCATGTACATTATGTAACATCACATTGATTTAATACAAAGGACATTGTGTGGACTTTAATGATACAACGTTCGGAGATAAAATGTACATTATTTTGGTTCAGTTTTTTAAAAATGTGCTTTAACAAAATTCTTAGGAGACCCTTTAAGCAATGCAGGTGTTGCAGTAACTGTGGATTTTACAATAATGTTACTCTACAAATGGGAAAATAAATTCTTTAAAATTGAAGATCAAGATACCATTTTTTAGTTTATCCTTTTTCTACCCATATTTGTTTCCTGAAAATATTGGAATTTTATTCATCTTGAAAATTGGAACAGGTAGTTTCCAAGTAGTTAAAAATGTCATGGAAAAAGTACCCTAAAGAACTATATTTTGCTGATTTGTTTTGCTATGTTCTTGGTCTTATCTGCTAATGCATGATACCAACTTTCCAATTGGTACTATAAAAAGGGCCATTATTCCCTTGCTGACTTGTCTGATTTATTTACCATCTTTGATCCATTTTAGTACTATGAGTGTGCAGATAGAATTGAAGTCTGCCTTAAATCTTCAGGAAAAGACCATCTAATTCTAAAAGTAGCATGCAGCATCAGTCATAGTAACAGCCATGTGTCAAACTAAATAAAATACCCTAATATTGTGCACTTACCAAATTACTCAGCTAGTTTTGTTTTGTTTTGTTCTTTGATCCTAGGTATCTAATTCCTTGTCTTCATAGAACATTAAAGAAAATCTATGCTTTGCTGTCAGCAGAAATGAATGTGTTCACACTAAAATATAAGTTCTTAACCTTCTTTATATAACAAAACTAAACAGTGGGGAAAATTTGGAGGGACCTAACAATGGAAGTTACTTCATTTGATTCTATAAATATTAAAATATTTGGGTATCTTTTATAAGTTGATGATACAAATTTCTATGCTATTCATTCAGTTCAACCTCATTTGAAAGTATTTAAATCAGAGTACATTTAAATATTTGTCTTCATTATTTGGTTTATAGACACTTGAGTTTTCCTCTTACCCCCTTTTTCTTAGGAAAAGAACCTCATGCAGATTCTAAATCCTGTTGATGAAAAGTTGGGCTTTCTATGATGTAATAAGAGATGTGAGATATCTATTTATGGCTGGGTAGGACCAGAAATGCACTTTTGCAGAATGTTTAAACCTGTTTGCTATAATATGGAACAGAAACAGGTATCCTTCTTAGTCTCTCTAGCAATGGTTAAAAGTTTTTCTCAGGAAGTCTTTCATATTATAACTGTTCACTATCTTTTTCTTATAGCATCATCATTTTCCTTTTTGTAGAGTGAAAATTGGAGTAGCTACTAAATATATTAAGGGTAATCCTCCAGAAATGGACTGGGAGACATTTTAGTCACAACAACTTACATTTGGTTTTGGAAGTTGTTAACAAAGCATAATCGATGTTTTTAAACCAAACTGAGTATAACTACGATTTGTACTTGAAACTTATGTTTTGGCATTTGAATAAAACAGAAGTACTAAATGAAAGCGAGTGTGGTGGTGGTATGTCCATATGTAGTGCCATTTTTTATTATTTTTTAAATGTTTATATATTTTGAGAGAGAGTAAGCGAGCACAAGCAGGGGAGGAGCAGAGAGAGAGGCAGAGAGAGAATCCCAAGGGGCTCTGCACTATCAGCGCAGAGCCCAATGTGGGGCTCTAACTCACTATCCATGAGGTCATGACCTGATCCAGCTTAACCGACTGAGTTACCCAGGTGCCCTGTAGTGCCATTTTTAAAAGGACACAGATAAGAGCTGCATTATTCTAGTGATTGGTTAATCATTGGCACCTTCATATCCCTCTAATAAATTCCACAAAGTTGTAGATTTCACAAAGTCTGTTATTAAAGTTTATGTTAAGCATTTATTGAAAATCCTCCCCTGAATGTCCTGCCTAGGCCCCACATTAGACTAGACCAAGTTTTTCAAGAAGATTACTAGTCTACTAGGGGATGCAAACAAAAACATCAGGGCATCGTAATAATAGAAATGAGGTAGGTCTGGGTGTGGTGACACAAAAGGTGGTGATGGCCCAGACAGATCTGGACCATCAAGTAGGAATTTGCCAGAAAGAAATAATGAAAATTAAATCAAAATCTCAATAAATGTGAAACAACTAGGGAGCTTTAGGAGTTGAGAAATCCCAAGCTTATTTTTCACATGTCTTTTCAAGTATACCGTTAAGTTCCACTAAGGTGAAGACTACATATTTTGTTAACTATAATCAGCACCAACCATAATGTCCCATATATTTGGTGCTCCATACACTTTAAAACAATAGAATATCTTGTATGCCAGGGGCACCTGGCTGGCTTAGTCGGTTGAGCATCTGACTTCGGTTCAGGTCATGATCTTGCGGTTCGTGAGTTTGAGCCCCATGTCAGGTTCTGTGCTGACATCTCAGAGCCTGGAGACTGCTTCCAATTCTGTGTCTCCAAATTTTTTTTAGAAGAATATCTTGTATGCCAGGTTAAGTTATAATTTTATACAGAAAGTAGTAGGCATTATTAAAAGAGTATTAACCATGACAATTAGGCATTGTTAGATGTATGTTTTATAGATTGTTGGGAAGGGAAGGCTCTGAGGAAAATGGAGGGAAACAGGACCAGAGGCCTAGTTGTGGACATTCCTCCAGCACTTGCCCCTCTATTTCCAACCATCACTTTCCTCCTGTTTTTCAGATCAGCTCTCATCATAATAAACAGAACTCCTATGAATTCACATCCACTCCACAATAAAAATTGGTCTTGCTGTTTCTAGTTCCCTTTCAGGCTTTGGTTCTGGGCAAGATGACCAGCTTTTGGAAGGTTTTGCACAGAGAAATGACATAACCTGACTTAAGTTTTAAAAGACCACTCAGGTTGCAGTATAAGTGAACAGACTATAGAGGAACAAGGATGAAATCAGACACATGCAGGCCTATTTAAAGAAGACAATGGGGCGCCTGGGTGGCTCAGTTGGTTGGGTATCTGACTTTGGCTCAGGTCATAATCTCAACATTCCGTGAGTTCGAGCCCCACATCAGGCTCTGTGCTGACAGCTTGGAGCCTGCTTCAGATTCTGTATCTCCCTCTCTCTCTGCCCCTCCCCTGCTCATGTTCTGTCTCTTTCTTAAAAATAAACATAAAAATATTAAAAATATGTATATATATAATGGGTTGGACTAAGGTGATAGCAGTGGAAATGGAAGAACAGATTGGGTAGGTGTTTGCAAATCTGTCTGATAAAAAGTGGTAATCCTATGTTCTTCAATGGGAGAACTCAGTATTATAAAGATGTCTATTAACCCTATACTTATAAATTTAATATTGCAATAAAATGCCAAAAAATTTTTAAATTTCTAAAATTTATGGAAAAGTAAACAAGAATGATAAGCAAAATGATAATGTGCACTCATATAGTGCTTACTCTGTGTTACCCTGCATGCATTTAATGCAACAACTCTATGAAGTAGATGCTAGCAAAATGATAATGTGCACTCATATAGTGCTTACTCTGTGTTACCCTGCATGCATTTAATGCAACAACTCTATGAAGTAGATGCTATTATCAACCCTTCTTATAAACTGAAGCCCTGACTGGTTAAGTAGCTTTTCCAAGGTGACATAACTAGTAAATAACAGGATTTAACCCCAGGTAGACTGGTTCCAGAACCTCTCCATTTAACCACACTGAAAGAAGAATGAAGAGGAGCTGCCTCTTCTATTAAAAAAAATTATATAGGGGCACCTGGGTGGCTCAGTCGGTTAAGCGTCTGACTTCGGCTCAGGTCACATTCTCACGGTCCGTGAGTTCGAGCCCCGCGTCAGGCTCTGGGCTGATGGCTCAGAGCCTGGAGCCTGTTTCTGATTCTGTGTCTCCCTCTCTCTCTGCCCCTCCCCCGTTCATGCTCTGTCTCTCTCTGTCTCAAAAATAAACGTTAAAAAAAAATTTAAAAAAAAATTATATATATATAGAGAGAGAGAGAGAGAGAGAATACAAATATGTATATTACATACACACACACATATATATACCTTATGCTATACATATAAAGTTTTAAAAGCTTAAGTGTGTAACAGTGCATGAATGAACGGACCAATGGAAAAGAAAAACCAGAAATATATATGCGAATTTAGAATTCGAAAAGAATGAAGCCAAATACATATGGGAATTTAGTATTGGAAAAGGTGATACTTCAAATTAATGAGAAAAAGAATATTTAGTAAATGATATTGACAACTGAGTATCTAGAAAATATAAGTTATAACTTACCTAATACAGTTTTAGATAAAAATAGGAGCCTTTAGGGGCGCCTAGGTGGCTCAGTTGGTTAAGCATCCGACTCTTGATCTCAACTCAGGTCTTGATCTTGGGGTCATGAGTTCAAGCTTCACATTGGGCTCTGCACTAGGTGTGAAGTCCACTTAAAAAAAATTGAAGTGCTTAAGTATTTTGTACAGTATTACAAAAAATGATACAAGTAAAATATAGAACATTATAAAAAAATCTCAGAAATATAAGAAGTCTCTTAGAAGGTGGGGTCAGGCATTGATCTGTTTTCATGGTATAGATCTGGACTCTTACCCAACGGGTCATCTATTATTGCTTTGAATAGTGAAGATCTAATCATGTGATGCTGGAGCAATTGGACATCCAAAGGGGTGGAGGTGGAGAACCTCAACCTAAGTTTCACACCTTATACAAAAATTAACTCAGGGGGTGCCTGGGTGGCTCAGTCAGTTAAGCATCTGACTCCTGATTTCGGCTCCGGTCATGATCCCAAAGTTGTGGGATCGAGCCTTGCATCCGTACTCAGTGTGGAACCTGCTTAAGATTCTCTCTCTCTCTCCCTCTGCTCCTCTCCTCAATATATATATATATTAGAAATATTTTTTAATTAACTCAAAATGGATCACAGACTTACATACTTACATGTAAACCTATAAAACTTTTAGAAAAAGCACACGAGAAAAAATTCAGGATGTAGAGCTAAGAATACTTTATCTGACTCCAAAAGAATGATCCATAAAAGAAAAAAACTGGTAAGTTGGACTTCATTAAAATTAAGGACTTAAGTTCTATTTTAAAAAAAGCAAACCCTGTTAAGGGGATTAAAAGACAAGCTGTAAACTGGGAGAAAATATTTGTAAGCCACATATCAAAGGACTTGTATCTAGAACACATACATAAAGAACTCTTAAATATCAACAGTAAGAAAAACAATCCAATTAGAAAATGGGCAAAAGATATGATCAGACATTTCAATGAAAAGGATATACAGATGGCAAATAAGCATATGAAAAGATGTCCAACACTAGCCATTAAGGAAGTACAAAAATAAAATAAAAACTAGTAACACAAATGCTACTGAGAATGCAAAGAAACTGGATCACCCCATATTGCTGGTGGGACTGTAAAATGCTGCAGCCATTCTGGAAATAATTTGTCAATTTCTTTAAAAACTAAACATGCAACTGGGGCGCCTGGATGGCTCAGTCAGTTAAGTGTCTGAGTCTTGATTTCAGCTCAGGTCATCATCTCACTGTTCATGAGATCAAGCTCTGAGTTGAGCTCTGTGCCTACTGCGCAGAGCCTGCTTAGGCTTCTCTCTCTCCTCTCTCTGTCCCTCCCCTGGCGCATGCTCTCTCTCTCTCTCTCTTTCTCTCTCTCTCTCTCTCTCTCACACACACACACACACACACACACACACACACACACAGTCTCCCCAGATAAACTTTTAAAACAATAATAATAAAAAAACTAAACATGCAATTGCCATATGACCCCGCAGTTGCACTCCTGGGCACTTATCCCAAAGATTTTCATTTAACATAAAAACCTGTATACAAATGTTTATAGCAGCTTTATTCATGATAACCCCAAAGTAGAAACAACCCAGATATCCTTCAATAGGTGAATGATTTTAAAAGTAGTTTCATTTTCGCACCTGGCCGACTCAGTTGGAGGAGCTTGTGACGCTTGATCTTGGGCACATGAGTTAGAACCCCACATTAGGCATAGAGATTACTTAAATACATAAAAACTAAAAAAAAGTGATTTCATTTTATTCATACCTTTTTTGCACACTTTTATTAAAAAGGAACACTATTGATACAACACCCTGAATAAATCTCCAGAAAATTATGCTGAGTGAAAGCAGAGAATTCCAAAAGGTTGTGTAATGCATGATTCCATTTACATGACATTCTTGAAAGGACAAAGTTATATGAAGAACAGGTTAGTGGTTGCCAGGGGGTGTGGTTATAAAAGGGGAAATGAAGGATCCTGGAAGCTATGGAAAGGAAATGTTCTGTATCTTGACTATATCAATGTCAATATCTGGGTTGTAATATTGTACTACAGTTTTGGAAGGTATTACCATTGGTAGGAACTGGGATGAAGAGTACACATGATCTCCCTCTATTATTTCTTACAACTGTAAACGAATCTACAATTATCTCAAAATAGTTTAATTTTAAATATCTAATTGATGGGGTTTTGGGGTGATGGTGGGATTCTGAGCCAACAGCCAAGAAGGAATTCTTGAAGACATCTTTGGTGCAAAAAGGTGTTTTTACTAAACACGGGACAGGACCTGTGGACAGAAAGAGCTGCACTGGGATTGTGACGGGTAACTGATTATATACCCTCATGTTGGGAGTGGGGTTAGGGGCAGCGTAAGTCTCTAAGAAATTTTGGAGGCAAGGATTCCAGGACCTTGAGGGGCTAGCTGTTGTTAGGAAAATGGCATTTATTACCGTTTAGTAAAAACGGTATTTATCTCTCTGTTATGAGACCCTTCAGATGTATATCAGGGGACCACAAGCTTGGAATATGATTCCCTGCATATACCTTGGGGGAGTTGAGATAAAGGAAGTTTCCAAAAGTAAGGGAATTTTTCATTTGCCTTAGTTTCCCACATCACCATGGCAAGCACTTAAACCCCTTTCCACCTTGGGCAGGGCAAGTAGGTGGTGGTGGTGCTAGTTTGTATTTTGCCCTCAGCTGTGTTATGCTCCCTCATCATTAATCATGTGGCATGGTCTTTCCTTCCCCTCCAGTGGTTTTCCATTGTTCTTAAGATATGAGATCCTAGAATGCTAAAATCTGTCCTCCTCCCAGGACTGCCAGCTCCCTTCAGGATTTCTGTGTTCCATCTGAGAAGGAGAACAAAGGAAAAAGGAAATGTAGATAAAATTAAATTTCCTTACAACTTGCAGCCCTTTGACATACTTGAGACACGCAGATTATGACATTCCTCCAGGAACTCTCAACTGTCTTAATACTTTACTAGAGGCAAAAAGCAACCTTAGCTTAACAATAACCAGACCTGCAGGACACTGCAAGTCCTCGTTAACATATGAAAGTCCTTTTGGAGGGGCACCTGGCTGGTTCAGTTGGTTGAGCCTCCGACGTCAGCTCAGGCCTCGATCTTGCATTGGGCTCACTGCTGTCACTTCTGAAGGACTGTCTCTACCCCACCCTCCAACTTAAAAGTATATAACCAATTGCTCTTCACAATTCCAGTATAGATCTTTCAGCCCACGGTCCTGTCCCATGCTTTAATGAAACCACCTTTTTTGCACTGAAACATCTCAAGAATTCTTTCTTGATCGTTGGCTCTGGGACGCCAACATCACATCACATCCATAACTGGCATTCTTTCAGTTCCCCGGCTTGACCTTCTGGGGAGTTTTTGCAAATGCTGTTCCTGATGGGGTTTTGGAGTGATGGTGGGGTCTGAAGCCCACAGCCAAGAAAGAATTCTTGAGATGTCTTTGATACAAAAAGGTGATTTTTTTAAAAGCACAGGGACAGGACCCATGCGCAGAAAGAGCTGCCTGGACTGTGAGGCAAGAGTGGTTATATACTTGGGAGTTGGTGGAGGTAAAGTCAATGGGAAGTTTCCAAAGTCATATGCTAAAGGCTCATAGGATTCTGGAGGCTTAACTATTGTCAAGCTAAGGTTGTTTTCCTCTCTAACAAAAAACATTAATCAGACAGTTGGGAGTTCCTGGAGAAATGTTACACTCTGCCTGCCTCAAGTATTTGTCAATGGGATGCAGGTTATAAAGGAAATTTAATTTTATCTACCATTTTCTTCTGCCTTTATTTCCCAAGTCACGATAAAGGCTCAAATCCTAGGACAACCTCCCTAACTTCTTTGACTAAGTCAAAACCTCTTTTAAGTTCTTCTTACCCAGTGTTTTCCTCTTTGTACTTCCGTTTACTGCTGCACCTTTGCATTTGTTTGCACGATTACTTGATTAATGTGTTTTCGTTACTAGGCAGGTAGTTCTACGAGAAGAAGACCTGTAGCTGTTAAATTGTTCGCAAAACAGCTAGCTCCGCAAGACGAACGCTTACTCATATTCAGGATTGACGAACTGCAGGAATGCCAACCTACTGGCGAGGCTCTCTGGGCCGGAAGCGTTCTATAGGCGTCGCGCGCGTAGTACGTCACTTCCCCCTACCGCCTCTACAGGAACCACTCAAATTCCTGTCACTTCTCTGACTACCTTCGTCGTGGACATGGCTCTGCCGCCCTTTTTCGCCCCAGGTCGCCCAGGCCCGCCGCCCCTGCAGCCGCCGCCTCCCGCTCCCTTCGGCTGTCCGCCACCGCCGCTGCCCTCCCCGGCTTTCCCGCCGCCTCTTCCCCAGCGGCCCGGCCCCTTTCCGGGGGCCTCCGCCCCCTTCCTCCAGCCCCCGCTGGCTCTGCAGCCCCGGGCCCCCGGGGAAGCCTCTCGCGGCGGTGGCGGCGGCGGCGTCTACTACCCGGTGCCGCCACCGCCGCTGCCTCCGCCGCCGCCCCAGTGCCGGCCCTTCCCGGGGACTGACGCTGGTGAGCGGCCACGACCGCCGCCGCCAGGCCCGGGGCCGCCGTGGAGCCCCCGTTGGCCTGAGGCGCCGCCGCCGTCCGACGTACTCGGGGACGCGGCCTTGCAGCGCCTGCGCGACCGGCAGTGGCTAGAGGCGGTGTTCGGAACCCCGCGGCGGGCGGGCTGCCCACTCCCTCCACGCGCGCCCGCCGGGCCCAGCCTGGGCGAAGTGCGCGCGCGGTTGCGCGGGGCTCTGCGCCTGGTGCGACGGCTGCGCAACCTGGGCCAGGCCCTGCGCGAGGCCGAGGCTGACGGCGCGGCCTGGGTACTGTTGCATGCCCAGGCTGCGCCGTTGCGCGCCGAACTGTCCGAGAGACTACAGCTGCTGACCCAGGCCGCCTATGTGGGTGAGGCGCGGCGGAGGCTGGAGAGGGTCCGGCGCCGCCGGCTTCGGCTTCGCGAGAGGGCTCGGGAACGCGAGGCCGAGCGGGAGGCGGAGGCCGCGCGAGCAGCGGAGCGCGAGCAGGAGATTGACCTCTGGAGGGTCAAGTGCGTGCAGGAGGTGGAGGAGAAGAAGCGGGTAAGAGCGGCAGATGTGCGGAGGCTGGGGGGTAGTTCAAGTCTGGAACCTGAAGGGCCGTGAGGTTTTGCGCTGTCGTTTCCTACAGCTAAGCCTTTTTTTTCCTCAGCCGTAAATTAAAAGGTATCCAGCATTTCCGACATCGTATCCCTATACTGATTGCCTGTTAATGTTGTATAATACAAAACACAAATGGTCTAGGTGCACCGCGAGTTCTGTAAACATAAAGTATAGGATTACACAGTGGCGTTGCAGGGATGACGGACGCCCTGCCTCCTATTACAACGTTATGTCCGCTTACTAACATTCAAGGCAAACAAGAATCTGTGTCCTTGCTTCTTGTACTGGTCTGGGTGATTTTAAGAATACAAAATATAGAACACGTGGGTCCTTGACGCAAGGAACATATACTCTAATTGACTGTTGGGGCTATAGTGATGACTTCTGCAGGATCCCTTTGTTTAGGAGTTTTAAACCAGATATTACCAACACCCTCCCCCCCCCCCCCCGCCCCGTTAAACAATGGTGTTTTTGAGCACTTGCCAAATACTAGGTGCTACTCTAAATTCCTTGCATATAACAGATCTTTAATCCTTGTAACAACCCTGAAAGGTAAGCCATTTTACAGATTAGGAAATTGAGGCCTAGAGAAGTTAACTTGCCAACAGTCACACAACTGGTTCCTAGCTGTTTTGCTCCTGATTTGAGCCCAGGTTGGCTGATTCCAAAGCCTCTTGATCTTAAGCTCTTAAGTAGGGGCCACAGTGAAACTGGAAATTGGTCAGATAGTTGTTTAAGGCATTCTCATTACTTCTGAGTGCCTGTAGGTGCTTCCCCTGTCCCTTCACTCTACAACTAGTTAGTATTTCCTCCTTCTCATACTCCTTGTGTCTGTTACTGCCTAGATTCTGATACAACTCCTTCCAGAAATGTAGTGATGGCAAACTTTGTCTTCACACCTCCAGGAATATCAGTACTTTTAAGGAGAATACTTGGAGGCAACACTGTAATCTAAGGAGTTTGTATCAGTTTCACAGACATTTAATAAGAACCCATTATGTGCCAGACCCACTGCTGGGTGCTGGTGATAGGGACGATTAGGATATAGTGCTTGTCCTTGAGGGGCTTAGAGCCTCATGGGGACCATGTCTATACAGCATGGTATGTGTTAGGGTTTCAACTGTAAGTGCTATTGGAACCCAGAGAAGGAATATCCAATCTGTTGGGAAACAGGGTAAGGGAAGGCTTTGTGTATGAGATAGGGGACCTTTGACCTGAGTCTTGAAGGAAATGTCAAAGCCAAGTGAAAGCAACAGGTGCAGTTCCAGGCAGAGAGAGTAGTACAAGCAGAAGAAGGAAACTGTATGATGTCTGTATGATGTGGTGGTATTGGTGAAATTACAGGCACTTATTTGATACACGGGTTGAGAGCTTTAGGCAAAAGGATCTTTCTTACCACCCACAATGAGGGGGTTGGAGACAGGGTCCTGTGAGTGGTGGTTTAAAGAACCAGAGTTATTTCGTCTACTTGTGAACCAACTTAAGAGTAGGATAGGGTCTTATGAAATCTTGCCATTTGCAACTACGTAGATGGAACTGGAGGGTATTATGCTAAGTGAAATTAGTCAGAGAAAGACAAAAATCATATGACTTCACTCATATGAGGACTTTAACAGACAAAACAGATGAACCTAAGGGAAGGGAAACAAAAATAATATAAAAACAGGGAGGGGGACAAAACAGAAGAGACTCATAAATATGGAGAACAAACTGAGGGTTGCTGGAGGGGTTGAGGGAGGGGGGATGGGCTAAATGGGTAAGGGGCATTAAGGAATCTACTCCTGAAATCATTGTTGCACTATATGCTAACTAATTTGGATGTAAATTAAAAAAAAATTAAAAAATTAAAATAAAGATGGTAATGGTGTATATTTCAAAAAAAAACCAAAAAACAAAAACGAGTAGGATAGGGTCTTCCGTGTTTGAAAGGCTGTCGTGTCACAAGATCCTTGGCACTTTAGAACACTGGAGTGCAAGCTATGTGTGTTGGGGGTCACTGACAGAATTGTAGAGTCCTGGGCCTTTCCAACCCCATTCCTTATCTTCCATTCTAATCTAAGTCTTTGGGTCCAGGAATCTGCACTTTGAACAAGAGAGCTCCAACTTAAAGTAAGTTAGATGCAGATGTTCCTTGGACTGCACTTGGAGAAATTCTGAGGAAAAAACAAAGATGAGCTCCCACATGGAAGCTGCAGAGATTAACCCCTTGGCTGGACCGGAGTGGAGAGCAGTTGTGTATAGCCCAGGAAATTGGGATGTAGATCCTGTGGAAATTCTTATCCCTGAGACTGCCTAATCCTCTGAAGTCTCACTGCTGGGCAGCTGTTCTCTGCTTTGAGGTTGTTCCTAATACTAGGTTTCATAGACTCTCTTTCTTTTCCAGGAGCAGGAACTTAAAGCTGCTGCTGATGGTGTCTTATCTGAAGTGAGGAAAAAACAAGCAGACACCAAAAGAATGGTGGACATTCTTCGGGCCTTGGAGAAATTGAGGAAACTCAGGAAAGAGGCAGCAGCAAGGAAGGGTAACCATGGCTTTGCATTTCTACTTGGATTTATTCATCTCATGCCCCACTCCTTCCCTTTCTTTATCCTAGCGCCCTCTCTCCCCCAAATTTTTGAAGGAAAATGTTTGATAATTAATTATTTTCACCCAGTAAGGTAACAAAGTTTGTCAGTAGTACCTCAGAACCTTTGAAGCAGGAAGCCTCAGAAATTGTTCATATCTTGATTGACAGGGTTGAAAAGAGAGGCAGGTGTGGGAACCCACTGCACTGCCTTTCCCTTGATTCATCATCCCCTCCTCCCCCGCCCCCAGGCATTCCTGGCCACTTTTCTGAGTGAGGTTGGCATGGCTAGTCACCTTTGCCCATGTGCCAAGGCAGAAGCTGTCCTATATTTACTGTTTACTTTACTTTGCTTTAGAAGGTGTTGAAAACTTGGCATGCTCCTTTGGATATATTTCAAACCTGAAACATTGATATTTTTAGAGTTATGAATGGTTGGATAGGGCAGGGAGCACCTTGCAGAGTGTACATGAATGTTTTCAGCTTACATGGCTGTCACTTTTGGATCAGAAAATCTCATTGGTTTCCTCTTGCCTCTAGAGGGAGCACTGGTTTTCTAGAAGTTCCCTAGTTGTGCTTTGAACATTTGCCTATCTTGATCTTTGCTTTTGCCAGTCTATTTGTGTGGAGGGCCTTTAGTCCCATCTTTGCCATTTTAAGTTCTCACTGTTCTTCCAAAACTAAATACAGATGCAGCATCCTCCATCCTTACCAGAAATGGGCTGAGGTGACCTGCTCCTTCTCACTTGTACCTGGTTTGGACCACATACTGCCTTATTTAGTAGGCTATAGGCCGTTAATATTCACCAAGGATATTTGAGAGTACACAAATTAGCAAGTACCATGGTAGCAAATTATTTCCCCTGTGTGGCTTAAAATATAAATGAAAACTGTGAGTCAGACCCTTCGTAATTAAGTTTCATTGGGTTGTGATCATTATGTATTCAGCCAAGCTCATTTACTAGCTAAATGATAAGTTTCTGCATGCCAGCCTTTAGAGCGGTTGATTCAGATTCAGGCCTCAGATGACCCCCATAGCACATTCATGAGTCAAAGGGGAGTTTGCATCTACTGTGTCTAGCCTTACCTCTTTTTTACGAGAATGAAAACCTGAGAGCTATTATTTAATATTCCCCTACCCTATGTCCTCTGTGAGGTGAGTGGTCAGTAAACTTTTGCCAAGTGAATTTACTAGCATAATTTCTCACTCTTAGTCTTCCTCACTTTCATCCAAAAGAAGGAGGAAATTTTGGAGGAATTGTGATCTATAAAAATAAGCAGCCTCTGTGGAGTTAATGGGCTTGGGCGTAAAATGATTTGGTAACAAGCAGCTAGTTGCGTTATATACTTAATACTTCTCTCTCAAGGTGCATATACCTCCAACTAAGTACTGAGAGAATGAGGTTGGATATGTAAGTAAGCAGGGCCACATTGCAAAGTGTCTTATGGGCCAGACTAGACTTCTCACCTATGCTTAAAGGTGAGAGGAACCATGAAAAGTTCTAAGCAGAAAGTGAAATGACAACAATGATTGGTGGGCAGAGCAGAGAAAGGTTTGCAGCATCTAGGAAGAAGGGAGGAAAGGAGAGAGACTAAGAAGGCTGTTATAGTCTGGGCACAGATAATATGGGAGTGTGAACTATGGGTCATTAAGAAATGAATAAAGGAGCGAGGGAGAATACACGTGTATAAATAAATAACTTGGGGAACTCAGCAGTAGTAGGAGGAATATACTTGGTGTTGACAAGTTCAGTTTGGGACCTGTTGAGTTTGAGGTGCCTGTTCATCAGCATGTAGCCACAAGTAGGAATAACCTTAAAAGAGTTGTGTGGCCTGAGATGAGGCCAAAAAGACAAAATCCTAGGGAATGTAAAAATAAAGATGGATAAACAGGTGGCCACAAGAGAGGTCAGAGAGATAGGAGAAAAAGGTAGGTCCTCTGCCTCCTTCTGGAAAGTGGCAAATGCTCAGAAAGATTGTGTAATCTCAGGCAGGTTACTTAAACTTCTCTTTGCCTTGATTTCCTCATCTGTAAGAAGGATGTTTCTAAAGATTAAGAGACATCCATGGGAGGGGTGCCTGAGTGGCTCAGTAGGTTAAGCGTCCCACTTCAGGTCAGGTCGTGATCTCACAGTTTGTGAGTTTGAGCCCCGCATCGGGCTCTGTGCTGACAGCTTAGAGCCTGGAGCCTGCTTCAGATTCTGTGTCTCCCTCTCTCTCTGCTCCTCCCCTGCTCATGCTCTGTCTCTCTGTCTCTCTCCTTCAAAAATAAATAAAAACTTTAAAAAAAGAAAAGAAAAGAAACATCCATGGGAATTAGTACCCAACAGATGATCAGTGACTTATGCTAGGTGCATTTTTTCAGTGAAATGGTATGGGTTGAAGCCAGACTAGACTACATTAAAGAGGGAATAAGAGATTAAGAAAAGCAAACAGTGAATTCAACTTATTAAAAGTTTGCCTGTGGTGCTCACCTGGTTCAGTTGGTTGAGCATCCTACTCTTGATTTTGGCTCAGGTCATGATTCCAGGGTTATTGGATCAACCTCCGAGTCAGGCTTTGCGTTGATGTGGAGCCTGCTTAAGATATTCATTCTCTCTCCCTCTCTCTCCCCTCTCTCTCCTTCTCCCCCCCCCACCCCATCCCTCTACCCTGCTTGCATTCTCTTTAAAAAAAAAAAATGGGAGTGGGGCACCTGGGTGGCACAGTTGGTTGAGCGTCCCACTTCAGCTCAGGTCGTGATCTCACAGCTTGTGAGTTCAAGCCCCGCGTCAGGCTCTGTGCTGACAGCTTGGAGCCTGGATCCTGCTTCAGATCTGTGTCTCCCTCTCTCTCTGCCCCTAACCCACTCGCATTCTGTCTCTGTCTCTCTCAAAAGTAAATAAACATTAAAATAAAGTTTAAAAAAAGAAAAAAAGGTTTGCCTCTGAAGAAAGGAGTGAGCAGTTGCCTGGTTGGCTCAGTCAGTTAAGCATCTGACTTGAGCTTTAGGTCATGATCTCATGGTTAGTGAGCCCGAGCCCCACCATGGGTGAGCCCTGCTTCTCTCTCTCTCTCTCTCTCTCTCTCTCTCCCTCTCCCTCTCTCTCCCTCTCCCTCTCTCTCTCCCTCTCTCTCTGCCCCTCATGGGATTCTTTCTCTATCTCGCTCCGCCCTTGCTCATTTGCACTTTCAAAAAAAAAAAAAATGAAGAAAGGAGTGAGCAAGATCAATATATGTGGAGTGGTAGTGTGGAGGGGCGGGGTGGTACCCTTAGGGTTGTGGGGAAAATTTGAACATGTATAATTGCGGAATGAGTAGAGGGAGAGGGTCAGAGAGACACAGGAAGGATACTTGACGGCTCAAAGTCCTGTAGAAGGTAGGAAGACTCCGGTCCCAGGTGGAGGTATTAACTTAAGTGTAGAAGGATCTGTCTCCACTAGAATGAAAATGAAGGAGGGGGCGCCTGGGTGGCTCAGTCGGTTAAGCGTCCGACTTCAGCTCAGGTCATGGTCTTGTGGTTTGTGAATTCGAGCCCTGCATCGGGCTCTGTGCTGACAGCTTAGAGCCTGGAGCCTGCTTCAGATTCTGTGTCTCTCCATCTGTCTGCCCCTCCCATGCTCATGCTCTGTTTCTCTGTCTCTCAATAATAAATAAACGTTAAAAAAAAGAAAGAAAGAAAATGAAGGAGACAAGGAGGGGTAGTAATGCGGATGAGTGAAATCGGGGGCCGAAAGTTAAGAGATGTCCTGCCTGCTAGCCTGTGTTCTGTAAGATAGGCTGGATGGTTTGCTGAGAGGCAATAGAAGAGAAAGGCTTTAGGAGAGCAGTGAAGGTTTGAAATAACTGCTGTGAAGAATGAGTGGGAGCCAACTAGAAACCCATGGGAGTTTGGTTGTAGGCAGGTGCTGTGGGCCCAGCTGATGTAGTTCTATACTGGCACTAGGCTACAATATCAGTACTTGCAGGAGTATTCTGCAGCTGGCAGGTGAGCACAGAGCACAGAGTTGTTAGGGTTTTGCTTTATGGGTGACCACAGGTTTTGATGACGACCACTAGAAAAGCGAGTAGATTTGGATATGTTCATTTGGAACTTCTAGTGAGGCTGACAAGAGTCTCTGGGGAGAAGGAGATAAGACTACTGGGAAGGTAGAAAGTCCTAGTTTGGGAAGAAAAGAATTGTGCTTAAGACAGAGGTAGCAGGGTTTTTTGATCATTCCAAGGCTCAAAGACTGGACAAAGCCCTAAGGTGTGGGTGGCTGAAGGGGAAAAAAGAAGGTACTGGTATGTAGGAACTGCAGGAACTGGATGAGGAGTGGTGGAGGTGGAAGGAACTAACTAGACCGTGTCAGTACATGGGGCCAAGAGGAAGACTGGGTGAGGGTTGTCGATTCTGAGGGAGTAAGTCATGGTGATCAGAAGTGATCAGTGAAAGGGTGAGGGATGTGTGGGTTCGTGGTTCAGGCCTAGCAGCCTGAGATGGGAACAGGCCACTGCTCCTCATGGGATCTGGAGGCACTTTGGGGCTGATGCAGTGTCTGTAATTTCACCATACTGGCAGATTTTAGTACTGTCTGGCCCTTTACAGAAAAATTTGCCAGTTCCTGGTTTAGGTAAAGAAATTAAACAAAATCATGAAATTATTATGAAACAACGTAGTGACAGCTTGAACTTCTCCATGCGTAAGAATTTTGTGTGTATTTGGAAAATATTTGGCAACTTAGTAAAAGATGGATTTGAGTTGTAGAGTTTCCTTAGTTGGGAATGAGTGCCAGCCATGAGAAAATGATCTGGAGAAATGTTAGCCATGGAGGTGAGGCTAGGAGAGCTAATTCCATAACCACTTAGTCGCAGTGGTTGAAGGAGAAAAGAAGCAGACCTCCAAAGGCCTTGATCAACTCTTTTAGGAAGCAGTTTATTACCACATTTAGGCAGTCTTTAAATTTTTTTTTTTTTTTAACGTTTATTTATTTTTGAGACAGAGAGAGACAGAGCATGAACAGGGGAGGGTCAGAGAGAGGGAGACACAGAATCCGAAGCAGGCTCCAGGCTCTGAGCTGTCAGCACAGAGCCCGACGCGGGGCTCGAACTCACGGACCGCGAGATCATGACCTGAGCCGAAGTCGGCCGCTTAACCGACTGAGCCACTCAGGCGCCCCTAGGCAGTCTTGAAAGTACTCATGAACATTTCTTCTCTTGAGAATTTATCATATAGAAATAATCAATAGAAGGAAACAAGTAACGTGCCCAGGAGTATTGATTGTAACAGTATATGCTAACAGGACATTTGGAACAGCCTAAGTGTCCAGAAGTTGGGAGCTTGTTAAGTAAATTATGGTACATTGAATTGATGAAACAGGATAGAGCCATTAAACAAATAATTATAAAAATTGGAAAAGAATGTAGAGAATTGACCTGGAGCTGTAGAAGTTACACATACTATGTTGAACTATGTGAAGTTGATAATGTATGGACAAAAATGACTGCAGAATCAATGGGGGAAATAAAAATGGTTTATTGTGTTAGTGGGATTTGAATTTTTTTCTTCCTGGTATCCGGTATTGTTAAAATGCTCCCATAATAAATACATTTGCAAGAACTAACAGGATGGACTACACCCATGTCACTCTAGGATGAATCATCTAGCAGCTCCAGCAGCTTTTATGTCACAGAGCCATGTGGCTAGTGAGTGCACAACTGCAGTCTACTCAAGTATTCATTAAATTTTAAGGTATTTTCCTTAAAAAATAAATATAAATATAAAAAATATTTTTCCTTATGGAATTTTATGAAAAATTTCACACATGCACAAAAATAGAACACCTAAATAAAATACCCATAATCAACTATGATGCCCCTGTCACACATAATGAAATTAGTAATAATTCTTTGGTATCACCTAATAACTAGTCTATAATCAAATTTTCACAGTTGTGGCTCTAGCTGTGTTGGCCATCCTTTTAGCTGACTTCACAGTTAAATCAGGGTGACTAACCATCCCAGGTTTCCCAGGATGCTGGGCTCTCAGTACTAAAACTGGGCAAACTGAAATATTTGGTCATCCTACACTAAGCAGCAGACTGTGAGGTTAGTAGGTTGGTTACATGTATTTCTTCCTCACTATCCAAGTGTCTTCTCTTAGAACTTCAGATTCAGTCAGAAGGTAAATTGTTTATTACTTGGTCTGGGAGCCTGTGCTGTGAGAATATCACAATGAAGAAGTATAAGAGTTTCTCTCTTCAGTGAGCTCTCTGTCCAACCAAAGGATCAAAACCATTAGAAATAAAATCAAAGGTTAAGTGGTATGATCCAAAGAGAGGACTTAGAGAAAGTCAGGGTGAGGTCAGATTAATTGGAGACTCAAGATCAAATTGAGCCTTGAAGATTGGTTAGAATTTATAAACTAAGCAAATTCATAATGTAAGTAGGACTTTGTGTCTGCTCAGTAGAACACATGTTGGGGATAAAAAGTTGTATCTAAAATGCTGTTTGGATCTCTTCCTAGGGGTCTGTCCTCCAGCTTCAGCAGATGAGACTTTTGAGCATCATCTTCAGCGACTAAGAAAACTCATTAAAAAACGCTCTGAATTATACGAAGCTGAAGAGAGAGCCCTCAGAGTTATGTTGGAAGGAGAACAAGAAGAAGAGAGGAAAAGAGAATTTGAAAAGAAACAGAGGAAAGAAAAAGAGAAAATTTTACTTCAGAAGCGTGAAATTGAGTCCAAGTTATTTGGGGATCCACGTAAGTTCTTTTGTAACCAGTGGAGAAAAGAAAGATGCTAGATTGGCAGCTCTTTCCCTAATGGATGATCTCAACCTAAACTAAGGTGGTAGGCAGCAAATGAAACCTTTGAGACTTAAAATTCTGAACTGTGTACTGGAAATCATGGATAAAGATGAAACGTTTGATCGCATTGTTGTACTGTCATAGTCATAGGTTCAGTCAGCTTGCCTCTAGGTATGAGACATGATGATGTGGTAATGTGCCTTTTCTTTTTCAGATGAGTTCCCACTTGCACACCTCCTGCAACCCTTCCGACAGTATTACCTCCAGGCTGAGCACTCCCTGCCAGCACTCATCCAGATAAGGTCAGAGGGGCACTCTCCATGCCGCCTTCCCCTTAGGTAGCAAGAAGCACTTACAGTGTTTATTTTGTTGAGGTGTATTGCTTTTTCTTTTTTTAGGTTCCGTACAGGTTTATATAAAGTTTTTAATTCTGAGGATGCCACATAAATCTTGTTTAGTCCTCAGTCCTTGAGAAATAAATGTCTCTTTTAACAGGTGAAGAAACTGAAACTCAGGTTGTGACTTGCCCTTTGTATTATCTCATGCTGTAGTTGTTACATTGACTTAAAGCATCGGCTTCCTTTTCCTAATTCTCTTCTGCTGCTAAATAGACCAAGGGAGAGAAACCCTCCCTATCTACTTGCCTGTGGAGACTGATTAAGTCCCAAACTGACTTGTGAGTTCTTACAGGTCGAAGCCAAGAGAGCTAGGAACAGGGGGTCTCATCTTAACCTGCAGTTATTAATGAGCTGGGTAGAGTTTTCAACTCTTCTGGGTCTCACTTTCCTCACCTATAAAATGAAAATGTTAGACTGGAATGTGGCCTTCAAACTTTAGCAGTAGTGCTCTTCCCAAAGGCAGTCTTTTGAGAAATCCATTTGTAAAACAGTTTGAATGAATGGGTTCCGTAGGTGTAGACAGTTTAAATCTGTTATTGACTGGAAGCACTTTGTTATTTCTAGATTCCCCAGAACATCTGCTTGGGGCCTAGTGGTCCTCAAAGCCTGGTTTGACAATCACTGAACTAAGTGATCTATCAGGTTCCTTCCAAAGCTCTAATGATGGTTATTAGCATACCAAGTTTGTGTTCTGGGAAAAGTATATTTCTGGTTAATATATAAGTTTTAGCTTTTATTTATTTATTGAGAGCAGGGGAGGGGCAGACCGGGGTTGCGGGGGCGGGGAGAGGTGTGCGGGGAGAGATGTGCGGGGAGAGAGAATCCCTAGCAGGCTCTGCACTGTCAGTGCAGAGACCGACGTGGAGCTCTATCCCACAAACTGTGAGATCATGACCTGAGCTGATATCAAGAGTCAGACGCTTAACTGACTGAGCCACCTAGGCACCCCCAAGCTGTAGCTTTTAAATATAAGTACAGTTGATTCTCATTATTCACAGTAGTTATGTTCTATAAAAGCTGCAGTGTTGAATTAGGGAATGCCAAATTCTGTTCCTAAAGGAAATACAGGGTTTGGTTCCTGTGAGCCTCGGACCACAACATTTTCGTGAACCAATCAATACATAACATTGTTTTGTGGGTATTTCTTTTAAAAAACACTTTGTTTAATATATATTGTCGATTCATTAACACTGAACTCATAGTTAACAGCATTATAACTCCTGCCTCAACATAGCTTTTCTAATATACATGTACTCTCTGTAAGGCATATTCCAGCCTTCTCATTCTAGCTAGCACTGCAACAGTATACTTAGGGGCCATCTTAAATAGCAAAATAACCAATAAAAGCACAAATATGTGAAAAATGCAGTACTAAATACACTGCAAAAAGGACACTTTACAATATGAGGCTGAAAACAGTGTCACCTTATTTGACGACCGTGAAGACAGTGTCACCTTATTTGACTTCAGCTGGGAATGTACCTGTCAGTGACTTAGATTTTTCATGGCTCTGCATGTTGGCAAGTGACCATGAAAGCACCACAAGTAACGATTATGAAGTTACACATAAATTTTAGTGAATAGGCAACTTTGCGATTATGGAACCTGCAAATAATGAGGATCAACTGTATATTTATTGTTGGGTTACCCATAAGATCATACGTTGTTTGCAGTTTTTTCCCCCTTTATGTGTACATTTAAGAAATACTGTCCTTTGCATAATGCCTAGAAGTCAAATTCTTGAGTGGACTGGTACATCAGTCACTTGAAAGCTAAGTCCTGAAATAGAGTATTTAGTTGCTGAACATCTTGCTTGGAATAAAACAAATAAACAGTTGTTCTACAATGTTCTTATTAAGGCATGATTGGGATCAGTACCTGGTGCCATCTGATCATCCCAAAGGCAACTCCGTTCCCCAAGGATGGGTCCTTCCCCCGCTCCCCAGCAACGACATCTGGGCAACAGCCATTAAGCTGCATTAGTAAAGACGCTCCAGAAGTGTGGTCCGGCCAAGGCTCTTTCCAGCTCTAAATACTAGTGATGCCACCATCTTCTCGTGCTATAGACTAAACCACAACCTCTAAACTCCATGTGGCATTGTTCTACCCAGAAGTTACGTTTTCCTTGAGTGCTCTGTCCTGGCCAGAGATGCCTCTTGAATCAGGAGATTAATATGTTTCTTCAGGAAAGGACCTAGGTGAACTGGGGTTATTACCACAGAAAGTGACCTTGGTTCGCCCAATTTGCCTCTGTTTTGAAGGGGCTTGGTTCAGAGTGACTTGTTAATTTACTCTTTAACTTCTTGTGTGGTGATGGGTAAGTACACTGCATACACTCAACACAAATGTGCATTGGGTAGACTCAGCCCTTCCCCCAGTACTGAGTGTGAAGGCAAGCTTTGATGTAAAACCTCTTTACCCTCTTTACCCAAAGAACCCTCTCACTTCTAGGAGGAAAGGTCAGAAATGCTTTATCTGTGGTTTTATGAATCCCACTTTTGGTGCAGCTTGAGAGGCTACAGACTGGGCTGCCAGAAAAGCTCATGGCCTAGTCTGGTAGTCATGTGGAGAACTTGGAAAACCTGTATCCATATTGGATCGTGTTTTAATGGATAATGGCTGCATCTTCCCATGTTAGAAGGATCCTAACAAAAACACGTGTTATTTAAGTTCCTGAAGATCTAGTTGTTCAGAATCCCCAATGATAGAAATTTATCTTAACCTCCCTCAGTCACATTGTAGGGGCTGGTATAGCTGTGGAATTTTCTTAGGAACTCAAACTTTCAAAAACACCCATGTAGTTAAAGCTGGGAGGAAAGCAGATAAAAATAGTAAAATTTATTTTTTTATATTCATTAATAAATGCTATTGTGCCTGGGAATGATCAATCATAACATGCCAGGGTTTTTGTTTTATTTTGTTTTGTTTTGTTTTGCTCTTTGTCATTTATCGTGTTATTTATATTTCCGAAAAGCTAAATAAATATCATTTTTATTTTTTAGTTTGAGCCTTTGCCCCCAAATTTGTTGCCTACCAAATCACTACACACACTTTAACATGAATGAAACACATTTTCACTCCAAAATGCAAACTTGTCAAATAGACATTTGCTAGGAGAAGGTGAATCTCCAGCACCAAACTTTGTGGAATCCAACTCTAGATAAGCAGAAAAGGACGACAACCTTGGAAATGATTTCGTGTAGTTGGAAGTTCTGGGGTACAAGATGCTAACACCTTTGTTCTTTTTCTGTTTAATCTGCATTGTTAAATTTATATAGTATGCACTTCAGAGTTAACAGATAGGATATGAGGGCCAGCGCTCCAAAGTGTGTGTCTAAGTTCATATACCTTAAAATCTGTTGTGATTAGCCTCACATAACCCCCATAGGCCTGTGTGCCCTTTTATAAATCCCCACCATTTGCTGTCTGATGAGATGTAGGAAGAATAGAAATAAAAGATGAATTGTATGATGTGTTCAGTATGCAGGCAGCCTTGTCACTAAGACATCTGCATTGATGGGGGCATGAGTGTGAAGGAGGGATTCAGGAAAATAGGCAGCAGAACCCAAGAGGAAGGGATTTAACCTCAGGTGGAAAAAAGCCTTCCCTCTTTCATTCAGCTTCTGCAAAGTTTTAATAAAGTAAACATTATTTTTATTGTTTGGCTTTGTTTTGTAAGTTTTTCCTCGTTTATCACCTTGCATGGTGGTGGTGGCAACAGCCACTGGTACTTGATGGGTTTAGAAAGACATAGAGTAGTGCCTGATGAATTGTACTTGTGAGAATATAGACAGTATCATTGTAATCTTTTCCCCCCAAAAATCTTCTTTTATTGTGGAAACCTTCAAGCATCCGAAAATAAAGAGAATAGTATAATTTTTTCTGTATATCCATCATCTGGCTTCAGATAATTGTCAGCTTACGGCAAATCTTGTTTCATCTGCAACCCACTACTCTATAGACTATTTTGAAGCAAATCTCAGACATTATATTAATTAAGTATTTCAGCATGTGGGGCTCCACTTTGGGCATAGAGTCTACTTAAAAAAATTTTTTTCAGTATGTGGCTCTAAAAGATATTTTAAAAATGTAACCATAGTGCCATTATTACACTGAAAGAAATGAATGACTTCTTGATATCATCAAATTCCCAGTGTTCAGATTTCCTTATCTCACAAATGTGTGTTTTACACTTGGCTCAAATTAAGATCTAGATGCAATCTATACACTGTTGGTTGATATGTTTCTTAAGTTTCTGATAATCCGTAGGTCTTTCTTGCTTCCTCCTGTGTACTCTTGTACCCTTGAGATTTATTACTTGAAGAAATTTTTTTCCTGAAGTTTCCAGTCTGAATTTTGCTTGTTGCAGCCTTGTGATAGCATGTTCCTCTGTTTCCATATCTCTAATTTAGTGGTTAGAGCTGCATTGCCCAGTATGGTAGATATGTATCGCTATTGGGCACTTGAAAGAGAGTTTGAAATGGAGTTTGAATTGAGTTGAATAATTACACCTATGGATCACGTTTCTATTGGACAGCACTGATTAAGAGTGCACACATTTTTTGACCACATACAGATTGGAGTTTTCTGAAGAATATATTATACACCTGGTGTGTACTCCATTCAGGAGGACTAATGTCTAGTTGTCTGTTTTTGTGATCTTAGCAGCCACTGGTAATCAAGACCTAAAGTCATTCCTTTGGAGTTGCAAAACAGTGATAGTTTAATTCTGCCTTTCTTTCTTTAGTTATTAGCTGGAATACTTCTAAAAGGGGAAACATCCCCTCATCAACCATTTGGTTACTGTAGGGTACAATTGGTACAGGAAAGGCAAATACATATTTTTTTTATTTACTAGTTTTCAAATTAATGAGCTGGTTCCCTAGAATCCTCCAAAGGTAACAAGTGAGTTTTATTTTGAAGTATCACTATGAACTCAGATCTAACCATAATTGTCTTTCAACCCATTGTTATTATTTATCAATTGTCTCATCTTTGGCCACTGGGAGCCTTTTTTTCAATTTTTTTTTTTTTTAATGTTTGTTTATTTTTGAGACAGAGACAGAGCATGAACGAGGGAGGGTCAGAGAGAGAGGGAGACACAGAATCTGAAGCAGGCTCCAGGCTCTGAGCTGTCAGCACAGAGCCTGATGCGGGGCTCGAACTCATGGACTGTGAGATCATGACCTGAGCCGAAGTCGGCCGCCCAACCGACTGAGCCACCCAGGTGCCCCTGCTAGGAGCCTTTTTGACTCAGTTTCTGAATTCCCTTTCAATTCCAGTATTCCATTCCAAATTTGTTTTACATATTGCCTATTCCAAACCTGGAAACAGTCATTTATCTAATAATAAATTAGTGGAAAAGGTATTTATAGGCCATAATCTGCATGATAGGGGTGGTCATTGTTATTGCTGCTTCTTGTTTGTTGGTTTTTATGCTTTTAGTCAGAACTAGGAATTACAGTTCCCTTGAGCCATCAGCCTTTTTCTAAATCATGCCTTTTTTATACCTATATTCTTTTTTTAAAATGTTTATTTAATTTTGAGAGAAAGAGAGAAAGAATCCTAAGCAGGCTCCAAGCTGCCAGTGTAGAGCCTGATGCAGGGCTTGAACCCACGAACCACGAGGTAATGACCTAGGCCGAAACCAAGAGTCGACACTTAACCCACTGAGCCACCCAGGCACCCCTGTACCTATGTTCTTTTTATATTGAACATAAATTAATGAAAATAGAGAAATAAACTCATTCAAAGATGAATCAGAAATGTGTTGATTCATCATGTCCTGTATATACAAGAATATTGTTTATCTTATTTCCCAAAAGAGGAGACCCTGGGTTGGGAGATACTCTAACAAAAAGCATTTATTTTAAGAAATTAGGTAAATACAAGAAAGATTAAAAAATGAAATAGATTAGTTGTATGTTAAATACTAAGTGTTCTTAGTGGCTGAGTTTATGACGTCAAAGAATTTGCTACAAGCCAATGAACTTAATCACTCTAAACCCATTCATGTTCCTATGTCCATGTGACTTGGGCAAGGGTGTATCAAGAAGCTTAGACAGCATTATACCATCTGCTGTAGCAATTCACTTCTACATATTTTGTCCACAGGGGAGCTATCCTGGGAATCACAAGGTAAGTACAAAGTATGTCTTGTTCCATTCAAATAATATAGAATATATAGAAGGAATGTGAGTGCTGTGAAGTATTAGCAGTGATTATTTTAGGGACTAGTGACTACATGAGGCATTTCCAACTAAATCTGTTTTTTTTCTTTTAATGCTATAACCAATAAACTATTCCTGTATAATTGTTAACTTTTTTTAAAAAAAAGTGTGAGTAATTACTACACGCAACGTGGGGCTCAAACTCATGACCCCAAGATCAAGAGTTATGTGCTCTTCCAACGAGTCAGGTGCCCCTGTTAACTTTTGGGTGTACCCATACAGTAGTTCCTGACTTAGCACGTCTGGCTATCTATGAAGATTTTGTTTCCAATGCAGGTTCTGTTTGCCTTTTGGAATAAACTGAGTTTCTCACAGTCTCTGAAGCAAGGATCGAAGTCTTTGAGGCAGTTGGTGCTAGAGCGCATAACTATACAGAGCAGTAGGCACCTCTCAACTTAATTAGCTCATGCTTGCCAGAATATGGATTCTAGGACTTGAACTGTGTTCTTAGAAAATGGTTTTTACCATTTGCCAGGAATGATACTAAGTGCTAGAGATGTGAAAGGGAGCAAAAAGACAGGATTCTTGCCCTCCTGGAATTAGATCTAGAGTAGAAAAGCTTAAGAATACAGATAATTAGTTGTGATATGTGCTACAAAGAAAAAGTGGTTAGTCATCATTTATATTTTCCATTGTTCAAATATTTATTAAATGCCTGTTGAAACTCAGATTAATTTGCTAAGTATAAGGGCTATAATGGTGAGGGGGATAGGTTAATATCCAATTAATGGATCCAGCAATCAAAAAATGTACTGAGTGCTTTGAAGGAAAGGTAAATGGTTCTATGAGATTAGGCCCTTTTTTTTTCCTTTTTTAATGTTTATCTATTTTGAGAGACAGAGTGCAAGTGGGGGAGGGGCAGAAAGAGGGAGACACGGAATCCAAAGGAGGCTCCAGGCTCCTAGCTGTCCGCACAGAACCCCCGACACAGGGCTCAAACCCACAAACTGCAAGATCATGACCTGAGCCAAGGTAGGATGCTTAACCAACTGAGCCACCCAGGCGCCCCCAGGCCCTTTAAAGTCTTAAAAGCCACTGTACTGGGTAGATCTACCCAAGTTTGGGGGGCGGGGGGGGTGGATCAGAAAAAGCTTTTTTTTTTTTTTTTAAAATTTAAATTGTAATTAGTTAACATACTGGCTTCAAGAGTAGAATTCAGTGATCACTTACAACACCCAGTGTTCATCACAAATGCCCTCCTTAGTGCCCATCACCCATCTAGCCCATCTCTCACCCACCTCCCTCCATCAACCCAGAGTTTGTTCTCTATCATTATGAGTGTCTTGTGGTTTGTTTGCCTCTCTTCTCTTTTTCCTCCCCTTCCCATATGTTCATCTGTGTTTTTTTCTTAAATCCCATATATGAGTGAAATCATATGGTATTTGTCTTTCTCTGATTGACTTGTTTAGCTTAACATAACATTCTAGCCTCATCCACATCATTGCAAACGGCAAGATTTCTTTCTTTTTGATGGCTGAGTAATATTCCAGTGTGTGTGTGTGTGTGTGTGTGTGTGTGTGTACGCGCGCGCGCGTACCACTTCTTTTTTTATCCGTTCATCAGTTGATGGACATTTGAGCTCTCTCCATAGTTTGGCTATTGATGTTACTATAAGCATCAGGGTACATGTACCCCTTCAAATCACTATTTTTGTATCCTTTGGGTAAATACCTAGTAGTACAATTGCTGAATTATAGTGTACTTCTATTTTTAGTTTTTGGAGAAATCTCCATGCTCTTCTCCAGAGTAGCTGCACCAGTTTGCATTCCTACCAACAGTGCAAGACAGTTCCCCTTTTTCTGCATCCTTGCCAACAACTGTTGTTTCTTGTGTTGTTCATTTTAGCCATTTTGACAGGTGTGGTGGTGGTATCTCATTGTGGTTTTTATTTGTATTTCCCTGATGATGGGTGATGTTGAGCATCTTTCCATGTTTCTGTTAGCCATCTGAATGACTTCTTTGGAAAAGTGTCTATTCATGTCTTCTGTCCATTTCTTAATTGGGTTATTTGTTTTTTGGGTGTTGAGTTTGATAAGTTCTTTATAGATTTTGGATACTAACCCTTTATCAGATATGTCGTTTGCAAATATCTTCTCCCATTCTGTAGGCTGCCTTTTGTTGATTGTTTCCTTCACTGTGCAAAAGTTTTAATCTTGATGAAGTCCTAATAGTTCATGTTTACTTTTGTCTCCCTTGCCTTCAGCGACAAGGTAAGGGAGACAAAACTTCTAGTAAGAAGTTGCTCTGGCTGAGGTCAAAGAGATTGCTGCCAGTGTTCTCTAGGATTTTGATGGTTTCCTGTCTCACATTTAGGTCTTTGATCCATTTTGAATTGATTTTTGTGTATGGCGTAAGAAAGTGGTCCAGTTTCATTCTTCTACATGTAGCTGTCCAGTTTCACAACAGCATTTGTTGAAGAGTCTAGGAAAAGCTTTTCTGAGGAGATGATGTTTCAGCTAAGCTATGAGGCATAAACAGCTATTCACTAGTGCAGAGGAGACATGGAAGAAGAATGTGGCAAGAATTTGGAATAGAATATGCAAAGGCCTGTGTTGGGCTAAGAGACCAAGGCAATTGAAGACTAGCATGGCTAGAGTAAGACAAGAGGGGAGGGGGTAGGGGCCAGACACTGCAAAGCTTTGGAAGCCCTTGTCAGGAGTTTGATTTTTATTCTGAGAGAGCTGGGAACCATTTGGGGCTTTTAAGCAGGGGATTGGCTTAGTTTGCTATTTTGAAATGATCACTTTTGTCTCAGTGTGTGAAACAATTACAATGATAGGACATAAGAGGATATGTTGGACACAGTTGTCCAAGTGAGAGATAATGGGGGCTTGGACTCCCATGTTAGCAGTGGAGGTAGCGTGAAATGGGTGGATTTCAGAGATTTAAGAGAGGAAATTTGGCAGGGATATGAGATGAGTGGTCGTGAGGGAGAAGAGAGTGTCAGGCATGAGTCCTCAGTTTGTATATCTTAGACGTTCCTTGAGACAAGAAATTCTGGGGAGGAGGAAAAGTTTGGGGGAGGGGAAATCAGGAGTTCACTTTAGGTATGTAGAGTTTGAGGCACCCTTGAGAAATCTTGGAGGAGATGCCTTGTAGGCAGTGGTGTTTATGAATTCGATCTCTGAGAAGAAGTGGAGAATTTAATATGAGTCATTGGCACATAGATTATTGATGCTGTGGGCAAGGATGAAGTCATTTAGAGTATAGTGGAGACCTTTATAAAAAATAATACTTATGTCAGTGCCTGGGCTCCAGGTAGACCAATTACTACAACCCCCGCTTGCCCTGCCTCTCACCCCTAGGCTCAGATGCAGCCAGACAGGCACAGACCCATGGAGAGGTCCTAGATTATAGCCTGCTGAAGCATGCACAGACTGGCCTTCCCAATATCCCCACTTCCCCATCCTCACCCCACCCCACCCCTTCAGACTCATCAAAGCTTTCTCCACTGCCTACTGAATGGAGTCAGTATTCCGTTTTCAGGGCCCTCGCCAGCTCTACCTCAATCTACCCCTTCAGTCTTAAGGCAGGCTGCTTCCCGGCACAAACTATCTGAGTCATATGCTTTGTCCCCGCTCCCTCCTCCCCCCACCTCTCTCTGCCCTGCCTCTGTTCCCTGACTCAAGCTGTTCCCTCCCTGGAGTTATGCTCTCCACTCTACCTTTAACCTGCTCACAGGCTGTTCCCATACTCTTCAGGATCCAGGTCAGGGTCCTGTCAGGGTCCTTCCTGAAGCTTGCCCAACTCACATAAGGACTAGAATACTTTCTTTCCGTTGAAGAATATCATCATTTAATGATCTGTACCGTTTATTTTATACTTAGCAGAGATGACTGTCATTTTAGAGTGTGCTCTAACTAGATCATGTCTTATACTGTAGCTCTTCCTATTCCTATTTCCAGAATTCTCAAATTCTTAAATTATTCCAGAAACAAGTGTAGAACTGAGTAGAGAATATCTATTAGGATGCAGATGCTGGGTCAGAAGTAAGAGAGGAGGAGGGTGGCCCTGTACCTGCTCAGTGGACAGGCAGTCCACACGTGGGTCTCAACAAAGCTGTGGCCTTTACCCACAGCTCAGAATTCTAATGACAGCTGAAAATGTGGATGATAAATCAGAGAATGCCAAAACTTGCTAACTTTCTTATGTCCCTTACAACTCCTTACGCCTCAGAGGTCCCCTGATGGAACAGGCTGATGGGGCAGATAACTTAATGATCACAATGGGACTTGTCTGATTCCTGTAGCATAAAGAGCCGCTCCCAGTGCTCTGGGAGACTGTCTCTTGGCATGGGGTGGAGAAACCTTTGGAGTCTTACATACAGTAGACACAGACTAGAGTGGGCAGGCAGTGGAGATGAGGGAATTAAAGGATTTGCCCATCTGGCCTCATTTGACCTCTCTGCACTCAGATTACTTACTCTGCCTCTTCTCATGATCTCCTGTGGGCATGGGGATGACCCCAGTGACCCCTCGCAACAGGGTTTTGCAACATCCTAGTAGGGATGACATTGTAGTAAGCCAGAGATACTCCCTGGTGCAGTCCCTGGTAAACCCTGATTGTTTGCAAAATGCCAGACTGTGGTCAGGAGTCTAGATTTAAGTATATATTATAGGCAGTCTCAAGAGCTTGAATTCTTTGTGAGTTTCATTTTGTTAAGAGAACAGAATCTTTAGTTTAAAATACATAACAAATAAAATCCCTTGCTGTTGTGAATATTATTAAACTAACAGATACTATACTTGATCTCAGCCAAAAGGCCCAGAAGCTATGTATGAATTAATTTTTCTTAGATTTCAGCTTTAGTAGTAGATACTGTTGACTAATACTAATTTAACTTTCTCAATAGTGCATGAGAGTTCATTCTCATCAACACTTGATATTGTCAGGCTTTTTATTTTTAACCATTTGTGTGTGTGTGTGTGTGTGTGTGTTGGTATCTCATTGTTTTGTTTTGCATTTTCCCAATGGCTAATGAGGTTAAACAACTTTGATGTTTATTTGGATATACTCTTTTATGAAGTTAACATCTCTTGCCCATTTTTGAATTAGGTCTTTTTCTTACTGCTTTGTAGTTCTTTGTACTTACTGGATACGAGTCCTTGGTCAGATAGGTGTGCTGCAAATATCTTCTCCCACTCTGATTTGTGTTTTTTATTTTTTGTTTGTGTGGTTCTGTTTTGTTGTTTTACTGTCTTAATGGTATCTTCCAATGAATGGAAGCCAGTTTGTCAGTGTTTTCCTTTATGGGTTAGTTTTTTGCAACCTGCCTAAGAAATGTTTACCTATTCTAAAGTCATGAATACATTCTCCTATTTTATCTTCAAGCTTCATTTTACCTTTCACATTTAGATCTGTAGTCTACCTGGAATTGATTTGTGTGTGTGATGTGAGGTAGAGGCCAGGATTTTTTTCTAGGTGGACATCCAATTGATCCAGAACCATTTACTGAAAAGACTTTTGTTTTCCTTATGCTCTCTGCAGGGCCAATTTTGTCGTAAGTTAAGGATCCATATAAATATGGATCTGTTTCTGGACTTTCTGTTCTGTTTTATTGGACTCTTTGTAAGTCCTCATGTTAGTACCACACTGTCTTAATTCCTGTAACTTTAAAGTAAGTGTTGGTATAGTATAAATCTTCCAACAGTGCTGTTTCTTCTTCAAGATTGTCTTGGCTTTTCTTAGTCTTTTGTCTTTCATTTAAATTTCAGAGTTAGTTTGCCAATTTATCCCCCAAAAATAAGATGGAATTTGACATGTGGGGTCGACAAATCAATTCAGGGAGAATTAATATCTTTATGACATTGAGTCTTAACTCATGAACATGGCATGTTCCTCCAATAAATATTTTATAGTTTTTCACATAGAGGTCTTATATATCTTGTGTTAGTTTGAGTCCTAGAAGGTTGGTTGATAATATTACATGATATCTTATTTAAAATCTCACTCTCTAATGACATTTTTAAAAGAATATTTTCGGGGCGCCTAGGTGGCTTGGTCGGTTAAGCGTCCGACTTCGGCTCAGGTCATGATCTCACAGTCTGTGAGTTCGAGCCCCGTGTCGGTCTCTGGGCTGACAGCTCAGAGCCTAGAGCCTGTTTCAGATTCTGTGTCTCCCCCTCTCTCTGCCCCTCCCCTGTTCATGCTCTGTCTCTCTCTGTCTCAAAAATAAATAAACGTTTAAAAAAAAATTAAAAAAAAAAAAGAATATTTTCATGGTTTGTTGTTTGTATAGAGAGATATAGTTGATTTTCATATATTGACCTTGTATCCAATGACCTTGCTAAATTAATTTACTAATTCTAAGAGTTTTATTTATAGATTCCTTTGGATTTTCTACATATAATTATATCATCTACAAATAATGGTAGTTTAATTTCTTTTTTTCCAATCCTTATACTTTTATTTTTTTCTTTTCTCTTTTTACACAGGCTAGTATCTCCAGTGCAATGCTGAACAGAAGAGACAATGGGGATATCCTTGTCTCAATCTTGGGGATATCTTTCAGTATTTCACTATTAAGTGGCCTGTTTGCTTTAGATGTTTTAGTGATATTCTTGATTATGCTAAGGAAATTACTTTCTATTCCTAAGTTATTAAATGGGCTTATTTGTTTTTTCCTAAAATCATGAACGGGCATTGATTTTATCAAGTGCTTTTTCTGCATCTACAGATATAGATAATCTATAACTTAAAATTTTTATTCTATTGACATTTATTTTTACTCCCAGTGATTGATATTGGAATATTAAGACAATCTCTCATTCCTGAAATAAACTCAACCCAGCAATGTTGTATTTTTCTATCCAAAATTATTTTTATTGAGATTTTTGCAGTTATGTTCATGAGAGATTGACCTTAATTTTGTCAGATTTGGTATCAGGATGGTGCTGAAATAAAAATGAGTCAGGAAGTATTTCTTTTCTGGAAGTGTTTGTAATTTGACATTTTCCTTAAATGTTTGGATGAAAACTCTTGATGACATGCTTCAGCACTAGTGTCATAGGCCACATTTTGGGAAACAATTGTCTAGGGCAAGACTTAAACATGAAATAGTCAATTCTTGTCAGTTTGAATGCTCTTGTTTTTGTTCATTTCCTCCCTATGCAGCACCAGCCACTTTACTTTTTCCTTCCCAGCTGTGTGGGGCTCAGCTAAGTCACCACACGGGAGAGTGGTAAGGCCATTTGAGACCAAGCCTGGTTCTCAGGACTACACTCTCTCCCTGCCACCAGGCAGCCTGCCCCAGTCCTGCTCAGCCATCTCTACACTCCTCTGACAGAATGAATGCCCTCGATGATGTCCCCTTCAAGGTGCCCAACGGCTTTGTGATAGGCACAGAGCCCCTTCCTGGGCCAGAGCTCAGCGTCCCAGCTTGCAGGGAGCTTCTGCTGGGTTCTATGGTAAGTATATCTCTCTGTCCATCTATCTCCTTGTCTCTGGGTCTATAGATCTGATGCTGAGACTTGGGCTTGGTTCCTTGATTTTATTTTATTTTAATTTTTTTAAGAAAGGAGCTACAAAGCCTTTAAAAAAATTTTTTTATGTTTTTTTAATTTTATATTTGAGAGAAAGAGAGACAGAGCACAAGCAGGGGAGGGACAGAGAGATGGAGACAGAATCTGAAGCAGGCTCCAGGCTCTGAGTCATCAGCACAGAGCCCAACACAGGACTTGAACTCACGAACCATACATGAGATCATGACCTGAGCCGAAGTTGGATGCTCAATCGACTGAGCCACTCAGGTGTCCCAAAGCCTTTTTTTTTTTTTTTTAAATATTTATTTATTTTTGAGAGAGAGAGAGAGAGAGTGTGTGAGCAGGGTAGAGGCAGAGTGAGAGGGAGACACAGAATCTGAAGATGGCTCCAGGCTCTGAACTGTCAGCATAGGGCCTGATGGGGGCTTGAACTCACAAACTGTGAGACCATGACCTGAGCTGAAATCAGGAGTCGGACTCTTAACCGACTGAGCCACCCAGGTGCCCCTTGTTCCTTGATTTTAAAGGGCAACAAGGCCATTTCTGTTATATTCTAGAGAGTTTTGGAAATAACCCAAGAGGAAAGGTGTTGCATCATGAAGTCTGGTGGCTTGTGATGGGGATTATTCAGTGGGTCTTATTTTAAGCTTAGGATAACTGGAAGCCTGCCTATATGAAGAACTGAGAGTCATTGCAAGGATGCTCCAATTGCTCCCTTCTCCGCCAGCCTCCTGGCATGTCTAAAACTCTACCGTTTAGGATCACTCTTATGAGCTAAGACACTATCTCCAGAATCCCCTGTTAAAATGCAGACAGTTACAGGGAACCCATTAGAAGGGATTACTATTCCATAGACCCGAAACACATCAGCCCTAGAGGCACCCTCGAAACACCCCATGCCCCACAGCTCACACACTGGGATGTGTACCCAGTGTATGTGGTGGTATCACATACCCTCAAGATAAACATGATTATTTAACTTCTGGGAGAGTCAAGTTTACTTGAAGATTTAGGGGGAGATCTATTGCATTTGTATTATAACACAGGTGTATCATGAACTAGAACACAAAATTCACATGAATTTATAAAATGAAAAAACAAGATTGCAAAGAACTGTGGAACTGATGTGGGGCCTCTCAGACTCTTGTATGTTCATTCTCCACTGTCTGCAGAGGGCTTTGTAAAAAATTCTGAGGATCTGGGTCATCCCTCACTCATTTTGCACATGGGAAATCTGAGGTCCAAAGAAGGGAAATAACTCGTCTGAAGTTAGTGGCCATGGCAAGACTAAAACTCAGGTCTTGACTCCAAATCATTTCATATTAGCTAAGAGCAGGATTGGAATGTAAGAGACACTGGACATGGATTGTTCCAAGGTTAAAAAAAAACAGGTTGTAGGAAGTCAGGTGCAGAGAGTCCAGTCCACAAAGGAGAAAGAGGCTCTAGTGGCCTGGGGGCACAGGAGCAAGAGACTCAGTGTGGTTTTTGTTTTATCTGCAGAACCTGGGGTTGCACTGAGGCTCCTTAGGACCAAGGTCTCCAGAATGGAAAGAAGCTCTGTAGAGCCCAGAGCACATGTCCAGGGGCCCATCCTCTGTAGGGCAGGAGCTCTTGCTTTCTCCAGGCAGCTTGTGCTATGGGTTCTTGCCCTGAGTCAAAGTCGGCCTCTATGGTTGGGAGTAGAAATTTGCTTTACTGGAGGTGGATCATTACAGCTTTTCCTTACATGCTGAGCTCAGGCCAAGCTGGGAAGAGGCTTTTCTGAAAGTTACTTCTCTTAGAAGCAGAACTGGGCACCTTTCTGCCAAGTCCACATCTGGTGTCCTAGCCAAGGTGCTGACCCTGGCTCTGCCCCCCTCCTCTCAGCAAGGGTATCTGCACTCCCTTGAGCCATTTCCCTTCCTGGGCCTTCCCTTCTTTTACTGCTGGGCCAATCTAACAGAGAAGCATGAGACTCCAAGTATGATTTACAGCTTCTCCTGGTAAGTCCTCTGAGTTCATTGGGCTGTATTCCCAGTATTTGGAACTTGGAATACATTTTCCCATAACAATGGGAATATATAACATGGGAAAATATGGGAAAATATGGGAAAATATATTTTCCTATAACAATGTTACAGATAGAGGTTAGATTACCTGTGAAAAAATAATAACCACAGCTACTATAACTGAGCACCTGCTGTACACTGGGCCTATGCTTAGGTGCTCTTTATACATTCACTCTTTTTTCTTTTTTTTTTTTTGTTTTTTTTTTTGTTTTTACATTCACTCTTTTTTCTTTCTCAGATTTATGATAACCCTTTTAGCAGGTATGTGTTCCCACCCCATAGCACAGGAAGCCAAAGCTCCCATCCAAGTGATACACAGGGTTATGTTGCCTGTGCGTGACACACCCAGACTCCAACATGTGTCTGTCAGACCCCAGAAACCCATGTCCACGCATACATCTGGCTGCCCTCTCCCTTCCTTCTATATTCAGAGCCTTGGCAAGTCTGTGTTTTGTTGTTTCAGAGTTTCCCTTTAATGAGAGTTCATCACTGTTAAAAATTTTTTTAGAAGAAAAGTACATTCACATAGTTTAAAAATGAAAAAAAATCTATAAAATGGTAGAGAGCAAGTGCTGACAAACATTTCTGTAAAAGGCCAGATAGTAAAAAACTAGGGCAATTAAACTCTGTTGTAGGGAAAGAGTTATAGTTTTGGAAAGGGGTGGGTGGGAATGGTTGTGTTCCAATCACACTTTATTTATAAAAGCTAGGTGAGGGGTCAGTTTGGCCCACAGGCAGCTAGAATATCTAGGGAGAGTGAAAAGCCTCCCACTGACACCTTCTCATCCACCCAGTTTCCCAGCTCCACCCCCTCACTGGAGAGAGCTGTTACTCATTTTCTATGTATTCTTCCAGGGATTCTTCTGTATATATGCACAAATAAGTACAGCTATTGCCTCCCTTTTTACACCAAAGGTAGCATTTTTTTTAATGTTTATTTGTTTTTGAGAGAGAGCGAGCGAGCACCCAGAGCAGGGGAGGGGCAGAGAGAGAGAGAGGGACAGAGGATCTGAAGCAGGCCCTGTGCTGACAGCAGAGAGCTCCATGTGGGGTTCGAACTCACGAGATCATGACCTGAGTCAAAGTTGGACACTTAACCGACTAAGCCACCCAGGCGCCCCACAAAGGTAGCATTTTATACATACACTGTTCTTCTTGACTTTTTTTTAACCTAATATGTTTTAAGATCTTTCTATATCAGTACACGGAAAGCTTCTTCAGTTTTATTTTTTGCTGTATAGCATTGTGCATTATATGGATATATCCTACTTTACTGAATGGGTGCCCTCTTGATGATCACTTGGGTTCTTCCCAGTCTTTTCCAATTATAAACAATGTTACATGGAATGACTATATGCAAATGTCCTTTTGAATTTTTGTAAGTATTTTTCCAAATTGCCCTCCATAGGGGTCACTGATTTACATCCCAGGCAGCACTCTACAAGAGGCCTGTACCTCCCACACTCTCCCACAGAATGTCCTCAGACTTTGGATCTTTGCTGAGGGCTAGGCGGATGGTATCTCAGGGTAGTTTTAATTTGCCTTTCTCTTGTCAAGAGTGAGGTTGAGCAACTGCTCGGGTGTTTAAAAGCCATCTGTATGGCTCTTTTCTGTGGACCATCCATATCTTTTGTTCATGTTAAGCTGTTGGTCTTTTTCCAGTCTATATCTAGCACTCACTATATTAGTAAATGTAGCCCTTTGTCTGTGATGTGAGTGCTGTTTTCCCCTAGTTTGTCATTCGTTTTTGACTTCGCCTATTGTATCTTTGCCATGCAGATTTTGTACATGTGTGTATCTGTACTTTTATGGCTTTTGGATTTTGATTTACAGTGAGAAAGGTTTCCCCCACTTGATCTTATCAAGGATTTCTTTCCTGTTTTCTCCTAGTACTTTTATGGTTTCATACATATATTTAATGTTTGATCCTTTTGGAAATCATCCTTGTATAAGAGAATTTCTTCCAGCTAGCTAACACCATTTATGTTTGTTTTTTGTTTTTGTTTTTGTTTTTAGCTAACACCATTTATTAGTCCGTCCCTCTATTTCCCATTGCTTGAGATGCCACCTTTATTATTTACTAAAGCCCCACAGATATCAAAGTCTCTTTCTGGACTTCCTATTCTTTACCTGCATCCGTGGAGGCCGAATTTGCTATTCACTTGTCGTTGATATTCATCCACCCCATTGCTAGCTAAAACTGAGGGTGAGAGTCGGGTGGTGATGGATGCCTGGGATTAAGAATCGGAAGCTGCCCAGACCTGGCAAATTTTTGGCTGAATAGGTTCCCGGAAGGCCGGGGAGTAGGAGTGCGCCCTCTGGCCCCGGTTTGGGTCCCAGAGCCTCACGTCGCCATCTACTTGCAGCACGACTTCAGCCTGGAGAGGAGGGCGCTCTTCTGGGTAGAGGCTGTCCTCCGGGGACCCTGCCCGTTCCAGTGCGACGCCCCGGGAACGGCGTCAGCGCCTCCCGCCTGGCTGTTGCTGGTGAGTCCCGACCGCGAGCCGGTGCCGATGCCTGCCGCAGACATGGGCCCTGAGGCTGGACCCCAGCAGCGGCTTGAGGAGGAGGTGGAGGAGGAAGAAAACCAGGACGAGGACCACGACGAAGAAGAAGCCGCCTCCACCAGCGAGGAAGAGCCACGTCCCTGCAGCCCCCAGCCCGGGCCCCCTGCGAGCCCCGCCCCCCCTGCGAGTCCCGGCCCGGGCCATCCACGGTGCTCGCTGGACGTGCTGCGTGGCATGAGGTCGGAGCTGGCCGGAGCGCGGCGGCGGCTCTCTGAGGGCAGGCTGGCCGCCCGCCCCCGCGCCCTCCTGCACCGCATCCGCCACCGGGCGCTGAGCCTCTGCCCCAGCCCGGCACCGAGTCAGTGCCCCGTGCCGCCCCCGGGGCCCGCGCCCCCACTTCCCAGCACCCCCGCGCCGCCCCCGCGGCCCTCCACGGCCGGCGCCATGCCCCCGCTGCGGAGTCACAAGCCCACGGTCGCGGTAAGGAACCTTCTAGCTCCGCCAAGCCCGCAGGCCAATAGTCTGGGTTCCTAGCCTGATTCGTAGCCCTAGTCTCCTCCTCTCTGCTCTCCTCCTCCTTACCTTTAACTGTTCTCATCTGGCCACGTACTATGCTGTCCTTCCTGTGGCCCTGGGCCTAGAATATTCCCTGCTCAGAGGCCCCCATTCCCTGTTTCCCGCTGTTTTGCTTCTATTAGGGCACATGCCACAATAATTGTAATCATCCAGTACCTGTCCATCTCTTAGGGCAGTGATTGGATGGCATCCATTTTTGTTGCCAGGGCACCAAGCTGCAGACTTGGCCAGTAGGGGGTGCTCAGTGAATGTCTGTTGAAGTAATGAATGTGACTCAAATCTAGGGCTTCCCACAGAGCAAGAGCTTCCTGTAGGATGGATGAGCTGGCGACTCAAAGAATACTCACTGAGCAGTTATTTGCTGCTGGGCCCTGAGTTTAAAGAGAGAAGGTCAAAACCACAGGACAAGGAGAGTTGGCCAAAGGGGTGTGGGACAAGACAGCACTGAATAGTGAGAGGGATCAGGTGTTGAGAGGAGGTGACAGTTTTTGCAGACTGGGAGGCTTTGGGACAGAGGATGTGCACCTGCAAGAAAGGGGAGCAGAAGTGAATTTAAAGTAAAACCCAGGTGACTGGGTGGCTCAGTCATTTAAGCATCTGACTTCAGCTCAGGTCATGATTTTGTGGTTTGTGAGTTCAAGCCCGAATTGGGCTCTGCACTGACAGTGTGAAGCCTGCTTGGGATTTTCTCTCTCCCTCTCTGTCTGCTCCTGTCGCACTTGATCTCTCTTTCTTTCTCTCTCTCTCTCAAAATAAGTACACTTAAAAAAAAAAAAAAAAGTAAAATCAGTGAAACTTAAGCCTCAGACCCCTCACTTTGCCTCTCCCAAGGCCTTATACCTAATTTTATCTTCACAATTGTGTGCCTTGAGAGATCCAAATTATGTAAGTACCAAACTCCACAAAACGTGGATCTGGAGCAGATGGAATGGGTCAGGATTGATAGCCAAAGGTGGCAGTTGGGCACAGCTTTCTGCCCCCCAGCTGCCCTGCAGTCAGGCCAGGAGATGCAACAGAATAAGGCCCAGCTGAAGTTTAAATCCCAAAGACAGACTAGAAGTCTGGCTTTTCCCACTCACTGGTGTATGACCTTTGACAAGTCACTGAACTGCTCTGAGCTATCCCTGTTCTACCTGTGAAGTGGGCCACTTGACCTCGCACAGTTGCGTAGAGCAAACTCAGAGAAGAGGCTCTGTAAATTGGACAGACCACACCGCATCAAGGGCCAGATGGTGATGCCAGGATGGCTCTTCCTGGTGCACATTAAACTTAACTCTAGCAACAACCCTGTTGGGTGGGGGAGGATTGGGGCACATGTTCTGTACAGGAGAAAATTGAGGCAGAGAGCAGCTAAGAATTATTTTTTTAAATATTTTACTTATTTTTGAGAGAAAGAAAGACAGTGTGAATGGGGGAGAGGCAGAGAGAGAGGGAGACACAGAATCTGAAGCAGGCTCCAGGCTCCGAGCTGTTGGCACAGAGCCTGGCGTGGGGCTTGAACTCACGGACCATGAGATCATGACCTGAGCTGAAGTCAGACACTTAACTGACTGAGCCACCCAGGTGCCCCACTAAGAATCTTTTTTAAGGTCAAAAGAATAGACTCAGATCCTAAGATTTTGATGTTTTCCAGTTAAAACTGGGGGTAAAGCAGACCCTAGAGTAAGTTTCCCTGGCAGGGAACCCCTTGAAAAGATAGGAATGGGTGGGGAATTCATGTCACACATACACACTCTGCCCCAAGAGCCAGGGCAGCAGCTAGGCTTCACTTGGGGAGAAGGGATCAGGGTAGTTTGTTCAGAGTTGGCAGACGGGTGCTTCTTGACAGGGAATGGGGTGATGCTGGCCAAACTGATATGCCTTCCAGCCACCCTCCTTACTCTAGGGTCTGTGCGGGTCCTCTCAGCACAGCTGTGCCCAGTCCCTGCCCTGTTCCATGCCCTGCCAAGCCCCAGTCCAGCCACACTGAAGAAGGAGGAAGATCCACCTCTGCTCCCCACTCACTAAGGTGTGGAGTAAAGAATCCTGAATTTGATTTTGAGTAGGGCTCAGCTCCCAAATGTGTGTTGCTTACTCAGTCATTAACTTCTCTGAACCTTGATTTCAGTATCTGTAAAATGGGATAATAGGGTGGACCTATGATATTTCTCTTGTGGAAATATTATCATTTACTGGCCTGTCAGTAAAAATGTCCTGCCCAGCCAGGTGTCACTTCCAGTAACTGACACATCCAACCTGTCTGTATTTCAGTCCCTCAGCCCGTATACCTGCCTGCCACCTCTTGGGGGGGTGTCTCAGAGTCTCAGCACCTGTAGAGCACACCCTGCTTCTGCTGACCTGCTGTCTGCCCTGAGCCAGGAGGAGCAAGATCTCATCGGGCCAGTGGTTGCCCTGGGGTATCCCCTGCACAGGGCTATCGGGGCTCTGCAGAAGACAGGGCGACAGAGCCTGAGCCAGGTAGGTGCGTGGGGCCCAGAGCTGGGGGAGCTGTGGGTCTGGAGCCAGGGGAGGGGCCAAGTGGTTTTTATCTTTAACATGAAAAAGTTTTTTCTCCTCTTTAGAAGCAGAACCTTAGCCTGGCATTAATTGTTGAGGGTTATGAGCAAGTTTCTAGACCCTAAGGCTATTTTCTCCATAAGAGTTTATCAGGAATCCCTGTGCCCAGAGAGTTTTAATATTCTATTCCTGTCCCAGTCTCTGCCCCAAGCACAGGAGCTTTGGGCAACCAATAATCTTTCCAGAGATCCCCAATAGAACTTTCTGCAATGAGAGAGATGTTTTATACCTGTGTTGTCTAATACAGTAGACATTAGCTGTATGTGGCTATTTGAAATATGGACAGTGTGACTAAAAAACTGAATTTTTTTACTTAATTATAATTAATTTAAATTTAAATAGCCACATGTGGCTGCTGGCTACCATATTGGAAGGCACAGCTCTAACCACTTCCTTCAATGAACAGTTTATCTATATTCATATCCATCTCTTTCTCTTTTGATCTACCCATCCATCCATCTAATCAACAGCATTTACTGGGAACTTCCTAGGTGTTTAGATGCAGTGGGGAGCTATGGGGAAAACTCCCTCTTGATGGAAGGGCCTGCAAAGAATTTATGGCCATTCTTAATCGACCACAAGGAGGTTCTAGTGATCAGGAAAGTCTTCATGGAGGTGGCACGTCTTCAGCTAGACTTCAAGGATGAATAAGCTCTGAATTTGAAGGAAAGAGAAGGGATGATATTCCAAGCAGGAGGAACAGTATGAGCAAAGGGGTGGAGAGACAGCAAGGAAGGGTTTGGGAGGCCCTGATCCCACCAGTCTTGCTGGAGTGCAGGGTGCATGATGCAGGCTGGTAGGAGATAAGACAGGGAAAGGGAGGGGCGCCTGGGTGGCTCAGTTGGTTAAGCAACCAACTTCGGCTCAGGTCATGATCTCACGGTTTGTGAGTTCCAGCCCTGAGTTAGGCGCTGTGCTGGCGGCTCAGAGCCTGGAGCCTGCTTCTGATTCTGTGTCTCTCTCTGCCCCTCCCCCGCTCATGCTCTGTCTCTCTCTGTCTCAGAAATAAATAAACATTAAAAAAAAAAAAAAGACAGGGAAAGGGAGTTGAGGGCAGATTGAGGGTGCCTTGAAGACTGGGCTGAGAAGTTTATAAATGACCCACTAACAACAGGAAGGCATGGAAGGATTTTGAGTTGGGGCAGGAGGTAACATTGAATGCCACTGCCCGAACCTCCCTTCTCCCACCTGAATGTAACATCCCACTTCACGTTGTTTCTGACACATGGGGACTTTTTTGGTTGGAAAGCTGAGCTGAAGGTATCAAAAGGTCCCAGGGCAGTTGGCACTTAGTTGTCTCTGTGCCCCCCCCACCATCAGAGGGCTTGGGCACTCTCTCAACAGTCATGTAGATGACTGCTATGTGCTGGGTCCCTGAGGTCTGGAGCTGCCTGCTCTTGGATAAGAAGTGACAAAAGGAGAGTAACTCTCAGACTGGAGCTGAAGCAGGATGTGCTGCTGCCAGGTTGAGGAGGTGGGCGAATGCCCCTAGCCCCCTTCCCTGCCCATTCCTGCTTCTGCTCTCCTCTGGCTTCATTGGTCTGTGCCTTGTCCCCCGTGTGGTTAACATGGAGGCTGCTGACATTTCTTGAACACCTTCTTTGTGCCAGTCCCTCAATCAGAGAGTATTCAATTAGGCCTTCTCAATTCTGCACAGTTGCCACCACTGTCCCCACTTTGCAGATGAGGAAATTGAGGCCAGGGAGGTTCATATAAACAATCAGTGGCAGAACTGGCATTGAGGCCAGGCTGGTTTGACTCTGAAGCTTTGCTGCATGCTTCTTTTCTCTCATTTCTTGTGGGAGAACCTTCCAGGGAAGCATCCCAGGCTGATATGAAATTTAAAAGTAGATCTAAAGTTGCCCCCACCTTCAGCTGCTGCTGAAAGCCAGGACCTTGGCCAAGAAACTGGCCAAGAGGACTATGAAGGACCAGGCCCATGGTGCGGGTCTGCACATTAGTTGGAGCCAGCACAGGGCACTGGCCTCCCTGTGGGTGGGCTGGAAGAATCACATTATATCAGGAACATTGTGTTTCCAGATATGTACTGACCACCTGCCTGGCCAGCCAGATCTCTGGGTGGCCTTCTTCCCTGGTGGTCAATCAGGAGCCAAGCCCTGAGGTGTGGGCCTGAAGGACTACTGGATGACTTCATCTGTCCTCCCCCACCAAGTTAATATTCCCCGCTGTTCTGTGAAGTTCTGCCATTAACTGAGCAGCTCCTTTGGGTTCAGATTCTTTCTCACCTTAAAGGATATATACTATAGTAAACCTCTTTGGCCAGAAATTAATGACAGATGGTCCAGGAGGGAGGTTATGGAGACAGAGCTCTTAGAAGAGCCAGGGAGAAAAGAGGAGATACAAAAGATAAGCTTTGTCCATGATTGCTTCGTTCCTTCCACAAGGATGGATGTGCCCACTGACTGCTTATAGGACAGCATGGGCAGTGTGTATGAGTATCCATAGGCCAGGCACCTTGCTATGGGACTCCAGGCACCTAAGGGCCCCTCTTTGAGTCTCACTTTCCCTATTCACAGAAGGGAGGGGGAATATGTGTTTATAATCAATTACTTACAGTCACATCCTTGGGTGTGAAAGTGACATCCTTACCCACCCTGGGTCCTGAGGCAGACCTGGTGACTTCTACAGTCTTATAGGCCCAAAAGCTGACCAACCAGCAGAATCTTTACAAATGCAGATCTACAGGACCTACTCTGGAGGATCCCAGCCAGTGAATCTGGAGTGGGGCCAATGGCCTATCATTTTAAAGATCTGAAGGTGGTTCTGATATGCAGCCTGGCATGGAGTCTACTGGTATGGATTGAGGTCAGCCATCCCTTGAGTCAGTGGTTCTCAGCCTTGGCTGTACATTAGAATTACCTGGAAAGCTATAAAAATCCCAGGGCCCTGAAGTGCCTGGGTAGCTCAATCAGTTAAGTGTCGGACTTTGGCTCAGATCATGATCTCACGGTTTGTGGGTTCAAGCCCCATGTCAGGCTCTACACTGATAGTGTGGAGCCTGCTTGGGATTCTCTCTTCTACCCCCTCTCTCTGTCCCTCCCCTCCTCACACTCTCTGTCTCAAAATAAACTTAAAAAAAAAAAAATCCCAGTGCCCAGACTGCCCCCTAGACTGGTTATATCAGAGCCTCTGGAGGCAAGCATCAGTGGTTTATGGGTAAAGTTCCCAGGCAGCTACAGTCAGCACCAAGGCCAAGAACCTTTGCTGTGGGTGAACCAAGAGGCAAAGGGCACATCCATCACCTGCTCTTGACATACTCCTGTTTCCACCTTTGGAAATCCTGTCTACTTTTCAATGCAGCTCAAAGCCCCTCCTCTAGCAGTTGAAGCCCCTCTGCTAGCAGCTGGGCCCCTGATGGACAAGGCTGAGAGGTCAGATGATCTAGGCTGTAGTCCTGGGTCCCTGGGCAAGCTGTCCACCCTGCTTGGACCTGTTTCTTCAATTGTGCTAGGAAGGCTTGGCTCGGTGGTTTACAAAACATGCTCAGAGCAAGGTCTAGGTGTCCTGAGGCAGGAGCATTGGACTCCTGACTCCCCTGCTCCTGCCCCCAGTTCTCCCAGAGCAGCTCCAACCTTCCTATTATTGTTGAAGCCTCCTGATGCTTGGACAGTTCAGAAGCTAAAACAGTTTGAAAACCATTAATCTGTATGATCCATGCTTTCTGCCCAGCTCTGAAGGTCTGCAGAAACCCGACCTGTTTCTTTTCCACTTATACCTGTAATTCTTGTGGTCTGCAGCCTTCACTTGGCATCAACTCTCTATAAATCTTGCTTTGATTTGCCTGGCACTCATGATTTCCCGT
This sequence comes from Panthera pardus, assembly GCF_024362965.1. Lineage (NCBI taxonomy): Eukaryota > Metazoa > Chordata > Mammalia > Carnivora > Felidae > Panthera > Panthera pardus. The sequence goes on from NW_026526810.1 coordinate 32,713,817, forward strand.
ATCTGGTTCATCTCCCCCACTAAGCTGTGAGCTCCCTGGAGGTGGTTCTTAGTTCATTTTATAAACACAGCATACATTTATTTAGCTCCTTCTGCCTGCCATGCTGGGTGCTCTGGGAACGCAGCAGTGAACAAGACTGATACAACCCTTCCCTCATGGAGCGAGAAGTCAGCAGATGAGAACATTGAGGAAGATAGTAGAACAGCTACAGAGTCGTATGTGCTCGGATAGGGGAAGCATGGGTGCTGTGGGAGCAGCAGGCAAGGCACCCAGTGGAGACTGGGGGCAGAGGCTTCCCAGGGAAGAGGAGTGAGACTGACCTTGGCGGAGGGAGTTAGATATGCAGAGGCCTGGGGCTGCTGAGGGAGTCAAGGCCACTGATGGGCAGGGACAGGCCTTTGAGCTCTGGTAAGGAGGCAGTACTTCATCCTGAGGGCAAAAGCAACTTGTGGTGACTGAACACGGAGTGACTTGAACAGGTTTTCAGGCCTGTGGGATCTTCCTCTGTCCTCCCTTTCCCGGCACTGGGGCTCACATGGTCCTGGGTGGCGGACACATATGTATCCAGGGACGGGGGTGCTCACAGGCATGGAGGGTGAGGAGGCTGCTTTCACATGGGTGGGTGCTTACCAGAGAGGGTGAACAGACCGGGATGGGTGTTGGGGAGACACCTGTGTTTCAGGCCAGTCGCACTCCCCTGCTTAGGTTCTGGGAACCCTGTAGGTCATCCTGATAGCCCTTTCCCTGGATTACAGCCCCCAGTTTGGGACAGTTGGTCAGAACTTGCTGCCCACCCGTCCCTAGGTCCCCAGAGGAGGCCTTTGTCCCTCTTTTATTGGCTCACAGGGTCTCTGGGGCCATTTCATGTATGGTGGGTCGACTGGTCAGCCTGGTCTGAGCTCAGGCCTCACCGAGGTCCCCAAGGTTCCTCTTAATCTGTTCCATCGGCTGACCGTGCCACTCCTCTAACCACACCCCTTTCCTCTTTCTGGCCCAGTTTCTCAGCTACCTTAGCGCCTGTGATCGGCTGCTGCGGCAAGGCTATGAGGAGGGCCTGGTGGAGGAGGCCATGGAGATGTTCCAGTTCTCCGAGAGCCAGGTCAGCAGGGCCACCTGCCCAGGCCCAGGGGAAGAGGAGGGGAGGGATGTGAGTGCACACACGAGCCTAGCATACAGGGGCACACCCGTACCAGAGGCACAGCCTGGGGGCCATCAGGAGCTAGCCTGCTTGCTCAGCCCTGGGGAGAGGGAGACAGCCCAGGGAGGCAGAGGGAGGGAGGAAGGGAGGGAAACAGGAGGCACGGCTTTTGTGTCATGTAGCTGAATCAGTACACAAATATTATAGAGTGTCTGGTCTGTCAGATACCCAGGGAGGAGCCAAGTGCAGCACAAAGATGCTTAAACTCTGCTTGGGGCGTTTGCTGCCTATCTGGAAACCCAGAATGCAGGCACCCGGGGGCCCAGTAGTACATTCTGAGTGGCCAATGTATATGAACTGTCCACAGTGTGCTGTTGGCCTAGGCTCTGCTGGGCAGCTCTTCACAGGGGCTGAGGGAAGGACAGAGGGATGGGAGAAATGCTGAGGAGGAGGGAGGGAGGATAAGCAGAGACTTTTCAAGCACTGGGATCAGAGGAGGAAGGAAGGCAGAGGCTGCACTGTGTGAAACCTCGGCAGGGTTTGGGGCCTGGGCAGAGACCCCAAGCTGTGCATCCTCTGGGCACCCGTATGCAGCCTCCTTCTTTTTGTCCGAGTACCAGAGCACAGAGAGTCAGGAATGGGCCAGAGTGAGGGAGTAAAGACAGGATGGAGCCAGTGGCCAAGCCAGGGCCTCCTTCCTTGGCACAGGAACGGAGGTCCATGCCCATGTCAGCCAGAGGTACAGGCAAAATGTAGGTGCTGCCCAGGATCAGGCTTACCTGGCTTGGGGAGTCCTTAGCTTTCTGGGAATAGATACAGCGGGCACCAGGAAGGGGGCTCCACAGGGAGATGGCTGGCCTGGCAGAGTCCCCAGCACTCTCTCTGCTTCCACTTCCTCAGGCAGGGGAATTCCTGCGCCTCTGGGAACAGTTCAGTGACATGGGCTTCCAGCAGGACCGGATCAAGGAAGTACTGCTGGTCCATGGCAACCGCCGTGAGCAAGCCCTGGAGGAGCTGGTGGCCTGTGCCCAGTGACCTCGGCGCTTTCCACAATGCCTGTGCGTCCCTCAACCCGTGCCAGACCTGGCAATCCATTCCAGCTCTGTTATTAAGACTATATAAGAGGGGTGCCTGGCTGGCTTAGTTGGAGCATGTGTCTCTTGGTCTCAGGGTTGTAAGTTCAAGCCCCACTTTGGATATAGAAATTACTAAAAAAAAAAAAAAAAAAAAAAAGTAAGTAAACTTACAAAAAAAAAAAAAAGACTACATAAGCATAACAGTGAGGTGTGCTCATTGTAAAAATGTAAATAATGCCAAAGGTGGAGGTAAATATTGTAGGGGAGGCCAAACTTTACCCATTTAGGTTTTCAGCTGGGGCTCTTGAACAAAAAGATTAAGAAGAGAAAAACAGTTTATTAATGCATGTGGCACACATCATGTGGGAGAAACCTCAGTAAAAAAGTAACTCAAAGCAGCAGTTACAGCTCTGGCTTCTATAGCGTTTTCAACAAAGACAGTAAATTTGTAGAGAAATACAGGACAAAGGAAACCGGTTTTAGGCTTCCAGGGATGGCATGCTGTGGGGAGGGTAAATATGTGGAAATAAACTAAGGAGTAGGAATATTTGCAGATCCCTCTGGAGTATCACTGGGCTGATAAAAATCTATTTCCAGAAAAGGGGAATTTATACCTTAGAATTAGGCAAAATTGGGGGGTGGGGAGGCGAGGAAGGGTAGGGAGGGCCTTTTTCCTGCATTTGCTGCTCTTTTTTTTAATGTTTATTTTTGAGAGAGAGAGAGAAAGAGCATGTGAGCGTGAGCAGGGGAGGGGGAGGGGCAGAGAGAGAGGGAGACAGAATCCAAAGCAGGCTCCAGTCTCTGAGCTGTCAGCACAGAGCCCGACATAGGTTCGAACTCATGAACCCTGAGATCATGACCTGAGCCGGAGTCAGACGCTTAGCTGACTGAGCCCCCACAAGTGCTCCTGCATTTGCTGCTTCTTAATTACCTTCAACTCAAAATAATTTTTATGTCAAAGAGGCATATTTTGGGGTGATATTCTGGTCTCCTTCAATACTAAAACAATCAGCTGAGAGTTGAAAGTGTTTGCTTCTGGGGAGGGATAGAGGGGGGAGCATGGACAAGGAACTGTGTTTTTTCATACAAGCCTTGTAAAACTACCTGTATTGGACTCTCTGTGTGCATTAGTAATTTTGATTTTAAGAATACTAAAACAGGGGCACCTGGGTGGCTCAGTTGGTTGAGCATCCGACTTTCGATCTCAGCTCAGGTCTTGATCTCAGAGTTGTGAGTTTGGATCCTGCATTGGGCTCCATGCTGGGTGTGGAGCCTACTTAAATAAATAAATAAATAAATAAATAAATAAATAAATAAATAAATAAATAAAAATAAATACATGGTGAGCAGTTCTTTTTGGTCCTGTGGGCTCCTGGTCATAGTGTGGAAAGAACATCTAACTGGTTCAGAAGACCTAATTCTTATTTTGTTTCTGCTAATGACTGGCTCAAGGCCTCTTTGGGCCTCAGTTTCCCTGGGAAAAGTGGAGAGACTGGACATGGCTACTATCCATAAAAATCCCCTGGAGAGTGTTAAAGAGTCCCAGGCCCTACTCCTGGGTGATTTGATTTTAAAAGTCCAGTTTGGCAGCCCCAGGAATCTGTTTTGTTTTTGTAAGAAACTCTCCAGGGTTGTTTTTTGGGGTTTTTTTATCTTTTTTTTTTTTTTTAATTGCTTTTGTTGTTGTTGACCTCCTGCACCCATTTCTTCCAGCCACTAATCTGTTCTCTGTATCTCCAAGCTTGGTTTTTGTTCTTATGGTTTTTTTTTCAGATTCCATATATAAGAGAAATCATTGTGGTATTTGTCTTTCTCTGTCTGACTTATTTCACTTAGCATAACACCCTTGAGGTCCACCCATGTTGTCTCAAATGGCAAGATTTCATTCCATTTATGGCTGGATAATATTCCATTGTATATATACACCACAGTTCCTTTATCCATTCATCCATGTATGGACAGTTAGGTTGTTTCCATATCTTGGTTATTGTAAATAATGCTGCAGTGAACATGGGGTGCATCTATCGTTTTGAGTTAGTGTTTTTGTTTTCTTTGAATAAATACCCAGAAGTAGAACTTCTGGGTATTTATTAGATAGTAGATCTATTTTTAATTTTTTGAGGAGCCTCCCTAGTGTTTCCCATAATGACTACACCAGTTGCGTTCCCACGAACAGCACACAAGGGTTCCTTTTCTCCACATCCTCACCAACACTTGTTATTTCGTATCATCTTGTTAATAACCATCCTAACTGTTGTGAGATGACATCTCATTGTGGTTTTGATTTGCATTTCCCTGATAATTAGTGATGTTGAGCATCTTTTCATGTACCTGTTAGCCATCTGTATGTCTTCTTTGAAAAGATGTCTATTTAGATCTTCTGCCCATTTTTAAATAGAAAAAAAAATTTGTTGTTGTTGAGTTATAGGAGTTCTTTATATGGTTTGGACATTAGCCCATTATCACATATATGATTCACAAATATTTCTCCCATTCATTAGTTGCCTTTTCATTTTGTTGATGATTTCTTTTGCTGTGCAGAATCATTTTCTTTTGTTCATTCACTTGTTCATTTTTGCTTTTGTTGCTTTTGCTTTTGATGTCAGATTAAAAAAATCATCACCAAGACCTATGTCAAGGAACTTACTGCCTATGTTGTCTTCTAGGAGTTTTATGGTTACAGGTCTTACATTCTAGTCTTTAACCCATTTTCATTTAATTTTTGTGTATGGTATAAGATGATGGTTGAGTTTTATTCTTTTGCATGTGTCTGTCCTGTTTCCCCAGCCCCATTTATTGAAGAGACTATCCTATCCCCATTGTATATTCTTGGCTCCCTTGTTGTAAATTAATTAGCCATATATGTATGGATTTATTTCTGGGTTCTCTGTTCTGTTGCATTGATCCATGTGTCTGTTTTTACACCAGTACCTCTGAGGATTCTTATTCAATATAATGGGCCCATGGCCAGTGTGTGTGACCCTCAGGGCCAGCAGATCTAGGCCTTCTTCTGCTCTGACAATCTGGCAGTCTTTCCTTATTTGTGGAGCAGACAGGTTGGGACCAGGATTATCTCCAGTCACCCAGGCCTACCCTCTGGAGGACCCCAGGCATTGAGAGGACCAGTTGTGGGAACTGTTCCATGATGAGGCAGCAGAGGTCAGAAGCCAAGACATTAGCGCCCCCGCCCTTCCCAACTGGCCCTGTGCAAAGACCTGCAGCAGTTACCAGAGAATCAAGACCTCTCAGACATCTCCACCCAGCGAGCAGGACTGGACCTGGAGCAGAGGTCCGTAAAAAAACAAAATCTTCCATGCTTCTCATGGCTTCAACCCAGACACCTTGTTGGAATGTGTAGTGAGGACTTCTGCAGGCCTATACAGGCCTAAACAACAAGTCTGGGACCAGAACCCAGGACTCCTCAGGTCTATCCAGCCCCTGGGTGCTTTCCACTAAGCCTCAATGCCTGCCAACTTGAAATCACATTAAAAATATTCTTTGGCCTTAAAACTTGCTTTGAGTAACTTGCGGGCAATGCAAAACTATTTGAGAACATTGGCAAGACGGCATAAAGTTGGTCAAAAACAAAACTGCACTTGAAAAGAATAAAATTCAAGTTCAATTTCTAAAAAAGCAGTGTTAAATCCAAACCCATTTGTATTCTGTTTGTTTTTAAAGATTTTTTAAGTAATCTCTACATCTAGCATGGGGCTCAAACCCACATCCCTGAGACCGAGAGTCACATGCTCCATTGACTGAGCCAGCTAGGTGCCCCTCAAAGCTATGTGTGTTTTGATTAAGGTAGTCTGGCCTCGGCCTGCCACCTTATTAAGTGCCCTTGATTAGAGGCGGCCAACTGGCAGGCTCCTCACTCATGTTGCGCGTCCTTCCGCTATGCCACTCCTCCCATCCTTCGCCCACCTGCACAAAACTTCCCACTCCTAGGAAACTACTGCCTGATTTAAAATGGGGCATCAATCTGACCCCTAATTTCAGCTCAGGTCATGATCTCTCAGTTAGTGAGTTTGAGCCCTATATCAGGCTCTGTGCTGATGGTGTGAGGCCTGCTTGGGATTTTCTCTCTCTCCCTCCCTCTCTTCCCCTCTCTGCTCACACCCTGTCTCTCAAAATAAATAAATAAACTTAAAAAAACAAAACTACTTTGTTAAAAAAATAAATAAAATGGGGCATCAATCGGCACATTATAAATTTAAAATATTTTTAGGAGGTGGGATAGTGTAGTAGTTAAAGGCATGGGTTCTGAAGCTGAAAGCATAGATCTGAGCTGAAACTGTAGCCTTATCACTAACTAGCTGTGTCACCTCTAGAAAGTCCCATATCCTCTCTGCACCTGAGTTCCTTATCTATCAAATATGGATTCTGAAACTTCCCAGTTGGGATGACTGAATGAGATAGCACACAGGCAGCTTGTGGCATGGTATCTAGTAGCTATTTACTGGTTTATACATATTTATACCCTGCCGTGGTTCTGTAATCACTGCTACCTTTACTCTGATCATCCTCCTCATCACTGTTATGGTCAACAAATCTCTAGCATTTATAATGGAACTCAGAAAACCTGGGAGAACGCCTCCAACCCCACCCATGACTCAGCCTCTCTGGTCAGCAGAGTGTAAGGAAGCCACAGCAGAGGATTCTGGGAGTACCACCTGAGAGGGTAATCTCTACAGCTAATACTAAGGGTCAGGTGACTGTATTGGTGGCCCCTTGAAACAGCAGCAGATGACACACTTTGCTACCTGAAGGCAGGATCTTAACAAGATGACTCTTGGAGAGGGGGCCAGGAGGATGGCGGAGCCAGGGCACTGGGTGGCAACCGAGGTCTGGCCTGGAGAAGCAGAATGAAGCAAATTCTACCTTGTTTCTTGCTGTCACTTCTTTCCCCTCTACTCTGCCTCCTGTCTTCCCACCATGTTCCCTCAGAGCTCAGTGCCAGCAGATTGAAGAAGGGCTCCTGACTCTGGGAGTTTAGGGGTGGGGGGAGGTAGTGTCTCATAGACTATTTCTGGCTGAACTCTCAAGTTCTTTGCTCCCTTTCCGGGGAGGGGGGGTGGGGAGGTGTGTGTATATTGCCCTCTAGCTGACCCTTCTGCCTCCTTCTTATAAGGACCTTTTGTGATTACATCGGACCCACCTGGATAATCTAGGATAATCTCCCATCCTGAACCCTTAACTTAATCACATCTCCAAAGTCCTTTTTACCATGTAAGGTAACATAATTCCAAGGATTAGGACATGGATGTCTTCAGGGGACCATTATTCAATGTACCACAGAGGGGCAATGCTTAACCCAAAATAATATGTGACTAATGGTGGAATTTCAAGCAGTCACATAAAGGAGTTTTGTTGTGTTTTGCATTACTCTTTATACAAGGGACGTTTCTATTTTGGAACAGAACGACTACAGAGCAGGCCTTACCCAGAGGCCAGGGTCTCAGGCAAGGCTGGGCGCTCACCAGGCTCAGGCTGACAGCTGGCTCCACTCTTCTCCCACCTCTGGTAGGAGCCTCTGGGGGCTCTTGCTTCAACTTGAGTCAGCCTTCTGCAGCTGACAACAGTCTCCTGGCACCAGGAACAGCACCAGCTGAGGGGCTGCCAGAGCCTCCTCTCAGCCCCTGACCTTTCCACTCTGGGGATGGTGGAGGGGGTACACCCTCAGGTGAGGGCTGGCCTCCAACGATCAAGTGGAGAAGTCAGGATCCTCCCCTTCCTGAACCCCCCTTCTCTCTCAGCCCCCTTCGCTCCACACTTCCTCCCAGTCCCTCCCAGGCTGACCTCTAGCTGCCCTGTCCTCTTATCTGGTGATTAGAGAATTCCTTTGGTGGCCCCTGCAGGGAGCACTCTTGGCCTGTTAAAAGAGGATTTAGGGAGAGATCAATGCTTAACTCATGAGTAGTGGTTCTTAAGTGATGGTTTTCAGGCCCAGTAAAAGCTGGCAACTGGAAGGGGTGACCCTCCCGTCTCTTCATCTCATTTGACTATCAATTCTGTCTGTTGTAAAACTCACTGCAAGGAGCATCTGAGGCTCTAGGGAGCTCTGGAAATGAGCTAATGGGGGATGGGGAGAGGTTTCCAGAGCACCCCCCTTCTCCCCAGCATGGGACCTCCCAGTACATACCTCTCCTCACTCTCCATTGTCAGGGCCAGGGCTTTGTTCCCAGACATGCTGGGGTCAGAGGAAAGCTTTAAGAATCAGGACTCTTCCAGAAACTCTCTCTGGTACGCACACACTCACTGGCCTCAGGGAGGAGTTGTGGAACATATATGGCTGCGTGCTAGGGACAAGGGTGGTCCTGAGTGGGGCAAGAACTGATCACTCAGTCCTACTCCAGAAAGGACCCACTCAACTACCAAATCTTTTAAGCATCTCCCATGAATTCAGCCCTGCACTAGTCCCTCTAAGAAGACACAGCCCCTGTTTCTAGGTGCTACACTCAGTTGGTATAGCCAAAGCTACCACCAAAGAACCATTCACTTACTAATTCTTCCACCCAAGAAACCTTTATTGCATACCAGCTGGGTGTCAGGCCTTGCTGGACCCACAATTAGGAAAAGGTGGGAAGAAGAATGAGAAATGGCCCGGCCTGGGGCAGGCAGGTCACCAGTGCTAGGTTGGCCAGCGTGGGTCAGCATGGCAGCTGGCTGAGAGCAGGTCAGTGCCTGTGCTGGTGACGATGGCAGTGGAGGCAGAAGCACAGGCAGGCTTTGGGCCAATGAGGGCGCTGGAGGTCGCACTTTGCCAGCTCCCCCTGTAGACCTGGGTCCTAGCCAGCACCCCTGCTGGCTCTGCTCCCAACTCAGCAGTGGGGCACTCACCCCTGTCCCTGCCTCTCTCCCTCTCCTGGCGAGTGGCCCTGCCTCCTGCCCATTCTCTTCCTGAACCTGTCCTTATAAGGCCACCCACTCAGGAGATGTGTGTGTTGTCTGTCCTCTGGGAAGTTGCCCACACAGCGTCATCGGCTGTTTTACTGTTCAAGATTTTTAATCTATGATTTTATTTATTTATTTATTTATTTATTTATTTATTGTCATTAAAAGAATGTTTTAAGGCTTTGCAGAGACATTAACTGGGTGTTGGGTGAAGGCAGAAGGATGAAAGCCTGGGGCCCAGGACCCAGGATAGACTGGCCCCAGGGCATGGCTTAATCACAGATTCTGAATACCCTCAGCAGTCAAATAATCCCATGAACCTCAGCAGGCCCTGTGCTGAGCACAAGGAAGAGAGGGAGGATGGCGATCAGAGGGGGACATCGGGGACTCCACCATGAGGACAGAAAATCCATAAGCCACCAATTCTGGTGCAGCGAGGGCAGCCTCCAGGCAGAGGTGAGACCCCATGCTGCAGGAGCTTTGTGCCTGGCTGGGAGATCTAGGAAGGGGGCACAACTGAGCCAGGCCTGGCAGGATGGGCAGGAGTTCTTCACATAGAGAAGCGGAGGAAGGACATTCCAGTCTGCAGTCACCCAAGCGCAGGACAACCTGGGGCCGGAGGGGAATGGTGAACTCGTCAGTGTGCCTGGACCATTGTGGCTGGCCCTTAAGGAGTCTGGGCTTGGTGCTGCAGCCAGGGAGCAACAGTCAACACAGTGGAGCCAACAAGGATGATGGAAGAGAGACCTTAGCAGTCACTACAGTTTTCTGGACACCCACCTACTCCGTTCCCTTCTACCTATTCCATTCTATTCCAAGGTCACTCCCAATTTTAAGTGACACCAGTGAACGTGGAGGAATTTCCTCCCCCAGCTGTGGGCCATCTTAGTGTGTCATCAGTCAAGATGCCCTGTCCTCCCCTGACCAGGGCATGGGCATGTGCCACCCACACAGCGCCAGGCTGACTCTTCTGTGTAACCTTGGTATCTTGAGCATACTCATTCTGGCTGCAGCCTCGGAGGGCTGTAGACAGTTCCTGCTGCAGTGGACCCTTGCCACTGCTCAGCTCCTGTCCTTTCCCAGACAGGTGCTCTGGCCTTCCCGGGAAGCCTGGAGCTGCCCCAAGTCCTTCCAACAGAATCCTGTTCTCCTTAACTTAGCCAAAGATGATTGCTCTTGCTGACAGCCACAGCACCCTGATGGATGCAATGAGAGAACACGAGTAAAGGCAGCAGCCAAATGGGGTAGGGAGTGTGTCCTATCACTTCTGGAACCTAGAGAAAAGTCTAAGACTGTAAAGTGGGATGAGGGAAAGGTGGTTGGAGGCTTGCAAGCCCTGGTTCTCACTGAAGGGACTTCTCTCCATCAGGGAGCCTACCTTGTGGTCCTATAACTGCCAAAGGGGCTGCCTCCTTCATTCCTCTGTGAAGCCCTGGGTGCAGGGACTAAACCTGGTTTGTCTCTCTGACCCTGGTGCCTGCCACAACCGGTGGTTAGAGAATGTGCTCCAAAGTGTTTGCTGAATGAAGAGGAAGGAAGGAAGGGAAGGAGGAAAACCCACGAAAGTTAGCCCACCGAAGGGTGGCCCATACTCAAAGGTAACTGACTTCCACAGAGGTTTCACCAAATTGCCAGGTGAAAGTCTCACCAGAAAGTATTAAGGAAAGCTCTGGGTACCTGGGATAACACCATCAGTGAAGTGATTTCAAGGGACAAAGGCAGCCAGTCCCCATTTCTTAAGTGCCCTGCCTCTCAGAGCCTGGAGGGACCACATGCGGGGCCTGGTGTCTACTGGGAGGGGCCTGGTGTTAATTGGCACAAGGCCTCCTAGTACCTCAGGGAAGGGATAGAGGGCCCAGTTGACTCATGACCCCTGGATGTGCTCTTTTGGAGAGAATGTGGCCCCTTTTAGATTGGTAGCAGAGCTGAGCAGAGACAAGCATGGGTCACTGTCCCACAGGCCAGAAGCAGCGACCACACTCTGTGTGGTGGACCAGGCTGAGCTCTGAGGAGAAGGGCAGGTGCTGCAGGTCAAGGAAGGACCATTTCTGTCTCTATGATGAGGGCCTCTGCGAGAGCCATCCCAACCCCAGGCTAGGTGGAGACAGGTGACCAAGGAGATGGCCTAGCAGCGGTTCAGGGCTGTTTTCCAGGTTTCTAGGTCACTACTTCTGAAGCTAAGTGTTGGGCGTTCCCCCAAGTGTTCAGGGCTTTCAGTTACTGGGACCAAGAATATAGGGCTGATACTTTTCAGTATGTGGTGAGAGGACTCACATGCCTGCCCCTCCACCTTACCTGGGCCTAGGTCCCTAAGACAGTGCAGGGTCAAGGAGTTATATTCTGGAGACAATGCCTAATCAAGAGGAATGGTGGCAGATACCTTCAAGGCCAAAGCCCCACTCTGGCAATCTCAACCACACCATATAGTCATTAATTACCTTCTCCATCTGGAGTCAGAGCGACTACTACTGGCAGGACAACCCACTGCCCTCGCCTAAGGGCACAGGGCTTTCTGGTTTACCGGCACTTGCTGTGGGCCTCACACTGTCCTAAGCTCCTTCTGTGTACTATCTCACTCACCTCGCAACAGCCCTCACTGACAGATGCCACCTGAGGCTCAGAGAGGTTAACACCTGCCCTAGGTCATATGGTCAGAAAGTGCTAGAGTTAGAATCCAGAAGGTCTGAGCTAGCAGCTGGAGTACTCTGGCTCCCCTCACCATGGGCCTGGCACACACATGCCCTCATCTGACCACATGACAAACATGTGCACAGATAGGCTATCATCTTCAGTGACAGATACAATGGAGGGCTCAGAAAGGTAATGCAACCAGGCCAACATTACTCAGCAAAATGGATGGCAGCGAAGGTCTCCAGGGCCCCCCTTATGTGTCCTGTAGGATCCCTTCGTTAAACCTGGTAAAGGTCAGGTCTGGCCAGGGCTGCAGGGAACCAGGCCCTACCTAGAGGCCGGGGCTGCAGAGCTGCCTGGTCCCTGGCTTGGGACGGGACAGCAGAAGCTGTGCTCCCTGAAGCTCATGCATCTGGTCCTGTTTCCGTTCCCAGCCACTCCTCAGAGAGCCTCTAAAGGTCACTTTTTTCCCCTCAAATTCAAGTGGCTCGGGAGGCAAAGGCCCTAGCTTCCGGACACGGAGGCACCACCCCTTCTGGTAAGATGTTCTTCTGGTTCCCATCACTGTGTAATCAGGCCAAGGCCTGATGGACATTTTCCAGTATCCTTTGCTGTGCCCAAACCTAGCCACTCAGTGATAGATGCCTGGAGAGACCAGGGCCAGAGGGGACAGCGCATGTATCTCAGCAGGAAAGGATGGCACACTCAAATTGGGTCATCAGAGGCTCTTTGCAAGGGCTGGAAGGCTACTACAGGAACAGTGCAAGACTAATGACACAGAGGCTCTCACCACTCCTGGGCCTGGAGAGTGAGTGGGAGAAGAGCTGTAACTTAGGCCACTGAAGGGAGATCAGTGTGAGGCAGCCCTGCAGGGAGGGGGCCGAGAACAAAGTCCCCTGACTTCCCATCTTCCCCACCCCTCACCTTCTGCTGGTGCCTCTCTTCTGAACTGCAGTCAAGGGAGCCCAGTGATTTACCCCCCAAGGGCAGCTTCCTGGGGTGAGGAGCAGGAGAAGGGGAGAGTGGACCTGGAAGGGCAGATGGGATCCGTGCAGCAGAGGGCAGGGTGAGGGGCTTGGCACTGAACTCAGGAAACATGTTATCTAGTTTCCATATTTACTACCTCAAACACCTGCTGTGTCTCTCCACTTCCTACAGAATAAGGACCAAGTTAGCCTGGCATTCAAGGCTGTTTACACTCAGATTCCAACCTACCTCCCTAATGGGAAGGCTAGTGGTGCCTCACATAAGTTATCTGCACAACGACTCTGTATACGGTTAAGTCTTATAATCACAAACGTTTCATAAAGAAACCAAGTTTGCCCAGGTGACACAGCTGGCAAGTAATGGAGCTGGAGTATGAACCCAGGTCCCCTGATGCCAAAGCTGATGCTTACTGATCATGCCATCCTGTCTCCTCACTGAATGATAAATGCACAGACTACAGGACAGTACTTGGCTCATCCAAAGCCTGCCTGCCTGCCTCATGAAGAGACTCCTGATAAAGGGAGGGGGTGGAGAAAGGGATGTGGAAGGTGAGCATAACACATGGTGGCCTGTAGGTTCTCACATCACTCTTACCAACCCTCCGGGGCAGGAACTGTCCTCCCTGTTTGGAGCTGAGACACATTCATTTTAGCAACATGAAGGTACTTAGCTGTGGTCACAGGGCAGTTACTGTCAGAGCTGGGGTTGACTCCAAGATGAGCTGGCTGCCTGGCAGACACAGCTGGCCCTCTGCTGAGCCTGCAAGATCCTCAGTCCCTTCTTTCCACCCCCACCCCACTAGCAAGCTCCCTTTCTGAGCACCTGCACTTCCCTCTGCTAATCAGGACTGGGAGTGGGGGGGTTAGGCGCATCTACAGAAAGCCCTTGTTAGAATGAAAATGTTACTGAAAAGCAAAGCACACTGGGCCATGCTCAGGATTATCAAAATTAGTGTGTGTGTGAGAGATTTGAAGGGCACAGGTGCCCAGATGCCACATTAGAGTTCAATTCCTTCGTCTCTGTCCACTGAATGAAAGCGGAGGGCTGAAAGAATGGGACGCCAGAAGGGCGAGACTTAACTAGAAAAATAAGGATGGAGGTTTGGAATCAGGGAGGGCAGGCCTGATCGGTCATTTGGGGGAACCTCCCACAGGTGTCCTGCAGGCAGCACAGAGATGCAGCATGGTGTGATGGGAAGAGGATTCTGGAGATGTGGGTTTTAGCTCAGGGTGGTCCCCTGCGTTGCTGTATGTCTCCGGGCTGGTTACTTCCCCCCAACCCTGACTTCCCTTTCCTCCCTGTAAAAAGAGACAAAATACCCTTGCACGAGATGTTTATACCCTGGCCCAAGACCCTGCAGCCCCACAGAAGGCTCCCTTTACCTTGTGTTAGTTGCTGAGAAACCAGAGAGAGGGGTTCCACCTTTCCATGCTTCCCACTCCAGCTGGGGCCGAATCATGTGGGTTGCAGAGGACACCATGTGGATGAATCCTTAAAGACCCCTCCATGGGGGTCCCATGTTCTGTGCCCAGGATCAGGTGCTCAGAGGAGGACTCTGAGCTGACATCTGTTTCTCCCATCAGCACAGTTAACTTGCCCCTATTCCTGGCAAATGACAGCAACCTGAAGCAAAGCAATTAGGGTGAAAATGAGACCCAGCTGCTCGGGACCAAAGGAAAATAAATGGACAGCCCTGTGCGTATTCCAGTATTCCACTGCAGAGAGGAGCGATTCCTCACAGGATGATTAGCACTTCCAACTCCAGTCTCCTTCCCTCTACTGAAGGCAGAGAAGTGAAGGCAGAGCTGCTGTTGTTCTCAGATCCCACTCTCCCCTGGAAGTACAGTGAACCCCACAGCACGTCACCTCCCCATGAAAGCCTCCCCTGGTCGCCTGCCCTGCCAGAAAGGATACTCCTCTCCTCTGAAATCTGAGAGCCTCTATGAATTTTTCCTCTGATTGATCAGTTCATTCATTCATTCTTTTGACATTCATTGAGCACCATTCATTCATTAAATAATTAAGCCCCTACTATGTTCTAGTCACTGTTCTGAGTCCTGGTGATAGAGCAGTGAAAAACTCTGCCTTTGTGGAGCTCAGGTTTTAGTAGGAGGAAACAGACACTAAAGAAGTGAGTTTAGCATGGTAGATGATACTAGATGCTATGGAGGAAAATAGGAGAAGGGAGTAGAACAGCAGAGAAGGGGGAAGTAGATTTTATGGCGGGGGGGCAGGGGGGGCTCAGGAAAGTCCTCAGAATGAAAGTGATATCTGAGCAAAGGCCTGTAGGAGGTAAGCAGTCATTCAGGGGCTAAGTGGGGCAGGTATGACTGACACGTGTACCTGTGCAAAGGCCCTGAGGTTGGAATGTGCTCGGTGTGTTTGAAGCAATGTGGCCTGGGATAGAGTGGTAAGAGATGAAGTGAGGGAGGAAATGGGGCAGGGGATTCTGAAAGGACTTGGGCTTTCACTCCAGTGAAATGAAGAACCACCCAAGGGACTGAATGGAGAAATAACAAGGTCTGGCTGGCATTTCATTAGTATGGCTCAGGCTGACACATGAGCAGACTGAAGGGAAGCAGGCCCTGGGTGGAGGGTGGGAAGTTCCGGCTTCTCCTTCTGCCTCTGTGAGGCAGGCTATATAACCAAAACAGGATAGTTTCCAGGGAAAGGAAAGCTTGGAGTGCAAGGCTTCCAGAGTCTGGGTCAAGGAGAAAGTGTGTGGCGGATTGGAGAAAGATCCAAAGAATTGGGCTGCAGGGCTGTCATGGAGGCTCAGGAAAATGCCCCTTACTGCATTAAGCTCTGTGTGTGTGTGTGTGTGTGTGTGTGTGTGTGTGTGTGTGTGTGTGTGCGCGCGCGCTGCGCGCTGCGCGCAGCGCGCGCGCGCGCGCAGATCTCTCTGGGAGGACAGACTTCTCAAGAGTGGGTTTCCAAGCTGGGACAGAGAGATTTTTTTAAACCCTGCCATCTGGGTTTAGTAACCCCTAGGTGTCTATCTGTATTTGCCCACCTGTATCTGGTTTGGCCTCCCAAACACCTTCACATGTGGTCAAGTCTAGGTGCCAGGGTATAAGAGGCTGAGAATCCCAAGTCCTTGCTCTTCCACTTGACTGGCTGTGTGACTTTGGGTGACTCATTTGAGCTTTCAGGTGGTTTGCTCACCTGCACACAGACATGGTGAGCACCCTTGCAGTGGGTGGTGGGAGGAACGACAGAGCCTGACCTATAAGGTCAGAGAAGGGGGGCTGCATTATGAAAACCTCTCCACACCTTGTGAAAGGGAGGGACAATCTGTGAAAGTGCAAACAGCCCTCAGAGCCTTAACAAGTCATTAGCACCCTCAGGAAGCAGGCTCTTAGAATACCAGCTAGATCCTAAGGCAAGATAACCCAGGAAAGTTAATTTTCCTATGACAGGCAGAGGGAAAGGGCATTTAGAGGAGCAGGTAAATCCCAATAAGAGGTGGTGCAGAGAGAAGGGTAACAGGGAGAGGAGTGCTAAGGAGACTGGCAGAAACACTTTGTCCATCTCAGAATGTCCATGAAGGAGGGAAGCAGCTACAGACAACAAACATGTGGCCTTGGGTTCAAAGCTGGGCTCTGCTACTTCCTAGTTGTGCCTCTTCTAATCACGTGACCTTTGAGTGTTTGGATTTTTTTTTTTAATCTTCAAGAGTAGGGGTTTTGCCAAGCTGTGTACCACTTAAAATTCTTACAGAGCTTAAATCAACTGTAGGAAAGCTCACTGTGAACACTGCCATTATCATGCACAAAAGACATCTCAGAAAGGGCTGCTCTGAACCAAGGAATACCACCACCCCAGGAATACCACCCCACCCTGTGGACAGGTTCACACAGCGAGCTGCAAAAGCTGACAAACACAAATCTCTGTGGTTTGAGAGGACAGGTGAGCTGATGGATCTCAAGATGACAAATCTCAGGGTGTTCAGCACTGGTCGGGAGGAGTAAGGAGAGTGCTCTAAACTGTTAAGAGAAATTATCCATAACTTAGGAATAGGTAGGGGCACCTGGATGGCTCAGCCAGTTAAGCATCCTACTCTTGATTTCAATTCAGGTCATGATCTCATGGTTTGTGGGTTTGAGCCCGCATTGGGCTCTGTGCTGACAGGGTGGAGCCTGCTTGCAATTTTCTCTCCCTCTCTCTCTCCTCACCCCTGCTCATGCTCTCTTTCTCAAAAATAAACATTAAAAAAAAAAGAGAGAAATAGGCAAAAGGACTATATATCTTTTTAATGTCATTGTGGGGCAGAGTTGAACAGTTAAGCATTATTTAATTCTCTCGGGAAAAATTAAATACCTCTGTTTTACAATTTATTATTGATTAGAGTCCTGACTTTGCAAAGCTACGTGCTAACTAGTAGCTGCATGTATAAATAGGTATATGCGTGTATGTGAAGTCCAATACAGAACCACCAAAGTTACAGTTTTATTGCCCTGGAAGACACTAACCAGCTTCACCTCTTATTGTAGCAAAGGTACTTCAATATGTCTTTTCCAACTAAAGACACAAATCTCAAGTGGTCTTCTGAACCACTCTTTTGGTTCTCTTGTTAATGGGTTAAATAAACCTCTGACATGTGATAAAAATTATACTTTGACAGAATCAAAAAGTGAGAGAAGGTATCCAACTCCCACAATGAGGTAGGACTGGAGAGGGAAGACGGATGTGAAAGTACTTTGCGCGTTATTCACAGGATGCAAAAATCAGGATTTATTGATGTGATTCATCAGATTAGGCTATTCCAGGGCAAGCAGGTCCTGGGCTTCTGAGGGCAGCATTCTCCAGGGCCTGGGACATAGGTCAGGGAAAAAGGCAGCTAGAGCAGCCCTAATGCTAGGCTCCATGCTGACGCTGCATTCTAGGCTTGTGATGAGGTTAGGATCTCCTATGGGTCTCAGGTCCAAGAGGATGGAGACCATTCGGGACACCCAGAGAAGTCTGCCCAAGGGCATGGAGAAGCTGGAGGACATCTGACCAGACATCAGGGTAGGAATATTCTAAAGAAGGCACAAGAGTCCTCATCCAACACCAGGTTCCTAAGGAGTACAGCCTCTACAGCCTGAGGTTCTTTTAGGACCTCATTATTTGATTCTGTAGGTGGAAAAGTGCTCAGGTCAGTTGACAGGACAATAGGATCTCTGCGCTTGCCATCTGCACATGTGCATGGCTTCACACATAGAATGATGTCAGTAAGGGGTCCAATGAGCAATGCAGGTAGCCAAGGTCAGGAACAGCCAACCCTGCACAGAGGAGGTGGGTACAGAGCCAAAAGAAGGGTGAGGGGTGGAGAGGAAAGGCATTCCAGGCCCAGAGAATGGCAGGAGCAGAGGCTAGAGGAGAATGAACCTGCAGAGGGTGGAGGAGGGATACAACTGAGGGAGATGTGACAGTGAGACCCGGCCAGGACTGGGCTCCTACCTTGAGTAACCTACAGTCATGGAAGTTAATAATCCACTGCCCAAAGGGTGATGGTAAATAAGTAAGTGGGCAAGGGGCTTGCAAATGAGCTCTCCCCTGCCAGTCCACATCCTGTAAGGGGGTGTGGGGAACCCTACCCCCGCTCCCCATCTCACTTCAGGTTTAACTCAGTTATTGTCTCTGCAAGCCATCCTAGCCTTGCCTCCTCCCCAAATGCCTCCATCTACAGCTGTTCCACCTTAAAGGCTGGGCTCTCAGAGCCTCTTGCCACCTGCCCCAGCTTTCCCCCATCTCCTCTTCTGAGCTGTCTGCACCTTCTGAGCCTCCCCTGCAGCAGCTAATTATCCTGCCTGTCTTCTCCATACACTTTGTATACGATCCTCCTTCCTGCAGTTACATATCTTTCCTCTCCGTATTTTCCCTTTGCCCGGATTTCTTCAATATTTTGTTTTATTCCATTGTGAGGGTTTTTGTTTTGCCTGTTGCCTTTAGCCCTCGTGGATCAAGACAAGTGTGTGTAAACCTTTTGTTGTCTTGGATTAGACTCTAGGGCTTTGTGGACCCCTCTGGCAACTACAGCTACATTAAGCCTAACACTGTGCTGGGCACACAGTAGGTGCCTGATTTTTGCCTACTGACTGGCAGTTCGATTAACATCACCTAACTCACTCCTAGCCATTCTCAATTATTGGCCCATTCACATACAAGCCTGAATTACTGAAATCCTACCCCCTCACTGGCATTGTGACCCACCATCTCTCAGCAGAGCCCAAGTAATTTGAGGGCTCAGACCCTGGCGTCGCCCTTACTCTTTGAATTTCTTGGACATGTTCATATCACCAGAATGCCCAAGACCTGGATGTCTCAACCAGGGAGACAGAAGTTCCACACAGCTCCAAAGGCCGGCTTTATAGACTCTGCCATGGCTCAGCGAAGACTCCGGGATATCCCCTCCTAAGACCAGCCCAGGGTCACAGTTCTGGTGTCGTGGAGGCCACAGGCCCCGGGGCGCCAGGAGGCAGTCTAAGAAGAAAGGCCTGCAAGGAGCCGGGCCTTGGGAAACCGGCCTTCTCCCTGAGCAACCTCCAGGTGCCACCCTCGATGGCATAGAGCAGCGTAAACATGCGGTTGACTGTATAGACTGTATCGCCGCGCACCACCGCTGTGAAGAGAGCTCCCTTGCTGTTGACAAACTGGCCAGGCAGCGCCGTCCACTGGCCCGTGGCCAAGTTGAAGCAGTCGATGGCGCAGTGTAGGAAGTCGTCGGAAGGTCCATTGCGCACCACATAGAGGCTGTCGCGGTGGGCCACCATGCAGTGGCCGTAGCTCTGCGGGCGCCGCAGCTCGGCCACCGGCAGCCACGTGTCGGCCCGCACAGTGTACTCTACTATGGCCGTGGTGTCAGCCGGCCTCCATAGACACACAAAGAGGCGGCCACACGCCTGGGCGCAGGGCACGCCGGCAGCCGGCTGCGGCAGGTCGGCTACGAAGCTCCAGCAACCCGCAGCGGGGTCGTAGCGCTCTACAGAGCTCATGGGCATCCTCTGGAACTCGCCGCCTATGGCGTAGAGGCGGCCGTCGAAGCCAGCCAGCGCCGTGTCGTAGCGCGGCTGGTGCGGGCTGGGGAATTCGCGCCACGTGCCGCTGGCCGGGTCATAGCAGAAGCCCAGTTCCACCACCTCCTTGCTGGCGCCCCTCACGCCACCCACGATATACAGCTTGTTGCCCAGCGTGGCCACACCCGCCAGCAGCGTGCTGGCCTCTAGGGGCAGCGCGGCCAGCGTGCGCCACGCGTCTTCCTCCTCGTCTAGGTAGCACAGCGTGCGCGACGCGTCCTCCAGGAAGCCGGGCGCCGGCGTGTGCGTGCTCACGGCCACGTAGCTGCTGGGCCGCAGCGCCGCTACGTAGGCGCGCGCCTCGGGCAGCGCCAGCTCGGCCGCGAGGTCGTGCGCGCCGTCGCGGATGAAGAGCGCGGCGCTGTGGAATACGTCGTGCAGGCCGAAGACGGCGGCCGCGTCGCACAGCAGCGCGCAGTTGTCCGACGTGAGGCTGTGCTCCAGGAAGCGCGCCAGCGCTGGCGCCTGCAGGAAGGCGGCGCACTCCACGGCCTGCAGCAGCTCGTCGGCGGCCGCCAGCGCCGGCCGCTCGCCGCGCAGCACTTGCAGCATGGTGTGGAAGCCGCCAGCGCTCAGCGCGCCCAGGCGCACCTCGGCCGCGCGCGTCTCCCGCATGCCGGAGCGGAAAAGGCCACGGAAGAAGCCGCAGTGCTCCACTAGCAGGGCCCGCTCGGCCTGGAAGAGCTGGCCGCCCACCCACACTTGCACCGGGGGGGCCTCTGGGGCCCGCGGCATGACGAGCGGGTCTGGCGGGGGGCCGCCGCGGGGGCCTGGATTCAGCGGCCACCACCGACTCTGGGGCTCCCCCGGAGCGGAAAAAAACTTCCCGGGGGATATAAATATCTCCCTGGCTAAAGATAGTATGGCTCATGTGATGTGGTGGCCGGCAGGCTGGATGGCTGCTGGCCGGAGGGCATCTGGGAGTCATGCAGGGTCACTCACTTCCGTGTGGGAAATAGAAACAATAGTGACCACATATGGAGCACCTAATGCATGCGGGGCACTGTGAGAGCTGCTTACGAAGATACCCCCTTTTAACCTGTACTAAAGCGACTGTATGCTCCTGTGCAAGTACCCCAACTCGGCCTTGTTTCCTCAGAGTGTGACCAATAAGAACATCTACCAATTGGGATAATATCTGTAAGATGTTTAAAATGAGGCTGAGAGAATTTACATGAGTTGTTCAAGGTCATTCATCTGGGAAGAAGCAAGGACAGGATTAACATCTAGCCCACCCCACTGGGTTGGTGGGTAGCTAAGTTTCTTGGACGCTGGAGGGAGAGGCAGCAGAGATAAAGCAAATAGAGTGGACCGGACTGGGGTCGGGAGCAGGTTCTAATTTAGCCTGAACCTCTGCCCCTGGCTCTGGGCTGGTTCAGTCTCCTTTTCAGCCTTGATTTCATTCTCTGTAAAAAATGGGAGGGTAGCAGGTGAGCGTCCTTCAAACCTCTGAATGTGGAAGTACTCCTTGACTTGAGCTAGGAATGGGAAGCTGATGTCTGCTCCCCACTCGTCCCTCCGTTGCTGTGTAGCTCTGGACCTTGGGAAAAGGTAAGTGGGGCTGATGAGAGGATCATAAGTATGTAGATGGGAAGGGGAAGGGTTCTTGAAATAATAATAGTTAACACTTAATTTGCATGGTATGTCAGGCACTTTGGTAAGCCATTCGACTCCTGTCATTCCTGCAGTAATCCTATGAATAGATAGTCTCATTTTTCCTCATTTAATAGATGTTATCCATGTATTGCTCACAGAAACACTATGAGTCTCTATTTCATGGATGAAGAGACTATGGCACCAAGAGTTTAGTCACATGCCCAAGGTCACATGGCAAGAGAGTGGCAGAGCTAGGACTGGCTTGCAAACAATCTGACCATAGAGAGTGTTCCCCTGACTACTGTGCTCTGCTGCCTTTCTGTGCTACAAATGCTGGGTATTCACCTCTTGACAGGAGGTCACAATTGGAAGAAACTTCAGGCTCCTATGGTTTAACCCCTTCATTTACAGTGGAGGACCAAAAAGGGAATTGGCCTGGGTCCTGTAGCTTGGAGCAGACAGCCCTAAGCCTCCTGCTGCTGACTGCAGGGCATTTTCCCCACTGCAAGAAACTTCCTTGAGTGACCAGCTAAGACTTTGGGTTCCAAAATGTCAGGTGGAAGAGAGCTTAGAGACTATTTTCTTCTGCCACCTTACTTTACAGGTGGGGAAACTGAGGCCCAGACCTGTGTAGGATGGTATCTGCCATTCAGGACATGTTCAACTCCAGGCTTTCTTTAGGAAGATGGAGTGGCTCACAGTGACAAAGCCACAGTTGGGAGGGGGCAGGGGAACTTCTCTCACCGCTAGGACACACACACATGCACAGATCCTCACGTATGAATCTGCAGGCCAATGCAAATGTGCCTCTTCTGCCAGGGAACTCCCACCCAGTTCACTCAATCAAAGCAGGGCAGGGATATGGGGACCACTTGTGTGAGCCTGGGAAGCCAAAGGCCTGGAGGAGGCAGCCAGAAATATCCAGGACGCTCTGCCCCAGGGACCAGACAGGAAGAGTAGGAGGAGATAGAGGGGGTGGGCAGGAGTCCTCACAAATACTATCCCAGGCCCTCTGCCAGCCTCCCTCCTTCCCTGAAGCCAGACATTGGCTGAAAGCCTGACAGTCGCCCTCCTGGAGGAAAGTGGACTCGGCGGTGCCCAGTCCTGATTCTGTCCTTGCTGGTGGCCTCAGGGGTGGGGAGAAGGTATCCAACTGTTCCCATTTCACAGATGAGGAGAGGAAGGCCTGTAGATGGCTTGGGCTTTTCCTTGTTATGAACGAAGATGTGGGACAGGGTTGAACCCTGTCCACTGACCCCAGGCTCCAGCCCAGTACTAGCCTTTTCTTAGAGGAGGGAAACAGCTGCCTCCTGCCAGGCCCAACCTAAGGGACAGGGGGACACAGTTCTCCCAAATGGCCTATTCCAGGCACCTGGTAACTGGCAGATAGAGACACTGGCTGGCCCTCTCCTGAGAGGAGTGGAAGGAGAGCAACTCTTCCTGGCTGAAGCTGGCTCCCAGTCCCAGTTTTTCACTAGTCCTGCTCTGGCTTCAGTGGGTTGGGGCACTGTGTACACACCCAGCTCTGGCTTCAGCAGCCAGGCAGTGGGGAGGGGGTCACCCAAGGGGGGGGTTCATGGCTCTAAGACTGGCCTGAGGATCAGCCATTTGGCCCTCCTCCCAAGGCCCCAGTGGGGTGTTGTCTGCAGCTGGTGAGAGTTTCCTCTACCAGACAGTGAGCATCCCTCTGGGACTCGGAGAGGATGAGGAACTATCCTGGCTGTAGGCAGCCCACAGAGTTCCCAGGCCCTGCCCGACCTCACGCCAACCTCTCTCTCCACTTTGCACCCCCATACTGTGTGAGGTTCAGGGTGGGGGCAAGGAAAGGGGGAATCTGTCTGTGTCAGACTCTGAGCCTTTCTAGAGCACTCACCTAGCCTTGTTCATCTCTCTATCCACAATACCTGGCACCAGGTCTGTTAAGTGGACTCCTGGGCCCTAAACCAAGTGGGAGTCCCCAGTGTGATGGAAGAGACAACCCCATTCCCCAAAGTGCCTGCAGTCTCATAAAGGAGACATAGCCACAAGATGCCCTGAGCCTGATGGTGGACCCTTGACCTTGCCACCCATGGCAGTGTTTCTGCACACAGGGTAGCGAAGCGCTTGCCTGGGCCTGAGGAAGAGCAGTGGACTAGGAGGCAGGATTCTTGCCAGGTTCTAATGCCAGTACCACCACTGACTTGCAAAAGCTACCCAATCTCTCTGGGCCTTAGTTCTTCGTCTGTGAAATGGAGCTTGGATCTGACTTCTAAGGTTCTGTTTAGCTTTGACATCTGAATTTATCACTGAACGACCACAGAAGTGTTTGTCATATTGTGCTTCCGGGGAATACAGTGACGTCACAAAGGGGTCCCAAAAGCTTAGTTTTATGTGGAATGGCTCCTGGGAGGTGGGTGGCAAGGGTAGGACCTGGCATCTGGAAATCTTCACAGGCCTTACCTGTCTAGACCTGTACATGTCCTACTCATTCTCTCCAGAGACATCTATCAAATACATGCTCCAGGTCCACTGCTGGGCAGGGTCATTTTGAGCACTTGAGGGCCCCTTATAGGAGCCTCAAAGATTGGGTGTAGGGGATAAGGAGGGTCGGGCTACTTTGCCCTGGCAGAATAACCTGTCTCTTGACTTTCAGTGTCCGAACTTCTGTTTGCTAAACAGTTGTGGCTTCTTGGTAGATGGGTGAGAAGTATGTGCTATTCATGTCAGGGGAGTGGAGAAAACTATCTTTTGCTTTTGTGGGCCATGGGCTAAGCTCTGGGTTGGGACACTTTCATGTTATCTTATCTAATCCTTAATATTATCCCTATTTTAAAGATGAGAAACTGAAGCCCAGGAGGGCAAAGTAGTTGATTCCATGGTCTGACAGTAAATGGCTCATTCCAAAGGCCTTTCCAGTCCAGAAGTGCAACTGGCACTTCTGGGTGGACAAGCAGCGTACAGATGAGGAGACTGAGGATGGGGAAAGGGGCTGGTTGCAGTTGTGAGGCTGGCACTTTTATTCCCAAGCCTCATACCAGAGGCACACTGTGGGCACTTAGCAGTCACAGCTGAGGGCGGAGTAACCAGCTGGCAACTTGTTCAAATAGTCTCTGACCTAGATGAAAGTTAAGGGTCATCTCATCCCATCTTGCAAGTCATGATGGAGTCTCCTTACAACACCTCCTGGAAGTGGTCACCCCCTTGGTTGCCTTCAATATTGGGGGGCTCACTTCCTCTAAAGACAGCCCCTTCTAACTACAGCTCAGATGGTTAGCATTCACACACCAACCTGGAACCTGCCTCCTTACAGTGCCCATCTACTGGTTGGTCTGCATTTTAAAGGAAAGTAACTTGCCCAGCATCACAGGCAGGGACCTAACAGAGCCCAGGTTTACACCCAGTTGGATCTGCAGGGGTCCACAGCTTACCCTCCAGCAGTTCGCCAATGATCTTGGTTCTCTTCCCATAGACCCCTCCAGAACCAGTCTGTTCTCTCAAGACTGGGGCCAGCCCAGGGAAGTGGCTGGAACTTGGCTCCCACTTTTTCTCCACCTACAACTCAAAGGAAAACCCTTGGGCATTAGCTCTGTGCGTGAATTTGGCCCGAGGGTGTAATCTAAACAAATTTTTCCCAACACCTTTCAGTCTTAACACAGCTGGTTTACCATTATCTCCTACAAATACAATTAGGCTGAGTCAGTATTCATGTCCTATTCTGGGAAAGAATTTTCCTTCCTGGTTGAGAAGTTATTACCATCAGGCTCTGACCCCAGACTGCCTTCTGATCTGGCTTTCCATTTCTTTTTCACATGGGTGGGTAGATTAACTGGGGGAAAGAGAGGGAATTGGGGATGTGGGGTTGGAGGGAGAAGGGCTGCAGTGAGAGGTCTCAGACTCCTATGCCCCTTCCCACTCTAGCCTGGAGTATATTTCAAAAGAGAGGCTCCACCTGGTTCTAGAAAGTACTCAGACCTAGAACGGGGGGCTGATGCTGTCACTCTCAGGCTTGAATCACATAATGGGATTTTGGATTTATTTTCCCCTTTCTTTAGTATATAGATGGGGACACCAATGCTCATAGAAGTGAGGTGACTTGCCCAAGGTCACCTAGTGAAAGAGCTGGCATTAGATTCCCTATGTAGGCCCTTTGCTCTGTCTCCATCATGATCAGATTTATCCTGGGTCTCAAAAGAAATGTCAGGTGACCCCTATCAGGCTCATCCATCAATCCTGGAATCATTATAGGCATGAGAGGGTGCCAGGTTTTAGGATAAGTAAAATGCTCCGTTTACACACTAGGCCACAAACACATGCAACTCATTAACTCCCATCAGGGAGAAAATAGTAATCCAGGATGGGTTAGGTTTCTTGAAGCTGGATACATATTGACCATGAAATGTTAGTAAAGAAGTTTCTTCCCCTTCTCAGGAGTCAGGGTTCTGCCTGGAGTTTGCAGTGATGCCTGAGAGTCCCCACACCGAAGGGCAGGGTAATGTAGTTGGGGGAGTTGTGTGCCAAGGCTGAGCTGGCTGTGACTGTGACCTAGAGAAAAGGGCAAGGCTGGGAATTGAACCGGGCAGGCTTCCCGGAGGAGGAGGCGGGGCCAGCTGCGTAGAACAAAGGAAGGAGTGGATTTTTTTGCAGGTGGAAAGAGATTGCACGGAGGTTCAGACTAGGCTGAAAACATCCTTCCCCTCACTCCGCCTACCCCAGCCTCTCTCTCTCCGGTCCTGGGCCTTGCCTGCAGGGTCCGGGGGAGCTCCAAGTGGCGACAGCGCTGTCTTCCAGGCGGAGCCTTGCTGTGGGCTGTACGGCCGGCCAGAGCTCCCTCCCAGCGGGGGGCTCCCGCAGCCCTTACAAGGAGTTTGGCGGCTCTCCGGGCGGCCCCGCCCGCCAGCCTCCACGGCCCCTCCTCCCGCCCGGCTGGGCCGGGCCGCGGGAACGCAACCCTCTCCGCTCTCGACGCCGGGCCCGGCGCGGACATCGACGGGCCCGAGCCCGCGAGTGTGAAAGGAGCCGGCGACTAGCTCCCTAGAGCCCCAACAGGCGGGCACGCGGCTCGGGGCCCTTCGGCAGAGGACTTGTGACCTTCTCAGCAGGGTCGCCATGTCCTCGGTGTTCGGGAAACCCCGCGTGGGCAGCGGGTCGCAGAGCGCGCCCCTCGAGGTCAACCTGGCCATTCTGGGACGCCGCGGGGCTGGCAAGTCCGGTGAGTTGGGTAGCGGGGCGGAAGATAAGGAGTTAGGGGAAGACCCGAGAGACGGGGAGCAGGTGTGGACGCTGTGGACTTGTCTCCCACTGGCTTTGGGGCTTCCTGCGCCCAGGTGGGTTGAGTGAGACACCGCGATTTTCTTCTTTGCCTCAGTTTTTCTGTTGCTTGTTTCTCTACTATGTTCTCAGCTCCTCCATCTCTCATCTGTCTTCTGTACCTTGCCTGTCTTTCCCTTTGTGTCTCGGACACCAGTTGTCTTTCCTCTCTGCCTGTATCTGTGTCTCACGGTCCTCTGCTGATCTCTCCCTTGCTGTTCACTGCTTTCCATCTCCTCTCCCTGGGGCGAGCAGTCGGCCCTGGTGACTAGCACTGCAAGGACATGATCTCTAGCTCAGGCCCCTAGGAGCTTAGTTATAGCTTTGCTATTCTTCAATTTAGTCTGGGGATGAAGGGAGGTGGTAGAGGTCACTGGCTATTGGGATTTTCCAGGGAGGGGCCACCCCAATTCAATGGATTCTGGAACAAAGTGTGCATTCTTATCAAACGTAATTTTCAAGGTAGACCCCTCTCTTGACTTTCTGGAAACCCCTTAGACTACCATCCCAGGTGTCTGGGCCTTGTTCTTGATGAACCTAGATTTTGGGTTGCCACTGAGATCATTTCTGCCAACACCGAACTCTGGCTTAACCACTCCTGGCAGCTCTCACCCAAGTGAAGCCCAGGTGGATGGGTGTCCCCATAGGCAGAGACCCAGAAAAAGGTTTCGTTCCTCCGTCCTGCCACTTCACAGTCCCAGGCAGCTAAAGGTGGGAGGGCTGTTTTCCAGTTACAGCCATTAGTGACTGGCCAACAAGGGCTCAGTTAGCTATGAGTTTCTTTCCCCGGAGTGTTCTTTGAGACTCGCTGGGATCCTACTCTCCACTTTTGAAACCAGCCCCCTGACTCAGAGAGGGGACTCTGAATCATGTTTTCCTACAGAAAAGATTTGCCCTTTTCCCTTTCAAAATCAAATTGTAGTTCTGTCTTTGGTATAGTTTAGCCAGTGACTACATGAATGAAGGAATTTAAATTTTAAAGTATGTGTATTCCCTGGGTATTAGTTTGCAGAATGACACTGTAAGGAATCTTGGGAAAGAATTTTAAGGATTTTCTTTAAAATCTCACATTTCTTTTTAAGAGTCTGGCACAATAGTTGGCTGGCCCTGGGGCTTTATGTCACTAAATTCTGAACAAAATCAAAGTTCTATTAATGAAGTACACTTGGGGAGAACTTCATTTTAGGTTTTCCATTCTTTGGGGCATCCATGATGAGTGTGGAGGCCCTAGTTGGAGCTAAGACTTGAGATATAGAGGACCAAGGGCTAGAATGTGTTTACTTGAGACATGGGTGTTCATACTCACCCTGGGGATCACAGACTGATCAACTGAGCTCTTAGTCTTTGGTGTATAGCCAAAACTGGAATAAAAGTCCCATATTTCAGAATTTTCATGACTTGACCAGGGTGGGGGATGTCTAGGTAACTGGTTGAGTGGGTCCTGGACCCCTCAGTTTGAGTCTTTAAAAACACCTGTTAGACTTGCCTCTCATGGTTTTTCTTGCCATAAAAAAAAAAAAAAAAAAAAAGGCCAGGATGCAACTAGGGGGACATGGTTCCTTATATTTCTGGTTTCTTCTGAGCTTTTTGAACCAACTCCCCAGCTCCTAGACCCATTCCCCCAAAGAGCTGAGCTTAGTGTCAGCCAGGAGTCACAGAGGCTAGATAAGTCCTCCCTAAAATGAGAGGGGCAACCTCTGGGAACCAGCAGCCAAAGACAGCAGGGGATGACTGAGCCAGCTTCTTTCTGTTTCCTGCAGCTCTGACCGTGAAGTTTCTGACCAGGAGGTTTATCAGCGAATATGACCCCAATTTGGGTAAGGAACCACTCCTCCCCATCCTCCTACTGTGTCCCACTTGGATCCCCCCTACCCCTGCCCCCATGCACACACCTACACTGTGGTGGGCCCAGACCTGACCAGGATTGAACATCTGGGGGCAGAGGGGAGGAACCACCCAGGATGACTCAGCCCGTGGGACAAAATGTTTTACATGCCAGAAATACATCCTTCCACAGCCCACCCCAGACAATTTGGGGGTTGGCTTAATTAGGAAAACTGAGATAGGCTGATTTGTCCTAAATTATGAGGTATGTTGAGACTTACAAAAAAAAAAAATCAAACATAACAGAACGTCTGCAACCATTAAGTGTTGGTCTTCAAGATGGCCACTCAGTATACTTTTCCAGAAAAGCTGGACAAAGCATTTGAGAAACTATCTAGTGCTACTGGTTGCTGACCCATTTTTGAACCACACAAGAAAACTCATCTTGTTTTATAGCCATATCATGGTATATTGGAAAAAAGGATGCTCTGGTATCAGTCAGAGCTAAGTTTGAACCCTAGCTCTGCCATTTACTGGCTGTAGAGCCTTGAAGCAGTCACCTAATCTCTCTGAGCTTCTGTTTCCTCATCTGAAAAGTGGGCATAAAGATGCCTATCTCAGAAAATAACTGTGAGGATTAAAGAAATGACACATGTTAGCCTAGTATTTGACTCACAGTAGGCACAATGCATATTCGTTTTTCCTGCCCTTTTCCTTAACGTTTACATTTATAACATTTGTTTTTTGTAAACTGTTCACTGAAAAAAATGGTGTGTCTGGATACTCTTAGCCTTTTGAAAATGGGGGGTTGCAGTCTTGGATTCTTTTTCACTCATTCCACTGATAAGAATGAAATGAAGCATTTGTGGGACCCTGAGGGCTCTCCAGGGAATCCCAGGGATATTGGGCACAGACTGGAAACCGCAGTACAGCAGGGTGTGCAGCAGGGCTCTGAGGGAATGTGCTGTAACACCTGAAGGAAAGAGCCCCTTAGCCCCTTGGTGCCCTCAGTTCACACTGGAATATTGAATCCCAGTGTCAGAGCAGGAAGGGACCTCAGGGCTATTTAGTCTATTGGGTTCTAGAATTTTTTCCCTAAGTAGCAGAATCCCTTCTTCCAAGGTGATCTTAAATAGAACCCCAAGATGTCAAAGAGAAAGCAGAGGGGGTCCCATGGTTAAGTCAAGAGTACAGGGCAGGCGACTCACTGATAGTCCCTAAGGGATTTGTTTTCTCAAAGCTTGGTTTGACTACCTGCGCTATGACACAGCCCCTCAGTGGAACGGTGGAAGAATTAGGCCCAGGGAGCTGAGGCTTCTGGGCCAAGGTCACACAGCAGGTCTGAGGGGTCTTTTTCTTTTAATGTTTATTTATTTTGGGAGAGGGAGCAAACAGGGGAGGAGCAGAGAGAGAAGGAGAGAGAATCCCAAGCAGGTTCCATGCTGTCAGCGCAAAGCTGGACGCAGAGCTTGAACTCACAAACCGTGAGATCGTGACCTGAGCTGAAATCAAGAGTTGGAAGCTTAGCCAACTGAGCCACCCAGGCGCCTCCTGAGGGGAGCCTTCTTGATTAGCAGAGGTCAATGCCCATGGGGGTGGGAAACAGGATGTAATTGTGTGCTGGTCAGGGGAGTGTTGAGAGAGGCCAGAACATGGAATCAGAAGCAGTGGGGGAATTGAAGACAGGGAGGAGGTGGGAAGGAAAGCCATACAAGCAGGGGATATTTGGGAAGGGAAAATGAGGATTTCCAAGGGCGGTTCCTCAAAACACAGATCCTGCCTAGCTCAGATATTACATGGAGAATACTTAGGCTAAAAAACATTAGCTGTTTATCTGAAATTCAAGTTTAATTGGTCATCCTATATTTTATCTGGCATCCAGCCTCCAGTTTCTTCGTCCCTGCCCCCAATTCATACCTTTCCTGCCGGGTCTCGCCAGAGCCTACTACAGTGGTGGTTTGGGCTTCCTGATTGAGTAATTTTGGAGTTCTGACCTGATAGTGGAATGTGTGGTCACACTGTCTGGGGGCGGGGGGGGGGGCAGGGCAGCCCTCCACAGTGGTCAGTCACCCCAGGCTTAGGTCTCTCTCCCCGGCCTGAGATCCTGTCAGCTGGAGAGATGACCAGATGCTCCCCTTCAGCCATTCTGGGAGACCAGTCCCACTCCTCCTTGGGATTCCGCCCCAGCATCTAAACATTCCAGCCACTATCCCATGACTGCCTGCAGCAACAGTGGAATCTAGGACCAGAGCCTTTCTTTCTGTGGAGAAAGACCAAGGAGACCAAGGAGAGAGTTAGCCATCAGGACATGTAAAACAACTCTTGCTCCTTTTCAGAGGTCTTCCTTGAACCCAAAGTGAGCTTCTCAACCATGGAAACCTGTGTTACTCATTTCCGTTTCTAGCATGGAGTGCAGTACTGGGCATGACATATATACTCTTAAACATGAGATTGAATTTTGGTTTTAGGTTTAGCCTTTAAAGAAGAGCTATGACTATTATCCCCATTTTACAGGTAAAGAAACTGAGGCAGAGAGGGCTCAGTGATTTCCCTATGGAGAACCTCAGGTACAAAGGAAGATGAGTATCACTCCAGTGCCTCTTCACTTAGGATGGCCTTATGTTCTAGAGGGCCTGGAACCAGAGGTCTGCATGGCACTAGGCTCTGGTTTCCCCATCTGGAAGATGGGACCAATAGCTTGTACTCTGTCTGCATAAGGGTTGTGGCTGGGAATGGTACACCTGGGTGGCTCAGTCGGTTAAGCATCTGACTTGGCTCGGGTCATGATCTCATGGTTTGTGGTTTTGAGCTTTGCGTTGGGTTCTGTGCTGGCAGTGCAGAACCTGAAGCCTGTTTCAGATTCTGTGTCTCCCTCTCTCTCTTGGCCCTCCCTCCCTCCCTTGCTCATGCCCAGTCTGTGTCTCTCTCTCTCTCGAAACTGAATAAACATTAAAAAAAAATTTTTAAATGTTGTGGCTAGGATTGCTGGTAGGAGCTGAGAGAATCAGTGCCTGTGGAAAGGCTGTGCCTGTGCTGAGCACTCCAGGAAGCGCAGGGGTCCCCAGGAGGGAGTCCTCTCAAGGAGGAGCTGGGGAGCACCTTGCCTGGCTTTCTCAGGGCAGAATGACAGCTTCTCACCTCTCTTGTCCTCATCCTGCTCCAGCAAAGATGCAGGCACCATTTCTGAAGCATCATCCTACATGCACTCTGACCAGAGCTCCCTTTGGCACCTTTATTATTATTATTTTTTAAATGTTTTTATTTATTTTTGAAGGAGAGAGAACAGAGCACGAGCCGGGGAGGAGCAGAGAGAGAAGGAGACACAGAATCTGAAGCAGGCTCCAGGCTCTGAGCTGCCAGCACAGAGCCCGACACGGGGCTCGAACTCACGAGCCGTGAGAGATCATGACCTGAGCCAAAGTCGGACGCTCAACCGACTAACCCACCCAGGCGCCCCTCCTTTGGCACCTTTAAAAAGACTATTACTGGGGCGCCTGGGTGGCTCAGTCGGTTAAGCGGCCGACTTCGGCTCAGGGCATGATCTCGCGGTCCGTGAGTTCGAGCCCCGCGTCGGGCTCTGTGCTGACAGCTCAGAGCCTGGAGCCTGTTTCAGATTCTGTGTCTCCCTCTCTCTCTGACCCTCCCCCGTTCATGCTCTGTCTCAAAAATAAACGTTAAAAAAATTAAAAAACAAAAATAAAAAAAATAAAAAGACTATTACTGTAAATGAGGGGAAAATAGTTTGGGAAAAGAAGCTTCTCTCAGCATGAAAGTCCCCAGAATGTTATTTAGAACTAGGAATTATGAAACCCATGTGGTTAAGGACCCCAGAATGCTCTGGAGAGCAGGACTTGGTGATGGGAAGACAGGACAATACTGTGACTTGGAAAGGACCCCCTATCTCACCCTGCCATGGGGGAGGAAGCCAGATAAGATGACATCTGAGGCTTCTCCAAGCTCACCCCTACATGTTCCTCCTCCTCAGCTGGCCTGGGAGCTTCTGCTCTTCCCCTGTGCTCTGCCCAGAGTTGGACGATCAGCTGGTCCCCTGAGCAGAGGGTGATGGGCAGTGCCATGGGGAGGCAGCCCAGTCTAGAAGGCCTGAGTTCACATTCCTTCTACTGATGGAGTGCTGTGTGGCAGTGGGCAAGGTCCCTCCTCCTCTGGGTTTCACCTCTCTCTAGTGGTGCTAACAGTAACTTTGAAAGGCTGTTATGCTGTGAGGAACCACAGGAGACCAACACTAAGCTAAGATTTTCCCCTAGACTGGGCAGGACTCAGTGACTGTTTGGGGAGGGGGGGTGTGGCACAACTAAAAGGGGTGCATCAGACAACTTTGGCAGGAAAATAAAGAAAAATCTGAACAAGATGTAGGCATCTAGGGGCAGCTCTTCTTGCACTAAATATAGTCAAACATTTGGGGCATATTTTCCATTAGATTTTTTTTTTTTTTTTTTTTGTCTTTGAATAAGAGTAGCTATTTATCCAAGTCCCCAAACAGGCTGGGGATGGGAGCTGTCTGTGATTCCTGCTGGCTGCTAGTGGACCTGGCATGTGTCCAGGCCTGGCTTGACTGCCAGTGGCCCTCAGAGAAAAGTGGTGGTGAATTCAGCCAGGGTTGGGGAGGTGGAGGAAAGCAGAGAGGGCCCCAGTTCTGCCCAGGGGGTCTTCTTGGGGTCACTTGGGGCACCCAGGGAAACATGATGGCCAAGTGGGCTCACACACATGGGCCAGTGGCACAGGGGAAGGTTGGAGATAGAAAGAATGTCAATATGACAATGAGGTCCTCTTTGTATGCCAGGCCATCTGCTGCTTTCTCAGGTTTGAGGGTGTGAGATGCAAAGAAAGAAAAGGAAGGAAGGAAGGAAGGAAGGAAGGAAGGAAGGAAGGAAGGAAGGAAGGAAGGAAAGTTAAAATTCATGAAATCCAAATAAAGTCAGTAGTTTAGTTCATAGTATGGTACCAATATCAATTTCCTGGTTTTGATCATTTTACTACGGTTATGTAAGGTGTTAACCTTGTGGGGAGCAGAGGGAAGGGCACACAGGAACTCTCTGTACTATTTTGCAATTTCCACACAAGTCTAAAATTATTTCAAAAGAAAAAGAAAAAAAAATATCAGCTAGGAATGTGAACCTGCCCTGTCAGCTTTGGAGCACCACAGTCCCCTGTCCTTTACCAGACATGTATGATGGGCCAGGCCCCATGCCTGGGGGCCCATCTAGTCCTCACACAGCTCTATGAAATGCAGGAACAAGCATTTAGCACAATGCCTGGCACAGAGTAAAATCTGAAAAATGTTTAGCCAATGTTATCATGTTATCCCCATTTTAAAGTGAGGAAACAGAGCCTCAAAGAACTGCTTCAAAGACTTGGCCAAGTCACATAGCTAAAAGGTAGCTGAAGTTGGGTTTGATTCCACATTTCCAACCTAAAACGTTTGACTATGCTAGACTCCTCTGCTGTTATTTTGATGAGGAATATTTGTAAAACCTTCTTGGGACTTCTGGACACACACACACACACACACACACACACACACACACACACGTTGTGTGCTTTTCCTTTCCCATCTCTTGTACCACTGAGTGCAGGAGGATTGTCCTTGGGGCCTTCCTGGGGGCCAGGTATTGTGGTCAGAGGGAAGAGAGTGCAGAAGCTTGGGGTTTGGAGGGGATAGGCTGGCAGTGTAGCTCCAGAGGTCTCTGCTGCTAAACAAGACCATGGGCCACACACTTGATCCTGTAGGCTTGGTGGCCAGACCCAGAACACAATCCCAACTCCTATGGCATGTTCTGTGAGTGACCTCTTATGCTCTGACCCCTGACAGGTAGAGCAGCCTCTCCTCGGTGGGAGGTTCTGTCTGTGTTCTCCATTTGGGTGCCAGCCAAGGCCTCCCCAGTTGTCCCAGCTCAGCCGGCTCCGGAATTGATCCCCCAGGGTCTAGCACAGGGAGGTGGGGACTCAGACCCAATCACCCACTGAGCAGCCTGCACTGCCTCTGACCTGGCTGACCATCTGTTGCAGAGGACACCTACAGCTCCGAAGAGACAGTGGACCACCAGCCTGTCCACCTGAGGGTTATGGATACTGCAGACCCGGTAACAGTACCCCCATTACCCCTGGAGAGCTGAGAGCCCATGCAGCCTCCTGGGAAGTCCTGGTCCCAGAGTGGATGCCTCAGATGGGAATGTGTAAACTTTTTAAGCTCTAGTTTGCTGTGTGACCCTGAATGAGGTGCTGACCTCTCCATTCCGGAATCTCTTCGTTTGCCAAGTGAGAAGGGATGGGATGGGGCCTGGGGAGACCTGATGGTTGCTGGCATCAACTCAGAGATCCTCTCTTCTGGGACTTGATGCTCACGTACCCATGGAGACAGGTGCTTACAAGTGTTTACACAGAGACCCTCTTCGGCCCAGGTCCCCTCAGTGCACACATTCTCCCTATGTTCTCACCATCCCCTGCCAGGACTGGATACCAGTTATTCTCAAAAGCCAGGGGACACCATCAACCTGACGCAAAACCAGCAGTGCCCAGGGATAGCCAGGTCTCTGTAGCAGCCATGCCAGAGTCTTGGCTCTGTGCCTCAGAGGCCAAGGTCTCCAAGTCTCTGACTGGGTGGTGGGAGTGAGGCTTACAAGACAATGTCTCCTTTCACACCAAGCCAAATCCACACTCAAGTGCCCCTTTAAAAAGGACTCTGTTGGGAACAATATACAAAGACCCAGAGAGTGGGGAGGTGGGTGGGCAGCTCAGGTGAAGGCCTTTGCCCCCACCGAGGCTTCCCTCCTTCACCCCAGGATACCCCCAGGAACTGTGAGCGCTACCTGAACTGGGCCCACGCCTTCCTGGTGGTATACAGCATGGACAGCCGCCAGAGTTTCGAGGACAGCAGCAGCTACCTGGAGCTGCTTGCTTTGCACGCCAAGGAGACACAGCGCAGCTCCCCTGCCCTCTTGCTGGGCAACAAGCTGGACATGGCCCAGTACAGGTGAGCACAGACAGTTTGTCCTCCTCTCTGGAGTTCACTTTCCTCATTTGTAAAGGCTGGGTGTCATCATTGGGGATTGTTTAGCTAAATTTGAATACTTCCCTCAAATTTAGGTTAAAGGGTAGGTGGTCTTCCAGACAGGCAAGGGCAGGAAGGGAGGAGCTTCTGGCCCACACAGGGGTTGGACCCTGAAAGTTAGAAGAGATGCTACCCCTTCCATCCTCATGGGGCTTTGTGGTCTTTCTCGGCCTCACCCTTCTTGCCTGTCTCTAGGACATTCCATCTCACTCTCCATAGCTTGTTGATTATTCAGTGCCCAATTCCAGGTCTGAGAAGAAAGGCTGTGATTGGCTTCTGTAATCAGGTGTCTGCTCTGGTCCAGCCAGCTCTAGCCTCACCCAAGCATGGCCCCAGGCTCACTTCACAGTTGGCTGTGCTGAGGGCAGGTTCTCTTAGACTGAGTTGGACTTGAATCAGAGGTCACAGACTGGGCCAGAGGGCAGATTACCAGCAAATACAGCATCGTTTTGCTTGGCGAGCACAGAGTTTTAAAAGACCTAGAATTGGAATGCTTTGAGGAGGGGCATGCTCTCTCCAGCTGACCACAGGCCTTACCACTCCCCATGGCTTACCTCCACCCTCCCTATACATTTGAGCTGCTTGCCTGGCCCCTGAAAGCATGATGCTTACACTTGATGAGTGACCCCACTGGCCTTCTTCAACACTGACATTTGTCCTATGTGGCCAGCCCACCTTTGAAGTATGGCACCTTCCACCCAGTTTCCACCTGTCCCTCCCTGTGTGTGGCTCGTACCCTGCTTCCCCAAGCCTCAAAGGCCCATTCTGGTATTAGCAGGGAGGGGACTTAGGTGCAGAACAAATCAGATGGGCAGCGGGACAGGGGGTACAGTCTCATGAAGAGGGGCCATGGTAGGAGCCTTTACTGGCCATTCAGCCCTCAGACCAAGACAAATTTCATCTCAGGAAATGAAGGAAGTTGTGTGATCTTAAAACCAAAAGGTGATCTTTGAGGAATTATAGAGCTCACAGTGCCTGCCAGAGGGGTCAGAAGACTGAAATGTGGTAAATTGTCTTCAGTATGAGGAAAAAATTTAGACAACTGTTTTGATCCTGATCTTTGCCAAAGGGATTGCCTAAAAATGGTTTGGTAGCAAATAACAAAGATTATGGGACTCAAATGAAGCAGTTTCAATTCCCTAAGAAAAGTCATGACAGTTATCTTCATTTCCTTCTTTGATCAAGTCCTGAGGTTAGTGGATCAAGATTTGATGAGCAGTAAAACTTCTAGCTGAGCATTGGTGTGTCTCCCATAATTGTCTTGCAGCTAGAAGGTAAAACATGGGTTAGAGCAGTGGTTCCTGAACCACTGATAAAATTGTCACCAGGCTGCAACGAAATAAGAGGATAATATTACATACCTGTGTCACCCATTCACAAACATATATACATGTACGGGGTGCTGCATATTCTAAAAATTCACGTTTCAAGCCTCCAGAGTGACAAATCTGTGGATTCAAGCCCATCATAAAAGCAAATAATACCAAGTATTCCTTCAAAAAGGTTTCTTAGGAAGCAGTGAGCTTCCAGACAGGACATCAGCCATGGGTGGGGAGTCTAGATGCTCTGGCCCTGGCCCTTTTTGTCCCAGTTACTCTCTGTCTGATACTCCTCTGGGCAACTAGCCCTCTCCCAATCCCCCTCCCCCTGCCAATTTAACTTTGGCTCGGGAACCTCTTCCCACCAATACCCACCTGTCTCATGGGCTCTGCCACTGTCCTTGGGAATGGCGGATGGGGTGATCAGCAGTGCAGGGTGATCACCAAGATCCAGCCAATGGAACCTTGACCTCAAGACCTCAGGTACCCCCTACCCCTTCCTTCTTCTGGATATCTGACCTACCCAAGAGCCAATTGTTTTCCTCTCACCTTTAGTCCCATGGCTTTCAGGTCCAAAACTTCCAGGACCTCCCCAGTTAAGTATTCGATCCCACCGTCACAAAAGAGGAGTATAAGACGAAGCTGACAATGGGTGCTGTTCCCTCTATCCTTTTCTCCCTCCTTGCAATGAAATGCCACCCTTGCTCTCTCTTGCCCCCTCCCCTGGACAGGCAGGCAAAACTCCCCATGGGCCCTGAGAGCTCTGCTGACCACAGGCATCCTGAGTCACCTCACCCACCCTGCCTCTGTGGGTCACACCCTTCAGTCCAAACCACTGCCTTTCTCTAGAGTCAATCCCACAGACCTGGGCTGAGGGTGGCTCATTTCCTGACCAAGGACCCATGCTGGCATAGACGCAGGGCTGGGAATGACCATCTTCCTCAGTGCACAAACAGGGTCTAACCAGTAAGCTTCTCCCTTGCCTACAGCTTTGTTCCTAAATTCTGGCTTTGGTGAGGTCAGCCATCATTCATTGAGCACTGACTCTGTGCCAGGTACTACACTAGGCACACAATACAAGTGGTCTTTCTTAATTCTTTTAACAACCCTGAGAGGTAGAGGTCACTATCCTGTTGTACTGATGAGATGACTCCAGCTCACCAAGCTGGTGAGTGGGGAGCCGAGTGCAGGCCCAGGCCTGCCCCACTTGGATGCATGCTCCTGACCCTGCCTCGCCCTGCTTCCCCACCAGGCAGGTCACCAAGGCAGAGGGTGCAGCCTTGGCTGGCAAGTTTGGGTGCCTGTTTTTCGAGGTCTCTGCCTGCCTAGACTTTGAGCATGTGCAGCATGTCTTCCACGAGGCCGTGCGGGAGGCACGGCGGGAACTGGAGAAGAATTCCCTGCCCCGGCCCCTGTTCATCTCCGAGGAGAGGGCCCTGCCACACCAGGCTCCGCTCACTGCCCGGCATGGGCTGGCCAGCTGTACCTTCAACACACTTTCCACCGTCAGTCTGAAGGAGATACCTGCCGTGGCCCAGGCCAAGCTGGTCACTGTGAAGGCATCCCGGGCTCAGAGCAAGCGCAAGGCACCCACCCTGACCCTGTTGAAGGGCTTCAAGATCTTCTGAGGGCACCCCTAAGGATCCCAGACTTAGGGGCTGTGCAGGGCTGCAGGATAGGGGCTGACTTCTCACCACTGGCTTTCCCTCTGATGGAACAATAGCCCTCGCCCTCTGGCGGACAGTTGATCCCTCTTCCAGCACCAAGTAATTTCCCTGACACCCAGTTTACTGTGTGAGCTGGAGGGACAGGCAGAATGCTGCTCTTAGTCCCTCCAGGCCTTGGTTTCCATGGTAACCACTGCCGTTCCCCCACCCTGAAGGGAAGTAGCCACAAGACAACACGGAGACCTGGGTCTGGCTGAGGTGGAAGGAAATTGCAGTGTCCATCATGGTGCCATCACCCCTTCCTGCTCCAGCAACAGCCAGGCCAGATGTGGCCCCTAGTGGACAGCTCTGGATGGATGGTCAGCACCAGTAGGCCCTGCGTACAAGGAGGCCGGAGAACATTCTACAGGAGCAGACTTGAAGTCCTGGCACCACCTAGTGGACGGAAAGGGCAGAGCGGCTACAGGTTTTGGGTGGCCTGAGCCTGGCCCTCCTGTTGTCTTCTGATTTCACAGAAGTCCCAAGCACCAAACCCCACAGTTTATCCAAGTAAAATCTAGTTTAAATAATCCTATGGGACAGCCTGTGAGAAGCAAAATTCTCAGGAAGGGCTGTTTCTGGTACTTTGCCTCTCAATGAGGATAGAAGGTTGGGGGCTCTAGGTTGCCTAGGGTAGTGAGCATCCAGTGTTTTAGTCACTAGGAAGCAGACCCCCCTTGTTTTCCCATCTTAAATTAAGGACTCTCTCCACAGACCCTCAGGACCAGCTTCCTGAAGCTTAATGATCGAAGCTGCAGAAAAAAGTCATTCTCTCTAGTGACCATCACACAGGATCCAGAGAGCCTGTAACTGGCAGTATCAGACATCCGGTGGGCACCGTTAGCCTGTCCCAGGCTCGTAGGCAGAAACACAGTAGAGCAGTTTGTAGTCTGGTCCAGCAAGACCCAGTACCTTTGGCAATGGGTCTGAATGTTCAAAGTCCACTTTTGAAAGATAGAACCTAAAGCATTTTTGGCCACCATAGCTTATACCATAACACTGTGGCTCAGATGTGGGATCAGGACAGCTCTCTTGGGATTCCATTGTTAGCACAGGGAGCTCTATAGTTTTCTAACTCTGTTTACCTCAGGGCCCCTGGCCCAAAGGAAATCTCTCGTAGACCCTCAGCAGATAAGCAGATAAAGGAAATGGTTCTGGTAGGAGGAAGGGGTGGCAAGGGGATTCTGAGCCCAGAATCCTGCTCTTGGCAATTCCAGGAGCTTGGATTAAGAACAACGGCTCTAGAGGTACCTGGGTGGTTCAGTCAGTTAAGCGTCGGCCTTCGGCTCAGGTTATGATCTCGTGGTTTGTGAGTTCGAGCCTCACGCCAGGCTCTGTGCTGACAGCTTAGAGCCTGAAGTCAGCTTCAGATTCTGTGTCTCTTCTCTCCCTGTCCCTTCCCTGCTTGTGCTCGCACTCTCTTGCTCTCTCTCTCTCAAAAAAAAAAAAAAAAAAAAAAAGTTTACATATGAAAAAAAAAAGAACAACAGCTATAATCCAGCCTTCAGCCCCATTATGTAGATGGAGAGGTTGAGGTCAGAGACAGGCTATGAACTCCTCAAAACCACACTAGAAGTCGTAGCCCAGCTTCCTGACCCACAGGCCAGCTATGGATTTTGCGATTTTGCTCCAAGCCCCTTGTGTTGAACCACCCCCATTGGAACAAACTGCATTTCCAAATGCCCACTTCAGATGCATTTTAATAAAAAGGAGGGTTTTTTTTTTCATAACAATATTTTGATTGCAGTTCATTCACTGAATCTGCTGACAACATGGGGCGGTGCTCTGGACCCCTTCTAGCTCTCGGATTCTTGTGGGTCTGGAAGGAGAACCAG
Organism: Panthera pardus; assembly: GCF_024362965.1. Lineage (NCBI taxonomy): Eukaryota > Metazoa > Chordata > Mammalia > Carnivora > Felidae > Panthera > Panthera pardus. Next base: position 32,754,233 of record NW_026526810.1, read on the forward strand.
TGGCACCTTTCTCCCTTTTAACTCAGTTTCCACCTGGGCCAAATTTTGCTTTTCTGAGAGCAAAGTCTCTCTTAGCATGTTCAGATTGTTGTCCTCTCTGGCTCCGGCCTCAGCCAAGTCTTGGACTTCCAGAGTTGTTGTTTCCAGTTTGTTTTTCCTCAGTGTCTTTTGATTTCTGGGAGGAGAGAAAATGCTGTTGAATCGGGGTTCCTTGAGCTGGGGGACTGAGGGGCTGGGGCAAGACTAGGTCTCGCAAGTGGACTAGTGAGGTGGAAAATCCAGTGGGCAGTTCTGGGAACTGCTGGGGGAGAAAGCCAAGATAGTGTGATGTTCTTTTGGCAGAGAAACAGTTTATACTCACCAGTGCATCGTCTCCCCAGATCCTCATTGCCACCATGAGCTCAACTATTATTGCTACAGGCTCCCCTTCAAGGTGACATGTGGCTCAAAAAGGTCAAAAAAGCACATACCTTAGACATGCACTTAAGTCTCCTGACTCTGGGTTCCGTGTTCTTTTCACCAACCCACACATTTTCTATCCCAGGACTTCGTTCTACTTAGTGCAGGTCCTTGTTACCCCACACCCCATCTTCACCCTCATCCCACCCCATCCTCAGACAAACTACTTTAGGGAAATTCCTAAGTAATCTTCCTGCTTCTAGGTCCTTGCTTTTCCAAACCAGCCCCCATGCATCAGTCATGTTTCTAAAACCGCAGTGTGCACACATCACGCCTTAACTCAAGCATCTTTAGTGGCTCCCGACTGCCCATGTCCTTAACCTGGCATTCAAGACCCAGCCTTCCTTCCAGTAACTCCCCTAAATGTCATCTCCCCGAAGGTGGTTTTACTCAAGGTACCCCTAGATTTCCTGGCCAGAGTAGAGGGACTGAGCTGTGGTAAGAGCTGACTGCCCAGAGAATCTGCTTGGGCCACAGGAGGAGTAGCTCATTGTCTGCCTTTCCCATGGACGGCCACTTTGCTCCCGAGTTGACCTTGTTGAGGGCAATGCCTCCTGACAGGGTAAGAAAGGCAAGGTCACCTTTTTAGAAGCTATATCCCTTTGGTTCCTCTTATGTCCTGCATCCAGACTAACCTTGCTAAAACATAAGACTTTCATGTCCCTGTTCAAAGCCATTCCCTGGCTCCCCAGTGCCCATGAGCTAGAACCTGAATACCTTGGCATGGCCCCCAGGACCCATACATTCTGGGTCCTGCCCCCTTCTTGTCCTCCCTCTATCCCCATCCCACTCACATGCCACAGCCACATGGCTGGGCCCTCCTCCTCCAGCGCGTCAAACTTGATGTCTGCTCTCCCTCAGTCTGGAAAGCTTCTTTGGCCCACCCTCCCTCTATCTCTTTGCCCTGAAGGCCCCAGATCCCACTACTGTGCTCCCACTGTACTCTGTATGTCCCATACTGAGCATCTGTCACTCTGAACTACACTTGTCCCCCTACCAAACTGTAAATTCTATAAGGCAGGGGCTGAATCCCTCTTGCCCATGACTATGGCTCCCACTCTCAGAACAGAGCTTGGCACAGAGCAGGTGCTCAGCTCTTACCTGCAGAATGAGTAGTGAATGAGGCCACAGCAATTCATAAGTACTAGTTCTCAGTGTGAACAAAGGGCACTGGGTGTGTTTTTTGTTTTTTACTTTATAGCAGAACTATGAAGAAAATTCATGCATAATATAAAAGCATAGAAGGAAGAGCACAGAAGCTAGGCCAACATTTTCTTAGATCCTTAATTACCTTATTCTGTACAATGGAAATAAATAACTTGTGCCTGCCCTATCTTACAGAGCTGTCTTGAGGGTCAAATGAGAGAATGTGAAGGTACTTTTTAAATTGTAAAACATGGTACGGATATGAGGGAGGGGTTCTCATTATTTTTGTTTGAAGGTTACTGATAGTGATGACTGGTGGGTATATAGTAATTGTTGAAAGAAAAATGGAAGGGAGGGAGGGAGGGAGGGAAGGAGGGAAGGAGGGAGGAAGATGTGTGAACCAAGCATTTATTGAATCATTTCTAGAACCCAACACTGCCAGTTGCTTGGGGAAACAAAATTGAGTCAGATGTGGTCTGTGTCCTCAAGGAACTCTCAAAAGTCAGCCCTGAAGTTTATCATCCAGGGAATTTAGCAAAATGCCAATGACCACCCCAGACCCTTTGTATCAGAATCTCTTACTTGTGAGAGTGGCAGAGCTGGGATTTGAACCCAGACCTATGTGACTCCAGAACCAGAGATCCTGACCTCTGCTTGCTGGCCAGGGACAGGGGGTAGTAATCAGGGACAGTTGCTAGTTTTTCAACAGCTTTGTGTTGTCAAAGGACCCCAAAGGCTGCATTTTGCTGTCCCAAAGGGTGGCTAGCCAAGCCCCTATGTGACCCCTCCCTAGATTTCCCCACCTCCCCAGAGACCACCCCTAGGCCAGCTCCTCACCTGTTTGCCTGGATGCTCTTTCTCAGGAGGACGATGCTTATCACAATCACCACACCCACCAGGGCAAAGATGGAATAATTCCAAGGAGATGCTGGGGAAGGACACACAGAATGGAGCCTTGAGAAGAGGCTGGGTGCCCCTCAGGCCCACCAACAGTTGGGGCTTGGGCTCAGCCTCAGCTCACAGCACCAATCGTCCTCTGCTGTAGGCCGGGTGTCATAGAGAGACCCCTGCCCTGCAGGAACTCAGTTGTGGGGGAGAGAGACCGGGAGGCATGATTTCTGCTCTACAGAAGCCCTAATCTAAAGAGGGACAGCACGGCAGTTGGATAATTGTGTGGAAAGCGGGGGTGTGGGTGGACATAAACTTCACACTCTTCAGAGTTGTGCCAGAGGCCAGCCCTGTGCAGTGCGAGGAAAGGAAGGAAGGAAAGGAGGCTGGGGGTGGGAAGGAAGGGATGGCTGTAAAACTGTTCCACAACTGCCAAAAGAGAACACCTGAAGTGGCTAATCTGAATTTGGATAATAAGATCTGTCCACACAGTGCCAAAGCGAGTCAGGGTCCAGCCTCAAAGCTATTGCATTAGCTGTTCCCCTGCCAGGAATGTTCTTCCCGCACATAATCTGCGTGGCTAATCATTTCATCTCCTGTAAGCCTTTATGCAAACAAGAGCATCTTAGTGAGGCCTTCCTTGACCATAGTACCTACACTTCTATTCCCTTTCTGTGCTTAGTTTTTCTCCTTATTACTCATCACCAACATACTATGCATTTTACTTGTGTGTCTGGTTTCTTTACTCTTTCATTAGAATGTATGCTCCATGAGGGCATGGACATTTGTGCTTTATTCACTGCTGTAACCTCAGTGCTGAGAACAGTGCCTGCTGCACAGAAGGAACTTAATAAATACTTGTGAACGATTGAATAAATGAGTGAATGAATGACCACAGCCCAAGGAGAGGAGGGTGCGGGTAGGCCAGACCCCTTGGGGAATTAAGACCCCTCAGCCTCGGTCCCCACCTTGGAGGACATGTGCAGCCTGAAGGATGAGGCTGTGTCAGGAGGCTTCAGCCAAATTCCACTGTGTTGAGGACAGACCCCCACCCCCGACCAGTCCCCCACCACTTACCATCTTCTACCCGAAAAAACCAAAGCATTTCTTCCAGCAGTTCCTGAGGCACCACGGTGCCAGCTGGAGCTTGGATGACACCGTCATTGTGGTCCATGCCCCTGTTCACGGTTGGGATACGTTTCTGACAATGAAATCCTTAGGCCCCTTTGCTCCCGAGCTGCCCGCCTGGGCTCCTGGGTTCTGGCCCTTGAGCAAAGCCCTGAAGACCCCTGGAAACAAAGCAGAGAGCATGGATGGATACCCCACCCCAGTTTGACCTCCCTTACTACCCTAACCCAGCTCTCCTCTGGCGCAGAGTTACTGGACCAAGACTGCCTCAGGGCAGGTAGGGTCTGGAGAGGCAGAAACCATTGAAGTGGGTGACACTCAAATATTTATTGAGACTCATCATGTGTGGAGAGGAGCACTGACCTGGGAGTAAGGAGGATTGAGTCACTGGCAGGCTGTGGGACCCTTGTAGGGGACATTTTTCATTTTTGCCTGCCCAGCATCCCCATCCAGCTTCTGCAGCCCAACGCATTAGGTCACCCGGGTTTCTTAGCAAATTGTCCCACCTCTCACCATTGATGCCATGTAATAGCCTATCACAGGCTCCTGTCTCCCCACAAAGCCTGGGCCTATCAGTCTCTCTTCTGGAGACCTGAGACACAGAGCTGAGAATAGGAAAAAGTGCCAGAGAAAGGTAGTCGCCAGCTCCTGCTACTGAAAGCTGGGCTCTCCTCTTTCTCCATCACCATTCCTAGGCCAGATTGGTCAGTCCTCAGCAAACCTCTGATAACTTTTTTTTTCTTTCTCTTTTTCTTTTTTGGACATGTTGTCAGAATTGTTTTTCTGCCATTTGCAACAGAAAAAACTGAACTCATGTTCCCTGGATAAACCCCTTCCTTAATTTGAGCCTGTTTCCATTCCCACAAAACAAAACAGGTTAAGCTAATTGTGTTTACCAAACCTCAGTCAGTCTCAAAACAGTCACACATCGTGCTTGACATATTCTTATACTACCTGTGCTATTACTACTTCATACAAAAATTCCCACTCTCCAGATTAAAATAAGAAATAGGTGCAATTAACTTTGTTTAATCCAACATATCCCCAAAAGTACCATTTCAATGTAATCAATATAAAAATGGTTGAGATATTTTGCATGTTTTTGTACCAGGTCTTTGAAATTGGGTGTAAATTTTACACTTATTGCATGTCTCAGTTCTGACTAGACACATGAGGCTTCTGTATGATACATCCCAGGTCTGTGCCCAGGCTGGGGCCCGGCTGTGGCAGCTGATTCTCCCAGCTGTTCTGGGCTCCTGACAGGAGGCCTCAGGCCATGGGAAGTGAGCCTTGATCTAAGACCAAGGGGCTGGCCCCTCATCTGGCTCTGCCTCTGGTTAATTTGTCTAGGCAAATCCCTGGGTCCTCTGAAGGAAATAATAAAAATAGAGGTAGAAATCAATGAAATCAAGGCAGGGGGGAATTGACAAGATGAACAAAACCAAAAACCTGTTTTTTAAAAATATATTTATAAATAAATCTCTGGCAAGATTGATCCAGAAAAAGAGAAAAGATACAAATAGAACCAAAGTTAGACCAGAGATTTAAATATATAGAAATGTGTTTTGAACCTGGGGCACCTGGGTGGCTCAGCTGGTCAAGCATCCAACTCTTGATTTTGGCTCAGGTCATGATCTCATGGTTCATGAGTTCAAGCCCTATGTGGGGGTCTGTGCTGACAGTGCAGAGCCTGCTTGGGATTCTCTCTCTCCCTCTCTCTCTCCCCCTCCCCTGTTCTCTCACTCTCTCTCAAATAATTTTTTAAATGTATTTTGAACTATATACTAATAAACTTGACAAACCAGAAATGGATGAATTTCTAGAAAAATAGAAAATGTCAAAACTAGACAAGATACTTGAAACTCTCAGAAAAATAAAGTCCAGGTCTAGATGGCTTTAATTGTGAGTTCTAATAAACTCTCAATAAGCAGATAATTCTTACTTTAAATAAGTTGTCCCCCAAAATGAACAGCACCAATTGGATTGTTCTTTTAACACTGGTTTCAAAACTACATGAGGACCATGCAAAAAGAAAAGATGATAGGCCCACTCACTTATGAAAGTAGATGAAAAAATCCTAAATAAAGTACTAATTGCCCAAATTCAACAATGTATTAAGAAAATCATTACCAAGGAAGCTTAATACCAGGAATGGAAGGACAGTTTGACATTAGAAGCTTGTATGATATAACTTTTATGTGGATTCTAAAAAAAAGAGTTAGGGGCACCTGGGTGACTCAGTCAGTTAAGTGCCTGACTCTTGGTTTTGGCTCAGGTCATGATCTCATGGTTTGTGAGATGGAGCACCGGGTTGGGCTCCATGCTAGGCATGGAGCCTGCCTGGGATTCTCTCTCTCTCTCTCTCTCTCTCTCTCTCTGCCCCATCTTGCTCATGTTCTCTCTCTCTCTCTCTCTCTCTCTCTCTCTCTCTGCCTCTCTCTCTCTCTCTCTCTCTGCCCCATCTTGCTCATGTTCTCTCTCTCTCTCTCTCAAAATAAAGAACTTAAAAAAATGAATAAAAATAAAAAATAAAAAAAATTTTAAAAGTCAAACTTGTAAAAAATGGAGGGAAATGGTAGTTGCCAGGAAATGTTGGGGGGGAGATAAGCTTTATATTATTTAAGGGTACAAACTTGCAACTAGTAGTAAATAAGCCATAGTGATCTAATGCATAAAATAGACAATAATATTATGCTATAATTATGTAATGTGATAAATACAATTACAAAGACAATCATATTACAATATATAAATGTATCAAACTAATATACACATGAAATTTACACAATATTATATGTAATATAGATTCAATTAAATACATGAATACAAAAATAAAGTGTAAAATTTGTTAGGAAAGATGTAAAACTCATAATTCTCAGATGACAAGATCATCTACTTAGAAAGGCACACAATTAGAACTAATAGAAGCATTTAGTAAAGTTGCTATATACAAGTTCAATAGCATTTCTCACAATATTAGTGAAATTGGAAAATTCGATAAAAATAAGACGTCACTCATAATAGCATCAAAGCCATAAAGCATCTAGATAAACTTTTCCAAGCATAGAAAAGACCTCTATGAAGAAAATTTTAAAACTGTAGGACAAAAAAAAATTTGGTCTGAATAAATGGAGAGACATCTATGATTTTGGAAAGGATAAATATATTATGAACATGTCAATTATCCCCAAGTTAATCTATTAATCCAATATAATTTCAATCAAAATTCTAGTTGGACTTCTTGAGGATCTTGATAAACTTATTCTAACATTTATATGGAAAAAGTAAACATATAAAAGTAGCTAAGTCAATCTTAAAAAAAAAGAGGAGAGACTGACCCCACTAGAGGTTGAGACATAGTGATAAAAAATGTGGTTTTGGGGTGCCTGGGTGGCTCAGTCACATGAATGTCTGACTCTTGATTTTGGCTAAGGTCATGATCCAAGGGTTGTGGGATGGAACCGGCATCAGGCCCCGAGCTAAGCCTGGAGCCTGCTTAAGATTCTCTTTCTCTCTCTCCCTCTGTCCCTCTCCCCCACTCACGTGCTCTCTCAATCTCTCTCTAAACAAATTTTTAAAATATGGTTTTGACACAAGACCAAATCACTATACCAACGGATCAGAACAGAGATTTCATAGAGACCTATGTACATGTGGGAACTGGACACACTAACCAGTAGGTAAAGGAGGAATTGTTCAGTGGATGATGTCAGGGAAACTAGCTACTGATGAAGAAAAGGAAGACGAGGTGCACATCTAACAAACAGCAAACTGAAATAGACACCAAAATTAAAGACCTAATTGGAAGAGGAAAAAATATAAGTTAATAGAAGCAAGGTAGGACTTCTTAAAAGCTCAAATCTTCAATAACAAAAAACTGATGGATTTGATTATATCAAAAATAAGATTATCCGTTCAATGAAGAATACCCTCAATAAAGTAACAAGCACATTTCCAGTTGGGATAAGATATTGATGACGCTTAAAATCAAGAAAAGACTGATATCTAGAGTATATAAAGAATTCTTGCAAATTAACAAGAAAAAGATAGGAACCGTAATAAAAGATAAAGGATATAAACAGGCAACTTACAAAATCAGAAACCCAAAGGCTAGCAAGCATATGAAAAAGTGATCAATCTTTTGGTAATCAAAAGAATGAAAATTAAAACAAAAATGAAATAGCACTTGACATCTATCTGATGGACATAGTTTAAATGGTAGATAATGCTGTGTGTTGGTAGAGCTCTGGGACTATAGCCTTAGGCACTAACAGAGGGCGTGTAGACAGGCCGCCATCTAGAGCAAATCAACCAAAGTGTACACGACTCACGACACAGCAGTTCTGCTCCTGAGTATGTATATATCCCAAAGAAATTATCCCCAACAGATAAGGGGGCATGCCATACCACTTAGGAAAATTCAAAATATATGCACACAAAACTACACGTTTTACAAAACACATTTTTAAAAAAAGATACACATTTCACATATTAGGATAGTTATCTCTGGGGGAAGAGGAAAAAGGGGGCAGGAATGGAAATAAAAGTAAAGAAGTAAAACAGAAGAGTTTTGAGCAGACCCACGGTGAAAATGTCATGGGGCTAACCAAAAACAAACACAAAAAGAGAACAGAGGGTCTCGGAGGCAATCTCAAGCTCCCCTCTTCTGATACAGCTTTCTGCAATAGCCTTGGACGCTCAGTCAGGAACATCCAAAGATAGCTGGATGGCAAACAGCCAACTAGAAAAACAAAGTACTAGTAAAAGGATTGACATCAGAGTTTTTTTCCAACTCTAAATGTTCTGCGAGAAATAAAGAAGCATCTACATATTTTGAGGGGAAATATTTTGACACAAATATAATACTAAGCAAGTTTGGGGCACCTGGATGTCTCAGTAGGTTAAGCGTCCGACTTCAGCTCAGGTCATGATCTCACAGTTCATGGGTTCGAGCCCCACGTCGGGCTCAGTGCTGACAGCTCAGAGCCTGGAGCCTGCTTTGCATTCTGCCCCTCCCCTGCTCATTCTCTGTCTCTATCTCTCAAAAATAAATAAACTTATAAAAAATTTTTTTAAATACTGAGCTAAGTTTTTCATATATGAATGATCATTTGCGTGTCAAGATAGAGATGGAAGTCAAGGAGAAAGAAAGTGTTTTATTTTATTTTTATTATTTTAAAAAATTTTAAGTAGGCTCCATGCCCAATGTGGAGTCCAGTGTGGGGCTTGAACTCATGACCCTAAGATCAAAACCTGAGATGACACTTAGTGAGCCACCCAGGCGCCCCCAAGAAAGATCTTTTTTAGACTTTCCTGGACTTGGAAGGTTACTACCTACTTACTCATTACTTACTGAACATCTGTTGAATAAGGAAAAGACAAAGTTACAGGAATGGCTAATGTATGATTTGCTGTTCCAGCTCCAGCTGTCTGTCCAGAGCACTTGCTAAGAAAGGTTGTGATTTTCTGTCCAGTCTCAGATGCAGGAGGGTCTGGATTAACTAGCAACATTGGCCATAGGCTCCTGTCACATATGCAGACCCCCCCCAAGACCCACAGAGAAAAGAGCGTGAAGGTCAAGATAGCCAACACTGACTCTTTCTGGGGAAGTGGATGGGGCCTGGATATGTGGGGTGTTCACTTTGAACATTTCTGTACTGTATACGTTTCTCATGAGTACACACTACCTTCATGCAAACAATACATGTAATTATATATTTTTAAATGTATATATTTTGTATGTATATTTTAAGTATTATTTAGCGTATTTGTATTTTTTTAGTGTTTGTGTATATTCTATCTTTTGAGACAACAGTTCCAATTTTGGATGTTTAATTAATGGAACTAATAAGATGTCAGTTCTTCCCAGCTTGATCTATGGATTCAGTGCAATATCAATCCAAGATCCCAGCAAGTTATTTTATGGATATGGACAAACTGATTGTAAAGTTTATATGGAGAGGAAGACCCAGAGTTAGTCAACATAACACTGAAGGAGAAGAGAAACATCAGAGGACTGATGCTACCTGATTTCAAGACTTACTATAAAGCCACAGTGGACAAGACAGTGGTGTACAAATCTGCATGTGGGCTGATGTCCACAGTGGAATGTGTGTTTTAAATATGTATAATATTGTTATAATAAACATACGCCAACAAACAATGACAACATGAATACAAGCCTAGAACTGAGAGCCAGCCCTCCCTGCTTGTGTTAGAGGCCACAGGAACAAAGGACACGTTTCCTTCAGAGCGCTTATCCAGTTTCCTTCTAGAATGGGCATCGTATTAATATGCCTGCTTTAAAAAAATTATTAACTAGGGGCACCTGGGTGGCTCAGTCACTTAAGCATCCGACTTCAGCTCAGGTCATGATCCCACAGCTCGTGGGTTCGAGCCCCACATTGGGCTCTGTGCTGACAGCTCGGAGCCTGGAGCCTGCTTCGGATTCTGTGTCTCCCTCTTTCTCTGCCCCTCCCCCACTCATGCTTTGTCTCTGTCTCTCTCAAAAATAAATAATTTTTTTTATTATTAATTAAACTTCATGATTTATTTGGCTTTCATTTTTCTGTGAATGTCTTTTTTCCTATTCCAGGGTCCCATCCAGGATATCCCATTGCATTTAGTTATGTCTCCTTAGGCCCCTCTGGGAGATTCCTGTGTTTTACACAGGGCTTAACCATCTGCCATGGGACCGTGATTCCTGCCAAAGAGCCCGAGCCACCCATCCCCATGGGAGGTTGATGACACTCACCTGGGATCTGACTTCCTGGGCCTGCCTTGATCTGCTGCTGGGAGCAGCGTTGGTTTCTATGTCCTCCCCTTACCGGAGCACTGGATGGTCTCTGTGCCTGAGCACCCGTCACAGCCGTCACCTGGGGGAACAGTGCTGTAGAGCCTGTGGCAGTGGGGCCCAGCTGGTAGCTCTGCCCTTAGCACACGCCCAGGCCTGGAACCTCCTCTGTCACTCCAGGGTGAATGACCTCTTGAATGAGTGGCCTTAGATGACAAACAGGCTCCGCCTGGCTTTCACGATCTGCAAGAGCCAGCAGCTCCATACTTTCCTTCCTATATGTTGATCTGAAGTAAAGAGAAAACATGTGGACTGTCTTTCCAGCCCAGGCAATGGGCTGGGGAAGACCCTCAGTCTGGGTGTTCCATTACTGCAGGGGGATATGTGGTATACCCGCCCCAGGCCTCTGTTTCCTGCTATTATCAATATTTAACCACAGAGCTGGGAGCCAAGCCTGGCCTTTTATAGCCTGTGCTTTCTCACAGTGAAGGTCATGGTCTTATGTAAATTCCCTACAAGAAGCAGTAAAACAAGACCTTTGGAGGGCTAAGTGTTGGGGGAGGCAAGGCAAGTGACCCAGAGAGGAGGAATTCCACAGAGTAGGTTGAACAACATCAAGCGGGAAGGACTTGGTGGGGAAGCAGAGCAAGGCCAGACCCATTTGATTTTTTTTTTTTTTTTTTTTTTTTTTATGTTTAGTTTTGTGAGAGAGAGAGAGTGAGCTGGGGAGGGACAGAGAGGGAGACACAGAATCTGAAGCAGGCTCCAGGCTCTGAGCTGTCAGCACAGAGCCTGATGCAGGGCTCGAACCCACAAACTGTGAGGTCATGACCTGAGCCGAAGTCAGACACTTAACCGACTGAGCCACCCAGGTGCCCCCAGACCCATTTGATTCTGATTGTCACTGGGCTCTGGGCTTTCCCACCCACTGCCTTCTTGCATCTCCAACAGTCTTTGGAGTTGGCTCAGCAAGGAGTTCCCATTTCACAAATGAGCAAACAAATTGAGTGAGGTCAGGTGACAGGTCCAAGTCCCTCTCTAAGTTAATACTGGTTAACGATGTGGATGATGGCGTGGTGCAGAGAAAAGGAGACCCACTAGGAGAACCTAGTCCTACATGGAACCCCAGCTCCTCATCATTTCCTAACTCATTTCCTAACATTCTTTCAATAAATACTACTTGAGCACCTCCTGCATGGATACATGGATACAAAGACACTGCTCTCCTGGAGCTCTCTCTTTAGGGGAAGGATGGACAAGCAATAAAAAAGGAAACAAAAACAAGATCATTTCAGCTGGTGACAATTTCTGTGAATAATTTAAACAACAAAATGATATATAGAGAGATTGGGTGGGGGAAATGTGATTCCTATATGACTGTGCTAAAAACCAAATGCCAAGGCCCATGCAAAGATCTGGGACAGCAGGTGTTAAGGCACTGAAGAAATAATGAAAAAATGGGGAGGGGGTAAAGGAGTTGAGAGATAGTGATAAGGGGAAGTGACCAGAGATAAAGTTAGAAGCGGATTATGCAGAGCTTTGTAAAACAGGATGGGTTTGGGTGAGATGAGAAATCACTAGACAGGAAGTAACGTGGTCTGACTGACATTTATCTAAGATCACTTGGCCTGCTGGGTGGAGAATGGATTGTAAAAGAGCAAAAGAGGAACTAGAAGACTGTTGCATTCATCCTGGCAAGAGACAGCAGTGGTTTGGATCAGGATAGTGACCATGGAGACAATAAGAAGTGCTCTGATTCAGCGTGCATTTTGAGGAGAAAGGCAGATGATAGTTTTCATGAGAGAGGAACTCAACACTAATTCTCTTAAGCACAGAAGGAATTCAAAAGGAATTTATTGGCTCATATAACTGGGAAAGGCAGGGTGGAGCTGACCTTAGGGATAGCTGGAACCAAGAGCCTGAAGATCCTTAGCTCTTTCTCTCTTCAGCTCTCTCCCTGCTTCTTTCTGGATATCAGGCTCCTTGTTCCCACAGGCTAGTCATCTCCAAGAACCTGGACCAGGCTGCAGGAAATCCAGGCTCATATCTTTATGGATGGAAGGGAAGGAAGTCCCCTTTCTCAGATCCAGTTTGGCAGTTCCTGTAAAAGGGCTCTATTTGTCCTTGCCCTGATCATATATCCATGTTTAGGATCAGTTGTTATGGCCGGGAGGTGAGGTACCTTGGATGGCTCAAATCTCATGCCCATCGCATAACCGTGGCTGTGAACTGGATAGCTACTCCTGTGGGTCCCTGGAGTGACTCCTTGACCTCAATCTTCCACTATCCTCTCTGTCTGTCTTGGAGGAATGTCACGGGGGCCTTAAGAAATAAAGCATTGCCAGAACTCAGAAGTCTTCTTGTGTCCACTTCTTGTCACTATCCCCCACAAAGGCAACCACTATTCTGACTTCTAATACCATAGATTAGTTTGGCTTAGTTTTATACTTTATGTAAATTGAATCAATCAAGTATGCAATCTTTTGTGTCTGGCTTCTTTGGCTCAACATTAAACTTATAGCATTCATCCATGTTATTGTGTATAGTTGTGGTTCATTCATTCTTATCTACATAGTATTCCATTGTGTGACTATGTCACAGTACTTTTTATCTATGGATCTTGTTTTCAGAAGAAAAATTTCAACCCATCTACTTCTTTCCATTGTCTTGAATACAGATAAAATGGTGAAAAGGACATTTAAGGACAGAGGTCATTATATTACAACCTATGAGCCAAATTTGACCTGCGCCTTATTTTTGTAAATAAAGTTTTATTGGAACATGGCCATGCCATTTGCTTACATAATGTCTATGGCTGCTTTCACACTACATTAGCAGAATCAAGCAGTTGTGACAATGATTGTATACCCTGCAAAGCCTAAATGTTTACTCTTTGGCCCTTTACAGAGAAAGTTTGTGGACCCAGGCAATGAGATAAAGGAATCTGGCTCCCTGAATGACCTCATGGAGCAGAGCAGCCTACCTTCCCTGGACCAACTGACTACCTCTGGAGTGTTCTATGTGAGAGAAGTAAACTTTGACATGATTCGAGGTCGCACTGTGCTTGGGATCTCTTCACTACAAAAATCTAGCTAGTACTGTAACTAATACATACATTATTTGTGGCTAATAACTGCTGAGTAAGTGAATACCATAGCATTAGAAGAACTAAGTTCTGATCCTGTTCATCCTTGCTACAACCAGCCATGCACCCCTGAGCTTGTCATGTGGACCTCTTTTTCTTATCAAACTGTATAAGCTTCAAAAAGAAGTAAAAAAGAAAGGTATTTTAGAAATTGTTATCAAGAGGAGCCAATTATGTGATGACAAAACACAGGCCCTTTAAACTCAGGATATTTTCACCTGGCCCAACCAGTTAGCTTTTCTGTTTTAAAACAAAAACAAAACAAAGAAAAAGAGGGTCTCCTGGGTGGCTCAGTTGGTTCAGCATCAGACTCTTGATGCTTTAAAAAAAAAAATGTTAAAAAAAAAAACCCACCATGAAAAAGGACTTTTTTCCTAATAACAACGGGTGGTGAAAATAGAAAAATACACACTGAGTTGTCCAGGGTCTTGACTCCTCTGCTCAGGGCACTTTAATCTCAGCCCAGGGTTAAGGTACCAGGTAGGGTCCTGCCCTGCTCCAGGGTCTAAGGATAAGCATCTTCCTGCCCTCAGTCTCCTGCTTCTCACACTGAGGATATGATGCCCTCGAGGCTGACAGCCAGCAGAAGCATCAAGGTGGTGGAGACTGCTCTGTATTTCCAGGTCAGCCTGTTCTGCTCCTTGGAGTGGGCCATCTATCATCAGCTGATGCCAGGAAGGGCAGACAAGCCCTTGTTTGTTTTTACCTCCATTTTCATAAGCATCACATACTCAGAAGCCAATTGAATAATTCAGTTCAAACAATAATTCTGGAAAGTCCCCAATAGCAGCACATTCTCTTCTCAGTAAAGAAAACTTAATGGAACATAAAATGAAATCTAGGGGCATCTGGGTGGTTCAGTTGGTTAAGCGATGGACTCTTGATTTTGGCTCAGGTCATGATCTCACAGTGGTGAGATCAAGCCTTGCTCTGGGCATTGAGCCTGCTTAGGATTCTCTCTCCCTCTGATCTTCTCCCACTCATACACAAGCACTCTCTAAATAAATAAATAAATAAATAAATAAATAAATAAATAAATAAATAAATAGCAAAGGAAATCTAAAAGTAGTGATGTAAGGAAATGACAACACATGGGAGCTGAGATGGATGGATAAGGATGAAATGTTCAAGATCTGGGAAGGGGTTAAATTATGATACCAACAGAACCACATATTTCTTCTAGGGGCCAATTTTTATATTAAACCTGGAGGAAGGAAACATATAGTAGAATCAGTGGGGCATTTTTTGAAAAGGTAGGGCAATTAAGTCCAAAATTACTGGTGCTTAAGCACTGACTTGATGCCTCCATCTGCAAGATGGTGGTTGAGAAGAGAGATGGGTATCCAAAGGGAAGCCATCTTTGTGCTGAAGTAAAATGATCTAAGAGAGCAAATTCTTTTTCAACAGATCCATAACTTGCTGGAAGCATTTCAGGAACATTTGCAAAGTATTGGAAGTTTGGGCAGACTGGTGTATAGCAATGGACCAAAGTATGTACTTTCTCCAAGAGAGGACATTCTGCAGCCACCACTTTCATCTTAGCTATAAGCATTTGAAACTTTCTATGTTGCTGACCCTTCTTTATAATCCTCACTTTTCTGTCTTTGACCTTTTGCGCCTGGCTACAGTCTAACCAGTTATCTCCTTCAGTTCCTGACTAAATCAAAGTCCAAGAGTAAGCAGAATAAAATCAGTCTCTCAGCCTTTCATTTTAATTATATGGGACATGTGAAGTTTAATCATTCCCGTAGACAGCCCTGTAGGAATAGCTTCGTTTGAAAATGAATTGCTAAATAATGTGAGGAATGACTAACCATTTGGTAAGAAAGCCTTGTGTGTTAATCTATCTGAATTTTGTTATCACCTTTCACAAGCAAGTATTCTTTCAGGGGAACTACATAGCATACAGTTGGCACCAGCATTAAAGGAAACACTTTTTTTTTTTTAATGCTTATTTATTTATTTTTGAGAGAGAGAGAAAGAGTGCATGTGTGCTCATGAGCAGGGGAGGGGCAGAAAGAGAAGCAGAGAGAATCCCAAGCAGGCTCTGCCTGTAGGTGCAGAGCCCAATGCAGGGCTCCAACTCACAAACCATGCATGAGGTCATGA
Source organism: Panthera pardus (assembly GCF_024362965.1). Taxonomy (NCBI): domain Eukaryota; kingdom Metazoa; phylum Chordata; class Mammalia; order Carnivora; family Felidae; genus Panthera; species Panthera pardus. The sequence continues at coordinate 32,769,901 of NW_026526810.1, forward strand.
CCTGAGCTGAGATCAACAGTCAGATGCTTAACCAACTGAGCCACCCAGGTACCCCAAAGAAAACACTTGTGACACTTTAGTTAGGACCATTTAAAGTTTTATTACAATCTTGCTATAAGGGGAAAGGCCTCTGGCACTCCTAGTTTACAAATTCACCTTTGGTAAATGGTTAGATAATCATTGTTAGACTAGATTTTTAAAAGGAGAAAAATGTTTGATGAAAAGGTCACTAAGACTCTTAACTGGTGTCAGTTGGGTGGGTGTGTGACCATTTTCTAGAACAAGTCTTAATTGTCTTAAATTTAGCAGAAAATTTTCTAAGCATTTTTTTTTTTTTACCAGGAATCATAATTTCTTTCCAGAAGGAAGTTGTGAATTAAATCATTAAAAAAGGAGAAAAGTTCTTTCCTCAACCAGGTTTGGGACAATTTTTCTTTTTCTTTCTTTTTTTTTTTTATTATGAAATTTGTTGTCAAATTGGTTTCCATATGACACCCAGTGCTCATCCCAACAGGTGCCCTCAATACCCATCACCCACCCATCCCTCCCTCCCACCCCCCATAAACCCTCAGTTGACAATTTTTCTTTTAAAGCCTCTCCTTTTGTCTCAGATTATTTTTAAAGATCTGTCTTGGTCAAAAAAAAAAAAAAAAAAAGTGCTGTCTCTATGTTAATTACATTTCTTACCTAGATGATCACTTTTTACATCTTTTAAAATTTATTTATTTATTTTGAAAGAGAGAGAGAGAGAGAGAGCACGCACACACAAGCTGGGGAGGGGCAGAGAGAAGATCCCAAGCAGGTTCCGTGTTGTCCACCCAGAGCCCCATGTGTGGCTGGAACCCATAAACTGTGAGATCATGACCTGAGCTGAAATCAAGAGTCAGACACTTAACTGACTGAGCCACCCAGGTACCCCTGCATTTTCTTAAAAATGGAGGCAAGTAGGCATACAAAACATACACAATCATCGTTGCCAGAAGTATTCATGATCACATTAATATTATTCCTTTCAACCAGCTTTGCATATTCGGGAAGAGTTTCTAAATGAATATTGTGTGATGATTCATTCTGGTGGTAACAATTTCATGCAGTTTACGAGCCTGAATTATTTAAGTGTTATTCTATGTATCATGTTTTATTTATTTATTTATTTATTTATTTATTTATTTATTTATTTATTTTTAAGTTTATTTTTAAAAGAGAGACAGAGAGAGCAAGCAAGGAAGGGGCAGAGAGAGAAGGAGAGGGAGTCCGAAGCAGGCTCAGCATTGTCAGCACAGAGCCCAATGTGGGGCTCAAACTCACGAACTTTGAGATCATGACCTGAGTGGAAACCAACAGTTGGATGATTAACCGACTGAGCCATCCAGGTGGCCCCTCTATGTGTCATGTTTTAATTCACAGATCCAAAAGAGGCATCAATAAATGCACAAAGACCTTGCTGAATGGTGAGCCAAATTAGAATCATAAGATTAGAAGCAGAAAATTAACTCTTCCCTGTAAATTTTATAAGGCCTTGGGGGCAAGTTTCCATTCTTTCCATGGTGCCAGAAATGCTTTCTACTGACCTTATCAGTGTGTTTGCTCTGAGGCCAGAAAACGAGCACCATCTAATCACCTCACCAGGTTTGGTCATCAGTTTCCAAATCTCTTCTCTAGCTCCCTAAAGTTTGTCAGTGTTTCTGGCCTGCCCAGAAATGGCAGCCTTTACTACCTGTAAGATTATAAATCCATAAGCCATTTCCTTGGAAGACTTTGTGGTGTCATTTGTATATATGAAATGAGGAATCACTTATCATTCTGTTTGTTTGCTTATCATTGTTTGCAGATTTTATATCTCCAAAAACTTCATGGAAGTTAATGGCTTCTTTTAATAGTCTACATTTTGGAAGTTACAACAAAAAATTTCTGTCATCTATACAAAGGAAAAATAAAAATGTATTTCACTACCTCACACTGACTCACGACTATATATACACATGGTCAGGCATGTGATCAGTGTACTAAGTTGCATTATTAATACTCTATTATATATAAGCATCCCAATTATTTAATTAATTTTGATATACCTATTACATGTGTATTTTAAATAAGTCTACTAAATATACCTCATTAAGTGTACTAATATGCCTCATTACATATATATTTTAAATAAGTGTACTAGGGGCACCTGGGTGGCTCAGTTGGTTGAGCGTCTGACTTCTGCTCAGATCATGATCTCACACAGTTTGTGAATTCGAGCCCCGAGTCGGGTTCTTTGCTGACTGCTCGGAGCCTAGAGCCTGCTTCGGGTTCTATGTCTCCCTCTGTCTCTGCCCCTCCCCTGCTCGTGCTCTGTCTCTCTCAGAAATAAAATAAACATTAAAAAAATTTTTAATATAAATAAATAAGTGTACTAAATAATGATAGGTACAATATTGTTTAAAGCTTTAAATTTTGGTTTAAAAAATAAAATTATCCTTGTGAAGTATATGTTAAGATAATTTTATTGCATTAATTTTATTCTTGTAACTTGAATGTGAGGCAAAAAGTACATTTCATACATACAAGAGTATCTGAAAACAACTTTTAAATAGGTTTATTGATTTTTTACATAGCATAGCATGATTTTTTATATAGCATACAATTTATTGATAATTTATATAACATACAATTCACTCATTTAAAGTGTACTTTAGGGGTGCCTAGGGGGCTTAGTCGGTTAAGCCTTCAACGACGTGTTTTTAATGTTTGTTTGTTTGTTTGCTTGCTTGCTTGCTTTAATTTTTAACGTTTTTATTCATTTTTGAGAGCCAGACAGAGAGAGTGCTAGCAGGGGAGGGGCAGAGAGAGGGAGACACAGAATCTGAAGCAGGCTCCAGGCTCTGAGCTGTCAGCACAGAGCTCGATATGGGGCTCAAATCCACAAACTGTGAGATCATGACTTGAGCTGAAGTCGGATGCTCAACCTGAGCCACCCAGGTGCCCCAAGCCTCTGACTATTGATTTTAGCTCAGGTCATGATCTCTGGTGAGATTAAGCCCTGCATTGGGCTTTGTGCTGACAGTGCAAAGCCTCCTTGGGATTCTCTCTCTCTGTTTCTCTCACATAACAAATAAATAAACTTAAAAAAGAAAAGAAAAGGAAGTGTACTTCAATGGCTTTTAGTATGTTCAGAGTCATGTAGCCATTACCAACAATTAATTTCAGAGCGTTTTCATCCACCCCAAAAGGAACCTTGTGCCAACGGCAGGCACCCCTCATTTCAACCAACACCCACCCCTGCCCTACTTTCTGTCTCTATAAATTTGCCTGTTCTGGACATTTCATGTAGATGGAACCCTACATTTATTTGGTCTTTGTGACTGGTTGTAAAATATATTGTGCAATCTCCAAGTATTTGTATTGTCTCAAGCTACTTCTTTTAATTACTTAATTTTTTTTCAGATAACCAAAAATTCATTTATTAATTATTTTAGATTAATATGCCTAGCTCTTCAAGTTAATTGGTTATCTTGGAATTATGATTTAAATTGACATTAACTACTAAATGAATAGCTGTTGGTATTAAATACACAAGCTAAATATTACTCAGGTAATGCAAGCAATGTAATTCTGTGGTTCCACATGGTTTACAACATTGCCTGAGCTTTACATACTATACTTGTTATTATAATTAAATTTAGCTGAGACCCCATGGTTATATCTACATAGTCTTATATTTTTAGCGTTGACAATTTCAATGGCTGTAAAACAAGCACAGTGTAAGGAATTTGGAAATTTCAATTAATTAGGCTTATCAGAACATAAATCCAATCCTTACATGAGCTAAAATGGCTTTTTTGGCACTTTACTCATATTGTTATAAAATCAGAGTCTTTTTAAAAATTGGAGTATACTATACACATAGAATCCGTAAGTCACAAATGCATACCTTGATAAATTTTCACAACTGTGCAATCAGCTCCCAGACCAAGAAATGGAGTGTGACAAGCCACCTAGGAGCCCTCCTGGGCTCCCTTCCAATCACTGCTACCAAACTCCCTACAAGGATAACAACTGTCTTGATTCTAACACCGTGGATTAGTGTGTGTTTTGAACCTTATGTAAGTGGAACCACACAGAATATACCCTTTTGTGTCTGGCTTCTCTGACTCAGTGTTATGTTGGTGACATCTATCCATGTTGTTGCATGTAGGGATAGCTGGTTCATTCCCATTGCTGTATGGTATTCCAATTTTTGACAAGTCCATAAATTGTTTATCCATTCGATTGCTTCCAGTTTGGGGCTATTATGAAGAGTCCAGCTATAACATTTGTGAATTTGTCTTTTGGTGAACGTGCATACACTAGGAGTGGAGTTGCTGGTCACAGCATATGCATATTTTCAGCCTTAGTAGACACTGCTAAATGATCTTCCAGAGTAGCTCTCCCACCGATAGTGTATGAGAATTCCAGTTGTTCTACATCAGTGCCAAAATTTGGTATTATCTTTTTTGGTTTTGGCCATTCTGATAGTCATGTGTTTATATCTCATTGTAGTTTCAATGTGCATTTCCTTGCTGACTAATATGCTTATTGACCCTTGGGATATCCTCTTTTGTGGGGCGTCCAGCTCTTTTTCCCACTGGGTTACCTGCCTTTTAAAATCGATCTATGGAAATTCTTTAATATTCTGAATACAAGCCCTTTTCTAGATATATGCAATGGATTTCTTTTAAACCATATTTAACACCTATTTAAAACATATTTAACTTGTCCAAGTACTTACCATAATCAAGAGTTTTGTTTGTTTTTTTAAGTAGAGCACAAGTTGGGGAGATGGACAGACAGAAAGAGAATCTTAAGCCAGCTCCATGCTCAGCACAGAGGCAGACATGAGGCTCGATCCCATAACCCTGGGATCATGACCTGAGCCGAAATCAAGAGTCAGACGCTTAATCAACTGAGCCACCCTGGCGCCTCACCATAATCGAGAGTATTAAGTGAAACTATAATTTTGTATAATCTGTTCTATTTGTTTATCAAGTATTGATACAACTTTTAAGACGTTGGTTTAAAAGTCATATACAGAAAGATTTCTTAGGACCGGCCTAATATCTATTTGGATATCTTTCATTCCTTATATTGTAACCAGACACTTTCTATTAACAAAAACTCCATTGTTCTTTTTTTTCCTCCTATTATTTTCCCAGCAGTTCTTGAGACCCTTATTCTCAAGAATAATTTTTATAAATGGTTACCAGTCTCTAGACCAGTCAAATTATGAGTTCCATGAAATGTGAGAGGTATTACTATCTTGTCAATTTCCTTGCAGAGATAGGAAAATGTACTTTATAAAAAAAAGAAATACTCCTTCCCTTTGTTAATATTGTACAGCTCTTTGCCTGGGGGGAGGGGAACCAAAGATTTTAAGATTTGATCTCTTTGTGTCTATTTTGGTATTTCTCTTGGTTTACTAGGTTACCTACAGCAGCAAGGGAAAACTTCCTTACCCTTAGGCTGCTCCTCATTCCCATAGTACCACAACTGGCTTCCCTTCCTGGGGCTCTGACATTCATCAAATGTCATTTGATCTCTCCAATTTCTCTCCTCAAGGACACCCAATCCTGTGGGCCCACGCTGCCTCTTAAGCTCTTTCCTGGGACGGAAGGACGCTCAGGCTCCTAGCAGGGGACAGTCTGTCCAGAAAACAGCCTCCTTACTATTTGTGTCATCATCTATAAGAGGTGGTTGGGGCAACCTATCCCTGTCTGTCCCCAGCAGGTGGCTTTGCAGTCCCAGTCCTGCTTTACAGAGCAGCTGGACACTTGATGAGGGACGTCTACTGAAAGTAAAGAGGGCAGTAACAACACTGACAGCCAAATCTAAGTGAAAAGTACTGGAGCTTGTGAATGAATTGTCCAGCAGTCTCAACGACAGGAAAGGTTGGTGAGCAGTGCCCCCTTGCGGAATTCTGGTGCAATCACAGGCAGAAGGTGGTAATAACATGGAACTTCTCACTAAGGGGTTGGCATCCCAAAAGGCTTCATTGGACTGCACCCTGTGGTTGGGTTCCTGACTGTGGCACTGGCCAGATGCCTGTGTACGGTAGACCTTCTCCTGGTCACATGTGGCATTGCCATCCAGACCACATTCAGGAATTCTTGTGGATTCAGGCATTGGCCATTTTACCAATCAGAGCTCTGACCATTTTCCTCCTTGTGCCCCTTCTCCATCTTTCCCAGTGCTCTTGCTGTTCTGTTCCTCCTTTTTTTTTTTTTTTTAATTTTTTTACCGTTTATTTATTTTTGAGACAGAGAGAGACACAGCATGAACGGGGGAGGGGCAGAGAGAGAGGGAGACACAGAATCGGAAGCAGGCTCCAGGCTCTGAGCCATCAGCCCAGAGCCCGACGCGGGGCTCGAACTCACGGACCGTGAGATCGTGACCCGGGCTGAAGTCGGACGCTTAACCGACTGAGCCACCCAGGCGCCCCTGTTCCTCCTTTTTGACTCTCAGCACTAAAGGGCTGATCACACACACACACACGTACACACAGAAATTTAATCTGTAACAGGTCTCCCCACTCCTCAGAAATCAGATACACATATTCAGGATTAGGGTGAAATGATGGGGAATAGGGAGAGGAGATGTTCCTGCTTCCTCTCTAGATCAGCTGTCCCACCCTCCAGACATTAAGGTCAATCTAACATTCTAGATTTCCACCAAACATCTCCACTTCCATTCCAAAGCATATGAAGCTGAACCGTCATCACAGTTACCACCTAGCAGTCTTCCTGTTTGTCAATGACCCTGCTCTTGTCTTGTCACCCAGACTCAGAACGTGGAGAAATTTCATTGATTCAGCATACACACTTATTCCGCTCATCAGGAGAGAGAACTCCCTGGAAACTGGAGTACCAGGGTAATATTATATCCCAGTCCTCTTGGGTGTGCTTTCTGGACATCTTAAGTTATTACCTAAAACTCCTTGCCATCAGGGACTGGAGTTCACATTGTCTCTGTGTGCTTTATTGTAGTTCCATCAATGGATTTTCTGGATGTAGAAGTGGACCTCCCCATACATTCCTAAATTACTACCACGGGTTTCAGAAATATTTCCATTTTCGCATCATGGGAAAACTTCAGCCATTACAATCATATCATGTTCAATTTTTTAAAAAGAAGTTTGCTGCAAATCAAAAGACCATCCACTAGAGGGGCGCGTGGGTGGCTGAGTCGGTTGAGAAACCGACTTCAGCTCAGGTCATGATCTCATGGTTGATGGTTTAAACCCTGCATTGTGCTAACAGCTCAGAGTCTGGAGCCTGCTTCGGATTCTGTGTCTCCCTCTCTCTCTCTGCCCCTCCCCAGCTCGTGCTCTCTCGCTCTCTCTCTCAAAAATAAATAAACATGAAAAAGAAAAAAAGACCATCCACTAGAAAATAAGAAGTCAATGGCAGGAGACAACCCTGTAAGGGAAAGAAACCGGATTGGCCTTGGTCCTCAGACCAAGCAGTCGCTCTGTGGTCGGCAGAGGGCGCTGTGAACAACTCCTGCAACTCTAGGGAACAGGACTAGCTGTGGGGACCTTGGATTGCAGAAAATTAATCGTAGCATAATGCAGGTTAGCTCAAGGAGATGAGGTAAATACAAACAGTCACACTTTAGAGGCACCTGGGTGGTTCAGTCGGTTAAGCGCCCAACTCTTTCAGCTCAGGTCATGATTTCACAGTTCATGGCTCTGCACTGACAGTGTGGAGCCTGCTTGGGATTCTTTCTCCCTCTCTCAAAATAAATCAGTAAACTTAAAAAAAAAAAAAGACAGCAGCCAGATTCTGGGGTGAAAACCCAAATGACTATGTGGGTTGCATTTATAGGTCATGTGGTATGGAAAAAGACCATTTTTAATATATTAGAATCATATTTTGCTTACTTGCAGAGGATACTGGAACAAAACTAGATTGAAGGAATAGAAGGTTTGGGTTCCCAGTTCACCCTCCTCATATGTGATCAGATGAGCAGAATCACTGGAAATACAGTCTCTCACTTCCTCTTTGCTTCTCTCTTTTCTATTCTACACACAGATGAATTTGTCAATGTTTATGCATAATAAGACAACTTCCCTCAGTAATTCCAAACTGTGGTGAGAAGCAGTGATTCCCACAGAACATGAAGGAGGCACATGGAAAAGCACATTAAATCCATGCAGGCAAGAGCTAGAGGCTTCTGGGAGCATATCTGAACTTGGCATTGAATAATGGATATCATTTAGAGAGTAAGTGATGTGAGGAGAGCAGTCTAGAAAGAATAGCAAGAAAAGACACAGAAGTAGGGATGTGCAGAGCTCATAATTTAGGGAAAAGGACTGATCCAAGGTCGCTGGGTCTAAGACTATGTGATGGGAAAATGTGTTAAGAGTAAGATTAGAAAGGAATCTAATCTTCACTCTATAGCTATAAAAAAGATGTGTGATCATACATGAGAAAGCCACTGTGTGGGCCTCCAGAATACAGAATCTAAGCACTAATGGCCCTTACAGGTCTTCTGGAGACAGCTTCTCTGATTTTTTTCCCCTGAGAATCTCCCCCATAGCATCGTTCTGTGTGGGAGGGAACCCACAGGATAGGGGCAAGACTGGGGCCTTCGATTCATCAGAATGTGAGGAAATAACTGAGACTCAGTTTCCTCAGGAACAAAATGGGGGACATTGACTTGCCTGGTACATAGGATTGCGATGAAGACCAAGTGGTTAGGATCACAGACTTTGGAACAACATGAACTAGCTGTCAGGACCTCAGGTAGGTAATTCTCTTGATTTCATTGAACCTCGGATTCTCTTCAATAAAATGATAATATTTGCCTTGTATGCTTGATAGGAAGATTAACTGATAAAATGGCTATAAAATGCTTAGCCAAAGCATGGCATACAATACTCAGTAAATATTACTTATCATAATTACTTAATAAATGATATTTTATTGTCTGAAAACACATGATTTGTTCCCAAAAGACTTCTTTTGGGAGACTGCCTAAATCGTGCAAACAAATGCAACAAAATTCACGGGGACCCATGAGCCCGCAAATTCCTAGTTGAGCTCCAACACAGGCGGGCCACGCCTCCAACCGTGCAGGCCACGCCCCCAGTCGCTAGCAGAACCCGCCCTTCAGCTCTCCTCCCCGGCCCCGCCCCTCCGGCCTAGCACGCGCACGCCTCCCATTCCGACGCGCCTGCGCAGGGTAGGCTTCCTTCAGAGGCTATGAGGGTGCTGGTGCGGCGTTGCTGGGGTTCTCGGCCGGCTGGTGGTGGTCCGGACGCAAGGCCGACCCCCCAGTGGCGAGCGCTGGCCGGGCTTGGTGCGTCCCCTGGCAGGGAAGACGGCCGGGGCGTCCGAGTCCGCGAGAAGCCGCCCTGGCGGGTGCTCTTCTTCGGTACGGACCAGTTTGCCCGAGAGGCGTTGCGGGCGCTGCACGCCGCCAGGTACCGGGGCCGGGGCTTGGGGGGCCCGGCTGCCGAAGGCGCTGCTGCCGAGCCACTGCGCCAGCTCCGAGGGCTTGGACTCCTCGTCAGGGATAGCAGCGGCGCCGGAAGGGTCTGGGCCCAGATCTTGGCGTCTCCGGGCGCCCGGAAGGTGCACCCTTCCCGTCTGGTCCCTCCGGTCTACACTCCGGCTCCCGGCTTCATCCGTTCTCCTAGCGCTACCGGGCGCTTCAAGGGGCCAAGCCCGCGCTAGTCGTTTTGCATACCTCATCCACCACAGCCACCACCCCCTTGCCCCATTTGTGTGTAAGGAAACCGGAGCTTGGAGAGGTTAGGAGATTGCCCAAGGTCATCAAATGAGCTGGTTCGGCCTTGAAACAGGGTCTGACTTCAAAGTCCTCCCCTTTCCACTTACTCCTTCTGCCTCCTCTTCATCTAATTTGTACCCACCAATCCTTTGGGCTTCTTGCCGGTCACAGGCATACCCATGTCTCACTTCCCTGCCCCCCATCTCCTTGTATGCAACGGGACTCAGTTTTCTGGAGCCACAATGAGGACATAGTCCAAAACCGAACTACTTTCAACTGAATAAATTTACAAATCAGAACTCTTAGGTATACATTTAGTATTTCTGAAATTTAACAAATCTTATTTACAGGGGAAAAAATTGAGATCCACTCTGTTCTGAAAGTCCATAAGGTATACATTTAGTACTTCTGAAATTTAACAAATCTTATTTACAGGAGAAAAAATTGAGATCCACTCTGTTCTGAAAGTCCATATGGTATATGGTAGTGGCTCTACCCAAATATACTGCTCTGCCTTCTTTCTCCCAACTTCTGTTTGTTATTTCCCCACTCCGTTTTTTCCTGATGTGTCTCCAACACTCATTTCTGCCTTCTCCAAGTCTTCCCTGCAAATTCTACACAGCAGCCCTCCTATTGTCTCCCCCGTCAATCCCCTCGTATCATATCCCTCCCTCTAGTGCTCTGCCCTGGCACCCGGAAACACTCCCTTCATACATGGTCCCTTTGCATACCCTCCCTGATGTACTCTCCACATGCTGCTTTCCCCAAAGTGCCTCCAGAATCTCACTGCTTGTGTGCTGACCTTTCTGCTGATGTTTCACTTGGCAACTCCATTATTCTTATGCTTTGTCGCTATATACTCATTTCCTTATTACTTCTCCATACCTGATGCAATACCTGCTAAATTAATTAACCCCACCCCCGGGTACTGGAATACTACACAGCAGGTAAAAAGAAAGTAGTAGTACTAAATGTACTGCTATGAAATGATGCCCATGGGTGTGTGTGTGTGTGTGTGTGTGTGTAAAGTATTTATTGTTTGACCAGCACATGGTTGTGGTACAAAATTCAAAAGGTTCAAAGGATATACAGTGAAAAGGCAGTTCCTTCTGCCTCTATCACTTCCCAGTTCCTCTCTTCACAGACAGCTACTGTTTCCAGTTTTTTATTTTAGAAATGTCCGACAGATATACAAGCAAGTGTATATTGAACCCACTTTTTAAAAAGACTCATAAAATGGTATATATAGTGTTAAGAGGAAAAAAACAAAATGCAGAGCAATATATATAATATCCTAGTTGTGTAAAATGTCTGTACTGTGTGTTTCTGTATGCACAGGAAATTTCTAGAGTCATGCCATCCAAACAGTAGCCACTAGCCACATGTGGCTCTTTAAAAATAATTAAAATTAAATACAAAATAAAAACTCAGTCAGTTGTACTAGTTTTAATCACTTACCCTTAAATGTTTTGTGAATTTAACCACAAAAGTACTGTGGAAGTATGGGAGGTAGTTTAGCTTTGAGTCATTGTCTTAACATTTTCTTCCAATCTTTCCAACGTAGGGAAAACAAAGAGGAAGAGTTAATTGAAAAATTGGAGGTGGTCACAGTGCCCTCCCCATCACCAAAAGGACTGCCAGTGAAGCAATATGCTGTCCAATCTCAGCTTCCCGTGTATGAGTGGCCAGATGTGGGATCTGGAGAATTTGACGTTGGAGTGGTAGCTTCATTTGGCCGACTTTTGAGTGAGGCTCTTATTCTTAAATTTCCCTAGTAAGTTTTTTTTAAAGGAAATAAAGTATAGAGGACTTGGTCTTTGCATATGGGCCTGGTGTTTAAAGTGCAATGACTTGAATTCTAGTTCTGCTGTCTTTAGTATTTTAAGGTAAAAAAAATTGTGTTGGTGTCACGAATATATGATGCTCTTGATCTATGGGCTCTCACTCACCCTCACTTAAATTCCTTGTTTATGGGGACAGCTGGGTGGTTCAGTGGGTTGAGCTTCTGATTTCAGCTCAGGTCATGATCTCACAGCTCATGAGTTCGAGCCCCCCATCGGGCTCTGCTCCTGTCAGCACACAGCCTGGTTCCAATCCTCTACCCCCCTCTCTGTGCCTCTCCCCTCCTTGCGTCTTCTCTCTCTCTCAAAAATAGATAAACATTAACAAGAATAATAAAATAAACTCCATGTATATACTGACGGCTCCCAAATTTGTCCCTCCAGTTCAGATTTCTCCCTGAATTCCAGGCCGCTGATGCACACTGCCTCCTCCACAGTTCTGCTTGGGTGTCTGATAGGCACCTTACACAGAAGATGTCCTAAACTGCATTCCTGAACTTGTGCCCCAAACCTGCTTCTCCCTACATCTTCATCTCAGCAAATGGCAACTCCACCCTTCTAGTTGTTGAGACTCAAAACCTTTCAGTCATTCTTATTGCTTATCTCACCCCACACATCCAGTCCATCAGCAAATTCTATTGGCTCTGCCTTCAAATTCTATCTAGAATCTGACTGGCTCTCTCAACACTTTTACTGCTGTTCTCACTGTCATTCTGCCCCCTAACCAGTAGCCCCCTAACTGGTGTCTATTCCTGTCCTTGGCCTTCTCAATCTTTTACCAACCCAGCAGCCAGGCAGGGGAGAGGCAGAGGGAGAGAGAGAGAATCTTAAGCAGGCTCCACGCCCATCGCAGAGCCCAGCTCGGGGGTCAGTCTCACAACTGTGAAGTCATGACCTGAGCCAAACTCAAGAGTCAGACACTGACTGACTGAGCCACCTAGGTGCCCCAAAATGATCCTTTTATTTTATTTTATTTTATTTTATTTTTTAATTTTTTTTTTTTTTTTAACATTTATTTATTTTTGAGACAGAGAGAGAGCATGAACAGGGGAGGGTCAGAGAGAGAGGGAGACACAGAATCTGAAACAGGCTCCAGGTTCCGAGCTGTCAGCACCGAGCCTGACGCGGGGCTTGAACTCACAGACCGCGAGATCATGACCTGAGCTGAAGTCGGACGCTTAACCGACTGAGCCACCCAGGCGCCCCCAAAATGATCCTTTTAAAGCAGAAGTTTGATCATGTCATTCTGCTCAAAATTCTCTGGTGTTTTCCCATCTCAGAAGAGGTCAGAGTCCTTATATGGGCCTACCTACTGGGTTTGGTCCCCTCCTTGCTGTCTTAGTGTTATTCCTCAGGTTCACTCCGCTCCAGCCACACTACACTGGCTTCTCTGCTGTTCTTGAACTTGCCCAGCATTTACCTTCTTCAAAATCTCTGTACTTATTACCTCTGCCTGGAATATGTTTGCATGTCTTATTCCCTCACCTCTTCACATCTTACTGGTAAAATTTTCTGTGACTCCTATTAAAATTGTAGTCTCCTACCTAATACTCCTACTCCTCTGCTTTATTTTTCCCCACAGCCCTTAGAACCATCTGGCAGACTTTTTGCACTTTTTGTTGTTGTTTATCTCCCACCCTTTGCGCATAAGCTCCCTGAGGGCAGAATTTCTTCTCCTTTGGTTCAGTGTTGCTTGTATCCCAGCACTTAGAACAATGCCAGCACATGAACTGTGCTCAGTAAATATTTGTTGGATCAATGAGACTGGTCTGAACAGAGCTTTGAATATAAGACTCTTATCTCTTAGACATACACTCCCAAGTGCATATTCCTGCGGTGGAGACATCATTAAACTAAGATAGCTTACTTAGTAAATGATTTAAGTTGCTCATCTATGGGCAATACGTGTGTTAGGGTAAAAAAAATACATCATTGGATGGGGATTCAAGAAGCTTGTTTTAGGCATTCTATATGCAAACTAAGTGAAACAAGGGTAATTATGTGACTAAACTATAAACATTCACATTGTCCATGAGATGCACAGTAGGGTTTGAGTAGTTCTTCTCATACAGTATAAAAGGTATTTTTTGCTTTTATTTAAAAACTCCAAGGGGCGCCTGGCTGGCTCAGTCAGTGGAGTATGTGATTCTTGATCTTGGGGTTTTAAGTTCAAGCCCCATGTTAGGCGTAGAGATTACTTAAAAAGTAAAATCTTTAAGAACTCCCAGACATCACAGATTATTGTGGAACACCTTTGGAACAGTGAGTTTGTTCTTGTTCTGTTTTTAATTGAGTTTCATTGGCCTTTTATGGTAATAAAGTAAACTTAATCTCTGGCTTCCTTTACTGATGATATAAGACTAGATTTTCTTTTATTTATTTTTGAGAAAGAGAGAACACACGAGCAGGGAAGGGGCAGAGAGAGAGGAGACACAGAATCCCAAGCAGGCTCTGCACTGTCAGAGCAGGGCTCAAACTCACCAACCGTGAGATCATGACCTGAACTGAAATTGAGAGTAAGGTGCTTAACCAGCTGAGCCACCCAGGCACCTCAGGTATAAGACTAGATTTAACCTTGTTTTTCAAACTTTCTAGGGAAGTATAATGATAAAAAGTAGCATATTTGTTTAGGTAGCAGGAACTAAATGGTAAAGCCCATTTGCACACTAATTTCTGCCTTTTTCTGACTCAGTGGCATATTGAATGTCCATCCCAGTTGCCTCCCGAGGTGGCGTGGTCCAGCGCCTATAATCCATACCGTGCTTCATGGAGACACAGTTACTGGAGTGACAATTATGCAAATTAGACCTAAAAGGTAGAAGATATTTTCTTTTCTCTAGACTTTGTAATTTTCATTGTTGTTGTCAATCTGTTTGGAAGGGACATGGAAGTAGATGAATGGATGGTGCTAATTCCTCTTAACTCCAGAGTGCCTTCCCTTTCTGTCTTTTCCTGGTTTTTAACACAAACTATATGTGGTTTTGTATTATGAAGTATCTCTTTAAAGTCCTTGTGAAATGTGTGGCTTGTTGATTGAAATAAATTATACCATTAACAAGTGGATTTCTTTAAAAGATGTGTAAATGAGAGGTGGATTTTTGTATATTAGTTGTTACAAATCTCAGTTCTGTTAGCCTAGGTTTCTGTGGTCAAAAATTTTTGGAACCTGAAATAAGACTATATTGTATGCCAATGTGTAATATAACTGTCTTAAACATTTAATTTTTTTAAAATCATACTGTGGTTTAAGAAACAGGATTATATTAAGTTGCTATCTGTTATCACCTAATGTCCCCATAGAAAATAATTCACAGGTTCACAAGAACAGCTGTATATCTGGGATTTGCTTTAACTAACTTCAGAAAAAGGGAGGAGCATGTGAAACAAGTTGCAAAACTTTGATGATTCTAAAATCTGGGTGATGTTATTTGGGGATCAGGTGACTATTCACTCTAGTTTTATGGATGTTTGTAATTTTTCATAGTAAGAATTTTATTAAAGCTTATAGAATAGAAATTAAATTGAAATTAAATTGGAACTATAATTAACAACCACAAAGTTAAATATTTAAAATAAAGCATATTTCTAATAAAAGTTGATAGCCAGTATTTACAGAGCTAGATGTAAAAATGTAAGACTATGGGAATGCAAATACACTTGTGCCTACTTATAATCACCAGTGATTATAATCCAGGCAAAACTCTTGTCTTTTGAGAAAGGAATTACAGGAAGAAATCATTATGAATTTAATTGTACTTCCTTGGAAAATCAATTTTTTGCTCTATGCCTTCATTGTATAAATAGAAACTTTTTAAATACTATTTATTGCTAAAGGTATAATTATTATTTTTAATGTTTTTTATTTTTTATTTTTGAGAGAGAGACAGCGTGTGAGCAGGGGAGGGACAGAGAGAGAGGGAGACAAAGAATCCAAAGCAGGCTCTAGGCTCTGAGCTGTTAGCACAGAGCCGGAAGCGGGGCTCAAACCCATGAACCATGAGATCATGACCTGAGCCAAAGATGGACGCTTAACAGGCTGAGCCACCGAGGAGCACCAAGGTGGACTTATTTGTAACTGCAATTAAATCCCTAATGTGCAGCTTCATACTTATTTCCTTTGGGAAAAAATAGATTTAAGATCTAAATACAGGCAAGATTTTACTTATTTCAGACTGACCTTTCTCTTTGGCTAATGGCTAACAGTGAAATTCACAGCCAGGGTTAAACTATTCTTGTGATGTGTAAACACTCATGTAGACAAACACATTGATCTTAAAAAATAGTAATGTTATCATTTGCTTTTGCTTTTCTATAGGTTTGACGTAGGCCCAATTCTCAAACAGGAAACGGTTCCTGTGCCACCTAAGAGCACCGCAAAGGAACTGGAGGCAGTGCTGTCAAGACTGGGTGCCAACATGGTACAGTTCTCCCATATCCCACTGCTTTCTACTCATTCAGTAGGTCTCCTAACTGTTTATGATGAAAGGAACACTTCCATGATGTGAAATTTGCAGCTGTTTTCTTTTAAGTGATTTCTGTCCCTGGCTTTCTAAAATTTAGGTTGGCATTTCTCATGTAAGTCTTTGAGAAATTTATCGAGTAGGTGCTTAATAAAGGCTCTCAAATGAAATGCATGTGTTTCTGTGGTCCACCACACCACGTTTCAGAGCCCTTTAGACTCTTCTTGCCAGTCTCACCCTTAGTCTCATAGAATCACCTGGTGCCCCCGTCAGACTGGCCAGCGGCCATTCACTCGGTGACTGGGCACTTCTCCCACTTCTGTGCCTGTGCGGCCACCATTGCCTCCACACACACTGGAGCTCTGTGGACCCCCTGGCTATACACGAGCTCTTCAGCTTTGTGTAGCTTGAATCTGCATACAGTAGGTCTGAGTGAATGCTTAGTGACCAAATTAATGATTTTCACATGAACTAGTTAATTTTCTATAGAGGACAGTTTTCCCCCATCTAGATGGTGCTTTCTAATCTAGGCACTCGCCTCAGAAGTGTTTTTGTAATAGTGGCTCTCATTTATTGAGCACTGGCTCATGTGCCAGGACTATTCTAGAAACTCTGTAGACATTATTATTATTATTATTATTATTTTACCTTCCCAATAAACTTCTCAAATAACTTTTCCACAATACATGCTAGTAGGTGGTGGAATTGGGATTTGAACCCAGAACTGTGTGACTCCAGAGTACATTCTCCTTCTTTGAGGCTCCACTCCCTTCCCTCCCTCAGGGTCAGAGTGTGGATTCTGGAGCACATGCTGTCCTGACACCAGAGCTTGCATAGCCAGGCAAAGCTCAGCGTTCTCTAAAAGCATAACATTGCCCCATACCCTGCAGAGAGCAACATCCACACTCAAACTCCATTGAGTAGACACATGTCATCACAGCTTAAGCCAGTTTACTGCCCTGCCCTGCCACACAGCTCCTTCAAAATGTTTGATAGTGTCATGGTACTGAATTATAATGTATTTCTGTTTTTGTTCTCATCTTGAATGTGTTGCTCTCTCTCTTTTTTTTTTTAAGCTTATTTCAGTTTTGAAAAATTTGCCTGAGAGTTTGAGCAATGGAAGGCAGCAGCCAACTGAGGGAGTGACACATGGTGAGCAAGGACTGCGGAGACCCTTCCCTCCTCCATGAGGTTTTGTCTGTCTTGATAGCACCTGAACGTCCTGACTTCCTCACTTGCACATTTCTCTTAATTTTGACTAAAGATTTAGTGCCCACTTGTATGTCCCTTTCCAAAGAATGGTTGGTATGGTCTCCCTTCCCCTCTTACCCTTGTAGCCTCATGAAGGTGTAGAAATTTTTTCCCACTTCTTTATATGGAAAAGTACCAAACAGAGTGAAGTTAAAAGATGGTGAATACCTGTTTTATCCAGAGTCAACAATTATTAATGTTTGGCCACATTTTTTTTCTGTGTGTGTGTGTGTGTGTGTGTGTGTGTGTGTGTATTTAGTACATATATTTTTTTAATCTTTTTTTAATGTTTTTTATTTTTGAGAGAGAGAGAGAGACTGCGTGGGTGGGGGAGGGGCAGAGAGAGAGGAAGACACAGAATCTGAAGCAGGAGCAGGCTCTGAGCTGTCAGCACAGAGCCTGACATGGGGCTCAAACTCATGAACCAAGAGGTTATGACCTGAGCTGCAGTCTGACGCTTAACCAACTGAGCCACCCAGGCACCCCTATTTAGTACATATTTTTAGATTTCTGCTTAATCGTTTGGAAGTATGCATCGTAACCTGTCATCCCTAAATACTTCAGCATGCATCTCTTAAGAGAAATGAACAGTTCCCTAATAGCATCTAATATCCAGTGCATATTTAAATGTTGCTAATTGTCTAAAAACTTATTTTTTAACCATATATTTTTTTCAAACTAACATCTAATTGTAATTAGTTGTTATGTCTCCTTAATCTAGAGTAATTTCTCCACAAATTTTTTCCTTCCATGTCATTGACTTTTTGAAGAGACCAGGCTAGTTGTCTTTCCTTCCGGTGTTGTTTTAACTTGTTTTTCTAGCCCTTAGATTTCTTGTGAATTGGAAGTTTTAAAGCCTTGATTAGACTCAGGCTTGAAGTTTTTGGAAAGGGTATTTCATAGATGATACTGTGTTCCAATGATATTTGTTTCAGTTTGTTTTTAATTTTAAGGATTGCTTTTTATTTTTATGATTTGTTTCTTGAACATGTAAAACATTTACGTGATTCAAAAGTCAAAACTGTTTAAAAGGGTATACTCAGAGAAGTGTTGCCTCTGTCTACTCCAGTCTACTCCAGTCTTTGGATGTCACATCAGTGAGCCATAATACCAGGGTTGTATCGAGGCTGGTGAGGTTAAGTTGGATCACTTGGTTGAGTCCAGTACAAAGATTTATTTCCGCTTTTGCAGGGGTAGGTAATCTGTGGGGTAATGCTTTGGCACCATGCAAACATCCTGTTCTCTACCAACCTTTCACATAATAATTTTGGCATGGGTTGATGCTTCTTCGTTAAATGATTTATTTCATTAGGGATTGCAAAAATGGTGATTTTCCAATTCCTTTTACCTTTAATACTTGACATTATTCTGTAAAGAAGAGCTTTTCATCATTAATTGAAGATGAATTTTAGTTCATCCAAAAATGGTAGGATCAATGCTTGATTCTTTCTGTAACTACCAATTTTTAGAGTAAGAAGTGGGTGCCATAATCACCTTCAATTATGGTAGCAAATGAGATTTTTAAATTATTATATGACTCATGAATTTTCATTTAGTGTGTTTTACAGTTAGTTGCATTTATAATTCTTTATACTGCTCAAGTCATCCCAAATTTGGCCAGTGGGAGCCCCTTAAAGTTGGGTCCTGTATCCTTTATTTTGTTTTTATTAATAAAAAAAATGTTTTTAATGTTTATTTACTTTTGAGAGAGACAGAGGACAGTGTGAGTAGGGGAGGGGCAGAAAGAGAGAGGGGGAAAACACAGAATCTGAAGCAGGCTCCAGGCTCTGAGCTGTCAGCACAGAGCCGGACACAGGGCTCGAAACTCTGGATCATGACCTGAGCCAAAGTCGGATGCTTAACCGACTGAGCCACCCAGGTACCCCTGGTTCTGTATCCTTTGACAACCCCAGGTAGTTTTTGAGTGCTTCCTTGCTTTCTTTTTCTAAGATGTCCCAGGCTCACTTTGTGAATTCTCAGCGTTGTTCATTTTAGCAGGGGGTGATATTTAGAAACAGTCTGGTGCAACTGTGTGTTCCAGGTTAAGGTGTCAATAGACAAGGTGAGGCATTATATATATATTTTTTTAATGTTTATTTTTGAGAGAGAGAGAGAGAGAGCGCGCGCGCACGTGTGAACAGGGGAGGGGCAGAGAGAGAGAGGGAGACACAGAATCTGAAAATAGGCTCCAGGCTCTGAGCTGTCAGCACAGAGCCTGACACGGGGCTTGAACTCTGAACAGCAAGATCATGACCTGAACCAAAGTCAGACACTTAACTAAGCCACCCAGGCATCCTGAGGCATTATATTTTTAAAATAATACTTGAGTTCATACTGTTACTGATTTAAATTTTAATTTCAGGGCTTTTCTTATATTTTCTTTTAAACTGTTAATACTTTCAAAAATTAACACTGACCTATTTATTTAATTGCTAGGCATAAAATAGTTTCAAAATTACGACACCAGTATTACTATAAACAGTAAAACTACTGAGTAATATTTCAGATTTCTCTGCAGTTTTTTTTGTCCATAGACTGCTAAGAGTGTGCAGTCAGAGTACCGTGTTCAAAACTTACTGGAGATGATTATTTTTTCCATGTGGTTTTGTTACCTAGTTTGATATATAGTTAAATTTATTTGCTTCAGTTTGTTTTTAATTTTCATAGTTGCTTTTTTTCCTCTTTATGATTAAATTTGATTTTTTGAATCACATAAAACATCTCTGTGATTAAAAAATTTAAGGCATTTGAGGAATTATACTCAGAGGAGTTTCACTTCCATCCCTAGTTCCTCCTTCCGGTTTCCCTCCCTCTATAAGTAACTAAATGAGTTTCTGATTTAGCCTTCCAGTTGTTTCCTTTTATCAAAATAAGCAAAACCACATATTTTTTATTGATTTTTCCTTTTTTTCTTTCACAAAAGGTGGCATAAAATATACACTCTTTTGTACCTTTGGGTTTTTTTTAACTTAACAGTGTACCCTGGAAACCCTTTCCTATCAGTAAGAAGAGATTTTCCTTGTTCCTTTTTTTTTTTTTTTAATTTTTTTTAATGTTTATTTATTTTTGAGAGAGAGACAGAGAGTGAGTGGGTAGGGGTAGAGAGAGAGAGGGAGACACAGGATCTGAAGCAGGTTCCAGGCTCTGAGCTGTCAGCACAGAGCCTCATGTGGGGCTCTAACCCACAAACTGTGAGATCATGACCTGAGCTGAAGTCAGATGCTTAACTGACTGAGCCACCCAGGCGCCCCACCTTGTTCCTTTTTATGGCAGCATAGTTCTTACTTGTGTGGATAGATCATAATTTATTTAACAGAACCCCTATTGATGGGCACTTTGGGTGTTTCCAAGCTTTTGCTATTTCAAATAATCCCATTGTAGATAACTTGGAGCATATTTTACTTCCTAATCAAATAGATGAGAAATTGCATCTTGGAGTAGTTTTAGTTTACGTTACTTCTATGTGTGAGGTTGAGGATCTTTTTATATGTTTAAGGACTAATTGCATTTCTTTTTTCTGGGAAAGGACATTATATCTTTTGCCCATTTTTCTATCACATTTTTGGTCTTCTCAGCTTTTAGGAGTACTTTATATAATAGATTTTTAAAAATTTTTCTTTAATGTTTGTTTATTTTTGAGAGAGAGACAGAGCGCAAGCAGGGGAGGGCCAGAGAGTGAGGGAGACACAGAATCTGAAGCAGGCTCCAGGCTCTGAACCATCAGCACAAAGCCTGATAAGGGGCTTGAACTCAGGAACTGTGAGAGCATGACCTGAGCCGAAGTCAGACTTCACTTAACTGACTGAGCCACCCAGGTGCCTCTATGTAATAGATTTAAATAAATCTATATGATATAAAGTACTCCTAGATATGTTATTATAATATTACATAGATGTATATACATAGATTAGCATATAACTTATATTTATTATAAATCTAAAGTGTTGTGATAAAAATTATAGATACTTTCAGTTTGTTTTTTCACTTAATTTATGACCTCTCCATCTTACAAAAGGTTGTTTTTAGTAAAAGCTTATTTTTATGTAGTCATATTTATCATTCTTTAATTGCTTCTGGATTTTGAGTCATTCTTAGGAGGGCTTTTTCTACACCCAGGTTATAAAGAAATTCACCCATTTTTCATAGTATTTGTATAGTTAATTTGTTTATTTTTACTTCATATTATGGAAAATTTCAAACATATTCAAAAGTTGAGAAAATAATACAAGTTCTCTTATATCTATTATTCAGCATCAATGTTACCAATTCATGGCCATGGAACCTGATATTTATTCTTGCTGTTGGCTTTATCTTTCAGCCCCTAAGATTTCTGCTGGTACCAGCTGTATAAAATGGGAGGAGCAAACTTCAGAGCAAATATTCAGACTTTATCGTGCCATTGGAAATATAGTAAGTTGGAAGTCAGATTGCAGTTTTACTTAATTGTCTTTGTGTGTGTGTGTGTGTGTGTAAATATTTTTATTTAGGACTGAATCTCAAACCTAAGAATCCTGAAATTCATTTTATTTTTAAAACTTTAAAAAAAAATTTTGGTCAAATACAACATAAATTTACCATTTCAACAATTTTTAAGTGTATAAATCAGTAGCATTAAGTACATTCATTTCATTGTGCAAACCATTGCCACTGTCCATCTCCAGAACTTGTTCATCATCCCATACTGAAACTCTGTACCCACTGAACACTGATTCCCCCATCTTCCCTTCCCACAGTCTCTGGTAACCACTGTCCTGCTTTCTGTCTCTTAGAATTTGCTTATTCTAGGTACCTCATATAAATGGTATCATAACGATATTTGTCCTTTTGTGTCTGGCTTGTTTCACTTTGCATAATGTCTTCAAGGTTCATCAATGTTGTAGCATGTATCAGAATGTCATTCCTTTAAGTTTTTATATGGGCCTTAGAATTACAAAGCACTTTTGAATATATATATATTGCAGTTTCACATAACCAAGTTTTATTACCCATTTCATGGATGAGGGGAATGATGGGTGCCCCATCACTAAATAATATAAATCTCATTCCTAATCTATTGCTTTTTCCAGTACGTCTTTCTGCCTGTAGCCAATTTTTTACAACAGAATTCTTAAATACTCAATTTCTACAGATAGTATACCAAATGGAGTTGTAACTTTAAATTACTTATTTATTACATAATTCTTTATTTGTACTTACAGTATTTATTAAATACTTACTAAAATACCTGGGGTGCCGGGCTGCCTCAGTTAGTGGAGGATGTGACTCTCAGCCTCGAGGCTGTTAAGTTCAAGCCCCACGTTGAGGGTGTAGAGATTACTTAAAATCTTTTTTAAAAACTAAAAATAAATACTTATTAAAATGCCTGAGGGACGCCTGGGTGGTTCAGTAGGTTAAGCGTCTGACTCTTGATTTCAGCTCAGGTCATGATCTGGTTTGTGGGTTCGAGCCCCATGTCGGGCTCTGCACAGTGCAGAGCCTGCTTGGGATTCTCTCTCTCTCCCTCTCTCTCTCTCTCAAAATAAATGAGAATAAACTTTAAAAAATAAATAAATAAAAATAAATAAATAAAATGCCTGAGTTAAATTCTCAGTTCTTTGACAAATATACTGTTTTTTTCCCCTTCATTTTGATAGTCTCTTGTGTTGTTTGAACTCCAGGCCTACCAAGTGTGGGATTTTTAATGGACCACCTGTTATTAATGTTGGTTAAAAAGGAGAGCTGTCGCTGAATATCTCTAGCATGCCAAGTTCTTCAGTGAAGATCACAATCGCACATTGTGGGTATTATCTGATTTTAAGTTGATGAAATTGAGGCTTGAAGTAGAGAATGGATGGTTATTGAATGATGTTGCACAAGGTCACATTTTTAGTTAGTGAGAGTCAGGTTTTGAACCAGATCTGTCTCACTGTAAACCTTGTACTTTCCCCATTGCAGCAGAATGACGTAGGGAAAGGAACATGGACTTTAGAGCCAGACAGAGCTGGGTTCCCTCTTGTCTCTGCCACTTCCTAGTTTGGTAGACTTGGGAAAGTTATTTAGCTTCTGAGCTTTAGTTTGTTCATCTGAAAATTAGGGCTGATATAATGTATAAGAAGCATCTAGTATAGTTTCTGGCAAAGAGTAGGTACTCATTAAATGTTATCTGCTATTATTCACATATTCGTGCATTCATTAAACAAAATATTTTTTGAGAGCCTATTATGTGTCAGGCATTGTTCTAGGTATTAGAAATACAAATGATGTGAGAAGATGGAAACAAGCAAATAAGAAAAATATCAGTGTGATAAATTTTTTGATGAAAATTAAAATAGGATAATGTGATAGATTAACTGGAGATTATTTTAGACTTGGTAGATGGGGAAGGAATCTCTGAACTGAAATTTAAGTTTAGATCTGAAAGACAATAAGGAGCCAGTCATGCCAAGTTCAGGAAAAGAGCATTTCAGACAGAGGGAGCAGCTGGTACAAAACCTAAGGAAGACTAAACAAGATAAAGACCTCACAAGAAAAGAAAGCCACGTGAATATAGTGGCTTCACAAGAATAGACTTCACAATAAAATAGGCTTTACAATATAGACTTTACAAGAAAAGAAAACCACCTTATGAATATAGCAGCAAAAATCCTCAGCAGAATTACCAAACCAAATCAAACAATGTATAAAAAAGGATTATATTCCATGATCAAGTGGGATTTATCTAAGGAATGCAAGATTGAATCAACATACAAAAATCAATCTATTAACGTACCATATTAATAGAATAAAGAGCATATAATTTACTCAACAGAGGCAGAAAAAGCATTTGACAAAATCCAACACCATTTCAGGATAAAAATGTTCAACAAACTAAGAGTAGAAGGGAACTTCCTCAACCTGACAAAAACCCACAGCTAACATATTTAATGGTGAAGGCCTGAAAGCTTTCCCCCTAAGATCAGGAATGAAACAAAAATGTCCACTCTCACCACTTCTCTTCAACATTCTACTGGAGGTTATAGCTAAGGCTATCAGGCAAGAAAAAAGAAACAGTACAGAATCAGACTGGAAAGGAATAACTAAAGCTCTATGTACAGAATCAAAGAATCCGAAAGAAACTTTTAGAGCTAATAAGCAGTAAAGAAGACCTAAGTAAATGGAGAGACCTTCTTGTTCATGGGTTGGAAGAATATTGTTAAGATGGCACTATTCCCCAATTGATCCACAGACTCAACGCAATTCCTATAAAAATCCCAGTTGACGTCTTTGCAGAAGTTGACATGCTTATCGTAAAATTCATATGGGATCCCAAGAGACCCAGAATAGCCAAAAAATCTTGAAAAAGAAGGACAAGATTAAAGAACTCACCGTTCCTAATTTCAGAACTTGCTACAAAGCTTCACTAATGAAGACAGTTGGGTACTGATATAAGAATAGACCTGTTTCTCAATGGGATAGAATTGAGAGCCCAGAAATAAACCTTCACATTTGTGGTCAATCGATTTTTGATAAGGGTACCACCATAATTTGATGGGAAAAGAATAGTCTTTTTTTTTTTAAGTTTATTTTTTTAGATGGAAAGTATGAGCAGGGGAGGGTCAGAGAGAGAGAGGAAGAGAGAGAATCCCAAGTAGGCTCTGTGCTGTCAGTGCAGAGCCCAACGTGGCTCAAAGTTGAGATCATGACCTGAGCCAAAACCGAGAGTCAGACACTTAACTGACTGAGCCACCCAGGCACCCCGGGAAAGAATAGTCTTTTTAACACATGGTGCTTGGACAACTGGATATCCACACTCAAACAAATTTGGATTCCTACCTCACACCATGTATAAAAACGAACTCCAAATGGATCAGAGACCTAAATATAAGAGCTGAAATGATAAGACTCTTGGAAGAAAACCTAGGGATAAATCTTCATGATCTTGAATTAGGCAATGGTTCTTAAATATGTTGCCTAAAGCGTAAGTAACCAAACTAAAAATAGAGAAATTGCATTTTTTTTAATATTTATTTATTTTTGAGAGACTGAGACAAAGTGAGACTGGGGGAGGGGCAGAGAGAGAGGGAGACACAGGATTGGAAACAGGCTCCAGGCTCCGAGCTGTCAGCACAGAGCCTGACGCGGGGCCCGAACCCACAGACTGTGAGATCATGTCCTGAGCTGAAGTTGGACGCTCAACCGACTGAGCCACCCAGGCGCCCCAGAAATTGGATTTTAAAATTAAAACCTATTGGGGCTTCAAAGAACACTATCAAGAAAATGAAAAGACAGCTTACAGAGTGGAAGAAAATATTGGCAAATCACATATCTGATAATTGTCTAGTATCCAGAATATATAAAGATCCTATACAACTCCACAACAAAAAGACAAAACATCGTCATTAGAAAATGGGCCAAGCATCTGAATAGATATTTCTTCCAAGATCTATAAATGGCCACTAACAACATGAAAAAGTGATGATTTTCGTTAGTTGCCACAAAAATACAAATCAAAACTGTACAGAGATACCACTTCATACCCACTAGGATTGCTATAATTAAAAAAAACAATAACAAGTGTTGACATGGATAGGGAGAAATTGGGAACCGTCATACATTGTTGGTGGGAATGTAAATGGGTGCAGGTGCTACGGAAAGTAGTTTGATAGTTCCTTAAAATATTAAACGCAGTTACATTACTATATAATGATCCTTATCTTGTATAATTCACCTTTTCTCTCTACTGAGAACAAGCTTGTGCTATAACAGAATGAGAACCTAGGAGCCAGGAGGTAAAATTTGATTCCTAGAGCTCCCATTTACTAACCAAGAGCAAAACTCCTTTCTGGGTTTCTGCTTTTTTACCTCTAAAATGGGGTTAATGACCATGTCCACAGCTGCCAAGATCAAAGGAGATAAACCTTGTGAATTAAATCCGTGCAAACATATGATTTTGACAGTAATGATGGTGGATACTGAAATGACTATATTCTTACCATCCCTTTGCTTTCTGTAATGCTGTGATGATAAGGTGAAGATGATCTTTACCCTCCTCAAGAGCAAGAAGAATATATTCTGAACAAGAACTATATGTCTTGCATGTTTATAACTCTCAGTAAACATAAACCTTTTTTTAGTCAGCATGTTTCAAAAATATTTTGATTTCTTTGAAAGAAAAAAGTTACATGAAAATTGT
The DNA here is from genome assembly GCF_024362965.1 of Panthera pardus. Classification (NCBI taxonomy): domain Eukaryota; kingdom Metazoa; phylum Chordata; class Mammalia; order Carnivora; family Felidae; genus Panthera; species Panthera pardus. The sequence goes on from NW_026526810.1 coordinate 32,796,357, forward strand.
TTCATAACTCTTGCTGGAAGTGGGTGAAAGAAAAATAAGTCAGCAAATTTGAGAAGAGGATATTGTACTGGGGCGCCTTGGGTGGCTCAGTCGGTTAAGTGTCCGACTGTTTATCTCAGCTCAGATATCGAAATGAGGGTCGTGAGTTCAAGACCCAAATTGGCATGAAGCCTACTTAAAAAATGTTTAAAAATTTTAAAAAAATTAAAAAAAAAAAGAAGAGGATATTGTACCAAGACATGTCACATTGAAGATCATGAACACCTATGAATCAAATGTATTTAATTCTTTGATGCAATGTTCAAATCTTTGCAACAACCTAATTCTGCTGAAAATTAAATTGTCCTCTTTAGGGAATCTCATAAAAAGAGCATTGAGCTGAGAATGAGAAAACACAGATTCCGGTGCTTGGCTCTCCTAACTAACTGTGTCTAAACTTGGGAATATAGCTGCATTCTCTGGGCCTCACTTTCCTCATCTATGAAATGGAGGATTGAACTACAGCCTGAAAATCAATTTATTTACTTCAGAAATTTGAGAGAACTTGTGTCCTGGTATGTGTTAATTTTTATGAGTCTAAAATCAAAAGTGACAAAAGTGGCATTTCACACTGTGGGGAAAGGTGAGATGGATTGTCCAGTAAATAGGGTTGGGACAACTGAACTGGTTAGCCATTAGAGGAGGAAGCCCTCAAATCCTGCCTTTCAAAGTCAACATAAAATGTAGATGGATCAAGCATTTAAATATAAAAGAGTAAAGCCACAAAGAACTGGGGAAAAAACACAGTTGAATAATTTTACAATATTAGTAATCTTAAAGTGTGGGATAGCACTTTTAAGTTTGACATGAACCACTGGAGTCATGAGAGAAAAGATTGGCTAATATTACTACAAAAAACTAAAAAAAGTTACACATAGGAAAAAATTACTGTACCCAAGATTCAAAGTCTACACACTGGGAAAAAAATATTAATAGTAATAAGAAATGGAAAGTAATTGAAATGTCCATCATAAAGGTTTTGGTTGCATAAATTATGGCATAGTCATAAAATGGAATATTGTACAAGTACAGCAGATAAAGACTGAAATAGACACACATGCACTGATGAAAGTTGCCCACGCTTATTGTTAAGCAAAGAAGTCCCTTTGAAAAACAGTACGCTCTAGATTTTTGTAATATTTGTAGAAAAAACTACAAGGTTATACACATCAAATTGTTAACAGTGGTTACTTCTAGGGATGGGAGTACAGAATACTTACTAAGTTTTTTTTAATGTAATTGTGGTAATGCATTTTTTATAATGAACATAAATCTTACATTAGAAATGTTTTGGTTTTTTTTAATGTTTATTTTTGAGAGAGAGACAGAGCGTGAGCAGGGGTGGGGCAGAGAGAGAGGGAGATGCAGAATCCGAAGCAGGCTTCAGGCTCCGAGCTATCAGCACACAGCCTGACATGGGGCTTGAATCCATGAACTATAAGATCATGACCTGAGTCGAAGTCAGCCGCTTAACCAACTGAACCACCCAGGTGCCCCTTACATTAGAAATGTTAATAAAGATATAAACACTGATTTTTTTTTAAGTTTATTTATTGACTTTGAGAGAGAGAGCAAGCTGGAAAGGGGCAGAGAGAGAGAGAGAGAGAATCCCAAGTATACACTGCCAGCATGGAGATCATGACCTGAGCTGAAATCCAAAGTTGGTCGCTTAACCAACTGAGCCACCCAGGCACCCCTATTGATTTTTATTTATTTATTTTATTTGTTTATTTTTAAAATTTTTTTAAATGTTTATTTATTTTTGATAGAGACAGAGCATGAGCAGGGGAGGAGCAGAAAGAGAGGGAGACACAGAATCCGAAGCAGGCTCCAGGGTCTGAGCTGTCAGCACAGAGTCCGACACGGGGCTCAAATTCACGAACCGTGAGATCATGACCTGAGCCAAATTCAGACGCTCAACCGACTGAGCCACCCAGGCGGCCCAAACATTGATTTTAAAAGAGTGTTTTAAGGTCTTACAATCTTGGAGACTTATGTAGAAGGCCACACCTGTGTTCTGTTTTGTAAGGTTTAGAGACTTCGCTCCCAATTCCTCTGTAATTGGGAGAGAAGTCAGACCATAATAATACAAAATAGTAGTTGAAAAGGGTTTGGGGGTTAAGTGTATTCTTTTATTATACCTTCTTTAATTTTCTTTGCAGATTCCGTTGCAGACACTCTGGATGGATAATGCCATTAAACTTCTGGAACTGGTAGAAGTTAATAGTTCAATCCTCACTGGTACTAACTTTTGAATAGCTGATGTGGAAAATGTTTTCACTATAGTCCATTTGAAAATGTGTCTTTTTTACCACAGGTTACAGTTACTAAAAATAAGAGTTCTTTTAGTTTGTGTCAGTTCAATAATTATATTTTATATTCATTTATTGTCTTGCTCTTTGCAGTGTCCATTCACATGTATTTTTTCATTCAGTCATTATAAGAATGTGGGAAGTAGGCAAAGCAGTGTTACTATCCTATTTTAAGCTCTGATTCTTTATACTAAGGTTTTCAGGGAGTGCAAAATGATTTGGTCAGTTTCATTCTGGTGAATATCATAATGAAAATCTTAGTGAGAATCCTAGACCAGGGTGTAGCATTTCATGACACAGTCTGTTCATTCTAAAGCCCATCAGTGCCTCCAGATGTGGTGGACTGAAGGAGTGTGAGTCACAGAGGGAGCTGGCCCAGCACAGAAGGAGTCAGAGTTCCCCAGGAATCTAAGACTTGTTTGGTCATGGATAGAAGGGTCAGCTTAGATCCTAAGCTTCCTGTATACCTCTCCACTGGTAGATAGTTATTTCCCCCAAATGGTCAAAATTTCTAAATTCAGCATTTTTAGTTAATCTTGGGAGACTGGGTGAAGGACTCATAAGTTCCTATGCATACTGAAAGCTTCCCTTTGAGTTTGAGATACACACAGCATTATGGCTCCATTGTAAGTTTGGATTACAAAGTCAGGACATCAGCAGGTATGCCCTCTCCAGTATTAGTACTGCCTCCCAGGATGTTTGTTTGATTTTTCAGAAGCGCCATGAAGTTATTTATAATAATTATTTATTCTAATATCCTTTTCCCCCCATTCTTTAGATCCAAAATTAACAGGACAACCTGTTATTCCAGGATCAGTAATATATCACAAACAGTCACAAATACTGCTGGTTTGTTGCAAGGTACATTTTTCTTTTAGTTTTAAACTATACTTGTTTTACTGAGTTTAATCATTTTTAGTTAAGATTTTACTCAACTATTTATCCATCAGATTGAACATTGTCTCAATCTGGGCAGTTTTTGTTTTTTTTTTTAATATTTATTTAGTTTTTTGAGACAGAGCATGAACGGGGGACGGTCAGAGAGAGAGGGAGACACAGAATCTGAAACAGGCTCCAGGCTCTGAGCTGTCGGCACAGAGCCCGACGCGGGGCTCGAACTCACAGACCGTGAGATCATGACCTGAGTCGAAGTCGGACGCTCAACCGACTGAGCCACCCAGGCGCCCCTCAATCTGGGCAGTTTAATTTTCTTAAGAAATAGTTGAATCTCTAGTATAATTTTTTTAAAGTGATGTTTTACCAAAGCATTATTACTCAAAGAAGATTCAGTAACCTTAGTGCTTTCTTAAAAGAAATTTGTATATTCTCACTAATCCATTGTAATTAACAAGATCTTGTTAAAACTAACAAGTCTTGGGGCGCCTGGGTGGCTCAGTCGGTTGAGCGTCCAACTTCGGCTCAGGTCATGATCTTACGGTCCGTGAGTTCGAGCCCCGCATTGGGCTCTGTGCTGACAGCTCAGAGCCTGGAGCCTGCTTTGGATTCTGTGTCTCCCTCTCTCTCTGACCCTCCCCTGTTCATGCTCTGTCTCTCTCTGTCTCAAAAATAAATAAACGTTAAAAAAATTAAAAAACAAAAAACTAACAAGTCTTGGGGCACCTGGGTGGATCAGTTGGTTAAGCAACTAACTCTTGATTTTGGCTCAGGTCATGATCTCACAGCTCATGAGTTTGAGCCCCATGCTGATGGCACAGAGCCTGCTTGGGATCCTCTCTGTCCCTCCCCTGTTTTCTCTCTCTCTCTCTCTCTCTCTCTCTTTTTCTCTCTAAACAAACAAACAAACTTAAAAAAAAACAAACTAACAAGTCTTATTTAACTAGCAAGTTGTCTTGCTAATATGATGATCACAGAAGACAGACATATGAAAGTATGTAGCTGAACTACCACAGTGCTGGTATCCTACTTGCTTTTAGTGTTCAACAGTGGTTAAAGAGGGGATTTCTTAACTATTTAAAATGACTTGAGGGGCACCTGGGTGGCTCAGTCAGTTGAGCATCTGACTTTGGCTCAGGTCATGATCTCATTGTTGGTGAGTTTGAGCCATGCATCGGGCTCTGTGCAGACAGCTCACAACTCAGAGCCTGAAGCTTGCTTTGGATTCTGTGTCTTCTCTCTCTCTCTGCCCTTCCCCTGCTCACAGTCTCTCTCTCTCTCTCTCTCAAAAATAAACATTAAAAAATGAAATAAAACAACATAAAATGACTTTAGAACCATTATTATTTAATGACAGTGGCCTGAGAGCTGTTGCACATTTTTTCCATTTCCTGGTATTTTCCTTCATGGTGTTTATGTGCAATGTTTCATGCTCAAGAGGTTGTGTTTGAAATGTGTGATAAGAGCGCCTGGGTGGCTCAGTTGGTTAAGTGTCCAACTCTTGGTTTCAGCTCAGGTCATATCTCACAGCTTATGAGTTCAAGACCCACATTGGGCTGTGCCCTGACAGCACAGAACCTGCTTGGGATTCTCTCTCTCCCCCTTTCTTCCCTCCCCCACTTGTGCGCTCGCTTGCTCTCTCTCTCAAAATAAGTAAACATAAATAAATAATAAACTTATTAATGAATGAATGAAAGAGTGGTAGAGTGATCTGACCTACATAGACTATAGATACAGAGCTTCCACATCAACCTCTCTTCATCTTTCTTCAACTTATTCTCGAACAATGTAGGGTGCACATGTTTGCTGTCCTTGTCTGGGTCTTTATATATCTGTATTGCAAATCTGCAGTTTACTCTCATAGAAGATGGGGTTGTCTGAACATGTGAGTTTGAGTGCCACCAGTTATGTCACGTCGGACAAATCACTCACCTCTGAGCATCGGTTTTCTCTTCTAAAATCAATTCCCTCTGGGGATGATAGTGGATCTGCCTTTTAGAGCAGTTCTATTTTTGATGACCAGTCATAGTAAGATATATGGACATACTCTAAAAACTGTAAAGTACCATGCAAATATAACATCTTTATTCTGCTTCCTTTATGTTTAAATAGGTTTAATTTATTCAGGTCTGTGCATTTGTTATCACTCAGTAATAAATGCAAAGAAACGTGTATGTTACTTAGTACAGTGCTGTCTGCAGCTAGGCATTTGGTAAGATTTGTAGGTTTGTTTGTTCTCATGATAAAAGTTCTATAAACTAAAATGTAAGAGTTTTGCCACCACTGTCTAGTCACTGTCTTTTGCTCTTTAGGACGGTTGGATTGGTGTTCGATCAGTGATGTTCAAGAAAACGCTAACAGCTACTGATTTCTACAATGGATACCTGCACCCCTGGTACCAGAAAGATTCCCGAGCTCGACCAAGCCAGTGCAGATTTCAGACTCTCACACTGCCAACAAAGAAGAAGCAGGAAAACAAAATTGTTGCTATGCAACAGTGCATTAAGTAGTTAGGAAGTAGATGGACAAGAATCTACTATGTATTTGTAATTTATTAAAATCCTTCTTTACAGGAAATTACCTTGACTTTCAAAGAAGATGACACTGTTGGAGGGAAAGATTATTGTCAAAAGATGAATTACCTCACTTCCCATTTTTTGTTTAACAGTAATTAAAGACTACTTTTCTATTTGAATAACCAAAAAAAGCTTTAAATAAAATTTAATTAAAATAAAATTTTTATTTATAATGTGAAACTCAAGGAGATTTTATCTTTCCATAAAAGCAAATGCAACTAGTGTGTGTGTGTGTGTTTGTGTGTGTGTGCCCCCATTGATTATGCTATCATTTCAGCAGTATTTAATCTACATTTCTGACTTTCAACAAGCAGTAAAGTCAGCTCTTAAAAATTTATACACCTTCGGGGCGCCTGGGTGGCTCAGTCGGTTGGGCGTCCGACTTCGGCTCAGGTCACGATCTCGCGGTCTGTGAGTTCGAGCCCCGCGTCGGGCTCTGTGCTGACAGCTCGGAGCCTGGAGCCTGCTTCGGATTCTGTGTCTCCCTCTCTCTCTGCCCCTCTCCCGCTCATGCTCTGTCTCTCTCTCTCTCTCTGTCAAAAATAAATAAACATTTTTTAAAAAAAATAAAAATAAAAATTTGTACACCTTCTAGTTTTTACAATGTAGTCAACATAATATTTAATCATCTCTGTCACATGGATTTATAGTATAAATTCATATTTTACATCTAGATTTTCTTAAAGTAGGAATATGCTAACATTTTTCAACTTAATTGTGCAATATAGGTTATTGAACATCTGGTCTGTACAAATTCATCTCTGTCTCCAAGAAAGTCAAGCACTTCTCAAACAGGAAGGAGATACAGTGGCCAGCTGTTGAATTTTTGAAAATCTTTACATATTGGCTCTTCCTGAAAATCTTCCATTCATTAATTCATCCATTTCACATGTATTGACAGGGTGATTATGTAATTGGTCATTTACATTAGACACATTCGTGAGTAAAGGAAGCACTTAGAAAAATCACTCTTGGACAACAAGCATAAACCAGGACTCTCCTAGGCAAACCAGATTGTATGGACATCCATTCTATTTACTGAACGCTTACAGTGTTACCAGCCTTTATGCTGCTTGCTGGAGATTCAGAGATTAAGTAATACTTGGAATCTTCAATCTACTGGGGAGACAAACATGTAAGCAAATATAATACTGTTAGGAATGACATAATGGAGGCATAATGGAAGCATTAAGTCTCTCTCAAGGGACTCAGTGGAGGCTTTCTGGAGGAGGTAGAGCTGACCTGAGGTTCCAAATGATGAGTTCACCATGCAGACTAAGGCATTCTAGCATGTGCAGAGGTTTGGAGGCATAAAAGAACACTATCTCTCATAGGGGGTTATGGAAATGTTAACTGGGTGGTGGGAGCATGATAGCCTTTTATTATCATTTTCTAAACTATAAATTTGCTATGCATTCTCTTCATTGTATGAGCCAGTTATGTAAACTTACAGACATATGCAGCTAGCTGGAAAAAAGCTAACTGGATCATGGAAGAGAAACAAATGGCATGTTAAACACGGGGTGGGGGGTGGGGTGGGGAAGCACAATGTTTTGAAGAACCTGAAAGAACTGACATGAAAGGAATAGAATGGATGGAGATGAGACTGGAAGAGCAAATCAGGAGGGCCACTTCGCAGAGGGCTGTGAAAACCATGAGAATCGGACCTTTGTCTTGCATGCAATAATCGGAGAAGACCAGATTTGCATTCTGGAAAGGTAACTTTGGTAGTGGGGTGGAAGATAGAGTGGAGGTAAAACCTGTGGCAGGAAGATCTGTTGGGAGGTTAGAAGTATGAATATCTGAGTTACAGCAGCAGTTATGAGGGAGAGGAAAAGGATTTACAAGATTTTTGCTTTCAGACGTGAGAATGTGGGTTGTAGTTCGGGTATTATATCGTGTGATGGAGAGTTTTGGCTCCACCACTGACTAGCTCTTTGGTCTCTAACAAGTCCCTTAACATCACTGAACTTTAGCTTCCTCATATGTGAAATGAGGCTGAAGGTTAAACAACAACAACAACAACAACAACAACAACAACAACAAAACACTACCCAAATAGTTTTGAGAATCAGTGACTGTGTGGAAGTGCTTTTTTGCTGTTGTTTTTCAGTTAATATGCATGGAGCACTTCCCCCCCTCCTTCCTCCTGTAGGGGCTACTGTCATGTTATTTCAGAGAGAGTGAAAATCAGTGCCATCTAGGAGTCTGCAGGTGTGCAGTAGGAGTGATTGCAGGCGACCTAAGTGCCCACTCAGACACTACCACAGGGAGTGGAGAACCTCACTGAGGGCACAGCTTTCCGCTTATCTCTTCTGATCTCCCACTACCTAATGGTGAATGGTGAATGGTCTCAGGTCTGCACCCCACATTTTATACTATTTCATTAGTATAAAAGGTATTTCATGGTATACCCACTATGCTAATCATGACGTCCAGCTTCCCTTTCCAGCTCACACAGCCTCACTTACAGCCCCCTACTCAGTATTAGGCTGTATTTTTTGTGCAGGTAAAATCATTGGACTGGGCTGGGCCTTGACTCACAGTCTGGCCAAGGGCTAGAGGTAGTCTACCACCAAAGATTCTGCTCAGCAAGGGCAACGGTAATTAGCTAAACAACACAGTAACCCAAGGCACCCCAAAATAAATAAACTTTAAAAAATAAAATTGGGGCGCCTGGGTGGCTGTCGGTTAAACATCCAACTTCAGCTCAGGTCATGAACTCACAGTTCATGGGTTCGAGCCCTGCGTTGGGCTCTGTGCTGACAGCTCAGAGCCTGGAGCCTGCTTCAGATTCTGTGTCTCCCTCTCTCTCTCTCTCTGTCCCTCCCCTGCTTGTGCTCTCTCTCTCCCTCTCTCTCTCTTTCTCTCTCAAAAAAAAAATTAAAAATTAAATCTAAAAATAAAACAAAATAATAAAATGTGGATTCCTGGGCCCAACTCCAGACCTTGAATCTGAGTCTGTGGATATGGGACTCTGCCTTTTATCACACTCAACAAATAATTTTTATGCTAGAGTAGTAACAGCTTTAACTAGCTTATGAGGTGCACATGGAACTATGGGCTGACCCCTAGGTCCAGGGTCCTCCCAGGAAGAGTGGAACACAGCCTATTCTGTGCTCTGGCTGAAAGGATGGATTTGCAAAAACATTGCCTCCTTATGCAAGATGCTTCTATTTGAGTTCTTGTCATTGCAGAAAAAAATCAGACTCAAAACAATTCAGTTACTCATTACAAGTTGAGTGACCTGGGACAGGTTACTTAAATTCTTTTTTTTTTTTTTTTTTTTAAATGTTTATTTATTTTTGAGACAGGGAAAGACAGAGCGTGAACAGGAGAGGGTCAGAGAGAGGGAGACACAGAATCTGAAGCAGGCTCCAGGCTCCAAGCTGTCAGCACAGAGCTTGACACGGGGCTTGAACGCACAGAGTGTGAGATCATGACCTGAGCTGAAGTCGGATGCTTAACCAACTGAGCCACCCAGGTGCCCCAAGTTACTTAAATTCTTTAAACTCTGATTTCTCAGTTTAAAACATGGGTAATACCTATGCTGCAGAATAGAAATACATATAGAATATGCCCAAGGAAGTGCCTGGCACATAGTAGATACTCCATAAGTGCTAGCTATTACTGTCACCACAGTCTAACACTGCTATAATGCCTTCTTTGGGCCTGCAACAATATTTCCTCCTCTGGATGGCAGCAACAGCTTGCTGAGATGCCTTTAGACCAACAGGAGGAAAAGAATTTTAGAGGGGGAAAGGATCTATAATTTAGTAACTCAAAATTTCATTTAAGAGGGGCACCTAGGTGGCTTAGTTGGTCGAGCATCCAGCTCTTGATTTCAGCTCAGGTCATGATCCTAGGGTCGTGGGATGAAGCCCCAAATCGGGCTCTGTCCTGGGCATGCATTCTGCTTGAGATCCTCCCCCTCTCCCTCTCCCTCTCCCTCTCCCTCTCCCTCTCCCTCTCCCTCTCCCTCTCCCTCTCCCTCTCCCTCTCCCTCTCCCTCTCCCTCTCCCTCTCCCTCTCCCTCTCCCTCTCCCTCTCCCTCTCCCTCTCCCTCTCCCTCTCCCTCTCCCTCTCCCTCTCCCTCTCCCTCTCCCTCTCCCTCTCCCTCTCCCTCTCCCTCTCCCTCTCCCTCTCCCTCTCCCTCTCCCTCTCCCTCTCCCTCTCCCTCTCCCTCTCCCTCTCCCTCTCCCTCTCCCTCTCCCTCTCCCTCTCCCTCTCCCTCTCCCTCTCCCTCTCCCTCTCCCTCTCCCTCTCCCTCTCTCTCAATAAGCATTTAAAAAAATCTTTAGGGGTGCTTGGATGGCTCAGTCAGTTAAGCGTCTGACTTCGGCTCAGGTCATGATCTTGCAGTATGTGGGATTGAGCCCCGCATCGGGCTCTGCGCTGACATCTCAGGGCCTGGAGCCTACTTTGGATTCCATGTCTCCCTCTCTCTCTGCCCCTCTCCCGCTTCTACTCTATCTCTCTTCTCTCTCTCAAAAATAAATAAACATTTAAAAAAAAGAACAAAAAAGATCTTTAAAAATTTTTCCTTTAAGAGATGATGAAACAAGTACTCAGCAACAGTTTGCTAGTGACAATACTAGGATTAGAACCTCAAGACCACAGTAAATTCTGTTAAAAACAAGAATTTTACTCTTGGTTTGGTTTGGGTGACAAAAAAAGTATATCTGAGCATAAACTCGAGCTCTTGAGAATTCGGCTGCTGAAAGATGTTTATTGTTTTATACTTTATATTTAAGCTTCTTTTCACCATTTTTCTTAATAGTCATCAAACAATTTCAAAGTAAAGATATACAATTTGGAGAGGCAGAGTCTTAGATTCAACAAACATGGCATGAGCCCTGGCCCTGCCACTGACCCTAATTCTAGGCTGGTTACTCACCTTCTCTAAATGTGTTTCCTTATCTACGAAATGAAAATTGTACCGACTTTGCAACGGGTGTCATGAGGAATATATATATAACATATATATATATATATATGTTATATATATATATTACATATATATATGTTATATATATATGTTATATATATATTACATATATATGTAATATATATATGTATATATATATGTAATATATATATACATATATATATATATATTACATATATATATACATACGTATGTGTATATATATATGTAATGCACCTGGTACAGTGTCTGGAATGCAGCAGGTTCTCAAAAGCATTATTAGCTAACATTGAGTGCCAGCCAGATTTTCAAGGACTTGACCTAAACTATCTCATTTTATCATTACAAATAACCTTGTGAGGCAGGTAATGTTCTCAATCCTCATTTTTCTAGAACATTAAATAGCTAATAAGCGGTACATATAGAGTTCACACTCCACTGGTCTGACACCAGTCTATGGGCCTAACCACTTTCCTACCCTGCCTCTATTTGCAAATGTTTTTATCTTTGATTAGGGAATTTAATGTGTTAGGCCTTAGTGCTCAGGAACAAAGAAATGGGAGATGTTGTTAATTGAGTGCCAATTATATGCAGGCAATATGCTACACAGCTTCTTTCAAAAAGACTTTCTCATTTCAATTACTATTTAATCACTCTCTTTACCACCTCTAAGAATTCATAAAGTTTTCTAGAACCTTACAGACAGAAGCTTATTTTGTAGTATAATAGTGCAGTTCTTGCTTTCCAAGATTCTTTATTGAAGTTTTTCTTCCAGAAGACAGATTATCACATTGTTATTTACAGAAGAAACATTAATGAGATGCTAAACTGTCACATTAAGAAAAAAGAAAAAGATGTGAGGGGCTCCTGGGTGGCTCAGTCAGTTAAGTGTCTGACCCTTGATTTCAGCTCAGGTCCTGATCTCACAGTTTATGGGTTCAAGCCCATGTCAGGCTCTGTGCTGACAATGCGGAGCCTGCTTGGGATTCCCTCTATCCCTCTCTCTGCCCCTCTCCTGCTTGCATGTGCTCTCTCTCTCAAAATAAAAAATAAACTTAAAATTTTTTTTAAAGATTTGATACCTTTGCTCAGGAAATTTTATATTAAAAAGTTAACAATGGACAAATGTTGGGGCGCCTGGGTGGCTCAGTTAGTTGAGTGTCTGATCGGCTCAGGTCATGATCTCACGGCTCAGCTTGTGACTTCAGCCCCCCATCAGGCTCTGTGCTGACAGCTCAGAGCCTGGAGTCTGCTTCGGATTCTGTGTCTCCCTCTCTCTCTGCCCCTCCCCCACTTGTACTCTGTCTCTCTCTGCCTCTCAAAAATAAAGAAATAAAAATTTTTTAAAAACAATGGACAAGTGTTATCCAAGAAGTTAAAATATTGTTTCTGTAGAGAAGCATTTTTGTGTGCAGGCTACTTTTTTTTGGTAAGTTTGACTGGAAGGGAGAGGCAGTGGGAGATTATCAGAGAAGAACAGCTTTGAGGCAAGGCTATTTATAAAGATTCTGTGATATATCTGTCATAAATATATAGAATCTAAAATCTCAGAAAAGGAGGGGCACCTGGGTGGCTCAGTCAGTTGAGCAAGTTGAGTGTCTAACTCTTGATTTTGGCTCAGGTCATGATCCCAGGGTCGTGGGACTGAGCCCCGTGTCAGGCTCTGCACTGAGCATGGAGTCTGCTTAAAATTCTCCCTCTCTCTTTTCCTCTGCCCCTCTCTCCCACTCACATGTTCTTTCTCTCTCTCAAACAAAACAAAGTAAAAATATTAAAAATATATAAAATAAAATCTCAGAATTGGAAAGAATTTAGAGATCATTTAGTCTAACCTTGGACTCATTTTACAGAGAAGGAAACCACACTGGAGAGAAGAACTGTCTTGCCCAAAAATAGAACTCAGGTTTCTTAACTCCCGGATGATAATGAATTATTAATTATAAATAACTGTATATAACTTGTTTGATACGACCTTTGTTCGTTAGGAAGCAAGCTATAGAGTAGACATGTCAGCATCTTTCTTGGGCAGTTTCCAAATCCCCATTCTGTGTCTGATCCCCATAATTCAGTGTAGTATGTATCTGACACAGACTGGGTCTGGCAATAAGGAAACAGCATTCATTTTTCAGTCTTGGATCTCAGCATAATTTGATATACAATGCTGACATATAATGTATCCTGGACAGCTTTAAAGGATGGTATTCCAAGAACAGGTATTAGTTTAAAAAACTTAAGTGTTTTGTTTCTGTTTCACTTTTTCACACATCCATGGTTTCTGGGATAAAATAGAGGTATTTCACTCCAGTGGGTTAAGTGGAGGAGGCATTCTAAGTGGAGGGAAAAGTATATAATCACCCAGAAGTTTAAGACCTCATTGGGTATTTGGGGTCCTTTCAGAGAGCCTGACCTTCTCTCACCTGTGGACCTTGGACTTTAGTTTGAAGGCAGTAGGGAACTATTAAAGGAACAGCAGGGTTTAGGGTATGAATATAGTTGCTTTTAATTATTATTATTTTTTATTTGAGAGAGAGAGGGAGGGAGAACATGAATGGGGAAGGGGCAGAGAGGGAGAAAGAGAGATGATCCCAAGCAGGCTCCATGCTGAGCATGGAGCCCAACATGGGGCTTGATCTCACGACCCTGAGATCATGACCTGAGCTGAAATCAAGAGTCAGACACTTAACCGAGTCACCCAGGCGCCCCTTAATTATTTTTGAATCACACAATAATATATGAATACATTCTTACATAAATTGAAATACTAAATCTAGAGATGCCTGGGTGGCTCAGTCAGTTAAGTGTCCGACTTGGGCTCAGGTCATGATCTCATGGTTTGTGGGTTCGAGCCCCACATCGGACTCTCTGCTATCAGCGCAGAGCCCGCTTCAGATCCTCTGTCTCCCTCTCTCTTTGCCCCTCCCCACCCTCAAAAATACAAATGAAAATGAAAACAAATATTAAATCTAAAGCCAAGGTTCTTTACCCTTCCATCCTCTGGTTTTCCTCAGAGGTAACCACTATTCCATCTGGTGTATATACATACATGCATAGGAGATACAGCTAGGATTATTTTGCACAAGTGTTTTAAAACAAATACTATCCTACCAAAAGATCAATTTGAAGGTTAGAGCTTGGTTTGGACAATTCTGAGAACCAGCTGGCCATCTGTTTACTTTGTTGGTGTTCACAGAGTATTTTGTGAACATTCCAGTTTCTAAGTGAGATTCTCACACAGGGATTGGTGCTGTGGGAACCATCTGGAAGACCCCAACCATGACAGCTGCAAACCCTCAAAGCCATATCCACTGGGTCTGCCTGCACTATGGCCTGCCCTGGGTCAAAAGTTTGCTCCCTGCAGTTGTGTAATTACAGGACAGCTGGAATTCACAGAGATTAAATGTTCCTTGTTCAGATTAGGGAATGGATAATGTGCCTGCCATGTGTTATAGAGCAACTGAATATCCAAACATGACCATGGGGTCCTTTTCTCAGGGGAAAAAAAACATTCATTACTTTGGGTTTGATCTTTTACACTGTAACAAAAGTTCACATGCAACAAAAAGTCTACATAACGAAATGGCTTTTCATTATCAACAGTTGAGTTAAAAATTATTATCAAACTAACAGAATAAGGACTTCTAATTAGGCATATCCATAGCTTAAATCTCATTAGGGCTATTACTAAAGTGAGGTCTGGGGGTGTGGGACATAAGGAATCCGGTGTTAGGAATACATGTGGATAGATTTATTTATTCTCTCATTAACTCACTGAATATACATTTAGTACCTACTATGAGCCAAATCATGTACTAAGACACTGGTTGAATTACTCTGTTTCTTTTGCCCTAAATTAAAGTTCACAACACACCTGGGGAGACACAAATAATGTAATGAGTACCCATAGTGGTCTTTACATGCAACCAGTGATTTGCCAGTTATTCCATTCATTAAACTATTCTGAAGTTTTGAAAAAAAGCCACAAGGTTAAAAATCTTCTGTAGAAACATGCCCTATACACTTATGTGGTACTTATAATAAATGACCACTTCCTGGTCATTACACTGACTGGAAATTCTGAAAGAAGTGATGGGGTGGGGAGCCAGAGGCTAACGAGTTACTGTGCTCCTGGGGAATGCATCTGGGATTTGTCAAAGTTCTAGACTAGGACCCAACACTCAAGAGCAGGAAAGAAGAGGTCATGACTAAGGATGCAATTTACTCAGATTCTCCCCTGACCTTAATCCCATAAACAGTTGCCTGGGTAAGGGCAAAAACCAAAGGCCTTTAAAACAGGGTATAAGCTTTCCCTAAAACAAGATTAGGGCAGGCACTTCCAACAGGACCTTGTTGCAGGATCACAAAAAGACTTCAAACAAGATTTACATGTTATCCATCCTTATCATACATTCTTTCAGCAAACTGCAAATGTTTTACTGAGTAATCTCCATTACATTTTGCTTAAGAAGAAAGTTTATAAGTATATTAATATTCTCTATTCTTTTAAAGGAAAGTGATGCAGGAGCTGGAGGCTTGGTTGGAGAATGACAGCACAAGTCTGCAAAGTGCTGTGAGGGGTGTTACAGTGGAGGATATGGAGGGCGACTATGCTCGTGCCAAGAGGAAAAAATCTTGCCAAGCAAAGAGAGTATACAAAGCGCTGCTCACTAAAGCCTGTGACCCAAAGGGGGTCCCCTCAAAGCTTTACGTAGGGGAGAGAAAATGGTCCGCACCTGCTTCCTCCAGGATGGCGCAAACTGAAGGCAGAGGGAGGTCCCAAGGGGCCAGGCGTCCCCTTCTGCCACTCGCACAATCTCTCCCTCGGTGCCCACATCAAATGGGTGACCTAGAGCTGACCCAAAGGGAACTCGAACCTCCTCCCCGCGCCCTCCACCACCTCCAGGGCGGACACCGACTCCCAACCGGCAGGATGTACCGAGCCGGCCGGGAGTGTCTCACCTTGGTCTCCATCCCTCGCTGTCGTCATGGTGACCGCCGGAGCCACGCAGCCCCGCCCCTTCCTCATGACGTGGCCCCCGCCTCCTCCGAACCCGGAAGCGCGAGGCTCGCGCCCACTGCGCGAACCGTTCGGGAGGGGGGAGCGCGGCAGCTGAGGCTCGCCGGGCCGCGCGCCCCGCCCCTCGGAGGCCCGCCCTCCAGCTCGCCCCCACAGCCCGCTGTGCCTGCGGGTACTGAGCGCTCCGGCAGCCGGCGGTGACCCGGACCCAGCCGCCTCCCCGGCCCGCGCCCCTACTGGAGGGAAGAGCCGCCTTGGGGAGGAGGGAAAGGGACGTGGGGGAGGCCACGGCAGGTGAGGGGTGGGCGAGGCCCTGGAAGCGGGGTGTGGGTGTGTGATGTGTATAGGTTTGCAGGTGGGTGTGTATGTACTGTGTGCGGCTGCCTCTGTTGGTGTGACTTTGTTAGTGTGGCCCCTAGTGGGCCGGTCCATGTGATCATGCACGTGACCGCATGTCCCTCTGTGTATGTGTATCTGTCTATCTGTCTGAGGTCAAGTTTGACTTCCTGAGGTGGTCGTTGTACTGTGACCCTGCCTTGTTGTGGCTTTCACAGGCGGGACTGGGAAAGGGTGGGGTCTGTGTTTGGATCATCTGGGGATGGGGGTGCGGGTCTCTTGACCAGGGCATACTATTGTAATCTGGTCCCGGGGATACACTGCTGCAGCCCAGGAATATGTTTTTCAACTTTTAAGAACTCTGAGCAGAAGCTAGTTATTTTGAAGATTGCACCTCAGCCTGAAAGTGACAAATGTCTTTGTCATTGCTCAGTACCTGGTGTGAGACTTGTGAATGGGGGATGAGGAAAGTAACAGGACTAGAGTGCGTTGCTTTCCTTCTTCTGGCTTTCCTAGGGAGTTATAAATTCTGCATTTATGCTGCTGCTTTGTCTCCTTGTACAATGTTCCAGCTCCTGTTAGCAGCATGATTCAAGAGACCGAGGAGTAACTTAATAGCTGTGTGCAAATTTCCAAGAGCTTTTATACCAAGACAGTACAAGATGAGGTGTCACAGAAGAAATGTCAAGTTGGCAGCTTTTCCTCCCATGAGGTTTAGACAATAATGGAGTAAGTTCCTGAAGAAAAGAGGGATAAATGTTCCCCTAAAGAAATCTGGAGGAAGAAAGGATAGCTGTGTACTGGTGTGGTGAGCTGTTGAGATTTGCATTAAAAAAGCCAACTGCATTGTCTAGAGACTCTCAGGTCCTAATATTTAGTTACTGCTGGCATTAATAATCACAGACTGTCCATATGTGGATCAACTACAGATTGAGATAAAGGATCCAAAAACCTCTGACTAGTTAATCTGGTTATGTGACTTAAACATTTTTAAAGATGATTTCATTGACTGTAAACTGGCAGGTTCTGTTGAATCCCTGAGGGGTAAGTGCACACTCACAATTGGCAATTTTATTGTCTAGCACCACAGGGCCAGAGAGGACTAACTGTCCAAAGTACTCCCTGAGGAGGGATTTCTTTAGGCAAGATTAAGGCTGATCTCTGTAGCCCTTTTCCCACCAGCATGAACAGGTGCTTTTGTTTTTGCGAAGAATTGAATTGTGAGAGATCAGATCAGTGTTGAGCTCCTGGTCGACATTCTTTCTTATATAATACTGACCAGCTTGGTCACAATCTCAGTTAACCTTTTTTTGCCATATACAGAATGTTCCTCTCGTGACTTGGAAAAGTATACCCCTTTAGTGAATGAAAGAGAGCTCGGAGAACAGACTTCCTTTTCATACCACTCACAGCTGCTTTCTCTTTGCAGCAGTGAGTTTTTTTGTTGTTTTTTTTTTTAACTTAGATGTCAGTTGGTCAGATGCAACATTTGGTATCTATCTTACCTTTCATGTATTGCCAAACTAACACAAGTGTTAAAATCACTTGCCTCTACAAAAATTTAGTCACAGTTGGGTGGAATCTCTCCATCCAGTGAGATTAGTTATAAAATGTTATACTGAGGTGGTTGTGAATAATGCTGAGGACTGTGGTAAGGCACATCTTTCTACTTGTTGCTCTGGGAAGAAGTGGATGTCAGTGAATGTGTGTGCCTGTGTATGATCTGTATGTCTATGATAGTTTGGTTTGTACCTTGCAGCTGATTCCAAAACTGAATTAATTTATCCCAAGTTTGGCAAATCTAGAAGCTACCTTTCTGGCTTTAAGTAGCTTAGATGTTTTATAAACCTACTGAGTAGATTCCAGGGGCTTAGATTTTTTTTTTTTAACATGTTAATATTCGTTAAGAGAAAATGGATATGCAAAGAACGATTTTCTTTATTCCAGGATGAATTATAACTACATCTGTGCACACTGATTTCAGCATAAGACTGGCTAATGATATTCTTGGTACTTTTGAGAACAGCTTATGATTTTAACAAACTTTTCTAAAATTACCATCCTAGCCTTGAGGGAACAGACCATTATTGCAATGTCAAGGTTGTAAATCAAGTTTAATAATGGATGCCTACGTCTCCCATCTCCTTGGGGTTTAGTAACCTCCCCAAGATTAGAGGTAACTGTTATGATTGCTAAGTTCCCTGAACTCCTGAGTTGGCAGATGTGGAGGGCCAAAAAGGAGTCCCCAGCTCCTGGCCAGTCCAGAGAACTGCACCCGCTGACCAACCACTCAAAATAACAATTCAGAGTCAGCCCAGGAGGTAAGTGTTATGGTCTTGAACACATCCTAGCCTTGTTAGGAAATCCAGACTTGCTCTGGGGGTAGAGGACAGGATACACAGCAAGTATTTGAATCCTTCCAAACCAGGGGGTGGAAGTTCCTCGTTTGGCAATAAGAATCTGCAACAGGGAGCTATAATTTCAAGTTCCTGTTACGACAATATAGATGCCTGAGCAAGGAGGGGCAGCCTTTCCCTTGAAGATGCCCAGCCATTCCAAAGCTGTTAGATCCCTGGGTCAGAAGAGACTCTAGGATTGCCTGATCCAGTCTCCTTAGGACATAGTCATCCATTTAGTCAACAGATAATGCCTGTTCTGTGCCAAGCACTGTTCTAGGCTTTGAAAATACAGTGGTGAAACAGTCATAGATGGGAAAGCAAGCTCAAAGAAGGTCAGTGACTCTTCCAAGGTCACGCAGCTATAAAAGCTAGAAATCACTAATCTCACCACAAGAGACTGTGTATTTCTTCTAAAGACCCATGTTTTGTTGCTGGTTATAGTGCCTTCAAGCCTGTCCTGGTATTTGATCATAGATCTTTCAGAGGAGGGTATATCACATTTAATCACATCAAGAACTGCATTAAGAACTACATGTGAGGTTCTGAAACTATGTTCTGCTAGAGTTAGATTTATGGCATTTTGTGACTTGATCAGGACGCAGGCTTCTATTACCCCCTTTCTCTAGTGTGGACTGTTCCCTGAAACTCTATCAGACATCTTTGTTAAAATGGATTCTTAAGATACTGTCAACACATAGGTGATGGTACTGCAGTTTGGAATCATTTACCTAGGACAGGCATTCTGGTGTCAGAACACACTGTCCTACCTCTGGTCCTAGCTCTGCAATAGACAGGAGATCGCTGGTAAGTCATTTAAGTTTTCTAGACCAGGTTCTTCATCCGGAGGAACTAAGAAAGTAATTATCTCTCAGGGCCCCCTTCTGCTCTATGACTATAGGACTTCACCAAATTGTTTTCTGTAGTTTAAGTATATACTGACAAGGTAAAATAGCCCATTTCTTTGGTTTTACCATTTAAAGTATTGTTTTTATAGCTAGACCAGACTCTACATTTGGTTCTGATGTAAACATGAATTCTTGACATGAAACATCACATGCTTTTATTTCAGGGTTAACCTCCATTTCAGCTAATCATGGGAGAGATTAAAGTCTCTCCTGATTATAACTGGTTTAGAAGTACAGTTCCCCTTAAAAAGGTATGTATGGTTTTACTACACCTCTTATTTGCAAAATCTTGTATTGTTTTTGTTTGTGACTTAGATGTTATGCCTTAACAGTGTTTGAGAGGAAAGGTTATTGCCAAATATCAGGAGTCTGGGTCGTAGGGCATAAAGTTCACCCCTTCTTTGTCAAGTGCAGTGAACTCTTGAGACGCATTCAAGAGTAAAAGTGGGTATAACTGTACTCATTATTTTATAATTGCTTTTGTGTATTCAAGCAAACAGGAATATGTGTACTCTGTAGATAGTGGAAAGCTTGCAGCAACAGCAACTATACAGTACGTGCAGTCAGATTCGATTATAAAGCCTTTTCCTGTTCCTCAGATTTAAGATTTTCAATGGGCCACATTATAGATCCTCTGTAATGGTAGCCATTTTCAGGAAATCTTATTTGCCTGAGATGTCATTCACAGTGAAGTTTGACTGTCGACTCTGAGTCCCTAATTAATCCCAAATGTTTGGGGATCATACTGGACAAAAGCTAGTTAAGTCACAGAGCAAAGTCTTTGCTGATCCCTTTGCAAAAGTATGAGATGAAAATCATCTATGTCTCTGTTATAATTATTTTGTCAGGGTAGACATCTGTGGAAGTGCCATGCAGGTTTGAATTAACAACAAAACTATTCTATATAGAAATTTGAGATACAGTTCTCCAAGTGTAAACAGAGTATCTGCTAGACAACTGGCACTGTTGTAGGAGGTCAGCAGATACTTTATTTAATTCTTAACAGTTTAACAAAGCTGGTAGTGATGTGCCCCTCTTGCAGATAAGAAAACCAAGGTCCAGAGAGGTTAACATGTTAAAGGTCACTCAGCCTGGTAGAGTCTGCCCATTAAAATCAAATTAATCTGACTTCAGAGTCAGAAGTACTTGACTGCTTACCAAAGGGAGCTGCCCTTCCTTCTTGTTCCCTGGGAAACTCCTGCCCGTGCTAAATGATAATTGGGTCTTGCAGTCCCTCTGCCTTGTCCCATCCCCTCAAATAATTCATGTGCGCTCATCTTGATAGCTCACTTTCTCAGCAAGCTGATCACCAGACCCCAAACAACCCACACTTTTCTAAATATTCTTAGAAGTAGTTATAGGAGGTAGTTTGGTTGATGTGATTTTCTCCAGTTGTGAGATCAGTTTGGTCCACAAGTCATGATAAGTTTGCTTGAAATTTCGTGGTGCTAGATTTTAAATTATCAGGTAGATATTGCATCTTCTAAGGGATTTCTGACAAAATTGCCATTCAGAGAACTCTGAGAAAATTGAAGTGATAAACAACTTTTAAGTATTTATGGCTTATATTCAGAACATACTGTGTCAATTATATCTCAGTAAAGGGGGGGAGAGAACATGCTATTTTTGTTACTTTTCTCCCAAATAGATTATTGAAATAACTTCCTGGAAAATTTCAGAGATCTAAATATTCGTACCTCATATTAATTTTATTATTACAAGATTGGGATTTACTGTGTGCACTGTCAAAAGCCATTAAGAGATTTTTACCACAATCATAGCCTCCCAAAATAAAATAAGAGCAAAATTGTGTGTGGCAAGATGCCAAGGGCAGAAACATGAGTATGAGATATTACTGTCATCATCTGTGACCTGGGGATGTCTAAAAGGGAATTGTTAGGTTCCTCTGGACTGTGCCTTGCCCCATTTGTCTGCTCCCAGTGATGCCAGTGATCCCAGTCAGTGTGTTACCATCCACAGTGACACCAGTGGCCCACAGCACTGCCAGCTAGGAGCTCTCAGAAAATAGAACCTGGAGGCCTTGAATTTTTTAATGTAAAAGTAGGATAAATAATTGATTTGCATTGGCAAAAGTTCAGAAAGTTCAGGTATTTTTCCAAATATCACGAAAAAGTCAGCCACAGAAAACAAAAAGTAAACTATCATGCAGTGAATAATACTAATATCTAACACTCACTGAAACTCTCACTGCCCAACTCCACGCTGAGCCCTTGACTTGTCTCAGCTCACTTAATGCCCATCTTTTTTCCCTTTGGGTTAAGAACTACTAATTCAGGAAGGTTTCTGATGCCCTTCCTCCTCCCAACCCTCTTTTCTCAAGAAAACCAGTTTTTCCCTGTGCCCATTCCCTACACCTGACTGACTGGTTTGAAACATTCTTCCAGAACAGGGACACCTACACCTGCTGTGTCCTTCCTCTTTAGCAAAAGTCTCCCCCTCAAAGACGTGGTGTAGATCAGGCTCCAGAACCATCTCCTGAGTGGTACCATCTCTCCCTAGTTTGTCCCTAGAGCCTGGAGTCTTTCCTCCCCTCCGGACAGCACTGGAGAATGACTCTGCAAATTGCCTCTTACACCCACACAAAGCCAGAAGCATGGGGAAGAAATAAGATGCCAATTACAGGGTTTACTGTTTAATGGTAAACAAAACAGGCTTTTATAATCATGGATGGGAAGGAAAATGAAAAAACTGATTTTAAAAAAAGCTTTATAGTCTTTGGAAGGATATAAGGCAATTCTGTACAGTATGTTAGCACATAGAAGAAGGAAAAAGAGACCAAAGCAGTTTATTTATTATACACGCTAGTCTGGTGTGATCCCCAGGGTACCTTGTAACAACCAAGGCGGTGGCATTAAAATTGTCACAGAAATTATAGTGTAAAGTAACAATATCAAACCAAATCCATAAGGTTTTCCATTTTTTTTTTATAACTTTTCCTCCAGATTATCGTGGATGATGATGATAGTAAAATATGGTCGCTGTATGATGCAGGCCCCAGAAATATCAGGTGTCCTCTGATATTTCTTCCTCCTGTCAGCGGAACTGCAGATGTATTTTTCCGGCAGATTTTGGCTTTGACTGGATGGGGTTACCGGGTTATAGCTGTAAGTATTATTGATTCAGTATTACAGTTCAAGTCCACATTTTTTGGGTTTGGTTGTTTTTTTTGTTTTGTTTTTTTTTTGTTTTTTTTTTTGTATGTGGGTACTTCTGTTCCTGATTAACTATCATAATGGGCTTTTTTTTTTTTTTAGTTGAGGTAAGATTGTTTTCCTTCTTTAAAATGTGAAATGAAGCCTTTGGAAGGAAGGCGGTGTAGTACATGGACATACAGAGATGCAGAGGGTACAAACTTCTGTGGAAACCTCAACGCCCAGCTTTTATGTACATTCTCTTAACTCTGAATGGTAGGAAGCATTGTCCTTGTTTAGAGATGAGGAAATGGAGGTCCAGCCATTTTGGTGATCGTGGCAGGCCATGACCACTAGGTGGTGGAAGGAGAACCAGTCTGAGTCTTCTGACTCCATTTCCACTCCTGGTTCATTACACCACTGCCTGCAAGGGAGCTGAATGTGCAATATTATACAGCGGAGGGGTCTGCTGACATTCAGCTGACTGAAAGCTTGCTTTAATGTAAGTCTTTGACTGTTGGGATGGGTCTTATTATAGCCCATACTCTCAGCATTTACTTAAGAAGTTTTTTGTTTCTAATTGTTATTTTATCACTGAGTTTGGTCTAAATCTAGTTTCCCATTGGTCATTCTTGAATCTCTTCTGGAAGAACAGTGTAGGTGAGGAAGGCACCGTTGTTCATGATGCGACTGTGTAACAATGGAGGCTGGCCAGGGGCTCCTGGGTGGCTTGGTTGGTTGAGTGTACAACTCTTGATTTCTGCTCAGGTTTGTGAGATCAAACCTGATCTCACAATCTGCCTCTGTCTCTCTCTCTCTCTCTCTCTCTCTCTCTCTCTCTCTCTCTCTCGATACTAAATAAATAAACTTTAAAAACAAAAAATAATGGAGGCTGGTCTCCCTACTTCTCAGGAAGGAGAGATTCTTGGGCTTTGGAGTTGGCACTTGTTTCCGGGAGCCGGAACAGTAACATGTAAAACGGGTCTCCCTGTGGGAATATTGCTGTTACTGTACATTTTATTTACTATCTGAAGGAGAGAAAATGTGGACCAGATCTCTTTTCTCGGAAGGTAACTTAAAGTTTTACTGGGTTTACCACCAACTGGGGCCACACGGAACAAATCCAGTTCTTCCTCCTGACAGCCCTTCTTGAGAAAACGAGTTATTGTCAACTTGCTGCCTTCCCCCCAGGTCTTTTCTTTCAGGAGAAATTCTCCACATTCTTTGATCATTCTTCATGTGGCATGTTTTGAGTCTCTGCAACATAATCCTCCCTTGTTCTGGGTTTTCATAATTCCTCTTGGTTGACGGCATTTCAGGAAAGCGGGGTGGCAAGCACACTCATCCCAGCCCCTCCACAGCCTAAGACAGGACAGTACCTTTCCTGGTAGTCTCTGTTGATCAGCCAGGGAGGGGAAACTGAGCGGCCACAGACGTCTCTCCCACTTCAGAGCACTGTCTGAAGTTGACTGTGTGTTTTTTGCTCCAAGCTGGCAAGTCCAAATTGCTTTGCCTTTTGGCTGGATATTTCTTCTTGCCCTCAAGCTTCTTGATGTGGGATTTCCTTATTTCATTAGCTAGATAATGAATCAAGAAAGGGCCAGGGGCACCTGGCTGGCTCAGCTGGTGTAGCGTGTAACCCTTGATCTCGGGGTTGTGGGTTTGAGCCCCATATTGGGTGCAGAGATTACTTAAAAATCAAACTTAAAAAAGAAAAGGCCAGTGATGTCTTCAAAGTTACTTTGTCCTTATGTGCCTAACCCCACGAGGTTTGTTTTATTTATGTAGTTATTAAAATGTATGTATTCATTTTTGAGAGAGTGAGAAAGGGGCAGAGAGAGAGGGAGGGAGAGAGAGAGAATCCCAAGCAGTCTCCACACTGTCAGCAAGGAGCCCAATGAGGGGCTTGAACCCATGAACCGTGAGATCATGACCTGAGCCAAAACAGACACCTAACCAACTGAGCCACCCAGGTGCCCCTACCTCACAAGATTTTAAAACTTATTACATACTTATCTAGCAGTTGAAAGGTACCAGTCCTTTTGTCATTTACATTTTTATTGAGATAATTATAGGTTCACCTGTAGTTTTCAGAAATGATACAGAGATATCCCTTTTATACTTTGCCCAGTTTCTCTCAATAGTAACATTTTACAAAACTGTAGTAGGATATTGTAACCAGGGTATGATATTAATACAATCCACCAATCTTAGATTTCCAGTTTTACTTGTACTCTGTGTGTGTGTGTGTGTGTGTGTGTGTGTGTTGTGTACAGTTTTACCCCTATCTTGGGCATAGATATTTTTAAATTAAAGGCTTCATAAAAAAATATTTTTACAATATAGGTTTTTTTTTCCTTTTTGTTTTGTTTTTAATGTTTGTTTATTTTTGAGAGAGAGAGAGCACAATTGGGGGTTGGGTAGAGAGAGAGGGAGACAGAGAATCCGAAGCAGGCTCCAGGCTCCAGGCTCCAAACTGTCAGCATAAAGCCTGACACGGGGTTCGATCCCACAAACCGAGATAGCATGACCTGAGCCAAAGTCAGACACTTAACTAATTGAGCCACCCAGATGCCCTATAATAGCTTTCTTTTCTATCATCCGACTCCAGTTCTCAGATTATCTGCTAGGGAGCAGCTGTTCTTCATCCTGTCAGAATAGTGGAATCTCATCCACAAATGAAATTTTTAATAGTAAAAGTAACATAATTACAGCAAATCTAAAGTTATCCTATTATATACATGATAGTATCAATTCCAGCAACTTGTTAATGACAAAAGGAATCTAAGTTCTTAAAACAACTAGCCTGTCAGACAGGTTTTGCTTATTATTAAAGAGAGTAGAATTCTTTGGTGACAAGCTGGAGTCCTCTAGAAAGGAGGTAGTGACTTGTATTTCTTTTCCTCTTCCTCAGCTTTTATAGGCTACTTAAGGTCAAGCACCATACTTTTTTGGCCACAAATAAAGGTACAAGAAATCAGATATAATGCCTGAGTCAATTAAGAAAAGAGGAACAATTTTAGTGAATACGCGCTTCAAGCAATGCTGCCAAAAAGAGAGGGAATTCTCCTTAGGATTTTATTTCGAGTTCTCCTGAGCCATACTTTTAGAATTAAATTGGATTAAAGGGAAAACAGTATTTTTTTACTTGAAAGGGTTCTGCTCCTATTCACCCTTGAACCTCAGAGTTTCTTAGCTATTTGGAAAGTAAACAGACATGAATTGAAATTATTATTCACATAATATCTCTTGTGTGCTATTCTTTTTTTAAATTGGTCTGTTAGGGGGCACCTGGGAGGCTCAGTCGGTTGAACAGCAGACTTCAGTTTAGGTCTTGATCTTGCGGTTCGTGGGTTCAAGCCTCACATTGGGCTTGCTGCTTTCAGTGAGGAGCCTGCTTCAGATCCTCTGTCCCCCACTCTCTCTGCCCTTGCCCTACTTACCCTCTCTCTCTCAAAAAATAAATAAAACATTGAAAAAAATAATAATAAAATAAATTGGTCTAGGGGCATCTGGGTGGCTTAGTTGGTTAAGCGTTTGACTTCAGCTCAGGTCATGATCTCATGGTTCATGGGTGTGAGCCCTGCATTGGGCTCTGTGCTGTCACATCAGAGCCTGGAGCCTGCTTCAGATTGTGTGTCTCCCTCTCTCTCTGCCCATCCCCTGCTCATGCTGTGTGTGTGTGTGTATGTGTGTCTCAAAAATAAAAGGAGCAGAGCTTGAGCAAATGAGAAATGCTACTATGGGAGTCCTAAATTTTGCATATATATATATTTTTTAATTTTTTAAATATTTATTTATTTTTGAGAGACAGAGTGCAAGTGTGGGAGGGGCAGAGAGGGAGACACAGAGTCCGAAGCAGGCTCCAGGCTCTGAGCTGTCAGCACAATGTCCGACATGGGGCTCAAATTCAACAGCTCTGAGATCTTGACCTGAGCCAAAGTCAGACGCTTGAATTGACTGAGCCACTCAGGCTCCCCTATATTTATTATTAATTAATAATGTTATTATTTCAGTTGCAGTATCCAGTTTATTGGGACCATCTTGAATTCTGTGATGGATTTAGAAAACTTTTAGATCATTTACAACTGGATAAAGTGAGTACCCTAAAACTAAATATTTACATGTGATTTTAATGCAGCATTTACATTGTAAAGCCTGGTATTGTCTTTGTTTTTAAATGATACTTCTTTTGAGATATAATTCACATACCATACAATTTACCCTTTTCAAGTGTGTGAGTATGGTTTTTAATATATTCATAGATAGGTGCGATATATATTTATATGTAAACATAAATATATTTTATATATAAATAAATATAATATATTCACAAATAGGGTCAATTTTAGGTCATTTTTTTCACCCCAAAAAGAAACCGCATATTCATTATTAGTGACTCCTCACCTTTCTTCTCCTACCCCTGGCAACTTAATCTCCTTTCTGCCTGTGTAGATGTACCCATTCTAGGTATTTTATATAAATGGAATCATGCAGTATTCATCTTTTTTTTTTAAATTTTCTTAGTGTTCATCTTTTCTAACTGACTTCTTTCATTTAGCATAATGTTTGCAAGGCCCATCTATGTTGTAGCATGTATCAGTACTCCACCTTTTTATTGTCAAATAATATCCCACTATATAGGTGTACCCCATTTTATTTATCCATTTGTCAGTTCATGCACGTTTGGATTGTTGCCATTGTTTGGCTATTAGAAGTAACACTGCTGTAGGGTGCCTGGGTGGCTCAGTCGGTTAAGCATCTGACTTCGACTCAGGTCATGATCTCACAGCTTGCGAGTTTGAGCCCTGCATCAGGATCTGTGCTGACAGCTCAGAGCCTGGAGCCTGCTTCAGATTCTGTGTCTCCCTGTCTCTTTGCCCCTCCGCTGCACTCTCTCTCTCTCTCTCTCAAAAATAAAAAATAAAACATTTTTAAAAATTAAAAAAAAAAAAAGAAATAACACTGCTGTGAACATTTGTGGTCACACGAACATGGACATGTGTTTTCAGTTCTTTTGAGTTTGTACCTAGGAGTAGAATTACCAAATCATAGTTTTCTTAAATATAAATTACTGAGTGGTTTCATTTTCTAGTGTAATCTGTAGATAATATTTTCTTACTTGTATTTGCATGCACAGATTGTTTTCTTGACGGGATGTATAAATTGTACTTAAGTGCAGTGTTTCCTAAATGTTGAACTGCTATCGATATTTTCATCTAAGGACTATGATGACATTATGTATTCTGTGGTTGGTGAGAAGTAAAACTACTTTTTTTTTTTTTTTTTTTTTGGTATTTATGTTCAGGATTGATTGTTGTTGTAGTATTCTTCTTGTGTTTGTTTGCAATTAGGTTCACCTGTTTGGGGCTTCTTTGGGAGGCTTTTTGGCCCAGAAATTTGCTGAATACACACACACATCTCCCAGAGTCCATTCCCTCATCCTCTGCAATTCTTTCAGTGACACCTCCATCTTCAACCAAACTTGGACTGCAAACAGGTAAGAACATGAACATTTGGCCAAAATTCTTAGGATTTTCATTCAGTGGAATTTTGAAAATGTTGGCTTGGCGGGGGGCGGGGGGTTGTTGCACTAAGCAGTGGGGGTGTGGGGGTGGAAAGGGCTTGTATCTACCTCTGTCTTCTGAAACTGCCTTGGCTTTTAAAACTAGAAACAATCACCTTTGCCAAAGAAAAGAATGGAATGAACTCTGAATTTAGCTATTTCTATTACTCTGAATTATGGGTTAGCTTTGTTTAATATACATTCATGTGATCCTAACAGGTCCTCTTCAGTTGCATATGTAACTAATATGGTGTTCTGCTTGTTCCGCCTACTGTGTTGTTAAACAGTTCTGTATATTGACTGACACAGTGTTTTTAGGCATTTTGGCTTCCCCCAATTTTTCATCATGTTCTGCAAATCATTGTACACGTTGCTTTTTTCCTTCCCTTTCTGGGTTATTTCCTTGAAATGTGTTTCCAAAAACAGAGAGAATACATTTCGTCTGCCAGCACGTCTTGCACATCATGACACTTTAGCATTAGTCTGCTTTCGGAAAGATGGAAATGGTGGCCTGCTTCGTGGGGCCACCCATGGGGCGCTTGTTTCCTCTGAGTCATCCTTTCATTGAAGATTCCACTTTAGGAGCGCCTGGGTGCCTCAGTCAGTTGAGTGTCCGACTCTTGATTTTGACTCAGGTCATAATCTCACAGTTTGTGGGATTGAGCCCCGTGTCAGGCTCTGCTGTGACAGTGTGGAGCCTGCTTGGGATTCTCTTTCTCTTCCTATCCCCCTCCCCCTCCCCCCACTGGAAAAAGAAAAGTTATTGAAGATAACATTTTGTTTATTTATTTTTAATTTTTTTCAATGTTTATTCATTTTTTTAAGAGACAGAGACCTAGCATGAGCGGGGGAGGGACAGAGAGAGAGAGAGAGAGAGAGGGAGGGAGACAGATACAGAATCCAAAGTAGGCTCCAGGCTCTGAGCTATCGGTAGAGAGCCTGACATGGAGCTCGAACCCACAGACCTCAAGATCATGACCTGAGCTAAAGTCGAATGCTTAACTGACTGAGCCACCCAGGCACCCTGAAGATAACATTTTAAGTAATTTGATAAGTATCTAATAGTACCTTAAAGCTAATGTAATGTGATTTTTTTTCATTGCTAGCAAGGTTAGACTCTACCCTAAAAGACAAAGACATCATACCTGTATGATCAGGTTGATTTTTCACAGAATTCTCTAGGTAAACATTGTGTTTGTTATTTTCACATTTTTTTAAAATTGTAGGTAGAGCATGCAACTCTTGATCTCTGGATCATGAGTTTGAGCACCACGTTGGGCGTATAGCTTACTCAAAAACAAGTTGTACTCTGTTCTCTTTAAAAATGTTTTCTGGTGTTATCTCAGTAGTTTACTCAGCATTTGTGCAACAATTTCTTACATACATTAGCTACAAATAGTTCATGTCCGGACAATGCACTAAAGCTCATTGATTATTTTTGATGATTTTTAATGTTGTTTTAACTGTCACAAGCCAAGACTGCCCCTACTTTGTTTGTGCCCCTGCATATGAGCTACATTTTATCAAATATCTGAGTGCTTACTTTGTGCCACACATTGAGGCTACAGGGGCAAGCAAAGCCAACAGGGTCTACCCCTCACAGAGGGTACCTAGGCAACATCACCTTGAGAAAATAAGGAAACCCATGGGCGGGATGGAGAAAGGTAACTGAAAGAGGGCCCACTGGCCTTGTGAGGGAAGCTCAACCTCCAACAAGCCAGTCCATTGAGAACACGCATCAGAAGGTGATCTGCACTTTTTATCATTTTCACCATAGGTTTAGAGAAAGTAGTGTTTACCGTATATAATGGCTCTCAATTCTTGTAATTAATGGAATAAATATCAACTAAAAATCACTTACAGAAATCCATAGATTGAATTGCCTTGAATTAGCCTAATTGAATCTACTAGGAGAAAACTTTGGCAGTATAACAGCTCCTTCATTTTGCTATTTTGAAATATCAATCAATCAAGGTGATATAAACCTGAAGGTTGGGATCTTAATTTTTCAGTTTTCTAAAGGAAATAGTTTAGCCATTGGAAATAAGGCCAAATAGTAAAAAAAGAAAAAAAATAGTAATAATAATAATAATAATAAATAAAAAATTCTCAGTATTATCAAAATGTCTACCTTGGCAAAGAAACTTGAAATACCACTTATAATTATTCTAAATTCTCAAATAAAACTTTAATCATATTAAACTGTAACTCTTTGGGAGCTCGGGAAAATGTATATAAAAACAAGATGCTTTAAAGCTAGCTCTTTGGAAGAAGAGATAGGTCTTTTTATCTCTAGATCCCAAGAACATAGCTAATACAAAGCTTCAATATTGAATGAATATTTGCTACTTTTGTGTAATCTTGCAAATTTAAATTATCAGGTCCTTGTTTTACAGCTTTTGGCTGATGCCATCATTTATGCTCAAAAAAATAGTTCTTGGAAACTTTTCATCTGGCCCAGTGGACCCTTTGATGGCTGATGCTATTGATTTCATGGTGGACAGGGTAAGGATGATGGCGTTGGGGTGGGGACACCTTATACTAGAAATTTTTGTGTCTCCTTGCTTCCTGATGATATATCTGTCTCATTGAGTATGTATTAGAGATGTTTGCTAAACAGCCTTCCATATTAACTTTAACACAGCCACACAGATTATTACTGTTGGTAAGTAATTCAACAGAATCACTTGGGGGAAGCTTTTAAAAATACATATTCCAGGGGCACCTGACTGGCTCAGTCAGTATAGCATGGGACTCTTGATCTGGGGATCATGAGTTCGAGCCCCATGTTGGGCATGGAGCCTACATTTAAAAAAAAAAAAACAGATTCCAAGGCCTCTCCAGCCCATTGAACTGGAATCCCTGGGTGTGGGATCTGGGAACCTGTATTTTTACTCTGTTCCCCCTCTTTCTCCTTGAGGTGAATCTGAAATAGCAGGTCTACAGACTTGGATTTAGGGACTACGGGGCTAGATGGTTTTTCTGAGGTCTCTTCCAGCTCCAAAATCTCTTAAAAATGTTTGTCACTTGTGAGTTATAGGAAGTGGCTTGCTGCCCACAGGTACCTGGTTGAAGAAGCAATTCATGTTGAGGGCTATGGATGCCAGGTTCCCACAGTAGAAAAATGCCACCACCTGGGAGGCCCATGGTCTCACAGATACATTATATTTCCTCCTTGGTGATCTTTCTGGACCCACCACACGTGATACCACCTTTATAAGCACAAATATTACACTTAATGGAAATGTGGGAAACAAAATTAATTCAAAACCTTTGCCTGTGTTTCTTCCTACAGCTGGAAAGTTTGGGTCAGAGTGAACTGGCTTCAAGACTGACCCTGAATTGTCAAAATTCTTATGTGGAACCTCATAAAATTCGGGACATCCCTGTAACCATTATGGATGTAAGCTTCCTTTTAAGTCAAATAGATGGCTTTACCCTTTTAACTGTATATATCAAAATCCTCATAATTATTTTATAATTTTTCTTTTTTTTTTTTTTTTTTTTTTTAACGTTTATTTATTTTTGAGACAGAGACAGAGCATGAACGGGGGAGGGTCAGAGAGAGGGAGACACAGAATCCGAAACAGGCTCCAGGCTCTGAGCTGTCAGCACAGAGCCCGATGCGGGGCTCGAACCCACGGACTGCGAGATCGTGACCTGAGCCGAAGTCGGCCACCCAACCGACTGAGCCACCCAGGCGCCCCAATTTTATAATTTTTCAATGTACCTCTTCCAATGCTGCCTTGGATTTTTTTTACACCCTCCCCCCACCCACTTTTTCAGTTCTAAAACAATCAACGTATTGCTTACCCTATTTTTTTCCTGATAGGAATAACACCATTGAAGTAGGAATAAACATAAACAAACATGGTAGTCCTTACCCATTCTGATATATTTTTGCTACAGTCATCAACAGATATTGCACTTTAGCTATTACACATCTATGTAGCAAAGAAAAGTTGCCTCATGGGGGCAGAAAATCAAGAATTCCATAAAATCTAATTAGCACAAAAGCTTGCTACTTATATGCTCGAGTTGTGGTAAAATATATGTTACAAAATTTACCATTTTAACCATTTTTAAGTGTACATTAAGTAAACTTAAGTGGCATTAAGTACATTTACAGTGTTGTGCAACCGTCACCATCATCCATTTCCAGAACTTTTCATCATTCCAAACTGAAGCTCTGTACCCATTAAACACTAGCTCACCATTCCCCCCTCCTTCCAGACCCTGGTACCCAACATTATACTTTCTGTCTCTATGTATTTGACTATTCCATGTACCTCACGTAAGGTACATAGACTATAAGGAATCACATAATATTTGTACTTCTGTGTCTGGCTGAATTCACTTAGCAGAATGTTTTCAAAGTCTATTCATGTCGTGGCGTGTATTAAACGCTGAATAATACTCTCTTGTATGCAAGTACCACATTTAGTTTATCCAGCATCTGTTGATGGACATTTGGGTTATTCCACCTCTGGGCTATTGTGAATAATGCTGCTGTGAGCATTGGTGTACAAATATCTGTTTGAGTACCTACTTTCACATCTTGTGGGTATATACGCAGAAGTGGAATTGCTGAGCCATATGTAATTCTGTTTAGCTTTTTGAGAAACCGTGATACCAACCTCCACAGTGGTTGTACCATTTTACATTCCCACCAGCAATGCACAAGGGTTCGAATTGTTCCACATCCTCCCCAACACTTGTTATTTTCTGTTTTTTGATAACGGTGATTCTAATGGGTGTGAAGTGGTATTTCATTGTGGTTTGGCTTATTTTTTTTTAAATCATGTAACTATTTTGCCTCAAAAACGGGTTTATTCCTAGATTCAAATAATGTTTTTTACGAATTGATTTTTGTCCAGAAATTTACAAGCATGTAAATAATAACTTCTCATTCTTCACTGTAATCTCTACATTCCGACATTGACCATGACACAGAACAAGCTTTTCAGTACTGTTGGTAAAATATTTTGTCCTCACAGTGCGTTTGCTCTTTTTGCCCATCTTTCAAAGCTGAGCTCATGTACCCAAAGCTTGAGTCACTGGAAACTGTGTTTAAGCTTTGGCAAGTTGGAGGTGCTGTGTGTGCGTGTACGTGTGTGTGTGTGTGTGTGCGCGTGCGCGATTAAAAAAACTACTTTTTGGGGGCGCCTGGGTGGCGCAGTCGGTTAAGCGTCCGACTTCAGCCAGGTCACGATCTCGCGGTCTGTGAGTTCGAGCCCCGCGTCAGGCTCTGGGCTGATGGCTCGGAGCCTGGAGCCTGTTTCCGATTCTGTGTCTCCCTCTCTCTCTGCCCCTCCCCCGTTCATGCTCTGTCTCTCTCTGTCCCAAAAATAAATAAAAAAAAAAAAAAAAAAAAAAAAACTACTTTTTGAAAAAAAATTACTTTCTGAAAACTTGCTTGAATGTGTGTGTAAACATAAGTTTATGTGGGCAGTAAATGGTGTCTAGAATCATACACTCCAAACTGTTAACAGTAGTTCCCCCAGGAAAGGATCTGGACTTTTTCTTATACTCTTAAAAATTTTTTTTGTTTTTGTTTTTTTTTTCACTAAGCATATAGTATTTATGTAACTGTTTTTAAGTAGTAATAAAATTTACACGTTCTTTTGAGATTTTAGTGATCTTTTTGAAATTAACTGGCATTTTCAATAATGATTGTTCACTATTAATATTCTTTTAATTCAGTTAACTCTGTTTGAGGGGAAAAAATTCATGATAGACTTTTCTCCCAAAGAATGCAACAACAAATTCTGTAGCTTATGTTAGAAATCACCAGGGATCAGTAGGAGGAGGTGGCCCAGGCTGGGCAAGGTTCAGCAGCATCTCTTCACAAGAAAGAAATGCTTTGGGAAGCATTTTCCGTGATGTGGAAAGAACATATTAAAATACCAGTAGGTTTCAGCCTTTGTTTTTTTTTTTTTTTTTTAAAGGTATTTGACCAGAGTGCACTTTCAACCGAAGCTAAAGAAGAAATGTACAAACTGTATCCTAATGCCCGGAGGGCTCACCTTAAAACAGGAGGCAATTTCCCATACCTGTGCAGAAGTGCAGAGGTGAATCTTTATGTCCAGGTAAGTCCCAGCTTGGAAGCCAGGGCACTTTGAACCCACAGTGTATAGTTTGAAACACAAAGCTTGTTTTTTTTTAATGGTGGAATAGGAGAACTACAGAATTCTCTGTAAGAATGAGGCACTTGCTTGATAAAAGTGGTTTACATTAATAATTTAAAGCAGAATTCAAGCAGGTGTGTTAGAGACAGTCAGGTGACTCTCTGCCTACCATCTCTTTTCTAAGAACAGCAGGCCTATATCCACATACCTAGAAGTAGCCATTTGGTATGATGTGACCTTGCCTCCTGGATACAATGAATTCAATCAGAACAGGATACCAGATTCATGAAGCAACTTCCTGATCCATTTTTAGTGCATTAAAATAATACACGCAAAAACTGACAAAAACTGCCACTTTGTCCTCTACCTTAAATGGATATTAAAATAGCAGTGAGGGGGTGTGTGGGTGGCTCAGTCGGCTAAACGTCCAACTTGGGCTCAGGTCATGGGTTCAAACCCTGCATAGGGCTCTGTGCCAACAGCTCAGAGCCTGGAGCCTGCTTCAGATTCTGTGTCTCCCTCTCTCTCTCTGCCCCTCCCCCACTTGTGTTCCCTCTCTCTTTCTCAAAAATAAATAAACATTAAAAAAAATTTTTTTTTTAAGTTTAAATAGCAATGAGAAATTACTGCTTTGGCAGTTTGGCAAGAAGTATCAAGAACTTCAAAAAACAGTCATGTCCTTTGGTCCTGTCATCCACTGTGGCAGTGGATCCTAAGTAGAGGACCCTAAATTCAGAAAAACTTGATGCCTGGAGCCCTTCCTGATGATCTTACTCTGAACAGCAGAGGATGGGAAAGACCTGAGTCACAGCAGCAGGACAGGAGGGTAAACAACAACTTATGGAGCAGTGTGCCACCATTTAAGATGTTGATGAAATTTATAGGAACTTGGGAGAGACTTATTACATATTAAATAAGGAACAAAGATCCCAAATTGTGGGTGTTATTTTTTAATGCTTATTTATTTTGAGAGAGGGGATCGGGAGGAGCAGAGAGAGAGGAACAGAGAATCCCAAATAGGCTCTGCTCTGTCAGCACAGAACCTGATGCAGAGCTTGAACTCAAAAACTGCAAGATCATGACCCAGGCCCAAAATCAAGAATCAGATGCCTAACTGACTGAGCCACCCAGGCGTCCCTCAAATTGTGGTTTTTAAAAATACTTGTTTGACTTCTCTGTGTTTTCCAATTTGTCTCTTATTAGTACATATTACTGTGTAATTTTAGAAGTATAAAATATGCCATAGTGACATTTAAAAGAACAATTCTGTGTTTCTACAGATACATTTGCTGCAATTCCATGGAACCAAATACGCTGCCATTGATCCGTCGATGGTCAGTGCTGAGGAACTTGAGGTGCAGAAAGGCAGCCTCAGCGTCAGTCAGGAGGAGCAATAGTTGTGGTGTTCGTTGTTAATGATGCGTGATCCAGAGAGTTCTTGTACAATCATGGCGTCAGTGCCCGCCCGGCGGCCTCTCCATTCGGCTGTCAGGTTCACCGGTTATCACTGTGTTTGGAAGTAGGACTGATTGTCGTCTTTGTGACAGGCGGCAGCTCTTCTAAGCCAGTGTAACTGTTCCCTCTTCGGTTTTTTTAGCTTTTGAATTTGAGGAAGTACTTTTGAAGACTCCCATTTTAAGAATTGTGAAAATTTTGCTACCAAAAGTCATCACCACTGTGTTCTTAAGCGAATATTAATTTCTGAAGTTTGGGATTTTGTGAGGGTTTGTTTCCTTTCTTTTCTTTCCTCCTTTCTTTTTATGTTATTTGCTGTAAATGCTGCACATCCAGATTGTGTATCAGAAGGACATCAGTTATTTTTATGAATTCTTGGTTATTGCCGTTATCAAGTGCCAAGCTGTCACCCTACTGTGTGCTCCCTGCAACATCAACTACTTCTACTTTCCAGTTATACAGAATCATTTTCAGTTTTATCTGTTGTCTTTCTAGCCATTACAGTCATTTGGAATAAAAACTCACTTTCAGCGAATGGCTTTGGTGATTATTGTAGCTGCCCAACTGGGCTACATAGACATAGGACTTTCTGACAAGAAACCGTGGTGGTGTTGGCCAATTTGGTATGACATTACATAAGTTACTTAATCTCTCTAAGTTGCAGTTTGCTCATTGTAAAGTAACAGTAGGTCTCATTTATTGAGCTGTTACTATGTACCAGTTACTTTTCATACCTTCTCTCTTCCCCCTCAATGGGAATGTGTCTTAAATCTCTTTTAATTTTTTTTTTTTACATTTTTTTTAAGTAGGTTCCACGCCCAACTTGGAACTTGAACTCATGACCCTGAGATTGAGAGTTGCATGCTGCACCTACTGAACCAGCCAACTGCCCCAAATCTCTTTCAAACTATATATTCCTTTTTTTTTTTTCTTGCCATTAATTTGTTGAAGAAATAGGCTCATTTGCTCTATGGAATTCCCCACGATCTAGATTTGGCTGATTGCAGTCTCATGGTGTCCTTTAACTTGTTTCTGTGTCCCTGGTATTTCCCATAAGCTGGTACATACATCTAGAGGGTCAGTCAGGCTCAAATTCAGTCTTTTTGGCAGGAATGCTTCATAGGGCTGCGTGCTTCCCATTATGTCACTCAGGAGGCACATAACATCTGGTGGTTTCTAAGTGGTTAACATGATGGTTTAGCTGCCCCTGCTTATCACGGCACAGATGTGTTGTTTCATTGGAGGATGCAAAACAGTGACGATAACTCTAATTTTTAGCATCCCATTTATTAACTAGAGTTCTCTGATTTAAAAACAAAAATCTTCCCCTCATCAATTATTTGGTTTCTCTGAGGTACAAGTGAGACAGAAAAATCATCATGAATGCTTCTTTCCCTTTAAGTTTTAAGTATATTGAGTTAGCCACCCTATTTCTGACTTAATCCCCACCACAGCCCTGATCTAACTGATTTTTACAGGTGAGGTCATGGAGACTGGGAGGAGCCAAGAGACTTGCTCATCATCACACAGGAAAGGGCAGAGCTGGGATGTTAACTTGGATCTGACCACCACAAAACCAAGGATCTTTCCACATAGGCCAGTGTCTGCTCTGACTGTCTTGTGACTCGAGAACAGTCGTGAGTTATGGGAAGCACTTGGGAAGCCATGAAGGTAGGAGCTTAGTGTTTTTAACTATTACCATCTGAGACTACTTCCCAACCAACAGGAACTCCTGTGGGCAGAGCCAGGCCACACATGGCCAGTAGCCCCTTCCTCTCCTGATACAGCAATGAACTGTGAGACTGCCCTCTGCTTTCTTTTCACATTCTCCCCGTGGGAGCCATTTTCCCCTAACAGCTTTAACTACTCCCTGGTTCTATGCCCTGTGGATTGCCATTTCCAGCCCCAACGGATTCTGAGCTGGCCTTGAATGCCTGTACATCAGGCCAGACTTCTACAGGCACACCAGACTCCACCTGGCAAAAGCCACACCCATGACCCCAGTGCCCAAATCTAACCCTTCTCTCCTTAACCCACCACCCCAACTCCCAGCATCACTGTTCCCCAGATGCCCCAGCTAGAAACAGCCATCTTGGATCCCACCCCATCCCCAAGTCTCAAGGTGAAGCAGATACCAAGATGAAACTTTGGGAGCAAGATGGTTATTTAGGGTCAAAGAGAAGAGGTTGTGAAGGGAAGTGGATTGGGCAGGGGAGAAGCTGAGCTGTGACACAGGCGTCCCCAAGCACCGGCTGACCACATAGAGGGCTCTTGAGCTAAGAGTGGCCATTGGAATAGTCTCCCCAGGGGCTGAAATAGCCAGGCCCTCCTGCCTCTCCAGCTCCTCTCTCCTCTTCTTTCCATGCTTCCTGTGTTCCAACCACACCATCCCCCAAATAGATACATCACACCTCCTCGCCATCACGCAGACTGGTTTTTTTACTTGGAATGTGCTTCCCCCCACTTCTGCCTTCTCTGTGAGCTTCTCAGACCTTCCTTTCCTTTCCCTTCCCCTTCTCCTTCCTCTTTCCCTTTCTCTTCCCCTTTCCCTTCCCCAAGGAAGAACAAATCCCACAGTTTTCTGTATACACCCAACACATGATAGTACATTATTGTTGTCCCAGCCCCCCCTCACCCCATCACAAGGTCTCAGAGGGCAGGAACCGTGGCTACTCAGCTCTGCAGCCCAGCTCCCAGCAGACTGCCCGGCATGGAACACACTCAGTAAATATTGACTGGTGGTAGTGAGTTGAGTGGTGTGGTTACAGAGAACCAATCCACAACAGCTTGTCTGACTTGAAATTTTGCCATACTTCTCCCAAACAAAAAAACCATATTGAATGTGAAAGATGTATTTCAACATTTCAATTTTATTTTCTTTAAGAACTTGCTTTTTTGTCTCAAAACACAAAATCCATTTCACAAAATTCATCCAGATAAATAGTCTAAATCCCATGTGGTACAAAATACATTTCCTAAATGGAATATATAGAAGAGAAGGTTTTTCCCCCTCAACACAGCACTTGAAGAGAAGGGCATAGAGGCCACATGCTGCACTGGGGGTCCAAATCATGCTGTGACTGTGCAGCCTCAGTCCTATAGGTGATTGTGTGTAAAATAGGTTGGTTTCAAAGCCTCTTTTTCTTTCTTTTCATAAGCCTCAGGTATTTTTTAAAAATTGTTAATAGGCTTTATTTTTAAAAACAGTTAAAAATAAAACCTGAGCAGGGATGCCTGGGTGGCTCAGTCACTTAAGTCCAACTTCAGCTCAGGTCATGATCTCATGGTTTGTGGGTTTGAGCCTCGCATTGGGCCCTGTGCTGACAGCTCAGACCTTAAAGCCTGCTTTGGATTCTGTGTCTTCTCTCTCTGCCCCTGCCCCACTCATGCTCTGTCTCTCAAAAATGTTAAAAGTAAGAATAAAAAATAAAAATCTGAGCAGATAGCACAGAGTTCCCATACACCCCTCTGCCCAGCAATTTCTGCCATATTAACTTGCATTGGTCTTGGTATCTAAAGTTTGCAGGTTTATCTGTAGGATAAATTCCTCCACGTGGGATTGCTGGGTCAAAGGGCAAATGCATTTGTAATTTTGGTAAATATAATGCCGCCTGCCTTTCAGAGGATTGTTCCACTGTGACCTCCCACTGGCCATGTGTGACGGTTGAAGCCCCTTTCAGCTCTTAACAGTTTTTATTCTGTCTCTCCCTCCTGAGACTCAGACCCAGTGGATAACTCTGTGGGGAGTTTTTCTAAGACAGGGGTCCCTGGGGCACCTGGGTGGCTCAGTTGATTAAGCATCCAGCTCTTGATCTGGGCTCAGGTCTTGAACTTAGGAGTTCAAGCCCCATATCAGGCTCTGCGCTGAGGGTGTGGAGACTGCTTGGAATTCTGTCTCTCCCTCTCTCTCTGCCCCTCCCACCCTGTGCACACACACTCTCTCTGTCTCTTAAAATAAATAAACTTAAAAAAAAAAAAAAAAAAAAGAATGACAACTAAATGCAAGGTGTGATTCTGGACTGGATCCTGGTCCAGAAAAAGGACATGAATGGTTCAACTAACAAAATTGGAATAAGGTCTGAAGATGAGTTAATAGTATGGTATCAGTGTTAATTTCCTGGTTTTGAAAATTATACTGTGATTACATAAGATGGTAATATTTGGGGAAGCTGTATTGTGAAGCATATTCAGAAATTCTTCATACTGTTTCTGCAATGTTTTTGTAAGTCTGAAACGATTTCAAAATAAAATTTTAAAGTTAAAAATAATTCTAGGGGTGCCTGGGTAGCTTAGTCGGTTAAGCATCCAACTCTTGATTTCAGCTCAGATCATGATCTTAGTCGTAGGATTGAGCCCCACGTGGGGCTGTGCACCGAGCATGGAACCTGCTTGGGATTCTCTCTCTCTCTCTCTCTCTCTCTCTCTCTCTCTCTCTCTCCCCCATGCATGCACTCTCTCTCTCTCTCTCTCTTTCTCTCTCTCTCAAAAAAAAATAATAAAAATAAATTTTTAAAATTAAATTTCTAAACAAAATGGGAAAAAAAGAATGTGTGTACCTCTTAGAACTGTCAAAGCATATAAATAAGCTTGTGAACAGAAACACTGTTTTTGTAAGCACAGCATTCATTAAAAGCCAGTGAATGAGTTAAAGGAGGTCCGTTTTGTAAGTGACAGTTGGAGTCCTTTTGCCAGGTTGGGGAGACAGGAATGCTGGGTTTGGCACCTGACCTCAACAGCCGATTAGCTGCTTATCCATTCTGAGCCTCAGTGTCCTCTCTGAAAAGATGGCCCTTGCATCTCAGGGGACTGCTGTGATGCTCCAAGAGCCGCAAAGGACTGCACCTGTGGGAAGGGATTACCTGCAAAACCTGAATTGGCCCCTGGACTAACCCCTGTGAAAGAGATTACAAACAGTGCCTGCTGGTCCTGCAGGGCTGGGTGTTTCAGTACAAGCAGCTGGAGGTCTGTTAACAGTGATTTTTTAAAAGCCCTTAAATGGTGGTCCTCTTCTGTTCAGGGGCCCCCATTCTGAGTCTCCATGCCCCTGAAGGTCTGGCCTCTCCAGTTACATGGCTGTACACCTCCTGGGGGTACCAGGGTCAGCATTTGCTTTCTTCCTGATGCTTTCTGCAAGACAGAAGAATCCTATTGCTTCATGTTGCCTAAGCTCTGCCTCACAGAGCTGGTTTTAAAAATGTTTTAATTGCCTGCCAGAGTTTGTGTTAAAAAAAAGATAGAGCAATAATATTTAAGAACGTTTTGAAAAAGAAAAAGTCATCCCTAATTCCTCCACTCTGAAGTGACTGTTTCCCACTTTGCCTGCAGCAGCTGTGAGATACTACAAAGGGGGGCTTTCCTTTTTCCTCTCAATAACATGCTACCCATGTTTTTACTGTTGGCGCGTGACTAACCTAGCCTTCGTTATTATTGGTGACCGCCTAACACCCTGTCCTGTGGTAGCCCCATAATGCACCATGCCAGGGACGTGTATTACAGTATTTAAGGTTCTTTCATCATGAGCTGATTTTGTTTTTAATGAGGGATTAGTACTGAACCTTTTATCTCGCTTGCCTGATGATTCCACAGGGTGCCCTGAATCTCAAACCAGGCTTTTGGAATTGACAGACTCAAAAGGTCGTGATGGCCTCAGATATTTTATTTATTTGACCAGCTCTGACTGGTTCAACTCATATTAAGCTACTTCTGGCCTATATATATTACTGCTTGTGAAAAAAGAAGTCTATAGGCTGTTCCAGCCTTATTTTAAACTAGAAACAAAAACAAAAATCAAAGTACAGAGGGCCAGAGATGATAACACCAGTGGCTTTGGGGCTGTGAAAGTTGCAGGCATCATCTGAGCCCAAACCCTCATGGCACAGATGGGGAAATGGGGGCCAGGAGGTACTGTGGTTTGCTCAGGGCTCTGCCTGAATTCCAGTAGACAAGGCTAGGACCAGCAATCTGGAAGGTGCTGCCCCACAGCATTATGGCCTGGGCAGAACTTTGGGGGCCCTGTCACACTCCAAGGTGGGCCATGCAGCTCTGACTCTGGGGCCCAGTATTGCCCTGAGCAGAGGACACTTACCAGCCAGGTCCCTCCTGCCAATGGCCATGAGGCCCTCGAACAGTGCTTTGTTGGGGTTCTCACCGGCTATGGCCACACCATGCAGCCAGATAAGCAGCATCCGGTGGCCATGCTCCTGGTAGCTCTTGATGCCTGAGGACCATGAGGAGAGAAAGAGAAGGAGCCAAGTCTGAGCAGATATCTGTAGTACACATGTCCAGGTGGGAAAGAGCCAAGAGGCCCTTTTCCAAGCTCCGGTGGAGCTCAGCCCAGAGATGGGGAGAGGAGGGAAGAGACAGCCTCAGATGGGGTGAGGGTAGAGGTTTTGTATCCTAGAACGTCCCCAATCCCAGGCTTTCTTCTGAGCATCCACCATGCATCCTGTTGGTGTTGCTCTGAAGAGAGAAAGATTTGGCACTTATTGTTGTGATTCCATGATGCACATGACTATTCCCTTCACCTCTGGCTGCTCATCTGTGCCTTGCACGCTAGCGGCCCCATTTTACAGATGAGAAAACCAGCATAGTGCAAGACACAGGTGGCCATGTTCTCTCCCCTGCACCAGTGATTCTTAGCTGTAACTGCTCATTGGAAACCCTTGGGAAGTCTTAGAAAACAGTGACACCTAGGTTCCATTACCCTCCCCAGAGATTCCAACCTACTTGGGTCTGGGTGCAGCCTGGGTGCTAAGCAGTGTTACATCTTCCTAGGTAATTCCAATGTACAGCCATGTTTGAAAATAATT
Organism: Panthera pardus; assembly: GCF_024362965.1. Lineage (NCBI taxonomy): Eukaryota > Metazoa > Chordata > Mammalia > Carnivora > Felidae > Panthera > Panthera pardus. Next base: position 32,838,869 of record NW_026526810.1, read on the forward strand.
GCCCACACTCTTCAGTGCCGGAGGAGGGCATTAACTTGTTACTAAACTCTGTGACAAGGTCTGCTCTCCCAGTCGGGGACACACATGTTTGGGCACAGCCATCAGGGCCAAATCAGTCCATTCACTGGCACATTCAGCAGGCACTTCCTCATGGTGCTGCCCTTGGTGTAGCTGTTTCATTTGACCCATTTATTCACTATTCCTCGCCCCAGCCCCATAATTTACCAGTACTCCTTTATCATCTGTGAAAGTTCTTATCCATCATAGATGCTACTTTTGGACTCCCTGCTCTATTTCACTAACTGGTGTGCATATTTTTATGTTTGGGAAAACATGTCGGGTATCTCTCTATGCTTTATTGGAGCTTTATAAAAGGTTGGGTCTGGTTGGATTAGACCTTCTTCACTTTTCCCCCCAGAATATTCATTTAAATATTCCCTCTTTATTCTCTCAAGTGAACTCTAGAATCCTTTAGTCAAGTTTCAAAAACTTTCTATTTTGATTTGATTTGATTAAAACAATCAATTTTGGGGACACCTGGGTGGTGGCTCAGTCGGTTAAGCATCTCTTGATTTTGGCTAAGGTCATGATCTCATAGTTTCATGAGTTTGAGCCCCGCATTGGGCTCTGTGCTGACAGTGCAGAGCCTGCTTGGGATTCTCTCTCTCCTCTCTCTCTCTGCCCCTAACCTGCTTGCTCTCTCTTTCAAAATAAATAAATAAACTTAATTTAAAAGTTTTAAAAATAAAATAAAATATATAAACATTAAAAAAACTCTTTAAAAAACTGATTCAAATTTTTAATCTAGTTTGGGAAAAACCAATGTCTACCTGACACTTTCTAGCCAAGAATACAGAATGTCATTCCACTTACCCAAGTCTTTTTTTAATAGTTGAACTAATTTTTACTGTTTTACTCATATGCCATTCATACTTCTTTTTAGAAACACTATTGTAAATGGAATATCTTTTCAAAAATACCCCTATATATTTTTCCCCACTTACTGATAGTACATAGGAATACTATGGTGTTTGTATACTTTATCATATCTTTAGCCATTTCACTGAATTATTTTATGCTAAGTTTTTCAGTTGATTCTTCTGGACTTCTCATGTATAGGATTATAGCACCTGAGGTTAGTAAATCTCTCTTCCTTTCCAATATTTTCAGTCTTTATTTCTGTTTCTGTTTTCTCCCTTAGTACCAGAGCCAACATTTTCAAGTAGAAGTTAAATACTGGTGGCAAGAGCTGGTCCTCTACTTTTTATGGAGAGTGCCTTTAGTTTGTGTGAATGATGAGCTCATTCACAAAGAATGTGAAGTTCACAGGTCAAGGGAGAGGGAGAGGCAGAGGGCTCAGCCTGAGCAAAGGCCTGGAAGGATGGAGGAGCACATGGGATGTTGGCGATGACATGTGGCTTGCCATCCAACTTTGCCAGGTTGCACTGGCTTTTCCCCCAGAAATGCAGAAAACTGAACACACAAGTGCCCCCCTTCCACCCACTGGTTGCTCTGGGGTGGGGAGAGGCCGGTGGTACCTGTCCACTGCTGCTCGATGGCATGGACGTGGGCCTCGGTGAACTCCCAGCAATACGCAAGCTTCTTCCACTCTTGAGGCCGCAGATGCCTGGAAGCCAGTCGCCACAGCACAGAGTGGAATTGCTGCGTTTCCTGCCGATGGTCCTGCTTAAAGGTCAAGTTCTTCCCAGAGGGATCCCTGGGGTCCCTGCACAACACGTGATCCTGTGGGGCAGATCCCAAAAGTGCAGCTGCCACCCGGGGGGACATCCCTGCCAGGCTCTCCCTCGGGAGCCTGGATGGGGTACTGGCATCATCACAGGCCTGGGGTTTCTGGTTTCTCACTCTGTGCCTTGCTTTAACCTCTAGAACCCCAGCTGCTCACATTGTTCCTCCATCCAGAACTCCTTTTCTCACCTCCCTGCCCCTCAACCCCATCACCACAATCAAGAGGCCATCTACATGCCATCTCTTCCAGGAAGCCTTCCCAATTCCTCTCTTTTCTCTGTGTTCTCACAGCACAAGTGCCAGCAGAAGGGCTCAGCAGCTGTGGCTAACACCAGTCAAGCCAAGGATCAGGTACTTAAGCTGATTTGCAGAATCTCAACAAGTAGTGAAGGGCGGGGTTACAGAATTCTTTCTATGCAAAGCAGGTGATAAAATGAGAAGTTATAAAAGAACAATGTGATAGCATCGGTTAAACCCACAAAAGCCTAAGTAAGCCCCTCTAAAGGATGTGGATACAGAGTTCTGGTTGTTAAAAAGCTCAGGTGAGTTCTGGGGTCTGCAGCTGCAAATCTTACATCCTGGTCAACAATGTTCAGTCACCTATGACATGGTGACCAGGGAGACTGGTTCTCATGTGGGTGGTTCCTCAGAGCAGTGTTCTTAGCCGCATCTGTACATTGGGATCATCCAGGAGCTTTAAGAACTACTGATGCTTGGTTCCCACACCAGAGATTCTGAATGAACTGGCCTTAGGGTGGGAGTGGGGGGCAGGCTGTGATTCTAACCACCCCGCCACCTTGACGTTGAGAACTTTTGAAGTCTGAGGTGTTAGAATTACACACAGAGATGAATCAGTTAATCAAGCCCTTGGTATTAATATTTTGGGGTTACATTGAGGAGTAACCTGTTAGACATAAAGGGACTATAATGTTTTTGAGAATCTAGCATGTCCATGAAAGAGAATATCTTATGATTGCTATTGAAATGTATTATTAACTAATTTTGGAATAGTGATTTTTTTTTTTTTAATTTGAGAGGTATAAGAGAAGTTTACTCAGTTTGCAAACAATATTGAAATGTTTAAGATATTTGAGACTCACTTTATTTATAGGTTTAATTTACTGGATATGCTAGGATAACTTAAGAATTTAGGAAGCATTCAAAGTACTTTTAAAAATCTATTATTCATTCAGTTTAGAATGTTTAAGATAGTTTAATTAACTAAGTTTAAACATGGATCCAAACATTAATCAAAAGGCTTCCTTGAAAGTGGAAATTCCTAAAATTCCTAAAATATAGTAGCTGTATAAATGGAATAAGATTTATAAAATGAGGGGCGCCTGGGGGGCTCAGTCTGTTGAGCGTCCGACTGCGGCTCAGGTCATGATCTCACAGTCCGTGAGTTTGAGCCCCACGTCGGGCTCTGTGCTGACCGCTCAGAGCCTGGAGCCTGCTTCAGATTCTGTGTCTCCCTCTCTCTCTGCCCCTTCCCCACTCTCATTCTGTCTCCGTCTCTCTCAAAAACAAATACACATTAGGGGCGCCTGGGTGGCTTGGTCGGTTAATCGTCCAACTTCAGCTCAGGTCATGATCTCACGGTCCGTGAGTTCGAGCCCCATGTCGGGCTCTGTGCTGACAGCTCAGAGCCTGGAGCCTGTTTCAGATTCTGTGTCTCCCTCTCTCTCTGTTCCTCCCCTGTTCATGCTCTGTCTCTCTCTGTCTCAAAAATAAATAAACGTTAAAAGTTAAAAAAAAAAAAACAAATACACATTAAAAAAAAAGATTTATAAAATGATTTTAAAAGTTTAAGGAAAACTAGGTTTTAAAATTCATAATAAATTTAGTATTAATTTTTAAAACCCAAGTAAATGCAAAAATTGTTTTCTGTATACAAAAACAACCTTCAAAGATGTCAAAAAAAACCCCACCCCACCCCCATTTCCTGAGGACTGGGAAAGCATGGCCTTAACACCTGCTACTCTTCCCCAATTCTTCAGCAGACATCACTAATTAATCCCAGCACACTTTCCTTCTGAGCTCAGAAAGTTGCCTGAATAGAACACGCCGAACAGCAATTCCAATCACCTGAAGATGGCAGTGAGCTAAAACCAACTTGCCATCTCTTTATTCATGCATGCCGGCATGCACACATGAATCCATCAACCAGGGGCTGTAACAGTGTCCAGTAATATCTCCACACTGGCATGGACCTCAGTCTGCTTTGTTTCAGTGTGGTTTAGGTGCTCACTCATCTCCAGATGCTCACAAACAACCCTGGTGTTAGGTAAGGCAGGGATTATCACCTCCTCAGAAACTGAGGGTGGTCCTGAATTGGTCAGGGCTGGGGTTCAAAGCCAGCCCCACCTAGAGCCAAGCCCACACAGTCCCTTTGCAACATGGAGAGACCAAGTGCAGGGTCTCAGTACCTTCTCCCATTTGTAGAGGCGATCAGCTTTTATAATCATGTCCACCAGGCTGATGTGGTTGCTGCGGGCGGCCACTGCCAGCGCAGTTTTCCCTTGCTGCAAGTAAGAAGTAAGAATGGAAGCCAAAGTTGCTACAGGTGGGGCGTGGGGTAGCCTCTAGTACTGACTGCAAACATTCCTGCCCAAAGAAAGCAGTTTCCAGCAGTCTACACCGGAGAGCAGAAAAGTTTTCTGGGCATGGGGAAGGATTGAACGAGGCAATAATAATAATTCCAGTAACCACCTCTTGTTTCTTTAGAATTTAGAAAGTCTTAGAGCTTATGAAACTCAGCCTACACAACTCCTCAGCATTACCTCTGAAATAGGGGTTACCTGCCCCACTTCTCAGATGAAACCAGAGCCCAGGGAAGGGGACCGGGTTCATTAGGTCCATTTGCCCTCCCCACTTCATGCTCCCAGGCCCTTCGCTCCAGACCTCTGGCACAGGGCTGGCCTCAATCTCTCCAGGCACCTGCAGGGAGCTGGGAAGCTCCTCTTTACATATGGCCAGCTACCCTGGGGCCCAGCTCAAAGCAGGGAGCCCCTCCCAGATTCAGCCTCAGGGCCCATTTCTGCCTCCAATTCTTCCCCACACCATACTGGGCCACAGGTGCAAGCCCCTTCCACTCATGAGCCTGTGACATTCTCGGCCTCAGACCAAATCTTCAGCTGGTCTGGAACCTTCAGCACCTGAGGAAGTAGTCAGCCCAGAGGCACAAAGAGCCAGGTAGCTTCCCCACCCCTGTCCTATATTTAGGGGGCTGTGGGACCCTGCTCCTCTACTCCCTCTCCCCCTCCCCACCAGGCGACTCAAGGAGCTCAAAATCTGAGGAGCCATGAAACAGAAGGTGACCACATCACAATTCTAGACCAGGAGAAGGGCAGGCCAAGTCCTAAGGGACCTCAGAGGAGGAAGGGGAAAGTGACGGAGGGGCAGGAAGACTTCCCGGAGGAGGCTGCTTTTGAGCTAGTATATAAAGGATGGGAAGCCTTGAATAGTCTGAGACCAGGAGGCATTTGTAATAGGGTCTCTGGCAAAGAGGGAGCCATGAAAGCTTGAAAGGGAGGCTGGTTGGGAGGAGAGGTACCTTATCTCTCAGGTTTAAGTTAACCCCAGTGACGAGGAGCATCTCTGCTATGTCCTGCCAGGCGTGCTCAGCAGCAAGGTGGAGGGGCGTCTGCTGCCTCTGGAGAAGCCAAAGGGACAGGGGAGTACAAAAGCATGTATGAGTGGCCCAAGACTCAAAGCCAGGACAGTTTCAAGGTGAGTACACTCTTACCTGGGCCTTAAAAAGTTTTTCTAAGAAGTTATGGGAGAGGGTAAGCTGGGTTTAGTCATAAGCCTAATATCAGAGAAAACTTGGTAAAAACAAAAAGCAGAAAGAACAAAGGAAAAAATACCACTTGCTGGCTAAGTCAACCTCTGTAATGATCCTAATACATTTCTTCTAGTCTTTAATGCAGAATGCTTTTGGTTTACTGGTTTTATATGAGATCATCCCGTATATACATTTTTCATCCATTTTTCTACCTAACATAACATTTCCACATATTATAAACAATGTTTTTAACAGCTCCATAGCAGTCTACATCTATAACCATAATCTACCTGACCACTTCTCTCTTATTAAATATTTGGGCAAGATTGATGTTGAAGATTGATAAGCAATGCTGCGATATCTTTGTGCATGAGCTTTTAATGTATTTCTTGAGGCTCAATTCGCTGAAGTGCAAATACTGACAATTTTGAAGGTACATGATATATCCTGCAAAGCTGCTTTCCACCACTAGTGGCTGTACGTGCTGGCACTGAGGACTACTAGATGGTCAGGGGGACAGTTGTGGGGATGGGGAATTAAAAGGGTGCCTGACTGAGCACAACTTCAGGACTCAGAAGCTTCTTGTTACACAAGACTGCCCCAGTCACCCCTGTCCTGGGAATTTTCTCAAAGGAAAATAGAATCAATAAAAGGAAATGGTTGAACACAGGAAGATGTTTACTACAGTGTTATATAGACCATGGCAACAGCTTGAAAACCACCAAAATGTTCAAAATAGAGTGGGTCATAAAATGATGTTCTCTTCAACAAATATTAGACAGCTTTTTACAAGCTCAAAAAATTAATTCCTCAACTCTAGGCCATGCTAGGAGATTACAGCCAAGCCCTGCCCACCTGGGAGGGTGCCCAGATGGTTTCTGCAACCACTTACATTGTCAGTGGCATCCAGGTCACTGCCTGCGTCAATGAGGAGCTGGACCAAGGCGGGGAAGTTGTGCCTCACAGCGAGGTGCATAGGAGAGGCTCCCTGCTGGGGGAGAAAACACATGAATCAATTGAACGGTCCCTCCCAGGACTGTCCAGCACAGCCTGGTGCTGGGGGAATCGAAGGAGGGAGGGGTATATAGATATAGTGGTTCTAGGTTTGTCCCTTCTTGCTCCTCAGAGGACATGGGTGGCTTGAGGAATCTATAACCCCAAAGGCTGAATCCCTGGAGCCCAAAACTGATCCTCAAGGTGGGTGGGAGCTTGAAGACCCAAGTTTGAGACCTTGCTATGCCAGAAACTCACTGTGGAACTGTGGGCAAGTCATTTCCCTTCTCTGCTCCTCTTCACCTAGCAAGTAATGTTTGCTGAGGTCCCTTGTAGCAACAACACTTAAAGTTCTCTAATATCTTATTGAATCCACACACGAACCTAGGAAGTATATATAGGAATGGTGTTACTAGTATTTTCAACTTACAGACAAGAACACTGAGGTTCATAAGACATAAGTGACTTGCCCAACAGCTAATAGGAACCTTGTGTTATTGGAGTTTCTCCCTTCAATACTCAGGTAGGTGCCTGATTACTGTTTATGTGTGGAAGGAAGGAACGAGGGAGCCAGCCAGGACCAGAACAGAGATCTCACTCCAAGGCAACACACATCCAAGGCCTCACTCAAGGCTGGAAGACTCCTTCATCAGTCGTCCCCTCTGATGCCTGACCACATGGCAAAGTAGAGATACTGCAATAGCATCCTTCCCTCGAGGTGATATAGTGACAGACACATAGTGGAAGAGTACCAAGCCAAAAAACTGATGGTGGAAAAACAGGCTCACATTTTAAGTGTAAAAAGATTACAGAACAGAGTACACACACACACACACACATAGACACACCCCCCAAAAATGTCCACTACCAATGTCTATTAGTTTAGGCCAGCAAATTAAAAAAAAAAAAAAGGTTTATTGATATTGGAAAAGAATATTTAAACTATACAATTATTTGTAGGCAATGTGATTGTATATCTATACATTTATGATTGTACATATACATATATGATTGTATATCTAGGTTTAAAAAAGCTATTACCCCCTAAAAAAAAAAAACTCTAGTAAAATTAAAAGTCATAGAGCATTCCTATATTGAATGCTACAAGAAATGGCATAATTAAAAAAAATATTCACAACAGTCAAAAAATATCAAGTATTTATGTAGAGTATAATTGGAAATGGACATATCAAAGGCAAACTAAAAGCTATATAACATCACTGAAGGATATAAAATAAGACATAAAGAAATGGCAAGACTTCATGCTCCTAGTGAAAATATATTAGAGAGGCTCCTGGGTGGCTCAGTCAGTTAAACATCTGACTTAGGCTCAGGTCATGATCTCATGGTTTGTGAGTTCGAGCCCTGCATCAGGCTCTGTGCTGACAGCTCAGACCTAAAGCTTGCCTCGGCTTCTGTCTCTCCTTCTCTCTATGCCCCTCCGCTGCTCACGCTCTGTCTCTCAAAAGTAAACATTGAAAAAAATGTATAAAAAAACATATTACAAAGATGACTATTTTATATTATTTATAAGCTTAACGTAATCCCAAACTCAAATTTCAATAAATACCAAAAATTATTTTGAAACACATCTAGAAAAAAAATTTGAACACAGGTAAAAACTACCATAAGAATTTCAACTTCAACAATGGCCTCAGATCATTGCCAGATAATAGAAATAAAAATCAGGCCCCAAAAAGGTCTGCTGTGACAGTGAACGGGCAAAGACTAGAAACTGGCTCAAATGCACGACTCAGGTGAGCCTGGAAATCTGTCCAGAACTACAAGTCTGGGCTTTCCAGGAAGCAGAAGGCCATGGAGATAAAACAACCAAATACACTGGATATAGCCTTGGTCGTCCTGGAAACCCATCTTGGGGAATGTGGTCAGAAAGGGGAGTGGAAAGAGAGCAAATATGGCTTCTGGTTGTTTTACATTTTATTTATAAAAACCAAAAGAACCAAAAAGTACACAGGTATCTAGTGAAAAGCTTTCTTCTACCTGCATTCACACACCTGCTCATACCCCCTACTCCTAAACCCCATCGGTAACCTAAATCTCTGCTTTTATGTGTGTCCTTCCAGAGACTTTTAAATTTTTTTAACGGGGCAGAACTTTCCATTTTTATTTTGAAATAATTATAGAGTCACATGCAATTAAGAAATAATACAGAGAGTTCTGGTGTATCCTTCACCCACTTTCCCCCAATGGTAATATCTTACAAAACCCTAGTAATATCCCAAGCAGGATAATGACTCTGACAACAACCACCATCTTATTCAGATCCCCCAGCTTCACTTGTACATGTATGTTTAGTTTGTACATGTATGTTTAGTTCTACACCATTTTATCACATGTGTATGTTCATGTATCCACTACATAGTCAAGATACACAACAGTTTCCTCACAAGGTCCTGTGTTCTTTTTTTTTTTAAGATCTTAATTTTTTAAGTTTATTTATTTATTTGTTTATTTTTGAGAGCGGTGGGGAGAGAGAATCCCAAGAAGTCTCTGCACCATCAGTGCAGAGACCAATATGGGGCTTGAACCTATGAACTGTGAGATGATGTCCTAAGATGAAATCAAGAGTCAGACACTGAGTAACGGACTGAGGCACCCAAGTGTTCATTTTTTTTTTTTTAATTTTTTAACGTTTTATTCATTTTTGAGACAGAGAGAGACAGAGCATGAACAGGGCAGGGGAAGAGAGAGAGGGAGACACAGAATCAGAAGCAGGCTCCAGGCTCCGAGCCATCAGCCCAGAGCCCGATGCGGGGCTCGAACTCACGGACCGCGAGATCGTGACCTGAGCTGAAGTCGGACGCTTAACCGACTGAGCCACCCAGGTGCCCCCCCAGGTGTTCATTTTTTAAAGTAATCTCTACACCCAACGTGGGGCTTGAACTCATGGCTCCAAGATCAAGGGTCCCATGCTCTTTCTGACTGAGCCAGCCAGGCACTCCTGGGGTCTTTTTTAATTGGGAGAAAACGAAAAAGCTAATACACACTTCGGGTGAGAGGACTAAGAAACAAGCAGCCTGGACACTGCTAGTGACTCTGCAGATTGGCACAACACTTCTAGGAAGGGTTCAGCTTACATATCAAGAGCTAGAAAGATGCTCACAATATTTGACCTCAAATTCCCTATTTCTGAGAATCTTGCCCCCAAAGAGGTCATATGCACAGAACTATGCTACCTGCATTAGCAAATAAACCTGATGCTCTACCACAGTTGAGGAGGTTAATAAATCATGGTGCCTCCATTCATCAGACCAAATGTCATCATCAGTAGGCTCTGAGGAACCTCCATGCTGTTCTTCACAGTGGCTGCACAGTGTGCATTCCCACCAACAGGGCATGAGGGTTCCTTTTTGCCCATACCCTCGCCAACACTTATTTCTTATGTTTTTGATTTTAACCATTCTGATTGGTGTGAGGTGATCTCTCATTGTAGTTTTGATTTGCATTCCCTGACAATGAGTGATGTTGAACATCTTTTCATATGTCTGTTGTCCATCCATATGTCATCTTTGGAGAAATGTCTGTTCGTTTCTTCTGCCTGTTTTTTAATTGGATTATTTATTTTGGGGGGTGTTGAGTTGTATCAGTTCTTTATATATTTTGGATACTAACCCTTTATCAGATATGTCATTTACAAATATCTTCTCCCATTCTGTAGGTTCCTTCTTAGTTTTGTTGACTGTTTCCTTCACTGTGTAGCAACTTTTTATTTTGATGTAGTCCCAATAGTTTACTTTTGCTCTTGTTTCCTTTGTGCCAGGACACCTAAGTAGAAGAAGTTGCTATGGTTGATGTCAGAGAAATTACTGTCTGTGCTCTCTTCAAGGATTTTTATGGTTCCAGGTGTCACATTTAGTTCTTTAATCCATTTTGAGCTTATTTTTGTGTACGGTGAAAGAAAGGGGTCCAGTTTCATTCTTTTGCATGTGGCTGTCCAGCTTTCCCCACACCATTTGTTGAAGAGACTTTTTCCCATTGTATGTTCATTGCTCCTTTGTCAAAAACTAATTGACCATGACATTGTGGGTTCATTTCTGGGTTTTCCTTTCTATTCTATTGATCTTTGTGTTTGTTTTTATGCCAGTACTATACTGTTTTAATTACTACAGCTTTGAAATACAACTTGATACCGCCCATTTTGTTTTCCTTTTTTAAGATTCCTTTGGCTATTCAGGGTCTTTTGGGTGTCATACAATTTTGGGGATTTTTTGTTCTAGTTCTGTGAAAAATGCTGTTGGTATTTTGATAGGGATTCCATTAAATCTGTACATTGCTTTGGGTAATATGGACATCTTAACAATATTTGTTCTTCCAATCCATGAGCATAGAATATCTTTCCATTTCTTTGCATTGTCTGGAATTTCTTTCATCAGTGTTTTATAGCTTTCAGAGTGTAGGTCTTTTATCTCTTTGGTTAAGTTTATTCCTAGATATTTTATTGTTTTTAGTGCAATTGCAGATGGGATTATTTTCTTAGTTTCACTTTCTGCGGTTTCATTATTAGTGTATAGGAAAGCAACAGATTTCTGTACATTGATTTTATATCCTGTGACTTTACTGAATTCATTTATCAACTCTAGTAGTTTTTTTGATGGAATCTTTTGGGTTTTCTATATGTAGTATCACGTCATCTGCAAATAATGAAGGTTTTACTTCTTCCTGACCAATTTGGATGCCTTTTATTTCTTTATGTTGTCTAATTGCTAGGGCTAGGACTTCCAGTGCTAAGTTGAATAAAAGTGGTGAGAATGGATATCCTTGTCTTATTCCTGACCTTAGTGGAAAACTCTCAGTTTTTCACCATTGGCTGTGGGTTTTTCATATAAAGCCTTTTATTATGTTGATATATGTTCCCGCTAGACCTACTTTGCAGAGGGTTTTTATCATGAATGGATGTGTACTTTGTCAAATGCTTTTCTGCGTCTATTGAAATGATCATATGGTTTCTATACTTTCTCTTACTGATGTGATATGGGATTTTTTTTCTTAATTTCACCCTGCTGTTTCATTATGAGTATACAGGAATGCAACAGATTTCTGTACATTGATTTTGTATCCTTAAGTTGAATTTTTTAATTGAAAAAATACTTTAAATTTCAGCTGGGGAAAAAAAAACATTTGAGAATACAAAAGGATAAAAGATTATACTAAGAGACAAGGATAATTAAAGGAGATTAACTTTATATGCCTTTAAAATAAATTATAAGGCAATAATAATTAAAATAATATGGTACCAGCTCAAGATTAGATATACAACTTACCGAAAGAGAATCACTTGCCCAGATATAAAGCCCATCATATATCAAACTGCAAGTATGTGATAAAGGAAAGAAGGAAAAAGCACTAAGAAATGTTATAATTATTTAATAAATTCACTTGACATAGAAGTATTAAAAAATTGGAGGGGAAATCTATTGAATAATATATCACACCATATACAAAAATACATTTTAGGAGAATTAAAGAGTTAAACATAAAAAATCAAATCATAACTAGAAGATACTGAGTTCTGCTTTGGGTGAGCTCAAGCTCCGCTTTGGGTGAGCCCCACTTCTCTCTATCTCTCTCTCTGCCCCTCATGGGATTCTCTCTCTCTCCACCCTCATTCACTTGCACCCTCTCTCTCTCTCAAAAAAAAAAAAAATGTTCATAAAATCATCATTTATCCTGGCAAAGTTAGAAACGACTTAAATACCAAACAGTTGAGGTACCGTTAAGTGTGATGTGGTCACTGAACTACATCTGGCATTAAAAAGGTTGCTAGAAAAACTCGTAACCTTTGATACCTGAGCTGCATAATCTCCACTGGACTGGAATCAAACTTCTGATGTCTTTATGGGTAAAAACAAATAAGCATCACCCTTTCCAGAATTCTGCCTTAGCCTAGTTACCACACATATGAGGAAAACTGGTAGGGAATAAGGAAAAGTCATTGCTTTACTAGGGTGCTGGGATTAGGGATCTCTATATTCCAAAGAATTGTGTTATACTGCTTTTACAGTAATTTTAAATATAGTGTTTATTTCAGCTACAATATGACCTCTTTCTAATCTAAACAACAGATAGTTCCTCATTTACATAATGGGAATAATAAGAGTGCCTATAGATAAAGAAACAAAGGCCCAGGGAGGTCAAAGCAACTTGCCCAAGGTCGTTCAGTGCATGGCAGGGCTAGGCCTCCAAGCCAGGTTATCTGACAAAGTCCGTGTCTTAACCACAGGATATACTGTCACCTGTGAGTATACCACACAATATAACAGGACAAAATGAACAACCAAGAGGCTAGATTTGTAATATGAAAGATCATCACTAGGTCCCAATGGATAAATGAGTGGAGAACACAAGCAGATAATTCACTTGGGAGGAAATGCAACTTGGTTGCTAACCCTGTTCTAGCTAGAAGCTTATCTGGCCCACCCTCATGTGGCCAGATCCCCCAGTCCTGGCCCCCATCCCAACCCCAAGGACCTAAAGTGCCCATCTCTGCCTGCTGTGCTTCACCAGTGAGGTCATGAAGACTTTGCAGTGGGGAACCCCCTCAACCCAAGCCCCCACACTTACATGATCAGCTATGTTGGTGTGGCCTCCTGCATGGATGAGGGCCCGGGCCACATCCTCAGAGCCACCAAGGGCTGCGTAGTGGAGACAGCTTTGCTTTTTCTAGAGGGAAACAGTCATCAGTGCAATGTCCTGAAAGCCCCTCACAGTGGGGCTTTGGGATCCATTATTCCATTTATGTCTCACAACCCCAGGACTATTACCCCATTAAACCCTGAAGCTGGAGAAATCAATGCCTTGCCTAGGCCTGGTGACTGGTAAGAGGAGCTCACTGTGGTCTGAGCTTTTCCGTGCCTCCTTTCACAAACTTGAGAATGTACATCAAAGAGGGGAACAAATAAGATTTGCCAGTACAGAGTAAACCCCACCTGGTGCACACCTGCTGGAGTGGGTCTCAACGTGCCCAGGCAGGAGCCTGGCAGAGCCAGTGCGAGGGCTTCACCTTGATGGGCTTTCTAAGTGCTCTTCTTCAATCAGAGCACACCCCTGGCCAAACGACGAGCTCACGTGAAATACCCCTCCACTCCTCCAGGCAGACCCTTCTAGGTAGCCAACTGTTGCAGACTGCCCAGACTGTTCCCCAGGACTTTCACTTTCAAAACCAGGCCAGTACGGGGCAAAGTGGGACGAGCTGGTCGTCCTCCCAAAGTCCTATCTGAGCTGAGTGCACAAGGGTGAATGGGAACCAGTCCATCTCCCAATGGGAAATGTAATCGCTTTGGGTCAGCCCCCTTCTCAGAGAGCCTGCAAGGGATGGGAGTGTCCAAATAGAATGTGCCTTCTGCCAGAAACCTCAAGCCAAGGCTGGAGCACGAGGCCCAGTGCAGTGGGCAGCTCCACCCCTGCCAATGACCGCCAGCTGGACACCACCTCCCCAGTCTCTCAACTCCTATGCTGCTACTACTGGGGAGATAGGCTTGACATTTCATTTCTTTTGCCCCCTCTCAGTACTGAGCACTGTGCTGGGCACAGAGAAAGGGCTGCTGACCAAAGAGCAACGTCGGGCGGATGGAAGGACATAGTTGGGTGCCCTGGGGCAGGTGCTTTCCCCCTCTGGGTGGGCCTTGGTGTCACCCCGACACCCTGGGGCAGAGGGTGCTACCTGCTAGGGAAGTTCTGCAAATTAAGTGTTTTGTGACTTTTAAGCATTATTCACATTCAGGGGACTTTAACACTGATATCATTATTAAATTTACATTTGCCATTTTTCTATTTATTTTCTATATGTCTCCTGTCTTTTTTGCTCTTCTGTTTCTCCTTGACTGCCTTCTTCTGTGTTAAACATTTTTAGCATATTTTAATTCCTCTGCTTTTTAACTATTTTTGCTATTTTTATTTATTAGTATTATTGCCTTCTAATTGAAATTTAGAACAAATAGAGAATTCCAGATCCTGAAGCCATTCAATCAGCCAAGAAAGATTATTGGTCATTGATCTAAAAACAAAAAGCAAAAACAAAACAAAACAAAACAAAAACACCAACTTGCTACCTAAAGAAAGGCTACAACCTCCCTTTCCAGGGCACAGAGGAGAATTTCCAACAGCTGACTTAAGGAATACAGTAGTGAGAGAGAGGAGGCCTCTCCCAGGCTCCAGCTCTGAGGGCTGGTGTGGCCCCTTCACAGACAGGGCAAACCTTCCAGGCCATGAGCTCTGGAGTCAGGGGAATGGGCTTTTCAGACTCAGCTTTGCTTCTTACCAGCTTGTGACCGGCAAAGGCACTGAATCTCTCTACAGCTTCAGTTTCTTCATAGGTAAAACAGGGGAAATTTTTCTGAAGTAATAGTTATAAAGGGGACTCATGAACTACCAAATACCCAGCAATAAGAAGACACCAACAGGTGTTGAGCTCCTAATACATCCCAGACACCATGAGGGGTATTTACTCCTCAACAGCAATGTAAAAAAAGTAACTACAGGGGCGCCTGGGTGGCGCAGTCGGTTAAGCGTCTGACTTCAGCCAGGTCACGATCTCGCGGTCCGTGAGTTCGAGCCCCGCGTCAGGCTCTGGGCTGATGGCTCGGAGCCTGGAGCCTGTTTCCGATTCTGTGTCTCCCTCTCTCTCTGCCCCTCCCCCGTTCATGCTCTGTCTCTCTCTGTCCCAAAAATAAATAAAAAACGTTGAAAAAAAAATTAAAAAAAAAAAAAAGTAACTACATAGCATCTCCATTTTGGGAAATGAGGCTCAGAGAATTTAAGTAACTTGCCCACTGTCACAGTGCTCAGTAGTGGAGAAGCCAAGACCACACCCTGGGCCTGCCCTCAGGGCCTCTATTCCCACACAATTAGGGTTAGGGCGAGCTCAGTAGCCAAGGGAAGACATTAGTCCTGGGGAGGCCTGACTACCTGGGTGAGGGCGTTCACGCTGCTCCCAGCCTCAAGGAGCAGCTGCACACAGTCAGGGTGGCTGCCTTCAACCGCTGCATGTAGGGCAGTCAGACCTTCCTGAAACACACAGGGAGAAGTATGAGGATGGCAGGGAGGCTGAGGCCAGACCCTGAGATGAGAAGGCCCCCCTGGCACCATGGCTCCAGGGCTATTGAAGCTCTCCACCACCATGCTACTCAGGACAATAACCTGGGTTATTTGTGGTTCCCTGAGCCCCATACCTGATTTTCTCACCTTGAGGAGCATGTGATATATTCACTCCCGCCCCCACACCCCTGCTCATGTTCTCACCCTCCAAGCTGCCTCACCCCCTGCCCTCTGTCTATTCCCTTTTACTCCAGAAAGTCTCTGGCAGGGGAAAATCAGGCTGCACCACAGGCTGGGGTTCCTTGAAAGCAGGGAGTGAGCAAGCATCACGCATCTCTGCATCTTCTGGGTGGTGACTCACCACATTCTGCTCCTCCAGGTCCAGCCTGATGTCCACGAGTCGCTGCAACACAGTCAGGTGGCCGCGGCTAGCAGCCAGGTGAAGGGCTGTGTTCCCCTCCTGCAGGCAGAAGGGCTCCTGAGGGACCAGTAGAATCATAGACCCTTGAAGGCCCCGGGGACCTGCTGGAACCACCCTCATTTTATAGATATGGAAGCTGAGTTCCAAAGAGGGGAAGTGACTTATCTAGGGTCACAGAGCAAGTGTATAACAAACTGCAGCCCTGAACACTGGGCCAGTATCTCCTGCCCCTGAGAAGTGTGCCTCAAACTACAACCAGGGGCACTTACAAGGGCCAGGTCCTGGTTTTTCCTATTACATGTCAAGGCAGATACATTACTTGGGGAAAAAAAAAAAAACAAAAAACAGAAAACCTTTCCACGCTCCTCTCTAAAGCCAGTCCCTCCTAGATCCATCCCCTCCCCTGCTCAAGGCCAAGGCTCTCCTCTGCGCTCAGGCTGTGCCCAGGCAGCCAGCCACATGGCCTAGTTCAAGATGGTAGCTTCTCACCAAATAGTGTGGCCACACTGACCACACTATTTAAAACCGCAACTTCCACCCCGTGTCCTCCTGATCCCCTGATCCTGCTCTGCTCTTCTTTCCCTCTTCCCCCATAGCACTGATAACCTAACACACTCTATAATTTGCTTATATACTTTGCTTATTGTTTATTGTCTGACTCTTCCTGCTAGAACATAAATGCCTCAAGGGCAGGGATTTCTGTCTACTTTGTTCTTCAATGTTTGGGGCCTGGGGCATGTGCCAGACATTCAATAAAATAGTTGTTCAATGAGTAAATACTATGATGGAGAGGCTGGCATGTGTCTCCTGGAACTTGAGAGCCACAGGGCTGGTAGTTGTCTCACACTTGAGAAGTCTAAAGGTGACAGCAACAGAGCCAAGAGAGGTGGTGCCACTGGGTGGGGCAAAGGCTCCCCAACTTCTTTGTATCACAATTGGCTCCTGTCAAGGGTAGTCAGGTGGGGTTGTCCTTTTTTTTACATTTTTTAAAAAACGTTTATTTATTTTTGAGAGAAAGAGAGCAAGTGAAGGGGGGGAATAGGGGAGGGACAGAGAGACAGAAAGAGAGAGGGACAGAGAGACAGAAAGAGAGAGACACAGAATCCGAAGCAGGCTCCAGGCCGTCAGCACAGAGCCCAACGTGGGTCTTGAACCCACAAACTGTGAGATCATGATCTGAGCCAGACTCAGACACTTAACCAACTGAGCCACCCATGTGCCCCTGGTGGGGTTGTCCTTAAAAGGATCTTTCTGCGGAGGGCAAGTGGATGGTAAAGGGGCCCAAGCAAGAAGGAGAAGAGCTGGAAGGGACCAGCCAGAGAAGAAGTATGTCCCTAAGGAAGAACCACAGATGGAAGACCAGAGCAGTGGCCCCTGAGGGAACCCACAAAGGCATGAGAAGAGCTAATCCAGCTTTAGCCATTCATCATACCCACAAGGGCTCTGGGACATATCTAGCTCTACCAGTCATGGGGGCTTCTAGCTCAAGGTCTTTTCCTCAGCCCTGGTCTACCTCAGCACCTTCCTGAGGAAGGAATCAAGATATTCACATCAGGCACAGAACTCTTTTTGAAAAAACTTTTTTAAAGTTTTATTTATTTTTGAGAGAGAGAGTGACAGATTGTGAGCCAAGAGGGGCAGAGAGAGAGGGACACAGAATCCGAAGTAGGCTCCAGGATCTGAGTTATCAGCACAGAGCCCAACAGGGGGCTCAAACTCACAAACCATGAGATCATGACCTAAGCTGAAGTCAACGCTTAACCAACAGAGCCACCCCGGTGCCCCAAGGCACGGAACTCTTAAGGGCCCAATGGGAGTGTGAACATATGCCAATGCCAAAGGGGTACTTTAAACAGATATAGACATACCTCCCCTCAAGGTAAGTCCACACATACATAAAACAACTATAACTACCTTCTGGGCTGCAAGATGAAACATTTAAATTTCTTCTATGATCATTACCATTTTGTGTTAATAAATAAAAGTTAAGTTTAAAACATCCTCTCAACAACAATGAAATATCCCCTGGACAGCTTTGTTCACTCCTTTCTCACCTTCTCTGCAGATGTGCACACAGCTGCCTGGCTGCTGCAAGCAAGGACCAGGCTGTGGGAAGGTGGCCACGCTGTGAAGCCTGTGTTCAAAGAGACACAAAGGAAGCGGTGAGCTGTGGGGGGCCAACACACGCCCCAGGTAGCAGGACTATGGAGACAGGGGCAGAGTTTTGTCCTCCTTCTGGGTTATAAATATCCACATCATGCTCTTTGAGGGTGCAGGTGGCACAGACCCCCTAACAGAGCACTCAGCTCTCTATCTGAGCAGGGCAGGGGTGCTCAGAGGCAGGGGAGCTAGGCAGAAGGAGGCCATGGCCTTGGGCCCAGTGCCTGCCGTCTTCTCTCCTCCTGTGAGGATGCCCAGCCTGTCCACCTCTGGGAGGCCTTGTCAGCAGCTCCTCCTTGTTCCCAGTGGAACTAATCACTCTCTCAGGCTCTCAAAGCTTCCTTATCATCACAAGGCCTGTGGTGTGCCCTGTGTTGCTGCTGGGGGTGGGGGGTGGGGGGGTGGGGGCGGGGTTCTCAGAGGTCTACCTTAGCAGGCCGTGGGGTCCTAGCAGGAGTCAGACATTCAGTGGCCCAGAGCCTAGAGAAGCTTACTATGCCTCCTCCCTCAAAGAAATTCAAAATAAAAACACTTTTCACCTGAAAATACAAAACATAACAGGGGCATGCAATTTTAAAATCTTCTTTCTAGAATTTCTGATTGCAAGATTCTGGGTAAGCTCATCAAAGCTGGGCTTTGCTTGGTTTCCGGTTTTGGTGCTCCAGCCTTCCTGGCACCCTGAGTACAATCATGTTTTTGCCTCCTGGGTAGATGGGTCCTGGCAGGCGCAGTCCTTTACTCCTCTCTGTACTCCCAGTTCCTGGCCCACAGCCTAGTCCAGAGCGTGACCTGCTCAGCCCATGTTTCCAGAATGAAGGAAATCAGCCTGATCTGATTCTCAGGACCAAAAGGATGAGTGTGGACAGCTGGATTCAGTGCAGACCCCAAGGGCTTAGTGCCTCGTGAGGCAGTTTGAAGAGAGGCAGCAGCCCAGGGCTGGACATTAGGTTACTAATTCCAAACCCAGATGAACCTCTGTCTTTGCTGTGTGACCTTGGCTAAAGCATCCCCCTCTCTGGACCTTAGTTTCCACATCTATAAAATGAGAATGTTGAATTGGCCCTTAATGAAGAACACTTCCAGTTCTAAGACCCTGTGGTGAATTTATCTATGAGCTCTCTGTCACTAACTTATAAACAGAACTCCTTTATGCTGGCCAAGCACATTAATCAGAAGATTAATAATGAAGTCGGTCCCAGGGTGCCTAGGTGGCTCAGTCAGTTAAGCTTTCGACTCTGGGTTTCAGCTCAGGTCATGATCTCACAATTTATGTGTTCAAGTCCCACTCCTAAGCCTAACAGCATGAAGCTTGCTTAGGATTCTCTCTCTCTCCCTCTCTCTCTGCCCCTCCCCTGCTTGTGCTCTATTTCTCTCTCAAAATAAATAAACTTAAAAAAAAATTTTTAATAAAAAAATAATGAAGTTTGTCCCTTTGTTGGAAGCATTGTTTAGGATTTGCTGCAACATACTTGCCTAATGATTCACAATGGCCCCTGATAGGAGTCATTTGCAGGGTCACCTCTTCAATCCCCAGCCCTCCCCTCTTCTCAGATTGGTGAAATCCTGCTAATAAACTCTCCACCCTGAACGAATCACTCCCTCTTCTGGCTCTCATTCTATTTTTGCCATAACCATAGTAGATGACTAAATCACAAAGAAAGTAAATAACCAGCAGGTGTGGGGCCACCACCACCCCCTAACTCTTCCCCTCACCCCCAACAATAGACATCCTCAGGGGCATCACAGTGCTGCTCAAAACCACTCCAGGCAGCACCACCAGCCAAAAGATGTGCCATCCTGGCTCCCCACTCTGATCACAGGTTTCCACTAGGGCTGTGGCATCAGGTTCCTTGAGTGAAAAACTATGTCTTAGGGGGACGCCTGGGTGGCTCAGTTGGTTAAGCGTCTGACTTCAGCTCAGGTCATGATCTCATGGTTCGTGGGTTCGAGCCCCGTGTCAGGCTCTGTGCTGACAGTGTGAAGCCTGGAGCCTGCTTCTGATTCTGTGTCTCCCTCTCTCTCTGCCCCTCCCCTGCTCGCTCGCTCTCTCTCTCAAAAATAAATATAAAAAAATTAAGAAAAAAAAAAAACAACTATGACTCTTGGATATCTGTGCTTCTCACCAGCAGCACAGGGAGGACCCATAGCATGTGCTCAAGAAATGGCTGCCGGGTGAACATCAGACACTCTCTGATCCTTAAGCTGCCTGCCCCTCCAGCACACTGGAGTCAGAAGTAGGTGCAGGTAAGAGACGCCTAGGTGGCTCAGTCAGTTAAGCATCCAACTCTTGATTTCAGCTCAGGTCATGATCTCATGGCTCATGGGTTCAAGCCCCGTGTCAACAGTGCGGGGCCTGCTTGGGATTGTCTCTCTCCCTCTCTCTCTGCCCCTCCCCAGCTTGCATGCATTCGCATGCGTGATCTCTTGCGCTCTCTCTCAAAATAAATAAATAAGCTTTTAAAAGAAAAAGAAGAAGAAGAAGAAAAAGAAGACGAAGAAGAAGAAGGCAGCACAGGTAAGCCGCCAGTGCCACACTGGTCACCTCCCTCCCCTGGGACCCAGTTACAGTACCTTGTCTTTCACACTGTGCTCGCAGCCAGAGCCCACAAGGAAGTCCAGAGCATCCAGCTGCCCATGCTCAGCAGCCCTGTGAAACGCTGTCCTTCCCAGCTGACGGGGGAGGGGAAGAAAGTGGCCCTTCTGCACCCTGCAGTGGGCACGCCCACCCTGCCCACCTAGCCAACTACTCTGGGCTTGCGGAGGGCCTCTCCTGACCCAGAAGCTCTCCCCTCCCCTTACCCTACATGCTTTCCCTGGAAAGCCCAGACTGAACTCTCCAACAAGATCCCACTAGGTGGGGTTCCTCCCCCACTGAAATCCTTCTGTGGCTCCCTGCTGCATACTGAATAAAGGACAGATTTCTGAGTCTTGAAGTCAGTGGAGATTTCCATGCGGGGCTCCCAACAAGCCCCCTGGCTCTCACTCCCCAAATCACAAACCATCTAAACTCACACACAAAGGGCCCTTTTCTACCTCTAAAGCTTTAGCAATGCTCTCCTCTCTATTTATAAAACCTCCCCGCTTTCCAATCTTACCAACAAAACCCAGTTCATTAACCCAGTTCATTCACCAAATGCCACCTCTTCCAGGAAGCAGAAAGCAGTGGCTCCTGTCTCTAACCCACCTAGTTAGTCCTTATCAGAACCTCTCTGAGGGAACTTATCATGTTCCTCCTTTATCTGACTCATTTGTGCCCTAATGCCCCTTCTAGGCCCGCAGTTCCCTGAGGGAGGGTCCAGTCTGCACTACCCTCATAGCTCAAAGGATGCACTTAAGGAATGGGCAGGAGTGGCCCCAGGAGCCCCAAGCCCAACGGGAAGGACAAACAGCCTTGAGGCCACTCTTACCTTGTCAGCTTGGTCCAGGGGCACATCCTCCAGGTCTTCCATTATGAATGCGAGCACTGGCACGTGGCCTTTTTGGGCTGCACAGTGTAGTAAGGTCAGGCCGTCCTGGAAACAAGCCCAGGGTGGTCCCTACAGTCTACCAAGGAGGACCCTTCTCACCCACTGGCTGTCTCCCAAACGGTGAATGTTTGCAACCTAGAACACAGCTTTACCATGGAAACAACACAGTATATAAATGGGGAAAACCACAAGTGCCCACTCAGCCTCACAGAGCCTGGTAGGAATTGGGACGCCAGAGTTCAAATCCCAGCTCCAGCATTTATCAGCAATGCAGTCTGGTCTTGACCAAGTTATCTGTACCTCTATAAGCCTCCATTTTCTTATAGGTCAAATCAGGATAATAACCCCTGACTACCTCAGTGGGTGGCTGAGGGGGTTGGACAGCATCCTCTACAGCGGGTTTTGTTATACGCTGAAAAATAATTCGGGATGTAAGGTGAGGTTGTATAGCACTAATAGTCCTCAGAATACTACCCACCACAGGACATTGTTAAAAGGTTCTAGCATCTGCTTACCTTGACACGGCCCCAAAAGAAGAAGGAGGTGACTAAGCACCCAGTGTCTGTCTCTAGGTGGTAACCTCCTAACCTTCTGGGGAGGAGTGAGAGCTGATGGGGTCTGCAAGGACTAGGAGGTGTTAAAAAGGAGAAAACAGACCCAAAATGGAGTCACCTGTGCTAAGGCCCACCCATCACCAAATCGAGACTTTAATACCTAACCTAATTGCAGCTTCAGCCTCTCCCAGATAAGTCATCTTAGCCAGTCAGTCTGGATCTTCCTGGTCAATAATAGGGAGGAAATCCACCTGACAGGGGCACCTGAGTGGCTTAGTTGGTTAAGGGTCTAATGGTTCATGAGTTGGAGCCCTGCACTGGGCTCTGCACTGACAGTGCAGAGCCTGCCTGGGATTTTCTCTCTCTCTCTCTCTCTCTCTCTCTCTCTCTCTCTCTCTCTCTCTCTCTCCCTCTCTCTCTTTGTCACTCCCCCATTCTCCAAATAAATAAACTTAAAAAAAACAAACAACCACCTGATAGACCACCCCCACTGTCCCCTGAAGGAAGGTGATCTTGCCTAAAACAATCCAGTCTTTGCTGGAATAACTTCTTTGCCCCACTTCCTTTTGCCTATAAAAGTCTTTTATTTTATACAGTTCCCTGGAGCTCCTTTCTATTTGCTAGATGGGATGCTGCCCAATTCATGAATCATTGAATAAAGCCAATTAGATCTTTAAATTTACTCACTTGAATTTTGTTTTTTAACAGACAGAAGTGGCCAGGGTGGGAAAAGGGGTCGGCAGAAAGATGGTCTCTTGGCTCCAGAAGCAATATTTTAGTGAGGGAGGTTTGCAAATCCTGTTTATAGCCCAGAGCTTCTACCAAGGCATTGCATTATAGCTAGATTGTTTAGAGCACTGTTTTTCAAATGGATTGCAACCATCGATAGATCATAAAAATCAACAGAATGATGTTGTACATCTTGACAGTAATTTGGATTACGCTGAAGTAAAATTTGTCAAATCCCAGTGAATATAAACTTAAGACTTGTATATTTCATTTTAAGCAAAGAAATTGAATTCTAGTGAATGTTATGCATACGGAGTATTTAGAGGGAAGTATAGTGATGTCTAGAATTTATCTTGAAACACTTCCAAAATTTATAAAGAACTCTAAAAACTCATCGATGAGATATTAACCCAATTAAAAAGTCATTTGGACACAAAGAAGATATATAGGTGGCAAAGAAGCATATGAAAAGATATCTAACATCATTAGTCATTATTGAAATGTAAATTAAAACCACAAAGCATTTCTGACAATAGAGTTTGGGAAGGGAAAAATGCTAACATTCCAATGGAGAAACCTGGGCGACACCACTTAACCACGTGATCAAGCCTGAAATTATGGTTTATAATAAGAAATATATATTTGGGCTTGGTCCTGTTTCTGGCACATAGGTCCTAAAACCTTTGGAATTTTCCAAGTGTACAGAGCGGTTAAGACGTCTATTGTTAACGTTAATTTGGTGACAAGGGAAGCCCCAAGGTAACTGAAGACGTGGTGGGGGGAGGGGGATGGGGGACTGGTTGCCTGGGGAACCAACTAGACCAGAGGGTTGGAACTTTCAGCCCCACCCCCTGACCTCCAGGGAGGGGAGAGAGGCTGGAGGTTGAGTCAATCACCAATGGTCAAGAATTTAATCTATCCTGTCTATGAAACGAAGCCGCCATAAAAACGGGAAAGGACCGGGTTTGGAGAACTTCCAGGTTGGTGAACTCAAGAACGCATCCACGTGCTGGGTCCCATGCTCCACAAGGACAGAAATTCCTTTGTTCAGGACCTCACGCTATGTATCTCTTCATCTGGCTATTGATTTGTATCCTTTAATATCCTTTGTAATATATTTATGATCTAGTGAGTAAACTAGTTTCCTGAGTTCTGTGAGCTGCTCTAGCAAATTAATCAAAACTAAGGAGGGTGTGGTAGGAACCTCTGATTTATACCTAATCGGTCAGAAGCCCAGGTAACAGCCTGGACTTGGGATTGGCTTCTGAAATGGGGGTGGTCTTGGAGGTCTAAACCCTTAACCAGTGGAATCTGACACTATCTTTAGGCAGATAGTATTGGAATTGAGTTAAATTTGTGGGAAACCCAGTCAGTGTCCATGGAGAATTGACTTAATTGCTTGGTGATGTGGAAAAAAGCACACACATTGGAGTTGGTATCAGAACTGGATCAAGGTAACATCACCAGTGACAGGCCATGTTGGTACTGATAAAGTTAATTCTTATATTGAGACCTACAAAATGAAGGCTGCCCCAGTGACCTGGCCCAGGTCACAAATCTAAATCTACCTCAGCCTGCACTTACAGGAAACCTAATGTAGAACAATGACAATCTAACATACACTGAGCTGTACTAGCTCCCCTGACCCTAGAAAACAGGACCCACTAGCCTTACAAAGAAATCCCCCTAGCAGCCAATCCTGCCGTTTCTGTGTTGCTGCTTTGGGGGCTCTATAAAATTCGCTCTTACCCAAAATCTCTCCA
Source organism: Panthera pardus (assembly GCF_024362965.1). NCBI lineage: Eukaryota > Metazoa > Chordata > Mammalia > Carnivora > Felidae > Panthera > Panthera pardus. The sequence goes on from NW_026526810.1 coordinate 32,863,540, forward strand.
GAAGAGTGTTCAATTGTTGTGAAGGGCTGTACTCCCCCAACCCAGGGACTGTTTTCTTTCGAATAAAGGACATCAAACTTGCTACAAAGCTGCCTTTTGGGGGCACCTGGCTGGCTCAGTTGATCTTTAGGTTGGGAGTTCGAGTCCCACACTACCAAGGCCTTGCATTGGACACTCAGGAGTGCCTGGGTGGCTCAAGATGGCAGAGAGTTTATTTAAATAAATTATTTTTGTTTTGTCACTGGACAGTATCATATTTCTCCTGACAGGAGGCAATGAAGGACACTTAACCTCTGTGGTTTTCTACTCCAAATTCCATGACCCCATTCTAATCATGAGAAAAACATCAGACAAACCCAAATTAAAGGACATTGTGCACAATACCTGACCAGTGCTATTCAAAAGTGTCAAGGTCGTGAAAAACAAGGAAAGACTGAGAAATTGTCATAAAATTGGAGGAGAGTAAGGAGACAAGATGATTAAATACTTTGTAGGACATTAACAGAAAAACTGCTGAAATGTTAATACAGCCTATAGTTTGGTAAAACTCTAGATATCACCAGTGCCTGGCAAAGTAGAGCCAGGTAAACAGCGGGGGGGGGGGGGGGGGGGGGGGGGGGATGAAAACTCCAGGGCCAAACAGAGTGTGGCGCAGTCATGGCCTGGCTCAAGGTTCCTCTACAGGTGAGATAAATACCTCCAGGGAGGTCCTCGAACAAGGAATAGAAAAGTAGTCGGTGGGACTGCTTACAAAGATGGACACAACTATTCCTCACACCTCTGGAAACACCCAAAGCAATGGGATTGTGTACTCTTCTCATTAAGGGGGAGAATCCAATATTCTCTATCCCCTGAATCCAGGCTGGCCCTGCAAGGAGCTTCAAGCAATAAAATATGGTCGAAGTGGTATCGTGTGACTTCCCAGCCTTGGCTTCAAAAGACCATGCCACTTCCACTCTGCATTCGCTCATCATTGCAACTAATACTAAACCTTTAAATAGAAGTTTGTAAAAATAAAAATGTCCCTTTTTTCCCCACCCTGAGTTCTAAGGATCTCCAGATTGAGACCCCCTGGCTGACAGCGTTTGGTCCAGAAATGTTTGCATTTTCATAAGGGCCAATGACCCCCTAAAAGGTGAGACACCAGTGCAGAGATCCCCAGCAGAGATCTGACTTGCTGGGGACCCTCCTCCCTCATACCACAGAGCACACCAATGAGCCGGGAGAGACTGCCAGGTTCTCTAATGTGCCAGGCACTGAGCCAGGTACTTTATACAGAGTACTGAGTTTCTCCCTCAGCTCAGAGGTGGGTACTAGCATCCCCATTTCCCCAGTGTGAAAACTGAGGCTCAGGATGCTGAAGTAATTTGCCCAAGGTCCCAGGGTTTGGTAACCAGAACTTTCCTCTTTCCACCCCACAAGGGAGGCAGCGCCCAGAAGAAGACGGGGGGGGGAGGCCCCAACCTCTCTCTCTCTCTCATTAAATCTTCCTAACCACCCTCTGAGGGTGTTACTTTGACTCCTCCTGTGTGAATAAGGAGGCTGTCCAGAGGGCTAGGGACTGTTCCAACATGGCAGAGTGGTAAAGGGTCGGGGGCATTAGAAGAAAGAGGCTTTTAATGCTGATGGAAGAACCACCCCAGCAGCTTCTCCCAGCCCCAGTGGAAACACTAAGCGTCCCAACTTCACGGGGCTAAGCTCAGCTGCGACTTCCAGAGGGTTCTCAGAAGGCAGGGGCAAGCTGGGGCAGCAGAGTCACCCGGGGAGTAGGAGGGAGCAGAGGTGGGGGCAGACCCATGCTGCAGGGGCAGGGCACAGAGGCGGCAGAGACTCCAGGAGCAAGGGGTCTGCCATCTGAGGCCTTACCTTGTTCTTGCAGTGGATCTTGGCCCCAGAGTTGACCAAGATCTGCAGGATCTGTAAGTGGCCGAACCAGGCAGACAGGAGAAGCGAGTTCATCCCAAACTGGGGGAGAGGACACAGGGAGGAGGTGAGAAGAATGTAAGCAGGTATGGCTGTGCCACCTGGGCCCATGTCTGCACTGAAAATCATACAACCATAAGGGACCATAAGTGCCACCCGGGCTGGGGAGCACCAAGATTTAGGAATATAAAAACCATGGCATTTTTTAAAAATAGAGGCTGAGACAAAATATAGAAATAGGACTTTTTAGTAAAGCCCAAAATAGGGGCTGATTATTGCAAACTTTTGTTTTTGCTAAATAAAATTTAAAAAGAAAACAGTTACCATCTATTCTCCCCAGCATGTAATAAACAAGGAACATTTTAGGGATGCCTGGGTGGCTCAGTCGGGTGAGCGTCCAACTTCAGGTCGGGTCATGATCTCACAGTTCATGAGTTCAAGCCCCACACTGTCTGTGCTGTCAGCACAGAACCTGGTTTGGATCCTCTGTCCTCCTCTCTCTCTGCCCCTCATCCCCCCCCCCTCAAAAATGAATAAACATTAAAAAAGTTCTTTAAAAAAAAAAGCAGGAATATTTTAATACAAAAAGTTGGGGAGAAACTAATTAGAGAAGATGCTCTTTCCGAATACAGCTTCATGAAAAACACACTACATTGTTCTTATTTTCTGATTTGCTGTGACTGGTAAAGACCTCACCCTGGACTGGTGTTTGAGAACCAACTGTTTGAATCTCCTACAGGACGTCCTCCAGGCAGATGGCTTAAGCCAGAAGACGCCTTGCCACCTTACAAAGACATCTACTGCACTGAAAAACACCACTCACTGTTGGAAAGTCCCTCTTTCCGCTGTACTAAAATCTGAATCCCTGGTGCCTTCCACCCCACATGCCCTTTGGAACAACTGAGAATATGTCTGGGCCCTTTTTTGATGGCGGCTCACCACCTGTTTGCAGGAGCTCTTCCTGCATCTGTGAAGCACTCTGAGATCATCAGAGCCCCTTCCCTGACCTCTGCCCTCATGGGGTTATGCGGAAGACCCAGCACTGGGTAGAATATCAGTAATTGTGGGCTGGCTGGCTGAGGGAGAGAATGTATACTCATCCCCAGCCCCGGGCGGGTGGGGGCAGGAAGCCCACAGGAAACTGGGAATGAAAAGGATCAAGGCTCAGGGCTGGGAGAGGAGAGTCATGAGAGCCAGAGCCTCCTGTCAGTGGGAACCCCAGGGATACTTCTGCATCCTAGTTCCAAGAACTGTCCAGGACAGAGCCCTATGGTATATCCCTAGAGACCTTCCCCCCAACAGCAGGATTTCCCTCTCTTGTCTCCCTCACCCTTCTGTTACTAAAGTAGGCATATCCATCACCTTTCTTAATTTTCAAAATACATTTATTACTATTTGCAAAGAAAATAGAGAAGAGTTATAAAAGCACTCTCTCTCTCTTACTATTCTTCCTCATACCTTCTTTTCTCACTCATTCCCTCAAGGAAGAAATAAGAAATAACAGAGCACAGTGGTGACAGTGGAGGGGTCTTTGGGGGCAAAGGCCTATCACATGACATTCCAGTATTTTATTGGGAAACTCAGACTAAGGATCCTAGATATTCTCCTTTTAAGAGATTTTTTTTTACATTTATTTATTTTTGAGAGACAGAGAGAGATATAATGTGGGGGGGGGGGGGGGAGACAGAGAGAGAGGGAGACACAGAATCAGAAGCAGGCTCCAGGCTCCGAGCTGTCAGCACAGAGCCTGACAGGGGGCTTGAACCCACCAACCGTGAGATTGTGACCTGAACCGAAGTCAGACCCTTAACCGACTGAGCCACCTGGCGCCCTGATACTCTCCTTTTAGCGTCAGCTCTAAACGAGGAGATGGGGCAGGAGTGGGGAAGAAGGTGTTGCTGCCGCACCCCCTAGCCCCAGTTTGTAATTAAGCTCCCCCTCATGCTGGGGCCTGGGAGCAAAGACAATCCAGGGCAAAGAAAAGTATTTCTGTTAAAGGTAAATCTCTGCAGGGAAGTTTATAATGCCTTAACATTTATTTATTTATCTACTTATTTTATTTAATTTTTTTAACGTTTATTTATTATTGAGAGACAGAGAGAGACAGAGCATGAGCATGGGAGGGGCAGAGAGAAGAGGAGACACAGAATCCGAAGCAGGCTCCAGGCTCTGAGCTGTCAGAACAGAGCCCGACACGGGGCTCGAAATCATGAACTGTGAGATCATGACCCGAGCTGAAGTTGGATGCTTAACTGACTGAGCCACCCCGGCACCCCATTATTTAATTATTTTGTGAGAGGCAAGGAGAATGCAAGCAGAGGAGGGGCAAAGAGAGAGGGAGAGAATTCCAAGCAGGCTCTACACTGTCAGCACGGAGCCCGACACAGGGCTCAAACTTACAAACTGTGAGATCATGACCTGAGCCAAAATCAAGAGTCAGATGCTTAGACTGAGCCACCCAGGTGTCCCTTTTTTTTTTTTAATTTTAGAGTGAGAGAGAGAGTGAACTGGGGAGAGGGGCAGAGGGAGAGAAAGAGAGAATCTTAAGCAGGCTCCACACTCAGCATGGAGCCCGACATGGGGTTTGATCCCACAGTGCTGGGATTATGACCTGAGCCGAAATCAAGAGTTGAACACTCAGGAGTGCCTGGGTGGCTCAGTTGGTTGAGCATCTACTTTGGCTCAGGTCATGATCTCACCGTTCTCGAGTTCAAGCCCTGCATCCAGCTCTGTGCTGACAGCTCAGAGCCTGGAGCCTGCTTCAGATTCTGTGTCTCCCTCTCTCTCTGGCCCTCCCCTGCTCACTCTCTCTCTCTCTCTCTCTCTCTCAAAAATAAATATTTAAAAAAATTAAAAATAATAACACATTAGGAGTTGGACATTCAATCCCCTGAGCTACCCACGTGCCCCTAAGCTTGGATTCTTAAGTGTATCCCTGTCAAATGTCATTGTCAGACCCAGCCCTTTCCTCAAACCTAGACCCTGTTATTCTTTAGTGCTCTCTCTCGGCAATGTGTCACCTGCCAATTTGTTAGTAAGACTGTTAGTTTTCATTCCAGTCTCTGGTTAAAATGTTAAAGAGCAGAGTCCCATGGCATATCATGAGAGACCTACCTCCTGAGTATTTTACTAAAAAGTCCTTTATCAATCCACCCAATTATTTGTTCTACAGCCCATATCTCTCCCTGTTCACATGGTATCATGTGGGACTGAAAGGCTGAGAACTAAAAAGCTCTTGAAATTGGAGAGGTCCTTATGGCTGTACAGGGGAAAACTGGGATCATTGCAGTGTCACTGGCCCTTGAAGACTGAGGGGAGAGGGGTGAGGGGAGAGGCAGAGAGGCAGAGAATATGATCTCAGGATCATTTGGAAATATTAACCCGAATGAGGGGTCCCCTACCGCATCCTCATCGTCCACAGCAACCTCATGCTCCAGGAGCAGCCGCACAGCTTGCTCATGCCCTGCACCCGCAGCCCAGTGCAGGGCTACCCTGCCCACCTGCCAGGAGAGAGAGAAGAGCTGTGAGGCACCAGCTGCCTGCCTGGCCCACCTCCCCACCCTCTCCCACTTCCTTAGCTGCAATTCAGCTGGTCTGCAGGGTGGAAGGTCCTTTGCTGGCTCTAGTGACAAGAGGGCAGGGCCCCAGCCCCACTCAGGCCCCTTTCTCCTCCTCCACATGACAGCAGCTGAAATGAACATAGTCAAACACAATGACTAGACCCATCCGTCTCTCACCTAAAACTGCACAGCTTCCCACTGCTCTTGGGACAAACTCCTAACCCTAGGCCCTGTGAGGCCCTGCCTGCCACGGCTTAGAAATGCCAAACTACTCCCCCACGGCCTGTCTTTGTTCCTGCTGCTCCCTCTGCTGGACAGCCACCAGTCGGAGGATTATTGTCCTAGTCCCTGAGGGCCCCTGACCACCTGGGTCAATCCCCTTCTTCCTTCAGAATGGGCTGAAGGGGCCTGGTCCCCCACCCCTTTGTCAGACTACCCTGGAAGTTCATCATGGTCTTTGGCCTCAGCACATCTGAGCAGGACTGGGGGAATCCTCCTTCCTCCAGCTCATGACCTGCGGTTTTTAGCTTAAAAGGGAACAACAAAAGGAAATGCTAATTTTCTGTGTGGTCTTCCTTCCTCAAGGCTTCTGCCCACACTATCCCCTCTTCCTGTCTTCACTCAGGCTCCTGCAAAAATCCCTGGTTGCTACAGGTAGGGGGGCCCCCTCAGACCCTCCACATGCTCTCAACTTAATCACAGTGGGAACGAACTGTTCATGAGACACATTGTTTAATATCTGTTCTCCCCACCCGGACTCCAAGAGGGCAGGGACTCCATCTGCACAAGTTCTGCTCTGTCCCCAGCACCTAGCACAGTGCCGGCACAGAGTAAGCCCTTCAGAAATACTGACGGATTGAATGAATAAACAAACAAGTAAATGAATGAATCTGGCATTAGCATCCTATCATCCTACAAGTCCATGCTTCCTTGCAAGTGTTTGCCCAGGAGCTGAGACTGAGGCTCCAATTATCAATGAAATGTGTGACCTGAGGTGGCTTGGTGACTGTCTGTGCCTGCCTTGATCTATAAATAGGACTAATCCTTCCTGCCCTCCTCACCTCTCAGGGGGTGAGTGAGGACCACCAGGAAACAAGTGGATGAGCACATCAGACATCTCTGGGAATTCCTCTTACTCTTACTGGGCCCCAGGCAGGCCCTGAAGACCCAGGTCATACCCTTGTCGTGTCACCCCAGACAGAGCTGCCTCTGCTGCAGGCAAGAATCCTACATCCAACCCTTTCAGCCTCCGCTGACCTCCCACCCAGGCTGACATCCCCCTAAGACAAGCCTGGCAGCCAGAAGCCCCATGGTAGGGAAAAGCTACCCTGAGTGGCACCCAGGACTATCCCCAGGGCTCCCCATCAGAAGGAATGGCTTTTCTCTGTCTCCTCCCCCAGCGGGGCTATAGATCACTCCATCAGCAGCCTTCCCTGAGGTCTGATCAGTGGGCTAGGTCTGCCTCCCTGTCTGGTCTTTGAGCCCCCCAGGATCTGCCTGGGCCCATAGTGGGCGCTCAGAGATCTAAACTAAATTGCTTCCTCACACATGCTCAGCCTGTCTTGGTCTGGCCTTTCATGGTCTTGAACCCCTGGATTTCTGACCATAGGCATCATTTCATCTTTCTCCCTCCAGTCTTCTGCCCTTATCTGCCTATCTGTCAGCCTCTGATTCCTGACCTTCAACCCCCCTGCCCTCCTGACTCTAACCTTTGTTCCTTGTGTGTGCCTTTCAGGTGGGGGATGGGGATTGAGCGCGTGGGTTCTCAAATTGCCCAAGCCTGGCTAGGAATCCCTGACTTCAGAGAGGCCCCAGAGACCTTAAGCCAAAGTGGACAATCTGAGCCTCCCCCAAGTAACATATGCAAATGCTCCTGCCTCCAGCTCCAGGAACTGTTCCTCCTGCATGGAGGTGTCATCATGCAGGCACTATTCCTATCCAGGCACCCTGATTTGGAAGAGCCCCTTTACGAACGTGGTTTCTGGCCCTGATGTTGACTTTCCTCTCGATCAGTTCCTTCATCCTTCCGATGTTGTTCCGACGGGCAGCTTCATGGAGCTGCCTTTCCAGAGGAAGCACTAGGGGCAGAAAAGGGGATATGGAATGAGGGGGAGAGCACCCCACACTGCATACAGAGGAGAGGTGAACAGCTCCTCCCTGGCCCTGAACGTGTCCCAGACAGGAGGTCTTCCAGCTGGAAATGGTGGCAGGGATGCCTCTCCCCGCTTTTAGGGGACGTCCCCAGACAAGCTGCTTTTCTTCACTAACTCAACCCATGTCCACACAACCAGGACTCAGCAAAACCCTAAAGATGGGACAGCACGGCAAGACCATCCACAGGAGCCAGGTGTGTGCCTGTCATGGCCCTCAGAGGTGCCCCATCATCCACGACCATCCATCTTCACGACCCTAAGAGCAGCTCTTGAGGAAGGGAATGGAATTCATTCCCACTGGAGTTGATGACTACCTTTCTATGGCTTTGTCCACTGAAGAAGGCAGCCAGGATTTACTGAGCCACCTACTTCATCAGGCACGGGCAAGGCCAGAGGCATATCACCCGGCTTCTCTGTCCTCGTCCCTCCATCTCATCTCTCTTCATCCCCAATCCTAACCAGCTGTTGCCTCCCAGCTGTAGGCCCCACCCTGATTTGCCTTCTCTCAGGGCTCCTCTTGCCTCAATGCTGCACCATCATCTCCGACTAGAGGGAGCCTCAGAGCTCCCCCTGCTGGCCTCCTGCCATTGGCAGCAGTGGGCTCTGCTCAGAGGGGTGGTGGCCAAGCCAGGAGGACCCAGGCCTGGTGATGTGGTCCAGGGCACCTCTCACCAGACCCCCACACTGCTGTCATCCTGACTGCTCTTGTCTTGTGAGGATGTCTGGTGTCCTTGGCTGGACTGCAAGCTCCTTGGGGCCCTGGCCACATCTGACCCTTGCTGATCCCCCTACAGCTCACAGCAGGCCCAAAGCTGGGCATAAGGAAGAACCCATAAGATTCTGCTTCTATCAGTGACACAAAAATCCTCAGACTAATAGATACCTGTCCCTCCTCCAGAAAGGTTTAGATACACTAGCACAAGGCACAAATATTTGCTGGCCCTTTGCACAGTCATCACAGGGCAGGTAATTAATCTGTGGTTTGATTGCCCCCAAACCCACATCATCCTACATGTTTGGTCCAATGTGAATGTCCAGATCTAGCCCATTGGTGTATCCAGGGACAGGTGGCCAGTGACTTGTCAGAGAAGGCTGGAAAGCACTGAGGTGACAGGCCTGCCATCAATTTGCTTTCCAGATATGGGAGAGGGTCTTGTGCTTTCCTGGGCCTCATAGATACAACCTAAGGACCTTGGAGCTGCTGCCCTTGGGCGATCACATGGCCCTAAGTTCAGCTCTGAGTCACTTCCCGGCCATGTGACTTGAGTTACTTAATTATCCTGTGCCTCAGTTCCCTCATCTGCAAAATGGGGAATGTGTGCCACCCTGTAGGGTTATTGTAATGATTAGATATAAGATATGAAAAGCCCCTAGCATGGTATCTGGCAAATAGAGCCATCATCATCATTATCACTATTATTTCTCCAAAGCAAAGGGGTCAGAGAATAAATTCTGGTGGCCAAAGACATGGAAGTGGTAGGGCCTCCTTCACTCAGGGCTCTCTAAGCCTGTGAAATCCCAACCAAAGAAAGCACCTTTCCTACCCGCCCCCCTGCATTATTTTTCTCTATAGCACCCCTCACCACAGACATATGCTATACTTACATATTGATGAGGTTTATTGTCTGCTTCCCCCATTATAAGCCCATGACAGGGGAGGTCTTATTTGTTAATTGCTGAATCCCCAAATTCAGGCCTTGGCACACATTTGTTGAATGAATGAGTGACATACAAATCATTAAAACTCTTCACAGGCATTGGAACCATAAGATGCTGTCCCAATTAAGACTCATTAGTCCCCTGGAAAATCAAACCACAAGCTCAAGTAAATGGCAGGAAAGAGGCTTTGAGGGAGAGGCAGCTTCAGGTCAATATTGCAGGGGAGTGGGGAAAACACCATCTTCCAGGTGTGGTCTCCACTGCTAGCTCCACCCTTTCCCACCCCCAAAAGGGATGCCTTTCTTATAGGTGAGAAGAGGGCTCTTCTGGAAGAACCCTTCTCAGATCTCAAACACCTCCAAAAGCCCTGGGTCCCGAGCTTTTGTTTCCTTAGCCTCTTGGCTGAACAACACCATGATCCAAGTTCAGGAAAAAAGCTGGCACTTTAGATGTGAGTTTAGAGAAGCTGGGGATCTAGTACCCAGTCTGCTACTTTCTAGCAGCAGGTTCCTAAGGCTAGCCATGTGACCCTCAGAGGCCTTGGTTTCTTTGGTTGTAAAACTGCAGAAGGGTGAAGAAAGGTATCTGTAGAGATGCCTTCCAGCTCTGACTCCCTTTCTCTTAGTGGAAGCCTACAGGTGGCCTTTTAGTGGCTTGTTTGTGTCAGCAAACAGCCAAGGGTCTGAATGGGAGCAAGCAGACCCTGCATGACCCCAGTGAAATCAAGCCTAATCTCTTTACCATCCACCTCAACCCATGCATCCTCTTTCTGGCCACATCAAATATACACTGTACCCTGGCCTGGGAGACCTTCCCCATGATGCATGGTCTGCCCAGAATTCCCTCCCCCACACACGAATGCTCCATTGCTGTACATTCTTTGAGGGTGGGTTCAAGAGATCCTCTGACCCAGGCAGAACCCTGCACCCTTTGAAACAGCACCTTGATAGAGCCCCTTAACCCAGTGTGAGGACATTGGCACAATCTTTCTCTCTCCCCCTCCCAGGGTGTGCAGCCAAAGCCTCCCAGGTTGGCTGATGCTCACACGGATGCTGACCGGCCCAGAGACACTGGCACTGAGCACACTCCTTGAGCAAGACTCTCAGGTGCCCTCATCCCACCTGCAGCACACCACAGCTCCCCTCCTGTGGGTTTCATTTTCCCTATCTGCTATGGTCTTCATTCCCCAACCAATCTCAACATTTTGGCAGAGGTGGGGCCTTCAGCATTGCTACCACTTAACGGCTGTGTGACCTTGGGTAACTTATTTAATCACCCTGGGCCTCAGCTTTCTCTTCTGCAAAATGGCGATAACAATATGTCTTACCCATAGGGCCTCTGTGAAGATCAAATAACATGCCTGTCCTGGCTCTTCCCGGCACACAAAGTAAGTACTCAATAAAGGATCGCATAACCATCTTATTTCTAGCTAATGTCTCCACCGCAGCAGCTCCCTGCTCTCAGGACCGATGGCGCCGCCAAGTCCCAGACGCGCAGCCAATGCTCCCCCCACCCCGGTGCGCGTTCCTCTGGGCGCCACAAAGAAGCCCACGACCGAGGTGGCCACGAGGACAGCGCCAATCGCAGGCTTGGTCGCTCCCCGCGGGGGTTCGGGGATCCTCTGGGCTCTGCCCGCGCCCGCCCCCGGGTCCCGCGGCACGGCTGACTCACGGCCGTCGTTCTCCCACGCCGGGGGCTCCTCCATGCCGCCGCTCCGCAGCCCGGGCGCGCGCCTCTGCCCCACCGCCCGCCGCCCGCCGCGCGTCCGCCTGGGCGCGGCGCCGCGAGCGGAGGGAAGGGGGTGCTGAGTTGGGGTCGAAGGGCTTGGGTCCCCAGGAGCGCCAGGGTGCGCGCGAAAGCCGCTGCTCCAGACCCTTCGGTCCCTCCTGGCCCTTGAGCATGATGTGGGCGCAGCTGCACATCACCTACCCCCGTCCCCATCCCCGACCAGGCTGCAGGGGCCTCCTGGAACTCCCTCGACATCCCATGCCGATGGCCCCGCGCCTTTCACATCCAAGGCTGGGGGGTCGGGGCCACTCTGGGCTCTGCAGGTCCCCGTGGACGGGGGGACTGTCCCAGCCTCCAGGCCCTGGACATTCGTGCAAGGCCTCTGGCAGGCCCCATCCTCAAGACTCTGGAGCCTGCTCAGCTGCCCGGAGAAGCTAAAAGACTCCAAGGGCTTAGGCGGGCATTTAAGGAACAGACACCCCAGCAAGCCTGTAAGCATATGAAGAGATGGTCAGATTATTTATGATCAGAAAAATACAAGTTAAAATGACAATGAAATATAATTTTCAATTAGACTGGCAAAATTAGAAAGGTAGATGTTGGTAGGTAGGGGAATGAGGAGCTGTGACAGTCAGGTGGACTGCTGGTGGGAGTCCCCTGGGGCAACCATTCTGGAAAAACAGTCTGGCAGTAATGAGGGAGACTAAACACAGCGAACTTTGGCCCTAAAATGCAGCTCTTTCTCTTACAGCCTCAGAAAAGGACATGTAAAAGGATGTTCTTTGCTGTGTTGTTGTTTTGTGGTTGCTGGGAGTTGGAGGTGACTTGAGGGTCAGCATTGAGGGAGTGGATGGGTAAAATGTGATAGTATACAACCAGAGATATCAGTGTGAGGCCTCCGGATTGGGTGGGGGCTGGGGGCACAGACCATGAAAGAATTCACTCAAGGCAGAACAAAAGAGATAGAAGTTTCTTGGATACACTGCAAGGGAGCAGGGGGCAGGACAATAAAGGAGAGACTGCAATAAGGCGATGGGCGGGGAGGGTATAGTTATAGGGTGGAGTGAGGGAGTATGGGAATATATGGAATTTTCCTCTTTTTTGGTAACTGTGCCTGGTTGTATACAAGTAACCCATTGGTCATTTAGGGCTGTTTCGAGGTGGGTCACTTAATGAGCCTGTTTGTATTCAGCTTGGTGGTCACTGTGGGTCCTTTTGCCTTGCTCAAGTTTCCATTGCTCAAGTCTGCTACCTAAAAGCAGCCTCTACAACCAGGTGTGTTCATAGCAACAGGGATTCAAACAAACATCCAGTGCTGAGCTGAAAAAGTAGAAGAACCCAATGAGACCCTTAACATAATACCAATAAATGCATGCACACAAGACAACACAGATTGAAAAGACACAAACAGAAAGATACACATCAAACATCAGAATGGGTGGCATATCAGACCCCTGAGGGACTGCCATGTCTTCTCTTCTTTGCCTTTTTGGCTTTAAGGCATTTACAGCCCCTTTAGATTTAGGGATAGTGAAGTCCCAGGCATCTCTACGGCAAGGCAAAGAGCTGTTACTAGTTATGGGATCAGAGAAGGAAGAATATATTTTAGTCGTTAGTGTAGTTCAGGAGGGCTTCCTGGAGGAGGAAGTATTGGGGATGGCTTTTGAAAAATAACATAATGAAAATAGCTAATAATTAATGAGCCTCAAGCTAAGCACGTTGTGTGGATTATCTCATTTTGTCTCCCAAACCACCCTATATGAAATGGGCATTACCATTTTATGGAAGAGAAACTGAAGCACAAGAGGGTAAGTAACTCTTCCTATCTCACATGGGTAAATGCTGGAGCCAGGGTGGTCTGATTCAAGAGCCAGAGCAGGAGCATCTGGCAGGTGGAGAGGACTCTGATGGAGTCAAAGCACAGACAGCAGGCAGTCAGTCACTCTCTAAGCCCTGGCTTCCCAGATGGATGCAGAGGTGCCAGGGAGCAGTTGGCTGGCATGACTGTCCACCTGCCATCTATGATATCCACTGCCCTGGGCCAGCAGAAAGAAGTGGCTGCTGCTTTCTGCATCTCAAACAAGGATGCTCATATCTTGGGATACACGGTGGTGAACGAGGGCCACAGAAACCACGGTCAGGACTTCAATTTTACATGATGCCCAGGAGAGGATAGAAAAGTTGCATTTTTATTAAAACATAAAAATGGTTGGGGCGCCTGGGTGGCTCAGTTGGTTAAGTGTCCGACTTTGGCTCAGTTCATGATCTCACAGTTCATGAGTTTAAGCCCTGCATCCGGCTCTCTGCTATCAGTGCAGAGCCATCTTCCAGTCCTCTGTCCCTGTCTCTCTGCCCCTCCTCTACGTGTGTGTGTGTGTGCATGGGCGAGTATGCTCTCTCTCTCTCTGTCTCTCAATAATAAATAAATATTTTTTAAACTTTTAAATAACCAAGGTTATATGAGCAAGAGAGTAAGATGCAAAATCCAGTGGGCCACTTTGGACAAGGGCCGCAGAGTCTTGGGTGTTCACACTGCTCTATCTTTGGGAATATTTGGAGGGAGATATTTGGGGGAACCAAACCCTGGCTCTGTCTTTTTCCTGTCTCTGAGGGTATGCAGAGCCCATTTTCACTCTGCTTCTCCAGCCTTCAACCTAACCCCCCCACCCATCCTCCCCCACGTACTCACTCACTCTGGTGACCCCCAGGTCATTCTCAAAGAAGACAGTACCCAGTTCCACACATACATGCTGCCTCCATCCCTTTAGCATTAGGGACTGTGGGGTCAGAGGACAAGAAGAGGTAAATCAGAGACCAGCACAGTTGACAGGGATAGAGAGAGAGCCTGAGAACACAGTTGCTGGAGCTTGGGGTAGGGCATGTGGGGTGGCTCCAGGACCCGTGTGAGTGTGTGTGACAGGGGGACATGATTGACCTAAACACTGACTAGAAATAATGAGGAAATATCAAAGTGAGGAAACACAGATGGAAAACCTGGTTTGACTGTGGAAAAATAATGTCAATTATAGTCATTTATGAGCTCTACATATCGTTTTAGCCTTTTTGTAGCTTAGTAATGACGCACATCATTTTAATGTTTTTCAATCCCCATGTAACTGAGGCACAGGGGTGCAAGAGCACGTGGCTCTGGGGGTCCCAGACAGACCAGGCCCGACCATGGCTACAGACAAAATCCAAAGGCAGAGAGACGAGTGGTGGTGGCACAAGAAAGGTATTTATTTCAGTGAGGCCAACACCGGGAAGATAACGGACTAGCATCTCCAAAGCACTGAAAATACTTGCAGGATTGTATAAGGAAAATGTGGGACAAAGGTTGGTGGGTACGTGCAGGTGGGCAGTACAGGTCAGGTCCATCATTGTCCTGGGGTCAGTCACGCTGGCTTCGAGCAGTCCCTATTGCTTGAGGGGGTGGTTTTGGTTCACCGGATGCTTTGCCTGCAGGGTCTTTTGCCTGAGTTAAGAGATAAACTGGAAAGAACTTAATCAACAAATCAATCAATCAAGAACAGATGGAGTCAAAGGGAGGTAGTTGAAGTCCTCTTTCTGGGGGAGGAAAAAAACAATTAAACTTGCTAAAGTTCCTTCAGTAGAATGAAATTTTCTCTGCCCTGCCTCAGGAGCTTTGCACTTACCATTTCCTTTTACTTGGAGCAATTCTTCCCCATTCCTTTTTCCATGACTAGCTCTTTGTCATTTTTTGACTGGCCTAAGTGTCAATTTCCCAATGTTAGTTGTGCCACCACTACCCTCACTGTCCCTCTCATAGCAGCCTTTTCCTCCAGGACACAGCTACAATTTGTAATTCTGTGACTCACAAATAACACTGGGATGGGGCACCTGGGTGGCTCAGTCGATTAAGCATCTGACTTTGGCTCAGTCATGATCTCACAGTTCATGAGTCTGAGCCCTGCATTGGGCTCTGTGCTGACAGCTCAGAGTCTGGAGCCTGCTTCGGATTCTGTGTCTTCCTCTCTCTCTCTGCCCCTCCCCCGCTCGCGCGCGCACGCTCTCTCTCTCTCTCTCAAAAAAAAACCAATACATATATATACACGTATACATATGTATAAATAAAGATAAAAAAAAAACAAGCTGGGTCTACCTATTCCTACTCAGAGTTCATTGCCCTGTCATTTCACGCACAAAAGAAACACTCGTCTGGTCCAAAGCCTTGAAAAATAATGAAAGTCATTATTTTTAAAGTGGCAGGGAATTCAGGACAGTTCAGACTGTTAAAAAGAAAATCACAGGTCCAAGATGGTGTCACTTATGCTAGGCCAAGTCACCAAACAGAAGCTTAATACCTAAGTGCAATTTTGACCCCCCCCCCCCCCCCCCCTCAACGTAGTCCTAACTGGTCAGCCAGGAATTTTCTGGTCAGCACCAATGAGGTAATCTGTCACAGGAGCCCTCTCTTTGCCTGGAACAATCCTTTCTTTTCTTCTGCTAATAATTTCTTGTCCCACCCTCCTTCCTATAAAAACCTTCCCTTTTGTAGCACTCCTCAGGAGCTCCCCTCTATGTGCTAGATGAGCTGTGGTTTGATTCTTGAAGCGCTTAAGAAAGCCAATTAGATCTTAAAATTTACTCAGTTGATTTTTCATTTTTTTAACAAGACACAGCCAAACTTCCTGAAAGCCATACTTCAGTATCTTTCCCCAAAGGTCTACTGATTCCAGTGGGGCCCCCATTTCTCCCAAATCTCTGCTTCTCTTCGAATCAGATTCTCTGTTTGTAATGTCCAAATGTTCACTGCACAGCCTGATTTTTCATATAGAATAATTTTGTCTGCTCAGCTAGTCCTGCCACTGGGATCTCCCCCATCACCCCAACAGCCCTATGGGGTGTCCACAAGCAGCCAGTCACCTCCTTCAGACGCTGTAAAGACTTATAGTTTAATACTTTTGAACATGCCATGTGAATATTTATTTGTCTACTTGCTTGTTATTTACCAGCCCCACCCTTTTTTTTTTTAAAAGCAATTTCTAGGGGTGCTTGGGTGGCTCAGTCGGTTAAGTATCCAACTTCAGCTCAGGTCACGATCTCGCGGTCCGCGAGTTCGAGCCCCGCGTCGGGCTCTGGGCTGATGGCTCAGAGCCTAGAGCCTGCTTCCGATTCTGTGTCTCCCTCTCTCTCTGCCCCTCCCCCGTTCATGCTGTGTCTCTCTTTGTCTCAAAAATAAATAAACGTTAAAAAAAATTTTTTTTAAGCAATTTCTATACCCAACATGAGGCTTAAAGAGTAATCCCAGGCTCCACTGACTAAGGAAGCCAGGTGCCCCCTCCTCTACTTCTTTAATTACTTCTATTCACCATTAAATCACGGGGAGAGAGGGAAGGACAATGAGAGGGTCAGTAGAAGGCAAGTCTTAATAGCACACAACTCCACTAGTTGATGGAAGCTCTGACATGTAGATTTGAAGTTCTAAGTGCCCCAAGCAACATTTAGAAGGAGTCCAGAGACTCCTAGATTTTACTCCTCGCTCCGACCTTGCTGGGTTTGGGGGCTGCTCCATTTGGTGGTCTGTGACCATAACACTTCTCTCAGTTCCAAAAAACTGCTCAGAGTGGTTCCTGGGGCCCTGAGGTCTGAGCTGTGAGGCCTCTAGCTGAGATAAAAGGATCAAGACAAAGAGACAAAGGAGATTTTTTTCTCCTAATGTTTTACTTAGAAAAATTTCAAACTTACAGAAGAGTTGAAGGAATAGTACCACATATTAATATTTTGCCATATTTGCCTTATCTAAGACACAGGAATTTTGTAAAAAAAAAAACACACACACACACACACACAAATTTACTATAGAAAATTTCAAATGTACATAAAAGTAGAGCGAATGATATAATAATCCTCATATACCTATCATCCAGATTTAGCTGTTAACAATCCTAACTTCCTTCTCTCCCTTGCACTATTTTGAAAAATTGTTTAATGTTTATTTTTGAGAGACAGAGCATGAGCATGAGCAGGGGAGGGGCAGAGAGAGAGACAGATTCTGAAGCAGGCTCCAGGCTCTGAGCTCTCAGCACAGAGCCTGACTCGGGGCCCGAGCCCATGAACCGTGAGATCAAGACCTGAACTGAAGTCTGAAGCGTAATGGACTGAGCCACCCAGGCGCCCTCCCCTGCATTATTTTGAAGTAAATTCATATTCAACCATATTCAGTGTGCTTTATCCATTGAAGTTATTTTCCTTATTGATGCTCAAATTACGTCCTCTTTGGTCAACTGGCACCTAAACCTTTTTACCTTAACCATAGTCAGCTTCCCTGCTTCTGGTGTGACAAGATACTCCAGATTCATCTAGCACATTCCTCTCACCAGACCTGGAATCAGCTATCTCTCCAGGGAGTCTCGGGTCCTTTAATGGGAAAGATTTTTAGAGACCAGTCTGGGCTCTAGAGATGGTCACTGCTACTGGGTTGGTCTTATTTCTAGGACCTTTCAGTGGATAGACCTAGGAAATGTTTCATTTGTTTCCCGATAAAATGCATCATTTATCATTCCTGATGAAATGTATTCATACTCATGACTGAATATAAGCTCAAATTCAAGACAACAGGGTTTTACCTAACATTATCAAAATTACATCTGTATTTTCTTTCTCCCATGTTGGAAGTCCCACTTCTCAGTGACTCCAACATAATTCCTCATTCACTTTACCTATAAAGTACTCACAACAGTCTGAGAATAACAATTCCAGCATAGAAAACAACAACACGATTCCTAAAAACTGTTTAGGTATTTTTAAGTTTGTCTTGTTGGGGTGCCTGGTAGAGCATGCCACTCTTGGTCTTGAGGTTGTGAGTTCGAGCCCATGTTGGGTGTAGAGATTACTTGCAAGTAAAAAAATGTATAAAAGTTTGTCTTGTCATTTGGATATATCCCGCTAGGGGCATATAATCACATCACTATTTTGAAGTCACTTGGAATAGTTCCTGTGTGGGTATGCCACCA
Organism: Panthera pardus; assembly: GCF_024362965.1. Taxonomy (NCBI): domain Eukaryota; kingdom Metazoa; phylum Chordata; class Mammalia; order Carnivora; family Felidae; genus Panthera; species Panthera pardus. The sequence continues at coordinate 32,881,537 of NW_026526810.1, forward strand.
ACTCAATGTGCATAGGTTTGAAAAAAAAATGCATAGGTCTCTTTCATTTTTGCTTTTTTTAAATGTTAATTTTGTTTATAATATGTAAAATATTTATATAGTTTCAAAGTCAAGTCTGTGAAGGTTGTCATGGTCAGTTGTCATAGACCAGCAGCTTCCAGCTGGTTCTTGCTCTCCTTCATTCACGTCTAGCTTTTCTTCCCACTTGATGGCCCTACTGACCAACAGTGGCCCTAGGCCACCACGGATGCTCAGAAGCAGACCGAGAGGCATCCTCTATTGAGGAAAGAGCTTCCTATAGACCTCCCTGCAGCTTCCCCTGTAATCGTTTGGGCGGCTGGACATACTTGGTTTCTCAGATTGGCTTGCTAGTGACTCCTCTGATTCCCCAACTCCCCCTTGCAGTCACTATCTTTGCCAGCTCCTTCTACAACTGTGCAAAGCAAATTACTATTAAGAAAGTCTGGATCCTAAAAAAAAAAAGAGAAAAGAAAGTCCCTATCCTGTAATGTCAGAGTGATTCTGCTCTCCAACTGAATCCTAATGGACTACAATAAACTTTTTTGTTGTTGTTGCTTACCCTTATATTGTTTAATTCAATCATATATACGTATATGTAACATGATGTAAACATGTATTTTTCTCCCTTTCCTACAATAGCATACTATATACAATTGTCTCACCTTGCCTTTTTTTGAACAGCTTTATTGAGACCATACAAGTCACCCATTTAAGTGTTCATTCCAATGGTTTTTAGTATTGTTCAGAGTTGTATTATCATCACCATTCAATTTTAGAACATTTTCATCACCCAAAAAAGAAACAATGTACCTTATAGCTCTTGTTATCCCACTACTGCTGCCACCATGGCCCCGGCAACCACTAACCTACTTTCTGTCTCTACAGATTTGCCTACTGTGGACACCCACATTGCTTTATTCATAGAACCCACCAGGGTGATCTGTCTGCAGGGGTATGTCGCGATCTTCCTCATTCTTTTTGCAGTCCGAGTCCTTCATTGTGTGGCTTAGTCAACCAGTCCCTGCTGATGGATACGTGCCCTATTTCCAATCTTTTGCTATTACGATAGTTATAATGAATAGCCTCATGCATGTATCATTGACATTTTTTTTTTTTTTACCAGCGCATCTATGGGATCTATTCTTAGAAGCAGGGTTGCTGTGTTAAAGGGTAAACGCACATGTGATTTTGCTAGCAATTGCCAAATCCCTTCCATGGAATCTGTACTATTTTGCACTCTATCAGCAATGTATGAGAGTGCCTGTTTCCTCACAGCTTTCCCAACAGAACATGCTGTCAAACTCAGATTTTTGCCAATATGATAGGTAAAAAATGGTAACTCCGTGTAATTTTAATTTGTGTTTTGAGCAAAGTTGGTTATCTTGTCTATGTTTAAGAACTATTTTCATTTTTTTTCTGAGAAGAATCTGTTCTTTTTTTTTTTTTTTTAATTAACATTTATTTATTTTTGAGAGAGAGACAGAATGTGTGAGCAGGGGAGAAGCAGAGAGGAAGACACAGTATCTGAAGCAGGCTCCAGGCCCTGAGCCGTCAGCACAGAGCCTGACTCAGGGCTCGAACCCACAAACTGTGAGATCATGACCTGAGACAGAGTAGGACACCCAACCAACTGAGCAACCCAGGCACCCTGAGAACAATCTGTTCTTATTTCTAGCTCATTTTCTTTATGATTGTTGGCCTTTTCCTTAAAAGAATTTTAAAACAATTTTTATTTCCTGTCTTATTAATGAAGAAACGTTTGTTCATTATCAAAGAAAATTTAAAGTACAGCTTTAAACAAGGAAAACTATACCCACAATCATATACCCCAAAATGACACTGGGAATCCCTTGCTGTATATTATGCTAGCCCCTTTATTTCTCTTTCTCTTTTCCTTTCTTTCTTTTTTCTGAGTACAGTTTAGCTGACACACAGTGTTACATTAGTTTCAGATGAACAACATCATGATTCGGCAAGTTTAGACAAGTTTATTTTTTTTAATTAAAAAGAATTTTTTTAAGGTTTATTTATTTTTGAGAGAGAGAAAGAACGACAACTAGTGGGGGAGGGGCAGAGAGAAAGGGAGACACAGAATCCGAAGCAGGCTTCCAGGCTCTGAGCTGTTAACACAGAGCCCGACACAAACTCACAAACTGCGAGATCATGATCTGAGCCAAAGTCAGATGCTTAACCAACTGAGCCACCCAGGCACCCTTGGACAAGTTTATAAGTTATGCTATGCTCACCATAAGTGTAGCTACCATAGCTAGCTCCATTCTAACAAAAGAAAGAAGATACTCGTGCGTGCACACACATACGCAACGGCAAAATATTTACTGGTCATGTGCCAGCACGTGGAAGCCAGAGGCTGCACTGGTCTCTCTGCTTAGAGCATCAGCCCTGTTGGGGGAGAGAGGCCTGGAATGCCTGGGAAAAGAAGAGAAGGGTGATGGCAGAAGGTTCTGACCAAGCAGGGTCAGGAGTGGCCAGTGGGCAGCCCCTGGAGAGGTGCCAGTACTGAGTGGGTAGTTTGAGTGTTGCTTACCCAGAGGTTCCCCTCTGGGTAGGGGGAGGCAGCACAAGGTTAGAAATGGGCTCCAGTGCTGTTCTGCAGTGCCCATCCGTGTGACCCTGGAAAAGTCTCCCCATTTCTTCATAAGGAAATAGGACTGGATGGTCTTTTAGTTCCCTGCCCACGCAAACATTATACTAAGATGGGATGAATAATTCATTAGAAAAAGAAAGCATGAAGGACCCAAAAGAAGGCAGGGCTGTTTTCTTTTTAAGGGCCCTGGGCAGCCCCTCAACTTACAAACCTTGGACCCCACCCACACTTCCCAACACTTGTGTACTCATGTCTTCCTGAGGCTAGTTCCAGCTCTGCCACTCTCTAGCTGTGTGACCTTGGGCAAATCACTACATCTCAATTTCTTCCCTCGATTTCTTCATCTTTGTATAATACTTTTTATAGGGTCATTTCAAACTGCCTAAAGCAGTCCCCGGCACATACTGAGTGACTCATCACCGTAATAATTATTATCTCCCTGCTTTCTACCCTCCACCTCGTCTCACTGAATCATCCGGACAATCCTGTGAGGCAAGAACTAGTAAATCTAAGCTCCATTTTACAGACAAGGCAAGTGAGGTTCAGAGAGGTTAATGACTTGCCCAGGGACACACTGAGAACAGGGGAGTTGAGCTTGGAATCCAGGCGTGCCTCTCTCCCAAGGCTAACTCGTTGATCCACACGGCACTGTAGCCCCCAGGCGAGGCCAAGAACGTCTCTTCCGTCGCGTCCCCAGGGGCGCCCTGACTCTAGGGGGCGCTCTCTCGCGGGGGTAGGAAAGCGTTTTGGAGGAAAACCTCAAGCGCAGTCACGTACTCCGGGGCGGAGGAGCCAGACGTGGGAAGCACGCAGAGGGCGCGCACGTCGCTTCTGCAGCTGCGCAGCTCGTCCAACTGCCGTTCCTGTGGTCTACACGCGGGAGAACCAGAACCGGCCAAGAGCTGCCGGCGGTGAATACTTTCATTGCCTCAGGTGTGCGCACCTTAGTGGGCCCCCACCACGGGCACGAGCGTGACAGAAGCCAGAGTGGCGTGAGGAGGGAGCTGCCGGGGATTACGGGGCGGTAGTCTGACCTGAGGTTGGCTGGGTCCGCCTGCCAAGGAGGACGCTCCACGCGGAGAAGCGGGTTCTCGCCCGCCAGCTCCGAGTCTCTCGGAGCTGGTCCTTCACGCCTACTGTCTGCTGCTCTGTTTTCTGAGGCTTTCCCCAGAATCGAGGTGCAGGTCCTTGGGGGCGGGTGAAAGGGGGCAGAGTTGCAGGGATGTAAGGACCGAAGGGGGAATTGCATGTTTAATTCCCCGTCCCCTGACTTACCCCTTCACTAAGGGCCTCTCAGAGAGCCTCAGGTCTTCATTAACCTGAGCGAAAAGATACAATAACGCTATTCAAATAGAAAGTTTGGCAATTGACTATGGGCTCCTGTCAGAGTAATGGGCATTTAGAACACTGCAGCATGGAGCAAATGCTTCACCCAGAAGAACTTCTAAAGGTCCAATTTCTGAGAGGTGTTTCCCTGGAGGAGGGCTGGGATGATACGGTGTTGCGTGCTGGGAAGTGAGGCAGCAGGGTGGGCAGGGTGGGGCAGGGTGCCACCTGGGCACATGGGGTCTGCGTCTCAGCCTCTGTCAGAAGGTCACCCAACCACAGGCAGTGTCCAGAAGCAGTGCTAAAGACCCAGGGCTCTGCCTGCCCTGCCAGCATGGCTCAGAGTCGGGGCAGGAGAGGCTGGGGCTGGTGGGATGATAGTGGAAGCACGGTGACGAGAGAGAGGAAAAGGGAAGTTAAGAGCTCAGAGGCTGGAGCTAGGCAAGACCTTCATTCTCCAGGCCTCAGTTTCCTTATCTGGAAGATGGAGATAATAATCCTAAGGGCTACTGTGAGCATTCAATGAGTCAGTGTTCTAGATAATTCTCTGTAACCAGTGCAAAGGCTAGGCAGGAAACCTCTTCCATAGAGGCCTACCTGATTGCCTCAGACCCCGAATGCCGCTCTTTCCTGGGGGCTCCCAGAGCACATGGTCCAGCCTTCCATACCAGACCTATAGCCTTGATGGGGTGACTGTTTATTTTGCAGCTACCAGCATCTCACTATACCGCTTTTCCTGCCCACATCCCTGCCAGACTGAATTTCTCAAGGCAGACATGGTGGCTGATTCATCTCTGCATTAATTCAAAAACAAGGCCAGATAATACTTTGCAAAATGATACTAAAGTTCATTAAAAAAAAAAAAAAAGTACAAAGAGGCAGCAGAGTTGTGAAAACAAATGCAGTGGGGATGGAGGATGGGACCAGATATTGAGACAATTTGAAAAAGAGCTATCAGAATTTTTTTTTTAAGTGTACATATACTTTACACTCAATAACTCCATTTTGCAGAACCTTCACACAAATAATAGCAGTGATAGGGCCAAGATACATGTGCAAGGGCATTTGCTGCAGTATTATTTGTAACTGCAGGAAAGAACTGGAAACAACCCAAGAGACCACTAATAGGGATTGGTGGTCATTTTACAGTATATGTAAATCAAACCATCACACTGTGTGCTTTAAACTTACACAGTGATATGTCAGTTATTTCTCAATAAATCTGGAAAAAAATAGAGGACGGTTAAGTAAATGGAGATGCAGCCATACAGTGCAATACTGAGCAGTTGTTAAAAAGAAATGAATGGGCCTATAAGTGCTGAGGTAGGAAGAATGTCTAAGAGACAGCAAGAAACAGAACAGGAAATATAGTATGAGTCCTTTTCTTTAAAAACATTCTCCCACCACTGCCTTCAAGTTGTCACATCTCCCTAGCCCGTCTCAGGATGGCAATCTGGCAGATCCTTTGCTTTGTGGTCCCTTAAGGACATTAAAAGTCTGGTCCAACCACTTAAAAACATTTTTTTTATGTTTATTTATTTTTGACAGAGACAGAGCATGAGCAGGGGAGGGGCAGAGAGAGAGGGAGACACAGAATCTGAATAGGGCTCCAGGCTCTGAGCTGTCAGCACAGAGCCTGACGCGGGGCTCAAACTCACAGACCGAGAGATCATGACCTGAGCCGAAGTTGGACGCTCAACCGACTGAGCCACCCAGGTGCCCCCATGGTCCGACCCACTTTAAATTCAAGCTCTTTGCATCTTCAAAGTACATATAGCACCGATCCATACCAGGCTTATCATTTCAAAACATTTCTTTCCTGCCACAGCCCTCTGAAATAGGCACTATGAGTATCATCCTCAATTTACAGATAAAGAAATTACGGGATAGATAGGTTAAACAATTTTCCCAAAGTCACAGATCACAGATGGCAGAATCAGTGTTTACAGTTTCAGAACCTATGCCTTTAACTACTGTTATGTCACTCTAGGCTCATAGGGCCACAAATGGTGCTTTTTCTTGGTTCAGGCTTTCCATGGGTACAGCGTATACCATTAACTAGATGTATTAGCCTTTCCCCTAATGAGGACAGATTGATTGTTTCCAGTCTTGTGCTATCACAAACATTGTTGCAGTGAACGTCTTTGATCAGGTGTTTTTGTGCACTTATGCAAACAGTTTGGTAGATTAGATTCACAGAAGTGAAATTGCTGGGTTAAAGGGTAAATTTAAATTTGGATAGCTACTCTGGACACGTATTGCTGTATGATAAACCACTCCCAAACTCAATGCTTACCACCATTTTATTTTATTCATAATTTTGTAGGTGAGGAATTCAGGAAGGGCTCAGCAAGATGGTTTATCTTTGCTTCTGTGCCAGGCTGGCTTCATCACTCACAGGACAAGGTCTCAGTACTTCTTGACCTCTCTCTCCAAGTGATGTCATACCCTCCGGGGCTCCCCCACATGGTTTGGGCTTCTCACAGCATGGTGATGTCAGGTAATTGCAGTTCAGGTAAGAGGCGGGAAGTGGAACCTGCTGGGCAAATTAAGGGATATGCTTCAAACTAGAACAGTATCACTTTTGCTAGATTTTGTTGGTCAGAGAACTTACAGGCCAGCCCAATTCAAGGGAAGGGAACATCAACCCCATCTCTCTATGGACGAAGTGTCAAAGAATTTGTGCCCATCTTTACTCCACCATGGTAGCTATTCCCAAATTGCCCTCCCAAATGCTGGTCAATTTACATTCCCACAGTGTTTGGGTCTGTCTTTCCCCATCCCCTCACCAACACTATACATCGTATAACATTTCACTGGTGCTAATCTGGCAGTGAAAAATGGCATTTCACTGTTATTTTGTTATGTGTTTCTTTCATTATGAGTGAAGGTGAGCGTCTTTTCATGTATTTACTGTTCATCTGAAGCGTTTCTTTCCTTGTAAATTGCCCATTTTAAAATTTGGGTACTCTTTTTTTCATGTTAATATCTAAAATGTGTATACTGAGGAAACTAGCTCTTTAGCTGACATTATGTTACAAATAGTTTTCCCCAGTGTGTAGCCTTTTGACTTTGTTTTTTGATAATTTTCTCCGTTTGGTTTAATTAGTTACATGTTCAAATGGTCAGTCTTACTTTAACACTTCTGGGTTTTGTGTGGTGTGTTCCTTTCCTTTTTCAGAATTTTTCTGCTCATTTCAAATGTTTATTTTTCCAGAGGAAGATTAATATCATTTTCTGAGGCTCCCTCCCCCATCTTATTGGTATTTGGATTGAAATTACTTTCAGTTGATAAACCCATTAGAGAAAATGCACAACTTTAGAATTGGAGGGCAGGGCTGATTGTCACCTTGTTTTGAGTCTTCTCTTCTGTAGGACATTGAGGCGTATTGAGAGAGTGAGAGTGCCATCTCAGGAATGCCTCAGTACCCTGGGCACCTTGAGGGAGGGCGCCCAAGAGCCCAGTAAAGGCAGCCCTGGGGTCAGGCAGGCCCTGCACAGGCCTATCCCTGGGAACCCAAGGCTTGGCCAAGGGAGGCCTAGAATAGAACCCCACACTACAACTCTGGACCTCCATGCATGGTGAGTTCAGGCCTCCTTAAAGGAAACATTCCTTAGAGGCCAAGGAGAGGGGCCAGATGTTTCCTCAAAGAGCTGATTCATGAGGTAGGAGATTTCACAGAGGGGCGCCTTGTTCAAGAAACCAAGTAGTAAGGCATTTGCCAAGGACAATCCTACTGGTCTCCACATCACAGCCTTGGGGAGAGGCAGGGATCTGCTCTGGGAACCACAGGTACACGTGGCTGCTCTGAGCACAGGCTTTCAGGCTTGCCTTCCCAACCCTGCTGGGCTCCGCTGTCTTCTCTCCAGTCCCTGAGCCTCGGACAGCAGCATCCACCCCCTCCTTACCGAGGCAGGGGCCCAAAGGCTTTCCCAGAGGCACTGAGTGGGCACTCATTTATTCAGGGATCATTTGATGAGTGCTTGGGATGTGCCAGTGCATGTTCTTGGGATGCAGTAGACCAAAATCCCTGCCCTTGTGGAGTTTACAGACATAAAATAACTATGGTGATATATAAAATGTTAGGAGATAGAAGCCACGGAAGAAAATAGGGCAAGGTAAAAGGCCTTGGGGTTTGGGGTGGGAGCAGCAGAGAAGGCAGTCAGTATTGCTGGGGAACATCCATTTGCCCTCCAGCCTGGTCCACCAGTGGGGAACCCATGCAGGAAAGCCAAGAAGATGACGAAAGTGCTCACTCCCCTGGCTCCCTCCCTGCATAGTCTCAGCTCCTGTCAGGTGGCCCTCTCCCACAGTGCTCTCCTTCCTATTTTCAGCAGCCATTTCCTTCCCTCCCCCTCAAGCCTGGGAGTAGTAAAGGTATCCCATGCTTCTGGGCCTGGGCATTACACTCTCCCTTGGGGCTTCCTTACATCCACATCTTTGTGAATATTCATCGAATAATCCTAATCTGAGTTCTGTATTCTGCTAGAACACTGGAAAATACAGTGGCATTTGAGCAGGCTGGAAGGCAGGAAGGTGGTCTGCCATGTAGGTACCTAAGGGAAGAGTGTTCTGGGCAGGGGGAAATATCAGGGCAAAGGCCTGGAGAGGGGAAGGCAATTCTGAACGTTTTGAAGAAAAGCAAGAAGCCAGGGTGGCTGGAGCAGAGGGAAGGGGGGAGGAGTATAACATGGTATCAAAGAGGTGTGTGTTGGGAGGCAGGGCCCTGACTGAGGAGAGACTGATCTTTAACACTATCCTTCTGGCTGCATACGGAGAAGCAACTGTGAGAGTTCAAGGGTGGAAACAGGGAGGCCAGTGAGGAGGCCTTTGCAGTATCCCTGGTGGCTTGGATGGCAGCAGGGAAGGAATGAGCCCCCAGGATTTGCTAAAGGGTTGGATGTGGGCTGCTAGAGAAAGGAGGCAAGGATGCTTCAAGGTTTCTGGCCTGTTGGATTTAGCAGGACTGCTAGGCTTCTTGTGGCTTCCCTGCATCCACCCAGCCTGGCCTTCACGTCCCATCCCTCCGGGTACCACAGACCTATCTCTTCTCTGAGAGGCCTGCCAGCCGCTGCCAGGAGGGATCCTTGAACAAGTTGCAGTGCCCTCTGCTTGGGACCATCTCTCTGCCAGTCCTTGGTCCAGTGTTAGGAGTGGATTCTGCCCCTGGGGCACTGGGAACAGAGGCTAAGCCAGATCCCAAGAGGCAGTCCCAGTGAGTTGACTGTTGCCGCTTCAGTGACCTGCTTTATGGGGTACTCCCAGATCCACACTCTTCAGCCTGAGCCCTATGGGTCAGCCAGACCCAATATGACCTGCTTCTTCTTCCATCACTCTCTCGGCTGGCTTCTTTTCAGGCTCCAGGTCTCTGTGGGGCCATCCGAGGCCACAAGTGAAGAGCCTGCCCACGGCTGGCCCAGCCCTTCCTCAGGGACATTGTGATGCTTGGCCCCTCCTGCTGGACATGGTCTTTCAGAATTCCGGTTTGGAGGGCCTCCTCCCACAGCATCCTGTGGGGTCACTTGGTGAAGCTCTTACTGCCCAGCCACTGGATACCAGCTCAGTGCCTTCTGAGCCAGCTAGGCCTGGCGTCCATTGATAATAGAACCACCATATAGACTTCCGCTGAGCCGGCTCCATGCCGAGCTCTCCTCAGGCTATCCACCCAAATCCGCTGGCGTCCATCCAGCACAGAGGGCTGGTTATAAGAGTGGGTTCCGGGGTACATACTCTGTCACTCATCTGCATATGAGCTTGAACAGTCACCTAACTCTCCCAAGCCTCCATTTCCTCAGCTGACCTCCTGGTGGCCCTCCCGCATTGGAGACCCTCATAAGCACTTTCTGAATAAGTCACTGAATGCAATACGCTTCACACAGTGCTTGACCCACAGTACGTACTTGGTAAAAGTCAGCTATTTAAATCATCCTCATCTCATGGGGTGCCTGGGTGGCTCAGTCAGTTGAGCATCTGACTTCAGCTCAGGTCATGATCTTGCTGTTCATGAGTTTGAGCCCCGCATCAGGCTCTGTACTGACAGATCAGAGCCTTGAGCCTGCCTCGGACTATGTGTCTCTCTCTCTCTGTGCCCATCCCCTGCTTGTGTTCTCTCTCTCTTTCTCAAAAATAAATAAACATTAAAAAAAATTTTTTTAAATATCATCCCTGTCTCCAGATGAAGAAACTGAGGCTCAGAGAGGATAGAACTTATACAAGGCCACAAGGCTGGGAAATGGTGGAACCAGTTTCCTCTGTGCCCTGATCCATCAGTCTATCCCCACCCATGTATTTGTCCCCTTCTTCCCTGTGTCTTTGAGGCCAGCACAGGGTGAGTGTCAGCCCACGAGGAGCACGAGGAGGCAAATGGAGAAGCTAGAAGCTTACACTCTGAGAATCCCCTAAGGGAGGGAAGACACCTGTCATCATGGGAGATACAAAGATGAATTAAACACAGTCTCAGCTCACAAAGGGCTGCTCAGTCTGGAGCTGGGAGCCACAGACCTCCAGGAGCAGCATCCTTCCCTACATAGAAGATCCAGGAAACCTCCAGGGAGAGGACACAGTTGGCTCATTGAATCATACGGGTCACAAGAAATGGTGACCACACAATCTGAATTTTTTAAGACAGTCCAAGTTTTAACCATTCTAATCCATTATTGGATAAAGCTTCAAGTGCCCCCAAAGAATTCAATATGGTGGCACCTAAATGACCTCTCACAACAAAAATCTATGTTACTTCACATGTCCTCAGCTTAACTTGGAGAAATAGGGCCAGCCACACAGATGACACCTGTCTCAGCTTCATGGGTGTGTGTATGTCCACACAGACTCTAACACCAGCCAAAGTTGAGGGTCACCCACTCTGGGGTCATTAAGTGACTCATTGGCTTGGGTAAGCACCCACTCCCCACTCAAGCAATGATCCTAACCCCAGTGCTGGGCACCGTGATGTCTGGTGGGGCTGTTTGAATCTTCAGAGAAAACAGACTCTTGCCTTGCACAATTCTTGTCAGGATGAGGGGCAAGGCCTGGCATAAGCATCAAAAGGATGCACCTAGAGGGTCTCTGACTGGACCTGCTGCCCAGCTACAATGGCTTTGTTCTCTCTGCACAGCTTTGCAACCTTAGCATTTTGCTGCAGACCTGCCTTTCACATGGACTCCTGTCAGGACTTTTGGTTTCAGTTTCTGAAAGTTGAAACAAGTCCTGCCCCTTCCCTCTGCTGCCCCTCACACTGTCCTTCCTCCTCCTCTGTCTCTGCCCTTCCTTCCCCTCCCCCTTCCTGGTCAGAAATGGCCCCCTGGTCCCTGGCTCTGTAGGGAAGGGTAAGGAAAAGAGGGGAGGGGATAGTGAAGTGAAGAGAATTACCAGAGACCTCACTCCATTTTCAAGGCTGCTCACGGTTGTGCAAATTGTGCACTGTACAACTCTAGGGGGCGCAGTCCCTTCAATGCCACCAAAGTTTGCATTATTAGCATACTTTTCAGGAAGATCAAAGTGTCCTGAGAAGAGGCATTTTTTTTCCTGAATTGTCTGAGGTGTTTCAAGTGAGATGAAGGGGCCAAGTGGATTTGGGCTCTGATTCCCCCAGAAGCCCCAGGCTGTCCCCTGTCCCCCCCGTACCTCCTCCCAGCTCCAAGTCCTTGCATTCTAACCTACTTGTCCCTCGCTCCTCAACTTCTCAGCTGGGCTAGAGTTCCAGTTAGAGACTGGTTCAAAATGGACTGGCCAATCACCTCCAGGGCAATTCGCACCACCCCAAAACAAGTCTCTTCCTTTCTAGGCCTCAGTTTCCACATCTGTAATATATGTAGTGGACAAAATGATCACTAAAGGGCCCTCCGGATTTAACATCTTGAGTTTGTGCTGAGGCTGCCTGGGAAGCAAATAAGTTACAGTTGAATTCAGTGGCAGGGTCCCTTTCACCCTGAAGGAAGGAAGTGGAATGATGGTAGGAGCCCCATGAAGTCACCCAGAGAGGCTGTGTGACCTGGGCAGGTCCCCTAACGTCTCTAAACCTCAGCCCCCTCCCTCAATGAAGTGGGGGTGTTAATACTCACCTTGAAAGTGTGTGGAATAAAGGGAATACCCCATGCAGCCGTGCTGGCACAGAGAAGGTGCTCAGAGAGTAGAGGAGAGGGGCCCTGCAGGTCTCAAGGAGCCAAGCCCTAGAGCCCTGATTCAGTCTGGGCCTGTGGAGCACAGCAGGACCACCAGGCCTGGCCACTGTCTGAGCTCATGCTCCAGAGCAGGAAACCTACCTGGTTTCCTTTGGGCCTGACAGGCCACCCCCTATCCTTCCTCCGCTGTGGGCTAACCCACCCCCTCTTTGCATGACCACACTTCCGGCAGTATGCCTAGGGACTGTGCAGCTCTGCAGGAACCCCAAAAGGCCCAAACTCTTTAGCCTGGCATGCAAGCCCCACCCTCTGCCCTACCACTCCTTCTGTTCACCAGCGACCTTGAGTCACCTGACACCCCCAAACAAGCCAAGCATTGTCACACCTCCATGCCTTTGCCATGCTCTATCCCTTCTGTGTCACATGCCCTGCCTTCTCCCCTCTCCCTGCCTCACAAGGGAGCTAAATCCCATTCATTGTTTAGAGGCCAGCTCAAATGTCACCTTCTCTGGGAAGCCTTTCCCTGTCGTCCCAGTAAAGAAAATAATCACCTTCCTGTTGGCTCCATCAACCCAGGGCTCACAGTGAGGAGTGCTGTGGGGCTGCGTCAATCGTGCCTCCCCCCCCCCCCCCAACTCCCCCCGGGTCTCAGTGCCCTTACCTATGAAATGTTGGCAAATCACCTATTCCTAAGGGGGACGGTGTTGGAAGACTTCAATAAAAGGGGACACATGAAGCCCCTAAGCATAGGGTGGGCATGCAGTCCATGCCCAATAACCCCTAGCTGAACGTTCAATTCCAGCCAGCCAACCCTGCAGGGAGCAGGAAGGGTGGATCAGGCATCCTTTCTATCCATTTATTCCTGGTCTTCCCACCCCGGGACGCTTCCATCCCACTGCTCATTGGACACCAACAATGATTGACAGGCTCCAAATCCAATGATTGACCTAGTCCTTGCTGGAGCGAGTGTCCCGCCCCACTTCCCTTTTTGGAGCCTCTCTCTGAGGAAGGCAGAGGCAAGGAGTAATTTTGGGGAGATAGGTCTGATTTTCATGGGCAGCCCTGTAGCAGCCTGTGCAGCCTGCCACCCCACTGATGACTCACGTCTACTCCCCACCCTTCCCCTTCAGGAAGAGGACATGTTATAATCGCAGTTGTGCTACCTAAAAATAGCTTCAGTTCACAGACGCTACATGATCACCAGGCCTTTCTACTTAGCAAAGAGGAAGGCCATTTCTCCACTGTATTCTCCCTCAGCCCCTCTTTAAAAGTGGATCCTCTGGGGTGGAGTCCTAACACTTCTCCGCGAATGGCTTCAGCAGCTGTTTCCTCTCCTGCCTTGGTGCAGAAGACTTTTTGCTGCTTTACAATCAGCTTCTCACAGGTTCCTATTTGTCCTTTACGCCAGAGATACAGGGCAGAGCAGCAGAAGTTATTGTACCCATTTTGCAGATTCAAAACCCAGACCAGGAGAGGTGAGGTCTTGCCCAAGATCACACAGTGAGCTGGTTGTGGAGCTGAGGTGTGGGTACCTGACTCCTCCTATGATGTTCTTTCTCCTCTAGCATGTATTTCCTCCTTGGAAAATGCTGTGGTCGCATCCAAGGCAAAAAAGAGACAGGGGAAGACAGAAAGGTTGGACAGAGCGCAGATTTAAAGAGCAAGACATTCATGCAACAAACATTTATCAAGCTCCTACTATGTACCAGCCACCACACTGGACACTAGAGATATAGCAGGGAGCAAAAAGTCCACTTCCTGCCTCCATTGAGCTCTACAGTTAAATGGAATGAGAGTTAACTTTTATTGGGGATGGTTTTGTTTTTTAAGTTTATTTATTTTGAAAGAGAGAGTGAGTGCACCTGTGTGCTCACATGTGCTTGAGCACAAGCAGGGGAGGGGCAGAGAAAGGGAGAGAGAGAATCCCAAGCAGGCTCTGCACTGTCAGCATGGAGCCCTACCTGGGGCTCAATCTCATTGTGACATCATGACCTGAGTCAAAATTGAGAGTCAGAAGATTAACCGACTGAGCCATCCAGGCACCCCTGAGCATGTTCTTTACACCAGATGCTTTACAAAACACTTTTACATGGAATATTACTTTAATTCTCACCAGCATCCCCATAAGGTAGCATATTGGACATTTGTCATTTGTGTTGGCCACCCAGCACCTGAAATCCCTTCCTATGTGTGGGGTTATTCTTCACTCATGAAGAAGAGCCCAACTTCCACTACTGAGACTAAGTATGCCAGATACTCCATTTCCCAGCCTCCCATGCAGCTTGAGGCTGGGCATGTGACCAACTTTGACCGATTAGTACAACCACCCCAGACTCTGTGTTGAGGCAGTAACTGTACTGATTCATCGTGGCAGTCAGTTAAGGACAATAGGAGCCCCATCTGGCTTCCAGAGGCACCAACAACCATTCATAGGGACAGAGTCTCTCATTCACTGCTGGTGGAGCCAATGTCTGTGCCCAATGGTGGCAGGTAGTATTGTCCTTCCAGCTCTGTGGAGAGATTGAACGTTAGAGCTAGTGGAGAAAGGAGAAAATCCTGCCCTGCCTGTAGGTGGGGATCCCTGCTGCTTCCCCCCAGAGGAAGTGAGTTGGTGGGTAGAACCTAGAAATGGCAGGGGGTCTAGGGTGATGTTGAGACTTTCTCTGAGGCCTTCCAGCCTGAGCCCAGTGGCCTGAGCTGGGGTGGATGTGGGCACTGGGTGGTCTCAGAAGACTCCACCTTGTGGCTGCATAATCATCCCTGCCTGAATCCCTGGAGAGCCCCTGTCTGTTCTCATGCTATCTCTTTTCTCCCACCCACCCTCCTCTCCATCCTACTGATCCCTGCCTAGTTCTAGCCCCATGACCTCTGCCTGAACACCTGTAACAGCTCCTAGGTCTCCCTGCCTCAGCTTTGTGTCTTTGCATCCACTCACTACCATCCTTCTTCCTGGAGTCAGGGTGAACCTCTGGGACACAGGACTAATGGAGTCCCACCTTTCCTTAAGTATTTGCCAGGATATTCTCACCCACAAATGCCATGCCTGGCACCCAAGGCCCTTAAAACCCCCATGACTATGCATGTCAGTCCTCCAGCCCTGTCCCAGAGTTCTGGCTCCACACCTGTTTGTCCAGTCTCCCATACTCCATTGCCTCTGTGCCCTGCCCCTCACACTTTCTTGCACTGCCTTTGCTTGTGCTTTCCCTCTGCTAGAAATGCCCTTCCCTATCCCTTCTACTCTTCTCTCTAATAAAGTTTCATTCGTTCTTTTTTTTAAAAATTTTTAAAAATATTTATTTATTTTGAGAGAGAGAGAGAACACGAGGGGGGAAGGGACAAAGAAAGGGAGAGAAAATACTGAGGAGGCTCTCCGCACTGCCAGTGCAGAGCCCAATGCAGAGCTTAAACCACAACCTCTGAACTGTGAGATCATGACCTGAGCCAAAACCAAGAGTAAGTTGCTTAACTGGCTGAGCCACCCAGACACCTCCAAATCCTTAAACTAGTTTCAAATGCCAACTCATCCATGAAGCTTCCCTCAACCCTACCTAGACTCCCAGTACTATTATTGATTCCTTTATTTTGTTGTTGAGAAGTTCTGTGGTATTTTATAGGTACACAAGTTTGCTACTGCCTGAACCAGGTACTTTGTTATGACAAAAGTTTGGTTGTGGGACCAAGAACTTGGGCTCTTGGTCAGAGAAACCCAGGTTCAAATCCTGGCTTTGCATTTGCATGCTGAGCCATTGTGGGCAAGTCAGTTAACCTTTCCAATGCTCCATTAATTTTTTTTTAAGTCTATTTATTTATTTTGAGAGACAGCACATGCTAACATGCCTGTGAATGAGGGGGGATGGGGAGAGCAAGGGAGAGAAAGAATCCCAAGCAGACTCTGCACTGTCAGTGCAGAGCCAGACACAGCACTCAAACCCATGGACCGTGAGATCATGACCTGAGCTGAAATCAAGTTGGAAGCTTAACTGACTGAGCCACCCAGGCTCTCCTCCAATGCCCCATTTCTTCAGCCTCGTTGGGAACCCTGTGACAAATTGGTGGTTTCCCCATCAGTCTGCCCTGTGAACTATGAGCAGCCCCTCTAGGCCCAAGACTGTCTGGGGCATGGGGGCCTTTGCTACCTGCTGAAGCTGTCCTGATCTCCATGTCTCAGCTCTCTGCCTTTCAAATCCACTTTCCACTATGGAAGCGTGAGGCAGGTCAGAGGGGACAAGCTGGGAGCCTCTAGTTTGGTGTCTCATGGCACCCAGGAGGAAGTGCATAGGTGTGTCCCATCTGTGCACCTAAATGCTGATGAGTATAAGCAAGTGGCTTTGTGTACACACAGCTGTGTACAGATTTGGGTGTGTGTGTGAGTGTGTCTATGTGGGGGCACGTGTGCTTGTTTGTGTGTATGTGTGTAATTGCTGTGGTTGTCAACTCAGAGCAAAAAAGCCCACACTTCCTGTTGCGTATCAATTAGAACATTTTTTATAGAAGCCCCACATCTCCCTAGAAGTGTCATCAGAGTTGGGGGAAGAGAGGTGGGAAGGCAGTGCAGGAGGATGGGAGCAGAGGGCAGGAGTCCTAGGTTCTTACCTATTCTGCTGCCAAGTCATTGCATGACCCTAAACAAGTCACTGTACCTCTCTGGGCCTCAGTTTCCCTTTCTGTAAAAGGATGGGGGATTAGACTGGGTGATCTCTGAACCCTCCTACTCCGTCAGTTTTGGAGACCCAGATTGGTATCCAGAGTATACTCTTCAGAGGGAGACACCACTCACAATCCAGATATCCCACGGAGTGTGTCCCTCATTCTGTTGATCTAACCCTTCTCAGGCCATCCTTGGAAACACCTAGACTCTTCCTTGTGGTTTTATAGGGGAGGGGACAGGAAGGAAGTTTCCACCGGGAAGGAGTTGGTGGCAGCCAGTCTCTCACCCTCATCAGTAACTTCCTCTTCGCCCCCATCCCCACCATGCCCTGCTCCCTCCCAGTTCCCACATCCTCAACCAGAAGAGAAACAAGTTAGTTCCTCAATAGGAAAAGGCAAGAGTCCCTGCCCCTTCCACCCACCCTATCTACAGTGGGAGAGAATACATGGGGCAGAGTCTGGTTTCACAGTCAAAGCTGGCCCCCTCGTTTAACAGATGAGAAAACCCATATAACAAAGAGGACCAGTGACTTGCCAAAGACACACAGTTGAGATGGTGGCAATGCCGGAATTGCCACAGGCAAAATCCCACAGGCTTTTGTACACCATCAGGCCACCCCTCCATGAAGAAGTCTCCCTAACTAATTCTCATTTCTACTGAGGGTAGAGCACAAGAAAAGGAGTTGACATTGCAGCACAGAGACTTGGAGTAGATGCCAGGAAGCACTTCTGTACCTAGGATTTATAGACTTGGACAGGTGCCAAAGTAACACCTCCTCCCAGATGTGTTTTTAAAGTAGGATACACTGGAATGCAGTAGCTCCTTGTGGTTAGGAAGATGGCTGGAGAGACCAGGTTTCCTGCTTAAGTTATCTTGCAGGGAAGGGGGCAAGGTTTCAGAAGGAGGAAGAAATCTACTTTGGCCAGGCCCCATGTTCAGGACTCACACCTATGCCTATGACAGCTGTAGAAAAGAGAATCCCTATTTTTAGATGAGGAAACTGAAGCTCAGAGAGGTTAAGTGAGTTTCCCAAGGTCACACAGCCAGAAAGTACAGTTGATCCTTGAATAACTCAGGGGTTAAGGGTGCTGACCGTCCCGTCCCCGCACAGTTGAAAATGCAAGTATAACTTTTGATTCTCCCAAAACTTAACTACTGATAGTGTACTGTTGACCTAAAGCCTTACTGATAAGTTGATTAACAGTTGATTAACATGTATTTTGGTGCTTTTTTGTTTGTTTAGGTTTTTTTTATTAAGATGTATTTTGTATATTATACATATTATATACTGCAGTCTTACAATAAAGTAAGCTAGAGAAAATAAAATGTTATTAAGAAAATCATAAGACGGGCACCTGGGTGGCTCAGTCAGTTAAGTATCTGACTCTTGATTTTGGCTCAGGTCATGAACTCACAGTTAGTGTATTTGAGCCTCGCATTGGGCTCTGTGTTGGCAGCATGCAGCCTGCTTAGGATTCTGTCTTTCTCTTCCTCCTCCCTCTCTGCCTCTTCTCCACTCACACTGTCTCTGTCTCTCAAAATAAATAAATAAATAAACAAATAATTTTTTAAAATTAAAAAAAGAGAGAAAATACATTTACAGTACTGTACTGTGTAAAACAAAAAATCTGCATATAAGCAGACCTGCACAGTTCAAACCCATACTGTTCAAGGGTCAGCTATTGTAGGACCTATGTGGTACAACGCCAAAATCTTTGTTCTTTCCACTAAATGACTTCCCAAAACATGGACCACAAGATGAATTTCAAAACATGGTCCATTAGATGAGTTTAGGTGATAGGTGTGTGAACTGTTTTTTTTTTCTTTTAATAATACATTGATCCAAATGCAAGTCAGTAAAGGTAAATCAGCTCATCAAACTCAAGATTTCACAGATATTATTGCTTAGAAATAGGCTGAAAAAATGTTTTGTTTATCTTTTGATGCCCTTCACCCATTTCTGCCACCCTCTAACCCCCACTTCTGGCAACCACCAGTCTGTTCTCTTTCTATGAGCTTGGGGCTTGAGGTTGTTTTTGTTTTTGTTTTTTTAGATTTCACATGTAAGAGAAGTCATATGGTATTTATCTTTCTCTATCCGACTTATTGCACTTAGCATAATGCCCTTGAGACCTATCCGTGTTGTCACAAATGGCAAGATCTCATCCTTTTTTCCAGTTTGACAAGCAATGGTTTATTAAGGGGACTTACATACAGAAGTGTGTCTTAGATGGCAGCAAGATGAGCAGATCTTCATTCCTTTTTGTGGCTGAATAATATTCTGTTGCATACGTACACCCCAATTTCTTTATTCATACATCAATGGACACTCAGGTTGTTTTCATCTTGGCTGTTGTAAATAATGCTGCAGTGAATATGGGAGTGCAGATATCTTCTCAAATTAGTGTTTTCATTTTCTTCAGATAAATACCCAGAAGTGGAACTGCTGGATCATAGGGTAGTTCTATTTTCAATTTTTTGAGGAACCACCCTACTGTTTTCCATAGTGGTTGCACCAATTTACATTCCCACCAAGAGTGCACAAAGGTTCCCTTTTTTCCACATCCTCATCAACACTTGTTATTTCTTGTCTTTTTGATACTAACCATTCTGATAGGTGTGATGTGGTATCTCATTGTGGTTCTGATTTGCATTTCCCTGATGGTTAGTGCTGTTGAGCAGCTTTTCCATGTACCTGTCAGCCATCTTGTTTGGAAATACATATATTCAGATCTTCTGCCCATTTTTCCATCACATTGTTTGTGTGTTTTTGCTGCTGAGTTGTATGAGTTCTTTATATATTTTATTTACTTTTTTTTTAATGTTTACTTTTCTGAGAGAAAGAGAGAGCTTGTGCACAAGAACAGGGGAGGGACAGAGAGAGAGGGAGACAGAGGATCTGAAGCAGGCTCTGCACTGACAGCACAGAGCCTGCCAATGTGGGTTCAAACTCACCAACTGTGAGACCATACCTGAGCCGAAGTTGGATGCTTAACCAACTGAGCCACCCAGGCACCCCTGTATATTTTAGATACTAATTCCTTATCAGATAAATGATTGACAAATATTTTCTCCTATTCAGGAAGTTGTCTTTTTCTTTTGTTGATGGTTTCCTTTGCTGCGCAGAAACTTTTCATTTTGATGTAGTCCTAACTGTTTGTTTTTCCTTTTGTTACTTTCAGTGTCAAATTCAAAAAACCATCACCAAGACCTATGTCAAGGGGTTTGCCTCCTATGTTTTCTTTTTTTCTTTTTTTAATGTTTCTTTATTTTTGAGAGAGAGAGACAGAGACAGAGCGTGATTGGGATAGGGCAGAAAGAGAGGGAAACGCAGAATCTGCAGCAGGCTCCAGGCTCTGAGC
This sequence comes from Panthera pardus, assembly GCF_024362965.1. Taxonomy (NCBI): domain Eukaryota; kingdom Metazoa; phylum Chordata; class Mammalia; order Carnivora; family Felidae; genus Panthera; species Panthera pardus. The sequence goes on from NW_026526810.1 coordinate 32,901,620, forward strand.
TGTCAGCACAGAGCCCAATGTGGGGCTCGAACCCACAAACCGTGAGATCATAACCTGAGCCAAAGTCAGACACTTAACCGACTGAGTCACCCAGGTGCCCCAACCTCCTATGTTTTCTTGTAGGAGTTTTATGGTTTCAGGTCTTACATTCAAGTCTTTAATTTGAGTTAATTTTTGTATGTACTATAAGATAACAGCCCAGTTTCATTCTTTTGTATTCTGTTGTCCAGTTTCCCTGACACCATTTATTAAAGAGACTGTCCTTTTCCCATTGTATATTCTTGCCTCCTTTATTGAAAATTAATTGACCGTATATGCATGGGCTTATTTCTGGGCTCTCTATTCTGTTCCATTGATCTGTCTGTTTTTATGCCAATACTGTACTAATTACTATTGCTTTGTAATAGAGATTTAAATCAGGGAGCATGATACCTACAACTTTGTTCTTCTTTCTCTAGACTAAGTTTTGAAAAGGAGTTGATTCAAAGAAAAATATTAAATGGATAATAATTTAGGTAGCAAAAATCTGGGAAATGATGAGTGAATGGCTGGAGATTTAGAAACAGTGCTTGAAACTACCTGGTCAGAGGCCTGTGGGTCTTTGCCTGGCCACCCTAGTTGGCAAATACCTGAGTGATTCCTGAGCGTGACCCTCCCCCCCCCCCCCCCAAGTCCTTTGGGCCATGCAGGCCTGGGATCAGGTGTGTGTATGTGGAGGGGGCAGTTCATCCTGGGTAACACCACTCCCAGGGAGATGTGAGATGGGGAAGGGGATGGGCCCAGCTTCTGGGGAAGGAGGCGCTGTGCAGGAAGAAGGGCAGGCCTGTGGGGGCTCAGAAGTATGAGATATAGCCACAGAACACCTGCAGTCAGCTCTGAGGAGAGGCTGAAGCTCTCCACTTGGCCTGCCTGGTGTGGGTGTCCCTTCCTCCCTCAGTTTTAGGTCCTCGTTTTTGAGTCCCAGTTCCTACTCTCCTCTGTCCGTGTATCAGTTTAGCTTTGCTCATTGTCTGAGGAGCCATCCAGGCAAGAGGGAAGCTCTGGGCCTCTCTAAGGAGGCAACTGCATTCCTGGGCCCTCCATTCGGGGCCTGGCCAAGGGAGCCAGTTCCATACGGCCGAACAGCAAGCCTGGCAGCTGGCCGGCCTCCTGGACCCAGGGGACTGAGGGAGGATGCAGAGCCCAGCGAGGGCCTGCCTGGCTGACCCTGCAGTCTGGGGGTCAGTCCCTTGGGGGCAGGTCATCAAGGAGGTCGAGTGTCTCGCTCCAAAGCTAACATAGAAGAGCCCCCGGGGCAGCAGGACAGCATCTTCCCTGTCAGTAGAAAGCTGTGGTGTGGGGTATGGGGAGGAGCTCCATTTCTCCTTAAGCCCCCTTACCATTCTAGCCCTCGGACCTGCCCAGTCTGCCTTAATCACTCATGACCTATTCACTCACTCAGGATCGGAACACTGAATAATGGTATTTCAGAGAAGTGAGCTATCTTGCCCGAGGCCAGACATAAGGCAAGAAAGAGCCAGGATTCAATCTGATTCTAAACTTCTGCTGTTTCCCCCATCCCTGTGAAAGGAGAGCTCACCATTGGAAAAGAAGTCAGTCCTTCAACTTAGACTTGACCCCCAATTTAAAGTGGTGTGTTTTTGTTTTTTGTTTTTTGTTTTTTTGGAGAGAGGGAGAGAGAGCAGGGGAGAGGCAGAGAGAGAGGGAGACAGAGAATCCCAAGCAAGCAAGCTCTGCGTTGCCAGCACGGAGTCCGATATGGGTCTTGAATCCATGAACCGTGAGATCATGACCTGAACCAAAATCAAGAGTCAGACGCTTAACCTACTGAGCCACCCAGGCACCCCACTTGATCCTCAGTTTAAATACAAAGCCCAGCCACTGGTGGGCTTTTTCACTGGGAAAAGCCACCCTTGAAGCTTTATCACTTTTCTCTACTTTAGTGTGAGTTGATGACCATTGTGACCTTAGTATCATAAGTGTTTTCGTACCATCTCATTTAGTCCATGCCAACAAGAGCAGATATAATGTCCATTTTACAGAGGAAACCAAGACCCAGGAAAGTGGTGATGGGTCCTGCAGTGCCCTGGCCAGCCCCTCTCTCTCTGGACTTTTCTCCCAGAGCACATTTTGATAGGAGGGAGAGGAGCTAGCAGGAGGGCCCAGGGCCCCGGGAGTGGGGCGGGGGGTGGGGGGGCGGGAAACAAGTGGGCTGTAAGGAGAGAACAGAGACTTTCTGGACATTAGGGCCGTCCTGAATTTTAAACCTCACGCCCTTCCTAGGCTTCCAGAGGGACCTGCAGGAATGTGAGGACGACCCTTTGTGAAAGCTAAACAGCTTCCTTTGTCCTCTTCCCCCACTAGCTCTCCCACTATCAGCCTGTTTTCTAGCCAAAAGACCTTCAGTTCCTTAACCATTCCTCTTAGGACATTGTCTAATTATGGTGAGTGTACATGTAAAGGAAGAAAAATGTACAGAAGACTCAAGGCTGTTTCAGTTAAGTTCAACAGTGTAAATGCCTGTTTGGGGGAAAGATTTTTCGGCTAATGGACGATTAGAAGCATTCAGCTGGAGAGCTGTGGATTGCTCACTGTCCAGTGATGGTGGAGAGTTGAATTTCACTTGATTAAGTAAAATACCCATATCAGTGTTCAACTTTCCAATATAACTGGAAAATAAGCTTAAAAAAAATCAGGATCCACTTTTTAAATGTGGGTATCTCCTAAATATTGCAGGACAGGCCTACATCAGGGGGTCGTACCCTTTGTGTGAGAACGTGCCATAGCCTCCTTTGTCATCTGGTAAAACCTATAGACCCTGTCTCAGAATAATGTTAAATGCACACAATAAAATAACATAACATACAGGAAAACAACTATATTAAAATATATTTATCAAAAATTTATTAAAAAAAAACAGTGCTTCCTAATTGATGCACGAAATACCAAGATCTAGCAATAGGTCTGATAACTACTATAATTTTGAAATAGTGATGAGCGTAAACCATATTGTGAAATATCTGAAAAAGCCGTAATGGTGATTTGAAAATATCAGTAATTCTATCAGTGGCACCATCCCAGGTCCTGCCTACAGTGCTGTGGTTTGTTGCCACATCATTGAAGAGAAAAAATTCAGGTAGAGTTCAGTGAAAATAAAGATGTATTTTTTTTTTCTTCCAAATTGTTAGAGTCCTTGAATTCTATTCTCAGATCTTTGAGGATCCCACAGAGACTCCAACTCCCCAACTCCTAGACTAGAACTCCTGGTCTGGTTCTAGCTTTTATTTCATAGCACGTATATGTAATTGTATCATAGTTTTGTTTTTTTTTTTTTTTTTAAGTTTGTTTATTTGTATTTAGAGAGAGAGAGAAAGAGGGAATGAGTGGGGGAGGGGTAGGGAGAGGGGGACAGAGAATCTGAAGCCGGCTCTGTGCTGACCAGAGAGCCCAATGCAGGGCTTGAACTCACAAACTGTGAGTTCATGACTGAGCCAAAGTTGGACGCTTAACCGGCTGAGCCACCCAGACGTCCCTATATCATAGTTCTTAAAAATCTGATTAAATTTACAAACAAAGTGCCTGGCAGATAGTAGATTTCAATAACTGAGAGTCTCCTCAGGCATCTACTGTGGTTACTCCACTCAGCATTCTTCTGGGGAAAATGGACTCTTAGGGCTACATTGAAGCACTGTGCCCCAGATGCCCACAGACTGCTCAGCCCTGAGCCAGACCTTCCTCCACCAGAGTGGCTTATGTGTCCCTTCTCACACTGATACCAGTCAGCTGGAGAGGAATTGAGTTAAGTCTGGGGTTATTTTGACTTGCCCTCAACCCAGGGAGAAGGGTGGCTTCACAGCCCAGCCCTGGGAACCTCCAGCCTCCCGGGGACTCTGAGGCCTCTCAAGGCCTTCTGCACCCAGGGCCCAGAGCTGCCTGCATCACGGGAATCCCCCGGAAGCCTTTAGGCGCCTGTTTCCCCTCTTGACTCATTCGAGTGCAGGAGGAGCACAGTCACGAGCCAGTGTGACTAGGTCAGCGCTGACAGGCTCACAAGACACTTGGCTGGGAATCAGGCCACAGACATTGGCGGCAAGCTGGGAGGCCCGCAGAGCCCAGGGAACAAACAGAAGCCTAGAGAAGAGATCCACTCCGGCCCCTCAGGCCTCAGGAAGTGGCTCAGCCAGAACTCAAGGCTCTGACTCCCCAGAGCTCATCCCCCACTCCTTTGCAGCCTCCTACCCACCGCTGGGACACTCTTCCCCATGCCCACATTGTCAGTGACCTGGGGACTTGTGCCCATCCATGTGACCCAGGTCCACCACCATCCTTGCTTGCTCCTGAACATTTTCCCCTCATCCTTTCCTTTCTGCTTTCTTATCAAAACCCACCTGCTCAAACGAAAAATAAAAAACAGTTGTTTTGTGTCCCTTCAGCCCCTGCTCTCCAGAACAACTCCCAGTTACCTGAGGTACGTGGAATTTGTAATTAAAGATCTGTATTCAAGTATTGGATCTGATTAACTACAAAGTCCACTGCCTCTTGGATTCTTGTTCAGTGTCCTCATCTATTGCATGGACAAGTTTAAATTGTTACCCATGTTTAAATTCATAGCTGTTATGAGAATCAAAAACATTTTTAGATGTGAAATCACTTTATAAACTATAAAGCACTTTTATGGCTATAATATGGGACTCATGGCTGACAAGTTCAATTAGCAGGGCCTTTCTGGAGAAATGACACAATGGATGGTGTTTCAGGTGGGTGGTGGTTGGTGGGGAGATCCATCTAACCAGAGGGCCCTACCACATATTCCTACCCAGCCCTGAAATCATATCTCCACACATGTAGGCAGAGTCTGGTCTTGAATATGGGTAGGAGTTTGAAAACTCCCAAAGAATGACCACTACCACCCCCAACCCAAAACAGGAAATTGACGGAGTAGATACTGGGGTTGATAGAGACTTGCTTCTGCTTTAGATGTGATTCACCCACCCTGTCTCAACCATTGTTGAGGGGAGAGACAATGGAATAATGAAACATCTGTTTCTGAGGAGGAAAGCCTGGGAGGTGCGGAGCTGTTGGCTCACAGGAAGGCATTTTCAAACCAGTTGTTGGCTTGGGTGCTTGGAGTGTGACCTGCTAGGAATCTTGCAGGGTTTAGCCCCAGAAGGCCTGGATGGCAGACCCTGCTAAGCCACACCCAAGCTGTGTGCCTGTGGGTAGGTTGCTGGTCATCTCTGGACCTAGATTTCCTATACAAGGCCTGTGATAACCCTCAAGTCAGCAGAATCTTCTGAGCATTTATGGGTTCCCAAGTCAGGTGACTTGCAGGGAAAGGTGCGCACCCACCCTGCCTCCCAGTGTTTGCAGGGCCAATGCTTCCACCCAACACAGCCCTTGTCTAGGCTTCCTACATGTCTGTCTCCTTGTTGGGCTGATTCCTGCGAGAGAGCAGCACCTTCCCATCTTATACTCACATCCACTGTGCACACTGGCCAAGTGGAGGCAGGGAAGGCGGTGCACCTGTGATTACTATTCCAGAACTCCATTGCAGCAGGGCCAGAAGCTCAGGAAGGCCCCTTCCTCCCTGTGAGGCTATGATCACATGTCTACATTTGTGTTGCTTTCAGAAATTTCATTTAGCGTTCTTCTCTGGGGTCACAGACAACCTCGGGCCCAGCCAGCGGTTGCCCAGTGTCTGGGAATGTTTCATCAGTGTCCTTTCTCCTTCCTTAGAGCCAGTCTGATTCAAGCCCCAGCTCTGTTACTTACTAGCTATAACCTTGGCCAACTCACTTAACCGTTCTGTGCCTGAGTTTCCTCTTCTGTAAAATGGGAATGATAATTCAATCTACTATTGGGTAGAAGTATATTTAGCCTTTTAAGAAATGTCAGGTTTTCTTTTTTTTTTTTTTTAAGTTTATTTAGTTTTGAGAGAAATAGAGCATGAGTGGAGAAGGGGCAGAGAGAGAGGGAGACACAGAATCTGAAGTGGGCTTCAGGCTCTGAGCTGTCAGCATAGAGCCTGACATGGAGCTCGAACCCACAAACTGCGAGATCATGACCTGAGGTGAAGTGGGACGCTTAACCGACTGAGCCACCCAGGCTCCCCTGTCAAATTGTTTTCTGAGGGGGTTGTGCCAATTTATATCCCCAGTAACTGCCTAAGATATGTTATGGTCCACATCCCCTTCTACCTTTGTATTGTCAAACTTTGAAAACTTTGTCAGCAAAATGGACATACAGTGGTATTTATTATGGTGCTTATTGCTTTTCCTGAATGCTAATGAGGTTAGGTATGCCCTCACATGTTTATTAGCCATTTATATTTTCCCTTCAGTAAAATGCCTATTCATATCTTTGGTTCATTTTTCTCTTGTATTGTTTATGTTTTTTGTTAACTGATTTGTAGGAATTCTCTATTTTTTCTTATATATTCTTACTACTAATCCTTTGGTTATATAAAATAATTTCTCTTCTCCCAGGTTGTAGCCTTATCTTTTCACTTTATTCAACGTATCTTTTGATGAGAAGTTCTTAATTGTAACAAATTAAGATATCGGATTTTTTCTAAAGGGCTTCATGTTAACTTTGAAGTTCTCGATCCATCACTCCAGTCTAAAGTGATTTTTTTGTATGTGGTGTGAGGTAGGAGTTCTTTCTCTTCCATATGGATAACTGAATTTTCTAGGTTGAACAGTCTTAGAGCCAATCTTTTTCTTTTTCTTTTCCTGGAACCAATCTTAACTGATTTTGAGGGGGTAGGGAGGAAGGGCCCAGCGAAGTCCGACTGACACAGAATTCCCCCTAAACCTGACCAAGGACTTCTTGAGGGGGTCATATCCAAGGAATCTAGAGACAAAAAAAAGGCCACATCGCATCTTTGCCCAACTAACACCTGCCTGCTTCTGAGCTCAGCATTAACTATTTCATTAGTAGGCATAACATACATATATGGCAAATAATAATACGAATGGTAATAATTCAAATAGTACTGAAAAGTATCAGATGAAAGGTTAAATTCTCCCACTTCCAGAATCACTGCCCAGAGGTACCACTTTAGTAGTAAGTGATTTTTACCTTTTGTGAATTCTCTCCCTATCTGCAAGTGGTATGTTTAATGCCTCTGTTTTTTGATGTATCCACCCTAGAATAACTATTCATTCTCTGCTGGAAAAGTTAGTTTCCTTGCATCTGCCCCGTCTCTCCTCCCTTCTTACCCCATTCTCAGTATTTGACTTTTTAAAAACGAATGCTAAATGTTATGCCAATTCCTGCAGCTGCTGCCGCAGCTATATTTCAGGAAGCCCAGCCCTGTGGGGTTGCCGCCAACCTCCCCCCACCTCCCCCGCCCCTGCTCCCCGCCGACCCAGGAGGATGTCAGAAAGGACATCCCATCACCCCATTTCCTGACTACAGGCATCAACACTGAACTGGACAGAAGGAAAACAGCCTTTTGGTGTCTGGGGCTCTTGCTAACAAGGTTGCAAACGAGAAGAGGAGAAGAGCGGGAGTGGGAAATGAGAGCCTTGGGAGAGCAGGAGAAGAGTGTTGCGCACAGATTCCACCTGGTTGATGCCCTGCCACAGGCTCCTGTGTGACCTTGGGCAACTCTCTTTCCTGGCCTCTCCATCTGTAAATTGCAGGTTATCAGGGTCATTCCCACTGTAAACTTTCCATGCTAAGAATTAGAGTGGCAGCTCAGGGGAGGACTTTCTGATGAGGAGTAGTGACGCTCTCCAGAGAGACAGGGTGACAACACAGTGATAGTAAGAACAGCTGCTGCTTCCTGGGTTCTTCCTGTGGGCCAGGCACTGTCCAGATGCTATGCATGCACGATCCTACTTAATCCTCGCAACCCTCAGCTGGGTGTTATTCTCCTCATTTAACAAATGAGGAAACTGGAGGATCAGAGAGGTTCAGCAACTGGTCAGAGGTCACAGGGCAGAAGATCCGTACCACCAATCAAATCCATCACCCAGTCCCGTTGAAGAGCTAAGATATTTGAAAATGCTGAAAACCTCCAGAGTCCCTCTGGGCTTCCAGAAATAGGTTGGAAGGTGGGAGCTTAACCCTTCCTAAGCTCATGGAGGCGGTGATTCTCAGGCCCACTGAAAGGATTGGCCTAGCCCAGGCCCAGGGGGTCATTCTGAGACCAATTCCTTTCAGGGGACTTTTGACAGCCAGACAAGAGCGGGGGACTCTTTGGCCTGGGGAGACCTTTGCTCACCCATAGCAAGGACCTCAAACAGTTCAGAATGGCTTGGAGGCTATTCCTTTCCCAAAGCCCTCCCCAGAGACAGAGTTGTTCACACACTCCCCACCCCACTGATAGGCACACTCTCAGCCATACCACATCCTGGGGATTCTGGGGACCCACAGGCCTCAGCCTCAGCATGGCCTGGCACTGGCCCCAGCTGGGGCAGGTCGACTTCCCTTCAGTCCCAAGGCCACAGGCCGGGAAGGAAATGAAGGTGGGAGGGGCCCAGAAATGCTGACTTGGTTGGAAGGCTGACTGGGAGGGAAGAAGCACAGAAAGGCCCAGCCCAGCGCTATGGGCAAAGCCAGAAAAGCTGCCTGGGTATCTCTGCGGATTCAGGGCCACAAGAGCCTCTCCTTGACCACCCAGCACTGTTTGTGGCCAAGAGGCTGGGGGAAGAGTCCTGATTGTGTCACAGTGAAAATAAGGGACTGAACCAGAGTCTGGCCCTGGTGGCCCAGTGTATAGGGCTTTCCCCCCACCAGCAGCCAAGTCGGGTTGGTGGGCAAAGAAATGCCCATATGTTAAATAAGCCCCTTCCCTGAGAGTCTAGCCTGTAACTCTGCACTTCTGAGCTCACTATAAAGAAATGAATGAAACAAAGAGGCACAAACAAAGCTTCTTTGCTTTTCTGTGAAGGCAGGAGCCCCACCAAGCTGGGGCAAATCTAACAAATGCCCAGAGCCTAAGTCTGAGCTGCTGAACTCCCCTGATATTGTGGCCTGCCAGGGACAGGTGTCTTACACAGCCACAAGCGACTTGTCCACTCACTCCGCATGCTCTCCTGGTTACAGCAATGAGACTAGAAATTGTCCATCTAGGTCAGGGTTTCTCAAGCTCAGCACCACCGACATCTTGGGCCAAATGTTGTGGCATGGGGGGGTGGGGGGGGGGCGGGGCGGGGTATCCTGTACATTGTAGGACGTTTAGCAGCATCCCTGGCCTTCACCCACTGGATGCCAGTAGCACCCCTCGCAGTTGTGACAAACAAAAATACCTCCAGATTTTGCCAAATGTTCCCTGGAGGGCAACATGGCCCCCAGTTGACACCACTGCTCTAGATGCATTCTTCTGTCTTCTTTGGTAATAGGACTTTTGATTTCCAGCTGGCACACAGTCACCAGGGAAAAAAAGACCAAGAAAATGCAAGATCACCCCTGCAGCTAGGTGTGGCCATTTGTGATCAATGAGAGGTCGGCAAAGTGCAACTTCCAGGAAGTGTCTTTTCTTTTTCCAGGAAGTGTCTTTAAAGGGAAGGTGTATGTCCTTATGATCCCTTCTCCCTTCCCAGAAGTCAGAATACAAGTTATGTGACTGGCATCTTGTTGCTTGTAGGTCATGAAGTAGGAGTCAAGTGATAAGATGGCAGAACAGTAAGAGAAGAGGTGCTATAATAGATGACCATGGAGCTGCTATAATAGGCATGGGCTCTACTGCCGGACTTGACTCACATGAGAGAAAATTAAACTTGTGTCACTGTTATCTTGGCCTAACACCCCCAGAGCCCAGATTCTGGCCTCTGATGAACTCTCCTGACACCATGGCCTCTAGCCAGTCACAGTCAAATCTAATCCTACAACATCTAAGATATAACTCTACCATACTCATGGCTTCAATCACCCATTGTCTGCATGCGCATGATCTTCAGATTTGCTCCAGTTCAGTTCTGGTAGTTCACTGGACCCCTCCATGTAGCTTCCATCCTCTCCTCAACCTGCCTCTTCCCTGGTGCTCCCCATCTCAGGAAAGGGCACCTCCATATCCCAAGTACTCTGTGAGTCATCTGATTTTCCTTCCTCCCATTCTAGTCCTCCCACATCCATGAGACCCAACACCCACCCTCCCCGCCCCGCCCTGGCCATCCTGCTTCCTAAAATATTCTACTCTTCCGCACCTTGTCCATTGCCACCTAACTGGTCTCCCTGCCTCCAGTCTCCACACCACAGCCTGTCTCTACCCTCTTTAAAACCCACCCATGACTCCCCTCGGTCTCTAGGACAAAGTCCAAGCTTTCTGAATGAACATCACAACCTTCTGCCACCCCGTGTCCCAGCCCCCCACCCCTTCCTCAGCATCTCCTCCTGCAGGATACCACACAAAGAATTTGCTCTAGAGCCAGTAGCCTGCTGTTCCCTCTGTCTCAAATGCCCTTCCCAATTTCCCTGTTTGGTAAACTCTTACTCTTCCTTCAAGGCCCAGACAAAAGTCACCTCCTCCGGGAGGCCTTGTCTGATTCCCTCAGCAAGAGCAGCCTGTTGAGCTCTGCTCTGTGCTGCTGCAGAACTTGCCCATCTAACACAGCTTATCCCACTGCACTCTCTGAGTGGGGGTGCCTGTCTTCCTGACTGGCAGTGAGCAATTTGGGGAGGGATCCCATTTTCTTGGAATCCACAGCACCTAATATAATGTTGGCATAGAGTAGGTGCCCAGCACACAATATTGTTACCCATTCACTAAGCCCGTACTGTGCCAGGCCCTGGGCTAGATGCTTTTTATAAATTGCCTAATTTTATCCTCAAAATCACTCTGCTGGGAGAGATGAGACTGAGATTCAGGGAGGCTGAGCAACTGCTTCAGGTCACACAAATTGTGCACGGCAATGTCAGAGACCAATTCACCAGCTGCCATACTTGGTTCTCTGGTGGTCTTAGGGCTTCACCGCACTGCCAAGCCCAGATATGGTCTCCAGGGAACCACTAATCCCCACAGCTAACCAGACCTGGGTGTAGATCAAGTCCTTTGTCCTTTAATTCAGGTAACATGTTGGGGTTTCTTAAAAAAAAAAAATTAATGGTTGTTTATTTTTTGAGAGAAAGAGAAAGAGTGCTAGCCAGGGAGAGGCAGAGAGAGAGAGAGAGAGAGAGAGAGAGAGACAGAATCTGAAGCAGGCTCCAGGCTCTGAGCTGTCAGCACAGAGCCTGACACAGGGCTCAAACCCATGAACCATGAGATCATGACCTGAGCCGAAGTCAGACACCTAACTGACTGAGCCACCCAGGAGTCCCCATGTTGGGATTTCTTAAGAAGGAACTTTTAAGAGGAAATGAAGGGAAAGTCCCTCCCCCCAAGTGTGTGCAAACACACACACACACACACACACACACACACACACACACACACCCCTATATGTACACACACACACACACACACACACACACACACACACATATTTTTAACACAACCAATGGGCAAATTCAGGTCCTCCCTCTGAGCTATTACTTCCTCTTCTCTAAAACCAGTGAGAGGGACTAGATGGTCTCAAAGATCCTTGTCAGTCCTGATATCTGTGATTCCATGGCTAGTTTCTCAGGTGGATAGTCAGCTGGTGAATTTTGTTGGGGAGAGCAGTACCCTAAAAACACAGCTATGGGAGGAGGGGGATAGGGTCATGCTGGGCTGCAAGGAGACCAGCCCCCTCCCCTTTATGACTTGACTTGAGGGGTCCAAAGGGAGAAAGACACTTGCCCAAGAGCCTTCTCCGGCCTCCTCTCCCAGGCCCTAGGATGGCCCTGACCAATATGAAGACTGCGTGCTACCTGCTGGGCCTTCAGGGGTCCTGTCCCTTCTCTTGGCCTCAGTTTGCATGTCTTCCCTTCCCTGGGCCACTGGCTGTGGTCTCCTAGGCCCTGGCTCTTTCTCCCCCCTCTAGCCAGTGGACCCTCTGGAAAGCCCCACATAGCGCAACACAGGAAGGGGAGAGAGGAGGCTGTGGGCGAGTTCCTGTGGAGGCTCGAGCTCAGCTGTAGCTGCTGGAGCCTGTCATTTCCCTTCCTCCGCCCACCCAGCTGGGAGGCTGAAGAGTTTCATCACAGCTGAGTTGTTGTCCTTATAAGGGAAGGGCCTCCTGAGCCTCTCCCTTGGGCCATGGCTGGCTGGTGGAGAGCCCAGCCAGCCTGGAGTGTCCTCCAGGCTCCAAAAAAGGTGGGGATACCCCAAGCCCCAAGTCAGCCAGAGGTTCCCTAGGCTGAGTGTCCATCTGAAGTCAGACTGTCCAGAGAAAAAGCAGGAAGCCCATGGTGGCCCCAGGCCAGGGCCCCAGGGGATCAGATCCAGATCCTGGCACTAACTTGTTGTCTCCTAGGCAAGTTGTTTAAGCTTGAATTACTAACCTGTAAATGGAGTGAACATAAATACAGCTTTCTCATGAGGCCACTGTGGTGACAATGGGAGGTGAGTATAGGCCTGCTAAATAGGATGTGTCCTGTGAGGCCACCAGGGTTTGTTAAACATTTTTTATGAGGCAGGCCACAGGCTAAGTGTTTCACAGCAACTCTGTGAAAAAGGGAGAATTAGCCCATTTTATAGACAGGAAAAACTGAGGCAGTTTGCCTAAGGTCACTTGTTCTAGTTGTGTCTACCTCCAGATCTAAAGTCATGGTTTTCTACCTGCTGCTTCCTCCAGGATCTTTTTTCCTTTAATAAAATTATGACAACAGGGAGGAATGTTCACCATCATCTCTCTACCCCCATGTTCCCCCCCAGAGCCTCCTCATAACGACATAGAAACCTCCACCTGAGTGTGTATGTGGCCTTTTCTGACAGCTATGTCTCATATGTCTCTGACATGTCTTGTGTCAGGGACATGAGAATAAAGGTCAGGAGGCAGGAAACAGGATTTGGAGGAGGGACACAACACAGTGGCACCAGAAAGACACAGGGAGCTTCCAGGGCCCAGGCTCAGGCAGGGGCAGAGGTAGGGGCAATCCAAATGCCACCCCCCACCCCACCCCAACACTCCCTTCCCCTCTGTCTGAATATGGCCACCTTGTGGTTTGCAAAACCCTGCATTGTAACTACCCACAGGACTTCAGGCCACTGAGATATTGCAGCCACTATTCAAATGAAAGGCCTCCCCTTTTCCACATAGGCCTTCAGCCTCCAGAACCAGAGGGAAAGTTCTCACCACATCCTTCCTCAGCCCTATAGCTGGCCACTAAGACCTTTCCAGCAGCTGCTGTCTCCAAGGTGACCTTCCAGAGGGAACCTCATTCCTGGGCAAGGGGCAAGTGACACCCCTACCAATAAAGGGGTTCTTCTCCCTTACCTTGATTCCTCCTCAGAGATAAGGGACCTGTGAAGGTGAAATGATTCACCTAGGGTCTGCAGGCCACTCTTCAGCATGGCTATGACACATAGGCCAGTGGCAGGGGAATTCAGGCAGGACTCAAGGGTCATTGCCAGTCAATAGACCCTGAGTCAGGTGCTTCCTGTTATGTTGGCCACTGGACTTGTCTGGCAGCCCTCACAGAGGAGGAAGGGAGCCAGCCTTTGGGGAGCACAGCAGTGCTTTTTCACATCAGGGAGTAGGGACATTGTAAATCTTCCTTTCATGGGTGAAGAAACTGAGGCCCTTGAGGCTGAGGAGTCACCAAGGTCTCTGGGTGGGACCTGAACCTTGGCAGTTTGACTTGGAGCTCGGTACACTGGCCCAGGGGCTTCCAAAAAGCACTCAGTGAAGCCCTGGGATCCTGCTGAGATGCATTAGGGGTTCCATGGGCACATGGCAAGGCCCAGGCTAACCCCTAATCAGGACCAGGCTCTGAGGTTAAAATAACAGCTGGAATCATTTTGAATCATTATAGGGAACACCTGTTCAGGCAAGACTCCTCAATGAATACTAAATCTAGGGGGAAATTTTGATGAGGTGTAACATACTTGTGCAGTCTTAAAATATCTCCCAGATTGTTAGTTACAAGAGAAAAAAAAAATCGTAACTATACAATAGAAAAATCAGACACCTTGACCAGAAGATCAAAATTGACATCACCAATGAAGGATGAATGAAGGTCGTATGTCTCCAGATGTGATGCCCTGAGAAGGACCTAGTATCCCCTATACAGTTTTCTGGCTAAGAATCCATAACCTCAATCTAATTCAGAGGAAACCTCACAATGAAAAATCCCAAGTGAGGAATGATCTATTAAAAACAGTGGGGAGGAAGAACTATATTCTTCAAACATATCCACATCATGAAAGATAAAGGCTGTGGAAACACTTCAGATTAAAGGAGACTAGAGAGACATGTATACAATATTTGAGCCTACACTGGAGGAAAAATATGAGATTATTGGGTCAAATGACAAAACTGAAATAAGAGCGATAATAAGTATGCCAGTGTTAAACTTACTGAAGTTGATAACTGTATTATGGTTACATGAGAGAATATACTTAAATACTCACTGAAGTATTTATGGATAAGGGACCATGAAAACTAATTCCCCAATGATTCAGAAAAAAATTATATGTGTTAAAGACACAAAGCACTCAAAAGATAAACCAATGGGTCAATCTGATAAAGAATACGTGGGTGTTCTTTGTACTGGTCTTATTATTGCAACTTTTCTATTCGAAATCATTTCCAAATGAAGTTTCTAAAAATTGAAAAGCATTGTGCCTTACGACACTTAGCTCCCAGCCTATAGAAACATGTAGGTAGGGGTGGGGAGGGGGTAAAATTGGAGGGCCTGGCTGAGTTTAGCAAAGATGCAGCCAAGCCTATGGGAAGGAAGCACTAGAAGGAAGCTTAAAGGACCAGTGATGCCACTGACCAACCACTGCTTACCCTCTGCTTCCTTGAGGCCAGCCCTAGAGCTGGTCCCCACACCAACAAACAGGCTTGCAGCAGAGAAGTTCCATAAAAAGGGATTTATTGCCAAACTTTGAGAAAGGCGCTTCATAAACAGAAGACATGGAATGCTATCCTCCTCAAGGAGGCAGGCCAGGCAGACCCTGCATATTCCCAATCCTTCTACCCCTCCCCTTGGGGCCCAGGTCACCAAGGCACAGGGAATCCCTTAAGAACACCATAATGGCATTAGGTCACTGAGATGGCCCCAGAGCTACTTGCTCAATCTGGTCATTTATCCGAGGAGGAAACTGAGGCTCTAGTCCCTGGAAACAGGTGACTTGGCTAAAGCCCCAGCTGGTCCAGGCTGCTGGTGGGGGAAAGCTGTTCCCCAAAAGACGAGTGCAGGGGGCCATGTGACTAGGCACCTGATGCCATTCTTGCTTTCATACTGAAGGCAGATGGAAGGACAGGCAGACTGTGGCATGGGAGCCTCGTTTGTCCAAAGAGTGTAGTTTGAGAAGGCCCGTGGGGGCTCATGGGTCAGGACATTGCTGTTCACCTCCACCTCTGCCCAGTATAGGCTGCAGAGTGGATATCTGCCCCTCCTGATCCCTGGCCACTACCCTCAAGAACAAAGTAGAAGTACAGTAAAGAAGGCATTGACCTGTACTGGCAGGTCTCAGTGGGCACGACTGGTGGTGGAGCAGTGGGCAGAAAGGCCAGGACATGCAGCTGTGACCCTCCCTGTCCTCTTTCAGTAAATAAAAGTGCACATGCTAAAAACCCCCTGAGCAGGCCTTTCAGAAGCTGCTCCTACTCCTATAGGTCCCAGGGAGAGTGGCTGTGCCTTCAGGGCCTCTGCACCTAGATGGAGATTGGGTGTGTTCCCAGAGTCAGGGACAAGTGCGGGGAGAATTGGGGTGGAGGGGAGGCGACAGATAGGGAGAGGCCCAGGCTGCGGGGTTGGACCAGGAAAGGGACAAAAAGAAATGCCTCTTCCACTAGGAAGTTCAGGAAGAGCAGTCCATCTAGGGCCTGAGCCAGAGGGGAAGAGGGGAAAGGGAAGTGATTTCAGGCCCCAACATACCCCCATCAGCATCCAAAGAAATGATTGGGATGTTGGGCCTGTTTGGGTTCAGGAGGAAGCATAGAGAGCCAGATATAAATCCCATCTGGGGAGGCACAGAAGTTGAGGTGGCTTCTCCTCTGAAGGTTCATTTATAATGAAGTAGGTACAGGATTTTCTGATGTTGACCTCAGAGCTATTCTCGGGTTCACCTCTACAGGAAATGTGCAGGGCTGGACACAAGCTGGTCCAGGGGGAGAGACTAGACTAGGAGACCCTTCAAGTTCTTCCTCTACCCTGGAGTCCTCCAATCACAGTTCACCAGAGAGGAAGGCCTGCAGAATAGGAATCCCACACAGATGCCTTCCACCTGCCTTCACAGGCCCTGGCTGGATTCCAGGTCTCACTCAGCTGACAGAAAAACGTATAACTTGGACCCAAGGCCTTGGCAGCTATTGCGAGTAGGTGGGTAGGGAGGGCTAGTTACGGCTCAAAGCTGCCTCTGCCATAACGCTCTCTGCCCAGGAACATCTGGATGTGGGAGCTGTGGCGGGGTGGGGAGGAGGGGGGGCTCAGCTGTGCTCTATTCAGAAGTCAGGAATGTAAACTACTGGGGGTGGGAAGCAGAGATGATGCCACCCCCAGAAACCCCAAGTGCCATGCTAAAGCCCTGGGGCAGTTCAGAACAACCATGCAAGCAACCAAGTGTGTGCTCCCTGCCCAAGCCCAGAAACTGGGCCAGATAGTCAGATAGTGGTCCTGGGTGGCTCCTGGCACCATTGGCCAGGGCAGGGCAGGAAGGATACCAGGAATCTCCATAGTTCCTGGCCATACCCCCAACATGCCTGATGGCCTTTCTACGGCCTGAGCAGAAGCATGTTTTTTGGCAGGGCTGGGCTTTGATGGACTGGGTTGGCTAGGAGGGACCACGCCCTGGCCTGGCAGGCCCTAGGGTGCACTTCTCCGGTAGAGGGTCACCAGCTCTTTCCGCTTTTCCTGTAGCCCAGGTGCTTCCTGGCTCATCTCTCCCAGATCTCTGATTTCCTGCAGGGCTTGGGTGGCCTGCCTCAGCTGCTCCACAGCCTGGCTGAGCAATGTCTCAGCGCTCACAGGAGCCGGCTCACTGCCCAGCACCTGGTTCAACAGTTTCTCCGTCTGTTCTGAGGCCACCTTCACCTCCAGCTGGGCCCGATACAGCCGTTCTCCAGGCTGCCGTGGATGCCGGGGGCCTTCCCCAAGCAGGTTCCCCAGGGAGGAACAGCGGGGATGGAAATGAGATGGCAGGTCCCAGCAGGGCAGTGCTGTGGACGTTGTTGCATCCTTTGGGGTTGTTTCTAGGATGCCCGAGGCCTGGGGTGGATTGACGGGCTCCAGACTGTCATCCACGCCATTCACTGACATCTGTGCTGGATCTGGGGCCGAGGTTTCAGAGGCCTCAGGACTCTGGGCTGGCCCAGAAGCCACCATCCCACTCATGGAAGCTCTCAGTTTCTCTGATAAGATCTTGGGTGGGGGTGTAGGAGGCTTCCCACCCTCCTTGGGCACAGCCTCAGAATCCTCAGAGCAGGGCACCTGGAGTTCTGTACTCTCAAAGTCAGGGGCGTCCTCGGGGCTGGGGTTCTCCCAGCTCACCTTCAGTTTGTCAGGCAGCACCATGCTGGGGGTCTGCTCAGGGCCACTGTCCTCCTGTACTGGAGTCTCTGAGTTCGCTTGGTGGGACTCAGAGCTTGCTGAGACAGGGGATGGGGCTCTCTCCCCGGCAGGAGTCTCCACTCTGTCACTGAGGCTGGTGGTCTCCGGCAGTGCGGAAGGCTTGGTAGGAGGCATAGGAGGCCTGAGTGTCTCTTGGGGCTGGGCTGCACTGACATCATTGCTGGGGCCAAACACTGGCGGCCCACTATCTGGCACGTCGAGGTCCAGGCGTGAAAGCCCATCAGAAGCTGCATTGGCTACCTGGTAAGGGACAGTATACAGGTGTCATCCTGGATGACTGGCATTTGGATCTGTGCCCACCCATAAGGTACTCAAGTCCTCCCATCCAGGCTGCCCAGGCCCCCAGCCTCCCACTCTCCACATCCTCTGCCCTGGCTTCCAAGGTCACATGATTAGATGCTGAAGTGATTCTCTGATAAATCCTCTCCTCTCCCTCACTCCCACAGAACTCCCTGTTTTGGAATCACAAGCCAGGTCAGAGATAGGGTGTCGTCTTGGTGCCCCAGCCTGTGAAAAAGACTGCTTTTTAGTGGCAACTGTACTGGTCTGGGCAGCAAGAGACATGGCTCCAGCCCTGTTTTTGACCCCTTTCTGGCTCTATGGCCTTGAGAGAACTCCATCTGTGCAAGCACCCATCCAGGGGGGCAATGGGACCAGGACTCAAACACGGCCTCCCAAGTTGTCTCGAGCCCACTTACTTCTGCTTCCCCTCTCTGGAGACCACTGTATGATCTGCCAGCCTCACGACCAGCCCTCCAGCCCACATCTCTGTAGCCTTTGCCTGCCCAGCTGCTCAGCAGCCAGTGCCTACTCTCCTCATGCCGTCAGATGTGACCCCAGACACAGGCAGCCCCATACCGCAGCTGACCGCCAGAGAAGAACAGCTGCACTGAGTTGGCAGCTGCCCCGCACCTGGCCCGAGGGACCTACAGAGACACCCAGCAGCCCCACGGTCATGGAGACCCTCCCAAGGAGCCTCAGAGGCCCCGGAGCAGGGCTGGGCAGGAGGCCTCTCTCAAGGTCCCTTACAGTGGGGGTCTTGGCTGAGAACCCCACTCCCATTTACCACAGGGGATCTGGCCAGTACATACACTTGCTCAGTCACTGGGACAGGAGTGCCTCTCTGAATTCTTCTCAGGGGGTCCTTCTTCCCAAGACTGGCCCTTCCCCAACACATAGCCCTCCCCCTGGGGCATTCCCTTTCTCTCTGGCTACTTCAGACATTCCCTCTGCGGGCTTTATTCCCTCAGCTGACAGACGTGTCATTTCAAAAACAACCAAAAACATTTCAAAAACAATCTCCCCAATGACCTCGGCCCCTTCCTTTCTCCCTCTTCCCTACCACGGTCCCCTTCCCTCTGGCACCCCCAGCTCTGCACCCCTTGGGAAACCTAAGCTGAGCCCTTCTCTGATGGGGTCACCGCCTGCCGCTTTCCCCAGACCTGCCCCTGTGACTTGTGGCTGCCAACCTGGCTGATAACACATCCTGTGCCCTTCTCTCTCTGGAGGTGCCATTCACCTCTCTGGCTTTCTCTTCCTTGGCTGTCTACTGCCTGCCCCACCCCCCCACCACCAAATGTAGCATTTGCCGAGGTTCTTTCCTGGCCTCCAAAATCTTTCCCCTCACCATCCACTCACCATCAGCAACATTGGTCAAAAAAGGGCTCTTCCCTTACCCTCACTGTGCCCATAACTTCTCCCAATTCCTGGTCCAGGGCCTCCATTCACCCAGTCAGGCTTGGGGCACCTCTGACAACCCTCCCCTTCTGTCTGGCCCACCTCCCCTAGCCCTGTATTCAGTGGCAAGCCCAGATGTCTCTTGCTTCCCAGGGTCTCTCCCATTGGCCCCTCCTGAGCCCTGGAGGGCCCACCTCCTCCCTCTTCTTCCTGGCCCCCTGCCTCTCTCTCCCTTAACCCAACCCATGCTACCCTGGGCATCAAACTGACCTCTGGAATGTACCCTCCTATCCATCCCATCCCCAGCTCCTGCACACCCCAAAGGGATGTGTAGTCAAAGGGACTCAGCACTCCCTAAACCCTCCTGCCTCAGCTCAGGTCATTCCTGTGGCCAGAGAGCTCCCTCACATCAAGTCTGACAACTGAAGCCCTTCTTGTCCTTCATGGGTCAGCTCAAGTGCCAATGGGCCCTCTGTGGTCTCTCTTGCCTGGCTTCTGAGAGCCCTCCTCTGTATAGAAGTTAGTCATAACTCTGCTTGAAGCAGTCTGTGGACAGGTCTTTTTTCCATCTGGAAGCTGAGCTCTGAGAAGCAGGGACCAGCCTCAGGGTCTTAGTGTCCCTTAGGGACCAACTCTGAGTAAGGGCAATGTGCAGACTCAATAAGCAAAGCAGGTACATCTACACCCCAAGCACATATAACACATGAGCCTCCACACACAGACACCCCATATACCACTCAAGAAGCCCCAGCTCCAAAAGTCTCCAGGAAAAAGGTGGCCCCAAGCTTGGCTACCACCCTAAGGAGCTGTGGTCCCAGGCTCACCTGACCTCCTACCTGTCTAAGCTGGGACAAAGTCTTACCTCCTTCAGGTGGACTCTTGTAGGTGGCCGGCGCCGCTGGCCCCCACGCACCCGGTCCCGTGTCACATGCTCCAGTGCACAGCTCTTGTCCACTTTTACCTGGGAAGAGGGAGCAAGGTTAGTGCCCAGCAGGCCTTGGGGAGAGGAAGAAATGCCCAGACATTAACCTGACTCAGAGGCAGGGTCTACACCCACATCTTCCCTTTATAGGGTCAGGGCCCTACCTCTGGCCCTCTCTTTAAGGCACCTCCCTGTGTCTGGACCTCTGCTTTGCTTCCTGTCCCTATATTGTCTTTGTCATCTCTCTGCAATCTGAGGCTCTCCCTTTCTCTGCAGCCACGCTCTCTGCCTCAGTCTTCCTGCCTGGATATGGGCTACCAGCCCTTGCCCTTCAGTATACTTGCGTATATATACAAACAGCCCTGAGGCTGTTTTTATGCTTAGCTGTGGGAGCAGAGAGAAGGCAGCCCATGATCCCCTGGTGCCTGCCTTCCAGAAAATGGACCCAGTCCTTCTCCCAGGTCCCTTGGGGATAGCTGAGGAGAGAGCAAGGCCTCTGCCCCTTTTGGGCCAGGGTGTCTAGAAGACAGAAAATCCTCTCTGATGGTAAGGAAAGACAGTCAGGAGTAGTTGGGAAGAGTAAATAAGATTTGCATGGGAAATCCAGACTCTGAACCCCGAAGTAGCTTGTCCTTGATGGGGAGTATGGCTAAGACTCTTCAGCCCTTAGGTCAGATTCAGAGTCAGGCCCACCTTGGGTGGGGATGGGGGTGAGGTTCAACTGTCTCTGTTTCTGACTGTTCCACCAAAACTGGGCTGACATCCAGCCCATGTTTCTGGGGCCTCCAATACCTGCAATATGCTCTATCACCCCTCACCCATGAAACGGGGACAGTTTCTCTAGCTAGTGAAGGGCTGAGCAAGATACAGTCTCATAAAACATGACATAGAAACCACGGCTGTGAGTCAGGAGACCTGGGTGTTAAGAGGGACTTGCTTGGGAAGATTCCTCCCCTCAGGTCTTCGGCTTCTGCAATCCAAGGGGTCAGTTTAGGTGGACCCCAGGTCAATTTTAGCTCAAAGAGCTACAAATCCATGATGTCAAAGACAATCCACCCTAGGAGATCTGGCCCCATGGGATACCCTGCCTACCTCAAACCTAATCACAGCCACTGGTGCTAGAGTCACACTACAGTACAGGGGGCTAGGTAGTCATTGCAGACGGATGGGGAGGCCCAGGGCCAAAGCCAGCCCAGCCTGGACTTTACAGCCAAACTGAAAAGAGAGCTTTCAAGCTCTCAGACACCCCCCGCCCAGACCCCTCTGGCCTGGGCCCACCTGCTGTTTTCAGCTGAGGCTGGGTTGGAAAGGATGCATGGCTACCAGTTAAATTCTACTCTCTACCTATTCACTTTTTACTTTAAAACAAACTAATTTCCTGACACCTCAGTTTCTTCATCCTTAAAATGAGAACACTTTGAGGGGTGTTGTGATTAAATGAGGTAACAACTGTAGATGTCCCAGTGTCTGTAGCATAATCTCAGGGTTGTCTGAAGTTGGGGGGGGGGGGGGGGGGGGGACAGGCAGGATCCTCTCTGAGATCACACATGGCGGGAAAGGAGACACAGAGCCATCCATAGGACTGCATCGCACCTCATCAAAAGCCTTGTTCTTGCCTCGGTTGATCCCTTCATTGAGGGCTTTGATCCAGGATTCCTTCTCCTCCCCACTGGTTGCTTGAAACTTGATGTCGCTGACCTGCAGGGGACATGGATGGGGTGGATGGCAGATGTTTAACAGAGTTCACATTTGGGGTCTTAAGGAAGTTTTCCCATCCCAGATCCCAAAGTCTGTGATGGCACAGCTGGTCAGGAGCAAACTGAAATGACCCCCCACAACAGGTCTGACAAGGGGCTTTGGGGGAGGGAAGGAGATAGATCAAGCAGAGAAGGGGCTGGCTCTCAGCATGATGCTGCCAGAGATTTGGATTCAAATCAGCCTTGCCCTGTGGAAAGAGCCAAGATCTGGTCTTATTCCATGTGACTTCCCCAGACCAGCTGCCTGTTTTTTCCATAAAGTAGGAGCTGTCCCAGTCTACATCCACACCAGGCTGAGTACAGTGACAGAGGTGACAGGTGTGAAGGGTGTCCATTGGTGAAGGCCCACTGGAACCAGGGCCACATGCAGCTCTCCAGAAGGCCCCACACTCAGCTCTGGCCAAGTGAAAAAGTCCCAGGGTATCCTTTCTGGCCTTGAATCATAGGTTGTATGAGAGAAAGGGCAATGAGGGTCAATTTCAACCCCCTCATCTTACAGATGAGGAAAACAGAGGCTCACAGATGGGATGAGACTTGCACAAGGTGACATAAAGTAATCCCATGACTCAGGACTCTACACCCCATCCCACCGCAGGCATCCCTTCTCATCTCATGCAGGAGCTCCCAGTTCTTACATTAGAATCAGAGAGGGGCACCTGGCCAGCTCAGTTGGTAGAGCATGTGACTCTTGATCTTGGGGTTGTGAATTCAAGCTCTATGCTGGGTGTAGAGATTACTCAAAAATAAAAAAAAAGGGGCGCCTGGGTGGCTCAGTCATTTAAGCATCCGACTTCAGCTCAGGTCATGATCTAGCAGTTTATGAGTTCGAGCCCCACATTGGCCTCTGCTGACAGCTCAGAGCCTGGAGCCTGCTTTGGAGTCTGTGTCTCCCTCTCTCTCTTCCCCTCCCCTGCTCACACTCTGTCTATGTCTATCAATAATAAATAAATGTTAAAAAAAAAAAAAAAACTGCTTAGGGGCGCCTGGGTGGCTCAGTCGGTTAAGCGTCCAACTTCGGCTCAGGTCACGATCTCGCGGTCCGTGAGTTCGAACCCCGCGTCGGGCTCTGGGCTGATGGCTCAGAGCCTGGAGCCTCTTCTGATTCTGTGTCTCCCTCTCTCTCTGCCCCTCCCCCATTCATGCTCTGTCTCTCTGTGTCTCAAAAATAAATAAATGTTTAAAAAAAATTAAAAAAAAAAACTGCTTAAAAAATAAAAAAAATTGGGGGGCACATGGGTGGTGCAGGCGGTCAAGCGTCCTACTCTTGATTTGAGCTCATCATGATCTCACCATTCGTGGGTTTGAGCCCTACATCGAGCTCTGTGCTGGTGGTGTGGAGCCTGCTTGGGACTCTGTCTCTCTCCCTCTCTTTCTACCCTTACCCTCCTTGTGCTCTCGTGCGCTCTCTCTCTCTCTCTCTCTCTCTCTCTCTCTCTCTCTCTCTGTCTCAAAATAAATAAATAAACCTTAAAATAAAATAAGGAACACCTGGGTGGCTCAGTCGGTTAAGCATCTGACTTCAGCTCAAGTCATGATTTCACAGTTCGTGAGTTGGAGCCCATGTTGGGCTCTGTGCTGGCAGCTCAGAGCCTGAAGCTTGTTTCAGATTCTGTGTCTCCCTCTCTCTCTGCCCCTCCCCTGCTTGCGCTCTCTCTGTCTCTCAAAGTTAAACATTAAAAAAAGTTTTTAATAAAATAAAGTAAAATTAAATTAAATTCATTTTAATTTTAAAGTGTTTCTGGGGTGCCTAGGTGTCTCAGTCAGTTAAGCATCCGACTTCAGCTCAGGTCATGATCTTACAATCTGTGAGTTTGAGCCCCATGTTAGGCTCTGTGCTGACAGCTCAGAGCCTGGAGCCTGCTTTGGGTTCTGTGTCTCCTTCTCTCTCTGCCCCTCCCCCACTCATGCTCTGTCTCTCTCAAAAATGAATAAATGTTTAAAAAATTTAGGGGCACCTGGGTGGCTCAGTCGGTTAAGCGGCCGACTTCGGCTCAGGTCATGATCTCGCAGTCTGTGAGTTCGAGCCCCGTGTCGGGCTCTGTGCTGACAGCTCAGAGCCTGGAGCCTGTTTCAGATTCTGTGTCTCCCTCTCTCTGACCCTCCCCCGTTCATGCTCTGTCTCTCTCTGTCCCAAAAATAAATAAACGTTGAAAAAAAATTTTTTTAAATTTAAAAAGAATAAATGTTTTTAATCTTAAAAAAAAGAAAAAAGAAGAAGAAACAGCAGCTCAGAGAACCCCCTCCCTGCCAGGATCCAAGATCAGACAAGAAATGGTAGAAGGAGCAAGACCACACAAACAGAGGGACCACTTTGCATGGCAGACACAATAGCAGTAGAGTCTCTGAGTTGGACAGAACACTGCTTACAGCTGGCTGACCTTGAGCCTTAGTTTCCTCATCTGTAAAAAGACAAGACCACCACAACCTGCCTCATGGAGCTGTGAAGATCAAATATGTATCTGAAGTGTTGACTGTGGAGCTGGGCATAGAGTGAGTGCTCAGCAATAGGCATTATCACTGTTGGGGCTCAGGTGGTTAAGTGTCCGACTCCTGATTTCAGCTCAGGTCATGATCTCACAGTCCCTGAATTCGAGCTCTGTGTCAGGCTCTGTGCTGAGAGTGCAGAGTCTGCTTGGGATTCTCTCTCTCTCCCTCTCTCTGTCTCTGTCCCGTTTGTGCACGCACTTGCTCTCTCTCTCTCTCTCAAAAAGAATAAAGAAAAAAAAAAAGGAATTATCACTATTGCCTTCCTTCTGACAAAAGAGTCCCAGTTTCCTCATCTGGATAAAGGCATAATGCCTAACCCAAACAATGCTGAGGGAATTAAACAGGACTGATGCCAGGGTCCCCGCACACGGTAGGTATTCAGTAAATAGTTACTGAATGAATGAGCCAGTAAATGAATGAACTGGCCCAAAGTTCCTTCCCTTGCCCTGTTTTTGGGTCACTGCCCACTCTGACCTCAAGATGCCCTAGTTCTTTGTCGGGCGGGTTGCCAGCGTGCCCATCCCCCACCCTGGTGTTAGATAGCGCCTTCCCTCCGGACACCTTCAATGTTATGTAACACCACAGTCTGCCTGGCCCCCGCAGCATCCTCGTTATATAACTTCTTCCTGGCTGCTGCCGCCTCCTCCTCATACAGGGCCCTGGGTCCCACCCACCTCCCCATGCCAGGCACAGCCAAATGCTCATTTGCATGACCAGGGTAAATTCGATCCTGGCAGCAGATCTGCAGTTAAGTCAGAAACCCCAGGGCACCTTGGCAACTGCCTCTTAGCCCAGCCATCAGGGCTGCAGGGGGCTCAGGGAGGGACGGTGGCAACATCCAGGCTCTGCAAGGGCCTACCCAGCCCTGTGATGGGGACTGCCAGAAAGGCAGCCCAGGGCCAGCCCCTTGGAGCCTAGCTGCTGCTCCTTCTTGCAGGCTCCGAGATGGTGGGCCCCTGCTCAGTGGAGGATTCAGCATGCCGGAGAGCTGCAGAGGCATACCCTTGAAATCAGCCACAGATGGAGCAAGAGTAGGGCAGAGAAAGAGCACTGGCCTGGGAGTCAAGCTAAGAGTTCTAGTCCCACAAACCCACATTGCACAGGCTTATGCACTACTTGGGGCCTCAGTGGGACAAGATCAGAGGCCCAACCCAACCTGCAATCCTTCCCCAATGACCAGCCCACCTGAGGCAGGCCTGGGCATGGAAAAGGGGTCAGCCTGTGTTCTCTTATTTATTTATTCATTTATTTATTCATTTATTCATTTATTCATTTATTTATTTATTGAGACCAGTGGGGGAGGGGCAGAGAGAGAGAAGGAGATACAGAATCCGAAGCAGGCTCCAGGTTCCTGAAGCAGGCTCCAGGTTCTGTCAGCACAGAGCCTGACATGGGCTCAAACTCACAAACTGTGAGATCATGACCTGAGCGCAAGTTGGACGCTTAACCGACTGAGCCACCCAGGCGCCCCAGCCTGTGTTCTCTTCTGCTCCCTGTGAAGGAGGTGGCTTCAGGAAGACCTATTGTACTGGCCAAAGGAACCCCCTAGGAGAGGGAATGCAAGGTTAAATGGGACCCAGTCCCACTCTAAGGAACCTTGTTATCCTGGCTGAATGAGCCAGGCATCCCACAAGGGGGACCAGAATGGGGACAAGTGGAATACCAAGAAGTTGTTCCTCTGGCCCCGCCCCTGGCCCTATGTCCTAAAGAGCCACAGGCTACACAGGTCCCTCTCAAGCCCTTCCAAGAAGCCCTGGGGCACAGGCCCTGCTTGGAGTTTCAGAACCAACAGGACTGGCCACAGAATAGGCCCACATGGCCTGGGAAAGAGGGGAGGACAAAATGGCAGAGAGGAAAAAAGTGGGAGGGGGAGAGAGGCAGCAGGAAAGAGGAACGGGCCAAGCTGGCCGAGACCAGCAGGGCAGCAAGGCCCAGCTAGGCCACCCTGCTTCCTGGCAGCGTCCGCCTGTGACCTCATGGCAGGGGTGTGGGGATGGGAGGCAGGGGGAGAGGGGCATGCAAGACACTGGCGTCTTTGTTTATTTGATTAGAGGGGGGAAAAAGGCGGCCTCAGGACCAGACAGCCAGGGTCATGTGACCTCCTGGCCAGCGTGTGGCCTCACTGAGGATGGGGAACACCCAGGGCGATAGGAAAGGAGGGTGAGAAGACATGGGAGACCTGGTGCTCCGGGCGGTCCACCATCTGACCTCTGGGGAACCCTGCTGTCTGTATGAGTTCCTCGGGCGGCGAGAGTCAGGGAGAGCTGGAACTGGATGTGCTGTCCTCCCACCGCCCTACAGCCCCCACAACTTGCTCCACAGCCTCATCTCCCTGACTTATCATCCTGTTCCCAGAGTCACCCAGAGCCGATCTGAACTCTTGGCAGGATTGGGGGGTGGAAGGCAGGGTGTTGGCCAAAGCAGCTAAGAATGCAGCTGCACAAATAGGCCTCTCTGAAGGTAAGTCCCACACTGAGCTAGGCCCCACCCACCTAAGCCCACCATCAGCTGATTGTCAGAGCTGGGGAGAGAAGAACAGCACTGGCAGAGGACAGAGAAGCATGACCCCATCTGCCTCACATCCATATAAGCTCACTCAGAGAGACACACAAAGACCCAGGCAGACCCATGGTCAGGTGAACACTCACCTCTACATAATGTACTCCGCATGTAACTCACACACATACACAACTACAGTGCCTGCTCAGAGAGGAACAGGCAGGGGCTAACTGGCCTGAAAGACCAAAATATGGCTCTCCTCTTCTTAAGAGCCCTAAGCAGCAGATGTCAAGTGAAACCTGGGCTCAACCCCCAATTCCCAGAGCTCCACAGTTGTTTCTGTGCTCCACCCACTGCAGAGTAGGACAAAGGGTTAGTAAATAACGCACCACAGCCTCCTCCAGGGCCCCAAGCCCTGAGCCCCAGCACTCAGAGGACTTAGGCTCCTGGGCCTTAAAGCTGGGGGAGGACAGAGTAGCCTCCAGCAGGCCCAGACCAGATGCTCCCCAACCCCCAGCCTCTGTGACTCAGCCTGACTCTGCGAGGCTCCACATGATGTGCAGGGGTTGGGACGAGGCGTGGCCCAGCTGCAGATGGGCGCGAGCTGGAAAGAGGTGCTGTACATGCCTGCCTCAAATCTAAACTCTCTCCTGACATCTGTGAAACTATACCATGCATCAACACCCACCCAGACTCCCTGCCAGAGAAATGTGCAAGCAGCAAACATCATCTGCATACACAGCATGTCCCAGGGGGAGAACCTCCCAGGCAAGAGACTTTCTCCGGCTTCAGCCAAAAAAGGAAAGTGCAAAGGGAAGAAAGCTGGGGGGCCGCAGGTCTCTGAGCATTGAGTCCAGGACGGAGGCAGGATGGGTGGCCCACCCAAGAAGGCCTGAGGTGAAGTGGAGGCCATAGCCTCCCCTCTGCCCCAGACTGTATCAGTGCTGCAGGCCTGGTGGGCTGAAGGCCTCAGTCCCCAGCTTTCCTGTCTCAGCCCCTGTGCCTCATGTGTCCAGGATGTGGGGAAAGGCCAAGGACCCCACCTCCAACTACAGCCTGGGAAGGAGGCCCCAGTGCCTAGAAGGGGAGAGGGGACCAGACCTCAAAGCAGTGCCCCGAATGCATCTCCTATCAACCAGGCAGTGGGGAGACTCCAGGCCAAAATGAGCAAAAGGTCTAACCTGTGGTAGCCTCTGGGTTTGAGCCTCAGCCACACTCCAGAGATCCTCCAGGAGCTACATCCAGGGGCCTGGCCTGCATTAGAAAGCCTTCCAGGGGTGATCTTCCCAAACCAACCCAGGTGGACCTGGAGGAAGGTCAGGCAGCAGTGGGCATAGCCCTACCTTATTCCCTGGGGATCGCTGCAGGATAAAGCGGTGTTTACGCTTGAGGAGGGCACGAAGGTCCTGGCACTTCTCATAGCTTCCCAGCTCCACTGTCTCCACACACTTCTGCTCGTCCTGGGGAGGGAGATAGAGGGGCCATAAACTAGTGAGAGCCAGATGCACCCAGACCCTCCAACACCCAAGCCCCACCGCAGACCCTGATCTCAGTCAGCGAGGGTATCAATCCATCAGAAGGCAACCTTGAGCTGCCAATCAATCACAAGATGTATTCAAACCCCGGCAAGTAGACAGTATTCAGTCCATGCTGGCTGGAGGGAGGCTCAAGGCTCAGCATCCACATGAGAAATGGGGCAGCCAGCCTGGAGGTGGGTAGCAGGGCCGACTCAAATGTGCCTAAAGCCAAAGGAAGAAACGGGAAGCTAGAGAAGCCTGCCTGGCGGTCCACGTAGGCCCTGAGGCCAGGCAGAGATTTGTGGAAGAGGCAGCCTGGAAGAGGGAGTAAGATATCACAAAATGAGAGGAAAAAAAAAAAAAAGAAAAGGCTTTCCAGGCAGAGCCACAGAGGGAAGTTTGGGGCTGCATGCCTGCCTTTACCACAATGATCCTGAAGTGACTTCCCCACTTGGCATCTTCCTCTGCTGACCCCTGGCTAGGTGAAGAGGCCACTCTCTGTGGCCTACACAATGAAGATGGCAAGGGTTCCTTCAAAAGCAATCCCTCCACTAGCCTGCCACCCTGAGGCCTCATCACTAAGAAGACCAGTGGCCAGGACAGTGGGCCAGCCTCTTCTAGGCCACCGAGGACACTGGCAGGGCTGCCTTCCTGCCCAACAGCCCTGGCACTTGAGTATTTTCTCCCTTTGGGCTCCACCTACCAGGTGCCTCTCCAGCAAGCTGCCTGGGACAAGCTCCCCAATGTTGGTCAGTTGCTTCCTCTTCCAGGGGAGACCCAGATGGAACAACTTCTCACTGTGCTGCGTTCTCACCCTTGAGCATCCAGGGAAGAAGAAGCCAGCCCTGGGGGTGGGAGTTAGAGGGGAGAGCTGCCCTAGATGCTGGCCAACAAGTTAAGGACATGCTTGCTACTGGACATCACTCAGAGAGCCAGCAAAAGCATCCCCAGGGACTGCGTTGGTGCTCTGCCATTTTGGGTGGAATATCTGGGAGGCAGTGACTCAACTGTTTGCAGAGGAAATGCCCTGATTTCCCTCCATGATCCTGATTTCCCTCCATGATAATCTGCATATTTTAAGAAACCCTGACACTTAGCAAGCACTTTTGCATCTCTGATTCTCCTGAATCTCTCAATCACCTGAAAGCCCAGAGCCCCAGAATTGACCTCACTGTATACAGAAAGAGAATGAGGCCTGGGGGCGAACTGATTTGCCCACGAAGCATGGACACAAATGCAAGGGGCAGAGCCAAACTCAGACCTATATCCTGATGCCCAGGCTAGAGCTCTTTCAAGCACACCACACTCCTCCCAGCCAGTCAAAGGCTTGGTGATCAATGCCTTAGCAACAGGTCGCTCTATAGTAGTGGTTCTCTACATGTAGTACCTGGGCCAGCGCAGTAGCACCACCTGAGAACTTGTTAGAAATGCCAATTCTCAGGCCCCATCCCACTAAATCATAACCATAGGAGAATGGACCTAACAATCTGACTTTTAGCAAACACCTCAGGTGATTCTGATGTATGCAAAAGTTTGAGAACCTCTGCTTTACACCATAGAATCTCAACCTTGTTAGCACCTGGGAGCTTTAAAAACCCCAATGCCCAGGCAACATCCCAGACCAATTTCATCAGGACCTGGGCATGTGGAACCCAGGCATCAGTATTTTTCAAAGGAAAGCTAAGGGTGATAACCACTGACCTGCTCTCTGTTTGGCCCCTCAAGGGAAGGAGAACAGATAGATGGTCAGGGTGGCCTGATCTTTCCCATCCAGGTTCAGTTAAGTGTCTTTTCCCGTGTTTGCCTCCAAGCATCTCTTTGCAGCCCCTAGTCTCCAATCCTTTTCAAGTTCCTCCACTCAACATGAAGACTAGTAAGATCCAGGAAACTCTCCCGCCATACCCACAAGCCTGAGCCCTGATGCTTTCTCTCCTCTGAGGTCCCCCATCCACAAAGCACCTGCCAGGAGCAGGCACCATACTAGGTTCTAGGGACACCGTGCCATGGGGAAGAACAGTCCTCTAACTCCCTGCTGGGCATCTCTCTCTACCCTGTGCTGCATGTGTCTGCTCTCTTTTCTGGCCTACAAAGGGCAGCCCTCAACAGGGGCACACATAGGACCAGTTTGCTGGACTGAATACCTGACTCAGAGTAAGACCCCAGGAAGTCCCCTCCCACCTGCATCCAGAGAAAGGAAGCTGCCTGGGGAAGGATGCCCAGTCCCAGAGAGAGTAGCTCCCCATGTGCAGAAGCCTCCCTCAACTGGACAACTAGTAGCCCAAATATACCCTCCTCTCTCTGGGAACAAAAAGTCAGTCCATCCCCACCACCCGGCTCCCCAGGGTTGCCTGACCTGGGTCTCCTCTCCACCCGAAACGCTGAATCATCTGGCCCTTCTGCAGCTCAGAAAAACGGATAAACCAGCAGGCACTGGGCGGGGGCAGCATTTTTGGAATGTCAGCCTCACTGACAGCAAAGAAACAGCCAAGAGTCATTTGCACTCGCCTAGTTCCTTACATCAGAAAGAGGAATTGAACTAATAAGCATTTCTCAATTCCTACTCCTGGGCCAACCTCCCCCACCCCTGAGTGCAAAGTTCTTGAAACTGCACTGAGGTTTTTAATAGTGATTTTTTTTTAAGCCTGATTTAGATGTTTCATGTTTACGGGATGTAAAATCCTTCCTGCTTCCCAGCTGTGGCCAGGTGCAGAGACACAGCCCAGGACAAGTCTAGCAGCGCCTGACAGGCTGACAGCTTGGGGGCTTGTCACTCAACTATTACGACAGCTGGGACTGGAGGAAGGTGTGACAACTGCCTTTATTTATAAAAATATCCCCCTGCTGCCGCCACAGCACATCCTAATTTGGTGACGGCAGCGGTTGAGAACATCTGGGGGGCTCCCTGCATAATTCATTCCCTTGCCCTCCTCCAGCTGCTTCTCTGACACCCCAACTCCATGAGCCTGTGGACTCAGGCAGGAAAGGCAAGGTGCTTCTCAAAGGCAGTTCCTCTAAACAGTTAGATCTGGTTGCCCAACCTTTCTTGGCCTGGGTCATTATGAATTTGCCAAGGTAACCTGAGGGATGCTCAGAAAGGATGAGAGGACAGGCAGAATCCCTCTTCTGCCCCCAGACCAGTTCTTCCCCATGTATTCCATCTGTCAGAGGCACACAGTGATAGCCCACTTTCAGTGGATGGGCCTTCTAACAGCCTCAGTCCCAGAACACAAACAGCATCCACAAGCAAAATTCATCTTTCCTCCTTAGATCTCACCCAGAGCTTCATCGACTCTTACTTAACACACAATTTTAACATCCTTGGTTGTCCAAGTTTCAAGCCTACTGAAATGAGTAGGAGCACAAGCCCGAGGGGGGAGCTGAGGTCTCTGAGAAGCACAAGGACAGCAGAAGTGGCGACTGGCACTTGATGTTAAAGGAAAGAGAAAAGCTGAGAAGTACAGTCAGGCAGTATAGGATAATCTGATGATAGGGGACTCTGAGCCACGAAGGAAAGACTCACTTTAGTCCAACACCTTCTGTTGAATAAGGCAGAAGATATTCAACATATTTTAGAGGATTTCCACCAAAAATAAGTGTCAGAGTTTACTCGCCAGAATCTATGGGTAGAAAGAGCACTGGATTTGGTTTGGGTTCCCAACTCCTTCATTCACAGAGATGCTGAACAATCATTTGGCCACCTTGGGCTTCAATATCTCCCTCTATAGAATGTGATGTGATGACACCCTCACAGGACTACTATGAGCCTCATATGAGAGGTATGCAAGAACTCCAAACAAGCAAAGTTTTGGTTGAATGGAAGAAGCTCTAGTTTTCTGGAACACTCACTCATGTTGAACCTAGCCCAATGACAAGGAGTTACAGTATAGAAATACACTGAGGAGACACACACATTTCTATGTACATACACTTCAAAGGGCCCCTCATGCACGAGCCCGAGACTTGCACCTGGAGGTATTGTCCCCATACCATAGAGACCCAGAGAAGATCAGGCACTTGCCCAAGGACTCAGGTCTCAAACCAAATCCAGTTGCACAGCATGTCAAAAGTGGAGCAGGTGTTCCAGTCCCAGTTCTGGGATCCTTCTGCTGGCCTGGGCTGCCATCATCCCTTTGCTTCCTGCCCCAGTAATCCCAACCTCAGGGCCAGGTGAGTCCTTACCTCATTCTCGTAGACCAGCAGCTGGGCCTGGCAGAGGAGCAGATATCGGTCTTTCCAAAGCCCCAGGAGGCCTCCACTGCTCTTCTTGATCCAGCCAGCCTTGTCGGCCATCCTCGCTCCCCGAGGCTTCTCGCCCCCTTCCTTCACACCCTGTAAGATAGCAACAGGACATGTCGTGAAAGCTGCTGACATGGGGTCACACAGTCCGATGGCCACACAAGGGATATGTCCCTCTGCTGGGTACCTACTCATATCATCCTACATGAGCTTCCCCACAACTCCCAAGGCAGGTACCCTTCCTTAATCAAGTATCAGAAATAACAGTAATAGAGGTGCCTGGGTGGCTCGGTTGGTTAAGTGTCCAGTTCAGCTCAGGTCACAATCTCACAATTCATGGGTCCGAGCCCCACATCGGGCTTTGTGCTGACAGCACAGAGCCTGCTTCAGATTCTGTTTCCCTCTCTTTCTCCCCCTCCCCCGCTCACATGCACTTTCTCTCTCAAAAATAAATAAACGTTAAAAACAGTTATTAAAAAAAGAATTAACAGTAATGACAACAGCAACAACAATAATAATAGCAATAGCCACCTCAATACTGAGCCACACATCATCCCATTTAAATGATATAACTACTCTGAGGTGGAAGCATCATTATTCACATGGTACAGCAAACTGAAGCTCAGAGAGGTGCAGCAAACTGTGTGACTTCCCAGTCACACAGTGGGACAAACAAACCCAGAAGTCAAACCGGGTCTCTGACCCCAGGTTCTTCCAGCTCCACCATTCTGCCTCATGGATTCATTCAACCAGTCCACAAACGCTATATTGAGCACTGACAACGTCACTGGTGCCGGAGTAAGCAGGAAACAATAAAAATAATGCATCTCTGTCCTCATAGAGCTGGCGATGCAGGGAAGGAGAAGCTGAACAAACACCAGACATAAATACATTAAGGAGCATGAAACGCTATGAAGGGAACAGTGAAAGGGGCATGAAGAAGGGAGTGAGAGTGGACAGTGGGGGACCTGGCTCAGGTCTGGGTGGCCCAGGAAGGCGTCCCAGAGAAGGACCATTCAAGCAGGAGAAGAAGGATGGAAGGAAGCAGGCAGGCAGTGGTAATCTGCCTCTCCATCCCTGCCCTTCAAGAGAATCCATTCTACGGCTTCCTGCCCCAAAGCAGGGGGTCCTCTGCTCTTAGTCCCACCACAGGCCAGGACTTGTGGGCGGCCATCCATCTGGTAAGGGCTCCAAGGACTCTGCCTTCGACCACAGGCTGGTACAGGAGGTAAACTCGAGTCCTCTTCTCAGACATGGGCAGCCACCCTGGAGCCTCCAGGCCAGCCCTCAATTATCTACTTAGGTGGCTGGGTGTCAGGTACATGCCTTTCAGATGGGCTCATTTCACCTCTGGTCCCCAGCACCTAGCACTGTTCCTTTACACATAATGGGTGCTTGAGAAATATCTGTGAAATGAAAATAAAAATACACCGATTTGCTAACCACTTTGCTTCAGTGACTGGTGCCCACAGCAGTGAGTGTGAAGGAGAGGGTAAAAGAGAGGAGGTCAAGAGCGTGTCGAATCTAGAGGATGCTAGAAGGAAATTAGCACTGACTAATTTTGAGTACTTTATAATTTACATAAAGTTCAAAAAAGGGGCCCCAGTTAAAAGGAGCATGCCTCTCCCCAGGGATACCCTGTGGCCACAGCTGGCTTTGGAAAGACAAGCCCAGGCAGAAGACTGGTGAGCTGTCAGGGGCTGGGCAAGGGGCTGGGCACCTCCCTGCTCAATATCATGGCAAGGGAGCCCCAGCTTGGCTTTCACTGTGGCCCCACCCCTCTGAACTGCACACTCCAGTGGTTGAGAGTCTGAGCTTTTGACACCCAAGTCACACAGACCATAGGCAAGTCACTTAACCTCTCTAAGCCTTAGTTTCTTCATCTGTGAAATGGTGATAATAACAGAAGTTGCAAGGATTTTAACTCCATGAGGGCAAAGATTTTTGCTTTGTTTCATGCAATATCCCCAGTGCCTAGATAGCATCTGGCATACAGTAGGTACTCAATAAATGTTTGTTGAATAAAGATATGGCATATAAAGAGGTGCCTAGAATACCCTAAACTTGGGAAATGGTATCTGTCATTGTCACTGTTGTTGTCACTGGCATCCCTTCCAGCTCTCAGGGATGTTTTCCCTGGGCCTGGTTCAGAATTCGGGAGAAGGCCTTTATGGGCTTAGTTGCTGGGTCTCAGTACCCTAGGAGCTTTAGGAATGTGGTGTGCCCCTCAGCATCTCTCCCTAACTTGTAGATGACTAGACAAGTGGGGAAGTCAGATGGTCCTAAAGTATCTTCCCAGATGGGAGGAGTGTGGAAGTGGGAGGCTTGCCTATAGGCCAGTTCTGAGGCACCCTGACCACGGAGAGAGGAGACTTCAGGGACCTTTGACAAGAAGGGGGAGGCTCTCACATCCTATCGTGCACCACTCCCAACACCAGAGACCCTGTATTCAGCCCCCATTAGCTGCACGACCATGACTGGCAGGGGCCTCATCTCCTCAGTGAGCCCTACAGGCTGGCCCAGGCCCAGGGCTAGAAGGGAAGAATGGGAAACCCCACCCCACATTTCACACATCACACCCCTCCATCAGCAACTACAGTGGTGCTGTTGGCCACCTCCTCAGCCTGCAGACTCTCAGTGTCTCTTGCACAGAGCAGTAGGCACTGGTCTCCCACTGCTGAGCTCCAAGCTTGCCTCCTGCTTTTCAGGGGCCCACCCACCACCCCATGGGATCTCACACCCCTTTGTAAACTCCTTCCCCTTGTGACCTCCTAGGCCTGCCTCACCCACTGTCTGACACATGAAAACTTCCTGTCAGCTGGAAGCTCCCAGGGGGCAAGGCTGAAAGCTTGTGCCTTAACCACTGTCCTCTCAGGGTGTAGCAGAGCAGTGCCCAGTGAATACTGGGACTGAGTTAGCTAAAGAAGCCTTTAGGGCTGGGTGGGAACAGGGTGGGACTGAGGAGAGAAGGCACTTTGGGGATGTGGGGGGAAGTGACAAGGGGCTGGAGATGGCATGAACCAAAGCCCAGGAAGGGTCTCCTTGTCAGGAATTAGCCACAGCAACAGCCACCAAAGGGAGGCCTGGCTAGAGGCCAGAGTCCTGCTTGCCTGCTACCCTCCACCCTGCCCCTCTCCCTGCCCCTCAGACACTTCCACCAGGGGGCCTGGCTATGCCCCAGTAAGTTTTAATAAGTGGCCCCTCCTCTTGGCAGGGCTCACAGGGGAGGTTTTGTCTTGCTCAGCCCAGTTTCACGGCCTTCTCTCCTCTTATTGACCAGCTGACCACTGTTCTTCCTGTTTCACCCTCTCTCTTCCCACTCATCCTCACTCAGACCCTCCCTTGCCCACTGTGAGCAGCTCCTGAGGCACCCCTGAGCACCAGATTGGCTCCCCTTTGCTTGAGGTGGGAGGATCTCTGTGTCATTCCTTTAGGAAAAGAAAGAAAAGAAAAAAAGAAAAAGATGTCAGGTCACCCTAACACTATGCACAGAAGGGAAGGGAACAGGTGGAAAGCCACAACACAGGCCATGGTGGAAAGACAGAGACAAGCAGAAGAAACCTTGTTGGCACCTCACACCACAGGGAGCTTATGACAACCTTTGCCCTTTAAGCCCAATGATGTGCTGACCAAACTCTGCTAAGATCCCACCATGTCAGAGCCCTGGGATGGGGTTATCAGAGAGGAAGCATAGACTCTGCCCTGAGGGAACTTGCAGTCTGATGGGGGCAACAGAGACCCTACAAGGTAAGTCTTCAGTCTGAGGGTGGGGAGGGCATCCCCTGCTCTTGAGGGCCCCAGCCTTTTGGGAGAACATAGGACCTACCCGGAAGGAAACATGAGTCCCAGCTCTCTGGTGCAGTAGGGGTTTGGGGTTAGTTTAGGAAGTCCTTGCAGAAACTAAGGTTTTAGTAGGAGTGTGAGGCAGGCAAGAGACACACACCTTGGCCCAGAGGAGAAGGGAGGACACAAAGGGTATCAAGAGACCCTTCATTCAACCCCTTCATTATGGAATGAGAAAGTATAGCCAGAAAGGGCAAGAGATTAGCTCAAGGTCACAAAACCAGGGCTGGACAGGACACTGTCCTGCCTCTCTCTAGATGGACGTGGACAAATGAGTTGCCTGGAGCCACTAGAGGCCGAGGCAGGGAAAGGCATGACTGAGAGAGAGAAGGTGGGGGTGGAACCCCAGGGCAGAAACAGGAAAGAAACCCTAGGTTCTGGGTTTTCAACCTTACTCCAGTGGCTGCAACAATATCCCACATCTATATTCGCAGTTTTCAAAGCTTTTGCATGCATATCATCACATTTCTGGATTGCCCACCTCCCTCTTTTTGTGGATGGGGAAACTGAGGGCCTGAGAACTCAAATGGACAAATGCCCAGTGTCTGGACCCAAACTTCTTCACTAAGCCTCAGCCTCAGCCTGGTAGCCTCAGACTACCAAGCTATTGCACAGAGGAGGTCAGTGAAGCTGAGGGGGGTTGGCACTAAGGTAGCTGGGGCCCCCGGAGAGAAATGTAAGCTAGGGGAAGGGCTGCAAACAGCCATGTGGGAGTGAGGTGAGGCCAGCCTGAGGTCATGGGGCAGAGCAGGTGACTATGATCTAAGAGGTGTTTTAGAGAAACAAAGATGGGCAAGCACTAAGACCTAGAGAAACAAGAAGTGATTAGGAGAAGGAATGGGAGGACAAGAGTGAGGGATGCCTAAGACAAGGCAGGAGATAGGGAGCCCCTCTGTGTGGGGAGGAGGTGGGCAAGCCCTTAGATGGCTCAGGTATATGGGGAGCTCTTGGCATCTGGGAGTCAGTAAATGGCAATGTTAGAAACTCAGAACTAGAGGGAGTGCAGGGCTGGGCTGAGCTGGCCAGGAGACAAACCATTGGCCCAGGAGGCCCCAGGAGAACTTCCCTTAATTGGGGGCCAGAGCAGATCTGGAGATGGAGTAATCCTGTCCCACATCCTCTGGGAGAAGGGGAGGGGCCACAACCAGACAGTCTAACCCTCACAGCAGGGGCCTGGGGTGGGGGAGGGCAGCCCTACCCCTGTCAGAAAGAAACCACAGCAAATCATAGTGGCCTGACTTTGCCCCCTCCTTCCACCCACTCTGAGAGAGGGGGACACAATCACACAGGACCCAGGGAGGAGGCCAAGCCCTATATTTTATAGAAGAGGAAATGCAGGCTGAGAGGGGAAGTGACTTATCTACCATCCCACAGAAATGCAGGGCCTGGCCTGGAAGGAACCCTGACAGACACTGGCCCCAGGAAATAGGGAGCTGGACACTGATGGGGACACGGGAAGCCTGATCCCCTCAGGGCTTTCCAGCTGGCCAGGGTTATCCCAAGAGTGAAGCTTTCATTTTTTCCCTCCATCTATCCAGGCAAACACATCCCCATCCCTTGGGCTGGGAGGGACAAAAGCTGAGACCCCCTCAGAGGACAAGAAGCAAAGTCCTTGAGACTCAGCAGGTCCCGGCTCTAATTTATTCATTCCACATATATACATTAAGTGCTCACTGTGTGCTTTGGTGATGGGGCTGATGGGAGAACTGAGTTTGCAATTCAAGGGCAGGGGTCACTGAGTGCCAGAGCCGACTCCAGATCAAGAGGGTCCTGAGGGGGAAGAGGGAAGCTCAAGGCTGCCCAGCTCCTCCAGGGAGTTGGCCCTCCCAAGGATGTGGGGAAGGCAGGGGCCAGGATCAGCTCCTATGTGGGCCTGATTCTGGGGCAAGGGAGAAGATAGGAGAAAGAGGATCACAGGGACTTATACAGGGGAGAAAAAGGCAACTTCTCCAATCCTCACCACCAGACACGGTCACAGACTCAAGATTCCTTGACACAGGGACTCCAGACCCCACAGACTCTCCAGGACACTCAATCTACCCCTTCAGGATCAGACCCGGCCGACACGGGGTGTCAACGGTAACCAGGTTCGAGCCCAGTTCCAGGCCACTTTCAGCAAGTTATCAACTGACCAGAGCCTCAGTCTCCCCCTCAATCCAATGCGAACTATAACAACCGCGATGCCCACAGCTGGTGTGAGAAGCCAAAGAGATAACGTAGAAGGATATGTCTGCTAAGTGCGGGACACGGAACACTACCCCCACCCCTGCTCTATCTGCCTAGCCTCAGCCTGGAGAGATGGGGGTGGGGCAGGGGTTAGGTGTCGGAGTCCGGAGAGAGAGGGCTGATCGGAACAAGGGCCTGAGCCTGCGACCCCAACAAATGTAAGGGGCTCGAAGACCCCAGCCCAGACCCCCCCCCCCCGGTCTGGCCTGGCCCTCACCTCCTCCTCCATCGCGAGTCCGCAGAAGTCCGGCCGCTCCGCCGCTCACTCCCCGCGCCGCGCGGGCTCCGCCACCTCCATCCACACCCGGCCGGGCGGCGGCTCTCAGCGTTCTGTCCCGCGGGCCGCCCGGGGCCCAAGAAACTTCGGGGGGGCGGGGTTGGGGGCGGGGAGAGGCTTCCGGGGGCGAGGGGGCGGGGCCCAGGGAAGGGACTAGCAGAGCTGGGAGGCCCAGGGCTGGGGCGGGAAACGGGTGGGGCGGGGCCGGGGCGGAGGGGTGGAGCCTGGACGGGGCCGGGTGGGGGTTTGGGGACTGGATGGTGGAGCCAGAAGGAGGAAGCAGGAGGGGCAGGGCGGAGAGAGGTTTCCCCGACCGCCGAGGGAGAGGGACTGGAAGGGGACAGAGGGTGCGGGGACCGGGCGGAGGGAGGGGGTGGGGGCTTCCGGCTAGAGGCCGAAGAGAGGGACGCGGGCGGGGCCCTAGGGCGGGATCGGGGTGGGGCAGGACCAGCGTGCGCCCGAGGCGCTGGCTGCTTGCGCCTTTGAAGTCTCCAGGCCCCAGAGGGCCGGGGTTGCGGGACTGGGCCATGCCGCCCTGGGCGGCCCAGAGATGGGAGCAGCAAGAGGCTCCTCCTCTTTCCTCCCCGACGCTGGGGCAGTGGCGACGACTTGGTCCTCTTCTCCCAGGAGCCTCCTGGCAGGGCTGGGCCTGGACCTCTAGTCAGGTCCGGAGAGTCCGGTAACGCGAAGACTTGGGGCTGGGAGGCTGGACTTCGAGGGAGGGAGTCTTCCCCTATTTTTCAGGGATCCTCAAATGCAGTGTTCTCCTGCCTTCATTGGACATTGCTCAGAGCTGTTCTCTCTGGTTCCTATACCTGAGGGTCACCCTCCACCCACCCCCACCCCCATCCAGCGGTGATCTTGCAACCTCGACAGCCTTGCTGGGTGGGAGTGGAGTGTTAGTTATACCGCGGGCCGTCATTTTATACTTGGGAGAAAGAGGCCCAGAGAGAGAAAGTGACTGGTTACATCCCAGCCTCCAGCTCCCCTCCTACCCTCCACCCTTTCCGTCTCAGCTCTCATAGCCAACCCTGCCCAAGCATGCTTGTGCAGGAAGAATTAAGTATGTGTGAGATCAATGGTGACCTCCTTTGGCTCTAGCTGCTATAGCAGCAGCTGCACCAGTTGACCAAGCTCTCCTTTCACTGCCTTTTGCTGGTCCTCAGGCCCCCCAGCCACTTACAGCCCTGCATGGAAAAAGGTAGCTTGGGGCCCAAGGGGGAGGAAGATGGGGGCATACATTTTCTTTATGCCTGGGCCTGGGTTCCTTTATCTAAAAGGATGAGGAAAATCCAGGCTATGGATTTGAGAAAGTCAATGTATATGGCAACCACATGGTTTTATTCCCTCAGTATGGTTTATTCCTTCTCCAGAGCTGGGCACCTCATGCCTGAGGACTCAGAAGATCCTGTATCTGAAAACTCAGATTCCACCTGCAGGAGCCCAGAGACCCTGAGGAATTTGTGTTGTTGCACAGCTCATGGTTCGGTTGGGGTAAGGTCAGTTTTCATATCCAGTGAGCTCTGTCACTTTTGGGAGTGAGCCACTGATAACCACTTTGGCATCGGTTTTCCCATCCAGCGAGCCATGCTGGCCCTCTGGTTGTTGCTCCCGCACCACATGCATTCATTCAACATAAATATTTTCTTTGCCTTGATCATCAGTCCTTACACTAATATCTGGAAGATAATGGCAAGACCCAGAGTTCCTGTCCTCCATCAGGAGAGAAAGGTGTGTAAACAGATGAGAAAACCGTATGTTAAATGTGAGGGTAAATGCACATAGGAAGGGCACCAAAACCAGGACAAAGGGTCAACACAGGCATTCTAGACAGAGGGGAGAGTATAAGCAATGGCAAAGAAGCATGAAACAGTATAGTGTGTGTTGGGGGGTGGGGTGGGGAGCGGCTAAGCTGGAGAAGAGCTCAGTGTCTGAGAAAGGGCCTTGAAGGCTGTATTGAGGGGACTATATTTTAACCTCAGGGTAATGGGAAATCATTGAAAGTTTTTGGCTGTGGAAGGGATGGAGTCTGTTTTGCATGTACACCATTTAATCAACAAAACTTATTGGGGGCCTTTTAAGTAGGGTGCTTTCCAATACTTCATCCTGGCATTTATTCACTCAAAAGAATTTAGGGAGCCTCTGTCATCTGCTCACTGTACTAAACTCTTCACACATATCTCCTTTAATCTTCACACAAGTGGATAATGACCCGAGAGATAGATACAATTGTTATATTCATTTAACAGATCTTGAATCCAAGGCTTAGACCTGTTTAAGGTCACTTGACTGGTGAGTGGTGGTTTCAAGGATTCAAACCTCCCTTGACTCCAGAGTATGTGCTGTCTACTAAATGTTTTGGCAGCATTGTATGACCAGGCCTCACAAGATCCAGGCCCTGCCTTGGAGAGATGAAGAGCCAGTAGGAGGGTAGACAAGTCCTTAGAAGGGCTCTGATGAAAGAACACACAGTGTATGGTGAAAGCTGCTTCCCAGAGGAAGGGCTGGAGTGATTGAGTTGTATTCCACTAGGGTGGACATCTTACAAAAGCAGTAACTTTTGTAGAACATCGTGACTTGTTAGGGGAACTGTAAGCAGATTTGTGCAGTCATGTGTGTGTGGTGGTGGCGGGGGTGGTGGGAGATTTCAGAAAAGTACCATCGGGGAGGCATCAGGAGCTAGAGCATTAAGGACCTT
This sequence comes from Panthera pardus, assembly GCF_024362965.1. Lineage (NCBI taxonomy): Eukaryota > Metazoa > Chordata > Mammalia > Carnivora > Felidae > Panthera > Panthera pardus. The sequence continues at coordinate 32,943,366 of NW_026526810.1, forward strand.
AAGTGCTGACCTAAGGTATTTGAAATTCTTCCTGCAAGTTGCAGGGGGCCACTGAAGCAGGGTGGACACGATTTTCATTTTAAAACCTCATTTTTGGGGTGCCTTAGTTGAGCAGCAGACTCCTGATTTCAGCTCAGGTCATGATCCCAGGGTTGTGGGATGCAGTCCTGTGTCCACCGGTTCTGTGCTGTGAAGGCTGCTTAAGATTCTATCTCCCTATGCCCCTCTCCTTGCTCATGCACACTCTTTCTGAAATAAAAAAAAACCAAACCAAACAAAGACAAAACTCATCTTCATGGCTGCTATGTGAAGAATGGTGACAGAGCACGAGAAATGGGGAGGCCCACTGCGTAGCAAACTGTTACAGAAAATCCAGGTTCAAGGTGATGGAGCCTGAACCAGGCCAGTGTTTATGAGGATGGTAGGGACAGATAGAGATTCAGGAGACAGTAAGGTGGGGGTGAGGAAGGGGGTGGAATTGGGGGAAAGTGGTTAAAAGATACAAACTTCCAGTTATAAGGTAAATGAGTGCTAGACTATAATGTATAACATGATGACTATAGTTGATACCTTTGTATGATATATAGGGAAGATGTTAAGAGAGTAGATCCTAAGAGTTCTTATCACAAGGAGAAATTTGTTTTCTTTTGTTTTTATTGGATCTATGAGATGATGGATGTTAACTAAGCCTATTGTAGTACTAATTTCACAATATATGGATATTTCAGCTGAGACCTGAAAGATGAAGACAGAGACAGCCACAAAAAGAGGTGAGGGGGAATGTATTTTTTTCTTCCTTCAAACAAATATTTTTAATTTTTTAAAGTAAACTCTACCCCCATCTCGGGGCTCAAACTCACGACCCCAACATCAAGAGATGTGTCCTCTACCAACTGAGCCAACCAGGCACCCTGGAGGAAGGTATTTCATGCAGAGAAAAAAAAAAAGCGCAAAGACTCAGGAATAGGAATGGGTTTTGGGTGTACAAGGAGCACCAAGGAGGCTATTGTGACAGAGGCATATTGAGTAAGGGAGAAAGTGGTAGACTTGAGGTCACAGTGGAAGGAAGGGAGGGAGTTGGCTGTGGTAAAGACTATGGATTTTATTCTAAGAGGAATTGCCTAGAAAGGCACGGAGGGTTTTCCCATGGAGGGAAAAGCAACCTGTGTTTATATGTTTGAAAAGATCCCATCTGCTGCTGTTTGGAGAAAGGACTGGATTGTAGGGGGACAGAGTGGAAGCCCAGAATCCAGTGTCATTAGGAGACTACTACTGAGATCCAGGGAGAGACGATAGGCTGCTAGCTCTAGGGTGTGGGGTGGAGACGGAGAGAATAGATCCAAATTACGTTTTGTAGGCAGACAGAACAGGTTTTGATGGTGGGTTAGATGTGGTAAGTAAAGAAGGAATCAAGGGTATGGTGGTGCATTTACTGAAATGAAGACAGGAGAAAAACAGGTGTATATGGTGTTGGCGGAGATTAAAAGCTCTGTTTTGGAGAAAGTAAGTTTGACATGCCTGCTAGGCATCTGTGTGGTGATATCAGAAGAACAAATGGAGACAGTCTGGAGTTCAGGGGAGAAAGGCAGGCTAGAGATACAATGTTGGGAATCAGCATATAGCTGATAATCAAGCCATGGGATTAGAAAAGATGGAAAAGAAAAAAAAAAGATAAAGTCCTCCCCACATTGAGAGGTCTGGTTGAGGAAAAGGGAGTTAGCAAAGGAGGAGCCGATAAGTATGAAGTAACGAGTATGAAGTAGAAGTATGAAGAAACGAGGGGAGTGTGTTGTGGAAAAAGAGGATTTCAAGGAAGGAGGGTTACCTGTATAAGAGGCTCAATAAATGAGTGTCAGCTGCCCCGTGATGAAGCAATGCCAAGTGAAATAGTGCTCTGGAAGCTGGAAGACCATTTCAGCATCTCTACAAATTGTCCCTGTAAGCTTAGAGTTGTTAAGGAGAAAGAGAGAAAGGACCATAAAGCTTCTTTTAAGTATCAAATGAGATTATGGCCGAAAACGCATTCTGTAAGCCGCCCAGTCCTGTGATAACGTCACTGTTGGGTTTTTATTAATGAGCTGGCGATTAGAATTAAGACCACCGGTGAGGGAGAGCGCATAAGACGTACAGAAAGAGTTGTCAAGAAGTAAATTTCATAATGAAGAAAACTCCTGAGAGCTTGCGTCAAAACCAGGCTTGGGGTTAGGCGAGAGATACGGGAGCAATGCTGCGCTTCATTTAGAATTTAACCCTGCGGCGATAGCAGTAAGAAAAACAGGGCGGATGGAAAACTCGAAGCTGAGAAGGAAGAAGTCCGGCCCCAAACGTGAGATATCTCTGGCTCCGCCTCCCTCCTCCACGGGCCAATCAGGATCCAACTGACAGGGCGGAGCCTGAGGTCAGTTAATAACCGCTAAGCCCCGTTCAGTTATTCATTTTATTCCTTTCCCTCCAAGGGTTCACTGTTGCTGCTCCTACAAAACTTTGGGAGGGCATACCACTTTGGAAAAAGCTCTGGCAGTTTCATATAAAAGTAAATGTGTACCTGTTCGATGATTCAGCAGTTTCTCACCAAGGTATTTATTTTTGTTTATTTTTAATGTTTGTTTATTTTTTAGAGACAGAGTGTGAGCAGGGAAGGGGCAGAGAGAGGGAAACCAAGAATCTGAAGCAGGCTGTCAGCACAGATCCCGACGCGGGACTGGAACTCACCTGGAGATCATGAGCTGAGCCAAAGTCTGAAGCTTAACCAACTGAGCCATTCAGGTGCCCCTCACTGAGGTATTTATTTTTAAAAATTAAAGCATAAACCCACAGAAAGCCCAGATATCCATCAACAGTAAAATGGAAAACTAGTACAGTATATCCATACGGATGGAATACTACTTAGCAATAAAAAGGAACCAACTACTGATACAGCAACATGGATGAATCTCCAAATAATTATGCTGAGTGAAAGAAACCTGTACACAAAGAATACATATTGTATAATTCCATTTATAAGAAGTTTTAGAACAAACCAAATTTATGGTGAAAACCAAGTTAGAGCAGAGTTGCCTGAGGATTGAGGGTGGGAATTGAGTGGTGCAAAGTGACCTGAGGAAACTTTCTAGGTGATGATAATGTTCTTAGAACTGTGCAATGAAGAAACTGTCCCATAGCTTCTAGCCACATGCAACTACTGAGCATTTGAAGTGTGGCCAGTACGACTCAAAAACTGAATTTTAGGGCACCTGGATGACTCAGTCAATTGAGCATTGAACTTTGGCTCAGGTCATGATCCCACGGTTCTTAGGTTCAAGCCCCACCTCAGGCTATGGGCTGACAGCGTGAAGCATGTCTCCCTCTCTCTATCTCTGCCCCTCCTTCGCTCGTTTGCACGGGCGCACTCTCTCTCTCAAAAAAATAAAAAAGAAAAGAAAACCTTTAGAAAAATAAAACTGAAGCTTAAATTTCATTTAATTTTAATTCATTTGAATTTAAAATTAGCCACATGTGGCTGGTAACTACCATATACAGCATGGTTTATATCCTGATAAGGACTTGGCTGCACAGATATATATGTTTGTCAAAACTCTTCTCATGATAAACATAAGAGTTGTGCATTTCATCATTTGTGAAGTTTACATTAAAAAGATAAGCATCAGGGCACCTGGGTCACTCCGTCCAGCTTCAGCTCAGGTCATGATCTCACAGCTCCCGAGTTCGAGCCCCACGTTGGACTCTGTGCTGACAGCTCAGAGCCTGGAGCCTCCTTCCGGTTTTGTGTCTCCCTCTCTCGCTCATGCTGTGTCTCTCTCTGCCTCTCAAAAATGAATAAACATTTAAAAAAAATTTTTTTTAAGACAAGCATTAGGGGGTGCCTAGGTGGCTCAGTCGGTTAAGCATTGCACTTTGGCTCAGGTCTTGACCTCAAGGTTCCTGAATTGGAGCCCCACATCAGGCTCTCTGTTGTCAACACAGAGCCTGCTTCAGATCCTCTGTCTCCCTGTTTCTCTGCCCCTGCCCCCCTCAAAAATAAACTTAAAAGTGGGGGAGGGGACTTGATAAAAAGGTAAGCTTTAGGGCAACTGGCTGGATCAGTCAGTAGAGCATACTTGGCTCTTGATCATGGGGTCATGAGTTCAGTCCCCACATTGGGTGTGGAGCCTACTTAAGAAAAAAAAAAAGCATAAACCCTAGTTAATGCTATGCATGTTAAAGTGTTTAGACATGAAATGTACTGTTGTCTGCAACTTCAAAATGCATAATAGATGGATTCACGAATGTTGAGATGGACAGATGATCAGGCATGATAAAACATTAATTGTAGCATCTTGGTGGTGGGTTTATGGGTGTTCACTGTACAATTCTTTGAACCTTTCTGTTTATGTTGGAATATGTTCAGAATAAAATGCTGGAGTTCTCAAGGGCTGAGAGGAGAAAGTGGGGAGTTATTTTCTCATGGGTACAAACTTTGTTTGGGATGATGAAAATTTTCTAGAACTAGTGGTGATGGTTATGCAGTGCTTGAAAGTACTTAATGGCAATGAGTTGTACACTTAAAAATGGTTAAGGGGCACCTGGGTGGCTCAGTCGGTTAAGCATCCAACTTCGGCTCTGGTCATGATCTCATTCATGAGTTCAAGCCCCGCGTCGGGCTCTTTGCTGACAGCTCGGAGCCTGGAGCCTGCTTCGGATTCTGTGTCTCCCTCTCTCTCTCTGCCCCTCCCCTGCTTGTGCTCGCTCGCTCTCTCTCTCTCTCTCTCTCTCAAAAATAAACATTAAAAAAAATTTTTTTTTAATGGTTAAGATGCTGGGGCACCTGGGTGGTCGATCAGTTAAACATCAACTTCGGCTCAGGTCATGGTCTCGCGGTTCCTGAGTTTGAGCCCCGTGTCGGGCTCTGTGCTGCCATCTCAGAGCCTGGAGTCTGCTTCAGATTCTGTGTCTCCCTCTCTCTCTGCTCCTTCCCCGTTCGTGCTCTGTGCCTCTCTGTCTCTCAAAAATAAATAAACATTAAAAAATGGTTAAGATGGTAAAATTTTGATGTTATTTACATTGTACAATTTTTTTTTTAAGTTTGAAAGCCAAAAGGAAAAAAAAAACACTGGGGGAAAATCCATGTGGAAGTGTCTGTGCCTTCTCTAGAGGCAGTCAAGGGTACTGCACAGAAAGAAAGGGGAAGGAAGCAGGCTGTTTGTCGGTGTGCTGGGCCCATTTTGAGCAAAGGGTAGCGGGAAGAAAGAACAGAGGCTTTAGAAACAGACCTGGGTTCATAATCCTAGCTCTTTTCATGTTGTAGTTGTGTGACTGTACTTGTTTCTTAGTGCTGTTGCTGCTGTAACAAATTACCACAAATTTAGTGACTTAAAGCGACACAAATCTATTATCTTGCAGTTCTAGAGGTCTGACGTGTGTCTCACTGGGCTAAAATCAGGACCTGTGTTCATTCTGTAGATTCTAGGGAGGAAGAACCTACTTTGTTGCCATTTCCAGCTTCTAGAAGCCTCCTGTATTCTATGTCTTGACTCATGACCCTTTTCTCTGTCAAAGCCAGCAGTAACCTCTTCAAATCTGTTTCTCACACACACCTCTGCTTCTTTATCTCATCTCCTGTTCTCTCTTGCTTTCCTGATTGCTTTATAAGAATGCTTGTGATTCCATGGCCCACCCAAAAATCCAGGATAATCTTTCCATTTCAGGATCCTTAATTTATCACATCTGCAAAATCTCTTTTGCCATGTAAGGTAACATATTCATAAATTCTGGGGATTAGGATGGGGGCATCTTAGGGAGACCATTCTTCTGCCTACCACAGTGATGTTGAAATTTTTCCCATGCCACTGGGGACTGATATGTCAAGATAGAACTGAAGAGGAAAAATATTTCTCCTGATTTTTTTTCTAACAGTTTTATTGAGATATAATTCATATGCCAAAAAATTTGCCCATTTAAAGCATCAGTTCAATGGTTTTTAGTATAGCCCCAGAGTTCTACAATCAATGAAAATTTTCATCTTTGACCATTTTTATATATGAGGAAACAAAGTAAACTTGCTTAGAGTAACATCTAACTGGCAGGGCTGGGTCATGGCAGCAGCTGTCAGGAGCTGAGCTTCCAGTCCAGGCCTGGATTCCCTTCATGAAATTAGACGAGTCACCTGGGAGCAGTGTGGCATAATAGTTAAACAGCAGGTGCTCACGCTGGGTTAGACTTGGGTTCAAGGCTTTGTTTTGCTGTCTACAAGCTATGTGATCTTTGGTAAAATCTCTTGGAGCCTTGGTTTCCTCATTTGAAAAATGAGGACAAGCCAATAAAGGAGGGGGCTGACTCACCTGTAAGATCCCTTCCAGCTATGTAATTACAAGCGTCAATGAGGGGGTTGAAAAGATAATTAAAAATACATTCTCTGAGCAGCCAGTGCATTTGACAAAAGGGATACGAACTCCCTGAAGACAGAGGCTCACATGCTTCCTTTGTACTCCCTGAGCACCTAACACAGGTCTAGGAATTCCTGAACGATGGGCCTCAGCCTGCTTGGAGACAAATGCATAAAATGACCCTTACAGAGGCAGAGAAGGAGGAAAAGAGGGGTAGGGGGCGGGGGCAGAGGAAGCGACAGGCCCAGGAATCGGCAAGCGCCAGGTGAAGGTAAACACGGGTGGGAGGGATCAGGGGCAGCTCATCCCCCCAAGGCCAAGTTCAGCCGCTGTGTGGGGGCTAAAGCAGAGAAAAAGTGTGTTGGAGGCACCGTTCTGAAAACAAATCTTCAAGCCGCGTTGTGTGACGCGACATCACGCATCGCCCTGCTGCAGCCCTCCGCCCCTTTCCACTTCCACTGGTCCACCGGCTTTGGTATGCTCGCCCACCACTATAAGCCTCCTTCCTCCAGCTTGCGATTGGTACAGCCCAAGCTCTGGGAGTTGGAACCCAATGAAAGACACGCCCATTGTCACGCCCCTGTCTCTGATTGGCTGGAGAATTTAAAGATCCGGCCGGTGATAGGATGATTCTCTACTCCTAGATTTGAAAGTTCTTAGTGCCCAAGTTTAGTTAACTGGCCGGCTCTGTTCAGCGCGTTCCTCCGAGTGCCGGTGCAAGTGAGTGTCCACGCGATCCCGGAGGTGGGAGACAAAGTTATGCTTTTTTCAAAAGGTCTCTGCCGGGAGGGTGCAGACGAGTGGGTCAGACGGAAGAAACAGGGATTCCTGGGCCCCAGGATCCCTCGCGATTTTCGCTGGCAAATATTCTCCACCCTATGCCCACCTTAGAGATTGGGAAGAAGAGTCAGAGCTGCGGAATCACACTAACCCTGATTCCTACCAGTCGTTGTAGCCCCTCAGTCTGTTTCCATTTTCTGTACACGGGAAAGAGATTGACCTGGCTGCATATAAACTAGTGAACGTATCTGGAGGAAAGAAGGTGCTTATTACAAGTCAGCCCCCTGCTCATCCCTCATCCCTCCTCATTCCCTTCTTCTTTGGGAGAGGACTAAGGATTCCTTTGTCCTCCCTGGGCCTTTTGGAAACAGGTTTCTCTTTTGTTACGGAGCCTGCTTGTCAGACAGCCGAGGCTCTCCAATCCTGGGTGCATTTGATGCTGCCCATCCACCATTCTGGAAATTACTGCATAGGAGAGTAATGTCTCTGTGAATTCTGGTTGGCCCAGGTCTCTCACCGTCTCCATGACCTCTTTGTGTTACCAGTGACAGCCTCCGTGACCTTATTTGGCTTTGACCGGGCTCCCGTCAAAGTCTCTATACCACCTATTATGCCCCTGAGTCCTCGTGACCCCTGTGCTTCCGGCCTCTTGCAGACCTCCGGAGGCGGTGGAGATGCTGTCGGGCACCCAGGCAGCGCCAGTGGAATTCGAGGACGCAGAGCTGCGGTGTCGCGTGGCTGTGGAGGAGCTGAGCCCCAGCGGGCAGCCGCGAAAGCGCCAGGCCCTACGCACCGCGGAGCTGAGCCTGGGACGAAATGAGCGCCGCGAGTTGCTGCTGCGGCTGCAAGCGCCTGGGCCCGCGGGGCGGCCACGCTGCTTCCCTCTGAGGGCGGTGCGCCTCTTCACGCGCTTCGCAGCGGCCGGGCGCAGCACACTACGGCTCCCAGTTGACAGCGCTCCCCGCGCGGGCGCTGTGCAGCTGCTGCTCTCCGACTGCCCCCCCGACCGCCTGCGACGCTTCCTGCGCACGCTGCGTCTCAAGCTGGCCGCAGCCCCGGGCCCCGGACCGGCCTCCGCCCGCGCACAGCTGCTTGGCCCGCGGCCCCGAGACTTCGTCACCATCAGCCCAGTGCAGCCGGAGGAGTTGCGGCGCGCGGCGCCCACCGGCGTCCCGCACGCCACGCCCGTGAAGCGGCCGAGGGAACTCCGGGCGAGATCTGATCCCAGCAACGTGAGGACCGGAAAGCGGGGACGCCTTAGGGAGTGGGTGTGCCACTGAGATGGAAGAGACCCAGGAGGTCCAAGTTTGGGGTTGGGGGGAGGATGGTGGCAGTATTCGAGGAGGTTGCTGGTTATCTCAGAGGAGATGCCCATCAGACGTAGGAGGAAGACAGAGAGATGAGGGTTGTGCGTATTTCCCATAGTGCAATTCCTGAGTAAGCTAGAATGGGAAAAGAGGCCCAGGTCACGTTAAAAGGGAAAGAGAAGGAGGCCTAGAAAGAAAGGTGACTTTAGAAGAAAAAGTAGGAAGCTATTCAGCCTGGAGAAGGAGAGAAGCTTTTGAAAAAAAGAACTGGTCAGCAGTGTCTGGGCAGCCAACGGGTCTGATCATATTGGGGGTGCAGTGTGCAAAGCCTGGTGGGTTTGTGAACTGGGGCAGATGGATGGTAGACTACAGGGGTTCAAGACTAAGCTGGTGAAAGGATGGAGATGGAACAAGAAAGGGGCCCTGTCCAGGCAGGGTTTTGCTGGGGTATTTTGTTTTGTTTACTTTTTTTTTTTTTTTTTTAAGGAGGCCTCACATCCATTGTGGGGCTTGAACTCAGGACTCTGAGGTCAAGAGTCACATGCTCCACCAACTGAGCCAGCCAGGCACCCCATTGCTGGGGTATTTTGAAGTGAGAGAGACAGGTTTGTGACAGAAAGAGAAGTGAGAAGGAAGGACCTGTGAGAGAACCAGGAGATTTAGGGAAACCAGGGGAGGGAGCTGAGGAAGGTCTGGACCTCCCTTAGACCTACTTAATGCAGTAATCAGGGCACCAGGGATCAGTGGAGGGGCTTCAAGGAGTGAAGCCAGCAGAGACCTAGCATTGTGCGCAAGCTAAGAAGGGAGGGGCAATGCCTAAGGGGTGGTAGGAAGCTCTGAGTCCTGTCCCCCTATAGGAAGCCCCAAAGTGGCCCTTGCCTGTGAAGAGGCTGAGCTTGCCCCCGAGCAAACCACAGCTTTCTGAAGAACAGGCTGCTGTGCTGAGGGTTGTCCTGAAAGGCCAGAGCATCTTCTTCACTGGGAGTGCAGGTAGTGGAGGGCAGAATAGGGGCTGGGGGAACGGAGGTGGGATACAGTGGAGGAGCAGGTGACCCTGACTTTACCCTCTGCCCAGGGACAGGGAAGTCTTATCTGCTGAAGCGTATCCTGGGCTTGCTGCCTCCCACAGGTACTGTGGCTACTGCCAGCACTGGGGTGGCAGCCTGCCACATCGGGGGTACCACTCTCCATGCCTTTGCAGGTAAGTAGGAACCTCTAGGGCTTGAGCTGGAAGCAAGCCAGGCCTCTGAGAAGGGAGGGAGAGGGGGTCAGGGTTGGGCCAGGGCCACGGTCTCAGGCTAAATACTCTCTCTTACATCACTCACAGGCATTGGCTCAGGCCAGGCTCCTCTGGCCCAATGTGTAGCCCTGGCTCAGCGGCCAGCTGTGCGGCAGGGCTGGCTGAACTGCCAGCGGCTAGTCATTGATGAGATCTCCATGGTGGAGGCCGACCTGTTTGACAAGCTGGAAGCCATGGCCAGGTCAGTATATGCAGTAAGGGCTGTGTTCTGGTGGTTTTCCATATGGAACCTGTCCATCCCAGCTCCTAAAGTACCCCATGCTCCTCTCCAGAGCTATCCGGCAGCAGAACAAACCATTTGGAGGGATCCAGCTCATCATCTGTGGGGACTTCCTGCAGCTGCCACCTGTAACCAAGGGCTCCCAGCCCCCAAAGTTCTGCTTTCAGGTATCACTCACCCTCTAGCCCTGTCCTCCATAGATGTCTGCTCTTCTCCCTGATACCCCTACTCTCCCCGCACCAGGCCAAGAGCTGGAGAAGATGTGTCCCAGTGACCCTGGAGCTGACCAAGGTGTGGAGGCAGGCAGACCAGACCTTCATCTCTCTGCTGCAGGCTGTCAGGCTGGGAAGGTGGGCCCTGGTGAACAGAGAAGGGGCCATGGATAAGGATCCAAGTGTGGGTCACAGGGGAGCACAGGGATCCAGAGAAGGGGGAAAAAATGCTTCATGGCCCCATAGAAGATGGTCACTATGTGAGCACTGGGACCCTGCCTCCTCCAAGGTTGGGTCCCCATCACCCAGCACAGGCCCTGGCACAGAGTAGGTGTCAGGGAAGTGTGGGCACATGGACACACAAGAGGAAATCAGAGATGTTAACACTCCTATTTCACAGATGCCGAAACAGGGGTTCAAAGAGGTGAAGTACCTTGCCCAGAGTCACAGCCAGTAAGTGCCTGGGCTGGGATTTGAACCTGGCCTGATTCTAAAGCCCAAGTTCCTTCCACTCTCAGAGCCTATGGGGTCACTTGATGAGGGAAGGAGGTTGCAGACATGATCCCACCCCAGCTAGGACAAAAGGCTGAAATGCCAGGACTAGTCTAATGTGAGAGTGGACAGGAGGATAGGAAGGTGGAAGACATGGCCCAGAGCTGGGCTTTGAAAACCAGACTGAAATGGGATGGGGAGCAAGTGGTTGTGGTGAGGGGCTTTCTATGCTTAGGGACCCCTGTCAGACAGAGGAGGCAGGTAGGAAGATGCATAGCATACACCAGCATGTGTGGGGAACAAGAGGAAGGCTGAGTGGCAGAGCAGTGAGAGATGGTCCCGTTTTTCCCCCTTCTTCCACCTGATTTGCTGTTGTTCCCAGGCTTTCTCGTGTGGAGGAAAGCTTGAGATAGAAACACAGGCTAGGGGCACCTGGCCGGGTCAGTCGGAGAAGCATGTGATTCTTAATCTTGAGGTCCCCAGTTCAAGCCCCACATTGGGTGTACAGATTTATTAAATAAACTTTAAACACACACACACACATACATATATATATATATATATATATATATATATATATATATATATATATATACACACACACACACACACACATACACAGTAGATTTTTGCCCCCAAAGCAGCAAGCAAGAGGCTAGAAGATAGTAGCCTGGAGACTGATTTGATTATAGGCTACCAGTATGACAGGTTATCGACATCAGCACCTTGTCTAGGTCCTTTAAACTTCTGGCCTATGCTCACTCATCATATCCAACTTCCTCTGGAGCACCGGAATGGGAGGGTGGCTAGCTCCTACCTGGAGATATTTACAGGGAAGGGAGCCTGCCCATGATCATTCTCCATGTCTGGGGTCTGAGTGGGGAAGGGCAACTTGGTCAGCCTGGGGGCCAGCACATTTTGCCCTGGTGACCCTTTCTAATCCCTAAGCCTGACCCGTGGCCTATTGCTTGGGCCATATCAGCTCTGTGCCCTGCCTTCCCTGGTGTTCAGGGAGGTGCTCTGCCCTGACAGCCTAGCCTCTACAGGTGCTCAGATGAAGTGACCCACCAGCTCCAGGCCACAGCCTCCCATAAGGTGGGGCGAGATGGGATTGTGGCCACGAGGCTTTGCACTCACCAGGATGACGTGGCCCTCACCAATGAGAGGCGACTGCAGGAACTGCCAGGTGAGCAGAGAGCCAGGGCTGGGCAAGACCATCTGGGAGAAGCCATCAGGCACATGTGGGCCCTCCTCCCCCAACAGCTTGGATATTTAGGCCCCTAACTTCTCTGGCCATAAAGGCCTTTATATTTGTAGATGTAACTGTGACTTGGAGAGGCAGGACTTTGAATGGGTCAAGGTCACCGAACTAGTAAATGTTGGAAGTAAGACTTGAACCCAGGCTCCTGATTCAAAAGCCCTGGCTTGCCTGAACTGTCCCCACTACCTCCTTCCATACCCTGGTCTAATATATGTTTTTGGAAACTGAACCACAAGTCAGTGACTTGTAATCTGTTTGCCCAACTCTTTTTTCCTAGGTGAGGTACACAGCTTTAAGGCCATGGACAGTGACCCCGAGCAAGCCCGAACCTTGGATGCCCATTGTCCTGTTAACCAGATCCTTCAACTAAAGCTGGGGGCCCAGGTGAGTTGGGAAGCAGGGCCAAGACCCTGAAAGCCTGGGCCTCTCCTGTCCTTGAAGCTCTCCCCAGGCTGCTTCACAGCCAGAAAGCCTAGCTGTGACCCCAGTGAACTCCCTCCCTCCCGCTTCTACCCACCTTCCCGTCTTCAGCCTCCCACTGCCCTCCTCTTGCTAGGCCTGGGGGCACCAGCAGCAGTGCTTTGGACAAGTCCCTTTCTCTTGCTGAAGCTCAATTTCCACATCTGTGTAGTGTGAAAGAGCCCTGCTTCTTCCCATGGTGTTGGGGTGGGCCAAATGGGAGACTTGCCTTGGATTCCGAAGGGCACTTAAGGGCTGGAGAAGGGTGGCAGGACCTGGGGCTGTCCCTAATGATTGCGGCCCATACACATATTGCAAAACAGACATGATCATTTTCAGAGACATGTGAGCTCTGTTACGTTATTACTGTTTCCCTCTTCCTGAGGCAAACAGCAAATGTCATTCCACTTTGACATTAGGTCCAACTGAGACCAGGGAAAATAAAGCAGCTTGCCATAGGGGTCACAGTCAGCAGATGGCAGAGTTAAGGATTAGGTCTTAGTGCCCCTCCATGAGTGCCTCCAGCCTCCTGGGACTGCTACAGCAAGTCTGGAACTGAGGCAGGGCATAGGAATGGGCTGTTCTCCATGGGTCAAGTCCTCTTTCTCTTGCAGGTGATGTTGGTGAAGAACTTAGCGGTGTCCCGAGGCCTGGTGAATGGTGCCCGTGGGGTGGTTGTTGGGTTCGAGACAGAGGGGAGAGGTAGGCAGTGGGGGAGCAGTCCTACAGCTTGGGTTTGAGGCAGGGCCCTGGGGTATGTGAGGAGGAGAAGGCCTGCTCCTCACCTCTGAGCCCTGAAGCAGGGCTGAAAGGTGGGATTTCTCCACACCTCCCTCAGGGCTGCCCCAGGTGCGGTTCCTGTGTGGAGTCACCGAGGTCATCCGTGCTGACCGCTGGACGGTGCAGGCCACTGGCGGCCAACTCCTCAGTCGGCAGCAGCTGCCCCTCCAGCTGGCCTGGGCAATATCTATCCACAAGAGCCAGGTGAGCAGTCAGTGTGGGGGACGGGGACAGGGCAGGGCAGATGGGGGGACTGAATAGACCTAGGGCATGTTGAAGGGGGTTCTTAAAGGCTTTATGGAGGTTGAGTTTGCTCTGGATAGAAAGTTCCAGACCATCGCTTCTTGGCCTTTTGGCTAAGATCAAGTGTAGTCAGAGTTCCACACCAGTGGCAGAATTAACCTTTCTTTAGTGCATTTCCCATCCTGCTTCCTCTCCCTTTCCCAAACACATAATCTCCTATTCTGCCATTTTGTGAGGCACTACCAGATGTTAAATTTAATCCTTACAACTGTGCAAGGTATAGATGTGATCATCATTCCTGTTCTACAGAAGAGAAAACTAAAGCTCAGAGCAGTTAAGTAACTTGCCCAAGGTTACACAGAGAGTGAGAGGCAGAGCCAGGATTCATTTCCATGCTTGTCTGACCCAGGCCTGTGCTCTTTCCTTTCACCACCATCCCTCTACTGAATTTGTGTCTCTTGGACCTCCTCCCACTCAGACACTCAGCTGCTGTCAATCTGTCCCTCTGCCTTGAGAATCTCTAGACTGGGTGAGGAGCTCCAGAGGCAGTAGCTGGACTGGTGTAGGTGGGGTCAGGCTCTTGGGCACAAGAGGTTGAGCTGGCTCCAGCTGTGTCTCCCCATTCCCCCAGGGCATGACCCTGGATTGCGTGGAGATTTCTCTGGGCCGAGTGTTTGCCAGCGGCCAGGCCTATGTGGCCCTTTCCCGGGCCCGCAGCCTGCAGGGCCTGCGTGTGCTGGACTTTGATCCCATGGTGGTTCGCTGTGACCCTCGTGTGCTGAGCTTCTATGCCACTCTGCAGAGGGGCAGGGGCCTCAAGATGGTAAGATGGAATCACCTGATGGTGGGCCATATAGTGTGGGAAGCCTGGGAACTAGGACAGAGGGAAGGCCAAGGGATCCTGGGGTAGGGATGGCAGAGCCTTCTCTGGCTCTGTTGGGAACAGGAGCAAGAAGAAGGAGATGCTGGCCCCTGGGCTGTGGCCTTAGGGGACAGCATGAACCGATGACTGGCTTTCTCTGTCTCTGATCCAGAAGTCTCCAAATGATGATGAGGCAGCCTCAGACCAAGAGAATGAGGACCCAAACCTTTGAGCCTCAAAGAGAAGACACATGATGGTCTCCCCTACTTCTTCCTCCCTAGTGGGCCAGGGCCTCTGAAGATAACTTGGGGAAGATAGTCAACCCTTTCTCCTTCATTAGGGCTCTCAGCCTCCTGGTCTTTCCTGGTCCAGGTTCAAGGGAGACTACTTCTTACCCCTTTTCCAGCTCTGCCTCAGTTTCTCCCTTTGCCCTGGGTAATCTACTTCCAGGGACAGGAGTAACCCTTTCTGTGCCAACTGGGAAAGGGCTTATGGTGGCACCTGGTGTTATAGGACAAAGCTCTCTGCGAGGGCTAGCCCAGGGCCACACGGTTGTGAATGCTGCCCTCTTTGGGCTGCAGAGAGGAGAGGCAGTGAAGACAGGTGCTTCAGGAGCAGGAACAGGCTATAACAGTCCTGAACTGGGGGACTCAGGCCAAATACAGGCCCCACACAGAGAAAGGAACCTGGGGTTATCATCACAGCTAGGCCCAGGATAGCACAAGCCAGGACACAGACTCTCCTGAGCTTAACCTGAGAACACACAATGCAAACCATGTGCCTATTATCTTAAGCTCCCTTTTTGGAGAAGAAATCATATTTAGGGGTACTGAGATGGATGTTCTCAGATCGTATTTATTTAGGACAAATAAACTTGTGAATTGTGTAAGGACTCTGAGTTGAGTCTTCTGCTCTCCTTAAGAAGGCATCCCATGGGGCTCAGTTCGTTAAGCGTCCAACTCTTGATTTCCACTGAGGTCATGATCATGGTCATGAGGTTGATCCCCACATTGGGTTTTGCACTGGGCATAGAGCCTGCTTAAGACTCTATCTCTCCCTCTGCCCATCTCTCACTCTCACATGCTCACTCTCTCTCAAAGGCACATCCCTGCCTGAGGCACTGGCTATAAGTGTTGCCATGGCCCTCTCCCCGTGGGTACACACAGAGGTGTTTGTTCACATCACGATGGCTGAGCTCACGGTACCCTTATATGAGCTTTTATTAGGATCACCGGTTATTTGGAAAGCTGAGTTACCCAAGATTGAGACTCACAATGAAATGACAAGGTGAATCACCGTTGCCCAGTAGTCAGACAAAGGCACACAAGAGAATTCACATGGCAGGAAATGGGTCTGTCACAATGACTGAGTGCTGGGGATCTCAGTTGCCACTTTTTTATTTTGTGCCTTGCTGAGGCTCCAGCTTGAATGTTCCAATTGGGAAGGGATCATCAGCAAACTAACTTCAGTTGTTCAAAGAGTCAGGTGGAAATTGCTGAGGGGCCCTTATAGTTTGGCTAAAACTAAGGTTCCCTGCTTATGAGTAAATGTATTTTAAATATGAAGTTGACAACGGTGAGGAGTGAAACCATGCTGGTTGCAGGAAGACATGAATTCTGGGTACCTGAGAGCATTTATCCTTGTCTTCCAAGAGCCAGCAGAGGCCCCAGCACACAGAGCAGGTGCTCAAGGAGTGTCTAGTTAAATGGTGGAGACCATGGATAAGGCAGCTCAGTGCTATGGTGCTTCGGAGGAGCTATGGATCCTTAGACCTTCCCCATGGGCTTCATGGAAGAGGCAGGGTTACAGCTTGTGGAGAATTAGACTGACAGGGGACAGACCTGGCTTTCCATCTGATTTTGCCACTCGCCAGCTGTGTAACTTTAGGCATGTTACACAGCCTCTCTGGGGGGTTTCTTTATCTGTAAAGTGCAGGTGGTAACTGTGACTTTCATGTAGGGTTGTTAGGAGAAAGGCCAGCCACATGGCAGGAACTCGGTCAGGAGCTGTCATTAACATTTATGATCACTAACAATTATCACCATAATATCTGGTTCCTACACTCCTTTGGAAGACAAGATGTGGAGCCTCAGAGGGGTGCCAGCCTCACCCCTGTACAACCCCTGCCTGTCTCCCTCTTGTCACCACTTTTCCTGATCTTGAGGAGTTGATTGTTTTTCTGTAGCTTGAACCCTTTTCTTTGCCCCAAATAGAAAACACTCCTAGGAGGAACCAAGCCCATCAGGGTGACCCCCCACCCACCCACAAGTGGGCAATCATGGTGGTCTTTAAATGTAGTGCCATTTGAAAGTCAGTGTTTCCCATCTGCCTATATGACATAGCCCTCCTTGCAGAACCAGCTCTGAGCTGATCTCACCATGCCCTGCCCTCAAGGGGCTTACTGGTCTGGCTGCACTTGCTTTTTTCACTCTTTCCACTTAACACAGTTTGGGAACCATCCAGTTCAGCACAGATAGCACTTGCTTGTGCTTCCTAGCAGCTCTGCACCTTGGGGGTTCTTGGATGGAAACAGAAGAACTTGACTCAAGATAATGAGCAGGAAAGGAAGGTAATGGAAGGCTAGCTCAAAGAACTGATATGAAGCCCAGAAACCCAAGCTTGGATACAAGTGGGAACCAGAGAAGCTAGAACAAATGGCAAGAGTGGAGCTGGGGGCAGAGGGCTGGGGGAAGTTCTGTGTCCCCTGGACACAAGCACAGCCATCAGGGAAGGAATCCTGTACTTTCCCGCCTCCTTGCTTCACTCAGCCCACACCTAAAGGCAGTTGCAGTTATGTGGCTGGTGGGGCTTGGTCTCCAATGCAAGCCCTGCAGCTACTAGCAAGAGTACCTAGCAAGAGGTTGGATATACCATCAAGGTACGACAGGGACCAGGGCTTCTGCCAAGAGATGAATGTCCCATCATCCCCCAGAGCCAGGCTGTTGAAGATGTTTGAGGATCCTGGTGATGCAGTCATTTCTTCTGCATCCTCTCCTGGGGCTCTCCTCTCTGATGACCGCTCTCCTACTACACACTAGTAGGCATGTCCCACTACCCCCAGATTTTTTCCCCTCCCCCAAGGACTGATTTTAGCTTTCCTGGTCTCATATGGACTTGCCCTGCTTAAAGATGTCTTCCTCACGGGACTGCCTGTATACCAGAAAGTCCCTTCTTGATGTTCTCCAGAAGGCTCCAGAGAAAGGCACACATGTCCCCTGTGAGGAGGAGCTGCCCTCAGGCCAGAGGGATATGTGTAAGGAACCTCACAGTCCTTTATGTTCTTGGCATCTAATTTAATCTAACTTCAAACCTATATCCCTGAGGGTGTAGGGAAACCCCATCTTAGAATTGAGGGCTCCCCATTCACCCCTGGCGTCACACAGGCTGGGAGTAGGGCTTGCAAGAGCAGGTCTCTCGTGTCCATGGCCTCATGGTGGCTGCTGATACCCACAGTGACAAGCTCCATAGGCTTTGACTCTACCCAGGCCCTAGGGAAAGGTAAGGGTGGAGGAGAGGTCATAGCCTCTCCAGGGGCCTCACACTCTGCCCTCCAGAGCCCTGCCACCTCCTTGTGGTGCTCCCAGGCCACCTTCACTCACCCCTCACCCCTCCCTAGTTTTGGAAACCCTCCTCTCTCTGCCTCTCCTTCCCCCCAGCATAATCTCCTCAAGAAACTGGAAGCAAAAGCCAGGAGAGTGTGCTCTCAGGTAGCCTCTGGATTTGAGGCAAAGAAGCCCAAAGGCCCAGTGACCCTGCTTAGAAAATGGGGGTGTGGTGGACAGATAAGTATGGTCAGAACAGAGAAAATATCTCCAGTAATCACTGTCATTCTGGGATAAAAGAGACTTCCCACCCAGCCTGTGTGTTCATTCATGCATTGATTCCACAAATATTTACCTATTGAGCACCTATAATGTTCCAGGTGCTGGGCTAGACCCTGAAGACCCCAGTGAACCAGAAAGACATGGCCCTGGGATGCTTAGGGTGAATACAGGGAGACAGATTTATAAACAAGCAAGCAACTAACTAAGTGATCAAATAAGGAGTACCTGTGGGTGAGGAGAGCTCACTTAGAGGATGGTTGGAGAAAGGGACTGGGAGGTGGGTGCCTTCCCCCTGCATACCTCCCTGACTTGGGCTAACCTGAGATGTCCAGATTAACCCCTCATGACTCACCTCAAACATCACCTCTGTTCCCAGGACCTAGCCCTGCCCCTTTCTAGAAAAAAGGCTCCAGTCTCAGCACATCCACTGTGTTGTCCTTGCCTGTGGGTCTGTCTCCTGCACCAGAAAGCTCCTCAGAACAGGATTGAGGCCCCTGCTTCCTGCAACCGGTGCACCTAGCCCAGCACAGGGACTGGGGCAGGCCAACAGCATGGAATGAACAAAGGATGAAAGAATGCAGAGATCCCGCAGTTAGGGGCCCAGGGGGCTTCCCACCTGCCTGAGCATGCTGTCCAGGTGATGGGGGTTCCTGTGCCACTGCTTGGGAGACCTGTGTCCCCTCTAGTTGCCTAGTCATGGGCATTTCCCATCCTTCTCCCCTCCACTCTCCAGAGGAAGGCTGGAGAGAAGTTTATCAGGTGGACAAGTTGGAGAAAGCCATTTTGGAAAAGGGAACTGTGTAGTACAAAGGCATAGAAGTGTGAAAGATGGAGCTTGACATCCCACTTTATTACACTGGAAAGCAAGAGAAAATGGCTGTTGGGGGAGGCAGACATATTCCTGAGGGGGCTCAACACAGGGGTGAGAGCCCCTCCTGGGGCTAAGAGGGGCTCCTGTGAGTCCCACTTTCTGCCGCCCCACCCCCCTCTTCTGTGCCTGAAGATGGAGCACTCAGTAGTGACCTGCCTCCAATGGTAATTAGCAATTCACAAGTCTGTCTTCTCCTGGAATGAGGTGGAGCCTTTGGGAGCAAGAGACCTGGCTTCGATGTCTTTGCGTCCCCACAGCACTCAGCATGATGGACTTCAGAAAGGAGATACTTCATAAAATATTTGATAAATGAAAGAAAAGGTCCCCTGAGAGGCAGGGATGTTTACTCTGATTTTGCAGACGAGGTAGCTGAGTCCTGGGGAGCTAGGCAGTAGCTGGGCTGGAACTAGAACTCCGTGCCCTGCCCCCCACTGTCTTCCTGGAGCTGTCCAGAGGAAGTGAAATGTGGGGCTGAGTTGGCAGACGGATGGAGTGCCCAGCTGGGGGGGGGGGGGGGGGGGTTGCCCGGGGAAGGGCTTAGCTCAGCATGATCACATCTTTCCTGAGGTCCTGGCATATTTTGCCCACCTCCACAGGGCCAATGGTCATGCTCAGACCCCCAATCCCAGAATAATAGGCCCTTCCGCTCCCCAAGCACCACACACTAAAGACCACTAGGTGGCACTAAGTGGTCATTTAGTCCCTTCCCAGAGACCTGGCACGTCCTTTGTCTCCTTGCTGTGCTAGGGAGGGGCTCGTGGACACCTCAGGAGCTGGGTGCCTGTAGGTATAGGGAGGGGGAGGTTCCTTTGTTGAGAAACTTGCACTGGGTATGTGTGGAGTGCCTCATGGTTTGTGTTCATTAGCCCTCTTCATTTTTCCACAATAACCCTGAGAGGACGGTGGGACACTATCCCCACCGTATAGAGAGAAAACTGATTTCTTGAGAGGTTAGATGATTTAGCCACACTGCAAGCTGGGTCTAGAACCCAAGTCCCAGCTACAGGGTACTGGGGTTTTTGCAAAGTCAACAGAGAGCCCTAAAGCTCCAAATGGCTCCACCACTTCCCGTGTGACCTTGAATATGCTACCTAAATCCTCAACCCTAATTTCATCTTCAGTGAAATGGGTCTAAGAGCCATCAATGGAGTTAGGACAAGTAAAGAACTGGGGTAGAGCCAGGCATGGGTAAACCCTCACAGTTAGCTCCTATTGTCTTCATTACACTTACTTTAAGTGACCACCCTGCACTTCCCCCCTCCCTTACCCTCCCAGCCTCTTGAGTGGCCCAGAGAATAACAAAGAGAATTAACAGGATCCAGAGTAAATGAATGTCCTCTTTCACAGTCTTCCCTCCTAGGGGACCCAGGCTGTGCCCACACACTATGGAGAAGGGGAGAATGAAGGCCCCCTACTTCCCCCAACAAACATAAAGTTCCAGCCCTAGTCAGTAAGTGCATTTATCAGAAATGGCCCTCTTCTTTCTTCTGTCTTTTTTTTTTTTTTTTTTTTTTTTTAAGTAGGCTGCATGCCCAACATGGGGCTTGAACTCAAAACCCTTAACAAAACTTTGACAATTCTTGGAGGGGATCTTTAGACTGCAATTATCGAGGAGGAGACAGGCTCACAGAAGGTGGGCAGCTCACAGTTGCTTAGCTGTAAATGGCAGAGCCAGGATGGGCATAAGGCCTCACCCTGGTATTCAGAGCCTTTGAAAAAAGGAGCAGGCATGAGTGCCTCTCAGCCCCCAGCTTTGTCCCAGAAACCCCACACTCAAGACTCCCTTTCTTGGGGGCTCCTGGCTGGCTCAGTCGGTAGAGCATGAGACTCTTGATCTCCAGGTTGTAAGTTTGAGCCCCACGTTGGGTGTGGAGATTAAAAATAAAATCTTTAAAAGGGGGATGGGCAGCTGGGTGGCTCAGTAGGTTAAGTGTTGGACTCTTGATCTCAGCTGAGGTCTTGATCTCAGGGTTAGGAGTTCCTTTGAGCCTGTGCTGGGCTCAAACCTAGTTTAAAAAGGGGGAAAAAAAAGTCTCCATTTCTTTATGATTCCAAGAGCATCACCTGCTAGGGCAGAAATGGCTAGGAGGAGCCAAGATGGAAGGGGAAGGGCTTGGACAGAGACCCTGAATAGGGAAGTGCCAGACAAGCCCCAGTGGGAGGGGGCTGACTGCTAGCCCACCTCCCACTCCTCCCACTCTTACTCCCTTGGCTCCAGCTTCCTCCTTGCCAGGAACGCCCCCTCACTTCCCTCCTGGCTGGCTGGTGTTGGGTTCAGTAAGCAGAGCCCCAGCTCCCCTGGAAGGTGTGGGGTGAGGAGGGCGTCCAATTACATGCTGGTGCTGGGGGGTCAGGCAGGGGCAACATGGGGGCAGGAGCCAAAGGCCTGGGAACTGATGGTGGGAGCAGATGTCAGGGGGAGTCCCAAGATGCCCCCACCCTGTGGGAGCCCCCCCATCCCCACCATGGGGGCCTTATCTTCTGGACACAATTCCTCTGTGAACTCCTGGGGACTATGTGTTGTGGAGAGACCATGGCATCTGGCATCTGGTAGCTCGTGCTTGTCAGTTCCCTGAGCTGGGTCTCAGTTTCCTTATCCTCAGAATGGGGTAGGGTGGGAGTAAGCCCTGTGTGACCGATGCCCTATAGCCTGGGATTGTGCTGGGTAAACTAGAAGGGCTATGCACACCCCAGAGAAGGTCTTCTCTTTCTTTTTTTCCCTCTCCACTCAGGGTGGCCTCCTCCCCCGCCTCTCACCCTGGGCCTTGGCACAGCACTCCATGCCTATTTAAGGCAAATCTCCTGATCTCCTTTTAAATAACATTCACTTCTTGTTGTGGAGAAGACCAGCAAGGCCTGAGCTTAGAGAAAGGGGAGGGGAGCCCCAGACAGCCCATCAGAGAGTTGGGGGAGGGGGATGGGGGTGAAGCAGGTATAGGAAGGTCCTTGCCCCACCTCCTACTCCCAGCCTCCCCTTTGGTCCCCTTACTGAATAGGTCCTCTATTGGCTCAAACCCCTTTAGAGGGGCTAGGATGCTCCCAGAATGCTTCATGCAGCCCCTTATAGGCAGTGGGGGTGGGGAGATGAGGACTAATGCCAGTCCCAGGGCCTAGGATGGGTGTATGTTTGGGTGAAGAAGTGGCATGACCAGGGTGACCAGTAAAGGGAATGGGAGGGTCTAGGGTAGGATTGACATCTGATCTCCACATCTTGCCTTATGAAGGATGAAACACAACAGTTCTTTGGTTCTAGAATCTGACGCTCAGAGAGGCCAAGAGACCTTCCCAGGGCCACACAGCTAGTGAGCAGAAGGGTCTGAAATACAGGCCTGGCCTGGCTTAAATTTAATGCTTTCTCCCCTTCATACCAGGTCTCCTCATGCCTGGCATGCCTATATGTGATACCTGAGAGTGACCCTTATCAGGGACAAGACATCCTTGAAAGCCCCCTGCACACACCCTTCCTCTGTCTGCAGAGCTCCCAGGTGGGGGTCCCTGACTCCTTCCCTTCTGCCTCCCTCCTCTTTCATCCAGGCTTACCACCCCTCTCCTTCCCCTTCTCCAGGGTTTCTGGCCCAGGCCCACTCCTTCCAGCCTGGCCCAGAACAGTTCACCTCGACTTGGTTCACACACAGAGAAAATTATAGGTGGCTGGTGGCATGTCCCACAACCCTCCAGAGGAGGCAGGCTGGGCACCTTCTCACTGCAAGACCCCTGCAGGGCCCTTCCCACAGCTCAGTTTTTACCCTTTGAGATCCCAGGCCACCCTCTCCTACTTCCTTCTCTCCCCTCTTCCTAGTCTTTCCCCCAGGTAGCCACCTCCCCAGCCTCCCATCTCTGCATGGCTAATGTCCCTGTGGTCCTCACATGACTGAGATGCCCTCTCCAGGGTTCAAAAGGAGAGGGTCAGGGATCCTTTACAGATCATGTTGCCTCCTCAAGACCAGGTACTCCCTCCCTAGGCATGTGAGCCCCAGCAACAGGACCAGCCTCAACACATGTTAGTGTCAGACTGGATTAGGCACTAGGGGAAGCCCTAGCCTGTTTTTCTTTGGGTACTCAGAGCAGAAAGGGATCATAGCAGTCCGCTGGTCCAATGGCCTCAACAAATGAGCCAGCTGTGGCCCAGGGAATGAGAGGGGAGGCTCTGGGTCCCGCAGTAAGACAGAAGCTGAACTGGACCATACTGGAACCCCTGATAACCCCAGGTAAGGGCTTGATCCCTGGAGGAGGGGAGTCTATTATAGGAGGAAACTTGGCTCCATATTTAATGGGAGTGTCATTGAGCTTCTAAGGTTTTGTTTTTGTTTTGGTTTGGTTTTTTTAGCATGCCTCTACTATTTTATTTATTTATTTATTTATTTATTTATTTATTTATTTATTTATTTATTTTAATGTTTACTTATTTATTTCGAGAAAGTGTGTATGCGTGAGCTGGGGAAGGACAGAGAGAGAAGGAGAGAGAGAATCCCGAACAGGCTCCTGCTATCAGCGCAGAGCCTGACACGGGGCTCTATCTCAATAACCGCAGGATCATGACCTGAGCCGAAATCAAGAGTCAGATACTTTTTTCTCTTAATTTAAAATTTTTTTTTTCAACGTTTTTTATTTATTTTTGGGACAGAGAGAGACAGAGTATGAACGGGGGAGGGGCAGAGAGAGAGAGGGAGACACAGAATCGGAAACAGGCTCCAGGCTCCGAGCCATCAGCCCAGAGCCTGACGCGGGGCTCGAACTCACGGGCCGCGAGATCGTGACCTGGCTGAAGTCGGACGCTTAACCGACTGCGCCACCCAGGCGCCCCTTCTCTTAATTTTAAAAAAATATTTACTTATTTTTGATAGAGAGAGAGAGCATGAGCAGGGGAGGAGCAGAGAGAGAGGGAGACACAGAATCTGAAGCAGGGTCCAGGCTCCGAGCTGTCAGCACAGAGCCAAACGTGGGGCTCAAAGCCATGAACCGTGAGATCATGACCTGAACCAAAGTTGGAAGCTTAACCAACTCAGCCACCTAGGCACCCATACTTTTTTTTTCTTTTTTTTTTTTAAAGTAAACTCTGTGCCAAACCTGGGACTGAAACTCATGGCCCCAAGATCAAGAGTCCCATGATCTACTGACTGAGCCAGCAAGGCACCCCAGTGTGACTCTATTGTTAACCTCTTGTGTGTCCTTAAGTAAGCTCCCTTACTTCCTTGGGCCTCAGTTTCCTTGTGTAAAACAGGTGGGTTGGGTGGATGATCTTTGAGATCCCTTCTGGCTCAGACCTCCTGCACCTTCCATCAGCCCCGCCCATCCACAAAGGCCTCTATTTCTTGGCTCTTGCCCTGGCCCAGACCTCCCTTGTGGCTCACAAAGATTGCTCCAACAGTCTCTGCACTGTCTCTGGTCTCCACTCTTTTCTCCTCCACCCCACACATCACCCAGGTAAAATGGCTTTAGGAACCTCCTGTGGTCTCCCATGGCCTCCCTTAGAATGATTCACTTCATCAGCTGGCATTCAGCACATCCTGCCTGCAGTCTTGGACCCTGGACTCAGTTTCCTCATGTGCCAAGTGGCACTAACAACCCCTGAGTTAGAGGGTTCTGTTATGGACACACTGGGGCACATGCAAAGAACCTGGGGGAAACGCTGGATGGCCTGACCAGCACTCTTGTCTTCCCTGTGCTGGAAAGGCTGCCCATCCAACCCCCACTCTCCTTCATCCAAATTGGGAAGGTCCTCAAGGCTGGTTCCAGTACTGCCCCCTCCTAGAGAGGCCAGGCCCCCCAGCAGCCCCATCAGAGGTAACCTTGCCCATGTGGAGCTGCTACAGGGCTGGGACTGCCTCCATCTACAGCTCCCACCGTCCTGTGTGGAATGTACAACTGGGAGCTCCTAGACAACCAGCTGGCAGGATGCTTGCTGAGAGAATGGCTGGGTCTATGGGCTCCTGCCCATGCCCTGTTCCTTCCTACAGGGCTGTGTTTTTGACAGGGGATTATCTTTGACCCTCAGAGATAGCCTTACTGCCAACTCCACAAAAGCTCCTAGTGGGGACTCATGGCAGGCTTTTAGCTAGAAGCTTTAGACCCTCTCTTGCCCTGTTCCAATGACTGACCCAGTGGATTCTCAGAAACCTTCCCAAAGGCCCAGGAAGGAATAGCTGGCAGGAAATACAAGTTATTAGAAGAGACATCTAAGGGAAGAGAAGCCAGAACCTAAACACTAGGAGACTTCCGAGGTCTAAACACTGTCAGCCACTTAGTAATTATAGGACCTTGAGGAGATTACCTAACGTCTCTGAGCCTCAGCTTCCTCACCAGTAAAATGGGGACAATAATACTATCTCATCCTATGACAAAATAGTTAAATGATATATGTAGAGTGCTTATTAGCTCATAGCTTGGCACCTCACAAATGCTCAGAAAATGGTAACTATGGGGGCACCTGGGTGGCTCAGTCGGTTAAGTGTCCGACTTCAGCTCAGGTCATGATCTCACAGTTCGTGAGTTCAAGCTCCACATCAGGCTCTCTGCTGTCAGTGCAGGGCCTGCTTCAGATCCTCTGTCCCCATCTCTCTCTCTGCCCCTCCCCCACTTGTGTTTTCTCTCTCTCTCAAAAAATAAACATTAGAAAAAAAGAAAATGATAACTATAATCCTTGTTGAAGAAAGATGGATCAAGGCCCCCAGCTGAGGTAGGAAGGACTTTGGGAAGGAGGGAGGCACTGAGGCACTGGTCGCTCAGCCTGGGGTAGGCAGGTGGCTAGTAGCTGGCATAAAAACACAAAGTTCCAAGCCCGGTGCCAAGCAGTCTACATACATTATTTCATTTAAACCTCAGGCTCTTCCTTTGTTAAAAGTAGGGGTTTGGAACAGAAGCTTCCTAAGGCTTTGCCAGTTCAGTGAGCACTTGTTTTCAGTTCACAGAGGTTTTCCATGTAGAAAGTACTTTTGACTTTATAGAGCCAACTCTGTGAGTGTTCTGATCGTTGTAGATGGTCATACAACCAGATCTGGGACTTGAACCAGGGAGGACGGCTCCATCTTTCCCCAGAATCTGGTGGCAGATAGCTCTAAGAGGGTTGGGTGAGATCTGAAGTCCCACCAAAAGCCTAGGGAGGAGCATGGCCCTTGAAGGCAACGACGTCATGGAAGCTTGGCTCTGGCTCCTGCCCAGTGTCCGGTTCTGTCGGCCTGTGCTGGGGCCCAGAGGCCTGGGTCTGGAACTCATCAGCTCCACCTGTCAAACCCTCCCTGGCCGGTACCCAGGGGCCTTCAGTTATCACTAAGGAGTGCATGGCCTCAGTCCAGGGGCCCTGTATCCCTTCCCTGGTGGGGACTTAGGGCGAGGAGCTATGCCCCCATCAGACAAGCAGCCCCAGTTTGACTGAGCTCTGTTATATGACAGGTACCATGAAATATACAAAGACCTCAGTCATTTAATAAATATTTATTGCATACCTATAGTGTGCCTGGCCCTGAGCTGGCTCCAGGGAATCTGACAGAAATTCCTGCCTACACTCTAGTAAAAGAAATTGTAAAGGAAAGCAGAAGTGTGATGGGAAATAAAAAAGAGAGCAATTCGCTTTATACAGAGTAAGTAGTCAGAAAAGGCCTCTGAGCTGAGAGAGGAAGTACAGCTAGAAAGAGCAGTCCAGACAGAGGAGAGGGCCCATGCAAAGGCCCTGAGATAGGAAAATCTGGACTGTCTGGAGAGCCACAAGACCACTGTGAGGGGGACCCAGCAAGCTCTCCCCCAATAAGTGCCCACTGGACAAATGAACAAACCATCATGAGAATTTCTTCTTCCAGCTGAGTTGGAGTAACCGGGACTGGATTTATGTCCCCACCTGAGATGACTAAAATTCCCCACAGAATATGTGAAACAACGGTTCTCAAGGCATTGGACGTCAGACTAGGAAAAGCAGTGACTCCTGAGAGTAGGAACCAAATGGGGAGAGGCTTATGAATGCCCCACCTTACTGCCTAAAGAAAGTGTCCAGACCAGAGCACAGGGTGAGAAGGGCAGGTGGAGATCAGCAGTCTCCTGCACTGACAAGATGAAGTCAGGAGCCTGGGGACACAAGACAGAGAACCAAAAAGGAGAAAGTTGCACACAGAGAGAACTGTGGAGCTCTACAGAGGTAGTACCCCTTTGGTCATTCAGCATAGTGCCTGCATTTGAAGAAACTACTCGAAAGCACGGTTAGAATCAACCAGTAGGGGTAGAGGGAATAATCCTGGGAGCTCACACGAGGCTAGGAATAGTGCTGGCTCCCAGGAACCAGAGTGGAAACCTCACAATTAATGGGGCATTGAGTAGAGCACTCACAAGACTTTTTGACTCAGAAGTGGGTGAAGACAAAACATCACTCTGGCCCCAACAAAAGCAAGATCTGAAAAAGGACCAAATTGTTTCCAAGTGCTTTTGCACCCCAGAGCAAAACTCAAGAATATTGATAAGATTACAGAAATATCCAGCACCCAACAAAATAAAATCCACAGTGTCTGCCAACCGATAAAAATTAGCACATATACAAAGAAACAGGAAAGTATGACCCATAATGAAAAGAAAAACCGATCAATTGAAACCTACCCAGAATTACCCAGATGATGGGATTAAGAGACATAGACATTAAAACAGTTATTATAACCACGTTCCACATGTGCAAGAAGATAAAACAAAGACTGACCATGTGAAGTAGAGAAATAGAAGATATTTTTAAAAGACCCAAATTAATTAAAATTCTAAGGATGAAAACTATAATGTCTGAGATAGAAAATACACTAGATGGATTAATGGAACATTAGACATGGCAAAGGACTAACGAACTTCGAATATATAGTAAGAAACTATCCCAAGTAAAATACACAGAGAAAAAAAGCTTCAAAATAATAATAACACGGCATTGGTGGGCTGTGACATGACTTCAAGTGATCTAATGTGTGTGTGTAATTAGAGTCCCCCAAAGAAGGAAGAGGATGAGAAAAAGAAATACTTGAAGGAAAAGGAAAAAAGAACTGAAAAACTTCTAACTTTGATGAAAACTGATGAAAATCTGATAAATCATTAGATCTAAAATATTTAATGAACCCCAAGCACAATACACAGAAACTATACCAAGCTCTCTGCTCCTCCCAGCTCAACACACTGTTGCATCTCCTTGTGCACTGCCAGTTGGTTCCCTGAGACACAATGGAAAAGCTTGGAGTAAACGGATTTGGCCATATTGGATACCTGGTCATCAGGGCCACTTTTTTTTTAAAAGATTTTATTTTTGGGGCACTTGGGTGGCTCAGTCAGTCAAGCATCCGACTCTTGGTTTTGGCTCAGGTCATGATTTCACAGTTAATGAGTTCGAGCCTTGCATTGGGCTCTGTGCTAACAGAGCCTGTGTGGGATTCTCTCTCTCCCTCTCCCACTGCCCCTCCCATCTCTCTCTCTCTCTTTCTCTCTCTCAAAATAAATAAGAAAACTTTTAAAAAAGTATTTGATTTTTAAGTAATCTCTACACACAATGATCAAGAATCACATGCTCTACCAATTGAGTTACCCAGGCCGGGTACCCCAAGGGCTGTTTTTAATTCTAACAAAGTACTGTTGCCATCAGTGATCCCTTCATTGATCTCAACTACATCGTCTACATGTTCCAGAAAGATTCTACCCATGGCAAGTTCAATGGCCCAGTCAAGGCTGAGAACGGGCAGCTTGTCATCAGTGGAAAGCACATCTCCATCTTCTAAGAGTGAGATCCCACCAACCTCAAATAGTGTGATGCTGGTGCTGAGTATGTTGTAGAGTCCAATAATGTCTTTACTATCTTGGAGAAGACTGGGGCTCACATGAAGGGTAGAGCCAAAAGGGTCATCATCTCTGCCCCTTCCTTTGATGCCACCATGTTTGTGATGGGAATGAACCATGGGAGGTATGACAACTCCCTCAAGACCATCAAATGCTTTCTGCACCACCAACTGCTTGGTGCCCCCTGTCTAAAGTCATCCATGACAACTTTAGCATCATGGTGGGACTCATGACCACAGTCCATGCCATCACTGCCACCCAGAAGACTGTAGATGGCCCCTCTGGTAAGCTGTGGCATGACAGCCATGTGCTGTGCAGAACATCACCCTTGCTTCTACTGGCAATGCCACAGCTATGGGCAAGGTAATTCCTGAGCTATATGGGGAGCTCACCAACATGGTCTGCCATGTCTCCACTCTCAATGTGTCAGCAGGATCTGACCTGCTGCCTGGAGAAAGCTGCCATATGTGATGAGATCAAGAGGGTGGTGAAGCAGGTATCAGCCCCCTCATGGGCATCCTGATTTGCACTGAGAACCTGGTTTGTCCTGCAACTTTAATAGGGATACCCACCCTTCCACCTTTGACGCTGGGGCTTGTGTTACACTCAATGAACACTTTGTCAAGCTCATTTCCTAGTATGACGATGAATTTGACTACAGCAAAATGGTGGTAGACCTTACAATCCACATGACCTCCAAGGAGTAAGAGTCTCCCAGACCAAGAGCCCCAGCAAGAACACAAGAGGAAGACAGAGGCCCTCAGCTGCTTGAGGGCCCCAACTCAATCTCCCAACACACTGTATTTTCCAACTCAGACCCCCTAAAGAGTGGGAGGAGCTTGGGGAGCCTTCCTGGTCATGTACCACCAATAAAGTACACTGAACCCAGCCCACTCCCCTCCAAAAAACCTATACCAAGGTATATTGTAAGTTGTTTTTAAAATGTGATAAAGAGAAAATTTAAAAGCAGTCAGAGTAGGGGCACCTGGATGGCTCAGTCGGTTAAGCATCCGATTTCAGCTCAGCTCATGATCTTTCGGTTTGTGAATTTGAGCCCCATGTCCAGCTCTGTGCTGACAGCTCAGAGCCTGGACCCTGCTTCGGATTCTGTGTCTCCCTCTTTCTCTGCCCCTCCCCTGCTCATGCTCAGTCTCTCCCTGTCTCTCAAAAATAAATAAACATTAAAAATTTTTTTTAAAAAGCAGCCAGAGTAAAAAGACATATTACATACAAATATAAATAAGGCTAATGGATTTATTATGGTCAGAAACTGTGCAAGCAAGAAAATAGTGGAGCCACATTTTTAAAATGCAGAAAGAGGGGCACCTGGCTGGCTCAACCAGAAGAGCATGTGACTCTTGATCTCAGGGTCGTGAGTTCAATCCCCATGTTGGGTGTAGAGGTTACTTAAAGAAATGAACAAATACAAACTTGAAAAAATAAAAATAACGGGCACCTGGGTGGCTCAGTTGGGTTAAGCGTCCGACTTCAGCTCAGGTCATGATCTCAAGGTTTGTGAGTGCAAGCCCACATCGGGTTCTCTGCTATCAGCGGAGAGCCTGTCTCTGCCCCTCCCCAGCTCACATGTGTGTGTGTGCACGCTCTCTCAAAAATAAACAAAAAATAAAAATAAAATACAGAAATAAAAAATACAACATCAACCTAAAATGTTTACCTTCCACCTTAAGACACCATAAAAAGAAGAGCAAACTAAATCTACAGCAAGCAGAGATAAGGAAACAGTAAAAATTAGAGTGTAAATTAATGAAATAGAGAATAGGAAAATAGAGAAAAATCAATAAACCAAAAGTTGTTTTTTGAAAAGGTCAACAAAAGTGACAAACCCTTAGAATGATCAAGAAAAGAGAAAGATCACTAGAATCAGAAATGAAAGAAGGAACATTACTGTCAACTTTACAGAAATAAAAAGGATTATAAAAGCATAAGGAATACTATCAACAACCTTCTGCCAATAAATTTAATAACTTAGATGAAATGGACAAGTTCCTAGAAAGAAACAAACTACTGAAACCAATTCAAGAAGAAATAGGCAATCTGTATAGACCTATAACAAGTAAAGAGATTGAAGTATTAATTTAAGAAATCATCCACAACCTTAGATAGTTTCACTGAGGAATTCTACAAAATATTTAAAGAAGAATGAATACAATTCTCCACAAACTCTTCCAGGAAACAGAAGAGAGGGAAACAATTCTCAACTCATTTTATTATGTCTGATACCAAAACCAGACAAAGAGATCACAAGAAAACCACAGACCATTATCTCTTGAATACAGAGACAAGGGGCGCCTGGGTGGCTCAGTTGGTTAAGCGTCTGACTTCAGCTCAGGTCATGATCTCACAGTTCATGGGTTCAAGCCCAGCGTCAGGCTCTGTACAGACAGCTAAGAGCCTGGAGCCTGCTTTGGATTCTGTGTCTCCCTCTGTCTCTGCCCCTTCCCTGCTTGTGCTCTCTCCCTCTCAAAAATAAATAAATAAACATTAAAAAGTTAAAAAAAAATAATACAGAGACAAAAATCAACAAAATACTAGCAAGCTGAATCCAGCAATATATAAAAAGAATTATACCACGGTGAAGTGGAATTTATTCTGGGAATGCAAGGTTAGTTTAACTTCCAAAAATCTATTAATGTAATAAACTTTATCAATAGAATAAAAACCAAAAAGCACATAATTGTCTCAAAAGGTAGAAAAAAAACAAAAAGCAGTTGACAGAATCCAATACCCATTCATTTAAAAAAAAGGGGGGGGGATAGAATGGAATTCCCTCCACATGATAAAGGGCAGCTATAAAAACTGCACAGTGGGGGAGGCTGCGTGGCTCAGTCAGTTACACATCTGACCCTTGGTTTCAACTCAGGTCATGATCTTACAGTTCATGGGTTCAGGCCCCACATCAGGCTCTGCTGCTGGCAGCACAGAGCCTGTTCAGGATTCTCGGTCTCCTCTCTCTCTGCTGCTTGCCCATTCACACTATCTCTGTCTCTCTCAACATAAATAAATAAACTTAAAAAAAAAACTACACAGCTAACATCGTACTTAACAGTAAAAGATTGATGCTTTCCTCCTAAGATCAGGAACAAGACAAGGATGTCTGCTCCCACTAATTTTATTCAACACTGTATTAGAAGTTCTAGTCAGAGTAACTAGGCAATAAATAGAAATTTAAAAAATCAAGATTGGTAAGGAAGAACATACAACTATATATGTAGATGACTTGATTTTGTATATAGGAAGTCCTAAGGAATCCACACACACAAAAAAACCACTATTAGAACTAATAAACAAGTTCAGCAAGTTTACATGATGAAAGATTAGTATATAAAAATTGATTGTATTTCTATATATAAATCAAGAATCTGAAAATAAAATTAAGGAAACAATTCCATTTATAATAGCATCGAAAAGAACAAAGTACTTAGGAATAGTACATATGCTGCAAAAGCGCATACCAAAATACTTAGGAATAGATTTAGTAAAAGAAATGAAAAACTTATACTCAGAAAACATTATTGAAAGAAATTAAAGATCAAAATAAATGGAAAACATCCCATGTTCATGAATCAGGAGACTGAGTATTGTTAAGATAGCAATACTCCCCATTTATTCGATCTACAGATTCAGCACAATTCCTGTCAGAATTCCAGTTGCATCTTTGTAGAAATTGACAAGCTGATGCTAAAATTCATATTCAAATTGCAAGGGGCCTAGAATAGCCAAAACAATCTTGAAAATTAAGAACAAAGTTGGGGGATCTATACTTCTTCACTTTAAAACTTACTACAGGGGCACTTGGATGGTTTAGTCGGTTAAGCGGCTGACTCTTTTTCTTTCTTTTTTTAAAATTTTTTGAGAGAGAAAGAGAGCACAATCAGGAGAGGGGAAGAGAGAGAGGGAGAGAGAGAGAATCCTAAGCTGGCTCCACACTGTCAGCACGGAGACTGATGCAGGGCTCAAACTCATGAATTATGAGATCATGACCCGAACTAAAATCAAAAGTCAGATGCTTAACTGACTGAGACACCTGGGGGCCCCAAACACCCCTGCTCTTTCTCTCTCAAAACAAATAAAATAAACTTAAAAAACATAAAATAAGACTTACTACAAAGCAGCCAACAATAATTTAAGATAGTGTGATACTAGCATAAGGATAGACCTATAGGTCAGTGGAATAAAATTGAGAGTCCAGAAACAAACCCATGTGTCTATGGTCAATTGATTTTCAACAAGGGTGAAAAGACCAATTGTGAAAGAATAGTCTTTACAGCAAATAGTGCTGTGACAACTGGATAGTCAGTCATGTGCACAAAAAAAAAAAAAAAAAAAAGTTGGAAACCTTACCTCATATCATATACAAAAAGTAACTCAAAACAGATCAAATACCTAAATGTATGAGCTAAAATTATAAAACTCTTATTTAGAAAACATAGGAGTAAATCCCAAATTAGGCAAAGGATTCCTAAATATGACATCAAAAGCACAAGCAGCAAAAGAATAATCAGATAAAATAGACTTCATCAAAATTTAAAAGTTTTGTGCTTCAAAGGGCACTCTTAAGAAAGGGAGAAAACACAGAGTGGGAGAAAATGTTTGCAAACTATATATCTGATAAGGGACTTGTATATAGTATAAAGAACTCTTACAATGAGATAGTAAAAAGGGGCGCCTGGGTGGCTCAGTCAGTTAAGTATCTGACTCTTGATTTCCATTCAGGTCTTGATCTCTCAGTTCATGGGGTAAAGCACCACCTCGGGCTCCCCGCGACAGCATGGAGGCCGCTCAGGATTCTCTCCTCTCTCTTTGTTCCTCCTTGCACCTCCCCCCCTGCCACTTACATGTGCACACGCTCTCTTTATCTCAAAATAAATAAACATAAAATAATAATAATAAAACAAACCAATTAAAAATTGAGCAAAAGATCTGGATAGACATTTCTCCAGAGAAGATACACAAATGGCCAATAAACACATGAAAATGTGCTTGACACGATTCATAAAAACTCTATGACAATACATTCGATAACCTAGATGAAATGGACTAATTCTCTATGACACAAAGCGTGAAAGCTAACCCAAGAAGAGGTAAATAATCAAAATAGCCCTATATCTATTTTAAAAAGTGAAAAAGGATAATCTTTCAACAAATGACGCTGGGACAATTGGATATTCATAGCTACACAAAAAAAAAGAAAGTTGACTGACACCTCATATATATGCCCAAACTAACTCAAAATAGATGACAGACCTAAGAGTTAAAATTACAGGCAATTATTAGAATTTCTAAAAAAAAATTTAAACCCTTCTTGGTTACCACTTTATTTTTTTATTATTATTTTTAATGTTTATTTTTGAGAGAGAGAGAGAGACAGAGCGCAAGGGGGGAGGGGCAGAGAAGGAGGGAGACACAGAATCTGAAGCAGGCTCCAGGCTCTGAGCTGTTACCACAGAGCCCCACGTGGGGCTCACACTCATGAGCCATGAGATCATGACCCGAGCCAAAGTTGGACGCTTAACCTACTGAACCACCCAGGCACCCCAGAATTTCTAAAATTAAAATTGCTGAAACTAAAGGTTTAGTGAAGATGTGAAGCAACTAGAACTTTCATACACTGCTGGTGGGAATGTAAAATAGTAAAGCCACTTTGAACAACAGCTCAGCAAAACTTAAGCATAGTATTCACCTACCAAATGACGAAGCCATTCCACTTCTAGGTATTTATCCAAAAGAAATAAAAGCATTTATCTCTGTATAAAGACTTACACATAAATGTTCGTAGTAGCTTTATTTGCAATAGTCAAAACCTGGAAATAACCCAAATGTACATCAACGGGTAAATTAAAAAATTGTTATATATCCACGTAATTGATTACTACTCCGCAACAGAAATGGATCTATTAAGATATACAACCACATGGACGACTCTCAAAACAATTAAGCTGACTGAAAGAAGACAGACAAAAAAGAGTACATGTTGTATGGCTCCATTTATATAAAATTCTATAAATGCAAACTAGTCTATAGTAACTGAAAGCAGCTGAGTGGTTGCCTGGGGTGACAGTCAGCAGGGAGCTGGAGGGATTAAGGAGGGACAGGAGGAAACTTTTGTGGGGGATGGTTATGTTTATTATCTTGAATGTGATGGTTTCACAAATGTATATCTACATGAAAGCTTACAAATGGGGCACCTGGGTGGCTCAGTTGGTTAAGCATCTGACTCTTGATTTTGGCTCAGGTCATGATCTCAGGGTCATGAGATTGAGCCTTGCAATGGGTTCTGCACTGACTGTGCAGAGCCTGCATGGGATTCTCTCTCCCTCTCTCCCTCTCTCTCTGTCAGTGCCCTCCTCTCACAAGTGCTCTCTCTCAAAAAAAGGGGGAAAAAAGCTTCCCAAACTGTACTTTACAATGTGCAATTTATTGTATGCCAATTATACCTTGATTAATGTTTAAAACACTATTTTTTAATGTGTATTTATTTTTGAGAGAGCACATGTGCAGCTTGGGGGGGCGGGGGGGTGGCGGTGGGTGGGGCGGGCAGGAGAGGAGCCAAGAGAAAAGGAGATAGAAAATCCCAAGCAGGCTCCCTGCTGTTCCTGTGATGTCTCTGCTGCTAAATTGCTATGTGACCCCAGGCATGGTGGTAAGCCTTTCTGAGGCTTTTTTTCTGTTAAGTTCAGGAAGTAATAGAAACTACAAGTGCTTGGGGCACCTGAGTGGTTCAGTCAGGTTAAGCGGGTTAAGCATCTGTCTGCTCAGGTCATGATCTCGCGGTCCATGAGTTTGAGCCCCGCATCATGCTCTGTGCTGACAGCTCAGAGCCTGGAGCCCGCTTCAGATTCTGGATCTCCCTCTCTGTCTGTCCCTCCCCTGCTCATGATCTATCTCTCTCTCTCAAAAATAAATAAATATTTTTTTTTAATTTCAAAAAAAGAAAGAAAGAAAGAAAGAAAGAAAGAAAGAAAGAAAGAAAGAAAAAGAAACTGCAAGTGCTAGTTTAAGCCAAAAAAGGAATTTACTAGAAGGAAGCCTCAGAAAGTCATGGAGCCCTGTGGATCCCAGAAGACTTTTTCCTATCCCTTATCTTTATTTCTCTGATCACAGGTTTCCCTGTTTCCCCATCTACATGGTAGAAAAGAAAAGCTACCAGCTTCTGAGCTTTGTATGTTACAGGCTTAATTACTCAGGATGCTGAATTAACTCCCTGTCAATCACAGATCCAAATGTAAATTCTCAGGGAAGGACTGTATTGATCCATTTGGGTTAAGGGCCCCAACATGCACCAAGGTATGGGGTCAGGTGGCAGAGCCACAAAGGATGAACCTGACTGGTCTTACAATCTACGGATGAAGAACAGGACAAGTGCTAGGGAAGGGCTTGGTGGACAGACCACAAGAGGAGTGCCAAGAGAAACTACCAAGATAGTAGCTGGAATTCAGGACACCTGGCTTGTTCTGTACTCAGAATTGTGTCTCTTGATAGGGGCAGTGTGTATATATGTAATGTTCCAGTGAGCAGCAGTGGGAGATCAATGGATCACTTCCAACTGGGTTGTCTAGGAAGGTTTCATGGAAGAGGTGCCAGTATCAGCTCTGTGAGGAAATTTATGCCCAGGATTTGCATGGCCTTTAAAGTTCACTAAGTGCTCGGGGCACCTGTGTGGCTCAGTCAGTTGAGCATCCAATTTCGGCTCAAGTCATGATATCGCAGTTTGTGAGTTCAAGCCCCACATCAGGCTCGCTGCTGTCAGCACAGAGTCCACTTGGGTTCCTCTCTCCCCTCTCTCTGCCCCTCCCCTGCCTGCACACATGCTCTTGTGCTCTGTCTCTCAAAAATAAATCAACATTTAAAAAAAAGTTTACTAAGTGCTTTCGTATCCTCTCTTTACAATGTAGACCCACCTTCTCAACCTCTCCCCTGAGATTAGTAGTATTATACTTCCCATTGCACAGATGGGGAAACTACCAATGAGAGACATTGATTGAGTGATTTGCCCAAGTTCACACAGCTTAACAGAGCAAGATGTCACCTCTAGTGTTTTGACTGGAGAGCCCTGACTTGCTCTCTCTCTCCAAGGCTGACTTCAAATGGAGTGTAGGGAGGAGGGAGTTTGCTGGGTAAGTGCTTAGCAGGGATTGAAAAGGGAAAAAAGTTCAGGTAGCAGCATCTCTGAGCTCCTGTGCAGAAGCCCTCTACCCTGGCTCCAAATACCTAGAGACCACCTTTGAGCTTTGCTTCAGACTCCCAGGCTGGTTTCCACTCACTCTCCTGACCCTTTATCCAGCAGCTCCAACAGGTTGGGGGAATCTTAGATTCAAAATGCCAAGAATGCCAAAGAAAGTCCTGCAGAATGCCAAAGAAACCTCAAGAGACCCACCCCAACCACCTGAGGATCAACACTAAGGATCAAAGAATGCTGCTACGTACATACACAGGCCTTGGGCTCAGTGTGTTACACACAGTACTGATTTTATTTCATATACATTGTGAGGTAGGTACTGCTACTATCCCCACTTTACAATCTTGGGAAGTATATTCATTGGCAGTTGATTCATTGTCTCAGGTCCCGTAACTGGTAAGTGGTGGATCCAAGTCTGTCTGATTACAAATGAACTAAAATCATCCTGCTAAATTGTTTCCTCTTCTCAGTTTGCCCATTTCCACCAAGCTCCCAGGCCTGAGACCTTGCCATTTCTTTCAGCTTCAGTGTCTCAGGACAGCCAGCAGCTCTGAAAGAGCTGGGGGCTCAGGACAGGTGATAGGCCATCTGCACTGATGCGGTGGGAGGCAAAGGGGGACTTGACTGTTGTGTCAACCATGGGTTTAATGTGGCTACTAACTTCTCTTTTTAAGTAATCTCTACACCCACTGTGGGGCTTGAACTCAGGACTCCAAGATCAAGAGACGCATGCTCCACCAACTGAGCCACCCAGGCGTGCCCGTTGCTAACTAATTTTTAATCCCGACTTTTGAAGAGTTAATGTGATTGGTGGGTTGCATGTCCTGCAGGTTAAGAGCAAGGAATCAGAGATCAGAGATACTTGGGTTCCAGTCCTGTCCTGGCTTCCCTACTTTCCTGCTGTGTGATCTTGGAGCAGCTTCTAAACCTCTCTGAGCCACAGCTGCCTCATCTAGAACAGGGATAACAAACCCCGACCTCTTGGGTTAGAATGTTATGGGGAAATGGGTTCCAGTAGAGATGAGCAAGGCTCAGGTTGTTTGAAGCAGCACGCTTACTCTATCCATCCCTCTAAACGAAGCTATTTTACTTCAAAACATTTAAAAAATATATTCAGGGCCTTGGGCGGCTCAGTCAGTTAAGCATCCAATTTTGGTTTCAGCTCAGGTCATGATCTCATGGTTTGTGGGTTTGAGCCCCACATCGGGCTCCGTGCTGACAGTGTGGAGCCTGCTTGAGATTCTTTCTCTCCCTCTCTCTGCTCCTCCCTTGCTCACTCTGTCTCTCCCTCAAAAATAAACTTAAAAAAATTGTTTTCAATTAAAAATATACTCAACTTTGTCAGATGGTTAAATCCTTTTTTTTTTTTTTTTTTTTTTTAAGTAATCTGTACACCCAACGTTGGGCTCGAACTCAGGACCCTAAGGTCAAGCGTTGCATGCTCAGCCAACTGAGTCATCCAGATGCCCCCATGGTTAAATCTTTTTGATGCCTGCTTAGATTTAATTTGTCTGGAATGTTCTTCCAGTAAGTCCACATGTGAGCCTCAATGAGCCCTTGGACTCAAAGCAGCCTATAGAATCAACTAAACCTGTATCTCAATGCCCACTCTGAGCTTTTCTCATGCTAATGTGCATTGTGGGCCTCCCAGAATAGTGTTAAGGGGTGGAAGGGGAGTAATGGAACTTGCTTCCTGCAGCACCTACTAATACCTCTTCTCTGGGAAGGCAGCCACTGCCTGCCATTCATATTGGGTGGGCTTTTCCTTAATCTATCCCCAGCTAGCCTCCCATTTCCAGCCTGAGAGACAAATGTCCTATCAAATCCCATTTTCTTCTCTGTCCTGCCCCTGGTGCCCTCCACCCAGGCCCCAGGTATCACTATCCCTCCCTCCTACTCCCCTCCCACAAAGCTCTGCAAGGCTCAGTGCTGTCTCTTTCCCGACCCCTAAGGCCCTGCACTTGTCACCTCTTGATGACCCTTGATCTAGCTCCCACCAGGGTCCTAACAACCCGTGGACCCAATTCTACTTCTTGCCTTGCTCCTTAGAGCTCCTCTCTGTTCACCTGACACTCCAGCCAAACAAGGCTCTGCATACTTTGAGTTTTTCTATGCCCATGTCCTTTCCTCTGCCTGGAATGCCCCAACTACCCATCTTCAGGGTCCAGCTCTAGTGCTGTGGCCTCCCATTCTGCTTGGGCATAGTTCTTTGTGCTTAAGGCTGCTTCACTGCTGGTGAGGTCCGATGTAGTCTTTGGCATACAGTAGGTACCCATAAATGCCTGTAGCTGTAAAGAATGAGTCTAAACCAACTCCTTCATTTTACAGTGGAGGCACAGAGTTGAAGAGATGTGCACCCTGCTACTAGGAGACAGGACTGAGGGGGTTCCTGCAGGGCTACACCCCAGGCTAGGCTTTTTCTGCCATTCACTTGGAGAGGAAGCCCTCCAGGGGCTACATTTTCCTGGGAAGACAACTGTCTAGAGCTCACATACTACAGACCCTTCTCAGCTAGGTCCCCTGTCCCAGGGGAGCCATCCACTCTGGAAGTCTCTGGTTCATTCCCACTCTATCTCTCAGATCTTTCCCAATGTCATTCCACAATTCCTTGTACTACCACCTGGACAAAGTTTGAGGCAGCATGGGCCTTCAGGATTATCCATCCAGGGGACCCACAAAAGCCTCAGAAGGTCCTTCACGTCCCCAACTGTGTGCACAACTCTGTGTGTGTTCTGAACACACAGAGACACCACCTAAATCTCAGGGGTGTCCAAGATCCAAATGAGATACAGAACAACTTATCTGTTGAGCTTCTCATTATATAGGTGTTAATATACATAAGGCTCTTAGGACTGTACCTGGTACATTTCTTTTAAGTTTGTTTGTTTGTTTATTGGGTGTGTGTGTCGGGAGGGTAACAGAGAGAGAGGGAGAAAGAGAAGCCCAAGCAGGTTCTGTGCTGTCAGTGCAGAGCCTGATGTGGGGCTTGAGCCCGCAAACCATGAGATTATGACCTGAGCTGAAATCAAGAGTCAGATGCTTAGGCTGACTGAGCCACCCAGGCGGCCCAGTACCTGGTACATTTTAAGCACTCTCTAAGGTATGAGTTGGCCCACAGCCTGTTTTTGCAAATGAAGTTTTATTGGAACACTGCTATGCCTTTGTTTTTGTATTGTCTATGGCTTCTTTCCCACTATGGCTACAAGGGCAGATTTGCATACAGATGTAACTGTATAGCTCACAATGTCCATGAAGAATTGGCTGCCATTACAGGTAAACAACAGCAGGCTCTAAGGCACGCAGCTAGTAACCTGGGGCTTGAATCTGTCTGTTCAAGGATCCTGTAACACACCTCTGTGCTTCTTCACTCACCTTAACACACAGTACTCATTCATTCATTCAGCAAGGGTTCAAGGATCCCCTTCTGTGTCCTCTAGGCTGAGCTATTGGGAGGAACGGTTGGGACAGGGGTTTGAAGCTGACCTTATAGATTTGAAGAATGACCTCACTCTGCCTCCAGGGCCCTAAGTGACTAGTCCTGAGTGCCTTCTTTTTGCCTGTTGAATCCAAAAATATTCTTCCTACCTCAGGATCTTTGCATGTGTTGGCTTAGCTGGATCTTTCCTGTCGTTCAGGTTCTAGCTCAGATGCCACCACCCTGGGTATTAAAACTCCTGGGCTCCAGTCACTCTTTATTCTCACGGGGCACTTACCACCATGTGAAATATTTTGTTTACTTGTTTTTTGTTGGTCTTCCTAAGCATAACGTGAGGTTTATCTCATTCATTGCTAGAGCCTAGTGCCTAGAACAGTGCCTGACCCATTGGGCTTTCATGGTATTCAATAATTGTTTACTAAATTAGTGAAATGACTCCTGGACAGGGTGTCAGGCAATGTGGCTTCTCTTCCTGGCTCTGTAAACCC
This sequence comes from Panthera pardus, assembly GCF_024362965.1. Lineage (NCBI taxonomy): Eukaryota > Metazoa > Chordata > Mammalia > Carnivora > Felidae > Panthera > Panthera pardus. The sequence goes on from NW_026526810.1 coordinate 32,984,243, forward strand.
ACTCACTGAGCCACATTTCCCTTCTCTGGGTCTCAGTTGCCTCCTATGTAAGGTGGAATGTGAGGGTTGGGTGAGAAGCCCCTAATCTTTTGGTTTGAACATTTTATGATTTAAAAACATTTGCCAGGGACCTGCTCTTGGTAGGTTTGGTGGTAAAGGCTATATTTGACTGTGAGCCTAAGTCCCAGCCCAGGCCCTGGGGACAGATGAGAAAGTCTCTACTGAGGGATAAGGGAAGGAGGAGGTGGGGGGAGGGGTGAGTAGGAGGAGGGGGAGACCCAGAATCAGTCAGGCAGGGAAGGCTCTGAGAGCTGCAGGCCAGAAGCCAAGGAGGAAGTGCACAGAAAAGGGAGGCAGACAAGGAGAGGGAGGATATGGGTTGTGGGGAGAGCTTCTTTCACTTTTTAGCCGATGAGCTTCAGAGTTGTTTGAAATTTGTATAACAAATATGTATTATTTTTGCAACTGGAAAAATTAAAATGTACATGCCCTTTGACCCAGTAATTCCATTTCTAGGAAATCCCTGTAGATAGAGGCATGTGTGAAATGACCCATGTACAAGGCTATTCACAGCAGCCTTGTTTGAAATAGCAAAATACTGGAAACAATCTAAGTTTCCATCAAAAGGGAACAGACAGGCTAGATAAACCAGAGCACATCTAGAAAATGGAACAGTATAAAGATGTCAAAAGCAAGAGCCTAGCAAGTCTGTACGTGCTGACGTAGAATAATCTCCAAAATCTGTTAAGTAGAAGAAACAAGGTACAGAACGACGTATCCAACATGCTGCCATTTATATGAAAAACTATACACACAAATGTTTAGAAATGCTCAGAATATCTCTGGAACATGTGCCAGTTGCTAGGGGATAGGATTGGGGGGAGAGACTCAATGTTCAATATTCTTTTTATAAAGTTGAGGTAAAATTCACATAACATGAAATGAAACATTTGAACCATTTTATTAAAAAAATTTTTTAAATGTTTATTTATTTTTGAGAGAGAGAGACAGAATGCAAGCAGGGGAGGGGCAGAGAGAGAGAAGGAGACACAGAATCCGAAAAAGGTTCCAGGCTCTGAGCTGTCAGCACAGAGCCTGACGCAAAGCTCAAACTCCGGGATAGTGAGATCATGACCTGAGGTGAAGTCGGGCACTTAACCGACTGAGCCACCCAGGTGCCCCCATTTGAACCATTTTAAAGTGTACAATTTCCATATAGTCCAACCATCACCTCGATGTAGTTCCACATTTTCATCGCCCTGAAAGGAACACCCCATATGCACTAGCAGTCCTTTTCCATCTCCTCTCCCCCAGCCCCTAATCTGCTCTTTGGCTCTATGCATTTGCCCATTCTGGATATCTCATATAAATGGAATCATACAGTATGTGACCTTTTGTGTCTGGTTTCTTTCACTTAGCATGTTTTTGAGGTTCATCCATGCTGATTCTCGTCATGTCTTTTATTTTCCACTTTAGGGATGTACCACACCTTGTTTATCTGTTCATCAGTTGGTGGACAGTCAGGCTGTCTCCACTTTTTGGCTATCAGGAATACCACTGCTATGAAGACTCATGTACAGGTTTTGGCTTGAATACCTGTTTTCAATTCTTTGGGGTACGTATCTAGGAGTGCAACTGTTGGGTCATATGGTAATTGAAGAACTGAAAACTGTTTTCAGTATTCTTTTGTACCTTGTGAATTTTATGCCATGAGCCCCATGAGCAAATATCAGCACTTCCCCCACCCCAGAAAAGAAAAAAAAAAAAAAAGGTGTACATATGGGAAAAAAATAAAGCATACTGTAAAAATGCAAAGGGTTATTGTTAGGTAAGGAGTGAGCAAATATTTATGTAGATGATTTCTGAAAGAAAAATGCATTTTGGACTTAGACCTCAATTCAAATTCCACTGCTCTGTTTCATTCTAGTTCTGGGTATGGTGTACAGGAAGACTTGGCATCAAATCCCAGGTCTGTCCGTTATAGCTGTGCATCACTATACAGGTTACTTAACTTCTCTGTGCCTCAAATGTAAAATAAGGAGAAATCATCTACCTGGCCAGCTGTGATGTGTTATGCCTGGGCCTATGCCTGGCCCACAGCTGGCTGCCTAGTTTAATGGCCTTACACTTGCAGAGTGCAGGAGACAATCTCTTCTCTCCTGGGATCACTGTTCTCTACAGCCCCTTTCACATAAGATGCTCTGATTCCTCACATGCTCAAGGAACTCTTAGAGGCCTGGCCTGCTGAGCAGTCTTCCTCCCACAATTTCATTATCTCTAAAGCCAAACCTCTCAAAAGAGGGGCCAAACAAGGTGTGAGGGGACAGGAGTCAAGGTCAGGTGCTGGGAAAGGGGCCTGCTGTCTGCCTAGGACTTCCCAGGGACAGGGAGCATGGGTTTGCTTTATGGAGCCATGGATCCCAGGGCCATATATGTGGAGGAGTTGGGTGGAGACACAGGGAGACAGAATTTGGGTTTACCTGGAGGAACAACTTTTTAATTGACAGGACATAATGCCAAGCATGGTGTTAAGCACTGTTACATGATTCCACACAAAGTGTCCTCATTTCACAGATGAGGAAACTGAGGCTCAGAGTCCTTTGTCACTGTGCCCAAAATGACAAAATGTAAAGTGCAGCAAGATGTGAACCCAGGCCTGTCTCAATCTAGAACTTGGAAGCTTAGCGTCTGTGCTAAGGGGTCAATGGCCAAGTACGTGACAAATGTGAATGATCACTAATCATCACGTGATAACAATATTGCTGTAAGTAGAGCTGGAGGTGTAGCAATGCAGTGAGCAGTTTGAGGTGGAGGGTATGAGTTGCTTCTTCCCAAGTTCAGGCAGAGGCTGGATTAGCTTTTGGTAGAGATTCAAGTGTTTGATACAATCGACTAGATTTGAGTCCTGGGTTCTAATTGTGAGGGTATGAGATTCCCAAGATCTGTCCCCAGAGATTTAGCTGTAGTTGTTTTCATATGGTTCCCAGGAATGTGTCTTTTTCCAAAGACGATTCAGGTCTGCAGCCACATGTGAGGTCCCCTGGCTTGCATGACCTCTAGGGTCCCTTCTCTCTTTTTTTTTTTTTTTTTTAAATTTTTTTTTTAATGTTTATTTTTGAGACAGAGAGAGACAGAGCACGAATGGCGGAGGGGCAGAGAGAGAGGGAGACACAGGATCGGAAGCAGGCTCCGGGCTCTGTGCCATCAGCCCAGAGCCCGACGCGGGGCTTGAACTCACGATCCGTGAGATCGTGACCTGAGCTGAAGTTGGATGCTCAACCGACTGAGCCACCCAGGCGCTGGGGTCCCTTCTAATGTCGATTCCATGATCTGCAATGCCTTAACACCCATGACAGGGAAAGCATTCCTTTGGGCAAAGCATTGCCCTCTCCTCCTACAGCCTTCTTAAATTCCTAAGGCCCTAGAGAAAATGAGTGCAGCAAGCTTTTGGGAAGGCAAAAAAGATAGCAAAGATGGAGGGCACAGAAGCCTCACTGTCACTTTCAGTGGTGACATGATGCCAGCTCATCTTCCTTCCTTGGCCCGCTCTACTCCACCCCATGCAGAGCCCCAAAACTGTCACGTGCCCTACTGGACCCTGGTCAAGTGCAACCATTCCTACTTTCAGCCCCTTGCTCTCTCTCTGAAACTGCCCAGTGGGGTCAGCTTCCCAGGCATATCAGACAATTCTGCAGAGTTTGTCTGGTCCACAGGGTCCTCTCCCAGCTTCTAGGAGGCCAGTGACAGGCAGGGAGGCAGTCCAGAGAGGCATTCTCAGTGACCTTTGGTTCCCTGGGAAGGACTCAAAGCCGGTAAAAGTTTAGCAAGTACCATGTAATCATTGCCAAAACTCTTTTTTTTTTTTTTTTTAAAAAACATAGACTTACTGGGTAATAAAATTTGAGGACTCTACAAGAAATTACCTTTGATTAGTTTTGTTTCTTCTTAAACAGAAAATGTCTATGCCACCTGTTTTTGGCATTAAAAAGAAAGTATGAATTCAGTACCATACTGTGTGACCTTAGGGGATTTCAGCTGCTGAACCTCAGTTTCCCCATCTGCAAAGGCCACTGGCCAGTGGTCTGGTAGAAACTGGCGCTGGGGCAGGGGCTCTGGCTGCTGAAAGGGAGGATGTTAAGTTGGGAGCCCAGAGGACAGCCTAGGAAACTGTGGTCTGCCAAGACACCCCTTTTGGGTTTCTGATCATTATTTTTTAATCTTCTGCTTTCCTTGCAGGTTCCTGGCATCCCGTTCTCTCTCCCATCTTGGGAGAAGAAATGTAGTCATTGACATATTAGTATAAAAGTACTTCTCTCAGGGATTTTTCCATGGTAACCCAAGCCTTCCATTCATTCAATGTTCATTACTGAACCTCTTCTACAAGGACTTGGGCTGGGTCCTAAGGATTCAGAGATACAAAAACAAACAAACAAGCAAACAAAAAAATCATCCCTGGCCTCAGGGATGATGTTCTCCCCTAATTTTCAGCCATGTGGGGATGGAAGAAATAGCTTTTTTTTTTTTTTTGGAAGTGAGGGAGATGCTGCTCTTTGGTTTGAAGTGAAGTTCTAGATTCTATTCCTTTGCTGATTTTATAACCTCTCCTCCTGTTGCCCTACAGCTCTGAGACCATCAGAGAACTTCCAGAACAAGGATTTCACTTAGCACTCATGTGAGCCTGGATAATACTCATGAAAGCCAAAGGCATCTCTAGTTTTACTATGAGAAAACTAAGTCTTAGAAAGTAAACTACCTGCCCATGTCATACAGGTTGCTATTGTCTCCTGGATTCAAACCTAGATCTTCTGGCACAGGTATTTTGGAAATACTGTTTGCCTTGGATTTGAACCTATGATACATGTTACTATGTGGCCCAGAGTAAAGGAGGCAAGAGGAGAAAGAGAGAGCTCAGACACTTAGGGCTGAAATGACCCGATCTCTGGTCCTGATCTGCACCACTCTGACCTTGGCCTTCAAACTAGCAGTAGGACCACCAGCAATAATCACAACCCCCAAGAATTTACCATGAGGTTATTTGTCTTATGTAACGCATCCCTGAAGTTGTGGATTAGTTTCCCCATTTTACAGATAAATTGATTGATACTTAGCTGGGAACTTGTCCAAGGTCACCAAATCAGAATCCCATCATAGGGCTGCTTCATGCTTCTTGTACCACCCATGCCATCCACCAGTAGCTAGGCAAGTTCCCCCAATACTTCTGAGCCCCTGCTTTCTAATCTATAACTAGGGATAGCAGGAACAATGCGAGGACTGTATGAGAAGGCATATTCACTGCCTAGGGTAGGAAGAAGCAGGTACTTTATAAATGACAGCATCCTGCTCCCTTCCCTTCCTGAGACCTCTTGCACCCAAGTGGAGTTTAAACCTATAAATGCCAAAAAATACACCTCAGATACATCCTAGCCTTTGGGCCTCAAGGTCACCTTCTTTACATGCCTTATTACTCAGGCTTTCCTGATGGTAGGGGAGGTGGAGTTAGAATAGGAGGCCTGCTTGGAAGTAGCCAGGCCCACCCTCAGGATGCTAGATCCCAGGCAGTGTTTCTCAAGCGGGAGGACATCTGACTCTTGTCCTTATCCTAAGAATGAAACAAATGATAATGTCTGTACAGTAGATCAGAGAGAAGGGGCCACAGGTGTCAGATAACCTGGAGGCCCCAGGAATGGCCCAGTACCATTTCCACAAAGGTTTATTGGACACCTACTACTGCAAATGCCCACCACTCATGGAGCTCTCTGCTGGAGGCCAGGTGGCTGCAGAGATCCAGGGTGGGGGCTCTATTCACTTAGAAGGGTTTGTGAACACTTCTCAGAGTCAGAGATTTTCCCATGTGGTAGGTAAGACTGAAAGACAAGGGATTCCCAGGATTTCCAGGATCACGAGGACACAGAGAAGGCACTCTGAGAACATTCAGGAAGGTCAGGAAGTTGGGAAAGGGGGTTGGTTCCAGGCAAAGGGAACAGAAATGTGAGAAGTTTAGAGGTGATGTGGAGAGGATGGGAACGCTGAAAAGGCTACTAGACTCTGGGCTACTAGGTCACAGTTGGGTAAGACAGAGAAACAAGGCAGTCTGTCAGAGTTGTACACCCTGAACTCCTCTTTTCAGCCCCATCTGCATCAACCCCAAGTTAGCATCAATGGGTACTCATGCCAGGCTGGGTAGAAGCTTTGCATTTGTATGATCTCCAAATCGCTTTGGGGCCAGACAGTTTTCCAATCCTGGGGTTATTGAGGATATACAGAGGAATAAGTTGCTGTCCCTAAAGTGCTTAAGGTCTGTGGGTGCCTGGTTGGCTCAGTCAGAAGAGCATGTGACTCTTAATCTTGGGATTCTGAATTTGAGCCCACATTGGGTGTAGAGGTTGCTTAAAAATAAAATCTTTAAGGGGTGCCTGGGTGGCTCAGTTGGTTAAGCAGCAGATTTCAGCTCGGGTCATGATCTTGCAGTTTGTGAATTCGAGCCCCACATTGGGCTCTGTGCTGACAGTTCAGAACCTGGAGCCTGCTTCAGTTTCTGTGTTTCCCTCTTTGTCTGCTCCTAACCCATTTGTGCTCTCTCTCTGCTTCCCAAAAAAAAAAAAAAAAAGTTAAAAATAAATAAATAAAATCTTTAAAAAAAACGTGCTTAAGGCCTGGTCACACAGAAAACTTTCTGAGGCATTAAGAATCCTCGTATAAGGTGTTTCTTAAGAAGGCAAAGAAAAAAATAGAAATCATGCAAATGTCTAATAACAAGAGATGAAATTCTGGCATACCTAATAGCAGTTAAGCAATTATTAGAAATTATGACTAAAGACTGGTGCCTGGCTGGCTCAGTTGGTAGAGTATGCAACTCTTAATGTCAGGGTTGTGAGTTTGAGCCCCACGTTGGGTGTGGTGCCTAACTTGAAAAAAAAAAAAATTATGACTAAAGAACTTAAAAAGAAACATTCATGACAAATTTAAGGGGGGGGGGGAAAGGAGTATTCAGACTATTTGGCAATTTTGATTTTTAAAATATGCACAAAGAGACTAGAGGGAAATAATAATCTTGTTCTCCAGATTTCAAATTGTTTTCTAAACTATTATGTAGCTTCTAACTGTCCAACGATAAGCATGTATTGTTCTTATCATCATGAAAGTAATAAAGATTATTTAAATAATCATCAGTCTCATATCATGGAAAAATACAGTGATGGGGGTCAATTGTGGACCCTGTTTTGTTTTGTTTAGTTTTAAGTAATCTCCACACCTAACATGGGGCTCAAACTCAGGACCCTGAGATCAAGAGTCACATGCTCCACTAACTGAGCCAGCCTGGTGCCCATTTGTTACTTCTCTGGGCCTCAGCTTCCTCATCTATAAAATGAAGACCTGAGGACAAGATGAGAATCCCTTCCTCTTTGAAAAATTCAAACTTTCTTTTATTTTTTTATTTGAGAGTGAGAGAGAAAGTGTGTGTGTGTATGCACACAAAGAACCAAGGAGGGGGCAGAGGGGCAAAGGCAGGGGAGAGAGAGAGAGAATCTTAAGCAGGCTCCATGGTGGGGGTGGGGTGGGGGGACTCGATCCCATGACCCTGGGATCATGACCTGAGTGGAAATCAAGAGTCAGATGCTCAAGCAACTGAACCACCCAGGCGCTCCTCAAACTAACTTCTAAAGGATACCTGAGTTTAGAAAACTGGCCAGGCTCCTCCACCTGGAAAAAGTGGGGCTGAAGAAAGATTTTGAGGGAAGGAAGGATTTGGATTGGTAAGGGGTGGGGAAGAAGAGGAAGAATATTGCTGGGCCAAAGTTGGAGACATGCCTGACGGGAAGATCTATTCTAGGGAAGAAGGGTTAAGAGTGGGAATACAGCCAAAATGGACTGAGGCCTCTGAAAGATGGTCAGGAGATCCATGGGTTCACCAGGTTGGCTCCATCTGGAGGTGCCAGAAGTTGGAAGTACCTAGAAAACTCTGGGTAAAGTGACACACTTATCACTAATATGAGTACCTGATTCCTATAGGAGGCTGTTCTCTTCATCACAGGGCCTGAATCATGTGTTGGCAATGGGGGTGGTGGGAAACCATGGTGCTCCTGGTCTTGACACAAGCACACAATGGTTCCCTGGCACACAGTAGGTGTTCAACAATTTATTAAAGGAATGTGTCACTGGGAAAGATATCTCCTATTTTTTAGGCTTCCACTTAGGTTTCCATTTAGGCTTCCATTCAGGCTTCCATCTGTGAAATGGCAGATTAGGAAGGAAATTATAATTTGTGGGGGGGACATGTCACAGGAACATTGTATACTTTCACACTCCGGTATGGTAGAGCCAGCCCTATTTAGAGGTCGGCACACTGAGGCTCAGAAGGGTTGAGTCACTTGTTCACGGTCGGGGTCCTAACTAGTTGACGACTGCAAACACAGCTTCTCTCACTCCACCCACACTGCACATCACTTCCAATCTCAAAACACAGGTGCCATTACCCGGTTTGCAAGGAAAGTCAGAATCATACCCACAGACGCCTGGTCTCGGCTGGGGTCACACAGGAGTCCCCTAATACCCCCGCAGTGTCTTCCCAGGTCCAAACAGCCTCTGGACAGGATCCCCCAGGTCGGGGGTCGAGTTCCCAGGCGGGGCCGACACGGAGGGCAGTGCGACCGGAGGGGAACAAGGGTTTTTACAAGGTGACGGCAGGGTCTGGCCCAGTCTGCGTGGGTTTTCAAGTCGGAGGCAAACCAGCTGGGAGACCGCGTGCTCCAGGCCCGCAGAGGGGTGTCACCACCACCCCGCCATGCCCTTAGGTTGCTCTTCCCCACCCCCCACCCCGGCCCTGGGGCTCTGAATAGGAGAAGAAAAGGTGTGTGTGGGGAGGCGGTATTTAAGCAGAGGGAGGCGAGGACCCAAAGGCGGGGTTGGGGGTTGGAGGCAGGAAGGCGAATGGAATCTTCTAGATCCTTCGAGGTACCCCCTCCCTGGGCTAATAACTATTTGGGTTCCAAAGACTCATCTCCCCGCCCAGAGTTCTATTCAGTGACTGGGAGCGGGAAGGGAGTTTGATCTAAGTCCCACCCTCTAGGCTGGAAGCCTGACGCCAGAGAGGGGAAGTGATTTCCTCAAGGTCACGCAGCAAAACAGCAGCCAGTCAGGGCCAAAGCCCAGGTGTCGGGCCCCCGACGGCCATAGTCTTTAGAACCCGGCCCCCAACAGCTCTGCGTTCGGGGAAGGCAGGAATGTGGACTGGGACTGGGAGGCTGGATATGGGAGTGAAATGAGAGCGCCGAACACCCCATAACCCCAAATCATGGTCCAAGGTGGGGGGGGGGGGTCTCCTTCCTGAAGCTGACGACCCAGGAGACCCGCTTCGGGCGCGGGCGCCGCTCTCTTGGGGCCGCCGGGTGGCGGCGGGCTAGGGACACGGGGGCGCGGGTGCCTCGCACGCAGCTCCACCTCCCGCAGGCTGGGACTGCACGGTGCGAGCGGACCCTTTAAGAAAGTTCACTGGGCGAGTTCATCAAAGTTTAAAAACTTGTCGTGCAGATGGGAAAGGGGAAAGGAGACCGAGGGAGAGAAGCCGCGGGAGAGAGGGGAAAAGCCCCGCCGGAGGCTGGCGCGCCGCGGCCCCGGCCGGGGCGAGCCCGCAGTGGGCGGCGGGGATTGGCTGCGCGTTCCCCCGGAGACCGCGAGGAGGGCGGGGGAGGGGGCTGGCCGGGCCCCAGCTGAGGCCGGTTCCGGCCCCCGCCCCCCGCCACCGCCCGGCGCCCGCCCCCTCCCCCGGCGCCCGCCCCCCGCCGCCGCCGCCGCCGCCGCGGGCGCACTCGCCGGTCGCAGTGAAAAGGCGGAGGCGGCGGCCGCTCGGGCTCGGCTCCGGTTCCCAGTGCCTCCCCCGCCGCACCCCCTCCCCACATCCCGCACCCGCCAAACTTGATGTGACCCCAGCCTGACGCGGCGGCTGCCCCTCTCACCGCCCCGTGCGCCCCCCACCGCCACTCCGCCCCGCACTCCCGGAGCGCACCGCTCACCGCGCCCCTTCCCACCTCCTCGCCGGGGCCGGGCGCCGCGCTCGCCCTCAGCGTTCCCTTCCCCTCGCCACCCCCACCCCACCCCCCGCACCATGAGCAACCTGAAGCCGGACGGCGAGCACAGCACCAGCACGGGCACCGGCACGGGCTCGGGCTCCGGCGGCACTCTGGAGGAAGAGGTGGGTCTGCGGCCCCGGGACTTGGGGTGAAGTGCACGCGGAGGTGGGCGGGGGAGAGGGCGCGCGGGGCCTCCCGCGCCGCGCGGGGCCGGTCTGGCAATCGCTCGGGGCTCTTTCCCGCCGCTGCCCTTCGGTCGGGGAGGAGCAGCCCGTGTCCGGCGGGCGGGGGCGCGCGGCCTGGACTGCCCCGCCGGGCGGGCATTGTCTCCCCGCCCTCCCGGGCTCGGGGCGGGCCGCGCGCCGGCCGCCGTCCGTGCGTCCCGTGGTGGGCGAGCGGCTCGGCGTCTGCCCCACGCCTGCTGCCCGCGCGTCCCTCGTTCTCCACTCTTGGCCCGGGCCGCTACCCGAGGAGCTCCTCCGGTACTGCTGGGACTCCCGCCTTTGCTGGAAGGAACTGAGCGGGATTAGCACCACGGGCGGGCGGCACCCTCACCCTCTTGCACTTTCCACCCTGACCCCTCCCGGTGACCTTGGAGGCCCGGGACGGCTGCCCGGCACCTTGGTTCACTGTAACTGAGCTGTAGTCACGGGAGGTGGACGGGCTTTGCTTGCAGCCCCAGAACCTGGGCTTTGGCAAAGAGGTCAGCGGGGCAGTTAATTAGAGTTGAGAAAGAGATGCCTAAAGATACTTCGTTCCCGGTTCTCCCTCCCCCCCGCCACCCCCCTCCACCCCGGTTTTGCCCCAGCAGGCAATTCAGGACCCCAGAGCTGGCCTGGGTGGGATTCTGCAAGGAAAGGCGACATTATCTTGTCCACCAGACATGTGCTAAGTATGAGGAGGGAGTGAGTGTGAGGCGGCTTGGCTTCGTGGAATCAGCAGCAGCTGTGTGGTTAATGGGATGGCGAAATCGGGGAGGGTGTGTGGCAGGGGTGATGATGAGGTGGTGAATAGAAGCCTTAAGGCTGAGGGTGGCGAATGGAGACCAGGAGCTGGGCCGACAGAGACAAAAACTGATGCGGAAAGGGGACGACAGGCTTTGCATCTCTCTCCAGGGGCCTCTGGCCTCTGCTGTGTCACTCCAAGGCTAGGAGACCCTTCCTGCCGCGTCCTGGCAAGCTCTTGCCCAGGAAACCAAGGGCCAGTTATCCACCCTGAGCTCCCTTCCCCTTGGTCTGGGGGAGAAACCGCAGATCCCCTGGTGGAGGCTGGTGTCGCTGACCTCCCTCACCTCCCTCCAATGTAGTGGCGGTGGTGCCGGCTGACCGTGCTCTGGGTTTGGTGCAGAATGGCGGCAGTGGCCCACTGCTGGGCTGGGCTCCTCACTGTGGGAGGGATGGTGGGAGGGTCACACCACCAGCTCCCACTCTTAGTAATTCAGAGGCCTGCTGCCAACCCTAGTCCACCAATGGCATGGCATCTTGAGAATCTAGGTCTAGATCTCACTTTTTAGGGAGGGAGGGAGGGAGGGTGGGGGAATATATAACTCTTGACTCTGAAGGGTGGAAAGGGAGGGCCTGACATTTGTCCGCTAGTTTTGTGTGGGCTCCAGAGCGGTGGGGTGGTTTTGCCCCCTGAAGGCCCTGTCCTCTTTGGACCTTGACATGCTGACAGGCCCGTGGCACTGATGAGAACCTTAACCCCATCCTGACACCACCTGGTTGTTCAGAATCTCGCTTGAGAGTTGGGGGGAGGGTGACAGGGTTGCTGGTGTTGCGGGGGCGGGGGGGGGGGGGCAGATCGCTGCTTGGCCTCCTGGGGGTTGAAACTGGGAGAGGGAAGCCATCTCCTGTGAAGCTGGGCAAGGACCCAGAATACCGCTAATGCTAGAAGGTTGACTTCAACAGGGAGTTTACCCAAGAGGTTGTGCTGATCCTCAGACTTACCCCTTTGAAGTGGGAAGGGTGAACCATGTGGCCAAGCTAAAGTCTTAAAGCATGTGAAGTATTGGTCACTTTTTTTCTAAGTGCCTGTTCTGAGAGAGAGGGCAGGATCTTCAAGAAGTGGAATCCCTGTTAACTTCTCCTTGCAGGTAGAGGTGGGTTATAGGACTAGTGCTGCCGTGTGCTGATGGAGGGGCACAGCCCTGTGTTTAATAGAAGTCTAAAACTAAAGGCTCTGGGAATCTCCTGGAGCCCAGTGTCTGCTCTGGCCAGGTAATTGCAAGGATGAGCCCCCTCCCCTTATTAGCCCTCTGGGCCAAGATCTCTCCTACTGAGGTTCCATCTTGAATTGCTGGTTTGAGCTGGACCTGGATTCCTTCCTTTAGCTTCGATGTCCCCTAGGCAGTCATTTCTGCATCCCCCAGGAGCCACCATCTGGGGAATCTGTTAGCAGTGCTAGTTTACTTTCATGACTAACCCAGGCTGGCTGTTGGAAATTAGGTAAAGCAAGCCTAGAGAACCAAAGAGTCCTACTCCCCCTACTCATTTCTAAAGGCGTTAGGTTTCTGGAGAAAGGGGTATGTTTTCGTGGTTCCAGAAGGGGTATCAGTGGGGCTCCTCATTTTAAGCTCCTTTGCATGAGGAGCTTGACTCTTCCTGCTTGGCCACCCTACCCACTGGGGCTTTGTCTCTATCACAGGCATTAGGTTCCTTTTCTGGACCAGGGGTCAGGATTCCAGGTGAAAGATCACAGACTGGAAGGTGAGAAGGACTTGCCAGGAGGGAATGGGATGTGGTGAAATGAGGGAATATCACCAAGTGATGCAGTGGTACCACTGAGAAGGTAGAAGTGAGCCCTCCCTGAGATGTAGCTCAGTAGGAGGTTCTTAGACTTGTGCCAGTCAGAAGGCATTCCAAGAAGAGGGAATAGCATGTGTAAAAGTGAGAGGTGGATTGTGGAGCCACATGACTTCCAGGAGTTTGCTAGCTTTCAGCAGTAGTGGGGGCCACATTGTGAAGTGCCTGAGATCATGCATGGTTGGGAAAATTGGCATTTTCTGTCACTTGGAAAGGAGAGGTGTTAGAAGCTCTGCTACCCTTTGAAAGCTAAGGAGGGCAGTGAGGAATTAAGGAGAGGGTCTTCAGGGGAAGAGCTGAGTGTCCCTTTCAGTCTAGAGCCTCTACCTTAACCCAGGTGCGTCATAGCTGGTGCTGGAACTCCAGAAGGTGAGGTCAGACAGCCCAGGACAGGCTTGCCTGTGAGGCTGTAGAATCCCAGACCCAAGCTTGTCTTAGTGATTCTTTAGGGATGGCTAGAGAGTTACAATGTTTCTGGGGAGGGGTACATGTGGTTTGAAAACATGGTCTATTTTGAAAATGGAGACTTTAATTTCATAGTACAAGGTAATACTAAGTTACAGTAATTATTCATTGTGGGGGGGCTGCTAAGGAAAGTAGTATTTGGAATCTTGGGTGGGTGGAGTTCAAGTTTCTAAGAGTTGAAGTTTTTTTGCCAGCCTAATGGTAAACTGTAGAGAGGCAGGCATTAATGGCAGCCAAAGGGGCTACAGTTTGACTGGAGGGTCTTGGCCCCTTACTGCCCTCCCACTCCCATCTTTGCTTGTCCACTACATCCAGTGGATCTAGGCCATTGTGGCTCCTTGCAGGCAGGACACCTCTGGGCCCACCGTGTGTCCCCTAGAGGTCTCTGCACTCTAGATGAAGGTGAAGGAATTCTGGGGCCCAACATATGACTCAGCCACTTCCTCTTTTCTCTGCCATTAAAAACATTTGACAAAATCTGGGGCGTGTTGATGCTGTATCTGCAAGCTCTTTTTTGATATGAAGGTAGGGAGGAATCTATACTTCTGGGCATTTACCTGGACACAGGGTCCCAGCAGGTAGACCCAGGCAGATGCTATAGGCTGGGCTGCCTTCCTCCCTGGGGGTTGTTGTGCATGTGTCTTCTCTATTCAAATAACCTAATAGAGACGCTGTCCGATTAGTAGTAGTAAGCCCATACACAGTGTTTGAGTCAGGTATTACCTGAAGTAATTCACCCTTTTACCTCCTTGAACTTGCACAATAACAGCACTGTGAATTATTGTCATTACTGTTTTATAAATGAGGAATCTGAGACAGGTTAAATAACTTTTATGTAGTTAGTAGGTAAGTTGGGATTTGAACCCAGAGTTTGCTCTGAACCACACACTCACTGTATCTGCTGTTTTGTTTTATATTAGGGTTTTGGTGAGTTTTGGGGGTAGGGGGAAAAAAGATCCTGCAACTAAAGTTTTTGAGGCCTGAGCTCTGGGTCCTGCTGTTCCAGATTAGTTCCCTTTGGGCTGGGATAGGTATCTGAAGACTGGGTGATGGGAGCTGGCAACCCTTGTAGAAGGAACATCTTTATCACCGACAGGATTTAGAATTGCCAGTGCAGGGTGATAATAAAATGAGATCAAGTCAATTTTATTATTGTTCAATTCCCTACAGGCAATACAACCCCTTGTTGCCTGTGCAGGGGCTTACTGCTTTCATTCCTTCCCCTACCCCACCCCCTTGCCCTGGTACCCTGATGCTTTGGACATCTTAAATAGGAAACGGTACCCACTCTAAAGCAGCTGCCTGTCATTTTTGTGGGGGTGGGTCATTCCGTTGGGTATCCTCCTCTCCTCCTTCCCGGCTCATGGGCAGCCTGGCTAGCTTATCCCAGTAGGAACCAGCTTCTAAATCCATTGAACATTTGGACATAATGATTTCTTCTTGTTCTCATCTCCAGAGGGGGTCTGGTGAGTACTCAGAGTGGAGTCAAGACATGAAGTGCGGGTGCCTCTCTTTTTGCTCTCATGGTCTCTAACCCATTTATCCCATTGGGGCTCCAGACAGTCCTGAGAGATATAGGTGTCCATCCCACCTGGCCTGGGGGCTGGATTCCTGCTCCATGGCCTCCAACCTCTGGTTACCCAGAGCTGAGCTAGAGTGCTAGGTTCTGGTACCACCCAATGGCCCCCAGCCTCTGCTGGGCCATTGGTTTTGGGTAGCACTGACATCTGCTACCGTATTAGTTTCTCTGCCATTCCCTGACCATGGCTGCCTTAGAGGGATCCTCACACGCCTGGCAAAGCCATGAGGCAGTGGGGCAGAGCCCATCACTAGACTTCAGAAACCATGCTGCTGTGAGGCCAGAACTATAGATAGTCCACAAAGCTCTGTATGCCAGAACCCCATCTACTCCCTGCCCAGGGACAACATGGCTTCCCTCTTTCCGCTGCTTCCCCATCCTATCCTTGGATGGAAAAAATATGGTTACCTCTGAGATGTGCCAAGGCTGACAGGTGGGGTCCTCCCTTCATGAAGAGTCCACTGGTGGATCCGTCTGTGCTGGGGGCCTCTGGGGTATAGCAAAGGCTGTGTGTAGTGGGAGGGTCTGTGTAGGTCTATCTGCCATGGCCTTTAGTCATTTACGGCTGACTGAGCAGAGGCTCTTGGCTGTCAGAAGTCATCAAGGCTGCCTGTTTAATTGTGAATAGGCCTGGGACTCTCAGGGAGAAGGGACAGAACCTGACCTGGACCAGGCCATGGGATGAGTGTCTGGAGTACCTAGTTCCCTTTTGTGGTTAGCCACCTTCTTCCCCAAGTGGGTTTGGGCTTTTATTGGCAGAGTGGGAGGTGGTCAGGAGAGGTTACTTGAATAGGATCTAAGGCCCTTTTTTGAGAATGTTTGTTGAAATGAAGGCTGTGTGAAGAACTTCTGCCCAGACTGGTCCTCATTCTTGATGTATGGTTGTGGCCATATCCAGGCACAGCTTGGGATGTTTGTGACTGAGGAGCTCCAAACCAGAATACAGGCCCTTGAAGCAGCTTCCATTCCTGAACAGTGTAGCATTATGTTAGGAAACATCCCTTCTCAGGCTTCATCTGCTTCCTTCAGGCAGTATACAGGTGTGGTAGGCTCAGTGCTATGTTCACAGTGGAATACCATAAGGTGGCTTAAGGGTTGGAGGTGTTGATTTCAGAGCTGGGGAAGGGGTGTAAGATTCCCCCAGGCCAACTCTTTAATGCATGGGTTGGTGTGTTTCAGTGAGGACAACTGCAGCCCTTACCAGGCACTGGGACAAGCGATGGATCTGCGCTGGCTGACCCCACAGCCCCAGGAGGGATGGGGAGGTGGATGGCATAGAAGGGAAGGAAACCTTGCCCAGCAGGCCTCCATGCTGGGGGCCCTGTGAGCCTGCCACTTGAGTGGCCTCTGAAAACCGTGGCCCCTGGCACTGTCTGGAACCAAATGGAAAGCAGTCACCCAGCCATGCCACTGAGTCTGCACGGTGCAGTTCACACAGTTAGATCTGGTTCCCTGTAAATGAGGTGTAGGCCGGTACTCACAACAGACTTTTGACCAGGTGTGTTCCCAAGATGTTTATGCCTTTTGTTCCTGAGGCTAGAAGTAGCTTGGAGCATTAGGTCTGAAGCCATTTTATTTAACACTCTCTACATACCCAGCCCTGTCCCACCCTTTAGAGAACTTCTTACCATCCCAACTTGGTTCCCTTGATTCTTGTACACACAGTCTGGACTCTAGTACACACTGCAGGCTATAGGGGAAGTGCCTCAGGTTCCCAGACAACCTGGATTTTACTGCTGGCTCTGCCACTGGCTGGCCAGACACCTAATCCCTGAGCTGGCTCTTCATCTGTAAAA
This sequence comes from Panthera pardus, assembly GCF_024362965.1. NCBI lineage: Eukaryota > Metazoa > Chordata > Mammalia > Carnivora > Felidae > Panthera > Panthera pardus. Next base: position 33,000,951 of record NW_026526810.1, read on the forward strand.
TGGGCCAGTACTTTTTTGCCTGTTACATCAAAGGATTGCCAGGCTCACATGCCAGATGGTAGGTATGAAAGACCTGGAAACCACAAAGTGCTGCCCAGAATGGGTCCTGAGAGCCACACCCTTTGATTTGGGGCTGGAATTAGCAGGGGCAGGCAAAACGCTGTGGAACAGATCCTAAGCCTTGGACTTCACACCAGGTCAGACTAATGGCATTGGAGGTGTCCTATGTGGAGGGAGGCTAGAAGCTGGGAAGCGTCCTAGTCTGGGAGCTGAGCAGCCCAGAGCTCCTCGGAAGGAGCATGGGAAGCACTGAGGTTCTGGGAACGTGTGTCTCAATTCACATCCAATGTCTGGCTGTATCTGTTTGCTCTTTTTCCCTGTGTCCTTGTTCAGCCCTTATAAGTCCTGCGTCTGCGGGCCATGTCACCACATTCCATCCACCTCTCGTCAAGTGGCCCCACTCAGAGGGACTTCTTTCCCCGGGAGGGGTAAGAGCGACCTGCTGGTGCCAAGCTTAAGCCTGAGACCTGGGCAGAACCCATCCCCCACCCTGCCCTCTATACACATGCACAAAAGAAAAAAAACCCTGGCCTCTGAGATCTCTGGGCAGGGGGGTATATGTGGGAGACTGCTCTGAGGTTTCTTTTTGGCAACCCCAACATTGCCCCGGCAGAGACCCCTCCCAAACCTCCAAGCCCACCTTGGCCCAGGACCTGGCTGCTGACTTTCTGCTCTGTCACCCTTTTGTTCTCTATTCCCTTTTTCACCACTTTGCCTTCTTGTGGGCAGAAGGAAGGGAAGTGCTTCAGCTCCGAGCAGACGGAGGAGGGCAATGCCCAAGTCTTATACTGCGGTTCAGTCACCTTTTCCTACTTCCTCGGTATCTTACAAGGTGGAATGTGAAGGGCCCTGAGGCTAGTGCACCCTTCCTCTACAGTTGAGGCAGCAGAGGAAGGCCACAAAGCTACCTGCCTGCTGGTGGTCAGGCTGGGACTTCTACCCAGGTTTCCTGATGGTTGTTTTGTTTCCATGTCTGATCAACAGGTTCTTGCTGAGCAAGAGTAGAGTTTCTTGACTCTCAATGGGGTTTCTTCCCCTTGGAGAAGACAGAGCAGAGCTGGGTGTGATGGTGGTTGGTGCAAGCTTAGAAAGGACCTTAAGCATCTTTGTATCAGGAGAGCCATAAGCTGTATGGAACGCAGGCTACATCTCAAAAACTCCCTTGGTCAGGATGGGGTGGCCTGGGCTTCCGTTTGGACTTGGGACTTCCTGGGGCCACATGTGCCCAACTGCCCTGTCGGAGGCATGTGTGTGGCCCTGTTCTGGCCCCTGCCTCCAAGTCAGTGGGACACAAGGCTGTTCCCACTAGCTTCTGGGAATTGGCTGTCTGTCTTCCCTTTCACCTCCCTGTACTTAATTCTGTTGACAACTAACCATGGCATCATCCAGTAGCATACCCCAAACCCCCCGCCCTGAATCAACCTTCTGCAAGGGGCTGTTTCTGGCTCCTTAGGTCAGAGCCTAAAGGCCACTAATTTTCTTTTATATATTAAAAAAAATGTTTTTTTATGTTTATTTATTTCTGAGACAGAGACAGAGCATGTGTGGGAGAGGGGCAGAGAGAGAGGGAGACACAGGATCTGAAGCAGGCTCCAGGCTCCGAGCTGTCAGCACAGAGCCCGATGCGGGGCTCGAACTCAAACCGTGAGATCGTGACCTGAGCCGAAGTCGGTTGCTCAACTGACTGAGCCACCCAGGTGCCCCAAGGCCACTTATTTTCAAGAAGCCCAAGGCTGACCTGACTGGGGTCTGAGTAAGTTGGTGTGTAAGGTTAAGGTCTGCAAAGGAGCATTGACTCACGAGCACCTGGGGACCCTGGGGCTGCTTCTGACATGCTCAGTGACCACGAGCAACTCACTGGACCCCTGGGTGTTGGTTTCCTTATCTAAAAATAAGGTTTCTTCTAGCTCAAATATTCTGCATTTCAGTTGCTTCAGAGGGCTGGGAGTCAGGGAAGGATGTGGGAGGGACTTATGAGAGGCTTGTTTTTCCCTTTTTGGATTTCCCTTCTCCCCCCACTCCCTTCCCTAAGTGGTGTTTTCCATCCAGATGACACCAGAGCTCACACTAAGCATCGAGTAGGTGGGGGGATTCAAAGTGAGCCCATCACTTGAACGATTTGATGGAATGGACAATTGAAATAGTTTTTCCTTTCCAGATTGAATTCCAACTTTCAGAGATACTAAAGGATTGCTGCAAAGAATCCATTTTCAAGTGTCATTTTTATCTCTTTGGTAGGATGTATCTATTGCCCAGAGTCAAGTTTTCCCAATCATGTCCTTCCTGTGTCCCAGCCCTGTGAGGCAGGGATTTGCCTGGAAGGCAGGAGTCTGTCTTCTAGGGCAGAGTGTTCCTAGTGGGCCTATAGTGTTTATTTGGGGGTGGGGAAAGGTGGGGGGTGGGTGGCTAGCTCAGCATCCTTTGTGGAGAAAAGTCTGTCCTCTGGCTGGGTGGTCCCTGAAGTCCAGGGTGTGGTCTTGGCGATGATTGAGTCTGGGGTTTTGAAGAAGGCTGTGCTTGTCCTTCAGAGTTAAAGGATAAGAGGGTTTAATATCTATTAGCATTCCACTGTTCTTGAAAGCAGTGTTTACCCTTTCTGTCTCATAACAAAATCTGGTGCTTATGGACCTGTCCTCTCAGTCACAATACCCTGCTGCCGCCCTTAACTGTGAAGTTGTATGTTTAATGCTCAGTGTGAAGGGAGTCTTGTGTCAAAAAGTTGGGGCGAGTTGGAGCTACAGGGCCCTTGGCATCAGGACTGTCCCTCCCATTGCAGAAGAGGGCACACACTTGTGAGGGCAGAGTGGCCAGGCCCCAGTCTGAGCGCAGGGTCCTCTTTTATTGGAGGAGGGCCCCCACTGACTGCCACCCCAGTCTTGTGCCACATGGAAGCTTTTGGCTGCTTTCTTCTGTGTAGGTCACCCACCCCCTTCTCCCAGCAGCCCCGCAGCCCCCTTCCTGTAATTCTTGCAGGACCTCTAGATGAGCTGGGTCCCCTGTGTGCTCTGGGGAGGAGGGAGCCCTCTGAGCAGCCAGTGACTAGAGAGCTAGCCTGGCTTGGAAGCACTGAATGACAGGTCCCCCTGTATGAGTGTTAAGGACCAGGAGAGATGTCCACCAGGACTGATAGAGGATGAGTCCTGCCTAGAAGCCTTTCCCACAGAAGCCTGAACTTGTGCTGTAACGCTGATGCTGGGGTGCCTGAGTGTCTCAGTCAGTTAAGCATCCAACTCCTGATTTCGGCTCAGGTCATGATCCCATAGTCATGAGATTGAGGCCCACATTGGACTTCGCACTGGATGTGGAGCCTGCTTAAGATTCTTCTCTTCTCTTCTCATGTCTTCTCTTCTCTCTCTCTCACTCTCTCCTCCCCCCTCCCCTCTCATCTGCCCCTCCTCTGCTTGCACTCTCTTTCTAAAATAAACAAGGGGTGTCTGGGTGGCTCAGTCATTTAAGCATCTGACTACTGGTTTCCTCCACTCAGGTCGTGATCTCATGGTTCTTGAGTGAGAGCCCCACATTAGGTTCTATGCTGACAGCACAGAGCCTGCTTGGGATTTCTCTCTCCCTCTCTCTCCATCTCTCCTCCACTCACGTTCTCTCTCTCTCTCTCTCTCTCTGTCTTTCTTTCTCAGAAAACATAACTTTTTAAAATAAAGTAAATGTTAAAAATGTATAAGGCTGATACAGTGGGTGTCACTGTCACCTTGCTCTTAAAGCCTTCTTTTTGATTTCATTTTTCTGAACATCTATAAACAAATGTCAGTTTGTCTAAAGGAAAAACAACAGACATACAGGTAAGAATGAGTTTGTCAGAGTCCTTCTTCCTACTTCTTTTTAGAAGGTGATCTTACTCTGGGCTGGGGAGGACTACAGAGGGAGAAAGAGACTTCCAGTATGAGGCCCGAGGAGAAGAGCCAGGGAGTCTGGGAAGCCTGGGTGCTCTATCACGCTGGGGTTAGAAAGTGAGTTGAGAGGCTTCTTCTAGGGAACATTCCCTCCACAGGGACCTCAAGAGTAATTCTGGGGGTGAGGGAAGTTCCCCAGGTCCTGCCCTCTCTTCCTCTCCCCTGGAGCACTGGGAGTGAGCTCAGGGGCCTCCTGTGGAAGAGGTGAGCAGTGCCCCCCACCTCCATGGCAGTATATATGGTCCAGCACTAGCTAGTGGAAAGGGCCCAAGAAGACACAGCAAAGACCTAGACAACCCCAGGAAGTCTGTCCACCGGTGATAGCCTGTGGTGTGGACTTAGCAGATGGGGCTAGACCTCCCCAACCCCTTCACTCCCAGCAACTTGGGGGAAGGACAGGCAGCAGGACTTGCCTAAAGGAAGAGCAGCCCAGTCCCCAAAACCTACTTGATGGGGGACACAGTTGTGCCAAAGGCCATTTGGTTCCTCTAGGCAAACCTGATGCTAGCTGGGATCTATAGTGTGGCTGAGTCTGTTGCTGACCATCATGAAGGCTGCATGGCTATGTCTGCAGTGACCTGTATGGGCACATCTCTCTAGCCAGTTCTTTAATCCATGTTGAATCTGGTGCTTCCAGCAGGTTCCACCAGAAAAGCTGTTCCTCAGCATGTTTATTCTTTCACTGACTTCTTTTTTTTTTTTTAATTTTTTTTTTAACGTTTATTTATTTTTGAGACAGAGACAGAGCATGAACAGGGGAGGGTCAGAGAGAGAGGGAGACACAGAATCCGAAACAGGCTCCAGACTCTGAGCTGTCAGCACAGAGCCCGATGCGGGACTCGAATTCACGGACCATTAGATCATGACCTGAGCCGAAGTCGGACTCTTAACCGTCTGAGCCACCCAGGCACCCCTTTCACTGACTTCTGAAGATTCTCCATACTGTTTCCATTTCTCTCCTAATATCTTCTCTACACTGTTCCAGACATACCTTCCACCTGTGCTAAGGATGTGACTACGGTCCAGCCCTGTCTACTGGTACTTGCCATAAAGATGAGTTTTGTTTGTTTGTTTGTTTGTTAATAATGTTTATTTTTGTGAGAGAGAGAGAGAGAGAGAGAGAGAGGCAGAGTGTGAGTGGGGGAGGAGCAGAGAGAGAGGGAGACACAGAATCTGAAGCAGGCTCCAGCCTCCCAGCTATCAGCACAGAGCCTGACATGGGAGATATGACCTGAGCCAAAGTCAGACGCTTAACCAACTGAGCCATCCAGGTGCCCCTAAAGATGACCGTTTTAAAAGGATTGCAGTGCTTTCCATGTTTCAGGATGGGAGTCGGGTATAACCCTTTGGGTTGTCTGGACACTTCTGGAGAAAGAGTTAAGTGTATGGAAGGAGAAGGGCCCAGGTAAACAAATTTGGTGCCTTCTAGCAGCCTGGGATTGTGTGAACCACCCCTTATGTTTTCTTCAAATACTTGAGCACCTTTGTGTGTTTGTGTGTTGAATTCTTGTACTAAACGTGTGGAGTAGGCAGGACGTGTGTTCTTTGATTAATCTTTCTATCTTGGCATCAGTAGGCAACTGGTGCCTGAATCCTTGTCTGTACCCAAACTCTTTCCTGAATGTTGCACCTTATGGCCATGAGACTGGCTCCAGTAAGTGGCATGGAAGGAGTGATCTCCAGTGCCAGCCTGGGACACAGGAGTTGTAAGGCCTTGGAGAAGTAACTGTGTGTCTCTGTCCCTACTGTCCCCTGAAGAATCCTGAGTGTGCCATCAGCTTATTCTGTCACCTTCCTATTCTGAAACTCAGTTTTCTCATCTGCAAAATGAGGATGTTGAACTAGCTGGTCTCCATGGTGCCTTCCACCTTGGTCATTCCCTCCCTGGGGAAAAGGAAGGAACACTAAAGAATCCAGTGACTACCTAAGGTTGACTCATCTGCATTCCCAGCTCCAGACTGACTTGGATCCAATCCAGACTCACTAGGCAACCTTATAAATAAATGGCTTATGGTACCTGATAGGGAGATTTTTGTGCAGGTGAATGCTGTGATTACAGGAGCCCTAAGGGAACCAGTATTTTGTTGAGCCTCTCCTACATGCCGGGCATAAAGTGAGCTCTTTATCCTGGAGGTAGATGGTATCTGCATTGTACAGATGAAGAAACTGAGATTTGGAGAGGTGAAACCACTTCCCTAAGTCAAGCATAAAGCTAGGGTACAGACTCTGGTGTAACCAACTGAAGCCTGTTCTCTTCCCCATGTGTGGTGTCACCTTGCCCTGCTGGGCCACATCTGTCTATGGCTGGGAATTTCTCCTTTGGGGGGCTGAGGTGCATAGAGATGGGGGGGGGGCATCTCAAGTGCTGGGGCCTGACTCTAGGTACCTTGGTTGATAGGAAAGTTTTAAGATTTGGCTCCTGTCTCTGGGGTTTTATACAGTCCAGGTGGAGGGAGTAAGTTCAGATTGTGGGAACGATGTAAGGCAGGGGGTCCTGTCCCCATAGGACTTCTGAGGAAGGAAAGGGGAGTGAAGAAATAGAGGAATCCACAAGATGAGTGCCCTTTAGTTAAGGAATGCGGAAGGGGAGGGGTGCCTGGGTGGCTCAGTCGGTTAAGCATCTGTTAAGCATATGATTCTTGATTTCAGCTCAGGTCATGATCTTGTGGTTTCATGAGTTCGAGCCCCGAGTTGGGCTCCATGCTGACAGCGCGGAGCTTGCTTGGGATTTTCTCTCTCTCTCTCTCTCTCTCTCAAAGTAAATAAATAAACTTAAAAAAACAAAAAAGGAGTGAGGAAGGGGAAGGGGAGTGCTGAGGGGCAGCACAAGCAGCTGCCTGAGGCAGGCCTGTGTGGGTGCTTGTCTGGGGCCTGGAATAGTTGGGGCTGGGGCAGGACCTGATGGGGTTGGGAGCGGGAGGGAGGGTAGGCTCTGCAACCTTTTGTCCTCTCCACATGTAGTTGACCAGCCTGCTAAGGTTATACATCCTGCCACCTCTGGTTTGCCGGCTTCTTCTTATTCTTCCCCCGTTACTCCAGCTGGCATCCTAAACAAGTGCCTGGGGAAGGGACTGGCTACTGAATGAACAGTGGCAGCTCTTTACCCACCCATGGGGCCAGCGAGGCCACCCGGGTACCATTCTTTCTGTCCCCACAGCAAGGTGGATTGCTGATGGCATAGATGACTAAGTCAGGGTCCCTGGATCTTATCCAGCTCAGCTCCTAAGCTGCATGCTCCCTATCTGGGCCTTAGTTTCCCTATTTGCACAAGGGGATAGGCAGAGGGCACATCATCTTCCAGGGCAACCAAGGTCAAGTGAGAACCAAGAAGAGTATTCAGGTTAGGCTTCCTGTGACCTGGCAGAAAGGGACCTCCCACCTAGTCCATAACTGCCTGACCTCAGCTTATTCCCTGAGAGGTGGCCAGGGACAGGGTGGTAGCTCTGCATTGTAGCATTTTGGACACTTGAGAACCTAAAAGATGGAGGCAGAGGAAAAAGGTCATCTGGCTCAGCAGGAAGGTTGGAAACAAGGATCCTAACTGGGAATGAGGGAAAGCTCCCCTATACTCACCCTCAACCCCACCCCCAGCCCATGCAGGAAATTTTGTGCTGAGAACTTGCTATTTAAGGGGGCCTCTGGGGAGGTCTGGTCAGAAAGGAGCCATTTGAGGAAGGGTTTAAAATTAGCCTGGGTGAAATGGGTGGCCCCTGGGGAGAACTGAGGCAGAGGTTTCTGTGGGGCGGCTCTGGCTCCACATCTTTGACCAAAGCCACGTCCCAAGGAGGAGGGAGTAGTACTGATCCAGGTTCTTCCAGCAGGGCCCTGGCTGGCTTGCGCTCTTTGAGTCCATCTTCGGGGGGTGGGCTGAGTGCCCATGTTCTGGCACCCAAAAGCAGCCTGGATGAGTAGTCAGGAGACCTGGGTTTGCTGCATGACCCAAATAAGTCACTTCTGTTTGGTGGTATGCGTGTAAATTAAAGGTTCTTTTATCAAAGGGCAGGGGTGTAGAGGACTGTTGCTCTCTGGAGCCCAGGAGCTGGGTTTACGCTACCCTGGAGCTCGGGCTGTCCAGTTTTTCCCAGGTGCTTCTGGCAACAGGGCCATGCTTGAGAACTGTGTATACAGCAATGCGAGCTGCCAAGGCCTGTGAAATGTGCAGAATCTTCACCCCAGGCCTGGAAGCAGAGGCGTGTCTGGTGAGGGAAAGGCATGACCAAAGGGGGAAGATGCATCCTAAATGGCAAAGGATCCTGCTTGGTATGCTTCTTGGCAAAAACCCATGCAAGAGAAGAAGGTTGTCCTCATCCATTCTTTATTAGCCACGTGCTGGGCTCATTCTTGTGTGGGTGGGGCTGGTGACACTGGTTGGGGGTGGTTGCCTTTGCCATTCCTGGCTCTGTTGTTCAGATCTGTGTGTTGACTGGGCAGAGGTAGAGTGGTGGGGGTGTCTATGCCTGTTGGCCTGCCTGCCTGCCTGCATGCATTGGGTGTAACTTTGCCTAGCTGCCCAGGCTCCTGATTCAAGCCACTGACTTTGAAAAGGCTGTCGTGTGGGTTTGGCAGGCCATCACTGGAATATGGAGCAAGTTTTTTGGTACCTCTGAAGAAGGGAATGTGGCCCATTGTAGGTAGGGCATCTAAATGGTATCAGGAAAGGCCACAGGGCAGGGAGGCAGGCTGAGGCGCATGAGCTTTTTCTTATACTGGCAGGGGTGAGTTCAGAAGATCTATGCTTGGCTTGCTTGGTGGTATGAAATGAGACTTGAGGGGCGCCTGGGTGGCTCAGTCCGTTAAGTGTCTGACTCTTGATTTCGGCTCAGGGCATGACCTCCTGGGATTTTGGCTCAGGTCATGATCTCGGGTTCGTGAGTTCCAGTCCCTTGTCGGGCTCTGTGCTGACAGTACAAACCCTGCTTGGGATTCTCTCTCTACCCTCTCTCTCCCTGCCCCTTCCCGGCTTGCTCTCTTTAAATAGATAAACAAACATTTTAAAAAATTTTTAAAAAAAGAGACTTGAAATCAGGTGTCAAGTGTATAGGGAAGCTCTGTTCGTTTGGATTTTTCACAACTTAGCTACGGTTTTAATATATATTTCTAAGGGATCTAAACGATGGGAAATCCTCCCTCCCCATTATAATTATTGGCTGATCTGGCCTTGCTAGTTGAGCATCTGGTGCCAGCAGCATTTAACTAGCAGTAATAACTTAGAGTGTCTGCCAACCCTCTTAGGGACCTCACCCACAGTTCAGGAGGTCGGGTTTGGTTGGAGTCACAGGATGGACACCTGGTGTCTAGCTTTGGCTTTCCCATCAGCTTGTAACCATGTTGAGGGCAAGGCTCATAACTTATAGCACCATCTGCCTCACTTGAAGCCGGTAAGATCGTACTCCTTCTTCAAAACCCAGCATAATTGTTCCATCTCTGACTCCTTAACCCGGTCTCTTAGTTAGTAAACATTTAATACAGCACCATGCTAAGACCTGGGCATAGAGGCAAACACACAACATATTCCCTGCCATCGAAGAGCTTACATCTAGCGTAGAAAGCACTAGGAGATGGATGTGAACACGCCAGGCCTTCTGTTGAAATCACTCCTGGTGTAGTGTGGTATAGGGCTTACTATCCATTTACATCCTTGCCTCTTCTCTAGACTAGGCAGAGACTCTCAATCTGGGGTCCATTTGTATCTTCTGAAAAATATATATGTTTTGACTTGTATATTCTTGGGGGTAAGACACCATAGCTTTCTTCAAGTCTCAGGAATCCTTGATCTGAAAAAGGATCCTTGATCTGTGTGCTTATGACACAGGGCTCTCCCCTCTTGCAGCTCTTCAGCTCAGTCTGTGTACAGAGGTACTTAGCAGGTGCTTGTTGAGTCAACTGCAGGATGAATGTAGAGAAAGGAAAGGGTACAGAAAGGGCTCTGAAAAGTTAAGTACTATGAAACTCTGAGTGTTCATTTGCCTTGGCCTCCAAAGGAAGCCCAGGAAATACAGATTTCCTCCTTAAACTCTGGAAGGATTTTAGTTCCTTCCTGGAGGAAGAGCTATCATCCCTGTCTACTGTGGTCTCTGTCACCAGGTCCGAACACTATTCGTCAGTGGCCTCCCTGTGGACATTAAACCCAGAGAACTCTACCTGCTCTTCAGGCCGTTCAAGGTGAGTCTGGACCCAGCCACCCACGGGCGGAGCCTAGGGTGGAGGAGAAGCATCAGGAGTGAATCCGACCTGGATTGGGCAGCAGGAAGGCAGAGGGCAGTGTGTCAGAAACTGATCGCAGACCCAGCTCTCTGTCCAGGTTGTGTTAATTCACATGTTGCTTTCGTCGATTGCTTAGCCCTTCTGAGCCTCTCATTCCTCATCTGCAAAGTGGAAACAAGAGAGAATCTCAGTAGGCTTTGCCATATAAGGAATCTTTGAGATTCAGTGTAGTCTTTTCAGTTCAAGTTTTGAGAAAACTTTAAAAAGGTGGGGTCTGTGCTTCCACATTACAAGTTAGCGGAGCAAGTGGGAATTTACGCACGAAATGATGAACGCTACCACATGATGCCCACATCGTGTGCTACACCATGTGATACAGAACACAAGGGCAGAGGGCACTCAACACTGGTGGAGGTCAGGGTGGTGGACACGTGGTGGGAGTGGTGTGAGAATGATGCAGGCAAGCACTGGTGGAGAAAGGGGGGCTGACGTTATGGGTGGCTGGGCTAGCACAACAGGCTTCTGACCTTCCCTGTGATAACCACCTCTCTCTGCAGGGGTATGAAGGGTCCCTGATCAAACTCACATCGAGACAGGTAATTTCTCTCCAAAGTTTTTTTTTCCCTCCCAGCCCAGACCGACTACTGAGCTTGGACCTGAGCCTACTACCTTTTCCTCATCTTGAGGCATTTGGCAGCTGAGACCTGCTCTTTCTCATCTTGTTTCTGTTCTGAACTGATGAAAGAGCGACCTCCACAGGTCCCCTCTCCTTACCAGTCAGCTTCAGGTCCTCCCTCTCTGGTTTTTGAGAAGCTTTCAACCTGTTGCCCCTTTACCAAACCTGGGGCCTTCCCATGTCCTTAATACATTGGTGCCCCCTTTCTTGCTGGCGAAAACACTGGAACTTAATTACTTGCGTGCATTTAAAAAAAAGATTTACCAAGAGGGTAATGTTTAATGCAGTGGGATAAAGCTGTATTGGAATCATTTCCCACAATGTAGTACCTGGATGGGAGACTTTGGGTGCATGAGAAACTTCTGTTCTAGCTGAACATAGGATATAGGCAAGAAGTTGTTTTTGTTTTTTGTTTTTGCTTTGTTTTATTTTTGAGGGGAAAATGGAATGTTGGGAGAGAAATGAGGATGTTCTCTCTTTCTCCTACTAGCCTGTTGGTTTTGTGATCTTTGACAGCCGAGCAGGAGCAGAAGCAGCCAAGAATGCATTGAATGTGAGTAGACAAGGCTTTCTCTGACCCACAGACCTCTAGACAACAAGTATTCCTGTTCTATCTTTTACAAACTTTCCCCCACTCCATGCCACTAAAAAGGGCCTACAGATATACCTTAATCCCCCAACATCTGGGGCAAAGTCCCTAGCTGCTTTGTCTATCAAACGCCACTACTCACAAGGTCCAAGCAGTGTGTCGTCTGTCTTGGCCCCTGCATGGGTGAGTCTTTTAGGCAAGATCATTTCTGGGGCCCTTCTGTACCTGTTGCAGTGGACAGACTGTCTGAGCCCTACAAAGTAAAGTCTTTTCCTTCCTTTCCTTCCCTTCCCTTCTCTTCTCTTCTCTTCTCTTGTAGGGTATTCGCTTTGATCCTGAGAACCCGCAGACCCTGAGGCTAGAGTTTGCCAAAGCCAACACCAAGATGGCCAAGAACAAGCTAATGGCTACACCAAATCCTACCAACGCTCACCCCGCCCTAGGAGCACACTTCATTGCACGGGACCCCTGTGAGTGGTGCTCAGAGCTATCATCTGCTGTCCAGCTATTGTCTGCTGTCCTTTTACTTGCCCCAGGCAAGGGGCCTGAGTGCAGTTGCATACAGAGGGAAGTTGTTGAGATTCTCACTGAGGGAGTCAGTCCTTTCCAGGAGGCTTCTTGTATCCACAGCCACCTGTCTCTGCGGATTCCATGCTTCCTTCCTCCCCTTGTAGCCTTTGCTAGGCTGTGGACAGACTGAGCTCCTGAGCTGTCAGCATTGCCCAACTTCTCTGAAGCCTTCTCTGATTTTTCTTGGTTGAGATGGGCAGAAGCCCATCTAAGGGCTTCTTCTTTTTCTTTTTTTTTTTTAAAGAGCGTGAGTTATTTTTTATTTATTATTTTCTTAATGTTTGTTTATTTTTGAGAGAGAGACAGAGACAGAGTGTGAGCCGGGGAGGGGCAGGGAGAGAGGGAGACACACAATCTGAAGCAGGCTCCAGGCTCCTAGCTGTCAGCACAGAGCCTAATGCAGGGCTCAAACTCATGAACCACGAGATCATGACCTGAGCTGAAGTCGGACGCTTAACCGACTGAGCCACTCAGGCACCCCTCATCTGAGGGCTTCTTAAAGCAGATAGGATGCTCACCATGCCAGGCCAAGTTAACATGGCTTTTTTTCCCCTGGTCTTTCAGTCCTTGAGGGAAGTCTGGCCTGAGTAGGGAGCTTATAGTGTAGTGATAGGTCCCCTTCTCTGTTTGGAATGGTAGTGGAAGGGGAGACCAGTGTTCTGACAATGGGGGCTGTTGTCTCCCATTGTAGATGACCTTATGGGGGCTGCCCTGATCCCCGCATCCCCAGAGGCCTGGGCCCCCTACCCTCTGTACACCACAGAGCTGACCCCAGCCATCTCACACGCTGCATTCACCTACCCAGCTGCCACTGCTGCTGCCGCTGCCGCCCTACATGCTCAGGTAAGCCCCTCTGGGGGAGAGGCGGGGAGAGGATGAAGGAGGCTCTAAGCTGGCCAGACTTTGTTCCTGAATGGCCACAGGGCCACTGATGCCTCTAGAGCTGCAGAACTGCCGTCTCCCACGACATTCTCTTTAGGGCTTCGGATCAGACAGAGGAGAGGGAGAGGATTAGCTGTGAGGCCACATCGGGGATCTGAGGCAGAATGTGAGTGTGAGAGAGACCCAGCCATGGTCCCACCACCGACCGAACGTGTCCAGGCGGGTGCCATACTGCGTTCTGCCTGTGGTGACAGCCACAATTCAGATCCCAACCTGAGTGTGCTCTCTGGAGCCAGGCCGCCTGCCTCTGCCTCTCTGGTCTTTATGAACTTCAGAAAGCACTTAAAAATTCCTGACTTTTTTACTATCTAGAAGAATGAGCACAGTATTATCTGCGTCAGGGTTGTTGAGAGAATTAGATGTTAACACCTGTGAAGGGCCGGCACCACAGGCCCCCCCCACACCTGGAACACGGAGTGCTCAGTGAGTGTTAGTGCTTGTTTTCATGAAGCCTAGACACTCTCCACGGTGAACCTGTGCAGGGATGGCGAGAAAGAGGGAATGAGCACTTCTAGGGGAGAGTTGGGGAGGTTAGTGCGGGGCCACTCACCGAGGTGCCTGAGGCCAGTGAGCCACGGTCCGTTCTGGCCTGGACCTCCCTGGTGCAGTGACAGGAGGCACTGCCAGGTGTATGGACAAAGTGCCACCAGGCAGCACAAGGGGGCTGAGGAGTGATGGCAAGCCCACTTTGGCCTGTGATCAGTAGAGTGAGCAAGAGCTGAGCCTTGGGAAGACCGACCTGGCCGGGCGAGCTTTGCTGTTGATAGAGGTCGCCTTACCAGGGCAGTAGGGCACGAGGAAGTACAGGATATAAGAAGCCAGGAAGAGAGAGTTCACAGGAACCAGAAGCCAAGGTGGGAGGACTTGGGTGCTCTGCCCAAGGCGGGGGGCTCAGTGTGTGTCTATGTCAGGTCCTCTGAAGGGCTTAGTGACATCTGGATCTACTCAGTTCTGAGGTGGAAGGTACAGACTCCCCGCCTACTACCCTAGCAAGCTGTTTTCCCCCATCAGGGGAGGTCCCCTTGGCCATGGCCGCTTTAGATTGTACTGAGGGCAGAAGTGTGGTTAAACTTGGCACCGTTCCCCAGCTGTGCACCACAGGCAGCTAGAAAATTGATAGGGGATAGGAAGGTGGTAAAGATCATTCCCCAGAGGGAAATGATTGGGTATTTACCACAAACCAGGTTCTGTGGTGGGCAAAGAGCGGGTGAGCCCAGGAGACTGTCCTTGTCCTCCGTGACCTGGTGGAGTGCAGGAGGCTGGCAGTAGTGCTCCTGGCCACGCAGGGAGTTTCACTGCAGCAGCCCTATGAGGCCTTGCTGGGCGCTTTGCTCCGATCCTAGCTGTGCAACCATTTCACTACCTGATCTTTTCCAAGTGACTTCACCTTTGGGCCTCTGTGTGTGTCCTCATCTGTAAAATGAGAGGGCAATCTAGATGAGGTGGAGAGGGTTCTACCCCATCTGCTCCAAGATGCTTGGCCATGACAAAGGTGAGGCAGAGGTTGGGAACCAGAGATAGTATGTCAAGTTAATAAGCAGAGGTGCCTCTGCTGTTTTTGGGGTAGCTCCTCCAGCTGGCTGAAAGGGGCACGCTACTACCTGTCCTTAAATTCCATACTGCAGGGCTATGTGCCCTCCTGTTTTCTTCCTTTCTAGCTTCCTCCCTCCCACCCTGTCCCTGCCCAGTGGCTGTCCAACTCCAGTACAGCTGCCTCAGTCCAAATCCTGGCTCTTCCAACACCTCTATGACCTTGGGCAAGTTACTTAACCTCTGTCTCAATTTCTTTGGAATGGTGATAATCATACCTACTTTGTAGGTATTTGTTTTTCTGATATTAGCATGGAGGGAATGCTAGAGAAGTGCCAGTTATCATGGTTATTATTTAATATCACTATTATCTAGTGCCCCCAGGGTCCTCTCCGAGGCTGGAGGCCTCATTGTGTCTCAGTCCCTGTTTCTGGACTCCCTGGGATGGGGATAAAGCCCACCTCGAAGGCTAATGACATTTGTTGGGAGGCAGGCTAGCAACAAGAGATTGGACGAGGTAGTAACTAGTTCTGTCCCAGCTACTGGACTTCTCTGGATGTCCGTCTCCACAACAGTAGAATGCACATCCCAAACCAAATGCAGTAATAGCATTTGTGTCTTTTCCTTCCAAGAGCTCCTTCCCTGCCCCCTGACAGTGCTGCCCAGAAGTGGATGCTATTCATCCTGAGGGCATTATTCTGAACCCAGAGGAACAACAGAACTGATTCTGGGCCTATGAGCAAGGAAGTGACTTGGAGAGAAGGTAGTAAAAAAAGGGGGTGAAAAGCAGTCCTTCCTTTCTGTGTCCCAACATACATACCCTGACTGCATGCCTTTTGCCACTAGCTCAGCCTCAGCCAAGGCATCCGTATGTGGCGGCGGCGCCCAGACCTACAGGAGGGGCATTGGAGATGGCTTAGTCCTGCTCTGTCTAGCGTGAGGCCATATTGCTCAGCCTTCTGGTCCTCTTTTTTTTTTTTTTTTTTAAGTTTATTATTTATTTTGAGAGAGAGAGCAAGCAGGGGAGGGGCAGAGGGAGAGGGAGAATCCCAGGCGAGCTCCACGTTGTCAGAGCAGACCCTGGTGTGGGGCTCGAACTCACGAACCATGAGATCATGACCTGAGCTGAAACCAAAAGGCAGAAGCTTAACCAACTGAGCCACCCAGGTGCTCTTCAACCTTCTGGTCCTCTTGATAGAAACTTCTCTTTTAAGAGGATGAGGCACACAAGAGGTGTAGATGGCATGGGATCTGGCACATGCCTAAAAGTGGGAATTCTCTGTGTCCCCTTGCATCCCAGAGTCCTCCCAGACTTGACTTCATTTTCCACTTCAACCTGAGGATGGTGGGGATCTTTGACCGGGGCTCTTTTCCCCCTCTTTATACTGGCTCACCGCTTGCTAATGACCTTCCTGTTACATGAACTCCCTTGCCTCTATTTTCTTATCTGTATAATGGAGATGGTAAGATTCTCTTTTCCCTTTGCTTATTATTCTGCTCCCCCAAAAATAGTTACTTTTAGTCCATAGGGTTAGTAGATAGTTGGGTGTGCGTGTATAAATAAATCCATAGTTGTGGATCTTTTTTTTTTTTTTTTAATGTTTGTTTATTTTTGAGAGAGGGAGAGACATGAGCAGGTGAGGGGCAGAGAGGGAGACACAGAATCCGAAGCAGGCTCCAGGCTCTGAGCTGTTGGCACAGAGCCCGACGCGGGGCTCAAACCTGTGAGCCATGAGATCATGACCTGAGCAAAGTTGGGCGCTTCACCGACTGAGCCACCCAGGTGGCTTTTATAAAAGTTACACATTTAATCTGTTTAAAACTTAAATATTAGGACATTGTTTCCCATCAGTAAATGTAGATCTACATTCTGGATGCCTGGCAAGCCCACTGTTGTATAAGTGTGTCCAGCTCCCTATTGATGGTAAATTAGGTTGTTACACAATTTTCTGCTACCAATAATAGGCTGTGCTGCCACGGACGCCCTTGTTCACCCCTCCCTGGGTACCTGTCCTGCTGGTTTTCCTTATCATAAATTCCTAGAACTATTATAAGGTCACAGTGTAGACTTGGCAACCTGAGTGTTCCTTTAATTGACTTTCTGATGAGTGAGGCTCCCATATTTATTGGCTATTCATATTTCTTCCCATGTGGATTTATTCCTTTCTCCACCTCTTGGTCTATCTTCTCAGTTAGTCCCAAGATCTGAGAGAGGACGGAGTTCATGTGCCCCGCCCCTCCCTTGATTTGATGCTGCCCTTCTTGGAGCTGGTCATTCCAGATGCCCATGGGCCTGTCCCTGTGCGGTGGCTTCTCAGGACCCCCAGAATCCCTATGAACAACTGGAGGCCTTGAGAGTGGGTTGCTCACTCACTCCCTGATGTGCTGGCCCTGATCCCTGGGCCTTGGGGGTGTCTCCTGTTCTGAGCTGGGGCAGGAAGGGACAGCACTTCTTTAGAGGACCCTGACTGCCAGCCTCTACCTGTGTCTGAGGAAATGGAAAGGCAGCCCCTCAAGTATGTTCTGTCCACTGAGATGGTACATCCATCCCGAGCTCAGAAATGCAGGTTTTCCTCTGCTTCTTCCCCAAAGGGGTAGTGGCTCATCTCAGGCTGGGGGGAAAGCTGCTGCTTTGGAGACTGAGTCACAGCACCTAATGGTGGGAGTGGGGGACCCCATGAAGCAGGCTTGCCAAGGGAGCCCCTTAAGCAGCCACTGGCTTCCCCAGTGGTGAGAGTCAGAAGCCTCCGAGCCCTTCACACACTAACCAACATTTGCATCTTGTCCAGCCCTACAAGGCACCTCACCTGTCAGGATCTCTTGTCACGGGGCTGCTCCAGCTGGAAGCCAGGTGAAGGGTGGTGGTCAGGGTCCACCGGGGGATTCCCTGAGCTGGAGTGGGCCACAAGCTTATCTGGTAGCCACATGCTGGTTTCCTTATTGTCCCTCTCTTACGGAATGAGCTCTTCTGTCCAGCCACGCTTCCAGCTGGGAGTGCATCCCACAGCTCAGCAAAGGGGAGGAGAGGCTTCCTCCCACTTGGCCTCCCACTTGGCTGTTAGCCAGGAGGGGAGGGAACTGCTTCCAGATGTTGAGGCAGCAGGAGAGAGAATAGTGGCTTCTGAGGCTGGACAGCTCAAAGGCAAGAAGAGGCACTTGATCTCCTATTCTGTGTGATATGGTGCTTAATCAAGGTGGTTCTAGCAGCCCGGGTCCACGGTGTCCTGGTGAGAGCAGTGCCACATCCTTGGAGCCCAGGGAAGATTCTGGCATTGATTAGGTGGCCTAGGACCTGCTTCTGCTATATGCCAAGTGTCCTGGCATTTTAGGGTAACCAGCTTCTGCTTGCTGTTGAGCATGTGGTGAGCAGAGTCCTGGGGTGTACAAAACATGTAAGATTTGGAGGAGACACAGGAGTGTGTTCTCAGGAAGCTTCCATCAGCCCACAGACGACCTGACATTACTTGACATCTTCTCCACTTACAGAGGCGGGGATTCCAGGCAGCCAAGTGGGTAACTGGGTCCAACGACCACACTGTCAAGCTAGTTGTCTGTGGGCCCAGCTGCTACTTGTTTTCTACATTGGCTCTTGGCGTGCCATCCCTTCCTTTCCTGAGGGGACCCTGGACTCCCCTCCCTGGGCATTCTTCCCCTTACCCCTCATTCAAGGTCTTGTGATGCTGTGTTCCCCCACTGATCCCAGGCAGCCATGGGTTAGGCTGGGGCAGACATGCTGTCTATAACTGGGGCAGGTGGCCTTCCTGCAGTCTTGGCTTGGCACCCAGCATAGCTTACTGCCCAGACTGACCCATGGGGAGGCCGTGCCTAGAAAGGGAGGGCGTATGATTTCCTGACCCGTCTCTGGGAATCCTGCTTAGGGGCTACTGCTCTGAAGGGCCTTCTGGCAAGTGCCAGGGCTGAGACAGCTGCCAGGCCCCCATTGGAAGCCTCAGCTGGTGGATTACAAATCTGTAGACCTGGGAGGCTGATAATGGAGGGAACAAGAGGGATGGAAAGGGATGGAAGCATCAGCTGGGTCTCAGCCATGACTTCCTTAGAGAATCCTACAAGGACAGGAGTCCTACCCCTTAGAGACCACAGCAACTTTGGTTTCTAAAGTGTTTGTACATTGTGTCTCACCTGATCCTCACGGACACCCTGTGACTTAGTCATCTCTGTCCTGTACTTGGGTGAGGGCACTGAGACAGAAGGAAACAGAGCAAAAATGTATTAGGTTCATGCTCCTAACGTCAGAAATTCTACACCCTTCAAGTCAAGGGGGAAGGGCAGAATGCTGACCAGCACCCCCACTGCCAAAAGTCCACCTGGTACAGTTGGGCTCAGTGGAGCATAAAACACCTTGGTAACAATTCTCTCATTTGAACCTCAACCCTGCGGAGGAGGCAGGTCAGGTGGCGCTCTCCCATTTTCAGGATGAAGAAACTGATGCCTAGAGGTGAGTAAGTGGCCCGGCGTCTGCCAGTCAGTGACAGAACCAGGACTCCAGCAGGGACACTGAAGACTCCCCAGTCAAGAGAAGGGACTGCACAGCTAGCTCCTGACGTTGGCTTCTCTTGCAGGTGCGCTGGTACCCTTCCTCTGATACCACCCAGCAAGGATGGAAATATCGTCAGTTCTGTTAGTTCTTCAGTAAGTGCTGGCCCAGAGGCCCAGGATAAGTGTTCTAGAGCCTGGCTTACTGCAGGGCCGTGGTTCCTCCCTCTGCCTGAGCCGGAGAGCTCACTGGTGCTAGGCGTCCACCTGGGCTTGTGTGGTAGGGCACTCTGGCTGGTTTTTCCCCTTCTCCTCCCACCGTCACCCCCTGCCATCCATCTTGCAGCCTCCTCACAAGGGCGAAGCCTGGGTTCATCTCTAGTCCCTCACCTCTGCTCACGGCCACCTCTCTCCCCTCCCTCCAGGTCTTGTCACCGCAGCTTGAAGCCCCTGCCCCGCTGGGGAGGAAGCCGCTCTGAGCTTCCACTGCCCCCAGGCGGCCTGTGGAGAGCTGCTGCTTCCCTCCAAAGACTGTGAATTTTAAGCCTGACTCAGTGGACTGCTTCCTGTTTCCTTTCTCCTCTTCCTCAGCCCTGTCCTTCCCCAGAGCCCCTCGCCAAGGCCTCCCGGGAGGATTCAGGGGCCTTCTTGCAGGGACACCCAGCCCCAGGCCGGAGGTCTCACTGGGACTGAGCAAGGCCTGACCCCCTGGGTCCAGACTTGCTTCCACAGCTCCACCTCAGAGAAACGAGGCATTTAATTTTGCATGTTTTCTGGCATGAATTAAGACACTTAAATTTGTGTATATGTGAGTGTACAGTTTGTTCTCACATTGTGTCACCATAGCAACAGGTCCTGGCCACCAATGGTCCATCATTCCGGGTCCCTCTGTGCACACCCTCCCCTGCAGCCCCTGTCTCAGTGAGGACCAGCCCTGCAGCTCGCCCTGCCCTGCGGTCCTGCATCCTGGCGCCCCCACCACCCCCACGTGCTTCCAGGCCGAACAGCAGCCACCACCCGACAGAGATAGTGTTTTCTTTTTCATTTCAAATCCGGGTCCTCTGCGTCCTCCTCAGAGGGGCCAACAACTGCTAAGAAAATCCTTTCTCTGCCCATTTTGCTTACCTCTCCACAGCGCACCCCACCCCTGCCCTGCTCCTCATTCTTTCCGTACTTCAAAACCAACCAAAAAGTGAAAGTATTTTTGTACCCTGTGTAACAAAATATTTATGCATCATAAAGGATTTTTCGTGTGTGTGTGCAATTAATTATTAAAGAGACCTTGTTCGCCTTGTCAGATAAGTTTAATGTTTAGTTTGAGGCATGAAGAAAAAAAGGGTTTCCGTTCTCCAGCAATGAGCCTTTGTTTCAGGCGTTAGTTTCAGAAAAATGAAGGAAAAAAAATTGTGCAATTTTTTTGTTTCATGAGCACATCAGTGCTTTTGCCTTTGGCCGCAGCTGTGTGGCTGTCTTGCCGTTTTCAGACTTGGGAGACGAGGTGGCTGTTGTAATTGCTGATCCTGTGAGAATGTGAAGCTGGATAATATATGAAATGCAAAATAAAAAGTCATCCAAAGTAACTGCTCTCTGACCTTTGCTTCCACGGGACCTAGACGGCCGCCAGGAGGGCACCGCTGAAGGGTAGCTGCTGCGAGCTGGGGGAGGGAGGTGAGGTGGGCCCAGGCCTTACGGCTCATGTAGCCCTTCCCACCTTCCCTCCTTGTGCACCTTAAGTCCTGGAGGAAAGAGACTCACAGAGGACCCCTCAACTGGGGCAGATCTGCCAGCCCACCTTGTGTTTGATTCATTCACTCCTTCATCCAGAGTTCTGAGGCTATGGATGGAGATTCCCTGCACCCAGAGTAAGCACCCAAATGGGACCTTTGTTTTCTCTGGGTGCTGTGCTTTAGTTGGCCTGACCTTTCCTGGCCTGTGGCCTTTTCAGGCCCTCTAGCAGAGAAGGACTGTGGTTTGGAAGGGTGGGCTCCCCCCGGAAGTGTCTCGGTATATATTTTGTGAGGCTGTGCTGGAGGGAAGAAGGATGGCCCTAGAAAGGGCCACTCTCCCACACCCTTGTAGGCTCCCTGTGGTGGCTCTGGTTCCTGAGGGGGAGGTTTTGCTAGAAGCCAGAGTACATGGGCATGAAGAGAAATCATGTGGAGCCATGACCCTGGACCTCACTGAACCTGCAGCTGGCCCCAGTTGTTCCCTGTTGTGATTTGGAGCCTCAGTTTCTTCATCTGTAAAGTAGTGGTTTGGAATCCTTTCCAGCTGCTTCTGGTGGGTTGGAGCACTGACCCCATGGCTTTGCTGTTTGTCTTTTCCATCTGTGTGCCCCCACCCCATACCCTTCACAGCTTGGCTTGGAGCTGTGCCTACACAGGGAGGGCAGGACAGGCCCTAGAGTGTCCCCACTCTGTGGTTTCATTCCAGTCTTGCTCTGGGCGAAACTGGAGCAGCTGTGGCTGTCCCTGGTCACTTCCTCACCTATGTCTTGGGTGACCTTGGTATCCCTCTCTCTGTTTCACCTTTTCTGAATCCCAGTCCTGCACTGGGTGTTTTGGGTCTAAGATGTTCTGATAAATGCGTCGGCTGTTAAAGGCTATGGGGTGACGCATGCATCCCCAGCTGGTATCTGCATGTAAAGAGAGGACACAACCCCAGGTGCTCTGAGGGAGGAGGAGGCCACAGGGTGTCAGGCTAGAGGGTTGGTTACGTGGACCCCAGGGAGAGGTCCGGGTGGGAGGAGGGGAATTGGTGGCTGTGTTCACCTGTGTACCCTGTACCCCTCACCTCCCTGCAGTATCCAGAGGCATTGCTTCCCAGCCTGCAGCCTCTCCTAGTTCTGGTGAGGAGCTGCTCTGAGCCCCACTACCCCCCCCCCCCGCCCCCCCCACCAGGGCCAAGCTGATGCCTGACCTACTTCAGCAGTGTCAGGAACCACTGGGTCTTCCTGAGGTGGTGAATTATTTAGCTGGGGCGCCGGGCCTTTCTGAGAGGGGCTAAGAAAGCTGCTCCATAATTTAAAGGCCCCTGCTCCTCTGGCTTCCCTGGGGGATCTCCGTCACGCCTTACTGAGCAGGGCCCAGGCCTGGGTCTGAGAGGAGGAGCCGGGAAGGGGAGGGGGCCCTGAAACCATCCCAGAGGGGCCCTCCAGCTGCACTGGGGCCTTTCCTCAGGGTGAGAGGCCTTAGCAGATAGTCATGTCTGGACTGAACTGTGAAGCTATGAACCTCGAATAGTTCAATGACTTCCTAGTAAGGACAGTAAGATCAGTCAGAAGCAGCCAGGCCCTGTCTCCCATTCTGTGCTCCTTCCAGAAAGCACCTCTTCCTTCTTGGAGGGGTTTAATCCTGATCTGATTACAGGTGAAAGGTTTCTTTCCTTTCTGAAAGGATTTTAGGCATCTGGGAACAACCAAGGTTCTTTGGCTCAGGGACCCCTTGCCAGCAGCACTGAGATGGTCTCCATGGCAGAGGAGATCCTCACAAGTACATGCATCTCCACTCCTCTTCACACAAGTGAGGCCTGTGTAAATGGATACTTGTTGAGGCACTGGGGAGCCCCTGGCTGTCCCCTGTGCCTGGCCCGAATTTGTAGCCTTTGTAGGAGAGCAAGTTCCCAGCCCACCTTTGGAATTTTTAGGCTGTGTGGCCTGACAGCTTCCTTGAGAAACAGTACAGGGTAAAGGCTTAGGCTCCTTGGGGTCCCGGAAGTCTCAGGAGGGAAGGGGACTCCCTCGTCCCTTGCCATTTCCCCGCTCCTCTGCCTGTCATGCATGTGCCCTGCTGAGCTCCTTTTTCTGAGTTCTGGAATAAAGCTTTTTTGATTTTTGAGGAGCTCCTTGTCAGAATGCAAATACTCTTGAGAAATAGGGCAAAGCCCCTCAGTAGGGTTAGGGAAAGTACCAGAAGGGAACCCTAGAAGGAAATGTAAACATGGAAGAAGAAAGACTTTCCTACAAAGTATTGGGAGGAAGAAGCAAAAATCTCTCCACCCAGCTATAGCCTTCTGGGCCCCTACCCCTCCAGTCAATGGGCCACCTTCATGAGAGCAGACCCTGCTCGCTGACATTTTCCCTGAGGAACAGAGGAGGGGATATAGCAGCTGAGGGCCCACCCTTGTGAGCAGGGAGAGTCTGGGCAGATCACTGTCCTGGCAATGGGACAGGAAAGAGGCCTGAGCTCCTAAGGCATTTCTCCTGGGTCTCCTTGACCATCACCCAGCCCTACCATACTCTCTAGTCAGTGTGGACAACACCCACAGCTCCCTCATCGTCTGGCTTCTGATTGGGTTGGGTAGTGGGAGTCCCTGCAGGCATTCGGAGAGAGGTCAGTGAGTGAGGTCAGGTGCCCCTTGGTCTTAGAGCAAACCACTTCACCCGGTTTTCTGAGGGACCCTTGACCATCAGAATGTTAGCATGGAGGGTATTTAGTCCAGTCTTCTCTCCCATTTTACAGACGAGGAAATCGGAACAGAGAGGGGAAGTGGTTTGCTCTAAAGTTATAAGAACGATGGCAAGGGCATGCTTCACTCGTGTCTCCTGACTCCTAGCCTGGCTCCTTCCACTGCCCCCCACCCCCATCCCCTGCATGACCATTCCAGAAACACACACACACACCCTTTAGCAGAGAGGCTGCAGCCACAGGATGGCCATGGGCTTGGAAGTCTATCCCAGCAGTTCCAGAAACCAGGACTAGAGTTCAGGTTTCCTATCATGCCATTCTCTGCTTTCTGCCCAGGGAATCTTGGTCTCAGTCTGGACTGATCTCTTTCCAGGATACTGGGTGCTACTCCTGGTTTATGGGACACAGAGAAGCCCTCAGTGACCTATCTAGCCCTGTGCTGTCTCTCTGGCCTTTTAACCTAGGGGGTAAGGTTTTGGCCTATAGGACCCATCTGGCTTTCTGCTTATGCAAGAACCAAGATAGTGTATTTCCATTTCTGCCTGGGGTAGAGAAAATGCAACACAGTTTAGTAAGATGAGTCTCATATAAGGAATGGCTGTATCATTCCATGAAAGCCCATCTATTCCCTCTGAATCTGGGTCCTTCTGTCACAGTATTATGAGGGTAACAGAGGAATGATAGTAAGGAATATGCCTAAAGCACAGTAGGTACTCAACAGTTTGCTATGGTTATCTTTAAAAGAACACCTGGTCATCTTTCTCTCATCCTTAACAAGTAATAAAATTTGAGTTGATTCTAATTTATGTACTCCTTGGTTATTTTCCCAGTGGATCAAGGGTTCTCAACAGGTTTTTAGCCCCACATTCTACCTGGAGGAGTGGTGGAGGAAGGAGATGGCAGCGGCCCAGGAATCCCAGAGAACATCTTGTAGCTAGCTTGTAGGATCTGAGAATTCTGACAATTATAGCAGTCATACTAATAGTAATATAGTCATAAACTGCTTTACAGTTTACAAAACATGTTCACATACACCATCTCTGGTGATCCTCATAAAAGCCCTGAGATAAGCAAGAAAGGCATTATCTACTTTTTGCAGCTATGGAAACCGAAGTTAAGAGGGTCCCACAGAAAGCAAAAGGCTCAAGACCCGGTTTTCTGGCATCCCTGTCCAGAGTTAAATGCTTCTCTGCAGTTCTGGGCCACAGGGTCCCACAAAAGCCAGGGCTCCTGGGAGACTCTGGGAGAGCCTCATGGGAACTGGGAACCACTTGGGCAGGAAGAAGAGCCAGCAGTGACCCAAAGCTCTCTAGTTACCTGGTTAAGAAAGAGGCTAAACAAAAACCAAAGGCTCCAACCATTACAGTATGTGGGAGGGAAAAAACCTGGATAAGGGTGATCAGAGCTCAGAAATCTCTGAAGGTAGATGTGTTTCCTAATTTGGCAAGAGCAGGATTACACATGTACCTACAGCAACTACTGATGTTGGAGTCTGGTGATCTTGTCAGCATTTGTAAGCAACTGCATCTTCACAATGTTGCCTGAATGAGTAGTTTTTATCATTCAAGACGAAATACTTGAGTTTTTGGTGTTTAATAACTTAAAATCATGGGGCTAGGAGAGAAGGCTGGAGCCACAAAGCATTCGTATCTCTGATTTTTGCACTTGCCCTGGGAAGTGGTCTGGGCACTGTGAACAACCACCTCCAGTTCACAGACAGGAAGTTCCAGTTTGGAGAGGTGCCAAAGTTGTATTTGGCTCTTGTCACCAAGGGGAAGGACCACACCCTATTACCATCCATTCTCTCTCCGCAGTCATTCTTCCTTGCCACCAACTCTTATTGAACGTATACTCCCCATGTCGCCTGTGTTTGGCGCTGAGGTGGAGAATAAAGCTCCTGTTCTCTGGGTGCAGCCTGGGGTCTGGGCTATAGATCTACTTAAGGGGGTAGTAACCAGGAAGGGAAAGATTTAGAAGTCAATGGTTCCAAATGGCTCAGTTTCCCTTTTCCTCCTGGGTGCTGCCCTCCTGTTGTCTGCCTCCCCTCCCCTAAGAGTCCAGACCCTGCTCTGGAGACATGTTTTGTGGTCTTGTGCTTGGCTTCTCAGAACAGCTACATAGATGGTTTAAGATGTGGGTGTGGAGGGACATGCTCCCATTTCTCACCCCAAGATAACCCCTCAACTTCCAGAGCAGGACACCCTAGATTTCAGCCCCTGCTAAAGTTGGCCTCTCCTAATAGAGGCTTCTCAGCTATGCCTGTTTCTCTTTCCATGCCCAGGTTCTCATCCCTGGAACCAACAGTGTGCCTCCTGGAAAGTGATTTGGGTCTCAGGAAAGAGATGAAGAGAGAAGCACCAGGAAGGGAAATAAGGAGGGAGCAACCGTTCACAAAGCGATGATCTCCACTAGGATTTTTCCTAAAGATCAAATTCCCCCAAGTTTATTTGCATATACTCTTCATGGACGTATATATTTATTTTTTCAAAGTTTTTATTTATTTAAGTAATCTCTACACCCAACGAGGGGCTCGAATTCATGACCCTGAGATCAAGAATTGTATGCTCTGTGACTAAGCCAGCCAGGTGCCCTTATGGACGTATATATTTAAATATCTCTTGTCCATAGCCGCAGATGAATCATTCCAAAATATCACTTTCATAGTTTTGAAGGACTTTCTTTCATGGTTCTCTAGAGCCTACGGGCTGATGGTCAAAGTCAGCCATTCAGGATCTACCCCAATCTGTCTTCTGGCCCTTTCTTTACTGTGCAGTCAAGTGAAGACATTTGTTGACCACTGTGCAGGTTCTGAGATGCTCAGAGAGAGGTTTTTCCCTATGAAATTGAGGTAACATGGGACCCCAGTATTACCTCATCCTAGGTCTCATTTCTTTATGTATCTCTAGGCATGTTCTGTGACTCCAGTGAGTCCCTTTCTCTCTCTTTGGCTCTTTCCCTGTCCTCCCTCATCCACATCCTCCATTGCCTCCTTGTCCTATGTCCTCTTGTGTTTACATCTCAGGAATCTTTTCTCAGCCCCCAGTGGTGCCTGAGGTGACATTTCTGTTCACCCAAGACAGCACTACTTAAGTGGCTTCTGATGGGGCCTCCCTCTTCCCAGGTCCAGGATGGTGAAGTGGTGCTCTGGCGCCCTCTTGTGGTAAAAAAGTCCACAAGCCTCACTCACACGGATTTTTTCCCTTTTAATCTTCCAGGAGGAACTGGCGGGGGGGGGGGGGGGGGGGGGGTGAGGAGCGGTACTCCAGGGCCCATTTGTTCTGGGTGCCTCTGTTCTGGGTAATGCACCCAGAAGCAGAGTCAGCAGGCAATCACAAACATTTAGAGAGCATTGTTAACATTGGGGCGCCTGGCTGGCTCAGTTGGCAGAGCTTGGGACTCTTGATCGTGGGGTCATGAGTTCAAGCCCCACGTTGGGAGTACAGTTTAAGAAATAAATTAAGTTAGGGGTGCCTGGGTGCCTCAGTTGGCTAAGGGTCTGACCCTTGGTTTTGGCTCAGGTCATGATCTCAAGGTTTGTGAGTTTGAGCCCTGCATCTAGCTATGTGCTGAAAGTGTGGAGCCTGCTTGGGATCTCTCTCTCCCTCTCTGTCCTCCCCAGCTTGCTCTTTCTCTCTCTCTTAAAAATAAACAAATAAACATATAATTAATTAATTCGACAAAAAATCATTTAGGGAGCACCTATTGAATTTGTATTCTAGATAGCCCGTTACTGTGCTGGTACTGGGGATATGAAGGTAAATATTAAGCCCTGAGAAATTTGATTCAGCCCTTTGTGTTCACAGATGGAGAAGCCTTGGCCCTAAGAGGCAAAGAGATGTGCCCAAATTCGCTCAGTTATGCAGAACTGACATAAAACTCAGGTATCGTGACTCACTGTTTCAAAGAAGATCAAGTCAGTTGCCTGTATGCCCTTCTGGCTCATGGAGTCAACTCCCAGATGTCTGTAGTAATGTGCCAGGAGTGGCACAGAGCTTTATAACCACAGTTGATATTTTCAGAGCTTACATGTCTAATTTCTCATGTCTGGGAGACTTGGAATTTCAAATTTGGACTGATCTCTTTCAATGCACTATTCCCAGATGTCACTATATCAGCATTGCTAGGTATTGTTACCATCTGTGTAAACCTGGCCCACCTCTGCCCAGACTGGAAGTTTCTTTAGGGCACAGGTCATGCCATCATCACTCACCAGCATAGTCTCGGGCACTTGGTGGTGCCTCACACATGCCTGCTAAGTGTCTGCTTAATTTTTGAGACAACATTGTAGGCAAGTCTCTTCTCTCTGGGCCTGTATCCTCAAGAGAATACAACCTCAACAGACATTCCCACCCTGTGAAAGCGGTCTGAGTTATCCGAAGGTGCAATGGGCTGCTTTAATAGGCAGTGATTTTCTTGTCCCCAAAGGTCTTCAAGCATATGCTGGATGCTGTTTTCTGTTGTGTTGCTGTTGTTTTTGTTTTAAGATTTATTTTTGAGAGAGAGAGAGAGAGAGAGAGCATGGCACATGAGCAGCCTAGGGGCAGAAAGAGAGGAGAGAGAGAGAGAATGCCTAGCAGGCTCCACACTGCCAGCACGGAGCCTGATACGGAGCTCAAACCCATGAACTGTGAGATCATTGACCTGAGCTGAAACCAAGAGTTGGATGCTTAACCAACTGAGCTACCCAGGTTCCCCTGGATGATGTGTAATAGATAAATTCTGGAGGCATTGGATGATTGGTTGGTCCCATCCTGATACCTTTTGACCCTGCTCTCCAGCATGAAATGTCCACTTAGGAGTTACAAACTCCCAGCCTGCAGGGTAAGGGGGCAGCGGAACTGAGGAAGGCAGCCTGGGTGACTGGGTGACAGGGAAGCTCTTGCCCTGCTGAAAGGGACAGAAAGGCTCTCAGCCCCAGCTAGCTGCGGCTCAGCAGGATGGTGGCCTCATATGGCTTGATGTTTTTGAGTTTTCAAGAGAAACTGGACATTCCGATTTTAATGTGAAATTACCTGATTTGGGACGTTGGCAACTAACCCAAAAATTTGAAAACAGTTGCATGGGCTAAACCATGTCCTTGTGCTGTTGTTTGCATCTCAAAGACTCTTTTTAGTCTTCACTTTGTGCAGTAGGTCCAGGGATAAAAACTCCCCCCAGCCTACACCCAACCCATGTGTATGGCCCCTCCTCTCTCTCCTTAGTTCCTTTCCTTTTCTGCAGCTGCAATTTTGGCCATCTTGTCCTCACCCACATCAATCCCAGATCCCCCTAATGATAATTCGGCTTCCTTGTATTGGCAATGACTCCAGAGGCCACCAGGGGGCAGTGTCAGGGTGCAGAAAACGCTTGGTTTGGACTGGCAGAAGCATGAGGTTTGTTATTACCACCTGATTCAGCCCTGAATCCAGGTTTGGAATTTCAGGAAGTCAGCTGGGGTCACTCCCTGAGGGTGCAATATGGCTCGCCATTCCCTGCATCACCTCTGAAGTGCAACTTTCTACCTGGACTCCCTGTCCCTGCCCCGCCACCCACCTGTCGGATTCCCCAACCACCCAGCATTCACTAATGTCACGCTGATCTTCCTAAACCCACTTTCCACAGATGTTTCAAGAGCCTTTAATGACTCATCATTACATACAGCTTTTCAGAAGTGGAGTCTCAAGACGCTGATCCCTGTTAGGTCAAAGAGAGTGGGATGGAAAGAGCTTCTACTTCTGTCATGTTGATTGTGATCCTAAGGGCAAGAAGCCTTGTTATTCCCACTGCACAGATGAGATTGAAGCATACCAAGAAAAGTGACCAATTCAGCCATCAAGCAGAACTCACAAGTTCTAACTGTTCTTGCTAGATAATATGGGGTATATAAAAACTTACATATGGTTTCCATCCTCAAAGAAACTACAACTTGTTAGGAAAACACGAAACACATATATGAAAATGTAATTAACTCCTCTAATAGCTTCCAAATGGATAGTAGAGGCAATAATGACAGGAACTCAAAGAGGTCCCTGGATCTGAAGGGAAGGCTTCACAAAGGCAGCAGTGGTCTTCACACTTGGGCACATGTACCCCTAGAGGTGCAAAAAGGCTTTCTTAGCGAAGGGTAGGTGGCAGGGTTATGTTGATGGGAATCAACTTCCAGAACATCATCTTCAACAAGGACTAGGCTGTGCCTGTGAACGCGTCTCCTCCCTTCATTTCCACAATTTCTTGGCTCCCATTTTACAAAAGACAAATGTGTTAGCCATCAGTGCTGCTCATCCATGTTCCCTGTTCTCTTATAGGTACTTTCCCACCTTTTAGAAGTCAGGTGTGGCCATGTGACTTGCTTTGGACAATGATACATGAGCAAAAATGTGTCTTCTGGGTGGAAGCATTTAAGAGCCAGTGTATGATTCTCCTTACCTTCTCTCTGCCATGGTGACCAATGACATTTCAGATGATGAGGTCTAGATCCCTGAATGATGATGGCATGGATCAGAACCCTCAGCTGACCTGCGATGGATACGTATTGTGAGTTTGGGGGACAGAGGGGAGAAGAATCTTTGTTGGTTTAAACAATTGAAATTTTTGGTATTACTTGTTACTATAGCATAATTTAACCTATACTATTGTACAAAAGACTTATCTTTGGCCCATCCTAACTCTCATTTTGGTATGTTGCCTTGGTGTGTAAAAATCTCTGGGGCTCCAAAGAAACAATTTTTTTTTAGTTTATTTATTTATTTTGAGAAAGTGATAGAGAGTGGGAGCAGGAGAGGGGCAGAGAGAGAGGAAGAGAAAGAATCCCAAGCAGTCTCCACACTGTCAATGCAGAGCGCAACGCCAGGCTAGACCCCATGAACTGAACCCATGAACTGTGAGCTCATGACCTGAGCTGAAATCAAGAGTAGGCCGCTCAACCAACTGAGCCACCCAGGTGCCCCCAAAGAAACAATTTAAAATAGTGATTTCAATATTGAGAAAGCAAATGACTCGGGTTGTCTGGGCAACAAATTGTTTTGCAAATCAAAATTTCCCAATATTTTGCCTTCCACAATTGAAGGAAGTAAAACAAATTCATTTGTCACCTGTTGAATGATTAGGTGGAATTGAGCGACCCTGCCCAAACTTCTTC
Source organism: Panthera pardus (assembly GCF_024362965.1). Taxonomy (NCBI): domain Eukaryota; kingdom Metazoa; phylum Chordata; class Mammalia; order Carnivora; family Felidae; genus Panthera; species Panthera pardus. The sequence goes on from NW_026526810.1 coordinate 33,031,447, forward strand.
AATTCCCATGTACGTGTTTATGTGAACGAGATTTCTCACCATTATCATCTATAAAAATAGGATGTAGAGATAAAATTGATGCTGATCACTGTCTCATTCCAGCATGTATATGACTATTTCAATATGAGTTGTATTTCTTTTTCTTTTCTTTCTTTCTTTCTTTTGAGTTGTATTTTTTATAAATTTTACTATTTGGGGCACCTGGCTGGTTCAGTCAGTAGAGCAGGGGACTCTTGATCTTGGGGTCATGAGTTTGAGCCCCATGTTGGGCATAGAACTTACTTTAAAACTTTTTTTTACTCATGTTTAATAATGCTCTATCAACATTTGCAAAATATTTATGTTGTTTGACAAACAGTAAACTAATAATAATTGTAATGATAAGTCAATCCAGAAGAAAATCGTAAACTCTGGAGGCTTATGGCCACAAAAAATAAGAAAAGAATACAATTTTAATTTTTATATAAATATAAACATATATATTTATGGCAGAGAAGTATTGTTTGATGATCAATAAAAGATTTTCAAGGGGCACCTGGGTGTCTCAGTCGGTTAAGCATCTGACTTCGGCTCAGGTCATGATCTCATAGTCTGTGGGTTCGAGCCCCACATCGGGCTCTGTGCTGACAGTTCAGAGCCTGCAGCCTGCTTCAGATTCTGTGTCTCCCCCTCTTGCTGCACCTCCCCTGCTCACACTCTGTCTCTCTCTCTCTCTCAAAAATAAAAGTAAATATTAAAAAAAATAAAAGATTTTCCAGCATAAACTATGTATTACATTATGATAGCATTATATGGGAGAAGTGGAAAGAAAATTCAAGGACAAAAGCAATGATGTAAATTTTCCTCTAAGAGCTTGCTTATGCAATTCGCAAATGGTGATGATGAGTATCAAATCACTGTGATTCCAGTGAATACATTTAATATAAGTTTTTTTTAATGTCAATATTGGGGGGCGGGTGTGCTGGGGTGGCTCTGTTGGTTAAGTGTCAGACTCTTTTTTTTTTTTTTTTTTTTCAACGTTTTTTTATTTATTTTTGGGACAGAGAGAGACAGAGCATGAACGGGGGAGGGGCAGAGAGAGAGGGGAGACACAGACTCGGAAACAGGCTCCAGGCTCCGAGCCATCAGCCCAGAGCCTGACTCGGGGCTCGAACTCACGGACCGTGAGATCGTGACCTGGCTGAAGTCGGACGCTTAACCGACTGCGCCACCCAGGCGCCCCAAGTGTCAGACTCTTGATTTCCGCTCAGGTCCTGATCTCATGGTTGGTGAGATCGAACCCTGTGTTGGGTTCTGCGCTGACATCACAGAGCCTGCTTGGGGTTCTCTCTCCCTCTCTCTCTACCCCTCCCCCACTTATGCGCACATACTCTATCAAAATAAATAAATAAACTTTAAAAAAGAAGTTAAAAAATAAATAAAATGTGGATAACAGGGCACCCGGTTGGCTCAGTTGGAAGAGCATGACTCTGGATCTCAGGCTCATGAACTCAAGCCCCACGTGGGGTGGAGAGATTACTTAAGTAAATAAAAACTTAAAAAAAAATAACATAAAATGTAAATATTTCCATTACACCAGAAATCATATCCTTTGCAACTGCAGTTGACCCTTGAACAATGTAGGTTTGAATTGTAAGGGTGCATTTATATGTACATTTTTACAGTACAGTACTTCCTTATGTTTTTTTTAATAACATTTTATTTTCCCTAGCTTATTTTATTGTAAGAACACAGTATATAATGCATACAACATACAAAATATGTGTTAATAGACTATGTTATTGGTAAGGCTTCTGATCAATACTAGGCTCTTGGTAGTTAATTTTTTTTTTTAATTTTTTTTTTTTTTAACGTTTTATTTATTTTTGAGACAGAGAGAGACAGAGCATGAACGGGGGAGGAGCAGAGAGAGAGGGAGACACAGAATCCGAAGCAGGCTCCAGGCCATAAGCCCAGAGCCCGACGCGGGGCTCGAACTCACAGACCGCGAGATCGTGACCTGAGTTGAAGTCGGACGCTTAACCGACTGAGCCACCCAGGTGCCCCTTGGTAGTTAAGTTTTGAGGGAGTCAGAGTGGTATGTGGGTTTTTGACTGTATGGAAGTTGGTACCCCTAACCCCTCTGTATTCAAGGGTCAACCGTATTTAAACCTAGTTGGAAAAAAATTTTTTTAACTTCAAGAGAATATATAGTTTTTTAAAAACCTGCTTTATTGAGGGGTACATAATTTAAAACTTTGTTTAGGGTGTTCATGGGCTAAATTAAAAAAAATGTTTAATGTTTATTTATTTTTGAGAGAGGGAAACAGAGTGTGAGCAGGGAATGGGGGTGCAGAGAGAGAGGGAGACACAGAATCTGAAGCAGGCTCCAGGCTCTGAGCTATCAGCACAGAGCCTGACACAGGGCTTGAACCCATGAGCTGTGAGATCATGACCTGAGCCAAAGTCAGACGACTGACTGAGCCACCCAAGCGCCCTCATGGGGTAAATTTTTGAAAGACTACTGCCTTGAGTGATGGGCTGGATTTGGCTTGGTAGAGGAGGAGGAGAAAGGCATTCTGGGTATGAAAAAGAGAAAAGCTATGGGCACAAAAATTGGGGAATAGGGAACTGTGAGTCGATCAGTTCATGGAGATAAGCAGGAAAGATAAACTGAGGTGAGACTAACAGTTAGCAGGCTAAGGCATCTTATGCATGATTATAATCTCCTTGTAAAATATTAAAGCTTTAGGGATAGGCTTGGGACCATCACCTCCATTTCTGGTCTCCTCCTCACCTCCCCAGAGGTGACCTTGGTTTTCAGTTTGGTGTTAGCTCCTTCAGGTGTGCTTCTGTGTATTCACATGCACATCTTGCAGGTTGCTGCATGAGAGAACACCTAAGGTAAGGAGTTTCAGCTTTATCACAGGGTCATTAGCAAGCAGGTGCTGGGGATTGCTCCAGTACATTACTTTTGTAGGCTTACAGCTGGAATTTGCTCACTGAGAAAAGGAGAATTATGATTTGGGGGTAAGGGAAGGAGTGGGGGGACAATTTTGGCACAAAGCATGTGACATAGTATTGTCAGAGGGTGGCATTAAGCATCATGTCACTGGAAAGTGGAGGGGATGATGCAGAAAAGGTGGCAGAAGGACACCCAATCCCATCTTTGTTTGCTCATGGATATACTTGCTGCATAGAAATATTCTCTCTAGAAACAGGTGGCCCTCTTGGTTTCTTTTTTTCCCCCCCTTTTGATAGAGACAAAGGCCCAGAAAACTATGTAGTAATCACACAAGTATGATGAGCAACAGCAAGTGATACTTAGCCTCAGTGTTGAGGACAATGGGGACCGTAGGGACTGTGGGAAAATGGACAGCCCACACTCTTTCTAAGGGAGCAGTCATTACTCAGCCCAGTCAATGTTGTCTTGGGGAAATAGGACATCAGTCTTAGCCATATCTTCTGATTTCTTCAAGAGACTTAGAAATTGGGATTTTTGTGTGAAATCTTTCAATATTGGTTCAAAAATTTCTTAAGTGCTGTACTGGCTAAGCAAGGCATGTGTTTACAGGATGCATTTCACCTGTATGCTGCTAGTTTGTGACCTTTGTATTAAGGCTTCTTGTCTGAAGGCTGAGTACTGGACCATCATATAATCTCTTGGCATGCTGCCTGGCTCTAAGATCTGTGGTTATGAAGGATTCTAGGCTTTTTAGGGAGATGCTGTGAGAATTATTGACTCCACTCCCCATGTCTGGTTCCCACCTGCTTTCCAACATCCCTCTAGTAATGGAGTTCTGCCAGGAAGCTGGAAGCTTTGCAGAAGATTCCAGAAGCATCCTCATAAATCCGGGGAAGTCAGCCAATGTAGATTCACTAGAAGTCAAGACTTCAGGGAGTTGGTCTTAGGCCTCCAGTGTCCCTCTCTCAGGCGTTGGGGCGGGTTCTTGTGCCTCTCCCAGGGCACAGCCCAGTGGGAACATAGACTGGTGACTATTTCTCAAAGGGCTTTGTCTTGTGACTAAATCCAAGCAAGGCAGTCAGACACAAATGAAAAAGTGCGCTTGCGCACACACGTGTGCACACACACACACACACACACACACACACACTGTCCCCAGCACTTCCAAGAACTTTTCCCACGCAGTCCCCTGGCTGCCGGAAGGGCAGCTGGTCATGGGAACAGACTGGAGGCCCCCTCCCCCAATGGAAGCTCCACCCTGCTCCATTTACTCCCAGCCATGCAATCCTGGTCCCCTCCACCCGCTTACTACTTCCAAGGAAGGAAATAGCTGAACAATGCAGCAGATCAGAGACTGGGCACCGAGCCAAGAGCCCTGGGCTCCAGCCCCTGGCTGCCCTACTCCCACTGCACACCCCTCCCTCTCAGTGGCTGTTGCTGAAGGTTGCCTTCCTCAGACCTTCCCCCCTATCTTCTCACCATCCCTGGGAAACTTCAGATGGCTGACATCACCTTTCACCCCTTTCCTGGGTTGGCCCCTTCCTTGCTGTATGGTAGCCAGGGATGTCTGTGCTTCCTCTTGGGTATGATTCCTGGCATGAGGGACAGAAGCTAGGCTTTGATGGAAATTTTGGTCAGTGGGTATGGGTGGGAAGGAGGGGTCACTTTTCCTGAAGTTTTTTTCCAGAGGTGAAAGCAAGTCCTGAAAATAGAGAGAGTGCTGGAACAAGAGCCCCCGGGAGTCCTCATTCTCTCTTCTGGGCAGAGCCATCTTGATGGGGCAGGAGGGGATAGAGGCGCTCACAGGCCTGTTGGGGCCATATTCTCAGAGGAACAGAAAGGAATCACTAGTCATTTCCAGTTTCCTTGGTCTGGGAAGTTGGTGGGAACCACTACTTTAGTCTTTCCTTATTGGTCTCAAATAATGTTCTCCTTGGGTCCGGAACCCCACGCCCCAGGCAGTACTGCTCTTTGCTCATTCTCGGTTCTAGTGCTTTCCCCTGCCTTGCCTTCTGCCTGGCACTTCCTGCCCTGGGAGCCAAGGGGCAGGGTTCCTCAGTAATCTTTGCCACCTCTAAAAGCCAGGCTTCCTCTTCTTCCCCAGATCCTGACTCAGGAAGTAGGGAGTGGGTTAGAAGTTAGAGTTTGTGAGGGGAGCTCACCAGATAGATGACAACAGGCCAATCCTCAGGCCCTTTCTCCTGATGGATGAGATGAGTCCTGAATCCCAGTCTCCTTCCCCTGACATTTGGCTTCCCTCCTTCAGCGATTTCTGTCCCTGTGTAGTTCTGCCATATGCAAGGGGCCACTTGGGAGCCTAAAGTCTTGAGAGCAGGGAAGAGTGCTCAAGAGCCCACTCCCAAACTCCCAGATTGTAGGTGAGAAGCTCAGGCACAAAGAGCGCGTGTGCATTGCCCAAGAGCAACAACCAGTAAAAGGGAGAAAACTGGGACTCTCAGGTTTTCTGACTCCTGGGCAATGTCTTTCTGCAAACCTTCTACGATTTCCAAAGGCAGTGTTGGCATAGCCCTGAGAGGGAACAGAAGAAAAAATGTCAGTCACTTGATGTCCTAATCTTCTTGCTTGGGCCTTTTGGAACCTCTATTTTTGTCTACTTTTTTTAGTACCTCAGGCTCTATTTTCACCTTGAAAAAGTGATATTTGAATTGTCTTTTGTTCTTAGCAAAGAAGCCGATGCTTATTCTTCTAAACTCCTGCACTGAGGGGCTGAGCAACCCTCTTTTGCACTAATCTTGGCATCTGCGCTTGCTTCTAGTTTGTTTCGTACGTGTAAATCATGTCTCTCCAATGATGCCGCAAGTCTGCCTGCACAAAATAGTCACTGAATGTTATCAAAATAAAAAAAGTGTCTACACTTGAGTGTCTACTACAGCCCAGGCTTTTTTGCATCTCACCCTTGAAGAGCTTCCAGTCTAAAGGGCGTAAGAGACTGTGAACAAGGCAACAACTGACTAATGACAGCAGATGTGACAGTTGATGTGAAGGGAATGCCCAGGGTTTAGTGATGTTCCCAAGGGCTCTCTGAGGAGGTAGCATTTTAGGTGAGATCTCAAGGATGGGAAGCCAGCCTTATGAAGATCTGGGGAAAGAGAGATCTGGGCCAGGAGAATAGTGGGAATAAGTGCCCTGAGCTTGTCATGTTTGAGACCCTGAAAAGGAGCCAGAGTCACTCCAGGAAGGAGAGGGATGCAGGAAGCATCAGAATATGCAGGAGGCTCAGGTCCAACAAAGTCTTATATGAAGGAGAGGTGAGGAATTTAGATTTTATTTTATTACGAGTTAGGAAGCCACTGGAGGGTTTAAAGTACGACATGATCTATATTCTGATTTTTATTGTCTGTCTATCTATCTATCTATCTATCTATCTATCTATTTTTTGAGATAAATAGATAGTTTATTTTTTTCTGAGCATGAACAGCTCATTTCTGGAACACGGTAGGTAACCTGTGTTTGAGTTCAACATGATTTCTTTTTTGTTTGTTTTGTTTTCTGGGTTTATTGAGATGTAAGTGACATACAGCACTGTATGAGTTTAAGGTGTACAGCATAGTGATGTGTCTTACATACATTGTGAAATGGTTATCACAGTAAATGTAGTTAACACCCATCATCTCACAGAGATATTTTTAAAAAAACCACAGACAAAAAAAAAAAAAAACCCAAAACAATAACAAATTAGTATGTGTTTTTTCTTCTCCTTGTGATGAGAACTCTTCAGGTCTATCCACCTAACAACCTCCCTATACATCACACAGCAGTGTTGACTAGAGCCATCATGTTGTATGTTCTACCCCTAGTTCTTATTTATAACTGGAAGTTGGCACTTTTTGACCACCCTCATCCAATCCCCCCGCCACCTACCCATATTTTTAAAATACTTAAAACATTAATCATCCTGGCTGCACTGGAAGGAATGGGCTGGAAGAGGGCAAGAAAGGAGACAGGAGGTCATTTGGAGGCTGCAGTGATCCGAGCAAGTGATGGTGGTGGGTTGGACCAGGGTGGAAGAGATGGAAAAGAAATATACCCCTTCTGAGACAGAAATGACAGGACTAGTTATGATGTGTTGGATACAAGAGGGAGGGGTGAAGGAAAGAGAGGAATTGTAACAACAACTAGGTAGCTACCTGAGCAACCAGATGGTGGTGGGGCCATTTGTGAAGATGGGAAACATGGGCAAGCCTGGGGAGGGACAAGGTTTGAGGGGGCAGGTGGAATCAAGGGTGTGGGCATGTGAGGTTAATAGTGGTATCATCACTTAATAGTGATGTCAGGTTGTCATATGATTGTCATATATCATGTCATATGGCCTATATTGCACCATCCTCAAAGAGCTAATGTTACATTTGATGGGCAACTCTCTTAAATCTATTATAATCTACGGATCTTCCCTCTCCACTTCTTTATCACCCCCTTTTTGGTGAAGAAATAGAGATTTTTGTCCTTCAGAAATTTCCTATTCAGGATTTTGCTGATTGCATTCCTATGGTGACATTTAACCATTTCCTCTATCTCCTTTCATTTTCTGTAAACGGTTGTTAGATATAAAGGCTTGCTTTGATTCAGGTTCAGGTTTTCATCAAGAATACTCCATAGGTGGTGCTGTGTCTTTTCATCAGGAGGCACATAACCTTCAAGTGTCTCTCCTTTGTAACATTAGAGCTATTGATGATCTTGATCTCATTGAGGGTTTACAAAATGGTGATGTTCTATTATTCCTTTTTCTCTTATTACCTGATTGGTTACTTTGAGGTATTGATTTTGTTTTAATGTTTATTTGAGAGAGAGAGACAGAGTGTGAGTGGCGGACGGGGAGATAGAGGGAGACAAAGAAGCCAACACAATTGGAGGAGACAGAGCAAGAGAGTGATTATAGTAATGGATGATGAAAATGAAGGTAAGAAAGAAGGAATGTGAAAAGTGAATCTCATGAGTAGTGAGACATTAGTGAAGTCAAGGGATCAGAACTCATGATAAAGGTCAAAGAATTATTAAGGGAGATTTAATTAAGGAAAAGGTTGTAGTTGGAAAGTCTCCATATTGGAAGTGGAATGGCTTTTGGTGAACACAAAGTTGAGGGTGTGACTACGGAAGTGGGCAGCTGCTGTGGAGTGTGGAAAATATCTCTGGAGATGAGGTGGTCAAGGAAGTGATGGAGAGGCCATCACATGGATGTGGAGCCCACTCAATATAACAAAATTTAGGGTGGAGAGAGACGCAATGAGCCAAGAGTTAAATGATGGACAGTGAGAGACCTGGAGGTTGATTGAGGACAATAACCAAGATGGTATGCCCAGACAGTGAAGCTTCAAAGGAACAGGGTTTTTGTAGGAGGTGTTGGGGGAGCACTGGCTTAGAAATGGCATTCAGGTTGGGAGAGGAATACACTTACCACTTCCTGACCTGAGGTACAGGAGAATGAGAAGAAAATAACATTCACTTAAGAGTGCTGCTAAAGAATCAGTGTACAAATCAGGGCTAACAAAATTTTAGGTAAGTCAAGGAGGTGAAGACAACATTCTGAGAAAAGGCTGACGATATGGAGAAATTGCTGATTACAGGTTGCAGAGGGCACAGAGGAAGGATGTGCCTGAGGGCAGGGAGCAGGGAACTTATGCCTAGTGGGAGGACAAGGATGGAGGTGATAATAGATGAGGGAGCTTGAACCTGTGGTGATGACTGAAGTAAATAGGGATAGGGGAATGATGGGACACAGTGCTGTCCAGAACTTTTGGTGTTGATGGAAAATCTGCACTGTAACTACTAGCCACACATGAATATTAAACACATGAACTGTAGTCAGTGGGACTGAGAGGTTGAATGTTTAGCTTTACGTCATTTTTTTTTTTTTAAGTTTATTTCTTTTTGGGGGGGAAGGGACAGAGAGACGGGGAGAGCACCGTACGGTCAGCACGGAGCCTGGTGTGGGGCTTGATCCCACGAGCCATAAGATCATGACCTGAGCCAAAATCAAGAGTCGGAGCACCTCATAGCTTTACTTCATTTTAATTAATTTAAGTTTAAATAGCCACATGTGGCTAGTGGCTATCATATTGGACAGCACAGGTTAGAAGAAGGTGGCTTCCCATTTTTGTGACGTTTTCACTTGCTGGCCAGGTGGCCATCAGGATGATCATTCCCCCAAACAGCAAGGTGTGCAGAGACCTTCTCATTCCTCTATCATATGAATCCAGACAAAGCACAGAATCAGGCCATTTGGGGTCCAAATTCTATCTCCACCACTCACTGGCTTTGAATTAGCAAATAAATTAACTTGCTTGGTATGTATAGGCCTTCAATAAATATTAGTTGGCAAAATCTCCCTGAGGTTTCTTTTCATCTGTAGAATGGGAGTGGGGAGCTATTGTAAAAATTAGTGCCTTAGCGTGATGTTCAAGAAATAGTCCCTAATATTGATGTAGTGAATTCTCAATATTTGCTGATTGGTCAAAAACTATCCTTCAGGTCAAAATGTTACTTGTTCAGGGATGTGCTGGCAGAAATGAGACATCCCAGTTCCCTTTGAGTTCCAGGTCTCTGGGACCACAAGATGGAATAGATCAGGGCTGGATTTAATTGTTCAGTTCTGCTATATACTGACATAAGAATATTCCACACCTGAACTTGGAAGTGGTGGTAGGGATAGCCGAGGGGACAAGGAAGAGGATCTAAAGTGAACCAGATTGTGGGAGACTGTAGTCATAATCTGGGAAGTTCTAGTATCATTTACTGCTCTGATTTTTGCTGGAAAAACCTTTGTTTGGTAGCTCCAACCTTTCTTCCATCCCTGTATCCCCATCATCTAAGAACCGAAAACATGGCGTTTGTGAAGGAAAGTAGCAGTGTCCTGAGATGATTCTAATGTGGGACATTTGTGATCTGGGACTATAGTGAACTCTGATTTGGAGTGATTTTGACCACCCTTTTGGTGAAGCCATCCATAATTCCATATTTTCTCTGTGGTCTCAGATTGAGCACTTACTTACTTCATATTTTGATGGCCTGCGTCTCTCTTTCTGACTAGGTTGTGACATGTGAGGCAAGAACTTTGCCTAATTGACCATTGAGTAGCGCTGGACTCTAGCACATGCCTGGAGCACATAGTAAGTAGCTGCTCAATAATTATTTGTTGAATAAATCAATGAAGGGGCTTTGAGGTAATATCACCCCACCATGACCTAGGATAATGTGACCTCTCTTGTGACCTCCAGAGTCTGGATTGACTATGAACAGATTGTGTTGAAGTACTTGTGTCTGTGGCCTGCAGTGACTGTCATCTGAGGGGTCTGTGCCCCAGTGTTTGTGACCTGTTGTCACTGACCTGTGATAAGGATCAGCAGGGATAGTGAATGGAGGTGACTGTGAACCTTGCATGATTGTGATCTCAAGTGAACAAGTTAGTGATAGTGTCTTCCATCACTGCTGTCAGGTGACTGTGATCCTGACCCACAGAGATTTGGCTTCAGATGACCACCAGCCACTGTTAGACCTTAACCATTGACCTGAGGTGTCTTTCAGATGCAGAGATTGTTGATCTCAACTGGCAGCTGAGATTATTGATCTACATTGTGAGCTGAGGTAACTGAGATCTGTGAACCTGGGCTTAGTCTGGGAATAGCGCAAATATATGTGTACTACTCTCAGATTTCTGATTTTGTTTTGTATAATAAAATATCCTCCCAGGGCCTACAAATGACACACCTCTGCTCGGCCCCATGCAAACAAGGCCTAGGGACGAGGACTAGGTCGGGCCAATGCTCAGAAAACTCTACTTGAAATACAACGCACCCTTCCTGCTGCGCAACTTAAAGCCACCGCCACGGCCATAGCCGCCCGCAGAGGAGGGTCCGCATCCAGACCCCCCTCACGCCCTGGTGCGCCTGCGCGGAGGCGGGGCCGGGCTTTGCCCTTTGTTGTGAGCCCCAGTTTCCCAGGACACCGTGCGGCACTGGGGTGGGGCTATGCAGATGAGGCACCGGGGGCGGGGCGGTTGCGGCGGCGTCGGCGGCGGCCGGGGAGGGTCAGTTGAAGGCAGGCGCTCGCTGAGGCAGGAGGAGGGCTCTGGGCCCGCGGCCTGACAGGGACTTAGCCCGCAGAGATCGGCCCCGCGCGCGCGACCCCACACCCACCCTCTCATCCACCTACCCATTCCCTGCGCCGCCTCCTCTCACCCTGAGCAGAGTCGCCGAGGATGATAAACACCCAGGACAGGTAACGGCCCGGCCCAGGCTCCCCGCCCCCATCCTCCCCGCATCTGCCTCAGAGGGCCTCCCCCCATCCCCGGCCGGTTCCCGCTCCCACAGCGGGGTCCTGCCCACCCCCCCACTGGGTCCTTTCCCTACTTCAGCCACCCCAGTCCAAGCCCCAAACCCGCAACGGGGCCTCCTTCCGCCCTTTAGCCCCTTTCCTCCAGCCTGGCCCATCCCCCTCATCCGGGCCTCCTTCTCCCGCAAAGCCCCCACCCCCAACCCCCACGCAAACCAGGACTCAACCTTCGAATCCAGCCCCCATTTCCTTTAAGTCCTGTCGGACGGTGCCCCATTCCCCAAACTGGGCTTTCTCCTTCATCCACATTCCCCAGATTGTTTCCCATTTCCCCAAATCTATCTTCCTCCCTCTTTAGTTACTTAACCCTTGGCTTTGACTCTCTTTCCTTGAAACTGCATCCTCCAAACCCCTGTCTTATCATGCCGCCCCTCCCCCAGTTAGGCTCCAACCTTCAGCTCTCAACTGGACTCATTACCCCTTCCCCTCCCCCGCTTTTCTCAGGCCTAATAGTTTTTACAGTGATGCCCCACTGTCCCTCTGGTCCCTTAACTCCTGCTTTATCTTTTCCCATTCTTCCTCCCTCGACACCCCTTTCCCAGTTAGCTCGTTTATCCCTGGCTCCCAACCTTCTTCCTTTTATTTTTCAAACACTTTGGACTTCTGTTTGCCGTCCTGTTCCCTTAGTGGGGTTCCCCCCAACACTCTTATAAACTCTCCTAGCCTCTAAACACTTGATCTCAGCTGGAACTCATTTTACTCTTATTCTTCCCTTCTTAATTGAATCCCATCATTAGATCACAGAACTCAGCCCACCCTGTTTCTATTGAAGGCCTCCTTTCTTTCTCTGTACCTCCAGTGCCTGCAGATCAGGCCCCAAACTCTGGATACTGGGCCTTTGCAAGTCTCTTCCCTCAAAATCTGATCCCAGTCTTCCCCCATTAATTGGAGAGAAAGGCTGCACGTCCTTCTGAAACAGCACCAGTGGTTTTCTGAACTTGCCTCATACATACTTGCCCCTGCCCAAGCTAGGCAGAATTTATCACTCAGCTTTCCTCTCTCTACTTCTCTTTTTCCCAAGGCAGCCCTTGTTGTCATCCATCTCTTCTTCAAATATACTCTGTATTTCTGCCCTCACACTCTTTGAAACTGCTCCATAATCCTGTTTCCCCACAATTTTTAACCCTTGTTGTTTTTTTATACATCAGAATGCCTTCTATTTACGCCTTCTATTTACAATTTGGGTCTCATTGTCTTCCTCATTTTACCCCCTAGACTTGTTGCTGTCCTTTCCGAAATGAGGCTGAAGCTCATTTAGTTCTCTACACCAGACCCTTTGTCCCCAGAATTGGCCTTATGGCCTCTACCCCATACTTGGGCCTCATTGTTTTGCAAGCAGGTCTGTTCCCTGTATATCCTCCTTAAATTGTGTGGTGGTGTCTCCAGAGCTAGACTATAGTTCTTTTTACAAACTTACCCTTCCTTATTGCTTTTCTTCCCATAGGGCTCTACCTACCATTCAGGGGTCCTCCCAAACTTGGGCTCCCTTCTCCCTAAGCTGGTCTCTAACTTGCCTTTTCCCAGTCCTTTAGCAGCACCATCCTTAAATATTCCAGCTGTGTTTTTAGCTTTTCTTGTATCTCCATGTTTCTCAACACTGGATGCACATTTGAAAAAATCAGTCACCTGGACCCCACCTTCAAAGATCTGGTGTAAGGCCTAGGGTGGGGCTTGGTTATTTGTATGTATTTTTAAAGCTCCCTAGGTTAATTCTTTGTAATGTGCAGCCAGGGTTAAGAAACACTGCCTCCGCCCCCTCCCCCTCAAGACCTTTCCCATCATATTTCTTTAGTGAATGTCAGCTCTTTCTCTACTGAAAAGGGCCTTGTCTCCTTCAGGGGTTTCTTAGTTTTCTTTCTCAGGTACTATCCAGAAATTCCCAAGATACCCACAACAGCCTCTTAAATTCTCCTACCTTGAGTTACTCAGTTCTCAGGCATTAGACATTCTCATTCTCAGACTCTTATCTAGCCCCCACACCTCTATTTCTTCCCAACATGCAGAAAGAAAATCCACCCCTCATTTCCTGGTTTGTTATGGTTGTATTTGACCCATTACCCCCACCTCTCAAGGCTTCTTTACAGTCCCATTCTGTTTTTTTTTTTTTCGGAGGCTATCCACGTCCATGTCCCTTTGCAATTCCCGCTTTTATTCCATCTTCTCTACCCAGCCCCTCTGGAGCTGAGGAGGTGGAGGTGGATGCAAAAGGTATTGCTTGTGATAAAGAAAGCCGTGTGTGATGAGGATAAGACAGCAGGTATGAGAGAGGGCTGGATGACGTGCAGGGGTGGAGGGAAGCAGAGAAACCTACGGGGAAGTCTGCTAAAAGGGTATAAGAGATGGGTTTTTTTTTTCTGTTTTTATGTTTTTGTCTCCACAGTGGGATTTGCAGGGTGGTGTGGTCTCAGCAGGCAGTCTCTGGAGTCCTCTGGACTGAGCTGGTCTGGTGCCAAGTCCTTTGCAGGCTGAGCCTTGAGAGTTGGGTACTTGGAACCAATACATAAGGGCCTTGGTTGACTGTGAGGTTGCAAGACCTGAGTTCTAGTTCTGGCGTGGCTAGTGTGCTTCCATATAAAAAGAGGGGGTTGGGTTCGCTTAACTCAAGATTCCTTCCAGCTTCCTAAGTGGCAAAACAGGCTTGCTTGTCTCCAAGGCCCTTAGTGTGTTGGTAATTTGAGGGGCTTGGCTGTATGAAAGGCAGGTGGAGGGAGGAGCCAGCTGGCCTGCCAAGTCCTGGGCAGGAGCAAGGCCTGGGATCAGGCTCCTCCACTTTGGCCTGGGGGTGGGGTGGTGTGATGTGGTGTGTGCAGGGTGTCTGGTTTCTTTGAGTTATGGCAATCCTATTTCCATAACATGTTTCCCAGCCTTCTGTGGCCTGCCTGTAACTTTCTAAAGGGATTCTGGTAGGCCCTAACTAGGGATCCCGATAAGAGCCGGATGTTCTTCCCAGTCTGTGTGCTTGGTGTTTTGTATCCGCAGAGGGGAGGGGGAGCTGGCTAGGAGTTGAGCTCTCATTGGGTGGGGGATGGGCTTTCTAGCTTCCCTGGCTCTAGTGAAATACTCAAGAGGTGGAGGCTTGGTTTCCTGGAAGAAATAGTTGCAGAGGAACCGGCAGTATGTTTTGGAAACAAAGCTCTTCCTTTTCAGTTTTGTTCTGATTAGTACCTCCAGAATGTCAAAATTCCTGATGGTGGTGGAGGGAAGAAGACACAGGAACAAGCACTTTTATTAAGGTTTTTGAACATGAGGTTTAAATCCAAGGAAATCCAGCTTCATGGCCTTTCTCTCCCCTGGATTTGTGGGGGCAAAAAGACAGTCTCTGTCTAGGGCCTGCTTAGCACCTGTGTATGTGGAGAAGCGCTTGCCTGGGCCTTATATCTGTATTATAAACAGTCTTTGTCTGATGGGCTTTGAGAAGCATTTGGTTCTACAGGTGTTTTCTCTTGGAGGTGGACAGGGCACGAGAGCACATCAGAGCTACCCTGGGTATCTTCACAGAATGGTTCCCTGAGTGATGGAATTTCTTTCTCTTCCCCCAAAGAATATGGTTTTGCTTATTCCTTATTTATTGGCACTATGGCTTTTTGGGTATGGGATAGTAAGGAGAGCAAGTTTTCCTACCATGTACCTTCAAGGTCATTTCCACAGAGAGAGCCAGAGAGACTCCTAGTATAGTTGGGAATCCCCCCGAATTGGAGGTATGCTTCAGAAAGCAGTGTGGACTAATAATAGTAATTCCTCATGCTGCCAAGAAATCCAAATTTAACCTCAGAGCTGCTCAGATATATAAAAAGGGGGACTGCGGAGTGGGTTAGAGGATGTTATATATGTGCATTTCTAGAAAAAAAAAGTAATTCATCCCTTTTTGAAACAGTATGCAGTGTTGATTCAAGTTGGCTCCATGACTCGTAAGGCTGTAAAGCCTAACTGAAAGCTATAGACCAGAAATAGCCAAGTAGGTGAGCAAGAATTTTGTTACTTGAAGTGAACCAGATAGTTTCCTGTTAGCAGCAGAATAAAATGCTTTGCCTAAGAGAAACCCTAGGAAAATTTCCTAGGCCTTTGATACCATGTAAACAATGAAGTAATTCTGTCCTGGGAAGAGAGTCTGGGACTGGGTGATGAGTTCACTATACAAACTAGATCAAGGTGGACACCTGGATGGCTCAGTTGGTGTTCGACTTTGGCTCAGGTCGTGATCTCATGGTTGGTGAGTTCGAGCCCCACGTTGGGCTCTGTGCTGACGGCTCAGAGCCTGGAACCTGCTCCGGATTCTGTGTCTCCCTCTCTTTGCCCCTTTGCTGCTCACACTCTGTGTCTCTCTCTCCCTCTCAAAAATAAACATTAAAAAAAAAAAAAAAACTGGATCAAGGTACTTAAAATGTAAAATTAAGGTTTAATTTTAATGCATGAGTACCTAGCTATCCATCCACCTCTGGCGTATGTGGTTATGCCTACCTTTGGCAAAAGATGTACCAGTATCAGTTGTGTTATAAGCAAACCTCAGAGGCAGATATTCTGCTGCCATTGTAAGTGTGTTTCTTATGGAGAATCAACCAAAACCCAGTTTTGCTTTCAGTCTGTGATTCAGAGCGGTGATGTCATTTTCTTTATAATTGTGCTTAGCAAGTAGACTCCCTTTGGCACATAGAACAGCCCTAGTGAAATGACTTATGCCTGGCATCTGCCCAGGGTTCCTTTCTCATATGGGAAAGGAATTGGCAGCTGGAAATCAGCCTCTAAGGTCCCACTAGACTGGAGGTGGCCATCACCTCCCACCTTTCTTCCTATTTCTTCTTGGCTAAATGTGATGGCAGCCCTGGATTGGTTCCTCTTTGCGTAGGGATTAGTCATCAGAGACCTTCCTAGTCTCAGTAAAAGCAGCCTGTTTGAGGGAAGTCTGAGCCTAGAGAGTGTTCTATGAGGTAGGGCCTGAGACAAGAATGGATCAGAAGAGGTTGAGAGAGGGGAATGAATTTAGAATGCTTGGGAATGTGGTTTTTATGTCTTTTCACTTGATATCACAAAATAGGTAATACCAAGGCCATCTAACACCACTTCCGATAGGTAATGGAAACCAGAGAGAAAGGGTGCAGACCTAAGCAAGCTCAGGCCACTGATTCAAGTGAAACATGATCAAAAGTGTATCAAGGAGAATATGAATTCACATATTTGTTAGATGTAGCTGAATGGAAGTTAGCCACAGAATTACTTTTATATTAAATCTCTACATAGCAGGCTATCCACTGCTTTGAGCAAACTAAATATAAAAATCAAAACTGACAAAA
Organism: Panthera pardus; assembly: GCF_024362965.1. Lineage (NCBI taxonomy): Eukaryota > Metazoa > Chordata > Mammalia > Carnivora > Felidae > Panthera > Panthera pardus. The sequence goes on from NW_026526810.1 coordinate 33,048,025, forward strand.
AATCAACTGGAAGTGATTCTTTAATAGATTCTTTACTCTATTAAGAGATTTAAAGTTCCTTCCTTTAAATAGTAAGCACCCTAGAGATTTAAAAATAGGATTTGAATTATAAAAATTTGATTTACCAGCAACACTCCCCAGGAATACATCTGCTACGTGCAGTGCCTGTCTCTAGTCAGTGTATGAAATTAGACATTTCAGGCAACAGTTTCACAGAATGCTTTAAATTAGAGGCAGCAGGATGTGATCTGTCGTAGCACTCATATGTATCCTGAGGAGTGTTTCCAAGGGCATGTCTGATAACTGAGAAAATAAAGACACTAACAGATAGGCTCTGATCTCCCATCTTTCTTCTGAATTGACTTGGATACTTGACACCCTCATTTCTAGCATGGTATATTTGTTTCTTCTCCAAAAACAAGACCAGACCAAGTGGATGTTCGGGTTCAGGCTGATATATTTGATTGTTCTTAATGAGCCTGATCTTTCCAGGCTCTAGACTGAGCTGCTGCTTTTTATTTTTATTTTTTAATGTTTATTTATTTTGAGAGAGAGCTCACAGTCGTGAGTGGGTTAGGGGCAGAGAGAGAGGGAGAGAGAGAATCCCAAGCAGGCTTCACACCTTCAACATGGAGCCTGATGAGGGGCTCGATCTCATGAACCATGAGATCATGACCTGAGCCGAAATCAAGAGTTGGATGCTTAACTGACTGAGCCACCCAGGTGCCCCTAAGACTGACTTTTTAAATCCTCTTTTTGGTGTTAAAAATTAAATCATGCCTTCCCCCCAGTGGAGTGAGCAAGATGTGAGGAAGAAATGGAAAAAGCTGGGCATTGGAACCAGTAGAGACACAACTGAACTGAATATGAAACCTAACTTGGTTTGGATCTTGTGACAGAAGGACCTGTGTTTAGAAGCCACTTTCACTGTACTTAAGTTCTTAAAAGATTCACTGTTCTCTGTTGAGATTGGTGGCATATTTTGCCACAATACCATTTCGAACATTAAAGCCAATACAAGAACAGAAGGCTGTTCTTTTTTAAATTAATTTTTTAAGTATTCTTTACACCCAGTGTGGGGTTTGAACTCACGACCTTAAGATTAGGAGTTGCATGCTCTACCGACTGAGCCAGCCAGGTGCCCCTGTTCTTTTTTTTTTTTTTTTTAATTAAAGAATAACTGACATACTATATTGTTACTGGTTTTTAGGCATATAGCATAGTGATTCAGTTTTTATATATGTTTCAAAATGGTGCCATGTGTCATGTACAAAGTTGTTAAAATATTATTGACTATGTTGTACATCATATCCCCATGTCTTAATTTATTTTTTAACTGGAGGATTATACCTCTTAATCCTCTTCATCAATTTCATCCTCTGGCAACCATCAGTTCTGTGTCTATAAGTCTATTTCTGTTTTGTTTGTTCATTTGTGGTGTTCCTTTAGATTCCGCATGTAATTGAAATCATATTTGTCTTTGTCTGACTTCTTTCATTTAGCATAATGCCCTCTAGGCCCATCCACGTTCTCACAAATGGCAAAATTTCATTCTTTTTTATGGCTGAGTAGTATACCATTGTGTATATATATATCACAGCTTTATCCATTCATATATTGATGGGCATTTAAGTGGCTTCTGTATCTTGGCTGTTGTAAATAATGCTGTGATGAACATAAGGGTGCATTATCTTTTTGAATTAGTGTTTTCATTTTCTTCAGATAAATACCTAGAAGTGGAATTGCTGGATTACATGGTAGATCTATTTTTAATTTTTTGAGGAACCTCCGTACTGTTTTCCACAGTGGCTGCACCAGTGTCATTCCCACCAGTAGTGCACAAAGGTTCCTTTTTCTCCACTTCCTCACCAACACTTTTATTTCTTGTCTTTTTGATATTAGCCATTCTCACTGGTATGAGATGATTGTATCATTGTGGTTTTGATTTGCATTTCCCTGATCATTAGTGATGTTGGGCATCTTTTCATGTGCCTCTTGGCCATCTGTATGTTGTCTTTGGAACAATGTCTATTCATATCCTCTGCCCATTTTTTAAGTAGTCTCTGCGCGGGGCTTGAACTAATGACCCTGAGATCAAGACCTGAACTGAGAGTGAGTCAGACACTTAACCGACTAAGCCACCCAGACACCCTTCCTCTGCCCTTTTTTTTTTTTTTTTTTTTTTTTTTTTGCCACACCCCTCCTCCTTTGCCCATTTTTAAATTGGATTATTTTTGATACTGAATTGTATGAGTTGTTTTTGTTTTTAAGGTTTTACTTTTCTTAAAGTAATCTCTGCACCCATCGTGAGGCTCACTCACAATCTCGAGGTCAAGAGTTGTATGCTCCACTGACTGAGCCAGCCAGACACCCCTGGCAGCCCTGTATGAGTACTTTATATATTTTGGATGTTAACCCCTTAGTGGATATATCATTTGTGAATATTTTCTTCCATTCAGTAGGTTGCCTTTTCGTTTTGTTAGTTTCCCTTGCAAGCTTTTTAGTTCTTTGTGGTCTCACTTGTTTATTTTTTGCCTTTGTTGTCCTTGCCTGAGGAGACAGATCCCAAAAAATAGTGCTAAGACCAAAGAAGAGCTTACTGCTATGTTTTCTAGGTGTTTTATGGTTTCAGGTCTTACATGTTAAGTCTTTAATCCATTTTGAGTTTAGTTTTGTGAGAAAGTGGCACAGTTTTATTCTTTTGCATGTAGCTGTGCAGTTTTCCCAACACCATTTATTGAAGAGACTGTATTTTCCCCATTGTATATTCTTGCCTTCATTGTTGCAGATTAATTGACCATATGTGTATGGGTTTGTTTCTGGTCTCCCTATCCTGTTTGACCTATATGTCTGTTTTTGTGCCAATACCATACTGTTTTGATTAGTGTAACTTTGTAATATACTTTGAAATCTGAGAGTATGATACGTTCAGCTTTGCTTTTCTCTCCAGAATGCTTTGGCTATTCAGGCTCTTTTGTGGTACCATACAAACTTTATGATTATTTGTTCTAGTTCTGAGGAAAATGCCATTGGTGTTTTGATAGGGATTGCACAGAGTCTTTAGATTTGGGTAGTAGGAACATTTTAACAATATTCTTCCAGTTCATGTAATGGTATATCTTTGCATTTGTTTGTATCATCTTCAGTTTCATCAGTGTCTTACAGTTTTCAAAGTATGGGTCTTTTATTTCTTTCATTAAATTTAATCCTAGATATTCTATTTTTTTAAATGTTTATTTTTGAGAGAGAGCACAAGTGGGGGAGGGCCAGAGAGAGGGAGTCACAGAATTGGAAGCAGGCTCCAGGCTCCCAGCTGTCAGCACAGAACCTGACATGGGGCTCGAACTCATGAGCCGTGAGATCATGGCTTGAGCTGAAGTTGGATGCTTAACCGACTGAGCCACCCAGGCACCCCTCTATTTTTTTTTTTTTCATGCAATTGTACATGGGATGGTTTTCTTAATTTCTCCTTCTGGTAGTTATTAGTATATATAAATGCAACAGATTTATATAAAATGAATTGATTTTGTATCCTGCAACCTTACTAAATTCATTTATTCTAATAGTTTATTGGTGAAGGTGTTGAGGTTTTCTGTATAGAGTAGCATGTCATCTACAAATAGTGACCGAGTGCCTTGTATTTCTTTCTCTTGCCTGATTGCTGTTCATGCCCCTTAATTTCTTTAACCACCATGTATATACCCATCTTCCTGTTCTTCTCACTTCAGACATGGCAATCAGGTTTTTTGAAAGAGAAGCAATTTGCCATTCACAGCAAATAACTAAAAGCAGATCCATTATGATGGACAATGAAGAGGGTTGTTGACTGTGATCTCCAGTCTCCTAGGTTTATCCTAAACTGTAGCTGTTTCTGGTAGGGAACTGGAAGTGGATCTCAGGATGGGGACCGGAAACACCCGTCCACCCTCACTCACAGACACTTGCTTTCTCATGCAGACTTTGTGGGGTAGGAGGAGAAGTTTCCAGGAGCCTTGTGTAAGAGTGGGAGAAGTAAATGATTTGTCACCTTGGAATAGACTTCTTGCATTTACTTTAAGAGGAGTGAACACATAGGTTAGTGCTGGACATAGGGCAGGCTCTAGGGATTATTTCTAGGAAGAAGACAAGGGGATTCTGGATCTAGAAAAAAGAATCCACCTTATTCTGATCATTTCATTGGGTTGGCCCCATTGCTTATGACATTTGCAAGTAAAAATTAGCTCATAATCAAGATGATGGTTGGAATGCCCATCAAGGGTTGAATGTAGCTCTCTCATCTAAAGACCAGGGAAGAATAATTTCTCTGGAAGTAGAAGTCTGAGATTGAGAAACTGGCACCAAAATTCTAGAAGTGCAAGGGCTTTGGTGATCTGGTTTTGTGAACCCATGCAGTTCTGGTATAAAAGGCTACATCTCATCTTTGTACCCCAGAGGAGAGGTCTGCCCAGTTCTTAGGTAGCTCCACTGACCTACAGGCAAGCCAGCTTTCCTGGTGGCTTTCAGTGGCCCAGCCTTCCTGGTGCTCCTGCAGGAACCTCAACAGAGGCCTGAAGTGGTCCCTAGGGAATGGGAACAGAACTTACTGTGGGGGGGTGGTGGTGGTGTCTGTGTGTGTACCTTTGCTTGGGAAAGCCCCCCCCCCCCCCCCCCCCCGGTCATAATTTTTTCTGGCTTGGATACTCTATTATTCTATCCCTTAACACATTGGAATGGGGGCATTATAATCGTTCTTTGTCCTCAGTAGAAAATAAGTCCAATAAGTCCCTCATTGGAAAGAGCATAATCCTCAGTCATGCTTCTTCTGCTTCTTCTGTTACTGAGGCTAAGAGTAGGGGAGATGAGGATGGCCTGAGATTTTCCAGAGGAGGCAGGAAATGGTGCATGTGTTTTTTTTACCTCCAGGTGTTGATGCTGCTCCGGGCCCACTGACATTGCCCTGGGAACTCCATCTCCCAATGAAATTTCTAAGTGTAATTTCAGGCCCCTGGTTGAAATCCTTGAGAGAAAGGGGAGCTGAGCTAGAGCAGTGAAGGGTTTGGACTTTCTGTCTCAGCTGTCTCTTAGTACTGAGGATCTTAGCTGGATGCCCTTTGCGTTATTGTACCATTGCCGTGTTAGGTGTGAGTTCAGTTCTGTCACTCTGAGCCCAAGTGAAGAACTCAAATCCGGCATGCCGTATAAAGCAAATAGTGTGAAGAATGGGGCCTTGCATTATTTTGCAGCCGCCTTTTGGCGGGGGGTGGGAGGGGGGGAGCCTTGACTTCTAGCATTTGATGATTTTTGTGGTGTAAATACTTCCCCCAGAGCCATTCAAGCTACCAGCATGACCTCATTAAACACACAGTTGGGAAGAGATGGGCACAGTCCTGTGAGCTGGCTCCAGCACCCACTGCAGTGTCCTCCTATATGTTATCCATTGCATTCCAGCTGCCTGCTGCCTGGGGTGTTGGGGCCAAGGGACAGACCTATTGCTGAGTTGTGTACATGCAGTCTGCTTCTTTCCCTGATTCACTTGCCGCTGTCCTGTGAAGTGAGCTACATCTCAGCTTAAGGAACTACTAAATTGGATTCAGAGAAGGCAGTGGAGCAGATCTGGAGCCCTGTAGGGTCCACCTGAAAATCATGGTGGCAGTAAGAGTACACACCTGGAGATCACAGGGAGCTCCTTGAGGAGCCTTTCACCCTCTCTGATCCATCTGATTATTGGCTTCCTTACTTAGTTCCCACCAAATCTACCTTCTAGCAACACCCCATCCTTGATACACATGTACCTGAGTGTCCATACCAGTCGTGTCAGTATAATCTAAACACCCATGCCCTGGTTAGAGTCTAGCAAAGGGCAAGGAAGCCCAACATTTGGTGGCATACCAGGGACAAGCTCAGAACATAATACTCTGTACTACAGTGTACCTCTTACCTGGAAGCCAGATCCCTGGATTTAATTCAGTTCTTGACCGTGGAGAGATTTGGGTCATTGTCTTCTTGTTCAGTTCTTTTGTTTAGATTGGGGAGGAAAAGTGGCCTTGGGTCCTCAAGGACATGGTACCCCATCCATGTGGTATCTTGAGGCCTATATGCCTCTCCAGCCAGAAGTGATTGTATAGGTTTTGAGATTCTGTCACATAGGTTGTTGAGACACTGTTAGGGTAAGGAAAGGGACTGGTGGGGGTACAGGGTTCTAGGCCTTGAAGGCAAGCCAGGATCTGGTTCCTCTCAAGGTTTGTCAGTGCCACAGAGATTTGTTTGATGTTTAACAGGTGCTCCTCTGGTCAGGTATGTCCAACTGACTCCCTTAGCACTTCTGGGATTCCCTCTGCTTTCTACAGGAGGATGGGTGTGCTTTAAGAGGGCAGACTCCATCTGGAAGCTAAAGCCAAAAGGATGGGGGCAGTGGTGTAGTGCTTGTTTAGGGAGAACCGGGCAGGGGTTGGAGGGGATGTTGAGAGGAGTCTTCAAGTCTTGGTGTTTACAGTCTTACCTTCTCTGTCTCTTGCAGTAGTATTTTGCCTTTGAGTAACTGTCCCCAGCTCCAGTGCTGCAGGCACATTGTTCCGGGGCCTCTGTGGTGCTCCTGATGCCCCTCACCCACTGTCGAAGATCCCCGGTGGGCGAGGGGGCGGCAGGGATCCTTCTCTCTCAGCTCTAATATATAAGGTAAGGAGGACGCTGGGCTGGAAGGCTTGGAGCAGAGCCCTCTCGGATACCACTGAGCTGCTGCTTAAGGGCAGTAATTGCGGCCCTTTGGTCTTCCCTTAGGCCAGGCCAGTAGGGGATCGGGAAGAACTTTTTCAGTGGAGGCTGCCGTGTGGCTTTTGGGGAGTACTAGGAGGGGAGGATATGTGCACCAGCAAACACTGCCATCTTCTCAGCTTGGTGGTCAGCGCTTCAGTGCCAGTTCAGGGTCCTGAGTGGGTGGGAGAATGATGAATGGGAGGGGTGCAAGAACTCTTTTTGGTGTGACTCCTCGGTTTCTTTTGAAGTACCAAGGGCCAGGAGGAGCAGTTTTCCCATTGTCGGAGACTATTAGGCATTCTGCTGTCCATCCCATACTAGCCTGATAGGGGGTGGGCAGGTAGTGTAGCAGGGGGTAATGAGAAGGGGCTTTGCAGCTCCATCATCTGTCATCCTGGCAGCATAGGGTACATCCCAAGAGCTTAAGAGATTGCTGGCAGTCTGGCCTGAGAATGATCTGGGCTAGTGCAGTCAGCCCTTTGCTGCCTTTTAATCTCCTGTGGTTGAGGCCCAGAAGTTTAGCTTCTCCCTAAGATTGGCATTGAAAGGTCCCAGGGTGGCTGAGTTCTGGTCTCTTGAGACTGCCCAGGGGAGACAACATTGACCCTGCAGTCTAGCTGGAAGCAGGCTTTGGTTGAGCTGGGCCCCAGCCAGACCCTCACATATATTTTCATTTGTTGCTAATGTTGCTCTTTCAGAGAGAGAAGGGGAAGAAAGAGCATGATGTTGGGGTGGGGGACACACATGGGCTTAGAATCAGGGAGACTTGGTTTGAGTCTCAACTCTGCCATTTACTAGCTTGGGTCAGTTGCTTAATTGTTCTGGGCCCCAGTGTGTCAGATTTTAAATGGGGATATTAGTAACTACTTAACATACTTGAGGTGGTGATTGAAAAATGGGAAAGCACCTTGCACAGAACTTGGCATCTCATGGACATTTGGTAAATATTTCCTTTCCCATTATGCTGGCTTTTCACTGCCATCAATTTGTCTTTGTGCCTGATGAGTGATGGATGGCTCTATTTAGCCAGCATGCAGCACTATATTTTCAGTGTGCTGTTTATCCCATGCTACCCTGAGATTGGCCCAAGAACACTCCCAGGACCCACCTAGGTTAGGGGGCCTATAATGTGGCCAGAGCGGTAGTGATCTGGTCCTCTGATCTGATCTCCTCCCAGGACGAGAAGCTCACTGTGACCCAGGACCTCCCTGTGAACGATGGAAAACCTCACATTGTCCATTTCCAGTATGAGGTCACTGAGGTGAAAGTCTCTTCCTGGGATGCAGTCCTGTCCAGCCAGAGCCTGTTTGTAGAAATCCCAGATGGATTATTAGCTGATGGGAGCAAAGAAGGGTAAGGAGCAAGTGCTGGGGGAGGGGAAGGAGGGCCCATTCCAGAGAAAGGCATGTGCTTATTGGGGATAACAGATGAATTAGGGAGTCTGCCTTCTTCCCTAGCTCTAGGTTTCCCAAGCAGATAACATTTTGTACAAGTTATTTTTAGCCAGTAAAACAGGCCTGCCATAGGTTATAGTTAAAGGGAATCATTATCACATTAACCAAATCCCTGTCATTTAATCACCCCTTGGTTTGCTCTTCTCAGCAGACATTAAATCCCCCTTGAGCCACCATACAGTGATGCAGTTCAAAAGGCCAGGAAGCTCTGAGATACAGTGGGATTTCATTAGATTGGGCAAGGCCAGGCCCTCCAAGGCAGTCAGGTGTGTAAGAAACAGTCTTGTAGAGTTCTTTTTTTTTTTTTTTTTTTTTGGTGTAGATTTTTGTTTTCTTTCTTTTTTTTTTAAATTTTTTTTATTTTGAAGATAGAGTTCTCTTGATGGCCCCTGTCTCTTGAGGAAATCCTTTTAGGCAGTGTTAGGACCCAGAGTCCATCTCAGTAGCAGCCAAGGTCATCAAACTTGGCAACTTTAGAAGACCCCTGAAAAACCAGGCTGTCTTGCTCGATCCCCTACTGTCTTGTGAACTGCATTAGTGAAGTTGGTTAACACTGTTAATTTCAGATGAAGAATCCTTACTCCAGTAAGAGATAATCCAGTAACTTTTTTCTTTGGGATTGTGGCTTATTTTTTTCTGAACTCCAGCTCTCGAAATAAGAAACTTCTCCCTGGAGTTCCTTATTTATAATACTGGCTGTGAGCCTCAGAGAAGCCTTTTTTTGAGGGTGGGGGGTGGAAAGTCTAGAGAGGTGGTAGTGGGCCTGAGTCGTTTTCTTTGCTTCTGGCAGATTGTTAGCACTGCTAGAGTTTGCTGAAGAGAAGATGAAAGTGAACTACGTCTTCATCTGCTTCAGGAAGGGCCGGGAAGACAGAGGTGAGGAGTCCAAACAGCCTGAGACCCACTGCCCAGACAGCGGGCAACTAGTGAGGGGAAAAGGGGCTTCTTATTGCGTGAAGTAGGGCTTTTGAGTTTGCCTTATAAACCCTGGGAAATCATAGGGGTGGGAGTGCTTTTGAAGGGTCTGTATAAGTAAAGGTCTAGTACTTCTTTTATTGTAGCTTTGTTTCTTGTTTTCCTTTGATTTGAACCTACTCTTGGTTTATCAGAATCCTTTTTACACTCTCCTACAGCTCCACTCCTGAAGACCTTCAGCTTCTTGGGCTTTGAGATTGTGCGTCCAGGCCATCCCTGTGTTCCCTCTCGGCCAGATGTGATGTTCATGGTTTACCCCCTGGACCAGAACTTGTCCGATGAGGACTAATGGTCATAGAGGATGCTTTGCCCAAGAGCCACAGTGGGGGGAGAGGGGAAGTTAGGCAGCCCTGGGACAGAGGAGGGGGCTCCTTGCTGTCTAGGGAAGGACGCTGAGGGGCTCAGGGTGAGGGTTGCCTATTGTGTTCTCCGAGTTGACTTGTTGAAATTGTTTTCCATAAAGAACAGTATAAACCTATTATTCACATGTAATCACCAATAGTAAATGAAGATGTTTATGAACTGGCATTAGAAGCTTTTTAAACTGCGCTGTGTGATGTGCTCTATCTAGCCTAGGGGAGGACATTGCCTAGACGGGGAGGGACTGTCTGGGTTCAGGGGCAAGGCTTGGGGGGCTGGTGGACGGCACTGTCAGGCTCAGGTTCCCCTGCTGTTGTTGGGCTTTCTTTTTTGGTTTTTAAGACTGTGTATTTTCTTTCCTTGCTTCCTGTCAACCCAGGACTCCTGAATATAGGCTTTTCAGCCCCTGGGCTGTGTCCTTGAGTTTTTCGACACTCTACCTGGGCTCCTCTGTGTGCATTTGTGTCTGGTCTGGAGAAACCAGGTCTCACCCCCTCCTTCTTTACAGCTTAGTGTTGTTCTGGCATTTGGTTAAGCTGGCTTAATCTGTTTAATGTTATCAGTGCATTTCAAATAGGGGCATTGAAGTTCACTCCCACCACCAGGGCTTTCTTTGGGGTGCCTGGGCCTTAAAACACTAGCCAAACTCCCAATTTACAAATCATAGCCAGGAGTTCTTGCTCCTGGCTGTAGGCCCAGGACCCAAGGTGTCTCTTTCCTAGGGTCACAAAGAGCAGAGAGGAAGAGGAATAAGCAACTCAGGGCCTGGGGGTTGTGTGGGAATCTGCTCTTAGGGACTGGATGCCTCTGCCTGGCCGAACATAGTGCTGACTGCCCCTCTTCTCAACAGGTTCTGAGTAGTGCCTGAGACCCTGCCCCATAGGGCTTAGGGGTGGGACTGGGGGTGTAGAAGTGGCCTGCCCTTTTCTGTTTTCACTGAACAGCTCATCCTAAGGGGGGAGGAAGGGGGGAGAGATCTAGATTGGGTGAGGGGGGTGGGGGTGTCAGGGAGGCAAGTGTGTTGTGTTACTGTGTCAATAAACTGATTTAAAGTTGTGGTTGGTCTGTTTTTCATTCCTGTACCAGGACCAGCTTTCTACCACTACTCTTTTGAGTCTAGAGCCTAACGTAGCAGGGGTGTGATACATGCTTCTCAGGAAAAGCGCTGCAGTGCTGCATCAGGACAGATAAACCAGCTGAGGCTTCTGGGGCCACCATTATACTGCAAAACACAGTTGCTAGGAGCCTGGGACAAACTGCCAGTACCCCCCTAGAGAGGTATGTACACATCTGCTTCATCCAGAATAGAGTCTATACCCAGGATCCAGGTTGTTCTTAGTGTTTTCCTTTTGTATAGGAGGCTGGGTCCTGAAACTGGGTTTCGGCTTTTGCATGGAGATGCCTGACATTCCCATTTCTGGAGGTGTTTGAAGGAAGCAGCACATACCTTCCCTAGAAAGGTGTGGCTGCCATTCCCCTTGCACCACCAGCTGGATGAGTAAGCTCTCAGTGGCACTGTAGGGAGCTAGGTTCCCCCCCCCCACCCCCCTTTGAAAGTAGGCTACACGTGGGGAGCTCGAATTCAGAACCCTTAGATCAAGGGTCACATGCTGTACCAACTGAGCTAGCCAGGTGTCCCTTAAATTTTTCAAGGGCTTACTATCATTTTTTTCTCTTTTGCTTCTGTTTTCCCAAGTGATGGACAGGTTTTTCTTCCTATAGCTTTGGAACTATCCGCTGTTGAGCTGTGGCTGTCCTTAGTTTTTCTGAGTCTTTGGCCCATTTTCACAGTGTTCTGTGTGGCACTTGTGTTTTCACACTGGCCAAGTTACTAACTTTGGACTCCACCTGATATTCATAAAAGTGAGCGCAATACCTCCATCTTCTATGGTATTAGGGGAAGGTCTGGGGCTGGATATTCAATGGAAATGGGAAGGACTTAAATCTGTCCTCCATGGATATAACCCCTAGAGGCAGCGAATGAAAAACAGTCACTGCTGTGAGATACCTACAGCAAAGGTCCGCATGAATGCGGACATTGGCCAAGTTAATGTAGGCAGTTTAGGATTATGTTGAACTCAGACTTGGGGAATCTCCAAGACAGGAATAAAGAACCAAGATCAAACTCAGTCCTTCAAACTGATAGGGAACAAACACATCGGAGGTTCTGCTGCCATCTGCTGATGGACCCCCTTCAATACAGCTAGAGTTAGAAGCGTTGAATTGGAAACCCAGGCCCTCAGTTAAGCTTTTCTTTTGGAAAAAAAAATTTTGCTAGATAGGACCTCTGGCAGGAAAGAAATATGGTACCCAAAAGCTGCACTCCAATCAAAAAAGTAACTTAGAAGGTATTAATATTTTGAGGGGTGATGGGATGGGATAGGGAGGATATGTGAAAGGCAAACTAAGTCTAAATTTAAGAACAGGGACATTAAAAACTTTATTCAATAAATACAATAAATAATTTAAAAATATACTTCAATTCCAAAGCCAATTAAGAAAAGGAAGTAGAGAGAAAGGGGAAAAAAAGGGGAGCAGGAGATCAGAGGAAAAGGAGAAAATTCAAGAGGCAGAACAATGGTTTGGTTGGGCTGTGTTTCAGAATATACCACCCTCTGAAAGTCTGATCAAATGCTCTGGACTCATAAATCCTTAGCCCTTGTTCTGATGGGGTAGCCATAGGAGTCCTCCAGCCAGGAATGATTCTCTGGGCTCTGGATCAGAGCACTCTGGAGGCTGGAATTGGGGAGGGGGATTAGGGGACAGTTTCTCACTCATTCCTAAAAACCATCCGTTCTAACTCCCAGGCAGTTCAAGTAGTGCAAACTCTTAAACAGAGAGCTCCCAGCTGCATAGTTTCACAAGTGAGTGTCCAAAGCCAGGGCCTCCGGGGGGATAGACCTCAGGGTACTTGAGGGGTTCAAAGCCACTTTGGTGAATGGGGTCTAAGGGGGAAGACAGGAGAGGCCAGGGCACAGGATAAAGCCCTGGATAAGCCAGTGGCCAAGCTGGAAAACACCACTGGGCAAGAAAGGGCTCAAGGGCAGGTAGTCTGGACACTGGATTCAACAGTTTGCCATCAGCCAGGGAAGGTAGAGCTGAGGATGCATATGGAGCAGGACCAGGAAGATCAGGAAAGCTGGGGGAAAACAGAAAAGCAGGGAAGGAGGAGGAGGCAGCTCAGCAGCAAACTCCAAGAGAAATAACCAGCAGCCCTCACAGATTTGTGATTGTCTCTTAAAAAGATTTATTTTCTCTTCTTGCCTGAATGTACAAAGGCAAAAAGAGTACAGTTTGTATATATATATATTTATATATATATATATATAAAAAACAAGGAACTTGGTAATGTACACTTTACAGAAGGGAAGAATCAGGAAGACTGAAATTAAATCCAACAGAGCAACGCCAATGGAACAAAAGCTATGAACAGCAACACTGCCCCTCCAGCCCGGGCCTCCAGCTCGCCCCAACCTGCTCCCAATGGGGGGCTGAGCACCAAGGCAAGCGGGTGGGCTGGGGCAAGAGGGGCTGGGGGCGGGGCCTGGGAGGGGCTTGATCCCAGGAGGGGCCCATGGCAGAGGATCATCAGAGAGCTTCCTGGGATGCCCTAGTAGTAAAACAAATGACAAAGGCCCAGAATTATGGGGCCAACTAGCTGCCCAGTTAAATCACAGGGGCAGGAGAGTAGACATTGGGATGGTAACAGGGTACACAGCATAATGAGCAACAGGGTGACCTCAAAGCCCATGTACAGTAACTCTAGCCCTTCTACAGTCTCACCCTCCCACCCCCAAAACCACATCCTCTCACCCTCCCCTTGGAGCCCGGAGAGAATATTCAAGAGTCACCATTTCATTTCATGGGGTGCCTTCTTAACCATTCTGCCTGTGGTCATTTGACCTGGAGACATGTGGAGGGAATGAGGTAAGAGAAGGGAACTTCGTACATGTACACGTACATGTACAGGCAGGGAAGGGGGATGAAGGAAACCGGCACACCTTAAGTGAGGAAGCAGATGTGAACCCTAAAGAGCAGCTCTCCCAGCCCTGGCTGTCCTAACTGGGGATGAGGCTCCCTCCCTGTAGGTCCTCTGTGTGGAGCCCCGGTGAACGAGGTTTGTGAAGGGGCAGAGGTGGCTCATAGAGAGCTTTGGTCTGGTGGTCTTGGTCCCAGCAAGCTATTCCAGCCTTTGCTCATGGGGTGGAATCCCTGCTGAGTGTCTCATCTCTCTGAGCAAGTCATGGGTGCCACAGGTACTCCTACCTGTGTGCCTCCTCTCCATAGAGGCTGGAGGTGGACAGCAGATCCTTCACTCAGCACTTGTCAAGGATCTCTACTTCCTTCGTTGATGCAGCTGCTGCATGTTATTTCAGGGAGGGAAGACTGGACCTGGCAAGGAGCAGGGACTAGGAAAAGACAGTGCTATTCTGCCATTGTTGCTTTCACCTGCTCTTCTGGGAGCTCAGCTCCTACGCTTCTAGGGAGACTTGGATATAAGGATCAGAGAGCCAAATGTTTCTTTGTAAGGAAAGAAAAAAAAAATTCCCTTCTGCAGAACCCAAGGCTGCCCTGCTAATACAGAAGTTCCTCTTCTCTGTGTTACAGAACCAAGTGGAAGGGGCAGGAATGTGGGGCCAGGCCTGCCCAGTGGGAAAGAAAATTACTCCAACGGTTTCTTTACAATATGTACAGAGCACGCTGTAAGCCAGCGCCACAGTTACAAAACACATAACAATATTTAAAAACAAACAGGAACAGAGATGGGCCCTTGGCTCCACCCCACAGGAGTCTGGGAGGGTACAGTCAGGCTGAAATTCAGAGTCATCCTCTTGGTGGGGGTGACTCAGGTTAGGTGGGGTGAAGGTGCCCAAACCAACTACTTCCATGGATGAAAGGGAAGTCACTGCCCAGAGCCCTGCCCTCTGGGTTTAGCAGGAGGCCGAGGGAATGATGGGGAAAAGGGAGGCTGCTTGGGGGCCTGCAAAGTGGTCTAAAACAGTGGGTTTTGGGGAAGGATTCAACCCAACTTGAACAAAAACAACTGACGTGAAAGCCTAGAGGAGAGGTCTATAGGTGAAAGGGGCTCCTCTTGGGCAAACGACCCTAAGCCAGGGCTCTTGGAAAGCAGCCTCTGCTGGGCATTGTGCTTATTGTCTTCCACCCCCATGCCCCAAATGGAGTCCGAGCCAAGTCCTTGCTCTTAAATGGTCACTTTGGCACTCTGGTCACAAATACCCCTCTCTAGCCTTAGGCTGGTGTATGTCAGTCTTTCTCAATCCAGAAGGTCAAGGAAAGATAGCCAAGGAGAACAAAGGGATGATACCTCAAAAGCAAAATAAGAGCTAAAGCTCCTCATACCTTGGGGAAGAAGTGACTCCAATAAAGCTACCAAATCATGGTCACTTTCCCAGGGCAAAGAGCATAAAGCTGGGCTGGTAGACTGCATTTCTAAGGAGAGCAGAGAAATGTCTGCTGCCTCATAGCACAGCTCCACTGAGTACACTCTGGCTCTGAGGAGTAATGGCTTGGATGTGTTATCCCAGGGTCTAAGGAACCCGTAACTTTCCATGGCCAGTGGCCCCTAAAACAAAAACGTGTGTTAACAAAGAAACACAGCTGATATTGGCACACGTGGGGTTATAGATTGAGCTATATAAAATCATGTACTTGTATACAGAGGAACTGGGCTGTATATATTTGTGGCCCTAAATGAGGAGGATACTCAGATGGCTGAATGGACAGGACACCTCTAAGAACTGCTGGGTGCTCCCAGGGCCTCCCTCCTGGGCCTTGCCCGAAGGTGACCTGGCAGACTCCAGATCTCCCCATGCTGGGGAGAATACTATTTTACCTGCCTGAGTCTTAAGAGCCAAGCAGTGGAAAAGAGAAGGAGAGATCAGCATGGGGATCCCCCTGGGAAAGGCACCAAGGGGTAAGGAGGAGAGAGAGAAAAGGGCAAGGAGTTGGGGGCTTAGAAGCAGCAGGACTTAGTGGGGATGCAGGTTCTTTTTCACAGACTCCATTCATGCTCCAGCTCACTCCCAAGTATCCCTGGGGAGCCCTGTGCTGGTGTTGGGACCTCAGCCCTCTGCCTGACAGGTATCCCAGGGCCATGGTGGGGCAAATGCCTTGGTCTTCCTTTCCAGGCTAGGCTCTGAGCATTTATATGTGCTCACATGAGAGGGGAGAAGTCTTCATGGGTGAAGACTTTGTTTTCACAAGTACAGAGAAAACAGCCCCCAATTTCTTTCCTGAGATTCTAATTCCTCCACATGCTGCCAGTTCCCAGGGCCCAAACTGCTGGGGAGATGCAGGATCTGGTGATTGTGGTAATGACAGTGACAGGGGTATGGCTGCTGTGCTGTCTTCAGACCTTACCCAGTACTTGTGAGTCCCTCCCTGGGGGGTGGGGGTTGGCACTGCTCTGGCAGCTGACCAGGGGCTTGGGGAACGGAGCAGTTACTTCTCTGGGCTGAGGCCATGTTCCCCTGGTTGCTCCCCGTGCCTTCATCTCCACAGAGGCCACAACAGTCTCAACTGTGGCCGAGAGAATAAATATTTTTGCTAAGTACCAGCTCTCCAGCTCCTGAGGAAGAGGGAGGGTTGGGGAGTCCAGGGATCTGGTGGAGGTGAGATAGCCAAGGGTCTGCCTTCGGTCATGGTGGGAACGGCAAACAGGATGATCAACACCATTTAACTGATGTCTAAATGGCACCTCCAGCACCTCCTTGGGTGAGCCAGTCCGGGCCCGTGAAGCTGACTTTATCCGGGCACTTGGTGTTCTGCAAGGGAAACATGGACAGATAACCAGGCACTCAGCCTTTTGGCGTTAACAACCACAAGGTGGCGCTCCGAGAAAACGAACTGCAGGGAGGCCACTCCTGGCCCCGAGGGGACACCTGTGTTCCACGGCTCTCCTCAGACGCACATGGCTTAATGGGAGGCTTGTACAAGAGGCTTGGCCGGCAGTCCACCATTTCCAGACCACTGACCCCGCATGGCTTTCCCTCACCTAGGCTCCACAGGGATTCTGTGATACCTATCAACTATCCCTGTTCTAGGTGTTGTCCCCAATTAAAAAGTGACTTACCATTCTCACCTCCGCGGGGGTGGGTAGAGTGAGGGAGTGGAGCCTTGCTGGCTGGCAACAATGGCTGTAGAAGAAAGCCCTGAGTGAGAGAGGACGGCATGTTTAGTGTAACTCTCCCAGAACTCTCTGATTAAACACTTTCTCTTTATTAGATGGGAGGGTATTGGGAGGAGTTTCTCCTTAAATTCCTGGCTTCACTGAGTTTTGGGGTGCTGACAGAATAAAATCTGACACTTGGCCAGAGAGAGTGGCTGCGGATAGTGTAGTAAAGCTCTATTTTTCAGCTGCTTGTTTCTCTCTGGCTGTGGGAACACCTGGTCCTTATTCTTCTGAATATCAAAGCCAATTTTCTAGAGGAGTTTGAGAGTCCCTAAGCTCCAAGGGAGGAAATAAATGTCATATGCTTTAATGACTGTCTGCAGGAGGCTAAGATCCTGGGCAGATTAGAAGCTCAACAAGAGACAAAAAAAGGATTCTTGCTGGGGGTCCTGTGCTGTAGGCGATGCTACTATGCTACTGGGATGGAGTCAAAAAGATAGGTGGTGGGGGGGTGGCACCTGGCTGGCTTAGTCGGTAGAGCATAAGACTCCTGATCTTCAGGTTGTGAGTTCAACTCCCATGTTGGGTGTAGCGACTACTTAAAATCTTAAAAAAAAAAAAAAAAGTAGGGAAAGGAGGCTTACCTGCTGCGTAGGGTAAGTTGTACTGTGCTGGGAGCAACGAGTACCCCAAATGGTGGTGGTGGTGATGTGTGGACATCAGGCGCTGAGAAGGGGAGGTGCGGGGCCGGTCTACACTTCTTTCACCCCCGCCTGCTCCCCCGACGCTGCTACAGCTGCCACCACCCCCAACCACCCCACAGCCTCCCCGATCTCTCTCCTGAGACGTTTTATCACTTATCTGGAAAAAAAAAAGCAGACACAAAGCACTGTTGTGAGACACACACACGACAGCAAGATGCTCTGAGCCCACACTATGACTCCTTACAAACACAGGACACCTAAGAATCATGGAGTTGCCTGGTGACGCCAGTGTCAAAGTCAGCCAGGCTGCACTGTAGTTAAGACCTGTGCTTGCCCACCTTCTCCCAGAGCCTGGATATGGCCTTCCTGGGTTCTGGGAGCAGCCAGTGCCACTCACCGTGGGAGACTTGCTCTTGTAGTGACTGGCGTGCTGCTGCAAGATGTCCAGGGCTTTGGACTCTGAGCTGGATTTACAACTGACACTGGGGCTGGCTCGTGCCTTGTCAGCATCTTCACCCCCTGAGACTTTGCTGCCATATGGGGAGAAAGAGTAGCTGGAAGGTAGGTAGGAACCTGGGGAAGGAGAAATAAAGCAGTCAATGAGAGAAGTAAAAGAAAGAAGCTCTGCTTTGGTGAACCCGGTTAGGGCAGGCATCAGCTTTCCTAGGCAGAGGCTGAGATGTTTCCCCCTACGGTGTCTTCAGGCTGAAACTTTTAGTTTGTCCTTTCTTTACTGAGCTTTAGAGGCAAAACTAGCTAAGGGATATTAGGAACAGGGTCCTCAACTTCTGGGGAGTCAGCTCCGCTAGAGCCCTAGTGATTCATCTTGGACGGGCATTACGGTGAAGTGGAAAGATCACAGGATTTGGAGTCAGACAACCTTGGTTTTGAATGCACCTTTCTTGAGACTTACCAGCTGGGTAGCCTTAAGCAAATTAACAACCTTCTGAGCTTCAGTTTCTTTCCCATCAAAATGAAGACACCAATACTTATTCCATAGGGAAGATGAAATAAGATAATGCACATAAACCACCTAGCACAGTGTCTGGCCCAGAGCAGGCGCTCAGCAAGTGGAAATATTATTTTTATATGGACAGATGGGGTAATAGGGAGAAAGGAACACCACAGGGGACACAATTTCCTAGCTCTGTTTGAAAAGCTTACTGGTGCCTTATAACGTTCTGCCAGGGTATCAAGACTGTTTAGGCTGCTCTCCAATAGGGAGGTGGGAGCTCTGAGGAGTGAAAGAAGTGCTCTCTTACCCCAGAAGCATCCCACATGGCTCTCTGGGCAACAGAAACCAGTGAGTGCAGTTGAGGACCATTTTCTTCTAACAAGTTAAATATGTACACCCCTACAATGTGCCCTTCCCCAAGAAGTCATGGGCAGCAGTATAAAGAGCTTATTTTTCCCAAGCTGAATGTTTTCTATTGGACTTCCCCTCCATTCTGATTTCAAACAGCTCTTCCTCTCTCCCACTGCCTTCCAAACCTTGCAGCTGAACCTGTCTTATAAATGAATACATGCATTGCCCGGGTTTGAATTTTATTTGTTCCATGTGTCTCTCCTGCTATGATTAAGTTGAAGCTCCTTAAGAACTAGCCCTGTTTCTTTTGTATTTCTACATTGCAAAATGTAGAGTATGTGTTTAAAATAATCCCAGCTTAGGGGCGCCTGGGTGGCTCAGTCGGTTAAGCGTCCGACTTCAGCTCAGGTCACGATCTCGCAGTCTGTGAGTTCGAGCCCCGCATCGGGCTCTGGGCTGATGGCTCAGAGCCTGGAGCATGCTTCCGATTCTGTGTCTCCCTCTCTCTCTGCCCCTCCCCCATTCATGGTCTGTCTCTCTCTGTCTCAAAAATAAATAAACGTTAAAAAAAAAAATTTTTTTTTAAATAATCCCAGCTGAGAGAAGATGGTAGTGGTTTAGTGCGAGTTTTGCCTTCAGTTATCCAGGAAAATGGACTACAGAGGCAAGCCTCTAGCTGGAGCAAGGGAGGGAGAGGTGGTCTCACAGATTGTAGTTTGGGGTCATTCAAGGAGCTTGGGGCTAGACTGACCACTCACAGAATGTTACATTCAAAACAGGGCAGTCATCTATCTGAGTTTCAATAAGCGTTAGGGCCTGGGGTGCCTGGGTGGCTGAGTTGGTTAAGCATCCAACTTCGGCTCAAGCCATGATCTCACAGTTCGTGAGTTCGACCCCCATGTCAGGTTTTCTGCTGTCAGTGGAAAGCCCACTTCACATCCTCTGTCCTCTTCTCTCTCTGTCCCTCCGCCGCTCTCACTCACTCTCTCAAAAGTAAATGAACATTAAAAAAAAAAAAGCCTTAGAGCCATGCAAGAATACTCTGGATCTGAAATCTGTGCTTCATTTCCCCTCCCCGTTAATAGAGCACAAGTGGGAAGAAGGGTGCTGTACCTGGGTAGTTCTGCATCATCACAGCAGGCATGCCCCGGTAGCTGGGGTGGTTGGGGTCATAGGACTGGCTATAGGAGTAGCCGTGCATGTAAGGGATGTAGGACTGGTGCTGGGTGAGGGGGGAGGACACAGGCACATGGACACTTGGCCGGGGCTCCTTGCTCCCGAGGCGGGATTCCTCAGACGTGGGCAGCTTGCAGTCACTACTTGTGCTTTCCTTCCCATCCTCCTTGGGGGCAGAGTCCTTACTCCGATTCCTTTCTTCCTTCAATTTGCGGTCCCGCTCCTCTTTCCACCGCTCATCCTCTGACTTGATGTCCGAGTACTTGGCAGGATAGACATACGTCCACATCCGGGGCTCTGCTTCCTACAACAGTCACAGAATGAGCACTGAATGTTGTATAGGTTAAGAGAGAGACTTCAAGTTCGAGGTCGCAGCAGAAACACCAGAGCAGCTAATGCTAGACACCGGGGCAGAATATTTACAATTAACTCTGGTCCCTCCTGCTTTTTTAAAAAAGCTTGCCCCCCTCCTTGCCCAAAAGGAAACAAGATGTGGAGAAGGAAAAGGAAAATCCATCAGTGGGTCTTCTCTAGGAGAGAATATGCATTCTGGGGAAAGGAGTCCTTGAATAGAAGAAGTTGCTCCTTTTCCAAGGAATTTCAGGTTGTTTCACTTCTTTAGAGGAAGCTCCGGAGCGGAGAGGTGTGAGTGTTGCCCAGCTCAGAGGAGGGAGGTCTAACTGTGGCACTAAGAAGAAAGGGAAGACTTTCTAAATCTCATGAGCAGAGCATGACGTGAGACCAAGTTCTCAGTTCTAAGTTTACCTACAAAATCTTTTTTTTTCTTTTTAAATTTTATTTATTTAAGTAATCTCTACACCCAACGTGGCTTGAACTTGCAGCCCTGAAATCAAGAGTAGCATGCTCCACCGACCGAGCCAGCCAGGTACCCCTCTATAAGATCTTTTTGAAAGTAACTCAGTCTGAGTAGTAACTTACTCTAGAAAATGGAGAGATCACCACTCCACACAACCAAATAGTGGAAGAAACACCGACTAGGAACTGAGCTACCTGGGTTCTAATCGTGGCTCTGCTAGTGAAGTCACAAGTTACCCTACACAAATCAAGCTAACTTACCTTGGTCTCTCTTGTCAAATGGGAAAAACACCTTTTACTGACGTAACCGTGCTTTTTAAAAACATGAAAATGACTTACAAAGGTAAAGAATCTTTAAAATTACAGATTTCTCCCGCCAATATGTATGCTGCTGACACCCTACATAAGGAGAGCCCTGACTTGTGAGAAAGAGACAAAGACTATCAAACTGTGTTTGTGTTTCCTCCCAGAATAGTTACCTGTCGGTACCAGAGTATTGGATCCACCTCTGCCTGTCGGCCACACTCAGCGCCTGTCTTAGCCTCAGAGGCCTCCTTGCCTAGGTGGCTGGCCTCACTCAGCTTCACTTTAAGTCCTTCCGGGGCCTGGTTGGGCAGTTTGGAGGAGTCGTCTAATTTGGGAATAATGACTGATTTGGCAGGGTCAGCCCCTGGCTCCTTGGCCTTCCCGGGTCCTGACTTGACCAGGTCTGTCAGGCTGGGCGCCTTGGTGAGAGTTGGGGGAATCGACGGCTTTTGCTTCCATTCTTCCTTGAGTGCCGCCTCCCGCTCCTTTAGGCCCAACTCCACCTTCTTGTCCAGTCCCCGCTGCTGCTGCTCCAAGCTCTGCCGTTTCTGCTGTTCCTCATATTGCTGCCGGTAGGCTGTGTTAGTGCTCAGGAGGTGGGTGTGGTAACTCTGGTCGCTGTAGCCATACGGGGGCACGTAGGCATACTGGTTGTAGTACAGAGACTGCATGTACATGTTGGGACGCTGCTGGATGACGGAAGGCTGCTGACTGGAGCTGCTCAGCTCTGGTTTCTTCTCGTCACAGACATCGTTCTTCGCTTTCCCCTCTATGCTCTCAGGCTCCTCATCCTTTTTTGTCTTCAGAGCTTGGCTCTCCACTCCTGCCTGGCTGCTGGGGTTCAGAGCCCCTGGGCTAGACTGTGCATAACTCGGAGAGTAGTAACTCTCAAAGCCTTGATAATACGGTGAGTCTTTGCTCTGTGGCTGAGGGGGAAAAAGAGTTTTCTTAGCCCCTTCCTTAACCAAGTGTTCAGGGTCCTTTGATTTGACGCTGTCCACTTTGCCCTCCCCATCCTCCCCAGCATCAGATATGTCGGAGTATGCAGGGCTGTTGGTTTTGACCGAGTTGGCTTCGGCTCCGTTCTGGGTCACTACATGTAAGGGAGTCAGGGGCTGGGTAGGAGTAGTGCTGTCTATGCGGCTGCTGCCTCCAATTGAAGGGCTGGGGGCATTGTCCGTGAAGCTGTAGATCTTGTCAGCTTCTGCCTTGATGCTAGCCAGTCGGCTCTGGTGGGGGTCTGATGAGCCATTCAGGAGCCCCTCCATTTTCATCCCATCTCCCGAGGAGTCCCTGAACGGGCTTTTGCCTTCTTCTGCTCGACACACCTTCCCAGGGGTCAGAGGACTTTCGAGTTCCTTTGAGGACTCCTTCTTTTTTTTGTCTTTCTTTTTCTTGTCCTTGGCTGGGGTCAAGGCAGGGTTGACTGTGAAAGGTTCTCCCATCACAGTGGGCTTGGGCTGAATAGGCTTGAGTTGAGGACTGTTGGGCATGGCTTGGACCACTGTGGTGGTCAAGCCTGAGGAGGAGCCTGGGCTTGCTGCTGTGAAGGTGGCTGTCTGGAAGGTGTAGATTTGCTGTGGAGGGATGGCAGGGGCAATAGGCCGCGCTGACTTTAAGCTTTTGGAAGGAATCTTTTCAGGCTTCAAACTAGAGGGTTTTTTACATTTTTCTTTTTCCATACACTTCCTTTCTAAAGAATCAAAGGCATCATTGCTTGTTTCATCCATTACTGAGGGTCCATCATCAGAGCCATCATTAGATAAGGCCCCAAGGTCTGTGTCCCCTTCCCCACTAAGCTTTTTCTTACAGAGGCCTTTTGTGCTGAATTTGCTTGAAGGAGAAGGGCTGTGGGGCTCTACGAGCCGAACTTTGGGGGTAGCTGAACGGGCAGGGGACAAGGAACCTTTTTGTGAGACGGATGCACCATTGCAGCTCCCAAGGTCTGCATGGAGGGTGGGCTCCTCTCCATATTCACTGTCTCCGTCTGCTTCCGGCTTGCTGTCATCGTCTGTGTGGGCATGAGCTTGGTGGTACTTAAGTCCATTGATGTGCTTATACTTTTTGTTGCAGTTTGGGTGGGGACAGTCAATCAGGACTGGGGAGGGACAATTTCTGTCTAGAACAGTGGGTTCAACCTTGGTCCCAGGGAGGGGACCAGTGGCTGAGCCCATGGAATTCGTACGGACACGCTTGCTCCCTTTGGAGTCCTCTGAGCTGGAATTCAGCTCCATGTCTGAAAGCGGTTTGTTTTTCCGCTTATTAGCTGAGGAAGGGCTGGCCTTGACATCCTCAGAGGTGCTACTGGCAGGTGGGCGATGCTCTGAAGAATTTTGGCTGCCCCGACGGCCTTTGCTATTGGCTCCTGCTCGGGTTTTGCTGCTGCTGCTGGTCCCTTTGCTGTCAGAGGCAGTGGCTGTCTCATTGACAGGTGTGTTACTGTTGGGACGCATGCGTTTGCCTCTACCCCGGCCGTTGCGCATTTCCAAGTCACTGGTGGGGGAGTCACAGAACCTTGGCAAAGGGCAAACACAACAAGATATTGTTAAGAAGAGAAAACACCTTCAAACCAGTTTAGGTGCCTCCAGAACTGTCCAGATGGTAACTATCATTTTCAATGAATATGACTTGTTAAAGGAACTTTTGAAACCATGGGAACTGCGTTAAGTGGTGAGCTCCTAGGGTGCTATCTGCATGCTAGCTGTACATCATTCCCCAACATTTGAGTTCCCCAAACCCTGGCAAACTGGGAACAAGCTGTAAAGTGCCATTCACTGCGATGTCAACCTGAAAGGTCCTTGTGAAACCCACACAGTCCAGTGTTCTTAAAACTGCAAATGTTCTTGAGGTTAAACTCCTGAGAAAAAGCTACTATCAAAAAGCATCATCAATAAATGTTTGTTCACCCGTAGGCGGACTCGATGGCCTTAGTCTCAAGGTGACTACTGGTAGAAGCCAGAATTCAATAATTTCACCCAAAGGCTTATTAAACAGGATCTCCTCCCCATTCCTACCCAACCCACCAACGCCTAATTGATTTATTCTTGAATGCAGTGCCTTCCTCATCTCTACACCATCATAGTCTTGAAAAGTTAGGTGTCTTAAAAGCTATCCAACTCTAACAGGAAGAAGGGATAAGAAGGGATCACCGATTAGACCGGTTCAGACTAATATTCACCAAAAAGCTGTAAAGTGCTTACCTGGGGGGTGCCCAATCATGCCGCGTGCAGTCAAGAAGTGTGCCTACATAGGTCTTGTTCCTCCATGTTACATTTACCACCAACATCCCTGGAAGACAAGAAGATTCAGATACAGACAAGGGAAACCCTGCTGGCCACCGAGAGGAATACTTTTCATTTGAGGAGCATTCTGGTTCCTGGAGGAGGATTTAGGGTTGCTCTGGGTCCCCATGAGACAAGCAGGACTGGGCCAATATACCATTATGGAAACTGCCTACTTAGCTCAATGGATTTATAAGATTTAGTGCCATACTTACATCAGATTTCTCTTTTAAAGTATAAAACATCATGGTTACAAAAAGCACTCTTTACTGTATTTTCAAACTTTGTATATTGATGGGATCATGCTGGGGTGTAACTTAAGTTACTTAAGTAAAGTTAACTTAAGCTTCTCACATAACATTACAAACTTGAGATTTATCTATGTTGACATGAAAAGCTTAATTAACTTATTTTAACTGTGCTCATGAAGGACACTGTATGATTTGACCATAATTTACACATTCTCCTACTGATGGGTATTTAGGGTATTTTGAGCATTTCACTCGGGAATAATTTCACAATGAACATTCCTGTCATGTTCATATTATTAAAAAATGCTTTTGGGTGGATAATATAGTCATATTCCAAAATTCAAACAGTAGCAGACAAACCCCAATATGAATGAAGTGTTTCCTCGTATCCCTGTTTTGCAGCCTTCTGGTGCCTCCATTCAGAAATATCCATGGATATCCATGTGTTCCTCCAGAGATATTTTATACATTTATAAGCAAATATGCTTATATGTTCTTCCTCAAATGGTAGCAATATACAATGTTCTGTACACTTTTTTCATATATATGAAATCTAAATACTTTTTGAATCATTCTCTATCAGTACACATAGAACTACTTCACTCTTTCCAATGGCTGCATTTGAATGATTGCAAATCATGCCACAGTTTATTTAATCAGTCCCCTGTTGACAGACATTTAGGCTGTTTCACTATTTTGTTATTACAAATAATGCAAAAATAACCCCTACAAATGCATACTTACACGAGTATGTCTCTAAGATGTAATTCCTGTAAGTAAAATTAATCATGGAGCACTTAAATAAATTTTTAAAAATCCAAATATATTTATTTTGAGAGAGACAGAGTGTGAGCAGGGGAGGGGCAGAGACTCCCAAGCAGGCTCCCTGTCAGCACAGAGCCCGACGTGGGGCTTGAACTGATGAAACTGTGGGATCATGACCTGAGCTGAAATCAAGAGTTGGACACTCAACTGAGACACCCAGGTGCCCCTGTATTTGGATTTTTGATAAACACTGCCGAACTGCAAAGAAGATTCACCTATTTATACACTCATCAGCAGTGCACGGTAACACCAGCTGTCTTTTTCCTTTGGCAACACAGTGTTCTCAAACTTGTTGATCTTTGCCAACCTGACAGGAGAAAAACAGTGTTTTATGTAGTTTTAATGAAATGTTTCCTATGATGAGTCTGTGTATCATTTCATTTTAAGACATCATTATGAAATGTATTTCCTTTCTAGTGAATTGTCTCTTTATATGCTTTCCTCATTTTTCTACTGAATTATACAGTCTTTTTCTTATTTGTAACTCTTAATACACCAGAGTGAGCCTTTTGTCTGTTGTACAAATCAGGTATTCCCCCCTGGTTTGTCATTTGCTAATGGTGGTTAAGGCTATGCAGAAATTATTTACCTTTTTTTAAAGTAATCTCTATACCCAATGTGGGGCTCAAACTCATGACCCTGAGATCAAGAGTCACATGCTTTTCCAACTGAGCCAGTCAGATGCCTTGAAATGATTTACTTTTGTTTTTACATTTATCAATCTTTTATGGCTTCAGAGTTTTCTTGTCATATTTCAAAAGGCTTTCCTCGGGGCGCCTGGGTGGCTCAGTCGGTTGAGCGTCCGACTTCAGCTCAGGGTCATGATCTCGCCTTACAGGAGTTTGAGCCCCGCGTTGGGCTCTGGGCTGATGGCCCAGAGCCTGGAGCCTGCTTCCGATTCTGTGTCTGCCTCTCTCTCTGCTCCTCCCCCGTTCATGCTCTGTCTCTGTCTCAAAAATAAATAAACGTTAAAAAAAAAAAAGTTAAAAAAAAAAGTTTATTTATTTAGAGAGAGGGAGATGGCCAGTGCGTGGGGAAGGGGCAGAGGGAGAGTATTCCAAGCAGGCTCCACAGTGTCAGATGGAGCATGATGAGGGGCTTGAACTCACAAACCATAAGATCAGGACCTGAGCCGAAATCAAGGGTCAGATGCTTAACGACTGAGCCACCCAGGCGCCCCTCACAAAATTTTTTTTTAACGTTTTTATTTTTTGAGAGAGCGAGAGAGTGAGAGCAGGGAAAGGGCAGAGAGAGGAGGAGACACAGAATCTGAAGCAGGCTCCAGGCTCTGAGCTGTCATGACAGCACAGAGCCCAATTCAGGACTTGAACCCACGGACTGCAAGATCATGACCTGAGCAGAAGTGGGATGCTTACCGACTGAGCCACCCAGGTGCCTGGTTTTTACATTTTTAGTAATAGAAAAAATGAAAAGGATACTATTATTTTATGTTATGTGATATCATATGAAATTCAAATATCATTACCCATGAATAAAGTTTTATTGGAACATAGCCACAGTTACTATTCATGCCTGATTTCACACTACAAGGCAAGATTGAGTATGCAACAGAGAGGCTGTACGGTCTGCAAAGCCCAAAATATTTACTACCTGGCCTTTTATGGAATGAGTTTGCCAACCCATTGGAGTCATTCAAGTCAAAACAGTTTCTAGTCTCCCTGGTGATTTCTATTTTTTTTTTTTATTAAAATGTTTTTTATTTATTTCTTGAGACAGAGAAAGTGTGTGCGCAAGTAAGGGAGGGGCAGAGAGAGAGGGAGACAGAGGATCCTAAGCGGACTCCATGCTGACAGCAGAGAGCCTGCTGTGGGGCTTGAACTCACGAACTGAGAGATCATGACCTGAGCTTAAGTTGGACACTTAACCAATTGAGCCACCCAGGCGCCCCTAGTAATTTCTTTTTTGATCCTGGGTTATTTAGAAAAGTGTTGTCAAAGTTTCAACTCTCTGGGATTTTCCAGATATCTTTTTGTTATTTATTTCTAATATAATTTGTGGCAGAGAACATACTCTATGACTTCAATCCTTCCAAACTTATTGAGAATTAATTTATAGTCTGAAATATGATCTATCTTGAAGAACATTCCATGGGCACCTGAAAAGAATTATTTTAAAATGTATACTCTGCAGCTTTTGGTGTTCTATAAATGACTGATAATGTTATTCAAATCTATATTGCTACTAATTTTCTGCTTTCTTATCAATTATTTGTCCCTTGTTCTTGCTTACTGGAAATCCTATTTCTCTAGAAAGTTGGACCTTCTAGATTAATCATCTTTTTTATGTTTTCACTATTTTCCATTCCTTTATCTGTCTTCCATTCCTTTGTCTATATTCTAAGGGATTTCCTTCATTTTCTAAATTATATACTGAAATTTCCATTTTTACTACTGTAGCTTTAAGTTTAAAAAAGGCATCCTATTGTTTCATGGATGCAGTATCTTATCTCTCTGAAGATATTTAATTACACAACACAGGTTTGAAGTGTGCAGGTCAGCTTCTATCTGGATTTTTAAAAATAAATACAGCACATTACTGTAAATGTTTCTCTTCCTTATTTGTAAAAATAAATTCTAGTATAATTAACATACTGTGTTATATTAGTTTCAAGTGTCCGATATAGTGATTCAACAAATCTATCCCTTACTCAGTACTCATCATGATAAGGGTACTCCTTATTTCTTAGCTCTCTTTCCTCCCAACCTCAGACAAAAACAAACAACTAAAAAAAACAAGCTTTTGTTTTTTCAGGTCTCTTAAATCAGTACTTGTGCATCTGCTGTCTAGTTTCCAAAGTTCTACTGATTTTAACTGCTTGCAAGTAGTCTTGGTCTGTTTTTAAAGAAACCTGTGTGTTATATCTTAAAAACAAAACTCCTTTACTGACATTTGAATGAATTATAAAGGGAGAAAGTGGGGAGGTAAATATGTACTTTCAATCTACCATGTTTAACCAAAATAATGCATTTACTTTTATTTATCTGGTATATTTCAAACGTACAACCTACCTCAACAATTAGGTTTCTAATTAGAATCTAGTTCAGGAAAATTATCACCTATTATCTATTCATTTATTGTCTCTCTGCCATTCTTTCAATCTTTTTTATTCCCTAGGACTCCTATCTGATATGTTAGAGACTCTCAAGCCATTATCTCTCCATCTGAGTTGATCTGTGTTTGATTCTTCCAATTTATAATTTGTTCTAGAATTTATCTAAGGTATTGACTTAAAAGGAATTTCAATGGCTATAGTATATAATTATATTTCAAAAAAATTTTTTTTTTTCAACGTTTTTTTAATTTATTTTTGGGACAGAGAGAGACAGAGCATGAACGGGGGAGGGGCAGAGAGAGAGGGAGACACAGAATCGGAAACAGGCTCCAGGCTCCGAGCCATCAGCCCAGAGCCTGACGCGGGGCTCAAACTCACGGACCGCGAGATCGTGACCTGGCTGAAGTCGGACGCTTAACCGACTGCGCCACCCAGGCGCCCCTAATTATATTTCAAAGACTGTTTATCATTTCAAAAATTTTAAACTGGTTATTTTCTCATATCCACATGACATTATTTAATTTCTGGCTCTTTGGTTCATAGTTTTAAAAAAAATGTTCATTTATTTTTGAGAGACAGAGAGAGAGAGAGAGTGAGGGAGGGGGGCAGAGAGAGAGAGGTAGACAGAGGATCCCAAGAGGGCTCTGCGCTGACAGCTGAGAGCCTAGAGCCTGCTTTGGATTCTGTATTTCCCTCTCTCTTTGCCCCTCCCCTGATCATGCTCTCTCTTTCTTTCTCAAAAATAAATAAACATAAAGAAAATTAAAAAAAAAATAAGTTTATTTATTTTGAGAGTGAGAGAGAGAGAGAGAGCAAGTGTGTAGGGGCATAAAGAGAAGGGAGAGAGAGAATCCCAAGCAGGCTCCGCACCATCAGTGCTTAAACTCACAAACTGTGAGACCATGTGACCCGAGCCGAAATCAAGAGTCAGACGCCCAACCGACTGAGCCACCCAGGTGTCCTCATAATTTTATTTTTAATAGACATTATTATTCTGTTTCTTTTTAGGAATTCTAACCAGACTCCTTACAGAGTCTCTGTAAATGTTTGCACCATGCATTAATTTCATTCATTCAATTCCTGGTGGTTAAAACTTTAAAATTAATTTTTATATTTTGAGATAGAGATTCACATACAGTTGTAAGAAATAATAGAAACCCCATTGTACCCTTTAGTCAGTTTCCCCCTATTGGTAACGTCTTGCAAAAAAAAATACCGCAGTATTATATCTCAACCAGAATCTGACATTGACACAATGAAGATACAAAATATGTCCATCAACACAAGGATACCTCATATTGCCCTTTTACAACTTCAGTCACTTCCCTCTTACACTCATCCCTCCTTAATTCCTGCAGCTACTAATCTGTTATTCATTTCTGGAAGCATACAGCATATAACCCTTTGGGACTGTTTTTCTCCCTTTACCAGCATATAATTATCTGGAGATTCATCCAAGTTGTTGCATGTCTCAACAGTTCAGTCTTTCTTATTGGTGAGTGAGGGACCGATTTGTTTTACCATTCATCTGCTGGGTGTGAAAGACATCAGGGTTGTTTCCAGGGTTTGGCTATTATGAATTAAGCTGCTATAAACATTTGAGTACAGGTTTTCAGTGAACATGACTTTTCATCTCTCCAAAATAAATACTCAGGAGTGCAATTACTAGATCATATTGTAGTTGCATATTTAGTTTTTTTAAGAAACTGCCAAACTGTTTTCCAGAGTAGCTGTGCCTTTTTCCCTTTTACATTCTCACCAGCAATGCATGAGAGATCCAGTTTCATTGTATCCTTGCCAGTATTTGGCATTAAATTTTAATTCTAGCCATTCTAACAGTTATGTAGTAGTGTCTCATATTGTAATGGTTTTTTTTTTTTTAATTTAACTTTTTAAATTTACATCCGAATTAGTTGGTGTATAGTGCAACAATGATTTCAGGAGTAGATTCCTTAATGCCCCTTACCCATTTAGCCCATCTTCCCTCCCACACCCCCTCCAGTAACCCTCTGTTTGGTCTCCATATTTATGAGTCTCTTCTGTTTTGTCCCCCTCCCTGTTTTTATATTATTTTTGTTTCCCTTCCCTTATGTTCATCTGTTTTGTCTCTTAAAGTCCTCATATGAGTGAAGCTATATGATATTTGTCTTTCTCTAATTTCGCTTAGCATAATACCCGCGAGTCCCATCCACATACTTGCAAATGGCAAGATTTCATTCTTTTTGATTGCTGAGTAATACTCCATTGTGTGTGTGTGTGTGTGTGTGTGTGTGTGTGTGTGTGTGTGTGTGTATATATATATATATATATATATATATATATATATATATATATATATATATATATATATATACCGCATCTTGCATCTTCTTTATCCATTCATCCATCGATGGGCATTTGGGCTCTTTCCATACTTTGGCTGTTGTTGATAGTATTGCTATAAACATGGGGGTGCATGTGTCCCTTCAAAACAGCACACCTGTATCCCTTGGATAAATACTTAGTAGTGCAATTGCTGGGTGGTAGGGTAGTTCTATTTTTAGTTTTTTGAGGAACCTCCGTACTGTTTTCCAGAGTGGCTGCACCAGCTTGCATTCCCATCATATTGTAGTTTTGATTCGCATTTCTCTAATGACTAATGATGTCAAACATGTTTCATGTGCTTATTTGCCATCTGCATTATCCTCTTTGGTGAAATGTCTGTTCATGTCTTTAGCCCATTTTCTGACTGGATTGTTTTCTACTGTTGAGTTTTGAGAGTTCTTTATATATTCTAGATACTAGTCCTTTGCTGGGTATTTTCATCCATTCTGTAGCTTGACTTTTCACATCTTAATGGGGTCTTTCAAAGAACAAACATTTTTAATTTTGATGAGATATAATTTATCCTTTTTCCCTTTTATGGATTGTATTTTTGTCAAATCTAAGAACTCTTTGCCTACTGAAGATTTTCTTCTAGGTTTTTCTGTTTAAGTCCTTGATCCATTTAGAGTTAGTTTTTGTGTAAGATTCTCTTCCTTTGTTTTGTCCCATGATGTCCACTTGTTCCAACATCAGCTGTTGAAAAGGTTATCTTTCCCATCCCAAGAACTGCTTTTGCACCTTTGCCAAAATCAGCTGGGTATATTTATGTATCTATTCTGGGCTCTCTGTTCTGTTCCATTGGTCTGTGTCTATCCCTCTGCCAGTATCAGTCTTGATTACTGTGGCTATGAATCTTGAGATCAGGCAGTCTGATTCCTCCCACTTTTTCCTTCTTTTTCAAAACTGTTTTAGCTTATTTTAGTTTGTCTGGCCTTCCCATATAAATTTTAGAATAATCTTGTCTATACAAAATATCTTGCTGGAATTTTGACAGGAATTACATTAAATCTGTGTATCAATTTGGGGAAAACTGACATCTCTACTATGTACTCCCCATTTATTTAGATCTTCTTTGATTTCTTTCATCAGCATTGTGCAGTTTCAGCATACAAATCTTGTAGATATGTTGTTAGATTTACATCTAAGGATTTCACTTTTCTGAGCTATTGTAAGTGGTATTGTATTTTTAATTTGTGTTCATGTGTTTATAGCTAGTATATAGTAGACACAGAATTGATTTTTTGTTTATCCTATATTCTACAACCTAGTTAAACTCATTCATTAGTTTTAAGACTTTTTGTATACTCACTGAGATTTTCTATTTAGACAACTATGTAATTTGTAAACAAGTACACTTGTATTTCTTCCTTTCTGATCTGTATACCTTTTATTTCCTTTTCCTGCGTTATTGCACTAGCTAGAACTTCCAACACTATGTTGAATAAGGGTACTGACAGCAGACATCCTTGCTTTGTTCCTGTTCTTACTGGGGTAAGCATTCAGTCTTTCATCATTAAATATAATGTTTGGCTCCATGCTGAGGATATACAAGGCAAAAAGAAAACCCAGGGAATTTACCACCATGTTGTTCCTCAGGACTTGAGGTCCCCAGACAGTCTGCTTCTTCTCCCCACCTTCACAACCTTGTTATATTTGTTTTATATATAATGTATAGGGTTTTCAGTTGTATTTAGTGGGAGAAATAAGGAAAAGTATGTCTACGCCATCTCCCAAAGTTGAAGTCCTGGTTAATTTCTGTTTGTTATCTTTCTTAGCATTAGATTTTTATTATATAAAATTATACTTTGCAGACTCTTTTTAAGTGGGATGTTTTTGTTACTAATTACCTCTCTTCTCTGTTTAAAAGTTTGCAATTTCTTCCATCTAGTCCCCTAAAGACCTAGTCTGAACAGGTCTTTTAATGGCTTGTGCCATTAGAAGAAATTTAGGATATCATAGTTCTAATTACTGAACCAGCAGGCAGTTTGCCATACTTCTTCACAGCTCCTTAGGCTTCTTTCCTCCCCCACTCAATTAACTTTTTAAAGCCTCCTTTCATGAGGCTGGTTGGGGTTTGGCATCTCACTCCCCTGGCTTCAAGTTCTATCTCTTTATGGGGCATTTTAGTATCTAGTTCTTGCTGAAAAACTTGTCTCTCAGACACCATTCTCTGTTCCTCAATCTGGAGGCCCCAGGTCCAAAGTTTCAGCTTTACCCAGTGACTTGAATCTCTTCTGTTTTTGTTGTTTGTGAGCCCAAATATGTTGATTTTCACTTTATATATTTTACTTCTTGCTATATGTCTGGAACACAAGGGATATATCAAAAGTGTGAACATAGTAAATCACCTTGATTGGAAATCCCAGAGCACAGGGGTGCCTTGCTGGTTCAGTCAGAAGAGCATGAAGCTTGATCTCAGGGTTATGAGTTTGAACCCCATATTGGGTATAGAGTTTACTTAAAAATAAAATCTTAAAAAAAGAAAAAAAAAGGGAAGTCCCAATCCACATTTTCTATGTAATACAGCTGCAGAATAAGTCTGGGGACTGTAGAAGCGGCCTTTTGTCTTTGGTCATATACTCATAAAATATTATTTCATCTAGCACTCCCAGGGCCTATCTGTAGTAATTCACCTATATTCATTTTCTTCTTTTATGTGGAATGCTGTCTAAAGATCAATGGACTTGGAATCAGAAAGCCTCAGTCCATATCCTCACTCTGTTACAGTACAATCTTGAACAAGTCACTTAACCTCTATGACTCTCAGACTTTTAATCAATACTCTAGGATTAAAACAAATAAATAAGATTATTAAACTAGTTATTATATAACTAGCCACATAGCCTTTCAATAATTCAAAGAGAGTGCTTTAGACAAAACCATAGAGCATCAATACTTGAGCCCTAAACTCTTGAGCATGGCTTTAAATAAGATCTTATTTAGTCCCTGTTTTCTTTCAAATCTGATTTTAGGATGCTTGATCATAAAAACAGATCAGACAAGGGAGTTAGAAGAAGGAAAAGGAAAAAAAAAAAAAAAAAAAAAAAGGATTGCCCTACTAGAAAGTTTCACTAATGAAATCAGGGTAGGAAAGAATTTTGGTTTAGCCAATTCTAATTCAAACATTTATTGCACATCTATTATGTGCTAGGTGCTTTCATACTCATTATCTTATCAAATATTCACAGCCTTGTTCACTTTTTGAACGAGGCAGGCAACAGAGAGAAAGCACAATCCTTCCAATAATCCTGGCAATATAGGGATTATTATAGCTACTTTGCAAACAAGGAAATGAGAGCCCAGAAAAGTAGTATTTTTTTTTTAAGTTCATTTACTTATTTTGAGAGAGAGAGAGCATGAGGGAGCACGCAGGCGAGGGGCAGAGAGAGAGGAAGAGAGAGAATCCCAGGTAGGCTCCACATTGTCAGCACAGAGCCTGATACGGGACTCGATCCTAAGAACCATGAGATCATGATCTGAGCCAAAATCAAGTCAGACACTTAACTGACTGAGCCACCCAGGCACCCCAAAGTTAAGTAATTTATCAAAGATCTCATTATTTATTAGTGGTCAAGGCATTACACAGCTATCTGTAATGGATTTTGATTCTTTTTACATAATTTCCTTAAAATGTCCCTTTATCTTCATCTTAAACAAAAGACACATACAGGATTGCAGGGGGGCATTCAGAGAGGAAAAGGACAGAATTTCTATTTCTTTCCAAGGGCTCTGGCATCTTAAGGGAAATGGCAAACCTCCTAAGAAAGCAATTAGGCTAAATTCTCTCTGGCCATTAGCAAAGTGAATTCAAATGGATGTCTCCTTCTAGTGATGGGTTGCTCTGATTACTGCATTACCAATTTGAATAGGAAAAGAGTCCATTTATTTCTAGACAACGTAAGGCTTAGAGATAGGCACCTCATTAATAAGGGCAGATGAGCACAGCTGTATATAGAGAGCAGACATACAATTAGAAGATGAATGTTATTCCTACTCTTGAAACAGCTGGGCAGGAACACATGTTTATAAATCTGTCTTCTTCCTCTGGTATAATCTGCAAACCTTAGCAATAATGAATGAGCTGAAAAGAAGACAGGTCAGACAGAGGGCTGGAAACAGGAGAGGGGAAGTGGAAAAATTCTAATATGGAAAAACAAAATGGAGGCTTGTTTAAATGTCAAAGCAAACACATTTTTCTGAAGTGTAACTCTCTTCCTACAAGGTTCTGAGTTGAGACAGCTGGAAGAAATAAGAGGACAGGAAGGAAAAGCAGAAAATAACACTTAACAGACTTAGTTTCTCTATTAGGGCAGCAAGTACGCTAAAGAGAAAAACTGGTTTTCATTTTAGAAACACTTTTTTTTTTTTAAAGAAACAAGATCATTACTTTATTTAGTCTTTTTTTTTTTTTTTCTTTTTAAGTAATCTCTATACCCCACATGGGGCTTGAACTCACAACTCTGAGATCAAGAGTCATATGCTTCACAAACTGAGCCAGCCAGGTGCTCCTGAAAGCTTCCTATTTTAAATCAGTGTTCACAAAATAAGAAAAAGCTTGGCATATTTGAAGATAATAATGCTAAAATTAGTAATAATAAATACTGCTTTGTTTCTCTGGGGTGGTTATTTTCATATTTACCAAGGGTCCCAGAGACATAATCTCATTAAGCATTGCATTTTCGAGTGCTGAGTATTCTCCCTTCTTACAGGTGATCAATACTGGAGCAAAGTAAAGGGAAAATGACTTAAGTATGAGGTAGCAGACAGGTTCCCCCAAGTGTCACTCCCCCAAGTGTAGTGTTAAGAAAAAACTCGATCCCAAAGCAGCACTGCTTTGTTTCAGAGGACAATTCAAAGCCTCAAAACAGTTGTGCAGCCAAGACCGATCCAAGCACAATAGTGGGATACCTCCAGGCCCCTCATTTTTACCACTTCTGCTAGCACCTTCTTTCTCTCAGGGATCTAGTATCTCCAGGCTCAGGTGACCACTCTCTGAAACACTTCCTCCACTTGGCTTCCAGGACAAGGACACCACACTCTCTAGGTCTCCCTCTTACCTTTCTGGTCACTCCTTCTCAGTACCTTTTGTTCTTCATCTCTAACTGATGACTCTCAAACTTCTCTGTTCAGCGCAAACTGTTCCCTGAACTCCAGATTCATGTATCTAATTGAAAATTTGACATTTCCATATGATATCTACATAGAGATCTCAAGCCTAACATCACCCAAACTGAGCTTATATCCACTCTGCCCTCGAGCCCCTGTCCCCAACCAACTTGCTGTGAATTTTCCCTAGTTCAGGTAATGGCATCTCCAATCCTTTCAGGTGCTTAGGTCAAAAATCTTGGAAGTTTTACTTGATTCCTCTCTCATGCCCCACAACTTACAGTCAGTAAAGCTTGTTAGCTCAACCTTCAAAATACACGCAGATTTTGACCATATCTGACAACCTCCACTTCTGCTCCAAGCACTCCTTAAGTTATAGCAACAGCTTCCTAACTCACTTTCGTCCTTCTCCCTCTCTGACCTATTCTCAACACAGGAACCAGAGAGATCTGTTAAAACCCAAGTTGTATCCTATCATTCTCTTCTGCTCTAGCACAGTGACCTACTTGTTCCTTGAAAACAACAGGGATGTTCCCATCTCAGGGCCTCCAAACTAGCCATACAATTTACCTATAACATTCTACCCTTCATCCCCCATATTTTTAAAACCTCCTCTCCCTTTACTTCTTTCCAATCTTTGCTCAAAAGTCATCTCAGTGAGGCCATCTCTAATTCCTACCCCCTCACTTACATACTCCCTACTTCCCTTTCCTACTTATTCTCTCTTGCTCCAAAATATTTACCCATATGTAACATAGAAGAAATTCTATTTATTTATCTTTAGTGTCTGTTCAGTCCTATTAGAATAGAAGCTCTATGAAGGCAAGGATTTTTGTCAGTTTTTTTCACTCCTGTAACTACTAGAAGCATATACAGCAGGTGCACCTGGGTGGCTCAAGTAGGTTAAGGGTCTGACTCTTGATCTCAGTTCAGATCATAATCTCACGGTTTGTGAGTTTCAGCCCTGTGTCAGGCTCTGCATTGTCAGTGAAGAGCCTGCTTGGAATTCTCTCTCTCCCTCTGTCACTCCCCCGTCTCTCTCCCTCAAAATAAATAAATAAACTTAAAAAAAGAGCATATATGGCAAATAGCAGGTGCTCAGTTAACATTTACTGAATGAATAAATGTTTCCTACTTCTCTACAGAAACACTCTGTTCAAGGGAAAAAAACCAAGTAGTTCCATCCTTATACATACTGGAGCTAAGGAGTTTTTGCTTCGTTTTTAAAAAACATTTTCTGTAATTAAAACAATTTTTTTAAAATGTTTATTCATTTTTTGAGAGGGAGATAGGGCACGAGTGGGGGAGGGGCAGAGAGAGAGGGAGACACAGAATCCAAAGCAGGGTCCAAGCTGTCAGCACAGAGCCTGATGCGGGGCTTGAACTCATGAACCATGAGATCATGACCTGGCCGAAGTCAGACGCTTAACCGACAGCCACTGAGGCTTTTTTTTTTTTTTTTAAGTTTTATTTAAGTAATGTTTACACCCAATGTGGGGATTGAACTCATGGCCCTGAGATCAAGTCGTGTGTTCCTCCAACTGAGCCATCGAGGCTTCCCTAAGGAGTCTTATTAGCGTTTGAATAATGGTTTATTTTGTGGGTTGAGTAAACATCTACTTCACCCAACTGAGGCAATAAGTAGTAGTATAACTCTGGTTAAGCTATTTTATCTTCCTGGGTTTCAGTTTCCTCATCTGTAAAATGAGAGAGTTGGACTAGATGAACTTCAAGCCCCCTTCCAACTCTAAAATTCTGTGATTCTATGAAATGCTGTGAAACACAAGCACTAAAAAGTATAAATGAGTGATAAAATGCTATTTCCCATGGAATTTTAACAATGATCAAAGGGACTTAAGCTAAAGAAAATATAAGGCCTGAAGTATAAGGCATGTCATTTTAGACACTATTTACCTGTTGGAAAATTTTTTTACCTAAGTAGGAGTATAAACTGTCAAAAGCCCTCTGGAAAACTGGGGTGCATGGGTGGCTCGGTTGGTTAAGCATCCCACGGTTTGTGGGATTGAGCCCTGCATCGGGCTCTGCACTGGGTGTGGAACCTACTTAAGGTTCTCTCTCTCCCTCTCCTTCTGCCCCTCTCCCTGCTTGTGTGCTCTCTGTAAAAAAAAAAAAAAAAAAAAAAAAAAAAAAAAAAAAAAAAAAAAAAAGCACTCTGAAGAACTATTTTATTTCTACCAAAACTCATGTATTTGTAAGCAGATCCCCAAAAGCTGATCATACATCTACCATATGACCCAGCAAGTCTTAAAAATAAGAGGCCCCTGCGTGGCTCAGTTGGTTAAATGTCCAACCTCAGCTCAGGTCATGATCTCACAGTTCATGAGTTCAAGCCCTGTGTCAGGCTCTGTGCTGACAGCTCAGAGCCTGGAGCCTGCTTTGGATTCTGTGTCTCCCTCTCTCTCTGCCCTTCCCCTGCTCATGCTCTGTCTCTCTCTCGGGGGGGAAAAAAAAGAGCTTATATCCAACAAAAGACATGTAAAAGAATCTTTATAGCACCTTCATTCATAGTAGCCCCCAAAGGAAAGCAACTGAAATGTCCATAAAGGATAGAATGGATAAATAAATTATGGTATATTCACAACGTAATACTATAGAGCACTGAAGAATCAACAATTGTTACACACTATAGCACACATAAATCTCACAGACCTAATGTTGAGTGAAATAAGTCAGACAAATGAGTTCATACCATGAGATCACATTTCAAAATAGGCAAATTCATCTATGATAAAAATCAGAATGGTGGCTACCTTTTAGGGTGGTTCTGACTGGAGAGGGCATGATACTGATAATGTTCTAATTATGGATCTAAGTAGTGGTCACCAAGTTATATACATATGTAAAAATTCATCAAACAATATACTTAACACTTGTGCATTTTATTTATGTTATACTTCAATAAGATATTAAAGTGATCTACAGCAGGCAGTGGGTTCTCAGTAGCATTCTCCTTTAGCCAAGAGTTAAAATTTCTCTGAAATGTAGTGACCAACTCAATTACTAAACTTCCACAAAGAAAGTCCACCTCCCCTGAGATGAATCAACCAATAATTATTAGGCATCAACATGTGCCAGGGGATTGTGTCAGGCACAAAG
This sequence comes from Panthera pardus, assembly GCF_024362965.1. NCBI lineage: Eukaryota > Metazoa > Chordata > Mammalia > Carnivora > Felidae > Panthera > Panthera pardus. The sequence goes on from NW_026526810.1 coordinate 33,087,003, forward strand.
TGTAAATAATGTAGGGGCTCCTGGGTGGCTCAGTCGGTTAAGTGTCTGACTTCTTGCTCTTGACCCAGGTTATGATCTCATGCTTTGCGAGTTTGAGCCCCATGTCAGGCACTGCACTGATGGTGCAGAGCCTGCTTGGGATTCTGTCTCTCCTTCTCTCTGCCCTCTGCTTGTTCTCTCTCCCTTTCTCTCAAAATAAATAAATAAACTTAAAGTATGTAATGCTTTCTTTATTGCCAATATTGCTCCACAATTTTTCCAGCAATTTTTAAGAAATATAAATATAAAGAGATAGTTAAATTGTCAAATCTTTAAACTTTTTCTACTGTTAATATGCCTACAAAGGGAAGTGGCCACACTCATACACTGCTAATGGGCATATATAGTTGGTTCAACCTCTGGTGGCAATCTGGCATTACCTTTCTTAAAAAGCACATACTCTTTGACCCAACAAATCCTGCAGTCAAGATTGCAGGTGTTTACCTATAAATATTCTCAGTGTAAAATGTTCTCAGTGTAAAACAAGGTATTTGCTGCAGCAGTGTTTAACAGCAAAAGATGGGAACTAAACTAAATGCCCTTCAAAAAGGGAACAATTAAATACATTTTCGTACATCCACATAACAGAATACTATGTAGCTGTTAAAAAGAACTGGAATAAGCAACTAGAAATAAACTGCTATGGAACAAATTCTGAGATATACAGGCTGAGTAAAAAAGAAACAGTTTTTTGGGGGTGCCTGGGTGGCTCAGTCAGTTGAGCGTCTGACTTCAGCTCAAGTCATGATCTCACGGTTTGTGGGTTCGAGCCCCATGTTGGGCTCTGTGCTAACAGCTCAGAGTCTGGAACCTGCTTCAGATTCTGTGTCTCCCTTTCTCTCTGCCCCTCTCATGCTTGTGCTTTCTTTCAAACAAACATTAAAAAAAAAATTAAAAGAAACACGTTTTATAGAACAGTAACCACAGTAGGTTACCATTTGTGTGGGGAAAAAAAATACATAAATTTGTATTTATAAGTGCGTAGAAGGTGTCTGGAAATAGCAGTATTATTCTCCAGGGAGAGAAACTGGGTGGCTGGGATTCCGATAAAGGAAACTTGTTTTTCACTGTATAGTCATTTACCTTTGAATTTTGCATATGTATGTCTTATGTATTAAAAAAATAGTTACTAATTTTGGTAGAGGAGTATTTTAAAGATGTCTTACAATTTTTCCTTTTAGGCAAATGTGTAGGCAATACTGGACTTGAAAAGGGCATATGAGTGGCAGGATAGACACTGTCTCTGCAACTTTGTCTCATTTCCTCTAAATGGCCAACTTCTCTTTACCCAATTCAGAGTATCACAGTGATTATGGCAGTCTTAAAATATGTCCACAAATTCTTTGATATTCCTCCCTTCAAGGGAGGCCTAATTCCCCTCACGTTGTGTGGGTTGTACTTAGCAACTTACTTCTAATAAACCGAATGTGGTGGAAGCAATGTACAACCTACACTAGGTGATAAAAGGGATCGTGGGCTCCTCTTTGCTTTTTCTCTTGGATTACTTCTCTTGGGAAGCCAGCTGCTGTGATGTGAGGACACTCAAGCAGGCCACCCTATGGCGAGGTCGATGAGACTAGAAACTGAAGCCTCCTGCTAACAGCCATGTGAGTGAGTCAACTTGGAAGGAGATCCTCCAGGATTGGTTAGATAAGCTTTCAGATAATGGCAGCCCAGGTGACATCTGGCTTGCAACCTCATGAGAGACCCTGAGACAGAACCAGCCACCTAAGCCATTCCTGAACTCTTGATCCAAAGAAACTATATGAGATACTATTTATTGTTTTGGACAGCTATGCTTTGGGGGTAATTTGTTACTTTACACTAGATAACCTAGCACTGTCTTACCCTGAGTAGACCAAGAATTCACTTAACTTACTGATTACTTCCTGGAGCAAATATTTACTGAGCCTCTATTATTTGCCAGGCATTATGCTGAGTACTGAAGTTACAAAAAACAGCTACAAAGATACCAAGGTCCATTCCTGGGCTGGGAGCAAATATTTATTAAAAGCCTACTTTGTGGAATTCACTGGCCTACCTACTGAAGAAGAAAGGTTAATAAGGCTGGCTGCTTGTCCTCAACATAAGTGACTGAAAAAGCGAAAAGGAAGAGGGAAGAGGTCACATGTTACTCCAACAGGCTTGAGTTTTCAAATGGAAACATTAGCATTTGTATATACATTGCTTTTAAATCTTATTTCAATCTCAATTGTCAATCCTGACTGATGTTGACAACTACTCTCTGGATAAAGGTTAGCATGCATGTATCTCTCTCTCTCATCATTTGTTCATTTAACAAAAGAACACCTACTCTGGGCCAGTCACTGTTCTAAAGTGATGGGATGTAACAACGCTTAAAACTAATCAGCCCTTGCTCTTACGCAACTTATATTCAAATGATGGGAGACAGATAATAAATAAATGAACAAGTAAATGTATGTTAGTGGTAAACCCTATGAAGGAAAATAAAGCAGAAGCAGAGGAAAAGAGAATGTGAGGGTTGAGGATGTTGTTATTTTATAAAGGTGGTCAAGAAAAGCCTTATTGAGAAGGGAATGTTCAAGCTGAGATCCCTGACAAAGGTGAGAGAGTGAGCTGTGTGGAAGTTAGAATGAAGAACACTTTAGGCAGAGGAAAATGCAGACCCTATAATGGGAATGTGCCTGCCATGTTTTAAGGAACAGCAAAATGGATACGAGGCTCTAGCGGAGTGAAACAGATGAAGTCAGGGAGATGAGGGTGGGCCAGCTCATGGAGGTCAGGGGTTGAGGGACACAAACAGGCAGCCACCTGGATTTGGCACCGGGGCCATAGTTTGCAGACTAACTCCTTGCAGGGCAAATGATAGAAGCCAAAGGGAAACACTATATAGGCCCAGGCTTTGGCCTCAGCATACATTCTCTCACTGAAACAAAACTATAAATCAGAGCTGGCATACTTTTATTGACATTAGGCACTCAAAAGTTATTTGTTGAACAGATAAAAATGTTTTGAAGATTAACTCTGGAACACAAGCCATTCATAAACTGAGGACTCTCCATATACAAGAAGATATGTTAATTTCTTTCTTGACCCAGGGAATTATCGTAGATATAATAATCTTAGGGTGTGGTAAAGAGACGTCCCTTTAAAGGTTCCAAGAGAGGGATGCCTGGCTGGCTCTGTTGGTGGAACATAAGACTCTCAATCTTGGGGTCATGAGTTTGAACTCCACAGTGGGGGTTGAGTTTATTAAAAAAAAAAAAAAAAAAGGTTACTGGATTATTAAGGATTAATGGCTCTCTATTAATTGTGACCAAACTGCTTTGTTGAATTTTTGTGTTTGGCTTTTCAGTCTCCTCTCTAGTTGTCAGCACTTCTTCTTATCATTATTAGGTCTACCTTTTACAGTAGCAGTTGTTTCCTTATCACCAACTTCTGTATCACATCCAACTTCCTTCTTGTAATCTATTCTAGAGGAAATCCGGGAATCAACACTGATAACAGCTCAATCATCAGGCCCTACAGGTCTTCTTATTTGACTTCATGGCCACATACATTCTATATCCATTAATGCCATGATTCTCTTAAGAGTCTGTTATATTTGGAATTCAATGTTCACGGGGTAGGGTGCCTGGCTGGCTTAGTCGGTATAGAGTGCGACTCTTGATCTTTGGGTTGTGAGTTTGAGCCCCAAGCTGGGTGTGCAGATAGCTAAAAATAAAAAATCTTTAAAAACAAACAGCAACATTAAAAAACAAAGTTCATGGGGAAAAATTCTATAGCTAGTAGACCAAGGAATCAGTCAGACAACCATTTCTGGCAACTCCCTACAACTAGTTTGTCAGTGAGCTTTTAGATGCAGAGTGAGTGTGTGTGTGTGTGTGGTCAATGTCCAATAAATAATTTAAAATTGAAGATTTGTTTTTATTCCTCTTTTAAGTTTGTTATTTATACCAATAGGCAATGAGGATTTCAGTACAGGTGCCAAGAATGCCCAGACATGACTAGAAAATGAAACCTACATCTTTTTTTTTTTAATGTTTATTTTCTTTTTTGAAAGAGAGCGTGCTAGTGGGGGAGGGGCAGAGAGAGAGGGAGACACAGAATCTGAAGTGGGATCCAAGCTCTGAGCTGTCAGCACAGAGCCTGATGCGGGGTTCAAACTCACCTTGAGATCATGACCTGAGCTGAAGTCGGAAGCTTAACCAACTGAGCGACCCAGGTGCCCCGAAACATACATCTTTAATCCTCTCCTAGAGAGAGAAACCAAAAAGCATTGCTTAAGGCAGTGGTTCTCAAAGTGTAGTTCAGGGATCCCTGGAAGTCCCAAAGACAGCTTCAAGGGATCTGCAAAGTCAAAACTGTTTTCATAAAATACTAAGACAAAGTTGTCTTTTTATTTTCATATCCTCCTGAATTTATTAAAGAGTTTTCCAAAGGCAGGGGTGCCTGGGTGGCTCAGTTAGTTAAACATCCAACTTCAGTGCGGCTCACGGGTTCGAGCTCCTTGTTGGGCTCTGTGCTGACAGCTCAGAGCCTGGAGCCTATTTCAGATTCTGTGTCTCCCTCTCTCTCTGCCCCTCCCCTACTCACACTCTCTCTTGAAAATAAACATTAAAAATTTTTTTTTAAAAAAGAGTTTTTCAGAGGCTGCATGACGTGGTATTTCAACAAATCAATATAGAAGCATAGGTGAAAATCCAGCTTGTCTTCTATTAGGCCATACATTTAAAACATTTGTAAAAGTGTTGGGGTGCCTGGCTAGCTCAGTTGGATAAGTATCCAACTCTTGATTTCAGTTCAGGTCATGATCTCACAGTTTGTGGGATTGAGTCCCACATCGAGTTCTGGGTTGACAGCACAGAGCCTGTTTGGGACTCTCTCCCCTTCTCTGCCCCTCCACCACTCACACTCTCTCTCAAAAAGAAACATTTAAAAATAAATAAAACATTTGTAAAATGTAAAACAAAGCTACTCTTCCTACTAAATATTTTTGTTTTAGAAACTGTATTTTTCATAAACATATGTTAGCATGTAATAGGTTTTTTACTGTTTTTAAATGGGTTAATAAATACATAAACAGTTCCTCAGTTTTAGATTCCTTCTATGGTAAATATCAAGAGATATAATATCAATAGATACAAACAAAAGCTCTTAAAAGTCCTTCATATCTATTTATTTAGTAATCTCTTCACCTAACTGGGGGATTCAAACTCATGACCCAAGATCAAGAGTCACATGCTCTTCTGACTGAGCCAGCCAGGTACCCCCTTAATAATTTTTTAAGGGTGAAAGGAGTCTTGAATCCAAAAAGTATTAGAACTGCTGACTTAAGGCATAAAACCCAGGCACTGTTTTATTTCTGCCTTCTTTTTCTTAAGTAAATTCCATGCCCAATGTGGGGCTTGAACTCATGACCCTGATACTACACTTGATCTTAGCCAAAAGGCCGAGAAGCAATGAACTCATGACCCTGAGATCAAGAGTCACATGTTCTACCGACTGAGCCAGTGAGGTGCCTTTACTTCTGCCTTTTTATAGAGATGTTAACTAAACTGCTAGGAAGCTGGGAAGACATAGAGTTGGGGATCAGCCAGTTCTACTACTATTGTCAATTTTGCCTTCTGGAGATCTGCCTGCCCAGTTGGAATTCTCCTAAGTTATGAGAATTCTGGACCCTGAAGAGAGGCAACTGACAAACTGTAAAGGAAGCAGGGAACTTTGACATAACCAGGAGGGATCATGGGCTGAAAAAGGAGGAAGCAGGCTGGTTTTCTGTGGCATTTGGATAAGAGCCAGTCACCATGGCTGTCATTCTGCCTTGGAACTCTTTGAACACAATGTCTTCCTCTCCATCCCCACACCACAACCACCAGAGTCCAAGTCCTTATTAACTCACCTGTAAACTACTCTAACAGCCTCTGAATTGGTCCCTAACTGCAGGCTTTAATGCTTTCTGTCAGTCCAGCTGGTAAACCACTATCAGATCAAACTACCTGATACACTGCTTTTATGCAATTAGCTAGCAAATATATATCACTTATTATACCCCATCATTATGCCAAGAACTACTGAAGATTCAAAATTTTCACTGAATTTAAAGTTTTACTCTCTTTGGGGGAAGGGGGAAAATGAATATACAAAAATTATTAATAAAAAAATTACATATGCTACATACTATGGTAGAGCTATGTAGATCAGAGAAGGAAGAATAGGTAGGATTGCATAAATCTTAAAAGGATCTGGGATGAGCATGACACACATAAAAAGAGGGAGATGATGATGAGTTGAGGCTATTTCAGAGAGTAGGAAAAAAAGCTTTGAAGTCCATCTAGGGGCACCTAGATAGCTCAGTCAGTTAAGCATTTGACTCCTAATTTCAGTTCAGGTCATGATCTCATGTCATGGTTCATGAGTTCAAATTCCATGATGGGCTCTGTGCTTGACAGCATGGAGCCTGCTTGAGATTCCCTCTCTCTGCCCTTCCCCTGCTTAGGCATGTGTGTGTACATGTTCTCTCTCTCTCTCAAAATAAATAAACATTTAAAAAAAAAGTTAAAAAAAAAGTCAGCTGAATGCTTGATGCTAAAAATACTTGTTAATTGTTTGATTGGTGCACTAATGCATTAACTTATAGATAGAAAATAAGATAAAAACTTTTAATTTGTGTGCTGGTTTGCTTAATTTACCTTCCCCCAACAACTGTTGCTCATCCACTGCTTTCTAAATATGGTTAAGAACGAAGGTTATGATTTTCAGCCTCTTTTTGTTAATTACTTGACTCCTTTACACAATTCCCATGCCCCTTCTTCCCAATAGCCATTCTCTATGTTTAATGTACAAACTTTTGTATATATTCATATAAAACGTATACTATTGTTTTGATTTCATGTATTTTACATATATATGACTATATTATAGACTTCATTGTTTTTTTTTTTCCACTTGGTACTATGTTGTTAAGAATCATCTGTACTGTGTGTCTCCCTCTCTCTCTGCCCCTCCCCCGTTCATGCTCTGTCTCTCTCTGTCCCAAAAATAAATAAAAAACGTTAAAAAAAAAAAAAATTTAAAAAAAAAAAAAAAAAGGGGCGCCTGGGTGGCGCAGTCGGTTGAGCGACCGACTTCAGCCAGGTCACGATCTCACGATCTCGCGGTCTGTGAGTTCGAGCCCCGCGTCAGGCTCTGGGCTGATGGCTCGGAGCCTGGAGCCTGTTTCCGAGTCTGTGTCTCCCTCTCTCTCTGCCCCTCCCCCGTTCATGCTCTGTCTCTCTCTGTCCCAAAAATAAATAAAAAACGTTAAAAAAAAAAAATTAAAAAAAAAGAATCATCTGTACTGTTGTATCTAACCCATAGGTTATTTGTAATGTCTATATCTATCATTTAATAATAACATCTAATGAGTTCCTATCAGCAGTTAGGAGCTATGGAGATACACAGAAAATAGAACCCATGGTCCCTATCCTATCTTCATGTATCTTACAATCCAGCTGGAACAGATAAACACACACACACACATAATAACATGCTATCAGGTACAATGGATAAAGACAGAGTAAAGTTCGGTTGAACAGCTGAACGAACTATACCTTACCATAATATGTTTAGTAAAACAGGAAGACAGGAAGGATGTGGCATCTAGATCTAAATGAACTGATATGAAGTTGTAAAATAACATTAAAAAATTTCTAGACTTTCCTCTAGATGGTGCTAAAGCAACCATATTGTCTATACTATAACTGAAATTTCCTTCAACATTATAATGAATAGGAGGTGATTTATGACTTGTTAGCAACTTGATAGCTCCACCTCCACCAATTTTATTGCCCTTTGGTTCCCAGTCTTGGGCAGTGAGAAATCCTGGACATTGTTAAGAAATTAAAACCACAGACAACTCAAACCCCAATGGTTTCTCATCCAATCTACAAAGAGCTATAAATCCAAAGCAATGTGCTATTTGTGTGTGTTTAGAAGTGGAGGAATGGGATTGAATAATTTTCTGTCTCTGCTTCCAGGGAATTTATAATCTAGAATGAAACAGAATGGGCAAAACACTTAAATAGAGCAGAAGACCTCATTACCGGCAATGCTTTCCACTACTACTCCAACACATCACAGGGATGCATAGAGTAGGTAATGAATATTCTAACCTGCTTAAGGAAAGAAATGGTTCTTTAGGGACTAGTAATAAGTTTTTAAAGACTGTCTTAAAATAAAGTTGTTGGATGTACATATAGTAGCCACCCAAGGTTCTGATGTATTTTAGGTATCTGGACCAAATAGAATCCCTGTTTAGGAACAGCCACAGCGTGCATTCCACACAGACTTTCAGTATCTTAGGTAATATGGTATAACAATACAGAGATGTGAAATGAACTCTAAGATTTCATGTTAAGAGGTTTTATTCGTTTGTTTTTAAAAATATTCTGAATAACTCAACTTCTAGTACACAGAGATGGTGGCGACAGCAGTGGTTTACGAGATAGTAAGATAGGAGAGAGCTGATACAAGTGATTAAGAGACAAAACACCTTCTACTTCCTCCTCAAGAGGACAGCATCTGTAGAAAACTACAGGGTTGGTATCTGGAGAACACCTGTAAGAAGCTTCTAACAGGCATCCTCCCTCAGTTACCACTGCCAGAGCAGCTTACAAACCTTTAGGTCATCTTCTATCGTTGCTATGTCAAGAACAGTTTCTCCCTGTATAGGCCTCTTGACAGCTCCTGTCACAATCTTTCCCCTCTAATGCTAGTGATGAATGGGTTGGGAATGTCCATAGTGAATAAGAGGCTGAGCGATGGCTCACTGCTTGTAATTAATAGCATAATATTAGGCACCAATTGTAGTTACCTGGTTTAAAAAAATAACTAGGCTAATAAAGAATGGGTGTGGACTGCTCAGCTGCCTTACCCAGATTCACCCTTTTAGGAAAAGCTTAAAACTAACCGAGCCTCTATAATTTAGCCAAAAGTCTACTTAAAATTAAAAAACTAAAAAAAAAAACCAAACAAACAAAAAAAAAAAACTGGGAAATACTGAAAATACTGGGGCACCTGGCTGGCTCAGTTGGTAGAACATGTGACTCTAGGTCTTAGGGTTGTGCATTCGAGCCCTTCACCCTTCGTTGGGTGTGGAGTTTACTTAAAATAGAAAGGGAAGGGAAAAGAAGGGAAGGGGAAGGGAAAGGAAGAGAAGAGAAGAGAAGAGAAGAGAAGAGAAGAGAAGAGAAGAGAAGGGAAGGGAAGAGAAGAGAAGGGAAGGGAAGGGAAGGGAGGGGAGGGAAGGAAAAAAAAGAAAAGAGAAGAAAAAAAAATAATTTAGCCCAAAGTGATTTCTTTTGGTTCTTAATTATATGGCATCTGCTAATGTATCATTAATAGGGCTCTTCATACATGCTATTTGGTGGTATAATTATTTGCATATTATTTATTTGAAAATACTTCAGTTACAAGATTTCCTGAAAATGAACTCCCATACACAAAACAAATGTGAAAAAACAACTTCCCAGCTTCAGGAAACAAAGCTGCCTATTTGACATTAAATGGCAAAAATGTGACAGGGTATAAATTTCTTTTCATTCAAGCCCATTTGAAAGTAAACAGGACTAGCCTTAAGCAATGTTGTTCAAGATGTTCTTCGACTTAGTAAAGGTTTACATTTTTTAAATTAATTTTTTTTAATGTTTGTTTATTTTTGAGAGAGAGACAGAGGGCTAACGGGAGGGGCAGAGAAAGAGGGAGACACAGATTCTGAAGACGGCTCCAGGCTCTGAGCTGTCAGCCCAACACAGGGCTCAAACTCACAAACCATGAAATCATGACCTGAGACGAAGTCAGGCGTTTAACTGACTGAGAAAGTTTACATTTTAATGTAACCAAATCTTTTCCTTTGTGATTTCTTCCTTTACTTTTATGGTTAGACTTTTCATCTAGAAATATGGATATTTATTTAGTATTATTTTAATTAAATGGCTTTATAAGAATCAAACATGTACCCCTTTAATAAATCTTGATTTTATATACATGTATGTACATATATTTATATACTCATACACAAACATACATATAAACTTATCTTTTCTATTTTGGAAATGTTTTTATTTTTTTAACTTTAAAAAATTAAGGTATAATTAACAACGTTATAATATATTTGAAGTGTACAATGTGAACATTTACATTTCATTTGTTTTTGAGAGAAAGAGAGAGAGAGAGAGAGAGACAAAGCACAAGTGGGGGAGGGGCAGAGAGAGAGAGAGAGAGAGAGAGAGAGAGAGAGAGATACACACACAGAATTTGAAGCAGGCTCCAGTCTCTGAGCTGTCAGCACAGAGCCCAACGTGGGGCTCAAACTCACAAACCGTGAGATCATGACCTGAGCCGAAGTCGGACGCTTAACTGACTGAGCCACCCAGGCGCCCCATAATGTGAACATTTAAGATCTGTACACACGGGTACCTGGGCGGCTCAGTCGGTTAAGCAGCTGACTTTGGCTCAAGTCATGATCTTGCAGTCTGTGAGTTTGAGCCCCATGTAGGGCTCTGTGCTGACAGCTCAGAGCCTGGAGCCTGCCTCAGATTCTGTGTGTCCCTCTCTCTCTGCCCCTCCCCAGCTCGTGCTCTGTCTCCCTCTCAAAAATAAATCAACTAAACAAAATTAATATCTGTATACATTTATATAAACTTAGATAAATAAACATGAGTTTCTAAATCAGTTTTTTTTCCTTCACAGAGGGTTTCCCCAATTCCTATTACTAAAGATCCTTTCTATTTCCACCTAATTTATAATTGCTTACAAATTAGGGTCTGTTTCTAGACAGCCAAATGGTTCTACTGGGCCATTACTAAACAGCATTTTTAGTGTTTTTTTTTTTTTTCTTTATTAGTTTTAAGTAAATGGCAAAAGATTTCCCTCTTAACCCCAACACATATATTGTACACTAAATGAGTATTCTGATAATCATGTTAGCTATTGTCAGTGTCAGATGAAGATGTAAACTCTGCAAGGTTTTTCCTCAAAGCTGTACTGTCTCCTTTTTTAATGTTCTGTGTAATGGTCTCTCTCTACCAACGCCCAACTCCTCAGCTTCCTACTTTCAGGTTGAGATGATAAAGACAAGCTACTGGAGTTAGCAGAGAGGATCGCTTTCCCTTTAACACATGGTTGTCCTTCCCCAGTGTAGGTTATCTTCTGCCTACAGATTTTCTATACCTCCTCTAAACTTAAATCTATCTCAATCCTCTAAGTCCCAAGACTTCCAGACACATATTTTTTTGTTGTCTCTTATGACTGAACTTATTTTATTTAGAAATTATTGATTACTTTCATTTCTTATCTGATATCCCAAAATGTATCCCTATACCTGATATTTCTATTTCTAGATAAATGTTCTGATTTAAAAAATGATATTTGGGGTGCCTGGCTGGTTCAGTTAGTGGGGTGTGCAACTCTTGATCTCAGGGTTGTGAATTCAAGCCCCAAGTTGAGTGTACAGATTACTTGAAAATAAAAATCTTAAAAAAACTAAAAAATGATTTTAACAACTATACTTTGAAATTGTACCTGCTGTTGTCTCAAGGGAGGTGACCTCGGTGAACAAGAGGAAGACTTTCTATTGTCTGCCCTTTTTGTATCTTCTGAATGTTGTGCCACTTCATATATGCATGCAAACAATAAAAAGTGGCACCTGCTCTCCCAACCCCCCCAAATGATGCTGTATTAGAAGAGATAACATCTGGGGCGCCTGGGTGGCTCAGTCGGTTAAGCGTCCGACTTCGGCTCAGGTCACGATCTCGCGGTCCGTGAGTTCGAGCCCCGCGTCAGGCTCTGGGCTGATGGCTCAGAGCCTGGAGCCTGCTTCCGATTCTGTGTCTCCCTCTCTCTCTGCCCCTCCCCCGTTCATGCTGTGTCTCTCTCTGTCTCAAAAATAAATAAAAACGTTAAAAAAAAAAAAAAAAAAAAAAAAAAAAAGAAGAGATAACATCTATATATTTTTTCTTTTCCCTACATAAGTATTCAGCAGTTACTCAGTAACTAATGAACAGAAATGAATAACCCCAATACTGGCTTAACCCATCACACAGGGTTTAGATAGGAACCAGATTCCATCTCTGGCTGATGAGCTAGCTGACAGAGTAGGGACTCCTCAACTACTTACTCTTCCTTCTTTCAAAAAGTTAAGAATCTCAGTTAGTTTCTTATTTTCAACCCAGGGTGGTTTCACCAAATTTCTAGTGGCATGGGTATGACTGTGCGTGTGCGCGCGCGTGTGTGTGTGTGTGTGTGTGTGTGCGCGTGTGTGTGTGCTGGGGTTCAGGGAAGTTCAGCAATAAAGTTTGTATGTTATTAAAATGTAGTGTTAAGATCTAGAATTTTTTAAGAAACCACAACTAAACTAAACTGAATCCTTTATTTCTGATGCTTTGTTTAAAGTTATAACAATTCTACTTTTTCAAAATTCACCTAAGGGTTAATAATGTAAAAACCAAACCCACTATACATATTTTACTTCACTGGGCTCACATTTAAAAGCAAATGTCTGTATCTGTCTGACAGTCAATTTGAACTGGAGTCAATTCAAATTCTTGCCTTTTATTTATGTCTTGCTGCCAGACAAAATTTGTTGCAGAATTTGCAACAGGCCTCCATCTCCCTCTTCCACTTAAATAAGATGAACCATCAGCAGCATCCTAGACCTTAACTGTTACCACGCTGAGTGTGGCCACTCAGTTAAGACTTAGACTAATATAATCTCACCAAAGTTGTAGAAGAAGTTTCTCAAGTTCTAATGATATAAAAAGTAAAGATGCTTAGTCTCAAGCACAATAGGCTAAATATTTTGTTGCTCTCTGATTTTGGGGGTGGGGGTGGTGGTGGTGGTGGTGGTGTGAGAATGTACAGTATTTCTCCTTGGTGGTTTTCAAGATAATAGTTACCATTTTGGGGATGAAAGTATAGCACAGGGAATACAGTCAGTCAGTAATATTGTAATCAGGTAGGGTGACATATGGTAACTACACTTATCATGGTGAGCATAACATATGCGGAATTGTCGAATCACTACACTGTACACCTGAAACTAATTTAACATTGCATGTCTACTATACTTCAGTAAAAAATAAAAAGCACTGGGGCTCCTGGGTGGCTTAGTCAGTTAAGCATCCAACTCTTGATTTTGGCTCACGTTATGATCCCACGGTTCCTGAGATCGAGACATGAAACAGGCTCTCCACTGACAGTGCAGAGCCTACTTGGGATTCTCATTCTCTCTCTCTCTCTCTCTCTCTCTCCCTCCCTCCCTCCCTCCCTCCCTCCCTCTCTCTCTCTGCCTCTTCCCCACTCGTGCTCTCTCTCCAAACAAACAAACAAACAAACCTACTTCATTAAAAAAATAAAAGTAAATAAAAAGCATTGCTTGTAATTAAAAAGTTATTATGTTTAAGTGTCTTCCATATATTATCTAATTTAATCCTCTCAACAATCTCCACAGTAGTATCATTCCCGTTTTATAGATGAAGAAATGGAAGGTTAGAACATCTGTTCCTTTGTTAAATAAGACACAAAGTCAGGATGTGAATCGAAATCAGTCTGACTCTGAACTCTGACTTTTTACTATGTTGTCTCATAAGATGAGGATACACTTCTGGGTTCTCAGCAGCCCACATTTCCAGGTGTAAAACACTAAATGGTCTGTGTACTGCACTTGAGAATAAAATTGTGGACTACAGTGAAAGACATCAACACTTGTAGGTTTATTTTTAGCTGAGGAGCAGGTTATTGATTTTATGTTTGACCTCTCTATACCAGAAAAGAAACAGAAGCAGCAATAAAGCAGTATACTGGTGGCAAAGGGGAAGATACATAGAGAAGAAGAGGCAAGAAGCAAAAAAGAAAATGTCAGAGTAAAAGGCAGCAAGAGGCAGAAACAGGAAAAAAAGTTAGGGGACAGAAACTCAACAGTGCAAAGCTGCAAGGTTATTATGAAACACATAATGTGCTTCCTTTGTATTCTATTGATGATATGAAAATCAAAGCTCAGTTCTTGAAGATCTGGAAAATTTCAGAAGTACCTTTTAAGTCATGAAAAAAAAAAAAAGAATGTAAATTGATTAAATCAATCATGATGCACCCTTAACATGGAATGTGTGGTTTTAAAAAATGGTATGGGAAGGGTGCCTGTGTAGCTCAGGCAGTTAAGTGTCCAACTCTTGATTTTGGCTCAGGCCATGATCTCACAGTTTACGAGTTGGGGCTCTGTGTCAGGCTCTGTGCTGACAGTGAGAAGCCTGCTTGGGATTCTAGTATCCCTATCTCTCTGCCCCTTCCCTCTCTATCTCCATCTAAATAAATAAGTCAACATTAAAAAAAAAATAAAAAATGTTATGGGAGACAATTTAATGTTAGGAGAATGTTCATTATATATTCATCTATAAACAAAGAAGATTACAAATATACATAGACAGGTCCCAATTTGTTAAAACTAAAGCTATTACAAAAGTGTATCTATAATATAACAATCATAACAGTAGTTATCTCTGGGTGATTTATGATTTTATTCTTTGTGATTTATGTTTCTCTTTTCTGTTTCCCAGGTTTTCAGTAAAAAGTTACTAATTTTTTTGAGAACCTATAATTATTTTTTCAAAACTTCTTCATCACCGAAAATAGACATTCTGTAACCATTAAGCACTAATTCCCTGTTCCCTCTGCCCTGTCTCCTATTAACTCTATTCTACTTTCTGTCTCTATAAATTTGCCTATTCTAGATACCTCATATAAATTGAATCATATACTATTTATTCTTGTGTCTGTTCACTTAGCATAATGTTTTTACGGTTTATCTACATTGTAGCAAGAATCAAAATTTCATTCCTTTTTATTGCTGAATAACATTCCATTGTTATACCACATTATGTTTATTCATCTGTTGGTGAATTTGGTTGTTTCTATCTTTTAGTTACTATGAATAATTTTGCTACCAATATTATATTTGTGTACAAGTTTTGTTTGAACACCTGTTTTTAATTAGCTGTGGTATATACCTAGGAATGGAATTGCTAGATCATATGTTAATTGTAGGCTTAACTTTTTTTTTTTTTTAATTTTTTTTTTCAACGTTTTTTATTTATTTTTGGGACAGAGAGAGACAGAGCATGAACGGGGGAGGGGCAGAGAGAGAGGGAGACACAGAATCGGAAACAGGCTCCAGGCTCCGAGCCATCAGCCCAGAGCCTGACGCGGGGCTCGAACTCACGGACCGCGAGATCGTGACCTGGCTGAAGTCGGACGCTTAACCGACTGCGCCATCCAGGCGCCCCTAGGCTTAACTTTTTGAGGAACAACCACACTGTTTTCCAGAATGACTACAAGATTTTATGTTCCCATATATAATCCAACAAGGGTTCCAATTTCTTCATATCTTCTCCAATACTTGTTATTTTCTTTCTTTCTTTCTTTCTTTCTTTCTTTCTTTCTTTCTTTCTTTCTTTCTTTCTTTCTCTTTCTTTCTTTCTTTTCTTTCTTCCTTCCTTCCCTCCCTCCCTCCTTCCTTTCTCTCTCCCTTTCTTTCTTTCTTTCTTTCTTTCTTTCTTTCTTTCTTTCTTTCTTTCTTTCTTTTTTCTTTCTTTCTTTCATAATAGCCATCCCGTTAAGTGTGAAGTATCTCAGTGTGGTATCTCACTGTAGTTTCACTTTCCATTTCCCTTGTGATTAATAATTCTGAGGGGCGCCTGGGTGGCTCAGTCGGTTAAGCGGCCGACTTCGGCTCAAGTCATGATCTCGCGGTCCGTGAGTTTGAGCCCCGCGTCGGGCTCTGTGCTGACAGCTCAGAGCCTGGAGCCTGTTTCAGATTCTGTGTCTCCCTCTCTCTGACCCTCCCCTGTTCATGTTTTGTCTCTCTCTGTCTCAAAAATAAATAAAATGTTAAAAAAAAATTAAAAAAAAAATAATTCTGAACATCTTTTCATGTGCTTATTGGTCATTAATACATCTTCTTTGGCAAAATGTTGATTCAAGTCCTCTGAGCTATTCTGAATTAGATTGGTTGGGTTTTTTGTTGTTGAGTTGTAGGAATTCTTTATATATACTGGATACTAACCCCTTATCAGATACATGATTTGCAAATATTTTCTCTCATTCTGTTAGTTGTCTTTTTAACTCCCATCACAGTATATCTTTCGATGAACAAAAGTTTTTAATTTCAATGGAATCAAATTTAACTATTTTTTTGTTCATTGCTCATGCTTTTGGTGTCATATCCTCAAAAGCAGGCATTTTTAAATCAGTAAAAAATGTAATTAAAAAATATCAGATGAAAAAATCGTTGCTAGTAGTAGGGGAGAAAATAGTTTACTGCCTCTCATTCTGAATTCAAAGCACAGTGTAAAAAAGCTCAAAACGAAGACTGTTTTAAGCATCTACGTTCCCCTTCTTATTAGAACATGACCCAGTAGAGGATCTCTTGGTCAAAGGATACGTGTAAAAGCTTCTCTACTTCAAAAAAAAAAAAAAAAAGCAAAAAAGCTTCTCTACTTCCAACTTTCAACTTACTAAGTTTTAGAATAAAAACAAAGCTATCCCCTAGATCAAGAACTCATCAACTATGTCCACCATTTGCAGATGACATATCATTTGCATAGTTTAAAAACAAATGGACTTAGCAACAGCCTTTTGGTACCAAACCATTTCATATGTTCTATGCAATTTACAATTGACCCCAAAGACTTAGGTCTTAAGGCAGAAACCATGGTAAAGGGATTTATTCCTGGATGTACAAACATCAGTTCTGTCTTCTATTATTATTTTTTGTAATGTTTGTTTATTTTTGAGAGAGAGAGAGAGCATGAGCGAGCAGGGGAGGAGCAGAGAGAAAGGAAGACACCGAATCTGAAGCAGGCTCCAGGCTTTAAGCTGTTAGCACAGAGCCTGACATGGGGCTGAAACTCACAAACCGTGAGATCATGACCTGAGCTGAAGTCAGACTTAAACTTAACTGACTGAGCCACATACACGCCCCTATCACCTGTTATTTTTTAAAGACCTTTGTTTCGTTTACTTTTTTTTCTCTTCTCTTTAAAAAAAAAAAAAGCGTGTCACCTTAAAAAAAGATTCCCTTCGGGGAGCCTACGTGGCTCAGTCGGTTAAACGTCTGACTCCTGATTTAGGATCAGGTCATGATCTCACAGTTTGTGGGTTTGAGCCCTGCTTTGGGCTCCATGCTGATAGTGCAGAGCCTACTTGGGATTCTTTCTCTCCCTCGCCTTCTGCCCCTCCTCCATGCACGCATGCACCCTCTCTCTCTCAAAATAAATAAATAAAATTAAAAAGGTAATCCCTTTAAAAAAAACAATTCCCTTGGAAGCTGTATTTCCTTAGTATGGTTAGAGAAAGAAAAAAGTGTTAAGCCTAATGTCCAGTGCTAATGGCAATGGTTAAAAATAAATGGTTGCCCGTGAGAGTCTTTATACTGATGCCAAAGTGTGGTACAATTTAGTCCTGTTCTCTAGAAGTTGAATATGCCTTCAGTTGTGCTCTTCTCTTCGCTTTCCTGGTAAAGTCCTCTTTATACTCCCCAGGCCTCCTATTTGGGTCAAAGGTCTTTTTAGCTGTCTCTAAATGATCAAGAGCCTGTTAAGAGGGCTCCACATAGTTCTAATTTTTTTTTTTTATTTTTTTTTATTTATTTTTTTTTTAATTTTTTTTTTTCAATGTTTTTTATTTATTTTTGGGACAGAGAGAGACAGAGCATGAAAGGGGGAGGGGCAGAGAGAGAGGGAGACACAGAATCGGAAACAGGCTCCAGGCTCTGAGCCATCAGCCCAGAGCCCGACGCGGGGCTCGAACTCACGGACCGCGAGATCGTGACCTGGCTGAAGTCGGAGGCTTAACCGACTGCGCCACCCAGGCGCCCCCTAATTTCTTTTTAAATGAAAATGGCAGACATGTTTTTCAACTGGTGCCTGGAGTGGGGGCAAGGAGGAGGAGGAGGAGGATACATCTGCAACAAATACCTCAAACTCCCAATCAATACTAATTTCAGGTTTTCTAGTCCTCTGTAGAGATGGTGGTAAAGGAAAGTAAGTTACAGTTTCTTAGAAACCTGTAAATATAGCTACATCTTGGGCTGGAGCTGTATCTCATGGGAAACTGGTATAGGACTGAGAGGAAACAGAGTTACAAGAGGATGCCTATAAGGAAGGCTGGTTTGAAACTACTCCTACCTCTGTGAAAACCCCAACTATAGGAATGTAGGAACTGTTTACTTCCATAGCTGATCTCTGGCATACTGCCTAATGTTTAACCTTGCCATGTGATTAGAGATTATGAAAATTTTGAGCACCGTTTCTCCCAGGACTAAAGTTCAAACCAGAGATGTATGTAAAGGGTGAATATAAATTCACACAGAAATTCATGTGAGTTAGTCACCTTTAGAAATGAAAAGACTAAGGAAGATTAGGGCCATTTGTGGTTCATCTAGTAGCTAAGATTTTTTCCCCCAAATTGGTTGTATTCTCAAAACTACTTTTTTTTTTTTAATGTTTATTTATTTTTGAGAGAGAGAGAGAGACAGAATAAGAAGGAGGCTCCAGGTTCTGAACTGTCAGCACAGAGCCCAACATGGGGCTTGAACTCAAGACCCATGAGATTATGACCTGAGCCAAAGTCGGATGCTCAACCAACTGAGCCACCCAGGTGCCCTGAAAGCTATTCTTTTTTTTTATGGGTTTGCCATGTAGTAACATCAGGAATTTTGATAAAGAGTGCCATATTTTAGGTAAAACTCTAGTCCTAAATTTGTCTACTGCAGTTCTGAAAATTATTAGAATACTTTACTATGCTATATATTCTTATGTCCTACCAAACCTCAAGCAGGCAGAACCTCAAATCGGCTTAACAGCAATATCCCCAGGTTTTTTGTTTTTGTTTTTTTAAATCTCACTTATCCTGGTAATCCATTCATCTGCAAGTTGGGGATTTGACTACAGGGAAGGATCAAATCATGTAGGAGTCTTCCAAAACCAGAAACCCAAAGGCAGAAGTGTGGTTATTATTCCCCTAGAGAAGATACTTCCAAAGAGAATCTATATTTCCCAGGAGCCCTTTATTAATATTCTAAGTATAAATCTCTGAGGTTATCCAATAAAGCAATTTGGGATAAAGTCTTCTGCAGAAATGTTTGACGCTTATGGAACAGTGGTTCCCCAATTTGGGCACATGGGATATACCCTGAGATGATTAAAAATACTGACACCTGGCTCCTACCTACAGACATGGTGTTTTAGTTTAGCTGGGCAAAACGTGGGCATCAGGCCTTTCAATCCCTGTCTCCACATTCTAATGTGCAGCAAAATCTGGAAACCACTGTTACAAAAATGGTGTCTTCAAATTTTTCTGCCTTCAGTTCTGGGATTGACAGGAAACACAAATCCTAAGCCCTTATTTCTGGGATCTTTTGGGGCTGAATGAAACAGAGAAAGCACAAGGTAACACCCACCATGTTGGAACCATTTTCACATGACCATAGTATTTTCTCTCCACAGAATTTCAGGCAAAAGTATAATAGAGGGCCAGCTGAAACCACTGTGAAGCAAGTATCAATTTGGGGAGTTGTTAGGTAGATCTGTTATAGCTAGAACTATAAGCAGGCAAAGAACTGGTATAGGGTAGAGACGGAAGACCAAAGTGGGATATCCATCAAATGTAAACCACTCCACCCCCAGACTGTGGGGACCGGGAGGCTGGGGAGGAACAGGAAAGATCAAATACAACTCCTCCTCCCATCTATAAGTTCCCACACCATGGAAACTTTGCATAAGTGCAACAAAGGCCGGTTCACCACACCCTGAAATCTCACACCCCCCTCCCTTTCTTCTTGCTGAGGTAACCACACACTGTACCCACAGCGGCAGGCAGCTCAGCAGAGGTCATCGTGCCCTCAGTTATCCAGCTTGAGTCCTTGTCTGAAAGCTACTGGCAATAAGAAGGACGGTACCATCTCAGTGGGACAGCTTTGAAGACATACTTGCCTGAGGCTGTGATGGAATCATACCTGTCTACAGTTTCACTGCTTTATGGCCTAGCAGGAAGAACCAGGGTAAGAACATGACTAAGGGCTGGTCTACATGAGGCACTTTTCCTTTCAGCCTTCTTCAGCTAGAGGCTGACAGAAACAGCTAACTGCTGAAGCCTCTTTTTCTTTCTGGTAATCTCCACTTGGTATTTTCAGGGTTTGTTAACAGAGCAGAACCAAACCACATTGTAGGTCTCAGTGCCAAAAAGAGGGGAAATAGTAACACAGAGAGGAACGGTTGAGATCAGAGGGTGGATGCTCTTCTGCCCAGAGTAGCTCTGGGAAGCAGAGCCTCCTATAATTATAAACAGTTCTGGTTTCCTCCCTCTCTCTAATCTGTGACAATAATTATTGTCAAGTTTTGGGTGGCTTCTGTTATGGGCTGAGTTGTGTCCCCCCAAAACAGATATATTAAAGTCCTAACCCCCGATACCTCAGAATGTGATCTTATGTGGAAACAGGTTCTTTACAGAGGCAATCAAGTTAAAATGAGGTCATTTAAGTGGGCTCTAATCCGGTATGACTGGTGTCCTAATACAAAGGGGGAAGTTTGGACATACTGACAGATGCGCAAAGAGGGACGAAGATGTGAAAGCACACAGGGAGAAGACAGTCATGTGACTGCAGTGATGACATTTCGAAACCAATGGATGCCAAGGATTGCTGGCAAACACCAGAAGCTAGAAGAGGCAAGGAAACATTCTCCCCTCGAAACATCCGAGAAAGCACAGCCTTGCTAATAACCCCTTGATCTATGACTTCTGGCCTCCAGAACCATGTGACAATAAATTTGTTTAAAAATTTTTGTTTATGTTTATTCATTTTTGAAAGACAGAGAGAGACAGAGCACAAGCAAGGGTGGGATGGAGAAAGAGGGGGACAAAGATTCTGAAACAGGCTCCAGGCTCTGAGCTGTCAGCACAGAGCCCGACGCGGGGCTCGAGCTCACAAACTGCAAGATCATGACCTGAGCCGAAGTCGGACGCTCAACCAACTGAGCCACCCAGGCGCCCGACAATAAATTTGTTTTAAACCATCCAGGTTTTGGCACTTTGTTATAGTAGCCTTACGAGATACGGCCCCAAAGTAGACCTGGTGTTGATGAAATCAGTCAGATTCTACTTCAATTAGCCTCAGTGAATTACTGCTGCTAGCCAAGATTACAGTCTAGGTCAGTGGCTCTCAAATAGGGTGGGTGGAGAATAGTGGTGATGGCAGCAAATCATAATTTCTTGGGAAGCTATTTCATAATAAACGCCTAAGTTCTTTACTGAGCCCACTGATTCAGAATATGAGGAGTAAGGAATAGTTAACCTATCTTTTAAACAAGCTCCCCAAGTGATATCGTTGACTTGCTCTGATCTCATGTACCACTACACCACCCCCAACTGAGTAACACTAGCTTAAATGAAAGGATAAAACTCTGGGTCTTCCCCAAATTGACCTGTAGATTCACTGTAATCCCAATCAAATTCTCAGCAGGTGTTTTTTTTTTTTCATAAAAATTCAGAGACTGATCCTAATATTTATATGAAAACGCAAGGCCAAGAATAGCCAAGGTAATCTTGAAGAAGCACAATAAAACTGAAGATACCAAGACTCATAAAGCCACAGTTAAGACAGCATAGTATTGACACAAGACTAGACAAATGGATGAGTGGAAAGAAAGAGTCCAGAAATAAACCCACACATGTCATTTGATTTATGACAAATGAGACACTGCAGTGCAGTGGTGGGAAAAGGATGGCCTTTTCAATAACGTGCTAGGTAAATGAGGTATCCATATGGAAAAAGTAGAATCTTGACTCAACTCATACCCTAAACAAAAATCAATTTCATATAGACTGTAGATCCATATATGAAAATAA
This sequence comes from Panthera pardus, assembly GCF_024362965.1. Taxonomy (NCBI): domain Eukaryota; kingdom Metazoa; phylum Chordata; class Mammalia; order Carnivora; family Felidae; genus Panthera; species Panthera pardus. The sequence goes on from NW_026526810.1 coordinate 33,108,960, forward strand.
AAACAATACAGTTCTCAGAAAAATACATAGGAGAATATCTTTATTACTGTGGGAAAGGCAAAATTTTCTTAAACAGGACACAAAACACTAACTATATAAAAAAAAGATAAACTAGACTTTATAAAAATGAAGAAACTTCCATTCATGAAAAGGAACCATTAAGAGAAACAACAAGATATAAAATAGAAGGTATTTATAATACATATATCTGATAAAGGACTCATAATCAGAATATACAAAACATTCCCACAAATTCATAATAAAAACATACAACCCAATCCTAAAACGTAAAAGGTTTGAACATGTATTCTGTAAGATTTCCAAAGGCCAACAAGCACATAAAAAGATGCTCAATTTCATGATTTTCATGGCAATGCAAATTAATTTCACAATGAGATACCATGCTACACAGCAAACAGGATGGCTAAAATAAGAAAGAAAAATAAGTTCAAGAGTTGGTAAGGATGCAGAGCAACCAGGATTATTTGGAAGTAGGAGTATAAACTGGTTCAGACACTCTGGGAAACTGGCAATATCTACTGGCGCTGACGGTGTCCCCTAATGACTCAGGAATTCCATTCCTAAGTATGTACAGAATAGGAATGGGTACATATATTCCTCAAAAGACACATACAACAATTTCTGCAGCAGCATTTTACACAACAACCCCAAACTGCAAACAATCCAAATGCTCATCTGCCACTGAATAGTGTTGAATTCACATAATAAATATTATAAAATAACGAGAATCAACAAAGTATAACTACATGCAACAACATGGATAAATTTCACTGGCATAATGTAGAACAGCCAGACATAAAAAAGGTCATACTGTAATGATTTTATTTATATAATGTTCAAAATGGAGAACACTAATCTCTGATGCTGGCAGTCAGAAGTGATCTTTTTTTAAAGGGAAAGGAAGGGAAGTATGAAGGGGTTTCTGGGGTGGGGGTAATAATGCATTTCTTCATGTAGGTACTAATAACCAGAAAGTGGGTTCACTTGGAAAATCCAATGACCTGCATGCTTATAATTTGGGCACATATTTTTATTTCTATTATTGTTCAATAAGACATATTAACGTAAAAACAAATACACTTGGGTTTGTGACTCCCCCAGGATCAGCTGAGGTGCAAGCTAGTTCTGTACTTGGGGCAGTCTGCCCCAACTCCAGGGTAGCAAATCAGTCTAGTATCTAATGCAACAGCACTTGGGGGGATGGTAGGGGAGGGTTTCTACTTTCTTCATCCTTTCTTCCTCCATACTGATACTTGATTCTGTTAGATTTTTAAATAGAATAATTCTAAGAAGCAGGCTAAAAGATGAAAAGCAGAGGAGAGCTTGGTAAATGGGAATATGCACAGTATTTCAAGTGTACTGAATGACACAAGAAAATTTTCAAAAGATGGGGATAATCAGAGTCAAATAAGGAGAAGGCAGGTTGTTCACTGAATTAGTTCAGGGTTAAAAAGTTTCATTTGACTGTGAGTTCAATGGGGGTAGAAAAGTATTCGATAGCAGTCTTTTAGGCTTTTTAAAGACATACTAAACAGAAAATAGAGTACAGCTTGTGGGAGGGGGAACTACTCAATTTCTCACCATAGCCTTTTTGTCACAGAGCTTGTTGCTATGGAGAAGGCCATGAAGGCAGCAACTAGGGGAAATAAAGGATCTGGCAGGAGTAAGCACAGTGACAGTGGATTAAACAAAAATTCCTTGAGCAATTAGCAAGTAGCAGGGCCTATAAATGACACACTTTCCATTTTTTCCTAACCCCTACCCTTCTAAAAGTACATGGGCTTGGTTTGCCACTATAATTTAACTCAAATACAGAGAAGCCTGAATGGGCCTAACAAAGCCTAAGCCTGGCAGACAAAACACAGGCCATTTAGCAATGCTGCTTCATGCCAGGGGGAAGCGGCTACCTACCCACCCCTATCCTGGGGAAATGATCTCCAGCTGCCTAAATTATAAAGTTGATGCCCTATGATTTCTTTGTTCTGTAAAGCCTGAGGGAGATAGGATAATGAAGTATCAGAAGAGGTATAGAACAGCCCCTTGTTTCATAAAGCAGTCAGAGGCAGAGAGAGAGAAGAGAGAGAAAGAGGGAGTTCTTACTGGTATCATTAAGAGGCAGCAGCAGCGACCTGGGAGCAAAGCTCTGCCTGAACTGGTCTGAAACTACTGCTGTGGGAGAAAAGGCTGGTTGCCAAGTTTGTTAATAGCTTCTGCCCATCATTGTTACAGCAGCTTTATCAACCAGGGCAGGGCCAGGACCTGTTTTTAGCAGTGTAAGCACTGAGACTGGAGGGTTCAACAACATCTTCCAGCAGATCTCACTACAACCAATGATTAACAAAGACAGTTCTCTCTTCTGTCCCACACAAATGATCACAGAATTGTAAATATCACAGCTGGAAGGACCACAGAGATATGCAGACCAACCCTCTCGTTTTATAAATGAGGACACTAAGGCCCAGATCAGTTAAATGGCCTTATACCTCTTGGAATCAAGAGCCAAAGCTAAATTAACTGGGGCTAGTGATCAGCCCCAGTTTATACTAGACTGTATTTATTTATTTATTATTATTTAAAAAAAAAAATTTTTTTTTTAATGTTTATTTATTTTTGAGACAGAGAGAGACAGAGCATGAACGGGGGAGGGGCAGAGAGAGAGGGAGACACAGAATCGGAAGCAGGCTCCAGGCTCGGAGCCATCAGCCCAGAGCCGGACTCGGGGCTCGAACTCACGGACCGTGAGATCGTCACCTGAGCTGAAGTCGGACGCTTAACCGATTGAGCCACCCAGGCACCCCTACTAGACTGTATTTATTTCCTAGGTATCACTTACTGGGTTTCATACATAAGTATCAGGAACTAAATTATTTGTTAAAGGATGGCATTAATAACAAAGTAGGTCTGTCTCTGAGCCCATCTTAGAGAGTTCTTTTCCTGAAATATCAAAGAATTTCATTTGAAGCAACCTTGCCTATCTGCCAAACCTGCAGTCTGGCCAACTGTACCACCCCCCTCTGTGCTTTGCTGGGCTGAGGGAGGTGGTAGGTGACAGTGCACAAAAGGACATCTCTCTCCCTTGGAGATTTAGTTTATTTTGCAATTTGCAAAATGAAACTCAAAAAAGTCTGTAAGTGAAAATTTTTCTTAGGGCTTCAGGATTTAAATATGTGACAGTGGGCAGATAACATAATCCAGAAAGGTATATAGACACATAACTGCCCCAAAGCATCTCCTGGTTGTAAGCTGCTAGGTGGGAAAAATGTGTTGGCTGTTGTTTTGGGTGGGGGAGGGGTGAGAGAAAGTAAGTATTGATTTCCCTAATGTTTCCTTTGTGTGGCTGCTGTTGCCACGTGGTGGTCTGTTGCTATGAAGATTTGTGGTGCCAGACAATGGCTGCTAGGCTCCTCATGACTGTGCTATTGGTGGAGCTGTTTCTGCAGGAGTCAGGCTAGTAAGCAACTGGCTAAGCAGTGGAGAAAGCTTGGCCACTGTGCACCATGTCTTCCTCCAGGTAAGTGCTGCTTGAGGCAAGATTGAAGGTGAAGGAGCGTTAATTATAGCCAAGGAAAAAGAAAAAAAGCCGAGAATCAGTGTAACTTTCCAGTATAAATCTCTAAAATTAGATACTTCACAGTTCACACACATACTTTCCTACATCAGAATCACACAGAATAAAGCAAGGGTAACTACCAAGGTTACCATTTCCATGAAAGAAGATTAATAGACAGACCCTTCTTTTAGTAAGAAGGATAAAGACCCGCAGCCAGGATCTGCAATCAGATGAGGATGAAGAACTGCTGAGGCAGGTTCTCAGCGGAGCTACCACAGGCAAACTTACTTCCTGCTAAGCAAAACCACTGCCTATTACTCTGATAATGAGAAAACTGCAACCCATAGACCAAAGCACAAGGCAGAGTTTGAAGCAGGGCCAAATGTTCTCCCAGGTAATAAGGGCCAGAGTCATAGAAGTCACCCTGGGTCTGTGCAGATGTTGGCTATTTACCCACCCTCTTTATCCTCCCACATATTTACCCTTCTTTCTATCTCAGAGTATATTTACACTTTTAGAGTACATATAATGTAAAGATCATCTAGCCTCTATTGCAGTCCAATACAGTAAACCACTAGATACATGTGACTATTTAAATTTAATAATCCTCATCAACAAAACTAAAAGGCAACTGACAGAATGACAGAAGATATGTGCAAATGACATATCAGATAAAGGGTTAGTATCTAAAATCTATAAAGAACTTATCAAACTCAATATCCAAAAACCAAAAATCCAGTGAAGGGATAGGCAAAAGACATGAACAAACACTTTTCCAAAGACGGCATCCAGATGACTAACAGACACATGAAAAGATGCTCAACATCACTCCTCATCAGGGAAATACAAATCAAAACCACAATGAGATACCACCTCACACCTGTCAGAATGGCTAAAATTAACAACTCAGGAAACAATAGCTGTTGGCAAGGATGCAGAGAAAGGGGAACCTTTTTGCACTGCTGGTGAGAATAAAACTGGTGCAGCCACTCTGGAAAACAGTATGGAGGTTCCTCAAAAAATTAAAAATAGAGCTACCCTACAACCCAGCACTGGATAGTTATCCAAAGGATACAAAAACGCTGATTCAAAGGGGCACATGCACCCCAATGTTTATAGCAGCACTATCAACAATAGCCAAATCATGGAAAGAACCCAAATATCCATCGACTGATGAATGGATAAAGAAGATGTGGTGTGTACATGTGTGTGTATACATACATACAATGGAATATTGCTCAGCAATCAAAAAGAATGAAATCTTGCCATTTGCAACAACACGGACAGAACTGGAATTTATTATGCTAAGTGAAATAAGTCAGAGAAAGATAAACACCATATGATTTTAGTCATACATGGAATTTAAAAAAAAACCAGATGAACACACGGGAAAAAAGGGAAAAATAAGATAAAAACAGGGAGGGAGGCAAACCATAAGAGAGTTTTAAACACAGAGAATAAATTGAGAGTTGCTAGAGGGGTGCTGGGAGGAGGGCTGGGCTAAATGTGTGATGGGCATTAAGGAGGGCACTTGTTGGGATGAGCAGTGGGTATTATACGTAAGTGGTGAATCACTGAATTCTACTCCTGAAACTATTATTATACTATATGTTAACTAACTTGGATTTAAATAAAAAAAATTATCCTCAGTATCATGTGCCACATTTTAGGTTACTCAATATCACATATGACTAGACTACCATTTTGGACAGCTTATTTCCAACACAAGAAGTTTTACTGAATAGTATACATCTAACCCACGCCCTCATAAATTAGAAATCTAAGGCCAGGAGAAGTTAAGAGGCTTACCCAAGCTGACACAGCTAGCTAAAGGTATGATCTGTTCTGGAATCCAACTTTCCTGACACTAGTTCAGATATCTGTTCTATACTATAATGCCTTTAAGACACTATTAGTCCTTGAAACAGTTACTCTCAAACAGTTCCCAACAATCTTAGTTATTGAATAAAAATGTGGAGATGGGGATGCCTAGTCTCTCTAGGTGTACTTGTGCATATATATGACAAAACCTTTAACAAGTGCAAAAACTAAAAACGCCTTCCTCCCCACCAAATCTTTAAGCTAGAGTTCAGCTTTGGAAGATGGACCAAATGTATCATATAGCTTTTCATAGTATACAAGGGAGTTGCCCTCACTTCAGCTTCAAAAACATCATCTTTTAAAAAACTTATTCTTATTTTTTTTATTTTCAAGAGAGTGAACAAGGGGAGAGGGGCAGAGGAGACGAGAGAGATAATCCCAAGTAGGCTTCACACTGAGGAGCATTAAGGGGCTCCTGCATGAAGCCAGAAGACAGAAGGAATTGGGCTAATGAATCTTGAGAATGAGGCAAGTATTGGGAAGTGTGAATATAATAGGGAGATGAAGGGATTGCTAAGCAGTACTGTGAGCTCAGCTTATGTCAGCTAGCATATACTTGCCTCAAAAGCAGCCGGGTTTTGTAGGATCAGGAGTTGAAAAATGAGAGTGGAAATTTCTTGAATTGGGGAGTGGCAAGGAGAGTCGGTTTTTGTTTGTTTGTTTGTTTTTTGTTTTTTTAGAAAACAAATCTATTAAACAAGTGTATAATGAAATTTCATCATTGGTATTAAAATTTTTTAGTTTTCATTCTCATGATTGTTCATTTTTAAGATGAACTAGTATGGATGGATCCATACTGATTCCAAGGTTTAACACAGATTCTTACACTTAAAAGATGGAAGGTCCTAATTGGTGACCTAATTCAACTTTACTTAAGAGATGAGGGAACTAAGGACCAAAGAAGTTAAGGAACTTGCCCAATGTCACAATCATAACAGCAGATGTATACAGCTCACCTGGTTTTCACACCAAGTGCTCTTTTTGCTATATTACAAATTCTTCCAGGAAGCACATTTGCCAAAGTAATGCTACACTTAGTGTGGCTGCTTAAGAAGGAAAACTTACAGGGGCGCCTGGGTGGCTCGGTCGGTTAAGCGTCTGACTTCGGCTCAGGTCATGATCTCACGGTCCATGGGTTCGAGCCCCGTGTCGGGCTCTGTGCTGACAGCTCAGAGCCTAGAGCCTGTTTCAGATTCTGTGTCTCCCTCTCTCTGTGACCCTCCCCCATGCATGCTCTGTCTCTCTCTGTCTCAAAAATAAATAAACGTTAAAAAAAAAATTTTTTTTTAAAAAGAAGGAAAACTTACAGCATCTCCTGGAATTTTTTTTAAAGTTTATTTATTTATTGATAAAGAGAGAGAGAGAGAGAGGGAGGGAGGGAGGGAGACAGAATGAGTGGGGGAGGAGGGAAGGGGGAGGGAGGGAGGGAGGGAGAGAGAGAGAGAGGGAGAATATCCCAAGCAGGCTTTGCACTCATCACTGAGCCCAACATGGGGCTAGATCTCACAACCATGAGATCATAACCTGAGCTGAAATCAAGAGTTGGGACACTTAACTGAGACACCCAGGTACCCCTAACATCTCCTAAAATTCTTTTTTTTTTAATGTTTATTTATTTTTGAGACTGAGTGTAAGTGGGAGAAGGGCAGAGAGAGAGGGGGACAGAGGATCCAAAGTGGGGTCTGTGATGACAGCAGTGAGCCCAACGTGGGGCTCGAACTCATGGATCGCGAGATCATGACCTGAGCTGAAGTCAGGCATTTAACCAACTGAGCCACCCAGGTGCCCCTCTTTTTTTTATGTTTATTTTTTTTATTTTTGAGAGAGAGAGAGAGAGAGAGAGAGAGAGAGAGGGAGAGAGAGGATCCAAAGTGGGCTCTGTACTGACAGCAGAGCCTGATACAAGGCTTGAACTCATGAACCATGAGATCATGACCTGAGCCAAAATCAAGAGTTAGTCACTTAACTGACTGAGCCACCCACACACCCCAGCCTGTCTTCCTTAAAAGCACCAGCCAAGCCAGGAAGCAATTTTGCCTCAGCAAAAGTATATGGTCTGCCTTAAGGCTTCTTATACACTGTTTCTGGGGCCTTGTATTAAAGTAAGCCTTGTGAACTAGGAATGGACTTGGGACCTATTATTTCAATTTGAAGTGGGGGTGGGACAAAGTGAAATCAGGTGGAATCAGACCTTTGTATAAATGCTAAGTCTCAAAAAAAGCCAAGGAAAACATTCCAAGTTATACTTGGGTCTTAACAGTACTAAGGTTGAGCCTAGTCAAGGAGGATCTTTGCAGTGCTGGCTGTATTGTGGACAGCCTAAAAAGAGATGGAATCTGCAAGAATTTAAAAATGTCTCCAAGGCAAGGTTTGCACTGAGAGTGAAGAAGGAAGCAACACTGCACGACAGGTAGGCAAAGAAACCAGGAAGAATTGAGGCCATGACCCCTACACCTGTTCTCAGCAAGGTGGCTCAGTTCTACAGGGACCTCATGATCTTCCATTTCCCTCAGAGGCCAAGCATTCACAGCTTCTTTCTAAGCTCTAAGGGTTTTTCCATTTGAAGATAGTAGTTTGCTGGGCAAAGAGACAGACACAAGCACAAAGAGTCGGGTAGCAGACAAAAAGCCTAGGAGGCTGAAGGATTTTTTTAAAAAGTATCTGTACATAGATCTTATTATTAACTTGAAGACTGACTCAGTATACTAGATCTTATAGATCTGCAGAGAAAGATCTTTGCAGGAAATCTCTGTTACCTGAAGATGAAAAGGAATGTAAACCAACTCTGATCCCAGTTCAGACCTTTGCCAACTGACAGTTCAGGTGAAGGCCCTTTGGGAGAGGCAGAAAGCAAAGGAGAAAATCTATAATTGCAGACAAGTTCCCTTTCCCTTGCGATGAATGAAAAAAAAAAAAGAGGAGAGGTACTAAGCCCTGGAACACAATATAGGAAATGAGAGAAAATATGGTATCAAAAGTAGGAGAATTAAAAATCTTATAGGTATAAATAAATGAGTGATCTCAAACCTGGTGACAATAGTACTTATTCTGAGTTTCAGAGGTCTAGAATTTTGTAAAGTATTTGATATGATTTCTCAGTTCAAACAATATTACAGCATCTATAATATTAACAAAGATCTACAAATGACAACTAGATGTAACATTCATTCACTCAAATATTTTTGAGGGCCTACTACAGCTACCAAGTATTAAGTATTAGATATTCAATGGTGAGCAAAACAGAGTCCCTGGGCTCACAGAATTCTAAAACAGTGGAAGAGACAGACATTAACAGAAAAATATCATTCTATAAAATTGCAAACTGTGATAACTACTGTGAAATAAAACGCAGGGTGCATTCAAAATGTACAACAGGGGAACATGGAATAAGCTACCAGGTACAACATGAGAGTCAGAACAAACAACTAAAAAAAAAACCAGGGGCGCCTGGGTGGCTCAGTCGGTTAAGCATCTGACTTAAGCTCAGGTCATGATCTCGCAGTTCATGAGTTCAAGCCCAGCATCAGGCTCTGTGCTGACAGCTCAGAGCCTGGAGCCTGCTTCGGATTCCATATCTCCCTCTCTCTCTGCCCCTCCCCTGCTTGCATTCTGTCTCTGTCTCTCTCTCTCAAAAACAAATAAACATTAAACAAAAAATTAAAAAACTATAAAAAAAATAAAAAAAAAACAAACAAATAAAACCCCCCAAAAACCTGTGCTACTATCTCCTTGGCATGGAGGGAGAACAGGGACTCTCAGATAAAAAGGTAGCCATTGGGGGCACCTGGGTGGCTCAGTTGGTTGAGCATCTGACTTTGGCTCAGGTCATGATCTCATGGCTCGTGAGTTCAAGCCCCACATTGAGCTCTGTGCTGACAGCTCAGAGCCTGGAGCCTGCTTCACATTCTGTGTCCCTCTCTCACTCTGCCCCTGCTCATACTCTCTCTCTCAAGAATAAATAAACATTAAAAAAAAAAAATTAAAAAAAAAAAAGGTATCCATTGTTCTCAGGAGAGTAGAAGGGTTAGTGCCTCACATTCTTACAAAGTTTTCATCGGTTAACATATATGAAAAGCAACTTGCTCTTAGAGGAAAGTCACCATCATAAAGATGGACAGAATAAATAGGCAGGAAATTGATGTCTTCTATCTTCAATATACTGAGGCAAGAGGCCCCGAAGGCTGGTTGGTGTCACGGAGCTGTGGGCTGGATATGTTTGTCATTCCAACAGACTCTGTGGCTATTCAGACCTTTGGCCAAAGGCAGATGACATTTTCAAAATTAGAGATAGCCACTTGTGATTTCCAGACTGTATACTGAATACACATATCCAGAGTCAACCTCTAGGGTCAACCCCTCTCTCCACTGTCTCTGCATCAGTTTCTAACACAAGAGAAAAAAAAAATTTTTTTTTGGCATTATGGTCTCAGGCACACAATAAAACCTATCAGCAATGTTATTCTGAAACCTGAAGCTTTACTATATTGCTATCAACAAGAAAGCCAATAACAGAATTCTTAACCTGTGTCACATCAATACCTACTGCATGACAGACTTTAAATAAATACTGAATCACAACAAAATATTCAGAGGAACAGACTTTAATTAGAATGACCAGAATGAAATGCTTGAATTTCCATGGGCAAACTGACAAGATAGCTTATGATAATTAGAGATAATGAGCTGTGCTCCTCTGGGCCTCTAAACTTCAGAGTGGGGATGCTTTCAAAGTCTGGTTACTGATGCAGAGACCTGATGGGACTCTGAGGCCCAGCCTCTATAAACATACTCTGTATAAACATACTTTGACAAGAACTTGGAATCTTTATAAAAAGAATCTATGTGCTGAAATCAAATTGCCACAGATGGTACCAAGGGATCAGAAATACCTGGTCAAGTCCCTTCACACAACTATTTTTTCAGGTTTATGAACTTCTAAAATAGAAGAGACTCTGTTCTCAGGGGCAAATGGAACATACAAGAAGTCTGGATGGTAGCCTCAGGCAGAAGCACCCTGCAGTGAGCCAACTGCTTAGTGGATGCCTGAAAACAAGACCATGTAAACATTTCCCTGTTGCCTAGGCCTATAAAATCTGTACTAAGTGACAGATGCATGAAGTGAAGTGGGTGGCTGGGCAATGAGGCAACCAGTGGGAAGGAGCTGGCTGCACCTCCAGGTGTTAAAAAAGGCAAGAGTTGCATATTCAATGAGCCAACAATAAGTCAATTTAAGAGTGACTGTTTTCCATTTCCTTGACTCCCACAGCTGTCCTTTTATTACTTTTTTCTCTTGAAGCCTGACCCAAAAGTTCATTTACATTCAAATTCTCCCATATAAAATGATAAAGAGGAGTATGGAGAGTAGAGACACAGTGTGAATTACCTGGCCAGCACTTAACAAATGACTGCTTAAATGCCAGGGCCAACAATGTGGATACCCATAAAAGAGAGATAATTAATTTTAAAAACTGGCAATCTTGGGAGACCTCAGTGTTGGGCTCAATGGGTTAAGCCTCTACTCCTGATTTCAGCTCAGGTCATGACCTCACAGTTCGCAGCATCAAGCCCTGCACTGGTGGAGCCTGCTTGGGATTCTCTCTCTTCCTCTCCCTCTCTGCTCCTCTCCTGCTGTCTCTCTCAAAATAAATAAATAAACTTTAAACAAACAAAATGGCAATCTCCAGAAGCTGCGCAATTTTACTGAGAAGTTTGCTGTGATCTCCTGGGTAGGTGTCACTAGCAAACTATGGTCACTTGAGACTCCTAATAAATACTTGGTGTTATTTACAACGATAAGCCCCTGTTGGCAGAAGCAGGTTGAGAAGAGATGGGAAAAGACGCACATAGCACTTACCATCTTCTGTTTCCTGCCACACGATGCCCTCGAGGTTGACGCTTGTTCCAGGTTCACAGGGGCCCAGGCACTCAGGCTCTGTAGCTAGAGCCACATCACATGTGTTGACCCCAACTGATCTGGTACGAACCATGATCTGCTCACAGGGGGAGGAGATGTCATTATTGACCACTGGTACCAAAAGGTGCAGTGGCAGCACTGCTGGTGTAGAGACAGGGGACTCCATCTGTAGGGGAAGAGAAGTAGTAGCTGAGTGGCAGAGAGAACATTTAGAGGAAATACCTTCTCTGTATTTAATCTAGTCCTACATTCTTTTCTGCCAGTGTGGAAGGCTCTAAACATAAGACTTTGGTCCTTCCTTTCAAGTTCTAGCTCATGATACCACTACAAATCTAATGGTTTATATGAGCGCACCCTGTGGTAGAAGCTCTATTTCTTATTAACGATCTTCCTCACAAATGGTGCTTGGCTAAAAGTGTATTAAAAAATGTGGGGGAAGGAAAGCGGAAAAAATAGTTTCAAACAACAGAGAGGGAGGCAAACCATAAGAGTCTCTTAAATATAGAGAACAAACTGAGGGTTGATGGGGGTGGAGAGCGGGGGAGAGGGGAAAAGGGGTGATGGGCATTGAGGAGGGCACTTGTTGGGATGAGCACTGGGTGTTGTATGTAAGTGATGAATCATGAGAATCTACCCCCAAAACCAAGAATACATTGTATACACTGTATATTAGCCAACTTGACAATAAATTGTATTTGAAAAAAATCTTGTCTCATTTAAAAATCTCCAGTGATAGAGAACCAGGTCCAGATTTCAACAGTAATAGAGCACATAGATTGATGACAACGAAAAGGTTTCTGAGGCATGTTCTACTGCCACGACTATCTTTCCCACCAATCTATCATTCAACAAATAATACATTAATCATGTATAAAATCCAAGAATACAGGTAGGGATAAAAAAGGAAAAAAAAATCTAGATCCCAGGAATGTCACTTTAAGAAGACTAGAACTTCAATTCATCTTTAGCTAGAAGGACATCTACTTAAAAGTTATAAGAGGGCTAGGAGCAACCTGATGGGGGTTTCTAACATTTAGAGATTACAACAGCGACTGGTTAGTAAGAATGGCATTTTGGAGCAAGAATGTAACATCAAATTTATCTGTAACAAACAGCAGGTGCTGTTAGGACCCGGAAGCCTATTCATGGCAGTCTGTAGATGAAGTTGATCACACACACGCACAGACAGATGCGTGAGCACAAGGACCAGCATCTACCTCTAAAACTAGAATCTCGGGGAGCCTGGGTGGCTCAGTTGGTTAAGCATCTGACCTCGGTCTGGGTCATGATCTCACTGTTCCTGAGTTTGAGCCCCATGTCGGGCTCTGTGCTAACAGCTTCAGAGCCTGGAGCCTGTTTCAGATTCTGTGTGTCCCTCTCTCTCTGTCCCTCCCCCACAGTGTAACGCTGTAACGCTCTGCCTCTATCTCTCAAAAATAAACATTAAAAAACTTTTTTAAAACTAGAATCTCTCACAAGAGTGCAATTACTTAGAAACCAATAATTCAACATATCCAGAGTTCAAAGTTGTAATATGGAGGGTAATAATCTTTTAACTCTTTAAATCCTAGCATTTATCAGACTGACAAAGTACCCTGGATCTACACTGCCCAAATCCTAACGGAACACAGTGTCCTGCATATGCAAAAGCACTCAATTCACACACTGACTAATCTTCCCTGAAGATTAAGTATGATACCAGTCAGCAAACCTAGAAAATAAGAGTCAAGGATTGGGACCCTCTTCCTCTTGTGAAAGATTTTTTCTTTCTTTCTTTTTTCTTTTTTTTTTTTAAGTCCAGTTTGAATGTACTCCTTCAACAGACCTACATCCAGAGAGTTACATATGCACCCACAAACCAAGCTGCTGGACAGGTCTGCAACAGAACTCTGGTTCTGAAACAGTTTACTGAATGACCACTGCTATACCTGTAACCCACCTCTCTAACACAGGTGCGTGTGTGTGTACGTGTACACACACACACACATACCCACCTCTAGAAGCTGAGATCTGGGTACTATATCTACTCTCTGCCGTTAGTTAGCTCTGACTTCTTGGCTTAGAGGTCACTGCTATTTGTGAATCATCACTGTCAAGAGTCCACTGAATGCTAGAACACGGATTCTGATTAATTCTGGTTCCTGAAAAGCTGCCAAAACATTATCCTTGTCTGCTTGGCAGGCACCCCCCACCCTTGTACTTCCCTAACTCCACCTTTTTCATAAAATGAAAGTTGAAGCCCATATAATGAATTTTCTGCATTATGGTCAATGCCAAAAGGCTTTTTTGCTTCTTTTTGCACTCTTGAAAATCAGGCATTGATCATTTTATTTGGCAACTTTCCTGGGATGTGGTAGATTCCTAAAAGACTCTTTAAAATTTCTATACACAGATTTGAAAGTAAAAACACAGAAAAAGTAAGTTCAACTCTATGACTCCTGTATATGGCTGGAATCTGGCTCTAATATCAAGCCCTTTCAGGAATGCTTCAAGAAGATAGCTAGTAACTCTTTGGAAAGAAAGTTTCTTGGAGATTTTACCCCTGAGAATTACTAAAAAGGGAAAATTAGAGACAGAGTATACACAGATCATCTTTACTCTTGGCCTCACCTCTGTTTTTCTATTTTTTTCTTCTGGGGAAAACTGAGACAAAAACAATTTCATAATCAGTATGTGCATTTCCTTTGCTTAGGGTTTGTTCTCTCTTCATAGGGCTTGATCCTGTGAATCACGAGATCATGACCTGGGCTGAGATCAAGAGTTAGATGCTTAACTGATGGACTCACCCAGGAGCCCCAAGTTTGTTTTCTTTTCTATACCATTCTTCTACTAGCAAGAGAAATTCCTGCAAGGTCCTCTTTCTTGGACACAGAGGTTGGCCTAGATCTTTTAGGTCATTTCTCTGAACTTTCTCATTGCCTCATGTGACCATATCCTGTTACTAACCTGTTCCATTGCTAAGGCAGCAAGTCCAAGCACAGAAGGAGGTAAGTCCACAGGGAGTCAGTCAGTCAGTCAGTCTCTCTCTCTCTCTCTCTCTCTCTCTCTCTTTCTCTCTCTCAGCTATCAAGGACAGCTGTTTTCTAGAAGTGGTTTCATTTCCTGCTAGGTTATTCAGTGCTTATGGGAGACCAGGAAGAAAAGAAGCTACTAACGCTGTACATGAAGCCAAGCCTCCAGTTCTACACTGACAGATCCAGAAAACAAGATCTAAGACGTGTAACTAGGAGACACCCCTGTTGCATTCAGTTTGCCAAATTAAACCCTGCTACAGAATATGTGGAGAGAAGGAACTTAGCTGAACTGATTAGAAAAATAGAACTAATATACAAAGAGCCAACTGACATGTATGTGCAACAAACTGCTCTTACTGCTCAGAGATACTAAGTAGAATTCAGAAGCTCTGTTTGTGTGAGGATGACTTTATTTAGTCAGTTAATTAATTAAAAGAAATTTGGGGGTGGGGAGAAGTAAAGAAATCCACCTATGGGTTTGGAACTATTCAGTTTCCTACTTTGCAACAGAAATCTGAGGAGAAATCACAGAGCAACACAATAATGTTTAATTACAGCTCCAGCTCTACTAATTACCATTTGGTCACATCTATAATCTACATTAAGCCATACTGTATAATAAGCACCTCTGTGATATTCATCTAATAACTGAGGTGGCTTTATGGGATTTCACATTCTACTATTCACTGGAACAAACACAGTTTCATTTACCACTCTCCAGGAGAGGATAAATCAGAAAAGGACTTTTTTGCCACCTCTCCCATATTCCTAGGATACAAGAGCAGGAATTGTCAGGAGACTGGGGACAGGAGAGAAAATTAAGTAACAGGAATATAAAAAGCTAAAGTCATTAAATACCTTAATAGCTACAACAACAATAAAAGTTGAGCCAATTCTTAGTCTCTGAAATGCTAAGGAGTGCCAACCTGGCTCCATGAATGGGGACACAAACAAGACAAAATTAAAACTTGAAAAGAGAGGATTTGAAGTTGGAGATATCTGAAGTTTCCCAACAGTTCATGCCCTTTATCTTTTAATGATACTTCTTTTCAATTCACCTTTAGATATTAGTCTTAATAGCACCTATTAGAGATCTAAGTGCTGATAGGCAGGTGACGCAGAAATGAGGACTGGAGAGAATAAAGAAAGGCCAGAGCCATTAATCTCCCACAAGAAGTAATTATACACTGCCTTCAGCTGCCTCCCACACAAGAGAGGCACTGATGGCGGAAAAATTTCAAGGCTGCAATATAATTTTGGGGGTAGGAAATGCAGCGAAGAAATATTTGGGACAGATTCTTCCCTCTCCCCTTCTCAGGAGTCTGATTATCTTCACATTCACAGTCAAAAGGCAGAAAGGAAGTCTACCAATAACTGCAGTAACTCTAAGAAAATCGCTTTATCCAAGAATGAAAGATAATTGTTCAGATTTATTCAGAATGATCGGATAAGATTATGTAGAATCAAATATTTTTTTAAGTTTATTTGTTTATTTTGAGAAAGAGTGCGTGGGGGAAAGGGCAGAGAGAGGGAGAATCCCAAGCAGGCTCCACTTTGTCAGCAAGAGCCCAATTGCAGGGCTCAAACTTATGAAACTGTGAGATCATGACCCGAGCCAAAATCAACAGTTGGACGCCTAACTGACCGAGCCACCCAGGTGCCCCTGTCATCAAATATACCAGATTTTGTATTAATAACATGCTCTTTTCCCTTGATAATTCCAAAGGTCTTTCAAGATTTTACAGTGACTCAGCATCAGCAATGCTAATAGTAATATAGGTTCCTGATTCATATAAATAAACATGTTAAGTACTGTCTCTAATAATATTTGATCTGCTCACAAAATTTTTACTGTGGGTTATTAAAAAGAAGAACAGGTATTTATTTAAAATCCTATTTATGAATTTATTATGTTGTTTCTCAAATTAAAACACAAAGGAAAAAATCCTCAGTTATTTGACTGCCTCCTGTTGACTGAGATTGAGATAAAATAAATTTAATGTATTTTTTAAAAAATAATTAAGGTTTATCTTTGCTTATCCTGAAAGTTCAGTAATTGCTTATTTTCAAGAGCCCGATGGGTCGAAACCACAGAGCAACTGGGGCGCCTGGGTGGCTTGGTCGGTTAAGCATCCGACTTCGGCTCAGGTCATGATCTCACAGTTTCTGAGTTCGAGCCCCGTGTCGGGCTCTGTGCTGACCGCTCAGAGCCTGGAGCCTGTTTCAGATTCTGTGTCTCCCTCTCTCTCTGCCCCTCCCCTGTTCATGCTCTGTCTCTGTCTCAAAAATAAATAAACGTTAAAAAAAATTAAAAAAAAAAAAGAAACCACAGAGCAACTGAATTCTTCCTTTTCACAAAGCTCTTGACACAATGCAATAGAATATTCCAAGTAAATCATGACACAATACAACATTTAAGTGTTAGTGAAGGAGGAAATCACTTCCTTTTCCAACACTCTTTGAACCTGCCTCTTGGAAGGAAGGAAGGAAGGAAGGAAGGAAGGAAGGAAGGGAGGAAGGAAGGAAGGAAGGAAGAAAGAAAGAAAGAAAAAGAAAGGAAAAGAAAGAAAGAAAGAAAGAACGAAAGAGAGAAGGAAGGAAAGAAGAGAAGAAGAGGCTGCAGGTCTGGTGAACTCCTAGATTCCACATAAGCTTGCCTTGAAAAAGAATTTGTTTGTAACTCTGGTTAATTTCTAAGACATCTTGTAGCAGAAGCCAAGGAGGAAAAAAGAGAAAAAGAAAGACACAGTAGCTGGCACCGGAACCAGACATCAAACAATTCTTTGAAGGTAGGTATTCCGTTATTCACAGAAGACTTACTTTAGCACTCAATTTTAACCAATCAGCACCTGGTCAAGGTCAGCAGTGGAGACTGTTGGAGTTTGTAGTAGAAAATGCAAGTGCAAGTGAACATATAATTTGAAGACTGTAAGAGTAGCCACAGGGAGCTCTCCTGCAACCATCACAATAGAGTCTCAGGCTCAAACCCAAAAGATTTCTTCCGGTAAAGCGGGAAGAGCAGATCAAATGATCCTAATATTCAATCCTGTCTAAATTCTGTGTGTGGGAATGGATATATTATGCTGGAAATGTAACAAAGAAAAAAAATCTCATAAATGAAGTCAATGCATAACACAGATCACATGGTAGTGTCCCATTCCTGTGGCAAAGGCTTTTGCTGAAAGAAGCATCTATTCTGCTCTTCTAAGTCTTCTCACTCTACAATCTCCTGCCTGCTTGAAATTCACCACATTTTCCTTCAGCAAAGCTATTAACTTTGCAGCTGATGAGTGATGATAGCCACCTAAGTACTAGCTCTGAAATGATTTTTTTTTTCTACAGAAGGTTGATGATCCCTCCCATTCCTGTACTGTTCCAAGGGAAGCATGAGAATTAGCTTTTCAAGAATAAAGAATGAGAAAAATTCACTCTTTGGCTGCAACTACTTCCTCTCCTGAACACAATTCTTACCTCCTTTCACATACTCATTTCCTAAAAAGTCAGGGCTGGAGCTTGTCATCTCTACTCCATTCTCTTACCCCCATAGGACAGAAAAGCAAATGAGCAAATAAACAAAAAATAACCCACAGACCAAATAAGGTGAATACAACAGAAGCTAAAGCCTTTCTCTGAATCATTCAGAATCACAGATGTCAGCAGAAAAATCTCAATTTAACCTGTTTCATGGATGGGGCAAACTGTACTAAAGAACCTAATCATCATTCATATTGACAGTCCTAGGAGAAAACATGAGAATTCTAAATTGAGACATCACAAACCATATCTTGTTCTGTATAGCTTGGGAAGGAGAAATGAGAATGATTCTTCCTGCTTCAAGCCAGCTGTTCTTAAACATTTTGGTCTTGGGAAACCTTTAGAGTCTTAAAAACTGAGAACCTTACAGAGCTTTTATTTATGTAGGCTTTATCAATTGATATATACTGTATTAGAAATTAAAAGTGAACAGGGTGCCTGGGTGGCTCAGGTGGTTAAGCGTCTGACTTTGGCTCAGGTCATGATCTCACAGTCCATGAGTTTGAGCCCTGCGTCAGGCTCTGTGCTGACAGCTCAGAGCCTGGAGCCTGCTTCGGATTCTGTGTCTCCCTCTCTCTGCCCCTCCCTGTCTTACACTGCCTCTCTCTCTCAAATATAAACATTAAAAAATTTTTTTTAAAGTGAAAGATTTAACATGTATTAATTAACTTATTTTAAACAACTAATGATTTCAAAATGACAAAAGTGACACATAAGAACAGATTAGTAGTGGCCAGAAGGAAGGGTTGGTGGCACGTAGAAGAGAGTTGAGTATGGCTAGGAAGGACAACACAAAGGATTCTTATAGTGATGGAGATGTTCTGTATTTTGTGTGGTAAATACCCAAGCTTACACATAATAAAATCGCATTGAACTTAATACACACACACACACACACACACACACACACACACAGAAAAATATACAAGTGAACACATGTAAAATGGGGAAATCTTAACAAGATAGGGAGATTGCATTAATGTCAATATTCCTGTTGTGATATTGTACAATAGCTCTGCAAGGTGTTACCAATGGGGGAAACTAGGTAAAGGCTACATGAGATCTCTCTGCATTATTTATTACAACTATTAATTATCTCAAAACAAAAAGATTAACAAAAAATTGCAGATCCCAAAGAACTCTGATATGGAATATATCTATTGATAGATGTACAAATATATATAACATTTTAAATAAAAATAGCTGTAATTTTTCAAAAGAAAGGGATAAAAAGAGCAGTGGCATTGATTTACATTTTGCAAATCTCTTCAATGGCTGGTTTAAGAGAAGACAGCTAGATTCTCATGCCTGTTTTTGCATTCAATCTGCTGATAAAATGTGTTGAACTACATAAAGAAAACTGGCCTCACAAAGATTTCATATATGTATCCTTTTCAGATCATTGTGGCTGTTCTTTGATATGACACCAAAACTGTACAAATGATAGTTCTTAAAGGTTAGTGGCAATGTGGAATCTGAAACTATATTGTTGAACCTTTTGTACTCTGTTACATTATAATCCACTGGTCTGTCTAGTACTTTAAATGCTTCTCTTACCCATGCATGATTTTTAACATCATATATTAGTCATTTGGAAAATATTGGTTCAATGAGTTATACAGCTCTTTCAAACACTGACACATTCTATTAATATAAAGAAGTCATATTTGTTGATACTGCCTCTGAGCTCATCAGAAAACCTTTTAAGTATTGGCAGGCTGTCAAACGGATGGGGGGCAGATACAAATTTTGCAAAATTATAATGTTTGCTGGAAAGCTCATATTTTATCATTAATAACAAAGAGTGTCAATTGTCTTCCTTGGAGTCAACAGGCTTATTTCACTTATTTTTAAGAAAATGTCTGCTAAATACCCAACTCTGAATACCTGTACTGTCAGTTGTTCTTTCAGGTAAAAACGACATTCCACACACACACACACACACACACACACACACACACACACACACACACACCCAGGCTAGGTCAGCTTGCAACTCATGTACTTTACATGTACTTTCCATTTTGTCACATAGAATACAAAAGGACATGGGCACTTTGGTGGCTGTTGAGTCGGTCTGTTGAGTGTCCGACTTTGGCTCAGGTCATGATCTCATGGTTCATGGATTCAAGCCCCACGTAAGGCTCTGTGATGACAGCTCAGAGCCTATAGCTTGCCTGGGATTCTGTGTCTCCCTCTCTCTGCCCCTCCCGTGCTTGCACTCTGTCTCTCTCTCCTTCAAAAATAAACACTAGGGGCGCCTGGGTGGCGCAGTCGGTTAAGCGTCCAACTTCAGCCAGGTCACGATCTCGCGGTCCGTGAGTTCGAGCCCCGCGTCAGGCTCTGGGCTGATGGCTCGGAGCCTGGAGCCTGTTTCCGATTCTGTGTCTCCCTCTCTCTCTGCCTCCCCCGTTCATGCTCTGTCTCTCTCTGTCCCAAAAATAAGTAAAAAAAAAAAAAAAAAAGTTGAAAAAAAAAAATAAACACTAAAAAAAAAAAACCAACAAAAAAACCCCAAAAGGACATGTACTCAAAAGGTGAGATACAATTAATATACAATACATATAGTTTTTTTTTTAACGTTTGTATATTTTTGAGAGAAAGAGACAGCAGGTGTGCAAGCAGGTGAGGGGCAGACAGAAAAGGAGACAGAGAATCCCAAGGAGGCTCCACTCTGTCAGTGCAAAGCCTAATACGGGGCTTGATCTCACAAACCGTGAGATCATGACCTGAGCTGAAATCAAGAGTTGGATGCCTAGTGGGGGCCTGGGTGGCTCAGTCAGATGTCAGTCAGTCAGACATCGAGTATCCGACTCTCGATTTTGGCTCTGGTCATAATCTCACTGTTTGTGAGATTGAGCCCCATGTCGGGCTCTGTCAGACACACTGAGATCCCCTCTCCATCTCTCTGCCCCTCCCTTGCTCATGCTATCTCTCTCTTTCAAATTTCATTTAGCACAATGCTCTGAAGGTCCCATTCATGTTGTCACAAATGACAAGATTTCCCCCTACTGTTTTTTAATGGCTGATTTTTTTGTTTTTTTAAGTATAGTTGACCCATGAAAATAGCAAGATTTAATTATTTTTTGTGGCTGAGTAACATTCCATTGTATATACCTATACCCCATGTCTTCTTTATCCATTCCTCCACTGATGGACTCTTACATTGTTGTTTCCATATCTTGACCACTGTAAAAAATGTTGCAATAAACATGGGGGTACATACATCTTTTAGTGATTTTGTTTTCTTCAGATAAATACTTAGAAGTGAAATCGCTGGATCACGTAGTAGTTCTATTTTTATTGTTTTGAGAAACCTCCATACTGTTTTGCATAGTGGCTCCACCAATTTACTTCTTTCCCATCAGCAGTGAACTTTTTCCCACTTTCTAACCAGTATTTGTTATTCCTTGTTGTTTTGGTAATAGCTATTTTAATAGGTGTGAAGTAATATCTCATTGTGGCTTTGATTTATATTTCCCTGATGATTAATGATGTTGAACATCTTTTTATATACCTTTGCCCTTTTGTACGTCTTTGGGAAAATGTCTATTCAGATCTTCTGCCTAGTTTTTCAACTTTTTTTTTTTTTTTCTGTTGAGTGGCATGAGTTCTTCATATATTTTGGGTATAAACCCCCTATCAGATATATATGCTTTGCAAATATTTTCTCCCATTCGGCAGATTGTCTTTCATTTTGTTGATGGTTTCCTTTGCTGTGCGTGCAGAAGCTTTATGTTTTGATGTAGTCCCATTTGTTTATTTTTCTTTTTGTTGCTTTTGCTTCTGGTGTCAAATTAAAAAAATCGTTGCCAAGACTATGTCAAGGAGCTTACCATGTATGTTATCATCTAGGAGTTTTATGGCTTCAGGTTTTACATTCAAGTCTTTAATCCATTTGGGGTTAATTTTTATGTATGTTGTAAGATGGTGGTCAAGTTTCATTCCTTTACATGTGGCTGTCCAGTTTTCCCAATACTGTTTAATGAAGAGACTGTCCTTTCTCTACTGCATATTCTTGACTCCTTTGTCATATATTAATTGCCTGTATATGCTTGGGTTTATTTCTGAGCTCTCTATTCTGTTCAACTGATCTAATGTTTCTATGCCAATACTATTCTGTTTTAATTACTGTAGCTCTGTAATAGAATTTAAAATCAGGGAGAATGAGGGGCACCTGAGTGGCTTGGTCAGTTAAGCATATGACTTTGGCTCAGGTCATGATCTGATGGTTTGTGAGTTCAAGCTCCGCACTGGGCTATTTGCTGACAGCTTGGAGCTTGGAGCTGGCTTCATATTCTGTGTCTCCCTCTCTCTCTGCTTCTCCCCTGCTCACACCATCTCTCTCTCTCTGTCTCCTTCTCTCTCTCAAAAATAAAAATAAACATTAAAAAATTAAAAAAAAATCAGAGAGCGGGATGCCTCCAGCTTTGTTCTTATTTCTCAAGATCGTTCTGGCTGTTTGGGGTCTTTTGTGGTTCCATACAAATTTTATTATTCTAATTCTGTGAAAAATGCCATTGGAATTTTGACAGTGATTGCACTGAATCTGTAGACTGCATTGGGTAGTATGGACATTTTAATGATCCTGATTCTTCCAATCTATGAACATGAAATACCTTTCCATTTATGTTGTCTTTAATTTCTTTCATTAATGTCTTGTGGTTTTCAATATACAAGTCTCTCGTCTCCTCTGTTAAATTTAGCCCTAATTCATTCTTTTTGATCCAACTGTAAATGGAATTTTCTTAAATTTCTTTCTGATATTTTGTTATTAGTGTATAGAAATGCAATACGTTTTTGTACTGATTTTGTACCCTGCAACTTCAGTGAATTCATTTATTAGTTCCAATAGTTGAAAAAAAAATTTTTTTAATGTTTATTTTTGACAGAGAGAGAGAGAGAGAGAGCGAGCGAGCATGAATGGGGAGGGGCAGAGAGAGAGGGAGACACAGAATCTGAAATAGGCTCCAGGCTCTGAGCTGTCAGCACAGAGCCCGACGTGGGGTTCGAACTCACAGACAGTGAGATCATGACCTGAGCTGAAGTCAGACGCTCAACTGACTGGCCACCCAGGCGCCCCTCCAATAGTTTTTTTAATGGAGTCTTTGGGGTCTTCTATAGATATCATGTCATTTGTAAATAGAGACAGTTTTACTTCCTCCTTTCCAATGTGTATGTCTTTTATTTCTTTTTTTTTTTACATAATTGCTCTGGCTAGGGTATCCTATACCATGTTGAATAAAGAGGCAAGAGTGGGCAACCTTGTCTTGTTCCTGATCTTAGGGGAAAAGCTGAAAGCTTTTCACCACTGAGTAAGATGTTAGTTCTGAGCTTGGCATACATTTATTATGTTGAGGTATGTTCCCTCTACACACACTTTGTTGAGAGTTTTTGTCATGAGTGGATGTTGAATTTTGTCAAATGCTTTTTCTGCATCTACTGAGATGATCATATAATTTTTACCCTTTTTTTTGTTAATGTGTTGTGTAACACTGACTGATTTGCAGATGCTGAAATATCTTTGCATTCCTGGAATAAATCCCACTTGATATGGTGTATTATACTTTTGAACTGAATTTGGTTTGCTAATATTTAAACATTTTTTTAAAATGTTTACTTATTTTTGAAAGAGAGAGAGAGACAGAGACGGAGACAGAAAGTGAGGGGTAGGGGCAGACAGAGAAAGAAACACAGAATCTGAAGGAGGCTCCAGGCTCTGAGCTGTTAGCACAGAGCCCGATGTGGGGCTAGAACTCATGGACTGTGAGATATTGACCTGAGCTGAAGTACAACGCTCAACCAACTGAGCCACCCAGGTACCCCGGGGTTTGCTAATATTTTGTTGATAATTTTTGTACGTGTGTTCATCAAGGATAATGGCTCATAATTTTCTTTTCTTGGAGCATCCTTGTCTATTTTGGTGTCAAGGTAATGCTGGCCTCATAAAATGAGTTTGAAAGAGTTCCCTCCTCTTCTATATATAGTTAAAGTAGTGGATTAATCATATATAAAGCTAGTGTAAAGGCTAAATGATGAAAGTAGGAAAAGTAACTATGATTACAATAATGAGTAATAATAATTAGTAGGGATACACAATAATTAGTAGGGATACACAAGATAAAAAGATGTGAAATATGACATCAATAACAAAACCTGGGTAAGGGGAAAATAAAAATATTAAGCATTAGAATGGAATCAAACTTAAGTTGTTATCAACTATAATAGGCTGTTATAGGTTGTTACATGTAGAACTCATGGTAGCATCTAAACAAAACCTGTAGTAAGCACACAAAAGAGAAAGAGAAAGCAATATAAGCACACTACTAAACAAAGTCATCAAACGACAAAGGAAAGAGCAACAGAAATGAATAGAGAGGAACTACAGTTAGAGCCACAAAACAATTAACAAAATGGCAATATGTATCTATCAATAATTACTGTATTTTAAATTATATTCATTCATTCATTCAATTTAAAATGTTTTTTTATTTATTACACATGAGCTGGGGAGGGGCAGAGAGAGAGGGAGAGAGAGAATTCCAAGAAGACCCTACACTGTTAGCATAAAGCCTGACTTGGAGCTCGATCTCATCAACCGTGAGATCATGAGATCATGACCTGAGTCAAAATCAAGAGTTGGATGCTTAACCAACTGAGCCACACAGGCACCCCTATTTATTTTTTTAATTGAAGTATAGTTGACATACAATGGTATTACTTATAAAGTATCAATAATTACTTTAAATGTAAGGAGACTAAACTTTCCAATCAAGAGAAACGGAGCAGCTGGGGCACCTGGGTGGCTTAGTTGGTTGAGTGTCTGATTTTGGCTCAGGTCATGATCTCATGGTTTGTGAGTTCAAGCCCCGCATGGGGCTCTGTGCTGACAGCTCAGAGCCTGGAGCCTGCTTCAGATTCTGTCTCCCTCTCTCTCTGCTTCATTCACTGCTTGTTCTCTCCCTCTCAAAAGCAAATAAACATTAAAAAGAAAAAAAAAAAAAGAAAGAAACAGAGCAGCTGAATGGATGAAAAAACAAGACCCATCTATATGCTACCTATAAGGATATCCACTTTAGATGTAAGAACACACAGAGATTTAAAGTGAAGGGTTGAAAAAAGAAACACTATGCAAATGGAAACCAAAAGAAAGCTGGAGTGGCTATATTTATACCAGATAAAACAGACTTTTTTTTAAACATTTATTCAACTTTCAGAGACAGAGCACTGGGTGGCTCAGTCGGTTAAGCTTCCGACTTCGGGTCAGGTCATGATCTTGCGGTTCGGTTAGTGAATTCAAGCCCCAGGAGTTCGAGCTGAACCGACAGCTTAGAGCCTGGAGCCTGCTTCAGATTCTGTGTCTGCTTCTCTCTCTGCCCCTACCCCACTCACGCCCTGTCTCTCAAAAATAAACATTAAAAAAAAAATTTTTTTTTAAAGTCGCATACTCTTCCAGCTGAGCCAGCCAGGCACCCCAAGAAATAAAAGTCTTATAACAACTAGAAACTAGAAAGTAGAAGGAATTAGAAAAAGAAGAACAAATGAAGTTCAAAGTTAGTTGAAGGGAGGATATAACAAAGATTAGAGCAGAAATAAATGAAATAAAGACTCAAAAGACAGTAAAGAGGACCTATGAAATGAAGAGGTGGTTCTTTGAAAAGATAAGCAAAACTGACAAGACTTTAGCTAGACTCATGGGGCAGGGGCGTGGTAGAGAAAGAACTCAGATAAAATCAGAAATGCATGAGGACATGTTACAACTGACATCACAGAAATACAAAAGGTCATAAGACATCACTAGGAGTAATTATATGCCAATAAATTGGATGACCTAAATTCCTAGAAACATACAACTTATCAAGATTCAACCATGATGAAGTAAAAAGTACAAACTAATTACTACTAAGGAGATTGAATCAATAATCAAAAACCTCCAGATGAATAAAAGTTCAGGATCATATAGCTTCAATGGTGACTTCTACCAAACATTCAAAGGAGATTAATATCAATCCTTCTCAAACTTTTCCAAAATTTTTATCTTTTTTTTTTAAACATTTATTTATTTTTGAGAGAGAGAGAGAGAGAGCACGCAAGCAAGGGAGGGGCAGAGAGAAAGGGCAACAGAGGATCTAAAGTGGGCTCCATGTTGACAAAGAGAGCCTGATGCACAGCTCGAACTCGCAAATGGTGAGATCATGACCTGAGCCAAAGTCGGACGCTTAACCGACTGAGTTACCCAGGTGCCCCCCCCCCCCACACCCAATTTTTATCTTTTACTGTGAGGTCATAGCAGTGAAGAATGTGAGGGCTATTAGTACAATCTGGTGCCACTTATCTGATTTGTGCCAAGATACTAGCCATTTTACCCACCACTGCTTTTGCATTATCAGTGCAAATGTCAACAGAGAGAAAAGCGCAAATAATGTCTTACTATTATTATGAAAATAGTTCTGATCTAGGAGAACCTCTGAGAAACTCTCACACATATCTAGGGGTCTGAGAATCACATTTTGAGAACGAATCATCATGTTCTGGGATTGAAGAAGTCATCAGCTTCTCCAGAACCATAGGCCCATATGATCACTGAAGCTTCTGTTAACAAGGAAGTTGAGGGAGATTGCCTATTCAGTGGGCAAACAAGAGCGTCTTCCACAACAGGGCCGTTTGGAAGTAACGGTGGAGGAAAAAGAGACACGAGCCAGGGAAAATTATTAGCAGGAGGTGAGTAGGAAAGACTGCTCTTAGGATCAAGGATTTTGTAAGTAAGGGATGCTTACAAGTTAGGTAATAATAAATTTCAGCAGTTGGGCAATGAGTGTTTTAAGCATTTGGGAGAATGAAGAACTCACTTAATGGTTTAGTAAATGGACAAATGAATGACGATCATTACTGATAAAACTGACCTTACCATTGTGGGAAGAGGGAAAATCAGTCTCTCTAGCACCTATTTGTTTTCAAATTGCCACGGATAAGACCTCTCTGAAAATATAGCTTAGTAGTTCAGAAGTTAAACATACCATCGTTTAAAAGAAATTTTCAAATGGTTCCTCAATTAACCAGGAACCATCATTTCTTACAGAAGTCTTCCTTGTCCATGCTATTTCAACTAAAGGTATTACAGAGATAAACTTCAAAGTGGTACAAAGGGTATTGTGCAGTACAGATTAACTCCTGATTATGGACACGTTAGCACTGTTGAACCAAGCAGGAAATGGCCATCTGCTAAGATAGGCTTCATTGCCCAAGTGTCTCCTGGGTAATTTCGTGTCCTAGAAGGTCACAGAATGCCAATGATTTGGTATAACAATGGGTAATTCTGATGAGACATCATTCGTTCTATAGAAAGCACCATAAGCAGCAAAGCTGATTTGGGTTCCTAGAGAGCCTGTGTATACTATACTATAGCACCTCACTTTCTATCAGGTATGTGTTCCCAAAAGAATGTGCACAGAAAAATCATAGCACAGTGTGGAAGAATTTTAAAGATCATCGAACTAACCACTCAAGGGTGAAATATTTCCCATTGGGGTAGTCATAAAAACCTCATTTGAACTCCATCCCTACCTACCTATATGGGTGGAGAAAATAGCTCCATACTTTACTGAGGTGGTTTAAAAGATTAAATTCTTCTTTAATAGGTTAAGGACCTAGCAATGTACCTATAGTATTTTGGCAATCTTGAATGATACCCATTATTAGTTATTCTAATAGTCAAGTCACTCTTGGAAGCTCATACTGAAATTAACATTCATGAAAACTCTCTAGATCCGGGTGCTTGGGTGGCTTGGCTTAGTTGGTTAAGTGTCTGACTCTTGATCTCTGCTCGGGTCATGATCTCATGGTTTTTGAGTTTGAGCTCAAATTGGGCTCTGAGCAGACAGTGCCAAGACTGCTTGGGATTCTCTCTCTCCCTCTCTCTGCTCCTCCCCTGCTCACATGCTATCTCTCTCAAAATAAATTAGAAAATTAACAACAACAGCAACAACAAACAACTCTCTAGATCTTTTCTACTCAAACTGAAAAGATTCTCTTTCATCCCTGACTCCCAGTTTCCTTTCCAAGAAGCAACCAACATAATGCATATGTATTTGCTTGCTTATATGTACCTTTATTCTTTTTAGGCAAATGACAGTGTACTATATATACACGGTTTTATACCTTATTTGTTCATGTAACAAAAATGTAGATAATGATTTAAAATTTTAAATGCTCATCTTCCTACAAGACACACTGGTTGATATCTCAGCTCTATTATTTAATAGCTGGGTGGTCACAGACACATTATGCAATCTTTCTGATTCTACTTCATTCTGTAAAATAAAAACATAACGAGTACCTATATTTCATAGGGCCACTGTAGCAATTAACTGAATATAAAGTGCTTAGTATACAATGCCCAAAACACAGCAAAAGTTCAATAAATATTAGCTGCTGCTGCTGATAGTAATAATAACAATACCTTGTTAATTTAATTCCGCCTTTCAGTCTCTTATAACATTGTCAATCTCTCAGACATTCAGAACTTATGCTCTCCATTTGTAGTGGTTCGTGATAGTACAATTTTGGCTTTTCATCATGCTTTCCCTTCCTTCTTCTTCTGGTAGAGGAATTTCTCTTTCCTGGGAAAAACCCGGAACAACCAAATTCCAGTACAGGAGTGGGCCCAACTCTACACAAAATACATGAAATAGGTTCTTCAAAGGCCATAGAGATTCTTCTTCTGATCTCTTAGGCTGGAAGGACTAATTAAAATTGGGGCTGCTAATAACCATTCTTCCGAATAGATGACAAAGACTTGACTAAGAATAAAGCCAATTCAGGGGAAAGGAGAATAGGGAAAGGAGCAAAGACAGAATCCTGATGACATTATTTGAGCTCCTGCTGGAAACTAATCAACTCTATTTGTGGGAACATATAAATTCCTTGTTTGCTTAAACTAGCTTGAGCAAGGTATCCATCACAACTGAAAAAGTCCAGATCACTATATACTACCCAAAGATTTATATGCCTAGTTTATATTAAGTCAGGGAAGTTATGCAAAAAATGTTGAATAAAAGTAGCCCAAAGGCAGAGTCTTGTGGTGCACCACCTCCACCTAGCTTACAAACATCTAGTAATCAATACTCTTTAAATATAGCCCTTTAGTCAGCTATAAAGTCACCCAGCTGTATCGTCATCCAATTCACATTTCATCAACACGTCATCAAGAATATCATGAAAGGCTTTTTCAAATACCCAGAAGAAATCCAGGCATTCCAATCTACCTACCCAACAATTGTACTGGGAACACAAAGAGAGAAAGAAAGTTTATAGTACCTTGGTTAAGGACTTAAATGGTTTCTAATAAGCAAAAGTTTTCTGGATTCTCTTCTTCATTCAGAAATATCAAATACTTAACATGGTATAAGCACTGTATTATGGCAAGTGATAAATCTAATATGATCCCTGTCCCTAGATCTGGTGGGGTAAACAAATGTGAACAAGTAATTAAATCAATGCCATTAAGGATGCAAAAAGTTAATACCATTGTTGGTGGGACAGAATTAGGAAACAAATTAAATTCTGGATATGAGTTTTAAGTAGGCAGTTAGATATGCAGGACTGGAACTGAGAAGAAAGTTCAGGACAGTAGTTAATAGAGGCCATGAGCTTGCTTGGGTGAGAGAGCCCAAGCATAGAGGATAGATAGGAAAAAAAAAGAAGGCTCGAGAGAGAAAATAAGGAGTATCATCATTTAAAGGATTAAATCCAGGAAGAAAAGACCACAAAGAACCTGAAAATTATAATAATCATGATGACAGAGGTAAACTTTACTTCTTGCTACATGTGTGCCACGTACTTTTCAAAGCATTTTATACGTATTCCTCAAAACCATCTGCTGTAGTAATTAAAGTAGTAATATAGTAACTTTTATTTATTTTTATTTAACAAATCATCCTCAGGCTTTTTTTTTTTTAAATATTTAGAGAGAGAGAGAAAGATCACATGCATGTGCGTGCACACACACAGTGGAGGGGGAGATAGAGAAGGAGAGAGAATCCCAACCAGGCTCCACTCTGTCAGTGCAGAGCCAGACGTGTGGGGTTAAGCATCTGACTCTTGATTTCAGCTGAGGTCATGATCTCACGGTTCATGGGTTCAAGCCCCATGCAGAGCTCCATGTTCACAGTGTGGAACCTGCTTGGGATTCTCTCCCTCTCCCTCTCTCTGCTTCTCCCCTGCTCATGCACATGTACTCTCTCTTTCTCTCTCAAAATAAATAAACCTAAAAAAAGTTAAAAATTAAAAAAATTAAAATTTATTTTTATTTAAGTATAATTAACATAAAGTGTTATATTAGTTTCAGATGTACAATATAGTGATTCAGTAATTCTCTATATTACTCAGTGCTCATCATGATAAGTGTACTCTTAATCCCCTTCACCTATTTTACCCATTCCCCCACCACCTCTCCTCTAGCAACCACCAATTTGTTCTCTGTATTTAAGAGTCTGTTTTTTTGCCTTTTTCTTTATTTTGTTTCTTAAATTCCACACGAGTGAACATATATGGTATTTTCTTTCTCTGACTTATTTAGTGTAACATCCTCTAGGTCTATTTTTATTGTCACAAATGGCAAGATTTCATGGCTGAGTACTATTCCATTGTAGATATGTATGTCACTTCTTTATCCATTCAGTTCTCAGTGGACACATGGATTGCTTCTATATCTTGGCTATTGTAAATAACGCTGCACTAAACATATGGGTGCATATATGTCTTTGAATTCAAGTGTTTTCATTTTCCCCATAAATACCCAGTAGTAGGATTACTGGATTATATAGTAATTATATTAAAAAAATTTTTTTATTACATTTCTTTATTTTTGAGACGCAGAGATACACAGAGTGCAAGTCGGAAAGGGGCAGAGAGAGAGGGAGACAAAGAATATGAAGTAGGCTCCAAGGCTCTGAGCTGTCAGCACAGAGCCCGATGTGGGGATCGAACACATGAACTGTGAGATCATGACCTGAGCCATAGTCGGATGCCCAACCGAGCCACCCAGGCACCCCAATAGTAATTCTATTTTTAATTTTTTGAGGAAACTCCATACTGTTTACTACAGTGGCTGTACCAGTTTGCATTCTCACCAAAAATGCATGAGGGTTTTTTTTTTTTTCCCCTACATCCTCACTAACATCTGTTGTTTCTTGTGTTTTTAATTTTAGCCATTCTGACAGGTGTAAAGTATTATCTCATTGTGGTTTTAATAACATCTACTTTTAATTTTAATTTTTTAATGTTTATTATTTATTTTTTGAGAGAGAGACAGAGCGCATGCGCAGGTGAGGGGCAGAGAGAGAGGGAGACACAGAATTCGAAATAGGCTCCAGGCTCTGAGCTGTCAGCACAAGCTGGACGCAGGGCTCGGACTCACAAATGGCAAGATCATGACCTGAACCGAAGTCGAACGCTTAACCGACTGAGCCACCCAGGTGCCCCGGTAGTATCTTCTTTCAAAGATAACTATACTAAGGCTAAACAGGTTAGGTTTGGCCAAGGTGATACAGCTACTAAGTGATAAAACTGGGATTCAAACTTGGGCAAGTTGGCTCCAGAACCTATGCAGTAATAAAGAAGTGAGAATCAAAACCGAATGGTGTCACCAAAAGTCAAGGGAAAAAGGAGAATGAGCTATTGTCAAATAATCTTAGCAAGAAGTTGAAATTGCAGGAAAGGGTAAGGCACAGAAGTTAAACTGACTGTGCTGGGTAAAGAAAAGCACGAAGTGGTGAAGGGAAGATAATTAGAATTTATTACGAGTCTACTGTGTGCCAGGAGTTCTACATATGTTATCTCATTAAATCTCCTAATATCCCTATGAAGTAGATGGTAGTTTTGTTTGATAGAAAATAAACAGAGCCCTGGGAAGGTTAAGTGATTTGTCTGTAATTACTCAGTTATTAAGTGGCAGGGCCAGGATTTTAACCAAGGTATGTCTGACTCTGAAACGTAAACTCTTCCCCTTTATATCATGTTACTCCAGAAAAGCTTAGGCATGATCAGGAAGGAGAGTGCAAGTAGCTCACACTATCTATTTACATTTTGCTCTAGGATTTTGCTAAAGATCAATGTAAGTTTAAGGATCCATATTTCTGAAAACTTGGACATTTGCCTGTCCAGTGTTCTCCTTCTGGTTCTCTCCCATTTGCCAGGATTCCCTAGACCACAGGATCTCTGACTCCACATGCAAACTTTTTCAATATTTTCCAATATGATTAATTTGATTTAGACACCTGAACTCCATCAAAACTCAAGATGTTTATCAAAGAGGAAAGAGGGTACTTGCTATTTTGTAGTCCTCTGGTAAAGCAAACTTATCTTTTGTAAGAAGAACAAAAGTTGTTCAAGAGTTTTAATCTATTTTTGGATCTGGGTTTGCACGTTAGTTTTGGTAAATCCTTAGTTTCATATTTTGATTTTTGCTTAAAGTTGCATAATACGGTTCTGTTTTCAGTATAAATATCCTCTGAAGTGGGACTGAAACATCTGTCACAAAACAGTCAAGCCTTGCTAAACTATATTTCATTTTTTAACAACTACTCCTTAGCTCAGTTCTTCTAAAAATGACCAACAAACCCCCAAATACTAAATACCAACACTATATGAAATTTAGAATTTTGTATAACATATTTAACATATGGGGCTCACAAAATCCTATAGAAATTGAGTGGCACAATTCATCTTTCAAGGGACTGAAGGTTTCTTAAATACCATAACTTAGAAAGACATCATGATATTCTGATATTGGAAAGAATCTGCTCTTAAAAAATCTCTTTAACCGAGGTAGTGCATTAGGCAAACCCAACAATG
Source organism: Panthera pardus (assembly GCF_024362965.1). Taxonomy (NCBI): domain Eukaryota; kingdom Metazoa; phylum Chordata; class Mammalia; order Carnivora; family Felidae; genus Panthera; species Panthera pardus. Next base: position 33,141,727 of record NW_026526810.1, read on the forward strand.
TAAGAGTAACTATATTCTAGTTAATAGGTTTTTAATGCTTTTACTACTAAACATGGTCCTTATTCTAATACAAATCCATTCAACAAAGTAATAAAATGGCGAATCACACAACTTTATAAGGCTCAGAAAAACAGATGCCTTATTTGTAGAATCAATACAAAGTTTATGTCCTTGCTTGCAAAACTTCATTTTAGATTGGAGGACAAACTGGTAAAAAAGTACAATAAGGATGAACAACGGGCTTCAAGTACTGGCCCAGGGAGTGACTGCCAGAAGGGACAGAGAAGACTTCATATGTGAGTGGGCTAAAGCACAAGGAGGAGTTTCCCAAGTAAAGAACAAAGTGTACTCCAAGGAACAACCCATTCATTCAAAGGTGCACAGGCAGTAACAAACACTATATATTTAAAGAATTCCAAGTTGTTTGATTTGGCTGGAATAAAGAGAACAGGGAGAGTGAGATTGGGATTTATCTTTCCAGGTATTAAGAAACTACTAAGGAATTAAAGAAAGGGAATCATGTCATTAGATTTCTATATTTAAAGGTAAAACTAACTCAAGGGGGTAGACTAAAAGAGATTGAAAAGGAGGGATCCTAGCTAGATGCCTGTTACAATAAACCCAGTAAAAAAGAAGGAAGGGGATGACAGGAAGGATTCAAAAGACACTCAGGATATATGTATAAGGAGCTTAACTTCATGAGGTAACAGACATGCAGGTAAATCAGTAAAGGAGTCAGGTACGATCAGAATTTCAGACTGAGGAGGGGTGTTTGGGTGGCTTAGTCAATTGAGCATCCTACTCTTGATTTGGGCTCAGGTCATGATCCCAGGGTAATAGGATAGAGCCCCACATCAGGCTCCACACTGAGCACGGAGACTGCTTAGGATTCTCTCTCTCTCTCCCTCCTCCCTCTTCCCTTCTCCTCTGCTCATGCTCACTCGCTCTCTCTCTCTCAAATAAAATTAAAAAAAAAAAAAGAGAAGAGAATTTCAGATTCAGATAGTTGGGAAATGATTCATTCCACACATATTTACTGAGCACCTAATACATGCCAGGCACTATTCTAAGTGCTGGAGATATGCTATAAACCAAACAGACTAAAATGCCAGGCTGTGCGGCTTAAATTCAGTTGGATGGTATCCCATACCTGAAAAAGAAAGAAAAAAGGGGAGAAACAAACAGGTTTTAGTTTTGGAGAGAGGCTGAAGAAAGATGAATTAGTTTTTTTGGTTTTAATATTATTTTTTAATGTTTACTTTTGAGAGAGAGCATGAACGGGGGAGAGGGACAGAGAAATAGAGGAAGACAGGATCTGAAGCAGGCTGTGCACTGTCCACGCAGAGCCCTATGTGGGGCTCCAACTCACGAACCATGAGATCATGACCTGAGCTGGAATCGGGCACTTAAATGAACCACCCAGGCACCCCTCTTGTTTTTTTTTTTTTTAACTTTGATCAGTTGCCAGTACTCTATGAAAAGAAAACTAGAAGTATATTAGAAGTAGGTAGGTCGTCAATGCATCATCTAAGGGAACATCAGAATAATATATAAATACAAATTAAAACACAATATAATTTTCCAATTTCAGACTGGCAAAGATGAGTAAGTTGAACAAATATCCAAGCTGGCAAGAGTATGGAAAAAAAAAAACACAGGCATTCTGTTGTAGTTGGTAGAAACATAAATTGGCAGAAACTCTGTAGAGGGTACTTTGGCAATATGTATCAAAATGTAAATTGCACATGCTCATTTGGCCCCCAAATTATATTTCTATAGTTTATATAAAGAAGATAACAGGACAGGTACACAAAGATGTATGACATACAGTTTGTTTCAACGTCGTTTTTAACAGCCAAACAAAAAAAGCCCAGAAACAATGTAAATGTTCATCATAGCATAGATCTCAGTCATCAAGGAGATATCCACAGCATATTTTTGAGTGAACAGAAGGTTACAACACAGCATGTACTAGATTAGCCTATTAATGTTAAATTGATGTCTACATTAAGTATATATGATTCTTATACGGTATGCAGATCAGAAATTAGAAATGGAAATTGAGATCTGGAAGGATGCTCTTGAAGTCACTCTGGATAATAAGAATCTGGATGATTTTTAGTTTCTTATATTTTTCAGTATTTCATTTTTCATTTTATTGAGAATTTATAGTTTTTAAAAAGTTATTTTTATTTTAAAGGAAAAGGAAGAGATGATTACATATGTGAAGGTTTAGGTTTATTATAAGAAAAGGGGGTGAGGCTGATGAAGAAATGGACAGGTAGGGGAAAAGAGCAGCAACAGTGCGGCATGTGAGTAGAAGGGGGAGGCAGACAGGTAAGGATATTAAGTCAGTACCTCCACTGCACTGGCCCCACACAGCTGAGTGGCTCCTAAGAGCTGGGGAAACAGGCCATTCTACACAAACATCTCCACGACCTTCATAGGCAAATATTCATAACCTAGCAACTACCCGTATTCATTTAATTCTAGCTGTTGAGAACCAAGTGGCATATTCCGTGCATGTGCAAATATGCAGACTCTTTATTGAGAAATAAACAACAATTCCAACCCCCTCTCTGTGGCAACCAGAATCCTACCTGGAACAGGGCCAGAAAAAGCCATGTCTCCAGCACTTCTGAGAAAACTGTGGCTGCTGTTTATCAAATTAAAATGCAAAGCAGCGCACTCCAGTGTCACTGGGAACTGTCAGAAAGGGATTATGGTTCCCACCCCAAGGATGCAGGTCAGCTAAACAATACCCATCTCCTTGTGCTGAGAAGGAGGGAGAAGGAGAAAGATTAGGCCTGTTTCCAAATAGCAGTCCCGCCTGCTTGTTACCGTGGTAACCTCCTTTCCCAGAGCTGTTCTCATTTGTCTCTCTCTGCCTGACCTTCATGTTGTTCTGACAGTAACTGAGGAGGAAAAGGTGCCTGCCTGCCAGCTCAGCACTCAAGTTGAGGGCACTGAGCAAGAAAAAGAGGCACTCAAAGTCTCTCTCATTCTAGACTCTAAACGGTGACCTTAGAGCGATTAGAGTCCTGAAAGAGATTTCTGGTAGCCCCTGTCATTCCATCCTGCCCTCCCTTGCTCTCGGGGCCACCTCACTTCTCTGATATACCCTTTCAGTGTGAGGAATCCGAGTCAGAGTCAAGTGGGTAGGTGAGAAGTCACAGAGAAAAGAAAAAACAAGGCATGACAGGCTGAAGAATAGAGGTAATAAAATATTAACTCAAAAATGCCTGAGACAATTATCAGTACAATGGTTAAGTGCAGCCTTTAGTTTCCTCTCTCTTCAGGATTCATTGCCGTATGTTCAGTTAGTGGAGGTGTGAGGGCAATTAAGGTACTCCCACAGGGCTAGGGGAAGAGCCCAAACACTCAGTGCTTTCTATTGTTTTTCTTCAAGCCACAGATACATACAATTCAATCATTTAACAAACAATTATCGAGTCCCCTCTATGTGCATGTTCTGTGCTAGACACTGGGCATGGAATGGTAAAAGAAAAGAAACTGATAAATACAAAGGAATTAGAAACCTACTAAGGAATAGACAGGGAAAGTGATAAGAGAACAAAGTGATCTATCTAAGGTAGTCAGGGATGGAATCACCAAAGAGGTTGGATTTAAGCAGAGACCTGAAAGATGAGAAGATATGGAGAGCCTGGGGATAAGCAATGCAGGCAGAGGAAACAGCACATGCAAACCCCTAAGGCAGGAAAAAGCTTGGCGTATGTTTGAGGTCCATGTTTCATTTCATATTACCAGATACACCCATAGAAAAATGTTTCAATCTGATGATTCTAGAAGCTTAGGAGGCCCAGAGAATGGGCACCATTAGAATAGCTAGTCAGATACATCCACTAGGTCCACAGAGGAGTTTTGAAGATATCAATCATGAAATACTATGGTCTATGGACAAAACTCTTATGCAACAGTTTAGAACAATAACTACTACAATACTGGAGTCACTTCTCTACCACCAGTAGTCACAGTCACTCCAAAAGACACATTGTATAAGAGTGGGGCTGATTTTCATTAGTTTATCTTAAATGGCATCCCAAACCTACCCCAAGCCCATCAAAGACTTTAACCTAAGCCTAATTAAACTGATTTATATTGGAGTAATGAGCTTATAAAGCAGGTGGCAGGGACAGGTTTTAGTTCCAGTTTCTATCATTTAGCTGTATAGCTTTAGGCAAGTCAGTTCACTTCTCCAAACTTCAACCTTATGAAATAAAGGAGTTGGATTTTATTATCTTTAAGGAGATGGTATGAGGGCTTTCTCAGTTCCAAGTGGCAGAAAAGCATAGCCTAACTGGCTTAAAAAAAAAGGGGGGGGGGTGGAATTTAGTAGCTCTCAGATAACTAAAAAAGTCCAAATTATGCATCGCCTGATACAGGGGCTCCAATGATGTCATGGAGGCCTAGTTTTCTATCCCTCCCTCTCTTGGTACTGCTTTCTCTGGTCCATCTTCATTTTTAGAAATGCTTTCCTCTGGAGTAATATGGTAGCTACAACAGTTCAAGCTCTTAGCTCCAAGCCCAGCAGAAAGATGTGTTCTCTTCTAACCACTGTAACAAAAATCCTGATATTCAGTCTGGTTGGACCAGATTCTATACAAGAGCCAATGTCCCTGAAAATCTTTATAATTTTTAAATTTTGTAAATTCTTTGCATTTTCAGGTTTTAATTTTAAAAACAATAGTGTACACATAGTTTTTGTATGCCTAGCATCATCTTTCCTATAGAAAAACTACTCCCCTCCCAGGCCTCTTACTAACAGACAATCACAGTGTCTCTCTAGTCGCCTTGCTCTGGAGTGGGTTCAGCATCAATTTTTTTTTAAACCAAGCTATTGATAGACTATTTCATTTTTTTTTTTTTTTTTTTAGAAACTAAAGCCATGCTTAATATGCCTATTCATGATATAAAACCCTTTGAACCTCTCCTGCTCTTGAAAGTATTAAATTTTTGCATCTTCCTCAAATAAAATACTTATTGTAAGATAATCAAGGAGTTATACTATAAAAGTATTATTATGGCCAGGCAACAACATACCCAATTATACTACAGGAATAAATTATGGTCAGATCATCAGAACATTCTGGATTACTCATAAATATGGGAATTTTTCTGAAGATCAACTGGAATTTTCAGACTGGAAAAGGCTGTATTATTAGGATTTCACTATCACGAACATTTTTGTATCAATAGCTATTAATTTAAAACATAATTTTCAATGTCCGAATAGAATTCCTCTGAACAAATAAACCACAATTTGTCCAACCAATCCCCTACAGGTGAATATTTAGGTTTTCCCAATTTTCATTTGTTTAAACAAGGCTGAGAAGAATATCTTTTTTTTTTTTTTTTTCCTTTTAAGTAGGCTTCACACCCACTGTGGAGCCCAATGCGAGGCCCAAACTCACAGTCCTGAAATTGAGACCAGAGCTGTGCTGAGATCAAGAGTTAGATGCATGGGGTGCCTTGGGTGGCTCAGTCAGTTAAGCGACTGGCTTTGGCTCAAGTAATGATCTCACAGTTCGTGATTTCAAGCCCCACATCAGGCTCTGTGCTGACAGTTCAGAGTCTGGAGCCTGCTTCAGATTCTGTGTCTTCCTCTCTCTCTGTCCCTCCTCTACACTCTCTCTCTCAAAAAAAAAATAACAAACATAAAAAAAAAAAAAAGTTGGATGCTTAATTACTGAGCCACCTGAGTGCCCTGAGAAGAGTATCTTTAAAAAATTTTTTTAAAATGTTTGTTTATTTTTGAGAGAGAGAGAGAGAGACAGACAGACAGACAGACAGAGCATGAGTGGGGGAGGGCAGAGAGAGAGGGAGACACAGAATCTGAAGCAGGCTCTAGGCTCTGACCTGTCAGCACAGAGGCTGATGTGGAACTCAAACTCATGAAGTGTGAGATTATGACATGAGCTGAAGTAGGATGCTTAATCGACTGAGCCACCCAGGTGCCCCAAGAAAAATATCTTAATACATAAGTCTCTTGCACCTGTTTCACTATTTTCACAGGGCTAAAGTCTTACATACAAGAGTATTGAGTAAAAGGGTATGTATATTTTAAGGCTTTTGTAACACACTATTCCAACAACTTTCAGGCAGGTTAAAAAAAAAAAAAGGCTTTAGTATTGCCTATATTTCCAGGATAACTTATTTACCCTTCCCAGGACCTTTTTAGGTATTATTAAGAATGTAATGTTCAAAGTATTCTACTTTCAACTTATTTTGTCTTTATCCCTAAAGGATAAACATCCCTAAAGGATGATAACATTTTCTGTTTGTTTTTAATGTCTCCCTAACTATAACCCTGTAAATTGACATTTACAGCCTTTGCTCTCAAGGAGGTCTACACTAATTTCTGGATTCCTTTACTGGGTTACAAATGACTACTCAAAACCTAGAGATATAAAATATATAATGTACGACATACAACATACAATATGCACTATTTATGGTGGTTTATTTCATGCCCTACCACTCCCATATGCATGACATTATTTTTTTTAATATTCTTTTTTTTTTTAATGTTAATTTTTAGTTTTGAGAGAGCAAAGCAGAGGAGGGGCAGACAGAGAGGGAGGGAGACACAGAATCCAAAGCAGGCTCCAGGCTCTGAGCTGACAGCACAGACCCCAAGGCAGGGCTTGAACTCATGGACTGTGAGATTATGACCTGAGCTGAAGTCGGACGCTTAACTGACTGAGCCACCCAGGTGCCCCTAAAGGCTAGGTTTCTAAGAGCACAGGTTGGGATTGAGATTTCTAATCAGCAAGTAGCTGGCAGACAGTAGAGATTTAGTAAGTGCATAAATTAAATGGGGCCATGTACAGTATGTGTTTTTTCTTCTCCAACTTCTCCAGGCAGTTCTTTGATTTTCTAGTCAACCTGAATGTTTTAGTCTTTACCATAACCAGTATGGTCAACCATACATCCCACATTTAATTTTTTACCAGCACCTATCAGTCTCAGTTTTCATTGTGAATTCCATAAGAGCTTTTCTTTAAAAAAAAAAAAAAAAATTTTTTAAAAATGTTTATTTATTTATTTTTGAGAGAGAGAGACAGAATGCAAGCAGGGGAGGGGCAGAGAGAGAGGGAGACACAGAATCCAAAGCAGGCTCCAGGTTTTGAGCTGTCAGTACAGAGCCTGACACAGTGCTAAAACTCACGAACCATGAGATCATGACCTGGGCCAAAGCTGGGTGCTTAACCAAGTGAGCCACCCAGGCACTCCACATTAACAGCTTTCTAAAAGAAGTTTTTCCTGACACATATATTTTTTAATTTTTTTTAAGTTTATTTATTTTGAGAGAGCACGTGTGCACATGAGCTAAGGAGAGACAAAGAGAGAGGGAAAGAGGGAGAGAAAGAATCCCAAGCAGGCTCTGCACTGTCAGCACTGCCTGATATGGGGCTCAAACTTATGAACCTTGAGATCATGACCTGAATCAAAATCAAGAGTCGGACAACAGACTGAGCCACCCAGGCACCCCTGAGAAATCTTTTTAATCAACAAAACTCTTAAATTTCTGGGTCTGTTTCTAATATGTAAAATTTCGTCACCATTTATAATTTTAACCTTGTAGAAAAAAAAATCTCATATAAAAGAATATCCCTGAAAATGTCTACAGATGTGGACTATCTTAGGAAGTAGAGGGGGATTTTTGTTTAAGAATGGATAAGGGAAGAAAGACTGCTTCAAACAGAAGGAAAGGGTGGAAACAAGTAGGAGAAGGTGCCTGGGTGGCTCAGTTGGTTAAGTGTCCTGTCTGACTTCGGCTCAGGTCATGATCTCATGGTTTGTGGGTTTGAGCCGCACATTGGGCTCTGTGCTGACCACTCAGAGCCCGGAGCCTGCTTCGGATTCTGTGTCTTCCTTTCTCTCTACCCCTTTCCTGCTCATGTTCTGTCTCTCTCAAAAAATAATAAAAAATATTTAAACATTTTAAATAAGTAGGAGATAAATAGTTAAGGGGCACCTGGGTGGCTCAGTCGGTTAAGTGTCCAACTTCAGTCGGGTTATGATGCTGCCATCCATGAATTCAAGCCCTGCGTTGGGCTCTGTGCTGACAGCTCAGGGCCTGGAGCCTGCTTCAGATTCTGTGTCTCCCTCTCTCTCTGCCCCTCCCCAACTAGTGCTCTGTATCTCTCTCTCTCTCTCTCAAAATAAACAAACATTGAGGTACCTGGGTGGCTCAGTCGGTTAAGCGTTCGACTTCAGCTCAGGTCATGATCTCGTGGTTCATGAGTTCAAGCCCCACGTCAGGCTCTGTGCTGATGGCTCAGAGCCTGGAGCCTGTTTCAGATTCTGTGTCTCCCTCTCTCTCTGACCCTCCCCTGTTCATGCTCTGTCTCTCTCTGTCTCAAAAATAAATAAACGTTAAAAAAAATTAAAAAAAAATAAACAAACATTTAAAAAAATAATTAACAGAAATGGACTTTGAAGATAACTAACCTGGGTTCAAACAGATCCTCCACTATTGGCTACTGCAACTTTAGGCAAGTCATTTAACTTCTTCAAGCCCCAGCCTTCCCATTAGTAAAATAGAAATCACACTAGTACACATCTCACAGAATTACTGTGAGAATTAAATGAAATATTATACAAAAGCATTTAGCACTATTTCCTGGCACAGAACCTGATAAATGTTAAATGCTGCTGCTGCAGTTTCTGTTTTTATTAAACAGGCCCTAGGGATATTCCAAATGGGCTTCATCCACCGACCTTTACCTCAGAACAAAGATTAGAAAGTTTACAAGCCAGACAGCAGCTTTTTTCAGGCTAAAAGCGGGCCAAGAGTTGGTTACTAAATCATTGATTTAAAAAATCAAATGAATTTTCTCCTTTTTACCTTTTCAAGTCCATCCTTATGTCAGGTTGGAACATGTGCACATAAGGTGAGTGCACCTTCCATAATTCTTTTATGACTCTACAACTGGGCTCCATAACAAGAGTTAAAATGCAACTTGCTAGTGCTCATCTATGCAAGTCAGGAAAAACCCAGCAGATAAAGTCCCCAAATGACATTCTGATGTGTAGTTAAACCACTTGCTTTATATATGGGTAGCTGAAACATTATCCTTCTTGCACTATTAAGTCTGAGAAAGAAGTTTCCATTATCTCCAGTAGTCTGTACATCCTTCCCCTTCTTGTAGAACAAATTGCAGAACCCACCAGCATAGTTTCCCCAAGTAGATAAAACTGGTCAGCAGGTGACAAGTTGGTAATAATCCTGTAATTCTCTAAGGAGTTAGAAAGAAAAGCATTTAATCTCTACTTCAATGAGGCATTTAGCTAATCACTGGCCTGAGAAGGAACGTTTGGAAAAACAAATGGGTGGGACAGCTTCTAATAAGGGAAAATGTCCATGGCACAAGCGCTTTAGCAGTCTTTAAAAAGATCAGGGAGTTCTCCCTCAATCTGTTCCTCTTCTGCCCTCTAGAACAAGCCAACCTTCGTTCTGCAAAGAAAGCTATCCTGTCTCCTATTACTCAGTTGTCTAGCACCCTCAAGATTTCTAGACATTAGCTGCAGTCACTTAAGCTCTCTTGGCCTCAGTTTCCTCATGAGATTAATAAATGCTAGGTCTTTAGTCTCTCTCTAAATCCCAATCTTGCCTAAATCCAAACTGGCATGAATGTCTGAGGGCAGCTATCCTTAACAGCACTGTTATTAACTTGAGCTTTATTACAAGGGTATTAATCAAAATGAAAACCTCTACATTCAGACAGGCATTTGCAGCACAAAAATTAAACTTGCCAACCAGGAATCTCTTCAAAATGATCTGAATGAGATAAAGGCAGCAGCTGAAACATAATGACTCTGGACTGACATTATTACGCTTAGGGTCCAAGCATGACAGGTGTTAGAAGAGGTTCTTTCGAGCTCCACAAAGATAGGTGTATTTTAAATAAAATACATAGTGAAAGAGGTCAGATGTATTTATCCCTCAGGCAATGAGATATCTTCTTTCAATCTAGGAAATATTAAAATGGCCTACACTGAAATGTTTTTCACATCTCTAGTGTTTCAGAGCCTAGTATTCTTTCCTTTCTCTTCCTTACAGGTTTTGCTCAGGTTGCTAGAAGAGATTCTATGGATTTCTAGCCTCAAAGCAGGATTGACCTGAGTAAAAGATTAGACAGCAGGTGCACACATGCAAGAACTACAAGAAACTCAACAAACCAAATTACAACTGTCAAAAGGAGGAAGAGACCAATACAGAGGAGAGATATTACTTTAGTATCTCTAACAAGTACATGTGGCAGAAATACATGATTTTCAACTTCATTGTTCTCCTCATGTCCTCAAATCAATATTCAACTAATTCTACCAGTCTAAAGAGAAACTCCTAGTAAAAGTTCACTGTGTGCATCATTCTGTACATAACACCAGGAGGCCCAAAGCAAATCTTAACGTTCTCCCACAAACTAAGGTTTTACCTAATAGTAAATCAGAGAATTTTTCTCAACTTCTTTAGAAAAAACAAAGTCACATTCTATGTTATTTCATAATACACAGTATTTCAAGCCATGTGGCAAAGGACCAAGTCATTTCATTACCATCCTATTAAGACTAGACTTTCCATTCTGAGGGAAAGTATAATCACATATATTTAGAAGGATATTATCTCTGTACACGGTCTTTGTTTCATAGCGCTCAGGAAGTGATACTTTGTACTTTTTTTTTTTTAATGTTTATTTTTGAAGTGGGAGAGGGGCAAACAGTGGAAGGCAGAGGATTTGAAGTGGGCTCTGTGCTCACAGCAGAGAGCCTAATGTGGAGCTCAAACTCACAAACCACAAGATCATGACATGAGCTGCAGATGGACGCTTACCTTGTCCTTTATAAACCCTGGGGTAAGGCCTCAGAAATTTTAAATTCCCAGCCCCGTATTTCTTTTCAGGGTTATTTCTCTTAAAAAATAAGAGAATGAAAAGACAGATTTTGGTACACAGCATACTGACAGATGTTCACACTGTCCTTAATCCCCTGTTGGCCATATTTAAGATGGTATTATGCACCAACCATACTGGCAAAAATTTTAAGTTGACAATAACAAGTACCACTTAAACAGAGCAGATGAAAGGAAAAACTACTGGTATAACCACTTTCATAAATTGGCCTTACTTGGTGAAGTAGAAGAATGTACACACCCTACTGTCTAAAAACTCCACTCCTAGGTTTGCACCCTAGAGATACCTTTGTACATGTACATCAGGAGACATAACAACGTTTAGAGCAGCAATTTGTGTTGCAAAAAATGGTGGAAAGAATCCAAATGTCCACCAGTAGACTGACAATACATATTTTCCTATATTCATAAAGTGGAACACTAAACACAGTGAAAATAAATTACACTGCACATATCAACATAAACAAGGGAAAAAAGCCATGACATAATGATTCCATTTATTTTTTAAAAAATATTTGTTTTTTTATTAAATTTTTTTTTATGTTTTTATTTATTTGAGAGAGACAGAACGAGTGGGAGAGGGGCAGAAAGAGGTAGACACAAATCTGAAGCAGGCTCCAGGCTCTGAGCTGTCAGCACACAGCCCGACATGGGGCTCAAACTCACAAGCTGTGAGATCATGACTTGAGCTGAAGTTGGAAGCTCAACCGGCTGAGCCAACCAGGCACCACTAAAAAATATATTATTTTTAAGTTAATCTCTACACCTAGCATGGGACTCAGACTTACAATTCCAAGATCAAGAGTTGCATGCTCCTCCAACTGAGCTAGCTAGGCGCCCCCATAGTGATTCCATTGAAATTAAGAACAAAATCAGGAAAAACTAAGAAAAGATTGCTTGCTGACACAGATAAATGGGGGAAAAATATAGAGATAAATGGGTAAATGATTAAAAATATCAAATAGTGGGAGGTAAAGAGGGAGGAGCAGGTAACTCTCATTAGGAAAGGGTCACCACACAGGAGGTTCTAAACTTGAAATGTTGTTAATGCTTTAAGGGGGGTAAAAGGTATGGGTGTTCTTTTTATTGTTTTTTTCAAAACAGTTTAAAACTAAGAGAAAGAAACAAATCATATCCAGAGATAAAATATTCCTTATCATCTAGTGCCTACACAGTGCTACAATGAGGAAACATGCTAAACCTTCCCGATGACCTCTTTAAGTAGTACGGTCATTCTAAAAACCACATTAGTTTTCTAAAAAATTAAGCTAGAGGGTCTACTTCCATATTACCTCAGAGGTATAATTTTCTTTTGTAGCACTTATCTTTCACAAAATGACTTTTTTGTATGTCTCCCTCCCATGATAAGCTGGAAATTCCATGAAGGAGGGTATCCCCTCCTCCAACACTCTATCTCAGGGTCTTTAACACGGTACCTGATCGTGGGAAGTACTCAATATTTTTTGAAAAAATGGATAAATGAAAAACGTTAATCTAATTACATTGGCTAACTTTTACTAGTCTGTCCAAAAATGCAGGAAAACACACCACAATTTTCCAACCTGATGCTTCATCCCTGTTGTTAAGCATTCTGACACTGACCCAGAACTTGGTAGTTATTTCAGCATTTATGCAACCAAGTTTAGTGAGGGCCTCCTGTAAGAAGGCACTGTGCTAGGTGCTGAAATTACGGCACTGACAGAACTGACGTAGTTTCATTTATCTACATAAAAGTCACTACATGTATAAAGGAAGATGGTAAGATAGCCTCCCTCTAACCTCCCCCCCCCCCCCCGCCCCCAACAGACCTCTTAAGACACTGAAATGTGTACAGAGACAAAGCTGAGATTTCAACAACTGGTGGGTGGCAAAGATCCACCCCTCAGAGAACAATGGGCTGCTATTTCCTTCAGCTGCTCTGAAGGATGAACTAATTCCTTTAGTCTCTGCCATCCTTGTGAGTTAAATTATATCATTCTTTGTTCTGCAGAGTAGCTTCTCATAAAATATTCAATAAACAGCAAAAGCACTGTCCTTCTGGAACCTCTTCTAGAAAACAACATGCACAGACAACCACTCATAGGAAAAAAAGCTATAAAGGAAAGAAATTATTATCCTGAAGACAAACATCTCTGTTTTGGAGATAAAAGAGAGGAGCCATAAGCCACATTACAGCTGCCTTTCTGCCTCCAATATATGGGAAAGGTTAAAATTAGAGACAACCAATGAAAAAACATTAAACGATAGTTCTAATAAACTTGAGGACTGTTATATTGCACTACACTCACTTCTGCTGCCTTTTATTCAGTTTCAATACAGTCATCATTCTACCAGCATTTCTTTAAAGGCCATGGTAAAAAATGCTGCTGACACCTATTACCAGCTCAAGCTATTCCTGACTCCCTTCTTCCTTCTTCCTTAAGCCAACCTAAAAGTTAAACAAAGATGGTGGGGAGTAGTGTAGTTAGGTAGGACATGAAGGGGACAACTAGCACCCCCAAAATGAACTTTGTTTCTATTGTCTTAGAGAATTAAGTTCTCTCTGAAAATTTAACAAGGTTGTCAGTAATCTGACTTCACAATGCATATTTCTATTTGCAAACTATCTCTATTAAAATATGCATTTCAAAATCTCTTAGATTCAATCTCCTCCTCTGTGAATCAGTGTTTATGGGACAAGAATCTGGCATTCAGAATGCTGAAGTAAATTAAGGAGACTGAGCACCCAATTAGGTGCTAAATAGCTACACAGAAAACTAGTTAAGATTTAGAAATAAGACCTATTTCTCTATTCAAAGGGAAGACATACACAACTTACCAAGAATCTGGGAAACTGAACCCAGGAAAAAGCACTCACAATTTGCTATAGAATTGAAAAAATAAACCAGAAATACACATTATACTCAAGTTATCACCTAAAGACAACAGCAAAAAATATATACCCAGGGCTACCACCAATAAGGATAAGGCCTTTGTGAATGACAAGTTGCCTTCCTGTGCTAACCAGGTTGAAGACATGGTGATATCAGACTGGATTTCAATGATTCATTCAACCTCCCTCAGGAGGGGACCTTCCTGAAGTTCACTCAGTACAAATGAGGATGACTACCCTACATACGTGTTTCTCTCTTCTAAAAACTCATTAAAATGAAAACACAGAAGTAGAAAAATAGGCATAAAGCTGTGAGGACAAAGCAGCAGACGTGAGATGTCAAAAACATTTTGGAAACTACAAAGCACATGGACAAATGTTAGCCTAGCAGACCAAAGGAAGTTGAAACCTAAACCTGTAAGAGACTAAGTCTGTAAGCTGGGAGTTAAAGAACTATGCTAGCAAACATTCAAAACTCAGGAAAAGCTTAGTGACATCAGCTACTTGTGCAAAGAGGGTAAAACTCAAAATGGAAAGATCAGCTCAAATTCTTAAAAAAATTTTTTAAATGTTTATTTTTGAGAGAGACAGAAAGAGACAGAGAGACAGAGAGAAAGGAAGCTTGAGCGGGGAAGCAGCAGAGAAAGAGAGAATCTGAAGCAGGCTCCACACTGTTAGCACAGAGCCCGACACAGGGCTCGAACTCATGAACCGTGAGATCATGACCTGAGCCAAAGTCAGATGGCTAAATTAATCAACTGAGCCACCGGCTGCCTGTTTTTATCACACACACACACACACACACACACACACACACACACACACACGTTTATTTTATTTCTGAGGGAGAGAGAGAAGGTGCAAGTGAGCTGGGGCAGAGAGAGGGACAAAGATAAAGAATCCTACAAGGGACAGAGAAAGAGAGGGAGAGAGAGAGAGAAGCAAGGCTCACCCGGAGCGGGGCTGGGAGTCACTTGAAGCAGAGCAAGAGCTCACCCAAAGCAGGGCTTGAACTCATGAACCGCAAGATCAGGACCTGAGCCAAAGTCAGATGTTTAACCAATTGAGCCACCTAGGTGGCGGAGAGTCAAAGTCTTTAAAAGATACAATCAGATTAGACTATCTCCACCACCTAATGCAGGCTCCCATCTCTTTATCCTACCCCTTCTGATTCTAGCAGAAGTCTGAAGGTTTACTCTCTGAATATGTTGAACATCCAGGCTCTGTACTCACCCACACCACATACAATTGAGAATAGGGATAAAGTACAACACTGAGAGCACCAGTGAAACACAAAACCCGGGGCGCCTGGGTGGCGCAGTCGGTTAAGCGTCCGACTTCAGCCAGGTCACGATCTCGCGGTCCGTGAGTTCGAGCCCCACGTCAGGCTCTGGGCTGATGGCTCGGAGCCTGGAGCCTGTTTCCGATTCTGTGTCTCCCTCTCTCTCTGCCCCTCCCCCGTTCATGCTCTGTCTCTCTCTGTCCCAAAAAAAAAAAAAAAAAAAAAAAAAAAGAAACACAAAACCCTTTTCCCTCCACTGGGTTCTGTGAGAGCAGGCAAAAGATTGGTTGATTCCTCTGAGGGAAAAACAACTTGCCTAAGACAAAAGAACCTACAGATGTTGGCAGCTGGATGACCCGCACATAAAATACAGGAAGGTATAAAGTATACAGCACTAGTAAGCTTGTTAACAAAGAAAACAATTGTTATATTTATATTTATTTTTTTAATGTTTTTTAATCTTTATTTTTGAGAGAGAGATACAGACTGCGAGCAGGTGGGGGGGGGGCGAAGAGAGAGAGAGAGGGAGACAGAGACTATGAAGCAGGCTCCAGGCTCCGAGCTGTCGGCACAGAGCCTGATGCAGGACTCGAACTCACGAACTGTGAGATCATGACCTGAGCTGAAGTTGGATGCTTAATTTTTTTAAATGCTTATTTGTGTGTGTGGGGGGGGGGGGGGGAGGGGCAGACAGAATCCGAAGCAGGCTCCAGGCTCCGAGCTATCAGTACAGAGTCCGATGGGGCTCAAACCCACAAACCGGGAGATCATGACCTGACCTGAGCTGAAGTCAGACACTTGAGCCATTGAGGCACCCCTATATTTATCTTTAAAAGAAAGCAAGGCATACCAAATGTACTGATTTTTATCCAGTTTTTTCACTTTCACATGAACATTTTCCTCTGCCATTGAGTATATAGTTTTTCATGGCTGCATAATATTCCTTATACAGATAAACTGGAATTTATCTAATTTGCTTCCTATAATTAGAATTTTGGGTAGCTTGCAGCTTTTTAGCACTCTTATCCATAAATCATTGCAAATACTTCTAATTACTTACTTGTGACAAACTCCTAAATAAGTGGAATTGAAGGGTATAAACTTTTTCAATATATATGCTTAATGTGTCTTCTAGTAAAGCTGTATCAAATAACTTTCCTACGCTTTATATCCTGATTACAATGGTCAACCTAGTTTTGTATTGTTTTTGTCTGTTTTTACATGGAACTTGTTAAGGTATAACTGACATACAATAAATCACACAAACTTAAGTTATATAATCTAATAAATCTGACATGTATAACATTGTGAAATCATTACCATAATCAGGAGAGTCAGCATACCAGACATTCACACTAAAGTTTCTTCATGCTGCCTTGTAATCCTTCTTCCTGGTCTTTCTCAGTCCTTCCAGAACTTCCCTGACCTTCCCATCCATTCATCACCAAACACTGATCTGCTTCCTATCACTGTAATTGGTTTACATTATTTAGAATTTCATATAAATAAAATTGTATAGTATGTACTCTTTATATAGTTTCTTTTGTTTAGGATTATTATTTTGAGATTCATTCATGTTGTGTCAATATATCATTCCTTTTGGTTGATGAGTAATAATTTATTGCATAGGTACACCAAAATTTGCTCTTCCATTAACCAGCCAATGGACATTTGAGCTGTCTCCAGTTATGGGCTTCTATGAATGTCTGTGTACAAGACTACACGAAAAAAAGTAAATACCTTGTGATGGGATGACTAAGTTATGTTAGGTAAGTGCTAATTTCTTAAATAAATTGGGTACTGGTTTCCCAAAGTGCGTCTATCATTTTGCATTCCTATTAATAGTATAAGACAGTTGATCCTCAGACACTGGGTAAAGTCAGTATTTTTATTTTTTTAATTTTTTAAATGTTTTTATTTATTTTTGAGACAGAGAAAGACAGAGCATGAGCAGGGGAGGGGCAGAGAGAGAGGGAGACACAGAATCCGAAGCAGGCTCCAGGCTCTGAGCTGTCAGCACAGAGCCCGACGTGGGGCTCAAACTCATGGACTGTGAGATCATGACCTGAGCTGAAGTTGGACGCTTAACCAACGGAGCCATCCAGGCGCCCCTGTATTTTTAATTCTAGATATTCTGATATAGGAATCCAGCGGTATCTCACTGTAGGTTTAACTTACATTTCCTTATTGGCCAAAGATGTTGGTGAAGTTATCTGTTCAAATTTGTTTTGGGGTTGTTTTTTCCTTATTATTGAATTTCCAGAGTTCTTTATATATTCTGGATAGAAGTCCTTTACAGATACATGATTAGCAATTATTTCTCCCAAAATTGGTAGCCTTCTTTCTCATTCTCTTAATGGTGCCTTTCAGCTGTATGTATGTATGTGTATGTATGTATATATATGTACATATGTATATACACACACACACACACACACACACATATATATATATACGTATTTAAAATATTTTTTTCTTAATGTTTATTTTTGAGACAGAGAGAGACAGAGCATGAGTGGGGAAGGGGCAGAGAGAGAGGGAGACACAGAATCTGAAGCAGGCTCCAGGCTCTGAGCTGTCTGCACAGAGCCTGACGTGGGGCTCAAACTCACAAAGTATGAGATGATGACCTGAGCTGAAGTCAGACGCTTAACCGACTGAGCCACCCAGGTGTCCCTGTATGTATTTTTTAATTTATTATGGTGCCTTTCAGTTATATACATACATATGTATACATACATATACATATACATATTTTTCAACTTATTTGAGAAAGAGTGCACATGCACATGAGCAGGGGAGGGGCAGAGAAAGAGGGAGAGAATCCCAAGCACGTTCAGCATAGTCAGTGCAGAGTCCCACCTGGGGCTCGATCTCAGGAACTGTGAGATCATGACCTGACCTCACCCAGGTACCCTTTAATGGTGCCTTTTAAAAAGCAAAACTTCCTGACTTCAATCAAGTCCAATTTATCAATATTGCATTTTACAGACTGTACTTCTGAAGTCAAATCTAAGAAATCCTTGCCTAACCCAAGGTCAGAAAGGTTTTCTATTATAATTTCCTCTAAAATTTTTATAGTCTTAGATTTTACATTTGTATAAATCCATTCTGAATTACATTTTGTTCATGTTATGAGGTATAAATAGAAGTTCACTTTTTGGAACATGGATATCCAATAGCTCCAGCACCATTTGTTAAAGCTATCCTTTTTCTGTTGAATTGCCTTTACATCTCTGTAGAAAAATCAATTGACCATTTATGTATAGGTCAATTTCTGGACACTATTCCACTGATGAACACATTTGGCTATCTCAAGGTCCCTGCCACATTGCTGTAATCATTGTAGATTTAAAATAAGAACTGAAGTCAGGTAGTTTAAGTGCATTTCCCTATGAATTTTAAACCTGCTTGTCAATTTCTATTAAAAAGCCTGCTGAAGGGTGCCTGGTGGCTCAGTCAGTTGAGTGACCAACTTTGGCTCAGGTCATGATCTCATGGTTCATGGGTTCAAGCCCCATGTTTGTTTCTGTGCTGATAGCTAGAAGTCTGGTGCCTGCTTCGGATTCTGTGTCTCCCTCTCTCTCTGCTCCTCCCCTTCTTGCACTCTGTCTCTCTCTCTAAAAAATAAATAAACATTAAAGGAAAAAAAAAAAAAAGGCCTGCTGAGAATTAGGAATCACTAGTCTGTCAATAATTTGAGGAGAACTGAGATTCTAACTATTGAGTCTTTCAAACCATGAGCATGGTAAATCTCTCCATTCATTTAGGACTTATGTTTCGTAGTTTTCATTATACAGGTCTTACATATATTTTGTCAGGTTTATCCCTAACTATGTAATACTTCTGATGCTATTATAAGTGGCATTTAAAAAACTTCAATGTGACTAACACTATATAAAAATACAATTGATTTTTAAACACTGAATTTGTCTTGCAATACTGCTAAACTCACGTATTTGTTCTAACAGGTTTGTTTTTTTTTTGTAGTTTCCTTAGCACTTTCTACATACATGATCATATCATCTATAAAGATAGTATTATTTCTTCCTTTCCAATCTGGATGCCTTTTATTTATTTTTCTGGCATTATCAGACTAACTAGAACCTTCAGTGTAATGATGGATATAAGTAGTAATAGAAAACATCCTTACCTTGGTCTTTATCCTAAGGCAAAAGCATTCATTTTTCACCATTAGCTATGATATTAGCTATAGGTTTATGGTAGATACCCTTTAGCAGGAAAAGATTCCCTTCTATTTCTACTTTCTTGAGCAAGGTAAGGCAAATGAGGCAAAGGAGGCATGAAAAGTACTCACCTCATGCATATAAAATTTAAAGGCAAAAATCCTCAGTAATCAAGTGATATATTAATGCAATAGTTTTTAAAAGCCAAAATTAATCCAAACCCCACAATGAACAAAATATCAAAATTTAAATAAAAAACTGGATTGGTATTATTGATTTTCCCTTTGCCTCTGGCTCCAGTATGGCTCTGCATGGCACTATTACTGAACCTGGCAGAAGAATGGGCATTGCAGGCAGAAGGAAGAACACACACAAAGGCCAAAATGTAGGAATGTACCTGGGGCATTTGAGGTATATTAAGGAAGTTAGTATGACAGAAAAAGAGTGAGAGGCAGAGGAGAGAGCACATGAGGTCAGAATGAAAACAGGAGCTAGATTATGTCATTGACAAGAACTTTTGAGTTTTTCTGAATGATATGGGAAGCCACAACACAGTTTTAAGGAGTAAAATAATCTGACACACTTTAAAAGGATCACTCTGACCACTATGAGAAAAGATTACAAGTCACTAAAGACAGGGAGACAAGTTAAGTGCTATTATAATAATCCAGAAGAAGTTAAACAGTGGTTTGGACCAGCTGGTAGCAGTGGAGGTAGGGAGAAGAGGTTGGATCCTAAATGTATTAGAGACAAAGCCAGTAGGATTTGTTGGTGGATTATATGTGGGGAAGAAGACAAAGAGTCAAGAATACCTCCTTGGCCCATGCAATTAGAAAAATGGGATTGCAGGGTACCTGGGTGGCTCAGTCAGTTGTTTGACTCTTGATCTCAGCTCAGGTCTTGATGTTAGGGTTGTGAGTTCAAGTGCTGCATTGGGCTCCATGCTGGGTGTGGAGCGTACAGAAAGAAAGAAAAAGAAAGAAAAGTAAAGAAAGGAAGGAAAGAAGAAGGGAAGAAAGAAAGAAAGGAAGAAAGAAAGAAAGTTGAAGAATAACATGCTTGAAATGTAGATAACAGAAGAAATAAGCTCTAATTTAAGGCAGGAATCAGTGAGCTTTTTCTTTATTTTTTTATTTTTATTTTTTTTAATCTCCCATTTATTTATTTATTTTCAATATATGAAATTTATTGTCAAATTGGTTTCCATACAACACCCAGTGCTCATCCCAAAAGGTGCCCTCCTCAATACCCATCACCCACCCTCCCCTCCCTCCCACCCCCCAAGTGAGCTTTTTCTTTAAAGAGAATAAATATTTTAGGCTTTGAGGACCAATGGTCTCTGCTGTAATGGCCAATTCTGCTGTTGCAGTCTGAAAGAAGCTATAGACAATACATAAATGAAGGAGCATTCTATATTTAAATAAATGTTATTTACAAAAATAGATAGCCTGGCCCAGAGGCACTGGTTTAGGATATGACCATGGAAGCAGTAGTTGAGACAGGATGGAGGACAAAATCACTGGGAGAGTGGTGGTCAAGGAATTAAGAAGCAAAGGTGTTGGCAAGATCGTTATAAGGACACTGAATTTACCATGAGTTAAGCCCAGAAACAATGTTGGAGAGAGTGACTTTTAAGAACAGGAGGTGGGGGTGGGGGTGTGGAGGAATCAGTGAAAATGGCAGAAGGATCTCTGAAAACTCTCTCCTCCATAAAATCAATAAGAAAACTGGCAAAAACTGTCAGAATCAAGTTTTTCAGAATTCTGGAAATTAACCAAAGGCTTGGAGCAATCTGAGAAGCATTTATTCAAGAACAACAGCTCATATCACACATTGAGGTTCAAGTCTGATATTGAATCTCAGAAGAGCAGTGAGCTTTGTGGCATCTTAACTTGCCTTATTCCCATCCCCTGCTCTGAAAAAAAATCAATACTCTACAATCACAGAGAAAAGCAGCAGCTTGACAGCCACTGAAGGGGCAGAACATGACCGGGGCTCCTTCCAAGCTTCATTTCTAAAGAATTCTCATTATATGACCTTTCTGATAGTTTCCTGGGAAGACCCCACTTTGTAAGATGGTCTAGATTTAACCAGACTTAGAGTTTGCGCATCACAAAACGCTTTTTTCTTGAGAGTGGAACATCTGTAGAAAACACTTGCAGGCACGTGTTTAACTTTGTGGCTGCTTGAGGCAATGGATAACAGGTGGGGCAAATAACAGACTAGCCAAAAAGCTTAAAAAGAAAGGTAGGGAAGATGTCCATAAGAGTTTGGCAAAGTTCTGACACGGTCCTGGGAATCTAGAAGTCCATATGCATGCAGAAGGTTGTGTTTATGTTCAGGGCTGAGCACATACTTAAAAAAGGCCTGAGAAGGCTCTACGTTCTCACTTCTGGTTGACTTTGAGGCTTTGCACAAGCAGAAAGTGAACACTAAACCAAAGCATCAACTGCCTGGCTGAGTGTTGAATTCTATATGCAGCAAACCTATTCTTCAAAAACTAAGAGAAATTAAGATATTCCAGATAAACAAAAATAGAGAAATCAATGCTAGCAGACTTCCCATACAAGATACACTATAAGAAATCCTTCCACCTGACACAAAAGGACACTAGGCAGTAACATAAATCCACAGGAAGAAATAAAGAAGACCAGTAAAGTTAACTCCATAGTTGTATTAGTTTTCTATTGTTGTTGCAACATAAAACCAGAAACTTAAAGGCTTAAAACAACACCAATTTACTATAGTTCTGGAGGTCAGAAGGCTGACATGACTCTCACTGGGCTAACATCAAAATGTCAGCAGGGCTGCATTTCTGTGTAGAAACTCTGGGGAAAAATCTGTTTTCTTGCTTTTTCCACTTGGAGGGGGTCTGCATTCCTTGGCTCAAGGCCTCTTCCTCCATCTGCAAAGCCAGCAGTACAGCATCTTTAAATCTCTCTGACTCTTACTTTCTGTCTCCCTTCTTCCCTTATAAAAGACCTTTGTGATTAAATTAAGCCCAACTGAATAATTCACGTTCATCTCTATCTCTCTCTAAATCCTTAATTTAATCATATATATAAAATCCCTTTTGCTATGTAAGGTAACACATCACATGTTACAGAAATTAATAAGGCAGATTAAAAAAAAGTTTACTTATTTAGTTTGAGAGAGAGAAAGACAAAGAATCCCAATCAGGTTCCGCATTGTCAGCACAGATTCCGATATGGGCTCCAACCCACAAACAATGAGATCATGACCTTAGTGGAAACAAGAATCAGGTGCTTAACCGACTGAGCCACCCAGGTGCCCCTAAGGCAGACTTTTTTCGGAGGGTCATTATCCTGCCTGCCACAGTAGGTAAATACAAAAAAAATAGAAGTGTATTTTTTATTTGTAACTCTTTCTTTCTCTTATTTGATTTAAAAGACAACTGAACAAAGCAGTAATTCTAATTTGTGGTGATGGGCATATAATGTTTCAAGATGGTATTTGTGAGACACCTGGGTGCCTCAGTTGGTTAAGTGTCCAACTCTTGATTTTGGTTTAGGTCATGATTTCATGATGAGTGAGAGGTCATCATCTCATGACAATGAGTTCGTGAGTTCGAGCCCCATGTTAGGCTCTGTGCTGGCATCGTAGAGCCTGCTTGGGATTCTCTTTCTCCTTCTCTCTCTGCCCCCTCCCTGCTCTCTCTCTCTCTCTCTCAAAAATAAATAAATAAGCTTAAATTTTTTTTAAAAAAAATATGTCATTTGTAGACAACAACAGCACAAAAGAGAGAGGAGGGAAACAGAGCTATGTAAAAAAGTTTTACACACTACTGAAAGCAAACTGGCATTAATCCATACTAGATTATTATAAATTAAGATGTTAATTATAATCCCTGGGCAACCACTGAAATATTAACTTAAATATTGTATTAAAAGAAACAAGGGAATTAAAATGGTACACTAGAATATATCTATTTAACACAAAAGAAGACCATTGTGGAGGAATACAGGAACAGAAATAACATAAGATTTATAGAAAGTAAACAGCACAATGGCACACATAAATCTTATCAATAATTACATTAAATGTAAATGAATTAAACATCCCAATTAAAGAATTCAGAGAAGTAACCTCACAGTTTGTAAGATGACTAAAATAGACGCCAAAACTAACAAACCTAGGAGATTTTAGACAAAAGGGAAACAACAATCTGCAAGTGGGGAGAGAAAAAGGAGGACACCAACTCTACTTTTAAGTCTAGCGTTATGAGGAATGTGAGAGAGAAGACATACTGCTTGAGAGGACTGCAGTGAAGCAGGATCCTTTGGGGATATTTATAATCTTTTTTGATATAAAGAAATCAACAGTTTTTATTTGATAAAACGTTTCAATCTTTCCCTTTGTTTCTTTTCCTGGCGTTCATGCTTAGAAAGTCATTCACATCCTGAGAGCAAATAAAACATATTCATCTATATTTTCTTTTTATATACAAGATTCTTAAATTAGGCCCTTGGTTCATTTTGACCTTAGTGTGGACTCTGCTGTAAAGAACGCTTATTTTTCTTTCATAGAATCAGAAGTAAGGAAGAGGAAGGACAGTAAAGGAGACAATGATATATCCTAACAAGAACACTGAATTAAAAGGTAGCAGTACTGACATTTAATCCACACTACAAAGTCATTGGGTGGCAGCAGTTTGATCTCTAATCTGACTTCCTCTTCCCTCACTACTATAGTTCAACTCCACATTATCTCTGGTCTATGGCTATAGGTTATTGCAATTATCTCCCAGTTGGCTAAACTGACACTGGTGTCTCCTTTTTCCAATGCATCCACCACAAAATCTAGAAATACAGTCCTTAAAAAACCTTAAAATGAAGGATTCATACCTATAGTTTATATACATCATTCCTACAAATCATTAAGAAAAATAATTCAACAGAAAAATGAGTAAAGGGTATGAACAAGCAATACCCAGAAGAAATAACAAATGACCGATAGATACATTTAAAAATAACATTCAACCACATTAGTAATTGGGAAGGCACAAATTAAAATGACAATGCATCTCTCCCATCAAATTAGGATAATTATCAAGAATAATAAACACTCGGGGCGCCTGGGTGGCGCAGTCGGTTAAGCGTCCGACTTCAGCCAGGTCACGATCTCGCGGTCCGTGAGTTCGAGCCCCGCGTCAGGCTCTGGGCTGATGGCTCGGAGCCTGGAGCCTGTTTCCGATTCTGTGTCTCCCTCTCTCTCTGACCCTCCCCCGTTCATGCTCTATCTCTCTCTGTCCCAAAAATAAATAAAAAACGTTGAAAAAAAAAAATTTAAAAAAAGAATAATAAACACTCAGTTTGCATAAAGATACACAGAAAAAGAAACCTGTGTATTAAAATCTTGTTTAGGAGTGCTTGGGTGGCTCAGTTAGTTAGGCATCTGACTCTTGATTTCGGGTGAGGTCATGATCTCACAGTTTTGTGTGCTCTCTCTCTCTCTCTCTCTGTCTCAAAATATATAAACTTTAAAAAAATAAAATAAACTCTTGTTTACATTAACGAGTTTCATACTTAATAATTTAAGGAAATCCAAACTCCTTAAAATAACTTAAGGACTTTCATAATCTGGATTTGGTTTATCTTTCTTTTCTGTATACTCTACTCACCCTCACACACACAAACAAAAAGCAATGGAACATGTCAGATTTTTCACCCCCCAGCAATCAGGGTCATACTGTTTTCAATGCCTGAAACAGTCCTTTCCCTTCATCTCCTCAATGCAAATGACATATTTCCTTTTCATATGTAATCCCAATACCCCCTTCCATGATGTCCCCAAATTTAGTTGTCGAGCTCTCCTTTGTGTTCTCACAGCAGTTTAAAACTCAAGAGCCCTTAACACTCTCCCACTGGAAGTTACCTGTTGATAATTGTTTTCCTAATGGACTGAAGATGGAGGCCCCTGAGATTGTAGTCTTATTTGTTTTTCTAGCACTGAGCATACAGTTGGCACTCCATGAAAAGGGAATTAGTAATATTTCATCTAGCACCTAAAGCTAACAGCAAAGCTTTTTAATTTCTCAGAGTCTACAAAGACCAGGATTTATTAGTATCTTAAAATTACACTTCTCCAACATACCACTGTGTCCAAAACACCAAACCCAACTACCTTATATTGGCAATCTAGGTTTTATTATTGATCATCTACAAAGCTAAAAAAAAGCTGAATATTGCTTTTATCAATATATGATTTTAGTAGGTTAATTAGAAATAAAAATAACGCTGTTACAAATAACTGTGGAAGACAACTGACTCCATGTTAAGAGACTGAAATTGGCCAGAGTAAGATTATTTATGCCATGGAAACTGGTAAACACTACAAATAAGCCCTGCCTCATTCTCCAAGCTGGTTAAACATTTACCAACATACCGGTGGACAAAAATATATTTATTCTAATAGGACAGCACTGTGACCAGCTGATGAGTAAACAGTAGTTCGTTTTCCTTCTTCTTAAAAAAGTTTCCTGGTCTAGTCTAAACTCATATATTTCCCCCAAATTTAGAACTTCTGAAGTACTTTCACCCAAGTCAACAAATTTTATTTACATTCATCTAATTCATTCAATAAATATTTACCAAGTACCTATGGTACTGTCCAAACTGATGGATCAACTGTTTTACTAATTTTCTTTTTTCCTTTAACTAAACTAGGTAAATCTTCTTGAAAGAGGAGTGGGTTCTCAGTAGGTACTTAATAGGTAATGACTGGCATAGCAGACATTATGTTAGACTCCCAACATCCATTTAATCTGAGACAACCAATCTAAGACAATCACTGAAATCCCATTCCCCTGGTAGTTTAAAAAGAGGGTTTATGACCCAGTTATGGTCAAAGAGATATGAAAATAAAAGTCTGCTGGGAGCTTCTGGAAAAGGCTTCCTTGCTCCTAAGAAAAAGAAGCAGATTTCCCTTCTTAACCTCGTGTGGTATTTGGATTAAATATTTATAAATCTGCTGCCATTGCATTTTCCAAAACCAACCAAAACCAACCAACCACAACAAAAAAAATCCCAAACCTGACCTACCACGGAAATTCTGTTATGACTGATAAAAAAATTTCCTTATTAAGCCATTTAAAATAAGAAACAGGGTTTCTGTTACTTGCAGCCAAAAGCACATTAACTGATAAATCAGAAATGGGGACAAAGATCTATGTAGTAAACTAGGATTATTACCACAGTAACATTTATTGTTAGAGAGTAACTAATTATATGTGTTTATTTTCATTTTATTTATGTTTTTATTATTTTTTGAGAAAGAGAGAAAGAGTTCTTGAGCAAGCAGGGGAGGGGCAGAGGAAGAGGGAAAGAGAGAATCTTAAGCAGGCTCCATGCCCTGAAATCACGACTTGAGCCAAAGTCAGGAGTCGTCCAGTATGTGTTTTTTAAAAGAGATATTTTATCTTAAGTAGGCTGCACACCCAGTGTGGGGCTTGAACTCACTACCCTGACTGAGATCAAGAGTTGCACACTCTACCAAATGAACCAGACAGGGGACCCACTTGTGTTTTTTCTTTCTATTTTTTAAAGTTTATTTACGTATTTTGAGAGAGAGCACACACGCAAGTGGGGGGGGGGGGAGGTTGGGAGAGAAAGGAGACAGAGAATTCCAAACAGGCTCTACACTTAGCACAGAGCTCCATTCGAGGCTCGGTCTCATCAATGCGAGATCACACCTCAGCTGATATCAAGAGTCCAATGCTTAACAGACTGAGCTACTGAGGCACAATTATGTTTTAAATTACATTTTTTTACCATTTTCCTCCCAGTCATACAACTATTTTTTCAAAGATCAAAGTTAAACACACACATAATTTAAATAAATCAGTTCTACAAAGTATGTTAAGAAAAACAGTAGCCCTCACCTCTGTTGCTGTCCCATTTCCAGGCCTTAGAAGCAAACCACTTGTACTTCGTTCAAGTGATTATTTTGGAATTGATCTCCATGTTTCTAAATGACATGTCCATGTTGTTACCTCTTAATTTTTCAGTTTTAGGAATTATCTATTGATTTTCCACTTTGAAAGGTGATTTAGAGCTTTCTTCTCTTGTACCCATCACACACATGTATCCTTTCTATCTCCCCAACTATCCTTTATAATGATAATTTTGGTTAGTTCACTATTCAGTGTACCCTCTTGTAAGGGCTATGTATGCCTATTCACATTTGAGCTATACAGTAAAAACCATGATTCCTTTTCCTTTCCTGCACAACTTTTTGCTTTTCCTGTAAATACTATCTTTTTTGGTCATTTACTTAGATTTCTATGTATGTATTATTATTTCACCCCAGAAAAATTTTGTCAATTGTCTCCATTTCCGCTTGAGACACTAAGACCCACCAAATATTCTATTTCAACTTCCTAAAGAAGTCTCTGTTCTGTGGGTGCCTGGGTGGCTCAGTTGGTTAAGCGTCTGACTTTGGTTCCGGTCATGATCTCATGGTTCATGGGTTTGAGCCCTACAATGAGCTCTGTGCTGACAGCTCAGAGCCTGAAACCTGCTTTGGATTCAGTGTCTCCCCTCTCTCTCTGCCCTGCCCCCACTCACATTCTGTCTCTCTCAAAAATGAATAAACGTAAAAAACAAGTTGCTCTTGTGGAGACTTCAAACTTTCTCCCATGTGGACTGGCTGGCCTTAGTGCTGGTAAATTATTGTTTATCTGAAATCTCCATTCATTATTTGGAGGAATCCCCTTGCCTGCCTGCCTGCCTTCCTTCCTTCCTTCCTTCTTTCCTTCCTTCCTTCCTTCCTTCCTTCCTTCCTTCCTTCCTTCCTTCCTTCCTTCCTTCTCTTCCTTCTCTTCCCTTTTAAAAAAATTTTTGCCCTTTAGGGAAGCCTGGGTAGCTCAGTCGATTAAGTGTCCAACTCTTGATTTCAGCTCAGGTCATGAGCTCACAGTTTGTGAGATCAAGCCCCATGTCAGACTCTACACTGACTGTGCAGAGCCTGCTGGGGAGTCTCTCTCTTCCCTCTCTCTCTGCCTCTCCCCTGCTTGTGCTTGCTGCTCCCTCTCTCTCAAAATAAATAAATAAACAATAAAAAAAATTTTTTTTGCCCTTTTAAAAATTTTATAAAATTTAAGTATACTTGACATATTACTTTCAAGTATATGATACAGTGATTCAACAATTAAATACATTATGAAATGGTCACCAACGATAAGTATATTGTAATATTATTAACTAAATTACTTGTGTTGTGCTTTATAACTGGAGGTTTTATAATCCCCTTCACCCATTTTGCTCATCCCCCCCGCCCTGAGACCCCACACCTAGGGCAACCACCAGTATGTTCCCTACATTTATGAGTCTATTTCTAGCTTTTCTTGTTGACTGAATTTCCTGTTTCCTCTCCCATACGTCTTCCTCCTTCCTGGTTTTATACCCTTATTTTGTGAAGAACATCTTCCACCAGCTTCCTAGAATGTTGTATGGGAAGTATATTTTTTGAGACATTGCAATTTACTAGTTTTTCAGACAAGACTGATAGTTTGGTTGAATAAAAAAAAAAAAAAAAAACCCTCTACACCGTTTCTTGGATACAATGTCTGACAATGATGTGTACAGACTTTCTTTTTAACCTTTAGAACAAAAATTTGATGAATTCTGAATTAACATAGAAACTGAGAAGCACCTGACTATGTAAGTCTGAATCATAATTTATCATACATGTAAGCTAGCCTACAGTTAGGGTTAATGTTTAAAGAAAGCCTCATAAAATTGGCAGCAAGTAGGTACTGAATAAATGGTAATAACAAAATCATATTTATATTTGTGAGTTCTGATATAAATGAAGTAGATAAATTTGATCAATACTCAGGGGTTTTGCCTTCTCAAGCAGCTTAATCCTGATCAGTCTCTGATTTTATTAATTTCTCAAATATATTAATTTTTTTTATATTTCTGTTTTTTCAATTGGGCAAAACCAGCTTGCTTGGCTGGATGTAGATTAAATTCCAAATACTAGCAAAGTGGCTATATGTCATTAGGTTTATCTGGCTAAGATCCCAAAATCTTCTTTTTGTAAACACACATAGGTTATATATTGTCCAGGATCTGAGTAATATACGTACCTAACAGCACATAAAAACCCTGAGTAAGAAAAGAGAATTCATTATCAACAAACAAACAAACAAACAAACAAACAAACATGGTGACCTCCCTGAGGAAGCAAAATAATTTCCTCAATGGCTGTTACTCCCTTTCCTGTCTCCAAAAGATTCACATTGCCAAAAATTTCCTAAGCGTGAGTCAAATCATTATAGGTAATTCTGCTTCTCTCCTCTTCTTTCTTTCCCTCCCAACCTCTAAGGAGGCAACATTCCAACCACTGGTGTTCAGAGGAAATTCTTTTTTTCCCCCTTAATGAAAACTGTGTCAGTAGGGGGACATTTAGCCTTCCTTTGGTTCCCTGTTATCTTCTCACTTACCAATGCTTACTATCAATCCAGCATTCTCAAATACAACAGTCAAGGCTCAGTATTTAGGAAAATCTCTCAGACTAATGGAGATTTAAACTAAGGGCCAGGAGAAATTTGATGAACTCTGTACAACTAAATAACAGTACTACTAAAATATTAATAACTATGTGAAAGATTAATACTGATTATGTAGAATGTAGTCTCAACCTCTGTAAGAACTATACTTAAACTTATGTTTAACAGCAACAAAATTTTTACTTATTAATATGATTAAAATATAAAACAATGGGAATAATATGTTTCTTTAAAAATAATGACCCCACTCCAGTAGCAAGGGGCTTGCCTAGTGCCTACATCTTTTTTTTTAAATTAAGAATAGGAATCAAGTCTCCTTGGAGAGAAGGGCTGATTCTAGGACTAGGACAGGAAGTATATAAAATAAATCTACCTCATTTATAGTGCCAGAATATGAGGAAGTATTAATAAATAAAGCACACAAGCACATATGCATGGACACACACACAGCATATGGCAAAGGAAACTAACTGAAGGGGGTCCTAATGGCTGAAGCTGGAACAATTTGAGCAACAAAATAAAGTAGTATTGGGTTATAACCCAAATAGAAAACAAATATCCATGAGTCCATACTGTTATCTAAATAAATGCTTGAGTAAATGGATAAATGGGGAAAAGAGACAAATCTCCCATGCAGAAAAATTCCAAATAATTTATATGGATACTCTGCCCTCAAAGAAGGGAGAGCAAAACTCCCTACTCTTTAGGCTGTGGACTCTACATACCGATTTCCCTCCAGAGAGAGAGAGCACAATATGGAAAGAGAAGAAAAAAAAGGGAGTAATTTTATAGTGAAGAACCTGACAAACACTATTTCAACCAGGTGATCAAGGTCAACATCTAGTCATAAATCATGTTTATACAGTATGTGTGCTGATATGATGTGATGAAAATGGCACTTCACTTCTGTGGTTACCTTCCTAATTACTCATAATCCCAGTCCTATCACGAGAAAACAGAAGACAAATTCCCATAGTGGGGCATCCTACAAAATACCTGACCAGTACTTCTCAAAACTGTCAAGGTAATCAAAAACAAGGAAAGTCTGAGAAACTGTCATGGCCAAGACAGACCTAAAGAGACTCAACAACTAAATGTAACGTGGTATCCTAAATGAGATTCTGGAACAGGAAAGGGAAAAGTAAGTTAATCTGGTCGCTCAGTTGGTTGGGTGTCCGACTTTGGCTCAGGTCATGATCTCACGGTTTGTGAGTTCAACCCCTGCATCAGGCTCTGTGCTGACAGCTCAGAGTCTGGAGCCTGCTTCAGATTCTGTTTCTCCCTTTCTCTCTGCCCCTTCCCTGCTCGTGCCGTCTCTCTCTCTCTCTCAAAAGTAAATAACCATTAAAAAATTTTCTTTTAATAAATATAGACTTTAGTTAATAATAAGAATTATATCAGTATTATCTCATTAATTGTAACATGTATCATACTAATGATAGAGAAAACTAGGTATGAGGTGTATGGAAATTGTCTACACTATCCTCTCAACTTCTCTGTAAATCTAAAACTGTTCTAAAAAGTAGTCTAATAAAAACGAAGAAACAATAATGACCTTTCCTGCCAGGTCCGAATGCGATCTAACCAAATCAGGGTGGGTGAAGGAATTTAGTAAATTAGAGTTCACAAAGAAATAGACACCACACATTTCCCCTACATTAGAAAACAATTTAGAACCTGTTAAACCAGGAACATAATATCAGATCAGCTGTCTCATCAGAAATATAAGACATTTAAATTTCAAGGTAGTTAGGGGCACCTGGGTGGCTCAGTTGGTTAAGTGTCTGACTTCAGCTCAAGTCATGATCTCATGGTTTGTGGGTTCGAGCCCCGTGTCGGGCTCTGTGCTGACAGCTTGGAGCCTGGATCCTGCTTCAGATTCTGTGTCTCATTCTCTCTCTACCCCTCCCCCACTTGTGCTCTGTATCTGTCTCTCAAAAATAAATAAATCTAAGAAAAAAATTTTTAATTGCAAGGTAATTACATCTTTGAGTATCAGAATCAAACACCCTAACAGATATATAGCTAGCAATAAACACAGAGGATCTGACAAGAGATCTGTGGGGAGAGGGTGGCTGAAAGTAAAATTGCAGATAATATTATTAACAGACTAGCCTTGCTCGAAAGTAAAAGTGGTGATGAGCACGTACTGTTATACACAGGGGATGAATCACTGGATTCTACTCCTGAAATCATTATTGCACTATACGCAACTAACTTGGATATAAATTAAAAAACAAAAGTAAATAATAATAAAGAAAGTACAAGAGGATAAAAATCCTTGGAATCTATTACATCCTAAGAGAGAACTAATTACTAGAAAAATCAAATGAAATAAAATCAAACCAACAAATACTGAGTCTTAGCTATGCATAAGGCATTATCTCTAGGTCAGTATTACTCTAAGTATTTCTAGATAGGGAGCATCAGCACTTCCTGGGGACCTGTTAAAAAAGCAAATGGACCTCACTCCAGATAGTAAATTAGAATCTCTGGAGATCAGCCTAAAAATCTGTTTTAACATGCTCTTCAAGTGATTCCTATGCTTGCTAAAGTTGAGTTATCACTCTGGTAGGGAGTATGATCCCTCTATAGATGTGGCAAATGCATACACTGCTCTGGAACACAAGTAAGCAGATGAAAAATTCATGTCACATGGCAACCTACCTGCTACATGATTACCAAGCAGCACTGGTAAAGTCAACCATCCTCTACCAGAAACTGAGCAGAAATACAACGGTTAGATCCTCAGAGCTTTCTGCAGCAATTTCAAAGACAAGCAAAAGGGAAAGGAAGTCAGAGTGGAGCTGAAATGCTAGTCAGGAGGGAGACATACATAATAGCAGGTATAGTGTATATTCTACCCAGTGACCCAAAACAGACTGAGTGTTGCAGTCCAGTTCGCTTAACATCAGGTTCTTGTTTTCCAAGGAAACCTGTGGATTTGGTTTTGACTCTTCTGCACTATGAGACTGCTGTTTCCATCTTGTTCTCACCTATTTAAAAATGAAAAGCCCTTTCTATATTGCCAACAAATGCAATTCAGCAGGATTCATTTCTATATACTGTGCTGCCAAATAGAAGCCCCATTAATGAACAGCACAAGGGACTACAGCTTGGCTTGGTAAAATAATTAGAGTATCAGGAGAAATCTAGCTCTGCAAGCTGCTGCTTTTAGAAAAACGCATTTAACTGCAGCCACAGGTCTCCCTCCTCTTGCTTCAAAATCAGATGTTCACCCATCCCTAGCAGCAAGATGAAGACCTTAGAGAGAGGGCCCTGACAGCAAACCACAGAGGCTGCAGACACATCTCGTTTTAATTGCATCAGCAACTGCAAAGCAATTAATGAAGAGAGAAAGAAGGAGAGAGCATCAGGGCAAAGAGAAGAGAGACTTGAGCAACCATGTGGAAATACTTCATCCTCACCCCAATGAGAGCAGGTTATTTATGGTAGTTGCACGGAGTATCAAATCTTTGCATGTGAAACTCACAGGCACTTTCCAGGCAGCAATAAAGCTACATAGTCTAGATTTCCTCTTGCTTACAGTTTTCTATCTCTCATATTCTTCCTTGTAGCCACCAACAAAGATTACAGAGGGAGAAAGCCAACAGATCAAATGGGTGATTTAGCTATTAAGTCCCTTGGGCAGATTCTATGCTTTGTACAATACTGGGATATGAGGATCAGTAAATACTAAATATTAACAGCAGTGATTCATCAGAAGCATGCACATACTAGGCCTAGGGCATGGTGGGGCAGGAACTCCATCAATAAACGTCTGCAGTTTCTTTTTTTTTCAAGCTGTATTCTAATCCTATCATAGAAGAGAAAGACAGTAAGATAAAAACCACCAACAAAAATCTCTCAGAGAGAAAGTGAATTCTCAAATGTGGCCTTGGGTGCCAAAAAACCATCAGCATGCAAGAGAAACAAAAGCTCAAATAGTGGTTTAATGCCAAGATTCCAGCTGCCATCTCCTCAGTGAACAGGGAACCCTAAATCACATCAGTGAAGGTTGGTGCTTTGGGGGATTAAGTGTGGAAGCTGATGACAAATCAGATGGTCTTGACTAATTCATTTGGGAAATTCCTTATTTATTTATTTATTTAGGTTTTATTTATTTTATTTTTGAGGGAAAGAGCATGAGTGGGAGAGAGCAGAGAGAGAGAGTGGGGGGGACACAGGATCTGAAATGGGCTCCGCAATGACAGCAGAGAGCCTGATGTGGGCTCAAACTCATGAACTACGAGATCATGACCCGAGCCAGAGCTGGATGTGCAAATGACTGAGCCACTAAGGCACCCCATGGGAAATTCCTAAATACAATAATGTTATGTACTCTCATCTCCCCCCTCACTCACTATTCCATCACAAGGACCATAGGTCCTGGGTTTTCTGCAACAACCTGATTGAAAAATTCTACTCTACTGTGTCTAGATTTGAGGTTACAAGAAAATATGGTCATTGCATACATAGCTTATCCCAAGGCCCCTTGCATAGAACTTGATAGAACATAATAAGCCAACATATACAGGCAAAATGCAATGCCAAACAGACAAGGGTGAAACAGGTAGGCAAGAGAGAGATCCATGAGGCCAAGGTCCAAAAATATCGAAAGGCACACACTTCAGGGGTGCCTGGGTGGCTCAGTTGGTAAAGCGTCCAATTTTGGCTCAGGTCACGATCTCACAATTTGTGAGTTCGAGCCCCGCATTGTGCTCTGTGCTGACAAGTTCAGGGCTTGGAGTCTGCTTCAGATTCTGTCTGTCTGTTTCTCTCTCTGCCCTTCCCATGCTCACTCTCTCTCTCTCTCAGAAATAAACACTAAAAAAAAAATTAAAAAAAAAAAAAGAGGTGGACTTCAATTAACTTGGCCTATGCCTTTCTGTACTACAGAATTACTTGCACTGATTATTAAAAATGCAGGAAATTATCATTCAATTAAAAGTGTTCCAAGGGACTTCCCAGATGACTGCCACTGGGGGGTTGGGGGGAGGACAACAAAAAACAAACTTGTAGAAGTCCATACCAGATCTATTTCCACCCACCTCTCATGACTACTCTCTCCCCCTCACTTTAAACTATCCCATCATTCCACAAATATTTAGCCAGAGCCTGCTATATGCTAATGGTGTTGTAGGTACTAAGGATACATATAGGTCTGTCATATCAATTATGCCTTGTGTAAGGGCTCCTAACTGAAGAAGGAGGTAGAGGCTGCAATCCAGATCATGTTTTGCTAGCTAAGCTGCATGTCCTAGCATGGGGCTGCAATCTCTTGGGAAGGAGACTTGTTTGTAATTTGTTGAGAGAAGGACCACAGCCTAAGAGAGGCTTAGGTACGGTGACAAACAAATCAGGTAAAAATCTGTCTTCATGGAGCTTATTTCCCATTTTGTAAGGAAACAGAGGAATAAAAAAAAAAAATCATATAGTATGTAAGACAGTGGTAAGCGTTAAGGAGAAAATAAAAGAGACGAGGGGAAAGTGTGTAGGTGTGTAATTTTAGAGTATTCAGGGAAGAATTCAATGAGAAAGTGACACACCTCTGTTGAGAACCTTATCAAACCCATTCTTCCTGTCAGGCCTTTGCACCTGCCTTACTCTCTCTACCCAGATATCCTGGCACACCGCTCCTCCCCCATTTTTGTATGGTTACCTTTTTATCTTTCAATTTCAGCCTAAACATCATCTCCTCAAAGGGGCCTTCCCTGGGTACTCTAAGTAAACAGCTACCCAATGTACCTAGGCATTCTTTTTATTTTTAAATGTTTATTTTTGAGAGAGAGGTAGGGGGGCAGAGTGTGAGTGGTGGAGGGGCAGAGAGTGAGAGACATAGAATCGGAAGCAGGCTCCAGGCTCTGAGCTGTCAGCACAGAGCGCAATGCAGGGCTAGAAATCACCGACCTGGAATCACGACCTGAGCCAAAGTCAGACTGATTGAGCCACCCAGGCGTTCCTGTACCTAGGCATTCTTAACCAAATGAAGACTCAACCCCACAGACTAGAGATTTGAATTCTATTCTATTTTCTGGTTTAACCTCTGGCATTGAGCTTCCCCATCTGCAAAATGGATTAAAAAAAAACAGTAACTGTCTTAAAGGGCTGCTGTGAAGATTAATTACAACCATCACTACAAAATAATAATAAAAATGATAACAGCAGCTATTACTCACAAAGTTACACTATGTACCAGGCACTATTCTATGTGTTCTACATTTATTAATCTACTTAATCCACTCAATTAATACATTTAATGTTTGCTGTCATTTTCATTATCACTATCATCAATGACAACATTATGGGCTATTCAACTAAAGTATTTATCTAAGCCCTCTGCCTTTCTGCCCCACTGAAGGATCTATGACCAAAAGTTTCTTATATTCCCTTCAAGGATTAACAGTCTATGGAATTTATTTATCAACTTCAGCACTCACTCCATGCAAAATGATCTTTCATTCCTGGCAACGGCATGGACTTTCAAAAAGAAAAAGACATAAAATTGTCTTTATGGATCACAGGCTACAAAAGTCTCAGGCGGTTGGGGGGGGGGCAAGGAGTAAGGTAGTATGGAATTGCAAGTCAAAATCCTTGGATTCAATGACTCACAGAATGTTAGAGGTTATCCAAATTAATCTCTTACTTTACATACGAACAAAATGAAGTTCAGAGAAAGTAAGTCATTTGCAAACTTGCTTAGTTACTTATTTCTAGTTCATTACAGACCTGGAACCAGAATCTAAGTCTTTCATGTCCCAATCCAGCACTTTTCCTATTACTGTACAGAACCGCCAGTTCAAAGTGACCACTTGTGAAGTAAGGGAAATGAACTTATTTATCATAGAAGTCTCTCCTCAATCTGTTCAATGCTGTAAAATTCTAATAGGAATGCCATCAAGAAAGAGATAAATAGAGCTCCAAACAAACTTTCAATTTTGGGAAATCTTGGGCTTTTAACACTACATCAAAATTTAGAAGGCAATAGGGTTGAAATCCAGAGGATTTACATGGCATCAAGTCTGTGGCAAGGCAATAAGGGAAACTAAGGCCCTGGGAGGAGCAGTATTATTGGAATAAGAAGAAACAAAGTTAAATAAAATATCTTGCTACACATGGATAAGAGATGATATTAAAGAATTACTGTGTAGTGTAACAGTGGTATATTGGTTATATAAGCAAAGGTCCTCATTTTTTGGAATGCATGTTTAAGTGTTGAGGAGAGAAACATCATAATGTTTCAAGCTTCTAAACTGTTCAGTAAAACAATAAAATACACATATATAAACAAAGCAAATATGGCATAACTTTAACAATTATTGAATCTAGGGGGTGGGTGATCAATTTACTTTTTTTGTGTATTTAAAATTGTTATTAAAAAAAAAGGTTGAGGGAGGGAAAATATCTTGCCACAACACAGTCAATTATATTTTAAAAGCTGTCTTGGGAATTTTTTTTTTTTTTTTTTATGGAATACCAGGCTCTTTAAAGG
Organism: Panthera pardus; assembly: GCF_024362965.1. NCBI lineage: Eukaryota > Metazoa > Chordata > Mammalia > Carnivora > Felidae > Panthera > Panthera pardus. Next base: position 33,179,030 of record NW_026526810.1, read on the forward strand.
AGATCCCCCACAAAAAAAGTAGGTGCCAGTTCCTGCTAGCCCAGTTGAAAATATAAAACAAAAGCCTGCTTCTGAAACATTTTTTTAAATATTTAAAGTTTGTTTATATTTTCTCTCAACACTACTTATTAGCAAGATCCCTTGTAGCTCTTTATTACCTTATAACTGTATAATAGGTGAAACTCACATCCTCTCCAGAGTTTATGATGTTTTACTCCTTCTGGGAATCAGATTTTCCAAAGCTGACCATTAAAGCCCTCTGTGCTATCAGCAGCTTCAGGCTGTCTGCCATGAAATAGTCCTCATCTCTGAATGACACTAAGAGATATGACCCATAGTACCTGGAAGAGGATGGTGACCTCCAGCAAAACTGAGTTACATACTAGTAGGCTGTGATACAATCTCCACTAGCCTCAAAAGAAGGTTAGAATTATTGAACAATAATTAGGGCCAACCAAGGTGAAACTGGGAAGGAGACAAAATTGTCTCTACCATTCCCTCCACTGACAGTTTAAGACCCCTCCAAATCTAAACCTTTCCCCATCTCTTCCATATCTGTGTCCTTTACTCACATTTAATTAAAAAAATTTTTTAATGTTTATTTATTTTTGAGAAAGAGAAAGAATGTGAGAGCCAGGGAGGGGCAGAGAGAGGGAGACAGAGAATTCCAAGCAGGCTCCAGGCTCTGAGCTGTCAGCACAGAGCCTGATGAAGGCTTGAACTCATGAACTGTAAGATCATGACCTGAGCTGAAGTCGGACACTTAACCGACTGAGCCACCCAGGAGCCCCTACTCACATTTAATTTTAAACTGTGTGTCAACTAAGTAAATTAATCCTAAGTAATTAAATACACTGAGCTAAGTGGCCTTTTAAGAAAATGGTTAGAATTTGGGGCACCTGGGTGGCTCAGTTGGTTAAGTGTCCGATTTCAGCTCAGGTCATGATCCCACAGTTCCTGAGTTTGAGCCCTGCATTGGGCTCTGTGCTCATAGCTCAGAGCCTGGAGCCTGCTTCAGATTCTGTGTCTCCCTCTCTCTTTGCTGCTCCCCGACTCATGCTCTGCCTCTCTGTCTCTCTCAAAAATAAAAATAAATCTTAAAAAAAAAAAAAAAAAGAAATGGTTATAATTTCTGGCTCTTAACTGTCTCTTCAAATCACATCATGGCCACTTATTCTGATCAACATTACATACACACATATTCTGAAGTACCTACCTATAGAGTCTCATTTGAAGTTCCCATTTTATTTAAAAAAAAAAAATTTTTTTTAACGTGTATTTATTTTTGAGACAGAGAGAGACAGAGCATGAACGGGGGAGGGGCAGAGAGAGAGGGAGACACAGAATCGGAAGCAGGCTCCAGGCTCTGAGCCATCAGCCCAGAGCCCGACGTGGGGCTCGAACTCTCGGACCGCGAGATCGCGACCTGACCTGAAGTCGGACGCTTAACCGACTGAGCCACCCAGGCGCCCCTTGAAGTTCCCATTTTAAAACCAAGTCTACTTTTCAGGCAGTTCAAATGTGGACCACTAACTGGTCACGCTTACATTCTTTCTCCATGGTTACTCACGGCTACTTCAATTAGAAAAGTCTCTGACTGAATGGAGAGGTCAGTGTTAAGTGGGTACTTCTTGCCCTCCTTACTTTAACCAAAACTCATGGTGAATTTTAAGAAGCCCCAAAAAGAGAGAGCCAAAGCATAAGAGACTGTTAAAAACTGAGAACAAACTGAGGGTTGATGGGGGGTGGGAGGGAGGGGAGGGTGGGTGATGGGTATCGAGGAGGGCACCTTTTGGGATGAGCACTGGGTGTTGTATGGAAACCAATTTGACAATAAATTTCATATATTAAAAAAAAAAAAAAAAAAGCCCCAAAAAGGAACTGAGCTCAATATGAAGGGCACTTATTTCAGTATCATTCCTATCTTGATTCTCTTAAAAGATGATCAGAATCACCACAGTGGTAACTTCAAATGCCCTTGGCATTTTGCTCGTTTTCCATTCTGTATTCAGTACTTCTAAAATTAAAGACATGAAATGCATTTGGTACAATGTTTATGGTATGTAACTTGGTGGGCATTCCTAGTAGCTGAAGCAAAAATTAAGGGTAAATATGAAGTAGTTTTATAAATTATCAATAAAGAACTTCATTCTAGTAAAGTGACAGACACAAAATTAAGAAACTATTAGTGGATAAAAAGCTATGTTTAGTGAACAGTATGCACAGCAATGAATACTGTTATTCACTACAATCTAAGTGTACTGAAGGGAAGTGGTTGAGTTTCCCATGCTCTTTTATATAGCCAGTTTAATTAAACTCAGTAGATCAAACAGATTGAAGTCACACTGAAATGGGTACACAATTCTTCACTTGCTCTACAACAAAACATAAAGGCCCTGGTTTCCCTTGTGAATATGACAAAATACCATGGAGAATCAATTCTCATTAAGGGATGGTATCATTATGCCTGAAAACAAAACAAAACAAAAGCAAGAGTGTTTTTTAGTCCAAGTATAAAAAACAAAAATAAAGTAAAAATGAACCTTCACTGTTTGCTCTCAGCCTCTTAACGTTAACCTCTTCCTTATATCACCCCACAACTTAAACATGACCAGAGAAGCAATAATAGAACACTCAGCGTGCTTATAGCTCCTCTTATGTGATTATCTAGTCCTATAGTGGATTTCATAACAAGCAGCTTCCCTGACCACAACAGCTCTCCCTTCTCTGAGCCACTGAGGAATTATTGTGACTATTACTCATCTGGCTTGCATATTGTTTGGTATACACAGTTATTTTAATCCTTTTTATAAGTATAGGTCACCCCTTTCCCTCAACTGGATAATTAGTAATTGCTTTCTAGGCAAACACAACACACACACACACACACACACACACACACACACACACACACACACAGCTGCTACTAATATTAACATTAAATTTTTGCTGGCTTCAGCTTCTGAACTATAAACTCAGGTTATTTTTTAATTATGACAATCATGAGATTACTGCAAATAAACCAAGACTGCAAAACCCCTTCCTATTTGTCTAGCACCATTAGTTAAATTTGAGAAATGTAACAGAATTACATAGAGTAATCTCAGCCAGGAACTCAAAGAATGTGTGTGGCTGTGATACAGAGGGATTATTAGTAACGTATGAGCCTAATGTGGGTGTCATATTAGTGCCTCCATCAAATTAAATGATACAGGCAGCCAAGCATTGTGGTAAAATGACCAGCTTTGAAGTCACACACACAGACCTAGGTGATAAATCAACTTCTATTCATTTCTAGTTGTGTGATCTTGGGGAAATAAATGTATCTAAGCCACAGTTTCTCCAAATGTAAAATGAGAATAGTTACCACCTTCTTGTCAAGGTTGTGAGATTATCAAAATAAACTGTTGCCTAGCACAGTCCCCTTTGAAGGCACTCAAAATAAATGATTGCTATTATTACTAATTACAATGACTTTCAGTGAACATAACTTTTATATTTTTTGGGGAACCAACATTTATCAATACCCTTGGTATTATGCCAAACTAAGTATGATGAGTGGATCTTGGAGAACGAAATTATTAGGCTTCATAGTAAGATCTGAGATTTATTCTCAGGAGTTGCAAGGAGTTTGGAAATTTGTAAAACTCAAAAGGATAATTCAGGTGTCTGATGCCACATTATTCAACATAGTATCAAATTTTTCACAGGCAGCAGGATGTACACCGGCATCTCACTGAAACTTGAATTTGAAATCCAGTTCTTAAGGTAACTTAACAAAATAGCATGCACCAAGCCTCCTCTGAAAAATAATTGAATGACTTTGATCTTCACAATACCCAAGCACAATAATGTTTAGTTCCTGGTTCTCAGCAGATAGGAAACACAATGTTAACACTTGATCAGTTGACTGGGATAGGTTTTTGGCTACAAGGCCTTGGTAGATCTTAGTCTATCAGTAGATATCAGTTCAGAAAGAGGAATGACAACTATTATGAGAGAATCTATTTTGCATTATAAAAAGGGAGTTAGAATATAGAAACCTTAGGTCCTAAGCAATCTAATCTTAATAAGTAACATTATTTTTTTGGAGTTAAGATCTATCCTATTTTGATTTACTATGTCAAGACATACAATGATGAGGTTGGGCAATGGTACTTACTCTGCAATCAGTGGACTAGGAACAACCCTCACAAAGATTTCTCTACAAGAGAAAGACTGGCTAACAAGCAAAGAAGACAGTTTTAGAAAGTGCTATTACAAAAATAAAATGAGGCAATGGATTAGACTATGAATAACTGGGAGATAGTCCCATTAGATAAGTGAATCTGGAAGAACTGATGGCTAAGTGATGAGTAAGCCAGGTACTAGGGAGGAACAATCAGGTTGAGGAGCCATTAAGTGAAGAAGTTTAACACTTAAAATACACATTCTATGGATTTCAGTCATCTTTGATCTGTTTCTATTCTTTACTTTCTAAAATCAGTCAGTTAGGAAGTCCTGCCAATTTCTCCTTCATAATAGTCATTTATTCCTTTTACCCAACATCTTTTCCACCTCAACAACAACAACAACAAATGGGGCACCTGGGTGGTTCAGTCAGTTAAGTGTCTGACTGTTGGTTTCGGCGTAGGTCATGATCTCACGGTTCATGAAGTTCAAGACCCGTGCTGGACTCTGTGCTGACAGAACAGAGCCTGCTTGGGATTCTCTCTCTCTCCTCTCTCTCTGGCCCTCTACTGTTTGTGCCCCCTCTCTCTCAAAATAAATAAATTAAATTAAAAACATTTTTTTAAATAAATAAAATCTTTTCCATCTCTTGCTCTTTTCCTGATTGTCTCTCAAATATGTGTATGTTTGCATAGAGAGTAGCAGAAAACTTAAGAGATAAGCCTGTCAGAAAGAAGAGGTCCCAAGTTTCCTATGTTAGAATCTAAATAATGAGTGTGAAGGAAAATTTCACTTTCAGAAATAGAAAATAAGGGATTCCCTGGGTAAGAGAGGAATATGAACAAGGAATAAATGAATTCTATCGAGATGGAATACCATCTGACGGGTTGTAGAAAGCCAAAGGACCCTTTGCTGAAAAAATGAAACCAAAGCAAAAAATAGGGAAAGAGGAAAAGTGTTAAAAGTATGTGGCTACTCTAGATCCAGGACAGAGGTATAAAAACTCATCTGGTGTAAGATATGGCTACATAAGCTTCTAGTTTGCTCTACTCTGTTTATCAAGACCTTATCTCCTAAAATGGCCTGCTTAAAAGAGCATATGTTGAAAGAGGCTTTCTGTGACCTTACTAAGCCACAATTAATTTTTTCTCCTTTATAGTCTTATATTTGAAATTCCATTTAATTCAATCTATTCTGTCTTATGTCACACAATTATTCTTCTGGATACTTATACTAACTATCTTGCTTTTATCACAGAGGGGATGAACAGGAGAGAAAAACAGAATACTAAATGAGCTATCTGTGAAGGCACTTAGTAAACTGAGAAACGTTAAACAAATTCATCTATTCAGTTAATATTTATTTACTCAACAGCTACTATGTGCCAGACATAAAACTGGACACGGTCTGTGTTCTCATGGGGGTTTACACCCTTGGAGGCACTGAGGAACATTAGCAACTATTAATATAATTATTCATTTAGGTCCATCTTTCCTACTAGATGGCGAAATTCTCTAAAGGGCTAGATCATTTTTAAAAATTCCCCCTAACAATGACCACCGTACCTAGTACACGGCAGGTGACAAATAAATGCCAGTACTGGAAATACTTTATACAAAGGCTCTTCTAGTGCTCAGTCACAAGGCCCCTTCTAAAGGTCTTGATGTGGCCACCAGTATTCTCCTTGCTACAGACCCCAACCAAGTCCTCAGCCAGTCGTCCTTTCCCCTTAACTGCTACCCACCATTTTTATCTTTGAGGTTCTCCCACACTCCATCCCTGGCTGACTAAGCTCTCTGCTTTTTCATCTCCAGGACCTGGGTCTCACTAGCATCACCTTTGATTCCATTTTAAAGCCAAACTATTTTGTGTTTCCAAACAGGTGCTGTGATTAAGGTAGAATAACAGTACTTCCTTGATCTAAAGTGAAAAAATTTACATCTTGAAGCTCAACATTAATATAGTTCATAAGGTTAGAGCCCAGCCTGGGAATTATCCTCTCTGGGAATTTCTTCATAGCCAAAGCTAAAGGGGCGAATTTAATTGCAAATGTATGAATTCCCTCAAACACTAAAAAGGTCACTTAGTACAACAGCTTGATTTCAAACTGATGGACAAAAATAGGATGAAATAGAAAAATATTAAATTCTAGGGTGAAGGTCCAGATGAAAGACTTGCTAATTAAAAGGGAATGGTGAGTGACAGAAAAAAAAAAAGAAAAAAGACATCCAAAATTTCAAATGAATGCATCTCAGCTATCCCCAAGAGCCAGAATTTCATTCTTTTTAAAATTTTTTTTAAAAATATTTTTTAATGTTTATTTTTGAGAGAGAGAGAGAGAGAGAGAGAGAGAGAAAGAGAGTGTGTGTGAGCAGGGCAGGGGCAGACAGAATCTAAAGCAGGCTCCAGGCTCTGAGCTGTCAGCACAAAGCCTGATGCAGGGCTTGAACTCACATGGCCTGAGCCAAAGTCGGATGCTTAATGCACTAAGCCACCCAGGCGTCCCCAGAATTTCATTCTTACCAAAAATATCAGCAAGAACTACATTTAATACTAAATTATGTTTACTGAATGAGTCTAGATGTTAGGTATAATTATCCTATTTCCTCTTTATGGTTTTTGTATCTTTAATGCTTCAAAGTCCTCCTGTAGGTCTTATTTATTATAAATTGCATGAAATCCTTTTTCTAAGCAGATAGGATATAAATAATAATTTAAAATTCTCGTAATTGGTGAATAAATTTAAATACATATTAAATCTAGTCAGTAGAAAAGAATTTTAATAGCCCTCAGTAATGTTACTGCCATTAAACACACTGTATATAACATCTGAATGCTCGTCAACATTATGTCATGAGGCTACAAATGCATTAAGTACCCAAGTATGCAAAGACTAGTAGTATTCAGTATCAGTGGCTAGGAGGGAAGGATAAACAACAGTTATCTGAGAGTTAAATGAGTTAATGTATAGGAAGTATTTAGATTAATACCTGACATTTAATAAGTACTGGCAGAAGAGTAGTCGTAATAAAGGGCTCATACAAATAGTTAAAAGAGATCCACAAAGTCCCAAAATTAAAATGAAAAGAAAAAAATCCAAACAGAACTTGCAAAAAATATATATGAACAAGTATAAGACATTTGAAAAATTATTGAACACTGTTATTTCACTTTTAAGAATCAACTCAAGAGGGGCGCCTTGGTGGCTCAGTTGGTTAGGCAACTGACTTCAGCTCAGGTCATGATCTCACAGTCTGTGAGCTCGAGCCCCACGTTAGGCTCTGTGCTGACAGCTCAGAGCCTGGAGCCTACTTCAGATTCTGTGTCCCCCCCCCCCCCACCCCCCGCCCCTCCCCTGCTCAAACTCTGTGTCTGTCTCTCAATAATAAATAAACGTTTAAAAAAATTTTTAAAAGAAAAGAAGCAACTCAAGAAAGAAAATAAATGCCATCAGATATGTGCATCAAGGGGGCCACTGTAACATTATTTATATCTAAGAATGTATCCACAACAAATAAATGTAGATTAGAGAATTTAATCTATTTGAAGAATCTGGAAATTTTATTTATAAAGAAAAAAGTTTCAAATAGCCCTAAAAGTTTAATGGTAGGGAATTAAGGAAACAGGTAATTTATGACACATCCTGACTCTGGAATATTTAGCATTAGCCAAAGAGATTTACAGGGAATTTTTAATGAAATAAAAAGATAAGTTAAGAAAGCAGCAGGAGGTCAATGGCTCAAAGCAAAATGCACATAAGGGACAGGTACCCAATGTTAAAAGTTATTACAATGTAAAATTTTTACAATGTAAAAAGTTATTACAACATGTTGAATTATGAATTTTTGTTCTCTACACTTCTCTGTGTCTAACAAGTTATCCATATAAGCATAGGTCAGTTTCACAATAAAAAATTAAACATTTTTAAAGTGGGTAAACATTTTTAAAGTGGGGGGAAAAATATCTGAGGGTTCCACTCTGCAGAGATTTGGAGACACAGAATTCCTACTGAATAATTCCTGTAATTCCTATTACAGTTATTATTACGAAGTTGTGTGGTGTCACATCTTTAAATTAAAAAAAAAAAGTTATACCAAAGTCAATGGCAATAAATTATATGGCTGGCAGTAAGCTGATGTGATAGATTTTACTTGTTTTCCAAACCACATGTACCACACCTCCAATAAAAACATCTTTTTAAGGAAGAACAAGCAGGTAGGAAGGACGAGATGACAGTGGAGGGAAAACAATACTTTATCCTAAATTTAGATTTGCACAGAAAGTCAGCAGGAGGGAAAGAGATCTTTTTTTTCATTTTTCTTGTTTTAGATATGTACTAAACATATTTGGCCCAGTCCCAACAGTCCATAGCCCTCATCAAATAAAGAAAAAATTACCAAGACATATAATAGAATTTTCACCATGCCTTTTATCTCCATGAACATTGCTACACTATAGATTCTGCCATCATTCTGAAATGACTCACCTCTAGGATATTAAATGACAAAATCTCCCTAATTGTAACTCCTATCCCCTTCTCTCTAGACTCTTGGTCCTGCAGGTTCCTGTGATCCCTTGCTTGGAGTCAATGAAGGACTCCAGGACTTTGATCTCTCATCATATTCCAGGTTCACCCTGGTTATCACAATATCACCTGCCACTCAGCCTGATTTCAAGACCAACCATTTAAATCAGGATCTCACCAGGGCACCTGTGTGGCTCAGTCAGTTAAGGGTCCGACTTTGCTCAAGTCATGATCTAATGGCTCATGAGTTCAAGCCCCGTGTTGGGCTCTGTGCTGACAGCTGAGAGTGTGTAGCCTGCTACAGATTCTGTCTCCCTCTCTCTCTGCCCCTCCTCTGCTCACGCTCTGTCTCTCTCTCTTCTCTCTCCTTCAAAATAAATAAACATTAAAAAAAATTTTTTTGGGGTGGGGGCGCCTGGATGGTTTAGTAGGTTGAGTGTCCGACTTCAGCTCAGGTCATGATCTTGCAGTCTGTGAGTTCGAGCCCCGCATCGGGCTCTGTGCTGACAGCTCAGAGCCTGGCACCTCCTTCAGATTCTGTGTCCCCCTGTCTCTCTGCCCCTCCCCCACTCATGCTCTGTCTCTGTCTCATAAATAAATAAACATAAAAAAAATTTTTTTTTAATTTTTTTTTTAAATCAGGATCTCACTATGGTGGATTTCAGACCACAAACTAGCTGTGAAAAAAATAAAAAATAAAATAAAAGTAAAATAAAATAAGGAGACTAATATAAGGTTGACAACTTTTTTATTCAGTCAAAAAAAGGATAGTAAAAAAAAAATCAAAAGCTATCATCTACCATAATTTCATAAAAGAGCATTTAAATACCAAAAGTAGGAAAGTCACTCTCAAAGGACAGTGCCTTCCGAAGAAGAAAGGAGAAAAAGAGAAACAAAACAAACACAAGTTAATTTTTTTCAATGTAAAATATTTTCATTTTCAAATTTAAAAGGTTTCCTTTAAAATATCTTTTTTGTGTAATTACTTTCTTTACCTAAGGAAATCCATTTGTAAAGCTATATTCAGTAGTGCCACCAGAGTTGAAGCTCGAATGTCAATTCAGAATTTTCAGGTTGAACAGGCCCAGTTAAAGCCATTAATTAGTCTCTGTCCTCCAGCAGTACTTAGGAGTTTTCCCTTAAGAGCTGGGATGGCAAACCAGGTCTGGAAAAGGTGCAAGGCTATCTCCCATCACTCAACATGAAGATAACAAAAACAAAAAATCAAATGACAAAATTATCTCTCTGAAAGAGACTTTAAAGACCACTAAAAACAGACATAAGTCCCTTGTTTTAGAATACATCTTCTGGAACTTCTTCTTAGAAGATATTTTCCCCACTTTGGAATGGTTCTTCCTTTCCCCTTTGAAGAAATCTGCCCCTATCCACACCAACCTCCTCCAAGGCCACCTACAATAAATGAATGAACTGTGCAGGAGTAGGCAGATGGGAGGCATTAAAGACTTAACCCATAGGAGAATCGTTAAGGGAATGGAGTTACACAAACATTTAAAAATGTGAAACAAGAGATGTAGAGTGAGTGAGATCAATGGTTCTCAATTCTTTGACCATAATATACAGTGAAAATTACATTTCATTTCATCATCTCTCACTTGATTATATTTCTCTCCCAAATGGGTCTCCCTGCTTCCACCCTTGACAAACTTCAGTCTGTTCTCAATACAGCAGCAGCTCGAGGGATCCTGTTAAACACTGAATGATGAGTTGGGGCGCCTGGGTGGCTCAGTCAGTTAAGTGCCAACTTCAGCTGAGGTCATGATCTCACAGTTTGTGGGGTTGAGCCCCACATCAGCCTCTGTGCTGACAGCTCAGACCTGAAGCCTGCTTCAGATTTTCTCTCTCCCTCTCTCTGTCCCTCCCCAAATCATTCTCTGTCTCTCTCAAAAATAAATAAACGTTAAAGTTTTCAAAAAAAACAAAAAAAAACCCAAAAACAAAAAACAGCACACTAAATGGTGAGACTTTCACCTTCAGCCAAGACTGGGTAACAGAGATCAGATTTACCATCCTACCTGAAACAAAGAAAAAGACAATAAAAATATATGAAATGCTTTTCAAGACACTGGATATCAGGAAATGAAAATAGTGATCCCTAAAAGATGAGAAACAAATGAAGTAAGCTCTACAATCACCCCAGCTTACTGCCTGCTGCTACCTGAAGAGGAAGAACCCAAACAAAACCCAGCATTCTCCTAGAGTTGAGGAGACAGAGCTGGAAGTTCAAAGAGAGTGAAAACAGCTAGAGTTTACAGGGCAAAGTACAACAGAGGAAAGCACTACAAAAATTCTCGAGATCTGCAGAGGGTCCCCTTCAAGTTATCAGCTGAGTACTGGTCAGCAAATGTACATGAGGAAACAACCTAAGGCTGAGAAGAGAACCAGTCAAAAGTATTATAAGCGGAAAATACTCTAAGCTCACACAGGACAGGGAATAGTGCCTGCCCCACCACCAGATAGGAAAACCTCACCACACAGCATATGCAGGTACTCTCTGACCTTGGTACTTTTGCACTTGCTCTTTTTAACCCCCAACCCCTCCTCAAACGTTTTTCCTCCAGATATCCTCTTAGCTCGCTTCCTTGTCTCCCTTAGGTCATTTATCAAAAGTCACCTTCTCCTTCCACTCCCTCACAAATCACCCATTGCACCTCCTCTGCTTTTTCTCCATAGCATTCATTACCATCTAACATACTATATACAGTATTTCTTTTGCTTATTGTCTATGTCTGTCTACTAGATTATCAATTCCATCAAGGCAGGAATTTTTCCTCTAGATTCTTGAATCGGTTATAATTTTATAGTTATAGTTTTGTCAGCTGGACAATCTCTAGGTCTGGTAGTATTTGCATTGCCGTTTTGTGTATCTCTTAACATTTTTATTGAACTAAATACTGTGTCTAAAAAAGGAGAAATGAGGTAAACAATATTTATGCCCAGAAATAAGCACACCTGTTTCTGTCAGGCCATTAGGGTGGGGATTTGAATCAATTCAGTGTATAGGTGAGATGGGTTTGGGTTTGTCTAACTGTGCTTTTTGACTTTGGCTGCCCTTTAGCTTCAGTGCATCACAGTCTTCAAATTCTTCCAGCGCTAAATTGATAATACCTTGTGTTTTAGTGTGAAAAGTGGATTCATGGAGACTATTCCTCAGAGTTCTTGCTTCATCCTCAGTTTTCAGTAAGTCTTACATACCTGTGCCATAGAGTAGGTGTCTCTCCATGTTCTTGCCCCTTCCCCAAGTGGTAGATTTATGTTGCTTTTTACTTGGTAAAAGACTAGGGGGTAGGAACAAGATTGTCTTGTTCCAGGTTTGGCCTTAGGCAAGCCCCGTACACCTGAACCTCAGGGTTAGAGCTTACCCCGGGGCACACAACCTCTTTCTACTAGTGCAAGATCTATGTAGCTCGGCAGGTTTCCTACAACCTTTCTATCTCTACCCTTTGCACTGCCCCCTTTTCCTCCCCACAGGACAACTGAACTCTGTTTACACAAGAGTGCCTTGTACTTTTTTTTTTTTTTTTTTAACATTTATTTATTTTTGACGGGAGAGGGAGAGGGAGAGGGAGAGGGAGAGGGAGAGGGAGAGGGAGAGGGAGAGGGAGAGGGAGAGGGAGAGGGAGAGGGAGAGGGAGAGGGAGAGGGAGAGGGAGAGGGAGAGGGAGAGGGAGAGGGAGAGGGAGAGGGAGAGGGAGAGGGAGAGGGAGAGGGAGAGGGAGAGGGAGAGGGAGAGGGAGAGGGAGAGGGAGAGGGAGAGGGAGAGGGAGAGGGAGAGGGAGAGGGAGAGGGAGAGGGAGAGGGAGAGGGAGAGGGAGAGGAGAGGGAGAGGGAGAGGGAGAGGGAGAGGGAGAGGGAGAGGGAGAGGGAGAGGGAGAGGGAGAGGGAGAGGGAGAGGGAGAGGGAGAGGGAGAGGGAGAGGGAGAGGGAGAGGGAGAGGGAGAGGGAGAGGGAGAGGGAGAGGAGAGAGGGAGAGGGAGAGGGGAGAGGGAGAGGGAGAACGCTTGTGCACAGGCACACAAGCAGGGCAGGGACAGAGATAAGGAGACTAGAGGATCCGAAGCAGACTGTCAGTGCTGTCAATGCAGAGCCCAGAGGCTGACTCAGGGCTCAAACCCAGGAACCCTGAGATCATGACCCAAACCAAAGTCGGTCTCTTAACTGACTGAGCCACCCAGGCGCCCCTACTCTGCCTTGTATTCTAAGAGGTTCTTGGGCAGGAGGAAGCAAAGGGTAAGGATTTTGGTTTGTTTATTAATGTATCCCTGTTTGGCACAGAGTAGGCACTCAACAAATGTGATTAATTAATTTTATGTTCAATAAGTATGCATTCAAACACACACACACGCTTGAAATAACCTTACTAACTGTATTGAATTGCTTTAAAAAAAATGCTGGTTGCAACCAATTGATTTTATAACCCACTAATGATTCAAATCTGCAATTCATGAGGAGGGTGGGGGACTTATGCAAATGAAGTGTTGTGTCAGTCACATATAGCCACGTGCAGGTGAAGAGTAGGGCACTCAAGAAACAGTCACAGAGATGAACATACTGAAGAGATGTCTAACTGTGCTTTTTGACTTTGGCTGCCCTTATGATGGTTTCCTGAAACCTTACAATAACTCCCCAACTGACTTCTGTTGGAGTGGATTTCTCTTCCTTATAACCCAACTATTCCTAATACAACCTTAATACCACCACTATTATTCAATTTTTCGCTTTTGTTTTTATTTTTCTCCTGGCTACAGAGCCAATTCTTGCAAATTCACATAGCTGTGGTATCCTGCCCAACAACAAATTCCTGACAACCATCCTTTGGTACCCCCCCCCCCCTTTTTTTTTAATGTAATTTAAAAAATTTTTTTTAATATTTATTTTTTTTTTGAGAGAGAAAGAGAGCACAAGTAGGGCAGGGCCAGAGAGAGAGGGAGACACGAATCTGAAGCAGGCTCCAGGCTCCAAGCTGTCAGCACAGAGCCCGACACGGGGCTCGAACGCACGAACTGCGAGATCATGACCTGAGCCGAAGTCCGACGTTCAACCGACTGAGCCACCCAGGTGCCCCAGAAAAAATTTTTTGCAAAGAAAAATATTCTCTACTTAACAACAGCAATCTTTTTCTTTTCCTCCCCCATCTAACTACTGAGATTTCTAAATGAGTAATCAATCTATACTTCCTACTGCCACTTTTTACTATTTACTTTCTCTATATCCGTTATGCCAACTCTTTAAATTGAGGGTGGGAGGTAAAGACAATAGGCCAGAAATTAAGCCATAGGATAAAAGTTGGATCTTTATCTTATACCATATATAAAAACTAATTCAAAAAAGATCAAAGACCTAAACCTAAGAGTTAAAACTATTAATACTCTTTGAAAAAAACATAGGGGACATTGGATTGGCAAGGATTTCTTGGCTGACAACAAAAACGCAGCCAACAAAAGATAAAATAGATAAATTGGACTTCATGAAAATTAGAAACTTTTACACATCAAAAGGTGAAAAGACAACATATAAAATGGGAGAAAATACTTGCACATCACAGATCTAATAAGGGATTAATATACAGATTATGTAAAGAACTATAACTCAACAAAAAACCCAATGCAATTCAAAAATGGGCAAAAGATTTGAGTATCTTTCCAAAGAAGATATATTGTATGTACAATAAGGACATGAAAAGATGCTCAACATCATTAGTCATTAGGGAAATGTAGATCAAAACCACAGTTAGGTACCACTTCATACTTATGAGGATCTGGGATTGCTATTATAAAACAAAACAAAACAAAAACAGACAATAACAAATATTGGTGATGATGTGGAGAAATTAGATCCTTTGTATGTTGGTAGGAATACAAAAGATAGTGCAGCTCCTATGGAAAACAATATGGCAATTCCTTAAAAAATTAAACATTGAATTATTATGAGTCAATAATTCCTCTTCTGGGTATATACTCCAAAGGATGTAAAGCAGGGACTTAAGCAAATATTTGCACACATATGTTCATAGCAGCATTATTTACAGCAGCCAAAAGGTGGAAGCAATCTAAGTGTTCACCTAAAGATGAATGGATAAACAAAATGTGGTATATACATATAATGAAATATTAAACAGCCTTAAAAAGGAAGTAAATTCTGACACAGGCTGTGACCTGACTGAACTTTGAGGACATTATGCTGAGTAAAATAAACCAGTTACAAAAAGACAAATATTGTATGATTCCACTTATAAAAGGTAACCTAGACTGGTCAAATTCACAGAGACAGAAAGTAGAATGGTAGTTGTCAGGGGCAGGGGAAGAAGGGATTGGGAAATGGTTTAATGGATATATTAGTTTCAGTTTTGCATGACGAGAACAGTTCTGGAGACTGGTTGCACACCAATGTGAATGTACTTATTAACACTACTGATTTGTATACTTAAAAATAATTAAGATCAGGGGTACCTGAGTCAGTTAAGCATCTGACTCTTAATCTCAACTCTGGTCATGATCTCATGGTTTGTAAGACAGCAAAGAGCCTGCTTGGGTTTCTCTCTCTGCCCACCCCCCAACCCCCACCTCTGCTCACGCTCATGTTCTCTCTCTCTCTCTCTCTCTCTCAAAATACATAAATAAACTTTAAAAAATGGTTCAGATGATGAAATTTATGCTATGTATGTTTTACCACAACTTTTTTTAACTAAAAAAAAAAAAAAGAAAGAAAAAGAAAAGTAAACTCTGGAACCAGGTTACATGGCTTTGAATCTTGGCTTTGCTGCTTCCTAGCTATGTGACCTTGGGTAAATTACCTAACTACCCCTTGCCTCATTTCCTCAGCTATAGAGGGGACATTAACAGTACGTACACCACTAATTTATTGTGATGATTAAATTAGTAAATACATATAAACTTACAAATAAACTTCTCACAGCAGTCCTAGCATAGAGTACTATTTTTAAGTGATTGTTATTATTATTAGAGCTACCATTTTGAAAACGTAATTTAATGTGGAATTCAGACCTATGGGCAAAATTGAGTTTCTTCTATGCAAAACTGAATAAAACAATTCATATGTTCTTTTCAGGTGAACTCCTCATATAAGGCAGCACTACCACTTGCATACACTGAGGAAAGATTTCCATAATACCTTATTTTTTCAAAGATTTCATTTATGATTTGGATATTTCATCACAAATGGTTTTAGTAGATGTGCAGAATGTTCTAAGACTTTCTCTTCAGAGATTCTAACCAGTGCTATTTACTGGGCACATTTATTAATGTCTACTGATTCACCAATCTGTAATGAGAAGCATGGATTTAATAGCCATCTGGTGTAGTGTTGTTTCTCTGGCATCTGATGTTTTACAATGTCCAAAGCAGAATTATTCAAAAGTGGCACCTCTTCTGTTTCTTCCCTGATCTCAAATATAGTATTGACCATTTCTAAGCAAGATAGCAAAATAAACAATTCTACAATTCTGTAAGGCTACCACCTTTCTTTCCTATTTTGTATTTGTAGATGCTGAAAAAATGCAAACTTTTTTTCCTGCGAAAATGAGATATTTTGTGGTTACAGATCAGTGTAGTCTGTTTGGAATGGGTTCTTCTGCAAACTCATCCTTGCAAATAAGACAATTAGGTTAGAGAAGAAAATCACTGGGGAATACCTATCTAAACTTAAGATAATCCTCATCAGAGGATCATCATTGACTGAATAATTATTAATTAACTTTTTTTCCTACTACTTGGTTTGTGAGGTGAATCTGATGACTTTCCAGCTTTAATTAAGTAGTCTATAGGGGTCTTAAAAACGGCATACTTCCTACATACCCAACCCTACTCCTTCTCTACTCATTTTTCTCCAAAGCCCTGTTCATTGTAAACAGCTAGACAGATTTTTATGCTTAATATTTATTGTGTATTTCTCCCACTAGAATATAATCAAAACAGACTTTTGACTGTTTGTTCACTGGTATATCCCCAGTACCAAAACAGTGCCCAGTACCTAGTCGGCACTCACTCACTAAATATTGTCCAATGAATGAATCGGTAAGCGGCTTTACAAATGGCTAGAGGAAATGCCATTATCCTCTGATGTATCTTGGTTTCACAAAATGCTTTTTTTGGGCTAGAGCCAAATTTTATTGTTCCTTAGAGCTCAAGACCTTCCTTCTAAATTTTTAAAAGCCCAGAAGGCAAAACAGCCTTGTTTACCATCTGCCATGCCAGTTCTACATATGATTATTATTGCGACTGTGTTCACCCACTTCATATTCACGGTTCACACTTCGATTGTGTCATCCTTAAGTACAGAGGCCTATAAAGAGAACAAACTGAGGGTTGATGGGGGGGTGGGAGGGAGGGCAGGGTGGGTGATGGGAATTGAGGAGGGCACCTTTTGGGATGAGCACTGGGTGTTGTATGGAAACCAATTTGACAGTAAATTTCATATATTAAAAAAGAAAAAAAAGAAAAAAAAAAAAAAGAAAAAAAAAAAAAAAGATAAGGCTTTCAAATATCCAGAAAATTACAGAAGCCCAAAGTCCAGATTATGTGGATTCTATGCTTACTGCCTAAAGTTGAAAGAGTGAAGTGCAATATCTACACACAGTATGTAGAAAACACTAGTTAATCTAAAACAAAACAAAACAAAATGCTAGAGAAAAGAACTAAATGACTTTGATAAAAGGTCACATACAATATTCAGCTGCATTTCTATACACAACAACAAAAAAATGAAAACTGAGGGGTGCCTGGGTGGTTCCGTCGGTTAAGCGTCCAACTTCAGCTTAGGTTATGATCTCATGGTCCATGGGTTTGAGCCCTGCGTCAGGCTCTGTGCTGATAGCTCAGAGCCTGGAGCCTGCTTCGGATTCTGTGTCTCCCTCTCTCTCTCTCTGCCTCTCCTCCACTCACACTCTGTCTCTCTCTCTCTCTCTCTCAAAAATGAATAAATGTTAAAACAATGAAAAATGCAATTTTAAAAAACATCATTTGCAATATCAAGAAAACAAAAAATTAGGGGCACCTGGCTTGCTCAGTCAGTAGAGCATGGTGACTCTTGATCTCAGGGTCGTGAGTTCAAGCCCCATGCTGGGTATGGAGCCTACTTAAAAAATAAGTAAGATAGGGGTGCCTGGGTGGCTCAGTCGGTTGACCATCCAACTTCAGCTCAGGTCATGATCTCACCATTTGTGGGTTCGAGCCCCACGTCTGGCTCTGTGCTGACAGCTCAGAGCCTGGAGCCTGCTTCAGATTCTGTGTCTCCTTCCCTCTCTGCCCTTCCCTGGCTTACACTCTCAAAAATAAACATTAAAAAATTTTTTTAATATGATACCTTTACAAAAGAATGAAAAAACATGAAAAATTAAAATCACAATGAGATACTACCTCACATCCACTAGGATGCTATAAGGAGAAAGACAGACAATATCAAGCTTTGGCAAAAGTTTGCGGTAACTAAAACTCCCATACATTGCCAGTGGGAGTGTAAACTGGTACAACTAACTACTTAGGAAAATAGTTAGCCAGTTTCTTACAGAGTTATACTTTTATAACCCAGCAATTCCACTCTTAGGTATATATTCAAGAAAAATGAAACTCTATGACCATGAAAAGCAATGTACAGATATTCATAATTTTTTTTATAAAAGCCCAATACTAAAAATAACCCAAATTTCCTTCAACTGGTATATAAATTGTGGTACATCCATACAATAAAACACTCAACAATAAAAAGAAAGAAATTACTAATACATGCAACAACATGGACAATTTTCAAAGGTGTTCTATTGAGAAAAAGAAGCTGGAAACAAAAGAATACACTGTATGACTCTTTTTATACAAAATCCTAGAAGAGGTAAAACTAATCTACAGTGCCAAAAATGAGATTAGTGGTTGGTTGCAATGGGGTGGGGAGAGGAGGCCGAATGCAAAGGGACACAAAGGAACTTTCTGGAGGAATTAAAATATTTTACTTTTTGGTTTGGGCGGTGGTTAAACAGGTGCATCAATCTGGATCCTCTTCTCACCATACAAGCCCTTTCCTTGCCTGCTTTTATCAAACAAATCTAGTTGCAAAATAAAGGGCTGAACCCAAGAGACTCAAACGCTTCAAGAAAGTAGGTTTCTACTCTCACTTAATCCTTCTAAGCAGCCAGTCTTAGTCTCTTTTACCTGTTAATCAGAATGGCAGAAACCACAAGTACACATTTGTCTCAGAACAGGAAAATCATAGCTTTCTGTAACTGTTCAACAATTGGGGGCTACCTGAAAGTATGCAGCACAACACCTACAACTTGATGTACCAACAGCAGAGGACAAAGCACTGACTGGAAATCTGGAGGCCGAAAATCAAATGCCCTTTAGCAACCAATGTGTCTGCCCTGTATTCCTAGCTCATGGCTTTCATGCTAGACTGGTAAGAAGGGGTTTGTTTGCTGACAGCTTAGAGGATTTATGAGGAGGGATTAGTCCTGGAATTGCTGTTCAGAAAACTCTGGGCAAAGTCTGACAGTAACCCATGGCCTTGGAAAGAGGCTTCAAATGAAGCCGTAGAAGAAACAAGGTCTTCATCATACAAACAAAAAGAATGCTGCCTGCTGTTTCAACACAAAGTAAGCAAAACCAGCCTGAACGGAGAACTGCCAACTGCAGCATCATCTGTTTGGGTGACAAGAATTACCTCAATCAACATTCTGCATGAATCTGGATACCAAAAACCAGTGAATATATAAAAGACATCAAACTATATTCCAAAGGGCCCCAAAGTCCTTCCAAATTCTTTGATTTTGTTGGTCTTTGGGTCTAATGAATGTTACTCGCAATAAATGTGTCCAGAGCTCAAGCTGAAAAAGCTTTCTGTTCCACTGAAATTACTTTCTTTTTTAACATGAATGGGATTCAGTCAATGTGCATTTATGGAGAGCAGCTACTTGGAACCAGGTGCTGTGTTAAGTAATATGAAGCCTAAGATGACACAACACTTGCCCTCTAGAAGATCTTAGAATCTGAGTGGAAAAGAGTAGCATGGTGTGATAAATGCTATGACACAAATACATATGAGGTCTTTGGAAACAAAGCTTCCCAGAGAAAAACTACTGATTCCTAAGTAGAACTAGAAGTTAACTGGTCAAAGATGGCAGAGAAAGGTTCTAGGGGCACCTGTGTGGCTCAGTCAGTTAAGTGGCTGACTCTTGATTCTGCCTCCGGTCATGATCTCAAGATTTGTGAAATCGAGCCCTACATCAGGCTCTGCACTGGCAGCGCAGAGCCTGCTTGGGATTCTCTCTCCCTCTCTCTCTGCCCCTCTCCAGCTCTCTCTCAAAATAAATAAACATTAAAAAAAAACACCCAAAAAACCTAGGGAAAAAACAACCGAAAAAGGTGTTCCAGGCAGTGAAAAAAGTATATACAAAGGTACAATGACATGAAACAACAGGAGGTATGAAACCCCATGGCTTGTGTAGGGAACTGTGAGTACATTATATGGTTGAAATAAGGAGTGGTAGAAGATAAAGCGAGGAAAAAGACTGGAATGGGTTTCTGGACTTTGAGTCTTAAATTTAGGGAAATGAAATTTAATCTAGAACATTATGGGAAAAAATTTATATTTAAAAGTGAAATTTTTTGAATGTTTATTTTTGAGAGAGAGAGACAGAGTGTGAGCAGGGGAGGGGCAGAGAGAGGAGACACAGAATCCGAAGCAGGCTCCACGCTCTGAGCTGTCAGCAGAGAGCCCAACAGACCGTGAGATCATGACCTGAGCTGAAGTTGGATGCTTAACCGACTGAGCCACCCAGGTGCCCCAAAAGTTTAAATTTTTTTTAATGTTTATTTTATTTTTGAGACAGAGAGAGAAAGAGCATGAGTGGGGGAGGGGCAGAGAGAGAGAAAGAGAGAGAGAGACAGACAGACAGACAGAATCAGAAGCAGGCTCCAGGCTCTGACCTCTCAGCACAGAGCCCGATGTGGGGCTCAAACTTGTCAACTGCGAGATCATGACCTGAGCCGAAGTCAGACGCTCAACCAAATGAGCCACCCAGGTGCCCCATAATTTTATTAAAAAAAATTTTTTTTAATGTTTATTTATTTTTTGAGGCAGGGGAGCAGAGAGACAGAGGGAGACACAGAATCTGAAGCAGGCTCCAGGCTCTGAGCTGTCAGCACAGAGCCCGATGTGGGGCTCAAACCCACAAGGTGTGAGATCATGACCTGAGCCACAG
Source organism: Panthera pardus (assembly GCF_024362965.1). Lineage (NCBI taxonomy): Eukaryota > Metazoa > Chordata > Mammalia > Carnivora > Felidae > Panthera > Panthera pardus. The sequence goes on from NW_026526810.1 coordinate 33,199,951, forward strand.
TCAGACGCTTAAGTGACCGGGCCACACAGGTGACCCATAATTAAAAAAAAAAAATTTAGGGGCACCTGGGTGGCTCAGTTGGTTAAGCGACCAACTTTGGCTCAGGTCATGATCTCGCGGTCCGTGAGTTCGAGCCCCACGTTGGGCTCTGTGCTGACAGCTCAGAGCCTGGAGCCTGTTTCAGATTCTGTGTCTCCCTCTCTCTGACCCTCCCCCATTCATGTTCTGTCTCTCTCTCTGTCTCAAAAATAAATAAACGTTAAAAAAAAAATTAAAAAATAATAATAATAAAAAAAATTTAGAGAGAGAGAGAGAGAGAGAGAGTGCGTGAGCTGGGGAAAGGGATAGAGAGAAAATCCTAAGCAGGCTCCATGCACAGTGTGGAGCCCGACATGTGGCTCAATTCCATGACTCTGGAATCATGACCTGAATTGAAATCAAGAATCAGATGCTCAACAGACTGAGGCACACAGGCATTCCATAATTAAAATATTTTATGTAGGAGTCTGATGTCATGCTGTCATTTTAGAGAGATATCCTGGCAGCAAAGTGAGAATGGTCTGGAGAGGTAATACTAAACCAGAAGCAAGGAGACCAACTGGGAAGTAACTGGAATGATGTAGGTAGTAAGTGATGAGTTCCAACTTAAGGCAAAGAAGTGGAGATGGAGAGAAGGAGACAAGATATTTTTAAGAGGAATCATTCACAGAGCTTGTAACTTGTGCAGAAGTGAAAAAGAGAGTGTAGGACAATTCTATTTCACCTTCAGCAATTGAGTGGATGGTCCATTAAACATCATCAAGCCATGGACTATCAATAGACAGGATGAGGTAGAAAAGATAAGGACTATTTTAGACATGCTGATTAAAATAGGAGTATTCGTCTGTAGTGCACAGAACCTTGAAAGGTGACAATATTTAAATCTTATTTTAATATTACACAGCCGAAAACCCATTTGATGATGGAGAAAATAACACAGAAATCTTGAGTCAGAAAGGAAATTACAGGACAAAAAAGTTTAAATCTCATAGTTGAACTGGGAAGAAGTTATCATTTCTGTCTCCCTCTCTCACAATAAATACTTCCAATACAATTCTAATAAATTCAGGCAAATTGTATTTTAATTTTTGCCCAAGAGGTCTACAAATACTGTAAGGCAAATGCAAAGTCTGAGAAAGAGGGGCACCTGGCTGGCTCAGTCGGTAGAGCATATGACTCTTGATCTTGGGGTTTTGAGTTTGAGCTTCACAATTTTGGATGTAGAAATTGCTTTTTTTTAAAAATAAGCTTCCTAAAAAATATTTTTAATAGTTTATTTATTTTGAGAGAGACAGCGCAAACATGAGTGGGGAGAGGGCGGGGGGGGGGGGGGGGGAGGAGAGAGACAGAGACACACAGAGAGAGAGAGGGAATATGAATGAATGAATCCCAAGCAGGCTCATACTGTCAGCACAGAGCCTGATGTGGGGCTTGAACTCACAAAGAGGAGATCCTCACCTGAGCCGAAGTCAGACACTTAACCTACTGAGCCATCCAGGTGCCCCAGATGTAGAAATTACTTAAAAAAAAAAAAAAAAAAAGTTGAACAAAGACTGATTTTAGACCATTTTTTAAGCTTCCCTACTCTCTACACAGCATACAAAACACACACTGAGGAGCAGGTTCTGGGCTCACCCTTCTCAGAAGGACCCATGTAAACTGAACAGAAGACAAGTCTCAGTTCACTAAATAATAAGACCCGAAAGGCAAGGGCAAAAGGAGAGATTCCATCTGGATAACAATTCCCTTTCCATAAAATCATTTATAGTCCCAGTGCAACACATTTGCAATGGTCCACTCTGCCACTTTTTCTCCTTCTAGGGAAATGCAACTTTTTTCCATTTTTCCATATACAGGTATTCTATTTGGTAGAAAAGAGGAAGGGGACAAAAATGGATTTTGTTTTGCTTTGAGACTTGAGTTTTTCATTTACTTTTAAACCTATATGTTTTCATAAAGATGAATGGCCTATTCTGTATTACTAACCACACAATCATCAACAACTGACACAAAGAAAAGAGGTATCAGTGCCCCAATGCTTTATTATTTTTTTTAAATGTTTACTTATTTTTGAGAGAAAGAGAGGGAGCACACATGCAGGGGAGGGGCAGAGTAAGAGGGAGACAAAGAATCCCAAGCAGGTTCCACACAATGTTAGCACAGAGCCCGATGTGGGGCTCAAACCCACAAACTCTGAGATCATTACCTAAACCAAAATAAAAAGATCAATGCTCAACCGACTCAACTGAGCTAACTAGATGCCCCAGATCCTCAATGCTTTGAATTAGAGTCTCTTCTTTTGACCAGCCCTTCTCTCTAGCCTTCAAATCCTCACAAAGTCCTGCCTACTCCCTACTTTTCTAGGAGTACATGTTTTAAGAAAAAAGAGAAGATGAGGATGGGGATAGATGGGTGGAAAGAACCTAGTCTCTACTGAATTATAGGGCAAAGGAGATCCCCAGAAAGCTAGCATCATAAACCAGCTGGTAATAAAAATCCTCACTTTACAAACAAAATTAAGAAAATTAAACTCTGATTTCTGCCTATAGTTAAATTTACTAATAAACTGTATTTTATTAGAAATTTTTTTAATGTTGTATTTATTTTTGTTTTTTTTTTTTAATTTTTTTTTTTAACGTTTATTTATTTTTGAGACAGAGAGAGACAGAGCATGAACGGGGGAGGGTCAGAGAGAGAGGGAGACACAGAATCTGAAACAGGCTCCAGGCTCTGAGCTGTCAGCACAGACCTGCAGGAACTGGACCTGAGCTGAAGTCAGATGCTTAACTGACTGAGCCACCCAGGCGCCCCTATATCTTATTTTAATTTTTTAAATTATTATTAATTTTTTAATGTTTATTTTTGAGAGAGAGAGAGAGAGAGAGAGAGCACAAGTGGGGGGGGGGGCAGAGAGTGAGAGGGAGACCTAGAATCTGAAGCAGGATCCAGGTGCTCACCTGTCAGCAAAGAGCCCAACATGGGGCTTGAACTCACCAACTATGAGATCATGACCTAGGCTGAAGTTGAACACTTAACCAAATGAGCCACCCAGGCACCCCTTAAACTTATTTTTTAAAGTTTATTTATTTGAGAGAGGGAGTGCCAACAGGGGAGGGGCAGACAGAGAGGGGCAGAGAGAGAAGGCTCTGCACAATCAGCACAGAGCCAGACTCAGGGCTCAAACTCAAGAACCCAGGAGATCATGACCTAAGCCAAAATCATGAGTTGGACACTCAACGGACTGAGCCACCAAGGCGCCCCACAATAAACTATATTTTAAATGAGTAAGCCTCAACTAATTTGGTGAAAAATCACCAAAATTTCAAAATGCTCAGATGGTAATATAGGACATGTTGACAGTCAAGTCTCTTAGCTTAGAGGTCTAACAGTGGATCCCAACATACTATTTGAACACCTCAAAGCTAGAAATATTTCTTAAGGAAATCTAACCCATTGGAAAATTTCTTTACCCTCCTAATGTAACAAAGGAAGGCAATTTACCTGACCAGAACACTATTCTAGAGCATGCATTTTCAGTGAGAACAACATTGTGCCTAAGGGGGGGGGGGGGGGGTCAAAGAAAAAAAAAAAGATACTGTCATTGTTTGTGTTCCACCCAAGGGCAACAGTATACAAACAAATATAAGGTATACTCTGGTATTAAAATTTCATGGGAGGAGCACCTAGGTGGCTCAGTCGGTTGAGCATTGGACTCTTGATTTTGGCCCAGGCCTTGATCCCAGATTAGTTGGGTCGAGCCCCACTTCAGGCTCCACACTGAGCATGGAGTCTGCTTGAGATTCATTCACATTCTCTATCTCCCCCTTCCGCCCCTCTCATGCAGGCTCTTTCAATAAATAAATAAACAAACAAACAAACAACTTTAATAAAATGTGTTCTTGATATTTAAAAAAATTTCATGGGAGGAAGACATCTTGGGGAAAAAAAGTCTAAAAGAAAAAACTCCTTAGGAAACAGTAATGAAAAAAAAGTTTGAGAGAAACTGGTCAAGATGAGGGGTTGGCAAATCTTTTCTGCAAAAGGCCTAAGAGTAAATATTTTAGCCTATGAATGGTATACAGTCAGTCACCATTCAATTCTGCAATTGTAGTAGGAAAATAGCCACAGATGATATATAAAGAAACCAGTGTGGCTGTGTTTCAATACAACTTTATTTATGGACAATAAAATCTGAATTTCACAGCATTTTCACATCATAAAATATTGCTCTTTTGATATTTTCAATCATTTGAAAAAGTAAAAACCAACCTAAATGTCCATCAAATGACAGATAAATAAAATGTATACTTATATGATGGAATATTATTTGGCAATAAGAAGGAATGAAGTATTATTGAATCATGCGATATAACACAAATGACCCTTGAAAACATTATGCTAAGTGGAAGAAGCTAGCCACAAAAGACCACATATTTATTGTATAATTCCATTTAGATAAAGTGTGTCCAGAATAGGAAAGTAGATTAGTGGTTAGCTTGGGCTGAGAGGTGGGGAGAGAAGTGGGAGCTGACAAGGTTTCTTTTTGGGGTGATGAAAAATGTTCTAAAATTAGTGGTAAGCCATTCAACTCTATGAATATACTGAAAACCACTGAATTGTATGCTTTAAATGGGTGAAACTTATGGTATGTGAATTGTGTTTCAATGAAGCAGCTTTGGAAAAAGGTTAAAACCATTCTTAGCTCACAGACTGTACAAAAACAGAAGTGACCCTGATTTGGCCTGCAATCTGTGATCTGACAACCTGTGTTCTACATACATCAGTTCAGCAACTATGATCTTAAAGGAAGAGAACATGAACTAACATCTTAGGAGTCAGACATTGATTAAAAGAGAAAAGATTTTTCACAGCCCTGTAGGAAAAGCAAATGTTACTTATAGCCAATATGCCACGAGAATTGCTATCTAGGCTACCATGGCACACTCAATAAACCAAACCAGATACTCAAACTTTAGACTGTATCAGAATCATCACTGGTGGAGCGCAGGGGGAGTGGGGGCGGGTGGTGTTAAGACACACTGATTGTTGGGCCTCGTAACTAGAGTTGTGAGATGGTTAGGTCTGAGACAGAGGTAGAAACTTGGCATTTCTAACAAACTTTCTATATGATACTGATGCAGCTTATCTGGGATCACATTCTGATAATCACTGATCTAAACCAAAGACTGTAGGGGCGCCTGGATGGCTCAGTCACTTAAGCATCTGACTCATGATTTCAGCTTGGGTCATAATCTCAACAGTTTGTGAGTTCAAGCCCCACACCGGGCTCTGTGCTAAACCATGAGATCATGATCTGAGCCAAAGTTCGAAGCTTAATTGACTGAGATTCTGTCTCCTTCTCTCTCTGCTCCTCCCCCACTTGCTCTCTGTATCTTTCTTAAAATAAATAAACTTAAAAAAATAAATAAATAAGCCCTGGGTGCCTGGGGTGGCTCAGTCGGTTAAGCTTCCGACTTCAGCTCAGGTCATGATCTCATGGTTCGTGGGTTTCGAGCCCCGCGATGGGCTCTGTGCTGATAGCCTGGAGCCTAGAACCTGCTTCTGATTTTGTGTCTCTCCCTCTCTGCCCCTCCTCTGCTTGTGCTCTGTCTCTCTCTCAGAAATAAACATTAAAAATAAAAAAAATTTTTTTAAATAAACCAATGACTGTAACTAGTGATACACACACACACACACACACACACACACACACACAGTAGTCATATTTGAATCATATATCAGATTATTTGAGAAAAAGTGAAGATATACCATGTCGTATTCACTCCAGTGGGCCTTGGTCTTTGGCTCCTAAAGCAGTGTGACAAATATTTTCTTTCAATGTGCAACATAGCTATATGTAGTCATAAAACCTCTTCCTCCTTTTTTAAAAAGGAAGTTGGCTATTCAGAAACCATCAGAGCCCTAGGTACATTTTTTTGGACACAGGTACATAGACAAAGCTCTCAGTGTTTTCCAGAGGCTCACTAAAATCATTTTCAGAGAAAGGCTAGACAGCAAAAGGAGATGAAACAAAAACAACCTAGACCAATGAATCACAACCCAACAGTTTACTGAGAGCACCTGACATGACTTTACAGAAATGAGAACCTAGAGTCAGACCCTTGGAGTTGGGGAATTCTGTGGAATACCTCACAGCTTTCCACCTTTGTCCACCATCATCAACTGAGTTATTTAAAAGTGTAACAGAACCACTCATGCAGAAGAATTCCAAATAATTTCTATCTGTCCTCAAGAAGAAAGAACACTTGATTGTCTCCACTAAGTATAGACTAAGCAGGAGGAAGACTATAGATTTCCTCCAAAGAGCAGAGAATAGAAAATGTGGAGGGAGAGTAGCTTTATGGTAGATAAACCTGACAAACACTATCTTAAGTGAACAAAGTCACCCTCAACAATGATAAATCACATAAACAGTATGTACCTTTAATGTAATGGGATAAAAATGTTACTTTATCTTTATGGTCCTTCCTCCCCAAACCCATAACTTCGGTCTAATCAAAAACAAAACATCTCAGGGTCGTGAGTTTGAGCCCCACGTTGGGCGTAGAGATTACTTAAAAAAAAAAACAAACATTTTTTTTAAAAGAGCAAATCATCACTTAAATATCAAATGAGAGGCATTCTACAAAATATCTGACCACTAGGGGTGCCTGGGCAGCTCAGTTGGTCGAGCATCTGACTCTTGGTTTCAGCTCAGGTCGTGGGTTCAAGCCCTGTGTCGGGCTCTGCATTGACAGTGTGGAGCCTGCCTGGAATTCGCTCTCTCCCTCTCTCTCTGCCCCTCCCCCTGCTCTTTCTCTCTCAAAATAAATAAACTTAAAAAAATAAAATTTAAGGGGCGCCTGGGTGGCTCAGTCGGTTAGGCGTCCGACTTTGGCTCAGGTCATGATCTCACGGTCCGTGGGTTCGAGCCCCGCATCGGGCTCTGTGCTGACAGCTAAGAGCCTGGAGCCTGCTTCAGATTCTGTGTCTCCCTCTCTCTCTGACCCTCCCCCGTTCATGCTCTATCTCTGTCTCAAAAATAAATAAACATTAAAAAAAAATTAAATTTAAAAACATCTGACCACTATGCCTTGGAACTGTCAAGGTCTACAATTTCAAGTCTGATTCCAAATACATATTCCAACAAATTACTTATTCTGAGAAAAAACACAAAAAACAAACAAGAAAAATCTGAGAAACTGTCATGTCCAAAAGGAGTGTCAGGAGACATGATAACTAAACATAAGGTCTCCTGGATGGGATTTTGAAACAGAACAAAGACATCTGGCAAAAACAAAGGAAATCTGAATAAAGTATGCAATTAGTTAATAATAATGTCTTAATGTTGGTTCAGTAATAATAACAAATGTATCACACTAACTAGTAAGATATTAATAAAAGGAGAATCTGGGTGTGGGTATATATGGGAACTCTGTAATATTGTCTCGATTTTTCTGTAAATCTACAACTGTTCTAAAAGATAAAGTCTACCCCTGCCCCCCCAAAAGTAAAACAGCCTAATTCCAAGCTAAAGCTAGTGAACTGTTGGAAATCACTAGGCACCCAAACAAAACTCATGTGATCAAGGTATCTTAAATCTTTTCAAACAAACAAAAAAGCCTAAACATACAGGCCAGCTATACAATATTTAACTCTGAACTAAAGTTCATGGTAACTCTGAACTAAAGAATATCTTAATTCTTTCCATTCCTTCCAAAGAGCACTTAAAGGAAATAATTAATTAAATCTTAAAAAAAAAAAAAAAAAAAAGGTATTACATGTCAGACACTGAAGATGCAGAGATGAAGGAGTCCTTATCAAATGGCTCATAGATGGGGATTGGAGAGGTTGGGGGGGGGAGGAGGAGGACATCAGACCTAAAAACAGAAATTACAATAGAGTAAGGCAAATCAGTACTATAATAAAATCTGCAAAATAATCATGGGAGCAAAGAAAAAGCATACTCATTTGCATCAACTTGCTGGAGAAGAACAGGCCTCAATTAAGTTTTACTTTTATCTGGACAAAGTAAATTATGAAACTATATTTACAAAAAAAAAAAAAAAAGTGAGAGAAAGCTCCAATACACTCCCAGAGGCCTAGGATGCCTGATGGACAAACGGATTATTGGTTATCCAGACATTTTAGGGAGTATGATTCTCAAAGTATAATCACAAATTAAACAGTTTTTAAAAGTTAAAATGAAAGAGAATAGCTCTCTCTGCCCCTTAAAAACTGAAGGTTGACAGCCTTCAGTGATTCTGAAAAAGAACTGCAAAAAGAAATGTCTACATATTCTTCCACAGGCCGACTTGTAACACTCCCAGTTATACACAGTCATGAGAATCACAAATAGTGGAAGAACACACTTCTCTGGCCTACTTTAATATATAATCCTAACATCCTCCCTCCTTTTTTTTTCCTTCCTGATTTTGGTCAGTATGAAGCAGAGCTATCTAAATATTATTAAAAATTTTCAGTGAAAACAATTAACAATTACATTTTCCTGACTGACTTGTATCTTTCTAAATATTTCTTCTTTCTATCCAAATACTACACTATTTGACTCCTACTTTCTCTATAAACCTGTTACCAAATACTCTTCCAGACTTTTCCTTCTTTTATATAACTTATAATCTGTTTTATATAAGCCATCACATTTTTGTGTAATACAGATGTAGTATTTCATGAGCTGTGTCTCACTAAGATGTACACTTCTTCAATATGTAATGTGGTTTGTACTCTAAAAATTCAACTACTTACTGTATCAGATGGTTCATGGTTGTATTTACAGAAACTAACTCTGGATGACTTAAGCAAAAGATGAAAGGTTGGTTTTTCTTTGTTTTTTCTTTAAGCTTTTAAAAGTAATCTCTACATCCAACATGGGGCTCGAACTCACAACCCTGAGATCAAGAGTTGCATGCTATACTGACTGAACCAGCCAGGAACGCCGTAAGAGATAAAAGCTTAATAGGTGACTCACAGAACTACCCAGAAGTCTGAAGAATTAGTCTCAGAAAACAAGCAAGCACAGGAAGAAGCTATACAACCAGAACCACTTACAAAATCATGCTACAGTATCTGCTTAGTAAGGACACGGCTGCCTCTGAAATGCTGAACCACTGATGCCTCTGGAGATTGGATAGTGATGTCACCACCACCAGAAACAGTTTTCCATTGTCCTTTGGCATCAGAGACATGAAAATATCAGGGATGATACATGTGGTTAGTGAAGCTTGGGTCAAAGTCTCAAACTCATTGCTAAGAGACATAGTAAAGTAAGCATCTGGCATTTTCTGATTTTACAGTAAACAGTGGACTCATAAAAAGGTCCACCAAAAGGCAGAGGCTCAGATAATTGGTAGGAAAAAAGAAAAAGGCATTATATGTTCATTACACATATTGAATTATTCCATTTTCAAACATATCAAAGGCATTATCTATATAAAATACCACATTCTACATAAAAGCATAGTGTATTAGAGGAAAATAAAAATTATATTTAATCAAAATAAGTAGTACAAAGTGAAGTAAGAGTAATTATTATTATATACGAGTGGTGATATTGATCTTTCTCAATGACTTAAATCTAAATACTGTCGGGACACTTGGCTGGTTCAATTGGTAGAGCATGCAACTCTTGATATCGGGGTTATAAATTCAAGTCCCACATTCAGTGGAGAGATTATTTAAAAATAAAATCTTTTTTAAAGTTTATTTATTTATTTATTTATTTTGAGGGAGAAAAAGTATGAGCAGCGGAGGGGCAGAGAGACAAGGAGAGAGAAAATCCCAAGCAGAGTCTGCACTGCCAGCGTAGAGCCCCACGTGGGGCTTGAACCCACGAATCTTTTTTTTTTTTTCAATATATTAAATTTATTGTCAAACTGGTTTCCATACAACACCCAGTGATCATCCCAAAAGGTGCCCTCCTCACTACGCATCACCCACCCTTCCCTCCCTCCCACCCCCCATCAAACCTCAGTTTGTTCTCAGTTTTTAAGAGTCTCTTATGCTTTGGCTCTCTCCCACTCTAACCTCTTTTTTTTTTTTTTTTTTCCTTCCCCTCCCCCATGGGTTTCTGTTAAGTTTCTCAGGATCCACATAAGAGTGAAAACATATGGTATCTGTCTTTGTCTGTATGGCTTATTTCACTTAGCATAACACTCTCCAGTTCCATCCACGTTGCTACAAAGGGCCATGTTTCATTCTTTCTCATTGCCACGTAGTACTCCATTGTGTATATAAACCACAATTTCTTTATCCATTCGTTAGTTGATGGACATTTAGGCTCTTTCCATAATTTGGCTATTGTTGAGTGTGCTGCTATAAACATTGGGGTACAAGTGCCCCTATGCATCAGTACTCCTATATCCCTTGGGTAAATTCCTAGCAGTGCTCTTGCTGGGTTATAGGGTAGGTCTATTTTTAATTTTTTGAGGAACCTCCACACTATTTTCCAGAGTGGCTGCACCAATTTGCATTCCCACCAACAGTGCAAGAGGTGAACCCACAAACCTTGAGATCATGGCCTGAGCCGAAATTCAGAGTCAGACGCTTAACTGACTGAGACACCCAGGCGCCCCAAAAATAAAATCTTTAAAAAATAATCTAAATACTGTCATCTAGTCAAAGCAGCAGCAATTACATTCGAAAGGAAGCACAGGGATAAACAATTCTGTACTAAAATGGAGAAGACGGATTTGGTAAAGACAAAACTCTAGCAGCTCTCTCACAATTTCATCCATCATTTAAAAAGATTTGCATATCAGACACTGGGGATACATGCAGAAGCTTAGAGTCTAATAACAGAGAACAGACATGACAACAACCAAATGTAATAAAACGTTACTGGATGCTATACACGGCCATGAGAGGTTCAAAGGAAAGATGCCAGGGTGGGGGTGGGGTAGAATGACACAAAGTTAAAAAGCCTTTGTTGAAGAGGTGTTCTTGAATGGTAAGACTAATAGCACAGAAAAAAAGGCAGGGGGAGGGAGAACAACAAGTAAAATTAAAATATCACCCTAATACAAGATAGCCCTATTTCCATTTATCACTCCAAACACTTTTAAAATAGAAGTGAAAATAATAACAGTTTATATGAATACATAACAAAAACAAGTCAGGAGATGTCACTCAAATTGGATCACTGGGATTTATTTTCCTAAAAACAAATGCAAAATATGGCTATGGTAGTTTGAAAGAAAAAAAAAAACTCATAAATTCTTCCCTTCCCTGAACCCACCCACACTTTGCAATTCTCTCATCAAGAAACAGAATTCAACTTATTTACCACTTGATTCTGTGCTGGCTTGGTGACTTGCTTTGACCAACAGAAAGTGGAGGAAGCAAAACAGTGCCAACTTTCTGCCTCAGCTTCAAGAAGGCTGGCACACATCCCACACTTCCTCTTGGGGAGGGAGACCACCATGTGAATAATCCTTATATAGTCTGCGAGGGAATGCAAAACCACATGGAGAAGGTGGCTCAGCAGTCCCAACAAAGCCAAGCCAAATCTGGTGCAGATCACCAGAACCACGTAGTACAATCCAGCCTAAACGGCTAATCCTCAGAATAAATAAAAAGCTAAGTAAATAGTGGTGGTTTTAATCCATTAAGTTGGAGTGTTTGTATGTATCAACAGCTAACTGAGGTAATGTTTGGTTAAGTTCCTAATTAAAAGGTGTATATTCACCATTATTAAATTTCTGAAGTAGAGATAAGTATTAATTGTCAGATTTCCTCATCAGTATATTTCAGAAAAAGTCCATAGCCCCTGCAATATTAAGAAAAAATGGCTGAGAAGTGCTCTGCAAAGAATAAATGCTCAAATACTCATCAACAGCAGAATGTTTAAATAAACTGTGACATATTCTCTCACAATGGACTAGTACAGAGAGCAAGGACAGTGAACAAACCACAACTGCATACAATTATGTGTATGACACTCACAGACTCAAAAGGGTAGGACTCCCCATTTGAATAAAAATTAAAAATAAGCAAAAAACTCACGTATGCTATTAGAAGTCAGCATAGTGGTTAGCCTCAGCGGGCTTATGACTAGAAGGCAGCACAATGGAAGTTTCCAGAGTCTACTGATGTTCTGTTTCTTGATCTGGGTGCTGGTTACACGGGTGTATTCAGATTGTGAAAATTCTCTGAGTTGTAAGCTTTTAACTAGTACACTTTTGTATGTATAATAAAACCTCTTTTTTAAAAATGTTTATTCATTTTTGAAGGAGAAAGACAGAGCATGAGCAGGGGAGGGGAAGAGAGAGAGGGAGACAGAATGTGAAGCTGGCTCCAGGCTCTGAGCTGTCAGCACAGAGCCCCACTCGGGGCTCAAACCCACAAAGTGTGAGATCATGACCTCAGCTGAAGTTGGACATTTAACCGACTGAGCCAATCAGGTGCCCCATAATAAAACCTTTTTAAAGGGGTGTCTGGCTGGCTCAGTCAGAGGAGCATGTAACTCTTCATCCCGGAGTTGTGAGTTGGAGCCTGACATTGGGTATAGAGATTACCAAAAAAAAAATAATTTTTAAAAGAAGTACATAAATTTCTCTATATAGTTTATAGTTATCTTTATTTACATATATATGTAACATATACAACTATATATATATATATATACACACACACATACAACTATATATATATATATATATATATATATATATATATATATATAGTTTCAGTCCCAAAATGTTATTAAAAACTTCAAACATAAAACAAAAATAGAATAGTATATACTGCTGTACTTTGATAGAAGTTCTACTGATGTTTTAGCTCAACGCTTCTTTTTTTATTTTAGAGAGAGTGTGCACGTGAGGGGGGCGGGCAGAAAAGGGAGGGAAGGAAAAGGAGTGGGGGGGGGGGAGGGAGGGGAAAGGTGAGAGGGAGAAGGAGGAGAGGGAGAGAGAATGAATGAATGAATATCTCATGCAGGCTCCATGCTCAGTGCAGAGCCCAACATGGGGCTCAATCCCATGACCCCGGGATCATGACCTGAGCGGAAACGAAGAATCAGATAGATGCTCAACAGACTGAGCCATCCAGGTGCCCCTAGATACACTTCTTAGTCAAAATATACAGCTATTATGTTTTTTACCCGTAACCCACTCCTTCCTAGGAAAAACACAACCACTTATCAAACCTAAATAATTCTGGGAGAAAAATCAGGAAAACAAACAAAAAGCATTAAGGTTTAGGGGCATGTGTATATGACATCTCCTGTAGCTCTCACTTGCTATTTGCCCTACTTGCTATTTCCTTGAATCCATTAACTGCTATATGCAAGCTGGGGATTTAGTTTGGGGCAGCTCACTTACACATGATGAAAAGTAGTTTTTCCTTTAAAATTGAACAATCTAAAATGCAAAGCATTCAGCTAGAGTTTGCAGGAAGACATTAAGAAAAACTGAGGAAAGAGGACAGTGATCCTTAAAACTGAGTATACAGGCATCTTTCCCAGAGCAAAGAGCTGGGGGACTTGCCCTTAGAAAAATCTCAATACCCAAATTCAAAACTGCATTTGCATATTTCCTTTACATATATTCACTCAATATTCACGTATATATTCACATTTACTATGAATTTCATTATTACTGTTCCAAAGGCTATCACTCCTTGAGTTTTTCTTTTTTAATTCACTCAAACATTCGTGCACTTTAGGGTGAAAAAGTGAGACAGCACTTAGAAGACCAGCTTAAATAACCAATGTAGATGAAAACACCTATACAGCATCTATTGATATAGTCTACGGCATCATTTTTTTTTTAAGAGAGAAAGAGAGTGAGAGCACAAGTAGGGGAGAGGGGGAGAGGGGGAGAGGGAGAGAGAGAGAGTCACTGAGAGACAATCTTAAGCAGGCTCCACACTCAGCACTGAGCCTGACACAGGGCTCAATCCCACAACCCTGGGATCACGACCTGGGCCAAAATCAACAGTTGGACGCTCAACTGACTGCTCCATCCAGGAGCTCTCATCATGTTTTTATGCCACTGTTCTAGGGAAAATGTGAGCCAATAATGTCATACTCATAAAGTTTACATAGGTCCCAATATTCCTTTCTTTTTGTGTTTTAGACTAGATGAGAACAGAAAACAATCTCTCGGCATGCCTGGGTGGCTCAGTCGATTAAGTGTTGGACTCCTGATTTTGGCTCAGGTCATGATCTCGTGGTTTTTGAGTTCAAAACCCACATCAGGCTCTGTGTTGACAGTGTGTAGCCCTCTTGTGATTCTCTCTTCCTCCTCTCTATGCCCCAACCTACTTGTGTGCTCTCTTTCTCAAAATAAATAAATAAACTTAAAAAAATTTTGAAAAGAAAAAAGAAAGAAACCAATCTATTTATTAAACCCAGAACTGACATAAGACCCTACACCTGAGTAACTGAAGAAATATACCATGTTTTTAGGTAGTAAAGCCAATATCATATAATGACAATGAAGCAGTTTATTACATTATTATAAAGACCATTTCTTTTTTTTTTTAATTTTTTTTCTATTTATTTTGAGAGAGAGAACATGCCAACATGTGGAGGGGCAGAGAGAGAGAATGCCAAGCAGGCTCCACCCTGTCAGTTCAGACCCCCAATGTGGGGTTTGATCTCATGAACCATAAGATCATGACCTGAGCAGAGATCAAGAGTTAGATGCCCAACTGACTGAGCCACCCAGGTGCCCCATAAAGGCCATTTCTCCCTCAAATCTATAAAGTCAACATAATCCAATCAGCACTTCTATTCTTAGAAGAAAACGTTTTTAAAACTAGTCTAGAAAGAAGAAATATGAGAACTCTGTCCTGTTGCAATAGCCTAACTCTTACATGGCATTTACTGTGTTACATAGCATTAAAAGAGCTTTACATAGGAGCACCTAGGTGGCTCAGTTGGTTGAGTGACCAACTTCAGCTCAGGTCATGATCTCGCAGTTTGTGAGTTCGAGCCCCGCGTCGCGCTCTGTGCTGATAGCTCAGAGCCTCAAGCCTACTTCAGATTCCATGTCTCTCCCTCTCTCTATCCCTCCCCTGCTCACGCTCTATTATCTCTCAATAATAAATAAACATTAAAAAAAATAAAAAAAAGAGCTTTACGTATATTAATGCATTAATCCTCACAATAACCCTAAAATGTGTATTATAATCTTATTTTGCAGAAGACATTGAAGTCTAGAGAATGTAAGTAACTCACACTAAATCATCTAGTTGGTAAATGGTGGAGCTAGCATTCAACTAGGCAACTAGAACTAAACTCTTTAACTATCATGCTATGTCTCCTCCTAGACACTACAATGTCTCACAGATCCACAATCAATCATTAAAAATAACAGGTAACTGGACAAACAGTCCAGAAACAGACCCAAATATATGTAACAATTTACTATGATAAAGATGGTATCTCAAATCAATGAAAAACTATAAATAACATTCAGTAACTCAGTACATGATGAGAAGACAACTGACTCTCCAACTGGGTTAAAAAAAAAATTAGATTCTGATAGCACACCAAGTAAGTATCAGATGGTTTAAAAAACTAAATTTAAGGGGCCCTGGGTGGGTCAGCTGGCTAAGCCTCTAACTTCTGATTTTGGATCAGGTCATAATCTCACAGTTCATGGGATGGAGCCCCACATTAGGCTCTGTGCTGACAGCATGGAGCCCGCTTGGGATTCTCTCTCTTTCTCTGCCCCTCTCCTGCTTGAGCTTGTGCTTGCTCTCACTCTCTTTCTCAAAGATAGATAAATAAACTTAAAAAAAAAATCCTAGCAAGGTTTTTTGTAGCTATAGATAACCTAATTCTAAAATTTATTTGGAAAAGCATTAGTGTAAGAATAACTAAAACAATCTTGACAAAGCAAAATAAAGTGAGAAAAATCACAGCATCCAACATTAAGCTTATTAAACAGCTACAATAATCAAGGCAGTGTGGTATTGGCAGAGGGAAAGACACACAGATCAATGTAACAGAGCAGAGAGCACAGAAATAGACATGTGTAAGTTTGGTCAAATGATTTTTTGACAAAGTTCTAAAAGCAACTCAAGGGAGGAAGGTTACCCTTATCAACAAAGAGCCCCCTGAACAACTGGATATCCACAGGCACACACACAAAAAGTGAACAACCTCAAACTAAACTTCACACCTTCTATAAAAACTAACTCAAAATGGATCATGGACTTAAGTGTAAAACAAAGTTATAAAAGTGTTAGAAGAAAGAGGAGAAAAGCTTCAGGATCTAGGACTAAGCAAAGAGTTCTTAGGACTTGACACCAAAGACATAATGTATAAAAGGAGAAACTGGTAAATGGACCTCATCAAAATTAAAAACATTTGCACTGTGAAAACTCATGTAAAAAAGATAAAAGGATAAGCTATGAACTGGGAGAAAATATTTGCAACCATACATTTCACAAAGTACTAGATCTAGGATATATAAAAAACCTAAAAAAACAGTAAATAATTAGAAAATGGGCAAAAGACATTCAGAGACATTTCACGGAAGAGGATATACAGATAACAAACAAGTACAAGAAAAGATCTTGACACTGTTAGTCATTAGGGAAATGCAAGTTAAAACCATAATGAAGTATCACTACACTCCTGACAGAATGGCTAATTTAAAAAACAGTAGTAACACTAAATACTGGTAAAAATGCAAAGAAAATGGATTTCTCATGCACTGTAAGTAGGACAAATAAAATGGCACAGCCACTCTGGAGAATAATTTAGAAGTTTCTTAAAACAATGAACGTACAATTACCATGACCCAGCAAATGTACTCTTGGGCATTTATCCCAAGAGTAATGAAAACTTAGGTTTGCACAAAACCTGTATATAAATGTTTTACAGCAATTTTTCCTAATCCCCAAAACTGTAAACAGCCCAAATGTCCTCCAACAGGTGAATGGTTAAATAAACTCTGGAATGTACATACCCATACCACAGAAACTCAGCAATAAAAAGGAATGAACTACTGAAAAATGCAACAACCTGGATTAATCTCCAGAGAATTATATGCTGACTCAAAAAAAGCCAATTCCAACAGGTCACATTTTGTATGATTCCATTTATGTAACACTTTTGATGTGACAAAATTTTAGAAATGGAGAACAGATTAGTGGTTGCCAGGGATTCTCTAGGTGGGGGATGGATATAGAGAGGGAGGTGGCTATGGTATTCAAGGACAATATCAAGGATCCCTGTAGTGATGTAACTGTTTAGAATTTTGACAGTGGTGGTAAAAAGACAAACCTCCACATCTGGTAAGATTGTATAAAACCACACACACACACACACACACACACACACACACACGAACAAGTAAAACTGGTCAAATCTGAATAAGATTGGTGGATTTTAATCAATTTCAATATCCTAGTTTTGATATTATACTGTAGTTTTGCAAAATATTACCACTGGGGGAAACTGGGTAAAGTATTCTCTGTACTATTTCCTACCACTACATGTGACTCTACAATTATCTCAATAAAAATGCCAATTAAAAACAAAAAGGCAAATGACACACAAGAAAACAGCTGCCATAAATATAGTTGACAAAACCACAATAAAGGATTTTCCAAAAAAAATTAAAAACCCACGAAGAAGAAAAGGAGACAACTGTAACATTTTGGAATTTAGAAGAAGCAAATGAAAGAATGGCAACTGATCAAGCATATACAAGAACGCTGCAGTAGGGACAACTTCCAACTGTACCAATCAACCTTGCCAGCCAAGAGCTTAGGAACTCATGAGCAGGTAACTCAGGCTTGGGTGGGGGTGGGGGACTGGTGTGATTAAGAGTGAGAATGACTAAAAATTGTTTAAGCAAGCTATAAACTTAATCCTTGTTCTCATTAGGAAACTCTACCCCTCCCCCGCTCAATGCAGGAGACTAGAGGTTTGTTGTCTGGAGAGGGTTAAACAGATTTTAGGACTAGGGTGCTCCAGGCATAGAGAAGGACATGAGGACCACACCTAAAATAAGGGGACTAAATGTGGATTTAAACATACTGAATGCAGAAGGCTGAAGCCCCAGCTCTCTTATCATGTGGCAAAAAAGAAGCTGGCAGTTAGTCCTCACCTTGAGGAAGACTACAAGAGGCTTTTCTAAGGAGTCTGGTAAACTGGGGAAAAACCTAAAGATACCGACATCTAGGGTTTGCCAATTTAACAGCCATCGCACTGTGAAGTTCACCATAAATACACCGTGCTAATGGCACCTCAGAGCTTCCAATCAATGTTTCAGCGCCCCAAACCTGCTCATGGTTTAAGCCATGAGCAGACAACAGCTACTAAATATCGAGGAAAACCTCTAACATACGAGATCTAAACCAGTATTTTGTAAATGTGTTAAATGAGGCTCATATCAGCTGAAAATGATACGAAAATTAGTATTCACCACAATGGACAGCTCATCCATATATTTAACAAATATTTAATGGGTGGGGTAGTATTAAACGTGCTTGGAAAACAAGAGTAAAGAAGCTAAAAGAAGCAAACAAGGAAAATCTCTTCCCTAGCAGAGTTTACATTGTAGCAGAGAGAATTGGATAATAAACATATGGGGTGCCTGAGTGGCTCAGTTGGTTAAGCCTCCAACTCTTGGTTTCAACTCAGGTCATGATGTTATGGTTCGTGGGATAGAGCCCCACATCGGGCTCTGCACTAACAGTGTGGAGTCTGCTTGGGACCCGCTTTCTCCCTTTCTCTCTCTTCTGTACCACCCACCCCCTTTCTGCTCATGTGCATGCGCGTGCTCTAAATAAATAAACATAAAATAAATAAACATAATAGTTAAGTTCTCATTTAATAAATTAGTAGATTAGTGCTTTGAGAAAAAATAATGGAACAAGGTAAGGGGGGGGGCAGTGTAGAGGCAGTTGCAAATTTAAAATACGGTGACCATTGTAAAACTTGAAGGAGATGAGGGAGTTGACAAGTCTATGAAAAGAGAATTCCAAAAGTCGGAATTTTCAATGTAGGAACCCTAAAGCAAGAGGAGCATGCCTGAAATATTCAAGGAAGAGCAGAGTCCAGTATGGCTGGAGAAGAGTGGGGGAGGGAGGGACAGAAGATAAAGCCATAGAGGTACAGCAGGGAGAAGTACAGATCATGTATACAAGGGCCTTAAAGACCACTGGCTTTTTCTCTCAACTAAATATAGGGCTGATGGAGGGTTCTGAGGAAAAAGACATGATACTGATTGGACAAGTTTTCAAAGAATAACTATGGCTGGTGTGTTAGGACAGCATGAAAGCCACCAGTTAGAAGGACAAACAGGATGGAGTCTCTCAAAATTTTATTTTTTTAAAAGATTTTACTTTTAACTAATCTCCATAACCAACATGGGCTCAAACTTACAACCCCGAGGTCAAGAGTCCCGTGCTCTACCAACTGAGCCAGCCAAGGCCCCCTGAGTTTCTCAAAATTTTAGAACTGACAGGGGCCTTGGAAGTAATTTTTTCCAAGTCTTTCATTTTAGAGATAAGGAAACTGAGTCCCAGGAAGCTAAGTGAATTTTCCAGTCACATGTTCAAGTCTGGAATAATCCACCTTGCATTTGTGTAGCCTTTTCAGCACTTTCAGGTTCATTATCTCATTAGTGCTCAACAATCTTCTGGCAATTCATAGGGTAGCTGATAGCTGATACTCATTTATCAGATAGGTGGTCAAAATTAGGGACCAAGTCGAGAATATTCTCTCAATACTCAATATAAAGCTATCAATGGTCTTTACAGGGAGTGATTCTGCAGTCTGGCTTCTAATATCACAGAGCATTAAATAACCTAACTAATTTAGACTAATTCTTAAGTAATTTATCTAATTCCTTAAGTAACAGAAATGACACACTCTTACAAGATCTAATCCCTTATTTGGTAGCCTTGGCTGTGCTACCAAATGTTGCCGTGGTGTATTACGTAGCATGATGTCCTTTACAAATTAGTAAGAAGAGTAATTCTGAGGCAAATAGGAAATAGTGATTTTGTTTCCCATGGTACTGTGTGCTTAGGTCTCTTCTCCCCTTTCTTCCCACCCAGTCTCATTCTGCAAGGACTTTCTTAGATTAGAGAGCAGCTGATAAACTAATTCCCATATGATAATTCTTGATAATAGCACAAGGTGTTATCACTCCAAGGGAACGTGTAACCTTAATAGGAAACCCAAAACCTTCAAATCCCAAAGGAATTGCAGTCAAGTTAACAGAGAATACAGTATTGTTATGAAGACCTCCTAACATTTTGTCAAATCACACTAAATAAATTCAAATTCAACAACTGTTTATTGATGGACATGGTTCTTGCCGTTAAGATATTCAGCCCAGTGAAAGAAGACAACATAGAAAATACTAGCTTTAGTTGACTGAACATCTGCTGTACCTCAGCCTATTTTTACTTTAGTGTCCTCAAAAACATATCTAGTAAACTAGATGTTCAATAAATACCCAATGAACAGAAAGCAAAAATGAAGAAGGCATAGAGAATAAAAGAGAATGCCTATAGTTAAATAGTTTATGGGGTAGAATGGACTGTAGGATCCAGATGCTCTCAATCTTGTATGCTTTAAATTCCACAGGTGTTTCTAACCCCCCCTCCTTGACACAAGCACGGGCGCGCGCACACACACACACACACACACACAATATCCCTACCTCAACGTCATGAAAAAAATGCTCTTAAATCTCCAACAAGAGCATAAACGTTCCCTTCAAAATTCCTTATTACCAGACGGCACCTCGGAAAAACCCACGGTTAACATTATACTTAACAGTGAAAGACTAAAGGTTTTCCCCTGATATCAGGAACAAGCCAAGGATGTCTGCTCCTTCTTCTATTTAACATTGTACTGGAGGTTATAGCCAAGGCAATTAGGCAAGAAAAAAGAAATCCATATTGGAAAGGAAGTAAAAATACCTCTATTTGCAGATTACATGATCTTTGTAT
The DNA here is from genome assembly GCF_024362965.1 of Panthera pardus. Classification (NCBI taxonomy): domain Eukaryota; kingdom Metazoa; phylum Chordata; class Mammalia; order Carnivora; family Felidae; genus Panthera; species Panthera pardus. Next base: position 33,220,939 of record NW_026526810.1, read on the forward strand.
ACAAAGTCCTAAAGAATGCACACACACAAAAACCTGTTAAAACTAATAACAAGTTCAGAAAGGATGCAAGATACAAGATTGAGAAATACAAATTAACTGTGTACCTATAGAGCAATATGAAATTGAAAAAACAATTCCATTTACAATAGCATCTAAAAGAACAGAATAAATTTAACAAAAGAAGTACAAGCCCTGTATTTTTGAAAACTGCAAAATATCACTGAAAGAAATTAAAGAGGACCTAAATAAATGCAGAGATCCCATGCTCATGGATTGGAAAACTTAAAACTGTTAAGACTGAAACTCTCTGTGCCACAGATTCAACACAATCTTTGTCAAAACCCTAGGTAGCTTTTTTGCAGAAACTGACAAGTTGATCCTAAAGTTCATATGGAAATGCAAGGGACTCACAACAGCCAAAACAATCTTGGAAAGTACAAAGCTGGAAAATTCAATTCCTGATTTCAAAATGTACTACATAACTATATTAATCAAGATGGTAATAGTGGCATTATGACAGACCTCTAGATCAGGGGAACTAAACTGAGAGCCAAGATAAAAACCCATACACATACAATCAAATGACTTGTCATACATGACAATCTATGAGGGTGTCAAGACAATCCACGAGGAGGAAAGAACAACTTTTTCAATTAGTAGTGCTGGATTGGACTCCTACCTCATACCTTGTACAAAAATCAACTCAAAATGGATCAAAGGTCTAAATCTAAGAGTGCAAACTATAAGACTCCTAGAAAAAAGCATAGAAGTAAATCTTATGACCCTGGATTAGACCATCGTTTTTTTTTAGGACACCAAAAGCACAAAAAACTAAAGGAAAAATAGGTGAACTGAATTTCATTTAAATTTCAAAATTTAAAACTTTTGTACTTCAAAGAAGTACACTATCAAGAAAGTGAAGACAATCTACAGAAATGGGAGAAATTACTTGTCAATCATATATCTGTTAAGAGACTAGTATCCAGAATATATAAACTCTTAACAATTCAACAACAAAAAGACAAATAACCCATTTAAAATATGAGCCAAGAATCTAAATAGACCTATCTTCAAAGAAAATATATACATAGCCAGTTAGCAAATGACAAGATGCTCACAATCAATAGTTATTAGAAAAATACAAATCAAAATCACAATGAGATACAATTTCATACTCATTAGGATGGCAATAACCAAAAAAAAAGGACAATAACAAGTGTCGCTGAGGATTGGGAGAAATCAGAATCCTTGTATATTTGCTGGTGGGAATGTAAAATGGTGCAGGTACTCTAGGAAAAGTCTGGCAGTTCCATTAAATGTTAAACATAGAGCTATCGTATGACCCAGCAATTCCCATCATGGGTATATACCCAAGAGCAGTGAATATATGTCTACACAGAAACATTTAAGTGAATGTTCATAGCAACATTATTCACACAGCCAAAAAGTGAAAACAATCCAATGTCTATCAGTGATGCATAGGTAAACAAATCTAGTGTATCTATATGATGGAATATTATTCAGTCATAAAAAAAAGAATGGCGTACGTGGATGAACCTTGAAAACATTATGCTAAGTGAAAAGAGCCAGACATAAAAACGTCACATATTTTACGATTCCATTTATATGGAATATCCAGAACTGGCAAAGCTATAGAGATGTAAAGTAGATTAGTGATTGGCAGGGGCTGAGGGAAAAGGAGAATTGTGTGTGTGTGTGTGTGTGTGTGTGTGTGTGTGACAGAGAGAGAGACAGACAGAGGGAGAGGGAGAGGGAGGAGACAGGGAGGGAGGGAGGGAGGGAGGTGGAGAGAGGGAGGGAGGGAGGGAGGGAGAGAGACAGACAGACAGACACACAGACAGACTGCTGAGAGGTACAAAGCCTTCTTTTAGAAGTGATTAAAGAATTGTGGAATTGAATAATGATGATAAGTTACCTGTATAGCACACTCATCCCAAAAATTTTTTCCAATTTTATGGAAAAAGATTATTTTCTATTTTTTGGCAATATCAAAGCCATCTGATAAACATGCAAAAAGCAAAAATTCTGTCCACAGGTTAGGCCACCAGACATCATTTCTCAACCTTCTATTTAAGTTATTCACATGGATTAAGTTATTCACAAGTTATTTCAAGTTTTCCTAGATTTCCTTAAAGTCTTAAGTCAGGCTGTTGGCAAAGCTTACCATTAGATAGTCAATCATGATTGATTTCTTCAAATCAAAGTGCTGATGATAGTTCCAAAAGTTAGTCTCAGAGATGCTAGAGTAACTGTTTTGATTGGAAACTCCCTCTCCCTTTTATATGGAGAATCCATGTTAAATGAAAAGAAAATCTAGAACAACAACCCATCAGTATAGAATGCGTACGTTCAGAGAATATAAATTACAATATACCCAGCTAGCATCTCTCCTCATTTCTGTCCTGTTCCTATTATAAGGGTATATTAATGAACGTCCCCTTTGGGAATGGCTACACCTGATGTTGCAAATGCCAAAGAGTACTTTTAAACATCAGTCTCTTATAGTCCCATCTCATTTCAACATTAAGGAGGAATAATAAATATGTCCAAAATACATTTCCTTATTAGGCTAGGATTTCCACTTTCTTTACCACAAACCTCTAAGAGCTAAAAATCTAAATATCTAATAAGCAGAAGCTCCAGCCTAGACAATATAACAAATCCAGATGGAAAAATTATACAGAAAAAGAAGTGGATTTGTTTCCATGTAGTTGCCTTAACTAAAATGTTACTCTAGGGTAAAAGAATCCCCGTAGCTTGGTTTGTCTCAAAATTCCACCAAAGATAGCCCTTTTCTATTTATACAATAAAAAAATCTCATGAGACTTTCTTGACCAAGTTCATCAATGAAAGCAAATTATTATGTTAACTGACACCACAGATACCTTTTTCCCAAAAGGAGAAAGTGGGTTAACATTTAGCCTTTAAAAATAACAAAACCTTTCCCTCTATATATTCATTCATTAAAGACAACCACAGGGACGCCTGGGTGGCTCAGTTGGTTAATCTTCTGACTCCTGATACCAGTTCAGGTTGTGATCTCACGGTCGTGAGATGGAGCCCCAAGTTGGGTTCTGCAATGACAGTGTGGAGCTTACTTCGGATTCTCTCTCTCTCTCTCTCCCCTGCTCTCTCCTCTTTATCTCTAAATAAATAAACAAAACTTAAAAAAAAAAAAAAAAAAGACAATCATAGACAAAGATAAAAATTTGGCTTGAGACAAGTTATAAAAAATTTAAATATGGATGACAGAGTTTCATACTCCAGGGTGAGATTTCATCAAATGTAATAAAACCTAGCCAAGCAAGGCCAGACCAGGTCAGTTCCCTAGTGGGAAAATTAAATAAGCTTAAGGGAACAGAGTTGAGATTCATGAAGTATAGATGATGTCCAAGCCAATCCTGAACCAATAATCTAGCCAGATTCACAACATTAAAGAAATTATTCTGCTAAGAAAATGATAGAACTAAATATGATTTTTCTGTTCTTCCTTTTAACTTTCTGCATTTTCCACATTCTTAATAAAACACTTATTACTTTTATGATATTTAAAACTTTTAAAAGATTAATAGTTTTTTTTCAAGAGTAGCATTTAACACCTAAATGCTCAAACTTCACTGATAGAAAATAATCTCAAAGAAACATAAAACCAAGTGGAAACGTTGCTATAATTCACAAGGTCAAGACAGTCTCACTTGCCAAGTAGACAGTTTACCCTGAGGGCATCAGAGATAACAATGCTTGTACTTTGCCCCAATCTTTTCTCTGACAAAATACGCTTTTGTCTATAGTCACCAGATGCCTCAGCAAGTGCCTTAGCCAAGTGCCAGAGGCTCAGAGCATAGATAACGCAGCTGAATCTTGGTACTCTCGTACAGGGATTAAGAAACAATCCCCAGCCCACAACCCTATTGAGCAAGCTTTGGCAGTTGCCAGGGTCAGTAAAGAATAATGAGGGGACAGGGGTCCAGAGGCATAGTTGTACCTCTTTCCCATACCAATGCTCTCTCTTTTGTTCTCAGCTGTTTCACTCGGCTGCCAACTTCAGATCTTACTGATCTCCTTGGTTTAGCCACCATGGCTGTCTATCTTCTTTAAAAAACCATGCTGGCAATGATTGGATTTTAGTAAAACTTAAAACACTTCCAAATAAACTGAGGGTTCCTTGTTTAGGGCACCTTCATAAAAGTTATGAGCCCTGATTCTACCTAGTGAAATCCCTTCTGGCTTTCGTTTTAGCAGACCAGAATACTAATAGCCTGTTCTAGAAGAGTTGTAAAACACTCAATATCCAACTATTTCCTGTACCTTGAAATGTTAATACTAAGAAAGAAGGAGGGAAAAAAATAAAACAAAACAAGAAAAGGAAGGGGGAAAAAACTCTTCCTCTCAGGGCAATGCCCAGACCTCAAAGACCAGGTCCAAGCTCCCTCCCTGCTCTATTTCCAGTCAACCTACGGCCAAAGCCAAGAACAATCCTTCCACTTACAGAGCCTTCCACACTTTTCTCTCCTCAGCCAACTTTGGAGCCAGGATGAGTGACTCTGTTGGCACATGCCAGTTCTTGTTTATGAGCTCAGTTGGTTTTTACCACCTCAAAGGCTGTCTGGCCCAAGGCCTGCCCTCTCTTTACAGGATCTTTCAAACTTCAAAACAGTATCTTTTCTTGGACTCCTCACAAGACAATGAGGTGTGTTACTTAACCTATTGCTTTCAGCTTGGGTCCTATCCAAAGACTTCTCTGGAGACTATATTCTCAGGGAGCAATGTCACCTAATACAGAAGGACATTCTACCCTTCCATACAAAGAAGATAAAAACTGAAAGATTTTATATATTTTTTTGAGGAGGGGTACAAGTGAGCAGGAGACAGAGAGAGAGAGAGAGACAGAGAGAGGGAGACAGAGGAGAGGGAGGGGGAGGGGAGACAAGAAGGGGAGAGGGAGGGAGACAGGGAGAAGAGGGGTTCACCCAAAGCAAAGCTCATGTTTACCTGAAGTGGGGCTCATGCTCACCCAAAGCCGGCCTCAAGCTCACCCAATGTGGGACTCAAACTCACAAACCGTGAGATCATGCATGACCCGAGCCGAAGCCAGAGGCTTAATGACTTAGCCACCCAGGAACCCCTGAAAGACTTTATATTAAAGGTAAAAGCAAACACTTTGAGAAATAACTTCAGTGACCATCAAGAAAGGGGTCATAAGAGTTGAAGTGACAAAAATAAAGCAATCCTCTTCCTTTGCTGTCACAGAATAGCAGAGTGGGTGGGAGGGAAAATACCTGTTTTGCTGATATTTCAACTCTGTCCTGTGTCCAGAACTTATTTCTGAAAATCTTGTAAAAGAGATTTTCCTAGATATAATTCCACACCCTATTGGCTAGGAGCTGAATAGAGATATCTGGATGCCAGATTTTCAGACTATTTTTTGATGCCTTTCCATCCTACCATGTATCCTTTCTCCTCACCTTTTAGAGACTGAGGGAGAGGAGTGAAAATCTAGATAGATATCATTATGGGTTACAGCCTGGTTCTCTATTGCCTTTGGTGAAAACACTTTGTTTTGTGGAAACATAACATTCACAACAGAAAACTATATTTTATATATGCAACTCCCTCCATTTTCATGAACATACACTGCTGTGTAAGTAACGCAACAGGAAACAGCGTTTTAGCAAATGGTTCTCAAATGGAGATTTTTGCTCTCTAGAGGACATAGGACAACGTCTGTAGACATTTCTGGTTGCCTCGATTTAGGGAAAATGCTACTGGCATCAAGTGTGTAAAGGCAAGGATGCCGCTAAACATCCTACTATACACAAGACTGCCCCCCACAACAAATTACCTAGTCCCAAATGCCAACGGTGCTCTTACTAAAATCTGTAGATTACAACAATGCAGAAACTCTCTTGTGTTTCCTCTCTAGAAAGGACTTTGAAATGCAAAACTCCTTTACTTAGTAGAAAAGCTGCTATTACATGATGCCATAAGGAGGTAAGACAGAGCCTCAGTGATCACAGATGAAAAAACTCACCTGCCTAGAAATGCAAGAGAGGTTCCAAGGAAGAGAAAAGAAAACGGTACACACATTTGTTGCTGGCCTACAACTACTAGATAATCATATACTATGCATTTACAGTATACTTTTAATCCATATAAAATTTAAGAAAAGTGACATTCAGAGGTAATTTTGCAAGATTCCACATCTATTAAGTGCTGAGATGCAAATACAAATCTAATTACAAAGTCTATGCTTTATAATTATGTAAAATTTATGGAAGTTGAGACTGATTTGGAAGAGACAGCAAAAAGCAGAAAAAATATGGGAAGTGGTTAAAGTAAGAAAAACAAAGATTACCTTCACTGTTTACAAGTAGCACAAGAAAGGAACTTTCCCTTAAAGCATGACTCAAGCCAGTAAACCAAATCTGACTATAGAACCAAGCAAGTTCTAGACTACCTTTCAGGGGATTTTTAAATGTTTTTGTAGACATGTGTTCCCGTTGTAGTTTTGCATGCTCTTCATTTCACAGGGAAGCACTTCTTAACATGCCATTTAAGTTAGTACCTTCTCAGTGTTCCTCAAGGACCTATCCTGGGCCCTCTTCTTTTCATCTCATTCAACAGACATGTTCTCCCCGGGTAAGCTCATCCAGTTGTATGGCATCAGTTACAATATACTGGTTCATATTAATAACTCCTAAATCTTTATATTTCCAATTCTTTCTCATGACCTCCAGACCTTAAGGAACTTTTCTACTTAGTTGTTCATCATTTAACTCTCTCCTCCAAATTAGCTACTATTCATCCTTCAGATATTTACTCAAATATGCAGAAACTCTCTTGTGTTTCCTCTCTAGAAAGGACTTTGAAATGCAAAACTCCTTTACTTAGTAGAAAAGCTGCTATTACATGATGCCATAAGGAGGTAAGACAGAGCCTCAGTGATCACAGATGAAAAAACTCACCTGCCTAGAAATGCAAGAGAGGTTCCAAGGAAGAGAAAAGAAAACGGTACACACATTTGTTGCTGGCCTACAACTACTAGATAATCATATACTATGCATTTACCCTGCACGGTATTTTCATGGATATTTTCTCTGCACCTACCCTGATATGCATGTGATTATTTGCTTCCATTCTATCTCTCCTACTAGACTGTATGCCCCATTGGACTTACTGTTCAGTAGAATGCAAAATCAACTTTGGAAAAAAAAAATTTTTTTTAAGTATTCTCTACACCCAACATGGGGCTTCAACTCACAACCCCGAGATCAGGAGTCACACACTTCTCTGACTGAGCCAGCCAGGTTCTCTGAACTTTGGAAATGGTTTTGTTTTTTTTTTAATTTTTTTTTTCAACGTTTTTTTAATTTATTTTTGGGACAGAGAGAGACAGAGCATGAACGGGGGAGGGTCAGAGAGAGAGGGAGACACAGAATCGGAAACAGGCTCCAGGCTCCGAGCCATCAGCCCAGAGCCTGACGCGGGGCTCGAACTCACGGACCGCGAGATCATGACCTGGCTGAAGTCGGACGCTTAACCGACTGCGCCACTCAGGCGCCCCGTGGAAATGGTTTTGAAAGATACAGAACACACAAGCAGGAGAAATGTGGGAAGGAACCATCCCTAAGATAAGATCAATAAAAGCATATTTAAGAAAAGATCATTTTTAGGGATGCCTGGCTGGCTCAGTCAATAGAATATGTGACCCTTGATCTTGGGGTTATAAATTCAAATCTCATGGCAGGTGTCGAGATTACTTAAAAATAAAATCTTTTTTTTTTTTTTAAAAAGATAATTTTTACTAAGTGAGCACCACACTAAAATCTAAGTTTCCTTTAAAAGTACTGTTTTTGGAGGGCACCCGGTGGATGGCTCAGTCAAGTTAAGCGTCTGACTCTTGGTTTTGGCTCAGGTCACGATCTCACAGTTTGGGAGTTCGAGCCCTGCATCGGGCTCTGCACTGGCAGTGAGGAGACTGCTTGGAATTCTCTGCCTCTCTCTCTCAAAACTAAACAAACATTTTTTTTTTTTTTTAAGTACTGTGTTTTTGTTTCTTGGGAGGTATGTAGGCCAAAGACACCATCACTTCCTATCAACTCCTAATCTACCCTAATCTCAAATCTATCCTAATCTCAAATCCCTAGTCATAACCATTTCTAAAGATAAACCAGTCATTTGCCATTGTCTTACTAAGAGCAAGTAAATGCTTGGTAAGGAAAGTACAAATATTTGTTTGTTGTTGTTAAAAATAAAAACAAACCACCAAAGTTTACTTTCAAGCACTCATTCCCCACATCACAAAGCCCAACCCCACTATCTCTTCACTGCCACTAACTTCCAAACATACCTCTCACGCTGTCACCAGTTTTTTTCGACAAGCTTTCACCAGTATCAAAGCTTTATGGGGGCAAGGGAATGGGAAGGATTAAAGTGGATTTGCTGGCCCTTTTCTCCTGACTTGGGTTATTAGATATGAAATAGTGGATGAAATGTGACTAGGGAATAAAAACAAATGAAAAACCTGAACATTTTGGACAAATATGAAAATGTCATTGTATTGTTTTCCATCTTCCCAGACTTTGCTCTCAATGCCACTTCATGTCACTATCTAGCAGATAGCAGATGCTAGGGACAGCTCTACCTAACTTGGGTCCTAAGTAACACTTAATCTTTGCCTCTGTGTGACATCTGAGGACACTTACCTGTTTAGTTCTAAGGGAGTGTTTAGAGGGTAGGGAAGTGGCATTATTTTAAGACTTTAAGTCTGTTCCACATCTATTACCCGTTCTGAAAAGAAGCTCCATTTCACAAAGGCTAAGGGGCAAAACCCAGAACTTCCCAAGTCAGTAAGTTTAGAATGTCCATTTCTGGGAGCTTTGCCCTGCCCAAACTGCTTCCTAGGTAGAGGCAAACGGTACTTCTCTTCTTTCTCAGCGATGTATTGGCCTACACCCAGAATCATTTTTATTTAGCTCTTTAACATGAAAACTTCTGTTTAACCTGTCCTCTTGGGCATTTTATAAACTATGTTCTGTCCAAGAGCTGCCACTAGTGTACAGCTAAAAGCATAGCATGGGCATCAAGCCTTCAAATAAGGTATACCACATCTCTAAGCAGTGCCATCTCTAAGCAGTAGATAAGCAGTAGCTTAATAGCAATTTCAAAGTATGGGTAAAACCTCATTGTCAATAGTATAATAGTTTTCTTGATACAACCAATGCTGTGCCCAGACCATGATGGATGCCCATGTAGAACATAAAAAATGGTCCTTTTTTTTTTTTTTTTAAAGGATTTTATTTTTAAGTAATCTCTACACCTACTGTGGGGGCTTGAACCCACAACTCCAAGATCAAGAGTCCCATGCTCCACAGATTGAGCCAGCCAGGTACCCCCCCAAATGGTTATGTTTTCCTTGTTACTTATTTTCAACGGGGGAGGAGGAAGAAAAGACCTCTCTAAATCTGCCTAACTAAATATAATCCCACTTCGTTAAGACAGGATTCTCAGAAATAACAAAAAATAATTAAAACAACATGCTGTTTTAAAAAGCATGGTTTAGATTCTAGCTCAAAGTCAGAAAAGGACAGAAGGTAGCGTACCGCAAAGACGTCACCAAAGACACTAAGCTTAAGAGAGACTAGGCTCAGGGATATTTATGTCGGTAAGAAGAGAATAGCTTTGTTCTTCAGTTTGCCTATAAAATAATTCTTGTTTAATTCAAGGCTAAGACTTGAGACTACCATATAGAAATGGACTATTTCTTCACTGATCAAGGGAACTTAAAAAGAAAGAATTTGTGGGTATGAAGAACATTAAAGTTAGACTTGAAAAGTAAATGCTACAAGAGAATAATCATTGTATTAAGCTGGATTCAATCCAAGGACCTATGAATCTCCACTACATAGAGAAATCTAGACCCCAAGATTTCCTCTGCCATAAAATAATTTGGTACACTAAATAGATAACTGGATATATACATTTACCACAAATGTGGTAATCAAAAAACTTTATGTGGCTGGCAATTAAAAGAAAAGAAAGAACAATTTCAATGGTATAGGCCTCTTGGTTATTCCAGTCATTGAGTATACACTCTGGAGCGAGCCAGAGATGGTAGACTTGAACAGCCGTTCACTTATCTGGTTTCCAATCCCATGTGCTTCTCATAGTGTAAGTACTTAGCCAGGATTAGGGTAACTCTAGTTACAAATACACTTCATCAATACAGTCCGTAAACACAAGCCAGGTTTTACATGAGACCTCAACAAAAAAATAATGGTTTGTTTCAATGATGGAAAAAAAACTGTGTTGAATTTATGAAACCAGTATGTCAATCTCCCAACATGGTGTCATACTAAGTGATTTTACGAGTATTTTCTGACCAAGTACTTCATACCCAGACTTTAGAACCTGATCCTTGTAAGAGATGGGAAAGGATAGGACAGATATCAGACATAAACAAAAATTAAAAATTTTCTCAACCTCTTTCTGAAATTGTTATAAGCAATCAGCTTGTTTGATTTCAAGTCTCCACATTCTCAATCGAAGCACATATGTATAAGCAAAATGAAAAATGCCTTATGGCATATTTTATCTCAAACAGACACTCTACCAGATGTTTAGGAATCTGCATACTGACGGATTTAAGATCTAGTCTAATATGCTGTATATAAATGTGTAGTCACATCGTATGATGACTTCTTCCCCACATTTGCCATTTTTTCTCTTCCTATTCAGTGGTATATGTATTTGAAATACTCCAAGACCTAAAAGGATCCATCTAAAGTAGAGATTAATGTAAATTCAGAAAGCATAGGTAATACATGTGCTAGTACTCAAAACCACATTTTAAATTTTATTGTATGAGAATTTAAGGTCACATAATTATAATTCTGGCCAAAATATGGCATTCCATAATGTTCTGAACTGAATTTGCAGCATATTCAAATATGTGTTCATCTCTGAAATCAACTGTAGCACTCTAATTATTCTTCCTCAGAGACTTAAAATCCCAGCAGGGAAATACCTTATACACAAAAACATTTAATTCTCTTCTTGATTTCAAATAAGTAGTATGCAGTATAAAGAAAAAAAAAAAAAAGGAAATAACTTAGAGGAGACTTCTATTTATGTGAGGTGATGCTTGGTCTTCTAAAAACAACATGTTTAAAATCAGTGTGTCCAGAAACATGCTCAGGAATAAGGTCTTAATTGGATAGCTGCATTATTTTGGGGTACCATGAATTTCCAGAAAATTAGGGACACCTATCGTCTAATTAATAAGCACAGAAATACATTCAGAAACAGATTAGAAAATAAACTGGAGCACTTAGTTGGCAAGCATCTGACTCTTAATTTCGGCTCTGGTCATGATCTCACGGGTTGCTATCAAGCCTTGAGTTGGGCTACAAGATGGGCTTGGAGCCTGCTTCAGATTGTCTCTCTCCCTTTGCCCCTCCCCAGCTTATGCTCTTTCTCAAAGGAAGGAAAGGGAGGGGGGAGAGGAAGAAGGAAGGAATGAAGGAAATAAACTGCTTTTATATTAGCAATAAGTTTAGATTATCTAAACCTGTCTTCTGCTCCCTTCTAATTTATGTTTTTAAAAATATCACAAATAGTCAAATGCCAAATCTAGTCTTAAGAATTTTGCTCAAATTTGCCTTAAAAATTCTGGAATAATTTAAAATTGAATCAGTAACAATGATACGGATGTTCTCACTTAAAATCTATAACTATGAGAAACTCAGTAATTAGTTCTCCTAATTAAGGGGGTAACAAGAAGTTAGAGTCATTCTAACTGTATTCCTAACTGATTGAACCTAACACAATGACTGAGAAATGAAAAAGGAGAGTTGGAGGAGAATCTTGAGCATGATGAAAAACACTTGAGAATCATATATCTAAAGTGTAGTGCATAGCTCCATCTGGAAATGGCAAAAAACCAGGGTCAACTTCTACAATGACAGTGGCTTTTAACAAGAGGTACGATAAAATCATCTGTTAAAGTTAAAAAAAAAAAAAAGTACATGTTTGGTGTTCCCAGCCCTAAAGGTTTTACTTCAGCAGGGGACTTTTACTTTTTTAGTCACTCTAAAGTGACTCTGATATGCACCTCCAGTTGAGAAGCTTCCACACTAAAAGACTCTTCAGCCTGAATGTTAATTTCTCTAACCTCGTATTATTTTGCTTGGTGTATGATGAGTACATACACCTCCTTTCTACTCTACTCTCTGTACCTTTCACTAAGCTTTGATTCAGATACAGGGGTAAGTGCTTTACTTCTGAAGAAACATATCTAACAGGAAATATCAACTCTGAGTTGAGTGAGTTAGGTACCAGTTTACAAAAAACTTGTAATGGAAAGAACCCATTACTAAACAAAAACAGAGGCCAAGAGAAAACATACAGATGGCCAACAGGTACATGAAAAGATCTTCAATGTCACTAATCATCAGGGAAATGCAAATCAAAACCATATTAAATCATGACCTCACACCTGTTAGAATAGCTATTATTAAAAAGGCAGGGGCTCCTGGGTGGCTCAGTCAGTTAAGCATCTCACTTCGGCTCAGGTCCTGATCTCACGGTTTGTGAGTCTGAGACTTGCATCAGGCTCTCTGCTGTCTGCACAGAGCCTGCTTTGGATCCTCTGCCTCCCTCTCTCTCTGCCTCTCTCAAACAAACAAACAACAACAACAAAAATTGTAAAAAACCAAACCAAACCAAACCATGGGGCGTCTGTGTGGTTCAGTCAGTTGAGCACTGACTCTTGATTTCAGCTCAGGTCATAATCTCGCAGTTCATGAGTTTGAGCCCTGGGTCAGTTGACACTCTTAGCGCAGAGCCTACTTGGGATTCTTTCTCTTCCTTTCTCTCTGCCCCTCCCCTGCTCTCATTCTCAGCCTCTCTCAAAATAAATAAACTTAAAAAAAAAATTTAAAAAAAGGCAAGAAATAACAAGTGTTGGTGTTATAGAAAACAAAATCACTAATTTGAAAAGATACATGTATCCCCATGTTCACTGCAGCATTATTTACAATCACCAAGACATGGAAACAACCTAATGTCCATCAATGGATGATTAAAGAAAATGCGGTATATGTATATGTAAATAAAATGGAGTATCTTTCATTCATAAAAAAGAATGAAATCTTACTATCTGCAGCTACATGGAGGGACCTTGAGAGCACTATGCTAAGTGAAATAAGTCAGAAAAATACAGGGGTGCCTGGATGGCTCAGTCAGTTGAGTGTCTGACTCTTGATCTCAGCTTAGCTCATGAACTCACGGTTTGTGGGATCGAGTCCCAAGTTGGGCTCTGCAGTGACAGTGCAGAGCCAGCATGGGATTCTCTCTCCCCCTCTCTCTCTGTTCCTCCCCTGCTTGTGTGTGCTCATTCTCTCTCTCTCTCTCTGGCTCTCAAAATAAATAAGTTAAAAAAAAAAGATAAATACTGTATGATTTCACTTATATGTGGAATCTAAACAAATAAACACTCAAACTCATAGATACAGAGAATAGACTGATGGGTGCCTGAGGTAAGGGGTGAGGAGAGGGTGAAAAGGAGTTGAAATGAATAAGCTATGGAGATATAATTAATGTATGGCATGGTGACCATAGCTAGTAATACTGTACTGCAGGGGTGCCTGGGTGGCTCAGTCAGTTAAGCCTCTGATTTCGGTTCAGGTCGTGATCTCACAATTCATGGTTTTGAGCCCTGCATCTGGCTCTGTGCTGATAGCTCAGAGCCTGGAGCCTGCTTTAGATTATGTGTCTCCCTCTCTCTCTCTCTCTCAAAAATAAACACACAAAAAAATTAATAAAATAATACTGTATTGCATATGTAAAAGTAGTAGCATATATCTTGAAAGTTCTCATTGCAAGAAAAAATTTTGTAAATATATGTAGTTATGGATGTTAACTTTAACTAGACTTACTGTGGTGATCATTTTGCATCATATACAAATACTGAATATGTCATACACCTGAAACTAATAATGTTACATCATTTATAGCTTAAACTAAAAAGACCAAGAAAAAATTTAATGACCAGGTCTGGCTCATCTAAACACAATCTAGTATTGGCTACTATGGCTAAAATCCAATAGTCTAAAATTTAAAAATACTCCATTGGGGCGCCTGGGTGGCGCAGTCGGTTAAGCGTCCGACTTCAGCCAGGTCACGATCTCGCGGTCCGTGAGTTCGAGCCCCGAGTCAGGCTCTGGGCTGATGCCTCAGAGCCTGGAGCCTGTTTCCGATTCTGTGTCTCCCTCTCTCTCTGCCCCTCCCCCGTTCATGCTCTGTCTCTCTCTGTCCCAAAAATAAATTTAAAAAACGTTGAAAAAAAACAATTAAAAAAAAAATACTCCATTAGTGTATTTTTCAGGCACAGTCAAATTATACTCTCCCAATGGACAACATTTCAGGTTAAAAACTGACCTCTACCAAAAATCTAGGAACTGCCTTTTTACTTCCTGCAGCTAGTGACAAGTCTACAAAAAGAAGTATCTTAATCCTTATTCTTCTCCTGCCTGTTCAGACTACCTATAGTTCTAATTCCTTCAAAAGGCTGAAATCTGCACTTCTTATGGATTAAAAGAAGGAAAAAAACTTTCTAAACTAAAGCAATGTTACATTCATTTCAATCCTGAAAAAATGGTTCAGAAGGCCTGAATATATATTAAAACAAAACAAAACAAAAACACAACTCTGATTTTAATGGGAAACAGCTAAGAGCCATGGTTCTACAACCTGAGATCAGCCCTGTACCAAAAGGAGTTCAACAAATGCTTCTAAACTAATCAAACAGTGTAACTCCAAACCTCAATGGCTCCAAATGCTCTTAATCAATCTCTCCTCAAGCCTTCCTAGAAATCAGGAGTTAGAATACAAGCGATCATCAACTCATTCTTTTCTAAAACCACCAGGGAGTTAATTCTTTGAAGTCACTAAAGATATCCTTGCATCTTAATTTCACAATGACCTTGCACCTCATACCTAGTAGCAGTATCAGCAATAGTTAACATTTATTGAGTAGTTACTCTATGCTAGGCACTGTGCTGATTGCTTTTGTGCTTTATCTGACCTAATCTTCACAATAAGATCAGTACTATTATTCACTTCTATATTACAGAGGAGAAAAGCTTGGAAAAGTTAAATATTTTAAATACCTCTACTGCTCTCAAAGTCCCAAACCCTTAGGTATTCCTTCCAATTTGCTCCTCACTATTAAGAGGGGGAAGGTGCTCTACAACAGCAGATCTCAAATTTAGTATCATAGTCAAAGAAAGAGCTAATGTTGAAATACAAATTGCTGGGCCTCAACCCCAGGGTTTTTGATTTGGGAGATTGGAATGGGCTCTGATATTTGCATTTCTAACAAGTTGCCGGCTGCTCTGCAGCTGCTGGTACAGGGGACTACTGCTTTAGAAAGTAAAAGGAAGCAATCCCCTCTCACCTAAGCTATCACTTTCTCATGTGAAAACACTTCTCTACAGAGTACTTCTAACAAGAGAGACACTTAGGATTTAAAAAAACCTCCAAGGTCTGAAAGCTGAAATACTTCTTTTTTTCCCCCCACTTCACAAAGGTTCTAATATCACCAATGACATTAAGGCAGTAGATATCCAGAAAAAGGAAAATTAAGAACAGAATGATTGTAAATTCTGCTCAAGAGCCTCTTACCATCCACATTTTACTTCTTCTGCCTAAAAGTATTTCCTTTGGGTATCCTAGGGCAAGAGAAACGCCAAAAGAAAAAGGAGGTGGACTGTTTTATAATACTAAAAAATCGAGGACAGCTTCTAAAAATGTAATAGAATTTTGCCCTATAAACAGAAAATCTCTAAATGCTATAAATTTCTTCTCTTTTTTGTCATACTATCCTCCATCTCAAAAGAGCTATTCCTCTTACCCAAGACTAACCCAAAGTCTATCCTTTCTTAGGGAGCTTCAACATTGATTATGTCAATGTCATCTAGGATGAATGACTTCAGGCATAGGATTTGTTAAAAATGTCTCCTCAGCCAGCCAGGGAAGCTTCTTACTTGGGTGGGTGCTGTCAACCATGACTAAACTGTACCAAGAGAAATATATTTTAAAACATTAATATGGCCTGGCACCTTCCTGATGTTAATCCTTCCAGGCCCATCCCAATGGCACAACTGGGAAATTAACTGAAGAGAAAAGCAATCTTCCCTTTGCTCTCTACTTTCAGATGCTCCTCTTCTACAGCTTTGCCATGCACAGCCTCATTCTATACATATACACAGAGATAGAACATGCGCGCACACACACAAATAACTCTCGGCAGGAACCAAAAATCAAAGCCTAACCCCACGGTTTTGAAGTGAGCAAGTCCAATTTCCTTCTTTGTAGCCCTTGACACATGCTGGCTGGGAGCCGTCTGGATTTTTTTCTGCCTTGTTCCTGCACCAGAAGGCTCTGCACTGCAGGTCAGGGGATGATAAGGAAATGAACAGTGTAATTTCCAAGGCCTCTGAACACGGCCCTGTCAGCAGCTCTGGAGGCGGGTTACTCAAGCATGGCTTGAAGAGTGAAAACCACAGAGAGGAGGGCTCAGACAGCCAGCAGTGGCAGGATCTCAGCTGCGTATGTTACTGCCACCTCCAGCCTGAAAGCCCAAGCCCTGCTGCCTCCCTGGATGAGCTCTGCTGGTAAAAGCTCTTATACCCAAATGGCAAAAATACAAGTTCACACTAGGGGAGGAAGATTAAGAACTAGGACTTAGATTTTCCATGCACTCTTGTGTAGAAACAAAAAGCATTTAGTGCTCTTCCAGCATACACAAGATCGTGCGTGCTGGCAAACCCACAATAATATTTATCCAAAAAACCCAATCCCACATCAGGGATATGGCCAGAAAGGAACTCAATTTATATGAAATAATGAAATTCAACAGGCTACTTCAAGATCTTTTGAAGCCAATTTTTGGTCCCCCCCCTTCTCCAACCCCTACTATAAACACCAGGGGCTTTAGAACACATCACCAGCATGAAAATTCCCCAACCTAGGCTTGGAACTTCTGAGCACAGTGCTCAAAATCTTAGCCAATATGTTTATCTATTTATACTGGGCTTCCTATACAGGTGGAATGTTATTGTATTTCAGCCCATTATTGCCTAGGGCATACTGAGACATATTTTAACTTAAATCCTGTTTTTTTCTTTTTCTAACATTTACGGAATGCTTCCTACGAATTCAGTATTTATTTCAGGGCTTCCTACTGAATGCTAATCACTGTTCAAAGTGTTTTATATGAATTCAGTAGTTTAATCTCACAACAACCCTATGAACTATTGTTTTCCTCATTTTGCAGAAGAAAAAAATGGAGGTAGAACAGTTAAGTAACTTGATTAAGAACACTCAGTTAATAAGTGGCAGAGCTGGGATACACACCAGGTAGTCTGGCTCCAGAGTTTATGTGAAATTTAAATTTAGAAAGAAGGCTGGTGTCTTAAGTCAAAAGTGGTGTCCAATACCCCCCTTATAAAGAAAATTCACAATGGTTCTCAAATGTTTAAGTATGTAACAATTATCTGGAGAGACCCTAAAACTTACTTAGCAGAACTGGGGTTGGGTCCACGAATCTGCATTTTTGACACTCAGGTGATGTGATACACATGGTTTTATGGGCCATATATTTAAGAACTCTACTGTAGATGGTAAACTGTAAGGTTCAAAGAGCAGGAATCTTCTGTTTATTCACTATATGTACCCAGCACCAAGCACAATACCTGGAATCTAAAATGCACTCAAAGTGTCAACTATTCTTCAATTAAAAATCTTTTAAATAAATAAAAATAAAATGCACTCGATTAATGTACCAAATGAATAATGGTATCCAACAGTATATCATGTCTTTTCAAAACAGTTAATATCTACAATACATTTAAGGTCTCCCTATTAGTGATAGGTCCAAGAAGCACCAGGTTTTTTTTCTTTCTCACAATTGCAAATAATGAGGGAGCTGGCAATGCCTCAATGAGTACAATGGAAATTTGAATGCAATATTCCAGAACATAACACACACACACACACACACACACACAACCAAGCTCAAAGTAGCAGCTTAAAAGTAACTTTCCCTCTTTATATAGAATAGGATAGGTTCAACACCAGCTGAAATAGTTCTCTGCAAACATTATCATACCAAAGAAACTCACACTCAAGGATCCTTTGTTTACTGAGCCTCTACAATGTTAAAATCAGTAGAAAAAACAATGAAAACAATTTCAAGAGTATCTGGAAATTTACACCCAATGTTTCTAAGGTAGTCTTTAGAGTGGGCAAACAGAGCAGCCCTCCTGACAGTTGAAAACTTTTAACAAACCCCTGAGTAACAATATGCCATAAGAACCTGGGCACCAAAAACCTGGTCTCTAGGCCTGGCTTTGTCACTGACTACCTGTGAGAGCCTAGGCATGTCATATGACCTCCCTGGTCTTAGGTTCTTCCATAAAATGAGGAGACTGGACAAGATAATTTCCCTGTGGGCCCTCCTTGAATTACAACACCCAGATGGAAAACAGAGCTTCTGAAGAAAAAATAAATTAAGCTCAGGCTTTGTTGCATCTCTGTCCCACATAAATATCAACTTGTTTTTAATTTTTTCCATGAAGAAAAATGCTGGAGGGCATTTGGCTTCAGGAGGAAAGGCTGACTGCTATGCCATCAATAGCTGAGATTGAACAGCTAGTTGAAGGAGGAAGGCGTTAAGAGAGAAAGCCTTGGATCAGAAGGAATAAAAGAGACCTGACCTTGGTTGGGCAATGAGAGATTGCAACAGGAGAGAACTGAGCTGGAAGGCATAAACTAGGGCAGGAAAAACAAAACCAAGGGCAAAGGAAGATGCTCTTAGAACACAGGATGCGATAGCAAGCATGATCAGAGGGGGAAAGAGCAAAGAGCACACACTTAATGGTTTTTTTGGGTTTTTTTGTATCCTAAACTAATGAGAGTGGGGGGAGAGTGGTAATACATGTAACATTCTGAGAGTAGCAGAAGCTGAGACCCCAAACAAGGGGAAAGCACAGTGCAGACTGTTCCTACCTTGCAAGATCAAAAACAGCAGCCAAAGAGCCCAGGGGAGCTTCTGGTTGCAAACCTATAGATCCCCTAGCCATTAGAGCCTACTGGTTACTTCATATGATTTGAAAAAAATAAGGAGTCTCACCTTAAATTCCTGGTTTAAGCCCAGACTCTTTCACAAGAGTCTGTACTGCAGGACAGACTCAGCACAGATACATCACTGCCTTCTGTGGTTTATAAATTCTTTTCTTCTTGCCTGTCAGACTGGCAATGCAAGCACTAAGCTCTAAGCTTGGAACATTCAGGCAGGCACGCTTCCTCCTCCCTACCTCCCCTTCCATCCCTAACTTAACAATCTATCAATCAAACCAAAGGCAAGGGAACAGGCAAGAGCTGAAAGGCTCTTGTTTATTCCTCAACATTCCCTCCCCCATCTCTTCAGCTGGCAGGAAGTAGGAGCAGCAGTATTCAATAACAATTTAGGGCAGCAGCAGTCGCTAAGATCCATTTCTGGTCTCTCCTAGAACTCTGGGAAACATCACAGAAAGCCCTGCCAGAGAAAGGTGTGGTGGAGCTGAAGTGGGATGCCATGAAGGGAAATCCACATCCTTGGCTGACAGGTAATTCCCTCAGCCATAGCCTGAAATACCTACCTAGATGAGAAAGAAGGTCTTGAGGCAGATAATTTGAATACTCAAAGCTCCCTCATTAGCCAATGGGAGACATGTGACAATTCTATCCTATACCACAAACTCTATTTGTCTTCTGACACCAGTCAAGACACTTCCCAAATTTTGAGTTTTCTTTCTTCATGATAGTTCCCAGTTCAGAATATATAATTCCTAGATTATGTCAAAACATCTGTTTTGCTGTTTTAGTTCTGTTGGTTGTCCCCACATAGAAGGAACATTCCAAACCAATGAAGCCACAGGCAAGCCCGTATCTCAGACAGAAAATCTTAAAAGAAGTTTTCACAGATTCAACTTATAAGCTATAGGAGTAATCATCAAACAATGAGCCCCTATTATGCCCTAAACCCTGGAGTCCTTGTTTCTCAAAAGCTTTTCTGCTTTAAGACTCCTAGCCTTCTTTCCCCTTCAGTCTTTCCCTCCTCCCATTCCAGAAACACTCTCTCTCTGCACAGTGTTTTTATCTCCTAGCAACTTCCAAACATTTATTTAAATAATTATTTCAACAATCAAAAGGCTTTGGAAAGGCACCCCCCAGAACCAAACTGTTCAGAAGGGTTGAAGAACAGGGAAAGGAATTGAGAAACCAGGGTTTGGCTTACAGTAACATCAAACTGCACAGCAACTTTCTGCTTCTAAAAGTACTTCCCAGCAATTTTATCTTTCTTCCAAAAACCGAACCACAGTCTCTCTCCCTTTTCTCTCTCATTCCATTGCCCCATTTTCAGTCTCCTTGGGAGACAAGCCTTATATAGCACAGTTATATTATTAAAGGGCAAACCTCTCCGGCACCAAGGTGTTTTCTTAGCTGAATACATTGCATCTTTCAGCCCAATTATAATGTGAAGGGCAGCCACCCAACCGGTCTCTGGACATCTAAGAGAAAATAAGTTCCATTTGCTACTCTGTTGGAGACTACCATGGACATTTAGACTTAAAACTAACATGAAGCTCAGCATCATTAATCCTTTTACCTGTAGAGGACTACTGGGCCTACATGATTGTGACATGACTCAAAAGTTCTAAACCGAAAGGAAAATGAAGACCATTCTCAGAAGTGGCCACTTTTCAGCACAGGAAGAGCAATGATTATGAACATGGATATATGGCAAGAGTTTACTGCAGCCAGATGTAGGGAACAGTCTAATGGGCCTGGAACAGAAGCAAGAACTCCTGGTGCTCCTAGGCCTCTTTAAAACAGTATTATCCATCTGCCCCCCAGAGAAAATGGTAAATCACAGCCCGCACAGGACGAGCCATGCCAGTAGCCAGCTGGAACTTGACGCTTCTGAGGTGGACTATAGCATCTGTCACCTAAAAACAGGCAGCTTCTCTGGCAGCTGCCTCTGGTGAAATGGAATGAACCATTGTGTTATTAGTGGAAGAAAATTCACAGCCTTGTTACTAGGGAAGCCCAGATGTTGCTAAGAGCTACAGATGTGCCAGAGGCAAAGACCAAAATACCTAAGGCAAAGAAAGCAAAAGCTACCACTGGAATCCAGGCACTGAGAGGACAACACCACACAAACATACACATCCAGCCTCTATTTATTAACACTTACATATGGAAATAGGTATTCCCTGTTGCAGCTGATGTAATTACAGAGAAACCAATTTATGCCGCATCTGCTGGGATCAGCTGAAAGCACAGGGTGAGCAAACACAAAGCAGAAAAATCAAGAGCCAGTGAAGAGCTCATCACCAAGCCAGCCGCTTTGCAGGAAATTGTAAGCTGCTGAAGTTTAAAGCAGCCTGAGCTGACCCCAGACTCACACCTACTTGCTCCAGCCCCGCAAGCTCTATTTCCTGAGACATGAACTAAGATCATCTTCCCAGAGGAGGAAAGCCCCTCCTGGGGCTGTAAGCACCTGTCCTTCCAACTCAAGCAGAAGGTAAGGTATCATTACACTGTTTGGCAGCTATTAAACCACCTGGACACTTTGATTACCAGTAGATGAGGAAGATTCTTGGCCAAGAACCATACTCTTAGTGGCCAAAGAATCTCTTTCAAGGCCAAACATGCATAGCCACAACACCAACTCATAAGGCCTGATTAAGTACCTCTTAGTACAGTCAGTACTTGCTGCTCCCTTATTTACCTTCCGCTTTGCTCTTTGGTAGACACCAATAGAACACCTGGTAGATATCATGCCATGAAACTTATTTAACTTTTTTTCTTCCAGAAACCCAGCAGCACCATCTATCCCATTAAGAACAGCTCTCCACTGAAAGCCTATCATCAGCTTAGTAAGTTCATCAATAATTCTAAAGATGAAATACCAGTCAAGATGAGAAAACCACATACAGGCTGATGCTGGCCTCCAGCAACAAGTGTCTGAGGGTGATGGGACTAGGACAAGGTGGGAGTTTCTCCACTTGACTTAGAAGTCATACCAAGTAGCTGCCCCCAGCAATAGATATTCTCCAAAATGCCCAGGCCCGCTGTTAATGAATCTGTAGAGAATCCCCTAATTTGGAACAAAACCACATTATCATTACCAGCTGCTCTGACCTTGTAATTGGTCATTACCCACAAACTAATGAGCCTCCCACAGAGTGCACAAAGCATTTGGTGGTTAGTCCAGGGCAGTTCTGACTGGCAGTAGGCAGCCAGATCTGGCCACCTCTTACCTTTTCAGACTTGACTTTCTTTAGCGGGCGACACTCATTCTCCCCTTCCTCTGGCTCCGGTTTAGCTCCCAAAGGATTGAGCGCTGCCCCAGGCTCAATAGCTATACTCCCAAGTGGCTCCACAGCTCCTGTATCCACCCCTGCACTTCCATCATACTGACCACCCCGTCCTCCCAAGGGAACTGGCTGGAGGACCCCAGGATCCTTTTCTGAACAAGTCCCCACTCCTTCGCTTCTCTCCTTCTTGCTCTTAGATGAGCTGTTCTCCTTCTCCTTTTTGGAGCCGGCTACACTGCGGGATGCCTTAGCCGCCTTCTCTGAGCCCTTGGGAGCAATAGCAGCAACCAGGCTTCCTGCATTGGCACCATCTCCTGAGCGTCCCTGCACCTCTTTCTTGCTAGCTGCCCCCTCACTTGGAGTGAACAGGGAAGTCCCTGGAGTGGGCTTGCTAGTGTCTTTGCCACTCTTATTCCTTTTGGATTTTGATTTGCCTTCCTTCCCTTGAGGACCTGGCACTGGGGTCACAAACTTGATGTTGTCTGGCAGTGTGGCCACAGCATTGGGAGCCGGTATCCCCACCTCCTTTGAGCCTGACATTTCCAGTTTCTGCTGGTCCTTTTCCAGATCGGCGTCCAGGTCAATGATGAGATTCCCTACTCCAATGTCCCATTCATCCCCACTGTCGTATGTCTCAACCGGGTTTGCATCCACTCCTTTCCCTCCGGAGGCTCCACTGCTCAAGGACATCTTAGAGTCAACGTCCCACCTCAAGATTCAAGGCTCTTCCTTGCCCCCAGCTTTCCTATTTTCAGCTTCAGCTATGTTCTCAGACCTGCCACATTGGTCAGTACATGCCCAGTGGACAACATCATTGCTGGAAAAAGAAAATTTAAAGAGCTGTTAAAGGAAACAATACAGGCAAGGAGACAGCCTGAAATAAACTCCCACACAAAACAGACTGTTCCTAGGGGGCTATCACATCACAATGGACAAGACAAACAGGTTCAATTGTATTTCTAACCAAGTCACATTGGACCAGGGGAAAAGTTAATTCCCGCTCCATCTCCCTAGGGGAGAGTACAATATTTCCAATTGCCCAGAGATTCCGTGTTAAGTCTTAACTAGGAAACCTCTAGAGTTAGTTTCCCATTCCCCAGAGACTTCTTTCTACCACCACTGCCAGCTGGCAATCCTCCCTCAATCAATACAGGCCCTGGCACATAACAGATTCAAACTCTAGCACAACTTTACTCACACCCCCTTGGTCTTTGCTTCTTCTTAAATTATCAGAGACTCAGAACATGGACTTGCAAAGGCTGAATAAGCCTCTATTAACAGGACCTGTCCTTACTAAACATAATATGGATTCCTTGTCATTTGACTTTTGGGGGGAAAACGTCTTATTATGATTAGGAGTGAAAGAAAAAAGCAAGCAGAACTAGGAAAAATACATTAGGATAGAAGACAAATATTGCAACTAGAGGAGACAATCCTCAGAGAGATGACTCAATCAACCCGCTTAATTTCAGTTAAATAAGCCTTACTGAACTCCAAATAGCATAATTCAGTGTGGCCTTTCCCACTTTTCACTAAAATGTCTATGAAGACACACACGAAAAAATTTTACCCTGACTCAACACTACTAAAACCCCTAACAGCAGAACGTGAAATAACTCTTCACATTTTTATATAAGACTGGTGGCACTGTATTGATAAATACCAAAGGCTTACCACATGAAACAGGGATTGGCTAAAAAAAAAGGCGGGGAGGGTAGAGAAGTCAATTTATAACTCTCCACTCTCCTGACTCATGAGACCTGGAAAGTGTACCAGCTAGAAAATCTAGAAGCCAACAGATACCATCCAGGTATTACTATGACAAAGAGTAAGAGTTCTGTTCTTGAAGGCAAAGCAAAATCCAACGGATAGCTTTCTACATCCATTTACAGAAGAAAGCTCCTAAGATAACAAAGAGCAAACCAGTGGTGGCACAATGAATCCTACAATGTGGATTTCCAACAGGTAAATGCTACAGATATGACAGAGGGACAAGACAAATTGTACTTTTTAACCTACTCTCTCAAGACAGTATCAAAGAACCAGGGTGCAGTTACAAGAGAAGACGTCATCCCAGGAAAGCAGAGCTATACCAAGTAAATGCCTCCTAGCAACTCGGGTTGAAAAGAGAAAGGTATGCACATTAATCTGTCATTTAGCTGTAGATCTGAGAAGAAAATACATCCTTTACCCAAGTAGAGAGAGAGTTTAGTACCAACAGGAACAACCATTGCTGGCATCAAGTCTACACAGATCTTACTTCATAACAGGAAGAGCAAAATGAGGGTGGGAGTGGAGGTGGAGTGGGGGAAGGCATGATGTAGGAACTATGAAAACATGACACCCACAAGGTAAAGGAAACATAATCCCTGAAGAGTAAGAAAAATGGTACCTCTGAAAACGTCTAGAATTCTAAAGAAATTTTTGTTAAAATGTTTAGAATTCTCAATACTATCTAAGAAATCTTGGCCTACAGTAAATACTAATGTAGCACATCTTTGTTCATTCATTCAAAAAACTTGTATTTATTACCTTCTCTGTGCTAGTCTCTAAACTAGGTACTGGGGATACAACAGTGAATAAGTGAATAAGGCAGTGGAACATGGTACTGAAAATAATTCTATTATGAGGGGCAGCAAGGATTTCTAGAAAAGGGAATGCCAACTGAATCTGCACTATAGTGGATTATTAAAGCATAGTTCTTTCCAGCATCATAATTTATTACCTCTGCAATCTTTGCAATTGTGGCTAGGCTTAGAGCATAACACATTCACATTTACTTATGGCTTACCCACTTTCCTCCAGAGCTCTACTATCATCAGTCTGTAATTCAGCCATTAAAACAACCCCATGTTTGTTTAACCCTGGAAAAACAAAACTTTCAGAAGACTTTCCTTTAAAAAAAACACAAAACACAACCTTCTTCTAGAAAACAGGACTGTGATGAAAGAGAGACTCTAGGTAAAAGAATATAAAGTACATAAAAATGATAGTGCTCAGAGAGCTTGACAGTTCTCACTTTACTATACTGGCTGAGCTATCATATGGAGCAGGATAAATGAAGTATGTCAGTAAGGAAGACATAGCATTAAGAAGAAAACAGGTGGGGCACCTGGGTGGCTCAGTCGGTTAAGCGGCCGACTTCGGCTCAGGTCAGGATCTCATGGTCTGTGAGTTCGAGCCCCGCGTCAGGCTCTGTGCTGACAGCTCAGAGCCTGGAGCCTGTTTCAGATTCTGTGTCTCCCTCTCCCTCTGACCCTCCCCTGCTCATGCTCTGTCTCTCTCTGTCTCAAAAATAAATAAATGTTTAAAAAAAAAAAAAAGAAGAAAACAGGCAGAAATAAAAGGATATGAACTTAGACAAAAGGATACGACATTTTTAAAAAAAGAAAGATGCAAAAAACAAAAAATGAACTTCCTATTAAAATTCATACAGAAATCAAAAAAGCACAGACCTGAAAATGGGAAATGATTCAGTAAACTACAAGAAAACCTGAGATATTTTTCTAGAACACAAAGGAAAAGGCAGCAAAAAGAAAATGAGAAAAATTGAGAGAGATACACCATTTAATAACACTGAAAAGAAAACTGAGGAGATTAGAACTGGGAGGAAAACCACCCATCAAGACATAATAAATGAATAGTGTTTTGAGCTGAAAAAGATCCTGCATGCAGATTGAAAAGGTTTACTACTTTCTCAGCAAAATCAATTTAAAAAGCCAAACTTGCACACATTCTGGCCAAATTCTCCCAATTATAAAGGACAAAAATTGGGCCAAATTCAGACTGCTCTGCAATATTAAACGTTATAAAAGAATGAAAAAATCTACAGAATTTTGAAGAAAAAAGGCTGTTGGTCAAGTCTTACATGGAGTCAAGATGTTTGTCATGTATAAATGTAATAGATTTTCAGTCATGTAAGAACACATGTACATGTATATCTATCTTGTTAAAAAAAAAAAAAAACTATCTAAAGCCCTAAAGTCAGTTCAGTAGCATAAATGTGAATAATTCTTGGAAACACAAATACCAATTAAATTTTGTAATCTGAAGAGTAAACTTGATATTAAAGATACTAAAAATTATTCCTGAGAAATATGAGGTAAAATCAATGCCTATAATAACGCAGAACCTAAAGTTCAGCCTTAACACTAGTAAGGGAAGACACTTCCTCAAATTCCTCTTGCCCCGATTCCATATGTCCTGGCAAACTGTTTTGTTTTTTCTAGTAAGCAAGATATATTGCAATTTTTTTTTTTAAATGTGCTTCTTCTCAAAAAAGAGCTGGAGATGAAAATTTGAACATCTGGTGGCCTGTGCTCATTTCCAGGTTCTATATCTTAAGTGATATTCATTAAATAGAAGGGTGTCCAGAAGAGTATAATGAAAGACCAAGAAACCATTTTTTGTAAGAGCAAAGGTCTTATAAATTGGTATTCCTTAGTCTGGAAAGGAGAAAACGGGCGAGACAAGTTGGTAAGCTTCAAACTTAAGATGGTTGCAATGCAGAAGAGAGAAACTTATCCTCTGATGCTGACAGTAGAAACAGGACCAGTGAGTAGAAGTTACAGAATGACAGATGTTTAACTGAGGAAGAAATTCAATAACCTGAGATTTCCAACACTGGCCCACAATGCCATAATGAAGCCATATCTTTATCTCTGAAAGTACTGAGCAGAAAAAGCTTAATCCTCTGTCAACGAAATTACATAAAGAATTCCTCTATGTGTAGTAGAAAGTAGTCTGGACATGCCTAGACCCTTTTTCAAATCTACAGTTCTATTAATATATCTATCAAAAAGTGCTTTCCCTACTACAAAATTACCCAGAATTTCTGAATAAAGAGGATGCAAACAAAACATATCCTAAGGACTGATTTTAGTAGTTTTAATGTTGTTTGGAAAGCCACTGTCCTATTTTTGAGAGTGTTGAGTTTTCATAAGTACTACTTTTACTCAGGTGACTTTTCAGAAAATCCAGTTTTCCAAACCCAGCAGGCTTCACAGTAACTTTGGTGGTACCTTTCCAAAGATACACTGTAAAATTGCCAAGGATTCTTTAATCAGCCTGGCTGCAACAGCCAAACCACTTCCCATCTGCTCCCTACAGCATCCTGGCTTTAGACTGCTAATAATCAATTCTCTGACAGGTCACTGCAGAGATGTTTAACCCCAGGAGGCAGGGCAACTAACATGCTTGCTGGAAATGAAAAGCACTGACCTCTTGCTTCCATGGCAGTTAAAGTGAAGAATCAGGAGAACCAATACCTTACAGAGACCACAAGACACTTTGAACTTGCAAGAGCTTCTGCACATATTTTCCTCTCTCTCTTCTCCTTCTGCCTAATTGTACTCCACTTCCGTATTTAGGACCACAGTTCACCAGACTCTGGAATTACTTGACAGTACCATTTATTCTTTGTTCCTGCACCTGATCGCCAACAACTCCTCTCTGTGCGAATATTGCTAAGGGACCAAGATAGGCCAGGACAATCACTCCCCATATCCTGTACCTATAACAACAGAAATTCAAATCCCACTTTCCTCTCTGGAATCCAATTCCTCTCTCAGACTCCCAGCCCACAGACTGGTTTGTAATCACATATTTTGGGTCATTAATTACTTTTTATTTATTTATTTTTCAGAGAGACAGCGAGAGAGACAAGGGGAGGAAGGCAGGGAATCTAAAGCAGGCTCTGTGCTGTCAGTGCAAAGCCTGATGTGGGGCTCAAACCCACGAACAGTGAGATCATGACCTGAGCTGAAGCTGGACGCTCAACCGACTGAGCCATCCAGGAGCCACTGTTAATTACTTTTGAAATACACATGCCACGGATCACACCACTCTCCTACCTCAGGAATGAACAAGGCCTCTCTTCAAGATGGCTAAGAATGAAAAAGAGTCTTCATGTGAGGTCTGTGTCCCTGCCCAGAGGACATAAGCAGCAAGTGACCCTAAAGATGTCCAAACATAATAAGGACAATACTTCTCTTTCCACCCACAGAGAGCTCTGTATCCACCCTAGAGGACTATACGAAGACAGCATCTCTTTAACTGCCAACTACCCACAGATAATCTGGTTTAAGTAGCAAATCGTCCAATGATGTTCCAATGTAAATTTATCTGTCCTCTCCTCTTCTTATGGGTTTTAGATCAATCTTCTTATAGCCTTCGGCCTAAGTGACAGTTGTATATGAGTATATATAATCTGCTTGGGACCACAGAGGTCATACACATTTAAATGTGAGGGTGACCTGACTAGGTAGTTCCCTCCAAAAGCTGTCAGGACAAAGGGAAAACAAAAACAAAAACAAAAACGCTACATTCAATTTTACAAAGATAGCATGATGTAGAAAAAAGAGCTCTGAATTTAGAATCAAGATATGATTTCTGGGTCACCTGGCTCAGTCAGAAGAGCATGAAACTCTTGATCTCCAGGTTGTAAGTTCAAGCCCCAGGTTGGGGGTAGAGATTACTAAAAAATAAATAAACTAAAAAAAAAGAGAGATGTGATTTCTAGACTCAAATTTCCAATGATCCTAGCCAAATTGCTTCATTAAATAATAATTTTTTTCATTTATAAAATGGAGGAAGTATCCATCATGGTTGTAAGCATATTATGAGCATACAAATTTGAAAAATATAAGACAACTCATATTTAAAAAAAAACTCAAAAGTATAAAATGACCCACATAATCTTTTTTGTTTAGAAGAATTTTTTGTAAGTTTATTTTGAGAGAGAGAAAGAGAGAGTGAGCACATACACACACACAGGGAAGGGGCAGAGAGAGAATCCCAAGCAGGCTCCACACTGTCAGTGCAGAGCCTGACACGGGGCTCAAACCCACGAACTGCAAGATCATGAACTAAGCCAAAATCAAGAGTCAGATGCTCAAATGACTAAGCCACCCAGGTGCTCCCACCCACATATTCTTATATGGTTCTAGGAACTTAAAGAGGACTGTTTTACAATTATACCTTGTACAGAGTATCAGGTATTTTTACAAATTGCAGGTAGCACTGATCTCAATCTAAGTTCTGTGAAAGAAAATGGCAATCCTTTTTTCTTCCATGAACTCAGCAGTCCCAACTTTTTTAAGGATACTCCTACCTTCAGGTGTAGTTCAAAACTACACTATAGTGACAGACAGACTCACTCTATCTTCCTTAAAAAATCCCTCAAGGCCTGGGGCACCTGGGTGGCTCAGTCGGTTGAGCATTTGACTTCAGCTCAGGTCATGATCTCATGGTTCGTGGGTTCAAGCCCCACATGGGGCTCTGTGCTGAACACTTGCTCAGAGCCTGGAGCCTGCTTCAGATTCTGTGTCTTGTTCTATCTGTCCACCCCCCCCCCCCCGACCCCCGGCTCATGCTCTGTCTCACTTTGTCTCTCAAAAATCAATAAATGTAAAATTAAAAAAAAAATTTTTTTAATCCCTCAGGACCAAGGTACCCATCTTAAAGCTCAGTTTTAACATCCGGGCTATCTCTTTTACCACCTGTTCCAATCCACTAGGTTGTTGACCCCACTGATAGGACAGGACTTCAAATCTAGATTGTGTGAGATTCATGGGTTTGATGCCCCAGGGAAGGGTCAATAAGCCAATGGGATACAAAAATGCTGCTAGAAGAAAACCATATTATACCATCTTCCCTGAATTCCACACGCTACCCTGAAATCACTTTGGGCTTAGCCAGCCTCAGATGAGGCTAATACAACATGTAAACCATCCTCAGTGACTCTGAGCTTACCCAGCTGGAAGGAGAGGCATCTCCCTCTCCACCTGCTACACTTCATAGGCACTCACTAATCAACTGAATTTCCACCTAGGGCTCTAACGAGAAACAATCAACTTTCCTTTGGGTCTCTCCCTTAATTTATTACATTAATTACTGTAACAAAGGAACTGTGTCATCTCCTCAAGTACCGTAGCTCTCAGCTTATATCTCCAATGGGGGATCAGATAAAGAACAGACTAACAGTGCCAATTTGAGAAGATGGATCCAATTCAACAGGGCTCATCTGACCATGTGTCACCTAAGGACAGAAGAGTAAAAGGTATAGCGTCTCAGTCCCTGAGTGTTTTTATGCTGCATCTCATGGTTTTATGGTCCTCACAGGCTGCTATTCTCAAAGATTATGAGGCTTGACCTGTTTCATCTCACATAAGCAAATGACACTTCCACCAAGACACAGCTATTCAACAGGGCTCAGGCTTAGAGCCTTGGTGTTTGTTGATACTGCTCTGTGCTAGCATACATCTCATAATAGGCTAAACTGTATACTGAACATGTAAATAATTCCATCACAACACTACAGGGATTCATTTAGTGGAACCAGTCCACAGAGAAAACCCTTACCAAGTGCTACGTGTAAGTAGACCAAGAAGCAAAGACCATTTAAAAAATAAAGCCCGACCATTCCCCTAATAATTGGAGGACTATATAGCCCTTTATAATTTAGTTCTAATCGCCAGAAATAAACTTTCTGTGCTAAAGAGAAAGAGGTCAAGTTCTCAGGGGAAAAAGTGAATAGTGGAGATAGCTAGGAATCAGATCTAAGAAATCAGCCCTCCACAGAACTGCTGTGTGAAAACTTTTCTGTATCCCAATCATCTCATCTCTAAAATAGGTCATAATATGGGATGAGTTCATAGGCATGAGGGAAAGGAAATAACCCCCGTATTTTTCAGGAAATACAAGGAATTACCTTCACTTCTTATACACCTCACCTCCCTTCCTAAATCTTACACAAGAACTACTATGCTATACTAACTCTAAAGAGCAAAGAAAACCTATCAAAAGGTAGCATCCACACTGTTAGCCATTGGGGGAGGCGGGGGGAAGTGGTGGAATCCACACGCACACCCTCAAGGCTATCTAAGCCAGGTCTATTCTACTTCTCCAGCCCTATCTCATAGTCACACTCTGTCTTCTGTACCACTCTCACCTTAGTGCCTTATAGCTTTTACCTGAAAGGCACTCCCTGTGCATGTCCTACCTCCCAATGTGTGTGATGATTTAATAATTGTTTTATCTACTAGACTGCAAGCACGCCAAGGGCAGGGGCTGTCTCTTGCTCACCATTGTATCCTAACAGCATTTGGTTCACAGCTGACCCTCAATTAAATATTTTGGTCAATAAATGAGGGAAGAACACTGCTTCCTCCTCAACAGGTGAGGTGCCCAGGCTGCCATTTCTCCTGTTCTTCCTTCAGTTTCATTTGTCACTAGTTATAAACTGTCTCAATTATCTGACAGTCTTCAAATGTACTTGTACAGAGTATGGATTCCTCTCTCTAGGATAAAGGATGCAGGTTCATTAAGAGTCCAGAGGTGTTATCAACAGTCATACTATTCAAAGAGCCCAAGTGTCCATCAAATGATGAATAAAGATGTGATATACACATGCAATGGAATATTATTCACTCATCAAAAAGGATGAAATCTTGCTATTTTGCGATGTGGATGGAGCTAGAACGTATTATGCTAAGCAAAATAAGTCAATTAGAGAAAGACAAATACCATATGATTTCATTCATATGTAGAATTTAAGAACAAAATAGATGGGGTACCTGAGTTGCTTAGTCAGTTGAGCATCTGACTCTTGGTTTCAACTCATGATCTCATGGTTCGTGGGACTGAACCCCACATTGGGCTCTGAGCTGACAGCACACAGCCTACTTGGTATTCTCTCTCTCCCTCCTTCTCTCAAAATAAATAAAATTTTAGGGGCACATGGGTGGCTCATTAGGTTGAGTTCAACTCTTGATTTTGGCTTAGGTTACAATCTCAACAGTGGGTGGCTTCAAGCCCTGCATCAGGCTCTGTACTGACAGTGTTCAGCCTGCTTGGGATTCTTCCTCTCCCCTCTCTCTCTGCCCCTACCCTGCTTGCTGTCTCTCTCAAATAAAAAAATAAACTTAAAAAATTAAAAAAAAAAAAAACAAACTTAACAAAACAAAACCCATGAACATACAGGCTGGGGCAAGGGAGGGTGGAGAACAGAGGGAAACAAACCACAAGAGACTCTTAATGATAGAGAACAAACTTGCTTGACGGAATAAGATAGGTAGGAGATGGGCTAGATGGGTGATGGGTACTAAGGAAGGCACTTGTGATGAGCACTGGGTGTTGTATATAAGTCATGAATCACTGAATTCTACTCCAGAACCAATACTGCACTGTATGTTAACTAAAATTTAAATTAAAAAAAAAAAAAGAGAGAGAGAGAGAAAGAGAGAAAGAGAGTCTAGGGGGATGGCTAGAAAACAAAAGTCTCCACATTTCTTAAAATACCTATGTGCTCCTGAGTATTCTCTTAACCTTCAAATAGTCTCATCCATACACAACACAGCTGCTTCCCAAAATAGGGCTGGTACACAGATCAGGTGTTCTGGACATAACCAACTCCTGAGAGTGCTCATTTATAAACTTAAATGTATGGTAAAATCTATCAGACTTAAACCACGAAGTTTTTACATTTTAAGCACTTATAAATCAAAGATGACAGAAGTCAGGAAAGTGGTCATGTCTGTGGGGGTGGTGGTTAATGGCTGGGAAGAAGCATGAAGGAATCTTGTGGGGCTGGAAATCTTCTCTATCTTGAACTAGATGGTGGTTATATGGCTGTACAAATATGTAAAAACTGAGTTGTACACTTAAGATTAGTGTACTTGATGCACTTTATTACATGCATATTATGTTAAAAAAAAAAAAAAGTAAAATAGTAAATATCCATGAACAAGAGAGCTGCATTACTGGATCATGTTCCTGGTCCTAAAGCAGCATTTCATGCAATCATGGTAAAAAAGAATCATGGCATTGGGGTGCCTGAGTGGTTCAACTGGTTAAACGTCCGACTCTTGATTTCAGCTCAGGTCATCAGCTCTCGGTTGGTGGGATAAAGCCCTGCTCAGGCTAAGTGCTGACCACATGAAGCCTGCTTGGGATTCTCTCTCTCCTTCTTTCTCTGCCCCTTCCCTACTCCCTCTCTCTCTCTCAAAAATAAATAAACATTAAAAAACAAAAGGAATCATGGTATCAATCTTCATAGGCTAGGACATTTAAGGGGAACAGTAAGAAAAAAGAAAAAGGAAAAGAAAGGAAGAAGCTAATTAAGCATTTTCCTATGTTTCACTACATTGTGAGATTTACAGATCTGGTAAAGAATCTGAAAAAAAATAGTGATACAAACCAAAATAAATAAGGTAGTTAATGATACTGAGATCCTAGAAAAGACAAAAATTATACAAAAAAACCATAATAGTAGTATACTAAATGGCTCAATAGTAAACAATATGTACACAACAAAATGAATAATGAATACTGATTTAACCAAAAATTGTGACCCAACTATACTAAGAGGATTTGAAGGAGAGAACAGTTGGAAAGTATATTATTACTTAGATACAGGAGTAAACCTAAGATAAAGACTAAAAAGTGTAAAGCTGTTGCCTGCTGGGAGTAAGACTTGGTAGAAAGGTATAAAAAGTGGATTACTGATTTTCATTAAAAGACATAGTACTACTTGATTTTCAATATATAGTTCATGGAAAGGCAAAAAAAAAAAGTATATTATTAATCTGATTAAAAAAACACATCCTGAAATAATTTTATAAAAAGGATATACTCCCCTAAAATCCCTGGGTTCACTTAATAGGTTATCATAAATGTATTAATCCAATAATTTATCAAAAATCTTATGGTAGGGGAGCCTGGGTAGCCCAGTCGGTTAAGTGTCTGACTCTTGATTTCGGCTCAGGTCATGATGTCACAGTTCATGAGTTCTGTCTCCCCCACTCTCTCTGCCCCTCTTCTCCTCACAAGCTCTCTCTCAACATAAATAAATGAATGGATGAATATTTTTTAAAATCTTGTAGGAGACAGGAGGAGGGGCAGCAGAAGTGAGGCAGGTGTGTTTATAAAAGGGCAAAGTGAGGGACCTTTGTGTTGACGGAACTGTTTTGTATCTTGACTGTGGTAATAGTAAAACTGCACAGAACTAAATATATACACTCATAAATGGGTACAAGTAAAAGTGAAGAAATTTGAAGTGGGTGGATTGTATCAATGTCAATACCTGGTTGTGATATTGTACTATATAATTTTGCAAAATACGACCATTGGGGAAACTCGGTAAAAGGGTACGAGGGATCCCTCTGTATTATTCTTACAACTGAAGTAGACTCTACAATTATCTCAAAATAAAAAGTTTAATTAAGAAATCATTGAAACAAAAAAACACAAAAACTTTCTTGACCTTATTTTTATTTTTAATTTCTACTTTTAAGTATTTTATTTATTTACTGTTGATAAGAATACCCATAATTAAGCTAAATTTATTTCTGACTTGAAAGAGTGCTCTCTATCCAATACAGGATCTTAAGAACTGGTAAGTAAGTCTGTATGTTCTTCTCATCACTTGATAGGATTTGGTAATCTAGTGTTTTTAAAAGACGAAGTTTCTTTTGATATGTCTTGATTAAAGCTTTTACCTCTTTTGGTCAACAGCTCTGGATATATTTCTCAGGGATAAGCAGAACAGACAGTTATCACAAACATAAACAAACCTTGGTTTTGCTGAGGGAAATTTATTTTTACTTTACTGAGTTCTGATTTTCTTCCTAAAGATGCCCACCATTTCCCTGGCAGCACACTGAGCTAGTTTTTCTAGGAACAGCTGACCAAGATTCCTAGTCTTCTTTGGGGCTACAAGAGCTAGCTTGAAGTTATTAACTCATGCTAAGAAAGGGGTCCAGACTTTCTACCTGTTCTTAAATGTAACACTTGTCTACATTAAAACTCATCTTCTATTTTTCATCCCCCCAACACACCCAAGATATTCCTGATGTTTATAATCTATACAATTTGGGAGCCCATCTGAAAGAGCTTAATGTCATGGGAAAATTTGAATATGTCACTTATGTAAAACATTCATTAAAAGGTCAAATAAGATGAGTGTTGTTGCTTCAACTCTTCTACCTAGAAGAACTCATCAGTATGGTTCCTGGATGTAATGTTACAAGGAACCAGCACAGTACAATGGAAAAAACAAAGCAAAACAAAACTAGGAAAGAGGCAGAAAAGCTCAATCCTACTCCTTACTCTCCCTTAGATGTGTAACCATCTCAGGCAAGTCACTGCACTTATTTGAGCCTCAGTTGTTTCACCTGTAAAAAGCTGAGATAATTAATATACCATACAAAGTGTAATACTCTCAGTAGAAACTGGGACTGCCCCCTAACAGTAAACTCCTTGATATTCCATAGCAAGATGAATCTTTACTTGAAACAGAACCAAAAGAACAACAACAAAAAACAAAAGACTAAAAGTTGCCTCTTAATTAACAGTTGAAGTCAGGTTTGTGCCTAACTTACAAAAGCCCAGTTTTTAGAGCTTTTGAGGTTTAGAAACTGCAGAGAAGGAACCATGGACCTATAAAAGTATTCACTGTCAGAAAGTCAGTTTGCTAATGCACAACAAAACATTTTCTCCCATTCCATAACTAAAGTTTTTAAATAGCCTTGGCCTAACTTTAAAGTCTTTTCAAAGTAAACAACGTCCACTGGTAACAACTCTGTCCCCACACAACTGTTAATGATTTGTCATATGCGTCTTATGTAAACTAACCTATTACCTTAGCCCCAATAAGTTATATGAATAGTACCAAGTCAACTCAATCTTTAATTTATATTTTATCAATTTCCCAATATAGTTTTTAGTCTCTCCACCTCCAAAGCCTTCTTATGGACAAAATTACATTTGAACAATCTACACCAGTCCCTTAGCGTAGTAACCATGACACTTATAAATTGAAGTAATATATTTTCACTAAGAGATTCATATTTTATCCTTGAATTCTTTCTAAAATCTTGGGTAGATGCACTTGATCTAATCAAGTATATTGATTTGGTCAAGAAAAGCCTAGGGAGCTGGAAAAAAATGTGTTGGAAATACTAAATAAATGTTCACATTTTCTTTATATTTTTCTATACTTTTCATGCTTTGAAAAAGATTAATTCATGTTCTAATCAGAAAAAAAAAGTTAAGCATCTATCATCATCTGACCTAGAAACTTTAATCTGCTTGGGTGGAGGAGAAAAACAGAGTGGAAATTCTCTAATGTTTTCATCCCTGAATGGATCCTTCACACCATAATCAAGTACTCTTACCACTTTTCTAGCAGCCTTTCCATTTTTAACATGTCCTCTTAAAAAAATAAACAAACAGGAAACTTACCATTAGCTGTGCAAAGAGGCTTACTGAATTCATCCTTTTTTTTTTTTTTTCTTTTACCTAATTTCTAAGTGGCATTCACCCATTATCACTTTGTGGGATTCTTTGGCCTTGATTGAAAATGTTTCTTATTTCTTCTCTCCACAGCCTCTAAGACTATGCCAAATCACCATCTGTTTTGTATGGTCCTTTTGATCCCTAGCTTTCTTTTAACGTGGACTTCTAATATAATGATTTTTAAGCATTTAAGCTGCCAGTGGGTTATTTGCTTTCTAAAATCTTTCTTTCTGGGGCGCCTGGGTGGCTCAGTCAGTTAAGCATCCGACTCTTGATTTTAGCTCAGGTCACGATCTCATGGTTCAGGAGTTCCAGCCTCACATTGGGCTCTGCACAGACAGTGTTGGAGCCTGCTTGGGATTTTCTCTCTCCCTCTCTCTGTGCCTTCCCTGCCCATGAACTCTCTCTCAAAATAAATAAACATTTAAAAATTTCAAAAAAAGAGAAAGCTTTAAGGGGTGCCTGGGTGGCTCAGTTAAGTATCCAACTTCGGCTCAGGTCATGGTCTTGTGGTTTGTGAGTTGGAGCCCCGTGTCTGGCTCTATGCTGACAGCTCAGAACCTGGAACCCGCTTCAGAGTCCGTGTCTCCCCCTCTCCCTGCCCCTCCCCAACTTGTACTCTGTGTCTCTCTTTCAAAAATAAAAAATAAATTTAAAAAATAAAATCTTTCTTTCTACTTTTCTTAATGTACATACTTGATCATAGCTCAATTTAACACTGAATCCCCATGTGATAGATTTTGTTCTCCTCTCCCTGAAGAATGCTGAGCTTAATCAATATATGATTACTATTTTTTGTTTGGTTGAGAATTAGATGAGCCAACTTAATTTCCTGGCCTGGTAAAATGAGTGCACACAGTCCATCACAGGAGTGGTGCTCGGTACGCAAGGGCTAGTACAGTTAATTCTTGAGGCTTCTCAGTTGGCTGGGAGGAAAAGAGCCAAGATATGATTACTGTTAAATAGTGTTGACCTACAGAAACCTTTACCAATTCTTGTTTGTTCCTCAAAGTAACATGCAGTTTCTTTCTTCGCTTTGTAGGTTCTAAAACTGCCAACTGAAGAAGTAGTTTCTCTACCTCAAAACCACATTTTGCATTTGCTCCCAATGAGGTATTTAATCAATCTATGTATAAATAAACTCCATTATTTTTATTATCTGGTCTAATTTTACAGCTTCTTTAATCTCCTTTAATAGTTTCAATTCAGTCATATTAAGAATATGACATTTTTATTTAAGCTAGGATTTCAATCCTTATAAAAATGTAATACCTTGCTGTCCCTATCGTTGCCATCAAGTGCAGAGCCTAGCAGCACATTTCAACGATTAGTCTCCTTCTATCAAGTACCTGAGATATGAATTAAATTATTGTATCATTATTTTGCCTACCAAGAAAGAAGGAAAAAAATTTATATAGGGATGACAAATGGCACTAATCGTGTTTAAGTCAGTAACACTTTTAAATAAATCTAATGCTTCAGATCACATATTCAGGTAAAACATATTACAGATCTGTGGCTGGAAGAAAATGTCACTCCACCATTGTGTCACCTACCCCAACTTGACCTTGTTAAAACTGAATTTCTTTCTTATAGAAAGGCTCAAGAGAAACAATATTGCCAAACACTGCCCTGCACTTCTCCCTCTGTCAGATAGTGTTATGGAAAGCATCTGAAATTCACACTGCCAGGATTTCTAACTCTGCTAGGATTGGAAGGGCCAACTAATACAAACCACAGAAACATTACTACTAAAAAAAACAGTTTTCACCAGCAACCTAAGCTATGTTAAGGTATTTTTAACTAGCAAAGCAATACAACTTGGTCAATTAAATGGAGATCCTTTCAACCACTAAAGAAAAAAACAACATACACTTGAATTAACAACTGCCAGCCTTTAAGTTCACAATATCAGTATTGTATTATTGTATCATTTAATACATGTAGTGAAAAATATATGATTTCAAGTTTGAGAAACAGCAAATTCAGAGAAAAGCTATGTGAAATGTGCTTAGGAGTCCACCTAACATTAGAACCATCTGCCCAAAGGTAACAGATTCTTCTTAGCATGGCCCTGAGTTCATTAAGAACCTTTATTCTAAAATTATATATCAAAGAGAGCACATTTTATGGAATAGCAAACAGGTCTCCATGTGCACTGCAACTGCACAAGCTTATGTATAAATAACTAAAAATAGCGTTCAGGTACCATGCACCTCAGCTATCTCCAATAGCAATATAGTATAACCAGCTGAGAGCTTGATGTCCACAAGCTGCGTTCTATATAACCCAAGGATAGAAATAAGACATTCCATTTCTTGTATATTAGGTAGGAATTCTAGCTTCCAGCCAATTATCAAAGTGGCAGTCTGACCTAAGGCATTTCTGTTTCCTATCAGCTTTGTGTAAGCAAAGGAAAGACGTAACAGGAAAAATAATAAAATAGAAGGGGTAAGAAAGGACAAGAAAGGGAATTATAAGAAAATTTACAATACACAAGTCAAACAAGAGAGCATCTTCATCCTCAGGCTAATGCATTAGGTATTGAGACAGAACACAGTTAACAATGTGGTGAGAGGAAGTCAAAATACCACAAACCTGAAAATTCAATTTTTAAGCTGGGAGCAGAGTGCACGCTCCTTGAAAGCTTATTTTGCTGAGGCCTCACAAGAAAGGTCATGATATTGGGCTTTTTCCCTTGAGAAAGGAGATGACTCAGAGGCCTACCTCACCCATTACTCTAGGCATCCAAGACCCAGTCAGCAGAAGGGTAAATCCCACCCCTCAGGGAAGTGGCTACAGGGCTCCAGTTCTACCCCTGGTGTCTTCCAGACATGACTGACTGCAATTTTCACCATGATTAACTTCCAGGAATGCCAGCCAGAGGAGCAGCCAGGAGAAAAGAACATAAAGAGTAGCTATTTTCCCCTCTATGTCAGCTGGACTCTTTGGAACAACTGCAGACACTGCCTCTCTCTTTCTGCGGGGCAGAACAGCATTCAACAACCTCAGCGAAGTGCCTAACAACCAGTAACACACCAGCACCACACTTCTCAAAGACCATCTTACTTAAAGCTATAGCACTCCCAACCTCTCTCACCTTACACTAGGAATCCAATAAATATTTATGGAATGAGAGAAATAAATAAGAAAAACTAAAATAGACCTCCCAGAGGTCAACAACAGCCAGAGGGCCCAACAGTACCTATATTCCCTCTACCAGAACCAATCTGGTTCCCAGGTCTGACCTACACTGCTTCCACCTGCATGTACTACTCCTTCCCCTCCCCAAAGTCTTCCATCAGCTAGGATGTATGGAACCACAGTATTGCTGCAGGAAGTAAAAGCAACAAATGCTCGTCCTTGAGTCTGAAGGATTTCTGAAAGCTTTCATAGTCTGCCTTGTTCCTAGGTTATTCAGTTTAGGATAAAATGCGTTGAATGAAAGTCACCTTAGCGTAAAAGGAGGCCTGAAAAAAAAACAACTACAAGAAGTTTCTGTTTTCAAAAACCAAATTCCAATTCAATTCAGCAAGCATTAATTAAGCATGAAGTTATATTCAAAGCATTGGGCTAGACAGAATCCATGAGGAACAGAGGAGACAGAGGTGTTTTAGGCAGCTAAGAATGAGGGAGGAAAAAAATATATTCACAAATAACTATAATTAAAGACAATGTGTGATAAAGTACTGTAACAAAAATCCTAGCAAAGAGTTTGGGAGATACAGAGGAAGATGAAATCAATTCTGGAGATAATTGGGTGGGAAGAAAAGCATTAAGAAAGGCTTCAGGAAGGAGATGAAATTTTTGGGCAGGTTGAAGAAGGGTCTGATTTGGAGTTGAATGCTTTGGACCTGGGAAGGTCATTCCAACAGAAAAGAAAAGAAAAAAAGTAACAGGGTGTTGAGAATGAAAAACACAAAGTAAGCTGAAAGAATAGCTGTGAACAGAGTAAGAAATAAATGAAATAAGGGTGAGAAAGGCCAAGGTT
The DNA here is from genome assembly GCF_024362965.1 of Panthera pardus. Taxonomy (NCBI): domain Eukaryota; kingdom Metazoa; phylum Chordata; class Mammalia; order Carnivora; family Felidae; genus Panthera; species Panthera pardus. The sequence goes on from NW_026526810.1 coordinate 33,261,673, forward strand.
CGTCAGATTATAAAGGATGTGGAGTTCTGGCCTATGTAGGCAACAAGGAGCCATTAAAGGTTTTTCAGCAAGAAGTGAAATGATAAAGACTATATAGGGGCACCTGGGTGGCTCAGTCGGTTGAGCGTCCGACTTCGACTCACGTAACGATCTCGTGGTCCGTGAGTTCGAGCCCCACGTCGGGCTCTGGGCCGTTGGCTCGGAGGCTGGAGCCTGCTTCCGATTCTGTGTCTCCCTCTCTCTCTGCCCCTCCCCCGTTCATGCTCTGTCTCTCTCTGTCTCAAAAATAAATAAAAGTTAAAAAAAATTTTTTTTAATTTAAAAAAATTAAAAAATTAAAAAAAAAAAAGATTATATAAATCTACACTGGGGGGATGCCTGGCTGGCTCAGTTGGTAAAGCATGTGACTCTTGATCTCAGGGTTGTGAGCTGGAGCACCACGCTGGGTACAGAGTTTATTTAAAAATAAAATCTAAAAAAACAAACAAACCAAACAACTGGGACACCTGGCTGGCTCAGTTGGGAGAAGCATGTGACTCTTGATTTTGGGGTTGTAAGTTGGAGCCCCACATTGGGTGCAGAGATTACTAAAAATATACATATTAAACTGAAAAAAAAAAAAACCAACTACACTGGGGTTCCTTATTATATACTCTTCTAGAACCAAAATCTTTCCATTCAGAGCACTTTAGTTCATAATCATACTTTTATCAGTTGATTGTTGGTCAGAGACCATGTCTGGCTTGACAGTTAAGTGAATAAATAAAAAATTATAATAATCTTGCAGCAGTCTGTACTATAGAATACAGAAAGAGGCAATAACCATGAGGTTACTGCAATAACATACAGATGAAGGCCTGAACTAGGTCAGGTGAAAAAGCAAAGCTAAATAAATGGCAAGATATCTAGAATAATCCAAATTTAGTGAATGATTAGATGAGATAGCCAGGAAGAAAAAGAACTAAATAGGAGTTCAAAATTTTGTGTCATGGCAACTGGAAGAAGTGTAATGCTTAGGAGAAAAAAGGGTAGGCAGAAATCAAAGACTGGAGGTACTTTTGAAAGCAGATGTCACATAGAAAAAGCTTTCCTTCTGGGGCGCCTGGGTGGCGCAGTCGGTTAAGCGTCCGACTTCAGCCAGGTCACGATCTCGCGGTCCGTGAGTTCGAGCCCCGCGACGATCTCGCGGTCCATGAGTTCGAGCCCCGCGTCAGGCTCTGGGCTGATGGCTCGGAGCCTGGAGCCTGTTTCCGATTCTGTGTCTCCCTCTCTCTCTGACCCTCCCCCGTTCATGCTCTGTCTCTCTCTGTCCCAAAAATAAATAAAAAACGTTGAAAAAAAAAAATTTTAAAAAAGAAAAAGCTTTCCTTCTTCCTTATATACTTTTCAGATTTATATACTCTATAAGCTGCACAATTTCATTTCTCTTCCTATAGTTCCATTTCTGACATCACTCTTTAAGACTGCTCTAGGAGCATCAGTTCCAAAACAAAGATAAATGCTGAGTTTGACATCAACGTTCAGAATTTATAACTGAAATTTACAAAGTACATTCTTAAACATCCACTTCTGCTCACATAAATGAAAGTTCATCCCAACAAAACCCAGTCTCCTCCACCTAGGAGTGTTGCTACAAACATTGCTGATAACATGCCAAAAGCCCACTAGCTGTACTTTGTACACAGAATAGAGCAAACACTGCTTTCATCCCCTACAGACTGAACTACAGCCTAAGAAACTACAGGTACAAGTATGCAATGCAGTACCAATCATGCAATGTTGCCTAACTGCCAGGATCTGGATTTCATTCATGGTATAGTTTCATTTCCAAGGGTTGCATGGTGTATACTTTGGCCACTTTCCAATTCAATAACCTATGTGTCACCTGACACTTAAAAAACAAAACAAAACAAAACCCATCTACAAAAACCACTTATATTTCTAATATTAACCTTTCTAAAATCTCATATTCAAGTGGAGCACTTCTGAAAATAACCTTTACATTACCTAAAAATTAGTAATATGCTAAAGATGGCAGGTAACAAAGCAAAGCACTCCCAAGACTTTTTGTGAGTCCAAAACAAATAACAGTTCCACCCACCAAATTTTTCTATTGCAGACTGATGGATGTTTTAAGTGCAAATTTAAAAACAGTGAATGCTTCTTCCAATGTTCAAAGGTAGATTAAACATGTAATGTTGTTATATTAACAAAGAAAGAAAGAAAAGACTAAAAGACCACCATCTTCTTAACTCTCAATAGCTGCTATTGTCCCAAATCCATGAATTAACTAGGAAATGCTGATAAAAATCCTAACTTGGAGAATTAACTTGGTTATGCAATTTTATTCCTTTACACTGCTTGAAAGCAAAGATTTCTTAATATTACTGTCAATTCCAAAGTTCCCACAATCACCTACCAGCTTTCAATCCCTCAGTCCCTCAGGGTATTTCAGGGATCTTCCTTGTTAGTCATAGTTCAACAAATGTCATTAATTTAGCATTTTTGGCATGAAAAATCACATCATTTTATTTTCCAAACAAAACACAGTGCGCAACCATATTTAATCCCAAGAAGTTAATTCAAAGCAAGTTTTCTAGTGAGTGGTCAAAAATGGAAAAGTACCCAACCCACCTCCACAATGAGTCTCATTTGGCTCAATCGAGCCAATCTGGCTCTTTGGCTCAAAGATTTCAGATATAAGAGATTTAAAAATCTTAGATTGCTGACTTAACGCATAAAATTACTTTCTTGATATCTAGGCAAATCCTATGAGGTGCAATTTCCTTCCCACAAGCTGAGGTTCTTTTTCTACAGCTTTCTGATTCCTACATCTATGGCTTGAGCAGACTAGAAAAAAATACATTTGACAAGCTGGTGAACCTGCAGAATTAAAGTATAAGACACTCTAAAAGAAGATGGCCTATTAAAAAACGCACACCATATGCTTTACAAACATATCAAAGAGGAGTGAGGGTCAAGCCCCAGGGAACTAAGGCTGTACTCATTAGCCTTTCTGTATACTGACTATATTTTTGACACAGTAAAAGAACTGCTCTTATGTCAAGCAATTTGTCCTGTTCTTCCATCACAATCTTAATACCATAAAATTCTACAGCTAAATGGAACCTTAAGAGATGATCTTGTTTAATTTACTCATTTCACAAATAAAGCCCGTGAAAACAGTGGAGTGACTAGCACAAGGTCACACAGCTAGTCAGAAGCAAAATAGTGATGAGAACTGGGGTTGTATGACACCATACCCTACGCTTTGAAAAGCTGTATTAGCAAAGAAAACGTAACACTCTTAAATCAGACAATAACTCCACTGTAACTATAACTAACCCACAAAAAATAAAATTCATCCACGTAAGGAGAAAAAGGGTTAGAACAGAAAGTACCCTGAATTAAACAGAAAGCAGCAGTTATTTGTTGATACAGTACAGGGGTTTCTTATTAAGGGCATACACAACCTTGCACATATTTTCTAAACCATTTTATTAATTACTACTTGCTAGCATGTATGTCCTGTGCTTCTCTTTAATGTATCTCCTTAAGACAATGCCACATGGTCCTAGTGGCAACGGTTTGAAAAATGAGAACTTCTGGTACAGATAACTGGTGGCACGAAAGGAACCCGTAAGTGTGGTACCAACAATCAAAAAGGACAGAAGTTGGAGGGGGTAGAGATATTGCTGGGAGCAAGTAATCCTGAAAACGGTGTAAGAATAAAAATCCGAGAGAGCAAAGTCTGGCCATAATGACCAGAGAGCACAATAAAAAGAAGGCAGTTTCAGAGCCTGCCTGGCATCAGACAGCTCTCACCTGCAAAAGAAAGAAGGAAAAAATTCTCACAGAGACAAGAGAAAGATCGGAGGTTTGCTCCTGAGTGATGGACTAGATATGACCTAATAGGTATTTGCCATCTCTTATTTCTGGGACTCTGATCCAAGAACAAACAGCAAGAGGACCATGAAAAATCAGCCCTGTTGGATCTGGAGTTCTGCCTTGACAAGATATAAAGCTCATTCATAGATCTGACTGTGCTCATGAGACTGCAGTTCAACTCCTGCTGCTAGAGCAAGGGGAGGGGGAAGGAAGATAGAAAGGGGTGAGTGGGAAGGAGGTGGAAGATCTGGGTTGTGACTATAATAGCTACAGTAATTAGAGTGTTTCCAAGCTGCTGGAGAAGTCTTCAGAGCAGGGAACTAGGATGAGAGATGGGGGAGGGGAAAAAGCATGAGGAAGCAAACTACTGAAAATGCTAGGAAAGTATATGGTGGTTTATGAACAGTTTAAAACAAACAAACAACTGTGACGGCTTCATATAGGCAAATAGAGAAGTTTAAGTTCTTTCCCAGAAGAGAATACTATACAATAACTGTTAGGCTCCCACTTAAAGCTAGGTTACAAACTAGGTTTAAGCAGATTATTGCAAATGTCACTGTCTTTCAGTGGTCCACTGGCCCTGTCTCAGGGTCATAATGTTGCCTCCCTTTCCTCTAAATCAATACATTTGATCTATGTATCTAAATTTGTCTTTCTGGCAAATAGGTCATAGCCTTCACTCCACTTGGAAAAGGGATTTCTGAACTTCAAAAACAGTTAACATCACATATTTTCCTTCAATCAACTGTTAATTGATACCTGGTGAATTCAATGAGAGGGAGAAAGAAAAAGATGGAGATTCAGTATGAGTACACAGCCTGTTGACCTAACACAGAAAATGACTGGAAGGCATTAAAAAGTCAGAACATAAATGCCCGAGTTACTACTTGCTTATACATTTTAGGCTGTATGGCACTGCCTACTAGAGTGGCATGAAGATGTGAAAGAAAAATATTAATGGAAGATGATGATAATAACCTAGAAGAAAAACCAGGGAATATGCAAAAAGCCTAAAAATAGAAAGTCCTCTTCCAAGTTAGAGGAAATGTTATACTTGTTTTTAAGATAAATATGTAGCTGAGGTATTTCCTTAACGTGATTTGGCCCTGGGTGATTTGATCCTAACAAGTGATGTTAATCTCAATGCCAGAGAAAAGAATTATAAAGGTACTGGGAAAAACTAAAATGGAACAGGACAACTGAAGAGATGCAAACTTCATGTGGAGATTTACATTCACAAAATAAAAACACATGCAAATTTCTTGAGTGAGGCATGTCAGGTGGACCCACACAAAGTCAATTATATCCTTTGCATAAAACCTGCTGGGTATCCTCCCAGTGGACTAAATCTTTTTCACCACACTGAAAGCAAAGAATTTTCTCCTTCCCATTTCCCTCTAATAAACAAGCACTAGAAAACTGAATTACCACTATTTCCTTCCCATTCATAGGGCATAAAGCCAGAAATCACAGAAATACAATAGGGCCGGCTAGGACCATGTCTAAGGCATGCTATTCAGTAATCTAAAAAGAAACACAGAGAAAGAAGAATCTCTTCTCTTTTCCATTATCATCTCACTAACAAACCTGTATCAGGCATTAAGAAATGTGAAACAAAGAGCAATTTCACACATACGAACTGAACCTAAACCACGGAAGACCCAGTATTTTCTTGTCACTGTGGCATGTGATTCTTTAACCACCTGCTCAATAATCCCTCTTCAGCTGCACAGCTGCTGCCAATTCCACAAGCCCAGCTAGGCAGGTGCTTCAGTGAATTACCTGTTCCCTAGTGAAGAGAGTCCTTCACTGACACTTAGTGGGCCCAGAACCTGCCAATCAGCATCACCGATCTTCATTTTTGTCTGCCACAGCCAACTTTTATGAGAGATATCACGAAGGCGTATTTAGCACACTATATGATTTTGTATTTGGTGGGGTTTTATTCTTGTTGTTGTCCTTTGTTTTATAAGGAAACGGATTTTTCAAAATCAAGCAGAAGTGAGAATTCAGCTGCTGAAAAGAAAACTTGCCACACAACATAAGGCTGCCTCATCTCAGAGTGGCCCCATCTGTCTGGCAGTATTCCCACCCATGACTAGTTTTCCACAAGGGAAATAACAATTGCTCAGCTACCTTTGTAGCAGAAGAAAGTGGCAGTGGAAAGTGCTATGGTACCTGGCAGTAATGAGAGGGAGAACTTCTGGAGCTCACACATCATCCCTGTACTTCTTAAGTCTCCACGGCTAAGCCCAGGCAGTAGCGTTCCGAGTCAAATAAATAAGGAGTGGCACTTCTACTCGACAGAGCAATCACTAAACCCCTCAACAAATTATCCTGTTCCAGTCGTTTAGTTGCTATATGCTAATTACAACATAATTACTACCAGGAGCCAAAATTATGCTCCTATGTCCTCACACAAAATAAGCACTAATCTGCCCAGCCATCTAGATCTCTCACAAGAAAAACATTTTCTACAAAGAAAACCAAAGTGCTCTCTGCAAGATGGTCACAACCAGAAGACTCATAAAGACCCCTTGTGCCAAGGGCCCAACTCTGAAACCACTACATCTAATCAGGGCAAATTTAATATGAGGCTTCTGCCTTCACTGTCACCTGACAGGATTCAAAATGAAGGTCCACAACCCACGAGCAAAATGCTTGGGACTCTGGTATTAGCTGAGACTTCAGAGGCTGAGGACAGATTGCTGGAAATAGCCTAAAGACAGACAACACCTCTAGCTAAGACTTTAATAAGAGTTTTGACATCAAGAACATGTTCCCTCCCAACAAAGCCCAACACCTAAGTGGCAAGTCATCATTTTCAGAAACTCACTGAAATAAAGGAATGAGGGAGACAACACAGTCACACTCAACACCTCAGAAAGACCTCTCCCAAAACCAAAGGCTAAAATTCCTATTCAAGAATACCTACAGGATATAGGTGGCTATTGTGTACACAGTGCATTGTGTATAACTGCCCTCTCACAACGAATCTGCTTTCCAATCTCTTCTGAAAGAAAAGTTTTCTTTAATATCCTAAAAGGAAACCTCCTTTCTAATCCCAAATGATTTCTTACCCAACTAATAGTACCTAACTACTATCTGGGCATTTCTAGGAGATATTTACAAGGATGGGGGTTCTTCTAGCTCATTCTCATCCTTCTCTCATTAATTACCCCCAAGACCTCAAAGGATTTTTATGTTCATCACTTTGACCAATTTCTCCCTAATGCAAAGGCAGATATGGCCTTTCTGCATAATGAGCAAGTCACCTCTTTTCATCAGAATTAAAATAAAGATTTAAAGGAAAGTTTTGTTTCCACAGCCCCTGCCCAAATAGGCAAATTCTGTGGCTTTTGTGTTGTGCAATTATTACTGACCAGGAAGTCACCATTAAACAGGTACTTGGTCCTTGACTTCCTGTCTTAACCTTGCAAAGGTTTTTAGTGGTGTTCCTAAACAAACAAAAATCATTGTTGAGTGTCCCATCTCTATAAAAAGAATTAAATATGATGGTTCAAACAAGAGTGAAAACCTCCACTTGGAGTCTTCTTCCTTAAAGGTCTGACACAAACATGGGGATTAAGTCTCCCAGACACTATTCCTCCACAACTTAGTACAGGCTAGCCAAAGAGGCAGGCACAACATGGCTGGCATCCCCTATTCTTCTGAAAAATGTGTGCCAATGAGCTCTGCATTGTTCCTCACTCAAAAAGAAGAGCCTTTCTGTCTGGCCTCCTCCAATGGCAAGCCCCAGTCTGGAAAAGGAAGAAAATGGCACTGAGAAGCCTGGGAGATGGAGCATATCCAAAGCTCTCAGACAAGACTTGAACCTATGACCTTCACTGTGTACACAATAGGCGGGTGAGAGGGACCGGTTTATCTCTGCAGCAGCAGTTCTCAGCCCTGGGGTAGCACTCCCGATAAAATGACACAGACTATTGTGTGTGGCAGCAGAACAGTCATCTCCTCACAACAGCCTAAACCAGCACTCCCTCCCCCAAGACAAAGCAGCAGGGGTGAAATTAACTCAAGGCTGCAGAGCAAAGCCTAGTACAGAAAAGAGAGGCTTGTGGGGGATTGGGGACTCTCCTCAACCCCTGGGGCTCTGGACACATGGCTGGAAACAGACAGGCTTTCTCCCCCATCTTTCCCACTCTCATTTAGGTAGGAAGCTGTTTCTTAGAGAATTTAATCATCTGTGATTTGTTCAGAAATATTCCCCCTGAAGGGCTCTGATCTCTCCACCCTGTGTGAGCCTAATTCCTAGAAGCTGAAATGACTGTTTGCTGCTGCCTGTTTCACAAACACACATTAATTGGTCAGATGTGTCTCCTCCTCCTCAACCCCGGAGGGAGGAAGAAGAATCTGAGCAAAGCACAGAGATGATCCAACCGTAATTACACATAAAGGGAAAAGAGGGCAGCATGGGTTTTTCCAAACAGGACAGGGTCACAAATCCTCCCGGGGGTACATGGAGAGCAGTTAAGGGCCAGGCCCAGGGATCCCTCCATCTTGAAGAAAAGGACAGGAGTAAATGTGACCTGAGACTGGAAGGAGCACACACCCACAACCTACTTACTGCACACTCCCGGCCACCTTGCTCCCCCCCTCTCAGGGCCGCGCACACGTCTAGCTTCCAACCCTTCGCCCTGAACCCCCCTAACTCTGACTAGCCCCAGCCGCCCTGCGCCCCCTCGAGATACCCAGACTCGCCTCTGAAACTCTCTGGCCTGTCCCCACAACCCGGTCAGACCCTAATCCCCTCTTGGGCACCCCTACCCTCAGGCTGAACCGACCCCGGCCACGCTTTGAACTTCACCCCGCGCCCCTCGACGCCCCCTCCCCCACCCACGCAACGACCCCCCCCCCCAACACACCTTCCCCTCGCTCCGCCCCAGCCCCCCAACCCCCACTTCCTCCGTCAGGCGCCGCTGCCCCCGGCCCCCTCAGCCCCGGCCCCCCTCAGCGCCGCGGCCTCTCTCCTCCCCCAGCCCCGGCTCCACACAAAGCTCCGGACTCACCGCGCGGCCGGTCCCGGGAGCCGCCACCTCCGCCCGCCCGGGGCCCCGGGCCGTAGAGCCGCCGCAGCTACGGGGCCCAGGCCGCCATCCGTTCCCGCGGCCCCTCCCCCCCACCCCACCCCGCCTTGGCTCCGGCTCTCCGCCCCCTCCCCGCGCCGCTCCGCCCCGCCCGGCCGGTGCCGCTGTGTCCGGGGCCGCGGGTCCCTCAGCCGCCACCGCCGCCGCCGCCGCCGCCGCGATCCGGGACAACCAGGGCCGCCCCGAAGACCCGGACACTGGACTACCGGGCCCTCGGATCCGGATTCCGGGCTGCTGTGGAGTCTGGAGCGGGAGAGCGCCGGGGAAACCCGGAACCTGGATGAAAGAGCCAAATCCTGGGTCTCGGAATGCGCGGTCACACGGAGCCCGGATTATAGAGTCGTAGCTCTGGGAATGCTGGAAAACCCGGCGAGCCGGTTAAAACATAGAGAAACTCGAAGAAACCTGGATTGGAGAGCTCGAACCTAACGCTCTCTCCTCCTGGAAAGAACTCTCACTGGACCTGACTTCCTCGCAGAGAGGTCTCTGGAGGAAGTATCATATTTTAAATACAGAAGACACCAGTTCCGTATGTATCTTTCAACCATGAGGTGAGGAAAAGGCCGTGAGGGATCTGAACGTGAACATCCACAAAGAACAGAAGAGCTAGGACAGCTCATAATGGTTTCATCCATTTTATCCCTTGGTTCAGCAAAGTATCACCCCCCCCCCCCAATTTTTTATCCTTTGTTCTCCAGTTTTTTTTGTTTTTTTTTTTTTTTTAGGATTAACGCTTGTTTTCCTCTCCAAAGTACCCATTTATCTTTCTAGATCTCATCTCACCATCGGATATTACCAAATCTTGCTTTTTATTATCTAAAAGTCCTATTTTGTCCTTCTTCAACCCACCATTCTTTTTTCTAACGACTGTAACTTATGTCTTTCCTTATCTGTCATTCATCTATTATTGCCCAGCGCACTACTACATAGTAGACATTCAGGCGATGTTTACCCGAACCCTCCCACCCACCTCTTGCTTGTGAAACAAACACTTCATGACCTCTTCCCTAAAATTTCCACCTCTTTCCACAGCAAACAGAAATTTAATTCTCAAAGCTCCCCATTCTTAGCCCCTCTTCCGTCCTTCTTGTGTCCTTGACCATCTTAGCTCTGCAGTTTTATCTTTCCTTTCTTCCCTTATCCTGAGGCATCCTTCAACAGTGCCATTCAAGATAAGTGTGTGACTTGGGGATAGAGCCAAGTCATAAAACCCCTTTACTCTTCATCTACACACACACACACAGCTGAGGAAGAAGAATCTCCCTTTGGTCCACCAAAATTCAACTTGTTCTAGTATAGTACAGGACAGAATTGATCCCTGGGGATAAGACATTTCCAGTCTTTACTGGACGACGTTACAAATGAGGAATCAACTACTTAGCAGGCAGAGAAAGAGTATGGTTCGGTGTTTTAGACTTGGAAGTGACTTAATTAAGGGTTTAACATTCAAGTAGTCATCATTTACTGAAGAATGTGACTCTATCATTGGAGAGGACAGGACTGCAAAAATAGGGAACAAAGGAAAATAAACACTCCTACAGTGAACCTCAATTTTTAGCCAAAGTTATCAAGCCTGGAAGAATCACCAAAAATTTTCAAAATATCCTGTACACTCAAAGATTCTTAAGTTTTGACTTCCTATTCCTCTAGACCAGGGATTGGAAAACTATGGGTGACACACTCACTGCCTGTTTTGGTATGTCCCATGAGCTAAGAGTGTTTTTTTTTTGTTTTTTTTTTTACATTTTTAAATGGGTGAAAAACAAAAGAATATTTTGTGGTGTGAGAATTAATATGAAATTCAAATTTCAGTGTCCACAAATAGAGTTTTAAGGGCTCATAGCCAGTCATCATTTATGTATTACCTATGGATTCATCTGCACTGTAACAGCAGAGCTGAATAGGTGTTAACAGAGACTGTAGGACCAGGAAAGCCTAAAATATTTGCTATCTGGCCCTTTACAGAAAAAGTGTGCTGATCCGTGCTCCAAACAAACTGTCCAGTAGAACTTTCTGCAATGATGGAAATGTTCTATATTTATGCCCTCCAGTTTAGAAGCCACTAGCCCCATGTGACTGTTTGGGCCCTTGAAATATGGTTAATGTGACTGAAGAACTGAATTCTTAATTTTATTTAATTTAAATAACCACATGTGACTAGTGGCTACCATATTAAACAGTACAGCTCTAGACTCTTGTCAAATCTTATGTACTGACATTTTTTTTGCCCCTTGTGCCAACATCTTATTCCCTTCCTATGTCACAACTTCGTATGGATTCTCAGTCCCTCCCATCCACCCCCCATCACCCTATTTATCTGACTCCAAACTAGAATGCCACACTTACTAGGTTTTCTTTCTGGGCTCTCCATTGTCACAACTGAAATCTGAAATCTGATCAGTTTACCAAGTTTCACCCCATGAATTAATGCACATTATGTGCACACATATAAATGGACAGACATTTACACAAGTTTCTTTGTGTCAGAAGGAACTGTGGCTATGGTCTTTCTTCTCTGCATGAGAGAAGTAGAAAAGCCTTCCACATGCTGGATCCCTTGCTGCTGGTGTCTGTGATATGGATCACCTCCCTCCAAACACATTCACAGAAGCTGAGAACAGCAGATGTGTACTTGCTATTTGAATCTCAAGGAAAAAAAAAAAATCCTTCATCACAGGCCTTTCTTTCCTCCCCCTAGGCCTAATAAACTGAAGTTAGTTGATTTCTCTAGTTTAATAGATGCTTGCTTTTTTTACTGGTCTTTTCTAGCTGGGCAAGAGAACAACCCCAACACTGTCTCAATCTTGGCTAGGAGTTCTAGCAAAAGCATTAAAAAAATTTTACCAAATAAATGAAATCCATATAAATGGGCTTTAGTACAGACAGCAGTTAAAATCGAAAGAGATTAAGGGTTGTAACTCATAAAAATCCTAACTTTGTAATTTTTCTAAAAATAATCTTCAAAGTCTAAGTTTTTCACAGCTACTCCCTAGGAAAAAATGGGTTTCTGTACACTTCCAGCTTGAAAAAAGGGGACACCTAGTTCTTTCTCTAGATTAGCTATACCAAGCAAAAAAAAAAAAAACCCTTACTCCAATCCAAACATCTGACTGGAAAGTCAAAGCCTCCTAAGTCCTGACAGAGAAAGTATCTTGTTTCATGTATCTCCCACTCTGAGCTTACATAATTGAGACAGGACCCTGTCTAGAACAGCAAAAACAAAAAACACTAAACCCTTCAGGTACTATACACATTGAGAGCCACTGAACCCAACCATCCAAAAGGGGGCGCAGATATTTAGGCTGCAAAAGAAAACCAGCTCAGAAATGTGAAACTTCCCTCAGGCCAAGCTGTCCCAGAGTTAACAGGGTCAGTGCAAAGTGTTGTAAAGCACTGAAAGGCAATTCCTGGGCGAGTTTGTACTCAGGATGCTAAGAATTTCCACTAGGCTTTAAATTATGCTATTCATCACTGAGCAACTGACGGCCATCTACCCCCAAGTCTCTCCCACACTTCCTCCCGAGTGTCCCACAAATAAAAGAGAGACTTTACACCACCAACCACCACGTGAACTAAAAGGCTTTCACAGTCTAACCATGAAAAGAAGTTTCCAAGTTACTCTGCCATTTACTCATGTGGCACCAGCTGCATATTTTGGATGCTGAGGTGAGTTCTTGTAAATCTGTAATGTTCTTGTAAACTTTCTTATCACAGCACACAAAATGGTTGCATAACCTGAACTCTTGCAGCTCCTGATGTTTTTCTTTAGGTGTACACACACAATCTACCCAGGTGAAAAAAAAATCAATCCAGATTCCTCTGTGCTTGAGCTGTCATTCACATAAAAAGGCAGGTAGCTTTTTGTGGTTGTTGTTTCCTGGGTCCTTCACCTCCTGCCTTTTGGTTTTATTTTGGTACTCAGAAAACGAGACAATTCCAGTGCAGAATTCAAGATATTACTGCTTGGTAAACTATTAACACAGTGTGGCTTCATTAATAATACTAGGGTCTTCAGGAGACCAGAATGAGACTTTTTTTTTCCCTCTAAAGAAGTACCATTAGCTGTCCTTTCCATTTTCTCTACAGAAGTTGAGCAGGAAAAGAAAGAGAATACTGCATATTTGCATTACCAGAACAAGAATCGGGTAGATTTTCCCTGGGAATCCAAAGTGATCAGGCCCCCACAAAACCAGTGCCTAGAGCTATGCAACAAGCAGAGTTCACAGTTGAGTGAACATCAATGCATATGAGTGGAGGCATTTCAATGCAAATACATGCTGAATATGAAGGATTAAAGAAAGGGGAAATTAATCTTTTTCATAACACAGGGCACTTTTTTTTTTTCTCTCCTGCGTGCTCTCTTTTTTAAGTCATGCACACAACTGCTGGAGGGAATCCAACTTCCCTAGTGTGGTGGTGGTGCTTTATAAAAAGCAGAACATACACATTTAAGACCATGAATTTCCTGAGGATGCCAGCAACTGAGATTCTGACAGCTTTGCTGAACAGACTCAGAAAAAAAGTGTTTCACTAAGTAGGGCCAGACTGATGAGTAAAAAATCTCATTTCAAATCAACCTATTTTTTCAAAGCTCATAGCTTTCTGAGGTGTGATGGTTTAAAAGGTTGGGTTTCAGCATTTGGGGGTATATGAATACATTTACTGAAGGGACTTTATTTTTTAGTTTGCTTCTAATTGTCCCATCTAAGTGATGCTTTTGCAATACCCACAAAATAAATAGGGCAGTTTCATGTTGCTTGAGCAAGTAGCTCTATCTTCTCCCAGTCTGATCTTCTTATGTCCTAACATCTCAAACCAAAGAACAAAGTGGCAGCACCTTTTCAGGTTATCCCTTAAAAAAAAAAAAAAATCTGCCAATGAAGGTTATTCAGCTTTTGAAGACTGTTCACTTCAAGACATGTTGGACTAGAGCAAAAAACTTGTTAAAACCCTTTCTGTCCCATCACAGGTATGCATTAAACATAGGATTCCTCAAACACCTTAATACTCTAACCAGGCTATTACTTTGAAAAGAAACTTTAAAATTCAAGTGGTCTCTCAAAAAAATTGTTAACCTTTGCTAAGAGAGTTCCCAGTCTCAAATCCAAGCTTCAGAAAGCAAAGTAATTTCCAACTTGTTCTTTTCTGATACCATTTTGAGAAAAATGTCAAAGACCTAGAATTTTTAAAATAGCATTTTATAAATAATGTATTCAAAGATTTTGACCTACTACATAAAGTAAGAATCCCACTCTTTAAGAAAAATATACAGATTTAGGTAAGAGTCTAAATTCTCAAAGATTCAAGCCTGATGCCAAGCCTTTAGATTTCTAATGCTTCAATTCCAAAGGACCAGTGGATAGCAATTTTAGTACACAAAACTCCACTATGCTGTATAGCTCCTTTTCTCCTGGGTCAGACAGCTTTATTCTGCTTCATTAACCCCTTCTTTGCTCCTTGATGGATCTTGGAATCCAGTTTCCCTGTAAGGGAGAAAAAGAAGCCTCATTATTTATTTTTTATATTTGCAATGCAAATCTTTCCTGGCCTCCCAGGTCTTCTGGTTCCTGTTTTCCTGTCACATTCAATTATCTTGCTTCAGGACTTAGACACTTTCAAACTTCAGAGTTTCATTCTGTAAGAATGAGGAAGCAGTGGGAACATTGTTTAAGGACACACAAATGTGGAGACACACACACACACACACACACACACACACACACACGAGTATTCATTCGCCTAAAGAATCTAAATCGTTAATATTTCTAATTTTGTAGCTAGAAGAAAAGAAACAACACGTTTTTCAGGAGGTCTCATGCTAAGGCAAGTTTGAAAAGAATACACATATATAATAAAGGAAGGCATTTCACACAGTGGGAAACTCATTCCTCTGACCTGTTAACTGGCTGAGCATAATGCATGAACCTCCCTCGCAGTGAGAAAAGCAGTTCAGTTCACCCCTTTGCTGCCTCAGACTTAATAGGGGGAGTGACCTGAAACAGTGGAGTAGAATCCACATGAATGGTTTACTGACAAAGGGCCCCTATCACCAGCTAAGAAGGGCAAAGGTCATAGGCTGTATGACTCTTCTAAGTGTTAAAGTTAGAAAACAAGCAACCTTCCTGTCCCAGGTGACCCTAATGAGAGGTACTTTACTGATGTGGTCCCTGACCTCTGACTCCTCAGATCTACCAGGACGGTTTGGTTCAGTGGTAGCAGCCTTAGGAGCCATCCATCTCATGCATGAAAACAATCTTAACAAAGTTCCTGTCTGTCTTACACATTGATTTCTCCCACAAAGAGTCTCACTTAAGTCAATAGTGATACTGGCACTGAACTGAAACAGAAACAGGTCAGTTTAGCCTCAGCATTACAAAAAAAAGATTAACAAACAAGGAGCTTCCCTTTAAGGCAAGCCAGGTGTACTACAGCCCACACCCATAACTGCCCCCCCCCCCCCACATGCTGTCATTTTCATTTGTTATAGCAATCAGGTGTACAAGAAAGCAATGGAATAGAAGTCAGGAGACTCAGGTGCTAGTCCATCCCTCTGTGTTATTAACTAGCTGTAAAACCTGGGGCAAGTCATTTAGTCTCTCTAGACTTTAATACTCTCACTTGTCCAACTAAGAATACATGTCTTGACTACTGCAAAAGATTGTGAGAAAATAACCTCAGGGCGCCTGGGTGACTTAATTTCAGCTCAGGTCATGATCCCAGGGTCGTGGAATCGAGCCTCTTATTGAGCACCACCTACACGGAGCATGGAACCTGCTTAACATTCTCATTCTCTCTCTCTCTCTTGCTCTCTCTCTCTCCCCCTCTGCCCATCTCCCCCCACTCATGCTCTCTCTCTCAAATAAAATTTAAAAAAAAAATTAAAAATAACGTCATCCTAGTTTCCCTTTTTAAGTTTTCTTAAGTTTTGTTTTCTTTTTCTCCTCATCTCTCTATGGGTATACCTGTCTCTGGAGTAACATTTCTTCTTTTTCTGGGCTTCCTCAGAAACCATCAGTAAGCAATACCCTGAATGCTATCCACTAGCATTGTCACAATGCTGTTGATTTTAATTTGGGCTTTACAGCACAGAGTATTCCCAGGGATTTAGGAGTCTTTCATCCCCCAGGCTGCCCAGCTGGAAATCCGAAAATGTGCCAGCAATCTGGCAAAAAGCCCTACTACAAGGCAAGTTTGCCTTTATATTCCTAACGCTACCATAGTGAGCATCAAATGGTAGGTGCTCGGTAATGTGTTCATCAAATGAATTAAACAAAGATGGCAAGGCATACATTACAAATTCGAAAACCTTTGCACTGTAGGGACTAAGTAACCAAAATTAGCAGATATCAGATAAACACTAAGAGTATCCATTGAAAAGGTGGTGGTACCAGAAGCATAAGGAAGTACTGCATCTCACTCAACTTTTTAGGACAAGCTAGGACAGAATTCAGAATCCCACTTAGGACTTCACACTTCTAGTTCTCTAGTCCCTGAGACTACCTAGCTGTATGTGAGGAAGTCACCTAGTCACTCTTGTCCTCAGCTTTTTCTATGCCAAGAGGAAATTGGACTACGTTGTACAGGAGGATTCTTCCAGCTCTATGATATTGTGCCCTAAAAATGAAATGTGATTAGAATAATTTTTTTCTGAGGCTATCTGATAAAGTGCAAAGAGCAGGAAAATCAGAGACAGAAAGATGTGAGCAAAATACAACTTCTATAAACCTATTTACTCAACTGAAAAGTGAAAAGAGTAAAAAATTCCTAATTTACAAAGTTATTGAGAGAATTACAGCTAACATTAAGTGCTTTCTAAATACCAAGCACTATGCTGTTTTTTAATATACATTAAGTCATTTAATCCAATAACTAATTGAAATACTATATGTTAAAATGCTTCATAAACTCAAAATTCTCTAAAAAAGTAAGGGTAGTCATATTTATGCTGAGGCTTGGGAGTATGTTTCTTACTTATGGTCTCAGTTTACCTTACAACTCTAAGCAAGTCTATTAACTATATGTATTTCAGATTCCTCTTATAAAAAAAGAGCCATTACCTTCTTGACACCCTCAAAGCTTTACTGTCTAAGAACATTCCAAGTATAATCTTTGGAAAACTCCAATCTGACTGTGAAAGCCCTCAAGTGAGACCAGCTCAGGTAATATCAACCCTATGAAGCAAAGCCCTCAATGGATAGGCAAACTAATCCCTGGCTTCAGGGATGATGTCATAAAATGGAAAATAGGAGGAAGGAGATATAAAGGAAGTAGGACTTCTGGAGCATTCCCAGGGATTCAGAAATTCTTTCATCCCCTAGACTGCCTAAGAAAACTATACATGTGCCAGCAATCTGTAAGCTCCTTATAACTAAGGACTTCTTTACATCCCTAACATCTACCACAGTGACTGCCAACAGTGGCCAGCTTAGGCCAGTTGCAGGCAATAAAGGCAAGGGACTGGGGCCTCTTGCACGAAGAAGCAGTCATCACAGTTCCCCTAAGATGGCAGGAATTCTGAACTAGTTCTAGTTCAGCCTCATCTTTCAAGACTTGGGATCTGGACAGTTAACTACAGTAACATACAGTACACTCTTTTAAAAGCAGAGTGGTAATGCTTAATTTCTGTATTTCTCATATATTTTTACATTTAATACCTACAGCATCTCAGTGTTAACCACATCCTCAATCATCGTGCCTAAGGAAAATCAAATGCATGTGCAGCAAATGGACAAGAAGTTAAAAGGGGAAAGAGTATTTGTCATCAATTGATATAACTCTCCTAGGGATTTCCACATGCTTTGCATAACATATAAGGCAGTACTTAAATGCATTTATAGAGCAAGTAGTTCATTTAATGTAAAAAGATTTCCTTTGTCTCTTTGAGCATTTAACCTACTCTATTATACTGTTTTGCATTTCCTAATTTGAGCAGACACACAGCCAAATGATATCATATTACACACTGTACTTTTCTGAATGATTTCAAGAAACAGAATTATCCCCAGGTCAAGCAAGCTCAAGTTTATGTGTCCAAAAGCATAAACCAAAATATATGCCTTTATTTCCAGTTATGGAGTGAATAAGTCATGGGAATAAAAGGTACAGCATAGAAAACATAGTCAATGATATCATATTAGTATTATATGGTGACAGATGGTAGCCACACTTGTGATGAGCAGAGCATAATGTATAGGGATGTTGAATCACTATGTTGTAAACTTGAAACTAATGTAACATTGTTGGTCAACTATAGTCAAAAAACTAAAAAATGTATACATACCTTTAAATTTAAGGCATACACACACACACACACACACACACACACACACACAGGATACAACAGGTAAATAGGTTGTATTCTAAAAGCTTATGTGCAAGTCAGAGTTTGGAACTTGGAACATGTCTCATAGAACTAATCTATAAGATTCCTAAGCCATCCTACAAAACAAAAACAAGAACAAAAACATTTAAGCCAAAGCACTATAATTGAAGGAGAGTATTATTAATATTATGGACCTTTACCATTTAGTGTAACAATATAGCTAGAAGAAAATGTGAAGCATTACAGATTAACAGCCAACTATGTATTTTCCCCTGTGGCAGTGAGAGTAAAGACTTTTTCCAGCTATAAGCTACTGAAGGTGGCTCCTTTGGACTACAAGAAGAAAGTTCTGGCAGAGTCTAAGATTTTAAGAGATGGTAAAGAGGAATGAAGGATGAAGGAATGAAGAGTTATAGGGAATAGAAACTTCACACCAAGCTATATCCTCAGGTAGGATGGTTCCCTTTCAATAGAATTTTTTTTTTCCAGGGTGCCTGGCTGGCTCAGTCGGTAGTACATATGACCCTTAATGTCACGGTCATGAGTTCAAGCCCCACGTTGGGTGTGGAACCTAAAGAATTTTTTTTTTTTTTCCTGATGCACAAAGGGATTGGTCACCCATTCTTTCATTTTTTCTCTTTAAATTTCGCTTATTTCTGACTGATGTTTCACTTTGGCCTAACAAGGAAGAAGCTGTGGTCTCACAATTTCTCCCTGAAACAAGCAGACAGCCCATTTGACTTTTTAAAGCTTTTAACTACAATGGGGAAAGGACAGAAGGTTACTAAAGCTTTCCCCTAAGAGCATCATTCCTCCCCACCCCTCTACCCCCCCACCCCCATTAAACCTTATTGAGAAAAACAGAGGCCATATATGTAGTGAAAGTAGGTCTCTGGGTAGAGAAAGTACTGGAGTAAAACATCTCACAGAAATATCTAAACTGTTTACAGAGAACATTTTCTCACAGGAGATTAAGCAGCAGGTAAAAACCAAGATAGGGGAGGAAGCTAAGAAAAGGCTATGGGGACTAAAGATCAAGTAGCACTGGGTATGGGAGAAAAGACCTAAAATGTTTTCCTGCTACCACCAGTGCTGATATCAGTGCCTAGAATAAGGTGAGAATGGAACAGGGAGGGATAGAATGCCACAACCAAAAAAGAGGGACAAGAGAGAGATTTAAATACTAAATAGCGGAAGAGTGCCTGGCTGGTTCAGTAGGTAGAGCATGTGACTCTTGATCTTGGGGTTGTGAGTTCAAGCCCCACTTTGAGTCTACAGATTACTTAAAAATAAAATCTTGGGGCACCTGGGTGGCTCAGAATGTTAAACATCCAACTCTTGATTTCAGCTGATGTCATGATCTCACAGTTTGTGGGATCAAGCTCCAAGTTGGCCTCTGTGCTGACAGTGCTGAGCCTGCTTGGGAGTCTCTCTTTCCCTCTCTCTCTGTCCCTCCCCAGCTTGCACTGGCTCATGCTCATTCTCTTTCTCTCTCTCTCTCTCTCTCTCTCTCAAAATGAACTTTATGGGGCGCCTGGGTGGCTCAGTAGGTTGAGCATTTGACTTCAGCTCAGGTCATGATCTCACGGTTCGTGAGTTCAAGTCCCACGTAGGGCTCTGTGCTGACAGCTCAGAGATTGGAGCCTGCTTCAGATTCTGTTTCTCCCTCTCTCTGCCACTCCCCTGCTCACTCTCTATCAAAAATAAACATTAAAAAAATTAAAAATAAACTTTAAAAAAATAAATAAAATCTTTAGAAAATAATGATGAGATCGATCAATCAATCAATCAATCCTAAATAGTGGAGAGGAAGAAAAAAGTTTCCAGGGCCACTTGGCAACCAGCTGGGATAGTCTGAGTTGAATAATATGTAGAAGTCAAGGGCAACTTATGTTCAGATTTTCTGATATATAGGAATCTAAGGAACATATGTCTCATAAATCATAAGAGTTGCCTGAATTTTGTGATGATATACATTAATCTAAATTCATAGTCCAAGCATCTTATTTTGTGATTGTAAGCAGTATTACTCAAAGTGTAGTCAGCTGAGCAACAGCATCAGTATCACTTGGAAGAAGGCCCAGGAACCTATGTTTTAACAGCTCTCTAGGTGATTTTTATTTGCAGTACAGTTTGAAAAGTACTTCTCTATAGAACAGATTTATCAAATGGCTAGTTGGTCCCCCAGGTACAGTGTGAGGTAGAATTGTGCACAACCTAAGACAATGCATGCCCCCAAATTATCCAGTTCACAGAACGGGAAAGCAGTGTCACAGAGGCACAAAATAGTAACTGATGTGAGCAAATGGGACAGTTGCTGAAGTGGTTTTTATTTATTTTGTTTTATTTTTTAATGTTTGAGAGAGCGTGCATGAAAGTGGGGGAGGGGCAAACAGAGTGGGGAGGAAGAGAATCTGTAGCAGGCTCATCACTGTCAGCGCAGAGCCTTACTCGGGGCTACATGCCATGAACTGCATTTGCACTGTGAGATCATGACCTGAGCTGAAATCAAGAGTCAAGACACTTAACCAACTGAGCCACCCAGGCGCCCCAAGGTTGTTTTTAAAAATAAGTTAGGCAGAAAGACCACCACTATGTATTTCCTGAGATAGTTTTGAAACAGAAGAGGCTGAGGCAGGACTAGACAGAGGAAGAGAAGTTGGTAGTAGTAGAAGAGTTGGAGATTGAAAAAGTAAAGTCAACAAAAAGTGATTAAGAAGTGAATATGCAAGGGTGCCTGGGTGGCTCAGTTGGTTGAGCGTCCAACTCTTGGTTTCAGCTCAGGTCACTATCTCAAGTTTTGTGAGTTCAAGCCCCACATCGGATGGGGCGCCTGGGTGGCGCAGTCGGTTAAGCGTCCGACTTCAGCCAGGTCACGATCTCGCGGTCCGTGAGTTCGAGCCCCGCGTCAGGCTCTGGGCTGATGGCTCGGAGCCTGGAGCCTGTTTCCGATTCTGTGTCTCCCTCTCTCTCTGCCCCTCCCCCATTCATGCTCTGTCTCTCTCTGTCCCAAAAATAAAAAAAAAAAAAAAAAAAAAAAAAAACGTTGAAAAAAAAAGCCCCACATCGGGCTCTATGCTGGCAGTGTGGAGCCTGCTTGGGATTCTCTGTCTCCCTCTCTCTATGCCCCTCCCCCACTCTCGCTGTCTCTGTCTCTCTCAGGATAAATAAACTTCTAAAAATAAAATAAAAAGAAGTGAATATGCAGGAATTCAAAGAGGGTACTATAATCATAAATACATAAAGCAAAAGTTACAGAAAAAATAAATCGAGAGGTTTCAAAGAGAGGGCTAGGTTAGAGCTTTAGGAACCAGTAATCAAGGGCAAATTGGGAGTGGAGCCTCCAAAACACTCAAAAAATAGACATACAAACTTCAGTCTTATTCTTGGATTGAAGACTGAAGAACAATGAATAAAGGTCATTATTGCCATTGGCATTGGCTTACTACTTCCTTTAACGAGCAGTGCAGCAGAGCAGAGCATACTCTTTTGGCTGACAAATGAGGATTTTAAATGTAATGGGATCTTAAATGCAAGTTTAGAGTGATTCACTAGCATACCATTAACTGTGGATCAACGTACACTTTGGAAAGGCTATATTGTAGTTAACTTAACATTAAAGTTATCACTAAATATAATCATATTAACCCTCCAATTCTTTACATGCCATAAAACAGAGGAAGAAGAGATTTTTAAAAAGTTGAGCAAGTGAGACACAAGACACAAAGAAAAGAAAATTAGACCATCAAAGTTTGTGACTTACAGATTTTTGGATTTCCTTTAATAGGAAACTTCACAATCATTTCCTGGGGATTTGTGCAGATGAAAACAAATGGAGAATCAGATTCTTGACTCATGTCTGGATACTGTGAAATATAGAAATAACAAGTTCAGACTAGTTGGGACAAATTTTGAATTTCAAGGAGATTAAAGGATGTCCCAGATTTCACCTCAACATTCTGATGATAGCACTCTCCATTTCAGTCAGGTAAAGAGGATTATGCTTAGCAAGCAAGAACAAACCTTCACCTTTCCCCAGGCCTTAGCACAGTGGTCTTATGCAATCTATTGCCTGCCATTTCTGACTTCCTCTAATGGGAACTTCTTTAAAAAAGAATACCTGATATCTTCCCAGAAGAAACAAAACTGACTGTTCTTTTTCTTTTTTTAAGTTTATTTATTTAAGTAATCTCTACATACAACGTGGGGCTCGAACCCACAAACCTGAGATCAAGAAAAAACTGACTGTTCTTTTAACATAAGTGACTGAGAGTTGGGAGAGTCACAGGTCTCCTTCTGGAACATCGGGCACCCCCTAGGTTAACTCAAGTAAAACACTGGAAGATTTAAGAAAAATAGAACATTTGTGGAAATTCTGCAAGAAATAATCAACAGAGCCCTTCTTTCACTAAAAGGAAGGAAGATGATTCATTCTGAAAGGTATGAACATGCAAAAGCTGTTTTGCTGGATGCATTCCAGACTTACTTAGGGTGAAAAGGTAACTGGTAGAGCAATTCTGAAAATTATTTAGAAGCCTCCTTTGGATCTCTCATCACAAATCTGTGTGAATACTTAGGACTTGTATTCCTTCTGCAAAGACAGACACAGAACCTGGAGTAAGACTATGCTGGCCACATAATTACAATTTAAGGAACAACTGAGGGTTGGCAGAAAGTGCTCTCTAGCAATGCCCAACTGATTTGTTGTTTCATTATTTCCTACCTTGGGATGTCTTGTATTTAGCATGTTTGACAAATATGACTCATGGGCTGACTACAACTATGGGTCAGACTTCATTCCCAGAGGAGCCTTTCTCCTAGTAGCTACCATCCTAGGTACGCACTTATTTTCCTCTCTTAGTCACCTGCTAAGATATATCCTCTAAAGACCTAAGGCTCTAAAATAGAAATGGAGGTTTCAGTAAAATAAGAAAATTCTAATTTCTCTGTAACTAGTGGAAGCATAAACAGTTAAAACTTCTTTACTGACCACTTGACCACTCTGTCTTAGGTGGTAGGTAACGCTATGGAGAAAACAGAGGAATTTTAGCAGCTTTTGGTCCTGCCCACATACCATGGCTTTCAGTGTGGGACAGGTGTGGCATGTACTTTGATAAAACATAGCTTAATATCAAGCATCAGACACAATTATATTCTGAGGCAGGATCAAAATGTTCATGGCAGAAAAGAAAGACTGAAGATGAGAAGGAAAATCCTCTTCTTTCCTTATCCCCTGGATCTTTAGAACTCAAAGAAAAGCAGGTTCCAGCTGTTACTGCTGAGGTGCTTTGGCACGAATAAAACCAGAGGCTGCCATCAAGATCTTTCAACCTAATTCTACAGAGGGCAAAACAGCAGCAGTCACAATTTCCATCTCCAATTTTCTTCCTCTCCCCTCTGTGTCTTAGAGTATTGAGGCAGAGGACAGGCTGCCAGGACCTCATGGCTCTGCTTTTCTGGAACTACAAGCTATTTCAGTCATCCTCTCCTCTTTTTCCTGCATCAATAAATGTTCCCTCTCTACTGAACCAATCCCATTAACAAACATAACTTCTGTAATGTCTGCCATAAAGCAAAAACTCTCCAGATCTCGCATTCTCAAGCTACTGCCCCATTTCTGATTCTCTTTACAACAAAATTCATTAAGAGACTGTCTGTGCTCTCTGCTTCAAATTCATCTGTTTTTTTTCTTGAATTCACTATAAACAGACTTTCACTCCCATCACTCCACCAAAATTATTCATCAACTAAAGGTCATTGTTCACTTCCATGTTACTAAATCAAATGGTCACTTTTTCAGTTCTCATCTTAATTGATCTATTTGTAGAATCTGACAGAATTCTTCTCTCCCCCCTTCTTGAACACATTTCTCACTTGGCTTCCAGGATATCATTCTCTTCCTGGTTTTGCTATTTTACTGATTGCTCATTTCCCCATCCTTTAAATGTTGGGAGTGCTTCAGGGGTCAGGCCTCAGACCTCTTCTCTCTCTACATTCACAACCTTGGGGATTTCCTTCAATCTCAAGAGTTAAAAAATAAGGTCCTGAATTCCTAACTACGAGAGGTGATGGATGTTAACTAAATTTATTGTGGTAATCATTTTGCAACATATATGTGTATCAAATCCTTCTGCTGTACACCCTACACTAATACAATGTTATGTGTCAATTATATCTCAATAAAACTGGGGAAAAAATGAGGTCCTGAAAGTAAAAACCTAAACCACAACGAGATACTAGTTCGTGCTCAAGAAATGACTACAATAAAACAAAATAAAACAAAAACAAAAAACATGGAAAATAACAAGTGCTACTAAGGATGTGAAGGAATTAGAACCCTCATGCATTGCTGGTGTGAATGTAAAATGGTGCAGCTGGAGTGGAAAACAGTGTGGTGGTTCTTCAAAGAATTAAAGCAATTCCACTTACGTGTATATACCCAAAAGAATTCAAAGTAGGGACTCACATACTTGTGTACCAATGTTCATAGCACCATGATTCACAATACCCAATAGTATCCACAATCCAAGTGTTCATCAGCAGATGAACAAAATACCGTACATATGTACAGTGGAATATTATTCAGTCTTAAAAAAGAATCGAATTCTGATATATGCTACAACATGGATGAATCTTGAAATATTATGCTAAGCGAAATAAATCATGCAAAAGGACAAATATTGCATGATTCTACCTATATTAGGTACTTAGGATAAGCAAATTCATAGAGAAAAAATAGAGGTTACCAGGGCGTGGGGGGAGGAGGAAGAAGGAGTTATTATTTAATGAGTACAGAGTTTCTGTTTGAGATGATGAAAAAATTCTGGCAGATAATGGTGATGGGTTGTACAACACTGTAAAAGTACTTAATGCCACTGAATTGTATACCTAAAAATGGTTAAAATGGTAAGTTTCAGGTTATGTATTTTATCACAATACAAACAAAATTAAAAAAAAAATCAAGATCCTGAATTCTTTTCTAAACCTGCTCCTGTCTTATCCATACCCCCTTTAAAATGAGTGAATGATCCCATCTTTCCAGTGGTTCAGGCCAAAACCCCCACAATCAACCCACTGAGAAATCCTGTTAACTCTACCTTCAAAGGATGTCCAATACCTCACCACTTCCTAAGACCTCTATAGCTACTCCCTGATCCAAGCCATCATAATGTTTCCTTGGATTACCACAATAATCTAATTGGTCTGTTTCTGCCCTTAACCTCTTTCTTTTCTATTTTTAACACAGCAGTCAGAACTATTTAAAAAAATATATCAGATCATGTCACTCCTCTGCTTAAAACTCTCCAGTGGCTTTTCATCTCATTCAGAATAAAAGCCTAAATCCTCACCGTGACCTTCAGGTCCCTAGACAATCTGGCCCCCCATTTTCTTTCTTTCTTTTTTTTTTTTTTTTTAATTTTTAATGTTTATTTATTTCTGAGAGAGACAGAGTGTGAGCAGGGGAGGGGCAGAGAGAGAGGGAGACAGAATCCAAAGCACACTCCAGGCTCCGAGCTGTCAGCAGAGCCAGACATGAGGCTTGAACTCACAGACCGCAAGATGCTGACCTGACCTGAGCTGAAGCTGGATGCTAACCGACTAAGCCACCCAGGTGCTCGTGGCCCATTTTCTGACACCTTTTTCTACTACTTTCACCCCCACTTTCACTACACTGTGGCCACAATGGTTTGTTGTTCCTGTCTCTGGGTCTTTCCACTTGCCTAGTCCCTCTTCCTGGAATGCTCTACCCCCTAGCCCAGATATCCACCTGGCTTCTTCTCTCTTTCTTCAGAACTTTATTTAAACGTCAACTTTGCAATAAGTTTTCCCTCATCATTCTATTTAAAATCGGAGCACCAAACTCCTCACAAACTTGACACTCTCAACCCCTCTCTCCTTTTTTTTTTCTTACAGCATTTACCATCATCTGATACTACATAACTTTACTTATTTAAATTTTTAAAAGATTTTATTTTTAAGTCATCTCTACACCCAACATGGGCCTTAAATTCATAACCTATAAGCTTCCAACTTCGGCTCAGGTCATGATCTCACAACTTGCGTGTTCAAGCCCTGCGCCAAGCTCTGTGCTGCCAGGTCAGAGCTTGGAGCTTGCTTTGCATTCTGCTTTCCTCTCTCTTTGCCCCTCACCCACTTGCACTCTCTCGCTCTCAAAAATAAACATTAAAACAAATTTTTTTTTTTTAATTCACAACTAGAGATCAAGAGTTGCATGTTCTACCAACTGAGCCAGACAGGTGCCCCTAAAAATTTAAATATGGCTTCCCTTTACTAGGATGACAGCTCCATGAAGGCAAGGATTTTTGTCTGTTTTGTTTATTCCTAAGCACTTTGAATCATGCCTGACACACAGTAGGCAACCAATAATTATTTGTTGAATTTGGGGCATTTGGGTGGCTCAGTTGGTTAAGTGTCCAACTCTTGATCTCAGCTCAGGTTGTGATCTCAGGGTCATGGGTTCAAGCCCCATGTTGGGTTCTGTGCTGACAGCTCAGAGCCTGGAGCCTGCTTCAGATTCTGTGTCTCCCTCTCTCTCTGCCTCTCCCGCACTCACACTCTGTCTCTCAAAAATGAATAAATGTTAAAAAAAATTAAATTTTTTGTTGTTATTGAATTAAAAAACAATGAATTTATCAACTTGTGCATTAAGGTTATCTTTTTTTTTTAATTTTTTTTTTTAACGTTTATTTATTTTTGAGACAGAGAGAGACAGAGCATGAACAGGGGGAGGGTCAGAGAGAGAGGGAGACACAGAATCTGAAACAGGCTCCAGGCTCTGTGCTGTCAGCACAGAGCCCGACACTGGGCTCGAACCCACGGACCACCGGATCATGACCTGAGCTGAAGTCGGACGCTTAACCGACTGAGCCACCCAGGCGCCCCTAAGGTTATCTTAATCATGCTAAATACACACAGGCTGGGAACTAGACACTCTTAGGATGATAGCCCTGGGTAAAAGTAGGTGCTATCCTATAATCTGTTACCCCCCCGCCAAGATAAATTAGAATTCTTGGCAAGTGGGCCAATAAGGCCTTATGTTTAATATAAACTACCCTGACATATATTAATAGAGTAAGCAAATGTCAAATAACAGGGAAAATGATGGACAAATGAAATTATAGAACAAGAGGTTTATGGGACCCATTCTTGCTTCACAATAAAGATAAACATCAAAATCAGCTTTCCAAACTTAATCTAAATCCAAGTTTTATGTGAATATCTCTTTTCCCAAACTATTACTGAACTTCAGGAGGCTTACAAGAAACAGAGCTGACGAGCAAAGCAGCCTGCAAAAAAACAAAGCAAAGGCCTATGTGTTGGGAAAAGGGGTAGAATACATTAAAGCAAAGTCAGTTTGGCACAGCCTCAGTACCTCCAGAAAAGCACAATCACTGTAACTGGGGTCTGGACACTATGGACCACATTAAACACTGACAAGTCAGTGACTTACAAGAAAGGGATTTTGGTCTGAGAGTAAAAAGACAAAAATGCACCTGATGGAGAGAAAAGTAAATTAGGGGCACCTGGCTGGCTCAGTCAGTAGAGCACATGACTCTTGATCCTTGGGGTAGTGAGTTCAAGCCCCACATTGAGTGCAGAGCTTGTTTTAAAAAAGAGAAAAGTAAATTAAGAGAAGGTTCATATTTAGAAACAGTGTGAATAAACTCCGGACGCTACAGTAAGGGTCAATGAGAGCACATCAGACAGGTTAGGGAATGTGGATTTTAAGATCAGGCAACTCAAAGCAACCATTCAAATTCAGTAACAGATTCCTCAGGAAGTTGCTGCTGTTCTTGCCTATGAAAACATGACTCCTATCACCTGGTTTCCAGCCTGATGAGTGGGGGAGGTGGGCCTACTCTTCTTTCATGCCTCATAAATTTCATAGCTGTCTAACATAACAGGTAATTAACTACTAAACAGCCATTTTCTTCTCTTCTCCAGAGGGAAATTGTTCACCAGTCATTTAGAAAACATTTCTTTTGCCATTTTCATAAGAGAAAAAAAAAGGTTAGTAGTTTTTGGCAATCACTACTAATTCAGAGTCAAGTGGCCATTTTCACCAACTCTGCAAGCCTCCATTTAGTCCTTGTACTGAAATGATCAGTAACTCCTAAATGATGCCACTCTTGACAACAAATCCCCAGATGACCTATAACTCTTATACCTGTCTCCAGAGGACTAACAGCTACTGCAAACAGTTAAGAAAGAACTCACTGACAAAGAACATATATTTGCTGTAGGTTTTCTTGGTTTAAACTTTGGGGAACTAGATAGGACATGAAATCAGGCTCTGAAATCTAGTTAGCTGAAAACCAACTCCACGAAGATTGAGGTGATAATACTCAGAAAGAGAGAAGGAAATAAGTCTGATAAAAAGGCTACAAGTAAAACAGATCCAAAGAAGCATATCCTGAAAGCAATTCTCTAATAGTTCTCTAATAGTTCTTGTTTACCTTTTCTGTTAAAGCAATTCAACAAGTCTACAGGACACACAACTAGTACCTTAGGCCCCACTATACTGGAGGATAAAACTTTTCTCACATCAGAATAACATAGGAGTAGTGATGCTCTGACAAGATGACAACTGTATATTTGACTGGAGTTGGATAGAGACCAAGCCAGCTGGCCCAATATGGGATCACTGAATTCCCACGTACAAGTACCCAAATCAAATCATGTGCTCAGTATAGGGGCGTTTGAGTGGCTTAATCAGTTAAGCATCAGACTCTTGCTTTCGTTTCAGGTCGTGATCTCAAGGTTTTTGAGTTTGAGCCCTGCAATGGGCTCTGAGCTGATAGGGCAGAGTCTGCTTGGGATTCTCCCTTTCCCTCTCTCTCTGCCCCTCCCCTGCTTTCACTCTCTCTCTCTCTCTCTCTCTCAAAACAACATTTTTTTTTTTTAATAATCATGTGCTCAGTATCAAAGATGGAGGGATTGCAGCTCAATGCTACAGAGTTCATATTTGCTCCAGGTGAAAAGAATAATATGCAGCTTAAGGTTCTTACAGCCATTTGTGGAAGATGACCTAGTTGAAGCCACACAGCATTGGTTTCCTGGTCCCATCCTCCTCACAGTTAAGTTTCCACTGTGGCTTTCTGCGCTCTTTGGAATTCTATGCTAGAACCTCCATACACAAGAGAACCTAAGCAAGTGTATTTTCTCTAAAATTAACTGCATAGCTTTTCTGCCTTCTTTAAGACCTAAATGGGAATCACCCACTCACAACAGTTATTTTTGGTCTTAAATTTCCTATAGCAGGTTTTCACTCCAACTTAAACTAGTGAGAACCAAAAGAAAATTACTCTTAATTAAAGATACTATGTTGTAAGGTCCTTTAACCATTGAAGTCTACATTTGGGACTAATAACTCAGAATGCTAAAACTCCTCTTAAGGGATAGGACTATTTTAGAATTTATCTCCCAACGGGAGGCAAACTGTCAGGCAAACTGGTGCTATTAACAGTAACAATATGCCTTTATTGAATGATATTTGTCTTTGAGAACAAAACAGATTAAAACATTTTAAACTATCCAAATAAAAAATCATAACACTGTATGTTAACTATACCGGAATTAAATGTTTTTTTTTTTTTTTTTAATTTTATTTTTAAGCCATCTCTACATCCAACATGGAACTGAAACTCACAACCCCAAAAATGAGAGTCACATGCTCTCCCAACTGAGCCAGCCAGGCACCCCTGGAATTAAAATTTTTCTTTTTTATCATAAAAAAATTGATTTTTGTATGGTGATTACATATTATAGTACTTCTTTCCTTTACTGCTATAATATAGGTTTTCTTTACCACAGGTCATTTATTTCAAAGTTATTTATCTTAAAAGAATATTTTCTCTCTTTTCCTTAAAGTTTAGTTATTTATTTTGAGAGAGAGAGAGAGAGGCAGAAAGAGAGGGAGAGAATCCCAAGCAGGCTCTGAGCCATCAGTGCAGAGCCCAATGTGCAGTTCAAACCCAGAAACCATGAGATCATGGTCTGAGATGAAATCCAAAGCTGGACATTTAACTGACTGAGCTATCCAGGTGCCTCAAGAAAATTCTTTTTTTGTACACTCCATGTGGACTAATGATACTACCATTCACCCAATTGCCAGAGCCCAAAACCCAAGTTTATCTCAGATTTCTTTCTCTTATCTTTCATATCCAATCAAATAACCAAGTCCTATAGACTTTACCTCCTAAACATTTCAGTCATCTGTTCCTTTCTGCCCAACTCATCTGCCAGAGCAATAATAGAAATATGAACACAGTAGCCCAGGGAAGGAAGTGATTAGTCTTGTCAGGGAGGAAATGGACTGAGGTCTAGGAAGACACTACAGAGAGTGACATCTGAGTTGTTTAAAAGGATGAATATGAACTATAGTGGTAGAGAAGAGCATGGTGACCTGATAAAGGATGGCATACTGAGGAAGACAAATTCTTTCTTCAGTACTCACTTTTTTTAGAAGCTTCCTTAACCCTCTCCACCCCGCCCCCAGTCAAACTGCGTTAGGAGTTAGGGCCTCTCACACATTCCTTTTTCATATGATAATTAGTATGGTTGGGTTTTCTTGTCTCAGTCTCTTCTAGTAGACTGAAAGATCCAGAAAGATGAAGTATCTGTTAAAACTCTGGATCCTTAGTCTTTTTTTTTTTTTTTTTAATGTTTACTTATCCTTGACAGAGAGAGTGAGACAGAGCGTGAGTGGGGGAGGGCCAGAGAGAGGAAGACACAGAATGGGAAGCAGGCTCTGGGCTCTGAGCTGTCAGCACAGAGCCCAACGCGGGGCTTGAATCATGAACATGAGAACATGACCTGAGCCGAAGTCGGACGCTCAACCAACTGAGCCACCCAGGTGCCCCTGGATCCTTAGTCTTTAGCGCAGTTCCTGGCACATGACAGATGGTCAGTCAATACTTACTGAATGTATGATTGTATAACATTCCAAGCAATAAAATCTTAGATAATTTGCTACCTGGTTCATACAGTAGACTAGGTGAAAAATTAAGAAGCCGTGAACAGATTGCAAGAAGATACCAAGGCTACAGCAGATTCCTTCTAGATCAAGCAGACCACTTTCTCTCTAAGCCTCGGTTTACTTACAGGTAACATGAAGGTGTCACATTAAGTGATTGATTCTACTTACATAAAACCTCTTACATCTATTCCCCTCTTGTCTAATTTCACTGGCATTATCCTAGAACAGACCTTTGAAAATATCTCGACCCTGGAATGACAACTGCCATCTCATTAGTCTCCCCACCTTCAGGCTCTTCACTGCAATTAATCTTCCACCTTGCAGTCAGATCCATTTTCCTAAATGGAGGCCCTGATCACGTTCCAAACACCCCGGCTCCATTCCACAACTGACTACAGATCAAAGTCTTACCTCTGAAGCCTATCATTCAAAGCTATCTACCATCTGACCGCAACATACCTTTCCATTCTTGTTTGCTGCTTCTTCCTCTTCTTCTCCCAGTTTGTCTCTCAACAAACTGGTTTGCTATTATTCTCTGGACAGGCCCCTAACTTCCCACCTCACGCTACTCCTCCTCCTTGGAATATGCTTTTCTTATCAACTAAGTAGGAAGACCTGAACAGCAATCCCAATTCTACCATTTACTGACTGACACTATGCAAATTACTTTAACTCTCTGTCTAGAATTCTCTTCTCTTTAAAAGAGGGATAACGATACTTTGCTTGAAGTGGTTGTGAGGATAAGAAAATAACATACACAATAGGCCTTGTATAATATAGCTGATCAAAAAGTGAGATTTTATTATTATTACCTTTCAAGGCTAATTCAAAAGCCATATTCTTTTTTTTTTTTTAAGTTTATTTATTTATGTTGAGAAAGTGTGATAGAGTATGAGGAAGGGGCAGAGAGGGAGAGAGAATTCCAAGCAGGCTCTGAGCTGACAAAGAAGGCTTAAACTCAGATCATGACGGAGTTAATCATCATTAACAGATATCATGACCTGACCCAAAATCTAGTCAGATACTTAACTGATTGAGCCACCCAGGCAGCCCAAAAAGCCATATTCTTAATAAAGTCTTTTGGGGTCCCTTCTAGCTAGAAGCAACCTTTCTGTCCTTTAAATTCCTCAGAGACACTCTACTTTTCAAGACAGTTATCCTTGCTTTTTATTTTGTTTTTCTTTGTTTACATACATATTTTACCTATCTAGTAGTCTTTTAAACACCCTGAGGACAGACCCCATGGCTAATTCATCTTTTTATTTCTTGTAGTGTCTAAAACAATGTCTGATTTATGGTAGGCACTCAAGTATTTACTGATAAATACTTAAGAAAACCTTAAGAGTTATAGGTTTGTTTTCAGATGAAAAGGTAAAAACATTAAAGAATTTACATAAATGTATAGACAAGTGTTAACGTTCCCCTCCTCTTTTCGGGATAAGTACAAAGGAAAGCAAAATGCTTTCTGGAATACAAAAAAATATACATGGTTGTGCTCAACTCAGCAAGTAGGCATTTGACACCCAGATTACAAAACAACTTTAAAGATAGTCTGCTCTGACCTAGAAATTCCAGTAAATATTCTAGTCTCCATGAGAATTCTGAAAATATGTTCCCTGTTTCACTCAAGTAAGCTGTACTTTTAAAGAACAGCCTAGGGTTAGGCTAGTTGTGGCAGACACACAGTTCCCCTCTTTGTTGGGTCTCTGACACAGCCCTCATGATCCCTTAGAAATCCACATTTTAGGTCTATAAATATGCAGGTTTTCTCAGTATGACAGAGGACATTTTCACATATTTTAAAAGAAAGTAGGGGCACCTGGGTAGCTCACTCGGTTGGGCGTCCAACTTCGGCTCAGGTCATGATCTTGCCGTTTGTGAGTTCGAGCCCCGCATTGAGCTCTGTGCTGGCAGCTCGGAGCCTGGAGCCTGCTTTGGATACTTTGTCTCCCCTTCTCTGTGCCCCTCCCATGCTCGAGCTCTGTGTCTGTCTCTCAATAATGAATAAACATACATACATACATACATACATAGAAAGAAAGAAAGAAAGAAAGAAAGAAAGAAAGAAAGAAAGTTTGTGGGGGTGCCTGGCTGGCTCAGCCAGTAAAGAATGTGACTTTTGATCTTGGGGTTGTGAGTTCAAGCCCCATGCTGGGCACAGAACTTACTTTAAAAGAAAAAGAAAAAGAAAAAGAAACTTTGGGGATACTGCATTTTTCAAGGCTGTTATCTGGGTTGAATACTAACTATTCCTTCATTCTCTAATTTCTCACCTCTCAGACCTACAGACAATCCATTGATTGATGATAGAAGATGATGATTTCCACACATGATTTTTGCAAACCTTCCTGATGATCTGTATTGCTTGGATACCCTTATAGGAGAAGGACCAAATAATACTCTCTACCCCAATGAAGACTTCAATTCTATTGCTAATGTCAGTTATATAGGTACCCAGCAGAACTGCTTCAGCATAACTCTTTAAAGATAGGGTCTTAGCTATTATAAAAGCCATAAGATCAAACGGACTGAAGGGTCAGTAAACTGGCAGGAGAGGAATGGATTTAGTCAGAAGAAATGGAATAATCAATGACCTTGGAGATTTCAGACAAATCAGATTTTCTATTGAAGGCAGAGATATAAATAGCCCAAACACAACATAGACAAGTAGAAACAAAAGCCACCAACTCAACTTTCTGTTTGAAAACTTGTTAGGTCTAGAGAACTGTTCAAACCACAGCTGCTAATGGTTATGGATTTGGCAATCAAAATGTCTTTGTTAAAAGAAAAAAAAAGAGTTTTAACTGCCTTACTATTGAGGTTACAAACCACAGCCTTGATGCATTGTTGCAGTCAACATCCTCCCTGCTGTTTTTGAGAGCTTACATCTGCTGCTGGCAGATAAAGTGCTGGCAAACTGCATGGGCTCCTTCCAGGGGAATACAGGAGAAGTTGTAACTAGATGGCTCTCATCTACCTTTCTCTCCTGAGTTGAGCCCACAGCCTTTGCTGCATCATTCTTGTCTTGTCTAGGTTG
The DNA here is from genome assembly GCF_024362965.1 of Panthera pardus. Classification (NCBI taxonomy): domain Eukaryota; kingdom Metazoa; phylum Chordata; class Mammalia; order Carnivora; family Felidae; genus Panthera; species Panthera pardus. Next base: position 33,296,025 of record NW_026526810.1, read on the forward strand.
ATTCCCTGCCATTACTCAGAGGGCTGGGGGTCTAGTGGGATTTTCTTCTGGCACAAATTGGCCATGCCAGCCATACTACTCTTAGAAGATAAAATGAAGACGAGTTCTTAGCTCAGGGCAAAGCATTTTAAGCACATATTTAAAAAAATCACTTAGAGTATAGTGTACTTGATTTTAAACAACCTCTAATAAAACTTTTTTTTAAAGAGACTAAACGATCACATTATGCCAAAAATAGTGAGGGCTTAGTATATTTTAACTTATCAAAGAAAGGCCAAGAATGTGAGGTCAGGAAGTAAGTTACTGAGTTTCTTTGGGGAAGGAAAAAGGAACAAGATGGAGAAGTAAAATGTGGTCCAAGTCACACATGAGATTAGTTTTAGTTGAAATAAAAACTACTAGATCTACATTGGTTTTCAAAGAAAATGTCATTCAGCTGGGTAATGAAAAATGAGTGTAAAGGTGCAGAAAGAAGACATAGGTCAAGAAATTGTTTTCTGTATGATTCTCCCTCAGTGAGATGACCTATGACAATAAAAGAAAACCAAACATACTTAGGCTAGCACTATCTTAGCTGTATATACAAGATACCAGTTCTGCAGTATGAAAGTAGATAGTGTGTATGAGGTAGGGGGAGGGGATTTATGGTCGAAAAGTGTAACACTGTATGTTGTATCCATTAGACGTAACAGACAGTTGTATCAGACAGTCATAATGCACACTAGCGTATTAAGGTCTCTGAGAAGGTCTACAGTAAACAAACACATTTGTCTGATACAAATACATTTTCCAAATGTATGTGTCCATTCAGAACCACCTCCCCCTATTTTTATTTCCCCAGAGAACACCTATACATGGAAGAGTTTGGGAAATGCTAGTCTAGGGCTATTATTCCTAAACTTTCAACTCATTCTTACAGTAATGAGAGTAAGGTTTGTAAAACAGACTAGGCAATCACATTACTAACACCACAGAACCACAGCTCAAAGACAGGTAGATTAGCAAAGACGCTTGAGACATTTTCCAAAAGGCAGCCAAATACCAAAGCTACAACTTTTAAAAGATCTTTATCTAATAAATAATCCCCAAATAAGACTAATATCAATTCTGCATACATTCATGAGCTACCCCCAAAGAAAAGAAACAGTGGGGAAAAGCCCCAGAAAAGCTGACCATAGGGAAAATGAGTAAGGGATTCCTATTTGATGAAGCCTACTGGCTTCTGGCATTTGGAGATATTCTAATGACATATACCAGAGAAATTCATAAGGAGAGTTGCCAGGACCTCCAGCTGGGAACATATGGAAGGATTCCTACATTTCTATGTGCTGCCCTCAGCATCCTCAGGATAAAAGACAGAATCTAAGCTCAAGGAGGAGTATCATGCTGACCTGAAAGAGAAGCATCCATGAGAAACCAAAAAAGATTTGTCAATTAGATTTCTAACTCCCATAAGCTTGCTGTACTACACAGACTAGGATTACTGTTTCCTACCCTTCTCTACACATTTTGTGGAAGGAAGAAGACTGGCTGTCTAGTGATTGAAATCATTTGACCTTGTATCAGATGGTGGTTTGCTTGATGGACAAATAAAAAAATAAAGGAAGGCCCTTTGCCAAACCCCACCACCCACATACCAGATGCTCCAGATTCCCCTTTTTAAATTTTTTTTAACTTTTAAAAATAGGTTTATTTATTTTAAGAGAAAGAGAGACAGAGCAAGCATGTGCGCACACGTGCAAGCAAGGGAGCAGCAGAGAGAGAATCCCAGTGTGGGGCCTGAACCCATGAACCATGAAATCATGACCTGAGCTCAAACCAAGAGCTGGACGCTCAACCAACTGAGCCACCAGGTACCCTGATTTCCCTTTAAGAATGCAGATATCCTATGAAGAAAATATACTGATAACATATTAACTCATCCTAAGCTATTAATGCCTGTGACAGTCTTTAAAACTATAAGGCCTACACCAATGTAAGCAATTTTTATAACTGTTACTTCTAGACTGAAAAAAAAAAGGGGAGAGAAAGAGAGGAAAGAAGATACTGGGGAAATGGGCAAAAGGCCCATGGAAGCACAGGTACAACGGTGTGGAAAAAAGGGTCTCCACATGTCCATGGTTTTGCCTAGGTCTGAATTAGGTAGTAAGGTTCAGAACAAAAGGCTAGGGGTCAAATCCATGCCAAAATGCATGCATTGTACTCCTATACATAAAGTAATCAGAGAAGAGCTAAGGAGGCAATCCACAAGAAAATGAAAGAAAACTAGAGGGATAATTACTGGCTAAAATCTGTGAGGAAAGGGTAGAGAGGGTAACATAGATAGGATCAGGTTGGTTTTTTAAGTTATTTATTTATTTACTTATTTAGAAAGAGAGAGAGAGAGAGCGCGAGCATGTGCGCTTGCATGAGGTCACAAGCAGGAGAGGGGCAGAGACAGGAAAGAAATCCCAAGCAGGATCCACACTGCCAGCGCAGAACCCTGTCAGAGCAGAGCCTGATGCAGGGCTCAAGCCCACAAACTGCGAGATCATGACCTAAGCCAAAATCAAGAGTCAGACGCTCAACTGACTGAACCACCCAGGCTCCCTAATAGGAGTTTTTACAACAGTAATAATGTTATCAAAAGGCAAATAGATCTGGAAAACAAAGGGTTTACTGAGAAAAATTAAGCTGAAAAACATTTTCCTAAGTACAGTGGTTGCCTAAAGCAATTGTTGAAAGTACAGGAAAACCATACTGTTAGGTAAGACTCTACAGGCTTCAAGGATAGACTTTGCCATTTTGGATTCTGCTAGTCTGAGTCTAAACATACAGCTCTAAAATTTCAGGCGTTCTCCAATGAAGCTAAAGTCTTTTGGCTCCCTCTGCTGCTCAAAAATGAAATCTAGTTATGTCAGTTCAACCTTCAATGATCAAAAGAAATAAAAATACATACCTACACATGTGTGCACATACTCCCTCGCATATACACTCCCCAAATATGGCACAGTCCAGGCAATCAGAAATCAGAATTCAAACTTACTTGCCTATCATGAATTCTCTGGCTTGAACCAAATCTTCCACAATAATAACAAATCCTATCATCCTCACCACCTAATTGAAATAATTCAAAGGATAATGGAGGGTTTCTTTACCAAAAGCAGCAAAGTTTTATGAAAGGTGAGGACTCTTTATTTGTTAGCCTGACTGGGGAAATAGCTTTTTATGCAGAAATGTACATGTATTAGAAACCAGAACAATCACCAGTTTTTCTGTTTCTGCACTGGTCTTGTATCTGTCCAGTATTTCCCTATGAAAAGATTATCCTCACATGTCTAAATTCAGTTGCTATCACCTTACTATCAGCACGATATTCTGTATTGAAGGATTTACAAGTCAACTATGGTGGCAAACTAAGCATGTGTCCAAGAGAAGTATACTTTACCCACCTGTTCCTTAAACTGCTTCTGGGACAAGCAGTCAATGAGGTCCACACAGCCCAGAAGACAACCTGATGGATAGTCGTTGGGAAATTCCACATCTGAATCAAGAATAAGAGAAGCATCAGCTATATCTCCTTTTTGTTCCCCTGAAACTCACAAATCTGTTTCCAATTCTGAACAAATCACTATCTCTATTACCTACTGTAGACACAGAAAAACAATGAGGTTTTTATTTAGCACAAGTGTTTGCATTTTAGCAACAAATTTAGTGAGTGTCTGGCATAGTCCACTATCTACATTCTAAGCTATAAAAAAAATTACCCTTACACCATCAAAGTTCAAGGACCCTACAACTTCACTCCAAAAAAAGTTCAAGGACCCTACAACTTCACTCCAAAAAAATCATTCCACCTATACTCAATTGGATTAACCTGGAGTTTGGTGGCGATGGGTTTTGGAAACAAGCTACAGCTGTGAAGAGAAAAACCAAAAAGTGTAGTAAAACATTTAAGAATGACAGAACACAGGGGGAGAGAGAGAGAGAGAGAGCAAAAAAAAGAATGACAGAACATAAATTTAAAACAAGCTAGTCATATCAGTCAAAACATTGTGCTTTTAAGGAAACAAGCACCTTTGATTCCTCAAGTTTTGGTTTCCTTAAAACTTTTAAAGGTAGTTCTATAATCATCCCCTCATTCCACCTTCAAAGCAAGTGTATGAGTTAGGTAAGAGGAAGAAAAACAAGACATCTAAGAGTCAGAAACAGTTTTTTTGGATCCAAATATGATGTGCTTGGGGGTAATTCCCAAAATATAATGGTTAAGTCAACCAACTCTGACCTGTCCAAATCCCATAGCAGATGTTTATTTGGGTCAGTCCCCTCAAAAAATTCTTATTGTGGTTGTTCTTCCCAATCTAAAGATCCCAGAGTTTATAAAAGTCATTATACTCTCACAGTTAAAAATTTTTTAAAAAAGAAAATTTTCTTAAATTAAAACTAGTTGGTTGATTTCTGGTCTTGGGAACTGATAGGCATATTTTTTAATGTTTATTTATTTATTTTGAAAGAGAGAGACAGCAGGTGTGAGCAAGGGAGGGCAGAGAGAAAGGGAGAGACAGAAAGAATGCCAAGCAGGCTAGTCGCTGCCAGAGCAGAGCCCGATGTGGGGGCTGAACCCACAAACGGTGAGATCATGACCTGAGCTGAAATCAAGAGTCAGATGTTTAACTGACTGAGCCAGCCATGCGCCCTGGGAACTAATATTTTTATTTGCACTGTTTGATGAATGAATGCTTTGAACATGTGCCCAGGTTTGCCACTAAACAAACAAACGTACACAAAGATTAAAGTCCCTCTCATCTACTTCCCTCTCCCCAAAAAAAAAAAAAGTCAGAGGAGGAAGGGGGTGAAAGAAGATGAACTTCTTTCCTTTCCATCAAGTAATACTGAATGGAGAATATATGTCTGTCACCTTTCCCACGAAGAAGACGATATGTAGTCTGGAGTTCTGAGACTTCTTGAGGGGAGGGTCTTTTGGCTGTGGCTGCTATCCAAAGACGTCCTCTGTGAGGAGTGTACCAACTTCTGCCCTCCACCCTTAAAAAAATTACAAATTTAGTAGAAAGGATCTAAATTCTAGTGTCCCAGAGGATCTCATCTAATATAGCAAATCACCCGGCTAAACCAAGAGATCTATAGAAGATATCTCACAAAGAGGGGTATTTTGTGTGAAAAACATAATTATAACACAATACCCTTAAATGGAGTATGAACCCTGTTCTCTAGCTTTTCCTATCATCAGAATAAAGACAATGATCTCTTTCAGGTCCTATTTTTAACTCCATCTCTGTAAGTCAGACTTGTATCTTTCACTAGCCTTGTGACTTCCACCATTTAAATCTTACACTTTTAAGGCATCCAAACTGTTCCACAAAAAGGAAATCCTTGATGTTCTTTGAGTCACGGGCTAACTTTTTCTTGGAAGATTTGTTAATTGTTTTCTAACCTAACAGAAAAATCTTCACCAACACACAAATCTCTAAGAATAGTACTTTTATAGTTGTCACTTTATAGAATTTAAGTAAATAAAAATGTTTATCATCTTCACTCTTTAAATTGTAACCATATTCATTTATATTTTCTAAGTATTTTATAAAGGATTATGTTCTTTGTAAATAATTAAACAACTTGACTAGTTTGAAAGAATCTTTAGATGGAATAACAATGCATCCAAGAGAACTTAATTACTCTCCAAGGATTACAAAAAGATATTCCTGGGGGATGGGAGGTTGGGCAAAATGAGTGAAGGAGAAAGGGAGATACAGGACTCCAGTTATAGAATGAGTTAAGTCACGGTAATAAAAAGCACAGCATAACGAATAAAATGATATTATAATAGCAATGTAACTGGACAGATGGTAGCTATACTTATGGTGAACACAGCATAATGTATATAAACTTGTCAAATCACTAAGCTGTCTACCTGCAACTAATGTAACATTGTGTGTCAACTATACTCAAAAAATAAATAAGTAAAAAGAAAAAAAAAAAAGGATGTTTCTCTTTTAGTTCCAATCAAATAAAATACCTTGATAATATACTGCTATTACACTATTCTTACAATGGGAAATAGGGAATTTCTCCTATCCTTCATTTTCCAATATAGATGAACTGAAATAGTGCCAGGCACATACATAGCAGGTGATCAAAAAATGAAGAACTAATCAGTATCGTTCTTCCCTCCACACCGAATAATCTGAAGGGTTATTGGGAAAATGGTCTCACAAATGTGGCAGAATCATTCATTTTATTTCTGTGGGATTCGTGATTGTGAGCTGGATGTTGCTCATCTGTTCTTTTCAGTAACAAAATCTGAAGAATATAGATCCAAAACAGGAGAGAAATGTAAACATTCTGATTCTCTCAGCAGAAAGCGAGCTGTTTAGTTTTCTGCTTTGGAAGAGGGAAAAGACACCCAAATTGTAGAAAACTGAGTAAGAACAGATACCTGAGGGTCTAGTTGCCCTGGAGCAGAAGCAGATTCACATGCATTTGTTCTAATGGCATCACACACATGAACTAAAAAGCAATTACAAACCAAAGCAAGAAGACCTAACCTTCAGGAAGGGAGAAAAATGACAATGCACCGTAATGAAAGAAGGAAATCACAGCTAATAATGAATACACCAAAGTAGAAATGATTGATACTAAATGCCAATAAAAAATTTTCTTTCAGAAGACAAATGACTGAAACTTACACAGTAAGACTGGAAAAAACCACTAAAAACTTGAACTTAAGTTCCATCTCTGCCACTAACTAGCTTTTAATTCAGAGAAAGCTACTTTATCTATAAAGTGTCCTTACGTAAGTGTCCTCATTTGTGCAAGACTGTAATAATACTGGCCTTATCTATTTTATAGAGCTACTGCTGCTTTTAGAACTGTAAAAATTTATTTAAGTATATTACTACTGTTATGAGTTAGGACACTGTCAGGCATAGTAAATTCTAATAGATAAAATAAAAAGGAACAAAAAGATATCTGCATCTTCAAATTCACTGCCATATTATTTATAATAGCCAAGATATGGAAACAACCAAATGCCCACTGATGGATGAATGGATCAAGAAAATGTGGTATATATACATAATGGAATATTATTCACCCATAAAAATAAAGGAAATCCTGCCATTTTATTTACAACAGACCTTGATGGCATTGTGCCAAATCAGACAAAAAGACAAATACTGTATGATCTCACTTATATGCAGAATCTGAAAAAACACAAACTCATAGATAGAAAATAGTGGTGGTTGCCAGAGGTAAATGGGTAAAAATAGTCAAAACTTTGAGGTATTAGATAAGTAAGTCCTGCGGAAGTAATGTACAGCATGGTGACTATAGTTAACAATATTGTGCTGTATATTTAAAAGCTGCTAAGAGAATAGATCTTAAAAGTTCTCACAACAAGAAACAAAAAATTTGTGACTATGTGAGGTAAAGGAAATTAACTAAACTTACTGAGGCAGCCATTTAAAAATATATACATATATCAAATCATTATGTTGATACCTTAAACTAATACAATGTTATTTGTTAATTACATTGTAATAAAACTGGAAAAAAAGGGAAAGCGAGTATGTTGTAATGATAAGTGAAAGAAGTAAAATACTAAATATATTTTATTACCTCACTATATAACAGCACAGGAAAATAAATATAAATAAGCCCTCTAAAATTCTAAAAGTAGGTGTTTCTAAGTGGTGGGATTATAGGCGATCTTTCTCTTTCTAGCTACTTCACCGTATTTTCCAATTTTCTATTTATATTTATAAAAGCAAACTATTTTTTTAATTTTTTTAAAGATTTTATTTTTAAGTAACTTTATACCCAACGTGGGGCTCTAACTTACAACCCCAAGATCAAGAGTCACATGCTCTATCAACTGAGCCAGCCAGATGCATTGAAAAAAATATTTTTTAAAATTGAATTGAGAAGCGGGGCACCTGGGTGGCTTAGTTGGTTGAACGTCCAACTTTAGCTCAGGTCATGATCTCATGGTTCGTGAGTTCAAGCCCCACATCCGGCATGCTGCTGTCAGTGTGGAGCCTGCTTCAGATCCTCTGTCCTTCTCTCTGCCCCTCCCCCGCTTGAGCTCTCTCAAAAATAAATAAAAAACTTAAAATAAAATAGGGGCACCTGGGTGGCTCAGTCAGTTAAGTGTCTGACTTCAGCTCAGGTTATGATCTCACAGTTTGTGGGATAGGGTCCTGCACTGAAGCTCAGAGGCTGGAGCCTGCTTCAGATTCTGTGTCTCCCTCTCTCTCTCTGTCCCTCCCTGGTTCACACTCTTTCTCAAAAATAAACAAACCTTAAAAAAAAATTTTTAATAAAAAAATTAAAAAATAAAATAAAATTGAATTGAGAAGAAACATGAAACCATAGAACATTAAGTTCTAACCATCATGAATAGGTACAACCACTCAACCTTGTAATAAAGCGACTTAACTCTTAAATCCCTCATTTTTCTAGACAAGTAGTTTTTCATATGATTAGTCAGATTAGTACATAGATATATGAAAGAAAAAAACATAGTTGGGCTGTTGTCTTAAAAAAATTAATAAATAGCCATAAAAACTGCATTTCAAATAAGATCAAATCATTAATGTTGTTGAATACTATATTCCAAAGGCAAAGCCAAGAGAAGTTTTGTCAAGAGACTTCATTCTGAAGATGGAAAAACTGGTATTTTATTCTTTTTTTATGACTAGGATCCTTAGCCTTTCTAACCTCAGGTTTTTTTTAAGCTATTCAGTAAAAACACTACTACCAAATCAGTAACATGAATATACTGCTTAAAGTTCTATGTGCTGAAGAGTATTATAAATCGTCACTATATTGGGGAAAATGAATTCTAATCCATAATTCTAAATCAAGTTTGTGTCACTGTAAAATCTTCCACTGGCAAGATTCATTTCTGTCCTTACCTTTTGATCCCTCTGACAAGCAGAGAAGCCCAGGGCTGATGCATAGAGAGGCACCAGCCACCATCAAAGCCTTCCTGAAATTCTTGGTCCTGGATTCGCAACTGGTGCCGATAGGAGTTCATTTCTAGTTCCGATCCTCCTGAATGGAAAGCCTTCTTCTGTGAGGCTGCACCTGTCTGGTCTATCCACTACACAAAAAAGAAACCAAATATACAGTTCTGTCTGACAAGGCAAGAACCTGGGGTAGGTATACAAAATGAGATGAATGTTAACAATGAGGAAATCATACTGGGCACATTTTCTTAAAGTTTATCCCACCTTTGTTTGAAACAAGGACATAAGAGGTGTAGGTATAAATTCAGAAGGAGTTGTAGATATGATAACAAGGTCCTATCTTAAAAGATAATTAGAATGCTGAAATCTCCATACGTAGATTCCTAATTCCAGCAAAAATACAACAAGCAGACCAGGTATAAGGTCTATAATTACTTCTACTGTAAACTTATTAATGATCCATAATGGATTCTGGACAATTTCCCAACATAACTGCATTAAATGAAGGTTCCAAATTTTGGTCCACACACCTTTCATGTGCTTAAAGGCAGAGTCACATGCTGGGACCGTGATAAAGCCAATCAGATGCTATCAGGGGCAGTAGTTATGACTGTTGGATGCAAGACATACTCTCTTACCCTGAAAGGAACAACCTGTCTCTTACAGAAAGGATGGAGAATTACTGAAACAAGCCCCCCATTACATGAAGAGAAGAGAAAATTATAGGACAGTGGTAATATAGAAAACTGATGTGTCCTGGCAGTTCTGTCACAGAATGACAAAGATTCATGTTTGTTCCAGAACAAGAAGACTGAAAGTCTTCAAAATTAAAAAAAAAAAAAAAAAGGTCTTTATTAAGATGAAGTTTTTGGTTAGTTGTCTTAATTTTTTGACTTGTTTGATAATTTATAGGGGGAAAAAACTAGAGTGGTAGTTTAGAGACTCTAAGCAATCATTTAACCTCTAAAGGTTTCAGTTTTCTCAATTATAAAATGATGGGGTTGGACTAAATTGATCTTTAAGAATCTTAATGTAATATAATTTTATGACTCTAATCAACTGCTTCATATCTTAAAAAAAACACAAACATTTATTCAGTACTTGACCATGTAAAAAGCACATCAAGTATAAAAAGGGTACAGTTCTTTCTTTCAAGGCACTTATGATCCTAGTTGAAGAAAAACACATAAATAGCTAACCAAGATATAAAGCAAAATTAAGTAAATACTACCTGGGGATAGAAGCCCTTAACTGGGAATATAGAGGAAGGACTCATCCGTTACAGGGGAAATAAGTGATTTCATAAACATGTTGGTACTTGAACAATTCTGAGGTCCACATTCACTGTATTATCTCTACTACAGTTATAGTTTATATTACCTGTTTCTCTATTCCCACATCCACTTTCTCAAATTAACCTCTTATCTTTCACTGATATTATTACAGAGCCTGCTAACTGGTCTCATCTACATTTTTAGCCTTTAAGTAACTCTCTACTGTCCTACTAGTGTTACTACACTAACCTGGGCCCTCATCAGCTCCCCAATATACTACTGCAATAACCTTCTTAGCAAATTCCCTGCTTTAGTCTTACTCCTCCCTCGAATCTCTCTATACAGGCATGGAAGTCATGCCAATCTTCAACTAAAATTCTTTAAGGACTTCTCTTTGCCTACTTTGAAATAAAACCAAACTCCTTAGCATGAGACATAAGGCCTTTCATGGTAAGATGCTGCCTACTGTTTTGGGTTGAGTAGTATCCCCCCCTAAAATTTACATCTACCCAGAACCCGTGAAAGTGACCTTATGTGGAAATAGTTGTGCATTTGTAATCAAATTAAGATTAGGTCATACTGGGTTAGGGTGGACCCCAAATCCAATGACTGCTGTCCTTAGGAAAAAAAAAGAACACATAGACAAAAACAGGGAAGAAGACCATGTGAAGACGAAGACAGACATTTCAATGATCCCGCTATAAACCAAGGGATGCCTGGGGCCAGGAGAAGCTCAAATAGGCAAGGAAGCATTCTCCTATAGAGCCTTTGCGGGGAATGTGTGGGCCTGCCAACGTCTTGATTTTGGTGTTAAGGAACTGTGAAAGAATAAATTGCTGTTGTCTTAAGCCAACTAGTTGTGATACTTTGTTATGGTTGCCCTAGGAAACTAATACACCCACTAGTCCATCTCAACTTTTTTTTTCATCTTAGCTTCTAACAATACTTAATTACCTCTGGTTCTACCAAACCTACAATACTCCTAAACTGCTGAACCTTTGTAAATGAACTTCCTGGAATTTTCTCCCTAGATTTGTCTCATTGGAAATTGTTATTCATCCTGTAAGTCTTCTCCCAAACACTCTTTCGTGACTCCTAGAGTGTTTATGAACACTTTCCTAAAGTCCTACTCTATGCACAACATGTGTCTATCATTGCACTTTTTTTTAATTGAAGTAGAATTAACATATAGTATTATATGCAACTATCTTAAGGAATTCAAATTATTTGTATTCAAACATGTTTCCCCACTAAGTCTTTAAGGACAGGAGCTGGGCCTTTACCTTTTAATTTTCTAGCACCTGGCAAAGAAGCTGGCATGTGTAAAGTAATGAACAAGTACCTACAGTTAGGCTGTTTAAAGAACTGCTCTGACTGCATCTCTTTGCGGAAGAACCTTCTATGGCACACATTTATATACCAAATAAAAATATGAAAAATTTCTAAACATTTAAACATTTTAGTGATTTGGTTCTACCTACCTAACCTTAGTCTGTTTCTCAGGATAATCCCTTTGATAACCACTATCTATGCAGCCTACATTCATTTTTCCATGAATATACAGGCCATGCTTTCATGTACCCATGCTTTATTCCTACAGTTCAGTCTGCTTGGAATGTTTTTTTCCCCACCATCCCCAAACACCCATTTTCTTGGATATTTCCTTTTAATGAATGTAGCTTCCCTATTAAAGCTTCTTTTATCCTCAACTGGAAGTGGTACTTCCCTTCTCTGGGTTTCCACCATACTTTATTTATATCTCTATTTGTATTAGAACTGCTTATGTGATTTTTTTCTCCCTACTGGTCTATGAGTTCTTTGAGGATAGAAGCAACATACAGTTTGTCACTTACTATCATGATAGCACATAATAGATGCTCAATGATATGATGGAAAAATGAATGACAACAATGAACATATTAATTTAAAACACCACTCTATGGGACTACTCATATTCTATAAAAGGTAGAGAAAGAACATCAACAAAAGAACCATGGGATTATTGTCTCAATCTCTTACTTAACAAAACCCTCTCTTGGGAAATACTCAGAAGATAATACAGGCCAACTTGTAAGAAGTATTGCAAAAAAATGGAAAAAACTGGGGACAGAAAATAAGGTCGGTGGGTGTATTGAAAAAGCACACTGATATCTAAAGTCTATGAAAGAGGCACACTTGAAAGGAGAAATATTGGGGCCCAAACTCCTCTCATTACCAGTTACAGCAAAGGTCCACTAACCTGGGGAGGGGACTGGTACAGGTTGGGATTCACCAGAACTCCCAAAGGCTCGTCAGAAGATCTATCCAATTTGGTGAGTGGTTGGTTCAAGGTTCCATTGGCAATTGCCTGTATTGTCTCATCTAGTCTGTGATGACAAACCAAAGGATGAAATAATTGGTAAAGTTCTATGCTCAGAATATCCTTACTTACCACAACATAAAATCCTTCAACAATGAGAAAATTTGAAATTCAAAGAGGGGTCCATGGATGAACTTTCCTACTCCCCATCACCAACTTCCTTCTCTTCACTCCAAGAACCCTAAGGAATATGAATTAGTAAAAGTTCCAGAACACTAAGAAAATAGGTAGGGCACACTACAATCATTCATCTGTTTAACAGGATTACTAAAAATGCCAAGATTAGAACAGCTGCCTAGAAATAGTCTGACCTACAGCAGAGTATTTATCCTATAGCTGCCTATTTACTCAACACATTCCATTACTCCTCTGCACACTCAGGAGGCCCTCTCCACTCCTCCAGGCTGACCTAGATTCTATCCTTGTTTCAAGGTCCAGAAGTTGTAGTAAGGTCCTCTACTGGCCCAGCACAAAAGTGCTTACTCCTTTCTCTGAAGTCCTATAGCACCTACTATTTAAATAGTCATCGGGGTGCCTGGGTGGCTCAGTCGCTTAAGGGTCCAACTTCAGGTTGAGATCAGGTCATGATCTCACGGTTTGTGGGTTCGATACCCACATTGGGCTCTGTGCTGACAGCTCAGAGCCTGGAGCCTGCTTTGGATTCTTTGTCTCCCTCTCTGTCCCTCCCCACTCATGCCCTGTCTCTCTCTCTCTCTCTCTCAAAAATGAATACATATTGAAAAATATTTTAAAAAACAAACAGCAGATACATCCCATGTTATCCTGTGCCCATGGTTTGCTATTTATTTTGGCTCTAAATTTACAAAAGAATGTGATGATTTCCATTTAAAGACTGTAGAACTAATCCTAGGGTAGTAGGAGATCACAGATCTTAGAGGAACTGTATCTTATTCTATCCAGTACCTCTACATTACCTACTGCTATACTCCATGTCCCTGCCAGATGCTTGACAAATGTTTATGGATAATGATAATTCTGAGGCACAACATAATGAAAGGATTTTACCAGTAGAAAAGACCAAAGATATTTGTTAGGAACCTTTTATACGCAAGGCGACTTAAATAAGGTATGGAAAACATGGTTCTTGCCTTCAAGAAGCTTTGACTCTAAATGGCAGGTTTAAGATAGCTATGAAGATGATGAACAAAACATGGAAGGATGTAGTGCTACTATGAGAGAGTTATTACAATGATTATTATTATAATCCCATGTGTTGTACCAAGTAGGTAGATATTTCAAAGGCAAAGATTGTGGGAGAGATTTCCAAACCAAGGAAAAAGCAGAAACACAACAGGTATAAAGCTAAAAAAGAAAGAGAGAGATAAAGAAAGAAGAAAAAAACCAAGAATTTTGAGGGAAGAGGGGAGTCTAAATAAAATAGGGTGGGGACAGTGGGATCTGAAGAAGGAAATAATTTTGAAATATAATAAATGGTAAATGTACCTACAACTCTAGAACCTATATAAGAAGCAATACAAGTAGCTAATCAGTACATTTTTAGAATGTTCAGACTTACCAGCATACAACCAAAACAAAGAAATATAAATAAAAATTTTCACAAAATAAATACAATTTTTCATATGTGAGAAGAGCAAATATTTTTTTTAAATGTTGAGAAGGGGATGAAGAAACTAGTATCTTACTACCTGGTTATAGCTGGTAAGTCAAAAAGTATGCATAATTTAAGATACAATTTGAGATACTGTCCAATTTAATTTCTAAAGGGCTGTATGTACTTTTTATTGAACATAAAAATAACTTGTTATTATAAAGGTAATTTATAACTGGAAAATACAAATTAATGGGAAAAAAAAGAAAAATTCCTAAACCCATCACCAAAAAATAATTTTACTTTTTTTTCTTTATGTTTACGTATCACATACGTAATAGGTAAGAACAAATAATTATTTTGAAGCTAGTGGTAGAATTTCTTTTATGGAGAGAACAACCTTTGTTTAGGAAAATTCTACAATGGATTTGGCAGATCCGAAAGAGGAGGCCAAAACTGAACCTTGTGGAAAGCATTACTATGTTTACCAATATCCAACTGGGGGGGGGGGGGAGGGGGGAGAGAAAGAGAGAGAAAGAGGGGTGGAGAGAGGATGAGAAGAGAAAGGAGGGATGGGGAGGGAGGGAGACAAAGAGGGAAGGAGGAAGAGAGAGGGAGAGAGAATGAGGGGAAGGGAGAGAATGAAAGAGAAGGGGAAGGGGATGGGGATGGAGGGGGAGACAGAGAGAGAGAGAGAGAGAGAGAGAGAGAGGGAGAAAGGGGGTGGAGAGGGAAAGGGAGAGAGGAAGAGAGAGAAAGAAATAGAAAGGGGGGTGGAGGGGGAGGGAGGAAGAGAGAGAGAAAGAGAGAGACAGACATACAGACAGACAGACACCATTTCCAAAACAAAAAACAGGAAGATCCTGTGCTTTCTTTTCAGTGCTATGCTGGAGCCAATACACATGTCTCTGAACTCTATGTTCAGTGACTTCATGTTGGTAACTTGAAATTGGCCATGATGGGAATTTTTCATGAGACTTTATTTCTTAGGGCAGTTTTAGGTTCACAGCAAAACTGAACAGAAGGTTCACACATTTCTCATATGCTCCCTGACTCCACACATCCATACCTTGCCATTATCAGCCATTCCTCACTTGAGTAGTAGTACATTTGTTAAAATTAATCAACCTACACTGACACATTGTCACCCAAAATCCATAATTTACATTAGGGTTTACTCTTGGCATTGAGGCTGTACCATTTTAATAGTCCCATCCACAGTAAGAGAGCATATTCATTTTCCTATACTCACAGACTATGCATGTAGTATTTTGTATATATGTATTTTTTATTTCAGCCAATTTAATGATACATTGTTTTAAAATCTCCATTTCCCTTATAACTAGTTGAACATTTTATTTATTTATTTATTGCTTAAAGTTTTATTTAAGTCATCTGTACACCCAAGATGGGACTTGAGCCCACAACCCCAAGATCAAGAGTCACATGCTCTTCTGACTGAGCCAGCCATATGCCCCTAGTTGAACTTTTTAAAAAAAATTTTTTTTTGATGTTTATTTATTTTTGAGAGAGAGACAGAATGCGAGTGGGGAGGGGCAGAGAGAGAGGGAGACACAGAATCCGAACCAGGCTCTAGGCTCCGAGGTGTCAGCACAGAGCCTGACACATGGCTCGAACTCACAAGCTGCGAGATCGTGACCTGAGCTGAAGTCAGACACTCAACCGACTGAGCCACCCAGGCGCCCCAGTAGTTGAACATTTTTTTTTTAATTTCTATTGGCCGGGAGGCCTGGGTGGCCCAGTCGGTTAAGTGTCCGACTTCAGCTCAGGTCATGATCTCATGGTCTGTGAGCTCAAGCCCCGCATCAGGCTCTGTGCTGACAGCTTGGAGCCTCCTTTGTATTCTGTGTCTTCCTCTCTCTCTGTCCCTCCCCTGCTTATACTATATCTCTCTCTCTCTCTCTCTCAAAAATAAAGAAACATTTAAAAAAAATTTTTTTTTTAATTTCTATTGGTCATTTGTATTTCTTCACCTGTAAATGGTCCTTAGGCTTCGCTCGTCTTTCTACTGGTTTGGTATGTTTTGTTTTAATTTGCAGGTCTTTACATATTATAGATCTTCCTCTTTTGACTTAAAAATGTTTAAAATATTCTCTCAGCTTGGTAGCATTTTTTTTACTTTATTTAAAATATCTCGTCTTAGGGGTACCTGGGTGGCTAAATTGGTTGAGCTTCCGACTTCAGCTTAGGTCATGATCTCACAGTTGTGCAGTAGAGCCTCGCATAGGGCTCTGTGGTGACAGCTCAGAGCCTGGAGCCTAGAGCCTGGAGCCTGGAGCCTGGAGCCTGGAGTCTGCTTCGGATTCTGTGTCTCCCTCTCTCTCTGCCCCTCCCCCACTCACACTCTTTATCTCTCAAAAAAATAAATAACATTAAAACATTTTTTTGACATCTCGTCTTTTTGTCTTCTGGGTTGTATATTTTGCTTAGAAAGAGCTATGGGACGCCTGGGTGGCTCACACAGCTAAGTGTTGGACTCTTCATCTCAGGTCAGGTTATGGTCTCATGGTTCATGGGATGGAGCCCTGAGTCCCTGAGTCAGGCTCTGTGCTGACAGCACAGGGCCTGCTTGGGATTCTCTGTCTCTCCCTTTCTTTGCCATTTCCCTGTGCCCACACACGCACGCATGCTCTCTCTAAAAATAAACAAACTTAAAAAAAAAAAAACACTTTATTACACCAAGACTGTATCTATATTCTCCTGCATTTCTTTATTTCTGATCCTTTTACCTCTTTTACATTTAACCATTTAGCCAAACTTATTATCACAGTATGGTCTGAAATAGAGATCGAATGTCAATTTTTTCCAAGCTGGTGGCCAATCATCCCAGCATGTATTTAACCCTTTCCTTATTATTTAGAAATGCTACCTGCTTTAATTACTAATTTACACATGTATACAAACAAACACATACAATGCAGGTTTTGTACTGGATTCCTTTACATTCCCATGCCCAAATGGCACCTCATTGTTTAAAAAGTTTTTTATCAAACTATAGTAATTATCTGGAAAAGTTACCCTCACTGTTCATTTTCAAAATTTTCTTAGCCACTCTTACATTTTTCTATTCCAAATGAATGTATTATTTTTAAAATCAACAAAAATAACAGATCCATGAGAGGGGGCAAATCCTTTTTAGACAAAATGCCCCCTCCCAGACCCTTTCTGGTGCTGCCCACTTACTTGCTGTGATACTCTGCTAGAGGATTTTCATCTTCCACGATCTTCCTGCCTGCAAAGTCAATGGTGATTTTCTTAGAGAGCCGAGACATATGTCGAAATTCTCTCAGCTCCTCCTCTCGTTTTTGCAGGGTCTCCCGCTCAATTTTAGACAACCACTGGTTAGAATCACTGGCAAAGTAATCTGACTCATCATCAATGACTTGCGTCCTTCGAATGCTAAGGAGATAAAGAGAACACATGTCAATTGGGTTACCTGTTGACAAAACAGGGACTTGATTACTGGAAAACTGTTTTAAGGCAGTTTACTCTTTGCTATCCTGAAAAGTATCTCAAACACAGATGCCCAAAAAAGTTCCATAATAAGGTCAAGCTCTGCTTGGTCCCCAGCTTCAGCATGTACCTTATCCCCACAGCAGGCCTAGCTCAGCTCATAAAACTAATCTCACCTTCAGGCAGAAAAAGACACAGCCTCACAACCCATTGTTCTTCTAACTCTTTCTCACTAGTCCAGCCATAACTGGGTTATCACCTGGTTTTGCTGCATCTGAGTTCATATCTTGGCAGCTTACTCACTTTCCTAGTCCCTCAACAACTGGGGTCCAGTCGATTCCTGCTAGTCCCAACTGCTGCCTTTCCCTTAGAAACTTAAAGAGTTCTATTCTGGACAGTTTAAGGCCCATGGCTTACTCTTAGGACATCCTACTACTACTATATGTCAGTTTCTACCCCTTGCCCCCCCAATCTTATCACTTGTCCCTCACTAAAACACTGGATCAAATTCTAAGATATGTCAATCAGACCTATTTCTAAGATCATATCAACAAAGAAACTGAGAACTAGAAGGAATTTTAATGACCCAATTCTCTCATTCTACAGATAATGAACTTGGGGTGGGGCTCACAGAACTTAACTGACTACTCCAAATGCACAAATCCAGTCACAATTGACTCCGTGCCTAATTATTACAAATTAGTGATATACAAAGGCATAGGGAAATACTGAAATCAGATTCATATACTGATTTCAGCTTTTCAGGACATGGCTGGAATTATACAAGTTTTAAAGTAGACTGAGAGTGGGAAGTTTCAGAGAGCTCAGGAGAAACCTGCTCCTATATGTGAACCTAATAATGAAACTAATATCCTGGAACACACAAGAAAAGGAGCAATATCTGTGGAGAGAGACCCTTTTCTAGTTTCTATTTACCAAGAAATGTACTCCATTGCTAATTCTACTTCTAATGACAGTTTCATTGACTAGGGCTAGAAGTGATACTTAAAAGATTAAGAGTAGGGGTGCTTGGGTAGCTCAGTCAATTAAGCACCCAACTTTGGCTCAGGTCATGATCTCAGTCTGTGAGTTCGAGCCCCACACTGGGCTCTCTGCTGTCAACGTGGAGCCCATTTCAGGTCCTCTGGCTCCCCTTTCTGCTCCTCCTCAACTCACACACACGTGGTCTCTCTCTCTCTCTCTCTCTCTCTCTCAAAAATAAACATTAAAATAATAATAATAATAAATATTGAGTGAATAGGAGTTACAAACCTTGTGATGGGCTTACTTCAGAAATAGCTTTCATTAGTCAGAGAAAGACAAGTATCATATGACTTCATTCATATGAAGACTTTAAGAGACAAAACAGATGAACATAAGGGAAGGGAAACAAAAATAATATAAAAACAGAGAGGGGAACAAAACATAAGAGACTCTTAACTATGGAGAACAAACAAAGGGTTACTGGAGGGGTTGTGGGGGGGGGGATGGGCTAAATGGGTAAGGGGCATTAAGGAATCTACTCCTGAAATCATTGTCGTACTATATGGTAACTAATTTGGGTGTAAATTAAAAAAAAAAAAATTAAAAAGAAAAATAGCTTTCAAGGCACCAGGGTGGCTCAGTCAATTCAGTGTCTGACTGGATTTTGGCTTATGTCATGAGCTCACGGTTCTTGAGTTCGAGCCCAGTGTCACGCTCTGCGCTGACAACACGGAGCCTTCTTGGGATTCTCTCCCTCCTTCTCTCTCTGCCCCTCCCCTGCTCTATCTCAAAAATAAATAAACTTAAAAAAAAAAAAGCTTTATGGGGCGCCTGGGTGGCTCAGTCGGTTAGGCGTCCGACTTCAGCTCAGGTCACGATCTCACTGTCTGTGAGTTCGAGCCCCACGTCGGGCTCTGTGCTGACTGCTCAGAGCCTAGAGCCTGTTTCAAATTCTGTGTCTCCCTCTCTCTCTGACCCTCCCCCATTCATGCTCTGTCTCTCTCTGTCTCAAAATAAATAAACGTTAAAAAAAAAAAAAAAAAAAAAAGCTTTCAAAGTTGTATCTCAGATTTACAGCAAAGGGTTTGGAAGGAGGAAGTATGTCTAACCAAAAACTTATAATGCCAGGAATAGACTCCTAGGTCAGTTACAATACATAGGAGATTCAGGGTTCTCCAAGGACCCTCACAGATTCCCACATGGCCACTTGAGAAATGAATGTATAAGTCCTATTTAAACATTTTTTACCACTAACTGGCTTTCAATACATATTTTGTCTAAAAGAAGAAAAAGGTGAAAGAGAAAGAAAAAATGAACTAACAAATTGATAAAACTGTCTCCTACAGAGAAGTCAATGGGCTAAATGACAAAAGTGTAGGAGTGTAAAAGCCTATTTAGGAACTTTTTTTTTTTTTTTTTTAAGTAGGCTCCACGTCTGGCAGAGCCCAACAGAGGGCTCGAACTCATGACCCTGAGATCAAGACCTGAGCTGACATCAAGAGTTGGACACTCAACTGACTGAGCCACCTTATCCGCCCTAAATTTAGGGACATTTTAATACACTGATCATTAAATCAGAAAACAAATTTAGTGTTAACGGGAAGGGGAAGGGTAAACCAGGCCTTCCCAGGATATGCCACTACCTATGCTCTTTCGGAAGCAACTTCTTATAGATCCTCCAGAGCCCAGCACAGTCGTTTGCACATGGTAGGCACTCTAACATACGGTGACTGATGGAAGGAATGGCTGCAAGGAAAACAACTGGGGAATTCTGTCAACCCAAATCAACTTTCTGGCGGTATACTAGTACTGGCATCTGGCAAAAATTTAAAAATGTTGCAGGGTAAGATGCTCTTTATGGGAACCTATCTTACTCAAACATGAATTCAAAAACAAGATGTAGGCCTCCTATGTAGCAGAGCTCTTCTTTTACTGTGAATCTTTTATACTTCACTGTAAAAAGGTATCAAGTTCCAGAATAATGTTTTAATGGCCAGGATATGTAGACCACTCTATTTCTTAGCATTTGTTATTCTAACCACATACCTAGTTCTGTCAAATTCTAACAGTTTGTCCTTATGCTTAATAGCCTTCTCCAGACCAGACTTAATTCGCAGTTCTTGATGAGGAAGAAGGTCCTTGGTAGAGATGTCCACCTTTCCAGAATTCTCCGTCCCTGAAATTCAATAAGGAAACCAAATGGTATCAGACTGTAATATAAATTAGTTGTATCACTGTGCAGCAAAGAACAAAATATCAGAAGATCTGTCTCTGTTCTAAATGGCTGACAGCCTTCATTTCAATGAAAAACAAATAACACGGGCTAGGCTTTACTTATTAAGCACTAAGCAGGGCTTCACACAAGATTGGTTTTCAGGAAACATTAGGATCCACTCCTTCCCATGTGGAAATTTGGATCACTAAGGGTACCAAACTGTTAAACAATATAAAAATGCCATGTAAAGGAAAAGATTTATTAAGTAGGGGTGACTACAACCTTTAAACATACTTTCAGGGGTGCCTGGGCATCTCAGTCGGTTAACCATCTGACCCTCGATTTGGGCTCAGGTCATGATTTCATGGTTTATGAGTTTGAGACCCATATGGGGATCTGTGCTGACAGTGCAGAGCCTGCTTGGGATTCTCTCTCTCTCTCCCTCTCTCTGCCTTTTCCCCATTCGCAATCTCTCTCAAAATAAATAAACTTAAAAAAAATAGACATACTTAGACATAGCAAAATTAAAAAATAGACAATGGAAGAAAAAAGAGTAGAAATTGCAGGAAAGGGACAGAAATGAATACTGAAGGGTGCCTGGGTGGCTCAGTCAGTTAAGCGTTCAACTTCAGCTCAGATCATGACCTCACATTTCGTGGGTTTGAGCCCTGCATCGGGCTCTGTGCTGACAGCTCAAAACCTGGAGAATGCTTCAGACTCTGTGTCTCCCTTTCTCTGCCCCTCCCCCGGTTGTGCTTGATCTCTCTCTTTCTCAAAAATAAGCATTAAAAAAAAATTTTTTTTAATACTGAAAACTTATTAGATGCTAAAGCACTTAATATATATTATTTAATTCTCCCAATAACTGTGTAAGACAGTTTATACTATCTTTGTTTTATAAAAAAAGAAACTAAAGTTTAGAGACAATAATATACTTACTGAGTCACTCAGAAATTAAAAGGTGGAAACAACATTTAAACTTAGGTCTAACTCTAAAGCCCATATTCATTCCTCAGCCCATGTGTCATCTCCTACATGACAGCAAACCATAAACCTATATATCACAGAAAAGAGAGCCATGAATTATGATAAAGCCAAGATCTAAGATGCATTAGGAAAACAACAAGGCTGAAATTAAGGCTGACCTTATGCTTATTTCAAACTCCAGGCCTGTTCAAATTCCTATCAAAACTCTCTCTTAAGATTAAAACGAAAGGGGCGCATGAGGGACTCAGTTGGTTAAGCATCAAACTTTGGCTCAGGTCATGATCTCACAGTTTGTGGGTTTGAGCCCCATTCGGCTCTGTGCTGACAGCTCAGAGCCTGCTTTGGATCCTCTGTATCCCTCTCTCTACCCCTTCCCTGTTCGCACACGTACATGCTTTCTAACAAACAGATAAACATTTTAAAAAAAGACTAAAGAGAGAGAGAAACAGAGATTCTTATGTTCTGAACATAAGAAAAACACTTAGGGGGCACCTGGGTGGCTCAGTTGGTTAGGCTTCTGACTCTGGCTCTGGTCACGATCTTGTGATTCATGAGTTCAAGCCCTGCCTCAGGCTCTGTGCTGACAGCTTGAAGTCTGGAACCTGCTTTGGATTCTGTCTCCTTCTCTCTCTGCCCCACCCCCACTCGCACTCTGCCTCTCTCTCTCTCAAAAATAAACATTTTAAAATATTTTTTTTAAAAAGGCATTTATAACTACCTTTTCTCATAATAATGACCTTAAAGAAATTCTAACTGAAAAAATATGGAGATAATGTTCAACCTCTTCAATAAAATAATTAACTACAAAAATAAAAATATTTGAAATGTCAAAATTCAACAGTGACAGACTTTAGTCATTATGCTGTTGTAGACTGATACAATATTTTGGTAAAGTAATGTGGCAAATACATTTTAAGTGTCAAAAATGATCATATTAAAGACAAATACCATATGATTTCACTTATATGTGGAATCTAAAAAAAAAAACAAAAAGCAGAAACAGATCCCTAAATGCAGAGAACTGGTGGCTGCCAGAGGGGAGATGGATTGAGAGACAGGCAAAAAGGTATGAATGGGAGTGGGAGGTACAGGCTTTTGGTCACAGACTGATTAAGGAAGAAAAGTACAGCATACAAAATCTACTCAATGGTATTTTCATAGCATCATATGGTGACAGATGGTAGCTACAATTGTGGTGGTGAGCATAGTATAACATGTACAATCGCCGATCACTAAGTTATATATACCTGAAACTAATATAACATTGTGCATCAACTATACTTCAGTTTAAAAAAAAAATAATATTCTTAAAAAAAATAAAAAGTAAATAAATAAAACTCATCTTCTTTGGGCGCCTAGTTGGCTCAGTTGATGGAACATGCAACCCTTGATCTCAGGGTTGTGAATTCAAGCCCCACGTTGGGTGTAGAGATTAATTTAAAAATAAATAAATAAATAAATAAAAAATAATCTTTGACTCAGTAATCCCATTCTTGGGAATTTATCCCAAAGCAATAAATTGAAAGATATATTAACAAAGGTGACTGTAATATTTATAATTTTTGAAGAGTCAAAATTTTCAGTAACTGGAAGTAGGTGATCAAATTACAATAAATCAAGTTAATAGACTATTTTGGGCCACTAAAATCAATAAATGTGAAGAATATATAGCAACATAGAAATTATAAAATACTAATAGAGAAAAATGAAAACAAAAGAAAAAAAGGAAAACAAAATCCTATATACACTATGATCACTAATACCAACCAATTTTTATTTATTTATTTATTTATTTATTTATTTATTTATTTATTTATTTTTAAACATTGATTTATTTTTGAGACAGAGAGACCATGAACAGGGGAGGGTCAGAGAAAGAGGGAGACACAGAATCTGAAACAGGCTCCAGGCTCTGAGCTGTCAGCACAGAGCCCGACGCGGGGCTCAAACCCACAGACCGTGAGATCATGACCTGAGCCAAAGTTGGACGCTTAACCGACTGAGCCACCCAGGCGCCCCCTCAATTTTTAATGAAAAAAAAAAAACAAACTATGAACTAAAGCAAAAACAAAAATTTGCATAAGTGGAAAGTAATGGATACATTGCTTTTCCTTTTAAAAATGTCCTGGGGTGCCTGGGTGGCTCAGGCAGCTAAGCAACCAACTCTTGATTTCAGCTTGGGTCACCATCTCATGGTTCATGAGATCAAACCCTGAATTGCGCTCACGTTGTTGGTGCAAAGCCTGCTTGGGATTCTCTGTCTCCCTCTTTCTCTGCCCCTCCCCTGCTTGTTATTTCTCTCAAAATAAATAAATAAACATCCAAAAAAAATTTTTTTAGGGGCGTCTGGGTGGCTGAGTTGGTTGAGCATCTGACTTTGGCTCAGGTCATGATCTCATGGCTCGTGGGTTCGAGCCCCACATCGGTCTGTGCTGACAGCTTGGAGCCTGGAGCCTGCTTTGGATTCTGTGTCTCCCTCTCTCTCTGCCCCTCCCCCACTCATGCTCTGTCTTTCTCTCTCAAAAATAAACATTAAAAAACATTTTTTTTTTATTCTTAATGCCCTTAAATATTTTTAAGATCTTTGTAATGTTTGTTTGTTTAATGTTTTATTTATTTTTGAGAGACAGAACGTGAGCAGGGGAGGGGCAGAGAGAGAGGGAGACACAGAACCCCAAGAAGGATCCAGGCTCCGAGCTGTCAGCACAGAGCCTGATGTGGGGCTCGAACCCACGGGCAGATCACAACCTGAGCCAAAGCTGGATGCTTAACTAACTGAGACACCCAGGAGCCCCAAATGTTTATGTATTCTTGAGAGAAATAGAGTGTGTGCAAGAGCGGGGGAGGGGCACAGACAGAGGGAGACAGATGATCCCAAGCAGGCTCTGCACTGACAACAGAGAGCCCAGTTTGGGGTTCCAAGTCACAAACTGTGAGATCATGACCTGAGCTGAAGTTGGATGCTTAACCAACTGTGCTACCCTAAGCTGAAGTTGGACGCTTAACCAACTGAGCCACCCAGGTGCCCCCCCCCAAATTTTATTCTTTTAAAATGTTCATTTATTTTTGAGAGAGAGAATGTGAACGGGGGGGAGGCAGAGAGAGAAGGGGACAGAGGATCTGAGTCAGGCTCTGTGCTAAGAGCAAAGAGCTCAGTGCAGGGCTAGAGCTATGAGATCATGATCTGAGCCAAAATCGAAAGCTGGACTTTTAACTGACTGACTCACTCAGATGCCCAGAGTGGGGCTCGAACTCACAACCCTAAGATCAAGAGTTGTATGCTCCATTGCCTGAGCCAGCCAGGCACCCATGTCCTTAACAATTTTTATTAAGTGTTTTTCAACTATAAAAGACATAGAAAAGGGCATCTGGGTAGCTCAGTTGGTTGAGTGTCTGACTCTTGGTTTCAGCTCAGGTCATGATCTCACAGGTTTTGAGTTTGAGCCCTGCATCAGGCTCTGCACTGACAGTGGGGTGCCTGCTCAGGATTCTCTCTCTGCCCCTTCCCTGCGCTCTCTCAAAACATAGGCTAACTAAAAAAATAATAATAATAAATTATTAAAAAAAGACTTAGAAAAGAGTTGCAAAAAAAAAAAAGAAGAAAAGTTCTATATAACTTTCTGTCAGTTTCCCTTAATGCTAATACCTTATCTCACATAACCATAGTACAATTATCAAAAGAAATTAACAATCGTATCCTTCTTTTTTAATTTAAATTTTAGTTAATTAACATACCATGCAATATTGGTTTCAGGCGAATTCAGTGATTCATCACTTACGTACAAACCCAGTGCTCATCACAATAAGTGCCCTCCTTAGTACCCATCACCCATCTAGCCCATCTCCCACCCACCTCTCCCCATCAACCCAGAGTTTGTTCCCAACAGTTAAGAATCTCTTGTGGTTTGTTTCCCTATCACCTCTTTCCCCCTCCTTCCCATATATTCATCTGTTTTCTTTCTTAAATTCCACATGAGTGAAATCATAGAGTATTTGTCTTTCTCTCATTGACTTATCTCCCTTAACATCTGCGTTGTTGCAAATGGCAAGATTTCATTCTTTTTTGATGGCTGAGTAATATTCCATTGTATATGTATAGCACATCATCTTTATCCATTCATCAGTCGATGAACATCTGGGGGGCTGCACCAGTTGCATTCCCACCAACAGTGCAAGAGGGTTCCCCTTTCTCTGCATCCTTGTCAACAGCTGTTGTTTCTTGTGTTGTTAATTTTAGCCATTCTGACAGGTGTGAGGTGGTATCTCACTGTGGTTTTGATTTGTATTTCCCTGATGATGAATGATGTTGAGCATCTTTTCATGTGACTCTTGCTTTCAGCTCAGGTCGTAATCACACGTTTCAAGAGACTGAGCCCTGCATTGGGCTCTGTGCTGACAGCATGGAGCCTGCTTGGGTTCTTTTTCTCCCTTTCTCTGCCCCTCCCTTGTTCATGTGCACTCTTTCTCTCTTGCACAAAATAAATAAATAAACATTTTTTAAAAATATAAAATAAATGCTGAGAGAAGCACCTGGGTGCTTCAGTCAATTAAGCATCCTTCTATTGATTTTGGCTCAGGTCATGATCTCGTAGATCCTAGGATCGAGCCCCACATCAGGCTCCACTCTGACAGCATGGAGACTGCTTGTGATTCTTTCTTTCCCTCTTTCTCTGCCCCTTATCCACTTCTCTCTCTCTCAAAAAAAAAATAATATAAAAAAAATTTTTTTAAACACCTGTAGGATAAATGAGTAAATAAAACTGCATCTTGCATACCAGTATACAAGAAAAACAATCACAGATACAACAAAATGTATTCATCACCATGGTGATCCAATCAGAACAATGTTGCCTACCTGACATTAGCTTCTTCAGCAATTTCTGGCTCTTGTTTGAGTCACGCTGTAAAATATCCTGTTCTTCACGAGTACATACCTATAAAGTAACAAGAACAAGACACATGATCCAATAGTTACATTAATTTTGTCTTAATATATCTAAAAAGTAACCTCAAATTACACATGAGGTATGGCAATAAAATGAGACCACTGGTGCTTTTTGTTATCTAAACCTAACAAAAATATACATATCCAAATGAGTTTGCCCTGGTCTCTTTCGATTTTTCCCTTCTTATGTGAACCATAGAAAAAACTGATCTCATTGGAAGTGTCCCTAAATGATTTGATAGCTAAAAAAAAAAAAAAAAAAAAAGAAAAAAGAAAAAAAATCTAACCTACTTTCAAAGGACAAAGATTTGCCATCATTGAATATTGGGGAAAAAATATAATACTTTTTTTTTAAAAAAGACTTCCAGTTCTAATCATTTAATCCAAGTCTTACAAAAGAAATTATAAACAGATGTCTTATTAGAAAGAACCAGAAAAAGCAAATTACAGTGCCACCAGTGAAAACTAGTCTTTTATACTATACATATTGCATTTGTCTTTGAATACTACTTACTTATAAAATAATGAATATATTAAGCAAAGAAAAAGTTCTATTTATTACAAAATGACTGCAATTATAAGGGAGGCAAAAAAGGAGTTACTTTCAAACCAATTTCATACTGAGTTTATAAAACTACAAGACTTCAAAGGCCAATCTGCTTTACATTACTCTTTCTTGAATTTAAGGATTCAAAAGATTTATCAGAAAACATGGAAATTGCCTAGAGGTTGCTGCAGTGGCACAAAGTTCCCACTAGCAGCTATAGGGTGTTTTTCTACAGAAAGCCCCATATCAGAGGATATTTACTGCTGATTTAAGAATGTATTTTTTCATTTTATATTTTTTATTGTAGATACTACATTTTTCAGGTCATCCACTACTAGCTTATTTTTTTTTTTCAGCTTAGTTTTTGAGTGTACTGTATAAAGGCACCAGAGAAGGGAAAACAAGGCAATATATAAAATGGATGCCTTTACCAACATCAAACGCCATTGCTTCTGCCAACCAGCTCAACTGGCAGAATAAGCTTTGCAGACAACTCATTAGGGTGTTTGTAAGACAGTCATTACTACCACACTCTTGAGATCATTCTCTCAGACAACGAAGATGGAGATGAGTTGTCCTGGAAATAGAAGCTATAATAACCTGAGGATTATGTTATAGTACAAGACTTGGAGCCTTCAACAATATATATACTCAAAACTCTTCTCACTAACAGTCCTCAGTACTAAGATAGAACCTTGGTTTCTTGATTAATCGAATTCCTGCTACTAGAGTTTCCTGGACATTTGAGGGAAGAAATTTCCTAAGAAAAAAGAAATTACTAAGGATGTGAATGTCCCTACGTACTCAACCAAAAGATAATAAAATAAAATATAAAAGAAACAATTTACCAGAGTGCCACAGAAAAAGCAGGGGCCAGAACCTTCTTGTTCACAGACAATGCGCCCACAGATCAGACAGTTATTGATCAGCTTGTGCTTCTGGCCCAGGCAATCACAAGGATGGCGACCAGGAATCAGGACTGCAAGCCTGTCCTGTCCCTCTTTTGTGTATAAACTGACAAACTTTGTCTTCTTCTTTAAGGAGCTGCTGTTCTCCTGTGCCTAATTGTACAAAGATATCAGAAATAACATAAAAAAAATTAATGACGATGAAAATAGTCAAGAAAAGAAAAACCTCAGTTCTGTTCAATGACAACTTATATACTATCTAGGAACCATGACAGAAGGTAGTGAGAGAAACACAAATTAAGGGTTATAATCAAGGGTCTGAAGAAAGATTATATTCTAGAAAAGCTACCTGATATACCTTGCCTTTTTTGCTAGTAGCTTTCAGTCCCCTATTATAGCTGGTAGAAGGTAAATCTAGCAGTAAAAGCTGTTTACGGGACATATATAAGCATGCTTAAAGTGGAGATCATAAAAACAAAAATGTCTCTAAAAGCAGATGATACAGGTTTAAAGTAAGAAAAATTAAAAACAAATGGCTCAATAAGAAAAAGACAGATGACACAATAGAAAAATGGGCAAACTATCTAAACAGGAACTTCATTCAAGAAGATATCCAACTGGCCACCAGACACAGGAAAAGGTACTTAAGCTACCCTTCATTACTCATCAAGGTAATGCAAAAGAAACCAAAATTCAATACCAACCAGAATGGCTAAACTGAAAAAGAAAATACAGAAGAGTGCTGGTAAGGATACAAGAACAATTAAAGCTTTCATACACTGTCAGTGGGAGTGTAAACTGGTATCTACCAAAGCTGAACATATGCATATCTTGTGACTCAGCAATTCAGTTCTTGGATATATACTCAACAGAAATGTGTAAATATGTTCACCAGAAGACATGTAAAAGAATGTCATTGCAGCAATGGAACTGGAAACTATCCAAATGTTCAACAGATTGATGTATTCACTTAATAGAATTGTCGGTAGCTATGAGAATGAAAAAGTATAGCTATACAAAACAATATTGCTAATTCCCATAAACCATGTTGATTGAAAGAAGCCACAACAAAAGAATACACACTATATAGCTCCATTTACACAAAATTCATAAGCAGGCAAAACTAATCTATGGTGTTAGAAGTCAGGAAGGTGTTTTCCCCGGGGAGGGACGTCATTTTTTTTTTTGGGGACAAAATGGGGGTCTTTTAGAGGAAGGGTGATGTTTTGTTTCTGGCTATAAAGATATGGTCAGTTTGTGAAAATACATCTGTTCACTTCTGTCTATATGTTGTAAAATTAAAAGTTTAAATAGAAAACTTTATTTATCAGCCTCTGTCTTAGTCCATTCAAGCTGCTATAACAAAACATAACAGACTGCGTAGCTTATAAATAACAGAAATTTATTTCTCACAGTTCTAGAGGCTGGAAGTCCAAGATCAGAGTGCCAGCATGGTTGGGTGAGGGCCCTCTTCAAGGTCACAGAAATGATTTCTTCTAGATCACTGTATCCTAACACAGCAAAAGGGGCAAGGAAGCTCTGTGGGATCTCTTTTACAAGAACACTTATTCATGAGGGTTCTACCTTCATGACATAAGAACCTCCCAAAGGCCCTACTTCCTAATATAATCGCACTAGCATTTCAACATATAAATTTGGGTGGGGGGGACATAAACATTCAAACACTTATTTATATAGATGCCTCTTGCTTTCCCTTTTCAGGGAAGAAACATCTTCAAGAGTTTTAGTGGATGGGAAAATTACTACAAGGAAAAGAACAATTCTTTGCTATGACATGCTAGAAGTTGAGATACCCAAAGCCAGAAGTTGAGATATAGAGATAATACCATAGAAGTCAACTTAGGTAAAAATTAAAATCTAAGAGAGTGCTAAAGATTTTATCTAATCTAGCAGGCTGCCATTTTTCAAACTAGTCAATTATATTTTTGGCTGTCAGTGATCATGGTGAGAAGATTAAAATCTCTAAGCAGAAACTTGTATTTGACTCCCATTAAATTATCCAGTAACATTAACATAAGGTATTTGAGGGCTGTGCTTTGATGAGTTCCCATATACATAATGGGTAATGAGTACATATTGAGAAATACAGGAGAAAAAGGAAGAACAGGACAAGTAAGAAAATTCATAGCCTATCACTGCACTGCTTAAAACTATTCACTGCCTTCCCATTGTGCTTAGAATAAAATCCAAGCTACTTATAATGCCCTATAAAACTTTACATATGGCCTCCAGGTGCTCTCCAATCTCTCCTACATATCACTCTTCCCCTGTTCACTATGCTCCAGCCACACAGGCTTCTGATAATTGCTAAACACCTGTCTCCATCTCTCCTTTACACTTGTCATTCTCTCAATCTGCATGGTTCCTAACCCATCTCTTTATATGCTGCCTCCTTTTCTTTTTTTTTTTTCTAATTTTTTTTTTTTTTATGTTTTATTTATTTTTGAGACAGGGAGAGACAGAGCATGAACAGGGGAGGGTCAGAGAGAGGGAGACACAGAATCTGAAACAGGCTCCAGGCTCTGAGCTGTCAGCACAGAGCCCGACGGGGGGCTCGAACTCACGGACCGCGAGATCATGACCTGAGCTGAAGTCGGCCACTTAACCGACTGAGCCACCCAGGCGCCCCAGGGCTCCTTTTCATTGTTCAGTTCTGAGCTATAATTTCACTCCCTCTGAAAGGCTTTCCCTGAATACTCTACCTAAACTAGCTCCCTTCCTACCAACTACTGCCTATCACATTGCCCTTTTTATTTCTTTCATGGCAGTTTTGATAATCTATAATTAATTTTTTTTCCAACTGTCTTTTCTATGTTTCCTTTGAACCACTAAGATGTAACCTCTAGGAGAGCATAGAAACCTAGAGTGTTTTATTTACTGCTATAATGTATAATGCCTAAATCAGTTCTTGACATACAGTAGACATGCAATACAATTTTCTGAATTTTCTAAATAACCAAATGAACTGCATATAGAACATGGAGACAGATTTACCTACAAGACCAAAAGTGGAACTGTCAGTACACAGCTTGATCATTACTCATGATTCCAGGTCTATGAATTTGCCTACTAACTAAAATCTATTTGTAACCCCCAAATCAATACTCTAGGTGCTTTTACAACCATTTGTGGACATGAGCAGGGTGGCAAAAAATCTGAGCCTCTAAATGTAGAGATTTCCCGCTAAGGCCGAGCGAAGGAATGATCTGCTTTCTTGTTTCAGCTGTCACGCTGTAAACAAGTGTCTTATTTTCAGTCTATTTATTATCACTTTTTTTGCATTTTTGTGCTTTTTCTTGATGATCCTAATATTTAAAATGGTCCCATGCATAGTGCTTACATGTTGTCTAGTATTCCTAAGCACAAGAAGGCTGTACCTTAAATAGATGTGTTAGATAAGCTTTTTTCAGGCATAAGTTATAGTGCTGTTGGCTCTGAGTTCAATGTTAATAAATCAACAAGATATATTAAAGTGTCTTTAAACAGAAACACACATAAAATAAGGTTATGTATTGAATGTTTGATAAAATTGCGACCAGATGCTCACAGAAACCTAATCCTGTATTTCTCCTATGTGTAATGGTTCAGAACTCACGAATTCAGTATACACTGCAGCTCTAACAAGAAATTCCTGTATAAGAGATAAACCATTTTTTCAAAATCATTTTCCAAGTTTGCTTAATGAGTAGAAAATACTTAAGAATTAAATACAGACTCAGAAACAGGTTGTTGAGGGATAAACTGCTCTTAAAGCATTAAGAGATATGAAATCAAAAGTTAAGTCATTATTAATTTGAAGATCTTTCCCTACCCAAACCTGGGAAGTTATGAGTGAACCATGGTTTTTATTTTACCTTTTGAAACCTATATAACAACAAGCACCAAGGTACCTTATTCATTAAGATCCATTAGTAAAAACAGTGAAATACTTTGTTAAACTAAGATTGGCATCTACTTAACTAAAAAGCTAGGTTGTAGCTGTAGAAACATTGCATAGTCAAAGCAAGCTTCTTTAATGTGGATTGGTAAATGAGTAAGTTGACCAAACAGACTAAAGCAACATAGGGCTAAATGGATTAAAAGATTAAACGATTATAAAAAAGAAACACTTAAAAAGATTGCAATATAAAATGTTAAAATATTTAATGGGGTGCCTCAGTTGGTTGAGCGTCCGACTTTGGTTCGGGTCATGATCTTGCGGGTCATGATTCCTGAGTTCAAGCCCCACGTTGGGCTCTGTACTGACAGCTTGGAACCTGGAGCCTGCTTCAGATTCTGTGTCTCCCTCTCCCTCTGCCCCACCCCTGTTCACGCTCTGTCTCTCTCTTTCAAAAATAAACATTAAAAAATGTTTTAAAAAATATTTATCAACAACTTCAAAATTTTTAAAAACTGAACTGGAATTTGTGAAAAAGCATCCTGAGGAAACTGACTCAAAGGAGAAAACATAGATAATGGTTTTCATGTTGTTTTCAACAACTTTCTCTCCTGGATGTTAAAAATTAATTTATTAAAAGTTCATTAATGTATTGTATGCTATTATTTCATGACTATTTTTAAAAGAACAAAATAAGACTTTAAAATTTTTATCCATTACGTGGGGCACCTGTTTGGCTCAACATGTGACTTTTGGTCTTGGGGTTGTGAGTTCAAGCAGCACATTAGGCACAGAGCTTACTTAAAAGAAAAAAAAAATTATTATCCATTATTTGATAACTCTGACCAGAAAATATTCTTTATGGTCTGAATTTTGCTTTTACATTAAGATTCTATACACTTGCAGTCACCACTTATAAAATATATATTTACACATGTCTATGTAATACTTCTACTTTATTTTTTTTTAAATTTTTTTTTTTAACATTTATTTATTTTTGAGACAGAGACAGAGAGAGAGAGCATGAACAGGGAGGGTCAGAGAAAGAGGGAGACACAGAATCCAAAACAGGCTCCAGGTTCTGAGCTGTCAGCACAGAGCCCGACGCGGGGCTTGAACTCACGGACCGTGAGATCATGACCTGAGCCGAAGTCGGACACTTAATTGACTGAGCCACCCAGGCAACCCAATACTTCTACTTTAAAAACAAGTATTTTACTGATAAGAGTAATACAAAAAATTACTCAAAATAATGTTCAGATGGATTACAAACCTAAATGTGAAAGTTGTAACTTTTAAACTATTAGAGGAAAATTTAGGAGAATATATTTTTCACTTCAGGGTGGGAAAATGCCTTAAAGCTTAAATAAGCTATAAAAAGCATAAAACAAAGAAAAAGATCAATATATTTGACTACATTAGATTTAAAAATTCCAGGGGCGCCTGTGTGGCGCAGTCGGTTAAGCGTCTGACTTCAGCACAGGTCACGATCTCGTGGTCCGTGAGTTCGAGCCCCGCGTTGGGCTCTGGGCTGATGGCTCAGAGCCTGGAGCCTGCTTCCGATTCTGTGTCTCCCTCTCTCTCTGCCCCTCCCCCGTTCATGCTCTGTCTCTATCTCAAAAAATAAATAAACGTTAAAAAAAAAAAAAATTAAAAAAAAAAAAAATTCCTGTGAGTCAAAAGATACCACAAACGAAAAACACAGACCAGCAGATATCTACAACACATATAATAAAAAAATAGTACATAAGGGGCATCTTGGTGACTCAGTTGGTTAAGTGCCTGATTCTTGATCTCAGATCAGGTCATGATCTCACAGTTGGAGAGATCAAGCCCAGAGTCGGGCTCTGTGCTGACAGTGAGGAGCCTGCTTGAGATTCATTCATTCTCTCTCTCTCTCAAAATAAATAAACAAATTAAAAAAAAAATCTATGTATTAAAGTAATATATAGAATAAAGAACTCCCATAAAACAATTTGAAAAAGACCATCAACTCAGCAGAAAAGCAGATCAAGAATATGAATAAGTAGTTCATGACGATCCAAAAGGCCAAAAAAAATGGAAATCAAAAACAAATCAACAAACTATTCAAATGACAGAGCCTCTATTTAGAATTCATGTGTGTGCAAAGCAAAATTAAATACTATTTCTTATACTTAAAATGGGCAAAACTTGGGGCACCTGGCTAGTCAACACCTCAGTCAATAGAGTATGTGACTCATGATCTCGGAGTTTTAAGATCAAGCCTCACTTTGGGTATACCGATTACTTAAAAAATAAATAAATAAAAACAAGAATTTAAAAAAGGGCAAAACTTTAAAGGCCTCACAATATTAAACACTGGCAAAGAAGCAGAAAAGAGAAATTGCTTACCTTGATAGGAGGATGAAATTGTTACAACTACTTTAGAAATTAACTGGGAGCACCTGGGTGGCTCAGTCAGTTAAGCATCCGACTTCAGCTCAGGTCATGATCTTGTCATTCAGAGTTCAAGCCCCACATTGGGCTCTGTGCTGACAGCTCAGAGCCTGGAGCCTGTTTCAGATTCTGTGTCTCGCTCGCGCTCTCTCTCTCTCTCTCTCTGCTCTCCCCCACTCATGGTACCTTTTTCTCCCTCTCTCTCTCTCAAAAATAAACACTAGGGGCGCCTGGGTGGCTGAGTTGATTAAGCGTCTGACTTCAGCTCAGGTCATGATCTCATGGTTCATGAGTTTGAGCCCCGCATCAGGCTCTGTGTTGACAGCTCAGGGCCTGAAGCCTGCTTCAGATTCTGTGTCTCCCTTTCTCTCTGTCCCTCCCCTGCTCTCTCTCTCAAGAATAAATAAACATTAAAAAAATTCAAAATAAATAAATATTTTTAAAAAACTTTTAAAAATAATTTAAAAAATTGGTAGTTTCAATAAAAGAAAAATTAACAAAGCCTATAACCCAGTAATTCTAGTAACAGGTAAATACTAACAATTCTCAAATGTACCTGAAGGAAATACATACAAGAATGTTCACTGCAGTTTTCACAACAGCAAACTATTATAAACAAGATAAAAGTGCATTTATGACTTAATGGAGAAATTGAATCAGTGGAATCTTGAGTTAAGAGAAACAAATAAAATCTATGTATACCACAGATTGTTCTCAAAAAGTTTTAAAAAGCATCTGCAAAATGACATTATGTTATTAGCCTACTTTTTTTTTTTTTTAATATTCCATAGTGCAGCCATCCAGGTATGGACTATGGTTATCTTTTTTTAATGTTTATTTATTTATTTTGAGAGAGACAGAGAGAGCATAAGCAGGGGAGGGGCAGAGAGAGAGGGAGAGAGAAAATCCCAAGCAGGCTCTGGGCTTTCAGCACAGAGCCCAAAGCGGGGCTTGATCTCACGAACCCAAGATCATGACCTGAGCCAAAATCAGTTCGGAGGCTTAGCCAACTGAGCCATGCAGGTGCCCCGTCTATTTACTTACATTTTAAAAATGTACTATACTACACTATACTATACTATACTATATTATACTATATGCTGTTAATATATTCCTATATACGAAAAAATAGACTACTGATTTTAAGATTCACACCAAATTCAAGATAGTAATCATCTGTAGGGCAGGAGGAAACACAACTGTGTATTAGTTTCTCAACGGTTAAGCACCTGACTACAACCTAAGCACTACTGTTTCTTTTTTGTGGAGGATGCCCTATGGTAAGTAGGATGTTTAACAGTATCGTTGGCTTCTACTCACTAGATGGCAGTAGTACCCCTTTGCCCCATGCTGTGCCAGCCAAAATGCTGCCAGACACATTTCCTGGGGGGGCAAAATCAAGAACCACTGGGTAGAAAGAACAAAGAGAATTTCAACATTCTTAGTAAGGGTCCATTTATTTTATTTATTTTATGTAATCTCTATGCCCAATATGGGGCTCGAACTCACAACCCTGAGATCAAGAGCTGCATGCTCTACTGACTGAGCAAGCCAGGCACCCCTCATTCATTCATTCATTCATTTTTAAAGAAAAGACCTGGGGCCCCTGGGTGGCCCAGTTGGTTAAGCATTCGATCCTTGATTTCAGCCCAGTCATATCTCATGGATTTTGAGTTCAAGCTCCTAGTTGGGCTCTGCACTGACAGCACGGAGCCTGCTTGGGATTCTCTTTCCTTATCTATCTGCCCCTCCCCTGCACACATGCTCGCTTGCTCTCTCTCTCTCTCTCTCTCTCTCTCTCAAAATAAATAAATAAATAAACTTTAAAAAAAAAGGAAAAAAGAAAAGACCCGAAGCAAATATAAAATATGTTATGAATTGGGGTACCTGGGTGGCACAGTCGGTTAAGCACCCGACTTTGGCTCAGATCATGATCTCACAGTTCACAAGTTCGAGCCCCATGTCAGGCTCTCTGCTGACAGCATGGAGCCTGTTTTGTATTCTCTGTATCCCTCTCTCTGCTCCTCCCCTGCTCACACACTCTATCTCTCAAAACTAAATAAACATTAAAAAAATTAAAAAAAAAAAAAGGAAATTCTGTCATATGCTACAACATAAATGAGCCTTGAGAACATTATGTTAAATGAAATAAGCCAGGCACAAAAAGACAAATACTGCTTGATTCCATTTAGATGTAAAGCAAATTCACAGAAAGAGGAAGTAGAATGGTAGTTGACAGGGACTGGCAGCAAGAGAAATGGAGAGCTATTTAACTGGTACAGAGATTCAGCTTTACAAGATGAAAAAGTTCTGGAGATCTATTGCACAATATGAAAATACTTTTAGCACTACTAAAGTATACATTTAAAAAACTAAGATGGTTAAAAAACTTATCAAATTGTATATCTTAAATATGTACAATTACATAAGTATTTAATTACACCTCAATGAAGCTGGTTTTTAGGAAGGCTATTCTTGTTCATTGTAAAAAAGTAAAAAAAAATAGAAAATATAGTATAAAGAGGAAAATAGAGTATAAAGAGGAAAAATTAAAACATTTATTGTCATAACACCTGAAGAAACACCATTTTTAACACTTTCCTTCAGTCTTTCTATGTGTGTGCACGTGAAAATGTTTGTGTGTGTATAGAGTAAGTTTTTTTTTGTTTTTTGTGAGAGAGAGCACATGCATGAGCAGGAAAGGTGAAGAGGGAGACAGAAAGAGAGAATCCCAAGCAGGCTCCACCCTCAGCTTGCAGCTGGACTCAGAGCTTGATCCCACCAACTGTGAGATCACGACCTAAGCTGAAATCAAGAGTTAACTACTCAACTAAGCCACCCAGGCGCTCCAAGTATTTTTTAAAGGCAAAAAATCAATTAAAAAAAAAAAAACTTAAAAAGACCTTTTTTTAATGTTTTATTTATTTTTGAGAGAGAGAGCAGGAGCAGGAGAGGGGCAGAGAGAGAGGGAGACACAGAATTTGAAGCAGGCTTCAGGCTCCGAGCTGTCAGCACAGAACCCAATGTGGGGTTCAAACCCACTAACCATGAGATCACGACCTGAGCCGAATGAAGCCTGGAGCCTGCTTCAGATTCTCCCTCTCTCTCTGCCCTTCTGCCACTCATGCTGGCTCTCTCTGTCTCTCTCTCTAAAATAAGTAAACATTAAAAAAAATTTTTTTAAACACAAAAAAATCAAACCTACGTATTTCGTTCACACATTTGTCACTCAATATTTTATGACAAATGTTTTCCCAAATGATATATTCTGGTGAACAATTTTATTAGTTGAATGATATTCCATCAAATGAGGGAAGTATAATTTTAGTCTTTCTCTTACTGCTAAACAGATCAGTTCACATTTTCAATAGTTCTTTTGTGTGCAATTCTGATTACTTTCTTATGTTAAATTTCTAAGTCATATTAACAAGTCAATAAGATAGGAACATTTCTGGTTCTTGATGTATGCTACCAAACTGTTCCCCAAAGAGTTTAAACCAATTAACATTGCCACCAGTAGTGTACAGGGGCTCTTGTTTTAATACAACTTCACCATCACTGAGTATTCTATTTTTAAAATCTTTAGCAATTTAAAATTATAGGCAGGGCACCTGGGTAGCTCATTGGGTTGAGTATATGACTTGGGCTCAGGTCACAATCTCATGGTTCCTAAGTCTGATCCTCACAACGGGCTCTGTGCTAATAGCTCAGAGCCTGGATTGGATTCTGTGTCTCCCTTTCTCTCTGCCCTTCCCCCACTTGTGCTCTCTTTCACAAAAATAAACACTAAACATTTTTTTTTTAATTATAGGCAATACCTCAGGGATTTAATATGTGTTTATTGATTACTAGTGATCAATACAATCAATAACACATTAATACACAAACTACCACGGTTTGCTTAGGACTTAGGAAAATCCCAGAATACTGGACTTACAGTGCTAAAACTGATAAAGTCCCAGGCAATTAGGGTGACAAACTGGTAAAGTTAAACATCTTTTAATGTTTATCGGTCATTTGTGTTTTTCTTTTGCTTACAAGGCTTCTTTGCTCATTTTATTCCACTTGGGAAAAGGCTTAAGTCTCTCTTTTTTTTTTCCCCTTGAACTTAACATTATTTTGCAAACACTTTTCCACGTTTTATTGCATGGTCATCACACTCAGAATTTTTTGATCACCTATCTGCCATCTCAGCATAATTAACTATTCCCTTATGTTGGGAAATTTAGTTTCTCAAATTTCCCTGATTATAAATATTTCTGCTTACCTCACAGGGCTATTTTGAGAGCCATGAGAGAATACGAAAAAAACTCTAAACACTAAATGATGATGACGATGGTGCAATGGCAGATGGCTCAAGGTAGGAACACTCTTCTAATAACAGCTATAATTGTGCATTTTTTTTATTAAAAACCCACACACACAAAATGCTGAAAATGAAGCCTTGGTGCACTTCATCAAATATGTTCCATTATATATATTATATATATATGTGTAAGATATATATATACATATATATAAGTATAAATATGTAAGATATATATATATATATGTATATATGTATATCTTTCTCAATCTCATTTCTAACCAAGATGTCCTTATAATAATTATTTAATCAGGATGCCAGGGGCACCTGGGTGGCTCAGTCGGGTAGGCATCCAGCTTCGGCCCAGGTCATGATCCTGCAATTCATGGGTTCAAGCCCCACATCAGGCTCTGTGCTGACAGCTTGGAGCCTGGAGCCTGCTTCAGATTCTCTGTCTCCCTCTCTCTGTACCCCTTCCCTGCATGCACTCTGTCTCTCTGTCTCCCAAAAATAAATAAATATTTAAAAAAAATTGTTTTTAAAAATCAGGCTGCCAAAAAAATCTACCATACAGAAAGTAATGTATCATCATTATCACTTTTTCTCCATAAAATTCATGCATTTGTTGAATAATTGCCACTCTAGAACAATTTGCACACTTTGCTCTCTGAAATGTATCAGTCACTTCCTCTTTTTCATACAGCTAGGAAATGATTCATTCTATAAGCACTCACCTTGGCCAGATCAAAAGGTGTTTTGACCTCCATGGTTGTGTCAGGTTCAGCAAATGCAGGAACTTCCTGTCTATTTCTGCCTTTCCTCCTACTCCTCTTTAGCTGGTCTCCTGATCTCTGCCCATCCAACATTTCTTTAAAAGAAAAAAAAAATTATACATATACGTATATAGATTGATAATAATGGGATTCATTGGTGAACTGATAGGTAATAAACAGAAGGTGATGCTGAATATTTAGAGTGAAGATATGCAGTCAGGAAGGTTTTTACATTAGCTTTTCCTCTCAAACCAGAATTAAATATAAACCATAATTTTCAAGATAGTCAATGGTAAAGACTACTGGCTGGGATTAAGAAAGTAAATTAAAATCTGCTACTTTATTTTATTTTTAAAGTTTATTTATTTGAGAGAGAAGAGAGGGAGGGAGGGACAGGCAGAGAGAGAGAAAGAGGGGGGGGGGAGGGGGAGGGAGGGAAGAAGAGATAAAATCCCAAGCAGGCTCCATGCTGTCAGTGCAGAGCCTAACATGGGGCTCGATCTCACAAACCATGAGATCGTGACCTGAGCCAAAGCCAAGAGTCAGATATTTAACTGGCTGAGCCACCCAGGTGACCCTAAAATCTGATATATTTTAGATTATATAATAATAATGACTTAGATTATTTAGTTTGGTATTTATCTTTCATATCTTTTAACTAAATAGTTACTTCTAAATGCTATTCATACTAAAGTTGGTCAGCATTTACTTTCATCCAGGTATACAGATAACTAAAATTTAAAAAAAATTTTTTTCCCAATGTTTATTTGTTTTGAGAGAGAGAGAGACACAGAGAGTTGAGTGGGGGAGGGGCAGACAGAGAGGAGACAGAATCCAAAGCAGGTTCCAGACTCTGAGCTGTCAGCACAGAGCCTGATGCAGGGTTCGAACTCAGGAACTGTGAGATCATGACCTGAATGGAAGTCGGATGCTTAACTGACTGAGACACACAGGTACTCCTGAAAATTGTTTTTTTAAAACATGGATAAATTTTTCAAACTATTCTGAAACCACATTTTTATCTGCAAACAGGTATTTTTGTGATATTTTCTAAGTTGAAAAAGTCTCAACAAAACAGTATTGATTCCAGTTTGAGTAGAACTGAAAAATACGGATACATATGATTCTGCTTAAGTTAGCTGTGAGGAAATAGCAGTTACAGAAAATATGAGGTTCTATAAACCAGCCCATTACTTAATTATATTAACTTACCATCTTTTTCTCTAAATTTTTTTTTAATGTTTATTTATTTTTGAGAGAGAGACAAACAAACTGAAAGCAGGGGAGGGGCAGAGAGAGAGGGAGACACAGAATCTGAAGCAGCTCCAGGCTCTGAGCTGTCACCACAGAATCCAATACAGGGCTTGAACTCAGGAACCATGAGATCATGCCCGAGCTGAAGTCAGACGTTCAACCAACTGAGCCACCCAGGTGCCCCACTTACCATCTTTTTTGAAGGACTGCTGCAGAGCATCAGAACTCAACTCCTGATCATTCTTTTGCCATTTGGTTATAAGCTCCTCTATGAATTGACCTTTTTTGTCCTCATTTCCCTGAAGGAGGTCAGTGACATATTCTCGTATCTCTTCAGCACTCTCAATTGACAAAACATACCTCAGGAAGCAAAAATAGAAGTTGTTGAAACAAGACTGTTTATACTATGTCTTTCAATAATCACAACATAAACTGACGTAGTACAAACTATTCATTAATCCATTAAAGTGTTTACGATTTTTTTTAATGTTTTATTTATTTTGCGGGGGGGAGAGAGAGAGAGACACACACACACACACACAAAGAGTAAGTGGGGGAGGGGCAGAGAGAGAGGGAGACACAGAATCCCCAAAGCAGGCTCTAGGCTGTCATCACAGAGGCCGACACAGGGCTCAAACCCATGAACTGTGAGATCACGACCTGAGCCGAAGTCAGATGCTCAACCGACTGAGCTACTGAAGTGTTTACTTTAAGCCAAATTCTATGCTAGGTGCTAGGGATATAAGTTTGATTAGACAAAGATCCTGACCACACCTTGTTCATAATAAAACCTTTATGTAACCCTCTTGTTGGAAGAATTAAATTACTGTTTTGAAGATAGGCTTGTGGAGCTGTCCTTAACATAGGAATACTTCCTATAACTACATATCTGCAGTCATATTTTCCGAGGAATACAAATCACTTAATCTCTATATTATAAAACCTAAAATTTCTTTTGCTAAAAATATGAGTACATAGAACAATCTAAACAGTTGTTGATTTAATATTCTCAAAAATTATATATCAAGATGGGTATCACATCGTAATGAGCAGATCTCTTTTAAGGAAATGTTATAAAGGTTCCTAAAAGTGAAATGGGGTAACAGTTCAAGTCAGTACAACTTGTTTAAAAATTGACAGGCCAATATATTTGAAGTGCCTTAAAAATAATCTGGTAATTCCATTTATAGGACTTTATAAGACATAAGAGACAGAAAATTTTATGCAAAGGTTAACTGCCTCACTGTTTGAATTAATGAAACACTAGAAGCTATTTAAAATATCTATTGATGGAAAAGGGACTAATGAATTCAAGTTTTTGGACTTTCAAAAATGTAATATGCTACCACTAAATGTGAAAGTTTTGAATAATTATTATTCTGAGAAAATGCCCTCCTATAATGGTAAATGAAATAATAGGATAGAGTGCAGAGCATATGATTCCATTTGCTATAAAAGCAATGTGTATACACATACACATGTGTAGAAAAAAGGCCAGAGCTTATACCCCCAAATAATTACCACTATGGTCAATTAACAAGAGTTTATTTTTCTTTTCTTTTTTCCCCTATGTTTTGAAAATGTATTACAATATGCATAGGAAAAAAAACACGAAGAGTGAAACAATGATAATCTCTGGATTGTGGTATTATGGTTAATTTTGGTTTCCTTCTTTATCTTTTTTCTGATTTTTTAAGATTTCTACAGTGAATATGTTACACCATTAGAAAAGAATTTTAAAAAATAACTTGTAAATTAAGATATCAGACCATGAAAGCATTATAAGATCTGAATAAATTGTAATGCAGATATAGTGGTATGGGATATAAGAAAAATTATAATAATGCTGTATCATTAAAAAAAAAATCATGAGATTTTGCCATCACCAGTAGCATATGTGCTAGGTTATTTTCTTAATGTGGTGGGTGCATTTGCAGTGTTATGATCTATAGGTGAATAAACCTGTGCCATTGGGCATCATTAAGAGCATCTTCTAAACCATCACAGATTAAAAAAGAAAAGACCACTGTTTTTCAGGACTTTTACAGTTTAATCAACTTGATCCCCAAAGTTAGCATCCCATCAAAAGATTAATTACTATTGAGTTCTTACAAAAGGACGGCAAGAAACCTCAGGGGATCATTTAACTCTGGTATTCAAATTACCAGGGAAGGATTTATGGAGTTCCAGTAACATTTGAATAAATGTCATTTTAACTATTTAACAAAGTATAATAAGGAACAACATACATCTAAATGTGTTATATAACAAATCTTTCAAAACAGAATCATCCAAAACATGAGCTAATGCAGATTGCAGAACAGTTTATTTTGCTAAACCTGTGTACAAATCTTAATGTTCCATAAGTGAATCACTGATTAGGAAGTTAACAGTTCTGTGCTGTCTGTAAAAATTCAGGCCATTCATGCCAAATTGTTCAAGTTAGCACACTAGTACAGTACACCTGAGTAATTCTCAGTAAAATGCCTGGCAAGACACAGGAAATGTACACAAAAATGCTTTCAACATGGCATCATAGCCTGTTGTGCAATAACTATAAAAACCTAGTAAGTGAAATGAGTTCAAATAGTATTATATTATTGGTAGCCAAGAAGTGGCTGTGCTGACAGCTCGGAGCCAGCACAAATTGTCTCTCTCCCTCTCTTTTTGCTCCTCCTTCCCTCTCTCTCAAAATAAATAAATAAACTTAAGAAAAAAAACAAAACAAAACTTGCAAGTTCCTTGATCAAGCCCAACTATTAAAGAAGTTTCCCCCTCTGCCTGAACACTGCACTTCCACCTACCCACCCTTTAGTTTTCAGGTGAAAGTGATTCCTTGAAGTAAACCTTTCAAGTTTCTCAAATCTTAGTGGGAATCCTTTACTCCGTGCTCCCACAACACCCTACATTTCCCCCAGTCAGCATTCCTCAACCACGTGGAACCCAATGGTCTCAAGAGCCTTTATGGCCACAGCATGTTATGCAGCAGAGCAACAAATATGTTACATCAATTGAAAGAAAAAATACTAAATTATGTCACGATCTCCATTTTATAGGAATCAAAGTATTAAAGATAAACTCTGCTCAGTATTCAGTTTACACATGAGGAAATTAAGGTACAGAGAGGAAAATTAGGTAGCCCAATATTAAAAAAAAAAAAAAAAAAAAGTTGCCCAAGATTCCAAAAGTGGTAAATGACAACAGAAAATAGAACCTGGGACTCCTCAGTCAGGAGCTATTTGCACCTTACTTCAGCCGCCTCCATTTAAAGTCCAGGTCCTATTTAATATTAAACACCACGCAGATCGGGCAAACTCAAATGCTCAGAGTAAGGAATTTTTGCAAAGATAATGTGGCTTGGCCCTTCTCTGCAGAATCTATCAGGAAATTGGCTCCAGGGACAGTCTTACAGGTTTAGTTATCAGAGATCTGGAGTTTTCCTAAGAAAAAAGGCCCCACCGACCGATTGTGGAGCCTGACACCCTGTCCCAGAAGCTGCACTGTAAAGCCGGAGGTCAAATTCGGCGCCTAGAGTCCCACAGCAGCCCTTCTATATTTCTTCACTCTCATCAACTTTTTAGTCTTCCCCTCTTCCCCTTTCAGCCAGTGCACATCCCAGAGGTCCCTCCCGCCTCAGACCCCAACCAGTCTCACTGCATGATCTCCTCGCTGACATCCAGGCCGAAAGTTTTCCTTAACTGCTGGGTACACCAGCCCACCAGCTGCTCCCGGGACGCCGCCCCTGCCACCGCCATTTTTCCCAGCCGGAACCAGCTGGGCTCCAACAGCCCTAAGTCCTGCACTGGACTAGTCCCCTTCGCAACACCAACCTCGTTCGCGCGGGTTCCGCCAGCCTGCACCGCGCCTCGCGGTTGTACCGCCTCAGCACAGATCCCTCCCACGTGTGCCGCCTCCTCCTTCCCGCTTCCTGGTGTGTTTATGCTGGAACCGGAGCTAATCTGCGCCTGATTTTTCTGCATGGTAAGATGTA
This sequence comes from Panthera pardus, assembly GCF_024362965.1. Classification (NCBI taxonomy): domain Eukaryota; kingdom Metazoa; phylum Chordata; class Mammalia; order Carnivora; family Felidae; genus Panthera; species Panthera pardus. The sequence goes on from NW_026526810.1 coordinate 33,340,894, forward strand.
GGACTCGAGAATCAGGAATTCGGTTGAGAAGACAGTGTAATTACCTATAAAAACTATAGTCGAGGAAAAGATAAAACAAAACTGTAATCTGAGAGGCCAGCTTTTAACTTGTTCTGGTTTTGAGGCACCTGGGTAAGGTTTAGTGGGTTAAGCATGGGACTCTTGATTCCTTCTCAAATCAGGATCTCCGAGTTCCTGGGATTCAGCCGGCTCTAGGACTCTTCACTGGCAGGTCGGGACCTGCTTGGGATTCTCTCTCTGACTCTCCCCTGCTTGCTTGCACTCTTGCTCGCTCACGCCCTCTCTCTCTGTCTGTCTCTCAAAATAAACTAACTTAAAAAAAAAATTGCTCTAGTTTATGCAAAACATTTAAAATAGCACTTGCAAGCTAGAATAACTGCTTCAGGGATTTGCTTTGGTGGTCGTGGTTTTATTAATACTCTGTATGGTCTAATACTAGGTTCACGCTGCAAGAACCTTTTTCTGTTTAATTTTTTTGAGCCAGGTCTTTTCCAGGAGGGCCAAAACAAGTCAGGAAGCTCCAGGAGGAAAAACTTGTAATATAACAGGTGTTATGATTTGGCTTTAAAGAACTTTGACATAAATTCTGAGTGATTTTTTTTTTAATTTATGTAATACTTTTTTTTGGCCAACAATGACTTCTCTTTCTAAATTTTGTATTTAATTACAGTTAACATACAGTTATATTAGTTTCTGATGTACAATATAGTGATTTAACACTTCCGTCTAACACCTGGTGCTCATCACAAGTGCATTCCTTTTTTTAAATTTATTTAATATGAAATTTGTTGTCAAATTGGTTTCTATACAACACCCAGTGCTCATCCCAACAGGTGCCCTCCTCAGTGCCCACCACCCACTTTCCCCTCCCTCCCACCCTGTATCAGCCCTCAGTTTATTCCCAGTTTTTGAGAGTCTTTTATGGTTTGGCTCCCTCCCTAACTTTTTTTTCCCCCTTCCCCTCCCCCATGGTCTTCTGTTAAATTTTTCAGGACAAGTGCATTCCTTAATCCCCATCACCTATTTAACCTATTTGCCCACGCTGCAGTGATTTTTAAAGAGTCAAAGGTATTTCAACCCAAGAAGACCAAACTTGCATGTGTGTCAGTACTCTCTACTCCACTGGGACGATGGACTGATGAAAATTTAGCCAGACTATACTGGAGAGCTTTAACGTCCTCTGATATATTTCATCAATATATTTTAAAAAATATTTTATTTTTTAAGTAATCTCTACATCCAATGTGGGGCTGTAACTCAAAACCCTGATATCAAGAGCTGTGCTCCACTGACTGAGCCCATCAGATGCCCCCATTAATAAATTTAATTGGCTGACTTCATTTTACATTTATAGGTTCTTCATTCCCATTAGGCCATCTAGACTGAGCAATTACATTAATTGGTTCCTGCTTCACCTTTTTATGCTAATGTTTCCACTGATATAAATGATCGAAATCATATAAGTGTATTGATGTACATTGGGTATAGATTGTCTTTGTTACTAATGGAAAATATATGATTTTCTAGCTTAAAAAAACCCAAATTCTCTGTGAATATTTATTAACAGTGGATACAAATTTTGTGTCTTCATAAAAATCTTCTACATTTTCTATATCTGTTCAGTTCCCATAATTTAAATGTTAACCTCTTGGGGTGCCTAGTGGCTCAGTCAGGTCCGACTCTTGATTTCTGCTCAGGTCATGATCTCAAGGTTCCTGAGGTCAAGCACCACATCCAACTCTGCACTGACAGCAAGAAGCCTGCTTAGAATTCTTTTTCCCTCTCTGTCTGCCCCTTCCCTGCTTGCACTTGCATGCATGCTCTCTAAATTAGTTAATTAATTAACAAACATTTTAAATGTTAATTTCTTGAAGACAGAGACTATGACAGGATTTTTTTTTTTTTTACAATAGGGCTTAGCACATCATATAAATTATGATGAAATTATTAGGTCCTCAAGAATAAAGGTATTCTGGAGGTGCCTGGGTGATTCAATTGGTTGAATTGAGCTGACCTTCAGCTCAGGTCGTGATCTCCCGCTTTGTGAGTTCAAGCCCTGCCTTAGGGTTGCTGATGTCAGCATGTCAGCACAGATCCCTCTTTGGATCCTGTGTCCTCCTCTCCCTCTGTGGCCCTCCCTTGCTCATGCTCTCTCTTTCAAAAAATAAATAAAACGTTGAAAATTTTGTAAAGAATATGGGGCAGCTAGGTGGGCCACTCAGTTGGTGAAGCATCTGACTTTGGCTCAGGTCATGAGTTCCAGCCCTGCGTCCGGCTCTGTGCTGACAACCCAGAGCCTGGAGCCTGCTTTGGATTCTGTCTCTCCCTCTCTCTCTGCTCCATCCCACTCATGCTCTGTCCCTCTCTCTCAAAAATAAATAAACATTAAAAAAAATTTTTTTTAAGAATAAAGGTATTCTTTTTATTTAAGGCATATGTTAATTATTGCAATCTCTGGTTTGTAATATATGTCATATAATGCAATGCTATTTACAGTGATTATCATTTATTTAAAAAAATTTTAATGTTTATTTATTTTTGAGAGAGACAGAGCACAAGTGGGGAAGGGGCAGAGAGAGAGAGAGAGAGAGAGAGAGAGGGAGAAAGAGAGAATCCAAAGTAGGCTCCAGTCGTAGAGCTGTCAGCACAGAGCCCAAAGAGGGGCTTGAACTCACAAACACTGAGATCATGACCTGAATTGAAGTTAGATACTTAACCAACTGAGCCACCCAGGTGCCTCCATTCTGCCTGAGCAAAGCAAGCACACCTATTTTACATGACTTAAAAGATTTTTTTTTTGTATAAGTTTAGGCAGATATTTCATACAAATGTACTACAACTTTTCTTAATGCCCTAGGCCTTTGACATTTTCAAGTTCACACCACGTAGTTCTCTGTATTTTATTTAAATAAAGGAAAAGCAAACCTCAAAGGAGAAGCTTTCCTCAAAGTAAACATTGAAATTAAAAACTTTTGCAGGGGGCCTGTGTGGCTCAATATGTTAAGCTTCCAACTTCAGCTCAGGTCATGATCTCGCAGTTGGTGAGTTTGAACCCTGCATTGGGCTCTGTGCTGACAGCTCAGAGCCTGGGGCCTGCTTTGGATTCTGTCTGTGTCTCCCTCTCTCTGCCCCTCCCCTGATCATACTCTGTGTGTGTCTCTTTCAAAAATAAATGTTAAAAATATTTTTTTAAAGAATATCTGCTAGAGATCACTGCTTGTTTCCTAATTTTTTACCCTAATATGTTTTCTTCCCTATTATTAAAAGACAAACATATAAACATAGCTATGGTAATAAACTGCTCATGTGTGCAAAGGTATATTTGCAATTATTTCTGGCCACTCACTTGGCATCTGAACTATGAGAAAGACCAGCAGATTCTCTATGCTGTTCTAATCTCTGCAGGGACCTGGGAAATGAGTTTGAATTAAGTAATTCAGGCCTTTGTAGAAGCCACTTTAACTGAAAAAGAAATAATGTGCATTCAAGAACGATTATGTATTGAGAGGTGTGTGATGACAAAGAAGAAAGGAATACCCTGAGGGTTGTTGATTTTTCTGGTAGGAATTCTAATGTAGTCTTAGACTCCAAGGTTTTTAGACAAAGCTACAGGTTATTTCCAATACATTTCCTGCTATTACAATATAATTAGTTAATTAATTGAATTATAATGTGATTAATGTAATTGTAATATAATATATAATTTCACCTATTGTCTAGATCTTTTAAGATTCTTTAATTCTAAAACACAAAGTGGTTGTTGATTCTGTTGAAGTACTGACTAGCCTATTTTCTGAAAGTTCAAGCATAATTTATTGGAGAGAATTAATGCCGTGCATACACTTTTAGGATTGCTTTTCAAGTGAGCATTTAACAAAATACATCCCAAGGCAAGCTCATCTGATCATGTTTTATGCATGGTTTTCAGAGAGTGAAAATCACTCCCCAGGGGTATTGTAATTAGAAGATAGGCATAGGGATAGAAAATAGTGTTGAGTTCCTATTCTAGATTTATAATCACTGTATGCCAGGGATGTACCCTTAGCACGTTTGGCATATTTTTAAGGAACTCTGAGACCATTTGGATCTTGGGAAGACGTTTCATTAATTTGTTCTTTTTTATGTGTGTATATATATACAATTTACTCAGTTTTTTTTTTCTTTAGTTACAAGTTACCATACGGACTAAAAACGTAGAAAAGCCTCATAAATACCTTACTTTTCTAAAATTCCATAGAATTGTTTTGTTATGGGCCTGGCAGAAAGAGTTCGTCTGAGGGTTTTTTTTTTTTTTTTTTAAGTTCTTTATTTTGATTTTCATTAAAAAATCCGCTTCATTTCAAGTTTCTCTTCCTGGAGTCAATTACATGGATTTCACCCTGTGGTAACTTTTGAAGAAATGTAACTCGCTGTCTTTCCTGGGTCTTCTTTTCTAAGCAGGTCCATTTCCCTTACTTAGAATCTTAGCACTCACTCTTGGGGCGCCCCGAAAAAGCACCTTGGCACCTCCCACTTGGGGCGGGAACGAATCACAAGCTTCTGCAAAGTTGATGGACGGGACGGTACTGAGCCAAGCCTCGTTGCTGTCATCGCTGGACACTGGCGATTGGTTGCGGGGGTACGGCGCGGAACCAATGGGAGCGGCTTCCCGGGAGAGTCCGTGGAGCGCGCGGGAAAGAGACCAATATAAACTGTGGCGGGAGATTCGTTTTCGGGTCCTTGTCCAGTTAAACACCCTCGGTTGGGAAGTCATTGATTGCTCCCCTCTCCTCGCGTTTGAATATGGTGCGGACTAAAGCGGACAGTGTCCCAGGCACCTACAGAAAAGGTGAGGAGGTTGAGCAAGGCAGTGGGGGGCAGGGGGTTCTCCCGGCAGCCCCGCTGCGAGCGGGAGAGGCCAGGGCTCCCCACCGCCCTTTGAGCCAAATGGTCCAGCCGTTCAGGAAGCAGCGGCCTGGCCCCTTTACCAAGAGGGAGGAGCGGCACGGCCAGGGGATGGTTGGCCTGCTGTACTGCATCGCGGGGCTCTCCTCACCAGGTGGCGGGGTCGGGGACCGTGGTGAGAACGTGGCACTGAGACTCGGTGTCGGAACCTTACAGCCCTGTTTTGAATGCCTCCTTTCCTCTCCACAGTGGTGGCTTCTCGAGCCCCCAGGAAGGTGCTTGGTTCCTCCACTTCTGCCAGTAATTCCGCATCGCTTTCGTCGAGGAAAGGTAAAAAGCGCCCCTGCAACCTCTGGAGGAACCTTCTCCAAAGAGGATCAGGCCGGGCACCGCAGTTCTCCTGACCTGCAAGCCCCTTGACCCACCTTGGAATTTATTTTCCTGAGATTCTCACACTCGAGTTTCTTTCTTGCCCTCTGATACAGTGAGGGGGTTTTGGCTGCCTGACAGGTTGGGGTAAAGGTGGGGGTCACAAGGAAAAGAATCTCAGGCCTCAGGGTTAGGGATGGACACGATTTATCTTCAAACCTGTTTTTCTTTCCTAGTTTAGCGTTTTTATTTTTAATACTGACAGATGTCCTTTTCTTGTAGGAGGCTATTTAAGCTCTCTTTTACTAGATTAAGAATAAATCTAGTAGTTGACCGTGCTAATCAAGTTGTCTGCTTAGCTTAAACGTTTTTGTTTTCATTTCTGCATGTTTTTTTGTTTGTTTTTTGGCATGATGTCTGTGTGTGTGTGTTTTCCAACTGTGCAGCTCCTGATACCGCCTTTGGGACATTAGGAGGGAAAACTTGGCCCGATGAAATAGCTTCACACTACTTCTGTGCAAGGAGAGGTTGAGAAAATACTGTGCCATCTGGTGCCTCATTCCTTTCCTAGGAAGTTGAGCAGTTAGGAAGATTAATTCCACAAGGCCTAGTTAAGAACATACAGGAAAGCACTGTGAAGAACTTCATGGGTTCTTAAGTTAACTTAAACTTCCCCCTGTTCCAAATTAGAAACAACTTACCCAAAAATATATGCATGTATGTAATAATTTGCTCTCTTTAGATATAAAGGAGCTGTAGGTCAAAAGTTTAAAGGTGATGAATTTATTGAGAATATTCCATACCCTGTACCATTAAATTCCAGTTAGGGCTACATCCCATTGTCTGGTCCACTGTTGTATTGCCAGAGTCAGCTGAATAGGCCCTTAATGAACTTATGTTAGCCAAATGCACCCCTTAAGGCATTTTAAAGATCTCTATTTTTTTTTAAAGTTTATTTATTTATTTTTGAGGGAGAGAAAGCAGAGGAGGGGCAGAGAGAGAGGGAGAGGGAGAATCCCAAGCAGGGTCCAAACCGTCAGCACAGAGCCAGACCCAGGGATCAGACTCACAAACCTGGAGATCATGACCTGAGCTGAAGTCAAGAGTCAGACTCTTGATCAACTGAGCCACCCAGGTTCCCTTTTTGTTTTCTTTAACTGGTAGAGTTTGTGACAAATGTGTTTAAAGCAAAAGATCGATGTAGTGACTCAGTAATTTGCTCATCTTGCTATTCTAACCATTATTTCATTAGGAGGCAGAAATTTTTCCTCTATATTACTGTTTTAAAATAATCAGGAATCGGGGCACCTGGTTGGCTCAGTTGGTAGAGCATGTGACTATATCACGGTCATGAGTTCAAGCCCTAGATTGGACGTAGAACTTACTTTAAAAAAATCAGGACTTGGATTTACCTTATGAACTGAAAAGGAGCCAAGAGCTTTGAAAAGTGAAACCTAATTTTGTGGAAACTTTCACACTGCTGTATATTTGTTTTGCCTTTCACAGGTGCTTTAAGTAAATGACTTTGTTAAGTAAAATTTTGGTGGTTCACACTACACCGTGCTACCTCATATTAGGAAAAAATGTGTCATGCTTTAATATGACAATGGGTAAGACTATTTGAATAGTTATTTGTCATCTCACGTTTTCTAATTATTTTAAGATGAATGTAATACCATATACTCTTTAGATTTGATGTTAAAGAATTGTTTCCCTTTAAGGAATGGCAGTTGTATCCTTAGTTCTTACTTACTTCCATCTGTTTATATTTTATAGTTGAAAATAAGTATGCCGGAGGGAATCCAGTTTGTGTGCGCCCAACTCCCAAGTGGCAAAAAGGAATCGGAGAATTCTTTGGGCTGTCCCCTAAAGATTCTGACAAAGAGAATCGAATTCCTGAAGAGGCAGGAAGCAGTGGCTTAGGAAAAGCAAAAAGAAAGTAAGTTTCACATTCTGGAATATAAAGAAAATACTTACATTTTTAAAAAAATTTTTTTAATGTTTTATTTATTTTTGAGAGAGACAGAGTGCGAGTGGGGGAGGGGCAGGGAGCGAGGGAGACAACAGAAACTGAAACAGGCTCCAGGCTCTGAGCTGTTAGCACAGAGCCGGACTCAGGGCTCAAACCCATAAACTGTGAGATCATGACCTGAGCGGAAGTTGGATGCTTAACCGACTGAGTCACCCACGTGCCTGAAAATACTTATATTCTTGAAAATAAAAGATAAGTGGAAATTGAGTAACTTTGAAGTTTCTCCCTGAAAAGATAAGAAAACAGAAACCAGAGGTTTTTTCAAACTTGTACTACTCTCTTCTAAGTCACTCCCGAATTTCAAACATCAGTAAAAGGTATTATTTTTACTCCTTTCAGTCACCCAAAGAGGATCAGTTCCCAATCAGAAGATAAGTGCTATATTATTAACCATGAACTTCCTGTCTTTATTTAATTTTTACTGTCTATTTTTTATAATCTTTTTTCAAAAAAGAAATTTCTATGTTGGTTTATCTAGCATCAATTCTATTATGTCCACACCTCAAAAAACCACTAGTTCAGCCTCTATAAGAAATAAATAACCAATGTAGAAAGGTTAGAAAATCCAGAAATTTAGGGGCGCCTGGGTGGCTCAGTCGGTTGAGCGTCCGACTTCAGCTCAGGTCACGATCTCGCGGTCCGTGAGTTCGAGCCCCGCATCGGGCTCTGGGCTGATGGCTCAGAGCCTGAAGCCTGCTTCCGATTCTGTGTCTCCCTCTCTCTCTGCCCCTCCCCCGTTCATGCTCTGTCTCTCTCTGTCTCAAAAATAAATAAAACGTTAAAAAAAAAGAATTTAAAAAAAAAAATCCAGAAACTTGCATCACTTAGAAAATCACAACTAACACCATGGTGTATTTTCTTTCCAACTTCTCTAAAAATACGTAAAAATACGTATTTTTATTTCCAACTTCTCTAAAAATACGTAAAAAATTTATTTTTAAAAATAAAACAAGGTGGGAATAAAACTGCATGCATACAAAGTTGAGTGTACACGCTTTTTAAAGAAGATTATTAAATCATGCTTTTAAGCCTTTAGTGTCAGGAATATGCTCATGACAGAGGTTAAGCAAAAATTCAGCACTCAAAAGTACAATTTTTATGCTGTAGAAACATACCAAGTATCAATAGCGATTATTTCTGGGTAAAAACCTCTCCTCCTACTCATTCAGTGCTACCAACTTTCAACAACAAACATACTTCTAAGAATTGGGACAAAAATAATGCTACTTGAAAAAAAAAAAGAGGCCAAGGAAAGCTGCTTTGTAAAAAATAGACTTATAAATAATAGGATCCAGGCTCTTTAAGCAATTTGGAAAAGTTGCGGTTCAAACACAAATTATTTGACTGGAGGTATGGGGAATGGTGAGCATGGGTGGCCACATGGTGCCATATCACTGTCATTATGCCCCTCAATTTAAGACCCTGCTAGCTCTCTCTCCTGTACCAGCCAGGAGCCTGTGATCATCCAGCACACCAAGCAGCAAGTCTGACCCAGGGCACAGTGACCAACGTGGGCAAGGGAATGGTGGCCATGCTCAGTCTGGGACTGCTGCTTCTGGCACTGCTCTATTGACACAGATTTATTCACGCGTTCCTTTAACTAGTATACCGGGTCCTCTGTCTGAGCCCACAATGTCCACCTGTGCCCTACAGTTAGCAGCCATTTTCCTTGTGGTCTTGCTTGCTTTTCTATATTTCTACTGTTAGACCCAGGCCAAAGAACTCTATTGTTCACCATTGCATATTCTAAAGCCCAATCCATATGGCAACTAGAAGTCCAATGTGACAAGGAAAACATAGGTCTTCATCAGATCTATTAATTCCACTCTTTATTAACACAGAAAATGTGAGTCCCCAATTGGACTGACTTACAGAGAATCTGAAGGATTTCACCAGATAACAAATGCTAATATTAAATCTGCTGGGAGTTTCACGTACAAGACTGAAGAGAGACAAACATTGAAAATTAATGATGTGACCAGGGGCACCTGGCTGGCTCCGACTTCAACTCAGGTCATGATCTCACGGTTCGTGAGTTTGAGCCCCATGTCTGGCTCTGTGCTGACAGCTCAGAGGCTGTAGCCTGCTTTGGATTCTGTGTCTTCCTCTCTCTGCTCCTCCCTTGCTCAAGCTCTGTCTCTGTCTCTCAAAAATGAATAAACATTAAAAAAAATTTTTTTTTAAAGAAATAGACACTCCATGAAATTTTTGGTTCACGTTTTCACACACTGATGCTTAAATGTTACAGTATCCAGTATGGCCATAATAGGCTTAAGATGTGTTAAATCGGGGCACCTGGGTGGCTCAGTCGGTTGAGCGACCAACTTTGGCTCAGGTCATGATCTCATAGTTTGTCAGTTCGAGCCCTGCATTGGGCTCTGTGCTGACAGCTCAGAGCCTGGAGCCTGCTTCTGATTCTGTCTCCCTCTCTCTGTCCCTCCCCCACTCATGCTCTGTCTCTGTCTCAGAAATAAATAAACATTAAAAAAAAAAAGTGTTAAATCAAGTTAAACCTTATTTATTTATTTGTTTGTTTGTTTATTTATTTAGTACAAGTGGGAAAGGGGCAGAGAGAGAGAGAGAGGAAAAGAGAAAAATCCCAAGCAGGCTCCATGGGGCTCAATGCAGGGCTTATCATGAACCATGATATCCTTACCTGAGTTGAAATCAAGAGTTGGATGCTTAACTGACTAATCCTCCAGGCACCCTAGATTTTTTTTTTTTTTTTAAGTAATCTCTACACTCAATGTGGGGCTCAAACCTATAATCCCGAGATCGAGAGTCACGGGCTGACTCATCAATGCTCCACGGACTGAACCAACCAGGCATACCTTTTTGGCAATCTTTACACCCAACATGGGGTTCAAACTTAACAACTCTGAAGTCATGAGTTGTATGCTCTTCTGACTGAGCCAGCCAGGCTCCCCTGTTATGAGATATTTAAAAGGAATATCAAACTATAGAACAGTAACTAAATTTTGGATTTTAATAGACTTGCTTTCATGATCCTGTAAGTTTATTCCAGTTCCCTGTCACTGTTTGGTACCTTGTTCTTTCTCATTCTGATATGACAGGCTAATAGTCAATATTAGGTCTAGAATATATTACAACCCTCTTGAATTATTTGTGACTTCTACTAAGGAAACAAAATATTTGGCAATGTAGCCAAATATGACTACATTGATCATCATAACAATAAAACCTATACTATAGGCTTTCAATTATATGGAGAAAAATTACACATATATTCTCATAAAGAATTTTGATCCATGGTGTAATAAAATTTGTGACATAAAACTAAGTAATAGAGGTTTATATTATTCCTTTAGGCCCCTTGCTTAGATTTGTTTGTTGAAGAAAGTTGTATCTCTTTATTGATAGTAAATCAATAGATTTATTTTTGATAGTAGATAATAAATTATCAGTTTATCAGAAGGGATTCTGCTATAAACTCCCTAATTTATAATCTGAAACATAGCTACTCCTATGGCTTTATTTTTCTCACAGAGGCAGGGTAAAACTCCTTTCAGTTGCATGGGAGGGAATTCAGAATCAAGAAAAACTATCTACTTAACACCTTGAATAGAAAGAACTATGATACGTAAAGTACAGCAGGTCCTTGCCAAAAGTATGCTTGGCTTATGATCGTGTTCATTTGTTAACTTGATTTACTTCCAGGAAAACACAATGAAGACCTCTTGGTAATCTAATAGTAGGTAAGTCAAAGATAGTCTCATACCAAGTTAGAATACCTTTGTTTTAGCTTCCTTCTTTCACTACCTAGCTCTATGACCATTTAGGCTTATGGGATCTAATTTGAAAACTGCTTATTTCAGAATAGATCTCACAGATCTTCATCAGCTCTAAAATTCTGAATTATGGTGAAGTTTTTAATTGACTTTCCTCTATAAAAAGTGTAATGAGTACAAAATGGCTTTGGGGTAATGTAAATTATTTTTCAAAAGCTGCAACTACCATATGCAAACTTAACCAATTTTGAGATTTTTTCCAATTAGGTAATATGTTTATATGGTTCAAAAGGACATACAGTTAAATATGACAACTTGGTATGTTTTCTCTGCTCAAATGGATTGGTTAATTTTTTTGCTTTTTTATTATCACACAGTCCTTACTGTATGAAGGATTGATTATACTGTTTATTAATCCACTTAACCTGTTGAAAGAAGATGCTATAGAATTAGAGATTCCATTTTTAATAAAAATAGCAATATATCCTAAAGGAGAAACACTCATCTGACAACTTAACAAGTAAAATAAAGATTTTGTTGCTCTGGTACTTGGAATTTTTAGGTGTTGGTCAACTAATGGAGTTTAATTTTCTCTCATTTCTATTCACTTGATGAGACCCATTGCACTATTAAGCTTCATGATTTATATAGGTTGATAACTTTTTTTTTTAGCAGTTGATATTCAGGTGACTGAGTTCTCTATTCTTTTCACAGAGCACGTCCTTTGCCACCTGATCACACAGACGACGAAAAAGAATAGAACTCTCTTAATTCATCCTTGACTAATGTCTCCTGTTTATTATTCTAGGATGTAAATTTGGATAAATGTATTTGTTCCAATTAGCTTTGCTGAATAGGCATTTAATTTAAAAAATGAGGCTTATATAGAGTTACTCAAAAGCAAGTAATTATGATATTGGAGAATTTGTAAGATTCGTTATGGTTACTTACCTTGGTATTCAATATAACGCAGTATTTGATTTCTTTTACCTGTTATTAAGCTTCTTTTTCTTGCTAAAAATTAATCATTGAATGGTGTTCTAATTACAAATCTGCTGTATTTGAGATTTTCTTAGATCTTTGTACTGCTGCCATTTTTATTGGCGTTTGATTATTAGAATGGTGCCGTATTTTTGTTCCTTTTATTTGCTTTAAGAAGCAGAGTTAGATTTTTGCACATTAAAAAAATTCAGTATTAATTAAACTGAACCTAACCCTTTTTAAGAAAGAGGGCCAAAGATGCAATGTTGAAGAAATTTGGATGGCTATGTATCTTCTCCTTAAGAGCAATATGGCCTGAGGATTTAAACAGTTGATAAAGTTTCTAACAACAACAAAGCAGGTAAAATAAGAATTTTAGAATTAGACAGGAAGATTTCATAGACTACATTAAAAGAGAGAAATTTTCCTAGAAATGCATTTGATTCAGTATCATAAAATACAACCTTTTGGGCCTGTACTTTTCAAGTTGGAAATCAATAAAACATAAAAGGCAAATCATGCCATAAATCCAGAGGTAGGTCTAGAGTCCTTAGAGCTACCATTATATATTTTAAGATAACCAGGGGTATAATTAAAGAGGTGGGTATAATATAACTTAGTAACTGATATTCTTGCTTCCTTATCACACTTTTTGCTTCCTGATATTCTGTTGTCTAAGTTTACCATGTTTTAACAAGTATGTTCTTTTGAAGTTTGTTTTTAATAAATGAATACTTATTTTCACAATAGATTATCCATTTGTGTGCTTCCTAAGATTACCTCCTACTAGATAGTTCTTTGTTTTTCCTTCCAAATACAAATCAGTGCATTGATCTGATTTTATCAACTTCCAAACTAAGTTTTGATGATTGTAGATTATATTTTTTTGCTTTGTCTTTTAGAGATGGATATTAAACAGAATGTTACCAAATTGAGAGCCAAGTTTTTATCCTTAGTACTTCCTTGATAATTAGTTTTCTTATTAAGGAGTAGCTCAAACCAACTCTATCAAAGTCAAGTTTTGATGGATATGAAATCTGATTTGCTAGTTTTCACTGATGGAGAGAGAAACTTTATGGTGCTGTGTGCAATGAAGTCTAATACTGATATGTAATTGTTTCTAAAGAAATTTGACCTAAAGTACCTAGTCTTTCCAAATATACAACATATGATGATGTCTCACTTTAATTAGGCAAAGATTCCATGTAATCTGTTTCATTGTCAAAACTTTTGTGAAAGATTGGCAACTTAGCCTCTTCTAAACATAAGGGAAGTACAGACTCCCTGTTTCCATTGAAAATTGAATCAAAAAATAAAATTTATACATTAAAAAGATAATTAAACTTAAGTTTGTAATTTCATACCCTTCACAAAGTTAATCTGGTTTTTCTCTTTGGTTTGTTAAAATTATGTTATATTATTTATTTATTTATTTATTTATTAAAAAAAATTTTTTTTATTGTTTATTATTCTTGAGAGAGAGACAGAGAGACAGACAGAGAACAAGCAGGGAAGAGGCAGAGAAAGAGGGAGACACAGAATCTGAAGCAGGCTCCAGGCTCTGAGCACTCAGGACAGAGCCGGATGCAGGGCTCGAACTCACAGACCATGAGATCATGACCTGAGCTGTAGTCAGCTGCCCAACCGACTGAGCCACCCAGGCGCCCCATGGTTTGTTAAAATTATTAATACTAGTGTAAATATCTTTGCCAGTGATTAAAACTACTTTTCTGGGATTTTTGAACATTGTGAGGATCATATGTATTTTGTGTTTATCTAATTTCACAAAGGAAGAGCAATGCTGTAGTGAGAGTTGTACAGTGTGCTCAAAGAGTTATTTATGGACAAATGCTTATTTTTTTAAAAAGCAGAAAATAAAGCCTAAATTAACTGAACTTTTCCATATATATATATATATATATATATATATATATATATACACACACTGCTTACAGATTTCACTGTACTTAGAATATGTCATGCTAATTCACTTTTGGAAAAATCGAATGTTCAGCTGGGCCTTGGTCCAACCAAAATTGTTATAATGGTTCTTTTTACCTTTGAGGATAGCATATGGAGGTGGAAGAGATCCTTACTAAATCAAAACTTCATTGAACAAGAACTCGTCTTGTTCAACTAAAGCCAGTTACAGCTGTTCATTAGGTGAACTGTTTTATTAGTTGGAAACTCTAATTATGAAAAATGTTATGAGTTAAAAATTAGAATTTCTCTAATTCCCCTCCTCTTGGTTCTGTCCTTGAAATAACGCATAACAACTTACTCCTTCCACATTACAACCTTTAGGTATTTCAAGGTAGCTATTACATCTTTAGCCTTTAGCCTTCTCTTCCTAAGGCTAAACATTGTATTGTTTATATCACATGTATCTTAAGTGAGTCCTTATGTTAGGAGCTATGTCTTTTGTGTTATATATTGCTTAGACATTTAAGTAGTAAATTGGGCTACATTTCTTCTAGCTGATCCCAAGTATTCACTAACTGTTACACTCTAGTTTTGGTATCGTTTAGAATATTTAAATATTAATTTACTTTAGGAATACTTAAATATTAATTATTGAGTAACAGTGTTAGTGGGTTTTTTTTTAATGTTTACTTGTTTTTGAGAGAGAGAGAGTATGAGCCGGGAAAGGTCAGAGAGAGGGGGAGACACAGAATCTGAAGCAGGCTCCAGGCTCTGAGCTATCAGCACAGAGCCCAATGTGGGGCTTTAACTCACCAGCTGTGACATCATGGCCTGAGCCGAAGTTGGCCGCTTAACCAACTGAACCATCCAGGCACCCCTGAGTGTTAGATTTTTTTTAATCATTTAAAAAAATTCTTTACTTATTTTTAAAATAATCTCTATACTAATGTGGAGCTCAAACTCATGACCCGGAGATTAAGAGTTGCATGCTCTTCTGACAGCCAGCTAGTCTCCCCAGGTTTTTAAAAAATAAATGTTAGAGATCCTAATTTTTTTAAGTTAATTTATTTTTGAGAGAGAGAAAGAGAGAGAGCGGGAGAGGGGCAGAAAGAGAGAGAGAGAGAGAGAGAATCCCAAGCAGGGTCCACACTGTCAGCATGGAGCCCGATGTGGGGCTCAAACTCAAACAGTGAAATCATGACCTGAGCCAAAACCAAGAGCCCAACGCTTAACTCCACCACCAAGGAGCCCATGATACCCTAATTTTCTTAAATGATTACAAGGGACAATTAAAAAAAAAATGAAAAAAGCTTTCAAGAGATTGGGGGAAAAGACCAGAGGTCCCATATTGATCTACAGGATGAAAGAACTGTTCTGACTTTGAAGGCTATTTGACATCTAGCCCAGATCTGAGAGAACTGTCTTAGTTATGGTTCATATTAAGAAAACTCCTCCAGTACTGCTCACAAAATCCTAAAAATGTAGTTAAACCCACATAGCTAGTTTTAGGTGTGGATTTTGCTGCACAACTTTAGAGGTCTCCAAGCAATGACTATGCTGAAAATGATAGAATTATAGAAGTTATATGATGACCAGTTAGTAGTTAAACGAGTTATTCATACACCTATACAAAAGCAGCTGAATTGTAAAATAGAACTGTAGGAAGAGAGGATTTAAATGAATGCTTTAATAACTCATTTCCTCAGGCAGTGGGAAAAATGAATGATGCACAGGAACCTGCATTTCTATACTACTACGTTTAATCTTAACTACCCAATAAAGTATTTCTTTCTATAGAGCACATTTACCATAATCATGTTTTAAGGTTTAGAGACATCTAAGTCCACCATAGTTTTAGATAAATCATTGCTCATTGGGCTCAATAGTTTTATTTGTTTTTCTAATTAAATTTTTTATTCTGTTGGCAATTGAAATGCTATCATCTATTTTGTCATGTCACAGGTTTAAAACTTGTCATCCACCTACAGCCAGGTTTGTTTTTTTGTTTTTTTAATTTTTATTTTTTTAAGTAATCTCCATACCCAACGTGGGACTTGAACTTGCATGCTCTACTGACTGAGCCAGCCAGGCACTCCTTTAAAAGCAGCTATTAGTTACTGGGTGTATTCAGATTCCACTTGAAAATTTTGTGTGTGTATACTCTCACATATTTGCATGTCCATGGCAAGGGTAAACCACCTACTACTGACTTTTGATTCTCAAGTGATTTCCTAAAGCTTTTGCTGAACTGTCTAGGGTAAACCAATTTCATGCCGTCTCATGTGTACAGGAAACCAACAGACCTGCTCTCTTTTAAGTTACCAAAGCTCATTTCCTCTGCCTCAGATGAGGTGAACAACAGTTTAATATTGGTGACTAAGAGGCTATCATGACCAATAAAATGAGGCCAGCAGTTGCAAGCACATTCATGGCCATGGAATAGAGAACAGATTCAGGAGCTACTCAAGCTTTACTGCCTTTTTTTTGTTTTTTTAAGTTTATTTATTTATTTTGAGAGAGAGAGAGCAGGGGAGGGGCAGAGACAGGGAGAGACAGAATCCCAGGTAGGCTCTGCGCCCGTGCAAGACTTGAACTCACCAACCCTGAGATCATGACCTGAACCGGTATCAAGAGTCGGATGCCTAACCAACTGAGCCACCCAGGTGCCCCCAAGCTTTACTGTTTTAAGCAGACATATTCAAGATAAGTAAGTCCATCCAAGATTTGTACTAATTTTTTTCTGAATGCTCAACTACATTTCTCTGAATATTTAACTACCACTGATATGGGTCATTTTTCTTTTTTATTTTCTTTTTATTTTTTTAAATGTTTATTTTACTTTTGAGAGAGAGAAAGAGACAGAGTGCAGGCGGTGGAGATGCAGAGGGAAAGGGAGACACAGAATCTGAAGCAGGCTCCAGGATCTGAGCTGTCAGCACAGAGCTCTACATGGGTTTGGAACTCAAACTGTGAGGTCACGACCTGAGCGGAAGTCAGATGCTTAACCCACTAAACCACCTCAACACACCCCTGTTACGGGTCAATTTTCTAAAGATATGATTAATCATATTGGGTTTTATGATAGCCCATAGTTTCCTCAAATACTTTCAAAACCCAGATCACCCTGACAGAAGAATAAATGAGGTCTCCTAACATTTTCCTTCTCCACAGTGTAGGTATGAAAGTTTATTTTGAGTGGAGGATTAAACGTCTTCCTCCTTCCCCAGTTTGATTACTGGCTTCTTTTGACCTTTTCTCATTTTTAAGGATCAGAATTATTCTACTCGATTGATAGCCAATCGTTGTTTTTCCTCCATTTAAGCGAGGTTATTTCCAGATCGTACACAAACGTATGCAATCCTCACAGAAGAGAGGTGAAGACAAAACTTTTCTCACCATTCGGTTTCAGAGGCTGTCACAGGAGAACCAAGTGCCTGAAAAAGCTTTCGTAGCATTGAAGATTTTTTAAAACCCAGTTGAAACATAACTGAAAATCCACAAGAGGGAGATGCTTGCTAAATCGCCAGAAAATAACTCCTACAAGGGACCAGACAGAGCCTTAGGAAGAGCCAATAGGTCGGCCTGGGACTCAAGGCGGGAGGGAGCAGGTGTATACAGTGGCTGGAGATTGGCGGGGGGTGCCGCAGCTGAAGGGAAAAGCAAGTTGGGCTGCGTGTCTTTGGTACCTAAGAGTGTGTCTCGTCTAAGACCAGGAGCAAAAGGTAAAAGGGTGTCGCCAAAGATGAGCACCCACTCCTAGCTACCTTCTGGTAGTCCCAAAAGAAATGGGGGTGGTTGTCTTTGAAGGTACTTCCGCTTAGCAACCCCACGCGGTTGCTAGGGAGGGGCCGTAGCCTGGATGACCCGGAAGTGATGGTGTCCATTTCTCACTGCCTGCTTTAAGTTCGTCCTATCGGGAGCGCCAGGGTACTCTGTGCCCGGCCGAGGGTGGGGCCAGCACTAGTGGTTCCGGCTCGGCTTCTATAGCCCCTCGGCTCCTCGCTTTCCCCCTCCCCTCCCGCACCTCTCCTCCCTCCCGCTCCTGGGAAAGAGAGGAGCCACCGCTGCGGGTGGGTAGGGAAGCACTCGGAGCCTCCGGGAGGGGACCGAGCCCGCCCCTTCTGCGCCTCTGAGTACCGCCGGACCAGGTACTCACTCCGGCTTCGATGGGGTCCGGGAGGCAGGAGCCTGAGGGTGTGCGTGTCTGTAGGGGCTGGTGGGGGGCCCTTCTCCGGGTTGGGGAGGGGGCCGGCGGAGATCCTGGGTGGGGCGCAGGCCGGCGTGTTTGTGGCGGCTAGCGGGGGTGGAATGGAGGGTTTGGGGGACCCCGCTGGCAGAGAGTGTCGGGTGGCCAGCTCGAGGTTGTGGAGGAGGCGCCCCCTCGGATGCAGAGTTCGGCCGGAGTGGACCGGGAGTTTGCCCCCTGGAGGATTCGCTCTGAAAGGGGGAGCATCCTCGGGCCAAAAGGGGAGCATGGACCTCGTCATAGTGGTTAGGGCAATTCCTTGCTTCCCTTGCCTACCCTCCTGAAACGGAGCACTGCTTTCAGGGTTGTGGGGGGTTGTTAGTCGGCTGGGCACCGCGGGGAGCCGCCCTTGGCTGAGCTAGGGCAGAAGAGTGGGTAAGGAGACCTCTCTCCACCCAACTTCCGTGTGCTTCTTCCACTTCTTCCTTTACTGCTCTCTCGCCCCAGAGTCCTTATCGGAGCGGTACCCCCAAGTGGGCAAACATCACAACCTATATGAGAGGGTGGAACTGGGTTCGTTGCCCCTAAATGATACTTCAAATGTTTGGAAAGTGCCAGAATGGCATATTTAACCAGGTATCCCAGCTCGATATTGAATCTGGTATAAATTGTCTTAGAAAAGTGCAGTACGGAAAAGCACCAAACTACAGGCTAGTCGGGTATAGCCTTGTTTGGTAGATATGCATGTTTGTAAAAAATAGGTTGGAGGAACTATATAGATATAGAGGTCTAGGCGAGACATGTTGAGGCAAGCCTCTTTTTCCAATCTGTTTCTTATCTGCCTATAAGCCTGTTCTAGTTTAAATGAAGCAGAAAGACCCTCTTCATTTATATTTCAATTAGCGACTGAATTGTAGGTACTATGGTAATAGATGTCCCAGAATAGATAGGTAAACGTTCAGAGACTAGATGCTCTGCTTTTGAGCCTGTCTCTTAATCTTTTAAGGAGATAATTGTGGTCAAGTGGAAGTATTGGCTTTGAGATAGGTAAATCTGGGATTGAACCCAGACTATGCCACTGGCTAGTTGTTGACCTTGGGCAAGTCATGGGACCTACCAGAGATTTAGTTTCTTCGTAAGCAGAATGAGTAAAAAATTTTACCAGTATTTTAAGAGTGTGTGTGTGTGTGTGTGTGTGTGTGTGTGTGTGTTGTATTTAAAGAACAGTCCACTTCAAATGGAAGCACCTTCTAACTGAAAGATCAGTTATTATCATTAATCTCACACAGTCAAGGTAGCCCAATTTTGTGGAATGAGGTTTGAGACAGGAAGTGAATGGATAATATTGCAAAAGCATATGTATACAACAGGGCTTTCAATGGCTTCTAGAAATTGATCATAAGTAGCAGGAAATTCAATGATCAGATGTTTCTGTAAACTCTAAATAAAGGACAGTATATGCACTTACTGAAGTGAGCAATATTGTTTCTCTCAGATTTTTCTCAGATTTGTAATGTGTCTAGTGTAGATTGATAGAAAGATATTTAAAGAGTAATGTACAGGGGAGGCTGGGTGGCTCAGTTGGTTAAGCTGCCCTCTTCGGCTCAGGTCATGATCTCTTGGTTCATGAGTTAGAGCCTTGTGTCAGACTCTGTGCTGACAGTTCAGAGCCTGGAGCCTGCTTCAGATTCTGTGTCTCCCTCTTTCTCTGCCCTCCCACTGCTCGCTCACTCTCTCTCTGAAACAAATAAACATTAAGAAAAAAGTAATGTATATAAATGTTTTAAAAGTTTTTAATTCCAGTTAGTTAACATACAGTATTATTTTAGTTTCAGGTGAACAATATAGTAATTCATCACTTCCATATGTACAACACATAGATATTTTGATTAAGTTCATATGTCTCTGCAGAGAATTAAAATTGGGGCATAAACTAGAAAATAGTTGCGATTTTAAGATTAACATCAACATCAGTAGCATGACTCATCTTAATTAGACTTAAACTATTAGCAGTACTTATAGAATTCTTATGTGTAATTCTGTAAAACAAGTGAAAATGGAATGAATTTCTGCCTTTAAAGCCTTCATGAGGAGAATGTAGAACTAAATCTCAGAAACTGTCTTTATGTTGATCACTTTATAGATTTAAAATGATACAGTTACACATAACCCATTATATCAGATTACCAAATAATATATTTTGCTTTGTAATGTAAGCTGTAGTTAATAATTTTTAAATGTACTTTATACTCAGTATAAGTCAAATCATTTGCTTTAATAAGATTTTTTATGTGTGGAAAGTGGGCATAAAGTTGGTAATTCATTATCACTTTTTAGAGTGGTTTATAGGTTTTACATATTTTAAGAGAAATTTTCAAATAAATTTCTTTCCCGTGTCTCTGTTCACAGAGTTCAACTTTTTTTTTTTTTTTTTTTTAAATAAAAGTCTGAACTCTATGGAGCATTGGGTGGCTTAGTTGGTTAAGCGCCCATCTCTTGATTTCCGCTCAGGTCATGATCTCAAAAATAAATAAACATTAAAAAAAAAAAACAACTCTCTAACTATATTGCATGCTCTTTGAAGTAGAAATACTATCTTAAATTTTATCTGCCATTGCAGCTACATAACAGGCACCAAATAAATGTTGGTCCAATTGAAAAATGGCTGGATATATACAGACCATTAGGACACTTCTCAGTGAGCTTTTCTACTCAAAGTATGTGGTCATTCCAAGGATCTTTGCAGTTGTCCTTTAGGAAATTTGCTTGTCAGGAAATCTAAAAAATGACTAAACCCTTTTCAGTATACATCTCTTGGATGGTCTCAAAAAGTTTGAGGAAAGATTGGGAAGGTTTATATACCACATACGAGAATCATGTAAGGAACAAAGTACAGTTAATTTTATCAGTGCTGCCAAATTAGTAGTGAAAGAGTTACCGTGGAAATGTTTTAAAAATGCCAAACAGTGCTTTACTCAAACCAAATGAATATTCTTCCAGAGCTTGTTCCTATTTTAAAGTATATTACTTTCTGCAGATATGATTTGGTCTCTAATAAGGATAAATAATCACTGTATAAAGAAAAAAACGGTTGATATCACAGACAAACTTTAATATCGCCAGTCTTGGTAGAAACTGCTTCAATGGCTTTAGATAAGTGGAAGTAGATTTTCATGAAAGAACTGTAGAATTTGTGGAATGATAGTTTTTCTCTTTTTAACATCTTTCTTATCTCTACTCATTTCTGCCTAAGATAGAAACTTTGAGACGCTGGGAGGGGGAAAAAGTGAATTTACTTCAGAATTACCATTTTAAGTATGTGGATTACTTATTTGGAGAGCTAAATTGGATTTTGACATTATTGGGATTGTGTTCAAGATGGACTCAGGGAAAAAAAAAAATCAGATGCCATCTGTTTCAGATTCCTTATTCCCTCACCCCTTCGTGTTTTATGGCTTTGAATTCAACAGATTATTTTTCAAAACTAAAAATCCTCAGTAGATTTAGTTTATATAATTTCAGCTATATCAATGAACATATAACTAATAGAACTTGCATATTTATATTGAGTTACACAAAAAGATCACAGACAATGGTTAAAAGTAATTTAAACTACCTGACTATTAAGTAGCTTCTTGTATCTTGGTCATCATTGACTTAATAAACCATTTTTGTCAGAAATACTTGTTGGTGGAAGTTGCTTTAAAAAAAATTGGGTAATGGAGTTACAGAATAAATATTTTTTAGTCCTTGATGTTGCCACTTACAGAAGAGAAGTTTCTGCTGAGGATTTTTTCATTTTAGTGATAAGTCTATTTAAACTTAGGCTTTCAGCAGGGAGTTTGGCCTTACCATATACCAGCTGCTATTGTTTTCATCTAAATGGCACCATACACTTCATAGGGCGCATACTTGCCATTTTTCAGTTTGGATCTTAATAAATCCTGAGGATAGGCTTTTGGGTTTACTGAGCTGGAAAAGACCATAACTTGTTTAGGTTATAGTACTTGGCACCTGGCATGGACCAGAAATACCCAAGCATCTTTGAGAAACTATAAAGTAGTACCAGTGTAGTATCTGAGACATGGCCTGAAGAGAGACCAATCTGGATAGAAGAGAGCCATGTTTTATCTGCAGCAGGAATATTCTGGTATTGTAAGAGCACTGATGGACTGCCCCTGTATCGTTTAGTCTGTTCCTCACCAGAAGCTCCAAGTGTGCAATGTAGTTATGGCAAGGGCTGGGGTGTCAGGGATGGGAATTGTTCTTCAATAATTGCTAACCCATCACAATGGAGGCGTAGACATATTGGGGAAAGGGATATTCTCTTGGATTTTGCCTTGGCCAGAGAAGCTGACTGAACAGGTAGCCATTGCCTTTGCCATCCAAGAGGACTTGGTACTACCAACACCTCTAGGTGCCGGGTAAGCCTGTCAAAACAACGTGGTTTGATGGCTTCATCAAAATAACAGGTAAATTTTCCAAGGAACAATAGCATTGGACCCACATTGATTTCTATAGGTTACACTTTTTTTTTTTTTAAGTTTACTTACTTATATTGAGAGTGAGAGAGAACAGGAGCAAGGGAGGGACAGAGAGAGAGGGAGAGAGAAAATCCCAAGCTCCGTACTGAGCATGGAGCCAGATGTGGGGCTTAATCCCATGACCCACAAGATCATGACCTGAGCCATTATCAAGAATCAGACGCTTAACTGACTGCCACCCAGGTGCCCCTTTGGCTTACATTTTCTAACCTAGAAAAAGGGGTGTTGAGGACTTACGGGCCTCTGAATAAATACCATGCATTTATGTTCCTCTTAATAAGCTTATAAATACGCTTTGTCTTCTGGTATTAATGAGTCACGTGAAAATGTGTGTGCGTGTGCACGCGTGCACCCATGATAATCACTGGATCTCATTTTAATTCTTCATCCCAAATTGCTAACCATACCTGTGGTGAAGCAGCTTCCTAGCTGGACTTTTTCTCCATTTCCTAGAGGTCACTCTCTCATGTAAGTGATAGTGAGCAGGGATATAACCAATGCCAGGAAAAAGGCAATGAGATTGAAATAAATTTTTTTAAATTTATATAAATTGATTTAAATTAGATTTTATTTCACGTTAATTTCTTTAATTTTTCTCAAATTTCTGTAGCCTAAAGTAGTGATGTCTACTGTTTGAGATGTGGATGCCCAGTTTTTTTTATTCAAATATTTTTTTTCACAGTTTTAGATTTACAGAATAATTGAGCAGATAGAGTTCCATATCTCTCCTTATCCACAAAACTGCACTCCCTCCATTTCCTCTATTATTAACATCTCTTGTTAGTGTGGTACATTAGTTACAATTAATGTACCAATATTGATAACATTAACTGTAGTTTCGTTAAGGTTTACTCTTTGTGTCATATAGTTCTGTGGGTTTTAACAACCTCATAATAATATGTATCTACAGTTTTATATAGAAGAGTTTTTACCACCCTAAAAATCTGTTGTTTTTTTTTTTATATTTATTTTGAGAGAGCACATACACACACGTATGGGGTGGGGGGAAGGACAGAGAACTAAGAGAGAATCCCAAGCAGACCCTACTCTGTCAGTGCAGGGTCCAATGCAGGGTTCAATCTCATGAACTGTGAGATCATGACCTGAGTTGAAGTGTGACGCTTAACTGACTGACCCACCCAGGCACCTGTTTTTTGCTTTTTGTTTTTTTAATGTTTATTTATTTTGAGAGAGAGTGAGAGCGAGAGAGAGCTAGCTAGCAAGTGACCATGTGTGTGAACGGGAGACTGGCAGAGAGAATCCCAAGCAGGCTCCTTGCTGTCAGCCCAGAACTTGACATGGGACTCAATCTCACAAATCCTGAGATCATGACCTGAGCCAAAATCAAGAGTCAGATGCTTAACTGGCTGAGCCACCCAAGTGCCCTCTAAGTTGTATTTGTTAACTAGAATTCACTTTCAGTTTGCTTTATTAACTATCCTTTCCTGGACTTAGAGGACACCTTACGTTATCCAAAGCATCTTAATCTTAATTGGTATTTTGACCTTCAGATATTCTGGTTATCTGAGGTATGATGCAAAAACTGTTTATAAACTCCATATTTGGTAGGTTTTAATTTGCTTTTTCACCTAGTTAATTAATAATAGACCCAAGGGACAATCTGTGTGAAAGCACTTACACTTTGTAGAGATAGATGCTCTCCAAATCAATCAGGGTGTAAGCTCACTTTGTTTTTAATGGGATCCATCTGGTTAATGCTTGTGTTTCTTGACTTTCATAGATTATGGGATCATAAAGCTAAAAGAAAACATAGAGATGGTCTAGTTAGACCCTTTCACTTTTTAGTGGAGATTACTGAAATGCAGGGAGACTAAGTGACTCACTCAAGATGATCTAGCTATAAAGAGTCAGACTGGAACACGTATCTCCAGACCCCCAGTCCAGTCATCTTTTTTTATAGTACACAAGTTCATTCATTTTAGTGAATGAAGAAATTATGATTTTATAAGAAGTACATTTTCTAGAAATTCTATACTACGTAGTGAATTCAAGATTTTGGTTGAATTCCTAGTTAATTTCTGAAATGTTGAGTGTGTATTTCTTAAAGTACCGGTGTCACTGGATCTTTAGTTAAGAGCAAATTTGTCGTTTTTCACATTTTAGATAGAAATCGGCCAATTAAAAAATAACAAAGATATTATAGCTTGTATTTAGTAAGCACACTTTCGGCTGCATTAAAATGAATCTTACTGTATTTTTTTTTGCACAGTGGAGATAATTTGTTAATATTTAATGTCATAAAGCAACAGTGGAATTCTGCCGTATGTGGTACTGTATAAAGCTAGAGTGGAGTGTTATGTAAAACTAAAAGTATGGATTAATTTAATATGCATCTGGTAAATTCAGGGCTTGAAGGATGCACATCTGTTGAGAAAACAAATCATAGAACTATTCAGAGCTTCAGCATCTTTAAATATGTGTGCTTTGATTCTCTTTAACTGTTTTGAAACAGTCTTTAATGAATTCAAAAAAGGCTATTTGCTGTAAGGAAGCAATTGTGAAGCCATTTATGATGCTATTAATCATTTTATTCTCCACAGCATTTGATACATTAGTATTTTTCTTTCCAATTTAGTTATTGGGGAAAGAGTTAAATGATCACCATAACAAAATAAGCTTATTGCAAAATAGTGTTTAAAAAAAAAGAAAAGAGGTGGGTGCCTGGGTGGCTCAGTTGGTTCAGAGTCCGACTCTTGGTCCGACTCAGGTCATGATCTCAGAGTTTTGTGAGTTCGGGCCCCATGTTGGGCTTAGTGCTGGCAGCACAGAGCCTGCTTGGGATCATCTCTCTCTCCCTCTCTCTGCCCCTCCCCCACTCACGCTGTCTCTGTCTCTCTCAAAATAAATAAAGTTAAAAAAATTAAAGTGTTACTCTTCTTTCTCCCTCCCCTTAAAGAGAGAAAGAGAGAGAGCATAGTTTCCTAATTGGGATAAATTAGAAATAGTTTAAAGCTCTGACTTCTAATTTGAATCCATAATCAATGAAGAAGTGACCACAGAGTTCCTACTGTGTATTCACCATACTTGTGCTTTAGGAATATAGAAATTGAAGATAATAATATTTATTTGGAAAAACAAGACTTAAAATGGAAGGTTGAGAGTAATACAATGTGATAAGTAATTAGGTGCAAACCTGGTATAATCTGGGAATACTGTAGGAATTAGGAGGGAAGAACATTCAGTTCATAATTCTAATGGAAATCAGACTGAAGGTAAAGTAGTGGATCTTGGCTCTGGCAGCTGTTTAGAATCACTTGGGGAAATTTTTCCCAGAATCAGTTGAATCAGAATCTCAGGGGTGGTGAGTCCATAGTTTGTGAAAAAGCTTTCCCAGGTGATTATAATGTGCAGGCAGTGCTGGGAACCACAGGTTTAAAAGATAGATACGATTTGAGTAAGCAGGAAAGTGTTTTCAGGCAGTAGAGCTAAGCAGGGAGGGGGAATTGGGTGCAGCCTGTGAAAAGACTAATCCAAAGCTGTGTGGGCCAGTTAGGGAGTAGGAAAAAAATAAGCTTAAGGAGGCAGAATGGGGTCATATGTAAGAGCAGGACTTCTCAAAGTGTGGTTCCTCAACCAGCACCATTAGCATCGCCTGAACATTTATTATGAATGCAAATTTTGTGGCCTGCTCTAGACTTACTGAATTGGAAACTGTAGGGGTGGGGTCTACCAATCTATTTTAACAAACATTCCAGATGTACACAAAAGTTTGAGAACAGTTGTTAATAGAGGGTAATGAAAGGCAGGCAGAGGAAGTTAGATTTGATGTTGGCAATAAGTAGGGACCCAGTGAAGGTTTTTTAGGCTGGGGGAGTAACAGCATGCATTTGTATGTCTGAAGGCAAATCTGATGGTGATGTGCAGAATCCTTTGGGATACTAAAAGATATGAATGAAGAAAGCCAGCTGAGGAGGTACAGACATAATCTAATGATACAATCAGGCAAGGCCTGTTCTAGCGAATTTTTGGTGAGAACACAGAATAGTCATAACAGTGATGACAGTTTGTTTATGTCATGGGCAGTATGCTAACTGCTTTGGACACATTGTCTCCTTTTTCTCACAACAAACCACTGCTGTGTGGCTATTACTACAATTTTACAGATTGGGCAATGAGGCCAAGAAAGGTAGCTAGCTCCGAAATTCACATGTTGGTAAGTGGTAGACACAGGATGCCAAGTTCAAGTATCTCTAACCTCTAAAGCCTCTTTTGAAGAAACAACTAGTAATATCTGGAGACCAAGAAATAAAGGAGAAGATTGACTCAGAAAAGTTTTAATCCTAAATGTCAGATAGCAAAGGGAAGTCCCTGTCAGAAGGGAAATAGTGCTTACACTGGGTAACACGGCAAGTCAGAAAACTTGAAACTATTTTGTAAAAGTGATTGTGAAAAATAACTAAAGGAAATTTTTGTATTGTGCTTTATAGGTATAAAGTTTGAAGTAATTTGGGATAGCTGAGTTTTCAGGTTTTGTTTGAACTTTTTGTTCATGGTGTCTAAATTAGCCACCTCATCCAGCTTTTAAAAAATAGCTTTTAGGGGCACTTGGGTGGCTCAGTCCGTTAAGCTTCTGACTTTGGCTCAGCTCATGATCTCATGGTTCGTGGGTTCAAGCCCTGCCTAGGGCTCTGTGCTGACAGCCTGGAGCCTGCTTCATATTCTGTGTCTCCCTGTCTCCCTACCCCTCCCCTGCTTGTTCTCTTTCTCTCTCGAAAATAAACATTAAAAAAAATTTTTTTAATCTTTTAGATTTTATAGTAAATAAGTCTGTGAATAAATTATGTTTGAGAAGCTTTCTATAATACTCTTTAAAAAAAATTTTTTTTTAATCCTTATTTATTTTTGAGAGAGAGAGACCGAGTGTGAGCAGGGGAGGAGCAGAGAGGGGGACACAGAATCCAAAGCAGGCTCCAGGCCTCAAGCTGTCAGCACAGAGCCCGACATGGGGCTCGAACTCACGGAACTGTGAGATCATGACCTGAGCTGAAGTCGGACGCTCAACTGACTGAGCCACCCAGGCGCCCCCTATATATAATACTACTCTTATCTCCAGAGAAATACTGTGATTTAGAAAAAAGTCAGGAGCATTTTTTTTAAGTTTATTTATTTATTTTAAGAGAACAGAGTGAGTGGGGGAGGGACAGAGAGAGAGAGAGAGAGAGAGAGAGAACCACAAGCAGGCGTGAACCTCGAATTCATGACCTGACCCGAAGATGGACGTTTAACCAACTGAGTCACCCAGGCGCCCCTCACTCAGGTTTTAATCTCAGGGTCGTAAGTTGAAGGCCTTTTTGGGCCCCATGCTGGGTGTGAAGTATACTTAAAAAAAAAAAAAAAAAAAGAAATATCTTAGTGTTGGGGTGCCTGGCTGGTTCATTTGGAAGAGTGTGCAGCTCTTGATCTTGGCTCGTGAGTTTGAGCCCCACGGTAGAGATTATGGAAAAAAAAAAAAACACCTTAAAAAAAAAGAAATAGGGGCACCTGGGTGGCTCAGTCGGTTGAGCATTTGACTTGGGCTCAGGTCACGATCTTACAGCTCACGAGTTTGAGCCCACGTCGGGCTCTGTGCTGACACCTCAGTGCCTGGAGCCTGCTTCGGATTCTGTGTCTCCCTCTCTCTCTGCCCCTAACCTACTCACATTCTGTCTCTGTCTCTCTCAAAAATAAATAAACATTAAAAAAATTTTTTTTAAAAAGAAGTATTTCAGTTTTATTTTTAGTTGAGAAGTAAGAAATAGTACAAAAACTTGACATGTTTGGGTAATTGTTTTCATAAGATGTTATTAGTTTCAGTACCCTCTTACTTTACTTATTGAGGTAAAATTCACGTGACGTAAAAGTAGTCATTTTATTTATTTTTAATTTATTTTTTTTAATTTACATCCAAGTTAGTTAGCATATAGTGCAATAATGATTTCAGGATTAGATTACTTAATGCTCCTTACCCATTTAGCCCATCCCCTCTCCCACAACCCTTCCAGTAACCCTCTGTTTGTTCTCCATAGTTAAGTCTCTTATGTTTTGTTCCCCTCCCTGCTTTTATATTTGCTTCCCTTCCCTTATGTTCATCTGTTTTGTCTCTTAAAGTCCTCATATGAGTGAAGTCATATATTTGTCTTTCTCTAATTTTGCTTAGCATAATACCCTCTAGTTCCATCCATGTAGTTGCAAATGGCAAGATTTCATTCTTTTTGATTGCCGAGTAATACTCCATTGTATATATACACCACATCTTATTTATCTATTCAACCATCGATGGACATTTGGACTCTTTCCATACTTTGGCTATTGTTGATAGTGCTGCTAACATGGGGGTGCATGTGTCCCTTTGAAACAGCACACCTGTATCCCATGGATAAATGCCTAGTAGTGCAATTGCTGGGTCTTAGGGTAGTTCAATTTTTAGTTTTTTGAGGAACCTCCATCCTGTCTTCCAGAGTGGCTGCACCAGCTTGCATTCCCACCAACACTGCAAAAGAGATCCTCTTTCTCCGCATCCTCGCCAACATCTTTTGTTGCCTGAGTTGTTAATGTTAGCCATTCTGACAGGTGTGAGGTGGTATCTCCTTTTGGTTTTGATTTGTATTTCCCTGATGATGAGTGATGTTGGGCATTTTTTCATGTGTTGGTTGACATCTGGATATCTTCTTTGGAGAAGTGTCTATTCATGTCTTTTGCCCATTTCTTCACTGAATTATTTGTTTTTTGGGTGTTGAGTTTGATAAGTTCTTTATAGATTTTGGATACTAACCCTTTATCTGATATGTTGTTTGCAAAAATCTTCTTCCATTCCCTCGGTTGCCTTTTAGTTTTGCTGATTGTTTCCTTTGCTGTGCAGAAGCTTTTTATTTTGATGAGGTCCCAGTAGTTCGTTTTTGTAAAAGTAACCATTTTAAAGTGTATAGTTTGGTGGCATTTGGTACATTCATGGTGTTTTGCAACCATAACCTTTATCTAGTTCCAACACATTTTCATCATCCCCAAAGGAAAACCCCAAACCTATTAAGCAGTTCCTCCCTGTTCCTCTTTCTCCGTACCCCCTGGAAAACACTAATCTGCTTTCTTTCTCTTTGGATTTACCTATTGTGGTTATTTTGTAACATGAAATCATATAAAATGTTTCTGCTTCTTTCACTTAGCGTAAGGATTTCTAAGTCCATCCATGTTGTAGTATGTATCAGTACTTCATTTTTTTTTTATGGCTGAAAAATATTCTGTATGGATATACCCCATTTGTTTGTCCATTCATCAGTTCATAGATGTTTTTAGTTGTTTCCATCTTTTAATTATTGTCAATAGTGTTCCTATGAACATTCATGTAGAAGTTTTTGTTTAAGTATTGGTTTTCAATTCTTTTGGTTATGTAACTAGGAATGGAATTGCTGGCTCATGTGGTAATTTTACATTTAACTTTTTTTTTAAAACCTTTTTTTTTTTTTTAAGCTTATTTACTTACTTATTTTTGTAATCTCTGCATCCATCATGAGGCTTGAACTCACTACCTTGAGATCAAGATGCTTTACTGACTGAGCCAGCCACGGGCCCCTACATTTTGCTTTTGAGGAACTGCCAACTGTTGTTCACAGTGGCTGCACCATTTTAGATTCTCACTAGCAACGTTCAAGGGTTTTTAATTTGGAGAGGGGGAGGGAGGAATGGAGAGGGACAGAATCTTAAGCATGGAGCCTAGCAAGCCCAGCATGTAGCCCAGTGCAGAGCTCCACATGGAACCCGACTGGGGACTCAATCTCACGACCATGACATCATGACCTGACCTGAGCCGAAATCAGCTTAACTGACTGAGACACCCGGGTGCCCCTAGGGTTTTCATTTTTCTATGTTATCACCAAATCTGTTACTTTGTACCTTTTTACTTTTTTTTTTTTTAATTTTTTTTTAATGTTTTTATTTATTTTTGAGACAGAGAGAGACAGAGCATGAACAGGGGAGGGTCAGAGAGAGAGGGAGACACAGAATCTGAAACAGGCTCCAGGCTCTGAGCTGTCAGCCTAGAGCCCTATGCGGGGCTCGAACTCACGGACCGCGAGATCATGACCTGAGCCGAAGTCGGACACTCAACCGACTGAGCCACCCAGGCGCCCCAACTTTGTACCTTTTTAAAAAATTTTTATTATTTTTTTATTTTATTTTTATTTATTTATTTTTAACTTTATTTATTTATTTTTTTAATTTACATCCAATTTAGTTAGCATATAGTGCAACAATGACTTCAGGAGTAGATTCCTTAATGCCCCTTACCCATTTAGCCCATTCCCCCCTCCCACAACCCCTCCAGTAACCCTCAGTTTGTTCTCCATATTTATGAGTCTCTTCTGTTTTGTCCCCCTCCCTGTTTTTATATTATTTTTGTTTCCCTTCCCTTATGTTCATCTGTTTTGTCTCTTAAAGTCCTCATATGTGTGAATTTATATGATTTTTGTTTTTCTCTGACTAATTTCACTTAGCATAATACCCTCCAGTTCCATCCACGTAGTTGCAAATGGCAAGATTTCATTCTTTTTGATTGCCAAGTCATACTCCATTGTATATATATACCACATCTTCTTTATCCATTCATCCATCGATGGACATTTGGGCTCTTTCCATACTTTGGCTATTGTTGATAGTGCTGCTGTAAACATGGGGGTGCATGTGTCCCTTTGAAACAGCACACCTGTATCCCATGGATAAATGCCTAGTAGTGCAATTGCTGGGTTGTAGGGTAGTTCTATTTTTAGTTTTTTGAGGAACCTCCATACTGTTTTCCAGAGTGGCTGCACCAGTTTTCATTCCCATTTTTTTTTTTTTTTTTTTAATTTTAGAGAAGAGAGAGAGTATGACTGGGGGAGAGGGGCAGAGGGAGAGAAGAATTTTAAGCAGGCTCCACCCTCAGCTCGAAGCCTGTATTGGGCTTTATCCCCATAACTCTGGGATCATGACCTGAGCGGAAATCAAGAATTACTTGCTCAACTGACTGAGCCATCCAGGTGCCCCACTTTTTTTTTTAATGAATTTTCTTTTTTTTTTTTTCTTTTTCTTTATTTTAGAGAGGGGGGAGTGAGTGGGGGAAAGGCAGAGAGAAAAGGGGACAGAGGATGCGAAGCGGGTTCTGTGCCGACAGTAGAGAGCCTGATGCAGAGCTCAGTCTATAAGATCATGAACTGAACTGAAGTCAGATGCTTAACTGACTGAGCCACTCAGGTGCTTCCATTTGTCTATCTTCTAAGAGTGTGATACTTTTAGCTCATATAGTTAGATCTTTGATCTATTTCGAGTTTTACAGTATGAGGTTAAGGTTCAGCTTTATTCTTTTGCGTGTGGGTATCCAATTGTCCTAATACTGTTTGATCTTTCCCAGTGAATGCCCTTGGCATATTCTTCTTGAAAATCTGTTGGTCATAGATGAATAGGCTTGTTTCTGGACTCTTATTTTGTTGATCTATATATGTGTCTAGTGCCACTACCACACTGGTTTAATTATTGTAGTTTTGTGGTGACTTTAAAATCATTTCAGAAAGTACAAGTCTGATTTTGTTTTTCAAGATTTTCCAAGATTGTGTTTTGGCTATTTGTTGTTCCTTGCAATTGCATATGAATTTTTAAATGTTTTTAGTGATTGCCTTATAGTTTGCCTTATACATTTATAGCTAATCTAAGTCTACTTCCAAATAACACTATATTGCTTTATGGTTTGTGTTGGTGTCTTACAACAGTTGTCCCAATTCCTCCTTCCTGTCTCTCATAACATTTTTGTGATTACTTATCCAAGCTGTAGTCACCTAATAAATTGTTGCTATTGGTATTTTGAACCAATACTTAGCTGTTATATCTATTAAGAAAAAGAAAAAAAATTACTTTCATTTATTCCTTCTCTAATGGTCTTTTCGTAGATCTAAGTTTTGTTACTTTTGTTACTTGTTTTTGATTTTGAGAGGGAAAGTGCTAGTGGAGGAGAGGGGTGGGGGAGGGGAGAGAATCTTAAGCCTGCTCCATGTGCAGTCCAGAGCCTGTTGCGGGGCTCAATCCACAACCCTGGTATCATGACCTGAGCTAAAATCAAGAGTCAGACTTTTAGGGGTGCCTGGGTGGCTCAGTTGGTTAAGCATTCAACATCAGCTCAGGTCGTGATCTCATGGTTCAGGAGTTCAAGCCCCTCATCGGGCTCTGTGCTGATAGATCAGTGCCTGGAACCTGCTTCAGATTCTGTGTCTCCTTCTCTCTCTGCCCCTCCTCAGCTCTCGCTCTGTCTCTCTCAAAAAAAAAAATAATAAAATAAATAAGATAAAATAAACATTTTTTAAAATTAAAAAAAAAGAGAGACATTTAATCACCTGAACCACCCAGATGCTCCTAGATCCAAGTTTTTTATCTTTGTCATTTTCTTTCTGAAGAACTTTTTTTGATATTTCTTGCAAGGCAGGTCTGCTGGTGACACATTCCCTCTGTTGTTGTTTGAGAAAGCAAAAGTTTCTCCTCTACTGCTGAAGGATAATTTCACTGATAGAGAATTCTGGGTTGGTGGTTTTTTGCCATAACCAGTTTAGATATTCATCCTATTTTGTCTTTGTATGTATGGTTTGTGAAAAGAAATAATACCTCCAGCATGGGTTTCTGCTCCTAGGTTTTGTTTCTCCCTGTACTCCTTTCTCTCCAGTTTTCAGGACAGTGATTTATCCTGTGACCTCATTTCTCTGGTGGATCTAAGAAGAGGTCTTGTCTTTCAGTTTTCTTGTTGTAAGGAAGAGAACCACGGCTCCATGATCTTCACATGTCAGCAGAAACGGGCAAGCTTTATATGACTTTTAGAAACAGCTCTTCTATTTCTGAAAAAAAAGGCCATTGAGATTTTGGCAGGGATTGCATTGACTCTGTCCATTGTTTGAGTTGTATTGCCATAACAATATTAAGTCTTCCAATCTATGGACAAGGTATCTTTCCATTTATGTTGGTCTTCTTTCATTTCCTTCAGTTTTTTCCAGTTTTTAGTGTACAATGCTTATACCTTCTTAGACATTGATTCCTAGGTATATATTTTTTTGATGCCATAATAAATGGAATTATTTTCTTTTTTTAAATAAATGTTTATTTATTTATTTTGAGAGAGAGAGTGCAAGTAGTGGAGGGGCAGAGAGAGAGGGAGAGAATACCAAGCTCGGGACTCAATCTCCCCAACCAGGAGGTCATGACTGGAGCCGAAATCAAGAGCTAGACGCTTAACTGACTGAGCCACCCCCATGTCCCAGAATTGTTTTCTTTATTTCATTTTCAAGTTTTTCATTTTTTATTTCATTGCTAGTGTACAGAAATAGAACTGACTTTTGTGCTGAATTTTTTTATTACCTCTAATAATTTTTGTGTATATATTCTTTAGGTTTTCTTATATAGGACTTGTCATCTGTAATAGATAGTTTTACTCTTTCCAAATTGGATGGCTTTTTCCTTCCTTTAAAATAATTTTTTTAATGATGTTATTATTTTTTTTTTTTTTTGCCTAACTGCTCTGGCTAGAATTTCCAGTCCAACATTGAATAGGAGTGGCAAATGAGAGCATTCTGCTCTTGTTCCTTATCTCAGGGGCAAAGCTTTCAGTCTTTCACCATTGAGTATGCTAACTCTATGGTTTTCATAACATTTTTTTCTTATGTTGAAGAAGTTTTTTTCTATTCCTAGTTTGAGTGTTTTTATCACGGTAGGATTTTGTGAAATGCTTTTTTTTTTTTTTTTTTTTTTTGCATCAACAGAGATGATCATATGGTTTTTCTCCTTAATGGGTGTATTATATTGATTGATTTTTCTAGTTGACCCACCTGGAATAAAGCTGTTTGTCATATGTGTAATCCTCTTAATATGCTGTTGGATTATGTTTGCTAGTATTTTGTTGAGCATTTTTACATTGTATTTGTCTGTAATTTTCTTGGAATGTTTTTACCTGGTTTTGGTATCAAGGTAATCCTGGCTTCACAGAATGAGTTAGGAAATAATTCTATTCTGGATTTTGAGAGAGTCTTAGAAGGATTGTTAATTATTTTTTTAATGTTTGGTAGAATTTACCAGTGAAGTCATGTAGTCCTGGACTTTTCTGGGTGGGAAATTTTGACTGGTGATTCAGTCTTTACTTGTCCCAGGTCGTTCAACTATTCTATTTCTTCTGGAATGTTTTGGTACTTTGTAACATGTTTATAGGACCATATCCATTTCTTTTTTTTTTTTTTTTTAATTTTTTTTTTTTTTGACGTTTATTTATCCTTGAGACAGAGAAAGACAGAGCATGAACAGGGGAGGGGCAGAGAGAGAGGCAGACACAGAATCTGAAACAGGCTCCAGGCTCTGAGCAGTCAGCACAGAGCCTGACACGGGGCTCGAACTCACGGACCGCGAGATCATGACCTGAGCCGAAGTCGGACACTTAACCGACCGAGCCACCCAGGTGCCCCTAGGACCATATCCATTTCATCTAGGTTATCTGGCTTATTGGTGTACAATTTTTCATAGTTTTCTTTTATAATCCTTTCCATTTTTAAGGTCTGTAGAATGGTCCCCATTTTCATCTCTGAAGTTAGTAATTCAAGTCTTTTTTTCTTGGTCACGTTAACTAAAAATTTGTCAAGTTGCTGATCTTTTCGAAGAATTAGCTTTTGATTATGTTGATTTTATTGTTTCATTTTCTATTTTATCTCCCCTCTAACCTTTTGATGTCTTTTCTACTGTTAGCTTTGGAGTTAGCTTGTTCTTTTTCTAGTTCTTTGAGGTATAAACTTAGGATATCAATTTGGGATCTTCTTGTTTAATGCAGGCATTTAAAAAATTTTTTTTAATGTTTATTCATTATTGAGAGACAGACACAGAGCGTGAGCAGGAAAGGGGTAGAGAGAGGGGGAGACACAGAATCTGAAGCAGGGTCCAGGCTCTGAGCTGTCAGCACAAAGCCCGATGTGGGGCTCAAACTCACAAACTGCGAGATCATGACCTGATATGAAGTCGGTCGCCTAACCAACTGAGCCACCCAGGCGTCCCTAATGCAGGCATTTATATCTATAACCTAGGCTCTTAACACTGCTTTCACTATATTTCATAAGTTTTGGTGTGTTGTGTTTTGTTTTAATTTGTGTATTTTCTAATTTTCCTTGTGATTTCTTCTTTGAACCATTTGTTGTTTAAGATGATGTTATTCAGTTTTTACTATTTGTGAATTTTCCAGTTTTTCTTTTGTTAATTGATATCTAGTTTCATTCTATTATCATAAATGATATTTTGTATGCTTTCAGTCTTTTAAAATTTATTGAAACTTGTTTTGTATCCTAGCATATTATCTCTCCTGGAGAATGTTACATGTACATTTGAGAAAAATATGTATTCTGCTTTATCAAATGGAATGTTCTGTATATGTTAGGGCTAATTGGTTTATAGTATTGTACAAATACTCTATGTCCTTATTTATCTTCTGATTGTTCTATCTATTGTTGATAATGGAGTGGAAGTCTCTTAATTGTTAAGGTAGTATTGTCAATTTCTCCCTTTAATTCTGTCAGTTTTTGCTTCATATATTTTGTAACTATTGTTTGGTGTGTTTATGTTTATAATTGATAGGTCTATCTGTTTTCATCCTTTTACTTTTAAACTATTTTGTCTTTTGATATAAACAGGTGACTTGTAAACAGCATTTAGTTGGATTGTTCTTAATCCACTAGACTAATCTTTCTTTTATTTATTTTTTTTAATTTTTTTTTTTTAACGTTTATTTATTTTTGAGACAGAGAGAGACAGAGCGTGAACG
This sequence comes from Panthera pardus, assembly GCF_024362965.1. NCBI lineage: Eukaryota > Metazoa > Chordata > Mammalia > Carnivora > Felidae > Panthera > Panthera pardus. The sequence goes on from NW_026526810.1 coordinate 33,377,378, forward strand.
GGGGAGGGTCAGAGAGAGGGAGGCACAGAATCTGAAACAGGCTCCAGGCTCTGAGCTGTCTGCACAGAGCCCGACTTGAGGCTCGAACTCACGGACCGTGAGATCGTGACCTGAGCCGAAGTCGGCCGCTTAACCAGCTGAGCCACCCAGGCGCCCCGACTAATCTTTCTTTTAAATGAAGAATTTAATCCATTTACTTTTAAAGGAACTTAAAGGAGGGAGTTTTTGCTATATTGAACTTATTTCTGCTATTTAGCTATTTTCTGTTTTATATATATTTTTTGTTTCTCAGGTCCTTTATCACTGCTTTCATTTGCAATTAGTTACTGTTTTGTCTAGTGTACTGCTTTATTCTTTTCTTCTTCTTCTTCTTCTTCTTCTTCTTCTTCTTCTTCTTCTTCTTCTTTATATTTATAAGTTGTTTTCTTGATGTTACTCTAAGGATTACAACTAGCATCTCAGTCTTACGATGTCAGGTTTGAATTTACATCTCAGCTTAGTTTTAGCAGTACACAAAAACTCCTATTTAGCTCTGCCCACCCCCCATTTTGTTAGTGTTAGAATTACATCTTTATACACTGTGTTCCCATTAAATAGATGTTTAGTTATAAAAACATATTACTTCATTTTTCTTTCAAATCATGTAAGCCAAAAAAGAGTTAAAAACCAGTGATGCAATAATAGTAGTTTGTATAATATGTACTTGTGTAGCTATCCTTATTTTTGTTCTTTATTTCTTTGTATGATTGTTACTATCTAGTACTTTTTCATTTCAGCCTTAAAGAACCCTCTTTTAAATTTCTTATAGAGCGCTCTCACCCTCTCTGCCCCTCACTCACTTGTGCCCTCTCTCTCTCAAAAAGGAAGTGGGGGGTGCCTGAGTGGCTCAATTAGTTAAGCATCTGATTGGTTCAGGTCATGATCTCATAGTTCGTGAATTCAAGCCCCACTTCAGATGACCTTGAGCCCCATTTTGGGCGAGCATGAGCTCTGCTTTCTCCCTCCCTCCCTCTCCTTCCCCTTGTGGGATTCTTTCTCTCCCTCTCTCTTTCTGCTCCTTGCTCACTTGTGCCCTCTCTCTCAAAATTTTTTTTCATGTAGAGCAGATCTGCTAGTGATGATTATTCTTAGCTTTTATTTTTCTGGGAATGTTATTAATTTTTCTTTCATTTTTGAAGAAGGTTTGCTGGATATAGAATTTTTGGCTATTTCTTTGAACACTTGAAATAAGTTATCTCACTGATTTCTGGCTGCTATAATTTCTGATGAGAAATTGGCTATTAATCTTATGGAGAGTCCCTTGTATGTAATGAGTTTCTTCTCTCCTCCTGTTTTCAAGGTTCTTTGTATTTTCACAATTTGAGTATAATGTGTCTTGGTGTTGATCCTTTTGAGTTCATGCTGCTTGGAATTGGTTGATTAGATGTATAGATTCAGGTTTTTTATCAAATTCTGGAAATACACAGCCATTAGTTCTTCAAATACTCTTTCTACCCATTTCCTCCTGCTCTGGGGTTCCTAGTTATAGTGGTACACTGGACGGGGTCCAACAGGTTTGTTAGGTTCTATTCATTTTCTTCATTATTTCCTCTTCCTTTGACTGGGTAATCTTAATTGACCTGTCTGCAAGTTTGTTGATTTTTTTTTTCTCTTTCCTGCATAGATCTGCTGTTGAACCATTCAGTTAATTTTTATTTCACTTACTATACTGTTGAGCTCCAGAATTTCAATCTGATTGTTTTCTTTTTGACCCTCCCCTTCAATTTGATTTCTTTATTGATATTTTCTACTTGGTAAGATCCTGTTTTCTTGGCTTCCCTTAGTTCTTTGTGGTTTCCTTTGCCCAGGCTTCCTTGGTGACATTTTCTATATTTCTTTTTTTCCTGCAAATGAGCCCGATTTTATTTTTTGTTTGTATGCCTCATAATTTTTTTTTTTGAAAACTAGACATTTTGATTATTATTATGGATCAACTCTAGACATCAGATTTCCTCTCCTTTCCGGGGGTTTTTGTTGCAGCTTGTTGTGTGTTAACTGTTTGTTTTGTTGTTGTTTCGTGTATTTTCTATTTTTGTAAAGTGTGTATTCTTGGTCATGTGTGGCTCTTGAAGTCTATGTTTCATTAGCTTAATAGTCTACTAATGTTTTGACCAAATTTCCTTAAATACCTATAACCCAAAAAAGAAAATAATACTCTCAATTTTGACTAAATGGTTCCGTGTTTGGGTATTCCTTTAACACTAGACCAAGCTGTTTACAACCCTCCCTTACCCTTTACTCCCTGTTTGTGTGGAGCCTGAAGGTAAGCTAGAAGTGAAAGCTTAGGGTCTTCTTAGGCCTTTTCTGTGCATGTGTCTAGCCTTGGGCATAGGTATATCCTTCTAGATTCCTTTTTACATCTCAGAGCTTACACAGACCATTTCTCCCCACATACCTCCTTTCTCAGTCTCTTCCTTCCCTATTTTCCTTTACCCCACCCAGGCTGCTTGCTCTGGGAATGCTCCAAGTCAGGCAAAGCAAAGGCAAAGTCCTTGTGCCAGTCTTCCAGGAAGCTGGCTGCCAGTCAGGTCATAACATTCAATCACAGTTCTGGGAGACTAAGGTTTGTATTTCTCCCTTGGGACTATCAACCTGCACCAGGAACGCAGCTGCCATCCACACTGCCCTGCTGAACTGGGGAGTAGAGGATGAGAGGCAGGTGATTTAAAACGCTGACACTCTTTTATTACAATGTAGCAGCTTCTTTCTTTACAAAGCCTTCCCTTATTGTTTTAAGTTTTTGATTAGATTCCGAAGTTCTGCAAAAGTTGATTCTGATAGCCTTTGCCGGCTTATTTGTTGCTTTTTTTTTTTTTTTTTTTTTTGGTGGAGGGGTGAAGCCCTTGGAGTTCCTTACTCTGCCATTTTTGGTGATGTTCTTCCCTGTTCCCCTCCTTTTTTTTTTTTTTTTTTTTTTTTAATCTTTATTTATTTTTGAGAGAGAGACAGAGTGTGAACAGGGGAGGAGCAGAGAGAGGAGACCACAGACTCTGAAGCAGGCCCCAGGCCCTGAGCTGTCAGCACAGAGCCCGATGCGGGGCTCGAACCCACGAACTGTGAGATCACGACCTGAGCCAAAGTCGGACACTCAACTGACTAAGCCACCCAGGTGCCCCCCTGTTCCCCTCCTTTTTTAGATTTCCTACTGAATCTCTTCAAAGTAACCAGCTTTATTTTTACGATATGTTTTCAAGAACTACAAGGTACATACATATAAAGGGTCATGTATAGTTTAAAGACTAAAAGTGAACGCTGCATTCCCATCACTCATGTAAAGAAACAGAGCATTACAGTACCTTAGGAGACTCTAGGTACCCCTTCCTTTTTCTGACCTTCTAGGAAACAATATCCTGAATATTATTAAATATCCTAATAGCTAATTAGATATGCACAGAAGCAGGAAAGTATAATCTATAACTAGAACAAAAGTCAGGCAATAGAAACAGACCTAGAAATGCTAAGATGATAGAGTTAGTACTCAAGGACTTTAAAAACATTTATTAAAAAGTTGCAGGATTTATTTTTTTGGGGATTTTTAAATGTTTATTCTTTTTTGATTTTAGAAAATATTTATTTTTGAGAGAAAGCAAGCATGGGAGGGGCAGCATGAGGGGACAGAGGATCGAAAGCGGGCTCTGCATCAAGAGGCTGACAGCAGCAAGCCCCAGATGGGGCTTGAACTCATGAACTGTGAGATCATGACCTTAGCCAAAGTCAGATTTATCGACTGAGCCATCCAGGTGCCCCAAAAAGTTGAAGGATTTAAAGGCAAATGTGAAAATACTGAGGAGAGAAACGGATACAAGATACAAGAAAGAACCAAAAAAAAGTCTTCAAGCTAAAACATACCCAAATTGTTGGTTTTAAATTCAGCATTTTCAGTATAACTTACTGAATGAAGAATGTCATAATAGTCCTTTTTGAGCGCATAAAAGATAAAAACGTTAAGATCTAAAAAATGGGCATGTGATCAAGATGATTGTTGAATGAGGGAGGTAAGGACTAATATGGTTAAAGTAGGATCTAAGTATTTACTGTAGAAATATCTGAGGGGTACCTGAGTGGCTCAGTCAGTTAAGTGTCCAGCTCTTTTTTTTTTTTTTTTTAATGTTCATTAATTTTTTGAGAGAGACAGGGTATGAGCGGGGAGCGGCAGAGAGAGAGGGAGACGCAGAATCTGAAACAGGCTCCTGGCTTTGAGCTGTCAGCAAAGGGTTCGAACTCACAAACTGGGAGATCATGACCCCACCCGAAGTCGGATGCTTAACCGACTGAGCCACCCAGGCTCCCCAAGCGTCCAGTTCTTGATTTCAGCTCAGCTCATGCATGGTCTTACAGTTTGTGAGTTCAAGCCCCACATCGGGCTCTGCACTGACAGGGCAGAGCCTGCTTGGAATTCTCTTCTCTCCTCTCTTTGTCTTTCCATCCATATGCATACTCTCTCAGAATAAATAAATAAGCTTAAAAAAATTGAGAATGATTAAACACAAGTATTTCATGAAATGCATCTACATTATTACTATATTTGTATATTTAATATAAATTAAATAAATCTTGACTTAACATTTACTTAATGTATGATAAATAGTAAATAAAAACATTTTATATTTTTAGTGTATAAATAGTTATGTATTAGTATTTTTTTCTTAAACTGAACATTTTTAATCATTTGGTATGTAAGGCTGTGCTGTGTCCTTCTTGCTAGGACAGTACTGACAGCATAAACCTCTTTATGCACTCAGCTATGATTAAACTAAGGTTTACATCCTTGGTATTAAAATACTGCTGCCCATTTACTAAACATACTTTAAATCTTTCTAAGTTGCCGAACTTACCAGTACTGATTTCAGGGCCGTTGAGATTTGTTTTTATGTGGGCCAAGTTAGGACAATGAATTCTTTTTCTTTCTCTTTTCTTTTTTTCTTTTTCCTTCTTCTTTTTTTTTTTTTTTAAGTTTATTTTGAGAGGCAGAGAGAGTGGAGGAGGGACAGAGAGAGAGGGAGAGAGAATCTCAGGCAGGCTCTGTGCTGTCAGTGCAGAGCCCAATGCGGGGCTCAAATTCATGAATCGTGGGATAATGACCTGAGCTGAAACCAAGAGTTGGACACTCAACCAACTCAGCCACCCAGGTGCCCTGAATTCTTTTTCTTTGGTTAAAAAATTTAAGTTTTAATTCTTTTTTTCCCCCAACATTTTATGACTTATTTTGTAATAAGCCTCAATTTATTGTTGGGAGGTTGAGTTATGAAGTATTAACTTGGGGGCACCTGGGTGGCTCAATTAGTTGAGTGTTGGACTCTTGATTTTTGCTCAGGCTCAAACTCGCAACCCCAAGATCAAGAGTCAAATGCTCCACCAACTGAATCAGCCAGGTGCTCCTATCCAATCACAGTTTTATACCCATACGAACTTTTGTAGTTTTATATCCCTAGGAGTATCATATATTCTCATTGATAGTGGAGAACTTGAGTGAGGGCTAGGAAGAATGTATTCTAAAAGCATGAATCCTAAAACTCATGCTCTTTTCTTCAGAGTATACTTTTGAAGCTTACAGGAGCATGCTCCTCTGACTTCACGAAGTCACCTAACTTTACTAACAGGTTTGCTCATAGCAAATTAAAGGTGCTCCTAGAGCTGAATGCACCAACAGCTGGGAGAAGTGACTTTTGATTCAAGAAGAAAAACATTTAGTCTTAAAACTTAGTAGGGGTGCCTGGGTGGCTCAGGCATCAGTTAAGTGACTTTGGCTCGGGTCATGATTTCGTGGTTCATGAGTTCAGGCCCTGCATCAGGCTCTTTGCTGATGGCCGGAGCCTCCTTCGGATTCTGTGTTTCCCTCTTTTTCTCTGTCCCTCCCCCGCTCACACTCTTTCTCTCCCTCTCTCAAAAATAAACATTAAAATTTTTTTTAAAAAACACAAAACTTAGTAGCATGGGGCCATTTAGTATAGTAACACCATTTGGCCATACAGACTTCATTAGGGCTGGATGACATAATTTTTCATAGAAGAATATAGTGATTGTTCTCAGTCATCAAAAAGGTTAAATTCGCATAATGTCATGGTTTGGCTGCCTAAGAGTCCATGTGTGAGCGTATGCTCTAAAATTATTATCTCTTCTCTTTTTTTTCTCTTCCTTTCCAGTATTTATATCATATTTCTTTTTGAATTGTCTAGGACCCTTGGTTAAGTTACTTTTGTAGTAGCTCGTATTTCAGTATAAAGTATGTAAGTCTAAACTTTGCGGGTTTAAAAGGATAAACTTAGTGTTCAGGACATAATTTCCTAATGATTAGACTAATGACGGATTCTTATACTTAAAGATAATTATATCTGTGCACATAGTTTGACATACACACACACACACACACATATGTATATATGAAGTACTTGATTAGACAGAATTGTGATTGATAGAGACATGAATAGATTAGAAGGTGGGATAAGGTCTGCCAATTATGGGAAAGAGTAGAAAGGTTAGATAGGTGTGTGAGTGATAGGTGGGGAAGATAAAATCTCAAGATTAATATGTTAATACTTTAATCTTGTAATAACTCATTAAAGGAAGTTTTTCATTTTCTGTTTAAATTTCACTTTTACCCTAGGAATTTTGTGAATAATCAGATACTGTCCTTTAGTTTTTTGAGACTAAAGATTTTATGTAACTGATTAAAATGATTTATGATCATTAACAGGTGGTAGAAAAGGAAAAGGGGACAAGTGAAACTGAGTTATCTTTGGAGTAACAGGATTTTATTCTGCTCTAGAATTATAAAACATTGGTTTAGACATGGACTTTGATGCAGCCAAATGTACAAAATTTTGTTTCGCTACACTGTCTTGATAATTGAATTTGGCCCAGAATCATGGGAATCCTGTGGGCGTGTGTATGTTTGAGTTCTGAGCAAGCTACTAGAGAAGGGTTGAACTAATGGCTCCCAAAGAAACGTTAAAATAAGGATTTTTAGGTGTTTTTGTTTGCTTCTTCATAGTGAGCCTGCCAGTTGTTTCTTTTCCCATTTTGCTTTTCTTGGCTTTAAAGAAACATTCTTCTTGATCGTTGCTTTTACTGTTTCAAAGTGAAACTGATATGCATTTCCCTTACTTTAGTGTAATGATACTGAATACAGAGTTAGCAGCACTTTTTTCTCCTTTGAGGTGTTGGGGAGGCATTTCCTCATGTGCTTCTCTCAAACGTTATCTTTTAGTATTTTCACTGGGTTTTCAACTGAGGGTTTATTTCCCAGTCAGAGACTCTTACTGCAGATAGACGTCTCAGAATTCTTAATGGATTCTTGTGAATTCAGTATGGAGTCACAGGAAAGAAAGGAGAAATTTCTGGGTCTTTCTGCAGTAGCAATAAATATAAACTGTCAAGCCATAACAAATTCAAGTCCTTTTCAGAATTTTGTTGTTTGGTATGCAGGCACAAGAACAGGAGAAACTTCTTGGCCCACTGTGTGGATATGAGGAGAGGTTATGGTTGTCTTTTGTCTGCTTATTTTTCTTACCTTACCTACTTACCTCCACCTGCTTTGAACGTGTTGACAGGAAGAACAGAATGAAGGGGGAAGAGCCCTCTTGGTGGATTGGCCCACCTCTCTGATCAGTTTGTGTGTGTGTGTTTTTAAAGTAGGCTCTATGCCCAACATGGGGCTTGAAGCCAAGATCCTAAGACCCAAAGTAGTATGCTGTACTGAGCCAGCTAATCACCCCGATTTCTGATCAGTTTTGCTATTTTTCTGTGGTTATCGTTGTTTTAGCAATAAAGAAATTGAGGCCTTATCAAAGGTTACTGTTTCCCTAGATTCTCTGTCCATTGTTTACCATGGAACCCTTTTGTGAGTCTGGTGCTTTCCCCCACCTTTGAGCTATGAAGCCATCCTAACTTCTTCTTTACAGAGGAGGTGCATTGACATAGTCATTTACCAGTTTGTGATTTCAGCCTGATTGGCAGAGTGTGATGTTGGAGCTGCATTGGTTTTGCCCATACAATACACTTGTGGCTGATCTGACAGCCACAGAGAGTGAGTTGTCTTTCTATAGCTTTGAAATTAAAATGCAGCTTGACAAACTTTATATGGTAACTGTTGCTTACATTTGGCAGCCTATAGAAATTTACTAACATTCTAAAACAGTTACATGAGAGAATGGCTCATAGGGTTGAGTTAAGTAGCATATTTGTATGAATAATTTTTCAACCTAGTATAGAAAAGGAGAGCTAGTTAGTTTAAAATGGTGGTAGTATTCATTTTGTTGCATAAGTAATGTAATGAAAATACTTAAAAATGAAAAGAAAATGAGAATTTTACAATTCTAGCACAGAAATCATTTTTATTTCCCATTCTTACTTGCACTATGTGTGTAAGTGTACCATACTTAATATTTATTATTTTGTAATATCATAAATACATATGTATAATCTGTAGAGCCATGTTTAAAAAAAATTTTAAGTTTTATTTAAGTAATATCTACACCCAGCATGGGGCTCAAGCTCACAACCCCAAGATCAAGACTTGCATGCTCTTCTGAATGAGCCAGCTGAGTGCCCCTATAAAGCCCTGTTTTAAAAGTTAGAGATACTGGGAAAGTTTTAGGGGTCTTAGAAATGGATGGTAAAGACTATGAAATAATACTTCCTTATAATTATTTGATAAAGGACACCTCTTAGAAAGGAACTTCGAAGGAGTGAAAAAGAATAAGGAAATGAAATAACACAAGAAAGCTATAATTTCAGAACCACTGGTGTAACATAATCTTACATTATCAGTTTAGAATAGAGGTATACATTTACTTTATTTCCAATGATAAAGGAGACTATTTTTTTCCCAAGGGATACTATCTTTAAAAGCAAATAAAATCTTCCTACTATTAAACACCTAAAAATGATAGATTTATTTTTTAAGCTTTTTTTTTTTGATGTTTTTATTTATTTTTGAAAGACAGAGACAGAGCACAAGTGGGGGAGGGGCAGAGAGAAAGGGAGACACAGAATCTGAAGCAGGCTCCAGCCTCTAAGATATCAGCACAGAGCCCGACACAGGGCTCAAACCTACGAACGGTGAGATCATGACCTGAGCTGAAGTCGGACACCTAACCAACTGAGCCATCCAGGCGCCCCCTTAAAAACTTTAAAAAGTCATGGTTGAACTAGCAAAAAGTAAGATGAAAAAACAAAACACAGAGAGCCCAAATTCAGAGAGGTTTAGAAGCATCTGATGACTGCTGTGCTGAAGGCATCTACTAGTTCCAGATGACTTGTGTTTTCAGTTTTTAAGAGGTACACATGGGACTCAGGAGACAATAGAAGCCATGCATTACAGGAAGTCAGGCCAGAGATCCACCTTCCTAAAATGAGAATCCACAAAAAGCTATATGCCCACTAGGAAAGGGAGAAGCAGAAAAAAACTCACCCTAGCAAAGAGAGACAGAAACTTATCCTTCTTTGCCTTGAATATAAACAGAGGGTGAAAAAAGTTTTCCCTGAATGTTTATCATTAGAAACATGTCCTCATAGAGATTTGAGACTCCACTACCTCTGTGACTTCAAAAAATCTCTGAGACTTGTTTCGAGTGATTGTGGCTTGGTATTGTGCCCTGGCAAAGACAGAAATGAATCCAAATTCTTTCTGGAGGAATAACCTCTCAGAGTCTTCAAAGAATTACCAAAGATATATTCCAGAGAATATGAGTTGTCTTACACAAAGCACATGAGGAAACAGGTTACCATGAGCAAAACAAAATATCTAAATCAGACCCACAGAGAGTTCAAGTATTGTCATTACTGGATACTAAATACAGAAATAAATGTGCTTAATGTATCTGATAAAGCAAATGGGAGAAGTGAAATTATGACAAAGGATTATCCAAAATAATTAGAATCCAGAAACAAAAATATAATAATTAAAGTGATAACTTCAAGGGCAGGTTTAATAGCCTATTGGATTGAAAAGAGAATTGGTGAAGTAGAAGACAGATTTGAAGAAGTAATTAGGAATGTTATGCAGGGAGATATCCTAACCCCTAGAACCTGTGACTACATTACCTTAAATGGCAGGGGAACTCTGCAAATGTGATTAAATTAAGGATTTTGAGATGGGGAGATTATCCTAGATTATCTGGTGAGCCCATTGTAATCACAAGGGTCCTTGTAAGGAAAAACAGTAGGCAGGAGAGCCAGAGAAATTTGAAGATGCTACATTCTTTGCTTTGAAAATGGAAGAAGGAGCTGTGAGCCAAGGAATACAGGTGGTTTCTAGAGGTTGAAAAAGACAATGGATTCTTCCTTGGAGCCTCCACAAAGAATGCAGCCCTGTCAACTTGAGTTTAGCCTGGTGAGATCCAATTTGGACTTCTGACCTCCAAAACTGTGAGATAAAAAATCTGTGGGTTTTTTTTTTTTTTTTTTTTTTGGCCACAAAGTTTGTGATAATTTGTTACAGCAGCAATAAAAAATGAATTCAACATCTAAACAAAATTCTACGTGTAGACAAATGAGAAAAGGGTAAGAGACATATAGCTTGAAACTTTATATGTGCATTTAAAAATTTCTAGAGTAGTCCCTGAAAGAGTAAAAGTTGACTAGAAGGCAAGTGGAATAGGAGAGGGGAATTTCAAATAATATGGAAAAAAAGGAGAAAGAAACAAGAGTGGGACAAAGATATGGTAAAAATAAGGCCAAATAGATCACTAATCATAATGAATGTAAATGGATCAAATGCTCTAGGTAAAAGACAAAGATTGTCAGACTCTATGTAAAACATAAGCTAAAACGAACTTGTGTATTTTTTAAAAATATACAATATTTTTAAAGTTTGTTTGTTTGTTTTGAGAGAGGGAGAGAGAATACCCAGCAGCCTCTGTACCATCAACATGGAGCCCGACTTGGGCCTCAAACCCCTCAACTGTGAGGTCATGACCTGAGCAGAAATCAAGAGTCAGATGCTTAACTGACTGAGTCACCCAGGTGCCCCAACAACATAAGGTTTTTAAGAGATTAAAATATTACAACAGAGGAGAGGTGAAGATAAAAAGGATGCAAATGTTATACCTGGCAAAATAGGAACCAAAAGAAATTGGTAGTTACATTAATATAATAAAATTACTTCAGGGAAAGGAGCACTATTAAACTGAATCTGTGTTTCAGATGTGAATTGGTTTTTGCTGCTAGTTAGATGCAGAAACTAACAGTGACTTAAAGAAGGTAGGTGTATATTACCCCTTCCTCCTGCCCTTGAAAGAGTCTAGAGATTTACATTCTAGGGCTGATTATGGAGGTTTCATTTTTATCATCAAAGTCTCAGGATACTTCGCTGAGTGTTTTCAGTGCTGCCATCTTTTGTGGCTAACCTTATGGTAAGACGGCTGCTTTGGGCACCAACTCTCAGAGACTCCATGTAGGAGGAAGGATGAGGGATGGGTGTGGAGCCTATGCAAGCTATTAGGCCATCTCTAAATGTGGTTCATTGAAGTTCCACTTACCAAGACCATTATGAAATGTATTTTAGGCAAGCATATTGCTGCCTAGAGCAAAATGGGATTTTATTTACTGAGGAAAGAAGAGAGATTGACTGTTGGTACAGATCACCAGCAGTCTCTGCCACTTTATATAATAAAAGCTTTGTTTACCAGAAGATACTAGGATTACAACTTTCTTTGTACCCTATAGCACATGTTCAACATACATAAACTAAAAATAACAATTACAAGGATAAATGTACAAATGTACCACCAATACAGATTAAAAAAATTTTTTTTAATGTTTACTTTTGAGGGAGAGAGAGAGATGGAGACACAAAATCCAGAGCAGGCTCCAGGCTCTGAGCTTGTTGCACAGAGCCTAACACGGACTCAAACTCACGAGCCGTGATATCATGATCTGAACCAAAGTCAGACACTTAACTGATGGAGCCACCCAGGCGTGTCCCCCTACCCCATCATAATAGATTTTAATAAAACCAAAAAAGTTACTAAGGAGATAAAAGACTTGAACAACACAATAAACAAGCTTGAACTACTGGGTGAATATAGAATATTGTATTCAAAAAATTTTTTGAAATGTTTGTTTATTCTGAAAGAGTGTGTGCAAGTGGGGGAGGAGCAGAGAGGGAGAGAGAATCCCAAGTAGGCTCAGCACTGAGCGTAGAATCCAACGTGGAGCTTGACACGGAACTTGATCTCACAAACCATGAAATCATGACCTAAGCCAAAATCAAGAGCAGGGTACCCGACTGAACCAGCCAGGTGCCCCACGCTGAATTCAAATTTTAAATAATCAGTACCATAGAATTGCTACTGTGTGGAATCCAAAATTTCAGATAGTGCAGTAGATAATTACTTAACCTTAAAAAGTGCCCCTGAAAATCTCAACAAATTTCAAAGAATATATGACATTCAGATCACTTTCTCTGATGACAATGCAAACTAAATTGGGGCTCTGTTTTTTAAAAAGTAACCTTAAGAAAATGTCTGAAAATATATATATATATATATATACTTGTAAATAACTGGGATTACAGAAGAATTTATGATGGAGTTTTAAGAATATTTAAAACTTGGGGTGCCTGGGTGGCTCAGTTGAGCATCCAGCTTCAGTTCAGGTCATGATCTCACAGTTCATGAGTTTGAGCCCCACGTCAGGTTGTGTGGTCACAGAGCCTGGAGCCTGCTTCATATTCAGTGTCTCCCTCTCTCTTTGCCCCTTCCCCACTCGTGCTCTGTCTCACTCTCTCTCAAAAATAAAAAACATTAAAATTTTTTTTTTAAAAAGAACACTTAAAATTCAATAATAATGAAAATGCAACATCAAAATTTGGATAAATCTTAGTCGTTCTTGGCCATAGCACAAAGGTAACTTTCATAAATATCCCATGAAAGTTTGAAAAGAATGTCTATTTTCTAGTTGTTTCTGGCAGTGTTAATTAAGAGAGACCCAAACTTCTCAGGGCTTAATGTTAACATACACTGCCTTGTGCAGTTTGACCTCTGACAGTTGTCTGCTTTCTTTGCTTTAATATTAATTACAGTTCCTTGATCAGATTAGATCAGTAGTTCTGAGAGTTTAGTGTATATCAGAGTCATTTGGGGAATTTGTGGGGGGTTTTTAAGTTTATTTATTTATTTTGAGAGAGAGAGAGAGCATGTGCGCGAGTGAGGAAGGGGCATAGAGGGAGAGAGGGAGAATCCCCAGCAGGCTCCACACTGTCAGCGCAAAGCCCAGTGCAAGGCTCAAACTCATGGTGAGTGGGGTCATGATCCCAGCTGAAATCAGATGTTTAACTGATTGAGCCACCCAGGCTCCCCTAGAGGAACCAACTGAGCCACGCAGATGATTTGTTAAAGCACAGATTGCTGGGCCCCACCTCCAGAGTTTATGATGTAATGGATCTGGGGTGGGCCCCAAAATTTCCATTTCTTCCTTCCTTCCTTCCTTCCTTCCTTCCTTCCTTCCTTCCTTCCTTCCTTCCTTCCTTCCTTCCTTCCTTCCTTCCATCCTTCCTTCCTTCCTTCCTTCCTTCCTTCCTTTCTTTCTTTTTTTCTTTCTTTCTTTCTCTTTCTTTTTCTTTTTCTTAAATTTAGATTCAAGTTAGTTAACATCTAGTGTAGTATTGGTTTCAGGAGTAGAATTTAGTGATATGTCCACTTATGTATAACACTCAGTGCTCATCCCAACCCCAAAATTTCCATTTTTAACATATTCCTGAGTGATGTTGATGCTCCTCACCTAGGGACCCTGCTGTGAGAACAGCTGTATTAGAGACTACAATCTGTTGACTCCATTCCTTTGTACGTATTTTTTTTCCTCTGCTGCCTTTTCTCTCTCTTCTTAAACTTTTTTTTCAGGAACCCTTACACCACTCCTCCCGCCACACACACACAATTTAAATCTCATTCTTCTTAGAACTATTTTTACCCACTAAATTGTTAGGTGTTCCTTGTCTATACTTCCTTATACTGCCAATATCTCTTGCACATCTGTAAGAACCCCTTTCATATTTCTTAAAGCCATTAAAATTTTTTTAGTGTTTATTTATTTTTGAGAGAGAGAGACAGAGACATAGAGCAGGAGTTGGGGAAGGGCAGAGAGAGAGAGAGGGAGATAAAGAATCCAGAGTAGGCTCCAGGCTCTGATCTGTCAGCACAGAGCCCCACACAGGGCTGGAACTCATGAACTGTGAGATCATGACCTGAGCCAAAGTCAGACACTCAGCTGACTGAGTCACCCAGGCTCCCCTCTTAAAGCTGTTGAAAGCTATGTATTTTGTGTTTTTAGCCAGTGTATATCTTAATACCTGGTACATAGAAAGCAGTCAATTAATACTTGTTAATAAATAAATGGGCTTTTGCCATTCATATTTTGATTGTGTTTTGTAGGAAGAAACAATTATGGAAATGTATCCAGCACTATGTATATAGCACAGTGTTAAAATTCTGTGTTGTATATTCAGAAATACATGGTTAAAATACACTTTAGGAAGGTCACCTGACTTTGGAAAGCTTCCTTTTGTCTTCCTGCTATTTCATGTCTGGCTGGAACAAAAAGATACAGGAATAAAGATGGTGAAATGAGAAATGAACTGCTTGCAATGGATTGAATGAGGATAAAATAACTAGGCCTGTGGTTCTTCCTTGATTCATTGTATCAGAGTTGAATCTAAAAGCAAGATCAGGGGCACCTGGGTGGTTCAGTCAGTTAAGTGTCTGACTCAATTTCAGTTCAGGTCATGATTTCACAATTCATGAGATTGAGCCCCGTGTCGCACTCTGGGATTCTCTCCCTCTCTCTCTGCCCCTTCCCCATTCTGGCATATGTGCTCGCTCTCTCGCTCTCTCTCTCTCTCTCTCTCTCTCTCAAAATAAATATTTAAGAAAACACCAATTAGCCATATAACATTGTTTAAAATGTGCAGTTTTTAAAGTAAAAAAATAAAAAAGAAACGGGATAATACAGAAATCTAAAGTTTTAGAGTTTACTTTTGGAGGGGGAGAAATTAATACATCTTGGACTTGTTTCCTGTCAATATACTTCATTTCATTTTTTAAAATAGTTGTAGAATTTATATGGATATGCCTAAGAAATTTCCTATAATGTTGAATACAATTCTGAAAATTATTATCTGAAATTTTAGGTGTGAATCTATAAATTTCTGGGCAGGCTAACTAACCTTATTTTCCCCTTTTCACTTGTACTGCTATTAAAATCAGACCTGTTAATTAAGGTTAAGCCTACAAACTTGAAGCTGGAACTTCTCATTAGATCTGAATGCCGGTCTTAGTTATCATAGAGGGAGGAAA
This sequence comes from Panthera pardus, assembly GCF_024362965.1. Taxonomy (NCBI): domain Eukaryota; kingdom Metazoa; phylum Chordata; class Mammalia; order Carnivora; family Felidae; genus Panthera; species Panthera pardus. The sequence continues at coordinate 33,392,710 of NW_026526810.1, forward strand.
AAGAACACTGAAGCTGGCCTCCCAGTGCTTATAGTCTGGTATATAGGTTGTGGGCTAGTTTCAAACAAGGTAAAATAAATAAATAAAAATAAAATTTTAGGGGCGCCTGGGTGGTGTAGTCTGTTAAGTGTCTGACTCTTGATTTCAGCTAGGGTTATAATCTTGTTTGTGGGATCAAGCCCTGTGTCGGGCTCTGTGCGGACAGCGCAGGGCCTCCTAGGGATCCCCTCTCTCTCTCTCTCCCTCAACGTAAACAAGTAAATATTTTTAAAAAAAATAAAACTTGACTGAATACTGAAAAGCTGAAATATCAGTAGCAGATGATCATTTTGTGTCAGAAAAATTTTGACATATTTTCTTAGTTTTAAAAGAATAGGCTTGGGGCGCCTGGGTGGCTCAGTCGGTTAAGCGTCCGACTTCAGCTCAGGTCATGATCTTGCGGTCCGTGAGTTCGAGCCCCGCGTCGGGCTCTGTGCTGACAGCTCAGAGCCTGGAGCCTGTTTCAGATTCTGTGTCTCCCTCTCTCTGACCCTCCCCCGTTCATGCTCTGTCTCTCTCTGTCTCAAAAATAAATAAACGTTAAAAAAAAATTAAAAAAAAATAAAAGAATAGGCTGGAAGAGGACAAAGTTTCATTTAGTGAGACTGCTGGCTCTAACCACCTATTTTTAGTAATTCACAGAGGTATTATTGAAGGAGATTAAATGACAGAGTATGGTGAGCCTACAGATGCCATTCTCCATGAACTGCTACAGTTAGTATAATCTAGTTTACATTTAGAGTCAAATGTGACTATGCATAAGGATACTTTGATTAAGTACAATCTTCACTAATTCGTGAAACAGCACTATGGTAAATAAATAAGGACCAATCTTAAATACACTTACTAGGACCCTATCCTTTTTACTTTGAGTTTTTTTTTCTTAACCACTTGTTGCTATAAAACAGTAGTTTTCAGTTGTGGCTGCACAGCAGGCACTAGTAAAACACAAAACTACACAAAACCAGGATCCACACCTCTCTTAATATCCTGATTTGATAAGATGAAGATGGCTAGGGCACTTAAATTTTTTAAAATATGCAACTAAGATTGAGAACCATTATTCTAATATTTGTTATCAATGTTTCTCTAAGCATAGTAAAATAATTCCATGCATTTGCTATTCTTTCTATTTTTTAAATATTTTTTAAGTTTACTTATTTTTAAGAGAGAGATAGTGTGAGTGGAGGAGGGGCAGAAAGAGAGGCAAAGAGAGAGAATCCCAAGCAGGCTCCACACTATCAACACAGGATCCGATGTGGGGCTCAAACCCAGAAATCATGAGACCATAACCTGAACTGAAGTTGGATGCTTGACCGACTAAGCCCCCTAGGCATCCCTGCTATTCTTCATAAAAACACATATTTCAGGGGGCTCCTGGCTGGCTCAGTCAGTGGAACATGTGACTCTTGATCTCAGGGTTGTGATCAGGCCTCACATTGGGTGTCAAGATTACTTAAAAATAAAAAATATTTTAAAAATACAAAAATAAAAGAAAATATTTCTAGCCCCCAATTCTTGGTCCATTTAATTAGAATCTTGTGCAGTGCTCATAAATCTGTGTTTTAGCTGGCTCCCCACATGATTCTTTTGCACTGGAAAATCAATGTAATGGTAAAATACTGAAAATTTTACTTAGTGTATATACATATCTCTAAACCTGTGTGATGGCTTTTGTAATGTATCAGCTTAGCTAGAATAAACTACATTTCCCAGAATTCTCTTCCCTATATGTTTCGGGTTAGGGTGGGCTACAAAAGACATTTCATGCAAGATCTAGAGGGTATAAATGAAGCAGCAAACATTTTGGGTTTTACACTTACAATAAATGCTTTTATTATAGCTCATATGTGTTGTCACTTACCTACTAGCTCACTTTGTTGGTTTGTGTAAGTGGCTCATTCTTTCAATGACTCCATCTTCCCTTAAGTCTACCCTCACCTTCTTCTCTCCTGGGCCAAATGCATGTTTAGCTCCTTGAGTTAAGAATGCCAGCTTTGGAGCACTTGAGTGGCTCAGGTGGTTGAGTGTCCGATTCCTGGTTTCGGCTCAGGTCATGATCTCATGGTTTGTGGGATTGGACCCCATGTCAGGTTCTGCTCTATCAGCAAATATCAGAACCAACTTTGGGGTCTCTCTCTCTCTCTGTCTCCAAGTAAATAAATATTAAAAAACAAAACAAAACAAAAAAAAACATGTCCAGCTTCTCCTGCAGCTTTTCCTACGTCAGCAAGCTTGAAAATGGTGGCAACTGATAGCATCCCAGTCTGTCTTTGTTGGTTCTAGCCTGTGCTCATGGCTTCAAATTTTCCATCTTGTCTTATCAACTACATGCCTGTGAACTGCAAGCTCTAGCAACAGACTCAGAGCCTTACTGAATGTTTAATCAGTTCCCACAATTGTATAGTCAAATCCATTAACAATATGCACATAGATCCTAGTGATCCTGCTTTTATTTTTTTTTAAGTTTATTTATTTGAGAGAGACTCAGTGGTTAATTGGTTTTTGAGAAGGATACTGAGACCATTCAATGGGGAAAGGACCATCTTTTTAACAAATGATGGTGGGAAAACCAGAGATCCACATGTAAAAGAATGAAGTTGGAGACTTTACACTGTACACAAAAATTAACTGAAAATGGATCAAAGACCTAAACTTGACAGCTGAAACTATTAAAACTCTTAGAAAAAAACTTTTGGGAAAGTCTTCATGACATATAGTTTGGCAATAGTTTTATAGATAAAATAACCAATAGGACAAGCAATAGAAGAAAAACTAGATAAATTGGGCTTCATCAAAATTCAGAGCTTTGTGCATCAATGGATACTATTAAGAATGTAGAAAGATGAACTACAAAGTGGGAAAAAAAAACTTGCAAGTCCTAAGTCTTGCAAGTCTGCTAAGGGATTAATAATGTAGAATATTTATACCTAAAACTCAACAACAACAAAAAACAGTCCATTTCAAAAATGCGCATAGAACTTGAATAGGCATTTCTCCAAAGAAGATATACAAATAAACAGATGAAAAGATACTCAACATTGTTAGTCTTTAGGGAAATGCAAATCAAAACTATAACGAGATACAATTTTTATCCGTTAGTATGACTGTTATATTAAAAAAAAATAACAGGTGTTGAGGATGTGGAGAATTGGAAACCTATATTGCTGGTGGGAATATAGAATCATACAGCTGCTGTGGAAAATAGTTTGGTGATTTCTTGAAAGTTAAATCCAGGACTATCATATTTATGACCTAGCAGTTCCACTCCTAGGTACATATCTAAAACAACTGAAATCAGCAAACAGGTATTTGTACATTAATGTTCATAACAGTGTTATTCATTGTAGCCCAAAGGTGGAAGGACACCAAGCATCTGTTGACGGATAAATGAATATACAAAATGTGGTATATACATAAAATGAAATATTAAAATTCAGCCTTTGGGAGGAAGAAAATTCGGACACCTGCTTCAGCATAGTTGAACCTCGAAAACATTGTGGTTAGTGAAATAAGTCAGACAAAAAAGGACAAATACTGTATGATTCCACTTACATGAGGTATCTAAAATAGGCAAATTCATAGAGACAGAAGGTAAAATAGAGGTTACTAGGGGCTGAGGGGAGGGAGAAAGAGGAAGTTACCGTTCAGTGTGTTCGAAGTTTGTTTTAAGGATAATGAAAAAGTTTGGGATATAGATAGTAATGATGGCAACACAACATTGTAAATGTACTTGATGCCAATGAATTGTATATTTACAAAATGGTGAATACCATTTTATGTATATTTTACCACAGTAAAAACCAGACAAACAAAAATGTTAGTATATGATTGGAAAAAAAACTTACCAGAAGTCTTCTTTGGTGGTGAGGTTTCCTTTTCACTTTTTGTATAGTAATTTTCTGTGATTTCTGATTATTTTTTCTTAATTTTTTAATGTTTGTTTATTTTTAAGAGAGACAGAGTGTGTGTGTGTGTGTGTGCAAGCAGAGGAGGGGCAGAGAGAAAGGGAAACAGAGAATCCGAAGCAGACTTCATGCTGTCAGCGCAAAGCCTGACGTGAGGCTCGACCTATGAACCATGAGATCATGACCTGATCCAATGTCAGACGCTCAACCAAGCCACCTAGGCGCCTCTGATTATTTTTTTCTAATAGCGGTGTGTGTCTATAATTAGAACAAAGCAAATACATAACAGGTACAGTATATATGTGAAAATTTTGTCCAGAAAGTCCAGATTGTAAGAATTGTTGATAATCTCCCAATTACAGCTTTTGACTTACTTGATTAGATGATTTTCTTTTTTAATTTTTTAATGTTTATTTAGTTTTTGAGGGAGTGGGAGAGCGCAAGCAGGGGAGGGCCAGAGAGAAAGGGAGACAGAGGATCCAAAGTGGGCTCTGTGCTGACAGAGGGCTCAAACCGACCAACTGTGAGATCATGACCTGAGCCGAAGGCAGATGCTTAACTGACTGAGTCACCCAGGTACCCTGATTAGATGATCTTTCCTTAGGACTGGAGTCAGTTAAACACTTTCAATGATGTGTGAATAAAACTTTTTAGTTTTTTTTAAGGAGGGAGAGGGGCGCCTGGGTGGCTCAGTCGGTTGAGTGTCTGACTTCGGCTCAGGTCATGATCTCTCGGTCTGTGAGTTCGAGCCCCGTGTCAGGCTCTGTGCTGACAACTCAGAGCCTGGAGCTGCTTCGGATTCTGTGTGTCCCTCTCTCTCTGCCCCTTCCCCGCTCATGCTGTCTCTGTCTCTCAAAAATGAATAAATGTTAAAAAAAATTTTTTTTAAATAAATAAAGAGGGAGAGAGTGAGTGGGGGAGAGGAGCAGAGGGAGAGAGAGAAAAACAATCTTTTTTTTTTTTCTTTAAATATTTTTTTTCAACGTTTTTTTATTTTTATTTTTGGGACAGAGAGAGACAGAGCATGAACGGGGAGGGGCAGAGAGAGAGGGAGACACAGAATCGGAAACAGGCTCCAGGCTCCGAGCCATCAGCCCAGAGCCCGACGCGGGGCTCGAACTCACGGACCGCGAGATCGTGACCTGGCTGAAGTCGGACGCTTAACCGACTGCGCCACCCAGGCGCCCCGAGAGAAAAACAATCTTAAGCAGTCTTCATGCTCAGCACGGAGCCCAACGTTGGGCTTAATCCGATGACCCTCTGATCATGACCTGAGCTGAAACTGAGTCGGACACTCAACCAACTGAGCCAATCTTTTATTTTCATCCTGAAAAAAATTTTCAATGTCTGAATTAAGGCATATGTACTACATGCAATATGTTATGATCAGCTATTCAGTAGAATTTTGTATAGAAATAGCTTTTTAAGCCCAAGATTTTGTAGCTTTAAACTTCTTTAAACACTTTTTTCACACCCTCAGAATGAAGAGGATAGTCGTGGTCTTTCAGTTTCTGCAGTATTTGTCCTATTTATTAGCCATTCTTTAGTTGTCTTTCATCAACTAAACCTGAAAAGAAAATTTTAATGTCTTCTTTTGTTTGTTATCTTGTGTACTATTAAAGATGTTTATGGCTGCCTAGTTTAAGATACAGTACTAATAAGGAAAATATCATGACTTGCATCACAGTTGAACAAATCTTTTTGTTCAAGTACAGACTGTATCTTATTCTTTTTGTTCTAAGTACAGACTGTAACACATATCTCACCCAGCTTCTCCATGCTCTTTGACACTGACCATAAGGAGGACTGGAGCAGTCTTTCTTAAAACCTGAATAAAAACTACTCAAAATATAATTTGTTTTGAAAGAGCTTTTGTAAAGGAAGAACTGAAGGTTAGCTCTTGCCCTAAAAAACATAGAAGATAAAGTAGCATTTATATGAATAATACTTATTAATAATTTTGCCTACTTTAAACTATGTAAATAACAAGAAGTTTTAAGTTATAATTATGGTGACATATAAGCATGTTTTTTTAATTGAAATGTGATTGACATACAATATCTTACTAATTTTAGATATACATTATAGTGATTTGATATTTTATACCTTATACATTTTATACATTATGAAATTATAGTTACCACTTATACAAAGTTACTGTAATATTATTGATTATATTCCCTATACAGTACATTTTGAGCACTATTCTTGATTTAATATGGAGGTAATTGAGGGATATAATTTAAAAAAATTTTTTTAAATCCAAATTAGTTAACATATATAGTGTAAGAATGATTTCAGAAGTAGAATTTAGTGATTCATCACTTAAATATAACACCCAGTGCTCATCCCAACAAGTGCCCTCCTTAATGCCCATCACCCATTTAGTCCATCCCCCTCACCCTGTATCCTTCCAGCAACCCTCAGTTTTGTTCTGTATATTCAACAGTCTCTTATGGTTTGCCTTCCTCTGTTTTCATCTTATTTTTGCTTCCCTTCCCGTGTTCATCTGTTTTTTTCCCTAAATTCCACGAGTGAAATCATATGATATTTATCTTTCTCTGACTGACTTATTTCGCTTAACATAATACACACTAGTTCCATCCATGTTGTTGCATAGGACAAGATTTCATTCTTTTTGATCACTGAGTAACATTCCATTGTAATGGATACATCTTTATCCATTCGTCAGTTGATGGACATTTGGGCTCTTTTCATACTTTGACTATTGTCCATAGTGCCGCTATAAATATTGGGGTGCATGTGCCCCTTCAAATCAGCTTTTTTGTATCCTTTGGATAAATATCTAGTGGTGCAATTGTTGGGTCGTAGGGTAGTTCTATTTTTAGTTTTTTGAGGAACCTCTATGCCGTTTTCCGAAGTGGCTGTATGAGTGAGGGACATAATTTTAACTAAGCATGCAACAATCAGAAAAGGATTTTTAGAAGACTTTCAAAGGGCACCTGGGGGGCTCTGTTAGTTAAGCATCCAACTCTTTTTTTTTTTTAATTTCCTTTTTAAGTTTATTTATTTTGCTGCCAGCACAGAGCCCGATGTGGGGGTTGAACACAAAGCTGTGAGATCATGACCTGAGCTGAAACCAAGAGTCAGACACCCAACCAACTGAGCCACCCAGGCGCCCCAAGTGTCCAGTTCTTGATTTCAATTCAGGTCATGATCTCACAGTTAATAAGTTCGAGACCCGCATTGGGCTCTGCACTAACAGCATGGAGCCTTCTGGGAATTCTCTCTCTTTCCCTCTTGGTCTGCCCTTCCCCTGCTGGCACATGCGTGCTCTCTTTCTCAAAATAAGTAAATAAACAACAACAAAAAGACTTTCAAAAGTCTTCTCAATGCAGCATAGATCACAAATTCAAACTAGCCCTGGAACTTTGCTTTTTCACTAGCCATTTTCTGTTGGGAAATTAATTATCAAACTAATTTTCATTTTGTTTTTCTATATTATGGGGATGACCTGTTCTGTGATGGGAGAAAGGAGTAAAAGAAGAGAATTAGCTCATTGATTCATTTATTGTTTTAGCTGTTTCGATACCTGGGGTGTATACATTATAAAGCTTTTAGTGCTCTTATAGTATCTTTTAATATATTTCTTTCAAAGCTCTTATAACACAGATTTTTAAAAATTCAATTCATTAGAATAAAAAAATGTTTAGAATGCCTGGATTTAGGCAACAGGATTAACTCCTGTTTAATTGAAGATTACAGAGAATTTTTAAACTTTCTAAAACTTGTTTTATTTTGAACATTTATCATGCATAAGGTACTGAGGGGCATGATTAGGAAGAAAAGGGGTTTTGCCTGTAAGAGGCTTATAGTATTTTGGGAATACTAGATTTGTATGTGATGATTTTTTTTATGATTTAAAAATATACTACTGATATCCCTGTTATTGTAGGGAATAAAATGGGCTCTTTCTCTGATGATAGAACCTGTGAATGTTATAAATCTTTTACTCTGTAACACTTCTGAGCATATTCAATGATGTATGATTGAGTGCATGGTGAATTTATACTAATAACAGTAGACTTCCTGGCCTCAAATAAGAGAAAAGACAGAGTCTGTAGAGTGTGGGTTATGGGTTTTGTGTATACTGTGGTTTTGTTTTTTATAATGTTTTTGTAATCAGAATGAGTGAAATAGAGGGTTAGGATTTAATTAATTGAGAGTACCTGTTAGGTAAATTTCAGTTAATTAAAAACAATCATTCAGTTAAATATTTACTCTGCTGTGGTTTGGGCATAGTGCTTGACACTGTAGGTACTTAAGACAGCAGTCCTTAGTTCCCTAGAATTCCACAGTCCAGTTTAGTAAGCAGAAAGGTTAAAAATAGCTACAATTAATATAGTGATAAATGGACATATGATTAAGGGTAGTGTTACCCATTCATGAATCATAAATTTATTGATAAACTCTTTTGTCTTAAGCCCAATATTGGCACTGGAATTACAGTGAGAACAAGATTTGCTCCTACATTGAAGAAGCTTACAGGCAGGTTTTTGTTTGTTTGTTTGTTTGTTTGTTTGCTTGTTTGAGAGGGAGAGAGCATGGGGGGGGGGCAGGGGCAGAGGGGAGAGAGAGAATCTTAAGCAGGCTCCGCGGTCAGCATGGAGCCTGATGAGTGGCTTGGTGCCATGACACTGCGATCATGACCTCAGCCAAAATCAAGAGTGGGACGCTCAACCACCTGAGCTATCCAGGTATCTACAGGCAGTTTTTTAATGTTTTATAATTTTTTTTTTTTTTTAAGAGAGAGAGAATGACCAGGAGAGGGAGAGAGACAATGCCAGCAGGCTCCACGCTGTCAGCACAGAGCCCAACACAGGGCTTGATCTCATGAACTGTGAGATCATGACCCGAGCCAAAATCAAGAGTCAGAGGCTTAACTGGCTGAGCTACCCAAGTAACCCCACATAAATATTTCTATTAAAAAATATGGGGCACCTGGGTGGCTCAGTCGGTTGGGCATCTGACTTTGGCTCAGGTCATGATCTCACAGTCCGTGTGTTCAAGCCCCGCTTCGGGCTCTGTGCTGACAGCTCAGAGTCTGGAGCCTGTTTTAGATTCTGTGTCTCCCTCTCTCTCTGACCCTTCCCCATTCATGCTCTGTCTCTCTCTGTCTCAAAGATAAATAAAACGTTAAAAAAAATTTAAAAGAATATTAAATTCAGGAGCTTTGTTAGTATCACTGCCTTAGTTTTAAATTGAAAGTGCCTCTTTCTAGCTCCTTGAATGAGATACTCTTAGAAAATGGTACATACTTTTGTATTTTACCCCTGAGATGTACATGCTAAGATTTCTTTATTTCCTTCTTCCCAGGTAGTTTTAGCTTATGTTTAGCTGAGTGTATAATCTCTGAAAATAAAGATGAATTCCCTAGTCCTTAATGGTTGTTTGTTTGTTTTTTTTTTTTTTTTTTTTAGTTTTTACTTATTTTGAGAGAGAAAGAGAGAGAATGAGCAGGGGAGGGGCAGAGAGAGAGGAGAGAGAGAATCCAAAGCAGGCTCCACACTGTCAGCACAGACCCCAATGTAGGGCTTTGTCTCAAAACCATGAGATCATGACCTAAGCCAAAATCAAGAGTTGGATGCTTAACCGGCTGAGCCACCCAAGTGCCCCTTAAAAATAAAATCTTAAAGGGGCGCCTGGGTGGCGCAGTCGGTTAAGCATCCAACTTCAGCCAGGTCACAATCTCCCGGTCCGTGAGTTTGAGCCCCGCGTCAGGCTCTGGGCTGATGGCTCGGAGCCTGGAGCCTGTTTCCGATTCTGTGTCTCCCTCTCTCTCTGCCCCTCCCCCGTTCATGCTCTGTCTCTCTCTGTCCCAAAAATAAATAAAAAACGTTGAAAAAAATAAATAAAAAAAATAAAATCTTAAAAAAATAATAATAAATAAAACTTTTAAAGTAGTCACGAATCTAATTCCTTCTTTCTGTCTTTTTTTTTTTTTTTAATGTTTATTTTTGAGAGAGGCAGAGTGTGAGTTGGGGGGGTGGGAAGGGGCAGAGAGACAGAGACAGCATCTGAAGCAGGCTCCAGGCTCCGCACTGTCAGCAGCATAGAGCCCAACACAGGGCTCAAACCCACGGACTGTGAGATCATGACCTGAGCTGAAGTCAGACACTTAACCGACTGAGCCACCCAGCCACCCTGAATCTAATTCTTTCTAATTTTAATTAATATTTCATAGAAATGGTTAGTCTTTTATGATTCTAGTACTATAGAGTTTTTCTTGGTATGAAGTAATCCATTGTAATATGAGTATTATGTAGTACTAACAGCTGTCAGGATATGTGAATTGTTTCTTAATGTTTGTTTATTTTTGAGAGAGACAGTGCAAGTGGGGGAGGCGCAGAGAGAGGGAGACACAGAATCCATAGCAGGCTTCAGGCTCTGAGCAGTCAGCACAGAGCCCGATGCTGGGCTTGAGCCCATGGGCTGCGAGATCATGAGCTGAAGTCGGCTGCCCAACCTACTGAGCCATTCAGGCACCCCAAGATATGTGAATTGTCTCTTAGTCTTAAATTCCTCACTTCAACTGCTGCTAATTTCTGGGATTCAATTTCCTTTACTGAAAATAATGATACGTGAAGTTTAAAGCTGATCATATACGTATATTTGTAGGATTCAAACAGAAGCTCGCAGTGCTGCTTCTGAGTGGGGTAATGTCACTATTGCCATATCCCAGTGGAGGTAAAATATCATTGAAGACCACTTGAATGTTGTTCAACATTCATATTCCATTTTCCTTAAAATAAATACTTTATTTTATTATAATTTAGTAGTAAAGAATGATTACAGGGATGGGCGCTTGGGTGGTTCAGGTGGTTAAGCATCTGACTCTCGGTTTCAGCTCAGATCATGATCTCATAGTTTTGTGGGTTCAAGCCCTGCATCGGGCTCTGTGCTGACAGTGCAGAGCCTGCTTGGGATTTCTCTCTCCCTCTCTCTCTGCTCCTCCCCCACTCATGCTATCTATGTCTCTCTCAAAATAAATAAATAAACTTTAAAATATTAAAAAAAAAAAACAAAAAAAAACGAATGATTACAGGGAGGGGCGCCTTGGTGGCTCAGTCGGTTGAGTGTCCAACTTCGGCTCAGGTCATGATCTCAAAGTTTGTGGATTCGAGCCCCGTGTCAGGCTCTGTGCTGACAGCTCAGAGCCTGGAGCCTGCTTCGGATTCTGTGTCTCCCTCTCCCTCTGCCCTTAACCCACTCACATTCTGTCTCTGTCTCTCTCAAAAATAAATAAACATTAAAAAAATTTTTTTTTTTTTTTTTTTTTTTTTAAGAATGATTACGGGGAAAAGTGGCCATGGTTCCAGATATCACAGAAATTGAAATGACCAAAAGAATTCTGTATTAAATTTTGTATTAATCAACTTCTAATGGTTAAGATACTTTTATGTGTTCAGAATTTACCTAACATGTTATGAAGCATTGGACTCCATAGTAATAAATTTTACCTTACATGTTCAACATCATCTTCTTGACAAAACTTGAATATACTTATACATGAAGATGTACTCATATTTCCTAAAAGAATACATTTCCTTGTGATAATCTCTGTGTTTGTTGTGCTAGTCAGAGATGAATCTTAACCATTAAGAAGTTGGATGGGGTTCATTTAAACCTCTAGCTACAGGAGTATGCTATCATAGGGCACCCATATGCTTCTCTTCCTGTAGGTTTTAGTTATCAGTATAGTGTTCATAAAGGACTCTTGAGTCAGGCTCCCAAGTATGCTGGCTCCATTGCTTCCCAGTTTTGTGAATCTTAGGCACACCTTACTTGGTTTCCTCCTGCATGAAATGAGGATGATAGTAAAACTTTTACTATCTTCTAGGGTTGTAGAAGGATTTAATGAATTAATATATTTAAGGCACTTAAAAAGTGCCTGGCACAAAAGGGCCCAATAAATTTTAGATGTTATAGTTGTCACTGTTCTACAGTCTGACAGATGTGAACTATCTCAGGTTTTCATTATGTCTTATAAAGTATATGCAGAGATTAATAAAATCTACTGAGAAAGTGGTTTTATATTAAGAATACTAGAAGGAAACTACTCCTTTTGTACTACCGTGTAAGCTATAAAATGACAGAATAAGCAGATGATGGCCTTTTGAAGGAAAGAGGGGGATAAATATAACTTTAAACATTCTAATCAGATGGGTGAAATTGCTTTTATGTTTAGCCAATGATTTACAAATAATTATTTGACACTGGACAAAAGTTAAATAAAAATTGATTAATATTTGTATTAATATTACAGCAGATTTTCAACAGCAGCTCTTCAAGTTACCAATAAAAACAGTGGAAAATGGAGACTCATTCATGACAAAAGCAAGTGGAAGATAATAGTGTAGTGCCTTTCATACTGCTATGATTAAAGTGCAGCCCTGTCTTAAACTTCAGGGTAACTGAGTTTTAAAACTTAGCTTGCAGGGCGCCTAGGTGGCTTAGTTGGTTAAGCGTCCAACTTCAGCTCAGGTCATGATCTCACGGTTTGCGAATTCTAGCCCCATTTTGGGCTCTATGCTGACAGCTCAGAGCCTGGAGCCTGCTTCAGATTTTGTGTCTCCCTCTCTATCTGTCCTTCCCCTGTTCGGGCTCTGTTTCTCTCTCTCTCTCTCTCTCTCTCTCTCTCTCTCTCTCTCTCTCTCTCTCTCTCAAAAATAAATAAACATTAAAACAGTTTTTTAATTAAAAAAAAAAAAACACAACAACTTAGTTTGCAGGTACCAAGTGAGAGCATAGTATGTACCTGAGATGAAAACAGCTTAGCTGTTGGCACCTTTGGGAGAAAGAACCAGATTTTTTTGTAGCTAGTTTATGCATAAAACTGAGAAAGAGAAAGCTGAATGTGGGAACATTCCTGTTATAAGCCTTTATTATGCTCCATGAGGTGAGAAAAACATGTTATAGAATAAGGATTTCAGAAAGTGAAAGACAGTTACTATTTAGGGTAATTGTTAAGTCTTTGACTAGATGCTTTAAAAAAAAATTTTTTTTTTTAATTTTTAGAGAGAGAGCATGAGCAGAGGAGAGGGACAGAGGGAGAGAGAGAAAATCAAGCAGAGTGCAAGGCTGGATCTCACAACCTGGGATCATGACTTGAGCCGATACGAGAGTCGAACACTTAACAGACTCAGCCACACAGGGGCCCCAGACCAGATGCTTTTAAATGAAATTTGTGATGTCTGTGGCCATAACCTAGCTCAGTATCAGAAACAGCTCGTGGGCTTATAATTTTGTATGATATAACATAGCCTTTTTCCTTTATAAACCTTCTGTCATATAAATGCTTGCGTTATCTGACGTGGAATAAACTTTTGTTTTGAATGCTGCTCATTTCCTTTGAATTCTACCTTAAATTGTTCTCAGTTGGATTTGAAATTTAGAAATGAGAATATTCCTTGAATAAGAAAAACATTTATATAGTTAATAGTACTAGTCATGATATTCTGAACTTCTTGGTAGAAAACATCATTATTTCAGACTTCTGCTTTTCATGAGGAGACTTGGGGGGGGGGGCTGGAGTGAACAGGTACTTTTTAGTTTAAACATGGTACTATTTTTGTAGGTTCCCATCCTTGTTTTTGTCAATGGAGATTATTTATGCTAAAGACTTTAAAAGCTGTATTTCACTTGAACAACTTTAGATCAGAGGTTGTAAACAGATGTCTTGGACATTATTTAAAATCTAAAATAATTAATTGCCAGCATATAAAAATGAGATTTTATTGAAATTTCAGTGACTAACAACTCCTGTAAAATCAGTGCTGGTAACATTGGCTCTGTATTCTTACATGGTAGAAGTCAGCAGGAGCTGAGAGATATCTGTGCTTTAGATGGGATATCCACTATTCACTTTACCACCACATACCTTTGAAGTGATCATGACTAATCATATTGATATCTGGTCCTTCTCAGCATTATAATTTCTGCATCAGTGAGTTTTGTTTTTTAATTTTTTAAATTTTATTTCAGGGGTGCCTGGGTGTCTCAGTTGGTTAAGCGTGTAACTTCGGCTCAGGTCATGATCTCATGGCTCCTGAGTTTGAGCCCCACGTGGGGCTCTATGCTGACAGCTCAGAGCCTGGACCTGCTTCAGATTCTGCGTCCCTCTCTCGCTCTGCCCCTCCCCTGTTCTGCCTCTCCCCCGCTCATGCCCTCTCTATCTCAAGAATAAAGAAACATTAAAACACACACACACACACACACACACACACACACACACACACACACACACAAATGAGATCCCATGGAGAAATTCTGCTACAAAAAGGGGGCATAAATATCATGTTCAGGTGATGAAGAACATAGTGTGGGAAATAGAAGAAATTTTAATTCATTCAAGGGAGACGGAGACTTAGGCTGGCTTCCTAGTTAAAAAAAAATTGTGGACATATTTAAAAATCACTACACGGTTTTGTGTTTTTTTAATAGTTTCAGGAGGATAGTTGTGAACCAGTAAACTTTTGATTCATTGGGGCTCAATGGGTGAGTGAGTGCAGGCAGGGTCCTTTGGTAAGTGTGGCAGATGGGAGAGAGCTCAGGTTTTGGACTCCTGGCTGGGTTTGACTGTGTGACGTAGTCAGTGACTATAACCTCTCTGAGCTTCAAGTTCCTCATCTATGGCAAGGAATAATTGGCTTTTACCACAGCAGTAAGTCCAGGTTCATTTCACTGAATAGGTCACATAGCACTCAGGGTTAATCATTTTGAAAATGTAAATGTCCTTTATAAATCTAAATCCCTTTATGTATAAATGTCACTCCATGGCTTTAAATGCTTAAATGGTTTCTTGCAGTATCAATGATCTATAAAAATCCTGAATGATGGACTCCTGCCGTATCTTCACCTTGAGAACTGTAATCCCCAGCTTTGTTGGTCTTCTTCCACCAAGTCTGTTTTTATAGGCTGTTTCTCTGTCTGGAGACTCTGTTCGTAGCTCTTGATAAGACTGGCTTCTTCTCATCCTTAAGGACAGTGTTGAATTGTGGCTTCTACTAAAGGTCTTAATCCCCTTCTGTCTAAAACTCTCCCTTTTGACTTCCTCATAAACTTTATTTCAGCAGGTCTTTTTTTCTTTGTAGCATGGCCCAAATTTGTATTTCTTTCATTCCTGTTATTGTGATGCCACCTCTAAACTGTAAGCTTTATGAGAACAAGAACTACATATATGTTGACTTCACCATTTTATCCCTGGTGACTATTCTACTTTCAGGCACATAGGAGACACTCATTAAATGTTTGTTGATTGAATTAAGAACTCCACTTTGAATAGATATAAGTGCTTGTACTTTTCCTTGTCAACAGCTGAAAATTATGCAGACTCCTTTAGTTAATTGCTGTTAATTCCTTAAAGCTCTTTTATGTGGATACAATATTTTAAAGAGTGTATATCTTCTTTTAAGACTTCAGTTTTTAGAGAAATTTTAGGTTCACAGTAAAATAGGAAGGTAGAGAGATTTATCCCTCATACACCTCTCCCCTCAACACACATACATAGCACTGCCATTGTCAACATCCCCCACCACAGTGATAAATTTGTTATAATTGATGAACGTACCTTGACAAATCATAATTACTCAAAGCCTGTAGTTTACATTAGGGTTCACTCTTGGTGTTGTACGTTCTGTGGTTTGGACAAATGTATAATGACATATATCCACCATTATAGTATCATACGGAATAGTTTCACTGCCTTAACGAATCCCCTGCTAGAGGAGTACATACGAGGTACACGTTACATGGAATTGAGGGGTCAGGAAAAGTTTTCCAGAGAAAGGGACATTTAAGGTAAAGGCTAAAGAGGAGCCTAAGTTAACTTAAGGGATCCAGGCTGAGCGTCTTTGGGAAGGAATGAAGTAAGTTTGGTGTTAATGTAAGGAAAGAATTGAAGCTGGGGAGGTAAGCAAGTGCCATATCAGGAAGGACTTTAAGCCACTTAAAAGATGGTACCTTTTTTCTGAGGTCATTGGAAAGCCATTGAAAGCCTTTGAGTTGGAGGATAACGTGACCAGACTTGCATTTTAGAAAGTTTCCTCACGCTACAGTGGTGAACCAATTACTATGGAGAGGTAAGATTTGAGAGGAGAAACCTGGAGCAAGGAGATCAGTTTAGAGATTCTGTTCCATCCCTCTGGGAGGCTGGTTTCTTTGCCAGGCTATATTAATCAAGATGGAGAAAGCTTATGGATGTGAATGTTATTTAAGAGCTAAAATTGACAGTTCTTTTGTCTCTTGTTTAATTCACAGGGTAGATGGTTAGTAGTATTGTGCTTTGAGATAAGATCCCAAGAAAATAAAGTAGGTTTGAAATTTTCTTAGGGAGGATGGAGGTGTTGGGAGAAATGGAAGCCAAGAGATGAATTCACTTGGTGGTGTTCAGTTTGAAGTGTCTGAATTTTTTTCATTTAGGTAGAAAACTTGTGTATGCCCCTGACTATATAAATCTCAACCTCAGGAGAAGGGTGATATAGCTGGAAGTGTAAATTAGGATGCATCAGTGTGTAAATGAATGTATGATATTGGTGCTTAGAATAATGTAGCAGTGCCTGGGAATGATGTCTTTTACATAATAAATGCTTAACAAATTTGTGATGCGTGAATGCATGTCTAGGAGCCAGGAAGTGGTCTTGAATGAGAAGAGAGACTTGGGCCAGTATTCAGAAGAAATGAAACAATTTAGGGACAGGCTGAGTAAGAAGGAGCAGACACAGAGATAGGAGGAAAGTCAGAAGAGAATGATAGCATGAACTCAAAGGGGAAATAATTTTTTTTCTTAGACTATTTAAATGTTTATTTATTTTGAGAGAGAGACAGAACATGCATGTGCGCACATGAGTAGGGAAGGGGCAGAGAGAGGGGGTACGGAGGATCTAAAAGGGGCTCTGCACTGACAGCAGCAAGCCCAATGTGGGGCTCAAACGCAGGAACTGTGAGATCTTGACCTGAACCAAAGTCGATGCTCAACTGAATGATCCACCCAGGTGCCCCAAGAATTTTTTAAGAAAGAGCAAAAGGCCACCAGTGTTAGGAGATCAAAAAGATAAGGACTGAAAAGTGTTCTTCAGATTTAACCTTAAGGTTGTGGTTTACCTGGAGAAGAGAAAAGTAATGATCGTTTGGGGGGAATGAGATTAAAAATCCTATTGTGCAGTTTTCTGTAATGAGATGGAAACAGTGAGTGAGGACAGCTCTTCAGTTTGGTTGTGTAGGGCCTATGGGAGAGGGAATGGTAGCTGGACAGGAGGTAATGACCATGGGATGAGTGTTGTGTCTTGTATTTTTAATGGGAAGGTTTTGAACCTTTGAACCTTTGAAACCTTTGTTTGGTGCTCATTTGTAGGAAATCAGGAGAGAGGAAGAAGATAAAGTTATAAGTGAGAGAGATGATACAGTGTATAAACATTATACAGTTTATAAATGATTTGCCTTGGGTGCGAGGACCACCTATTCTAGATGAGACAGGAGGAAGGTAATGTAAAGATAGGTGGCTTTGCAGACATGTTTTGCTCGTTTATGTTAGAAAATCAAGGGAATTATTTTAACTTTTTAAAATTTATTTAAGGAATCTCTGTACCCTGCATGGGGCTGAAACTCACAGTCTCGAGATCAAGAGTCACATGCTGTTCTGACTAAGCCAACCAGACACCCATTATGATTTTTTTTAATAACTAAAATAGTATATGCCTATTTAAAATTACAGTTGACTTTTGATTTTGGCTCAGGTCACGATCCCAGAGTTGTGGAATCAAGCCCTGAGTTGGGCTCTACACTGAGCATGGAGCCTGCTTTAGGTGCTTTCTCTCTCTCTCTCTCTCTGCCCCTCTGTCCTGCTTGCACGTACTCTCTCTCTCTCAAAAAAAAAAAAAAAAAAAAAAGAATCAATAAAAAATAAAATAAAATTATAGTTGACCTTTGAATAATGTGGAAGTTAGGGGTGCCAGCCCTCCAGTACAGTTGAGAATCTGCCTGTAACTTTTGACTGCCCCAAAACATATCTACTAATAGTCTGCTGTTTACCACAAGCCTTACCAATAACATAAACAATTGACACAGATTTTGTGTGTTGTATGTATTATGTACTGTATTCTTTTTTTTTTTTAATTTTTTTTTTAACATTTATTCATTTTTGGAGACAGAGAGACAGAGCATGAGCGGGGAAGGGGCAGAGAGAGAGGGAGACACAGAATCTGAAGCAGGCTCCAGGCTCTGAGCTGTCAGCACAGAGTCCAACGCGGGGCTCAAACTCACAAACTGTGAGATCATGACCTGAGCCGAAGTCGGACGATCAACCGACTGAGCCACCCAGGCGCTCCTGTACTATTCTTAAAGTAAGCTAGAGAAAAAAATATTGAAATCATGAGGAAGAGAAAATACATTTACAACATTGTACTATATTTATTGAAAAAAAAGTCCTTGTATAAGTAGACCCATGCAGTTTGAACCCTGTTGTTCAAGGATTGACTGTATTATTATTAACTGAAGTCCATAGTTTACATTAGAATCCAGTCATTGTGTTACTTATTTTATGGGTTTTCTAACAGATAATATGTATCTACCATTACAGTATTCTTAGAATAGTTTCACTTCTCTAAAAATCCCCTCTACCTTTTCATCCTTTTCTCCCTTTGTCCCCTGAAGCCCTAGCAACCACTGATCTTTTTACTGTGTCCATAATTTTTCCTTTTCCAGAATGTCAAATAGTTGGAATCATATATATAGTATTTTCAGATTAGTTTCCTTCACTGAGCAATATTCTTTTAAGTTTCCTCTATTTCTTTTCATGGCTTGATACCTTATTTATTTTTATCATTGAATAATATTCCTTTACATGGCCATATCATAATTTATCCATTTACCTATTGAAAGACATCCTGATTGCTTCCAATTTTTGGTGATTTCACATATAAACATTTACTATGTTTACTGCTCTAAACATTATGTGAAGGTTTTTGTATGGACTTAAGTTGTCTGTTCTTTTGAATAAGTACCAAGGATTGTTGGATCATATATTAAGAATATGTTTGGGGCGCCTGGGTGGCTCAGTCGGTTGAGTGCCGACTTCGGCTCAGGTCACGATCTCGCGGTCCGTGAGTTCGAGCCCCACCTCAGGCCCCTGTGCTGACAGCTCAGAGCCTGGAGCCTGTTTCAGATTCTGTGTCTCCCTCTCTCTGACCCTCCCCCATTCATGCTCTGTCTCTCTCTGTCTCAAAAATTAAATAAACGTTAAAAAAAAAAAAAAAAGAATATGTTTAATTTTGTAAGAGACTGCCAAACTGTCTTCCAATGCGGTTGTACCATTTTGCATTCCAAGCAGCAGTGAATGAGAGTTCCTGTTGCTCCACATCCTCACCGGCATTTGGCATTGTCAGTGTTTTGGGTTTTCATCATTGTAATAGTATAGTGGTACCTCATTTGAATTTGCAGTTCCCTAATGGCATATGATGTTGAGCATCTTTTCATATGCTTAAT
Organism: Panthera pardus; assembly: GCF_024362965.1. NCBI lineage: Eukaryota > Metazoa > Chordata > Mammalia > Carnivora > Felidae > Panthera > Panthera pardus. The sequence continues at coordinate 33,412,158 of NW_026526810.1, forward strand.
TGTGACCTGTATATCTTTGTGAGGTGTCTGTTCAGATCATGTGCCCATTTTTTTTTTTTTTAAAGTTTACTTTTGAGAGGGTAGGAGGGGCAGAGAGTCAGAGACAGAAGATACTAAGCAGGCTCTGTGCTGAGAGTGGAGAGCCCAATGTGGGGCTTCATCTCATGAACTGTGAGATCGTGATCTGAGCTAAAATCAGATGCTTAACTGACGAAGCCACCCAGGCATCCCTCCTTTGCCCATTTTTAAAGCAGGTTTGTTTTCTTGTTTAGTTGCAAGTTTTTTGTGTCTTTTGGATAACAGTCTTTTCTCAGATATTTGTTTTGTGAATATTTCTCCCAGTCTGTAGCTTGTCTTTTCATTCTTTTTTTATTAAAATTTTTTTTTTTTAATGTTTATTTATTTTTGAGACAGAGAGAGACAGAGCATGAACGGGGGAGGGTCAGAGAGAGAGAGGGAGACACAGAATCTGAAACAGGCTCTAGACTCGGAGCTGTCAGCCCAGAGCCCGATGCGGGGCTTGAACCCACGGACCACGAGATCGTGACCTGAGCCGAAGTCGGCTGCTCAACCGACTGAGCCACCCAGGCGCCCCTCTTTTCATTCTTTTGACAGTGACTTTTGCAGAGCAGAAGTTTTTAATTTTAATTAAATCGAACTTACCAATTTTTTCTTTCATGGATTGCAGTTTGGTGATGTGTATGAGAAATCATTGCCAAACCCTAAGGTCACTTAGGTTTTATCTATAATATCTTCTAATAGTTTTATAGTTTTGTGTTTTACATTTAGATCTATGATTCATTTAGAGTTAATTTTTGTGATAGGTATGAGGTCTGTGTCTAGATTCACTTTTTTTGCATGTAGTGGCCATTTTTTCCGGCACCATTTTTAGAAGAGACAATCCTCTGCTGAATTGCCTTTGCTCCTTTATCAAAGATCAGTTTGATTACATTTGTGTGGGTGTATTTCTGGGCTTTTTGTTCTGTTCCATTGATCGGTTTGTCTATTCTTTTGCCTATACCGCACTGTCTTGATTACTGTAGCTTTGTAGTGAGTCTTGAAGTTGAGTAGTGTTGGTTGTCTTTCTTCTTCTCTTTGAAATATGTGTTAGCTATTTTGGGTCTTTTGCCTTTTCATACAGACTTTAGAGTTACTTTGTCAGTACTCAAAAGATAACTGGCTAAGAATATATTTTTTTTAATAGTAAAAGTTTTTTCTAAATGGGGAGATGTGGGGAAAATGTAAGGTACAGAAGCACTGAAAATGTTCAAATGGGCTTGGGCTTCATTCCAGTCTAAGGTAATGACATAGGAAGCTCCTGAACTTGCTTCCTCCCATGGACACATCAAATCTATAGCTACACACAGAAGAATTCCCTCTGAAAGGAATTCAGAAACTAGTTGAACAACTCCAATACATTGAGTGAATGAGGAAAAAATCCCACATCGAAATGGATAGGAAAGACTGAGACACATTCTTTCTATAAACCCCACCCCTGGCACAGCAACATACAAATTAGGAGGGAACTCACAATTCCCAGCTTCTCCCTGAGGAGTAAGGGTTTGCAGTCAAAATCCAGTGCCTCAAAATTTAAGGCTTCTGTCTGACAAATGGGATCCCAACACACCTAGCTCTGAAAGCCAGTGGAGCTTGTGTCCATAGGACCCAAAGACTGTAGCAAACAAACAGTGCCTAAGAGCCCGCTGAGGAATCTGCTATGGCTATCCACACTATGGCTCAGTGCAGAGGCAAAAGACAGAAATGCCCATCTCCTGGTCTTTACCTGAAAGAGGACTGTTTGTTTACTTGAAAAGCTGCTGCCTGAGAGTCATGCTTCTGATTTAACACACATCTAGGGACAGACCACAATCCTCCATGCAGACCTGGGAGGCTGGCAGGTGCCACTTCTACATTCTCCCTCCGACCCACTCCCTGTTACCAGTGTCTTCTTAGGATGAGTTTCTGTAATCATCTGGTGCCCTGGCCTTTGTGACTACTGCCTGGGGGTGTGCACCCCTTGATTTCCTGAGTCTGGTGGCCAGCAGGACTTGTGTTTGTGAGTCCCACAAGACTATAACAGTTTTTAGCTGACTATCGCCCCCAGGAATGAGTGGATAGGAAGTGTACTGAAAATCCCAGCTCTCAGTCTCCCTGAAAGAGACCTACTTTCATACTTTAAAAGCTGTTACTTGAAGGTCCGGCTTCTAGTTAGGTCCGGCTTCTAGTTAGCCTTCATCGAAATGCTGACTAAGAGCTTCTCCTTTGAGACACAGACAGGTCTTGGCACATCCTCAACTACTGAGAACCATTAAGAACAAACAAGGTGGCTTGGACAATCACAAAGATTTCAGAAAAAACTAAGAGCTAGGGCCTGGCTGAGTAATGAGGTTCATCTCCTGCAGGAGACTACTCTGTCAAGATTGGGAGGGGTAGGTGTTTATCCATTACACAGAAACCAGTGAAGTCAAGGAAAATGAAGAAACAGGAGTATTTTATGAACAAAAGAACAAGATAACACTTGAGAAACCGATAAGTGATTTACCTGATAAAGATTTCAAAATAATGGTCATAAAGATGGTCACTGAAGTCAGAAATCCTTTGGAATTGAAGGAGTGATAGTTTCTAGACAAGCAGAAATTGAAGGATTGATTGAAGGAGTTCAGGGCACCTGGGTGGCTCAGCCATTCAGTGTCTGACTCATGAGTTCAGCTCAGGTCATGAGCTGAGGGTCATGGGATCAAGCCTCACATCAGGCACCATGCTGAGCTTGGAGCCCTCTTAGAGTTCTCTCTTTTCATCTTTTCTGCCCCAACCCACCCCCCCCCCCCCCGAAAATAAATAAATAAACTAACAGGAAGCCATATGAATGTATAAATCTCATTGGTAAAGGTAAATATATAGTTAAATCCAGAATACTGTAATGTTGTAATGGTATAGGTAAATCACATATATCTAGTGTGAAGGTTAAAAGAGAAAAGTAGCTAGGTGTCTGGGTGGCTCAGTCATTTAAGCATCGGGCTCTTGATTTCGGCTTGGGTTATGATTTCATAGTCTGTGAGTTTGAGCCCTGCATCAGGCTCTGTGCTGACCGTGTGGAACCTGTTAGGAATTCTCTCTCTCCCTTTCTCTCTGCCCCTCCCCCACTTATGCACACGTTCTCTCTCTCTTTCTCAAAATAAATTTAAAAAACTGAACATTTAAAAGAAATCACTTACATTTAAAGAAAAAGAAATGTAGTAAAAATAACAAGCTACAATAATTTCTTTCTTTAATGTTTATTTTAAATAATAAGTTATTGTAGCCCCAAGCTACAGTAATTTCTTAATGGATACACAAGGTAAAAAGATGTAAATTGTGGAATCAAAAACATGGAAGGGGGGTGCCTGGGTGGTTGGGTTGGTTATACATCTGACTCTTGATTTCAGCTCAGGTCATGATCTCACAGTTTGTGAATTCAAGCCCTGCCTTGGGCTCTGCGCTGTTGGGTCTGCTTGGGATTCTCTCTCTCCTCTTTGCCTGTGCTCTCTCTTGCGTTCTCTCTCTCTCTCTCTCTCTCTCTCAAAATAAATAAACTTAAAAAAATAAAAGGGGGGTGAGTAGAAATATAAAGCTTTAGTGTACATTTTACGTTATCAGCTTAAAATAGACTATTATATAGAATATATAAGTCTCATTGCAACTATAAAGCTGAAACCTATAATAGATACTTGAAAGAGGAAGTAAAAGGAATCTAAGCATACACTAAAGAAAATCGTCAAGTCACAAAGGAAGAGACAAAGAATAAGAAAGGAACAAAGGAAAAAAACCAAAAACCAAAAAACAAAAGAAAGGAACAAAGGAATTGCAAAACAGCCAGATAACAGTTAACAAAATGATAATAGTAAGTCCATATATATCAATAATGACTTTAAATATAAACGGACTAAACTCCCCAATCAAAAGACATGTAGTGGGTTAATGGATAAAAAGATAAGACCCAATTATATGCTGCCTATAGGAGATACATCTGGTTTAAGGACACACACAAATGGAAAGTGAAGAGATGTTAAAAGATAATCCCTACGAATGGAAAACAAAAGAAAGCAGTGGTAGCTATACTTATGGTCAGACAAAACAGACATTAAGACAAATACTGTAATAAGAGATGAGGTCATTATGTAATGGTAATGTTCAGTCCAACAAGATGATAGAACTTTTGTAAATATTTATGCACCCAACATCGGAGCTCTTGAATATGTATCAATATTAATAGACCTGAAAGGAGAAATAGGAACACAATAATAGTGTGGGACTTCAGTACCCCACTTGCAATAATGGATGGATCATCCAGACAGATATTCAGTAAGTAAACATTGGACTTGAAGTATATACTAGACCAGATAGACTTAATAGATTTACACAACATTCCGTTCAACAGCAGCAGGATATGCTTCTTCTCAACCACACACAGAATATTCTCTAGGATAATATGTTAGGTCACAGAACAAATTTTAATGAGCTTAAGAAGACTGAAAGCATATCGAGCATCTTTGCAGACCACAATGGCATGAAACTAGATATCAATTACAAGGAAAAATAGAAAATTCAGAAATATGTGGAGATTAAACAACATGCTCCTGAAAAATCAATGAGCCAAAGAAGAAATCAGCGTAGTACTGGAAGACCTAGCCAGAGCAATTAGTCAAGGAAAAGAAATCAAAAGGCATCTAAATTGGAAAGGAAGAAGTAAAATTGTCACTGTTTGCAGTTGACCTGATACTATGTATAGAAAACCCTAAAGTCTCTATGAAAAAAACTTTAGAACTAATCAACAAATAGTTGCAGGATACAAAATGAATGTACAAAAATCCACATCTCTCTGCAGTAATGAACTGTCAGAAAGAGGAATTTTTAGGGGTGCCTGGGTGGCACAATCAGTTAAGCGTCTGACTCTTGATTTCAGTTCAGGTCATGATCTCATGGTTCATGAGATGGAGCCCTGTATCAGGCTCAGAGCTGAGCACAGAGCCTGCTTGGGATTCTCTCTCTCCCTTTCTGTGTTCCCCTCCTCTGCTGTCTCTCTTGCTCTCAAAGTAAGTAAGTAAGTAAGTAAGTAAGTAAGTAAGTAAATAAATAAGAGGGGTTTTTAAAAGTCCCATTTATAACTGTATGAAAAAGAATAAAATACCTGGTAATAAATTTAATCAGGAAGGTGAAACTGAAAACTGTGAGACATTTAAAGAAAGAAATTGAAGAAGACACAAATAAATGGAAAGATATTCCATTCTCATGGATTGGAAGAATTAATATTGTTAAAATGTGCATACTACCCAAAGTGATCTACAGATTCAATGCAATCTGTATCAAAATTCCAATGGCAGTTTTCACAGAAATAGAAAAAGTAATCTTAAAAATTTGTATAGAACCATGAAAGACCCCAAATAGTCTCAACAATCTTGACAAAGAACAAAACCGGAAACATCATACTTTTGGATTCCAAACTGTAATACAGAGTTATAGTAATCAATATAGTATTGGGCTAAAAACAGACACATAGATCAGCAGAACAGAATAGAGATCCCTGAAATAAGCCCATGCATATATGGTCAACTAATTTGTAAGAAAGGAGCCAAGAATATACAATAGAGAAATGATAGTTTCTTCAGTAAATGGTGATAGAAAAACTGGACCCCTGTCTCACATCACAGAAGACAACTCAAAATTGATGATAGTCTTGAATGTAAGACCTGAAACTGCAAAACTCCTAGAAGAAAACATAGGGGTAAGCATCTTCACATTGGTCCTGACAATAATTTTTTTTTTTTATTAGTTGACAGACTGAGCAAAGGCAACGAAAAGCAAAAATAAACAAGTGGGACTACCTCAAACTAAAAAGCTTCTGCACAGTAAAGGGAGCCATCAATAAAAGGAAAAGGTAACCTACTGAATGGAGAAAATATTTGCAAATCATATATCTGATAAGTGGTCAGTATCTAAAATATATTAAAAAATCAAACAAGTCAGTCAAAAAAATCTGATTAAAAATGGGCAGAGGAACTGAAAAGACATTTTTCCAAAGAAAACATACAGGTGGCCAACAGGTATATGGAAAGATGCTCAATATTATTAATCCCAGGGAAATGCAAATCAAAACCACAATGAAGTAACACTTCACACCTGTTAAAATGACTGTCGTCAAAATGATAAATAAAAAGTTGGTAAGATGTGGAGAAAAGGGAACCCTTGTGCACTGTTGGTGGAAATGTAAATTGGTACACCTGCTGTAGGAAACAGTAAGAAAGTTCCTCAAGAAATTAAGAGATAACTTTACCCCCATGTTCGTTGCAGCATTATGTGCAATAGCCAAGACATAGAAACAGGCTAAGTGCCCATCAACAGATAAGTGAACAAACAAGGTGAAGTGTATGTGTGTAATACACACATACACACATATGCACACACACGATACTATTAAGCCATAAAAATAAATACTGCCATTCATGGCAATGTGAATGGACCTTGAGGGCATTATCCTAAGTGAAATAAGACAGAGTAAAACAAATACTGTATGATCTCACATGTATGGAATGTAAAAAACCTGAACTCAGAACAGCAGATTGGTGTTGCCTGAGGCAGGGGGCAGGAGGTAGGAGTGGGTGTGGGAAGGGTTGTGAAGGTGGTTAAAAGGTATAGTGGTCCCCCACCTTATCTGCAAGGGATAAGTTCCAGGACCCCCAGTAGATGCCTGAAATCATGGATAGTACTGTACCCTATATATGCTGTATTTTTTCCTATACATACATACCTCCGATAAAGTTTATCAGTTAGGCACAGTAAGAGATTAGCAACAATAGCTGACAGTAATAGAGGTTACGTGAATATCATTCCTCCTGCCAGTCTTACTGTACTGTGTTCACTCTTTTTATTCTTGTGATGATGTGAGATGATCAGGTGCTTACATGATGAGATGAAGTGAATGACATAGGCATTATGATGTAGCCTTAGGCTTCTATTGACCTTCTGATGATATGGCAGAAGGAAGATTATCCCCGCCTAGATGGAAGTTGACTGTAGGTAACTGAAACTATGGTTAAGGGGGACACCGGGAGACTCCTGTACAAACTTCCAATGATAAGATAAATAAGTTTTGGGAATGTAATGTACTGCATGGTGACTATAGTTAACACTGTATTTTATATTTGAGATTGCTAAGAGGGTGATCTTAAAACTGAAAAAATAGGGGCACCTGAGTGTCTCAGTCAGTTAAACGTCTAGCTTCAGCTCAGGTCATGATCTCACGGTTCATGGGTTTGAGCCCCATGTTGGGCTCTGTGCTGACAGCTCAGAGCCTGGAGCCTGCTTCGGATTTTGTGTCTCCCTCTCTCTCTGCCCCTCCCCTGCTCACGCTCTGTCTCTCTCTCTCTCTCTCTCTCTCTCTCTCAAAACTAAATAAACATTAAAATAAATTAAAAAACTGAAAAAATAATCATTAGGTGAAAATAGACGGAGCAGTGAGGGATAGGGTGGTAAGAATGAGAAACATTTGGGAGACATTAATAATTGGAATTTGTGGAAAAGAGAAACAGTAATACTATTAGGATCTGTAAACACTGTTCTTCCCTTTAATAATAGCACTCCAATAATGTGGCTAAAAAGTAAATCAATTTTGGTCATTTGTTAGGTTAATTAAAGTGATGTTCTTACTGTGTCTTTTTTTTTTTAAGCTAAAATGACTTATAAGACTTTGATTTGTCCTTAAATTGTCTTTTAATTTTTTTTGTTGTTGTGTAAGTTTTGACATTCTTTTGGCACACACACACATACAAGCACATGCACATATACAGATAGCATTTTTACTGAGTAGTTAGTCAATACCTTCTTTAGGTGTGATGCTGCTCTTGAAATTTATTCTGTGTTCTAAATGTGAGGAGCTTACAGTGAGAATTTTGATACCGTTGCATGCGCTCTTGGCCACGTGACACAAAGGGAATTTTGCTCTGGGCTCTGAGAAGAATTTTCATCCTTACCAAGAAAAAGATACATGACAAGAAAGTCTTTTGCTTTGCACTTTCTTTTCTGTTTTGGTTACTGGTGTGAGAAGTGATATCTGAAGCTGAAACTTGTGACTGAGAGGCCACAAGCCTTAGCACCAAAGCTAGTACGTGGTAGATGAAAGAACAGCAGAAGGGTTTGGTCACTTCAGAGACTCTTTAAGTAAACATACAGTTACCATACGATCCAGCAGTCCTTCACCTCCAAGCAATTTCATCCTAAATTATCTCAGAAAAGAGAGATTGAGATGCCTGTCTCTTGTCTTGACTATCAACAAAGACCATGTGTGTTTGGCTTTAAAATTTAAGTATGTTACAAGCCTCATTTTGACAGTGCCAATATATGAGAATCTGAAATAACAACTAGTAATTCAGTGATTTATTTTCTCTTAACAGTCACAGCTGTAATTCTTTAAACATTGTCTTGTGGTTTTATAGTATGGTTCCAGTTTTTTAGACTTCATGCAGCTTCTCAAAATACTGTTACATAAATCAGTAAATTCACTTTAGGCATTTGATTCATGAAAGAAGACCATACCTATCTCTTCCACAAAGCATCTGTTACTGCCTTACAAGAGAGTGACTTTGAGCCAGATGAACTCTTGGTTTGGGATGATTTCTTTTGTATATTGGCACAGGACGGTTGTTGCTAGAAACGTTAGTTTCTCTCATTTCAGTGTGATAGAATGCTTTAAGATATCTTCTAGAGAAATCTGTGAAGGAAAACTTTTCACTGACCACAGCTGAGGATAGCCATATTCTTCAACTCTTATCATAAACCAGCAGATTTGGCCTCAGTTCCCTACCTACAATTTGATGAATTGGATTTTTTGATTTTACTATTAGCAATAATTCTTTGATCTACTAGAGAGCTCTTAAAATTTCCCAGTCAGGGGCGCCTGGGTGGCGCAGTCGGTTAAGCGTCCGACTTCAGCCAGGTCACGATCTCGCGGTCCATGAGTTCGAGCTCCACGTCAGGCTCTGGGCTGATGGCTCGGAGCCTGGAGCCTGTTTCCGATTCTGTGTCTCCCTCTCTCTCTGCCCCTCCCCCGTTCATGCTGTGTCTCTCTCTGTCCCAAAAATAAATTAAAAAAAAAATTTCCCAGTCAGGAAAGCCGTGTGTATAAATCTGTTTGTATTCACTAACTGAGGCTTAATTGGTGGGGTGATGCCTTCTGGGAAGGGTTAAACCAGTTCCTGAAATGAATTACAACTTTTGATTACAAAGAATACATGGAATGTTAAAGTTTTTTTTTTTCTTTAAGTTTATTTATTTATTTTGAGAGAAAACACAAATCGGGGAGGGTCAGAGAGAGAGAGGGAGAGAATCCCAGGTAGGCTCCGCACTGTCAGCCCAGAGCCTGTGCGGACTCAGACTCAGGAAACCGTGAGATCATGACCTCAGCTGAAACCAAGAGTCCGGCACTTAACCAACTGAGCCCCCCAGGTACCCCTGGAGTGTTATACTTTAAAAAATACCTTTCCTCTTAAATTAGGCATGCTTAAATTCAGAGAAACTATAAGATTAAGCTTCCAAAGGAACTTGCTGGTATGACTCTAAAAATTTGTCATAACATTTACATGTCTAATAAATAAATTGCAAGTGATTGCTAAGTGGTTTATTTACCAGAAAAAGAAACATCTGCTTATTACGTGTATATAATTTCTCTTCCCCCTTTTTTATTTACATACAGTTGACATACAGTAAATACTACATTTATTTCAGGTGTATGACGTGGCAGTTTAGCAATTATATACATTATGAAATGCTCACCACAATAAGTGTAGTTACCATCTGTCACCATATAAACTTACTACAATATTAGTGTCTACATTCCTTATATTGCACTTTTTATCCTTGTGACTTACTTACCCTATAACTGGAATTTTGTACCTCTTAATCTTCTTCCCCTATCTTGCTAATCCCCCTCCCCTGTGGTAACCACCAGTTTGTTCTCTGGTGGTTTATGAGTCTTTTTTTTGTTGTTCATTTGTTCATTTGTTTTGTTTTTTAGATTCCACATATAAGTGAAATCATATGGTATTGTCTTTGATTTATTTCACGTAAGTAGCTTCTCAGTCCATACATGTCACAAAATGGCAAGATTCCATTCTTTTTAATGGCTGAGTAGTATTTGATTTGCATACACACACACACACACACACACCCCACATCTTTATTCACTCATCTATCAATGGACACTAAGGTTGCTTCCATATCTTGGCTATTGTAAATAATGCTGCAGTAAACATAAGAGTGCATATATCTTTTCTTTTTTTTTTTTGAGAGAGGGAGGGAAGATCCAAAGAGGGCTCTGTGCTGACATTAGCAAGCCCAATGGAGGGCTTGAACTCATGAACTATGAGGTCATGACCTGAGCTGAAGTCAGATGCTCAACCCACTGAGCCACCCAGGTGCCCCATATATCTTTTTGAATTAGTGTTTTTGTTTTCTTTAGGTAAACAGCCAGTAGTGGAATTACTGGGTTATATGGTATTTCTGTTTTTTTTTTTAGGAATCTCCGTTCTGTTTTTCAGAGTTGCTACGTCCATTTACATTCTCACCAACAGTGCAGAGGGGTTTCTTTTTCTCCACATTCTTGCCAATACTTATTTCTTATCTTTTTTTTTTTTTTTAAGATTTTATTTTTAAGTAATCTCTACGCCCAACATGGGACTCGAACTCAGAGCCCCAATATCAAGAGTTGCATGCTTTACTGACAGAGCCATCCAGATGCCCCATTTCTTGTCTTTTTTTTTTTTCTAAGTTTATTTATTTTTGAGACGGAGGGAGACAGAGCACAAGCAGGGAAGGGGCAGAGGTAGAGGGAGAGAGAGAGAATCCCAAGCAGGCTCTGCAGTTGTCAGTGCAGAGCCCAAAGCAGGGCTTGTTCCCAAGAACTGCAAGATCATGACCTGAGCTGAAATCAAGAGTCAGAAACTTAACTGAGCCACCCAGGTGCCCCTCTTGTCTTTTTGATACTAGGTATTCTGACTGGTGTGAGGTTGATATCTCATCGTGGTTTTGATTTGCATTTCCCTGATGATTAGTGATTTGAGCATCTTTTCATATGTCTTTGTCTTTGGAAAAATGTCTATTTAGGCCTTCTGTCGATTTTTTATTCAGGTTATTTGGGTTTTTGGTGTTGATTTGTGTGAGTTCCTTATATATTTTGGATATTAACCTTTACCAGATATATCATTTGTAAATATCTTCCCTCATTCAGTAAATTGCCTTTTTGTTCTTTTGATGGTTTCCTTTGCTGTGCAGAAGCTTTTTAGTTTAGTCCCAATAGTTTATTTTTACTTTGTTTCCTTTGCTTAAGGAGACAGATCCAAAAAAATACTGCTAAGGCTGATATCCAAAAGTTTACTGCCTGTGGTTCTTTTTTAGGAGTTCTAACTAAGGTTTCAGGTCTTACATTTAGATCTTTAATCTGATTTGAGTTGATTTTGTATATGGTGCAAGAAAGTGGAATTCCCCTCCCCCCTTTTTTTTACTGTTAAAAAAAAAGAGGACAAATCATATAGTTTGTCTTTTACTGCTATCTTTGGAAGTCATTTTTTATTTATTTTTTTAAATTTTTTTTTTTTAACATTTATTTATTTTTGAGAGACAGAGAGAGACAGAGCGTGAGTGGGGGAGGGGCAGAGAGAGAGGGAGACACAGAATCTGAAGCAGGCTCCAGGCTCCAAGCTGCCAGCACAGAGCCCCCACATGGGACTCGAACTCGCAAACTGTGAGATCACGACCTGAGCCGAAGTCAGATGCTCCACCGACTGAGACACCCAGGCGCCCCTGGAAGTCATTTTTTAAAAATAAGGTTAAGGTATGGGGCGCCTGGGTGGCTCAGTCAGTTGGGAATCTGATTATTGATTTCAGCTCAAGTCATGATCTTGTGGTTCATGCGATCAAGCCCCACATTGGGCTCTATGCTGACAGCATGGAGCCTGCTTCAGATTCTCTCTCTCCCTCTCTCTCTCTGGCCCTCCCCAACTTGCACTTGCTCTCTAACTCTCTCAAAATAAATAAGCATGAAAAAATTTTTAAATAAAAACAAACTTAAGGTATAATTTTTATTTTCATTTTTATTTGTTTTTGAAAAAGAGAGAGGGAAGGTCAGAAAGAGGGAGACGATATCTGAAGCAGGCTCGGCGATGACGGCAGAGAGCCTGATGTGGGGCTTGAACATGCAAACTGTGAGATTATGACCTGTGCCAAAGTTGGATGCTTAACCAACTGAGCCACCCAGGCACCCTGGTTAAAGTATAATTTAATGTTTACCTTGGATGTTCTGTTTGACCTGGTTCTTGAGCTAACTTTTTCATATGTTATCTGCTAGTAACGAAAAATAAATCATTTAATAATATCTTTGTGAAATGGAAATCCTAACTAGCCTGTCTTAACACTAATGGATTGAAATGAAAGAATACTAGCTTCTTTTCTAGATGAATTCTAAACGTTCTTATGGTTAATCAGGATTCTATTTACATGTATTATTTTGTGTAAATATTTGGTTATATTGTTGAAAAATCTGTTTTTTGTTGAGCAAGACCATCATAATTGTTAGTATTTATTAAGTACCAATTACATACAAGAAACTAAAGGAGATAGGACAAGAGCCCTAATTTCAAAGGCTTATAATCAAATTGAATACTAGAGTACATATCAATATAATCTGTTGCATACTGAGTGGCAAATGTATACACTGTATACACAGGGGTGCTCCAAGTGTTAATGATGAATTGGTTATGAAAAATTTCGCAGTGGGCATAGGATGTGAGTCAGGCCTAAAATAAGAAGAGTTATGAAGCCATTCTAGTGTAAGGGCCAACAATGGATGCACCTTGTGTTTATGCAGTAACTTTTTTTTTTCTAATTAAAAAAAACATTTGTTTCTTTTAAGAAGCCTCCACTCCCAGTGCAGAGCCCAAAGCAGGGCTTGAACTCACAATCCTGAGATCAAGACCTAAGATGAGATCAAGAGTTGAAGAGTTGGGTGTTTAACTGACTGAGCCATCTAAGTGGCCCTGTAGTAACTTTTTAATACAAGAATTTAATTAAGGAGTTTATATTTAAGGGATTAGAGAGAAGATATTTACAAGTGATATATCTGGTAAGGATTAATATCCAAAATACATAGGAACTCACACAAATCAACACCAAAAAACCAAATAACCTGATTAAAAAATGACAAGCTAAAGAGTTTGTATTTGGGAAGTAGAATCTAGTTTTGAGCAGTGGGTAGTGAAAAATAAACAGGATTTTTAAAAATTTAATTGTTCAGTTAGTTTGGTTTCTTAAAAATGAGAGGTGCCATATAACAGTAGTATTAAATATTATTCATCTTTCATAATTATAGATTAGACCATGCTCATGTTCCGTGATAGATTAGAAAATTGATATCTTAAATGTAAGTTTTTTTCCATGTTTGTGGGAGGTAAAGTGATTCTTCTGGGGTACAAGCATGTGTTAAAAACATCCTTTTCCCAGCTGAACACGAATCTTTACTTTCTGCAGGTTTCTAACCTGGGAAGTGCTGTATGTTTTTCTAATACATGCATGCAAGTATACATGGTTACTGAGGGCTATATGTGATTACTCCACCTAATGTTTCATGAGTTTAAGTGCAATGGAGAAAGTTAATGACAAGCGTTACAAAAATAACCTCCATCTGTTAGAGTGAACACATATGAAAAATAAGAGCAGTAGACAAGGTGGTAGTACAGTTTTCCAAATCTTATAAATGAAGCTATTATAGTAGTAATAATTTATAAAAATGTGGGAGTTAGTCGAATGCTCAAAATTGCCTGGATAGGCTAAGACACATCTTTTTCCTGCCTTCAAAGAAATTTATAACATAAGGGAAGAAAGAATAGCTTGACAGTTTCTCATACATAGACACATGCTCGCACCAGTTAAGATAGGGCTATCTAAAACATCTTAAGTTTCATTTCCCTTCTCTTACTGATATTGTTGGAGGGACTTTTGGTAAACAACAAAGATAATTGGAAGATATTGGATACAATTGCAAGAAAGAGAAAAATGAGAGAAATATAAACTCAAAGTGTTGTTTAAGTAAGAAAGCCAGTAATTGCTGACCTCATTACCCTGATTTTGTCTTAAACAGAATGTACATTTTGAATGTGGATGTATTGTTTCCCAAATTCAGAGAAATGTATCTTATTGAGGATTAGCTTTGTAGAAGCCTAAAGTCATAATACACTTTTAGTAATACAAGGAAAACAGACAAAAAAGATGAACATAAACAGTTTATTTTAATTGTTTGAAGTAAATAGATTTTATCTTGGATAATATGCCCATTTGTACCGTCAGCTCACAGGTTTGTCCCTGTCCCTGTACTCAGAAATTAAAGATGTCCATGAGAAGCTTGCAGTATAGACATTTTGCTTTATTGTATATATGCAGTAACAACCAAGCAGTTGTCCTAATTCTCCTTTTCCTTAAAATTTCAAGGAAAATATTTAATGAAAGTAAAACATAAGCATGTGTTTTGTATGTGATTGGTGATAACAGAATTTTTTGTTGTTGTTGTTGTTAAAGATTACCTGTTTTATGAAAAATAGCATCAGAATTATCTCATTTTAAACTTTTGTCTTGGGCTTAGTCTTGAATTGTAACAAAGGAGAATTCTGATAGGGATTGATTCTACTTAAGATTTTTTTGTTTCTCAGCTTTATTTTTATTTTGGAGTTGTGCTTCATGACTCTGTCACTGTATACTCAGTCTGCAGTGAAAAGTAAACCAAGAGTTGAGTTTTACAAAGCTTTAGTCTAGAACTGCTTAGTACCACCAGGGTTTTGGAAAGTCTTTTACACAAGTAGTCTGTGTCAATCAATAACTTGTTTTGGGTTATGTTGTTGCCCTCAGTGCTTGATAAATGGTGGGGATGGAGGAGGGGGACGGTAAGTAGTTTCATTTCTGACAGGTTCTGTCCAAAGTTAAAGGAAGGGCTTTTAATTGTCTTCAGTTTATTTAACTAGGCTTAATCTATCTTTCTGTTACCCAGTGATGAAAAACGGAGTAAACAGCTTTCTTTTGGGTCATATGTACAGTACTAGAAGACAGCATTTTCTATTAACGACTTGTGTGTTCCCTTAGCTGCCATGGTCTGCAGCCTACTGAGCTTATGTTATCAGATAAATAACTAGTCCAGATGGCTAAACTGTTGGAGGATATAAAATCAAAACCCATTTCAGGAAGCTATCCACTTTGTTCATTTTTGGATAGGATCCATTCTAATTAGTGGTAACTTTCTGGATTTGTTTTAAAATTTAACTTATAAGTGTATATTTTCTTGATTTTTACCCAGGTTACAAAATACCCTCCTATGCTTGAGATCCAGAGACTACGTGTCCTACGAGAACGAATCAGTTGTTCATCTCCTGGAAATACATTAGAAACATAAATATGGTGCCAAAAGATTTCCTTACCTTTCTCTGACTACAGTTTATTTGGACATACTTTTGTATTGAAGAGAGGTACACAGACTGAGGCTACTTGTGCAGAGACTCTGTCGTGTAGGATCATGGACCATCCTAGTAGAGAGAAGGATGAAAGACAACGGACAACTAAACCCATGGCACAAAGGAGTGCACACTGTACCCGACCGTCTGGCTCCTCAACATCCTCTGGGGTTCTTATGGTGGGACCCAACTTCAGGGTTGGCAAGAAGATAGGGTGTGGGAACTTCGGAGAGCTCAGATTAGGTAAGAACTTGTTTATATCGGCCGCTTCCACAACCACCAACAGCTATAATTAGCTTTTGTGTGTTTCAAGACAAGAAGTTTATGATTTTATGAGAAATTCTCCTAAGGAGGACCTGTTCGTATAAGCAATAAAGAATTTGTGAAGGGGACTGGTCATTATCAGTTAGAGTTGTATCCAAGGTTCCCCTCTGTTTGTGTGTGATAGGTTCTTAAATTTACCACCAGTTCTGAGATTTTATGATGTAGGGAGATGTGCGTACAGATATCAGTAAAAATAAAAATTATGATTTAGTTGTTCTGAGAGGTAGAGTCCTAAATTCTGTTTAACAGATTTCCAGATCACCTAGATATTGTTGGTCCTTGGACCACACTCTGAGAAGGGAGTAAGGCCTTGCTTCAATTCAGACTGATAAGGGAAGAGTAGAGTAGATTCTTACTCAGTAACATGCGGACTCAGTCTGTAAGGACATACATCCTGTTGAGAGAGGCTTTCCAACTGATGCTGTGTTTGCATTTCTTCCTGGAAATCCTGACATCAGGATTGAGCTAGAACTCCAGGGAGAAATTATGCAATTTTATATCCCAACCGAGGAAATGGATTTTTAAATTTCAGGTGTGAATATGTGAGTGAGATAATGAAAAACAACAGAATAAAGCAGAAATTGAGAAGAAGATACAGTAGGTACATAGAAACTTTTCTGTGGCTCTCCCTGAGCAAAATTGGGAAGAGAAAATGAAAGATATAAATACATGAAGTTGGACATCAGTGTGGAGAATGTGAAGAGGTCCCCTTTTAGGCTAAAGTATTTGCTTTTTCTCCATAGCTGTTTTGGGTATGGATTAATATGAAGACCTGTTGTAAGGGACTGTAGCCCTTGGGGGAACAGAAGTTTGGGAGCATAAGATAATTATTGTTTGCTAACTCTAATACTAATCTGCAAAAGAAGAAGGAAAAATAATCTTGTGTATAATCCCCCATAGATTCAGGAAAGAGTCAGTACACTAGCCACAGATCACTGGGTGCAGAATTGAATTTAAGGATGCTGACAGTGAATTTATTTTTACCAGTGGAAGGCCAGCGGCCTGGAATTTTAAGACCTGACTAGTGTAATGGAAGGCTCTTTATATTTAGTGATGGTCGGGTTAGCAAAGCCAGCAGATGCTACTGAGAATAGGAGTAAGATGTGTAATTTCACACTGTTTGAGTTCCTAGCAACTACTGAGTTGTTTTAGAACCTAGTTTCTTGAATATTCATTTATGTAATGGATTGACTTTGCTCTAACATCACAGTAGTAAGCTGGAATTAAATAGATTGTGGCATGAACATCCACAGAATTACTGCTGAGAGGCAGTTTATGATGCATATAAATTCTTGCATTCTCAAAAGGTCACAAAATTGTTTTATTTCTCTAAAGGTGAAGAAAAACTGTAGTCAATGAAAACTAGAAATCTGTCTAATTACTTAAGTCTGGATTTGTATTGTACGATCTTTAAGTTTACATGGGTTTAGAAACACTTACTGAGTTAAAAGGATAAATTTGTAGCCCATGTGTATTTCAGAGTAGTAGAGTGTTCTGTTTTATTTCCTCCCATGAATTTAGGATAATTTTGGTAGTTCTCATTTTGGCTTGCCTTGTAGTCAGTGGAAAGGCTTTTCTTTCTTTTGAAGTGATTTTAGTCTTATGTGCTTACCAGGTTTTCATTAGCTCTGGGGCCATATTGTCAGGACATTGTATCTAGGAATATTTTAATCAACAGAAACGAGAAAAGGTACTTCCAGAATCGTTTGACATCTTCCTAACAACAGGATGGGTATGCTATATACTCCCTTCCATTGTGCTTTTGCTGTGACATTAGTAAGTAGGAGGTTGTGTGACCAACAGAAGATGTAAACTAGGAAATTCCAAACTCAAGGCAGGTGCAGATGGGCCTTCACCAAGGCTACCACCTACAAGGCCATGCTTTCTTCCTCCAAATTCATTTCTTTCTCTAGCCATACTGTCTCTCGGCCCCTCAAGCAGCCAAATGCATTTCTGCTTCAGAGCTTTTCACGTAGAGTTCCTTCTACTACAGAATTCTGCCCCCAAATTTTGCTTAGGTGGTTGCTTCTTATCCTTTAGGCTTCAACTTTTGTTACCTTCTCAGAGAAACCTTCAGTGATTTCTTCCCGGCCTCCATTTAAAATGGCATATTTCTCTCCTAGCCGTATTCTATCCTATCAAACTATTTTATTCATCACATGGATCACTACCTGATATGATTTATTTGTATTTGTTTACCTGTTAATTGTCTCTCCTTAGTTGAATATAAGCCCCTTGTAGGGTGGGGATTCTTTATGTATTACTGTTGTTAATTTGTGGGTTGGATAGATAGATAGCCAGATGAATAGGAAGAGAGGAAAAAACATGACCTCCTTCAGGCTCCTGGTATGTGGGGGTGATGGTAGGTAGTAGCCTTAGTGCCACTGGATTTAGGTACAACTCTGGATTCTAGATAGAGAAAAAAAATAATGTAATGATTAGTACATTTTTGTTCTCTGCAAATCTGTTTCCACCCATCATCCATTTAACAAACATTTCTTGAGTAATTATTGTCTTTCTAGACTTTGGGTAAGGTAGCATAACAAAATTAGTTTCTGTCCTTAAGAATCTCAGTTTCATAGGGTGCCTGGATGGCTCAGTTTGTTGAGCGTCTAACTCTTGATTTTGCCTGAGGTCATGATCTCAAGATTTGTGAGTTTGAGCCCAGCCTTGGGCTCTGCACTGACAGTGATTCTCTCTCTCCTCCTCTTTCTTTCTGCCCTTTCCCTTCCCTTTCTCTCTCTCTCTCTCTCTCTCAAAAATAAATAGGGGCACCTGGGTGGCTCAGTTGGTTAAGTGTCTGACTTCAGCTCAGGTCATGATCTCACGGTTCGTGGGTTCAAGCTCCACATCCAGCTCTGTGCAGACCACTCGGAGCCTGGAGCCTGCTTCGGATTCTGTGTCTCCCTCTCTGCCCCTCCCCTGCTCACGCTCTGTCTCTCTCTCTCTCTCAAAAATAAATAAACATTAAAAAAATAATAAAATAAATAAGCTTAAAAAACACTTTCAAAAAAATCTGTCTCACAGTTTAGCAGTAGAAATAAAAACAAATGTGAAGTGATAAGTATTTCAATAGATTGTATAAAAACTACATTGGCAGAGGTTAATAAAGGTTTCAGAGAGGAAGTATTATTTGATAGTAGGATAGGATTTCCGCTGGTGGGCACAAGGAAGCAGGGCTCTCCAATATTAGGAGCACAAAATATTATCAGAGCAGCAACTAATTGTACATGACTGAGTTATTGGATGTGAAGTAAAAGAGAAGTAATAGGTACCATTAGGTGGGTTGGGACCAGACTGTGAAGTGTTTGGATGGTATTAAAACATTTGGACTTTATCCTGTAGGCAGTGGAGTAGACTCACCAAGGACTTTACCACAGAAGAGTGACGGATCTGGTTTGTATTCTAGAAAGATAATTCAGGTAGTTTTAAGATTAGATCAGATAAGAAAGAGATTGACATCTTGTGGATTTTGCTCTGTTGTAGTACTTGTCACATTGTATTATCTTGCTGCATCTCTCTGCCTCCGGATGAGCTTGATGGTAGTACTTTGCTTCATTAATCTTTATATTCTTAGCTCCTTTTTACTGTTTATGGCATATAATGTGTACTTAAGAAATGTTTAATGGGTACTTAAGAAATGTTTGTTTGCCTTTAGAGTCTAAGTCAGAAATGGGTGGGACTGCTTTAGCTCTTAGCTCTGCAACTGACAGTGAGATTGAGAGGAAGGGATGAATGAGGGAGAAATTTCAGAAGTAGGCTGTAGGCCAGATTTGACCAACCAATTATTTGAGGGGAAGGTTTCCAATACCACTGAGTTTGCTAGCTTGGAGAGACCAAGTAAATGTGAAAGCTGTGAGAAAGCTGTGATCTCACAAGCTGTGAGATCATGACCTGAACCAAAGTCGGACACTCAACCAACTGAGCCCCCAGGCGCCCCAAAAAAAATTTTTAAAGGAAAATTTTTAAAGAGAAAATAACATGTCTCTTGCCAAAGTTTTCTAATTTTTCTTGACACGTTTCTCAAAGATAGCCTCTAATTTCATTTAATTAATTTAATTTTTTAGAATTTAAAAATGTATATCGGGACATATTTTAGAAATGCAGTCAAGAGGTGCCTGGGGTGGCTCAGTCGTTGAAGCATCCGACTTCAGCTCAGGTCATGATCTCAGGGTTCGTGGGTTCAAGCCCCACGTCTGGCTCTTTGCTGATGGCTTGGAGCCTGGGACCTGCCTCGGATTATGTGTCTCCCACCCTCTCTGCCCCTCCCCCGCTTGCACTCTGTCTCTCAAAAATAAACATTAAAAAAAAATTTTTTTTAAAAAGGAAATGCAGTCAAACTACTATAAACCTGCTTTTATCACTTAATATAGCAGGAACTTCTAATTTAAAAAATAGATCATTTTTTAATGTCTGTAGTTAATTCAGTAATTATTTAGTCAATATATATATGTATAAATTGTGTTTTTTCATATTATAAATAATACTATACTGAACATCCTTGTAGATGCTTGTAGTACATCCCATCTTCATAGTACAAACTTGGCTGATTATTTTCTTAGGATAAATCCTGGAAATGTACACTCTGAGTCAAGGGATATACATACTTGCAATTTTATTACATATTATAAATTTGCCTCCTAGAAAGGTGGTTTCTCTTTACTTTCTGCCTCTCTGTGCATGTGTGTGCTTAAATGGTTCTTTCTCTACCCCTTCAAAAACCTTGAACTAAATTATTGAAAATATTTTCATCTATGGTAGTCTGATAAGGGAAAATGGTATCTTGTTAAATGTGTATAGGCTCATGGGTAAAATTAAATATCTTTTTTAAGTAAGCTCCATCCCTAACATGGGACTCCAACTCACAACCCCAAGATCAACTGTTGCATCCTCTACCAACTGAGCCAGCCACATGCCCCAAGTTAAACATCTTCACACGTTGATTTATATTTCTTTTTTTAAGAGTTACTTCTTCGTGGCCTTTGTCTGCTTCTCAATGGAAAGATTTCTATGGAGTCTTATATGTGTACATTGATTGCCTTAGTAGATAAGGGAATTTTGAAGATTCAAGAAAGGAAGATTGATGAAGAATGATTGTGAATAAAAGCTAGGAGGACATGATGGAGTAGACACAGATCTGCAAGTTGTTTTTTTATTAAATGAGAAACATGGAGGCTAATTTGAGGACTTTTTTTTTTTTTTTAAAGTTTTGAGTATTCTGCTGAACCTGGTCTGGAAAGAATCATGTAAACATTAAGATTTAAATGATTCTGTTCCTCCAGAATTAAGAAAGTGTTGTCTACATTTAATGTAGTCTAGTAATAATGGCTTGTTTTTCTTTAGTTGCAAGAATAAGGAGATGATATTTCTTTTACATTCTAATGGGTATGTACTTATATTTATGGCAGACCCCTGAGACTCTACAATCTTGCATATAATTTTAATAATCTTCATATTACCCTTGTGAAGTAGAACATTGTTAGAAAATCGTTTTACTTGCAAATAAAAAAATGGAAGCATAAAGAATTGATTTTTTTTGCTCTTTTTCGTCTTTGTTATCTGATGAAATCGCTAAAGTGTGTTAGCACAGAAGGTAAATTGGCTAAGGGTAGCAGCTTATCCTTTGACACACTCCTCCCTGACTTCTAAAATAAGATACTTACTTCTGTGTCTCAAGTAGGGTGTACATGAAAACTTCTCTGCATATTGTTGTTTTCTTACCTATCACTAATGAACTTAAATTGGAATTTGTAATTTCAGCTTTTACCAGCGAGTTCTGTGTTTGGCAGTTGTGATCATTAACAGTTTACAGATTCTAAAGCACTTGGTTTCATATTGTGTCCCACAAAGTCTCAGAGCCTTTATTTTGCACTGTGAGGAAATGAGAAAGGAAGAGTGAGGAGACAGGATTCTGTCACCTATATATTAAGTTTTCAGTAAGATTTTATTTGAAAGATACTATTCTCCATTAAAATTTTTTGAATATCATTCATCTGAAAGAATATAGGCTTAAGATAAAATTTAAGTGTTTATTCTCTAGATGAAAGTGAAGGCTTTGTAAAATCAAATGTTACTTTTTTATTCATAGTTTCTAGTAAATCTTATCATTTGAACAAAGAGAACAAAGTCTGTATCAGCCAAAAACCATGCCAAGCAATGAAACATTAACACTGATTATAAGGTGCTTTTACAACATTGTTAAGGTTTTCCTGTATATTTGCAAATTTATAGGGTCTTTGGATGGAACAAACTAAAACAAGTTTAGAAGTCGTGTCATTACTTTCTTTCTTAAAAGTAAGAGTCCTGAAGTCATATTGCCTTTCCAGGTTTTATTTTTTTCCTCTATAAGATGAGAGTAGAAATAATACCTAATTTAACAGATGTGAAGATAAAATCCAGGTAACGCATATAATCATTTAAGACAGTGGTTGGTACATAGTGAGCATTTAATTTGTACACATAATACAGATATTCTTGATTTAAAAAAATTTTTTTTACGTTAATTTGAGAGAGACAGAACGCAAGTGGGGGAGGGGCAGGGAGAGAATCCCAAGCAGGCTCCCTCTGTCAGTGCACAGAGCCCAACGCAGGGGTTGAACTCACGAAACTGCGAGACCATGACCTGAGCTGAAAATGAGTAGGATGCTTAACTGACTGAGCCACCCGGGTGCCCTATAATACACATATTGTTTAAACTTTTGTTTTAATTTTTCCCAACTTTGTATGAAGAAGATTTTCAAAATTTTACTAAAAAGTAAAAAAAACCAGGATGGTGATTATCCATAATATACTATTACCTCAATTTACCAGTTAATGTTTTTTCCAGATGCTTTATATCTTTGGGATATGTTTGTGAACATTGGTGTGAGAGTGTGTGTGTGTGAGAGAGAGTGTGTGTGTGAGAGAGAGTGTGTGTTTGAATCATTTAAAAGTAAGTTGTAAAACTGACAAAATACTTCGCTAAGGGATGTTTATGTTCCCACTTAACAGTTGTGTAATAGATTATATTCTTTGTTTTGCTTCTACAGTATGTTGTGGAGGGACTTAATTTAAAATTACGATTCCAGGGGTGCCTGGGTGGCTCAGTCGGTTAAGTGTCTGGCTCTTCGTTTTGTCTCAGGTCGTGATCTCTAGGTTGGTGAGTTCGAGCCCTGAGTAGGACTTCTGCTGAAGGTGTGGAGCCAACATGGGATTCTCTCTCTCTCCTTCTCTCTGCCCCTCCTCCACTCTTTCTCTCTCAAAAATAAATAAATATTTAAAAACATTAAAATTCTGAATGCAGAAATAATGTGTTTTAACTTCCTTGAAAAATCACAAATAAGTATAAAATTCTTGTTCCTAGTAGTATCATAGCTTTAATTTCTTTTAGAATTACATCCTGTTGGTTTTAACTCCAGGAGTTTGTTAAAGCACTTTAACAGAGCTTAAGGAAGAATTTTTTTTTTTTTTTTTTTCTCAGCACAGTCTATCAAAAACTGGTAGGAATCAACCACTTTATTTATTTTTTTAAGCTTTATTTATTTTTATTTTTTCATTTTTTTAAGTTTGTATTTAAATTTAGTTAACATATAGTTGTAGTATTGGTTTCCTGAGTAGAATTTAATGATTCATTGCATATATTATACCCAGTGCTCATCAAGCAAGTGCCCTCCTTAGTACCCATCACCCATTTAGCCCTTTAACCACATTCGCTGACACAGTCCGTATCACATTAATATGGTAATTTTAGAGTGTCACAGATAAGATTCTTGCAGGATTATGCATTGGTATCTTGGCTAGTTTATCAGGAGAATTTAATGGTGAAATTGCCAGGATTGCTAAAAGCCATCTGGAATTGTGTGAGTAGTACTATGAAGCAAAGATGATTTGGGATTTATTATGAGGAGAGTTTAGAATCCATATTTACATGATGTCATCATGCATCCTAAGGAGAAAACTGCCTGAACTTGTACTTTTCCAAAAAGTCTAGGTTAATCCAGTTTTTTCCTGAGTTGGGGTTACTAGGGCAAGAGAATGCTTATAGATACTTACTTACTTACTTACTTATTTATTTAGTGTTTTATTTATTTTTGAGAGAGTACAAGCAGGGGAGGGGCAGAGAGAGAGGGACAGGATCTGAAGTGGACTCTGAAGTAGACTCTGTGCTGATGGCAGTGAGCCTGATGTGGGGCTTGAACTCATGAACTGTGAGATGATGACCTGAGCTGAAGTCAGATGCTCAACCTGACTGAGCTGCACAGGTGCCCCTAGATAATCTATTTTTTATAATTTAATTTTTTATTTTAACTTTATTTTTTAAGTAATCTCTATACCCAGTGTGGGGCTTGAACTCACAACTCTGAGGTCAAGAGTCGCATGCTTTACTGACAGTCAGCCAACACCCTTTTATAATTTAATTTTTTTAATGTTTGTCTGTTTTTGAGATAGTGTGAGAGAGGGGTAGAGATAGAGGGGGACAGAGGATCTGATGTGGGTCTTGAACTCACCAACTGTGAGATCATGTCCGGAGCTGAAGTCAGATGCTTAAATGACTGAACCACCCAGGTGCCCTATAATAATTTTAATGAAAATAACCATATGGCATAGGTATTAAAGTCCTGATCTCTACAGACAAGCATTTCCACTCTTTTAACCATGTCCTCTAGATGCTTCCTTTTTTTAAGTGTTATTGAATATGGTTTTTCATTTTTCTTGTGTACACCATCCCAGTCACTCCCCCATGTTCTCCCTGTATACTTACATCATATACTTTGTTAAACCATTTTTCTACACAGTTACTTCTTGGCCTCTTGGCTAAGATCAAGTATAGTATCTGTTCTTATTAGTTTAATATCTGGTATGTCCTGTATCCGAGGACAGTAAGTTAAATGTTTTTTAGAGCAGGGAGATGGAATAGGTGCTTGCCCCATTCACTCTGTGCATCAACGTGGTATTACAGTACCTCCAAGAATGGTGCACCCCCTCTGGGGCTAAAGCACACACACACACACCGGGTTTTTTTACATTTATAGTTGTATGGTTGTGAATATATTGTTCACAACTGAGCTATGAGAGCACTTTAATGTACATCCCCATGCCCCTTCGGTCAGAATTAAAAATTACTGATACTTAGGGTGCCTGGGTGGCTCAGTCTTTTCTAATTAAAAGACATAATATCCTTCTGGGAATGGATCATGAGAGAAGAGGTCCAAATTGTTATTAAACAAAAGCATCTATGTTTAACCTGAAAACAAAGTTAAAACAATTCTGTTTACAGTACTATCAAAATAGAATAAATTTAACAAAATGAGTGTAAAATTTATACTCTGAAAACTATAAAATGTTAAAAGAAATTAAAGACCTAAATACATGGAAAGACCTTCATATTTAGGGATCAAACTTAATATTGTTAAGATGGTAGTACTCCCCAAACTGATCTACAGATTTAACACAATCCCTGTCAGAATTCTAGCTGGGCTTCTTTGTAGAAATTGACAGGCTGATTGTAAAATTCATATGTAGTTGCAAGGTGCCCAGAAGAGCCAAAACAGTATTGAAAAACAAGAATAAAGTTGAATGACTCACACTTTTTTATTTCAAAACTTATTACAAAGCAACAGTGATCTAATGCCAGTGGTACTGGCATTATAATAGACATAATAGATTGAGAATCATCTGTGATCCATTGCTTTTTGACCAGTATGCCAAGACCATTCAATGGAGAACTATATTTTTTCAATAAATGCTCTTAGGACAACTGGATACTCACATACAAAGGATTTGATTTGAACCTGGACCTCATACCATATTCAAAAATTAATCCAAAGTGGATCAAAGAACTAAATGTAAGAGCCCAAACTATAAATCTCTTAGACGATAAGTCTAAATCTTCACACCCTCAGATTTGACAGTGGATTCCTAGTTAAGAACAAAAGCACAAACAACAAAAGAACAAATATTAATAACATATTAGACTGTTTCAGCTGATGATCAAATTCAAATAATTGACAATCCATGGTTTTAGTTTTTCTAGAATCACTTGCTTCTAGAATCACTTTGAACTCTTTTCATAGTTGTATTTTTTCACTTTCAATCCTTTTACTGTTGAAAGGACCAAGTAGACTTTTCTTCCTGAGTGGCTTGAATGTCTGACTGGTATAGCCTTCTCCTTGTCCATGGATCTCCATTTGGTCTTCTGATTTGCCACATTTATATTGCAGAAGTCTTCAAATACCAAGTCATCTGCCTGTTCTGAAAAAGTACTTCACATCTATTAGAGATTCATAATGAAATTTTTTTTAATAAAAAAGTTTTTTTAATGTTTATTTTTGAGAGAGAGACAGAGCATGAGTGGGGGAGGGGCAGCGAGAGAGACAGACAGACACATGATCTGAAGCAGGCTCCAGGCACTGAGGTTTCAGCACAGATCCTGACCCAGGGCTCGAACTCACGAACCATGAGATCATGACATGAGCTGAAGTCGGATGCTTAACTGACTGAGCCACCCAGGCGCCTCTTTAATGAAATATTTTTTAGTAAAATATAATACCTGGGATTTGCTTCAAAATAATTTAGTTATTGAAATTGGGTGAGGTTACATGGGGTAATCATTATAAAACTTTAAAACTTTACATAATAATTAAATTCAAAAAATAAAGTACTTTAGTATTTTTCTGCTGCAGAATATCATGCTTTCTGGAGTGATTCATTCCAATTTTTTTTTCTCACCACTCTGATATAGAAAGTTTTACTCATTTGCTTAGTAAAGCAGAGGCCTCTGTAAGTACTTCATAGGCTCCCCTTCTTGAAACGGGATATATGGGTCTTTCTTTGATCCCATTTATAAATACCGTCCCACCCTTTTATCTCACCCTACTAAGCCTTATTCCAGACTTTGAGCCATTAGAGAACCCCTCATTTTTCTTACTATCAAAAGTCAATGAAGTTAGGCCAATCACTGACTCAAATTGAGATCATTGAAACTGCTTTCCAGAAGGTTTTGATTAAAAATTTTTTTCATGTGCATGTTTTTTTAAAGTTTTTACTTAAATTCCAGTTTGTTAGCATACAGTACATTATTAGTTTCAGGTTACAATATAGTGATTTAAACACTTCCATATGCTCATCACAGCAAGTGCTCTCCTTAATCCTCATCACCTATTTTACCCATCCCTACCCACCCACCTCCCCTCTGGTAACCAACAATTTGTTCTCTAGTTAAGAGTCTTTCAAAAAAAAAAGTGAGGGGGGGACACTTGGGTGGCTCTGTCAGTTGAGTGTCCAACTCTTGATTTCGGCTTAGGTCATGATCTCAGGGTCATGGGATTGAGCCCTGTGTCAAGCCTCTATTCCACAGTGGGTGTGGAGCTTGCTTGAAATTCTCATTCCTTTTCTTTCTCTCCCCCTCTTGTCCTCTTCCCCAGTCATGCTCACTCTCTCTCACTGTCTCTCTAAAATTAACAAAAAAAGTTTGATTCTTGGTTTGCCTCCCTCTTTTTTACCCCATTTGTTCATTTGTTTCTTAAATCCTACATATGAATGAAGTAATATGGTACTTGTCTTTCTCTGACTGATTTATTTCACTTAGCATAATACTCTCTAGCTCCATCTGTGTCATTGCAAATGACAAGATTTCATTCTTTTTTAATGGCTGAGTAATAATCCATTGTGTGTGTGTGCGAATGTGTGTGCACAGACACATACCACATCTTTATCCATTCATCAGTCAGTGGACACTTGGGCTGTTTCCATAATTTGGCTGTGGTAGATAATGCTGCTGTAAACATCAGGGTACATATATCTCTTTGAATTAGTATTTTTGTATTGTTTGGATTAAGAACCTAGTAGTGCAATTGCTGGATTGTAAGGTAGTTCTATTTTTAACTTTTTTTTTTTTTTTTTTTTTTGAGAGAGAGAGAGAGAGAGAGTGTGCATGGGAGCACAGGACAGGCAGAAGGAGAGAGAGAATCTTACCAGGCTCCATACTGAGTGTGGTGTGGAGCCCAATATGGGTCCTACAATTGTGAGATCATGACCTGAACTGAAATCAAGAGTCAGATGCTTAACTCGCTAAGCCATCCAGGCGCCCCTGTTTTTAACTTTTTGAGGAACCTCCATACTGTTCTCCAGAGTGGCTGCACCAGTTTGCATTCCCACCAACAGTGCAAGAGGGTTCCCCTTTCTCCCTATCCTCACCCGCACTGGTTGTTTCTTGTATTGTTGAGTTTAGCCATTCTGACAGGTGTGAGGTACCACCTCATTGGAGTTTTGATTTGCATTTACCTGATGGTGTGCAATGTTGAGCATGTATGTCTTTGTATTGTTGAGTTTAGCCATTCTGACAGGTGTGAGGTACCACCTCATTGGAGTTTTGATTTGCATTTACCTGATGGTGTGCAATGTTGAGCATGTATGTCTTCTTTTTTTTTTTTTTAATTTTTTTTTTTAACGTTTATTTATTTTTGAGACAGAAAGAGACAGAGCATGAACAGGGGAGGGGCAGAGAGAGAGGGAGGCACAGAATCTGAAACAGCCTCCAGGCTCTGAGCAGTCAGCACAGAGCCTGACGTGGGGCTCGAACTCAAGGACTGCGAGATCATGACCTGAGCCAAAGTCGGACGCTTAACCGACCGAGCCACCCAGGCGCCCCGAGCATGTATGTCTTCTTTGGGAAAATGTCTATTCGTATCTTCTGCCCATTTCTTTTTCTTTTTTTTTTTTTTAAGTCTATTTATTAGAGAACCTCCGAGAGTAAGCACAAGCAGGGGAGGGTCACAGATGGAGAGGAGAGAGAAAGAGAGATAGAATCCCCAGCAGGCACCACACTGTCTGGGAAAAGCCCAACATGGGACTCGAACTCACGAACTGTGAGATCATGGCCTGAGTTGAGATCAAGAATCAGATGCTTAACCACTTGAGCCACCCAGGGACCCCATCTTCTGCACATTTCTTAACTGAGTTTTTGTTTTTTTGGGGTGTTGAGTTTGATAAGTTCTTTATAGATTTTGGATATTAAACCTTTATCAGATAAGTCATTTGCAGATATCTTCTCCCGTCCCATAGGTTGCCTTTTAGTTTTATTGATTGTTTCCTTCACTCTGCAGAAGCATTTTATTTTGATGAAGGTCCCAGTAGTTTGTTCTTGCCTCCCAAGACACATCTAGAAAGAATTTGCTATGACCCATGTCAAAGAGGTTACTGCCTATATGTTCTCCTCTAGGATTTTTATGGTTACAAGTCTCACATTTAGGTCTTTCATCCATTTTGAATTTATTTATGTGTATGGTATAAGAAAGTGGTCCAGGGGTGCCTGGGTGGCTCAGTTGGTTGGACGTCCGACTTCGGCTCAGGTCATGATCTCACAGGTTCGTGAGTTTGAGTCCCATGTAGGGCTCTGTGCTGGCAGCTCAGAGCCTGGAGCCTGCTTCTGTTTCTGTGTCTCCTGCTCTCTCTGCCCCTCCCCCACTCATGCTCTGTCTCTCTCACTCTCAAATATGAATAAATGTTAAAAAAATTTTTTTTAAGTAATAAAAAAGAAAAGAAAGTGGTCCAATTTCATTCTTCTGCATATAGCTGTCCAGTTTTCCCAGCACCATTTGTTGAAGAGACTGTTTTTTTCCCATTGGGTATTCTTTCCAGCTTTGTTGAAGATTAATTGACCAGATAGTTGTGTCCCCTTTTTGGGTTTTCTGTTCTGTTTCTTTGATCTCTGTGTCTATTTTTGTGCTAGTAACATACTGTTTGATAACTATAGCTTTGTAATGTAACTTGAAATCCAGAATTGTGATGCTTCTTTGCTTTTCTTTTTCAAAGTCGTTTCGGCTATTTGGGATCTCTTGTGGTTCCACACAAATTTTGTGATTGATTGTTCTAGTTCTCCAAAAAATGCTCCAAAAAAAAATGATAGGGATTGCATTAAATGTGTAGATTGCTTTGGGGAGTATAGACACTTTAACAGTATTTGTTCTTCCAGTTCATGAGCATGGAATGTCTTTCCAATTCTTTGTGTCATCAATTTTTTTCGTAAGTGTTTTACCCTTTTCAGAATACAAGTCTTTTACCTCTTTGGTTAGGTTTCTCCCATGGTATCTTATTACCGTTTTGGGTTGAGTTCACTCCACCAATTAAGCCACCCAGGTACGCCCAGGTTTTTATTAGTGGCTTTTGTTTTTTGACCATGACACACTAAAACAAATACGCTATGATCCACTGCATACACAATTTAATATGTGTATATATCTGAAGCAGACATTTAATGAAATAATAACCATGCTAAGAGTGGTATACTGTATTTTTTATTTTACACTATTTTTTTTTTAAAACATGTTGGTCAGGACCCCTTGTATTTATTTATTTCACACTTCACTAGTGGATCACGTCCTGCACTTGAGAAAACATTTTAACAAACATTGCCTAAAATAGACATGTTTATAAATAAATAAATAAGACCTGTTTTTGCATATTAACAGTAAACATGTTCTATAACATTACCGGTGTTGTTGAGCAAGATTTAATTTTTTAATAATATACTACTAATATTGATAAGTAATCCCTTCAAGAAACATAGCACAAGGAGAAATTAGTCTTGTTGTTAACTGCTAACCATTTGGGAAACATTTCTGCACAGTGTATGAGTTCACTAGTAGAATTAAGTAAAAATGAAAAAGATTTGTGGCTCTTTTCTTTAAAGCTATAGTTCTATTTGTTATCTTCTTACCCCTAATCATAATACCTACTTAAAAAGATGTTCTCTGGGTAGTAGAGGCGCTAGGCCAGCCTGCCCTCTTTGCCCTGAATAGACATGGTAACCAATGAAAGTTACAAAAAAGCAGTTTCTTCTTTTAACACAAAATACCTCAGGTTCATTTGGCTGGATTTTTTGTTTGTTTATTTGTTTTTACAAGTTCTAGGTAGTGATTTATAAATGTACTACTTTCACTTTAGGACCAGAAAATGTGACAGCTGGAGATCTAACTAAACTGGGAACCCGAGGCTGTATGTTCCTTTATCAGTGTGACTCTTGAGAACTGAGGCCTGCTGGTTCTTTGAAATAATGCTGTGTCTGATGAAGCTTACAGTAAATGTTGTCTCTGTAGGTGACTTACTAAAATAGGAAGTCTTCGTGCAGTGGGTTTTATGGGCAGCATCACATCCAGGGCTGCTGTTTCAAAAGGCTGAGTTTAGACGTAAAGCTCCAAAAACTACTATGTAATGCAGTTTCATTTCCATTAACAATAAAAGAACTCATAGCCAGGAAGTGAGCGTGGGAAGCATTGTGGATTTTGTGCAACAGATACTAAAAGCTTTGAGTGCTTGGGATCGTGCCATCTCATCGGTGGCATTTTGCTGTCCATTAAAATGCCTGCCTTTCTCACAGTTATTGATATGTTTTAAATATATATATTTAAGAAATCGATTTTAGCTGAAGCAGTCGTTCATTTTAAATGGGCAGGATTTTAACCCTCTATCTTTGTAATTAAATTCTTCCAGAGCAAAATTTTTGAGTAAGTATATCACTGAGGAGGATGGTGGCTGAGTGATTATCTAGCCTTTTACATGGCTGCACTTTGTGTTGGCCTGTTCAGTCTTCATGATGCCTCTGGCAAAGGAATTCATTTGAGTGATGCATAGCACAAGAGAATTATTTCGTTACCTCCAGTGCCTCTTAGGATTAAGGATAATTGCTTTGGAAGAGGGTGACATGTGTTCAGTTCTTTTGGTGCCCCCAGAGAAAGTAAGCAAACACAAGTCAGCATTCTGTGATGTATCAGCTATCACATTTGGTGTTAACTTAATAGGCTTCCTTATTCCTTGTGTTTCTGTGATTATATTTTTAAAATTCTTTAT
Organism: Panthera pardus; assembly: GCF_024362965.1. Taxonomy (NCBI): domain Eukaryota; kingdom Metazoa; phylum Chordata; class Mammalia; order Carnivora; family Felidae; genus Panthera; species Panthera pardus. The sequence goes on from NW_026526810.1 coordinate 33,443,825, forward strand.
TCATCTATTTTAAGAGAGAGAACGTGAGTGGGGGAGGGGGAGAGAGAGAGAGAATTCCAAGCAGACTTCCTGCTGTTAGTGCAGAGCCGGACCTGGGGCTGGAACCCACAAACTGCGAGATCATGCCCTGAGCCGAAAGCAAGAGTCGAACACTTAGCCAACTGAGCCACCCAGGGGCTCCAACTTTTTATATAGATAACAAAAGTTGAAGCTGAGAAACATTTCATAATTATAGATTACTTTTTGGTTTAGTGGGAACTTGGAGGGAGGCATCGTAATGGTAGAGTGGCAGAGTGCCTCGTCTTGTGGTTCTTTCTGTTCTCAACTGATGAAGACTTTTTTGACCCTTCTCTTTTCCTTCTCCTTCACATTTACAGGTACTCCAAAGGTTATTAGTTTTGTCTCATTGAAATGCCTTGATTATAAATCATACTTTTAAGTTGTTTTCTTCCAGCAGTTATTGGGTAATACCCTGCAATAATAAGAGAAGTAGATAAAAATTAGATTTATCTAGCATTTTGCAGTTTAGAAAGTACTTTCACATATTCTAACTCATGGAATGCTCATAACCACATAAAGAACATTTATTCTTTAAATGTTCTGCTATCAAAGCTTCCCCTTCATCTTCTTTCTAGGTATTCTCCTCTCCTCTTTCTAGGTATTCTCCTCTCTTTTATTTTATACTTTGGGGCCATATTAATATTTTTAAAATAAAATTTTTACCATTATGCTTTTACTCGTGGCACGAGACCTTTGTTGGTTTCACAGCAAGCTGAATAAGGAAATCAAAACTCCTATATATGCATTTAAGATTATCCATATCTGATTATAACCTAGGCTTCTTTTTTTATTATCCTAGAACTTTGTCAGAACCTCCTGAATGTTAAATGAATTTGTTTTCACTGCAGCAAGCATCTGTTACCCATTACATACCAGATACTGTATATGTTGCCAGGGCTAAAAAGATGAGTTGAACATTCTTCTTGACCTCTTTAAGGCATAAATACACACACACACACACACACACACACACACACACACACACACACACACACACAAAGTGAGAGAGAAGAGGAAAACAAGTGAGAAATGTTAATAAAATTTTTGAAGCTGGAGAGTAGATAGTTAAGTGGTAATTGACTTAGCAGTCCAGAGCAAGCTGATGATTGAAAGGGTAGGGGGGTTTGTAACATAAATTACACTAGTTAAACTAAAGAATTGGAGACACTAGGAGCTCAGAAAGTAGGGATGAAGTAGGGAGAAGGAGTAAAACCAGAGAGCTTAGCTGCAAGTCTATATGTGAAGCAGTCAGATGGCAAAATCATCTCCCTCCCTGGCATCCCCTGGCAGATACCCTGTACCACCCTCACGGGAGATGGCAGGTTCACACTGTAGAAAGCGAAACACACTGTGAAACCTGGGCTGCCCAATGGGGAAAATGAGAAAAAGCTTACCCGCTGATTGGTGAGACCTCCCCCGCCACCCCCAATCCCCGCCCTGGACTCTGGAAGAAGCAGATCTGTAAGTGCCTGGGATTTCTTTAAACTCTTACCTTTTTTTTTCTTCAAAAGAAATCTGTGCAATTTCTATAATATAAAAAGTTTGTTTTACTATAAAAAAGATTTTTCCCAAATCTTCAAAGGAAAGTGAGGATCTAGGAAAAGCGTGCCTTATTTGTATAGCTTATGCCCTGGCACATCTCCACATATGTTTGGTTGTGCATACCCTAGGGTAAGAAGGTAGCATTCAAGGTGATTCACACTCTGTCCCTATTGGATCTTTCTGACTTGACTTCTCACCATTTTTCTCCATTTATTTTGTGCTCCATTCATGTCGGTCCACATGCAGTATACCAGATTCTGTGCATTTTCTATCATGTTTCCATCTCACTATTCACATTAGTATTTTTTATGTACTATGAAATACCCTTTATTCTCTCCTCTGTCCTTCTGAGACTTACTGTGAGTGCCACTTGTGGCCAGATGCTTTATACTCCCTCATCCAGGCTCCTCTATGGACTTGTTCATATTTCTCTTTTAACTCTCATCACATTATGTGATTAATTCAATAAACTTGTGTGCCATCTGTACAAGGCCCTGTGTGAGGAGCTAGATTATAGTCTCTGCAGGGTGAGAACTGAGTGTTACTCATCTTAGATGTCTGATATCTGCATATTATGGGTAATCAATGTTCAAATGCTTACCCCTACCTCTGGTCTTTTATTTTTTTAATTGGTCATTTATGTTTCCTCACAAGTGGTTATTCAAAACACAGGTTTGATCATGTCACTATCCTACTCAAAAACTTTGTTTTAAACTTTAAGTGGCATTGAGGACTTTTCTCATGTATACTGAGTCTTGCTTTTCTAGCCCTGTTTCTACCCTAACCCCTCTTTGTCTGTCCCTACCACTTCCTGATCCTCACAATGCAACTTACGGTCCGCCTACTCCCAGACCACCTATCATTCTTAGACTGTGCCATCTAGTTTGTCACTTTTTTGTTTGTTCATACATCTTCGCTTTGGGATGCCTTTTCCGCTTCTTCAACTATTTAAATTTTTTTTTTTTAACATTTATTCATTATTGAAAGACAGAGACACAGCATGAGCAGGGGAGGGGCAGAGAGAGGGGGAGACACAGAATCCAAAGCAGGCTCCAGGCCCCAAGCTGTCAGCACAGAGCCTGACGCGGGGCTCGAACTCAGAAACTGTGAGATCATGACCTGAGCTGAAGTCAGACGCCCAACTGACTAAGCCACCCAGGCGCCCCTCCTCTTCTTCAACTATTTAAAATCCTACTCATTTTTTAAGACTCTTGGGGGAAGGACATAGAGGGAAGATAAAAAGAAAAGAATTTATTTCCTGAGAACTCCTGAATTGCCTTCTCTCTTTTCTTGCTCACAGATCAGAATCTAGGTTGGTTACTCTATTACATTTCTACCACTACCATACTTCACTTTAAATGTTGTATCTATTGAATTAAAGATCTGTTACTTCACACATATACTTCAAAGATTCAGTTATCTTCGACACTAATGGCATGTTATACTTTAAATGAGTGAGGGATGAATTTTGGTACCCCTGCCTCCCATAGGAATTCTCATTGTAAAAACTGCCGGGAGGGTGTGTCTAATTCAGAAAGACTCCTAAACATACTTACAATTTGAAATTGACTGTTTTTCTCTAAGTAATACTAAGTTCTTAGGGTCAGCCTTGTGCCAGAATTGATTTGGGGTCACAATAATAATGCTTATACTGTGCCAGGAAGGGCTATCCTGAAAAATCTTTATGCAGAATTGTACCTGGTGTGAGATAAGTCTGTGGCTAAGCTGAAGTTTTTTGTTTTTGTTTATTTAAACAGAAAATAAAATTTAATTTTGTACATGCAGGGAACTTTAATTTCCCTCCATTGGCTGTTTCTGCCTCATCTATTCCTCTCCCAGTTATTAGTTTCCTTTTCACAATTTCATCAGATACATTTTTAAAAATATTTTTGGTGGGAAGATTAATCAGAAACACAAATTGACTTTTAGAAGCTGAATGCAATTAATATATAGGGAAAAAATACCTGTTTTCTACTTTGGTTTCTTTAAAAAAGAAGTTGTTCATCTTTAATGGTATCTTAGGTATTTCTCTGGCAGTCGGCAAGTCCTTTATTATGTTACTTGCACACAAAAGTTATTCCTAAATTAGTGTACTCTTTGACACATAAAGGTGCTCAGCAACCTGATAGCCTTATTAAAAGTATAATGGTATAGTTTGCAAAGGGCTGCCTGTTGTTTAGATCTTGGTTAAAATAGTATTGTAAGCAGCCTTTTGTTTCCAAGATAAAGCGTGTGTGTGTGTGTGTGTGTGTGTGTGTGTGTGTGTGTGTGTGTGTTTAAGAAATAGTCATTTTAATACCTTAATGTATATCTTTCTATATTTGTTTTTTTATATATGAAATTTATTGTCAAATTGGTTTCCATACAACACCCAGTGCTTATCCCAAAAGATGCCCTCTTCAATACCCATCACCTACCCTCCCCTCCCTCCCACCCCCCATCAACCCTCAGTTCTCAGTTTTTAAGAGTCTCTTATGCTTTGGCTCTCTCCCACTCTAACCTCTCTCTCTTTTTTTTTTTTTTTCCTGCCCCTCCCCCATGGGTTCCTGTTAAGTTTCTCAGGATCCACATAAGAGTGAAAACATATGGTATCTGTCTTTAATGTACATCTTTGTATATCCTTCTCCATGCCTTTATATCTAGCCATGTACGTGTGTGTGTGTGTTTGTGTGTGTGTGTGTGTGTGTGTAAATACATTTACTTCTTTGTGTTATTTAAAAAGTAATTATACGTGCTGATAACTTTTCATCAGTCAGTGTTTGTTTTGAGTGTCTGTGATGTGCAGAACAGTTGATGAGGCATTGAGAGAACTGCTGGATAAATATTTCCTACCCTCAAGATATTTATAGTCTAGCTGATTAAGATAGGACAAATGTATAAGAAGAAATGTGAAGTCCAGTGCAGTGGCGAAACCACATGGTATACACTAAACACTCTGGAGGAATTAAAATTCGCCTTTAAGAATGAGTAGAGGTGGGGAGGTGAAGACAGCTACATAGCCAGCATGTAGTATGAGCTCACAAAGTGGGTAATTGCTACCTTCATCCTCATCCTCATCCTCACTCCAGGCACTTCCTCTAGATGTCTAGGAGAGTATTGATTCCACTTATTGAAGTAGAGAAGTTGAGAGGAAATAATCCTTACTATTTCAGGAAGAACTTGAGATGTTTAAGTTATGCAGGTAGAGAGCCGTTTTCTGCATATAAAGAGCTAGAGTTGTGGTGCAAAAGCCAAACAGCTTTGAGAATCATCTACTTACAGTAGGTAAGTTTTAGGGCAGTGACAAATAATCTATAATTCCCATTTGTTAGTTTAAAAAGTGAGGGTTTGTGTTTATTGTGCCAAGAGTTAAAATTTCTGCATCTTTGACATTCTGGCACTTCTTGGTTTGCTTCATGGCTTAGTTGTCGGGAAATAATAAATAACAAAACGTGTGTGAGAGAGAAGAGACTTGTTTTCTTTTTTCTAAGTTCTCACGTCTAACTTAAATTTCCAAATTCTCAAGTGGTTTCTATTCTTGTCTTACTGGGTCTCATTATTTCTTTAGCTTTTCGCTTATAAATCATGTTTCATATATGTGAATAGCGTTGGGAACGTGACCTTTCTCATGACCCTGTAAGCTAAGATTTTGCTTTGCATTTCCCAAAATAAATGTCACTAAAACATATACATTCTGCTTTTCCCCTAGGTAAAAATCTCTACACCAATGAATATGTAGCTATCAAACTGGTGAGTAGAATCTATGTTTGTAGTAATTATATTTTGGTGCCCTCACCCTTCACATATCTTTTCACAGGAAATAGTTGTAAGCATTCACAAAAATAGTAATGTTTTTTTCTCTTGCATATGGTCCCACATAGTCATTTTCCTTTAACCGTATATAGTGCTATAGTGATGAATCACTGCACACTGTATAACACTCTATAGTTAGATGATGCCAACTATACTTGTAGCAACAGTTGCATCAAAAAATAGTTATTAAAAATAGCTTGAAGAAAAAAAAATTACTGGAAGACTAGTAATTTCTGTGCGGTTTGTACCTTTCATAGTGCTATTTTAAAAGATAAAAGCATTGGAAATGTTATATTTTCTTTTGCTTGACTGATCCATTTTTAAAATGTAAGGTATTTATTTATTAATATACTTAGTAGAAGACCAAATCTGATCATCAATTCATTGCCTTAAATATCCGTCAAATGTGAAAAACACATCTTGTCAAATTCAAAGCAAAAAGTTCACTTGGTTTTGTCCGCACTAATGAATAACTAACCTAGTCATTAAAGATGGCATCCTCTTAAAAAATGTGTATTATTTTTGAGGAATAGTAATTTTAGGAGAAAATTCTTTATATTTAAGGTCGATACATAATCATTTCTAGTCATATGAAATATGTCATATGACTAGTTTCTATGAAACTGTGTAAATGTTTGTCCTGGTAAGTTTCCCAGGATTTGCAGCCAGTTTGGGCCTTTATTAATTGGAAGACAGGAGTTAATGGTTGAAGGAAGTATCTTGTGATAATTGTAGTAGTGCTGTTCTTTTCTAACGAATTGCACTTAACCACATCCACACCTGCTGTGTGTGTGGATTGAGCTTGTCATCTTGTGGAGGAGTCAGAGGTGTTTTGTGAAGACAACTATCAGACGTTATCAGATTGGTTTCTTTGCAAAGATGTAGACCAGAAGCAGGGCTTAGAGCAGGTAGCTGCTAGGGAACCAAGGGTTTTGTTTGTTGACTTGGAACTCTTTTTAGAGAAATGGGAGCAGGAAGACAGGTAATACTGTAACAATGCAGGCCAACCATTGTCTCAGATTGAATATCAAAGGATTAACCATAGTTTTTATTTTTATTTTATTTATTTATTTTTAATGTTTATTTATTTTTGAGGCAGAGACAGAGCATGAATGGGGGAGGGCCAGAGAGAGAGGGAGACACAGAATCTGAAATAGGCTCCAGACTCTGAACTGTCAGCACAGAGCCCGACACGGGGCTCAAACTCACAGAGCTCGAGATCATGACCTGAGCCGAAGTCGGACGCTTAACCGACTGAGCCACCCAGGCGCCCCACCATAGTTTTTATTTATAGGAATTTGGTTCTGTAAAAGTGTTCTCTAGCTCATCTGCTTTTTTACTTTTTCTGTTTTACGACTTTGGTAAGTTGGACTAGCAACCAGGAGTAGCTCCTGAAACACTTGAAAATACTGTCTCAATTCTGCGTATTTGTTACTGTCCCTTTATTTATCCAGACCTCTCTAGAGCCTTTTTGTTAGGGGCAATTTTTTCTATCTATATTTGTTCTTCCAAGTTCATACTAGTCAACCTAGTTAGATAAGCTTATATAATGTATTGTTGACATGATGGATCACTGCATTTCACTTACAGTTTATTAAACTTTATTCTACTTTGTATGGCCTAGAATAACGGCTAAAAGTAGATCTCATGTCATCTAGTATGGTGTGTCTCAGGAGCTCATTTCTCTTTGAAATAAATCTTAAATAAAGACTTTTTGTAGGATAGCAATCTTGTCTGTCGGTCTCCTCTTTTGCTGTTAGGCTGTGTTCTCCATGGGAGATAAGAGGGCAATAACTGAGCTCTTTTCATTGTAACAGCAAAATTTGCCTTAAGCATTATTGTCCTGCAAGGTAGCCGTCTGCTGTTGGTTTAGGATTTCAGGCAGACATGTGTGTTCCAGAATAACTGTGATTCTGGCAAATAGCCAGCCCTCTGTGGAAATGTAATCAGCATCTGGCACAGAAATACAAGGAAGCCCTGCTGGTACTGTTTTCCTTCCACTTTGTTTAGATCTTCGTTTTGGGCTCTTGTTTCTTAGATTTGGAGGAACCTTTTTAAAAAACCATACACAACATAAAATAGTATAATGAGCCCTTCCTTTACCCCCATCACCAAGATTTCCCAGGTTCTTTTTAACAGAAGTTTTCTTTCTTTTACATATATATATATATATATTTTTTTTTTAATGTTTTATCTATTTTTAAAACAGAGAGAGACAGAGCATGAGTGGGGGTGGGGCAGAGAGAGAGGGGAGACACAGAATCTGAAGCAGACTCCAGGCTCTGAGCTGTCAGCACAGAGCCTGACGCGGGGCTCGAACTCATGAACTGTGACATCATGACCTGAGCCGAAGTCGGACTCTCAACCGACTGAGCCACCTGGGTGCCCCTTAACAGTTTTCTAACAATTGTTAAAAAAAAAAAAAAAAGAAAAAAAAAATCTCTTTATGCTGTTAATCTTGCTGCCTGCCACAAGATGTAGATTTAGTGTTTACAATGTCCTGTATTCATAGTCTTTCCAGGAGAGCACCTTGAAGCTTCAGTTGTCTGAGCAGTCTTCAACTATATGCTAAAGGGGTTGGCTTGAAGGGAGTAACACTTTCATCTATGATGAAAAGCTCCTGCTATCCAAATATATGTGATATGCATGCCCACATTCAGCCTTGTAACTCTAAAGAGTTTTTGCTTTTTCAATCTGCTAGCTTAGTTACCCAACATCAGGTCAAATATTTCCTATCTCAGCATCTACTGTGAAGTTTTAGAGTATTATGTTTGAAGAAGGATCTGTGGCTTTTTCATTCATTGCTCCATTTTTCTCCAGAAAAACCATACAGAATGATCAACCTCTGCTTCCATATTAATTTGTTGTCACTGTTTCTGTTGGGGTTCTTGTGAATTATTAGCAATTGTTCTGAAGGACAAATTCTGTAATTGGCTGCTTTAATGGTGCTCCAGTGGAAGATCTAAAACCAGATGGAGACTCTCCAGAGTGATCCTTTCCTATTTGAAGAGAGAGATGAATAAAGAAGTGACTATTTAGAGTGTACTTAGCTTTATGTACTTTTTCTTTTGACTACAAGAATCTTGAGAAGCTTGAACTCCCAACTCTGATGATTGCTGATTTTATAATCAAAGAAGGATATGTGTTCTTTCATAGAGCTCATTAGGGGTATGAACTATTTTAGCCTCTGAATTTATTTAGAAAAACCTTCCTAGAAGCAAATGGATAGACTAGATAACTTCAAGGAACTTCTGAATTCTGTGATTTATGGATTCTATTTCTTAAGAAAAATGCAAAAACTTCAAGTGGGTGCAGGAAGAACTTTCAAAGATGATCAAAGAACTCAATAGGACCAATGAGGAAAGGTTAAAGGAATTAAAATTACTATGCCTCAATAAGAGATGTCTAAGAAATGATTGAATAGTTTTGTAATTTGAGGATAGTTGTTACAGTATTCACAGGTTATTGAAGAGCTATTTTATCTTGTTGAGGACAAAAGAGAAATAGACTTAAGTTTTGGTAGTAGAGACTTAAACTACTTAAAATACCTTTGAAATCGTGAAATGTGTTAAACATCAGCATAAATTGTCAAGGGAAGCTGTGGGATCTCCTTTCTTTGAACCTGTCTTAAAAAGAGGACAAGTAACCATTCACCTGAGAAAGGACAGTTTTTTCAACAAATGTTTTTGGGAATATCAGATATCCACATGCATTGAAGTTGAACCATTACCTTGCATCCTATGTAAAAAATTAACTCAAAATGTATCAGAGACCTAAATTTAAGAGCCAAAACTATAAATCTCTTAGAAGAAAACTTGGAGGAAAAGCTTCATGACATTAGATTTGGCAGTGATTTTTTTGATATGATACAAAAAGCACAAGGAAGAAAAGAAAAAAGATAAATTAGACTTCATAAAAATTAAAAACTTTTATATATCAAAGGACTCTGAACATTGTGAGAAGGCAACCCATGGAATGGGAGAGAATATTTAAAACTCGCATATCTGATAGAGAATTGTATCTAGAATTTATCATTTTTTTCAGAGTTTTTATTTTTGAGAGTGTGAGCACAAGCAGGGGAGGGGCAGAGAGAGAGGGAGAGAGAGGATCCCAAGCAGTGGCTTAGACCCTAGAACTGTGAGGTCATGACCTGAGCAGTAATCAAGAGTCGGATGCTTAACCACCTGGGTTACCCAGGTGCCCCTAGAATTTACCATTTTAATAATTTTTAAGTGTACAGCTCAGTGACATTAAGTACATTCATATTGTTGTGCAGCCATTGCCACCATCTCCAGAACTTTTTCGTCTTATTCAACTGCAATTCTGTACCCATTAAACACTGACTCTCCATCCCCACCCTCATAGCCTCTGGCAACCACAATTGAATTTTCTCTCTGTGAATTTGACTGCTTTAGGTACCTCATATAAGTGAAATCATGCAGTATTTGTCCTTTTGTGTCTGGCAGATGCCTTTCCTTTTCCTTTTCCTTTTCCTTTTCCTTTTCCTTTTCCTTTTCATTTCTCCGTTCTCCTTTCTCCTTTCTCCTTTCTCCTTTCTCCTTTCTCCTTTCTTTCCTTTCACCTTTCCTTTCCAAGTTTATTTATTCTGAAGTAATCTCTATACCCAACGTGGGGCTCAAACTCACGACACTGAGAAAAAGAGTTGCATGCTCTTCTGACTGAGCCAGCCAGGCGCCCTATGTCTGGCTTATTTCATTTAGCACAATGTCTTCAAGTTTTATCCATGTTGTAATATATGTCCGAATGTCTTTCTTTTTTATGGCCGAATGATATTCTACATATGTGTAGAACTAAAGGTAATCCTATTTTGTTTACTCATTTGTTGATAGATACTTGGGTTGCTTCTACTTTTTGATTATTGCGAATAATGCCGCTATGAACACAGGTGTACAAATATCAATTTGAGTCTCCACTTTCAGTGTTTTCAGGTATATATCCAGAAATGGAATTGCTAGATCATGTGGTAATTCTGCTTAATTTTTTGAGAAGTTACCATACTGTTTTCCATAAAAACTATACCATTTCACATTGCCACCAGCAATGCACAAGAGTTCCAATTCCTACTCATCTTCACCTACGCTTACTTTCTGCGTTTTTGATAATAGCTATCCTAAAGGGTACGTAGATCAGTCTTCTAGGGTAATGTTTGATTTTCTTGCTAACTAGTCTACTATACAGTCAGTTGAGAATAATTAACCAGCCAGTTCTTGAAGTTCAATGTAGAACAAAATGACCTGGTAATTTGGCTGTTTTATCTCCAAGGGCTTTAGAAAACTGTTTTTGTAAACTTGAACATCATATTGATTAAAGATACATATTTTAATTGCAATTACAATCTTTAACTCTCTTAAGTGTAAAAATAAATATGCATATAATGTTCCAACAGCTTTATTTGTAATAATGAAAACTGAAAACAGTCCAAGATGTCTGAAAATTATGGTATGTGCATGTATGCATGTGCACGTGCACACACACGCATACACAAAAACACTACAGCCATTAAAATTTATATAAAGCTTTATGGGGCACCTGGATGCCTCAGTTGGTAGAGCATGTGACTCTTGATCTCAGGATTGTGAGTTCAAGCCTCACATTGGGTGCAGAGCCTACTTAAAAAATTATATAAAGCTATGTATGGCCACGGATAGATGTCATTATTACATTGTTGAACTTAAAGATACATTGCAGAAGAGCAAATATACTATGATCTCATTTATTTTAAATATATTTTTGAGTATATATTACATATAAATATGTGTATGAATAAATATTTGGAAGGACATTCACCAAAACATTAATAGTGCTTTTCTTTAAAATGATAGAATCTCAGATTATTTTTGCTCTCTTCCTAATTTTTGTGTATTTGAAATTGTTTTCTGAGCATATGTCATTTTTCTAAAAATAATAAACCTATTTATCACCCAAAATTCATAATAAAACAAGCAGGGAATACATGCTGGTATTTAATTAAAAGGTTTGGCATCTGGTTTCCTAGGAGAATGTATTTCAGAAGAATACTTCTTGGTGAGGGAGCTGTTGTTGAATGATGGCTCATACAGAGTATGTGTATTTAAATATCCATGGAAGGGATTGTATATACTTCACCTTCATCCTTCCCTAGTTGTGCTTTCAAAGAGAAATTGTGGTAAGAAAATGCTATCATATATGGATATCATCTCTAAAATACTAAGTGGTCTTGGCCCTGGTTTACTTTGAAAACCTAGGAATGGAAAAATTTTTTATTTGTCTAAATCTGATCACAATTTCTCTTCTTGGGTTTCAGGAACCAATAAAATCACGTGCTCCACAGCTTCATTTAGAATACAGGTTTTATAAACAGCTCGGCAGTGCAGGTAAGTCAAGTCTGTTTTCTCCATGTACTTAGCCTATAGCTTAGCTGAAAGACCAAAAGTATGCACATTTTCTTGTCTACTGGACCTTTTTTTTTTTTTTTTTTTTTTTAACCAGACCATGTATCTCCCCTGCTTGCTGGATAGGTAATTAAACACAGTCAACTAAAGCTACTTGCTCTCTGACTCCTGGAGGGCCATTTGATTGGGGATTTATGATGCCATGACTATGACCACAAACCACCTGAAACACACTGGTTTGAAGTGTTGCTTTATGGTAATTTCATTCTCTTCTCATTTCTTTACACCAAAAGAAAAGAGGAGGGGTTGGTAATTTGCAAACAATATTTTATGATAGTGAGACTACGTATCTACTTTGAGGATCTACTAAAATACTTGTTCTGAAATACCATAACATTGTCATTTTATCCATTTGAAAGACCTCGCTTATGTTATTGTAATAACCTAAGACCTTTGAGGAGTTTTTAAAATTAAGTTTATATATTTTTTTAAACGTGCCTATTTTTTATCTAAAAAATCTAATTTCTGAAATATCTTACTGGCTTCCAGGAAAATATCTTGAGTAAGCAAATGTTACCAACCCTAAGGAGGTTGTACCTATGGGATATTGCTTGCAGAAGATGAAATTGTTCAGCACTAGTTTCATTGTTTGACATTAGTTAGACATTCCTCTACTTTTTGCTTTCTTCAGTGTGATGGTTTTACCTGAATGACTGAAGCATGTTTTTATTTCAAGTACCACTTATTGAAGGTACTATTGAAGGAATTTGAGTTTCACTTCCTAGAATATAGAGAATTATATAATAGCCACACAGTGTTATTCAAGTTGTCTTACACACTGACTGTGACAGTAATCAGCCATAGTCCTAACCTAGCAAGGCCACGATAGGCATTTGCCTTTCATTGAACCTAAAATGAGTTCTTACTCACAATAGCTTCTTAGTATATGTTTGTTCATTTAGTTTGCAGGACATATGTATAACTTGAGGCTTGTCTTTCCAGAACTAAAGTTTCTTTTTAAGTTTATGTATTTATTTTGAGAGAGAGAGCGCGCACAATGAGGGGGATGGGGGCGGGGGGGGGGGGGGGAGAGAGAGAGAGAATATTCCAAACAAGTTCTTTGCTGTCAGAGCAGGGCCCAATGTAGGACTCGATCCTATGAACCATGGGATCATGATACAAGCCAAAATCAAGAGTGAGATGCTCAACCAACTCAGCCACCCAGGTGCCCCCCAGAACTGAACTTACTTAAAGTTAGCTGTTATGTTGTTTGTGTTTTTTAAATTTCAGGGTGACAATTATTACAACTCATTTATGATATTTCTATTAATTTAGATGAGCTATTTTAACAGCCATTTCACTAGTTGACCTTTATGCTTTTATGGAGTTTTATTCAACTGGAAACTTTACCTCTTTTATATATATATATATATATATATATATATATATATATATATATATATATATTGGCATCAACCCAGGCTTTCTGAATTTTGTGGTAATATAATTGATTTTGAGCACTTAAACATCTTTAATGCCATATTGGGATATTTTTCAGTCTTGATTCTGTTACTGGTGATTACATATTGAATGTTCTTTAATTGTAATTACACATTCCATCCCCCAGCCCTGCAATAAGACCATAAGCTCCCGAGAACAAGGCTTGTCTTTTCTGCGCCCTTGTGTCTCAAGTTTATCTCAAGTCCTAACATAGTTCTTCCACATAGTAGGTAGTTAGGAAGTATTTTTGTGACAGAAAAAAGTTAGGAAGATTTGATAAGTTTTTGCCTTTTTAGATTTTTGCCAAGTTATTAATAAAAATATTTCCTGAGGATGGCCAAAAAAGGAAATTTATTTTAAAAGTAAATCAGTTGACAAGAAAGTAGACAGGATTTGACCATGTCTTATTATAAATGTAAGCATGGGGGCCCCTGGGTGGCTCATTCAGTTGGGCGTCCAACTTCAGCTCAGGTCATGATCTCGCGGTTCATGGGTTCAAGCCCCACATCGGTCTCTGTGCTGATAGCTCAGAGCCTGGAGCCTGCTTTGAATTCTATGTCTCCCTCTCTCTCTCTCTGACAGCCCAGAGCCTGGAGCCTGCTTCGGATTCTGTGTCTTCCTCCCTCCCTCTCTCTCTCTGTCTGTCCCCCACTCGTGCTCTGCCTCTCTCTCTCAAAAATAAAGAATGAAAGAATGAATAAATAAATAAAGGCATGAACTCCTAGTTCTAACTTACAAGCACAAACATTTCTCTCCCTGTTTTTCTAGAGTGAGTTCCAGCTGCAAATGTGACTCATCACTAGTTAATGTTTAACCAGCCAGAGCTTATATGCCACTCTGTTCAGAACCAAGGTGATGTGGCATTGTAAATAAACAACCTTTCATGCCAAAGGCACACAGTGACCAAAATAATCTAATTGTTGTTTTTATGCACTAGTGTTTGTCTGTCATTATTCATCATACGCCAGTGATTTGCAAAATATTTGGGTATCATGACAAGGAATAGTTTAAAAAAAAAACGCATTGCGATTTAGATTTGTTCAAGGAATTAATCAGTCCTTTAAAATGGATGAATTTTTGGGGGAGGAATGAATGCTTTTAAATTAAAAAATGCTATTCTGACCATGTTGTGAGACTTTACATTTCTTTTTTTTTTTTCTAATATTTACTTATTTCTTTTGGGAGGGGGAGGGGCAGACAGAGAGGGAGAGAGAATCCCAGTCAAGCTCCACACTGTCAGTGCAGAGCCCGACACTGGGTTCAAACTCATGAACTGTGAGATGATGACCTGAGCCGAAATCAAGAGTCGGACGCTTGAGCAACTGAGCCACCTAGGCTCCCTGAGACTTTAAATTTCTGAAATAGGAACTTTTATATTGGCTTGGGAGTGTGACCATTTCTTCCTTCTTAAGTATCCAGGTCTTAATCATTACCTTGGGTTTTTGACCCCATTGCCCTGACCATATGATATGATCTGGAAATTCATAATCAGTTCCCTATTCACACGAAGATAGAATGGTGGCGCTAGATGATTGGGAACACAATTTAAGCTGGAGCTCTTCCTGACTGTCCCTTCTTTGATCTCTACCATCTTCCCTTCCATTCCATTCTTTTCTCTTGTGGGCAGTCACACCTCATGCTTTGTTGGCTGATTGTAACTTTGCCATCAAGAAATTTCAAGACCTGATTATTTACTATGACGATTGGTATCTCCAAGATAATCAGGGAAGAAAGTAAAGAGGACCTTGAAACTGAGAATGATCATCTTGATCATCGTAATAGCTATCATTTTTTTTTTCATTCATGGTAGAAATTAAATTATAAAATATGAAAGGATATTTTGAAAAAAAATGATGATCCATGCTCTTACTACCCTAACTCCGCTACGTTTCATTTGAATATCTCTTCATTTGCAGACATGTTTCATGGTTAATCTCAGTTACCTGTAACTACGTCTTCTTTCATTTAGCATTACAGTATTTATTGTAATGCTGCAGAGTCTTTATGTTTCTAATAATTGTGTAATAGCCCATCTTCTTCATAGGCCATAATGTAGGCACCCACTGACTATTTTGTGTTGTCAGACATTTAGATTGTTTTTATTTGAGGAAATCCTTTCCCCTATTGATTTCTGATATTAGAGCTCAACACTTATATTTAGTTTCCCATTTCCCCCATATGATGGTGATTTTCAAATGTTTAAAGAGCTGTTAAATGGTAGGTTAGGTTTATTCCAAATGATTTAAAAGAAATTATTGAAAGAAATTATAGGAAGGATAAATTCTGGCTTTGTATAACAATTAGAATAGTGTGGAAGTAATCTAAATGTCATCACTATGGACCTGGATAAATAAATGGTATATTTATACCTGTGAAATTAGCTATTAAAAAGAAGGTAGAGCCCTATGTACTGATATGGAAATATCCCCCAATATATTTTTAAGTGAAAAGGTTTACAAAACAGTCTAGTGTCATGTTTGTATAGTATAATAAGAAATACGTATATAGTACAGCTGTGTCCACATGAGCATAGAAAATACCTGATTGGATATACAAAAATTTAATAATGATTACCTTTGAAGAGTATGATTAGAAATGGAAAGTGGTGGCACTCTTAAGTTTTTAAATTAATCCTTTTTTATTTTTGCATTTTTCCCCTGATTATGTATCATCATTATTATTATTATTATTATTATTATTATTATTATAACATCTAGTTTTTTAAAAGACTGCAGCAGTGCATTTATGGTCTCCCTCCTTCCTCTTCTATCACCAAGTAACCCATTTCTGTCCCCATTTATCCTGGGCCACGTGTTAACAGTTTCAGGCATAAGTTCAACAAATGATAATAAAGTGCTACAATGTCTTGTTTCCTTTCTTTCCAAACACTTTCTTGTAGGAAGAAAAACAAATTGTGAACTGGATTAAGCTGTTTTATGCAGTAGTATTTCTCGTCTCATAGGGGAAAGGCAGTTTTCAGGCAGAAGTTGAACGGTTATGCATTCTGGATATTTTGAGGGAGATTTGTGCATTGGGTAGAAGGTTAGAATACGTGACTTTTTAAAAAAACTATTTGAACCTAAGATTGAATAAAATTTTTTTAAAAAATCACATGTTACTCTACAAGAAACATCCTGGTGCAGATATTTATGCTTGGTAACTTCCTTGGTTTCAAAAGATAGAAAAAAATTTTTAAGTTAATTACATTATAAATAGAACCCTGCCAAAGTGAATTTCCAATGGCCAAGTGAATCAAAATGGGACCATTACCTAGTGTTTTCACATAATGAGATGGCTGGGGATGGGGTAGATTTTTATTTGCATAAAGTGGTTGTACTCATTGAGTCTGAGATTACTGGAGGATTTCCAAAGTTACTACAAAGAAAAACAGTATTTTTTAAGTGTGAAACTGCAATGGTATGTAAGGATTAACTATGAAAAAGTATTATATTCTTCACTGTTGGAAAATAATTTCTTCAGTTTTGTCTTATTTTTGTTTCATTCCTTCTTAAATCACTGTGTTCTGATTTTTCAAAGCACAGAGGGCTTTGGCAGTGAGCACATTTATGCTTTTCTTTTCATATTTAGCTTATATAGATTGTTCTGAATATATAAGAGTAGGAGTCATGGCTTAAAAATCGACTCTGGATTCCCTGGAACTTGCTTGCCCTCCTAGTTGCTTTAGTATTTGTTTGATACAATGGGCCGGCTTCATAAGAGAGAACAGTAGTATTTAATCATGATAATTAAAGGCTGCAACCTTTGCAGTCAGCAGGTGAAAGTAACCATCTTGTTTTCTTTTCATTTTTTTTAAATCATCGACGTTGTGGTAATTGTGTTATAGTCATTATGGGTAAGTCCCAAACTCATGTTCATGTTATGAGATTGTTTTTAGGTTTCCCTGTGCTCTCAGGGTCCTTTTACTTAGGAGAGTGTATATATATATATATATATATATATATATATATATATATATATATATACATCATCAATTTTAAGATTTCCCAGCCCACTAATCCTTTATCCAGTACAGCACTTTTCCTGGTATCCTAACACAAAGGAATAGACTTGGTGGATGACACATTTGAGGCCAAGAAGGGGCAAAACCAGAGGCCTAAACAGATAGGAGGCCTAAACATGAGAGAGGGGACAGTATGAGCCTGAAGATTCATAGCTACATATGGACTGGTCATATGGTAAAGGCCTAGTGTATGTTTGCTAAATTAATAAAAGATGAATAAACCAGAACCAAGCATGCAGCTAAAGTGACAGGAGAGAAAGGGAGGGAGAGGGAAGGCGTGAGCAAGGGCAGGAACAAATGAAAAAGGATGGGGAAGGGAGGAGTAGGCAAATGGCAAGAAAAGAGGACTCCAGATAGAGAAATGAGAATGCAAATAAATCAAATAGGGTGGAGACCTTTGACTTCACCAGAAGGAGCTATAAAGTTGCCATCTATTAATGTTCTCAGAGTTAACTATTTCTGAGGAACAGTGGTTTTGAATAATAACTGGCCTTTTTAGAGAAAGTACTAGAGTAGGGTATGGTAAATTCTCATCACTTCACTTGACATTTTGAAAGGCATAAATGTAATACAGACAGACACTACAATGGTCTCTTTGCTTCTGCAGCCTTCTTAATTGTATTGAGAGATCTTGAAGGTAGTGGAGGAACTCGCTTTGCTCTGCTTAAACAGTTAATTCCATTTCCACCCAGCAGCCTGCCTGGGAAAAATCTTAGGGACTCTGAGAATAACTGTCATGTCATAGTTGATCTAAGCCTGAGCTGCTATGTCCTGGATTTTCAGCAGCTATTCTAATCTGCTAATGAGCATTCTGCTTTGGCTGTCTTGTAAAGGAGATGTTAATCCTCAAATTTAAAAAGACAACAAGATACTTACTGCAGTTTCACAGTGTAACAAAGTCCAGCCAAAATCTTATTGGGCGAGAAAATAAGTGAACTGAAGTATCCAGTAGGTACTTCATATGGTTGGTTATGTTTCACTTTTCCCATTTTTGAGCACAGGAGGGTTTGGTAACTTACTTACCCAGTCACAGGGTAGGCACACCTGAACTAGGAATGTTTTTACACAGACTTTTTTCTTGTGTGTATACGTACACATATCCCTAGTAGATTCCTGGGGACTTCCACCCATTATCCCTTACCTAATTATAATAGAGTGGTAGAAGATAGTCGTGAGAGTGTTTTTAACTGAAGCAAAGGCCCAGAACTATCCCCCTCTCCCATGAAAGAGTAGGATTTCCTATTTCACATTGTGCCCTCAAATTTTATGCTTTAGAAGGCTGCCTTTGTTACTTCCAAAGCCTTTTATGGTCTTGGGCAATCTAGGTTTTGAAGCATTTCTTTCCAAAGTAAATTAATCACTTACGTTGAATGTATATGCTGTGTGTACAACGGAGAAGCTCAGTGCTACCCTATGCAAGCCATTTCACCCACTGAAACCTTTATACTGTGAATAAAGACCATGTTCATAGAGCTTATCAGACTTTACAATTTTGAGATTTCTAGGAGAGAATGGTTTTATATGTCATCAAGAAAAGGTAGGAGGTTTTTCTGGTCCCAGAAAAAGAGCTTTGAATCTAGACAACTGTTAAATTAACAGGAACATGGTTTTCCTTCAACAGAAGAATAAAGCACAGATCTGAAGAAAATCATCAGAAAGTGTGAGATTGACAAAACCTTCCTGTAATTTTGTGAACTTCCTTAGGAGTATATTGTAAATAAGCTGGTTTAAACAGGAAAATTAAAAATAAGAAAAGCTGAAAAAAAAAAAAAAGAAAAGCTGCAGAGATATTGCAAAGATGGGAATTTTACTTAAAATAGAAGTGAATCATGTAACAAGAGTAGTTGTGAACAAGTAACATACCTCAACGTTGATGTCCAGTATATAGGAGCCCTTAAGGAATTTAGAAGAAACTTTTTGGTCTCCAGTTGGGTAGAAACTTTTCATAACAAGAGAAGAAAGGATGAAATAATGAACTGGATAAAAGAAAGTGAAACCTGGACCTTTCTTTCCACATGTAAGTTTTTCAGAAGTCTCTCTGCTAGAGTTATTGTAGGGGGAGGAGACATATACTACTAAATTCAGGGAAAACTGATCTTAATGAGTATAAATGGGCAGCTTTGAAATTACATTTTAAGGACTGGAGATTTAGACATTTAACAATCTCTGATTATAGGCAATGTGAATAAGTGGAGACAGCTAAGAATTGGAGCAAGGAGCAAAGGTTGGCTCAGTTTTTCCCACTGATTCTTTGACTCAGCATTAACCATGTGCCCTGCTGTGCCTCAGTTTCTTTCTGATACAATAGGAAAAACTGCTTTGTATAGTTTTTAGGCCTGCTAGGGTTTAATGAGGTAATGTCTACAAAGGCCTTGCATTCTTAAGGCAGTTACTGTTTTACATTGAAAACTGAAGATCTTACTTTTCTGTAGAAATGGAAATATACTATGTATATTTCTCATAGCCTTTTTTTTTTTTAATGTTTATTTATTTATTTTGAGAGAGAGAGAGCATGCAAGCGGGAAGACACAGAGAGAAAGGGAGAGAGAGAATCCCAGCACCGGGCTCAGTCTCACAGTCCCTCAAGATCATGACCTGAACCAAAATCAAGAGTCGGATGCTTAACTTACTGAGCCACCCAGGCCACCCCATTTCTCATAGCTTTAAAAAAATCTCAGAATGGGGGCCCCTGGGTGGCTCAGCTGGTTATGTCTGACTTTTGATCTCATCTCATGTCATGATCTCATGGTTCATGGTTTCAAGCTCTGCATCAGGCTCTGGACTGCTGGCACAGAGTCTGCTCGGTATTCCGTCTCTCCCTCTCTCTCCATCCCTCCCCCACATGTGCACTCTCTCTCTCAAAATGAATAAACTTTAAAAAAAATCTCAGAATGAAGAGGTAACAGTTTCATCTTTGAAGACGTTTTGATGGATTCTCAAGCAGTAGTGACTTAATATTTCCTAATCCTGACTCAAAAGAGCAGAATACAGCTACGGTGAACCCATCACATTTGTGATTTTGACGGTAGTGTGTTTCTTTCAGAGGAGCTGCATGTGGTCGTGTTGGAATACACTTATGCTCACTTAGGCCTCCTTGGTGAGAACGAATACTTCTACCTGCACAAGTCCCCTGCTTTTCCTGTCAGTTTGGAGGGGACACTTGGCCACAGTGGTCTTTATAATACCTGGGAAAAGAACCCCAGGCAAAAAAGATCACATTGCCATACCTGTTTTTGTTCCGTAAAACCAAATTCAAACTATTATGCAAGACCCAAGCCAGCTGGTTCAGTTAATGTTTGGTCTTTATATAACTAGATTTGTTTATGAATTTGCAAAGAAAGTGGTGTTACTAGTGTTGAACTACTGAAACATTGTAAGTCAGGTTTATTACAGAGTCTATGGACTGTTAGTGAATATCAGTGCCCCCAGAAAAGGAAGGATGTATGTAATTGGGCTATCCCCCTACTTCCAGTGTGGAAGATGAGATTTCTTATGAATCCAGATAGTATAAAGGAACAGATAGTAAATTCTTTAGGCTTTGTGGGCTATCAGTCTCTGTGTAACTATTCATCTCTGTTCCTGTAGCACAGAAGCAGCCATAAACAGTAAGTAGATGAATGAGCTATATTCCAATGAAACTCTATTCATGGGCACCAAAATTAGAATTTTATGCAATTTTTGTGTATTATAAAATATTAGTCTTTAAATTTTTTCAAATATTTAAATATATAGAACCCATTCTTAGTTCTCTAATCATACAAAAGTACCTGGGCCAGATTATGGGCTTAGTTTGCTGATCTGTGCTCTAGCATGGCAGTGACCAAAACTTTTCTTTTTTTTTAAAGATTTTTTTTTAATGGTTATTTTTATTTTTGAGAGAGACACAGCATGAAAGGGGGGGGGGGGGGGAAACAGAGAGAGAGGGAGATGCAGAATCCAAAGCAGGCTCCAGGCTCTGAGCTGTCAGCACAGAGCCCGACGTGGGGCTCGAACTCAAACTGTGAGATCATGACCTGAGCCGAAGTCAGACAGTCAACCGACTGAGCCATCCAGGAGCTCCAGTGACCAAAACTTCTTACTCCTTTTTATCACTCCATTCAGTTTGCAGAATATGGAAATTACCTCAAAAAACTCTGTGCCACTCTCGAGGCACTGTAATGAGGGGACTTAGCCACATCTCTATCACTGTGGATTTTTCACAGTGTAATATGCTGCTGGATTGTGAGCTTTTTAAGGGCAAGAAACATCTTTTATTCATTAAAGTATTGCTTGCATATTACTTGATCCAAAGAAAAGACTCAACAAATGTCTGTTAAATTGATGAAATCCCAGTATATAAGTTCTTTGGACAGTATTTGACTGGCAGTGCAATCACCAACTTAAGTTGAAGCTTCTTTCCTTCATGCATACTGTCCTCTCCAAACTCAGGCTCTTCTTTATTTGCTTGTGATAGTAATTATTAACTGTATTAAGCAAGCAGAATAGAGATATGAATGAATAACTGAAGATATTAGAATGAAGTCCCCAAAATTGTTTCCGCAAGGATTTGCTATACAATCAGAGACATTTATATTCATTACTGCCTACAAACAGAGTATCCAAGAACTAACTCCATGGTGAAAGTTTTAGAATTGAAGCCCGTGAAAGGTAGGAATTGTGTGTGGTTCTCATCAGTATAGTGGCTATAGCATTGCAAGTCTGAAGACCACAATAGCCCATTAGCAGCTAGAGAATGATTTGGATACAATCACATTGAACTGGTAGTCATACCTCATCAACGTTTTGCTTGGCTTCCACTCTCAACAGTTATAGTTCAGAAAACACAGCCTAGATCTCTTAACTCTGCTACCTAAAAAGGAGAGTAGCGTTAGAGGATAAATTTGCAATTATCTATGTGCAGTTTGCCCAAAGGTAACAAGAAGTTTTTCACTTAAAAAATTATTTTTGTAAATTCTGGAGAAAACTAATATCACTGAAGGTTTAGAAAAATATATAAAAGAAAGATTGAAGTTTTGGTCACCACCGTGGTGAGTCTCTATTCACAGCTATTATTTTGTATATTTCCTTGTTTTTTTTTAATGTATATATTTTTCATTAAAATGTTTCTGATTTATAGATGATTCTGAATCATTTATAGAATCATTTATAGATGATTCGTTTATCAAATGGAAAGGAATAAATTTCAAACAGTGCTGTTTCTTTTAGGCTTTTTTTTTTTTTTTTAATTCCAGGATAGTTAGCCTACAGTGTTATATTATTTTCAAGGGTACAATGTAGTGACTCAACAATTCTATACATTACTCAATGCTCATCATGGTAAGTGTACTCTTAATCCCCTTCACCTGTTTCACTCATCTTCTTCCCCACCCCCAACCTCTCCTCTGGTAACCGTTCCTCTGGTAACCTTCTGTTCTCTAGAGTTAAGAATCTGTTTTTTTGGTTTGTCCCCTTTTTTACTTTGTTCATTTGTTTTGTTCCTTAAATTCCACATTTGAGTGAAATCGTGTGGCATTTGTCTTTCTCTGACTGACTTATTTCATTTATTAGCTTTATTATTTAATACAGATTTAAGAGATGAGGTACCAAAAGGGTGAAATGAGTTCAACATCAAGTTGAATATTGTGATTGAAAAATAATGGCAGGGTGTCTGGTGGGGTCTGTTGGTAGAGCATGAGACTCTTGACCTCGGGGTTGTGATTTCCAGCCCTATGTTGGTGTAGAGATTACTTAATAATAAATTAATTTAAAATTTTTTTTTAAATTTTAGATAGTGCAAGCAGGGGAGGGGGCAGAGGGAGAGAGAGAGAATCTTAAGCAGGCTCCATGCTCAGCAGAGCCTGATATGGGGCTCTATCCCACAACCCTTGGGATCATGACCTGAGCTGAAATCAAGAATTGGCCACTCTACCAACTGAGCCACCCAGGTGCCCCGAAATTTTTTAAAAAATAAAATTTATTAAAAAAATTTTTTAAAATAAATGCATTACTGAAAGTATTGAAAATAGTTCTAGAAAGATAATACAACATGTTAGAAAATAGATTGGCAAGGGCTCATTTTTGTGCTAGTTTATTTTTAATTTCCTGTATGGAGGCACTGTCATAATGGGGACTTGGTACCTAATTTGAGGCTATAGGCTTTGTTAAAAATTCTAAGTTATTTCTTAGAACACCATAGTTCAGTTCACTTGGCTGCTAGGATTGCCTAATAGTCAAATAACTAGATTGCCACCAGCTGTCACAGATCACATCTAACTACCAGTTTCTAGGTATTTTATTTAAAATGCTAGGATTTCGAGGGTGATTGTTTTTCTATGGAAGCCAACTGTTAAATACAAAGTCACATGTAAGGTTAGGAGCTAAAGATAGCACACAAGTGAAAATCACATACGATCAAAGTTAGCCTTGAAAAATCCCTTATATTGCCCATAGAGTAATAGTCCAACTGGATTTGTATATACGATCATGGTCAGTAAATATGTACTGCAGAGTATGGTTATATAGTATATACAATGGTACATAGTTTATCTAGTAAAGTATACATCTGCAAAAGATTTTATGGTAGTTTTTAATTCCTCAAACTTTGACCAAATATATATATCGTTAAGTTTGAGTAAATAAATTTGGTTCTTAGGCCATTCCACATCTACTCTTTCTTCATTATACTAATTTTTATGAAAGGCTTGATCTAGTAACTATGCTAGCAGTTTACGTCTCTGTTTTCTACCTGTAAGTTCCCTAAGGGCAGAGTCTGTGTCTTTTTTATTTCTTCGCTCCCTAAAGCAAAGTGTAGCGTCATCTACACACACATAACTGCTCATCTTCCTCCTCTTTAACCATCATAAGGAAAATGAACAGTTATGTGTGTGTATTGGTCAACACTGTTTTGATTACCATTAACAGAATCTATTCTGAATAGCTTAGATCCAAAAGGAAATCTTACTGGAAGATCACAGGGATGTGTCTTGGAATAGGAAGGAAATATTATACAGATCTCACTAGGGATTGGTACAAAGCACTGGAAAGCCTCTAGAAACCCAGACAAACTACTCTGTCTCTGGCTTTCTGTTCACCTTTTCCAGACTCTTAATGCTTTATTTGACTCTTCTGCTTAGGGTCATAAACTGTCTTGCCTCATTGTTTATTAGCCCTCTTCTTTTCTCCACATTACCAGCTTTCTCTGCTTCTCCTTACATGTGGTGGAAAAAGGCCTTACACATAGCCCCTGTTGATTTAAGCGCCAGCAGAGATGGACTGCAGACCTGTGTCCCAATTGCAAGTTCCTGGGAAAGAGACCGGCTGACTCAGCTTGGAAAGGCTTTCCAGTTCGGGCCTAGGTACCTTATTCAGTGGGTACGGAATCATGTAGAATTCACCATTCCACAGAGAGCAGGTTCTCTAAGAATGTGGCTTAAGAACTGGGAAAAAAACAGTTGATCGTGTGACAAGAGAAGGATGAGTTTACTGACCATATTTTTCTTTCTCTTCATTTAACACTTGCTTAAAATGCAAAACATTTTGCCTTAGGACATTTCAGCATCTTGAGATTCTCAAAGTAGAGTGTGAACACAGTAACTGTGGATCATCCTGGCATAGGGTAATGCATATTCCAAAAAGAGAACTGCCTCTTTCCCAGTTCATTGTGCCTGTGTTTATTGTACTTACCATACTCTTACTGAAAAAGTAAGGAGGGAAAAAGCTAGGAGGGAAACCTGCTTTGGGCCTTTATTATCAGAGGCAGACCTTCTTATACTCTGAGGAAGTCTGGGATGATAAATTGAAATATAAAGCCGCATCTGCCAAACTTAAGGACTTGCTCTTTTCAACACGAGTGGCTCCTTTCAGCATGAGCATTTCACTTATTTGAAATAAGTTAACATTAGGACAGTAGCGGAGCCTCTTATTAAAAACAAACAAAAAAAGGTAAAGTCCTATCCATTGAGTAAAAGGTGAGGGGGATGTTTGAAAGTATCTAAACCTCTGAATATACTTTGCAGAAGGAGCGACCCCAGTGCCACTCTTGTTCTCTGAGGGAGCAGAACCTAAATATAAAAATGTCCTTGAGTTGGTGACTCAGCAGCAAGAACCTGAGATGGGTACATGGAAAGTATCTTCATCTTACAGTATATGGAATGAACTTTAGACAAGGAAACGTGTGGTGTGGTCTTCATCTTTTCCTTTAAAAGTGTGTATGTGTATGTGCATGAGTGTGTGTTTCCAAATCTATGCACACTGTCTAGAAAACATTTTAAAAGGACATTTAAATACTTTCATTCATGTTACAGTATAAGTCCAATCTGTGGCTAATGCTTAATTTTATGAAGAAAAAATAGAAAGGGTTGTTTTCATGTACTGGGCTATGAAGGGTGTAGTTCACATCCTTAGTACTAATAATTGCTAGTCTTTAATGGAGCTAATTTAGTAGTGATAGTTCTATGAATGTTCATTCATTCTCCTAAGGATCCTAACCTAAACCTGTATTAACTAACCTCACTAGTTAGCGGAACAAAGGGAACTGTTATTTCTGAAGCACAGCATTTGGTACCTTCTGGACTAGGATAAATTCAATCATTGTATATCCTTTGTGTGTGTTTTTCATAGTTTAGAGAATTGGGATGTTTCTCATATTATGGCTAACAGTGTGCCCTGTGGTATAGTGAAGTAAAAGCAGAAAAGTTTATATGTAATGCTGTAAGACACTTGCTTATCTGTTAGAGTCAAACCCCATGTAGCCCTTCTTTGCCCCTTAAAACTCTAAAATATCTCTAAATCACATGAAGCATTTTGAGTAATTACCTTTAATTACGTATATAAGATCTGTCCCACTCCCTCCTGGTTGGGGTGGGGGGGCTTTGATTTTAAACATTTTACTGGTGAAGACTTGTTGTGCCAGTGATCTCTTTAATTGCAAACAGAATGTTATGAGTTTATTATAGCAATTGGCCTGCACACACCTCACAGTAACACAAAGTACTAACACCTTTTGGTGCGTTGTTTTACAAAATGCAGAACTGCTAGAGATACTTGTTCAGTCTGAAGACAGAACTTGTTACTTAGATTTTGTCTTCTTTTAAGGAACTTGATGAAAAAATAGAAGGAACTTGATGAAAAAATAGAAGGCAAGTTTCCAAAAATAGACCCAAGTAACTTATATGTAAGTGGAATGATCTGGAGAATTGTGATTAGCTGCAGAAAATTCATACAATGCTTATACGGGTGAAGGTTGGGGAAAAGTTGATCAGTCAATAGAAGCTTGCTTATAAATCGACCCAGAACCTGAAGTTTCTGATGCCATTTTCTCCTTCAGTTCTAGCTCATACTTTACTTTTCTATCTTTATTCACACCTCTTTTGCTATGTACCTGAATGTTTCTCTTCCTTCAGTATCCTCACAACCATTCTTCAGTCATTAAGAATGGCTTAGTGATTGCCCAGAGAATGCTTTTTTAAGGAGGACACAGGCAGGAGAAGTTTCAGCCCAAACTAAGGGCTAGAGACCATCACAGGACTGGCCACAGCCCTCAGGCACCATCCCCTCCTAATTCACAATTTGTCAAGTTTAACAATTAAGAAGAAAAGTAACATTTCATAACATCCTCAAAGATGTGGAATACTATGGAATGAAAGAGATGAATCACTGACGTGAATTATTCCTTTGAGTTACAAGAAGGTGGAAGCATGTATTTACTGTCTTGGATTAAAACTTAACAAATTCTGGGGTCACTTGGGTGACAGTCAGTTAAGCGTCCGACTTTGGCTTAGGTCATGACCTTGGGTTCATGAGTTCGAGCCCTGCATTGGGCTCTGAGCTGTCAGCACGGAGCCCGGAGCCTGCTTTGGATTCTGTGTCTCCCTCTCTCTCTGCCCCTCCCCTGCTCACTCTCTCACTCTCTTTCAAAAATAAGTGAACTTGAAAAATTTTTTTAAGAAACCTTAAATTCCTTTCCAGTGTCTGTCAGTGTCATTGGTGAAAGAGAATATTTTCTTTAAGTTCCAATAATAGGCTACAAAAGATAGATAAGTCCTTGTATCTCCTTTCAAAATAGTAATCCAGTTGCTAACTAAGCCCGTTAGTATTTGTAGAATATAACTTACCTATAAAACATGCTTAAGACAAAAACCAACACAAACATTTTTTTAACATTTGTGACCAATTGTATTTGTCATCTTTGAACAACTCATAAGCAAGTAATTTATATTCTTCCCATTTAAAAGAAGAGTTTGTCAGCTCTGTACTCTTTTGTGCTTTCAACAGTCTGACACAGTTTTAATTTTTCCCTACATTTTCCTCTTTCTTTATACTTCATTTGGTTTAATTCATCATTCTTACCAGCCTATAGCAATCTTGTTCTAATAATTACTGTAGTCATAATGCAAGGAGATAAAGCTGAGCATCAGCTGTGTCTAGAGCACTATACTGAGAGATTTGAGGGCCATAGAGTTATGGGTTGTATGGTCTCTGCCCTTCAAGAAACTAGAGGAAAAGAATATGTAATGTTTGTTGAGCTTCCAGTATGTTTATCATGAGGTATTGTTGTGTAACTGTCAAGGAGCTCACCAATGTATATGAATAATTATAATGCAAACAAAAACGGTGGAATGTTAAGGTTTTTTTAAGGGACTACAGATAAAATGATACAGAAATTCTGAAGGGAGAAATGGCTACTAATTATGGGAAACAGGGAAGGCTTTTTAGAAAGGGTGGTAGCTAGGGGCTGAACTTTCAAAAAGAGGTATGATTTACTTGGACATGTTCAAATACAAGAGTAAGGAAAGGCTTCCAAGTACAAAATAAGCTAAAGCCCAGAGGCAGCTATGTGTCTGTTCGTGCATTTATTAAAGAAGTATTCAGTGAGCATCCCACTTGGGATAAATACTATTCTAAGCTAAGCCCTGGGGATACAGTGGTGAACAAGAGTAGGCACTGCCCTTAACTATTTTCTAAAAGTGAGAACACTCGAGCAGAAACAGCTATTCTGAAGAGTTGAGAGGAAGGAGAGAGTTGTAGGCTTCAGAAGTAAAGAAGCCTCCTTGTTTGGGGTGATGCAGATTTCTAAGTATCAAACCTCTTTTCTGCACCATTTCTTCTGTACCTAAACCAACCTCACTTATATCTCTCAAAACTCCTTACAAAGCTGAGCCACTAGCCACATGTGCCTATGAAGCACCTGAATTAGCACTTATAGGTAATCGAATATGCTGGAAGTATAAAATGCACACTGAATTTCAAAGATTTAGTCCCCCCCTTCCCCCGCCAAGAATGTAAAATACCACAGTAATTTTTAAATTGATTATATGTTGAAGTGTTGATATTTTGGATGGGACTTAAATAAAATATATTATTAAACTTAATTCCACCTAATTCTTTTTTTCCACCTCTTTAAAAATGTGGCTTCTAGAAAATTTAAAATCAAATTCGTGGTTCTCATTCATGGCCTGCATTGTATTTCTGTTCGTGCTCTATAATGCAATGGTGTGTTCCTAGTGTATACTTAAAATACTTCCTGTGAAACTATTATTAAAGATGTACTAAGGTAATATAGGTATATAATATTCAGACAAAATCCTTATTTTTCCTTTATTCCTATGATCTTTTTATTTACTCAGCTATCTCTGCCTTTTCAACTTTATAAATGACCTCTGCCATAATTTTTAAGGACATTTGTTAAACCAACTGGTGGTTCAGAATTTAAAAAAACTCTGGGGGCGCCTGAGTGGCTCAATTGGTTGAGCGTCGGACTTTGGCTCAGGTCATGATCTCACAGTCTGTGAGTTTGAGCCCCGTGTCAGGCTCTGTGCTGGCAGCTCAGAGCCTGGAGCCTGCTTCGGATTCTGTGTCTCCCTCTGTCTCCCTCTCTCTCAAAAATAAATATTTAAAAAGAGAAAAATAAGCTATGGGAGAGAGCAAAATAGTCTTAGTTTTTCTCATTTCAGAGAGCTTTTGCCTCTTTGCTTTTAGCTACCTATATGCTCCCTTAGCCTGTACGATTCATTCTCTCCACTCCAGCCTAATCGGCTCTTAACCATCAGCCCACGGCCCCTGCTCTGTGAAGCCTTTCCCATCCCATTCAGTCAAGGTTAGATGCCCCTCTTTACTGTTCCCCTAGCACTCTGTTCTCACGTGTAGTATTTGGTGAATGCACAGACTGACCACCAGACTCTTTGAACTTAATTGAATTTGAAACTAGAAGGAACATTATGGCACTTATTCCTCAGACTAGCTGAAAATCAGCAAGAAAAATGAGTTCACTTTTCTTCCTTGTAAGTCTGCATGCCTCCTCAGTGACCAGAATTATAAGGTCATCTTGAATGTTCCATTAGGTCACATCTGTTCTTACTGGAGACATATTTGGGTGAAGGCTCAAATGAAAAAAGAATGGCAGGCTGTAGCATCTGTTCCATTGACTGGTTGTTCTGTGGCAAGCCACTTAACCTCTATGCTTCCATTCAGAAAGTGAGGGTAACACTTGGTTCTTTACTCTCCCAGGGCTATTTTGATACTTAAGGAATGGTATTACAATATTAAGAGAGTTCAGTAGTAGGGGGCACTCTGCTTCTGTGCTATGATTAGACTGTGTGCCTTAGTGTGTTTTGTTTTTTTAATCAGAGAACTTCTGGGAACAGTTTGTTACACGGGCCCAAGGTTAATGAAAACAAATGCTTATCTGTTTTTTATACTTTCTGTGTTATTCTAAGTGTATGCCAAGCTGCCTTCTGAATTCCTAAATGATGTATTAAATTATTAATAGGCTTCTTTTAAAGATTGACTCCTTAGTTGTTTTATTAGGAAAATACTATTTATGCACTTAAAAAAAACTTTTTTTTAATCTTTATTTTTGAAAGAGAGAGAAAGAGTGTGTGCAAGCAGGAGAGGAACAGAGAGAGAGGGAAACACAGAATCTGAAGCAAGCTCCAGGCTCTGAGCTGTCAGCACAGAACCCGACGCAGGGCTCAAACTCATGAACTGTGAGATCATAATCTGAGCCGAAGTCAGAGGTTTAACCAACTGAGCCACCCAGACACCCCTGCACTTATGCACTCTTAATGTAACCTTACCTGGGCTTTTATAAAGGAAACATTACTCTTTCTTTATTACTTGAATTCATAAGGTATCAACACCATTAGTATTTTGTGATTGTCCATTAGGTTCCTATATAGGCAATCTTTTATTGAATCTTTACAAAATGGGTTAATCTCCTTTCCAAGAAATGCGACTAGGTAGAAGTTACTGCCACTTTAGATGTCTGTGAACTTAGAGCACAGATGTGTACCTGTAGTAGAGTAAAAGAGCCTAAGACTTAGAGGCAGAAGTTGGGGGTTTAGGTTTGGCTGCACCACTCATTACATGACCTGAGCAAGTCATTTCAGATCAGTTACCTTACCTATAAAATGGGAATAGTAATACCTATATGTACTAATTGTTAGGATTAAATGGGAGAACCTATATAAAAACACTTCATAAACTTGTGATAGAGGTATGCTTTGAGGGAAATTTTATAATGGTAGCATGGAACAAATAATGGGGTAGGAAAGTCTCTTGACTTGGAAATATCAGTGGTAATTTGGATACAAAGCTTAAAGTTGCCTTCAGACACATTATGGCTAAATATAAGAGAGAAGATAACCTCGAGCTGGGGCTTTGGAAATAATAGATCAAGGCAGGTTCTGAAAGCATTTTTAAATTCTCCATGGGCCTAGATTTTTAAGTAATATGACTTACATTGAAAGTAGGTCCAGGACTAGAGACACACGAGGGACCAACGAGGATTTAGACCTCTGGCAATTTGGCAATATATAATGAAATGTACAATACACATGCCTCTTGACTCAGCATATTCTCTTAAAGGAATTTACCCTCAAGATACATTTGCAGTCATGCCCAAAAATGTAGGCACAAAGCTTTTTGCCATATTATCTGCATATTTGTGTAGACTCTTTCATTTTCAGATGATAGAGTTCAGGCTTACTTGGGAGGGCGAGGAGAGGGGAAGAATTTCTTGGCTCACAGATCCAGCAATATTCTCACTGCGGGCCAGCCAGATTTAGGACCAACACTGTCCTTGGCTTCAGCTTATGTGACATATTTATCTGTCTCCATTTCTCTCAGCTCTGCTTTTTCTGTGTTTGAGTTTCAGATAGGTAGTCCCTATTTTCATTTGGTAGTCTCTGGCAGCTTCATTCAGGCTAAGCTCCTTCCAGTTTAGCAGTGAGGGAGGGGGTGAGGAGGAATTGTTCCTCCTTCTCTATAGTTCTACGAAAGTCCTAGAGTTGACTCTGTACTGACATGGGTCAACCACACATCCTTTTTTTTTATTATTTAATTTTTTTTAGTGTTTATTTATTTTTGAGAGAGAGAGAAACAGAGTGCAAGTGGGGGGTGAGCAGAGAGAGAGAGGGAGACACAGAATCCCAAGCAGGCTCCAGGCTCTGAGCTGTCAGCACAGAGCCCAAAATGGGGCTCGAAATCACAAACTGAGGTCATGACCTGAGCCGGTCGGACACTTAACCGACTGAGCCACCCAGGTGCCAGCAAGCACACATCCTTGACCCAATTCCTCCTGGCAGGGGAATAGAATACTCTGATTAACCTGGCTTGAGTCATATCCTTGGGGTGGCAATGGGAAAGGACTTGACCCTGCTTTAACCACATGAAATAACATCAAAGAAATGGTGCTTTCCCACCAGAAGAGTAAAATGTTATTAGAGGAAGAGGATGCAGGCCAGGCAAAAGCAGTAGCTGTTCACTATCATATCTATTTCTAATAACAAATAATATACAACCGAAATGTCCATCTGCAGGAAAACTTAAGCAAATATGATATATCATAGGGTCAGATACTATGTAGCTATTAAAATAAATGAGGTATAGGGGCGCCTGGGTGGTTCAGTCGGTTAAGCGTCCGACTGCGGCCCAGGTCATGATCTCATGGTTTGTGAGTTCGAGCCCCGCATCAGGCTCTGTGCTGACAGCCTGGAGCCTGCTTCGGATTCTGTGTCTCCCTCTCTCTCTCTGCCCCTCCCCAGCTCATGCTTGCTCTCTGTCTCTGTCAAAAATAAACTTAAAAATAAATAAAAAAATAAATAAATGAGGTATATTCATGAGGTGACAAGAAAAAATGTCTACTATATAAGATTAAATTAAAAGTGAAGTTGCAGAAAAGTATTCTTAATTATGTGTCTGTTATGTATGTGAATACTTTTTCTTCATATGTTTCTGTACTGCTTTTGGTTTGTTATTATATTTGATTTTTTTAATGCGTATATATTAACTTTTATAATTTAAGAAATAATGCCCCAAGTGACCCTTATTCTGTACTGGTGACTGGAATTGACAAAGCTCAAGAACTGCAGAGAGATGGGCATATGATAGGAAAGCTGAAAAGATAGTATTCATGGAGCTGATATAAAAATAATGGGAACCCAGGGAATGAATAGGACAGATGAAGCTGCTTGTGTAATACAGCAGGGGATTTATATCCTAGAAGAGTGACAGAGAATTGCTAGAAAAACTAAATGTTAACCAAAAAGGCATGTGGTTTGGAAGAGATAGGATAGGAAATACAGAAAATAACTTCGACCACCACATGAATGAAAGGGAAGAAGAACAGAGGCAGAGAATATAGTCAGCTTAATGGAAGAAGAGAGTGGTGGGGCGCCTGGGTGGCGCAGTCGGTTAAGCGTCCGACTTCAGCCAGGTCACGATCTCACGGTCCGTGAGTTCGAGCCCCGCGTCAGGCTCTGGGCTGATGGCTCGGAGCCTGGAGCCTGTTTCCGATTCTGTGTCTCCCTCTCTCTCTGTCCCTCCCCCGTTCATGCTCTGTCTCTCTCTGTCCCAAAAATAAATAAACGTTGAAGAAGAGAGTGGTGAATCTGGAGTTGAGAGATCTGGTTGTATTACTTGGGTAGCCTCGTATGTAGGACAGATCATACAGCATCTCTCAGGGTGTCTATCTCATATGTAAAATGGAGTTTATTAGTATTTTCTTGTTTTCTTCACAGGACGACTGTGAGGTCCAAGTGAAATGGAAAAGGGCTACTTATGTAAAGAAAAGACCCTGCAATTCCAGGTTAGCCTGGAACAAAGTTAAGAATTTGTCTCTATATATAAATGGAGAGAGAAGAAAAGGGTAGGAAGATGTCCTCAGACTGCCTTTGCACATTAGACAACTCAGATGACTAATTTTGTTGGTCATTTGGTCTATTTGGATGGGCAGTTGCTTTTTTGAGAGAGGGGAAGAAATTTACATTTGTTTGTGTGTAGCTTTTGGTACTGTTAACTAAAATGAATAGGTCCACATAGTTCACCTGCATGTGGAACAGCAAGGTAAAACTACAGATGACTGTGTAGAACCATCATGGAAAAATAGACACAGAAGAAAGTCAGTGTAGAAATATTACAACTCTGAGTTACGTGGAATCTTCATAGTAGCGACTTGCCCAACGGAACATTTTTTTAAATATCATTCCTGTGAAATTCAAACAAGAACTACTCATTACTATCACCTGTGTTAGCATGTACCACACATTTAAAATCTGATTAAGTTATTTTGCTTTACATATGTGTGTTTTAGCATTTTGAAGTAGGTATTGTGCATTCCAGATTCTCAGTGACATTTCATTGAGTTGTTACTTATTTATTTAGTACTTATCCTGACCTTATCTACCAGGCGCTTGGACCCATGCTAGACACTGACATACAAACATAATTAACACATAATAGTCACTGCCTTCAGTCTTCTGTTAGTAGGGAAGACAGACACATGGACAAAGAAAGTATAATGGGAGTGGGGCAGGATTGTCAAGGAGTTCACTGTTCTTTGAGTGACCTCATTTTTTTCTTTCATTCCTTTTAAGTGCTTGCTAGAACTTTCTTGACATTTTATTATTGTTGTTCAGGTGTGTGTTAAGAATTGTGTATCTCTTTTTAGCTTTTGAAACTCAATAGATATTCTATCTCTATAACTAAAGCACAGAAACTGTGAATGCATGCAGTACTAAAGAGAGCAGAGATTTTTCAGGGACTAGGTTTTTATCCCGTAAATTAAAAAAAAAAATTTTTTTTATGTTTATATACTTATTTTTGAAAGAGAGACAGAGACAGAGACAGCACACAAGCGAGGGAAAGGCAGAGAGAGACACAGAATCCGGAGCAGGCTTCAGGCACCAAGCTGTCAGCACAGAGCCTAACGCAGGACTCGAACCCATGAACCACAGGATCATGACCGGAGCCGAAGTCAGATGCTTAACTGACTGAGCCACCCAGTCATAAATTTTTACCAGTTCTGAGCTGAATTATTCTTTTTGGAAGGAGAAGAGCTCTCCCACCCCTACCTAACACATTTTTAAATTGTTTTTATCTCAGATACTAATAGAGAAGAAATCTTTTCTCCTACCTTAGGCTTTCTTTCCTGGCTCCTTTGGATAAATAAAACTCTGAATATGCTTTGTGGCTCAAGGCCTTGGTAATTGTGTGTATATGGTAGAAAAACTCTAAAAGTTCAATTTTTTGTGGCTCAGAAATGTGAGACTATTCGTCTGCTCTTGCCTTTCCTCACTTTCTCTTCCCCAACATACAAATTGATCTCATGTTAGCAGCATATATCCAGCAATAGTCAAGTTCCCAAGAGGCCTGTGAACAAGATGATTGTAAAACATTTTTCATTATAGGACAAACTAATTCTGATTCCTTAATTCTGGGTCTAGCTGGGTTTGTTTGTTTTTTTATTAAGCCAGCATTTTGAGTAGATGTCATATGTGTACTGGTTCATATTATAAAGAGGCATTTTTCAGAGTCCGAGAAATGGAAAAAAAAAAAAGAAATACGTGTATTGTTTCATATCTTTGTAATGCATTGCTTTTCTAGAGTTATTTTCTCAGTTTTAAAGGCTATGCTTTTATTTTCCCTGTTCACTTCTAACTATGGAATATCATCCTGTTTATCTGCCTATTCTTTCTGCTTTCTTGTTAAGTGGACTTGTTTAATATTATCATTAATCCTGATGATCGTTCCCCATATGCAGTATTTCCCTGTATGAATAGTAATTCCTTGATGGCTCAGAGACACTAAGGAGCATTCAGTAGTTGTGCTGGAAGGCACTACCATGGGACAGTTAAGTTTTGAAGAGAGCTGTCCTATTTTCTTTAAATATTAAAAATAAAACTGTATAAACAAAAGAAGGGAATTACCAAAGTCATTATGTCCTTAAAGGTTTTCACTGGCCCTAACTTCAGAAGACAGTCATCCCCAACATATACTTATCTTTTAAAGAAATATTAAGGTGTTATTTTTTACATCCAGATATTAATGTAGGTATGAGATTTATTTGAACTTGCTTCATAGCTAGGTAATTTAGTTTTTCAAAAAGAATCAAAGGCTAATTATTAAGCAATAATGTGATCAAATTACCAAAAGCTTCAGGGTGGTTCTATTTCAGTTCTCAGCCTGAGGTGCATTTAAAAATATCTCTACTTAGAGTAGTTACTGTTCATAATGTTTTATGGAATATTTTTAGGTAACAGCTTGGATGATAAAGAA
Source organism: Panthera pardus (assembly GCF_024362965.1). Lineage (NCBI taxonomy): Eukaryota > Metazoa > Chordata > Mammalia > Carnivora > Felidae > Panthera > Panthera pardus. The sequence goes on from NW_026526810.1 coordinate 33,479,663, forward strand.
GCCATTATCCTTGATTTGGTATGTTTAACCCAAGTTAAATTTATGACAGACTGAAAATTAGCTGTAGTGTCCACCCCACTTCCTGTTCTGTACCACTTGATGTATGTATGAGCCTCATGTCTGGCAGGATTTATAAGAATATGTTATTGATGGATGGGAAAGCTGTTTCATAGTACCCTGCGAAAATATACAAGATAACAAGTGCAGGGTATATATAACATTGCAGTTTTGGTTTATAAGAGATGTAACCTGGGGGAGCACCTGGGGGCTCAGTTGGTTAAGCATCCGACTTTGGCTTAGGTCATGATCTCACGGTTTGTGAGTTTGAGCCCCACATCGGACTGTCTGCTGTCAGCCCAGAGCCTGCTTCAGAACCTCTGTCTGCCCCCTCTCTGCCCCTCCCCCACTTGTGTGGGCACACGCGCTCTCTCTCTCAAAAATGAATACACATTAAAAAAAGAGAGAGAGGTGTAACCTGTGGCTAAAGGACATCTAATGAAACCTATTAGAAATTTCTCAGAAGAAAGGTATTCAGGATTTACTTCTTTAATTCCTGGGCTTTTATGTAGTTGACTGATTTAGGAGGGAGATCTTATTAGTGATTTATTTCCAGAGCAGATGAGAAGTTATAAAACTACCTTAGTTTCTGAAATACCATGGATCAAAGAATTCAGTGCATAGCTGCCTTGCCCACCTCTCTCACTTCATTCCCATTACCTCATAATTACTTCTAGTAAGTACCGTTTTACCACATGTATAGCTTTTGTTGCATTTAAGGCTGTGTCCTCATCCCCTATCTTATTAAAGGACTTCACAGTATAATATTGATTGATTAAAAATTTCATAAACAGTGGATTCGACGTGGCTCTGCAGAAGAGTGAAATAGAATATATAGAATTTCTTACTTAAATGCAACCCAGGAGGGGTGCCTGGCTGGCTCAGTTGGTGAGCGTCTAACTCTAGATTTCAGTTCAGGTTATGATACCAGAATTGTGGGGTCAGGCTCCATGCTGAGCATGGAACCTGCTTAAGATTTTCTCCCTCTCCTTCAGCCTCACCCCTGCTCACATTCTGTCTCATATAATTTTATATAGATATAGATATAGATATAGATATAGATATAGATATAGATATATTTATTTAAATGCAGCCCAGGATAAGTCATTACTGTGTGCTAATCTTTGACCAAAGACACAGACTTTCAAAGTGGGCTTATGTCTGTATCTTTTACCACCAACATTGGCCACTTTATGGGCAGTCATGTGAAAAACTAGGAACAGAATGGAACTTGCGTGGGCATCTTTCTGTACAGATAGTTCTAATAAATGATGGCTATGTCTCCCAAAGAGACTTTTCTATTTGGCACATTTTCTGTAATACCTAAGAAACTAAACAGGCAAGTCTTTTAAATAGCCTTAAAATGATTCCAGTCAAAAGATACTGAGTCCAGATGTTCTGATGTGAAAGAACTTCTGAAAGAGACTGTTTTCTGAGTCCTAATAATATATTGGTCATAACACATAGCAATGCTTTTTTTAAAAATTTATATCCAAATTAGCATATAGTGTAACAATGATTTCAGGAGTAGATTCCTTAATTCCCCTTACCAGTTAAGCCCATCCCCCTTCCCATAACCCCTCCAGTAACCCTCTTTCCAGCTGAGGTGGCACTTCAGAATCATTTGCGGAACTGTGCTTACATTTGCTACCAAAAGTTCTGGTTTAGTAGTTTTGAAGTGATGTCACTGCATCTGTTTTTAAAAATTTTTGGTGCTGTTTCTAATAGACACACTTCTGGTTGACTACCACTCTCAACTTACTTTGTAATTTGAACCACACATATTCTGTATAACCTGGAGCCACGCTTTCATTCATATAGGTTCTGTGGCTTTACAAAGAGAAACCTGGAAGGTAGCTAGAAGGAAACCCTAGCTATTGTCAGAATTTTAGTTTTAAGAGGAAACCAGTCCAAACCTCTCCTCTTTACAGATGAAAAAGCAGAGACATGAAGGAATTTTCAGGGTTGCTAGCAGAACCAAATACTAGATCGAAGACTGATTTGAGCCTTTTCTCCAGTAGCATGTTAGACTAGTCCCATCTTTGAGAAAACTTCAAAGCTACTTAATAATCTAAAATTGTCCTGAGCATTCAAAGCCTGCCCCAAGATATGGTGAGGTCTCAGGGTATTTCATACAAGGAGCAATAATGCAGCCAACAGGAATACCTCACATCTTTGTAGGAGAAGTAGATTCCTTATGGGTGGAGTTATGAGTGATAGAACTCATAGGTAGAAATTACAGACATCACCCAGAATGCTTTTGTGACTTCTTCGTAAACATGGAAATTTCTGACAAGAGATGCCTGGATTTATTACTAAAGATTGTCAAGAACAAGATGATCATTTGTCTCATTTAAACCGATCTTTAAGTATCGGAAGCAAGCCTAGGGAATTATGTCAGTATTATATATCTAAGCAGACCTTACTTTTAGCTTACTTATACTTCAGAAGGAGGATTTTGTGCCCAGATTTGCAATTTATCCAACTAAAAGAATAATATGTTTATTAATTATGATTAGATTTGACCATGAAAAAAGGTCCAGATAACAGTTTACTGAAGATAGAGATTGATTTTTCTTTTCGATTAGAAAAGGGCAGGGAAATCCAACATTGGTTACTTCACAGCCATTAGGGACTCACGTTTTTTTTTTTTTTCTTTTTTGTTCCACTGATTCTTGCCACTTTCTGATATCCACAAGGTGTCTGATGGTTCTAGATGGCTTCTGGAGCCTAAGCCATCATCAAAGCGGGGCATACCTCCAACTTGAGTCAGCTCCCATGAAAGAGCTTTTCTAGAACTACCTCATCCAACAATTTCTGATTCTGTCTCACTAGTCATAGTTGTTATCAAAGGAAGCTAGAAAGTTACAACCAGGCCGGTGGCTATTTGCAGTAATTAGAAGTTTTGTTATGAAGAAGAAGAGAATGGATACTAGACAGGTAACTAACAGATCTGCCACAGCTGTTTTGAAGAATGTACTACTTTTTTAAAAAAGAATATAATATTTATATTAGGAAAATCAAATTTTAGTGACATCAGAACTATTATATAGCATTTAAATTTGAAAGATCCCCAAACTACCATCTACCATATGTCTGATTAGTAAAAGCAATAATCCTCTACAATGGTGTTCTGCTTTGGATTTTTCAGCAGGATTCATTAGGAACAGCTGTTAGGTTTTGTATATTTTAAAGAAACTGAAGAATGAGTTCAGAACAACAGGGAGATAAAAGACACTTTAAATTAAATCTGATTTCTTTTGGAGATAGAATCAAAACAACCACAAGGACAATTCAGTGGATATTTATGGAGTTGACAGGAGCAGAGTATGCTGTATTAGGTGATACAAGCTGGGGATGAGCATACTAAAACACTCAAGTTTCTTAGTACCTAGAGGAACAAGGTAGACTCCAGTAGCACATGAAACAGTTAAACACATATCATAGCAACGAAACACACCAACTCCAGATAGACAAGATTTATCCTGGGGACAAGGATGGGCATCTTGGGTTAAAGGTTTAAATAGTAGATATTGTCTTAGTCTGTTTGGGCTGCTGTAACAAAATACCAGTAGACTGAGTGGCTTATAAACTCAGAAATTTATTTCTCACAGTTCCAGACTAGAGATCTAGTTGCCATCATGGTCAGGTTTTGGCGGAGACCCTCTTCAGACTTTGTTCTGTGTCGTCACATGGTGGAAGGGGCTAGGGAACTCTCTACAGTCTCTTTTACAAGGGCACTAATCTCATTCATAAGAGTTCTGCCCTCATGATGTAATCACTTCCCAAAGGCCCACCTCTTAAAACCATCACATTGGGCATTAGGTTTTCAACATATGAATTTAAGGATGATGGGGAGACACAAACATTCAGATTATAGCAGGTAGAATCACCTCTGCTTATCTCCTATCTATACATAGAAAAAGAATGAGAAGGAGAGATTTTGTTGTCTAAAGAACTTGTAGGGGCGCTTGGGTGGCCCAGTCGGTTAAGCGTCCGACTCTTGATCTCAGTTTAGGTCATGATCTCACACTTTGTGAGTTCGAGCCCCGCATCCGGGTGGCACGGAGTCTGCTTGGGATTCTGTCTCTCCTTCTTTCTGCCCCTTCGTTGCTTCTGCTCTCTCTCTCAAAATAAATAAATAAACTTAAAAAAAAAAAAAAAAGAACTTGTAGGCAGAAGCAAGTAGTAATCTGTAGCATATATAGCTGCAGAACATGGTATACATAAATGTGTGAGATGGAAGTGTTTCTGCTCTATGAGACCAGATTTTTTAAAAATGTTCTGTAGTCTCATTCATATCCACTGTTCACATGGTGCCATTTAACACACGTTTACTGAATGCCTCATATTTACAATACGCTCTAAGGGAGAAATTCATTCACAAGTTGACACTTAGGTGAGAAAGTGTCTAGATTTTAGCATCTTAGAGCTATGAATTTCAAATCTAGGGAAAGCCCAGCCTTGTCTTTTATTTTTCCTTTTCCTTTCAGAATTACTTACCAGTAACCAAATGCTGTCTGTTGACTTTGCCCCAGCTGATAGAAAACAGGAAACTACAGAGACTCCCTGTGAGAAGAGAGCCAGGCTGTACCCTCTGTGACCTCAACCTTTCAGTCTGAGTTCTCCTTGGGGCAGCAGTTGCAAACAGCTCCACGTGGCTTTGGCAGTTAGCATAGAGAGCGCAGATGAAAACAGCTAATGCAACAAGGCCTGTTAGGCTGGCCTGTGAGCTCAGTGACCTGTCTTTTAACCTTCTGTGCTAGTGTACTTTTGGGCCTCCTTGGGGAAGAATAGTTTATGCTCTGATCCAGTAATGGATCAGGGACCGTTCGCTGTCTTCCGTAGCAGTGGGAATACCTTTGTCACTCTGGTATTAAATAGCTGCTTGTTTGAGGCTATTAGGTGATGACTCACCTTTCCTACGTGTTACTAGTTCGCTTTGAAGCTGCTGTGCTCAGTTTAGGTTCTCCAGGAGTGACTGGGAGAAAATGGTAATCTCACAAATTGTACTTTCTTTATATCTACCCAGTGCTGATGCAGCTGTCTCACATTTTGGGTTTTGTGTCCCCCACTCTACACCCTATTTCTCCTCTGCTTGCAGGTGAAGGTCTTCCACAGGTGTATTACTTTGGACCATGTGGAAAATACAACGCCATGGTGCTGGAGCTCCTTGGCCCTAGCTTGGAGGACTTGTTTGACCTCTGTGACCGAACTTTTACTTTGAAGACTGTGTTAATGATAGCCATCCAGTTGGTAAGTTGGCATTGCTGTTCTGCAAAAGGATAGGTGGGTCCCCCAGCTGCATTCCTGTGTCCCCTTTAGGGCTCTCCCAGATGTCGTGACACATATTGAGTGCACACTCAGAGGTTTGATGGCATTCTAGGAAGCAGGCTGGGCCAAAAGGGTTAACCTAGAGAAGACATACTGCGTCTTCTGTTCGCTCTATTTTAAGAATTTGCACCTTGGAGCAACACCCTGCCCTCAACTGAAGTGGAAGCATATAATTTAGTTTGGGGAGAAAGAGGATGATTAGGTGAAATTGTACAAATGCAAGTGATTTCCTTGATGTTTTATTTATAGGTTTTAAACATATGGCTGTAAAGTTTGGTCCTCTCCCCTCACCCTTGCAGCCAGGAAGGGATTGGCCACGTAACCCACTGCCCTAACAATCAGATTCCAAAATCGTGTGACCAAGAACCTGCCTTAGCTCTCTGGCCTCCGGTTCTTACAGAGACTGGCAGAGCTGAAGAGACAGCTCCCTCAGCTCCAGCCAAATTACACAGCAGTGCCAGTTCAAGAAGCAGTTAAGACAGTTCCCTTGAGAAGTCTGTCAGCCTCTCAGAGGAAGGATGCTCATGCATCTTTTATTGGTCTCAAATGGTGGTGGTCTCACCCACTTTACAGTAAAAGCTTGGAAATGTTAGAAAATTGACCTTGGCTTTTGAGTCCAAACTTAAGATGCCTCGGCTTCCCTTTGTATGCTGTAGATAGAAATAAAACAATGAAATTTGAAATAATTTTATGGTTATTATTTGGGGCTATATTTAATTTCACATAAAAACTGCTCTTCTACCTCTGCTGCTGATTAGCTCTGTAAAATCAATGCAATCTTTACTTCTCTGGACCTCACTTCCCATGTTTTTGCAGCAGAAAGTACTAGGTTGGGGAGGCCTGCCTGACTGAGGATACAAAGGTGTGGGCAGAAGGTGAATGTGACAGTGGCACCTGTCTTCAGAGGTTGCCGACGTATTGTGATAATCCTGGCTGGGGATACATCGAGCCTCTCAAATGTGTGCTTTGTGACGTAGCATAAAAACACCTAATTCTATTCATCATTTATAAATTGTAACATTATGAGCTGAACTGGCTGTCTCACTTTCATTTAACTTGATACTTGTTATGTATGTATTTGTATCAGAATTTTTTCTGGTTTACAAGCGTGAAGTGACTGGGTGGTGAAGAAGAAATGAGTTTTACTTTCAGTAGTTAAAACCTTGGGCTGATAAAAGAAAATGTTTGGATGTTTGTTTGTTTGTTTTTTCCCAGTAAACTTCTTCAGAGTATTTTCATCATTGTGTATTCTCTTTTAGCTTTCTCGAATGGAATATGTGCACTCAAAGAATCTCATTTACCGAGATGTGAAGCCAGAGAATTTCCTGATTGGCCGACAAGGCAACAAGAAAGAGCATGTTATACACATTATAGACTTTGGACTGGCCAAGGAATACATTGACCCTGAAACCAAAAAACACATACCTTATAGGGAGCACAAAAGTTTAACTGGAACTGCAAGATACATGTCTATCAACACGCATCTTGGCAAAGGTGTGTTTATTTTCTGCTCAGTGAAAAGGGGCGGGTCCTTAAAATAACTTTTTATTCCAATAATACTTTTGTCCCCTTTGTGCATTACAACTTGTGGTTCTTCTTGCTTCACAAGGCAAGTGATTTTTATACTTGAGAAACTAAGATGGTGAGTTAGTAACTTTCCTAAGTATCCTGTTGACAACTTAAAGATTTTTCTTTAAGTAAAATTCTTTACTTTTTTAATGTTTATTTATTTTGAGACAGAGCAAGCGAGAGAGCGTGCACGAGCAGGGGAGGGGCAGAGAGAGAGGGAGAGAGAGAGAATCCCAAGCAGGATCCATGCTGTGTGCACAGGGCCCTATGCAGGGTTCAATCTCATAACCATAAGATCATGACTTGAGCTGAAACCAAGAGACAGAAGCTTAACCAACTGAGCTACTCAGATACCCCTATTTAATTCTTTATACTATGTTTCCAAATGCTTAGTTTTTTAGCAGTGTGGGCACTTGAATTGTTGTATTAAAATGATAGCATTTGAGTAAGTCTAATGATGAATTTGGTGTTTACATATGAATGAATGACTCCATGTATGACAGTCCTGAAAAGGACATCAGATTGATTGGTATCTGAACTGGGGAAGAATGTGTTACTAAAACATGTGCTAGGCTTCTGTTCACTGTGCATAATTCCATGAATAATTCTTTGAGGAAGAGCCTATGTCTTACTCAATGAAAATAGAGGAGTTGTACACTGCATTCAGGATAGACAATTTGTGAAAGCTCAATCAAGGCAGAAGGCCTTACTTGTTAGAGGAACTAGTTCAGGGGAGAATATTTGTAAGAGAAGCCTAAGGAACAGTGGGAAAGCCAAATAGGCCCTGGGCCCCTCACTAGCTTCTCCAGAAAAGCTTCCGTTTTTATCTATTTTATATATTTGGCTTCTGTGGAAGATTCCATATGAAGAAAACATTCTAAAGTGATTGTAAAACTATGTTTGAAATTCATCACTCTTGGGGCGCCTGGGTGGCTCAGCTGGTTACATCTGACTTCGTCTCAGGTAATGATCTCACAGTTCATGAGTTCAAGCCTTGCATCAGGCTCCGTGCTGACACCTTGGAGCCTGCCTCACATTCTGTGTCTCCCTCTCTCTCTCTCTTTCTCTCTCTCAAAAATAAATATTTTTTAAAAAATACACCACTCTTGAGAGTAGACATGTGAACAGAATATTATCAGGTTCCATACTCCTAGACATACTAATTATATTGGGTGTTTAAATATTAATGAATTGTTGTGCACTAACAAGTATTTTAAAGACTAAATGACTAAAAAGTTGCCTTATTGACAAAACTGCCTAGGTTTTCAAATGAGGATTCTAGAATGTGTTAGTGAAGAGTAACTATCATATTGCAAAGTGATACAACTGGAACAGAAATCCTGAATGCTATCAGGATTTTTTCAGTAAACGTATGAAAATCCTCACTTAACTAAATGTAATACTTTAAAATTAGACTAGAAGGGCTTCTGCCACTTATTATCTGTGTCATTTTGGACAGGTTACTTAATCTTCCTGAAACTTATCTGTAAAACGAGAGTAATATTTCACAAGGATGTGTTTGTGGGTTGAATGGGTAGTATGTGTAACATAGTTCTCTTGCATAGTGTTCAATATCCCCACTTGCTTCCTTTTTACTTAGATAGACTGTGTCGTAAATAGTAAAGTCATGATTATTTGGTTTAACTGACAGACTCTAGAAGTTGTTCTAATTCCTGCTTCCTAGGCACAGCAGTCCATGTTCTGATTTTATTATTCTTGTCAGGAAAGGCAAGAAGAGACAGAGATGGGTCTCTGTGTTATGTACAGATAATGGTTTACAGAATATGTACAGATAAGGTACAGATAATGGTTAAGAAAAAGGTTTGCAAACCCTGGCTGTTGCCCTTAAATCTATATGATTTTGGTTCAGTAACCTTTCCTCAGCCTCAGTTATCTCATCTGTGAAATGGGTATGATAATAATACATTATACTATAGGATACTGAGAGATAATACATATAAAGTATTTAGCACAGTGCCTCATAGTAGCAAAGACTCTAAATGGTAGTTATTTATTTATTCAGCAAAATACATTTTAAGTGTATAAGATCGTCATACTGGTTCTTTCATCTCCTGGTGTAGCCATTCCTGCTGGAACTTTGAGTTTATCTCCAAACTTGAAATTCCTGAGTTCTAGAGTTTTTTGGGTCACATTGAACCTATCCCCATATTTTTGCCCTTTCCAGATTACAGAGAATACATATAGATGGTTATTATATGCCCTTTAAATTCTGGCCAGGGTCTCAAAGCAGAGAGGTATTCCATAGGACCTTGAATCATACTGTTTTGTTTTGTTTTGTCTATTTATTTATTTTGAGAGAGAGCGAGCAAGCAAGCAGGGGAGAGGCAGAGAAAGGGAGAGAGAATTCCAAGCAGTCTCCGCACTGTCAGTGCAGAGCCCTGTTTGGGGCTCGAACTCACAAACAGTGAGATCATGACCTAAACTGAAATCAAGGATGGAACACTATTTTTTTTTTAATTTTTTAAATGTTTATTTATTTTTGAGAAAGAGAGAGAGTGCAAGCAGGGGAGGGGCAGAGAGAGGGAGACACAGAATCTGAAGCAGGCTCCAGGCTCTGAGCAGTCAGCATGGAGCCTGACATGGGGCTCGAAATCATGAACTGTGAGGTCATGACCTGAGCTGAAGTCAGACACTTAACCAACTGAGTCACCTAGGTGCCCCAAGAGTGGAACATTTAACCGACCATGCCACCTAGATGTCCCCATATTGGTTTTTAAATGTGTAGCATTCTTTATGTTGTAATGAAGAAAAAGGGAAGTGCATCTTCAAATGACTTGGGGAGAATTGCCTGTTTTGTAAGGGAGAACAAGGGAAGAAGCCTCCTAAACCTGACCATATCAGATTAGCCACTTTGTATTCTTAACGACTGAAGTTAGGGTAAGAACACTGGGTCATCTAGACCCTTTCCTCCAGCAAAATATATTTGACCTAAAATCAGAGGAGTGATACATGTAAACCAAGCATGTCTTTCTGAATGGTTGAAGGCAGGCCTTTATGGTGTGAAAGAATTCTGTGTCCTACTTGTCCCACTTGTATTGAAACCTTTCTTCTTTGAAAAGGAAAATACCCTTCATGAAAAAAATGAGAGCATGTGGAAATTCTGAACTAAATGAATACGGTTTTCAGAGAAGTACACAAATAAAGCATGACTCTGGTTTTCACTTTTTTGAAAGGATTAAGTTATCATAGATTAATTACTAATGGGTTAAATTATCATAGATTAATTACTTTAGAATTTTAGAACTGGAAAATGACTTTTCAAATTATCTATATCAGCCAACTTTCTTTTCTTGTTTATTTTGAGAGAGAGAGAAAGAGAGTGCGCGTGCGTGAGCTAGCAGGAGAGGAGCAGAGAGAGAGGGGAGAGAATCCCATAGGTTTCCCACTGCACAGTGGGCTTGACACAAACCCAGACATCATTACCTGAGCCGAAATCAGGAGTCTGATGCTTAACCAACTGAGCCACGCAGTCACCCCAACCACTTTATTTTCAGGTGAGGGGACTGCAGCCCAAAATAGGTGACTTGGCCATGCTGAATTTCACATGGATCGAATGAATGGAAAGAATGGGCCAACAGCTAGATAACCTAATTCGGGAGCCATTATTTTTCCTATTATGCCATATTCCACAACTATTTTTCATGGTGCTCATTAGTTGGAAAATCACTTTATTAGTTATTCTAGTGGGTTTACATGTGTTTTTGTTTGTGTGTGTGTGTGTGTGTGTGTGTGTGTGTGTGTGTGTGTGTGTGTGTGTGTTTATTTAAAAAGTACTCATTTTATAATGGGCTTTGCTGTGGAGAGAAGTTGGGCGGTTTTCAGGATTAATCATTATTGAAAATGTGGAGAGGTTTGCCCTCTAGTGCTCAACCAACAAAAGTGCAACTGTCCAGTGAATTTTTATTACCAGGGGGCCTCTTCTTACAGGAAGTGGATATAAAAGTGGAAAGGCAATGTGTAGGTGTGATACAGTGTGAGAAACTGCAGGGTGTGGTTTCTTTGTCTGCCCTGCTTTATGAGAGGCCTCAACTCACCCTGCTTGTTCTTTCTTTTTTATTTGTGTGTATTTAGGTCCTATTAACAAACTCTTCCAGTCTAATGCCTTTATGTTTTCAATTATATATAAAATTTGGTGGCAAACCCCAGGCAAGCTGTGTAGACAAAAGCTTCTGTTGGTCTTTCCATTTTACTTCATTCTTTTTAAGATTATTTCAATTGATGTGCATCCACTCAATTTTATGTTATTTATCTCTCTTGTCAGGGTGCCTCTTTTTCGCATTAGTGACCACCTTGCCAAAAACCGTTTTCAAACTGAAACTTACCAAGTTGCCTTTTCTTTCCTGATCCACCCTGTAGAGTTCTATTCACTCTTTGTCGTGCACATTTTCCCATAATTGAAGGCAGCCATTAAACATGTTGTACTTCTGCATTTTGAGCTGAGTAGCTCTCCTCCCTGCTTCCCTCGTAGGTTTTACTTTTTGCACAAAGAAAGCACAATCAAGTTTAGAGTAGCCCCTTAGTCTTGTCTTTTTAACTTCTCTTGATAAAGCCCTCAACCTGATTCTGAGAAATAAACACATAAGATATCTGGGATGAGCCATACTTGGCAAATTAGGAATAGAGGCATGTACTACTTACATTCAGTCTGACAACCCAAGAATATATAAGGACGTTTTTTGAGATGAAATTACAGTATTTTTTATTATCTATTCTTTAGTTTTTTACTATCTTAGTCTTCCCAAATGAAAGAAACTAAAACCTAGCAATTTGTTTTGCCTGATAAGCTCCCAGAATGCGGGGATCCTGTTTTATTTTTCCATATAGGGCACCTTAGTGATAAATTACAGGGGAGGGGCGCGCGCATGCGCGCGCGCACACACACACACAGAACACACACAGAATCTGAAGCAGGCTCCAGGCTGTGAGCTGTCAGCACAGAGTTTGATGCAAGGCTCAAGCCCACAAACTGTGAAATCATGACCTGAGCCAAAGTCAGATGCCTAACTCACTGACCCAACCAGGTGCCCCAAATTTTAAATATTTCTTAAGGTAGCTATGGAACATGGTATAAATGGCATGGAGCTGAGAGATGATACATTGATGTTTGTTTATGTCAAACTATATTTTAAGTGTTAATTTTTATGATGAATTAAGAGCACTAGACATGTATGCTAGGCATTCCACAGCTTGTGTCTTTGCGGACCTGGCCATTAGGATGGACCATTTAAAAGTTTTAGCTGCTTTATCTTCTCACTTTCCATCATGGTAACCCAAAGGGTAACTGTAGTCCATATACCGGAAATAACATTTCATTTAAATTATCTTACTTTCAGGAAGGTGACAGCAGTGACCGAGGGGCGGCTACTCACCATTTAGTGATTTAGATTTGGTTTCAGTTTAGGATTTGCTCTTTTCACTTGATATTTACTTGCCAGTGACAGCTCTAGGCAAAGGAAGCACACAGTATTTTTTGGTTTTGATCTGAAATACTATCCCTGGTTTAGATATACAAAGAATTAGTAAGCAGCGTCTTTCCAGAGCAGAAGGGTTTCTGAAGGGATTACTTGGTTTTGAACCCCTTTCTGCTTTAATAACTGCAAACATAATGTGTGATCTGTCTTCCCTTTTAGAGCAAAGCCGGCGGGATGATTTGGAAGCCCTGGGCCATATGTTCATGTATTTCCTTCGAGGCAGCCTACCCTGGCAAGGACTCAAGGTATCCTTGAAAGTGCTCAGTGGAGGGCTTTGTTTCAATACTCAGTTGTTAATGAAGGGGTTGCTGACTTGACGTCTGCAAGAAGCACAATTGGGAAGATTGGCTGCAGAGATGAAAAGCAGGGGCTGGTTATATTGTCTATACTGTAGATGCTTCCCTGGGCTTTGGGAGCTCTGTTTTGCTCACATTTGTCTTCTTCCCCTTGTGAATCCTTCTTCCTTGTTTTAGGGTTTTCCACAGTCTCTTCCCTTGTTCCCTCCCAGCCTTGGCACTGCTGCTTTTCTCTGTGTCACTTTCCTCCTCCACTACCATTATGTAGCAGGAAGAGTGTTCCCAGTGTACTGGGGAATTTCTGGAACAAATTGATGACAGCAGCTGCTACACATTTTACCAGCAAGGCCAACAGAGCTGGGTGTGCCCCTAAGGAGAACTGGAAAATATTTATTCATCCTATCGAGGCTAAGGATCCACCTGAACTAAAATAAAAATCCAGGTTTAACATTGCTGTTCATGTGTTTTATTCAATAAATGCCTATGCAGACAATAGCCATTCCTCATGAAATATGTAGTTTAAATAGCCTTCCTTAGGTATCGGTACAGTGTATTTGTGTCAGAGTTAACTACTGATAATAATTTTAACCACTGTAATTATTCTGTGCCTCTGGCTGGTTAGACTAGGAAATGGTGAGCTTCTAACCCATTTTAAGTCCCATTTTAGATAGTTAAATGTGAGGTATATTTTTGAGTTGTGATTTATTTCAACATGTTAGTATGGAAAGAAACTTAATCAATAGATTTAGGTACTTACACACCCCTTGGCCCCCTCCCTTTCTCCCTCCAGAAGGGCAGAATGATTCATTTCCTGGGCTTTCTAGACCGTTGTCCTGAAAAGTAAAGCTTCTGCCCCTTCCCTTTGGGAAGATTTTATTTCTTTCCCCTTAAATTCTCCTCCTAACACTTCCTAGTCTTCTCCTAGTCATATGTATCTTTTCATTGGTATAGATAGCTGTCAGATAGAGTTTCATATTCTATTTACTCATTACATAGCCAAGCAATACATTTGTGTATTAATTGAAACTCACTCACAGTCTATGAATCATTTTAGTGTCAGTTATAGATCTAAAATTTCTCCAACTTTCTTTTCTTTTCTTTTCTTTTCTTTTCTTTTCTTTTCTTTCTTTTCTTTTCTTTTCTTTTTATGTTTTTATTTTAGAGGGAATGCAGGCATGCAAGCATGGGAGAGAGGCAGAGGGAGAGAGAGAGAGAGAACCAAGGCTCAATCTCACGACCTTGGAATCATGACCTGAGCTGAAATCAAGAGTCGGACTCTCAACCGACTGAGCCTCCCAGGCAGCCCTCTCCAACTTACTATAGAACACTATTGCTTAAAACTGGGTGCAGCAGCTAGGGAGAGCCTCACAAGAATCCCTTGAGGCTACACTGTTGGTCCAAGCTCCAGGAGCCTTCTGTCTATAATCCTGAACAAACTTGGTTTGCTTTGAGCTGCTGACATATATGAAACCTACCTGTTAGCCTGTTAGCCATGCCTCTATCATAGGTAACACTTTTCCCTCTGGAAGCACGTTGTGGAAAGGCATTTTCTTCTACTACTTATTCTTTTTTTTTTTTTTTCCCTATTCAGATTCACAGTAAATATTCTGTGGAGCCATCTGTCTGCCCCCTCACTTAGATTAGCAATATTTTTAATCTTATAATAGAACTGATCTAAGAAGGAGAAGGCTGAATCACTTTTGAACCCCAGTGGTCATGGGAGATTACTAAGCTTCTGCAGTTTTGAAAATAACTGCTGTATGATATTTTTATTTCCTTTTCCTAACCACTCATCTCATTACATTTGATGGTGTTTATCTGAGACTACTAAATATATTTGCAAATAAAACCTTCCAGAACAGAGCAGACGTTAAATACATCATCTCTGTTACATTTCTTATTTATTAGAAAGAATATTGAGCCTAGCAATTTCTGCCAGTTTGAGTGAAGCAACCATTGCATCCCCAGACATATTGGACCTCCCATACTTGGTACCTGTTTCCAAATAACTTTCTCCCTTTGCTCTACAGGCTGATACATTAAAAGAGAGATATCAGAAAATTGGTGACACCAAAAGGAATACTCCCATTGAAGCTCTCTGTGAAAACTTTCCAGGTAGGATGCTAGAAGGACATTCCAGCCATTGTGACTAAAACTTTGAAGTAGGTAGAGACAATGACTTGGTGTCTCTAGATAAGGGCGCTCTCTAGAAAATTCACATTTCCTTTTATTGTCATTTAGACCAAGACAGGTTTTATCACTTTCATTTGGGTCATAAGGAAAACACCAATATTCCTGACTTGGCTCAGAGCTTCTCACCATAGGAAGCATTCAGTTCATGAGCATGGCCTTTCACCTCTTTCCTACAGAAGAGATGGCAACGTACCTGCGCTATGTCAGGCGATTAGACTTCTTTGAAAAACCTGACTATGAGTATTTACGGACCCTCTTCACAGACCTCTTTGAAAGGAAAGGCTACACCTTTGACTATGCCTACGATTGGGTCGGGAGACCTATTGTAAGTATGCTGTTTTACCTCATCACTTCAGACCAGCACTACCTCGCTTGCCAGACTTTCTGCTTAAATCTATGGAAAAAACATTCCTTTGACTGTAGACCTTACGTATGCCAGCCTTTTCAGGGTGATGCCATAGGTTACAATTACCAGAGTTAGAAAGCAGGAGCAACTCCTTTATATGTTTTTAAGATTATGAACAGTATGGCCTAAGATACCAGAACTTAAGCCAGTTCTTAAGAAGAACTTTTGCTTGAATGATCCAGAAGCTGGTGCTACGTAAGCTGGTCCTGCTTCTGTAGAAGTGGAACCCAGCACCATAAGAAATTTTTTTTTATTATTCATTTTATTAAAAAATTTTTTTGTTAAATTTTATTTATTTTTGAGCATGAGCGAGGGATGGGGAGAGAGAGAGGGAGACACAGAATCTGAAACAGGCTCCAGGCTCTGAGCTGTCAGCACAGAACCTGACATGGGACTCGAGCTCATGAACCGCCAGATCATGACCTGAGCCGAAGTTGGATGCTTAACCGACTGAGCCACCCACGCGTCCCTGTTTATTTATCTATTTATTTTTAATTTATTTATGTGAGAGAGAGATGGAGTATGAGCAGGGGAAGGGCCAAGAGAGAAGGAGAGAAAATCCAAAGCAGGCCCTGCACTGTCTGTGTGGAACCCAACTCGGGGCTTAAACTCACAAACCATGAGATCATAACCTGCATCAAAACCAAGAATTGGATGCCTAATGGATTGACCCACCCAGGCACCCATCATGAAAAACTTTTGAATTAGTTCTTCTGGCCAGGAGTTCACAGTACCTGAGAGCAAGCTAACACATCACTGTAGGATGTTTTCTTATTTTCCAAGGTAAGCTGCTCTCTAATGAGCTATTGAGGACCAGGTGGCCTCCCTTTTGCAGATAAGCAAAGTGAGAAGACTTGAAACTGCCCGTCATGACTGAAAACAACAATTAACCACTGTTTTATTAGAATTGGAATGATGCTCTCCTTTGCAGAGTCATTAAGTCAGGCCCATCTTCCATTTGACTTTTTGTTATATTTTTCCAGCCTACTCCAGTAGGGTCAGTTCATGTAGATTCTGGTGCATCTGCAATAACTCGAGAAAGCCACACACACAGGGATCGGCCGTCACAGCAACAGCCTCTGCGAAATCAGGTATGTGCTGGACCTTCCTTGTTTCAGACATTCTACTTTTTACTAAAACCAAAATTTTTCGGCTTCTCTGCCTAAGTGTATATACTGAAATTAAATACAAAGGACTTGCCTTTGCTCAAGCATGTGGGGTAGCATTCCAGCATCCCTGGGTGCTATAACGGTACTGAGGTGTGGTCAGGCACCTGATATGAAGTATCCAGTCAAGAGAATTAGGACTTGTCCAAGTCTGTTGGCTGAAAGGGGCCATCTGCCACAGGCCCGAAAGACCTCCTGAACCACACAGGATCAACAGGGTAGCCCATTTTGGGTCTCATCTGTAGTCCAGTGTGGGGTACTCTCACTGGTGCTGGGGTGGCTTTTGGTCGTCTTTATTTGTTTGTTTAAAAAAATTTTTTTTAATGTTTATTTATTTTTGAGAGAGACAGAGACAGAATGCAAGTGGGTTAGGGGCAGAGACAGAGGGAGACACAGAATTCGGAAGCAGGCTCCAGGCTCTGAGCTGTCAGCACAGAGCCCGACGTGGGGCTCGAACTCACGAGCTGTGAGATCATGACCTGAGCCGAAGTTGGACACTCAACCAACTGAGCCACCCAGGCGCCCCGATTGTCTTTATTTAGTTTTGTTTTTGTTTTCTGATTAAGAAGAGTGGGTAATTTGGACTTCTAGCTGACCTGGGCATAAACTGGCACCTCTGTTCCACCTCTCCTCCTGTCCCCATGTGAATTCTAGAGCTGGCCAAGTAAAGTGAAGATTCACCTTTGCTTTAGGCCACTGTAGAGGAGACCATGCCATCCATCCTTCAGTGTTCATGGTTTGAGAAACTAATGGTCTATGTGAGAGGCTTCTCTCAGCCTAAAGACAGAGGAGGCAAACACACAAAAATCAGCAAATTTGACAATATTTGAAGAAAGACGTCACTGATTGGGAAGGAAATATGACAACTTTCATCTTTATATCATATACAATTGACCCTTGAACAGCACAGGTTTGAACTGTGTGGGTCTACTTATATACAAATTTTTAAATAAATATAGTATAGTATTGTAAATGTATTTTCTCTTCCTTATGATTTTTTAATAACCTTTTCTTAATCCTTATTTTAAGAAAACAATATAATGAGTATAACATACAAAGTATGTGTTTATCAAATGTTTATGTTGTTGGGAAGGCTTCTGGTCAACAGTCAGCTATTAGTAGTTAAGTTTTGGGGGAGTCAGAAGTTATATGGAGATTTTCAACTTCACAGTGGTTAGTGCCCCTAACCCCCACGTTGTGTTGTTCAAGGGCCAGCTGTACGTTGCTAAGAGAAAACTGAAGACCCCAGTAGATAAATAAGCAAAGGATAATAAACAGATACACAACATGTTCACTCATTATCAACTCTCAAATTAACTCGTAACCCTGACCTCACGTTTTAATATTCACAGACATATTTATAATGAAATGCAAAAATGCTTATTTCAGATGCACATATGAGAAAGTACATAGGTTAACAATAGCATATAGAAGTACATACACACAGGGAACATCTGACAGGCTTAGTCAGAAAAGCACGTGATTCTTGGTTTCACGGTCGTGAGTTTGAGCCCCACGTTGGGTGTAAAGATTACTTAAATAAATAAAATTTAAAAATTTTTTCTAAAAAGAAAGAACACACACATGTACAGTGAAGTACATACACAAATATGGATAGACTCACCAATAAGCACATATTCTTGGCAAAATGTATGTCTTGGTAAGAAAAAAGTATAAAGGAGGGAAATCTGTGTATTTAGTAGCTAAGAGAGAGTAGACAGGCAAAAAGGTGGGGTTTAGCAAATCACATACACTAATTGGATCCATAGTTACATGCTTTAATCAAAGTAGTTGGCTAAGAATTACAATTTGACTGGCTTCTGATTGACACAGAATACTGTTGATTCTGTGGTTGTTCTCTTCTACCTCTCTTGTTAAAAGTGTAGCTGAGTGCACACTTAAACTGACACTCTGAGACGTGGCTCTGGACTTTGAAAATCCAGAATCAATTATTGGAATCCATTTTAAGAAAACAACCCACGATATAGATTAAGTTATGTGCATAAAATTGTCACAGTGTCACTTGAAACAAACGTTTTAGAAATGATCCACTTATTATAAGGGAATGGTTATGGATCCAGCTGAAATCTTTTAGCAAAAAAACTGGGTTATAATAAGGTAAATTGTAGTGGGCTTATTCAGTAGAATATTATGTAGCCACTTAAAATAATATTTAGGAAAACTTGTAGCAACCTGAAAATGTTTATGGTTTGTAGGGTGAAGAAATCAGAGTACAAAATTAGAATGACAGCATGATTTCCCCTCGGGGAAAGGGCAAATGAAAAAATCAGTGGAAGGAGATAATGCCAACATATTAGAAGAAACAGATAATATTGTAGGTAATATTTTTCCAGACTATTCTATGAAGAAGTTACATTATCCTATAATGAAAAATGCACTTAAATAGAAAAGGTATGGAAAGAAAAAAAATCAGTAGTCAGTAGTGAAGTCCACATAATCAGCATATGTGCCCGAGTACTCATGTTTTCAGAATATTTCAAATTAAAATAGGTATTTCCTATAGTTTTCCATGTCTTTTCTGCTTCAGTGAATTCTTAATCAATGCTGCTGTTTTGATTGGATTTTTAAAGTATGGGAAAAAGAGATGTTGAAAACCTGGATTGCCAGGGTGAAAAAATTAGTCAAAGCTATTATCTGAGTAGAAGTACGCTGATTTTCAGTGTACTTTTTTAAAAATTATTTATTTATTTATTTATTTATTTATTTATTTATTTATTTATTTATTTTGAGAGAAGAGCAAGCAGGAGAGGGGCTGAGGGAGGGTGGAAGGGAGAGAGAGAGAGGGAGGGAGGGAGGGAATCCCAAGTAGGCTGTATGCCCAACATGGGGCCCTATGTGGAACTCAGTCCCACAGCCCTGGAATCATGACCTGAGCTGAAATCAAGAGGCAAACGGTTAAACTGAGTGAGCTACCCAGGTGCCCCTCAGTGTACATTTAAGTGAAGGGTCTTTAAACTAGTGTGTATAATTAGGAAATCTTACTGCAGTGCAATAATAAGCTTCTTTCTGAAGAATTGAATCTTGAAATTCTCTCTGATTTTTTTCTTTTTAGGGTTTTTAGTATCCCTTGGCTGCTAAGGGATTGAAATTCCCCACATTAATGCAAATTTTATACCTCTCTCCCAGCAGGATTCTGAATCCTTGCTGGGTTGAATTCTTTCTGCACTCTGCCCTGTGGGTAAATGTATTTCTAGTATCTGTTCTACCTTTACACTGTCTTAGTCTGTGTCTCTTTGCTTTTATTCCATCTTTAGGGTTGTTTTCTTATGTTTTTAGGGTTTTGTGCTTGTTTTTTCAGAAAAATTGCGGCCAAATATGTCCTTTACATTACTCCAAGAATTGAAAGAAGTATGTTATTTTTTGGATTGGTACTTTTCAAGTTTTGTAATCAGCAAAAGAAGAAAGTAAAATCTCTCTTTGAGAGATCCTGACAAGTATTAACCTCACTTTAGGGGCAGCTAACTTTTTCTCAGCAACTTTGACTACATAAGTCTAGCTGGAGACCTGCTCTGTGAAAGTATGTCCTGGGGATACCAAGATAAATAGGGAGTCGTTGTCCTCAAAGAATTGCCACGTAGATCAGCCAGGTAGCCAGATAACCGTAACACAAGGCAGAACAGAGAAGTTCCCCAAGTTTCAAATTACCATCATCAGAGATTGGAAGAAGAAGACATTTCATCTAGTTTGAGCGTGACAGAGTTTCATGAAAGAAGGTGCATTTGAAGTGCTCTTGGAAGAGTAACGTGGACATGAAAGAGGCATTCCATGCAAAAAGGAAATATGAGCAACAAGAAGTTGTTTAGTTCATTTTCCTAAAATATATGGTGTGAATAAAGGAGACAAGGCTAGGAAAATTATCTTGGAGCCATTTGATGAAGTTCCTGGAATGATGGGCTGGAGAGTTGATACTTAGTTTCAGTAGGGAATAGGTAGGTACTAAAGGTTTATGAACAGAGAGGAGTGATGTGATCAAAACTTGGCTTTAGAAGTTTTTTGGCATAGAACATAATAATGGCTTGACAGCCAGCCTGGAGACAATTAAGAATGCAGTGCATCCACTTCGGAGGTTAAGGGGGCCTAGATGGGCTGTAGCAGTGAAAAAATGATATAAGGGTGTGATCTGCGAGACTTGGTAGCCCACATGCATGTCAAGATGGAGGGAGAAGGATGAGTCAGAGTAGTTGCTGAGATTTTGAAGCCTGAATAACTGGGGGGTAGGTGGTACAATTACTGGAAATGGGAAAGTTGGGGGAGAAACTTCTTTGGAGTTTGATTTTAGGCATCTTGAGTTTTTGTCACGTTTTGTTTTGTTTTGTTTTGTTTTGTTTTGTTTTGTTTTGTTTTTGAAAGAGAGAGAGCACACGTGCATGTGCAAAGGAGGGGCGAAGAGAGAATCTTAAGCAGGCTCCACACCCAGCAAAGAGTTGACTTGGGGTTTGATCCCATCACCTGTGCCGAAATCAACAGTCAGATGGTCAACCGACTGAGCCACCCGGGTGCCCCTAGGCATCTTGACTTTTAAATACTAGCAGTGTATTCCAGCTGAAGGTGGCCAACACGCAGAGGAGGACTTTCAAAAAAAAACAAAAAACAGTGACATATTTGGAAGTCAGAGCATGGAGGTAACATTGATGATAGTGCCAACAGAGTTTCATTCTGGGTAAATCTGCTCTTCAGTTGTGGTGGAGGAGTGAGACTGGAGATGAACAGGCTGTTTAGTCCTATACTTAGAGTAGGAGGAGAAAGAAGGGGAGCTCAGAACTTGATTTTAGCTTAGCCCAAGGCTTTGGCCATAGGACATTTAACCTTTTGGGTGGGGCCTCAGCTTTCTTAAATGTAAGCCTATAAATAAGGGTAGAGATTTTTGTTGCTTTGTTCATTGCTATCTCCCTAACACCTAAAAACAACGTCTACAGTAGTAATTGTTTAAATGAATGAGTGAATGAATGAATGAATCTGTCAAATGAGCATAGATGAAGTCAGATGTCTGTTTAAAATATAGATTTTTATTTAACCTTCCATGAAAAATAAATTGCAAGCTTTTCTTCCTACTTGTTTTCTGTTTCCACAAAGATCCATTCTGCCTCCTTTGGCAGCCCGAGTAGGGCTAGACTGTCCTGAAGATGAAGGATGTTAAAAAAATAATAAAATAGGCTCTTGCTGCGAAGTAAGTTCGGGCAGTTGTATTCGTTCTCTTCCATTACAATGAGAATTTTCAGAGAAAATAGGCTTTGCTATTCTAAATTGTAGGTATATTGAATTGAGTACTATTTGGTTCCTAGATGCAGTGATAGATCTCAAATATGGTTCCCAAAGAACTGCATTTAAACCCACCTACATAGGGGCATCTGGATGGCTCAGTCGGTTAAGCATCCGACTTCGGCTCAGGTCATGATCTCATGGTTTGTGGGTTCGAGCCCTGCGTCATGCTCTGTGCTGACAGCTCAGAGTCTGGAGCCTGTTTCAGATTCTGTGTCTCCCTCTCTCTCTGTCCCCCTCCTGCTTGCCCTCTGTCTCTCAAAAATAAATAAACGTTAAAAGACATTTTTTTAATAAAAAAAATACTAAACTCACCTACATATACTAAATCTGTTTTTTACAACTATGTTAATATCAGATGTTTAAGAACATTTTTTTAATGTAAATTTTACCCAGCTAGGGAACTATAATCAAATCATGAGTTTGGATAGAACAAATACTGATAAAAGCTAGATCAATTTAGAAAATTACCAATGGATTTGTCTTTTCTGTTATTTTCCCCTTGGTATTTGTCCTTTCCCAGGTCCAAAGATGGTAAATCTTACCATGGCTGTGGTTCCTCTGTAAAGAACCATCCATTAGGAAGGGGTTGAAAAATAGTTCTGCCTCTTTCTACCTGGCAAAGCTTCCCTTTGCATTCTCCAATCAAATGTGATCAGGAAGTAAGTCCTGGTGGTATCCAGAGATCTAATTTGGAGTGCAGTGTATTGCACTGTTGAAGGTTTTATTCATTGTGTTTGCTCAGTGTGCTAGATGTAGAATCTTGCATTGACTAGGATGTGCGTGCAGGAGTATGCTTCCTGCTCTTTCTAAATCTAAGCCTGTGGCAGTCCTTACTCAAGTAAATGCTATACACATGGCTACCATGGTTCAGCAATTTTGATAGTTACATAGGTTTCTTTGGGCATATGAAGAAGGGGTACTTGACCTAGGAGGTTAGGGAGAACAGATCTGTTTTCAGGTTGGAAAGAGTCACATTGGTCATCAAGAACTGTTAAACTCTATCAGACATGGTATCCTAACATCATAATATTGAATAGCACTTACTCATTTTTATATGTACAATATGTGTTCAGGGGAAATAATTTTATTTTTGTAATTTTCTACTCGGTGAACTGTTCATTTACAAATTATCAAGTTTGGCTGAGCAGGAAAATATGAATCAAATGTCAGAAAAGCCAATCTCTCATCCATCTAAAAGAACCATATTTAAACTAACTCAGTACCTTATAAACACACAAGAAATGAGCAATAAAACTGGAAAGTGTCGAGTCATGTTGAGTTTTGAAGGTGTTCCCCCAGTAAAAGTGTTTCAAGGGCACCTGGCTGGCTCAGTGTGTGGAACATGCACCTCTTGATGTTGAGGTTGTGAGTTAAAGCCCCACGTTGGATTTAGAGATTACTTAAAAGTAAAATCCTTTAAAAAAAAAAAAATTAGTTCAGATTTGTTTGTATCTTGACTCCCAAGAGATGAGATTAAAGGGATGTAAAGCCTTAGAAAAGTATGTTGTGGTTTAGTGCTGTGGTGCTTGCTGGAAGAAGCTTGTTATAAACATAGCTTTTCCAAAGGAGAGATTAAGCCAGGTTGCTAAGTAGCCAAGATGGCCAAAGATCTTGCTAAAATGAATATCTTTATAGATTCTTTTGAAAGTCCAGTGGCTTTGGAAAAAACAAAAGTTGATTAATTCTCCATTCACTTCTTTTGACATAATACTACTTCGTTTTCAGCAAGGTTCATAGTTTGTTAGTTGAAGAGGCAGATGAGTGTGCTCAGAGAAAGTTTACGTCCCTTTGACCTGTGTGTAATTTCCTAACTTGCTGCCTGCTGTCTAGCAGGAACTTGGGTATAGAGATTGTACTTTCATCCTGTCACCCTCCAGCATAGAGCCCTGTGCAGAATGGGGCTGTCCCTCCTCATTTCTGGGACCTTTATCCAAAGGGAGACATCAAAACAAGGAAGTGTAAAGAAAACTGAAATTCAGTCATTTTCTTACCTTCTCCCATTTGTCACCTATTTGCTGCTACTCACCTCTGCTCTAATCCTATATTCCATATTAAAAGTTCTCTTTGTGCAGTGGTCCCTGGCTAGCTTAGTCAGTGAAGCACGTGACTCTTGATCTGACGGTCACAAGTTCAAACTCCATGTTAGACATGGAGCCTACTTAAAAATTATAAAAGTTTTGTGCAGTCTTCAATATTTTGTATTTCAGCAGACATCTTGTGTTGTAGGAAGGCGAATGTGGAGTAGTCCTACCTAGATAAGTCATCCTTCTCTAGTTGTGGCAGGATGGGGATTGAAGGGTGGCTTCTACCCTTTTGAATAAGAATAAGCAGGGGCGCCAGGGTGGCTCAGTCGGTTGAGCTTCTAACTTCGGCTCAGGTCATAATCTCACAGTTCATGGGTTCAAGCCCTGCATTGGGCTCTGTGCTGACAGCTCAGTCTCGAGCCTGCTTCAGATTCTGTGTCTCCTTCTCTATCTGCCCCTCCCCTGCTCACACTCTGTCTCTTGAAAATAAATAAATGTTAAAAAAAAATTTTTTAATAAGAATAACCAGGGTTTGAGTAGTGTTTCAGACCTCTGGAATGGTTCCGGGATTTTTCTCAGAGCTTCGCAGAATTGACACTACTATCTCTGTGGGCCTGCATTTATTGAATTTGGGAATAATCCCTCCCAGGTTATCAGTGATTTTCCAACATCTCTGATCTTCACTATCAAGGTTGTAGAGTACAAGAAGGCATTGTTTACACACACAGCAGGTTGCGTGGAATCATCCTTGTCTGGCACAGAAATTTGGTTCTATTTCATGAACTTAACAGAAGAAAATTTTTTAATTTTGTTGAAGTATACACTTCAGTAACCTTGCCACCTTTTAAAAATTTCATACCTAAGGTCAAATATGCTCCAGAAAAATTTCTTGAGGTATTTCTTGCCCCATTTTTTTCTCCTTACATCTTACCCCTATTACATTAAAAAAAATTTTTTTTTTAGTGTTATGTGCTGCCAAAGCAAGCACAAAAAAATTGTTTTTCATCTTGGAAGTGTGGTAAGACAATGTAATCTAGTGTATTCATTGCTAAGTTTTTGGTACTACTCAGTCTCTATTTTTGCTAATTATAGCTTAAGACTGTAATTATATAATGAGGCCTAGAAGACCAGCATGTGAAACCAAAATGTTCTGTTTAGGTGGCACCTTATAGAGTACTTTGGAAGCCATAAAGTGAAATGGAGAAAGTTCTTTATAAATATAATCAAAATTAACTTTTCAGAATAACTATATAACTTTATATAATGAATGGAATTCAATGATTTATTTGCTGCAACAGGAGAAAAATGTTTGCCTGCCTTTTGTTTCAGAACAGGAGCTTTATCTCTGATAAGTATTGGAAAGAATTTTCAAGCCATAGATGGTATCTGAGATGTTTTCAGAGAGTATTTTCCTGCCCTCTTGTGTCATTGTCCCCAATGTCTGTCCGTTAACCCCTGCTAGATGACTGCTGGGAGAGATTCGTTTCCTCTGCCCTAAATCACGGGTGGTGGTTTTGACTTTTTACACGAGGCTCCTCGGTGTTTCCCCTTAAGTAACTTTTGTTAGCTTTGTCTTTGATTTATGTTATGCTGGATCGCCACTTTCTTATTTCCATGTTCATCTACTGGATAGTAAACCAAGCATTTCCACACAGGTAATGCAATCCCAACAGAAGATTTTAAAGCGTTCCCCCCAAGGAATTCCTACTGCTTGAGATTCCTGCTCCTGCCTTTGGGGATTTACACACTCCATGTGGACCTTTGCCTTTCAAGTAATGCAGAGAAATTGATATTGCTGAGTGACTCTTCTGTCCATCGAAGCTCCTGATTGCCTTTTAGATAGACATGTGTGCATGAGTGGTCTTTGAGAGTGAAAAGTTCACATGCCGATCTCCTCTACTGGTTTGCTTAGTAGGACTATATCCTGTGCTGATTCTGCCCAGTCCTAATCGCCTGTACACAGCATTGCCTAGAATACCTATCAGGTACACAAGCAGAACACTGTACCTGTCAAGATTCCTCAGTTTCATCTAGTTCCTGGGCACGCAGTTGCTTTCCAAAACTGGCAAATGACCCTTTCTCCTTTATCAACTTATATATACCAGTCTAAGCCCTTAAATTCTAGAAGGGAATAGCCACAGAGTTTAGTATTATGATGAAAAGTAATTCCCAAAGTGATGAACCAACAACCGCAGGTTCACATCTGTCTCTTGGTTTTGTTGCTTTCAGTGGATATAGAAGTCACTGGAGGGCAGTAGTCTGGTGCAGTGTGCTCTTCATTCATCACAGTGGAAGCATTTAGGAAGCAGCCTGGAATTGTTAACATTGTTTTTCTCTTTTTAAAAGATAAATAACACATTGCTTTAATGATGGAGATGGAGTATGA
This sequence comes from Panthera pardus, assembly GCF_024362965.1. Taxonomy (NCBI): domain Eukaryota; kingdom Metazoa; phylum Chordata; class Mammalia; order Carnivora; family Felidae; genus Panthera; species Panthera pardus. Next base: position 33,505,869 of record NW_026526810.1, read on the forward strand.
CTTTAGGCCTTTGGAAAATGTCTTGCTATTTTTGAAATCCAGCCATAAATGTTCATTCTTTGAATAAATTATGTATTTAGCTAGAATGAATATAAATAACTACATAGTCCTGTGAATCAGACAGTAGCATCAAACCAGACTTCTGATATGTGTTTCAGTAAAAAATGGAAATAGTAGTTGATCAGCTGTCCAGGTTTTGTTAAACTTAAAAGCATATGAGTTTTATACGTACATTTCTTGCCATTTTCATTCAGTTTTATCTGCCTTAAAAACAAGCGCAAAACAGAGCATTCATGAGAAAAGTAATCACATTAAATATTTTATCATGGAACTCAAAACAACACCGAATGGCTTATAAATGTGTGGATATTGTTTAAACATTTAAAGTTTTTGAGAACTGACAGTTGTTCATAGTAGTTTAGGAGCTTAAGTAAAGTCCTAGAGAGAACTAAAGAAGCTATCACTAATACAAAATAGTTATTGATATTACTTATAGTATTAGAACAGATTTATTCTCAGGGCACCTGGCTGGCTCAGTTGGTAGAGTGTGCAACTCTTGATCTTTGGGTTGTGAGTTCGAGCCCCACATTGAGTGTAGGGATTATATAAAAAAAATAAAAGATTCAAAAAAAAAAACCTGATTTATTCTCAAATCTCTAGTAATAAGAAGATATGAGATTAAGTGCTCTGAGAATATGGATACCGTCAATAAATTTATAAAAACTAAGAGTATGTTATGAACCACAGTCTTATTTTGAAAAGTGAAACATCTGAACCTCTGTTGGCAGAAATAGTTGGAGGGACAGATATTTTGGGTTCTTTTGATTCTCAAATGTGACTAGAGGTATAGAGAGCCAAACCCCTCTTTGGTTAGAGAATATAGCAAGCAAATTAATACAAGCTGCCTCCTTACAGAATATGCTCATTCCATGAGGAATATCAGAAAACATGGCCAAGATCCTTTACAGTGCTGTTACCCATGCGGCTTCATATTACATTAATAAAGATGAGTAAGTTTTAGCTGGTATATGAGGCTTGGGTTTGTTGTTGTTCTTTTAATGTAAAAAGTTTTTTTAGTGACTTACACTTGAGCTTTACACAACTCTTGTCAATGAGATACAGAAGAGGGAGACTGAGTATGAGTCTCAAACCACCACTTCTTTCTTTTTCTTTTTTATAAAATGCACCATTGATAGTTGTGAACATCTCTAAGATTTATTGCATCCTTGCTGGTTTTCGTGCAGAGCAGCAATATCACATCCCAACCCCTGCTGCTGTTTATATCAGCAGCAATTAAAATTTGATTTACCCATCCCTCATTGCTGCCTCTCCAACTCCTCATTTTTCATTTTGTAGAGCCTTAGGACTGTTACAGCTGAGCATCATGATGTTAACACCTCCTCAGCCATCTGGTACAGGGGAAGAGGCACCTAAACAGATTCTTCAGAACAAAAATCACAAATGAGCAAGATCAGAATAGTATGAGATCTAAAAAACAGGTAAAGAAGGAATGAAGAGAGCCTGAATGACAGCAGAACTGAAAGCAGAACTCAAAAAGGTTTTGGATTGAAAGCCCTCCTTTTTCTGGGGGAAAGATCTGCCTTTTGATTTCTCGAGGAAAATAATTCATAGTAGTCCTATCTAAAACTATTTGTAATTCCAGACTAGAGGCCATTAGCTAGAGGAAGCAGGAAAACATTGTAGCCTTACCCACCGCCACCCCCCCTCCCCAGCCCTGCCATCTTTTCATGTTCTTGACCTGTGAACCTGTTTTGAAGAGATACTTTTTTCATTCTCTTAGATAAGAAAGTATTTTCCAGCCACTGCCACTGCTCATTTTATTGTATTTGAAAGTCTTGTGGAGGTTTATGTTGAGAGTGGTAAACTCCCTAAAAGCCATATTATCTTGATTCCTAATGCTAGGAATTTTCTGTATTGACTACTGTCTATTTAGGTAGATCTTTAATCAGTGAAATGATTTGTAAGTATGATTGTTCCTTTGTCCAATAGCCTTAACATTCTGAATTTGGTCTGCTTAGTGGCTACTGAAATTTTACTAATATGGAAGCTAAAATTGATTCCAGCTTTTTGGTGGTTCCCTGGTGGTCCCCCCCGCCCCCCACCCTTTTGGTGATTATTGTTTTTCTGTGTCTGGGTGAGGATGGTGTGCTGTAGAGTGTCATGTGTTGGCTCATTGGGCTGCAGTGAATGTAGCCAAGCTAACTTTTTTCCAGTGCTTTGCAGCGGTTGTTAGTTTAAAATCCAAAACGAAAACAAAACCCTCAGGGACACTAATGTACTTGATTTTGTTATTGCTTGCTGTTGCTTCACCTTTCCTTCCATATCTTGCTCTCATGCTTCCTAATGCCTGAGCAGACTGCATCGTCAGAGCGCCGAGGAGAGTGGGAAATCCAGCCCAGCCGGCAGACCAATACCTCGTACCTGACGTCTCACTTGGCTGCAGACCGCCATGGGGGATCAGTGCAGGTACTTACTGCCTTTATTGCCTTTTCTTGGCCTTCTCAGCTTGGCTGGTGGAATGTTGACTTGCTTCTGAAACTTTGGTTCCTTTAAAAAGGAAACTTACTGCAAGGTTGAGCTGTTTCTATAGTTAACTGAATATCTATGTGCTAATTTTCTGCCTAAGTAGACTTGGAAGAATCACTGGATGAGATGATTGTTGGTTGTCATTGACTAAGAAACATCTCTGTGGTTTCTGATACTGATTTCTGGTTAAACTTGTCCTACAACCTTGATACAACTCATGATAAACTGTAAAAATAACGTCAAGGTACAAGTATGTTAGTGTCAAGTATGTGAATTTTAAAGACTTGAAATGTATAAAGTAAGTATTTTTTGGATAGAGGACTGCATATGTAGCTCATTTCATGATGATATGTGCCTTAGCACGTAACGTGAGAATGCTAATTGGTCCAAGCCAACCATTTTTGAATGCGTACCCAAGAAGTTGGGCTGTTTCTTTTTTCTTTCTGGAAAAAGTGTGGTGTTGGGGAATTATTTCTGATTTCATTTGGACTATTTTGAAGCTCTGTTTTCTCTAGTACATAAGAATATCTTGCGTCTCTTTACTTTTCTTATATGTCACTGTTTTAATAATCTTAACTCAAATACATCTTTCATACTATTAAGTGACACCACCAGTTGGGGCACACAGGTGAACTCAGAGCTACCAAATCATATAAAGGGATAGACAAACCTTTTACATGTAGAAATGCATTTTGATAGGCTTGATTGTCTAGCATATGCTTTTTTATATGAAGTGATGCACTGAAGATCGTGTTATTCACAGGAAGTCAGGAGACAGCTGTGGTTCTGTAGAAAAAAACAAAAAAAAATCAGAAAAACAGGAACATCTAGGTAAAAAAAGTCTGTGTTCTAGGAAGCCACAGAACCCTAGATGCTCTCTCCCACCCCAGCAAAGACCAAAGACTTATTCTTTGCTAAGGGCAAAATAGAGGGGCTATGGATAAGAGGAAATGAGGCACATTTTGAGGGAGGGGTGCTATCCTGAAGAAAAGGTACAGACGCTAAATGAATGTGTGATCCATACTTAAATACTTAAAAGTACTGCAAAGGACTGTAGTCTTTGCAGTCTCCCACTTGTGTAATTATTTTTAAGTTTATTTTTTTAACTTTGAGAGAGAGCGAACAGGAGAGGGACAGAGAGTGAGAGAGATTGAATCCCAAGCAGGCTCCACACTGCTAGCATGGCACCTGATGCAGAGCTCGAACTCACTGACCATGAGATCAGGACCTGAGCCAAAATCAAGAGAGAGATGCTTAACCAACTGAGCCACCCATGTACCCCTGTAGTCTCTCACTTTTAAGTATAGGCAACAGATGGAGGATTATCAGATTTCTGAGGAAAGCCTTTAATAAAAAAGGGACCAAAGCAAACAACAACAGTAACAACAACAACAAAAACTTCATTATTAATATCCCCACAGACAGAAGATATTGCAACTATGAAGTAAGGATAGGATGCTATTTTAAAAAGGAACATTGTAAGAACAAATTAAAAAGAAAAAACAGCTCTTGGAAACTAAAAACATAATAAAAACTTTAAGACTGAAGAGTTTGGAAGATAGAGTTATAAGGAAGGCTCCCAGAAAAAAGATGGAGGTTAAAATGGTAGAAAACATTTCTCAAAAAAAAAAAAAAAAAAGAACTACCATGCAACCTAGTAATTCCACTTCTGGATATTTGTCCAAAGAAGATGAAAACACTTAACTGAAAAAGGTATGTGCACCTCTGTGTTTATTGAATCATTATTTACATTACCCAAGGTATGGAAGCAACCCCAAGAGTCTATCGATAGATGAATGGATAAAGAAGATGTGGTACACACGTGTGCATGTATGCACACACACATACACATGCATTGCACTATTAGTCGTCCATAAAAAAGAATGAAATCTTGCCATTTATGACAACATGGGTGGACCTAGAGGCTTTTGTGATAAATGCAATATGTCACACAGAGAAAGACAAATACCATATGATTTCACTCATCTGCGGAATCAAAAAAAAAAAAACACACAAACCAGAAGCAGACTTATAAATATGAGAACAAATTGATAGTTGCCAGAGGGGAGGCAAAAAGGTGAAGAGGATTAAGAGGTATAAACTTCCAAACTCAACACCCAAAAAACAATTCAGTGAAGAAATGGGCAAAGACATGAATAGACACTTTCCCAAAGAAGACATCCAACAGACACATGGAAAGATGCTCAACATCACTCATCATCAGGGAAATAGAACTCAAAACCACAATGAGATACCACTTTACACCTGTCAGAATGGCTGAAATTAACAATTTAGGCAACAACAGACGTTGGCGAGGATGCAGAGAAAGAGGAACCCTTTTGCACTGCTGGTGGGAATGCAACCTGGTGCAGCCACCCTGGAAGACAGTATGGAGGTTCCTCAAAAAATTAAAAACAGAATTACCCTGCAACCCAGCAATTGCACTACTAGGTATTTATCCAAAGGATACAAAAATGCTGATTTGAAGGGGCACTGTCAACAATAGCCAAAATATGGAAAGAGCTCAAATGTCCATCGACTGACGAATGGATAAAGGAGATGTGGTATTATAATGGAATATTACTTGGCAATCTAAAAGAATGAAATCTTGCCATTTGCAACAATGTGGATGGAACTAGAGTGTATTATGCTAAGCAAAAGACAAATATATGATTTCGCTCATGTGGTGTTTAAGAAAGAAACATGAGCATAGGGGAAAGGAAGCAAAAATAAGATAAAAACAGAGAGGGAGACAAACCATAAGAGACTCTTAAATACAGAGAACAAACTGAGGGTTGCTGGTGGGATGTTGGGCAGGGGGATGGGCTAAATGGGCAATGGGCATTAAGGAGGGCCCTTGTTGGAATGAGCACTGGGTATTATATGTAAGCGATGAATCACTAAATCCTATTCATGAAATCATTATTATGTTATTATTATGTATGTTAACTGACATTGATTTAAATAAAAAATAAATAAAAAGGTACAAACTTCCCATTAGAAAATAAGTAAGTCAAAGGGATGAAAAACAGCACAGGGAATATAGCCAATAATGTAATAACTTTGAGGGCACCTGGTTGGCTGTCAGTAGAGCATGCGGCTCTTGATATCAGGGTCATAAGTTTGAGTCCCACATTGGGCACAGAGATTTAAAAAAAAATTTTTTTTTAACCATATAATAACTGTATGGTGACAGAGGGCAATATACTTATTGTGGTGAGCATTTTGTAATGTAGATCATTGTTAAATCACTACGCTATACACCTGAAACTAATATATGTCAACTATACTTCAATTAAAAAAATTTAAAATGATTTTAAAAATGAAATAATACAAACAATGTAAGATTTAAAGTTCAGGAGGTCTAATTTCTTAATGGGAATTCCAGAGAGAGAACAGAGAAAGTGGGGTAGAGGAAATCATTAACAAAATAATTCCCCAGAACTCATAAAGACTTGTTTCCAGATCAGAAGGGCCTACTGAGTGCCCAGCATAATGGATGATAGAACCACACCAAGGTACATCATTGTGAAATTTCAGAACATTGAGGACAAAGAGAAGATCTTTTGAGCTTCCAGAAAGAGAAACAGTCAACATGCAAAGAAAGGATCAGGAATTAGCGTAGCTTCAAATTTCTGAATAAGCAGTTCTGGAAGCTAGAAGGCAATGAACAATGCTTTCAAAATTCTAAGAGAAAATTATTTCCAGTGTGGAATTCTATACTCAGCCAAACTGTCAGTCTGGTTGGAATATAGAAAAAGCTGTTTTCAAAAATTTGTGCTCTTAAAAATTTTACTTCTCAGGGCACCTGGGTGGCTTGGTTGGTTAGGCGTCTGACTTCGGCTCAGGTCATGATCTCACGGTCCGTGAGTTCGAGCCCTGCGTCGGGCTCTGTGCTGACAGCTCAGAGCCTGGAGCCTGTTTCAGATTCTGTGTCTCCCTCTCTCTCTGCCCCTTCCCTGTTCATGCTCTGTCTCTCTCTGTCTCAAAAATAAATGTTAAAAAAAAAAAAATTTTTTTTAAAAAAATTTTACTTCTCGTGTACCCTTGTGCACTGTGAAAATGAGTGAATAAACCAACGAAGAGGAATATATGGGATCCAGGAAATAAGATCTGACACATGAAAGAAGTGAAGGGACTCCCCAGTACAATGGTCAAGTTAGGAGATCCCAGAAAGACAGCAGTGCACCAGTAGAAGAGGATAGCCTGTCCCAAACATAGGTGTTCAGGGGGCCTTGAGAACAATTTTACCAAGATGATGAAATGACTAGGATACCAATTTGTCAGAATATCTTGAAAGCAGCTGGGTAGATAAATGACAGAGTTTGGTTAGAATTAATGATTACAACTAATACATAAAAACCTAAGTAAAAATAAATTTTAGTGGCAGGTTGGTAGCTCAGCTGGTTAAGCTTCCAACTCCAGCTCGGGTCATGATCTTGCAGTCTGTGAGTTCCAGCCCCACACTGGGTTCTGTGCTGACAGCTTCAGATTCTATGTCTCTCTCACTCTCTGTGCCTCCTCCACTTGCACTCTGTCTCTCTCTCTCGAAAATAAATAAACATTAAATAAGTAAATAAAATTTAAAAGATAACTAACTCCAAGGAAAAAAGGAAATTATACAGGGAAGTAAAGAACCATGGTATATACTTCATGGTACAGCTATAGTTTTTAATAGTCATAATGTAAAACTAAGAATTGATCTAGTTAAAATTACAGTATAAAGTGTAATGAAAGGGGCACCTGGCTGCCTCAGTCAGAAGAGCATGCAGATTCTTAATCTCAGGGTCATGAGTTCAAGTCCCATGTTGGGTATAGAGATTACTTTAAATAAATAAAGTTTTTAAAAAACTATAATGGAACTAGAAGGATGAAAAAGGTGAATATATGCCTAAAAATGAAGAATCAAGATGCATGCAATTCAGAGATGTGGAGGTAAAATAAAAGAATCAGTTGTAAAGGAGGTGAAATGGTGGAATAGGGGAAAGAGACTGCTGTTTTTCCTAATGATCCTTGTAGAAATATGTGCTTCTTTATGCAATGTGTTCATAGAAGTCTGATTTAAACAAAACCTAACAACTTAAAAAATACATAGATACACACGCGCACACACGCACACACACATATATACATATCAGTTTTCATCTATCACATTTGTAGTAAATTATAAATTTAAGAGCCTATCCATCTACTATTGTTGAAATGTGAATTACAGCTATTTTAGAGAATTCTTCGGCACTATCTTTTCAAATCAAATATCTACACTTTTTGATTCAGCGAATCCAGTTTCAGATAAATATTCCTCAGAAATGCACAGATACTGAAGATACATATTCTAGAACAGTGCTCCTAAACAGGACATCAATCATTTGTGATTTCAGATTTTCTAGTAATCACATTGAAAAGGTAAACATAATCAAGTGATAGTAATTTTAATAATATATTTTAACCCAGTTTAAAATAATTCAATGTATAGTCAGTATTAAAAATATTTATGAGGGGGTGCCTGGCTGGCTCAGTCGGTAGAGCATGAGACTTGATCTCAGGGTTGTAAATTCGAACCTCGAGTTGGGTGTAGAGATTACTTAAAAATAAAATCTTAAAGGTCATCTGGATGGCTCAGTCAGTTGAGCATCAGCTCAGGTCATGATCTTGGGGTTTGTGAGTTTGAGACCCATATTGGGCTTGCTGCTGTCAGCCTGTCCATGCGGAGCCTGCTTCGGATCCTCTGTCCCCTCTTTCTGCCCCTATCCCGCTTGCACTCTCCCAAAAATAAATATTTTTAAAAGTAGTAAAAAAAAATAAAATCTTCAAAAAGATTCTAAGATATTTTACTTTTTTTATGGAGTGTTAGAAATCTAGTGTGGGGGCGCCTGGGTGGCTTAGTTGGTTAAGCGTCCAACTTTGGCCCAGGTCATGGTCTTGCAGTCTGTGAGTTCGAGCCCTGTGTCAGGCTCTGTGCTCACAGCTCAGAGCCTGGAGCCTGCTTCAGATTCTGTGTCTCTGTCTCTCTCTGCTCCTCACCTAATCATGCTCTATTTCTCTTTCTCTCTCTCAAAAATAAATGTTAAAAAAAGAAAGAAAGAAATCTAGTGTGTATTTTACCCTTACAGAACATCTCTGTTTGGACTAGCTACATTTTTAGTGCTCAGTAGCCACATGTGGCATGTAGCTATTGTATTCGATGCTGCAGTTTAGAATGTTGCCACTTGTTTCTTTTTTTTAAAACATTTTTTTAATGTTTATTTTTGAGAGAGAGAAACAGAGTGTAAGCGGGGGAAGGGCAGAGAGGGAGGGAGACACAGAATCTGAAGCAGGCTCCAAGCTCAAAACTGTTGGCACAGAGCCCAATGTGGGGCTGGAACCCATGAACTGTGAGATCATGACCTGAGCTGAAGTCCCACACTAAACCAACAGAGCCACCCAGGCGCCCCATGTTGCCACTTGTTTCTAATACCAGAAAATCTGAGGCAACTAAATGTTCATTAATTAGGCATTAACTAACATAATACTTCCATACAGTGAATAGAGATCTCTGGTATTATGGGAAATGTCCAAGGTGTGTTGTGGAAAAAGCAAGTTGTAAAATGATATATGAAATTTGGCCCCATTTTTGCTTATTTTCACATACATATGCAAATATATATATAAGAGGAATAGCATACATATATGTTAGTTTATGCAGAATGAGAAAAAAAAAGCAATGTAGAGTAGGGGAGGCAAACACAGCCAGTGGGCTAAATCCCACCCTCTGCCTATTTTTATAAAGTTTTATTAGAACATAAACACACTCATTTGTTTATATGTTGTATATGTCCACCTTTATGTCCAGTGGCAGAGTTGAGTAGTTTCCACACAGACTGTATAGTCCAAAAAACCTAAAATATTTACTAGGTATCTTTTTATGTAAATGATTTGCATGCCCTTGTTCTCAAGGAAGATATACTGAATTTCCCACTAGCCATGTCCATATGATTTCATCATGGGAAACCTGCACTTTCTTATGTAGTCTTTTTTAATACTCTTTTTTTTTTTTTTTAAACAATAAACATGCTTACTTTGTAACTAGGGGAAAATACAAAGATTAAATAATTTTTAAAAGGAAAATACCTCATAATCAGGCATATCTAGACAGTTTAGTTAACTAGATTTGTGTTCCCAGAACACAGAGGTACCCATTTGGACAGTGTTTCCTACTGTCCACTGTAAGGGGGTGTCTTTAGAATTGAGTCACGTAGAGTCTCTGACAGCACTTTTGGAAAATCCAACCTGCCTGTACTCCCTGTAAACTAAGTTCTGCCAGCTTCCTTGACACTTGGATAGGGGACAGGCAAGTGTGCCGTTTCCCTAATATTACATTAAGCTCTCCTGCTCCTCACTGCATCTGCCTCTTTAATTGTAGCCCCAGTTTTTGTAAACTCAAAAAGGCTATGCTTTTTGCAAACCAAATCAGTCCTACTTTTTTCTGGCACAGCAGATGCCCACGTATTTTCGAGTTGTCTCACTTTCCAAAAGGTAATGTGTTCAAACCATGCTTAGCCTATCTGGATGACCTGTAGACAGCACAAACCTGGTAGGGAGTACAGAGCACCAAGATGAGAAGAGTTGGCTCTGAGAAGGCACATGGACACTCCCATTCTAACCTATTTCATTTGCAGACCCCACCCCCCCTCACCGTGCTTCCCATCCTTCCACTGTTTCCACAGGTCTTCCACATGTGGAAGATCTAAATTCAATTAAGGCAGTATATTTTTCTCTTTCAAAAAGATGACTCCAGAATTGTTTAAATGAAAATGTATATGAAATATCTAGAAATCTCCAGGGCCAAGCAAAGGCATGAGACTTAGCTTTTAACTGATATTTACTTTGCTCAAATCTTTATAATTTTAAATTATTTACAATTCTTGTTGAGGTCAATATTATTCCCATTTTATATATAGGGAAGCTGAAGTACAGAATTACCAAATATGTTAGTTGTAAGAAGAAGGATTGAAATGTTGACTGTCAGCTAAAGTACTGTTCCCTTTGATATATAGCTCTCACTTTTCTTCATAGTAATGTTTTTGAAAAATGGGACTTACTAAATCAAATTTTTTTTCAAATTTTTTATTTAAAATATTAAATTACTTATTAAAAGAGATGTTACCAATATTAAGGACTAAAGTTCAAAATAGCACTTCACCTTAGTTCCTTCCATGGGTAGTTCCTTATGATATTAATTACTTTGGTCTTATGTGAGATAGCCAGAAGAATGTGGGACTAATTTTGATAGTGATTACAACAAATTAACTTTCAGTATTCCAGGTACACAAATAAGCTTATTTTTTAATGAAGTTATACTAAAAATTCAGTATGAAAGGTATAAAAATGATACTGCTTAAAATACGAATAATTCATTGCATTCATAAGGGTGTTTTGATTTGGGGATTTGGTCTTTTTGTTTTTTACAAATTTTCAAATTGCTTTCTTCAACATCATTATTTTTAACTGCCATAGTAATTATGAAGTAGGTGGGACCAAGGTTGTTGGCTTGGTCTTACAGAATTAGAAACCAGAGGAGGCTGACGGTAGAGCAAGGCCTGGAATCCGGCTCTTTGGTCACCTACACTAGCATTTGTTCCATTGCACATCTAGGTAGCTGTTCAGTGGTTTGACAGACTACCTCCAGCCTAAAGTGAATGCTCTAAAGACCTAAATAAGTAGCCACTGATTCGCAAGCATATTTTAGTTATAGTTAGAAGTTAGTGACCAGGTACTCACTGATAACAGATAAGACATCTAGTGTATAAAATGTAGATCACCTCTTCTTTCTTAGATTGCCCAAGGATATTGCTTATAGGCCAAGTGACAATTTGTAGCAAGGAGAAGTTAGAGAGCATGAGACACTTGAAATACTGTGGACAGGCACCATGACCCAAAGTCACCAAGTAGTCAGCAGTGGTGATGCCTGTTGACTCCTGCTTTATTTGTACCCATTGAGGCCAAGACATTTTCTTTAACATCTTACCTAGCTCCGGAATTGTTCTTTAAGAAACTTACGATGCTTTCTTCTCTAGCCCTTGTGCTCACAGAATACATTTACCAGCGTGACCACCAGTGTTCAGCCAGAACGTGCCCCAAGAAATAAATGTAGCCTGAAGAGGTTAACAGGACAGCACTAGCATGAGGAGCTGTGCTTCTCTAATCTGTAAACCTTCACTCCTCAAATTTTGTTTTTGCTGGTATTTTTCCTTCTCATTTTGAAATTTTCAAATTTATGGAGAAGTTGGTGGTGGTGGTAGTCCAATGAACCCATGTATATCCCTGACCTCAATTAATGATTATTAAGATTTTGTCATATTTAATTCTGTGGTAGTAGTATGGGGGTGGCAGAGGGAGAGCGTGTGCGAAAGTGTTTGAAAGTAAATTGTAAACATCATTGTATTTTATCTCAAAATGCTTTAGTTGGCATGTCGTAAGAACAAAGACATTCTCTCATGTCACCAACAACACCATTGTCATACCTAAAAAATAGAATAATAATTCTGTAATATCTAATACACAATTCATATTGCATTTCCAATTGTCCTCAAGATTAATTTTATAGGGTCTGGGATCTAATGAAGGTTTGTATTTAGTTGTTATGCCCCTTTAGTCTCTTTCAGTCTCTTAGTTGCTTAATCTACTCATCTGTAACAGTCACCCCTGTATTTAAAGGGAAAAAGTAAAGTTTTTAAGAGTCCAGGCTTGCTTCCTATAGAATGTCCCGCATTTTAGGTTTGTCAGTTTTTTTCCATCATACCAAAAGTTCAGATAAAACTTGTTTTGGGCAAGAATATTACATAATGTTATATAGTATTTTTTATGTCAGGAGAAAAATAAGGTTGAGTGGTTGCATTAATCAGAGGTGCTAAATTTGATCACTAGCAGATTCCTAGGGTAAGTCCACATGTAATGTTGTAGGTTTCTTTGACTAACCATAAAGCATTGTTTTAATTTTTTTTAAGCATGTATTCTTAATAAGAACAATACATATTTCTGGTTTAGAAATAATGGTAAGTAGAGACTGCTAGTAAGTAGTGTTTACCTTGTGTGCCCTTTATTCTTTGAGTAAATACCCCCAAAGATCCCTTATACTAAACATACCCTCCTGCCTTCCTCTTTCTGACTGCACAGGAAATTTTTTTTTTCTTCAAATTAGCTGCTGGTGAGGACCCCAGATCTAAAGGGGGGTAAGAATAAACATTAATGGAGGGAGAGCAACAGTAGTATGAACACTTGCTGAGCCATTACCATGTACCATGGCACTGGGCTAAGCACTTTCTGTGGATTGTCTGCACGGTAACCCTATTAGGTAAGCAGCACTGGTTCCCCATTTTGTGGATTAGGAAGCTCAGGCACAGAAAGACTGAGGATCTTGCCCAAGGACCCACAGCAAGTAAGTGGTGGAGCTAGGGTTCAGACTCAGGGTTGCCTAAGTCTAGAGCCCGTTCCTTACTTGCTGTGCTACCTCCACTATTGTGTGCCAGGTATTGTACCAGATACTGTCTCATACATTTGCTTCTATAATTTTCACATCCACCTGTAAGAAACAGTCTCAAATAGCTGAAGTTACTTATCCAAGAGCATATGATATCCGAACCATTCATCCTATTTTGTGGTTCTCTCTCATGTTTCAGCCAGGGTCTTTAACAGCAGAGAGGTTTGTCCAGCGGGGTCCCTTTTCCCACTCCCCAGCACCCACATAAACAGGAATCATGTGCTGGAAATGAAACCAGGTGACAGAAGCAGCTGCACAAGCAAGAGAAGCCTGATCGGGTCTATATTAACCAGATGACAGGAGTGTGAGCCTTCAGTGAGAAATGGGATGACACTGAACCTGAAATAAAGGTTGTTGAAATAAGACTGGTCTTCCAAGGAAGTGTTTCCTTACCGTTTGTCCTCTCACCAGAGAGGATGTGGCAGTCTTGTTATTTGAGTGACTTCAAACCAGTGATCAAAGCCATGAAGAAATTTCTGAAGGGAAGTGTGATTGCTTATAATCTCTAATGCCCATTCTTGATTTCCTTTTTAGAACTTTTTTTCAGCATCATCCCTGAGTCTATTTATAATTATAGCATAATAAACTGAGAGAAGTAGAATTAAAGACAGTGATATGACCTATTCCATAGGCTTTTTGTGAAGATTAAATTTACACACAGTGTAGCCGAGCACTGACACAGAGTACGCATTCAGTGTGGAAGTTCTTACAGGATTACATCATTGCATTTTGTGTTCTCACATGACGTGGGGCTGGGAACCTTACCTAAATTAGGACATTTGGACCCTCAGCCCAGGAAAACCAACATTCCAGACACTGCCTGGTCAGTACCTAAACTGCAGACTAAAACTCCCTTAGAGACCCTCTCTGGTGCTGGCAGGAAGCCCCTATTGCCATGGTGTCTATCACACTCCGTCTTTCTGTTTCAGGTGGTTAGCTCAACCAATGGAGAGCTGAATGTCGATGACCCCACAGGAGCCCACTCCAATGCACCAATCACAGCTCACGCCGAGGTGGAGGTAGTCGAGGAAGCTAAGTACGTTCATCTTTCGAGGGGGCTCTTGAGTCCTAGGTTGAAAAATCTTCTTTGTCTCTTCTTCTCCATGTGCTGCTCATCTCAGACTGGATTCCTCATGCTTGTGTCCTCAGCTTTCTTCCTTTGACCATTTTATTTTTTGCATGGTACCCTAAGGCTGCTTCTGCCCTTCTTTAGCTGTGATTTCTGGGAAGACCATCACATTGTTCTAGTCCACATCAGGCAAAAGGCCTAGTGAACCAAAAGAATCATGGTATAAGAGCTAGAACAGATAGTAGTCATGAGCCTCTTGGGTCCCTCCAGGATACAGAAAACAATCTGCTTATGTAAATCACGGGCCACACTGAACAGCATTTGATTTCTGGTTCTTGGCTAACAACTCTGCATGTACAGCCCTAGAGCGAGGGCTTCAGGGCCATTTTGTTCTCACTTAAAATGATTCTGGATTCCGAGAGACTCCAATAAGTCAGGCAAGATAGTCTCTACACCTGTGAGTAAAAGAGTCTTGGGAGGAGAGGAAATCACAATGTTCCCAAGATGGGAAGGAGGTGACTCTACTTCCTTTTCTGCCTCTCTTGCCTGTGAACGTGTTGCCCTGCCTGTACCACCAGCCCCCAGGTGCTCTCTGCATAGCGTGTGGTTAAACTCTTAGCATATAGAGTATAACAGGAAATGATTGCCAATTCTGCTGCAGAAGCAGCGTTTCTATCACTTCTTCCCTTTTTTGCCCCATCCCAAATTCCGATCCAGATTTAAACTCCCAAGAAGACATGAGGTAGGGAAAGAGAAGTCCTTTACAAATCAGTAACTGCTGCCAAGCCTGATACAGATGACCTTTCCTCTAATGAGAGTATTCAGGCTATCCTGGTCCTGTCAGAGGCAGACAACATATTAATAGTGATACCTGTGTCCTAGGTGCTCTCTTGAGCCCCCAGATGGCCTCAATACAAGCCAGAACATGCTTACATCTCTGGGAGTAAGGTGGTGGGAGGCCAGTCAAGACCTGCATTCTTCCCTCCAGTTATACTTTCTATGGTTGTCCCCCAACCCCCACCCACCCCTCTGCTGTCCTGCCCATCTATATGATGAGTTCACTTTGCTTCCAAGAGGTCCTTTCCTTGGAAAGGACAGGAATCCTTTGAGGATTCCTACCCAGTAGATAAAAAGCACCCAAGGACGACTTGGATGATCTCTCACAGGCACGAGTCACTCAGTCCCTGATGACTATAGGCAGCTTTAGGTGCTCCTCTCCTGGTTTATATAGGGCTCTGGTAAGTAAGAAAGGCAGGGAGAGTTTTTAATCCTGGGAGGAAAGCATTTTTAGTAAGGAAACATGCTCCCTATTCTCAGGGACCTTGGAGATTTTAATGGTACTCACAGTGTTTCTTCAGCTTCCATGACAAAACTTCATTCTCCAAAGTAAACAGTATGGTACTTCTTATCCACACTGTTCTCAACCTTGGCTGCACTTTGGAAACACCTGGGTATGTTAGAAAATGCAAATGACTGAATCCTGTCCCCAGAGATTCTGGTTTATTTAGGATTATGGCTTGAGCATCAGGAAATTTTAAAAGTCAGGTGATTCAAATGTGTGGCCAAGGTTGGGAAACAGGGCACTAGGCACGTTCTGATTCATACATTGTCTGGGCTTGAAAGATGGCTGTACCCATTCCCACCTACCTCACTCCCAATTCATGTTGTGGCTATTACTTTGAAGGCTAGAAGTTTAGCTCTGGATTTAATAGTGTACTGTGAATACCAAGATTCAAAGAGTTTTGTTCTTATTGTTTGCCTTATACAGGTTTATCTTTTGAACCCATTTCTCTCATTTGACTTTGGTAAATGTGTACACTGATTGTGTATGTGAGTGTGGTGTTTGTGTCCTGTGTGTAAAATAGGGGGCTGTTCACACAAAGAGATTTCAATGTGGTGACTTCTATTCTGGTATGATCCAAACTCTAGGATAAAGAGAGTTCAGAGTCTCCCCATTCAGTAAAAAGGACTACTGTGACTGCCACCAGTTCTAGGTTTGGGCCTTCTGAAATGTATGGACCAGAAGGGAGCAAGTGTATTTGACCAGATGTCCTCCAGAAGCTCAAAGCTTAGGGCATTTTGTGTGCTGATTCCCCTAGTGATTTCATGAGCTACCAATCCATCTTGCCCAGGGAACTGTCTGGCAGGGCCATGTGGTTTTTTTCTTGGCCTTCTATGTGTTTTGGAGGAAAGGAGGGGGTAGCCATCAATCCACCTGCTCATTTTCATGGGAAGAAGTCACAGCTAGAGAAGCACGAGACGTCCCAAACAACCCCTCATTGCACGCAGCTGTGATGCCATTTGTCCATGCAGCCTGCTTGTGGGAAAAAGAGAGCTGTTGCCTATATTAAGATTCAACCAGAGACTGAGGAGATAAGTGAAACCTTCATTTCCAAGCATTTGATTCACCCAGCTTGTTTTATATAAAGGAGGAGAGAAATAACAGGGTCTTGGTTTTTGTTCTTTCTACAAAGTGAACATCTAACTTCCCTTTTCTTCTGGCTGTGGGACACATGTCCTTGTTTAAATATAATTGGTAAGGCAAGGCAGCTTTTTGGTTGATTTTTGTTATGGAGTTTTTGCTTACTCACTGACTTTAGCTGTAACTTAGAAAATGTGGACCTCATTTCTCCTGAGAATTAACAAGAATGGGATTTTTGGCCCTTCTCTGGCAGTTACACCTTAGTCCAGAGCAGTGACCCTCCTTGCTCTGATTCATCTCCTACTAAAATAAAGTGTTGCCGAAGCCTTTTCCCTCCTCTAGAGGAAGAGCTAACTGCCAGCCAGCTGCTTTGGTTAGGCATGTTGGACTTATAGAAAGGCTAGGGACTTGTCTTTCCCTCAGAATAGTTGGAAGGTCAGCTTAACATTGCACAGTAAGACTTTGTGTGGGAACCAAAATGGCTCACTTGGTGCTTGATTGAATTCTTACAGGCAGAATCATTTCCTCTTTCTTGTGCTATCTTCCCGGAAATTGCCCAGGAAAACCCGCTGTGGGGCTCCCACCAACTCTTTCTGTTCTACCTTACCCCTCACTGAGATCCAGTTCCCTCCTCAATGCTTCTATCAGGCACCTGCCCCTTCCATCTTAGGGTGGGGGCCAAGTGACCTGGGCCTACTCACCCTACCTCGAGAGAGGAAGAAACGAAACACCAACACATACTGCATGTTTGCATGGCTCACAGGGAGTCGCTTCCATCTCACCTCTGTGGACTAATATCTCTCTCTTTCTCTCTCTTCCTTTCTGTGTTTTTCTCTTTACACACTCTATAGCTGCCTGAAAATGCTCAACCTGTGGTGAGTCCCTCTCTCCAGTCCACATGATAGGGGAGCGGACCAGACTAGGCTGGGATTGGCAAAGCCAAACAAAATGCCTTAGGAACACTGAATGGCTTCCATACGCCGCCTTGTGCCATAACCACCCAGACTGGGGAACTAGATCCACAAGGTGGGGATGGGGCAGGCCTACACCCAGGAATTAATCTGTTCCTTCTTTCCTTTCAAACCCATCTCATTGCTGTCTCCTCCTGTCAAAACAATATCCCCAGTATCCAAAATTATCTTTCTATTTTTAGCCAAGTGAATTGTCTCCCAAATTAATAGACCAGATATTATCAGACAGAGAGGGACAGAGGCAGGAGGACAAGGTTACTCTATCAGTTGTTTAGATTATTCTTCACAACCCCAAGGGCAGTTATCACCAGATGATCCCCCATTCTGTGGTTTGGTCTCTAACTGGCTGCTTCGGAAAAATCTGTGACTTTTCTTTTGATTCAACTGGTTCTTCCTTCTGTAGAATGAGTCTCCAAAAGAGCTCCTTCTTGGGGGGAGAAATGGACATTTTGTTGTTGTTTTGGGGGTTTCTGTTTGTTTTTCGTTTATTGTCTTGTCTTTTCTCTTCTTTTCTTTTCTTTTCCCTGTAAGAGTACATTTAGTGGGCCAAGGGCTGACCTGGCTAATGAGATATTGGAGCCCTTCTCTTCCACTCCTGGAAAAGATTCCTTGAGTGGAAGGGGGAGCCCTAAAGAATCTGCGTTCAGTCAAGTACATTCTTGATACAAGAAAGAGCCCTCTCCCCAGCTCTCTTCTTAGACGTTGCCTGTGACCTTCCAGGTGCTCCTGAACTGGTTGGTCTGTTGCAGTCTGGAATTATAATTTCCCCACAGTGTCTGCATGCGTGGGGTCATATTCTATGTGGTGATAACAGCCTCCTGGACTCTGTGTTTACCTTGTTTCTATTTGTCTTCAGTGACTAGGTTGGACACCAGTTTCTGAGCCCCATTGGTCTAAGCTAAGTTGCCTATGGGGCTTCCCCAGGAATAGGGATATATGGAAGATAAGTCAGGTTTTATGGAAATAGAATTTGTAGTCTTATGGTACTGGGGAGTACCTTTGACCTATTTATCTAGCAAACATGTCTGTGTAATCTGACATTGTCATAGTCTATTTTTTTCCTGTGAGATGTCACTCACATAATCCTGACTGCAAATACAGGGTCCACTGTGTGCTCCTCCAACTCTGCTTGGGACTCTAGGGGGTTCCCCAAAAGCGTAGGTTACCCAAGAGCTTAGATACCATCTAGCTTAGGTACTCCGTAAAGTTTAGGTGCTGTCTAGCTGTAGAGATAAGACATATATACTGGAAAAGACAAGTAGGTCTCCAGGAGACTTGTTATTGTCCCTCAAGAGGTCACTGTGGACAGGAATGGTCAAGAAAGACTTCATGGATACTGTGGGGCTTGAGCCAGGTATTAGAGCAAGGGAAGAATGTAAAAGTACACCAAAGAAGAGAAGCCTGGCAATGAAATAGCAAAAGGGGAGAGAGCCAGGACATAGCAAGAGAGCAGTGTGGGAACGGTAATGGCTCAGAGGTCTAGAGAAAGAGCACTTGGTGGCTTGTGGGTAGGGAGACTGGATTGATTCTGACTCCAGCATGCTAAGAATTTCTGGTCATCCAATCAAAGAATCAACTAGAAGAATATTTACGACACAAGAAAGGTTCATCACTCACCTTCCTTCTCTTTGGAGAGTTAGACATTTGTGTGGAGTTAGTAGGTGGGCTTGGTCTGGGGTCTGACCCAGGTTAATAGGTCCTATTGCTGGTAGTCACCACAGAAACCAAAGAATCGAAAAGCAGATTGTGGGGCCTGTTTCCTTTTGGGTACAACTATGAAAAGCTGCCGAAGCTTTAACTACAGTAACTAGCAAAAATTAATCCGGGGCTCTAAACCGTAGCGCACATTGCCCTCCAGTCAGGCAGATTCAGCATGATGTGCCTCAGCAGTCAGGTTATGATGTGCTTGTGAGCAGACACTAGTTCTTAGGACTTGCCTCGAAGGAGGTAAAAGAGAAGTGAGTAGTGTAGTTTGAAAGGGACCAAAACAGTATTTCAGACTTCTTTGTGATTGCTCTTACCTACTAAAAATACAAAATCCTCATTTTAGCATCCTCCAAAAAAAAAAAAAGAAGAATAGAAATTGACTTAAATGTTAATGATGTCTCTGAAAATCATGGTTAACAGGGAATAGGGAACTCTGGTATAATACTGGTGCTCCCATGAGTTTTAATTTGCCTTGTTTAATATTAATATCAGGACTTTCAACTTGGAAAATGTTCATTTTCTAAAGCATATATAATAGAAAAAGATCATTTTTTTTTCTTGAAATCTTCTCTGGGGAGAGGACTGTCTTAAACAATCAGAAGCATTGGTCATTTTTATTTCAAAGAGTTTATTCAGTCTCCAGATTCACATGCCACTTTGTTTAGTGACTATATTCATACCCATTTAGTATTTTACAGGACTCATGGCTGGCTCCATCAGAAGAGCATGCGGTTCTTGACCTCGGGGTCCTGAGTTCAAGCCCTATGTTGAGGGGAGAGAGTACATAAATAAACTTGAAAAAAATAGTGTTGCATAAATGTCATTGATACCTTCGGCAAGTCTTTTTTTTTTTTTAATTTTTTTAAATGTTATTTATTTTTGAGAGACAGAGACAGAGTGCTAGTGGGGGAGGGGCAGAGAGAGAGGGAGACACAGAATCCGAAGCAGGCTCCAGGCTCTGAGCTGTCAGCACGGAGCCTGATGTGGGGCTCGAACTCACAGACTGTGAGATCATGACCTGAACTGAAGTCGGATGCTTAACCGACTGAGCCACCCAGGCACCCTATCTTCAGAAAGTCTTTTGAAAGACCCTCTTAAGAAGGTCCTATTTCTAAAATTTTCATGTTTGATTCATTCAGATATGGGGAAAGGCTATCATTACTTGTATAAATGTCTATTTCTACATTCTAAGAAACTTTCTCCAAATTTTTAACAACTTGTCCATTGGGTGTTGAAATACCAAGGAGCCTGGCTGAAAAAGGAGAGAATCTTAGCTACAGTGGAGAACTTAGGAGAATGGGAAGTAAGCACCAGTTCTTTATGTTCATATGAACAGCCCTGGCATTAAACCCAGAGATTTAGGCAAGAGAACCAGACAGAGTTTTCTCCGAAAAGCTTTCCTTTCAAGGGTCCAACAAGTTTGCAGCTTGACTCCCCTCCACCATCTGGCATCTTTGACTCATCCACACCTTCTGGCCCTCACATTCTCATTTCCCATGTGTCAGCTTCCTGGAAAGGACATGTCTTATGCACCAGCTATGCCACAGCCCTCATCACCCCCTTCTGGACTTAGTCATGCCTCAGCAAGAGCTGCTTCCTATTTCAGAGACAGGAGTAAGGAAGGGATGCTTGGGCCTAGGGCTGTGCTGGAGCTGTGGCTATTGTCCAGGGGCAACACGTGGAGGGCGGATGAAGGGAGCAGACCCCAACCTCCACCGTACACAGGGCTAGTCCTCTAACCTTGTTTGGCACGGCAGCAGTGGTCTCAGTAGCTAAGCCGAGGACCCTGCAGCCATATGCTTGCCATTGGTCAACTCCTGGGCTGTGGCACTGGTCCCTTCTGAATGAAACGTGGGCTGTGTTGATATCAGTCAGGGGATCTAGGCTTGCAGTACTTATTAAGAGTCAGGGCTCCTTCTGCTTGCTCCGGGTAGCTGGGTGGGGATGGGGGTATGGGATGGAGAGAATCCTTAATCCTTCATTGGCAGCATCATGAGATCCTGCTAAAATTGCAATCATATTTTGTGGGGGATTCATTTGTTTCAGTTTAGCTCCATATCCACTGGCCATTGAAGCTGCATTAAATTATTGTGCCCTCTGTATCAAGGGGCAGACGATGCAGGCTAGTCTTAGGCAGCCCTGAGGAGCCCCCAGCCTTGGTTCCAGATAAAGATGAAATATCTGGATTCAATGATAAACCTTCATCCTTCCAAAAAACACCTGTTTGGACCCTGCCTAGCCTGCATCATTTCGATGATTGAGTTTGGTAGCAGATTGAAATGAAGTAGCTATTTCCTTTGGCTTTCCTGGCAGACACTGCCCACTGCTTCCAGTGTGTGCACCGTAGGTGGTGGGTGTGGGTGGCCCTGTGGGTGGGTGCCAGGGGGAACTGCCCCCCACCCGCCGGGCAGTAAGCAGAAGCAGGCAGAAGTCTGAAGCTGTAAGCCTTCCACACTGACTTGCAATGTTCCTTGTACTCCAGGTGCTGCTGTTTCTTTAAGAGGAAAAGGAAGAAGACTGCCCAGCGCCACAAGTGACCAGTGCCTCCCAGGAGTCCTCAGGCCCTGGGGACTCTAACTCAATTGCACCCGCAGCTCCTGCCATTTTTCATTGGAAGGGACTCCTCTATGGGGGAGGGTGGAGGTCCAAACCAAAAAGAAGAAAACAGATGCCCCCAGAAGGAGCCAGTGCAGGCAGCCAGGGCCCAGTGGGTCAGTGGCCATCCCCGCCTGCCTACAGCTCTGAGCAGGTCCCAGAGCTGCAGCTCCTCCACTGCTTGCCCTCGGGGCTGCCTGGTTGACTCTCCTTCCTATTGTTTACAGTGAAGGTGTCATTCACAAAAACTCAAGGACTACTATTCTCTTCCCTCCCGTAGTTTACTCCCGGTTCTTGCCCCACCCTCAACCCTCTCCAGCATAAAAGCTAGTGAGTTAAAGGCTTTGTCTGCTGAAGGAGCTTAAGAGGCTGGGGGTGCGGTCAAGAAGGCAGGGGGAAGATGGCAGGCCTGGCAGGAGAAGAACGTTCTCCACCTACCAGGTGTGCCTGGCAGTATGGCTCCGTCCTCTGTGCCTCTGCAGCCTCCATCCCCAGCTGGCCACGGGGTGCAGGTTCTTGCCACCCTCCCTCCTGTCAAGTTACACTGTCGGACACAAGCTGTGAGAAATCTGCAGTCTACTGTCCCTGCGCGTTGGCATTTTTCGCTCTCTTGACAAGCGAGCTCTGTTCTCCAGACGGTAGTAGGACAATGCAAATTGTTCTGAGCAAAGGAAAAAACTGACTTTATTGCACTTTTAGTTTTGTTTTTTTTTTTAAACAAAAAACATGGCAGATGCATATTGTGTCTGGTTATACTGGGAGTTTTACTTTTTTCTGTTTTGAGGGGGATGGGGCCAGCCAAGCCATTCAGAGAGAACATGGGTCCAGAGGACATTCTCAATGGAAAAAGTTGGGTCTGCAGCACCCAAAAGAGAAGAAGCCAAACTCTTGTCATTCTGAGTAAACACTCAGGTTGGCAAAGAAACATACTTGAATATTCATTCATCTTCTCAGCTGCTGAAGAATGTCCCTACCAGAGCCTCTTGACCTCATCAGCCTACAGTTTGGACCGCCTAGCTCTCCAGCACATGGGATGAGCCAGCCAAGCCAGACTGACCAGGAGAAGGAGATGCTTGACAAAAAAATTGGAAATACCAGTTTCCTCCACTGCCAGGGACTTCCAACTAAATAGCCATGTGACTTTCTTAGTGACTTGGGGGACAAAATTAGTGATGAAATGGCCACCGCCATATTGCCACTAGTGGACAAGAAGAGGAGGACTAAGTGAACCCGCCTTCCAACTGCCAGAAGAACCTCAGGATTTGGCATCATAGGGCCAGGAAATAAAATCATTGTGTACTGTCTGCCCCGGTAGCTGAGTGATAGCATTTGGGCTGGCCTGCCTTACCAGGAACCAAGCACCTGCAGATCTCCCAGCAGGTCCACAGCAGCATGCTTAGGACTGAGCACGTGGGGCTGTATGAACAGGAAGATAAGATTGGCTGGTGCTGGAAAATTCCAAGGGAAAGGATACTGAAATGAAAGGTCTGAAATTATCTTCTCATTTGGATATAGACTGCTTCCAGATAAGATGGCCATGTACCTAGAGCGTGTTTTCCCCAGTCCACTGTCTGCCTCCCCATGTGGGTTAGCCACCTGATCTACTACCATGAAGAGTCTCAGTTCTTCGTTCACTGCTTGGAAAGTAATGTATGGAGTTAATCTTACTGTGCTCAATTTTCATTTGAGTTCAGTGGCTTATGTAAACAGTGACCTCTTTCCAGATGTGATAGAGGAGAAAGAACCACTTACATCAGGGAACAAGGCCTTGTATCTGGGAGTAGAGAGAGCTAACTCACCAAGGAGGACAGTGGCTGGTGACTTAGTCTGGTGGTTTTGGGAACTCCGAAATCATTGCCTCTGGCTTGAGATGGAGGGCCGTGTTTTGGACTGGAGGATGTGGGGATACTTTCTGGTAGTTGGCATTTCCTGACAAGTCCCTTGATGTATCTTACATGGAGCAGAGATAGCAACAGTGGCATGGATCAGAGTTACTGGGCTTTACCTCTTCCATCGGGCCTTGGCTAGGAAATACCATTTTACTGGCTTCAAACCTGCTCAGCTCATGTAAGGATTGTAATCTTTCATTTCTTTAAAAGAAATTTTCCTGTATACAAAACAGAGTGGCTGGGAGACACAGTGTCACATCCCTTTTCCACAAGGGTTTTGAATATTGAGGTTTGCTTCCTTGATAATACCTAGTGGTTAAGGCACCATCACAGAAATGTACAGTTTCTCAATTGGCATTTGGGCAACTCTAACTTCCTGTATAGAAACTTTAACTTCCTTTTCCCTCTGTAGAAAAAAACCTTGCCTCTCAAGGGATGGCAAGGGGAAGTAGTGACAAAGCCTCTAGCATCCTGGCACTCCACACCCCACTAAGTGCCTCCCACCTCTGCTTCCACAAAAAAGCAAAGGCATTGACCAGCTTGGCTCAGGGCAAGCCCCCCTGCAGCTGAGTTTGTGACTTTTTTTGGTCTTAAATGTTTTAAAGGCTAGCTCTTGAAGGGTTAAACCCAAGCAGTTATGGGGGGTCCTTCCTAATGCACTGTTCTCATTCTCTGCACCCCCCCCCCAAAATCTCTTACTAGGTATCTGCTTTTCATAACAAAGGCAAAGAGCCCCACGTCCCTCTGGCATGTAGGGTAATGGTGATTCTTCCAAGGCCATTAGCACTCCAAGGTGGTCCCAGGCCTCTGAGAGATTCTATTGTGATCTTCCTGAAAATTAAGTAAATAAAAAGACTACCTAAGGAATAATTTGGCCATCAGTTCCATCCCCACCAGCACATCAGGGCTCCCTCTTCAACCCTGTTGCTATAGTTGCTTAGTTCTGTGCCTCAGCCGGGTCCCTGAGGTTGGGCAGTCCCTCCACCCACCACCCACCCAAATCTACTCACTATAGTTTTGGAACTTTCTCCATTTCACAGCATGGTGCCTAAGGATCTTTTTCTTTGGGATTGGTGCAGTTGCTTCTGAGTTAGCAGTAAGTACTAGCAGCGTTCACTCAAAATATTCTTACTAGTATGCCATTAGGAGGACGTCTCCCAAGCCCTACGGTCCTCAGGTATTGCATCCTGAGCAGATTAAGTCACGCAGGCCAGGAATCCACCAAGGCACAAGCGGTCCTTCTCTTATGACCAGAGGATGACGTATGTCTGTGCAATCAAGCAGCTAAAGGTTGATCACTTACACACACCTTGGCATTTCCCAGTGGTCTCACTCTGGACTCTGCAAGGGTGGGCAGTGTGCCAGCAGCCAGTGTACTTTTCTGACAGCCTTAGTGAACATTCTGCTATATTGGGTCTGTCTAGAAGTAAACAGGGTCTAAGAAGGTACAAGTCAAGTGACTAGGCTAACCTCCAGTTAAAGCTCCATTTCACTCTGGAACGCAGAGGCAACAGGGGACAGCAGAATCCTGGGCTTTTCAGTAGAAATGTTGATTTGCCTGTTTTATCTGCATGAATTCCAGGTACAAAGAAATCACCTCTGCCATTAGCCAGAAGAGGGTCCATCACCTCTATATCCCAGCTTAGTGCACTGGAAATGGACACTGATAGTGCATATTCATTGTTGATTCTCCGTGTTAGTAACCTCCTTTAATGTCAGAAATATGCAGTGATGGTAAATGTATGTCAGATTGGTTACTAAAGATCATAGCCTTAACTTTTTTGTATGCAAAAGATAGAATTAATTGCCCCTGTCAGCAAGCATGGCTGATGTTTCTCAAAAATAAGTACTTCCATGACAGCATAGAAAGCATCTCAAAGGAACTTGATCTTTTGATGCATCTCTCCCAATTCCACATGCCTCCTGTGTGTCCCAGTCACCTCCATTTTCATACTGAAACCACTTTTCCATTCCCAGTGAATTGCCCTGACAGTGTCGTCTCCAGCGTCAGCCACATTAGGGCTCAAATTACTCAGATTGGGAGCTTACAGCGCCATACAGCCAACATTGCCTTTGCCAGTCCACTGCCACTGTCCCCGCCATTGCCCCAATGTGGGCAGATGAATTCCAGCAACCCTTAGGGAGCCAGGATAACGAGGCACCCCATCTGGATTGGCCATATATAAGCACCAGGCACTTGTTTTGGGGGCTCTTGTTTTGGCAACTCCGGGCCTCCAGGAAAGCCCTGTCTAGAAATTGATGGCCAGTGATTCCCAGTCTTCCCTATGACGGGTTGGCAGGAATCAAAATGGGATTCCTATGGTTTTATTGTTTTGGGGGTGGGGGGAGGGAGGCAGCGGAGGGGTGGCTTTGTTTCTGAATAAAGAAGAGAGGAAACTATGGCCCTTCTGAGGGTTTGCAGAGTTTGAGCAGTGTTTTAGCCACAAATAAGAAATCTTGGAAGTCTTTGATCAATTAAGCAGTCTTAAAAACATGTTTCTCATAACTCCTTTTGCAGGTGACTGAGTGCAAAAGAATAGGTTTCTCCACTGTATTCAAAAATAGTAAGTAGGTTCCCTGGATATAGACTGTAGTAGTTGACAAATTTCCTCAAAAAGCAACCAGGAAGTCCACTCCAGTATTTGTAGATCAGCTTACAAAGGAAAAAGTGAACATGTACTCCATATATTTCTAGTTTTGTTACCAAACTTGATGTTATAAAGAAACCTCAGTTCTGTGGACAGAATTTCTTTTGTCGCTTTTCTTTTACTCCTCGCAATCTTATTTCCGGTGCCATCACCACCTTCAGAGTCTCAGAGCAGAGGGTTATCCTTGGTAATAAAGGGGGGTGCAGTGCAGTCATCCCAACAAGACACACAGGAAAACAGCTGTTCTGACTGCCTCTTCCCTGCAAACCCCCTCTTTCAGGGCAGGTGAGACATTTTCAGTGTTCCTCTTCATGAGCTCCAGACCAAATCCCAGGCCAGCCCTTGCACTGAAAGCTTTTGTAAGAGGTTTATCAATCTGTTAGGAATGTCTCAGGAGAGATGAGCCATTTCTTTGGGGGGAAATCTATTTACAGATGGGTGTGTGGTTGCGCTTGTATGCCTGTGTGTGTGTATATGTGCGTGCATGCGCACGTGGTCTCATCTGTGCATTTCACTTCCATAAAGACTCACAGGCCAGGCTGCTGAGACCATGTGTTTATGAATATCCTCGGAAGTAAACAAGTAACAATTGAGCTTCTCAAACTAGTGTCACAGCAGGCTGGCTCTGGGAATGAGCCCCATTTATCAAGCAGAAAAGTAAACAGCAGAAAAGATAGAGATGAAACCAAAAATATTATAACCCCCCAATGGAAAATAATGTTGATTCATCAATTCCCATTGGATATATTACATGCTCTAATTTATTATATTATTATTTTGTCTGTTTCTTTAATCTTTGCCCATTGTACTTTTAAAAAGATGTTGGGATGTTGATTGCAATTTTTTAAGACTAGATAATGTATAAATCAGCTGTGGAAATCAGTTTTAAATGCTGTGTGGATGTGTCTGATTTATTGTTAAATGCCTTTTTTTTTTTTTTTTTTAACTTTTTGTTTTATTTTAGATATGTGTTGTTGTTTCATAAACCCCGGCACTGGTCGCAAAGCTCAGCTGTGAAAATGAAATTTGTAGTATTTTTTAACATGAATGTTTATTTCAAGTGTATTTGAAATGGTTCCTCTGGGAGAGAGATTTGTACACCATTAGGAAAAACTCCTCTGCAGAGGAAGTAAGCCGCCTTTGGAGAAAACGGAAAATGGGTCTTGATGTGTTATCTCAGAGTAGCCCATTTCCTAGGGCACCATGGAAAAACACAAATGTGATCTTTAAGTATACCTCTTCCCTAATTTGGGGAGGAAAGGACTCAGTTTGCACCCTTTTTGTATGTAAAATAAAATGTCTTACCTTTCTTGACTAATTTTGTTTGGTTAGTTGGTTGGTTTGTCTGGTTTTAAATTCCCCTGGCTCGTTTGTAACTAAGAATCCAGCTAGGATTACTTTGATAGGATTCAGGGCTCTAGTGAATGAAAATAATGCTTGATACTTTGGCATTCTTGCTTCATTCCTTTGGGTTGAACATTGCTCTCTCCTGCTGGTCACTTTATTTCTGTTTATTTATTTCTAAGTTTATTTGTTGATTTGAGAACCAGAGCATGAGCAGGGGAGGGGCAAAGGAAGAGAGAGAGAATCTCAAGCAGGCTCTTCCCTGTCAGCATGGAGCCCCATGCAGGGCTCAAACCCAACAAACTTTCAAAACCCAAGAGTTGGATGCTTAACCAACTGGGCCACCCAGGTGCCCCCATTTTTTTTTTAATTTTAGAGAGAGCATGAGTTGGGGAGAGGGGCAGATGGGGAAAGAATCTTTTTTGAATGCTTATTTTTGAGAGAGAATGAGCAGGGGAGGGGCAGAGAGACACAGAATCTGAAACAGGCTCCAGGCTGAGCTGTCAGCACAGAGCCCAATGCCAGGCTTGAACTCACGAGCTGCAAGATCATGACCTGAGCGGAAGTCGGATGCTCAACCAACTAAGCCACCCACCCAGGTGCCCCACCCCCTCCTCCCCGAGAGAAAGAAAATCTTAGGCTCCACACTGAGTGTAGAGCCCGATGCTGGGCTCTAATGACCCTGGGATCAGGACCTGAGCCGACTGAGTCACCCAGGCGGCCCCTGTTGGTCACTTTAAATATTCCTGGCAGTTGGGGCGCCTGGGTGGCTCAGTCGGTTAAGTGTCCGACTACAACTCAGGTCACGATCTTGCGGTCCGTGAGTTCGAGCCCCACGTCGGGCTCTGGGCTGATGGCTCAGAGCCTGGAACCTGCTTCTGATTCTGTGTCTCCCTCTCTCTCTGCCCCTCCCCCGTTCATGCTCTGTCTCTCTCTGTCTCAAAAATAAATAAACGTTAAAAAAAATTTTTTTTTAAATATTCCTGGCAGAACATGGACATTCATCACTCACATACTGGTTCCTGTATCCCTGTGGTTCTTAGGTCGTAGAACATCAGGAAGTTAGGATGTACTCTGTGGAACAGCTTTGGAATAGCTTTATAATGCTCTTCTAATGAACATCTACACAGGGGATAAAACTATGATGTGCAATTATAAAATCACAAATATATATATATATATATATATATATAGCCACAAAGTAACTGTCAATCGGCATGATTGGTTCCAGCTTTTTTGTTACTACTCAATTACTACTTGATTTGTTTTTTCACTGGGTAGGCAAGTAAGCAGAAGACACTTAAGATCATCATGAGAGAAAAACTTCACACCGAGAGCATTTTATCCATCAAGCTTTTTTTTCTTTCAAAAGTGGAGGGGAGGTGTGGAGGAGGCAGGTTTTATGTGTTTTAGCATTAGCTCCTCAGGTGTAGGCTACTTCGAAAAAACATAGTTTGGTAAACATTTTTCTCACTGGCTATGGAGGGCATGAGACCAGTGAGTGGGGAAAGAGGCCTGACCAAAAAAATGGTTGGAGGATCAGAAGATCAACTTTGTCAGTGCAACAGTTTTACCTAGGAGAACCTTTACCGGATTGAGGTGTAAGGATTAGAAACAGCAAACATCACTTGTGTTTACATGAGAGAACTGTGGAAACTTTGCAGCCTGACTGCAGTGACCTCAGTGTAAGCAAGGACAAATTAATGCCAGTGGCCATGCATAACCTCAAACTTGGGTCAGCACCTCATAAAGACAACAAATTGCAGGGCTCAACTAATTGAAAGGGAGCTGTGCCTACCTAGAATTTGGGCTGTGAAGACCAAGACTTTCTATATTAAGCTTCAAAAAGTGATTTTTTTTTTTTAACGTTTATTTATTTTTGAGACAGAGACAGAGCATGAACGGGGGAGGGTCACAGAGAGAGGGAGACACAGAATCTGAAACAGGCTCCAGGCTCTGAGCTGTCAGCACAGAGCCCTACGCGGGGCTCGAACTCACCGACCGCGAGATCATGACCTGAGCCGAAGTCGGACGCTTAACCGACCGAGCCACCCAGGCGCCCCTCGAAAAGTGATTTTAAGGGCACTTGGGTGGCTCAATCACTGAAGTGACCAACTTCAGTTCAGGTCATGATCTGGGGGTCGGGCCTTGTGCCCTGACAGCGAGCAGCCTGCTTAGGATCTTCTGCCTCCTCTCTGCCCCTCCCCGCCACACGCACGCATGTTCTATCAAAAATAAACATTAAAAAACAAAAACAAACAAACAGCATTGAGTGGGGCGCCTGAACCCAGGCCGTCTCATAGGTATTATTTGCCACCTCAGTACTAAGTATGACGTTACTGCAACCAAAATTTGTTGAATACAGCCCTGCAGCAGTGTTGGCGGAGTTATATACAAAATCAGTGCAACACAATCCGTTGCTCACACGCACACAAAACGGTTACTTGGAAAAATAGGCAAAGAAAGGAAGTTAAGAACCAGAGTAT
Source organism: Panthera pardus (assembly GCF_024362965.1). Lineage (NCBI taxonomy): Eukaryota > Metazoa > Chordata > Mammalia > Carnivora > Felidae > Panthera > Panthera pardus. The sequence goes on from NW_026526810.1 coordinate 33,536,066, forward strand.
ACAATATTAAAGCGTGCACTGACTCATACATACAGCAGTAAGCACGGTAAAAACCAGAGAACAGGTAGTATAGTGACATGGACAAAGTAAAAAAGGGGTTTGAAGCAAGTTTTACAAGACAAGTAGAAGGAGCAGTATAAGGTCATGTTCTGGGTAAGCACAAACATGCCCCGAGTTTGGGGAAGCTACCATATTTAAACCCAAACTGATGGTGGCTAATGCTTAACTGGCCCAATTCGGAAAATAACAAGTGCCTTCTCTCCCGCTATCCACCGACTTCTAACATAAACTGACCCTCCAAAAGATTTCCACTCCCACAAAGGCAGAGCCGGTCAAGGGACCCATCGCTCTACATGCTGGGGCTTGTAGTCTCCTCAGAGACCCAATCCGCGCGCTCTTCAGGGCCGGGCGGTGCCGCCTTCAGTGATCCTCTCCCCGTGGGTGGGCGTTGGCTTGCGGGGGAGCCAATGAGGCCACAGTAACGTGGCAGCCACCCACGAGCCCGCGTCTCAGCCAGCAGGGTCCGCGAGGCGGGCTCCGCCCCCCACGGGGACCTACTACACGGCGCCGACCTAGAGGGGGGAAACAGGGCCCGCCTCCTGCCAGGAGGCCGGTAGGAGCCCCGGTTCCCCCCCGCGGCCGCATTCGGTGGAGGCGCCGGTGCCCACGTTGACGCGTCCCCACCCTCTTCCGGCTCTCGGCTGCCCGGGCCGCGCTCGCTTCGCCCGGTGGATGCTGCGCCTCTCCGAGCGGAACATGAAGTTGCTCTTCGCCGCCGCCCTCATCGTGGGCTCCGTCTTCTTCCTGCTGTTGCCAGGTCCTTCCACGGCCGACGAGAAGAAGAAGGGGCCCAAAGTCACCGTCAAGGTCCGTCTTCCCCTATCCCAACCTTCCTGGCAAGGCCCACCCTCCGTCCCCCGGGTTCCGGCTTCGGCGCCGCTGGTTAGCGGTGTCCGAGGCATTTAGGCTCCCAGAGCTCAGGCCCAGGCGTCCTCAACTTTGGCTCAGCTTCTCCCTAGGTTCTCGGCTGTGGCCTCGTGGCGTCCATGCAGTCCTGGTCGTTGAGACCGGAGAATGCTCGGCTCCTCCCCAACACCCCAGCCCTTGCCGTGATTTAGGAGCCGACGCTGGTCATGTCCAGCTGGGGCTGCCACTGTCAGCCTCAGAGCAGTCTTTTTGCAAATACTGTCCAGCGCTGGGGAAATGGTGAAAGATCACGTCTGCCAAACAGAATCCTTTCTTTACTTGGGCCAGATTTTACCCACTTCCAATTACAAAACACAACAATCTAGTTTAAACGTGCGTGGCAAGCTTAGGCTCGCCTCTTTATGGTTTTTGGATGTTCATTTCTAGAATCTGTGCTCATTATTTATTTAGACTAAAGGTGGTTTGGCACGCTATAATCTTAAGGAGAGCACATTTTCTAGGAGAAGGGTCTGGAGTCTTCATTAGATTCTCATGGTAGAGTTTTTGTCACTACCAAAATCAGGTTCGGAATCACTGTTTTCAAAATACCGCTCTCTTCTCTCCTACCTTCATGGTAGCTTCTTGGCCCCTCCCTTCCCTAACAAGGCCCCTTTAAAAAGGCTGACTTTGAAATGGTGTTCTTCCTTAGGTGTATTTCGACCTGCGAATTGGAGATGAAGATATAGGCCGGGTGGTCATCGGTCTCTTTGGAAAGACTGTTCCAAAAACAGTAGACAATTTTGTGGCCTTAGCCACGGGAGAGGTAAGTGACCAGAGCAGAGGTAGTCAAACTCAAATGCAGTGAAATTGGCAAGTAGGGCTGGCAGGAAACTGAAGTGCATAGCCTGGCCCAACTATACCAGGAGTACTGCTCCTGTGAGTACCCTCACAGAGTACTGCCGACCCATAGTACTGGGAACCACTATTATCGCATCTTGTGGGTTTTATAAACCGAATTCAGAAATAGATTTTTTTTTTGGAGAAAATTGTTTATTATATTTTTTTAACGTTTATTTATTTTGGGGACAGAGAGAGAGCATGAACGGGGGAGGGGCAGAGAGAGAGAGAGAGAGACACAGAATCGGAAGCAGGCTCCAGGCTCTGAGCCATCAGCCCAGAGCCCGATGCGGGGCTTGAACTCACGGACCGCGAGATCGTGACCTGAGCTGAAGTCGGACACCTAACCGACTGAGCCACCCAGGCACCCAAGAAAATTGTTTATTTTTAAGACATTTCAGTAGTCAAGGAAAAGCAACCAGGACTTTCTTTTAAGGGTGAAGGGCCCAGAGCTTCCCAGGTTTTAAAGAAACAGGAGTGCCCCATTTAAGAAAGTTTGTATTCCTCTTAACTCTAGAGAACAAACTGGTGGTTACCAGAGGGGCTGGGGTTGGGGGACGGGTGAAATGGCAAAGGGGATTAAGAGTACACTTAACCATAATGGGTGCTGAATACTGTATAGAATTGTTGAATCACTATATTGTATACCTGAAACTAATATAACATTGTATGTTTTTATACTGGAATTAAAAAATTATCAAGGAAAAAAGTTCCTATTATAACTTTCCATTGAATTAGGTAACTTTTTGATGTGATTTGATCAGTTTTCATGCATCTGTTTCTATGATTAGAAAAAAAAAAAAGAGGGGAAAGGTGGAAACATTACGTGAAGTAGAATTGTGTAAAGTCTGGGAATTATATAAAGGCACAGGAATATGCAGTCTTAGCCCCTCTCCTGGATCTGTGTGTCCCATGCCTCGCCTGTGGGAACTGTTCGCTCAGTGGCACATGGAATGATGAATCTGGTCAGCAGTGGTGTCTCTTCCATGATGAGTTGTGGGCTAGGCTCTTGCAGGGCCTACTTAATATCTGCCTGTGCCTCATGCCACCTCTCACCTTTTCATTCCCTTTTCTAGAAAGGATTTGGCTACAAAGACAGCAAATTCCATCGTGTGATCAAGGACTTCATGATCCAGGGTGGAGACTTTACCCGAGGAGATGGCACTGGAGGTAACCTCAGGTCGTCTGGGCTATAGGATCTGTTAATGCAGCTTCCCACAGGGGAGAGCTGGGCTGTGTTGGGTAGACAAGGCCTCGTTTTCACCCAGGTCCAGAGACAGGACTGGCACCTGCATTGAGACCAGCTGCAGCCTTCTTTGTACAGGGAACCCAGTATGAGAGGAGAAATGAGGGGTCATGTGGATCTTACCCCGCTGACAGACCTGGCAATCAAGGCCTGCAGCGTTGATGACTTTTCTCTAAATACCCCCTGGGGGGAAGGGAAGCAAAGTGTACCATGTGGGTGATTCTGGGTCATGCATGCAAAGCCTGAGTGGGCAACCTTGGAAGCCCCAGCGGGGGTGGGAGCAGCTGCTCCCCTTGGCAGTCTCCCTCCCACCAGAGACCACTTGGCAAGAGCCAACTGAATCTCCCCTTTGCATTACTTGTACACATAGGACAGAGAGACAAATAGCCTGGACTTACCTAACCCATGGGAGGGCTCACCGTACTTGGTGCCCAGCATACTCTTCCCTCAAGACTAAGGCTGCCCCTCACCCCATCAACAGATATCTGTCGGGACAGGCTTTATGGTAGGTGCTGGGTGCAAAAATCAGGGGGACAGCAACTTGCTTTCACTGCTAAAGAATGGGATGAGTTGGGGGTTCTGCGTAGTAGGTGCCCGGCCTATGGTAAATCAATCCGGCCATTTTCAAAGTGCCAACAAGCAGAGGAATCACTTCCTGGCCAAGCTGATCAGGAAGTGGCCTTGTGAATATGAGGGAAGATTTGAACTGGGGTCCTGGCTGGGGAGAATTTGGACAAAGAGGCAGGGCTAAGGTGAACCCAGCTATGTTATGCCACAGGAGCTTGGCTGAATAATGGGGTCGGGGGATGGAAGTAGAGCACATGCCACACTGGGGTCCCGGAGTGGTGGGCCAGGGCAGACCTGGCAACCTGGGCTTTGTCCTGCATGAAGTTCCACAGAGGACTTGAATGGAAGACCCAGTCGCAGAGGAGTTTTAGGGAGGGTGAGGTGGCAGTTTTTAATACATTTAAGATGCTCACAAGAGTTCTCCAGCATACTCCGTTACTGCTCTGAGCATTAGCTGTACCTGCAGTGGGGGTAGCAGGAGTGCAGAGGAAGAATGCACAGCTAACGGGGGTGGGAACCATATGGACAATGTGCAAAGGAAAAGGTGTCAAAAGAGTAACTGAAGTCTGGAGGGGAAGACGACAGTATGTTGAACTTTAATTCGAGCTATCCCATCTGAGTTTGGGAGTCCATGTGTGTTGGGAAAGTGACTGAAGTATAGATGTGGGGAAATCCTGCAGTTGATCAAGATTTACAAAGAGGACTCTGATCTTAGCCAGCACTCGAGCCAGGAGTCACTGCAGAGGGCAGGGTTCCTCCCTAGCCTGGGTGTGAGATGTCCCTGTCAGCATCTAGCGACTCTTAGGTTCAGACTTCCCCACCTACTACAGTCAGAAATACCTCCTGAAGAACAGCTGTCCAGAACCACTTCCCAAGTGGGGTCCATCCTCTGGAACCACAGGGTGAAAATAAGGTGTACTGAGGAAGGAAAAGGAGTTTTGTAGGCAAGTGAGTCTGAAAGGTGTTGGGTAGGGGCACCTGGGTGGCTCAGTTAAGCCTTTGACTCTTGATTTCGGTTCAGGTCATGATCTCATGGTTTGTGAGATGCATGCTAACCGCCTGGAGCCTGCTTGGGATTCTCTCTTTCCCTCTCAAAAATAAACATTAAAAAAAAAAAAGGTGTTGGGTAAAACAAGACAGGATTTCTCCTGGAAGCATCTCTGAGAACTTGAGGGAGGAGCTCTGAAATGGCATAGGGGTCTGCCCAGCTCCGTCATTTACCCTCTGGCCTCGGACCCCTCGCGGAAAGACACACCACACACATCGACAGGCAGCTTTTATTTTGTGTTCATTAATAAGAGGTTGTTGATTTTCCAGAACCCAAATGGCAGCCCCACCCGCCTCCTCTCAGTATCTTTTGTGCCATTAGGAACAAAAGCTGTCCTCTTCTTCTGGAGAGCTCTTACCCTCCCATGTCCCCTGCACAGCACCTCTCTCCACCAAAGTCCCTCAAAGTTCCTATGGCAGACCTCTCAGGCCATAGCTAAGGGTAGCTGTTGATCTGTGCCTTATTTAAAAGCCACTAAAGTCTATTCTCAAAGTAATCGATCAGGTGAGCTGTTCACTAAATCGGCCTGGCATCGTGCCCCACTTGGTCTGTCAGCATGATTTGGCTCCAAGACCAGAGGGTAGGAAGAGCACAGCTTTTATGTCCTTATAATCCATTTGAGCCTGGCCTGGCACAGAGGTCGAGTCCCTGGAATCCTCACCACAAAGATCTGCTTGGCTTGGGCCTACCCAGCTCCCTGACCTACTCTTTCTTCCCAGGTAAAAGCATCTATGGTGAACGCTTCCCTGATGAGAACTTCAAGCTAAAACACTACGGGCCTGGCTGGGTGAGCATGGCCAATGCAGGCAAAGATACCAACGGCTCCCAGTTCTTCATCACTACGGTTAAGACAGCCTGGCTAGATGGCAAGCACGTAGTGTTTGGCAAAGTTCTGGAAGGCATGGTGAGTTTCAGGGGCTAAACTTGGGCAGCTCTCATCAGGAGAGCACCATATATTTTATCGTTTTCCCAAAAGGGGACCCACATTCACACCAGTGTTCATGTTTACAAACTTGGGGGGAATTAAGAACTACCCTACTACTCTATGCCCCTAAGTTCTCAATTTTTCCAGCTCCAGGCACAGGCTCTGGAGGAGGCCTGTTGAGGCTGCACAGGTGCCTCCATTTCACCCAGTGATGTGCAGGCACCACCCTGACTTGTACAGGACATGGCTTAACATGATGTCCCTGAGAAGCCACTTGGTGCCCACTCCCCAACCACCTTTTTCTTCCTCCTTGCCTTTAGCTCAGCCTGGCTCGTACTTCAGGGATCAAAACTATTGCATTTTCTGGGTTCTCCCTGCCCTGTCACCTGGCTATGCTTCTATTAGGATTTTGGTGCCTGGAGCTTGGCATGCTATTCATGTGGGCATCTCATCCCTCCCTGGCCATATTGTGAGGCCTGTCTCCCTTGAGAGGTGGACCTCCTGACCTCTCTGCTTTACTGCTTCTGCCTTCCTTTCTAGGAGGTAGTGCGGAAGGTGGAGAGCACCAAGACAGACAGTCGGGACAAGCCCCTGAAGGATGTGACAATCGCAGACTGTGGCAAGATCGAGGTGGAGAAGCCCTTTGCCATCGCCAAGGAGTAGGGACCCAGGGACTTCTTCCCTTTGAGCCACCATCTGTGCGGCCCTGTTGCCCTCCAGGGAGGGGGTGGGGTGGGTGGGTAAAGATGGCCCGCCACACGGCTCCATGCTGCACTGGCCCTAGTGCTGGCATCTGACGGAGTGGACCCCTCACCTCACATTCCATAGGCCTCCAGGCCCGGTTTTGTAACAAACTCCTATCCATGCTGACCAATAAAAAAAAAAAAGGTGGTTTTTTTTTTAAACCAGTGTGGGCTGAGTTCTTGGGCCTCTAACACCTGCTTAAGTCTCTGTCCCAGCATGTCTGGGACTCTTGGGGCAGGGGGTGCCTGTCCCCATCTGAGGTTCCGGTCTGACCCCTTTCTCTAGACACTGCCTACAAAATTTCAAGCAGGAGATTTTACTCCTCATTTCTAACCTTTGCCACTACTGTGCCTCAACCTTTGCTTGTCTCCTGCCCCTTTCTGGGGTAGGTGAAGAAATACACCAGTCTCTTTTCAAAGCCTACCTCTAAATTGGACTTCTCCCTTTATTCCTTATCCCCTGGTGTCCCTGCCCTGGCATCTGGGGTGGTTAAATCCTGGGTCCAGGCCAAGGGTGACCCAGCCTCTGAGAAGGGGGCTCATACACTGGGGCACATGCCTGTCTTGGCAGGTGGCCCACAGACCTCTGGGCTGGTCAGGGCATCGGTGGCAAAGGAGCAGGGTGACAGGGAGCCTCGGACTGGGCTTTAGCGGAGCTGGTGCTGAAGCCATAGAGGCCCTGGAGCACGCCATTCACCACCATGTTGGACAGAGGCTCTGTGGGACAGAAGGAAAAAGGGAGGAAGGGGTAGGAGACCACAGAGAAATTGATGTAGAGCAGGCCCAGCCTCAGACCTGCAGCTCCTAGAGCACCTGCGCCCATAGGCTCAGCCCCCTCCTCAAGAGGAGGAGTCCCCACCAAGGCCAGAGGTAACAACAGTTGGCCACCCCAAATGGGGCCTTGGCGTTCCTGGCTCACATCCTGTTCATAAGAGCTTGGTAAAGCCAAGCAGGTGAAGAATGGAGACCAGGAGAGCCAAGTTTATTTACCATGTCTGCCTCCTGAAGGAGAATACAAAGCAGGCTATAGGAGCAGCAGGATAGGAGTTGGCCCAAAGGAGGGCATTAGGAGGGAGATATTGCCTGGGGGTCCTGAGCTGAAAAATGGCAAGTTCGCCCCTGACTCCCACCCTGCTACCTAGGCCCTAAATACAGATTATACGTCAGAGCCCATCCCCCCACCCCTCACCTGGGGATGGAATGCAAACGTAGGGATCCATGCAGAAGCTGATGACAGGCCGGTGGTGGAGCTGAGAGCTGGGGGGATAGGGGAGGAGAGTCATAACAGTGGAAGGAGAGGCGAGGCAGGGGCAGGGTCTCCTATCAGGTGGAGACTAGGGATTAAGATCACCAAGCACCCAAAAAGGGAAGGTGAGTGAGAAGTGGTCTCAGGAGGCACCAGCAGAGATACCTGGACTGCTGGGAGAGACCAGACACCAGCAGGCACAAGGCCACTAGGGGGCAGCCTGAGTCGGGCGGGGAATTGGGGGCGGGGGGGTGGGGCTTCCACTTGCCTGCTGTTCTTGGGCAGGAACTCCCCCAAGGCGCTGAAAAGAGGAGACCCGCTGTGAGCGGCTGTCAGGCTAGGAGTTGGGGGGAGGCACGCGCGCGTGAGGAAGGGGTGGAGACACACAAGCCCAGCACCACACCTCCCAAGGGACCACTACTTCTATTTGTAACAAGCTCAGTTCCGGAGGTAGCTGGGGTAAACCAAGACGGTCCTGAAAACAGTCCCTCTGCCCAGAGCAAGAAAGCTAATGAGGGAGGCCATATCTCAAGGAAGAATCAGGCCTTTGCCTCCAAAACCTTGCCTCAGCTGCTTACTTCAGGGAGCCCCTGTCCCCTCAACACTAGGGCCCCTCTCTCTTGCCTGGCCATGGCCCCTAGAGGTGCTCACCCCCAGTTGCTGGCCTTAGGGTCTGTGGAGAAGTGCCGAAGGCTCAGGAATTCCAGTAATTCCTTGGGCACATCCTGGTTCAGGTACAGGACACCCTGGGGAGGAGAACAGAGGAAACCTATAATCAGACCCAGCTATTTAACATAGAGCCCAGTGCAAAATGGAAACGATGGGGGCCTTCCCAAATGACTAAGCCAGGGCAGAGCATTAAACCAAGTTTGGGCCCTTCTGAGCCCTGGGCCCTGAGTAACTACATGGGTCGTATGCCCAGGAAGCCAACCTGGCCTATAATCTGGCATCACCGTGTGGGGAAGAGGGGGGTCTCCACCCAAATCCTCATCACTGAGGGTAGCACACGCTCTCACCCTGGAGGGAAGAGAGCTAGCTTTCGGTGAACTGAAACCACCTGCCTCCGTTTACCTTATTCCCTTCTATCAGTACTGAAAGGGCTGTTTGGACCCATTACTGTTCAGAAAATTGAGGCTTGGGGTAGTAAATAACATGCTTAAGATGTGGGTCTCCTTCATTCCGTGCCCCCGCACCTCTCCCTCTGGGTCACACCTCTGCTCCAGCAGGCTGGGGGGCAGCAGAGTGAACCCCATGCACACCTGGATATAGGCCTCCAAGCCCTGCCGCCGCTGCTCCAGTCCTCTGGTCCTCCAGTTGGGCAGGCGTTTTGAGGGGAAGTCGGGCACTTTGTACAGTTTCTTGATCTGCCAGGAGGTTACCGCGGTGCCATCAAAGCATCCTGATTGAGCCCTCAAGCTCACTTCGGCCTAGCCAAGAGTCTCTCCCCGGCCTCCCCGACCCCACCTCCAAGACCCTAATGAGTGATGGTTGGGACAGGGTGGAGAGAGGCCCCGGCACCCTCCTCCCCCAAACGCCCGAGGTCTGGCCGGCCACACGTTGGCACCCATAGTACAGGCTGCACCCTGCCCCTTTGCGCCCACCCCGCAGCCCGCAGGGAGGTCTGTGCCCAGGACAGGGACTGGGGCGGTAACGGGGGTGGCAGAGACTGGGGCCGCAGTTCGTCTCCCAGGAGGTGGGCAGGAACCAGGCCGAGGTCGGTGAGTCGGCGGCTGAGCCTCACCCTCTTGTGCAGCGCGTGGAACTCGCTGTAGCGCCTCTGCACGATGTGCCTGCGCCCGCGGCACAATACTTCCACTCGGAACACCTGGCGGGCGCGGGCGAGCGGCCAGGTGCGCGTGAGGCCCCGCAGGAGGGCTCAGCAGGACCCGCGCCCGCAACACGCCCACCCTCCCTCACGAAGCGGTCTAGGAACCCCGCCACTCTCCGGAGACCCTCCCACGCTCCTCACACGTTTAGGAGAGGGGGAGGACAGAGCCTCCCCTCAGTTCCCTGCAGTCCCTGGTGAACCTGGACCGCCGTCCACGGAGCTGGCACATCCAAGCGGCCCGAGACCCTCGGCAGGCCGTCTTCTGACGGCCTGACCTGCCGCGCTCAGACGCCCCAGCCCAGGCGCGGGGTCCCCACTACATTCGGCGCGGGGGAGTCCGGCGGGTCCCCGCGTACCTTCCCATCCATTGCCCCCCGCTCACCATGTGGCCTTTCTCTGGGCTTTGCCTGGGATCCTCGGCCTCAGGTCCCACAGACGGGATGTGAACTTCCAGCATCCGCGCCACGGCTCGAGCCCCTCCGAGCGCAACGCTCGGAGCGCGAACTCTCCGGGCGTAGATCACGGACCCCGGCGGGCCCGGCCCCTCCTCCTCGGGCTCGCAGGCCCCGCCCCAAGCTGGCCCCGCCCCGGGCGTTCCCTCGCGCCGCCGAGTCCTGCGAGGGGCTGATTAGGCAGCACGGGGGGAGGTGGGACCCGATACCGCCCCTCGAGCCTAGTGGGCCGCAGGTGGGGACCCTTCAGCGGCGGAGAGCCAGCCGTTTGTCAACATTTTCTGAGTGCCCGCTAACAGCCGTAGACGAGCCAAAATTTCACCTACTTTTTATTGAGCGCCTAGTAAGGACTAGAGCCTGTGGGCGCTCGGCAGGAAGGGACGCGGGGCCCAGACCTAGGCGCCGACCTTGGGGGCCAATCAAGGATGTTCTTTGAGATCCTCACACCCTTCCCCTAGACCAGGCTGCCCCCCATCTCCTTTCCTCCACCTTTCACCTGGACCCTGGGAGCGCGGCCACGCCTGGGGAGGGCTTGGGCCAATTTCTCTTTGATGTCCACCTCTCCCACCATCCACAAGCCCCTTCATTTCATTCATTCATGCATGCATTCATTCATTCATTCATCTTTCAGCCCCAACCTTCTTCAGATCCAGTTTGCCTGGATGAAGCAGTTTAGGGACCTGAGCTCTGCTTTGAGGGTCAGATAGTTTGGATTTCCTGAACTGTGTAGACCTGTTCTCATCTGCAAAATTGAATAATATGCCTAAGGAGGGTGTATGGAAATGGAGATGATCCCTGTTAAGCCCTCAGCATAGCAGGTGCTGAGAAACTGGCAGCTTGAGGGCTTGTCCTAAAGGCAGAGGTGGGTGGTGTGTGTACAGGGCAATAAATGGGGAAGAGGGACTGTGGGAGATGGCACTAGGCTGCTACTGCCCACCCCTCTGGGGAGGGCCTTCCTGGGTATGTGGCAGGATTTAATCCAGAACTCTCTGACCCCTTGGGCTAGAAAAGGCCTCTGCTCCCCTACTAAGCCCCCCTACACTTCAGCCATAAGAGATCTGTCCCATTCAACACAGTCCTCAACTCCCCTGACTTCCCCCAACAAAGGCCCAAGCAGACAGTGGAGGGAGGGAGGGCTGGAGGCCTCAAGGTGGGAAGGAGGAAACAGAGCACCTGTCTTAGGGGTAGAGGCTGGCAGTTGGGGGATCACTGACTCCCTTCCTCCCCTGCTAGTGCAGAGGTGCTTCTGAGCTCGAGCAGAATCTCTCCCCACCCCCCACCCAGTTCTGCCCCTAGAGAGAAGCTGAGAGGGTGACCCCAAAGAGGGCAAGCAGGTCTCACCAATATTATGCCCCACGCTTTCTTCCCCCAAGTTCCATCTCACAAAAGCCCCACAATCAGGAAGGTGAAACTTCCCGGAAGGGAAACCACCCACTGTGAACAGAAGTGCTGAGATTTCATTTCCTTGTACTTTGGAGCCCCCACACTCAAAGACCCTGTTCTCCTTGTCTACTGACCAGGGGGTCCTCTCCCAGGACCTCAGACCTCTAAGCTTCTCGGTCACCTGTCCTAATGACTGCCCTACCATCTAGAAAACTGCTACATCTCTTAATCGATCTCCCTGCTTTTCCTTGCCTCCCTCTCTCACACAAGGTCCATTGTCTACCTAGCAGCACAAACCACCATCAAAGCAACTGCTTCAAACCTTATGAAGGCTTCTTTCGTGTTGTACTTTGAACAAAACATCCCCTCCCTACCACAATCTACAGAGCTCTAAGTGACCTAGCCCAGCCTCCACCTCTCATCTCATTTCCTCTCCTTCCCCTTCATGTACCAGGCCCCAGCCACAGTGACCTTCCAGTTCTTCAAACACAACTTGCTCTTTCCTGCCTTAGGGCCTTTGTGCCTGCTGTGACTCCTCACCTGGTGGGTTTAGCCTAGAACTTCCAGCTCTTGGCCTAAAACTCACCTCTTCAAAGAGACCTTCCTTCCTGTCCACTTACCCTATCATATCACCCTGTCTCTGCACTTATTCCAATACGTAGTTACTGTTTGTTTATTGTGGGTCTCCCTGGTTTTCCCGACACTGCCCCAGGCTCTGAGGGTCATCAGGCCAGTGTCTTGTCAGTGGTTGCTGCCCTGGCACCAAGAATGTAAGAGACGCTCAAACATTTGTTGGTTGAAAGCCTTTCTGACTGAATGGGGGGAGGAGATGTTGGGAAGAGGCTGGGGAGAGGAGGGAAGGCCTGGGAGAGAGGCAGGGAGGGAGGAGTTAAAGGAATAACAACAGGAATCCTCTGCTCACCTTCAGAGCCGGACACCTCGCGACGTCGACCCATCGCAGATTGTTGAACACACCTTGTTTATATGCTTAGTTTTCAGGTGTTCCTGAGACGTCTCAAATTAATGGATTCCCAGCACCAGTTATACAGGGAGATTTGATGCACCTGACTTATAAAACATCTGGTAGGAAACCTGCAGCTCCTGATTCTTCAGTGTTCTGTGGCCATGAGTGAAGATCCAAATGAAGAAAAAACAAGATCCTTGGCTTGCAGACATTTGGGGGTGTCTTTGGGGAGATAAAACAAGCTATGGAGAATATTTTCCTGTAAAGGGGAATACGTGACATAATGTAAACTCCAAAGCACTTGTTATAATCGAAGGAAAACTTATTTTCTGTATGCTGTAAGCACTGGCCCACTCAGTCTATGAACACTGAGCTGAGTCCCACCCACTATATGACAGGTGTGTAGACCCTCAAAGTGACTTGTTTTTAGAATGAGGTTTAGTGTGCAAGCCTCTGTCTTTTCTCCATCACTCTCTAACACATGACTTTAATTTCCAAGTTTCTAAGGGAAGGGGGCTTAAAAGTACTGGTCGGTCACACACCAACTTGGCCAAAGTATTTCCAGATCAGATTATAGAGGGGTGGTTCTCCAACCTCCGCAGGCATCATCATCACCTACAAGTCCTGTTAAATCTCAAATAGGGCTCTGAGCCCAGTTTCCTGAGTGCTTGGGCCTGGCGTGGAGCCTCATCCTGTGCGGGTTTTCACAACTTCCCCTGTACCAGTGCTGCTCCGGGTTGGGGACCACGTTGTAGACACCAGTCTCTTGACTCCCACGCCAGCTCTTGGAGATGAGGATGGTGGCCAAGCAAGGGCTTGGTGCAAGGTGGCCAAAAGGGCAGCAAGGGCTGGGGGCAAAGGTGTCCCCTCTTGGGCTCGATCTGGTGAGCCTCTCTGGGTGGGGGCGGGGCAGGTGGGACGGACCACAGCTCCCGCGGTGGCTGGGCCCTGGCCCTCAGGGCCCCTCCGCACAGGCACGCAAAGCCGCGTTCACTAGGCAGGCTGGACGCTGCTCAGGAGGTGGTTAACCCGTTTAAGAGACAAACAGCTCCTGGGCTTGTGGGCGCCGCCGAGGCACAGAAGCTGGATTCTTCCTGCCGGACTCGACCTGGCCTGGCCGGCAGCGGTGGGAGGAGGCAGACTAGACCGAGGGGGACCCAACAACCTAGCCCTGCCAGAGCAAGGTCGCCAGGATGGCGTCACCCAGAGGCTAAGGTCACCCGGGCAAGCTCAGACAGCTCCCCGCGCTCAGGGTCCTTATCAGCAGAGCAGAGCGCTGTGTGTGGATTGAAAGATCATGCTTCCAAAGTGCATGGGCCTGGCACACAGTAAATAAATGTCAGCTATTATTATTTACTGAATTAAAAGAATTTGCCCTAAGTCAAAACGGCGGGTTGTTGGCAATTATATATGGTCCAACCTAATATATTGCTGCTGATTCAACTTTAAAATAACACAACTTTACTATTCCTCTTTCAGTATCCTGAGATTGCAAGCTTAGCTTAAAAAACGAACTATTTTAACTACTAACTCTGTGATCAGAATTTTCCTGATCTTGTCAATATTGTGCAACCAAAAAAAAGGTAGAATCAACTGGAAGCAGAGTTTGGTGTAAATTAGCAACTATCCTGTTCATCCTAACAGCCTCTGACTTCTTACTGATTGCCTTTTTAATGAGTACATCTTATCAATTTTAAAATTTTAAAATTAAAAAATTTTAAAAATAAAATAAGATGAAATACCGGGGCACCTAGGTGGCTCAGTCGGTTAAGCAACCCCCTCTTGATTTCAGTGCAGGTCATGATCTCATGCTTCATGAGTTTGAGCCCCATGTGGTCAGGTTCTGCACTGACACTGCTTGGAATTCTCTCTCTCTTTCTCTGTGCCTCTCCCTAACTCATGCTCACTCTCTCTCAAAATTAAATAAATAAATAAATAAATAAATAAATAAATAAATAAATGTTAAAAAAACACAGTACCTTTATGTTGAATACTGAACTTTGGTGTAGATGTCTGAGAAAATAGTTCTTCTAAAACATCTTAAATTATTGAGAAGTCTAAACTCTTCATTTTATAGATGAGGAAACTGAGGTGTGAGGAAGGAGAAGTGAGCCTCCGGGGGAAGGTTGTGTTAGGAAGACACATTTGACAAACAGGTCCCGCCAGAGCCCCAAACGCAAAGTTTGGCTCAGGGTAGGCTGGTAACCAGCTTCTCAGGGGACATACAGGCTCTAGCCCTGGGGCTCCAGCCAGCAGTGTCCCCCCTTCCAGATGACAAGGACAGCTCAGTTGCTTCAGACATGACCCAGGGATGGAGCAAAGGGAGCTGGCAGAGGCCACCCCAGCCACCTGCCATCCAAGGCTGCACAGCTTCCCAAGGAGATTTTTTTCTGGTGCTACAGCAACTCCCAACACCCCTAGAATGACTATGTCAGGGAACCAACCACTCGGCCCCCCTCTTGTGCCCAGCACTGAGGTTCAAGGAACAAAGATGTGCTCAGGAACCCTCAGGTCACGGGGGTTTACTGTGAAGAGTTGTGAGACCAAGAACTGAGGCCAAGTGGAAAGCCAGGCCAGAGGCCGGGAGGGGCCGCAACCCCAGGCCCTGAGGTCTGGAACTGAGATGCTCCCACCTCCCATTCTAGCTCTGGGTTCTGTCTCAGGTCTCTCAGCAAGTGGAGGTTTTAGTCTCTGCCGCCAAAGGTTCCCAGGTACTCACCCAAGCTGCTCCTGTCTTCCAGATTCTGCTCCTGCTCCCCAACTGGGCCACACACTGTGCCTGTCTGGGGAGAGAGGATCTCACAGGGGTCAGAGAAGCTCACAAGCCTATGAGGCCAGGTGGGTGACATGTCCTTAACAGGTCTCTTGTGTGAATTTATTCAAGTCTTTAAGAAAACAACTTAGTGGGTTAATATCTAGGTTCCTCTTGTCCATCCCTGTCTAGAATGTGTGAGACATGGGGTGGCAGACAAGCTGAGTCAAGCAGATTGGGTTCAAGTTTTAACCTCAGAGCTCTCGCGGGGGGGGGGGGGGTGGGGTGGGGTGCGTGGGGTGACCTTGGGCAAATTGCTTAATTTCTCAAAGCCTCAGTCTTTTACTACCTGGAAGTTCTCTGGTGCCAGATATGTTTCAGAGCCCAGAGGCACAGAGTAGGTGTTTAACACATGACAGCCCTTATCCTTAGGCCCCTCGGTGGGAAGGGGTTATCCTGCCCCCACACTTGTTCCACCTGCCAGGTGCCTTATTATTTCTGGTGAGGCTGTGGGGAGACCTGCTGGTTGGGCCCCTGTGGTCATCACTGCTGCCACTCAAAATGGAAGAGGAAGCTGAGAGCTCTGAAGCTAGGAGGGGGGCAGTGATTTGGAAACAATGGTCACATCCCTTTAGGGAAAGGTCCTAACTCAGATTGAATGGTTTTTCTGTGATTTTTCTGGACCCAAAATGCATCCTATGGAGGCTGTGCAGCTGGCTCCCTGGGACCAGCCTTGGGGGTGAGTGGTGTTTTCTGCCCCAGAGGTTTGGCCATCATAGCCAGAGGAGCATTTCCACAACCAACGAGGGCAAAGGGGAGGAATCTTGGCTGAGGCAAGCCTTGGGGCAGGTGGCTATCACCTCCCAGACTGCAGGCCTCCCGTGGAAGATGGAGCACCATTCCTGCCAACCACAGCACGGCCTACCAAACCCCAGATCAAGCCTGATTTCTGAATGTCTTCAAAACCCCCAAGATCTGGGCCCACAGGCTCCTAAAACAATAATCACCAGAGCTGAATGGCAGCCATTGCCCCCTTAGGCTGCCTTTGTGGGTGGAAGGGAGCATGGAGATAGGTAGGAACAATACAGTCCATGATCTTAAGGAGTTCAGAACCCCAGAGGCTAATGAGATCATCTCAGAGTTAACAATGCACACAGGGTGAGAAAGACCAGAGGTTTAAGAGGATGACAGAGCGACAGAGGAGGTGGTCTCCTGTTCCAGTCTGGGGGTAGAATGGAAAGTGCATCAAAGAAAGCTTCCCAGAGAAGGTACATAGAGAGTAGGCCTCAAAGGATGCACTGCATTTTTCCCATAATGAAAACACTTTATTTAATTTTTATGATCATAAAAATACATAGAAATTCCAAGCAACATAAAATACTGTGAAAATTTTAAATAATGCAGAATTCCATCCTGCTAGGGCAACCATAGTTAACAATTCAATCAACATTCGTTCCATATATATAGTTTTATATAAACTTACACCACACTATACATGTAATTCTATAGCCTACTTTTTTCACTTAAAAACGTTTTCCTGGTCAATGAATATAGCTATGTATCATCTCCAATGACTGTACACCCAATCGTATTATGTACCATAATTCATTTAATCCCTTCCTGCTGTACAGAGATTGATTTCAATTTTTACAACTGTACACCTTGCTAAGATGGGCCCCTTTGCACAGTCTTCTTCATGGACTTGGTTTCTAGACGTGTCTACGGGAATCCCCCGTGAATGTTCTGACACGTTTACCAGTGCTTTCCATCTCCATCTACTTCCACTCCCATTCAGACAGGTGTAATTCTGAGACTGAAGAGAGGGATGGGAACCGAGACAGGGCATGTCAGGTACAAAGCCCACCATTAACAAAAGGCTCCTTAGGCCTGGGCTGCACAGAACTGAGGAAGCAAAGAGCATGAGCATGTTTGGGGGCAGTTTCTGTCAGGGGTCGGGCGTTGTTGTGAAGCGCTAGGACATAAACAGGAAAGCGAGCGGGAATCCTCTCAGAGAACACTGGGAGTGCCAGGTGGCAGAACCTGCAGTTGGAGATCATTCAACCTTGATCTATCTGGCGCCTATTTTGAGACCAAATCTTTCCTGGGGACCATGGAGTGACAAAGACGTACCACTTCGGAGAGTTGACTGTTTGGCAGAGAGCGCCAAAATCAACCACACATCTCGTGCCACAAGACGTTGGCAGATGACGTACACACCCTTCCCATGGCCAGTAGACACGGATGAGTGGTTCTCACCCATTTCTAACTCTCAGCTCGGGCCCGACCCTCCCCAGTCGTGGAGCGTCTCTCCACAAGACACTTAGCCAGTGTCTCCAAAGACAGGGCATTCAGTTCAGGTGCATGACAATTGCAGCAAAGGTCTGTTCTTCTTTGCTCCAGGAGGGATCACCATCATCTTCCCCTTTCCTCCTGCTCCCCTAGGCTGCTGTGGAGAAAATTCCACCACTTTGGGACCTGATGTCCCTCAAAATCCATGGTTTCCACTCCCATTTGGGCCGTAACCATGCTCAGCAACGGACCCTCCTCCATCACCATGCTCTCTCTTCAATCACTTCCTGGTCCCATCCTTAGCAGATTTCATTATCATCTCTTGGTTTTTAAACTTTAAGCTGCAAAGGTATTCTTTATTTTCTTTATGGTTCCCAGCTATAGGTGCACTCAGAATGAAAGTCTTCTGGACAGAGTTCAAAGTTACAAATACCTATGCGTAAGTGACACTTTCTATCATTCCTACTTCTCATTTAATCTGTCACTCAGTACTCATATTGAATGCTGGGGTCCCTCTAGCTCAAAGTTTCATGCTCTAGACTCTGAAGCCCAGAGATTCTTTGGGAAAATAATGCATGGGGAAGTAGGGAAGTACAGACTCGTCTCCACACCTCTTCTCTAAACCACTTGACTCAAAATAGGAAAACCAGGTATCTCTATTTGAAAACACTTTAATTACCAAGCAGGAGACCTATATTCTCTGCCCCACCCTGTCTTCCTTCTCCACGCCTCCTTGCTTGGCAGTGAGGCTCCCTGCTCTGTGCATTTGTCCCCAGACACAGCTCTGATAGCGATTCCCTTTCTCTCCTCTGAATTTTATTAAGATGCCAAGTCTGACCCACCTTTAAATAAAACAAAGCCTCCTTTCACTAGGTTTCTCTCCCACCTCTCAGCATGGGCCTCCCTTCCCATTCAGAGGAGCCTCTTATGCTACATGACACAGGCAGCACTGACGGCTTCTGCTCCCATCTGCTCCAAACCTACTTGGCCTTGTGTTGCCTGTGTCATTAAGGGCTCCCTTCACTGTCTATCCTTCCCCCACCGCACCCTCCCAGGGGGAAGCATGAACGTAGTCCCCCACTACCACAAATTATGCAGTCGAGTTCCCCACTTTTGGGGAAATCGCAGGGGTCAGCACATCCAGAGTGCAATGGATAAGCCTCGCCCTGGGGGAAACCACCTTCATGATCATGGTATATTCCCTGCTAAGTACTCTTCACTGTCTATCCCGAAATTCCAGCCAGAAACCTGCAAGTCAGGCTAGCTCATCCCTCAGGCCTCTCTCAGATCAGTGACCAGGTGTCCAGTGGTTCCACGTCCACCTTCTGAGCCTCTCCAAGAGACCATCCCTTCTGTCCTCCTCAGCAATCTGGCTGGCTGGGATGAACATGGCTGCTCTCCTTGCCTCCAGTCTGATGCGTCTAAATCACAAATGTGAACATGTTATTCCCTGCTTGAGTCCCTTCAGTGGGTCCCCACCCTTCTGGGCAATTGTGCCAAGTGCTTCACAAGTTGTATCAAGCAGTGTGATCTGGTTCCTGCTTGTCACTCTCTGTGGGCTGCCCAATGACTTGACCCACACCATACCAAGCCACCTACATTTCCCTAGATGCCTACCTCCCACTGTCAAGAGACAGGGAGGTAGAATGGGCCCAGCAGAAGGGGCAAATGCCTCTTCACCTTTAAGCCACAGTTCAAGCATCCTCTTCTCTACAAACGTCTTCTTCCTGAGGCCCCAGGTAGAATGACTCTATCTTTTGTACCACTGTGCAGGCCTTGGGCTCAGTACCCTTAACCTGTTTGCTTTCTCAGTTTCCATGTGTGCAAGCTCTGTACAGAAATGCACAGGCCTGTCAACCTCCAGTGCCAGATGCTAAGGAGGAAGTTCTGAAACCACAGTCCATCCCAAGGAAATAACAGACTTGCATCAAGATGATCACAGGATGGAATACAACAAAGCAAGGATAAAGTTTTACAATTAAGTTTCTTTGGAGAAGAGTTGCAAGTATGGAAAAGGGAGAAGACTTAGATAAACCCAATGGGGTTAGACTATAAGGATCTGTGTGAATTCATGCTTTCTAATATCTAATTCTTTATGTCATCTCTCTCTCTTGCTACTGCTACATATCTTTGTCTTTCATTACTTTCCTGCTCTGCCAAAAGCCTAGAAGCAATGACACTGCAGGAGCAATGAGCACGCTCAGCACGCAGATCTTGGTTTCTATATATATTTAATTCTCCATTAAAAGAAATCAGGACTCTGTGGAGAAATGGCTGATTCCAGAGCTAGGGCAAGGAAGATATAAGAGAAGCCTGAAACATTTTATTATGCCAGAAAGTAAGAAAAGTGTTAAAAAAAAAAAAAATGAAGGGGACAGGTTAAAAAAATCATCTGGGATGATTTGAGAATCAAAGTAAATCACAGCAAGGGCTTGCAATGCACTTTGAGTAACATAGAAATCCATTCATGCATACTGATAAACAAGTAGATTATTAAGTAGAGAGAAAGGATGTTTTTCTTTAGTAGAATGCCAACCAGTAAATGTAGATTATGGAGCCAGAAAAGCACACTGGAGAAGGAACAAAGTATTTACATGATCTCAAAGTACATCCCCACAAATTTCTTGTCAATTACAAAGGGGAAAATAGTAATCAAGTGATCAGAGTTAACTTCAGCATTAACGGGACCGACATCATGTGCCAACTTAAAATGCTCTGAGGACGCATCACTTCTGTGATGTTCCTGCCTAATTGCAAAACCCTAATATAGTCACACGGAACCGTGAGGCCAATCCAAGTCAAAAGATATTCTACAGAATACCTGGCCTATATTCTTCAAAAATGCCAAGGTAATGAAAGGCAAAGAAAGGCTGAGAAACTCTTCTGGATTAAGAGAGACACAAGTGATCGCATGTTACAACTCAAGGTAACACAAGATCCTGAACCAGGAAAAAGGGAATAGCTATAAAGGACACCACTGGGATAACTGACAACATTTAAATATGGACCATGGGTTATGTAACAGTATTAGTTTACTGTCAAACTTCCTGATTTTGATAAACATACTTATGGTTGTAAATTATGAGAGATGTCCTTGTTCTTAAGGAAATGTATACTAAAGATCTGGGGGTAAAGGGGCACAATGTCTGCAATTTACTCTCAAATGCTTCAGAAAATACAATATGTAAACATAGATAATAAATCATAAAGCAAATAAGGTAAAATGTAAACACTTGGTAAATCTGGGTAAAGGCTATATGGGAATTCTTCGTGATATCCTGTAACTTTTCTAGAAGATTTAAATTATATTAAAATTTAAAATTTACCAAACAACCAAGAATCCAACAACAAGGGATGAGTCAGAATTATGGTACAAGCACTCTGTGGAAGCCTTAAAATTACATAGCCTTCTAAATAAAGTTTGTGAAGATATGTAACAATAAAGAAGAAATGCTTACAAAATATACAGTGCTGAATGATAAAAGGATACAAAATATTTCACGTGGGTATTATTACAACTGTGCAAAAGCAAACGCAAGACTGGAAGGAAAAAAATCAAGAGTGTTAATAAAGATATTGGGGGATAGGGAGAGACTGAGTGACTTTTTCTAAAACAAAACAAAACAAAACACCCAACTGTTGAAAAAAATACTTGCCAGCACTGCACCCCCACCCTGGATCCCTGCCCCCACCAGGCTGGTGCACTGGAAATCAGTGCTGTTTACTGCATTCTCTTGCCTCAGGCTGTCCCTCCCCAAACCTTAACCACCCACCCAAGAGAACTAACAGAGCAGGCCTGGAATGCCCACAGAAAGGGGCGTCTCTGGGGCTGGGGGGTGGCAGACAGGAGTGGCGAGGTTCCATGGCAGGCAATCTGCCAACCCTGCCCCACAGAGCAGCTTCACAGACCATTCTGATCAGCCAGCTTAAGCAGCTGTGGACACAGCTGAGGGGAAGCCCAGCAACAGCGCATGTGAGACTCCAGTCTCCCTGGCCAGGCCAGGACAGAGACCCCTTTGAACGCCCTTGGCCTAAGCTGACAACACTCAGGCCCTGTTGTTGGCATGCTACCTCCTGGGCACAGAGAGTAAAGCTTCTTGGAACCTCAAACAGTTTAGGATCTCTTGGATGACCTGATCTAGAGGCAGAGTGCTGGCTCTGTTCTCAACGGAGATAAAGTGTTAAGTCCTTATCAGCTCTTTACACTTTTAACAGGAATCGGTCTACTGGGGACTTGGCAGAAAGAAGTTCAGAAGTCTGCTATCAGAGGGCAAGACTGAGAGAGCCCTGGGCAGCTAAGGGAAACAGGGTAGGAATAAAAGAAAGTCTGCCTCCTTCGCAGGAGAATCCATTGTCCCTCTTACTATAAGAGATGTCTTTACAACTCCTTCCCTAAAAAAGTAGGAATAAGAATTAAACAGGTTAAGAGACCCTCAGAGTATGTAGCAGAGGTAGATAGAAAAAAAGAAATTCTAGTCCCATAGGGAAGCAGCAGCAAAAGCTTAAACTCCTGTGGAGAGAATATACCTGGGTAACTTCTTTGTTCGGAGTATTCTGGACCTGTTTCCCAACTGCTCCCCAGCCTAAAGCAAAAAGCACCACCATTCCGAGTCACGTCACCTGATTTTAAAATATTTTATTACATAATCTTTTCATGGCACCATCAGGAGTAACAGAAAACGTTATTCCCAGTTCCTAACCACATCCTGAAAAATATACATTTGTATTTATATATTTATATCAATACTCCACCCCTATCCCCTAACTCCACCACCTAGTGTAGGTCTTTTGCTTAAAGCAAGAAACTATTCTCTCAGGTAAGAAAATATATATGGAAGCTAAATGGAGTAATGGTTAGAATGGGCACAGGTTGGTCGTGGGGGCAGGGAAGAAGGGATAAAGTCCAGGCTAGGCAGGATGCATCACTGGAGTCCGGCAGAGGTGGAGAACAGTGTATAAAAAGGCAGCGTCAGGCAGGTGGGCTCTGGTGTCCTTGGTCCATTAGGAGATGGCCTTTGCCTCAGGAAGGAAGGCTTCCCAGTACTTTGCCAGCTGCAAAGAAGTGGGGACAATGAGCAAGTGCCCCCACCTAGTGGCAGAGACTGAGCCTGGGAGGGGAGCAAGCACAGGGCCACACACTCCCCCGTGGTCTCAGCCACCCAAAGGGAGGCCAGAGCTGAGGCCAAGCTGAGGAAATGGCTAGGCTGAGAGTGGACCCTGGGACAGATTGGCCAGGCAGCCAATCTTACCCCTCTTCAGAGGAAGCATCAAGTACAAGGGAAATCTCTAAAGACAGTCCTGCTTCTGCCCTGGAGGAAGCATCCCTGTGGGGGCTACAGCTTTGCCCAGCTCAGTTAGCTCCTCACAATGGGATCCACTGTTCAATACAATGATTGGGTCTCAGCCTTAAGAGGGTTAGGTGGTACCATGGGGGGTTACAGGGAGAGGTAGGGTTTGTCCTTAAAAACTAACTTATTGTAGGATTAGGGCTACAATATCCTGCTTGGCAAAAGACCCTATTAGATTCTCCATGTTAGAGCAATACAGCCAGCCCAGCCCATCCCATCACCAAAGCCCCAGGTAGGCAGCTGGCCTCTGGAGGAGGCATAGAGAATGAAAGTCATGCATAACTTACATACCTGCTGCTGTGAATACAGGAGTGTCTCAAGGTACTTGATCACGTGGTTTTTAAAGTCCTTGGATTTTTCTTTCTATAGGAGACAGGATTCTAGACTGATCATCCAGACAGTTGCTCCTACCCCTCTTGATGGGATGGAGTTTATTGCTGACCAAGGCCAAACAGAGCCTCAGAAACTATAGCTAGCAGCTGGAATAGCTATAATTTCCAGCCAAATGGCTTCTGCCAAGGACTTGCAAGGCTTTCTTGCATGGTGGGCAGGGGATGGGAGGTGGAGGAAGACAGGAGAAAGAAAAGGGAACCAGAGGACACAGGAAAGCTGCAAGCTTTAACTTCTCTGGTCCAGCAACAAGTGTAGGACAGCCACTCTGCCTCAGAACATAAATGTGAACACACACATGAACACACACACACACAGCCACGTCTGTTCACAACTACCAGGTCACTGGCACTTTCATCGGTCTCCCTACTCAATAGACTTGAACAAAACCAACACCACCACTAAACAAGGCACTGCACACTTGTGAGAAGTAGGATATTCTATCTCACCTCAAACCGTATCACTTCTTTTCGGACCACAGTTGAAATCCTTTCAAAGTCCCTTTCATACTGAGTCACCCGAGACTCCCACTGGGAAGAAAGGGAACAGAAAGGATCACTTAATATTATGGTATCATTACTGAGTCTTTACCTTTGGACAGCAATTCTACATGTGAGACCTCAGTTGGTCATTATGTCTGTTTGCCCCTCTGGGTAAGATTAGAAACCATATGGAGATTCAGTGTGTAAGTCTAAGTCTAGGTGAAGGCCATCTGGCTGGAAAAGAGATGCTGTGTACTCCAGGCCAGGCCTGGTCTCAAAGTTCTGGCACCCCAAAGCCCCTGGTTCAGGTACCCACCACAAAGGCTGGGAGTTCCAGAGAACTGAATTCAGTTGTTGCCATACTGAATCGCCTTGGGAGTTTTTCACAGACCCACCCACGACCCCTCCTGCAGAGAATCGGATTTGTTAAGTCTGGGTGGAATGGGAAGAGAGGAAAAGGGCCAGGCCTCAAAGCAAGCCTGGACTCATTCTCAGAGGCTTCCCCAGCAGCCACAGTCCTTTAGACTCAATCGGCTCTCTCGCCTGCTGTGTGGTTTCAAGCATCTGGGTGGGATGGGACCCGGGCTCATTCAGGAGCCAGTCTGCTCTGTGTGCCTCACCTCTAAGATCTCGTCCTTGGCCTGCTGCAATTTGTCAGGCTTGTTGGCCCAAAGCAGCCGAGCCTCAGCCTCCCGCTTCTTCTGCAGCGTCGCCTGAGCATCCTGCCAGCGCTGCCACGTCTTCATACGCTGGTCGAAGGCAGCCTGTGGGAGTGGGGGTTGGGGAAGAGCACAACCAGCCCTTCAGGAGCTCCCCTGGCTCTGCCTGGGGTAGGGCTTGGGGGGCAGGGGGACTCTCTCCCAGCAGCTGTGCTAGAGAAGGACTGACCAAGGGCAGGTTCTGCAGCCGTATGTTAGTGCCCAGCTGGAAGCTTCACATCAAAAAGCACAAGCTTGTAAGATTCTTCTCCAAGCCTCCAGTGGGGCGGTGCCATGCTGCTTCATGCTACTTCCAAGGTTGGATGGCTGGGAGCACAGCAGGTGGCCTGATGCCAGTGCCTAGTTCTATGGCTTCTGAACTGCCTTCCTCAGATTAGTCTCTGGGTCTATGTACTTTTCCTGATCTCCTGCCTGCCATGTGCCAGGAACTAAGAATACAGTGGGGAATGAAACACGTGGTTCTACTTTTATGGAGCTTGTTAGAGGTTGACATATATTAATAATTGCAAATAAATAATTACAAGTATGCAGAGTACAGAGTAAACAAGCAGAAGACCTATCTCAAAATAACAAACTTGGAGACCTAGCTTAGTCTGGGAGATATACCAGGGAAGCCAACCTAAGGAAGCAACCTTTAAATTAACACCCAAATAGTATACAGGATTAGCTTAACAAGTCTTTAACTAAATACTTGAAGCTACCATGGGGACACACACGGCTTCCATCCCATCCATATATTCAACTGATAAATCAAGGCCCCCAAGAAGCTCCCCAACGTCCACTTGCTGGTTTTCCCAGTTTCCAGTTCTTTTCTCTTTTTTAAGATTTTTATTTTTATTTATTTTATTTTTAATTTTGTTATCATTTTTAAGTAGGCTCCACCTCCAGCGTGGAGCCCAATGTGAGGCTTGAACTCATGACCCTGAGATCAAGACCTGAGCTAAGATAAAAAATCAGGTGCTTAACTGACCGAACCACCCAGGCACCCCTAAAGATTCTTATTTTAAGTAATCTCTATACCCATCGTGGGGCTCGAACCCACAGCCCTGAAATCAAGAGTTGCATGCTCTACCGACTGAGCCAGCCAGGCACCCCATCCCCTCACCATTTCCAGTCCCTCGATCACATTTCCAGAAGACAGTTATTGGCGTAACCAAGCCATCCACCACCCCCACTGGCTTAGTAGCTTCAAGAGGCAGCCTGGATGAGAGATCTGTACTTGGGGTCAGCCTCCCAGCCCTGCTCCAATTTGCTCTCTGCAGAAGTTTTCTGGATGTTTTCTAGGTCTCCTTAGGGCAGGCCTTTGCCAAAGTTTGAACCTTAGGGAGTGAAATGCCACCAAATTCACCTTCCCCGGCGTTGACTGTCACTGCTGTTCACTTGCAATTTCTAAGCAGCTCTCAATGTCAAAGTATAGGTAAAGGGTAACCTCGTAAGACTCAAGCCTAACCCTCTGGGCTAAGGGTGGTACAGTTCCAGGTTCAGGGAAGAGCATAAAAGAAATATCTGCTCATCTCCCCAGCCCATCACCCTCTCATGATTATGAAGAGGGCAGGTTAAGGGTCTCTAAGAGAAGCCCAGCTTGCAGTTCTGCACTCAAGCATGTTGCCTCAGTCCCTACATGGAGCTCTAGGCTGGGCCTCTCTCATGCCTGGGGGGTCACATCCAAGAGCTATGCTCTCCTGAGGCTGCAAACGATGCCCCCCTCTGAAACTTTCCCAGAGAGGGCCCTTCCCTAAGGTAGTGCTCCAGCCTTCATAGTCTGACCAGTTCTACAAATTCCAAAGCAGGTTATTTTTCCAGCCTCTCAACACTCTGGAGTTAGCAGCAAACCAAACAGCTGAGGGAGACAATTAGCGACCTCACAGGCTTTATTGAGCAACTCTGCCACAGAGGAAATGAGAGCCCTGGGAGCAGCTTGGTTCTTGACAACACAGGGGCTCCCTGGTCGGGGAGATGCTGGGGATGGGGAGTGAGTGTGGCTCTGTTCCAACTCAGAGGCTCATTCTGGTCCCAAGCTGGAGAAGGGGCAGATTTGGTCCCAAGCTGGAGAAGGGGCAGATTTAGTCCCTTATAAGGCAGGCACCAGGATCCCTCTTGGCTCTTTCCTCTGTCTCAGGGAGACCATGTGAGAGCTAGTATCACTGCCCATTGAAGCTGCCTCGGCTGCTCTAAAAGGTCATGGGAAACCAGACTGCCCCAGTTATCAGGAGAAGAGGTGAGGTGCTAGATCTGACAGGTAGGCTGCAGTGTTGTTACCAGTGTGGTCAGCACAGCACACAAAGGACTCTGGTGACAAGCTCTCTCAGCCCTGTGGCCACACTCCTCCATGCAATGCCAAGACGATTCCGTGTAGTTACCTGACTGCCCACATTAGAGGACAAGTGGAAGCCAGCAAGAGCTCTTACGAAAGGCAAAGCCGCCGCTTACTGTTAAGGAGGCAAAGACCAAAGAACTGAGGAGTCATTGCTCCAGGGGGCCAAGACAGCAGGTCTGTAATAAGCCTCATTTGAAGAAAGGAGCATAGAGGACTGTGTACAGCTTTAGCAATAAGGAGGGGCCTACCTGAAAATTCAAGAGTAGTCTTTTCTCCAAATGCATTTTAAAAACTGGCTATAAGGCCTCAAAAATGACATAGTGATAACTAGCTAAAAGTTAAAATGGATTTTTTGGTTCACAAGATACCTTCTCTCTTGAGAGTAGAAAAAAGTTACACCTACTTCCAGCTATAATGGATGAAAATTTCTTGGGAAGGGGAAAAGGAAAACAAAGGCAAATTAAATAAAGGGGAGGAAAAAGAGGAAAGCAAACAGAAGCTTACACGGACTATGGCCAGGAGACGAATGTAGTCACTCAGGAGCTCAGCAAGGAGGAAGAAATCATTGTTGGCCTGTTCCTGGTGAAGCTGCTCAATTTTTTCTTCCACCTCAGCCAGCTGGGAGAGTGCCCGTGACAGTGCTGTGTTGTCCTCAGAGCTCCCAAGCATGGCTAGACTCTTTGCAAACTGGGCTGTGTTCAGTGCGAGCTCTGGAAGGAGGAAGACAGCAGAGGCCTCTTATCTCAAAACGAAAAGGGACAAGTCAGCTGGCATTGCATGGCATGCCTTAGAAATGCTGCCTTCTGCATATCTAACAACTGTGGGCTCTGCAACCCAGTCACTTACACCACAGCCAACTGTACTTAGAAAAGTGAGGGGAGTGCAGTGTGGTCACACGAGCAGGGAGAGACATCTGCTGTTCTAAGTTTCACCAAGTTAAGGCCTAGCCTACTTGGAAGCAGCAGCTTCAATATTCCTGGAGAACTAGGGGCCAGTTAACGCAAACAGGCCAAAGGAATGATTCTTTTTTTTTTTTTTTTTTTTTTTTTTTTTAATTTTTTTTTCAACATTTATTTATTTTTGGGACAGAGAGAGACAGAGCATGAACGGGGGAGGGACAGAGAGAGAGGGAGACACAGAATCGGAAACAGGCTCCAGGCTCCTAGCCATCAGCCCAGAGCCTGACGCGGGGCTCGAACTCACGGACCGTGAGATCGTGACCTGGCTGAAGTCGGACGCTTAACCGACTGCGCCACCCAGGCGCCCCCAAAGGAATGATTCTAATTTTTATGTTAAAGCTCATTGTTAGTCTATTTGCACGAGAGTGAATGTACGTGCACACTGCATAGTCTTACATGTCCTAAAGCAGGACAAACTTTTTTTCTAGGAAGGGCTAGATGATTTAAGTCTATGGATCACATAACGGCCTCACTTTCTTTTTTCACTCATCCCTTTAAAAATGTAAAAGTCATTCCTAGCTCACAGCAACAGGCCTAGGGCTAGGTGTGGCCCATGGGCTGGGCCATATTTTGCCAATGCTCACAATGGCTTCATTTTAACAGTTTTCTGCCTGTTTTGATTTCTGTTTATTACCATGTTTGTTTGTTTATTTAAGTAAGATTCATGCCCAGTGTGGAGCCCAGTATCGGGCTTGAACTTATCACCCTGAGATCAAGACCTGAGCTGAAATCAAGAGTTGGATGCTTAACTGACTGAGCCACCTAGGTACCCCTGATTATTACCATGTTTAAGGCAGAGAAGGAAAGCATTCAAACTTGGCAAATTTTACTAGCTCTTAGACAAATCTCACCAAAGAAAGGTGAAGAAAGGTTAGGAGACATATATGGTTTCCCTGAATTTACATATTGTCCATTTGACCATGTAGCTAAAGTGTGTGACATCACTTTGGATATAAGCCACCAATTCAAATCATACCAACTAAAGTCCATGTCCCACGTGAAGCTGTATGTGAGGCAGTTCCCCTGCACCCCTCCCAGCTAGAAGGCACAATGCTCACAGTGGCTGAGTCATGTTTCCTGCCAGGAGGTGCAGGGCGTATCTTTTTGATGAGAACATCAAGGACCAGGTGGGCTGAGAATTTCAACTTGAATGGCCGACAGGGTTGGGAACAGCATGCCCTCCCACCTATAGCTCACTGGAGACATCTCCAGCTCCGAGTGCATTTCCGAGGTTGTTACCTTTTCTATGGTTCACTAGAGTTTCTACAACAGCATGCAGCTTCCGTAAGCGCTGCTCTTCACACTCCACTTCCTGGAGCTTCTCCTCAAACCACTGAAACACACAAGTCCAGATCTTTAATGGAGGGGAATCCTATAGGCATACAGCACAGGGTTTCCTTAAGGGACTGAATTACCTTAAAAGATAAGTCTCTAATCTGAGAAATGTCAGGATTTCTCAGGGCTTCTGACCCATAAGACTGAGGGGGCAGGGGAAGCCGAGAGGCACAGGGCTACTCACAATGTCTGATTCATTCATCTTGATGGTCATTTTGCTGACTGCGTCCGTGGCTTTGTTGAACATCTTGAGGAGACCAGCACCACTCAATGTCTGGGTACCCACGGCGCGTGGCAGCTACAAGACCAAGAAGGCGGGGATGGCAAGTTATCTTCTGCCCCTATTTTAGGTTCAGAAGAATTAGTATCCATCAGATGGCATGCCCAAAAGTTGCCAAACAATTATTTGAAATGTAGACTGTTGTTTTCAAAGGCAGTTAGACACATCTGTAAACTAGCACATATAGAAAGAAAAAAAATCAAAGGACTATGTTTAACATAATAACAAAGTTTTCATTTTGAGATAGGGTACAGAAAGAAAATACAGTAAGATTGTTATGTAGCCAGGTGACCTCATGTTGAGATGGTCTGCTATCCCAGGCATGAACTGCTTAAATACCAAACATGCTTTTGTTAAAAGTTACGAGATCCTTTGGATAAGCATACTCTGCACACAGCTGGACTTAAGGTCGAGAGGCTCTAAAGTTGTGCTGTGATTCCATTTGAACAAAGGTCTAAGGACAGGAGCATTATTTACTCAGATTGGGGTTACTTTTAGGGGTGATCTTGTTAAGCCAACCATGCCAAACATTTAGAAACAATTTGGTTGGTTCAGTCTTACCACTTCTTTCCTAAAGTATGAAAGGAATGCTAAAGACTCTACAGTAAATATATTATACCACAGTGAAAAATTAGATTTTAGTGCTCAGGATGGTTAGTCAAGTAATTCTCAACTTGGGGCCATTTTGATACGTAGGGGACATTTGGCCGTGTCTGTAGATAATTCTGGTTGTTAAAACTGGGGTGGAGATGCTACTGGCATCTAGTGGATAGAGGCCAGGGATGCTACTAAACTTACAACGCACAAGGCAGCTCTCTACAACAAAGAATGATCCAGCCCAAAGTGTCAATAGTGCTGTTGTCAATAAACCCTGTTTTAGGGGTATGAGGTAGGGATGAGGGGGTAAAAGGGAAAAATGGATACAGGAACCCCAGAGGAGGAATGAAAAGATTTAATCACTAAGTAAAGAAATTTTAATTAAAAAATTTCATTTGGGGGGGAAAAACCACATATAGCTAGTACCATTTTCTTCATTAACATAATTCACACTGTATGCAAATTAAGTAAAAATTAACAAGTAAAACACAGGGGCACCTGGGTGGCTCAGTCAGTTAAGTACCTGACTCTTGGTTTCGGCTCAGGTCATGACCTCACGGTTCCTAAGTTCAAGCCCTGCATAGGGCTTTATGTTGATGGTGTGAAGTCTGCTTGGGATTGTCTCTCTCCCTCTCTCTGCCCTTCTCTCGCTTGCTCTGTCTCTCTCTCAAAATAAATAAATAAAAACTTAAAAAAATAGTTAAAAAAATAAATAAAAGTAAAAACAAAATGAAAAAATAAATACAAAATGATAGTCCTATCCTGTCACTTATTTCCTTCTACTTTTCTTTCATATGGGATACAACATCATTTGATTCCAGTGTTGCTTTTGATCTTTACTGACTAACATGTTCCTATAGCTCTATATACCTGCTGTTTCAAGTTTCACATTTTATTTCATTTTTTAAGTTTATTTATTTTCAGAGAGAGAGAAAGAGAGAGGGAGGGAGGGGCAGAGAGAGAGGGAGAATCCCAAGTAGGCTCCATGATGTCAGCGCGGAGCCCCATGTGGGGCTTGATCCTACCAACCATGAGATTGTGACCTAAGCCAAAATCAAGAGTTGGACGCTTAACCAAATGAGCTACCCAGGTGCACCAAGTTTCACTTACTATTATTATTATTTTTTTTAAGTAAGCTCTACATCCGACATGGGGCTCAAACTCATGACCCCTCAGATCAAGAGTCACATGATCCACCAAGTGAGCCAGCCAGGAGTCCCATGTAATTCTTATAATATAGATTTCCAATGAATATATATGAACGCTTCTGTATACTTTTTGTTTTATGACGAGAATAAAGTATTTGCTGTATTGATATATAATACTTAATTCTTCAATTATTAGCAATTGGGCCATCTCCAGTTTTTCACAATCATGAATAGCCTATGCATAGCCTGTAAAACAGACGGTCTACTTGAATCAACACTTTTGCTATATGGCAGTTCTGTGGTCGGTGGTAATTGGTTTTGACCTAACGCCCCCCAGCTCCTTGCACAAAATAAGCATTCAATTTGAGCCAAGTCATAACCTATGAAAGACATACAAAGGACTTGCCAAACAGATCACTGTGTTGTTCCAGTAAAACACCAGGGTGCAGTCTGACTCCTGAAACCAGTTGCTTTTAGGGTGCCTAGGTGGCTGTCAGTTAAGTGATCAACTTCGGCTCAGGTCATGATCTCACGGTTCGTGAATTCGAGCCCCACGTCAGGCTCTGTGCTGACAGCTCAGAGCTTGGCGCCTGCTTCAGATTCTGTGCCTCCCTCTCTTTCTGCCCTTCTCCTACTTGCACT
Source organism: Panthera pardus (assembly GCF_024362965.1). Lineage (NCBI taxonomy): Eukaryota > Metazoa > Chordata > Mammalia > Carnivora > Felidae > Panthera > Panthera pardus. The sequence goes on from NW_026526810.1 coordinate 33,567,529, forward strand.
CTGTCTCTCTCTCTCAAAAATAAATAAACATTAAAAAAATTAAAAATAAAATATAATAAAACAAAACAAAATAAAATAAAATAAAATAAAACCCGTTGCTTTTGACTACAGGCAGAACTTCTTTTATTTCAAAGGCTGAAAACTACCTGTCATTCTTGAGGGCTTACAAATTAAGATACAGTCTTATACTAGGTTAAATGCATATTGAATGAATTAGTTTCATTTCACTAGAGGCAGATATAAATTATGAAATTCAGTTTGTACAATACTAACCTCTTCTTTTTCTAAGAACTCCCTGACATCAGGATCCTGTAACATGGTAGGATGATTCACAATCCTCTGAAGGTACCTACAGGGTATAAGCAGTTATCTGGTTAGTCAACCTGGCCTCACAAGGTTTTGGGTGTCAAGCGTATGTCTTTCATTACTTTAAAATGTGCTCAGATAAGGCACTTAAGTATATGACTCTGCTAATAAGCACAAATTCATGTTCTTCACGTTTCCAGAGAGAGAAGAAAAGTAACTGCTCAGAAAGAGACCTCAGAGCCAATTATATCTGACTGCAAAAGAGAATATCATTGTCTGCTCACTTAGGGTGAGGAAAGAAAAGAAGATGGTCTGTTCCTAAGGTGGGAAGGTCAGAGACCAAGGAAAGGTTAGAGAGCTAAGAGAGGTGTGAATCTTTAATTCAGTCAAGGCTCATCTCTACTAACTCAAGTGAATGTTTCATAATTAAGTCTGTTTCAGCTTTTCACTTGTTCTTATGTTACTCAGGAAAATGGATGTATGGCATTTACCTTTCTAGAGCAGCCCTCCGTTTTTCAAGAAATTCTGCAGAAGAGGAATCTTCCTTCCCAACTTTTACTTTTGTCATTCCTGGAATGGAATTTAAAAAGTAAAAATAACTGTAAATCATCATGAATTAAAAAACAAAACAAAACAAACAAACACCTGTGAGAAAGCCCACAAAAGGAAAGGCAATGAGAACAGCATTACCAAAAACAACCAGAGGCCACTTCTACACCTCTATGTTGCGAGGAGACATGAACAAAAGATTCTTTACATGAGAGTCATTTTTGGAACTAGTCTCAGAGTGCTGAAGGTTCTCAACTCTGGGACTTGCAGAGTATTATATGTTTTCTAAAAGGGCCACAGGACTCTAAGTCTAGATGAACAAACATCAACTGATGGCAATGGGAAGGTTCCTCAGCTCCCCCAAACCTCCATCCAATTTAGTACATTTCAATCGGGAGGAATTAGGAATCATTTAAGACTCCTGATACCAATACAAACTCAAACACCACACGTGCACGCACACACGCGCGCACACACACACACACATACACACACAGAGCTGTGAAAGCTCAAAGCATAGCCTCCTACTGCACTCAAGGAAAGAGTACATGTCAAAACATGCTATTTCTCTAGGCCTCATGTGATTTACAGGAAAACATTGGAAATATTTCTTTCCTAACCATAAGATTCCACAGTTAAGAGAAGTATTCTCATATAATAAGTAGAAAGTATATTGCAGAAAGAACGCAAAGGAAAAAATCCAGGCAGAATTAATGACCACATGCTTACCTATTAGGCTTTTCTCGGGTGGAGGAGGGACAATAAAGCCATTCTGAGAATGTTTCTCCGAAAGCTTCTCGTAAAGACCCAGAAAGTCACTAAATCTTCTTTTCACCGCAAACTGTTTACTCCTGAACATTGGTAGGCTCGTCTTGGGGACAGAAAAAAACACAAGGCAATATCATTTCAAATAGAAGATGAGTATCTGTAAAGTCATCTGGTTGATGTGAAAGGAGTTTACTTCCCAGATCCCTGTCCTTTAGCCACCTGGCAAATAACTTTCTCCAAGGCTGAGATTCTTAAACCTTCTGAACTACAGTCTCCTCTGTCAGGAAGTCTACAGAGCCCTTCTCAGGATAAGAATATTAAATGCATAAAATAAAACGTATAGCATTACAAAGGCAACTAATTAAATTCAAATCCAGTTCTACTTCCAGGTTGAGAACACTTGTTCTAAAAGGAAACAGAGGTTGAAGTCTAGTTTAAAGTGGAAATCTATGGTCACCTACAACCCATTCATCTTGCACTGCCTTATAAGGGTATTTGCCGCTGGAAACAAAGCAGTGAAACAAAAGACAGACTAGAGGGGGGAGGATCAGGTGAAATATCTACACTGTAGACACTTTAAACTCTAAAGTGTCACAGGATCTAGAACTCACGGGGGGCAGGCCAACAAGTAGTAGTAAGACAATATAAAGGAAGCTTCTAGCAAAAAAGATGAGGCCTATATCATAATGACAGATGATTTAATACTCACCAGGTAGGCAAAATCTAAGGAGGCTGTCCTTGCCAGTTGTTAGCAGGGGAGTATATCAATGGGAACTTTTACACACATGCCAATGGGAGTATAAATTGGTACAAAGACTTTTTTAAAAGTTTGTATTAAAAAAAAACAGAAACAAAAACAAAAGTTTATATTCCTTTTCCTCAACAACTGCTCTATCTAGTACCCGGGGGGACTCCTCCTGTTTTTATACACTCTAGAGAAACTCTTCTACGTGTGCACTAAGAGACATGTGCAAGAAAGGTCGTGGTTCATAATTACAGAAACTGGAAACATGCCAAATATTCACAACAGGAAAACAGATAAATATATTATGCTATAATCACACAATGGACTAACTACAGCTACACACAACATGGATGGGTCTGAGAAACAATGCTAGTAAAGAAAGCGCTATTTTCGGCATGATGCTGTTTTTATGAAACTTAAGGACAAAGCAAAACAGCATATTGTTTAGAGATACATATGTGAACAATTTTTATAAAGGAAATGAGAGACAACTCAGGAGAGTGGTTGTCCTTAAGGTGTGAGGCAGGGGATATGACAGGGAGAAACACGCAGGCAGATTCAATGGTACTCATCTTAAGACTGGTGGTAGGTTCGGGGCTTCATTTTTTATGCTTCATAACCTGCATACAACATTGTGTAAGTTTTGTATGCATTAATGTTATATAAAAAAGGAAGACCAGACCTGAGGGGTAAAAGGGCAGGGAAAGCATTAAAAGAAGTTCCACACAGGAAACCTCATAAGAACTGACAATTTTTAAACAGATGACATAGTTTGGGGCAATCCACCAAACTAGTTCTAAGCCACAAAGTTCCTACAAAGGACGGGAAAAATGTCAGAGATACTACATGTCTTAATAAAACTTACAAAGTTTCACACTGAAGTGTTAGCTCTCTGGAAGAAAAGTGGAAAGGCTCAGATGAGATTACCAAAGGGATGCAGGCTTGCTCCATCTTGAGTAAACTTGAAGGAGGATGTTGGCAAAGAAACTAAGGAAATACCCAGAAATAATCTGAATGATGACCTTCTTGGTATAAACACCCAAGTCTATTAAGCTGGTTACCAGCTGGGTCACTTGGACTCACCTGTGTTGTAACTTTGTAGGCTACATAGGCATTCATACCATCCCCTGTGGGAAAACAAGAAAGCGTGAGAGGAGTACTCTGCAAACTAAAGCAGTGCTGATCTTGCTAATATCTAACCAGGAATCATAAACCACAGGGGCCCTGTATAAGAAGAGGCACTTGTTTCATCTCCAAGCTTTATAAACTATCCTACAATCTCCTACTTTGCCTTAAGGTCTTTGCGGCACATATCATACCCCCACGGATGCTGGCGGGGCCCCAGGTTGAGTTAAACAAGAGAGTCAGCCCCCTGTTCCAAGGCCAGGCTCCATTTATACCCTTCACAAAGCAGCACTGGACACTGACAATCCATCGGTTGTTACCATGCCAATATTTGGGCTGGTTATACACATCTGTCTAAAATCAAACAATTCTCTTGCTGTATAAAGCAGGAGAAGGAAGCAACTGATGTAAAAGGAAACAAGCAGTTCTACCCTAAGCTAGCTCTGGGCTCGGTTTGCTCTTTCAGAAATACTGTCACGGACCCCTCCGTTGGTGCTGGGGGACACTGACCTCTCTCATCTAGCATGTTCATCCAGAGCAAAGGGCCTGGCAGGAAGACGCTTCGGCTGCCTGATGTCACACAAATCTCTTTCCTGGAGGAATTATTTTTCTGAAAAAGCCTTTGACTATTAAATAATTTGGGATTCAAGCAATTGTTTTTCTCTGTGGTAGTGTTCTGACCTAGACCACTTAGGGACATAAAGGCACCATTGACTCCCTGAGCAGTGAAAAGACATACAGTGGACTCTGACAAAGCTCCATGGCTAGAATGTGGTGTTTTGCGTTGGTTTTGTTCCCTTCTTCCCCCACTCAACTCTTCCTCACACCAAACAGGAAAACCTAGGTCAACAATTACTAGGTGCTTATGATTCTGAACTGGTCCTGGGAGAGGGCCCAGGGGAAGAAGGTGCAGTACTGGATCGGCAGGGCACATACAGCAGGCAACCTGGTTTCAATGAGATGGCTAGGAATGCCTGTTTTTAAAAAGTACATAGAAAAGTTGGAGATTATACAGGAAGGAAGGGCTTGTCTTCTCTACCTTTCTAATACTACCAAAAGGGTGTACATGAAACAGAAATCATAAGCTAAACCTTAGAAATTACTGCGTATCAATTACCACTGTTAGTTCTCTTCTAACCACTACATTGCCTAACAATACCAAGAACATTTACCACTGTTAAAAGGAAAAAAAATCTAAATTTACTTTATAGAAAAAGTATTCAAAATTTCATTCAGAGGTCATAGTCAAATTTCCAAGTGGTCAACCCCGTAATTTAGTGCCTGCAAAAAAGGAAGCCTAAGTGCAAACATATGTAACACCTAACAGCAAAGCAAGATCATCAGTTTGCCAGCCTATCAGCTGCTTTTACTGAGGCAATGAGTGAGGGAAAACATACCTGCCTGTACACACAGAGTTCATAAAATATGGAAATGGGCTAGTAATACAGCAGTTTTAAATTTACATTAACTTCCTAAATAATTTCAGAGAGGTGGAGATGGCATATACAAATTACCATGGCTCTAAAAAGCACATCCTGGTAGGAGTGGGATCCTATTTATTTATTTGTTTGGTTTTATTTTTTGTTTTCACTTTTTAAAACGTTTATTTATTTTGAGAGAGAGAGAAAGAGAAAGAGAGAGAGACAGAGAATGAGAACACGTGCGCAGGGGAGGGGCAGAGAGAGAGGAAGAGACAAAATCCTAAATAGGCTGCACTCAAAGCATGGGACTCCATCTTATGAACTGTGAAATCATGACCCGAGCCAAAATCAAGAGTCAGATGCCCAACCGACTGAGCCATCCAGGTGCCCCAAGGTTTTAAGTAATCTCAGTGTGGGGCTTTAATTCATGACCCTGAGATCAAGAGTAGCATGCTCTACCAACTGAGCCAGCCAGGCACCCCGGTTTCTAATTATTTAGATGTGGGAAGGAGAAGCACATGTTGAATAAACAGCCCACACAAATAGAAGGTGTGGTTGTAAAAATCAGGTTTTTTTTTGTTTTTTGTTAATGTAATCTCTACATGCAACGTGGGGCTCAAACTTACAACCCAGACATCAAGAGTCACATGCTCCAATAACTGAGCCAGATAGGGTGCCTCAAGATCAGGTCCTGAATGTGAACATGCTCTAAGCAGCTGGTTTCTTGGCATCAACGTGACTAAGAATCTAGACTATGATACAGGGAATGAAAGCTTATCACCAAAGGGATCTGTGTTTAAATAAATCTGATCCACAGGATGTTTAAATTACTGTTATGGAATGAATTCTGTACTCCTAAAAAGATATGTTGAAAGTCCTAACCGCCAGCATCTCAGAATGTGACCTTATTTGGAAACAGGGTCTTATAGAAGCAATCAAGTAAAAATGAGGTCAGTAGTAGTGGGCCCTAATTCAGTATGACTTCTGTCCTTATAAAGAGAAATGTGGACACAGAGATAGACATATATAGAGGGAAGACAATGTGAAGACGCCCAGGTAGAATGTCATGTGACAATGAAGGCAGAAATTGGGGCGATGCAGCTACAAGCCAAGGAATGCCTGAGGCTCCCAGAAGCTAGAGGAGAGACACAGAAAACCTTCCCTAGTGCCTTCAGAGGGAGGATGGCCTTGCTGACACCATGATTTCAGAATTGTGAGCAAATATATTACTGTTGTTTTAAGCACTCTATTTGTAGTACTCTGTTACAGAAGCCGTAGGAAACTAATATACTCCCTCCCTCTTCTCGTCTATTAAACTTCATGACTTTTATTTAATTATCTTTTCAAAACATCATGACTTCTTTTTATTTTTGAATGTTTATTTATTTTTGAGAGACAGAGAGAGAGAGAGACAGAGTATGAGCAGGGGAGGGGCAGAGAGAGGGAAACACAGAATCCGAAGCCGTCTCCAGGCTCTGAGCTGTCAACAGATCCCGACATGGGGGCTCAAACTTACGAACTGTGATATCATGACTTGAACTGAAGTCGGACACTTAACCAACCGAGCTACCCAGGCGTCCCTAAAACATTATGACTTTTAAATATTAAAACAATTAGTATTATTCAATTATTCTTATTCTACCAAGGATTTAAAGCAGGTAAAGTTTAACTAACTTAAAATCAATGTGCTTACAAAATACTTATAAATATTGGAGAGGCAAAAAATAACCCCGCACATGTAATCCAAAGTACTGGCCCAGGCTCTACCACGGACCATCCTGTGACCTGACAGGAAAGCTGCATTTCACCTAGTAGTCCTCAGTTTCCTCTACTACTGGATGGGGAAACTGTATAACATGCTCATAAACATCTTACCAGTGCAACAATCTAGGAAAAGTCAAACTCAACAAACCATTTTGGCATAAAGTCTAATTACAGTTTATAAATTCCTGTTTCTAGGGGTGCCTGGTTGGCTCAGTTGGTTAAGCATCCAACTTCAGCTCAAGTCATCATCTCACAGTTCGTGGGTTTGAGACCCATGTCAGGCTCTGGGCTGACAGCTCAGAGCCTGGAGTCTGCTTCGGATTCTGTGTCTCCTTCTCTCTCTGCCCCTCCTCCACTTGCACCTGGTCTCTGTCTCTCAAAATTGCATAAATGTTAAAAAAAATTTTTTTTTAATTTCCTGTTTCTAGTTCAGAACAAAGGGTTAGAAATTACATTTTCCTCTTGACCATATAAATAGCACCCATGTTTAGGAGGAAAGGTTCTGTAAAGCCTCTTTTCTCAGGGACTGTACCTAGAACTAGGAAAGTTGAGGCCTGTTGCTCTCTGCTCGATAATAGCTTTCACAAATTTGCGACATGGGAAGGCCATCCAGAAAACCCAAGTTCTGGCCAAAATTATGTATTGTGCTTTTTGAAAACCCAACTTCCCCCAAACTTGACCAAAATTCAACCAGGTCCTTAAGTCATTACCTATCAAAGAGAGATACAGGCTTAGGTACTTCTTTAGGCTATCAAGAATGCATGATACATAATATGTAACAAGAATTCCAAACTTTTTAGGGGAAAAACAAATTTAGTACCCTCAAATTTTAGAACATGTTTTAGGATGCTTAAATAGAATTTATGATTTCAAAGAAAAGTAAAATGGTCTTATCAACTCTGTGGGAAAAAGCAATTTTTGTTTTGTTTTGTTTTGTTTTAATGTTTATTTTTGAGAGACAGAGAGTGCAAGTAGGGGAGGGGCAGAAAGAGGGGGACAGAGGATCCAAAGAGGGGCTCAAACTCAGAAACTGTGAGATCATGACCCAAGCCAAAGTCGGATGCTCAATTGACTAAGCTCAGGTGTCCCGCAATGTTTCGGTTTTTAAGAAAGGATTCTGGAGCACCTGGCTGGCTCAGTCAGTGGAGCATGCAACTCTTGATCTTGGGGTTGTAGGTTCACGCCCCATGTTGGGTGTAGAGATTACTTAAAAATAAAAGCTTTAAGAAAGAATTCTAATAGTATTTAAAGTCTCTGATTTTTTTTTCCCAAAAGCAAAAAAAAAAAAGCCTAATAAAGTACTAGGTAACTACTATTTCTAGCCTTAGAAGCATAGCAAGGGGAATAATCTTACAGGAGAGGGAATGATGAAGCACTTCACATTTGCTAATTCAGCTCTAAAGGTAACCATGTAGAAACTGGCTAGCCATGTTTTCCTTGGCCACATCCTAACATCAGAAGGATGTTCAAGTACACTTACCTATCTTCTCAGGATCAGTTATACCAACTGTCAAATCAAATTGGTCTTCCTGTTCTTCTTCCTCTAGCTTTTAAAGAGAAGACAAACCATGAGAGTTAATAAACAAAAAAGGCTGTTAATTTTGCCCTGTACTTACCTTGTTTCAATATAACAACATTAATTTATATCCTTCTACACATCAGTGTTAAGTTCTGTCCATTTCCAATAATTCCAATGAATCAACCTCCACAATTTTAAGGTGAAGATTGCTCAAAGGACTTTGTTACATCTATTCACCTAAAACCTTATTGTGATCATAATAAATAATTACTAGATTTTGGAAGACTTGTGTTTGTTGGGCTAAAGAGGGAATGAGGAAAGACTATACTCTTGAATATGGGAGCTTCAGACATTAAGTATCATTAGTGTTCACTGAAAGCCTCTGTGTTATCCTCTGGGTAATAGACACTCTGACCAGGAAAGAGTTCTTTATTGGATTTTGGCTGTCCATTAACCATAAAAGTCTTCTTCAAGAGTCATAAATATTTTTTCAAGGTTCATAGTCAACTGAACTTTAGACTGGCAACACAGTCCTAAAAATCCAAAAGAAACAAGACCAATAGCACAAATTCTCACCTCCTCATAGCTTGTCTGGGGCTTAGAAGAATTTGTGGCTTCCTGTGGAGGAAGAGAAATCAGCGCTTTGGCTGGCACCTTCTTCTGATTATTTTGTGTACTGTCCAGGGAGAGCTCCACTGTGGCATCTAAAAATAGTTGATATTTTACAATGCAGATCCATTATGGGTCTCTGATGGCTAAACTTCAGTTCTATAGGCTAAGACAAAAAACAACAGCAACCACTCGCAATACTTACACGTTTTCAAACTAAAAGAGTGAGAGTAGAGAAATGTGACCCAGGTGAACAGAACAAGGGAAGAAGTTTTTACATAGATAAAAGGGGAGAATGGTAAAGGAAGTGCTCTTTTGGCACTAGTTTGGCAGAACAATCTCTCCCATTTCCAAATACAACTGCTTAGCTATCCTCTCCTACATAAAATTTAGGCAAGAATCAGGTATTAAGCAAAAAGACTACATAGCCTAAGTCAGATTTTACTTTACTAATTAGGAATTTACTTTACTATTTTACTTTACTATTTACTTTACTATTACCAATTTACTTTACTATTAGGAATATTCCCTGAAAACCCTACATAAACTCTATTTATTCCTGTTATAACTGTTTGTAAAAGAAGAGTGAGTTCAGCTAGAGTTAGATGTACTGACAGCAAAAAAATGACATCAAAGGAAATCAGGAAAACCGTTAAGCTAGAAAAAACAGACCCAAAATACAAACACCGTAACACTTGGGAAAAGACACTATTCGTCACACCTGAGATTGGCAATGTTGTTTTAGCACAGTTTTTGGTTTTTTTTTGTTTTTTGTTTTATAATGTTTATTTATTCTTGAGACAGAGACAGAGCGTGAACAGGGGAGGGGCAGGGAGAGAGGGAGACACAGAATCTGAAACAGGCTCCAGGCTCTGAGTCGTCAGCACAGAGCCCGACGCGGGACTTGAACCCACGAAGTATGAAATCATGACCTGAACCGAAGTCGGACGCTTAACCGACTGAGCCACCCAGGTGTCCCCCCCTCTTTTTTTTAATGTTTAGCACAGTTTAAGAATTGTTTACAGGGGCACCTGGGTGGCTCAGTCGGTTAAGCGTCCGACTTCGGTTCAGGTCATGATCTCAGAAGTTCGTTGGTTCAAGCTCCTCCTCGGGTTCTGTGCTGACAGCTCAGAGCCTGGAGCCTGCTTCAGATTCTGTGTCTCCCTCTCTCTCTGACCCCTCCCTGCTCACACTCTGTCTTGCTCTCAAAAATAAACATTAAAAAATTGTTTACAATTACACTTTTAGATCATCTTGCAAAGATTATGTTTAACACATGCTATCCAAGGGGGATAAAAAGATGTTGTAATATCTGAAAATCTTTCTAATAAAAACCGTTAAAAAAATAGTGCTTAAAATTGCTTTTGTCTATCTGGGAAAATCTCAGTTGAGCACAACAACTCATTCCGTAAGTGTTCTAGAAAGGGGATTTTAAAAGAGCATTATGTACCATTTTTAGACATTAAATTTTTTTTGACTAATAAAAAGAATGCACTTTCAACTTGGAGCAATAGAACTAGAAGTTCAAAACCTAAACAGCTAAGATTTTTTTCCTTTTTAATAAAGAAAAACATAAATAACTACTTGGGTTTAGCCTGATCAGTAGACATTCAATTTTACTCTTAGAAAATTCAAAGAAAGCTATTTGTTTTTCTTTTCTAGACTTTCCTTGGAGCTAAAATGAAACCAGAGATGGGGGTCTATAAGGTATAACTAAGTCCTAGATCAATGTTCTAATCATTAAATATGAATCATGTCTACAAACATGGATGTCACACTGTTGGAACCTGGTAGCTACAAGAAGGTGGCTATGTAATCTGACCCTGGTGTGGGTGTACAAAACAAAAAAAAGTACACATGATAAACGTCACAGGGTGGTAGGGCTCTTTGGAGCAAGCAACCAACTGAAGTATGTTAAAGTTACACCATGTAGGCCCCAAGTAAATAATTAAGTTAACAAATGTGTTTGGAAATGAAACAGGAGGCACTTTTTTGAGAGAATGTGCACATGCAAATCGAAGAGGGGTAGAGAGAGAGAGAAAAAGAGATAGAGAGAGACACTACCAAGCAGGCTCTGCACAGTCAGTGTGGAGCCTGATGCAGGGCTCAAACCCACAAACTGCAACATCATGACCTGAGCAGGAAGTTAGATGCTTAACTGACTGAGCCATCCAGGCACCCTGGAGGTACTTCTTATTTTAAACCTTTCACTTATTAAGTGCTACTGAAAGCCTTTTGAAGAGCTATGTATCTTTTACTGATATTCATGTGACAAAGATGCCTAATCTTATGTTAGAAAGTGGTTGTTTTTTTTTTTTTTTTTTTTCCCCAGGGTGTCTGGGTAGCTCAGTTGGCTGAGCATCTCACTTGATTTCAGCTCAGGTCATGATCCCAGGATCATGAGATTGAGCCCTGTGTTGGGTTCCTCACTGAGTGTGGAGCCTGCCTAAGATTTTCTCTCTTTCTCTCTCTCTCTCTCTCCCCACCCCCCCCCACCCTTCTCCCCTGCTTCTTTCTCTCACTAAAATAAAAAAATAAAAATTAAAAATTTTAAAGAAAGGGGTTTTCTCTGCACTCTTGACAAGAGTAATGGAAAAGCCTTTGTGCTCCATCACAGAGACTCAGATTGTCACTGAACTAATCATGTGGAAAATAAACCCAGAACATTTATTTTTTTTTTTCTCAACGTTTTTTTTTTATTTTTTATTTTTTTATTTTTGGGACAGAGAGAGACAGAGCATGGATGGGGGAGGGGCAGAGAGAGAGGGAGACACAGAATCGGAAACAGGCTCCAGGCTCCGAGCCATCAGCCCAGAGCCTGACGCGGGGCTCGAACTCACGGACCGCGAGATCGTGACCTGGCTGAAGTCGGACGCTTAACCGACTGCGCCACCCAGGCGCCCCTAAACCCAGAACATTTAAATCTCCATAATCCATATCTAAGACACCTGAGAAGCTACTCAAGTCCTAAATTAAATGTCTCATTACAGGTATTCCTTTCATGTTCCTTTCTTAGTAGTGAGGCAGGTACTGGCTGCTTATGAAAACAGTAGTGGATCAAACTAAATCAGAATCTTCATTACTCATAAATATGTCCGTGATAAAGATTTCCTACATGTTCATGTACATAAAATCCAGCCATAGGGGTAACTCAGTCACACTAAGATTTCAAGTCTTCTTATAAGGAAAGATAATATGAATGTTAAGGACCCAGAGAGAACCCCCCCTTTTTTTTTTTAATTTTTTAATGTTTATTCATTTTTGAGAGACAGGGAGAGACAGCATGAGTGGGAAGGGGCAGAGAGAGAGGGAGACACAGAATCCAAAGCAGGCTCCAGGCTCCAAGCTGTCAGCACAGAGCCCTCATCACGGAGCCTGATGGGGGGCTTGAACTCACGAACTGCGAGATCATGACCTGAGCCTAAGTCGGACACTCAACCTACTGAGCCACCCAGGCGCCCCGAGAAAAAACCCTTTTTAACCTGCCATATAACTAAAGATAATTCATTAGATAATTGCATTTCTCCTCCAGTAACTTTATCCAAAACAATTACTACCAGAATGAACAGTGTGCACTTTTAAGTTTCAGAGATAAAAGGAATTGGAAAATCTTCTAATAAATCATTAAAGTCATTCTAACTTCTCTTTCACGTCTTTAAAAACAATTTTTTTTTAATGTTTATTTATTTTGAGGGAGAGAGAGACAAGCGTGCAAGCGGGGGAAAGGCAGAGAGACTGACACAGAATCCGAAGAAGGCTCCAGTCTCCAAGCTGTCAGCACAGAGCCCAATGCGGGGCTCAAATTCACGAACTGCGAGATCATGACCTGAGCCAAAGTACAACGCTTAACCGACTGAGCCACCCAGGCACCCCACTTTCACGTCTTTTAAATTTCCTACCAGAGTTCTAATGAGAGGACCTTCCCAAGATGTTATCCTCTGCCCTCCCATGTCTCCCTTGGCTCACCACTCTTCTCTGAGTTGCTCACTCTAGGAAAACGACTCCTGTGTGTTCTGTTCCTCCCTCTCTCCCCAGGTAGAGTACCACAATTCAAATCACCTCCTGGGCATTTTCCTTTGCATTTCAAATTTAAAATATCTAAAACCCAAACTCACTTTTCCCTCAAAGCCAGTTTCTTCTTTCAGAATGTAGTTCTCAAAATGCTCATTTTCTTCTTAATCCTTGGATTTGAAGCCTTTGACTCCATCTTCAATTCCTATTTTTGGATGTCCATTACATCCAATCACTAACAACAACAACCAAATTTTGTTGATTTCTCTTTTGAAAAGTTTTCACCTTTCCCTTCCCATTTATATCCTCTTATTTTTGGTCATTGCCATATCATTCTCTTTCTTTCTTTCTTTCTTTCTTTCTTTCTTTCTTTCTTTCTTCTCCTTCTTCTTTTCTTTTTTTGAGAGAGAGAGGGTGCAAGTGAGTGAGGGGCAGAAAGACAGAATGAAGCAGGACTTACCAGAAGTGGGGCTTGAAATCACCTGATGTGGGACTCGAACTCACTAATCATGAAATCATAACCTAAGCCAAAGTCAGATGCTTAATGATTGAACCACCCAGGTGCCCTGCCATTTCATTCTTAAGCAAATCTGTAACTGCCTTCTGAAGTATCTAGTTTTTCTCTACTGCAATCCATTTTATATAGTAATTCCACTAGATCAGTCTTCTTAAAACATTACTTTACCCATATCACTCTATTTTTTCTTAAAATTTATTTATGTATTTATTTAGAGAGAAAGTGCATGTGCAAGCAGGGGAGGAGCAAAGAGAGAAAATCCCAATCAGGTTCTGCACTGTCAGCACCGAGCCTGACATGTGGCTTGAACCCATGAACCAGGAGATGAAGACCGAAGCCCAAATCAAGAGTCAGACACGTAACCGACTGAGCCACCCAGGAGCCCCTGATATCACTTTCTTTATTCAAAATGGCCAGTGGCTCTTAGTTGACAGTAGGATGAAAATTCAAACTGTAATTATTACTGATGTCTAAAAGCCTCCCAAACTACATTTCAAGCCTTATCTTCCAGGGCGTCTCTAAGAACTCCCTGCTCTGGTTCAAGTTTATTGACTGCCTTTCAAACTTACCTGCCCAACCATTAGTACTGTTTCTCCTTTTTCTCCTACATAAGTTCTGCTTCTTCCAGGAAGTCTTCCAAGGTCACTCCTAGCCAGGGTTTCTCAATGTGGGCACTACTGACATTTTGAGCTAAATAATTTTTTTGTGAGGGCTTGTCTTGTGTATTACAAGGTTTTTAGCAGCACTTACATCCTCTATCCACCAGATACTAATAGCACTACCAGCTGGGACAACCAAAAATGGCTCTCACCATTGCCAAGTGTCTTCTGGGGGGCAAAATCATCCCCTGCTGAAAACAGGGAGGCCCTCTCAACAAATAATTATTAGGCCCAAAATGTTACTAGTGCCAAGGTTAAGAAACCTCACACCATACTAATGTTTTTCAAACTGCAGGCTGTGGTTCTTTGGTGAACTATGAAATCAACTTAATGGGTTGTAAATAGCAGTTAAAAAAAAAAAAAGGAGAAACAACAGAAAATTTCAGATTGTATTGTAAAAGCAAGTCACTTAATAAAATTTTGTTTCAGTTTTATATAAATATGTATATATTTTGGATTATGACACAAAATGTAATTCTTACTATGAGTCTTGGTCTTAAAAGTCTAAAGCTACTACTTTAGTCTGATCTCAAAGATCTGAGACTTAGTATTTCTAGCATTCTTGCCACATTTATATTGTTTAGTAGCTTGTTTAACTCGATCTGTATGTTTATGTCTTACTCCCTAAACCTGTCAGAATCTTGATAGCAGGGACTATATTCTACACGATTTGGAATCCTCCATAACCATATCCTTATGTGGAGTTATGTTTCCAATATACATCTTGCTTATTAACTCAGCAACTTAGAAGACTTCTAGTGTAAGTTTTGAGTCCATACTTGCCTGCAAAGAGATCCTGTGGTTCTTGGTCTTGTTCCTCATGGATCCCATTTTCTTTGGAGCCATTGTTGATGGGAAGGGAAGCAACTCTCTTTGGAGACTGGGGCTTACTCTGAAAATGAAGAGACACTCTGAATAAAACAGTACCATTAAAAACAAACCTAAAAAGCGACTTTTAATGCATCCCTCAATTGTACCCCCAGGTGTTTAGGGAAGACGGGCCCACGATTCAGTCAGTTCAATAAGCAGCAAATCATCATTAGTGATGTAAGTACTGCCCAATCACAGAGCTAAAATAAACTCACAGATTTCAGGGTTAATTTCTAACACCATAACCTTGCTGAAATGCCCTATTCCAAAGCATATGATACTGACATGGGTATGTGTACACAAGATAATTTTCAAAAGAACCTATCCAAATGCATTTCTCCTTCTCACTTGATGACCTTTATTCTTTCAAATGCTGATGGGGCACATTCTAGTGACCAGTAAACCACATTGGAGTGCAGAATTAAAGCTCTGATCCTACCTTATGGTGTGGCTGTGACTAAACTGTTCACAGAAACCCAGTTGGGTAGATAATCCTGACCCCATGACAGGCAAAGGAAGGTATGACATTTTATATCTAATGCTGTTCATAAATACAACTTATCTGATAAAAAGATAATTTTATCCCTAAATTACACAGACACAATTTTCAACCACACCCATGCCAGGCTACCAGAATAAAAACCAGTCACACTTAGCTTCCTGGGCACATGGTAAAAATACAGTCAGTTGATGGCCTCTATCAAAAGCTCAGTGATCACCCACAAACAAGGGTTGGGTGGGGCCCCAGACCGGTACCAGAGCGAACAAAGCTGGATTGTGCAGAACATGAACAGAACGCTGGGAATCTGGCTTCAAAAGCCATGGTGTGGTATTGCAGCGTTTTGAAGTCAGACCCCAAGGCCAAATCAGTTAAAAGACCTGATTTAAGGAATCTTTTATGAAACATTTCCTTAACAAATCTGAGGGAGTTTGTTCCTCAGAAACAGGCCTTTTCTGACCCAACAGAAAATGTAAAATGACAGATCTATTGGGTACTGTGAATTTGCCATGCAAACAGCTCAGTCTCAATACTGGGGCCACCCTCAGGCAAAAAACTGCTACCAATATGTAGATTTATGTTAACAAACAATGCTCCTACTGGAACTTTTCTATGCTAATAAAAGTTTAATGAATACTTAGTTGCATATGCTTAAATGTTATACCAACTCAAAGACAGTGATCCTGTTTTCTAGGTGCTTAAAACAACAAAAAAATTACCGCAAATAATAGGGCAAATAACTACAAATAATTTGCCCTACTAAATAGGGCAAATTACTACAAATAATAGGGCAAAGCAAAATCCATGGTTCCCTTTTGCCTCATACTTTGCCAACTACTTTCCTACATACGTATTTCCTTTCTATACATACTCTAGTGCTCTTGTACAGTATGGGGATCTCACAAAAAGCCATCTGATTTTTTTTTTAAATGTTTATTTATTTCCCAGAGAGAGAGAGACAGAGTGCAAGCGGGGGAGGGGCAGAGGGAGAGGGAGACACAGAATCCGGAGCAGGCTCCAGGTTCTGAGCTGTCAGCACAGAGCCCTACGCGGGGCTCGAACTCATGAACTGTGAGATCATGACCTGAGCCGAAGTCAGTCGCTTAACAGACTGAGCCACCCAGGCGCCACAGCCATCTGATTTCTTTTAATTCAATTCTCACAGATACCAGTCATCTCCAAATGGAGATCTAGGAGAGATTAAAGCTTGTGGCACATTAAGGGTGTGTGTGTGTGTGTGTGTGTGCATATATACATATATATGTATATATACACACACATATGTATATATATACATATACATACATAATACATACATATACGTATCCAAATGTAATTTACTAGTTCACCAGGGAGACTAAAGCAACAGGAAAGGCACAGGTTAGAATTTAGCCATTAAAAAAAAAAAAAAAAAAAACCTAGATTAACACATTCTTGTGATATGGAGATGAATAAAACAAGCTCTCCATTTCTGATTCATCTAAAGTCGGAAGTTTAAACACTAAGAACAGTTTCTGAAGCAATGTTAGAACACCAGCCTGCCTTTCCTTATAATAATCAGAAAAGACAGACCCAGAACATTCCAAAGACAACCAGAGCATGGCTGCCTGCCTCTCTTCCTCCCCCAGATCCCCTTTTAAGCCCAAACCATAAGTCACTTGACTAGAACTGTGACATGAGCTAAAAACAAAGACATGTGACATGTGCTAAAAACAAAGACATGTGCTCCAAGTATGCTAGGTATGCTAGGTAACAACTACCTGTGAGAATAGAAAACTCCTCAGATATACTCTGGGATTCTATCCCCCAAATCAAACTACTTCCAGCTGAGTTCAAAGAAAGCTGAAGATAGACTGATTACTGTATTTGCTACCCTATTCTTTCCTCTGCAGTTCTTTTACAAAATTAATCTTCTATGTGTGTAAAGCTTTGTATTCCCCCCCCCCACCCCGCACCATTTGAGCATTTTTTCACGTCATCAAGAGTTGAACAAAAATCTCACTTTTAGTGATTTAACTCTCTATTGTATGGGTATACCACAACATAGTCATCTCCCTAAGGAGGGACACTTACAGTTTACAGGTTTTTATCATCACAAATAATGCTATGACACTCATCCCTATACATAAGTCCACATTTGATTATTTCTTTGGGATATATTGTTTTTAATGTTTATTTTTGAGAGAGAGTGAGCGTGAGCAGGGGAGGTGCAGAGAGAGAGGGACAATGGATCGGAAGTGGGGTCTTTGCTGTCAGTGTGGGCTTGAACACACAGCCATGAGTTCATTACCTGAGCTGAAGTTGGACACTCAACCAACGAGCCACCCAGGTGCCCATCCTTGGGACAGATTCTTAGGTAGAATTATTGAACATAACATTTTCAAAGGCTCTGCTAACCTGCCTTCCACAAAGACCACCAATTTATATTCCCTCCCCTACAACGTGTAAGTGTCATACCCCCAGCAACATTTAGCACTCTCTATTTTTCTTCAAGATTTTATTTTTAAGTAATCTCTACACCCAACATGCCGCTTGAATTTACAACCCCAAAATCAAGAATCACATGTTCTACAGACTGAGCCAGGCAGGCGCTCCAAATTCTTTCTCTTTTAAAAACTGTTTGCCAGGCTGATTGGTGAAAATTATTTAAAAAAATTTTTTTTTAATGTTTATTTTTGAAAGAGAGCGTGAGTGCGGGAGGGACAGAGAGACAGGGAGACACAGAATCAGAAGCAGACTCCAGGCTCTGTCAGCACAGAGCCCGATGCAGGGCTTGAACCCACAAACCAGATGCTCATGACCTGAGCTGAAGTCATATGCTTAAGACTGAGCCACCTAGGTGCTCTCTGGTGAAAACCCTTGTTTCCATGTGTTTACTGGCCATTTGAACCCTTCTACTTGTTGTCTTGATGTTCTTTGCCCATTTTTCCATGCTAAGTCAACATTAGTCAGATGTACACTTTTCTTACATAAGTATCCATAAGTTTATTTAAGTTTCTTACATAACCCTCTCTCGGGTATATCATATAGCACGCAAGTTTGTCTCTTTTTGTATCTGTTTTATTTTTGGCTTTACCAAATTTATTTCAGTTGAATGATCTGGATTGGCATTGGACAAACCAAGCTTATCTCTTTAGGCTGGGGAGTACCGGTACCCAGGTGGCCTTTGAGGCATAATATTCTCAAATTGTACTTAAAATCAGATTCAGTAAAAGTTGAGACCTATTTTTAAGGATAAGAAATGGACATAATATCCCACATTCACAAAGAATTGTTAACAGAAAACAAGTCTTCCATGAGACTAGGGTCTATAATAACAGCTTGTCATCAAAATAAATACCCACCTGGGCATAATAACACATTTCATATGTTATGCCCAAGGTTAAAAGTCTAATATTTTTTTCAATAAATTTTTAAAAAGTTTTTATTTATTTTTGAGAGAGAGAGAGAGAGAGAGAGAGAGAGAATGTGAATGGACGAGGGGCAGAGAGGAAGGGAGATAGAGAATCCAAAGCAGTTTCCAGGTTCTGAGCTGTCTGCACAGAGCCCAATGTAGGGCAAGATCATGACCTGAGCAGAAGTCAGACGCTCAACCAACTAAGCCACCCAGGCACCCCAAAAGTCTAATCTTTAATCAGTATTATTAAGGTATAATTTACATTAAGAAGCTAATTTTGGGGGTGCCTGGGTGGCTCAGTTGGTTAAGGGTCTGATTTGATTTCAGCTCAGGTCATGATCTCACAGTTTGTGGGCTTAAATGCTGCATCAGGCTCTGCACTAACAGCGTGGAGCCTGTTTGGGATTCTCTCCCTCTTCCTCCCTCTCAATAAATAAATAAATTAAAAAAAAAAAAAAAGCTAATTTTGAATCAAGAGTTATAATTTCAGAAAGGACTCATTTTGAGGGAGGCGAGAGGCACACTGATTATGCTGAGCTGCAAAATGAATACTAAAAATAAGCTTTGCTTTATAATTCATATTTTAAAAACCTCTTGTCAGTAAATCACAAAACATTCCATTTTTTTTTTAATCTTTATTTTTGAGAGAGAGACAGAGTGCGAGTTGGGGAGGAACAGAGAGAGAATGAGACACAGAATCCGAAGCAGGGTCCAGGCTCTAAGCTATCAGCACAGAACCCCATGCAGAGCTTGAACTCACAAACTGCAAGTTCATGACCTGGGCCGAAGTCGGACGCTTAACCTTAGCCAACTGAGACACCCAGGCGCCACTTCATCTTTTTGAAGGGGGTTAAATTTCTAGGCAATAGATACAACTATTTTCTGTGATGAAAACAGTATGGTTGTGATATAGTTAGTAAAGTAAGACAACAGCCTTGCCTACCTCCCCATCCCCCCAACCTTCTCCTTTTCTGAAATAAAGGAGGCATTCTTTCTTTAGTGACAGAATCCTAGGCTAGGCTATCCAACACCTGCTGCCTCCTTTAGGCTGTTAATTCTATCGGGTCATTTCAGTGATACTCCTGTTTAAAAGTTCAAGTACTTCTGTTTATAATTACAAGACACACAGACAGCCTAATCTAACTCTCACAGAGGCACTAGAAAGATCTGCAGTGACAGCACTTGTGCTAAGAGCAAACAGGTATTCCTCACCAATTACCATCCTCAAACCATGAGGCCAGGCCACAATGTTCTCAGCTCAGGGAAGGACAGACCTGGGTTTGCTATCCCCCACAGTTGACATAGTCATTCAGTCCTGAAAGGTACTACTATGATTCTGGTAACTTCCCTTTAGGTTAACCAGTTGTGATTCTTCCTTATATTGCTCAACTGCTCTTTGCTCCATGCAGAAGCCTTGCATTATTCAAGAGACCCCAAAAGGGTAGTACTGTTAAAACCCTCAAATGCATTTAGAGGTCGAATCTAAATTAAAAGCTAAGGTAACTGTGCTTCTGGAGAACTACAGTACTGATTTTCTGGCAAAAAAAAAAAATTAATAATTTAGTAAGGCAAGGTAGAGCTACAGAATCATGTGATCATACTAATGTAACAAGGCAAGGATGATTAGGAAAAACCTATGCCCAGAAGTTACACCCACATAACAGGGCAATCATCAAGTCTTTAAAAGTCACCCCTGAAGACCTTGGCATGAAATACTGATCCATTTACCACCTCTGCATCCATGGAAAAACAAGCTAAGTGGCACGGCGCATTCACTTTCTATCCCTACTGCAACACAAATTTAACAGTTTAAACAATGCAAATTTATTAACTTACAGTTTTGTACAAGTTAATACAGATTTCACTGGGCTAAAATCAAGGTGTTACCATGGCTGTATTCCTTTGTGGAGATTCTAGGGGGTGAATCTGTGGCCTTGATCTTTCTAGATTCTAAAAGCTACCCACATTTCTTCCCTGATGGCCTACTTCCTCCAACTTCAAAGCCAACAGTGGTTGCATCTCTCTGTACCTCTCTTCTGTAGGTACTCTTTTTCCATAGTCACTTTCTGACACTTTCATTTTAAAGGATCCTTGTCATTACACTGGGCTCACTCAGATAACCCAGACTAATTTCCCTACCTAACGGTCAGCTGACTAGCAACCTTAATTCCATCTTCAACCTTAATCACCCTTTGCTCTGTAACCTAATACATTCTCAGCTTCTGGGATTAGGATGTGGACATCTTAGGGAGGCAGCAATTATTTTACTTACCATACCCACTTCCACATATTTCAAAAATGGCACAGATGCTGTAAAAGCTTCTATACTTGGGAGAATGGAATTTACTGTCCATTGGATTTGGGAACAGAGTGCATCTTACTTTACAAGCTGATTAAATATTTGATTAACCCAAATGATACCACAATATTACCCCCTTTACAGTTGAAGGAGTTAAAGTAGGGGAATTCAGGAGGTATCTGTGAATTTAGATGGGGATAAAATTACAATTTCCTTTTCACTAACCTCTACCTGAAATTGAGCATTATCTTCAATTACAAAGATAGGCAACAAACCATAATAGTAGTAGCAATACTTGAGACTATAACTAATAGAAATCAGATAATTTTATTTGACATTAGTTATTAAAGTTCCCAAAATATCATTTATGCTCATTTCTATTTACAAATTAATTATGGTGGGGCACGTGGGTGGCTCAGTTGGTTGAGTATCCACCTTCGGCTCAGATCATGATCTTGTGGTTCATGACTTTGAGCCCCGCTTTGGGCTCCCTGCTGTCAGCACCAAGCCTGCTTGGGATCCTCTGTCCACCCTCTCTTTCTCTTTGCCCCTTCCCTGCTCTCTCTCAAAAATAAACATTAAAAAAATTATGGTAGTTATTATACCTATCCTTAGATCTTACTACATAAAGCATTAAAAATCACATTACTAATATAAAATTGTTTTAAGCTTTTGCTAACTGCATTTCTGTGTAATTGGTTTCCTTTGTAATCTTATGTATTTTATACACTTAAAAACATTCTGAGGATGGATCCACAGACTTCACCAGACTAATGGGTCCATGACACAAAAAAGGTAAAGAACCTCTGAGCTAGTCCCTCTAAGACTATGAAAATAAAAAGGGGAAGCCGGAAGGGTGGGGAAAATGAGAGACATCAAAGTGAAAGGGCATACCATGGTCTATCAAAATTTAGCTACAGACAATCAGCTGAATTTTCTGGTGTAATTTCCCTACTAAACTTTTTGCGTTTCAAGCTAACATAACTTAGAAGGGCCCAGAAAACTGCTGTAGGATCAGAGTTCTAATGATTGCATTAACTTCTATTTTGAAAAAGCAAACTCAGTTCAAATGTGCTCTGAAAGCAGAATGAAGTTCCAGCTGTCCATCTGACTAAGCAAGAGAATAAGCCAGAAAAAGTTGAGCAACAGGCTTTTCCTGGAGATGAGATACTTATGGCTACTTGCTCTAGTAACTGTCAACTACTCATTTATTTATGCCAACAGTTACTCAAGAGTACTGAGAAGCTTTGAGTACCAAGAGAAACTGGAGTTTCTTTTTCCTCTCTCCCCTCCCAACCAAAAAAAAAAAAAAAAAAAAAAAAATCACAAATGGCTATGTCATAAGAACTACCCTAACACCTGAATAAGCAAAGGAGCAGCAGCTCCCTACAGAAACCAGAAGTCTGACTGCAACCTTTATTGCTTCTCTCATAAGCCCCAAACTTGAATTTCAAATACATTTTAAGTTATTAATCATCTTTAAAAGTCTTCTCTCGTCCCTCTATCTCCAAAACTGCTTTGTAAATACTTTTGTTAGTTTTTCCTGCATCACCTTGAAAACTAGGTTAACTGCTAGTACAATTCTACGATCAAGAAATCAATGATTCTATGTACTTCAAGAAAATCTAAACTTAGTAGTAGTAAAACTTGCTTACAATTTGAGCTGAGCATTAAAAACGAATATCTGGATATAACACCAGTTGCTGACTTTTTCAAGAACATATGTATCAGATCAGTGTCAAAAATGTGGAATTTCAACTACAGATCTTTCAATGCCAAATATGACCACCTAACGTGATGTTAGCTCCAAAAACAAGTGTTTGAGACAACATGCCTATAGAAAATACTATACACTAGAGGAACACTTATCCATGACTATTTGTTATAACTACACCATCAACTAAAGAAACTAAGCAATAAACTGTTGTTTATGGGGAGCCTGGGTGGCTCAGTCAGTTAAGCATCTGACTTCAGCTCAGGTCATGATCTCAAAGTCTGTGAGTTTGAGCCCCGCTTAAGGTTCTGTGCTGACAGCTCAGAGCCGGGAGCCTGCTTCGGATTCTGTGTCTCCCTCTCTCTCTGCCTCTCTCCTGATCATGCTCTGTCTCTCTCTGTCTCAAAAATAAATAAAAACATTAAGAAAAAATTTAAAAATACTGTTACATAGGGGCAGCCTGAGTGGCTCAGTTGGTTAAGCATCTGACTTTGGCTCAGGTCACGATCTCACAGTTCGTGGGTTCGAGCCCTACATCGGGCTCTGTGCTGACAGCTCAGAGCCTGGAGCCTGCTTCAGATTCTGTGTCTCCCTCTCTCTGTGCCCCTCCCCTGCTTGCACTCTGTCTCTTTCTCTCTCAAAAATAAACATTAAAAAAATATTAAAAAAAAGTTTTTTTAAATACTGTTACATACATTGATTAATAATAAAGATATTATCAAGAAATTTACTGAGGACATGTTACATCCTTGGGAACAGCCACCATGTATTTTGTAGAACAGAATTAAAATATTAGCCAGTTAAACTACCAATCTCCTTAGAGCTTTTAGTTAAAACTACCAAATTCTGTCCAGATCTAAAGAAGTTATCCTATAAGCATACAAAAGGAAATAGACTGGTTTGGGGATTGTAAAACAGTGATGTTATGGAAAATAGTAGGGAGGTTCCTCAAAAAATTAAGAATGGGGGTGCCTCAGTCAGTTGAGTGTGTGACTCTTTACTTCGGCTTGGATCATAGTCTCAGGGTTGTGGGGTTGAGCCCTGTGTCGGGCTCCATGCTGAACTGGAATCTGCTTGGGATTCTCTCTCCCTCTGCCCTTCTCCCCCGCTTGCTCTCTAAGGTAAAAAAAAAAAAAAAAAAATTAAAAATAGAACTACGATATGATCCAGCAATCCCACTTCTGGGTATATATCTAAAAGAAATGAAAGCAGGGTCTTGAAGAGATATTTACATACCCATGTTCCGGCAGCAGTATTCACAAGAGCCAAGAGGTAGAAGCAACCCAAATGTCCACTGAGGAATGAATGGATAAACAAAATGTGGTATATACATACATATGATAGAATATTATTCAGCCTTAAAAAGGAAATTCTGATGAATGTTAGAACATGGATGAACCTTGAGGACATTACGCTAAGTGAAATAAGCCAGATACAAAAGGACAAATACTGCAGGACTCCACTTATATGAGATTATTCAAAGTAGTCAAATTAATAGAAACAGAAAATAGAATGGTGGTTTCCTGGGGTTTGGGGGAGGGGAAAAAGGGGGGTTTTTATTTAATGGGTAGTGAGTTTCAGAACTGCAAGATGAAAAAGGTCTAGAGATCTGTTCCATAAAAATGTGAGTATAGTTAATACTATTGAACACTATAATTAAAAAGGTTATGACGGTAAATTTTGTGTATGTTTTACATACAGTAAAAAAGCCCTGATTTATTCTCCCTCAGGATACATATTGATCACAGATGTAGGGCTGGATTCTAAAAATAACATGTCTTTTCCTGTCTAAATGTTAATACACAACTTACAGTTCTGTAATTCACTATAGTCTATGAAACATGGTCAGTCAGAAACCACTTGCTATCCATGACTTTTGAATACCAATAAGAGTTATAATGTTCTTTAGTCTTAAATACCAGAGAGAATATGTAAATAAGTCTTGATTAATCAAAGACTAGTTATTCAATATATGACTTTTCAAGCCTCCTGCTATTCCTTCATTCTGTTTTATTCTTCCTAGCCATTTCTGTAATTACTAGGGTTTCAATGCAAGAATATGAGTATTGGGAAAAAATTCTAATTGGTCTGATGGATCACTGTAAGAAGTAGTTACCAGATTTGGCCACAATGTGAAATGAAGTTTTTATCTATGTTTTCCTCCTTCCTCTTAACATGAGAAAAATCTCCACAGTTCTCTTTATTTACAAGGTAGATCTAATTGTGGCCCCGGCATACTGCTAAAAAGAGATGGGCATATAAGAACTCCTGGGACGGTAAATAAAAAACTTGCTTCAATTCTATCCTTCAGTTTTAGAAGTATAGAAGTAAGACCAATGAGGTTAAATGAGGCATAATAATATGTATGCCATTTAGTCTTTTTAACATAGTATTAAGATTTAGGAGGGCCAAAAATTGCTGTCTCCTTTTAGTAAGAGGAAAAATTAATCTTATCCCAGAGCTAAGAAAGTTTTAATTAAAAAGATACATATTGGGGCGCCTGGGTGGCTCAGTCGGCTAAGCGTCCGACTTCAGCTCAGGTCAGGATCTCACAGTCCGTGGGTTCGAGCCCCGCATCGGGCTCTGTGCGGACAGCTCAGAGCCTGGAGCTTGTTTCAGATTCTGTGGCTCCCTCTCTCTCTGACCCTCCCCCGTTCATGCTCTCTCTCTCTGTCTCAAAAATAAATAAACGTTAAAAAAAAAAAAATTAAAAAAAAAAAAAAAAACAAATAAAAAGATACATATTTAGATTCAGGTCCGATCAAACATTCAGCTAATATATTCAGAATTTTAGATCTTTTTATTTATAGGCCCGCAAAGTAAGGAGCAGAAAGAAGGAAGATAAGATCTTAGGTATTCTTTTTCAATTTATTTTATTAAAAATTAAAAAAAAAATTTTATTTATTTTTTTTAATAAATAAGGGGCAGAGACAGAGGGAGAGGGAGAATCCCAACCAGCTGTCAGTACAGAGCCCAACATGGGGCTCGAACTCACGAACTCTAAGATCATGACCTCAGCTGAAACCAGGTGTTGGACACTTAACTGACTGAACCACCCAGGCGCCTCAGGTCTTAGGTATTCTTAAGAACCATTTTAAGATATTTCCCAGCTGGTTTTCAGTCTTAAGACAATGATTTCAGATTTGTGTTAATAATCCTTTTTACTCCAGTCTATCCCATTAGTAACTGGTTTGCAGATTCTGAAATGCGTATCATGGGCTACTCTTTTGATCATAAATCATACGTTTATTACTGTATTAACAAAACCTCTTGGGCTCTAAAAAGGAACAGATGGGATGATTAACAACAGCAGCTGTTACATCACTGTCCAGGATATTACATGCCTACCATAAATTATTTTAAATTTTATACGCCTCACCTTCCCAATTTTTTAATACTCCTCCTTTGCTTCCAACACACAACAAAACATACCACGAAGGTAAATTTAATAAGATGCTACTGATGTCATTAAGTGCCTTCTTTGATGACTTTTAGCTAATCAAATCAATCTTATTACTGGTTTGATTTTGATAAACTATATATGTAACTTTTCTAATACATTTTTAGATTCTGTTGGTTTTTTGATTCTTAGAGTAATTACCGTTTCCAATGTTCAACTGTTTCATGAGTTATTTCACAGGTATTCTAATTTAATCCTCACAATGGTGGACATAAATACTACTATTACTCACATTTTACAGGCTAGGAAACCATACAAAGTAATTAAGTACTCTGCCCAAGTAATAATCTAGATGGATTTTTTTTTTAATGCTTATTTTTGAGAGAGAGACAGAGGGAGAGAACTTGAGCACGGGAGGGGCAGAGAGAGAGGGAGACAGAGAATCCTAGGCAGGTTCTACGCTGACAGCAGAAAGCCCCATGCGGGGCTCAAACTCCCTAACAGTGAGATCATCACCTGAGCTGAAGTTGGACACTTAACTGACTGAGCCACCCAGGTATCCCATGGATGGATTTTAATCAGCCTTCAAAGCCCTTGTTCTTATTTTATTCTTCAATGTTATTCCTTAAGACACAGGCAATCCCCTATCTTCTCACACTGGCTCACAACTAAAACATTTACTGGAATATAATTTGTATTTAATGACTATTTAACAAAAAAGTCACAGTTTAAACAGTGAGGAATCTTGGGAGTCTTGCCTTTCTGAAGATTAACATCAGAACAGGCAGCTCAAGAAATGGCTTACAAGTAGCATTTTAGTTTCCTCAGCAACTCAATTTTCCTGGATCAAGATCTAACTAAAAATAATTATGCTCTCTGTGGTAGAACAAATTCATTCTGACTCCCTCCTCCTCTCTTTGGTTGGAAATTAGGCAAAGTACTTTAACAGTCTTACAAGAGAGAAGTATTCATGCCTCTGTAAAGTAATCTGATATCAATTACGTCCTAACCTCTTCAACATTTTAGAAAATAACTATCACCCTTCCAGGGTCCTTTTTGCAAAATAAATCATCATTTGCCTATGTGACCAGTCACTTTCAATATCAGAGTTTCTATTTTCAGATATTCGGTTGGATTGTCTACCATCCCAGCAGTTATTAACAGGAGCTGTTCTCGATACCTTATGGGAGAATTACTAAAGGAAAAGACCAAAAATTTATTTTAAATGAGATACAGAAAGACTAAAATAGTAGAAAGCGTTATCTCTTAGAATAACAAAGACTTCATTAGATAGTTTAAGTGGTTATATTAGCATCAACAAGTACTTTTTGAGCTGGGATTATGAATTTAATTCCGGAATATAAAGGGAAAATTCTAAAGATGTCACCAAAGATATTTCCTAGAAACATAACCTTTCTGACATAAATGAAACAAACTTCAAACTTTTTCAGACACGTGCTGCATAAAGAACTTAACACTGTTTTATTTAGTCACTCATATACTGAATAGCTACTATGAAGAGAAGTATTATCCAAGATAGAATAATACATAAATTCACAAACCTACTACCGAAATTTTCAACTAGAACGAACTGTCCCAAGTGGTATGAGTCAGTATTCTTATAAAACAGCCCCAAACATCTCCAATGGTTCCAGACCAGATTACTGATTTCCACATTCCACATATAAAGATTAGTTTTTCCCAACACCTCTTACAAGAAACCTGGATATTACGAAGGGAGATACCATTTCCTCCTCACATTTACAAATCTGATCCCACAAAGGTACTTAGGCACTTTAATACATCCTTTTAAAAGTGACAAAGCTTGCGGTCTATGTAGTTCTGGTAGGATTTTCCTTAGAGATCAGGAGTCAACTTAACTCTTATAAACTAGACCCAGAACGGGCCTTTGGTAATCATCGGTTTGCTCTGAACTAATGAAAGGATTTGTGGGCGGGTCGCCATCCTGAATCACTCCAGATAACACTATTCATCCTAGGAGCAGTAAGGTTAGGGAAAGCAAAGTCTGCACTCCATCCCCTTATGCTGACCTATTAAATCAAGCCGACAGGAAACCACCACAAAACAGCCCCGTGGGTCTTTGGGGTCACCACACGGCAGGGCTAAATGCCGGCCTGGGCAGCTCTTAGCTGTCAGGGACCTCGGCGAAGCCACCACACCCCTCTCACCGTCCGCCCCAGGGGCCTGGAAGTCAGGCCCCTACATCTTGGCACTCATTAATGGCCCCCAAACCACGACCATCGTCACCAACGCAAGGTCTCGCCGGGCCCACTCTGCCCAGCCTCCTCGACCCTCGCTTAGCCTCTCTTCCCTTTTGGGGCGCCCGCCCGCCCGCCGGTCGCCCCGAAGGGTGCGAACTCACGGCCGCAGCAGCGCCGGTGAAAATATCCTCCCCCTCGGTGTCGCTGTCCCCTGCCTCGGGTTCTGACCCCCCGGCCGCCCCCTCGGAGTCCGGCTCCAAGCCAGGAAAAGGTGGAGGGAATCTCTCCGAAGCGCTACAGCCACCACCACCCGACGCCATCTTTCTCCACCCGCGGCGGAAGCCGCAACAACAACTTTATAGAGAGATAGCGCCGCGAGCAAAACGTTCCAGAGGAACGAGGAGTGGGATCGTCGTGATCAACCCCGCGGGACGCACAGGGCCGGGGCTCAGGGGCGGAGCCTAGCCGCTCGGGGCGGGGCAGGCCTGTTCACCACTGGTGCCCAACAAATCCCAGCCCTGCATCGCCACGCTGAGCTCTTAACCAGGGGGGCGAATGGGCCAGAAAAGGAGGAGCTAGGTATGGGCTGCTCACATTCCTAGGGTTCTTTGTGTTCTGGATAGCCTTATCTAACAGGCTTCTTAAGATGTCGTTCTAATAAAGGACCTTGAAAACTCTTCTACATGCCACGTACCTATGCCAAGCACAGTGCTGTCACTGAGATTCAATAAATATTTTTGACTAAGGGCTCTCAACAGGCTGCAGTAAAGTTTCGCCATTTATTCTTTGTTCATTTAGTTAATTCATTCAAGAAATACATATTGAACATCTACTGTATGCCTGGCATCCTATGCGTTGGAGATACAGAAATAAACGGACTCAACAGGCATTTGAGAGACAGGCATGCAAATGAACAATTCAACGTGTTCAGTGCTACAGTGTGCTCTGGGAGCCGTGTGAATGAGTTATCAGTCATGCTTGGAGACGCTGGGAGGCCCTACAGAAGGTGAGACCTCAGTGCCCTAAATTTGGTTACAAGGAAGTGAGGATTAT
The DNA here is from genome assembly GCF_024362965.1 of Panthera pardus. Taxonomy (NCBI): domain Eukaryota; kingdom Metazoa; phylum Chordata; class Mammalia; order Carnivora; family Felidae; genus Panthera; species Panthera pardus. The sequence continues at coordinate 33,596,976 of NW_026526810.1, forward strand.
CCTCTTAATTGCTGTGGAGTGAAGTGGAACAGATGGCAAAGAAATTCTTAAACTCTGAACAAAATTTTCCTGGGGCCTAAGCTATTCACTTGTTGTCTGGTGAGACTAAAGTCTAAATCAGTCAGACAATACTTTAAACAAAAGTTTGGAGATAAATGGGATATGTTAGCATAGGATAATTGTGCAAAGTAATCCTTTCTTCTCAATAGAGATGAAATTTGCCATCAAATGTGATGAAAGGTTTGTTTCTAATTGCAAATTCCTCAACATCAGGGATTGGCTCCTTCCCAGGTCTATGTATGAACTGTTTGAATGCAGGGGCCGCCTCCTAATCTTGGTATTCTCAGCGTCTGTAGACCAAGTTTGGCAAAGTAAGTGCCCAACAAATGTTTGAAACTTGACTGGAGAGATGGATGGATAAAAATAACATCATCAACCTTGATACTGGCATTCATCACAGCCACGAACACCAGAGGACTTAAACCATTCTTTTTAGGGTAACGATCTCCAATGTGTCACTACTGGATACCCTGGGCACAGCGCAAGCGCTGTCGTTCTAAGTTGTCTTTGAAGGCAACTAACAGAAATAGCTCGCAGTGGGGAGTTGTGCCGGCCCGAGTCCCTCTGAGACGAGAAAATCAAAAAGCCCTCTCCGCCTCCGCGACATCTAACGAACCTCACTAGGCTCCCAAGATGTTCCGTTTCACCCCAACGGAAACTCACTTCCGGCGTGACTAGGACGTAAGAAAACCGGCTGGAAGCAGCTCCCTCAGAAAAATAACAGTAAAGTCTCCTTGCACACGCTCCTCCAGCGCTAGAAATCAAGATCTCCTTTCCCCCTACCTCTTCAGGATTCATCTTTAGCTTATTGAAGGCGCTGAGTGAGGCAAACAGTGGCAAGTAACAGACCGTTACCTAAACCCCTTCCCCTACAGAGACTACAAATCCCAGAATACAGCTCTCTGTCTTCCGAAGAAAACGCCCCATACGTCCCAGCACGCAATGCGCCTCACCTGCTGGGAGGAATTTTTTTTCCCCCCTGTCCCGCCGAAACCGAGGAAAGCATGCTGGGGCTTGTAGTCTTTGCGGGGCCCTTCCCTAGGTCCTCCGCGCTACTCCGTCGGGTCCCGCCTATTTTCTGCTCCGCTGGAGCTTTAGGCTCGTCTTGGCCCATTTGAAGATCAGGAAGTTGATAAATCGCGAGGCCCGCTGCTGAGAGACGGTGGCTCGGGTGGGACAATCGCCAGGGATGGCGGAGCGTAAGGATGGAGCGGGTGTCCGGGCTGCTTTCCTGGACGCGGAGCAGAGTCCTGTGGCTCTCCGGCCTCTTTGAGCGGGGAGCTGCCCGGCAGCCCCGGATCATGGAAGAGAAAGCGCTAGAGGTTTATGGTAATTAATTTTACCCAGGGCAGCGTGTGGCTTTGTATGTGGAGACGGGGGTAACCGGGGCTTCACCTGAGGGCTGGGGGTGGAAACTCCGGTTTTTTCTGGGTCTCGGCGGAAAGCTTGGGAAGCCTTTTCTCTGGAGTGGGGAAATGTGGGTCTTTCTAGGACTGGGGCTCTTCCCAAACTTGGGGCTAAGCCGAGCCTGGAGGTCTTAAACGCCTGATTTCCCTCTCATGCCCTAGTGCCCTTCTCAAGACTTCTGGGCAGAGCAGGCGTCTAGGGTGCTTGGTTAGGAAGGAACGCTGGCGTGGTTGCACTACTGGTCTCCTTCCTTGCGTTCCCTAACCCCTGGATACATATTCCTCCTCCTGCCACCACCGAGAGCACTGCTGGGTGACTAACGAGTTGGGGACTGGCCCAAGGTTACAGCCGCTCTCATGTGCAAAAGAAAATGCAGAGATTCCCCCGAGAGAAGAGGAGGACAAGACTGGTTCCCTGTACCTGGGCCTCGAAATTAGAGTTTCTTATCACAGCCAAGCCTGGAGTGCAAAAAAGGAATACACAGAAACACACATATAGTCACATGTGTTTGTTTTGTTTTTAATCCCTTGGGACCATATTCTTCGTACAGATGAGAAAACAAAGGTTTAGAATGGTTAACTACCCAGAGGTCACGCTGCCACTAAACCAACGGCAAAAACCAAACCCCGGATCTTCTGATTTCAAACTTCGTGCACTTTACACCATTTCACAATTGTCTTACGGCTGTTTTTGGACTTAGGTAGTATAGTTTTTGAAAACTAAAAAGACTGCGACTAACTAATGTTCAGAGATTCCTGCTGACCGAGGGAGAAAGATTTAAACCTAAGAATACAAATAAAATGTGGGCAAGGATTATGGGCCAGTAGAAGGAGGTCACAGTTGGAAGAGACCTTTGGAGCCAATCTAATTTACCCCTCTCTTACTAGAGGCAGGACTTAATCAACCCTAGCTATATGATTATTGTGAGTGGAATGATCCCCACAACACCGACACATTCCTGTCCTATCAGACTTCTGTCTGCAGCATCTCAGGACGGACGGGCACTTGGGGATACAACCTTGGAAGAGAGATGATTCTTGTCCTCAAGTTTATATTGAGGGAGACCTATGTATGCAAAAACAGACTTTTTTATTATATGCAGTACCAACCAATAGACTTGAATAAGAGATACATTAGGAGGAAGGAGAGATCCTAATCTCTGATTGGGGAATCTGGAAAGAGTTTAAGGAGGAGTCACTTGAGTTAGGCATTGAAGTAGAAGTAGGTTCTGGATATATGGTGGGTAGAAGGCATACTAAGCAGAGAAAAAGGAGCAAAAGTATGGAGGTGAGAAAATAATATGTTAGGGAATGGCAGATAGGTGGGTCTACAGGTTAGGGTTTGTGGTTTAAAGGTGAAAGTGCTGTCAAAAATTGTTTTAGGGGCACCTGGGTGGCCCAGTCGTTTAAGTGTTTGCCTCTTGATTTCATCTCAGGTCATGATCTCATAGTTTGTGGGATGGAGTCCTGTATGGGGTTGATGGCTTGGAGCCTGCTTGAGATATTCTCTCTCTCTCTCTCTCTCTCTCTCTCTCTCTCTCTCTCACTCTCTCACTACCCTTCCCCTGCTTGTGCCATCTCTCTTTTTATCTTTGTGTCAAAATAAATCAATAAACATTTAAAAAATTGTTTTATATACCAGGTTGGAATTGGATACTGAAGGTTTAAATGTAAATAAAGAATATCTGTGCAGAGCCATAGAAGAATTTTTATCAGGGGAGTAATGTGAGAAGAGCAACATTTCTTTCTAAAGAAATAAATCCAGAGCTCTCAAATCAGTAGAAAACCAGAGAAGTTTAATGCAGGGTGAAATTTAATATCAGGCTTAAGTAACATATAAAGAATATAATGTGGCTTGTATAAATGAGCCTTACAGGGAACATGCCTAGGATGAGGGGAAGCAAATTTCTTTAAAAAAAATTTTTTTTTCTTAATGTTTTTATTTATTTTTGAGACAGAGAGAGACAGAGCATGAGCAGGGAAGGGGCAGAGAGAGGAGACAAAGAATCGGAAGCAGGCTCCAGGCTCTGAGCCATCAGCACAGAGCCTGATGCGGGGCTCGAACTCACAGACTGTGAGATCATGACCTGAGCCGAAGTCGGACGCTCAACCGACTGAGCCACCCAGGCGCCCCTCGAATTTCTTTTTAAAAAGCGGTGTTTCCCTGAGTCCCACGATGATAGAGCCTTGTGAAGAAGAAGCTTTCGTCTTTTTTTTTTCCTGCCTCCATTTTGAAATTCTGTGGCTGATCAAGTGATAAGCCCAGGAGTTGCTGGGGAGAAGTTGCAATTTGATTGATTTAGTTTTCCCAGTAGCATTTCTGATTATAAGGGTGCTATAAATAATACAACAAAACCTCACACCTGAGAACGTTGTCCCATCCTATGTGAACTCCCTCTACTCTCCTTTCTGCCTCACCATTTTTGTCTCATTCTCCTTTTCCATCTTTTTCTACAACCTCAGAGTAGGAAGGAAATCTTGTCCTCTCCAAGGCCAACCCAGGCTCCCATATCCTTGGTCTCATTCCCTTCTATTTATTTTGCCAGTCGTGCCTCCGCCCCCCCCCCCCGCCCCCCCCCCCCCCCCCCCCCCATATTTTCAGTCTCTCTTCTTCTATTTGGTTCTTCCCCTTGGGCTATATATAAAACACTCAAGTTTCCCTTACCCTTGTGATTGTTCTAGCTTTGTCCAAACCCACGATTCTTTTTTTTTTCCCTTCCCCTTCCCTGCTGAAGCCCTAGGACTACATTTTTAGTTCCCACTCAATTCCCTGTTTGCAAGCTGGCTTCTACCTTCATCCCTCTACTGAAACTGCTTTTTTACAGGTGATCTCCTGAGTGATAGATCCAAAGACGTGTTTCAGCTCTCGTCCACCTGAATTTTTCTGCAGTGTTAATATTGTTAACCACCTCCCTTTCCATCTCTGCTTCTTGCTTTTATTTCTCCTTCTGATCCCTGAATTAGGTACTCTCCCACAGATCTATTCTTGGGTCTCTCCTTCACATTAGTGGTTCTCAGATTGTACTAAGAGGAACCTGAGGAATTTTTTAGAAGTCACAATGCCCAACCCAAGCTACCCATCAGTTAAATCAGGATCTTTAGGGGTAGGGCTTTAACATCAGTTTTTGTTTTGTTTTGTTTTGTTTTTAAAGCAGTTCTGATAATTCCATTGTTCAGCCAAGCTTGAAAATTACTGTTAAACTCATTCTTCATGAATCTGTGGGTTCAACAACCACTGTAGCTTTGGTGTTCTCTCTCTCCCTTTTTTTAATTAAGTTTTGAATTTTAATTCCAGTATAGTTAACTTAGTGTTATGTTAGTTTCAGGTGAACAATATAATGACTCAACAGTTCTATACATTACTCAGTGCTCCTTATAAATGTGCTCTTAATTCCCTTCACCTGTTTCACCCATCCCTCAACCCACTTCCCCTCTGGTAACCATCAGTTCTCCGTAGTTAGAAGTCTGTTCCTTGGTTTGTCTCTCTGTCTTTTTTTCCCCTTTGTTTGGTTGTTTTGTTCCTTAAATTCTGCATAAAAGTGAAATCATACAATATTTGTCTTTCTCTGACTTATTTCACGTAGCATTATATACTCTCTACCTCCATCCATGTCCTTGCAAATGGCAGTATTTCATTTTTTTTAATGGATGAATAATATTCCATTATACAATGCAATATCATTCTGTCTGTCTCACATCTTCTTTAATCATCTATCAGTGGATGCACTTGGGCTGCTTCCATAGTTTGGCTTTTATAAATAATGCTGCAATAAACATCAGGGTGCATGTATCCCTTTGAATTAGTGTTTTTGTATTTTGGGGGTAAATACTCAGTAGTATGATTACTGGATTGTAGGGTAGTTCTATTTTTAATCTTTTGAGGAACCTCCATCCTGTTTTCCAGAGTGGCTACACCACTTTGCATTCCTACCAAGAGTGCCCAAGGGTTCCTTTTTTCTCCACATCCTTGCCATTGTTCATTTCTTGTGTTGTTGATTTTAGCCATTCTGACAGGTGTGAGGTGGTATCTCATTGTAGTTTTGATTTGCATTTCCCTGATGATGAGTGTTGTTGAGCATTTTTGTAAAGTTTATTTATTTATTTGGAGAGGGGAGTGGGCAGGGGCAGAGAGAGAGAGAAAGTATCCCAAGCAGGCTCTGCACTATCAGCATGGAGCTTGACTTGGGGCTCAAACCCACGAACTGTGAGATCATGACCTGAACCAAAGCCAAGAGTCGGTTGCTTAACTGACTGAGCCACACAGCACCCTGAGCATCTTTTTATGTGTCTCTTTAGCTTTGGTGGTCTCTTAAGCCTTATGTACCATTCAGTGTTTGCTGGAATGTTCCTTTGGGTTGCCCCTTAAGCACTTCAAAATCATTATGTATAAAATTGAACCCAGTTGCCCCAGCCCCACCCAACTTTCTTCCTGTGTTCTCCAGCTTTTTTTTTTTTTCTTCATTCTATCAGTGTTCTCCCAGACAGACTTAAAACCTGAGTCAGCTTCCATTTTCCCTTTCCTTGTCTTCTACATCCAAACGCTTGTCAAATTCTATTGATTCTGCCTCTGAAATGACTTCTCCATCTCTTGCCTCCTCTCCATTACTATTGTCATGTGCCTGTTTTGCGCCCAGCATTTTCAGCTGGTATCTCTGGGCTCTACTCTTAGTTCTGAGTCTACCAGCTGGTGGATGAGTTACCGGCTGACAGTATAGTGCTGTCCACGTTTACTCCCTTGTTCAGAACCTCTTGATTCCTTATTACCTGTGGCTGGCTGTAAAAGCAATCCTTGATGGTCTGGATGAATCTCTTATATCCTCACTTATGCTGAGTTCTAGGCAAACTAAACTTTTTTTTAATTAAAAAAAAATTTAAGTAATCTCCTACACCCAACATGGGGATCAAACTCACAACCCCAAGATCAAGAGTCTCATACATTAGCAACTGAGCCAACCAGGCACCCCTCAATTTCTGGTCCTTTAGTTTCCTTCAACCTTAAATTTCAGATATTGAAATGTCACCCATATTTAAAGGCTTGATTCAGATTCTGCTTTCATAAATCCTGATACCACATTCTCCGACACTTCTTACTCCACATTTCTTTCCGACACTTTTCTCATTCTTATATTCTCTCTGCAATGTTGGATCCAAGAAACGGGTGTGATCTAATAGTAATCCAAGAAAACTGTCTTCTCAAAAGGAAACTGGTAGTGAAATTTTCCGTCAGAAATCTGGGGAGTTACTGTGATATTTGGTTTTAAAAAAAGCAGTGTTTGGATTAGGGCTGGCAAAGTCATCCTTATTTAGAATATTCATGGGTCTTTCTGTTTTTGTTTTTTTTTAAATGTTCGTTTGTTTGTGAGAGAGAGAGGGAGACACAGGATCCAAAGCAGGCTCTGCACTGACAGCAAGAGACTGATGTAGGGCTCCAACTCAGGAACTGTGAGATCATGACCTGAGCCGAAGTCAGACGCTCAACTGACTGAGCCACCCAGGTGCCCCTAGAATATTCATGTTTTAACATAACACCTTGTCTCTGATGATTCTATAGATTTGATTCGAACCATCCGGGACCCAGAGAAGCCCAATACCTTAGAAGAACTGGAAGTGGTAACCGAAAGTAGTGTGGAGGTTCAGGAGGTAAACGAAGAAGACTATTTGGTTATTATCAGGTTCACGCCAACAGTACCTCACTGCTCTTTGGCAACCCTTATCGGTAAGGTTTTATATGTAAATATGTTTTTAATTCTAAGTTATTTTACTGATAGTGACCCCGAATAACAATTAGCATCATGTATCACACTTTACGGTTCACACAGTATTTTCAGATGTGTATCTTCTATAGTCCTCACAGGCTATGAGAGACTTTTTCAGATGAGGAACCTAAGACTCCCGAGAGTCTAAGTGACTTGCTCAGAATCACACAGCCAGGAAACGACGAAGCTGAAGCTCAAACCCAGGTCTCCTGACTCCAAACATGATACCTCCTTTAGTCACACCATGCTGCTTCTCTTTGGTATACACACCTACAACGGCTGGAGAGTGGGTGTGAGCCAGTCCTCCCCTCAGTTCTGGAGATTGGAGTGGGTGCTCTCAGACTGGCACTGCTGCCATCACCCTCTTCTCTAGCTGCTCTGTTGGCTTCAGTGAAGTACAGGCAGAAGTCCTAGTGGGAGAGGTGTTGTTTTTGTTTTTTGTTTTTTGTTTGTTTTTGTTTTTTTCTTTGGGTTTTTTTTTTTTTTTTTTTTTTAATATATGAAATTTACTGTCAAATTGGTTTCCATACAACACCCAGTGCTCATCCCAAAAGGTGCCCTCCTCAATACCCATCACCCACCCTGCCCTCCCTCCCACCCCCCATCAACCCTCAGTTTGTTCTCAGTTTTTAACAGTCTCTTATGCTTTGGCTCTCTCCCACTCTAACCTCTTTTTTTTTTTTCCTTCCCCTCCCCCATGGGTTTCTGTTACGTTTCTCAGGATCCACATAAGAGTGAAACCATATGGTATCTGTCTTTCTCTGTGTGACTTATTTCACTTAGCATCACACTCTCCAGTTCCATCCACGTTGCTACAAAAGGCCATATTTCATTCTTTCTCATTGCCACATAGTATTCCATTGTGTATATAAACCACAATTTCTTTATCCATTCATCAGTTGATGGACGTTTAGGCTCTTTCCATAATTTGGCTATTGTTGAGAGTGCTGCTATAAACATTGGGGTACAAGTGCCTTTGGGGGTTTATTTTGAAGGCTGTTTTCTATTTGAGAGGCAGCATTCCCAGTATTTGGGAGTAGTTAGCAGTAAGATACATAAGAGGTATCTTTGAATACATACTTTGTTATAAAGAAGAGAAAGGACATTTATTTCAAACCAAAATGTTCATCGGTAGGGGATGGTTTAAATAATCAGTGCTGGTATGTATTAACAATGGAATACTATGTTGCTCTTAAAGAGAATGAAGAAACTGTCCATGTGCTGATATGGAAAGATCTTTATTACATAGTGTTAAGAAATAAAAGCAAGTGTAATATTGCTACGGTTGTGTAAAAAAAGGCAAAAATAGACATTTGTATTTGATGACCTATGCATGAAGAATACATAAGAAATGAATAGCTGTGATGGGGGTGGGTAATAGTGGTGGTAGGAATGGGGCAGGTTGGAGACAGGATGGGAGGGAGACTTTACTATGTACTTTTTTATTTTTTTAAGTTTGTGAGCTATGGGACTATATTATCTATTTAAAAATAGATTTTTATAAAAAGGATCGAAAAGGTAAGCATTTTATTATTGCTTCCATGCTTGTGATTTCTGTCTTTTCTCGCTTATTGATCTGGGATCCCTATTAGTGGTTTCTAGTATACGGGCCACATCTTGAGGGACTAGAGGGTTTGTGAATCCATAGATAATATTGTAGTTATTAATATTCCATACTAGAAAAAGCGTTTTGGGGTGTTTGTCTGTTTGTGAAGATTTTATTTTTAAGTTACCTCTGTACCTAATGTGGGGCTGGAGCTCACAACCTCGAGATCAAGAGTTGCATACTCTGCTGACTGATCTGGCTAGGCACTCCGGAAAAAGCGTTTTTGAATGCATACTTATCTTTTTTGTCATTGGACAGTTTCTGAATTGCCAGATTCCAGAAGTGCTGCTGCTCTTTTGATGTGAAGGGGGTGTCTTAAAATATTTTGGTATATAAGGGTTCTTAAACAGAGGGTCTATTACTCCAAGAGTCTTCAGCAAATTGATTTTTCAAAAAGTAATGTTTATTTGTGTTTTTTAAATTGCAAAAGTAATATCTTGGCAATAATTTGGAAACCCCACAAAAGCATAAAGAACAAAATAAAAACCAGCTATCATAAAAGAATGTGTGTTTGGGTTTAAAACTCCAGCTCCGTCAAGTCTGCCATTTTGTGGTCTTAGGCAAGTTACTTAACCTTTCTGGGCCTCAGTTTCCTAATCTGTAAAGTAGAGATAGTAAGAATAGCAATGGCATTACAAGGATTAGATAATAGAAAGCTTGAAATAGATAAGCATAGGCAATTTTTTATTCATCATTAAATATTAGTTTTTAATTATATAGTCATGTAGGTCTGTGTTACTAGCACAATATGTTATGTTTTATACCATTTAGACCACTTCTAGGTTTTCACAATTATAAATTGTACTATGATGAACAACTTTACATGTAAATATTTTTGTATGTCTCTAGTTATTGCCTCAGGACAAATTCCTTTAATTGGAATTACTGGGTCATGTGGTATAAGTATTTTCAAGCTTCTGGGTACATATTAGGAAGTCCTTCTTAAAAAGTTTCTACTCTTTGAGGAATTCCATAGAAGAAAACAGTAGCATGTACAAAACATTTATCATAAACTTATAATAAAGAAATCTGGAAGAAATTATAGTATCTATTAAGGAAATGGCATCCAATATAATGGGATTTCTTATTGCTATTGAAAATGATAAATATAATCAAGGAATCAAAGTATCTGAGCAATGTATGAAAAAACTTAAATACTAAGTTGAATTTGCATAATGATTGTAATTATTGAAAAAACTGTGTTTATGTAAGTCCATGAAATAAAAGTAAATGTAAAGACACCAAGATCTGATTATGGTAGATATTTCAGATCTATACACTTCAGGTGTTGTTTTTTGTTTTTGTGTTTTTGAGAGAGAGAGAGAGAGAGAGAGGGCGCAAGTGAGCGTGGGGCAGAGAAAGAGAGGAGGGAGGGAGAGAGAGAGAAAGAAACGGGACTCACCTGAAGCAGGGCTCGAGCTCACGAACCATGAGATTAAGACCTGAGCTGAAGTCAGATGCTTAACCGGCTGAGCCACCTAGGCACCCCCAGATCTGTACACTTCTTGAGCAGTTTTGTCGTTTTTTTTTTTTTTTTTTTTGGCTCTTTCAATATGAGTTTCAGTTAGGACCCTTGCCTTTTTAGAGGTTAGTAGAGTAGTGTAGTAACCATGTTCAATTGATATGATTGGAAAACTTAATAAAAAGAGCTCTCTTTCTGACATTTGGGAGGCATTTCCTATGAGCAGATAGTACTAAACAGGGAAAGGCACCTGGGTGCATTCCCCTGGGATTGCTGACGTTGTCACCTACTCAGAATTATCCTGGTAGATAATTGCAGAGACAAAGGAAACTCAAAGGGGGTGAGCGGGTAAGGCAGAGAAATCAGTTGTTAACTATTTGTGTAGACTTAGTCCAGACAAGAATAGCTGGAGGCAGGTGTGATCCAATATGAAGGGCATAGGATTTGGAGTCAGAAGGTCTGTATTTAGCTCCCAGCTGTCCACCTGTTAACTATATGATGTCAAACCACTTATCTTGGTTCCTGGCTGTAAAATGAAAATGATAACAATAGTAATGGCTAATATTATTAGATGCTTTTTATGTACCAAGTACTATTTTAGGCACATTGTGTAACTATTTATTACTTATAACATCCCTATATAGAGTGGTACTCTTATAATACTTACTTTATGGATAAGCAAACTGAAGTTCAGAAGAATTAAGTAGCTTGCCCAGGGTCACATAGCTAGTATGTTCTGGAGCTACTCTTGAACCCAAAGAATCTATCTCAATAATGCTGTACTGCTTCTCTTGAGGATTTTGATGCTCAAGAAAGTGCTTTGTGAGTTGTGAAACAGTTATTATTTACTTTATGGATAAAACACCTACCAACGGTGAGTAGAACACATGAGAATGTTCAGATGGTGTACAGGTGACAGATAAAAGAGACAGCATGGGGAGAAGAAGAACTCTCCAGATAGGTTTTAAGGAGATGGTTTAAAGGGAAAACCCCTTAAAAGAAATGATATATTGTGTTTAGAGTTCTTTAATATGTATTATGAAATTCCTGTGTTCTAGACTCGAAGCACTGTGGAACACTTTCTGTGCATAATAAGAACAATTCGATTTCTGTGTCTTGGGATGTTGATTTAATTAAAAATTCGTTCCTTATTTTGAAGTGGGGGAAGAAGTAGAGCATGGGCACAAAAGAGTCTGTTCCAAGCCCAGTTTTAATTTCTCTTACAAGTCTCAACTAGGGGAAAAAAAATCATTGAACTGTGACTTGGCGTTGGGGTGGCTAACTGAACTTCAGAGGAACTTGTTTCGGGGCAACAGCTCTATTTGTACATTGTGGCATAGAGGATTCCAAACTTGTGAAGTTTCTTGTGGTCCTTTTTAAGTGGCTCTTACTTGATTTTATTTTATTTTATTTTTAATTTTTTTTTTATTATTTATATTTGAGAGAGAGAAAGAGAGACACAGTGCTTGAGTGGGAGAAGGGCAGAGAGACGGAGGCCCAGAATCTGAAGTAGGCTCCAGGCCCCAAGCTGTCAGCACAGAGCCTGACATGGGCTGAAACTCATGAACCACGAGATCATGACCTGAGCCAAAGTTGGATGCCCAACCGACTGAGCCACCCAGGCTCCCCTAAGTGACTCTTACTTGGTTTTAAATATTTGGGTGATCTGGTCTGTTAGTGTTCAGTAAAGTGTAATGAGTGAATTGACCTTTGCTTGAAGGCAAATCGATACAGTAGAAAGGACCTAGGCTTTGCAGTGGTCTTGGGTTTTAGTCCCAACTGCCACTTTACCAGCTCAGTGATGTTGGGCAAGTTACATTGTGACCTTGGTTTCATAATTTATAGAATGGGTTTGGTAATATTTGGCTCACTGGAGTATTATGCGGAGTATGTAAGACTAAATAAAAGTTGCTAGCATGGTGCATGGCTCAAAGGAAACCTACGCTGGGTTGAGTCAAAGCTGTTTCCAGCTACTGTACTGTATGGAGATATCTACACACAGCTGTATGCTTTTTCAAGAACTAATAAAAGAATAGATAATTGGGGCCTTTTTTTTTTTTTTTTTTTTCCCCTCTACAGGGCTGTGCTTAAGAGTAAAACTTCAGCGGTGTTTACCGTTTAAACATAAGGTAAGGAAGATTTTCTTGTTTTATAACTGCTTTATTGAGATTTAATTCACATTTCACACAGTTCCACCTGTTGAAAGTGTACAACTTAATTGTTTTTAGTATATTCACTGAGTTTTGCAACCATCACTACTATCACTTTTAAAACATTTTTATCACCTCAGTAAGAAACCCCACACCTATTTCCCCAAACCTTCCCCTAACCCCAGCTAACCACTGATCTACTTTTGGTCTCTGTATATTTGTTTATTCTGGATGTTTAATTCAAATGGAATCATACGTTTGTCGTCTTTTTTCACTTAAAATATTATTTTCAGAATTCATCCATGTTGTAGCATGTGTCAGTATTTCAGTCCTTTTTATTGCCTTACACTATTCCCGTTGTATGAATATACCATAGTTTATCTGTTGATTAGTTGACGGACACTTGGGTTGTTTACACTTTTTGTCTATTATAAATTTGTTTGGGCATATGTTTTCATTTTTCCTCTACCTAGGAGGGGAATTGCTGGATCTTTTGCTAACTGTATTTAACCTTTTGAGGAACTGCTAGACTGTTTCCCAGAGCTACTTCACCGTTTTACATTCCCACCAGCAGTATGAGGGTTCTGATTTCTCCACATCTTTACTTACACTTGTTTGATCTGTATTATTACTATGTTTTTCATTATAGCCATCCTGGTGGGTTGGAAGTGATAACTCATGGTTTTGATTTCCATTTCTCTGGTGGCTAATAATGTTAAGCATATTTTCATGTGCAAAAATTTTAAACCAAGTAAGAACCACTTAGAAAGGGCCGCAAGTAACCTCTCGAATTCAGAATCTTCTATGCCTACCCGGTACCAAACCAACTGTGTGGTTTCGCTGAGGTATTGTTAGTTCATATAGGAATCGCAGGGTAAGTGCTTGACTTTTCCCCTTTATTTACCATTTTCCAGAGTAATAAGTCGTGCATAATTTAAACCAAAGTAAATGAGTATAAAGTGATTTTATACCTGTTGCTTTATTGTCTGGAAGAAGAGTTAGTGTCATGCCACTAGGGGAATTTATATGGTGTTTTGTTTTAAAAAAAAGACTGTTCTAGATGATCTCTGGGGTCTCTTTTAACCATAATAAGGTATGATTTTTTTTCACTCTTGAAAAACGTTTATCTCAGTAGTAAAATAACTTTATAAGAATTAGTTAATACACTCCAGTGTTCTCTGGAAAGTAGACACGAGTTTATCATATAGCATGCTTTATTTGCCATGGGATTTGCAGTAATTTTGTGGGTTTATCTCAGAAGCTCCAGTTCTTGGAGGTTAGCTAATCTGAGGGAGTGCAGGAGGCCAGGAGGGATACCTTAACTGATATTATACTTGAGAGGAAATTTAGCAAGATAACAGTGTATGAGAAAAAGGAGGATACTGACAACTGTATATTGTGATCCTATTTTTGTAAAATAAGCAGAGAAAAGAAACTTCCAACCTTGGTGTGTGTGTGTGTGTGTGTGTGTGTGTGTGTGTGTGTATAAAATCTATATTCCATTATTAGGTATGGAGAAAAAATATGGAATAAACTACACGAGATTATTAGTATAGCTTGCTTGGGGCTTGGGGCAGGGAGTAAGTTTAGATACTTTAGGTACTAATTTGGGAGGAAGAGGTAGAGAGATCCATGAGTGAAATACGTTTGAGATCTCATTTGTGTAAACTTTTATTTGTATGTATGCATTTTAAAAAGTAATTAATGGGGGGTTGCCTGGGTGGCGCAGTCGGTTAAACATCCGACTTCAGCCAGGTCACGATCTCGCGGTCCGTGAGTTCGAGCCCCGCGTCAGGCTCTGGGCTGATGGCTCGGAGCCTGGAGCCTGTTTCCGATTCTGTGTCTCCCTCTCTCTCTGCCCCTCCCCCGTTCTCATGCTCTGTCTCTCTCTGTCCCAAAAATAAATAAAAAACGTTGAAAAAAAAATAAAAAAATAATAATAATAAAAATAAAAAGTAATTAATGGGAATAACCCTGCAAGCCTTCCCCCAGGTGTCCAAAATTTAAAATCCTGCTAATTTCAGTCCTTGTTTTAGAGGGATCTGTCACTGATGTTAGAAAAAGGAATTGGGCTTTCATCCTTAGGCTCTTGAGTCCTCTGTGCATTGCACTTCACTCATTATCGTAGAGTACTCCAAATGTTTTGCTTTTAATATTTTTTTCTTCCTAGTTGGAAATCTACATTTCGGAAGGAACCCACTCAACGGAGGAAGACAGTAAGTCAATCCTGACTCATTATTAGAAAGAAACAACTTCAGATAGTACTTCATCTTGGATACCAAGTTATTCTGCCATCCAACTATCTACGGGGTCAAAAAAGTGCAGAATTAGTTGTTAGCTCTTCCTTGAGGTGGGGGAACCTAGACTTTTCAAGAAGTAGTTTTTCTGTAGGACTCTAGGTGAACTAGAGGTAAGACCTATGGATATTGGCTGGTTTAGGCTAGGAGCTGCACATCTCTGAAGAATATCCAGCTTTAGGGACCTTGACTTATAAACTCTAAGGAGGGCTTGATATTTTTCTTTGATGCAGGATAGAGAGCTATGTACTTAAAATTTAAATTGAAGGTCCAGAAAAGAATATGGACATTTCTTTTGAACTCTTACATCAAGAGTGCTTTTAGCAAATTATAGACAACAGATATGGGCCAGTACCTTAATTATATGAAGATCCATGCAGACTCATTAAAAAAAAAGACCTAGTAGATGAAGGAAAATTCACAGAACTAAGAGATAAACATGGGGTGATGTTCTCACTCATCATTAATCAAGGGATTATAAATTACAACAAAAATATGGAGCCATTTTTCACTTCCTCTTTTATGTGTGTGTTTATTTGTTTCTATTTATATTGTCAGATATTTTTTGCAAAGTGATAATTCATGTATTGTTGACAATATAATTAGTTAAAAAATGTTGGGAAGTAATTCAGTGATGAGAATCAAAACCATGAAAATATTCATATCCCTTGATCTAACAATGCCACTTTTAAGAATCTTTCCAAAAAGAAGGGTGTATGTATAAAGGTGCTCAATGTAGCATAGTCTTTATAATTAATTTAGAAGACATATAATTTTTGATGTGTTAAATTACCCTGTAATTAAAAAAAAATAGGCTAAAGGGGGAAAAATAGAAAATTTCAAAATTTCATTTACTCTTTACTCTGTATGGAAATATGTATATGGACAAGGACTAGAAAGAAAGAAATGAAAATAGTTGTGGAAGAGTAGTAGGATTATAGGGTGTAATTTTCTCTGTAAGTCTCCCTTCTAGAACTTAGGAATCATTAGCCAAAATAAGCTTTAATTTACCAAGGAGTTAAATTCTGTTTTAACAGGCTAAAAAAATTTGTTACTATATATTGACACAGTTCCTTTGCTAACTTCGTCTGTATTTTGCAGTCAACAAGCAGATAAATGACAAAGAGCGAGTGGCAGCTGCAATGGAAAACCCCAATTTACGGGAAATCGTGGAACAGTGTGTCCTTGAACCTGACTGATTGCTGTTTTAAGAGCCACTTAACTTTGTTTGGTATATTTGTTTAAATTCTTTGTAAAATGTAAAGACTCATGTTTAATACGTAGGTGATTTGTACCTCGAAGCATTTTTTTAATGGATGATTTGCAAGCAAGATTTAATTATATGTAGTACCTAGTTTGTTCAGTGTATAACATTCTCAGGATTTGTAACACTTTAATGATCAGACAGAAGAATATTTTCTAGTTATTATGTGTCAGACAAGTTGCTATTTTTCTGAAGCCTCTTCTGGTACAACTACTTTTCATGTCAAATATTTACTGTGCCCAAATGCGTTCAGTTGAAATCATTACTCTGTAGAATAAATAAAACAGAGATGATTCTTGTAATGACATACTTTAGAATGTTTTTATTGAATTATAAATTTTAGTGTAAATGTCAACTCAAAAGAAATTTAAAAGCTTTATTTTCTTATTAGAATGTAGAATCAGAAATCAGAGAACCAGAAAGAACCCTTAAAATCAAGCCTAGGCCCTGCTTTCCTTCAAGGACAGTCTGGGACCCATTTGTAGATGAGGAAGAAACATGGAGAGGGCCAGATATCATACATAATTTTGAAGATCAAGAAGTCCCCAAAGAAGTTTTGATTAAACCAGTCTGAATTTACGGTCTCTTCTTTACTTGAACTTTGTTTAGTTTGTTTTAGGGGCTAATGATATTTGAAGTGTAACAGGGTGTGGAAGGCAGCTGCCGAGATGTTCCCTAGTGATCCTTGATTTCTGATGTTCATGCCCTGTAGAGTTGCCTTCCATATTGAATCAGAGCTAGTAGGTGTAACTAATCAAGAATCAGAGGTGATAGTGTGTGACTTATGAGGCTAGATCATAATAGGCGTTGTTGCATTCATCTTCATTTCTTGAATTGCTCACTCCTCGGGAATCCAGCCACCCTGTCATGAGAACAGTCAAGCAGCCCTGTGGAGAATTCCACAAAGAGAGGAACTGAGTCCTTCTACCAACAACCAGCACCAAATTGCAAGCCATAGGAGTGAGCCATGTTAGAAGTGATTCTCCAGCCTCAGTCAAGCTGATATTTTGATTGGAACCTCAAGAGACCCTGAGCCAGAACTGCCTAGCTAAGGCGCCCAAATTCCTGACCCAGAGAAGCTGTGAGCAATAATAAATGTTTATTGTTTATACCACAAGTTTTGGGGTAATTTGTTGTATAGCAATAAGTAACTAATGCACAAGTTCCTAGAATGGAACTCTTCTGCCTTAAATTTAATTGAGGATACAAAGGGGAAAATAGGAGAACTTATTCCAAGGCTCTTGATAACCCTTAATCCACTTTGGGAATACAAGTTTTGAAAGAACAGAGAGGATTTTGTAAGAAGTTTAATGAGATTTTTCGGATAAAGTTGTTGCTGTGTTGAGTTCCAACCCCCATTTTGGAGGAAGGGTAGGGAAGTGATATCTACCACTATCTTCAGAGGGAAGTTCTCAGGGGACAACTCAGAGTTTGGGAATGTGTTCCCTGCAGTTGGGAGATGCAGCAAACTGGTACCTGACTCAGGCCTGAGAAAGAAGGTGGAAGTGGGCTGGAGGCCGGGCTGTAGGTGAAGGCTGACTCCTGCCTAGGAAACCTAGAGGAAAGACAAGGCCAGTGACTTTGGTGACAGAGCCCTCCTGGCAAGGAACACATGAATACCTCTCATGGACCGTGCTGTGGGTTCATATTTGACAGTGTCCAATAGGCCATCAGCAGAGCCAAGGAGACCTCCACAGAAAGGGTCTGGACATGTCCTGCCTGGTGCCCAGGGACTGAGGAGAGAGGACAGCAAATGAGCAACAAGGGGGGAGATTCATCTGCCGGGGTCAAGGGTACAGCAGGATCTCTGGAAGGCTCATGAAAGTACCAACCCGAGAGAGAGAGACCCAGCTGTAATCACCAGGCAGGCCCAGAGAGCACAGAGTCCAACAGCTAAGTCAGAACCGTTCAGTCTCCAGTGTTCCTTCCTCCTCAGCCTCCAAAGCAGTGGTAGAATAACTAGCAAGCAGGGGAGTTGAAGAGGAGGAAAGAAAAGAGCAAAGGACTGCATCCCATTGCTCTGCTGTAGGTTTTTAGCCTGAAGCAGACTCTAAAGACTTAATGCCAAGTTTGTAGTTTTGACTATTAGATGTGACTAGATTCTCTTTTTTTTTTTAAACTAATTTATTTATTTTGAGAAAGAGCTGGGAAGGGGCAGAGAGGGAGAGAGAGAACCCCAAGCAGGCTCTGTGCTGTCAGTGCAGAGCCCGACGCGGGGCTCAGTCCCACGAACTGTGAGATCATGAACTGAGCCGAAACCAAGAGCTGGACCCTCAACCGACTGAGCCACCCTGGCGCCCCTAGATGTGACTAGATATTTGGTGATTAAAACTGATAGGAAGACAATCTGACAGAAAATCACGTGTCTGCCCAAATCTTCCCTGTTGGGCAGAGGAAAATCATGTCTTCTCAACAAAGTGTCAAAGGAGAATGGGGGACAAAAATAAAACTAATTCTTTTTTTTTTTTTTAATTTTTTTTAACGTTTATTTATTTTTGGGACAGAGAGAGAGCATGAACGGGGGGAGGGGCAGAGAGAGAAGGAGACACAGAATCTGAAGCAGGCTCCAGGCTCTGAGCCATCAGCCCAGAGCCTGACGTGGGGCTCAAACCCACGGACCGCGAGATCGTGACCTGAGCCGAAGTCGGAGGCCCAACCGACTGAGCCACCCAGGCGCCCCTAAAACTAATTCTTATATAACCTACTGATTATAGACATGCTTTTGAAACTGTCTTGGCTTCTGCTAAGGCTCTGTGCTGCCTCAGCACAGCTTCATCCCCATGTTCTCTCTCTCTCTCTCTCTCTCTCTCTCTCTCTCTCGTAATTACTAATGGTGCTGCTGTCAGAAAAATCAGACATTGTGACATTGGAGCACTAGCCTTGTAGAAATGTCACTACGGGTTGCTGATCTGCTAAGAAAGTTCTCATTGGCTCCTTTTTTCTGGGGCATTAAAAATCTGTCCCCCAGCATCTATACATAGATCCACAAGTCATAAAATGTTGCTGTTTTTTAGTCATCACTGTAATCACTTCTCTCTAAAGTACAAATGCACCCAAGAAGGTCAGCACCAACACTGAGTTCCTTGTTTCATGGCAACTTGCAATCAGGGCCAGGGCAAGAGCTGTGTCCCTAGTGTGTATACCCGGTTTCATGTTCTCCCAGCCAGTGTACACATGTGCATACAAGTACTTTTTAACTGGCTATCTGCCTTTTAAAAAAATGTTTTTTATTTCATTTATTTTTAGAGAGAGGGAGACAGAATCCCAAGCATGCTCCACGATATCAGCACAGAGCCTGACGTGAGACTCGAACCCACAAACTGCGAGATCATGACCTGAGCCGAAGTCGGACACTTAACTGTTGGAACCACCCAGGCACTCCTGGCTATCTGCTTCTAAAAGATATGGCTGGTGTCATCAGAGGGGCTCTGAGACTAACAGCCTAGGATCAAATTCACATCCCCACATTCTGACCATTTCTCATCACTGGACCCTCGATGGTCTGGGAAACCCAGGATGTCATAGTTAGGGGTTAAGGAACAGGGGCTGTCTTTATATTCCCTTCTTATGAGACCCTGATTATGCAAATGTTCTTTGCTGGTTTCAGGTGGCTGGAGTCTGATGAAGTCAGAGATCCCTAGTGTATACTCTCACCAACGCACACACTTACTCCTCGGTGCTCTCATCCACAGATATTTTAGCGAGCACTCTGAGTACCAGGCACTATCAGGTGCCGAGGACACAAGGACAGATTGGTCACTCTCTGTCCCCTTGGAGTTCATACTTAACCAACCTCTGCCTTCAGTCCCTCTGCTGCAGGCAATGAATGATGCAGCCCATCTCTTTATGTGCCTGAGTTTGGCTTGGCTGGGTGACACAGAGGCTAGACAGCTAGAAGCAAAGACAAAATCATACCTCAGGGACTGTTGAGTGACGCACAACCAGAAATGGGTCACTGCTGCAGCACTCCCATCCTGCTGGCCCCAATGGTCTTAGAAGTTAGATGGGACTGTTATGTCTCCACTATTGCCAGAATGATCTCTCCTCTCCCTGCCGTTTTGTGTGATTCACTCCAGCTTCAGAGCCCTAGATGGGGTCTCTGATCCCAAGTCCCACATCCTTGCCCTGGCTGCCACAGAGGCGGGAGAAAGGAGAATCTGGCCTTCTGTATGGGACACCAACTCTGTCTCTGCAAGACTTACGTGGTAGGAACTCCCCAAATGCAGTAAGATGGTTCCAATGACTAATGTCCCCTACGTTAATAACATACTTAGATGAGTTTGTACTTAATCACAACAACACCAACACACAAGAGAAGGGAAGAGGCACCCATATTTACAAGATGTATTATCTAGTCCCATCTCTGGCAGGGTCCGCAAAATTTTTTGGAAAAGGGCCAGATAGTAAATGTTTAGGCTTTGTGTCTCTGTTGTAGCTATTCGGCCCTGCTCTTGTAGCACAAAAGCAGCTGTGGCAATATGTAAACGAATGAATGTGGCTGTGTTCCAATAAAACATTTTTTATGGACACAACTTTGAATGCCATTTAATTTTATGTGTCGTAAAATATTCTTTTGATTTTTTTTTCAGCCATTTAAAAATATACAAACCATTCTCAAAAAAACAAAAACAAACATTCTCAGCTTGAGGGTTGTATGAAAGCCAGTATTAGGCAGGATTTGGCCTGTGGGCCATTTGCCGACCCCTGATCTGTAGGAAGGATTCATGACCTTTTCGGAAGTTCTCAGACCTCTTTGAGAATCTGATAAAAGATAAGGAATTGATCCTTTTCCTTTTTCTTTTGGAAAAAAAGCACTCGCATGACACTTTGCATGGGACTCCAGGATTTTCATGGATTTGCTGAGGAGTCAGTGGAAGCCAGGTTTGTAACTCTGGTTTGCAAATCATGCTGCCTGAGCATTTGGGCTTCCTATTCTTTTGATACCTCCTCAGAGCCCTGGGCTTCACAGCTTTGATTAGGAAGCCACTACCTTCTCAGACTGTAATAAATAATCAAGAAGCTTTCTCACCTCTACTGTGAAACAACAGCTTTGTTACCCAGACTGCAGATGTCTCCTGCAGGATACAATTAACTGTAACTGGGGGAGGACTTTTTGAGGAAGAAGAGAGATTGCTCTAAAAGCCACATTGCATTCATAGTCCATTTGGTATTCCTTGTGCATTAATACAATGGCAGAAAACAAGCCAGTGAACTAACAGCTGAAACTCCTCACTGATGCATCGTCACTGGAAATGCTATTTTTTTAAAGCTGCTGGTGGGTACTGAGTATTTGTTATGTTATTCCTTATATATTTTTCGTATATATGGAATATTTTACAAACAATTAAAAAAAAAATTTTAATGTTTATTTTTGAGAGAGAGAGACAGTGTGAGCGGGGGAGGGGTAGAGAGAGAGGGAGACACAGAATCCAGAGCAGGCTCCAGGCTCTGAGCTGTCAGCACAGAGCCTAACACAGGGCTCGAACCCATGAACTGTGAGATCATGTCCTGAGCCAAAGTTGGACCCTCAACCGACAGAGCCACCCAGGCGCCCCATACAAATATTTTTTTTTAATTTTTTTTTTTTTAATGTTCATTTATTTTTGAGACAGAGACAGAACATGAACGGGGGAGGGGCAGAGAGAGAGGGAGACACAGAATCCGAAGCAGGCTCCAGGCTCTGAGCCATCAGCCCAGAGCCCAACGCCGGGCTGGAACTCACGGACCGCGAGATCGTGACCTGAGCAGAAGCCGGACGCTTAACCGACTGAGCCACCCAGGTGCCCCCAAATGTTTTTTTTTAAACCCACTGGATTTAGCCTGGACCAGAAGTTGTCCCTTAATCAGGTTAGAATGCCTGTACGGTAGAGGCAAACTCAGTCTCTGTGTGAACTTATTTAGGACAGATGTACTTGGGGAAGGGGTAGCAGTTTGCTATGTGGGCTATAAGTTCTCTCTGTGTACTATTATTGTCACACAGACCTTTGCCCCTCACAAAGGAGGTGGTTCAGAGCACAGACCCTGGTGCCAACATGCCACCTTGTTCTAATTCTAGACTTAGCCACTTGGGTAGCTGTGTGACCTTGGGCAAGTTACTGAACCTCTCTGTACCTTAATATCCTCATCTGTAAAGTGAGGTATTTGATAGGGATGTTAAGAGGATTAAGAGAGAATGCTTGTAAGTACTGAGCACAATGCCTGGAACATAGTAAATGCTTCATTTTAGTCTATGTTAAGTAAAAATAGACGAGAGGGCGCTTTGGTACCCAGTTGCTTGATGGAGACTCGGACAGTTTTCCTTCCCGGCTGGGTGCAATTACCTGGGGAGCACTAGATGGCAGCAAAGCATGATTCCTTAGTGCTGGCTTTCAGGTTTCCGGCCAGCCTGCCAGGAACAAGACAGAGAGCACTGATTACTTAGTGTCAGCTGTCCAGGGTATTCTCAGCACCTGCCCAGGGACCTGCAGAGGGACCCTCCAGGGCACCCTCGCCACCACTCTTACCCAGCTGCGCTAAATGCCAGACCACACTGAGCGCATTGCCTTTGTTCTGACTGAGGTGATTATCACAGAAGACTTTCTTAGATGTGGAATTACTTTGCTAAAGGTTATGAATAATTTTGAGGCTTTTGATATATATTGCTGAATTGCCCTCGGAAAAAATTGTGCTGATTGACATCCTACCAAGAATGGGGGTTTGTGAGGGGCACCTGGGTGGCTCAGTCCGTTGGGCGTCTGATTTTGGCTCAGGTCATGATCTCATGGCTTGTGAGTTCAAACCCCATGTTGGGCTCTGTGCTGACAGCTCAGAGCCTGGAGCCCGCTTCAGATTCTGTGTCTCCCTCTCTCTCTGCCCCTCCCCAGCTAGCACTCTGTGTCTCTCTCTCAAAAATAAATAAACGTTAAAAAAATTTTTTAAAAAAAGCATGGGGGTTTGTGTTTCTGCCCCACACTACTACAGGGTATTGTTATTTTGTTTTTGGGAGGCAGGTATTGTTATTTTAAAAAAATCCCTGCCCTAGATGGAAGATTTTTAAATGCAATCTTTTTTTCATTCACATTTATTTGATAAGATTAAACATTGGAAAATAGTTTTCTATTGCGATTTTAAAACATCACCTGTTGATATCCTTTGCCCACTTTTCTATTGAGATGTTCACTTAAAAAAAAACTATACAGTAGGAGTTTTGGTTGCATAGGCATGTTTAATTAATGTCTACTAACTAATGTAAACTAAATTAACATGTTAATAAATAACATGAATTATTTATTCAGTTTTAAAAATTTATTTTATTTTTAATGTTTATTTATTTTTTAGAGAGAGACAGAACAGGGGAGGGGCAGAGAGAGAGGAAAACACAGAATCCGAAGCAGGCTCCAAGCTCTGAGCTGTCAGCACAGCGCCCAACGCAGGGCTTGAACCCATGAACTGTGAGATCACTACCTGAGCCGAAGTCAGATGCTTAACCAACTGAGCCACCCAGGTGCTCCTATTTAGTTTTTGAATGAATAATACCTTCAGCTGGTTTAAACATCAAAAAGCATAGTATAGGGACACCTGGGTGGCTCAATCAGTTAAGCGTCTGACTTCAGTTCAGGTCATGATCTCTTGGTTTGTGAGTTCGAGCCCTGCATAGGGCTCTGCGTTGATGGTGAGGAGCCTGCCTGGGATTCTCTCTCTCTCTCTCTCTCTCTCTCTCTCTCTCTCTCTTTCTCTGCCTGTCCTTCACACTCTCTCTCTCAAAATAAATAAATAAACAAAAATATTTTTTTAAAAGCATAGTATAAGGCGTATGGTGAAAAGATTCCTTCCCATCCTGTTCCACCCAGTTTTCACCCTTCTCCAACAGGTTTCATGATTAATAATTTCTTACTGCTCCAGAGAGTTTTTATGCCTGTAAAAGCCAATACAAATATATATATCCTTGTTGGCACAACTTTTTGCATACATTGTGCCAGACCACACTGTTCTATGCCTTGCTTTATTTTTTTTCTATTTAACAATATATCTTTGAGATATTCCTATATCAAATCTATAAAGAACTTACCCATCATTATTTACAGTGTTATAGTGTTTCATTTTATTTAAAAATTTTTTTAATGTATATTTATTTTTGAGACAGAGAGAGACAGAGCATGAACGGGGGAGGGTCAGAGAGAGAGGGAGACACAGAATCTGAAATAGGCTCCAGGCTCTGAGCTGTCAGCACAGAGCCCGATGCGGGGTTCGAACTCACGGACCATGAGATCATGACCTGAGCCGAAGTCAGCCGCTTAACCGACTGAGCCACCCAGGCGCCCCTATGTTTCATTTTTTTTTTTTTTTTAATTTTTTTTTTTATAAACGTTTTTATTTATTTTTGAGACAGAGAGAGACAGAGCATGAACGGGGGAGGGTCACAGAGAGAGGGAGACACAGAATCTGAAACAGGCTCCAGGCTCTGAGCTGTCAGCACAGAGCTCGACGCGGGGCTCGAACTCACGGACTGTGAGATCATGACCTGAGCCGAAGTCGGACACTCAACCGACCAAGCCACCCAGGCGCCCCCCCTATGTTTCATTTTAAACAAGGCTCCTGTTGGTAGTCATTTAGATTAATTCCATTATTTTGCTATTACTAACCAGGCTACAATGAGCAAGCATACCTCATATCATACATTTACAAGTGGATCTCTAGGATAAATTTTTGAAAATGGGATTGTTGGGTAAAGTATCTATGCATTTACATTATACAGCTACTGATGGATTGCCCCTTGTAGTGATTGTGCCAATATACACTTGTACCATCAATGGATGAAAGCGCCCATTTCACTGCAGCCAAATAAGGCATTATCAAACTTTTAGATTTTTGTTAAACTAATACGTGAAAAATTTTATCTCAGTGGAATTTTAGTATTTTTCCCATCATGAATGAGGTTAACATCATTTTTACATAAGTGAGAGGCATTTATATTTTCTTTTTTTAATGTTTATTTATTTATATTTTGAGAGAGAAAGAAAGGGAGAGGGTGGGGGAGAGAGAGAGAGGGAGACAAAGAATCCCAAGCAGGATCCGAGACGTCAGCGTGGAGCCTGACTCAGGGCTTGATCCCACAAACATGAGATCATGACCTGAGCCGAAATCAAGAGTCAGACGCTTAACCATCTAAGCCACACAAGTGCCCCTATATTTTCTTAATGTGAAACGCTCATATCATTTGTCCATTTTTCTGGTTAGTCTTGTTCTTAGTGATTTGTAGGAGATCTTTACATATTAGAGAGTAGTGATATGTGTTGCAAGTTTTTTTTTTAGTTTTTCACTCGTTTTTTTATTTTTCTCATTTTTTATTATCATGGGAGGAGCAGAGAGAGAGGGAGAGAGAGAATCCTAAGCAGGCTCTGTACTCCCAAACCATGAGATCATGACCTGAGCCGAAATCAAGAGTCAGTTGCTTAACTTACTGAGCCATCCAGGAGTCCCACATGACCACTATTTTCAAATCTTACTTTATGAACCATTTGGTCACATTATTTTTTATAAAGAAAAGTGTAAAACTTAATGTCTAACAATAGGTAAAGTGCTAAATAATTAATACTATATTCATTTAATGGACTCAATGTTTTCAAAGACTTGTTAATTCCATGAGAGAATTCTCAAGATAAATTAAGCAAGAAAAGCAAAATATAAAACAATTTATTCCAAATGATCCCAATTAAAAATAAAGAGTGCATTTACATGTAAAAATGGCTAGAAGGAGGGCACCTGGGTGGCTCAGTTGGTTAAATGTCTCACCTCGGCTCTGGTCATGATCTCACGGTTCGTGAGTTCCAGCCCCACATTGGGCTCTCTGTTGTGCTCGTGGAGCCTGCTTCAGATCATCTGTCCCCCTCTCTCTCTTTGCCCCTCCCCTGCTTGCACTCTCTCTCTCTCTCAAAAAAAAAAACAACAACAAAAAACAAAAAACAAACACCTTTAGAAAAAACTAAAAAAAAAGTGGCTAGCAGGAAATCTATTAAAACTTTAAAAGTAGTTATCTCTGCCTTAAAAAAAGTTTATTTGCAAAGAATATGTTTTCTTTTAATAATATGATAACCCCTAACAAATGTTACTAAACACACACACACACACACACACACACACACACACACACACACACACATCTTATGGTGTATGTCTCCTTCGTAAAGCCATTTTAAAACATATATTTTTAAGGTGGGAGATAAATCAGTAAAATGTTATTTTACCCTTTGGGTAAGTTTCCTTTGATCCTATCAAAGTACTACTATCACACTGCTCATATTCTTGGTTATCTTCAGTGTGTTTTATTTCCTATCTTCTTAGGTGCCCCCTGTATCTCCCACAGCTCATGATACATTGTTTTCTTGTTAAATGACTTCAGGCTCACCTTGGTCATAATGAAGGGATTCAGCTTTACAAGGGCTTGAGCCTTTGGCATTTCATATAAGGAATGTCCACTGCATGATGGGTCAGACCTGACCTTTAATCCTGGCTCTGCCCAGACAAGTATGAACTTGGATAAAAGTCACTTCCCTTGTTTTTGGGCTTTCTTCTTCCTTCTATAAAGTGAAGGTGTTAGATAATCTCTCAGGCTCTGTCCGATTTAAATTTCTACCTGTTAGAAGCCACAGTGGATTCTGGCTTTCTGGGGCTTTCGAGAATGCATTAACATCATTAACAACGACAGGAATGATTAATATTGAGATTGGCCCACAGTTGTTAATATGTTGATTTATGGAGAATTTAAAATGATAAGCAAAGCTTATCAGGTTTGTTTTTTTTTATGGAATGTATGCTTCTTTGGTGATGGTTGTTGTTGATGATGTTATTGTTGTTTTGATTAAGCTATTTAAAGTAAACTGGGTCACATCAGCTGAGTTTCCTTGTTACTGGATTCCTGAGGCTGTTATATCAGTGTTCCGTGGCTACATTAAGGTGAGGTCTGTTCAGATGAGTCAGAATATAAAATGAATACATATGTCAAGCTCGAGATTGCCTTGCAGGGTAAAACTTACCAAGTTGCAGAATCTTGCTGGACCTTTATTTCCCCAAGTGAAATACATGGCTACCATCAGGGACTGTGGGGGCTGATCTTATGTTAATCTAATCCTACTACTTGGTTTTATAGGTAAGAAAGAAAATGGTGGGCAGGAGTTGTTGAGTGACCTGTCCACATTCACACAGCATGGAAAAATCAGATCCAAGACTACAGGGTTAGGATATATGGAAAAAGGTCTGGATTCCAAGTGAGCATTTGCCAATAATCAAGCAGTATGATTTGGGCAAGTCATTTCTCTGCCCAGATTAAAGTGAATGAAAAGAATAAAATGCAAAATTTTCTAGATTATTTAATTATTTTGTAGACTAAAATAGGGGTTTAAGTAGATTGACAAAGAATCCTCTGGTAAAAAAAATAGGACGTAATAGTACGTAAAAATCATGATATGATTCTGTCATTTTCATTAATTTCTGAAGGATATTTACATCTTAATATGTCTTCACATTAGTGATACTTAATGTTCTTTAGCAATATGTTTTCCTCTTAGCAAGTCTTAGTAAAAAAATGCAACACCTTTTAATAGGTGCTGTTGTTGAGCAGAAACGGGGGTAAGGAAGCCAGGCAGAGCTCTAAGAACCTCAATATGCGTAGAGAGGTCCATAAACTTAATGAGCATTAATAGGCACCACACATGATATTTATTAATTCTTTTCTGGAATGAAGAGCCCTCCGCGGATACAAGCTTACATCCTCAGGGCAACCTCTGTTGTATGTATTTTGTCGTATTAATTAATTACTAGGTTTCTTTTTTTCTTTTAAGTTTTTTTTAAAGCTTTTTTAATGAGTGCAACCCACTCAGGGCTCAATCTCATGAACTATGAGATCATGACCTGAGCCAAAACCAAGGGTTGGATGCTTAACCGACTGAGTCACCCAGGTGTCACAATTGCTCGTTTTCTTTCATCAACAAAAGTAATATAGATGCATAGCAAAACCAAAAAAAGCTCAAAAAATATAAAATGAAAACTGGTAGTGTCCCTTTCTGCCCACCTGTGTTACTCCCCAAAGACAATCAGTTTCAACAATTTTTAGTTTTAGTTTATCTGCTAATTACCATAATAGATGTTGTTTTACTCTCCCCAACTTTTGATTTTGAAAAACTTCAAACTTCCAGAGAAGTTGCAAGAAGAATTCATCTAGATCTATAGACCGTTAATAGTTTGCCATCGTTAGCTTTCTTTTACTGCACGTATATACATGTTCTCCTTTTTCCTGAACCATTTGAGGAACCACTGTAGACATAATGACATAATGCCATTTCTCCTCAAAATACTTCAACATGCATACACCCGAGAATAAGGACATTCTCCTTCACGAACCACAATATAATTCTCCCACTCAGAAAACATAGTATTGATATCATTACATAGTAAATTTTCCATATTCAAATTTCTGTAATCGTCCAACAATGTCTCTTTCAACTTCTTTTTACAATCCAGGATCCACTCACTCATCACACATTGCACAGAATTGTTACCTTTTCGCTCTCCTTTAATGTAGATTAGTTATGTTTTCTTTCGTGACGCTGATATTTTTGTTCATTTTTTAAGTTTTTTCTTTTTTTTTTCTTTTTTCTTTTTTTTTTTTTAATAATCTCTACACCCAGTGTAGACCTGGAACTGACAACCCTGAGATCAAGAGTCACATGCTCTACTGACTAAGCCAGCCAGGCACCCTCCTGGCACTGATATTTTTAAAGAGTATAGGTCAGTTGTTCGGCAGAATGTCTCTCAATCTGGGTTTGTCTGATTGTTTCCTCATGACCAGTTTCAATGTCCACATTTTTGGCAGGAATACTACACCGATGACGTTATCTTTCCCAGTGCAAATAACGTCCATTTGTCCCATTATTACTAATGCTCAGTTTGGACATTTTATTAAGGTGGGATCTGCCAGATTTCTCCATTGTAAAAGTACCTTTTTCTCTTTGTCATTAATGAATAGTCTGTGACATGGTAGTTAGAAACCAGCTGAGTATCTTGTTCTCCAACCATCTCTCACTCAGTGGTTTTGATATCCAGTGATTGATATCAAATATTGATATCAGTGATTGCCTGAACACCCCTTGCTATATGGTGGTAAAGTGGTGATTTTCCTAATTCCATAATGTCCACTTATGTGTTGGCATTTTTCTTTAAAAAATTGCTTTCCTTTCTTTTCCTCTCTTTGTTTTAATTTTAATGTTAATTTTAATTTTAAAAATAATTTTTATAAATCTCTGAAGTAAACGGGGTTGACTTTTTTTTAAAGCTTTTGTTTGTTTGTTTGTTTGTTTATTTATTTTTAAGTAAGCTTTACCCCCAGTGTGGGGCTTGAATCTGTTACCCTGAGATCAAGAGTCACACACTCTATTGACTGTGCCATCCAGGCACCCCTTAATTTTTTTTTAAATATCAGATTAGAACATATCGATTCTTTTTAAAATTTTCAACATATTATAACCTATTCCTATCATTATTTATTTCAATACTCAAATTATTGCAAATCTAGTCGGTGGGAGCCCCTTCAAGCTGGCTCCCTTGTCGCCAACACATTCATTACCATCCATTTTTGAGTACTTCCTTACTTTCTGGCACAAGATGTTCTAGGTCATAGAACATCTTGTACTCTTCCTGCCTAGTACTCTCATCCTTGTACTCTCCCTGCCCCAGCCCTGGTATCAGCCATTTTCTTTAGGAGCCTTCCATTATAATTAAAAATAATATAAACTGGAGCAAACTCCTTTCCTTCTACCTCTTCTTTCCTTTCTACTTCCCAAATTTGTCGTGTGTGTGTGTGTGTGTGTGTGTGTGTGTTGTCAAGATCTATATAGCATCACATATTAATCTGTACCCACCATTAAACTAGTTCATTCTTAGCTTCAGGATTGTTTCTAAAAATTAAAAACCGATAAATGAGATGCATTTTATGACCGTATATAATCCTCTTTAGAAACAAATATGCAGGGGCATCTCAGTAGCTCAGTCGGTTAAGTGTCTGACTTCAGCTCAGGTCATGATCTTGTGATTTGTGGGTTCGAGCCCTGCACCGGGCTCTGTGTTGACAGCTCAGAGCCTGGAGTCTGCTTCAGATTCTGTGTCTCCCTCTCTCTCTCTGCTCCTCTCCACCTTACACTCTGTCTCTCGTTCTCTCTCTCAAAAGTAAATAAACATTAAAAAATTTTTTAAAAAAAGAAACAAATATGCATTGGGTGTCAAATTTTAGTGTAGATATGAATCTCCTAAAAGGCCTGTTAAAAATTCACATTCCTCAGCCCCACCTCCCAGAAGCTCTGAATCAATTCATTTAAGGGGTCTGGTGATTCTAAGACATTGTGAAGTAGTACTGGGTGCATAAAGAAAGAAATAGAATCCCATGTCATGAAAGTTTGTCAGCTTGATTGAGAAACCTTCAACTGTCAGCCCCTAAAGAATACTTTTGTTTTCTTTCTAGCTGTGTTCCATTCTTCTGGGTCCCAAGCTATTTCTTGTATCTTGTATCATCCACTCTCTTGGATTCTTTACACATTTTCTGCATTTTCCAGAGTAATTCTTTTTTCATCTTGGATGTGTGTGCTAAAATTTCTGAACCATTTTGAAAAAAAAAAAGAGACTTCATTTTGCTCTCATGTTTAGTGGACAGTTTGGTTTGATAAAAGAGAAGTCTGTTGTTCGTCTGATTTGTATTCTTGAGGCAAGATGCTTTTCCCCTCTGAATTCTTTTAGGATTTTTTTCTTTATTCTTAGGATTCTAAAATATCATCATGATGTGCCTTGGTATAGATATGTTTTTCATTAACCCTTCTTGGCCCTTGATGGTTTCCTTTAATCTGAAGATTTTTATCTTTTTTTTTTTTAATTTTTTGCCAGATAATTTTCTTTTAGTATATCTTCTATTATTTTTCCATCTCCTTGAATACTCATTTTAGACTAATGTTGGACTCCCTAGATATATTCTCCATGCTTCTGAACATCTCTTCATATTACACATCTTTTTGTTTTGTTCTTGGAGACTTCTTTATTTTCCAGTTTACAAACTGTGTAAGTGGGTTGGGTGTGTTGTTAGTCTAGCTTTCCTATTGAGGACTGGGTAAGGACCAGAAGGTTGGGGACAAATTGCCAAGATATGTAGACTTTTACTCTGAGCATGATACACTGTGGTGTATTTCACTGCTAGATGAAGCTATCCTTTTCTGCCCTCTGCCCCTCATGGAGGGCCAGACTTACCTCTTCTCTGCTTCTGCCAAGGGTCCCCACCACCCTGTCAGGAAGGTACGTTGTTGTCTTTTTCGCATAGAGTTATTCTCACTCAGGCTTTCTCTCAAATTCAAAGCTGTATACTCTGGCCAGTGGATAGGTGGAAGAATAAGGGAGGGGCCTATTGGCCCCACTGTGCTTGGTGTGGTATTTTGTGATTGAGCCTGTCACACCATACACTGATCCCCAACTCCTGCTCTCCCTAATGTTCAATGCAGAACTTGGAGATTTGGGGTATGGCATAATTGGGGCTCTGGAGTCAGACTGCCTGAGTGTAAACCCTCTCTCTGCTTCATGTTAACTGTGTGAGTCTCACTAAGCCTCATTTATAGAATGGAGATTATAATAATAAGTGATTGGTGCACAGTAAGTGTTCAATTATCGTTAGTGACTATGAAGACTATGAACTCTGACACCATGGGCTGTGTTTTTTAAAAATATTTGAAAATATTTTTTCTTTTTTAGAGAGAGAGAGAGAGAGAGAAAGAAAGAGAATACTAAGCAGGCTCCATGTTCAATGCAGAGCCCGATGTGAGGCTCCATCCCACCTTTTGTTATTCAGCATCATATAATCAAAAAACATATTTATAATCCTATTTAATAACTTTTCAATTTAATATATCTATTGATTTCCTACTATGAAAGATGAGGGCTTAATGCTCATAGTTTTCCCCATCCTGCATCCTTCTCTCTATTGAGAGAAGATAAAAATTTATAATTCACATTTTATGACATATAAATATTTATTCAGAGCTCAGAGCTGAGCTGTGGTGTATTGTGATGAACACTTCATTACTTACATACTTTTTTGTTATTTTCTGGAATTAATAGTCACTTTGTCATTTTTATTCATTTAATTTTTTTGTGTGTACCTATAATAGATGCATCCCCAAATTTTCCTCTCAAAGAGCACCACTCAACAGGTTAAAACACATTGCCCAATGTATCAATTTCACTTCTCTCTTGGAGCCACCACTCTTGGAGCCCTCTGTTCCCTACAGTTCCTCTGCTCTAATCTCAAATGGTTGCCTTCGAGGCCTGCTGTACACTGTCAACCTTGGGGTCCTCTTCACGGTCATCCCGGGAGCTCCATCCACTTCTCTCTTGTGTTGGAAACTCCGTGACAAGGTAGAAAACTTCAGGTGTGAAGGAAAATGTCTTCATTTGGTTCCTGGCCCTTCACCATTGAGCACGTTCCTGTCTCTTCCAGTTGTGCTGGTTGTTGCCAACTTAGCACAAAGGGATTCCCTGTAAGGCTAGAGGGACTCAGAATCAAAGAGACGCTGGAATAGGAGGAACCAAAGAGGCTCTAGAGGTTGGAACCATCTGTCCAGCATGTCTCCACTGCTGCTGCTGCCCAATGAACATCTTGGCAGTACTCACTTGAGATCCAAAGTGCTGGGCAGAAGTATGTGATTGGCCAAGCCTAGTCTCATGAAGACTGGGGTTGGAAGAAGGAGGATTTTCTCCCTACAGTTTTGGTGGGAGATGGTTCATCATCTCTGCGTATACCCTAGTACCGCCACCATAGTTGTTTCCTCCCAAATGGGAGGAAGGCATTGGACATTGGACAGTCAAAACAAATCAAATGCCTACTACATTCTTTGAGTTTCAGTTTATATAATATAATAAAATATAATAAAGATAATAAATATATATAATAAAAATACTATCAGTCTATA
Organism: Panthera pardus; assembly: GCF_024362965.1. NCBI lineage: Eukaryota > Metazoa > Chordata > Mammalia > Carnivora > Felidae > Panthera > Panthera pardus. Next base: position 33,629,950 of record NW_026526810.1, read on the forward strand.
CAAGTATTCAACTTGGGGATTAAATGAAATAACAGGAAAACTCAGTACAGTGCCTGACTCAGGACAGATTCTCTGTAAATGTTGGTTTGATTTGAGTAGAAAGATGAACATATTCTATGTGGATGGAGTAACAGAAACCAAGGCTGAGAGGCTAGAAAACCTCAGAGGAAAGAGCTGAGGAGGTCTGGGGTCCCTTACACTGGAGAACAGTTCTGGTGAGGAAGGAGACCCAGTTCTGTTTGGGGCAGAGGCCACTGTGGATAGCTGGTTTTGGCCTTTTTGCATTTGTTTTCCCGGATGCAGCTGCTTATAACTGGGTCAGGACCTGGGCTCAGCTGGGATGGAGTCAGCATACAGACCAGGGAGGGCAGGTCAGGAGCTTTGAGTTGGAGGGTCAGCCCATACGGAGGTCAGGGATCAGCCATGGGTGTGGCAGGAGCCACCGCAGAATGACCAGGTCTGGCCCTGCAGTTTCTTTTCAGAGGGGGTTGGGGGAGGAAATGCTGTCTTCCCCATCCTTCCCTCATGGATCCATGAAAGGCCTCTGATGGATCTAAGCACATCACCAGCAAAGTGTGGGAAGGATGGCAGGAGAGACTCAAAGGACCCATTAACAAACATGGGAAGGTGAAATCTTATCTTCAGCTCAGCAGATAAAATTGTGACATTGAGGAAGAGCTCTCTCTTAAGAGGAAACTTCCTGCCCCAGCCCCCAGCATTCAGGGACCCTCCCTCCCACCCCTGGGCTCCTCTGGGTCCCTGCCCGGGCTCTGGCCTGGCCCCAGAGCATGGGGTTCTGGAACTTTGTTTCCAGGACAGCTTCTCTTCTTGGCTTTGAGCTCCTGAAGAGCAGGGCCTGTGTCTCACTTCTCTCAGGGAACAGCCCAGGGCCTGGCCCATGATGGGCACCAGCAAATTTTGAAAAATGAATGAGGCTGGAATTGAGCTGAGTCTTGGATAAAGGAAGGTCAAAGGAAGAAAGTATTTCATAGAGTTGCAGGAACAACATGGCCTGAGAGATATGGCACAAGTGACAGACTGTCTTGAGAGAGGGACGCACCCGTTTGGGGAGGGAAGGTGACATTTGTACCAGTGCCTTCTCAAATATTTTGTCTGGTCCTCACATCAACCCTGAGGGAATAGGTGTAATTATTCCTATTTTATAGATGAGGCAACTGAAGCTCAGAGAGGGAAAGTGATTTCCCTAGAAAGTGGATGGACAGGAATATAAATAGGGCTACTTGATCCCCGAGCCTAGAGTAGTAGGTAGGTGAAATTTGTACCCCTAAAGGTAGGCATAATTTGGGGGCCTTCTCCAAGAACTCAGTGTGCATGCCACCAACCTCTGCCCCAGACTGAAGGTGGTGCCAAATGCCTGGGTCATGATCCTACAGTGTGACCCCTATGCTGGCTCAGGTGGGGGTTGGGGCAGTAAATGGCAGGTGGTTCCATACTCCCAGCCCTTTGTCCACACAGCTACTCCCACCTAATGTGCTCCCTTTCCCTCCCCCTCCTACTCACTTGGTCCTCTTCTTTCAAGTTTGAATCAAGCCTCTCCTTCCCCTCAAACCCCTCATGATGCCTGCTAGACTACTCTAGCCTCCTGACACTTCTGAGCATTGAGTAAATACTTGCCCCTAACAGCATCCAGCCCCAGGAGGCGCCCTTGAATGTTTACAGAGTGAATGAGCATGTACACGTGCCCAGGAAATCCCCATCCTCTGGGTTTCCAGGAAAAGACAAGGCTTCCCACACCCCAGCCCCTTCCTTGGTGGGGTCAAGGCCTTGCTGAGTCCAGTAAGGCTAGATGTTGAAGCAGCCACCTTTGGCTTCAGGATCCCGTGGGCCTCCTGAGGGAGGAAACAGGAAGGGCTTCCAGGCCTGCTCCACACCCTCGACATTGCCTGGCTGGGTGTGGGAGAGCAGAGGGCACAGGGCAGGGTGGGCAGGGCTGGGAAGGGCTGAGAAGCCAGGCCACCAGGCCACCTTTGGGAGGAGGAGGCTTCTTGCCTGCCTCCTACCCAAGAGGCAAGCCAGCCAGCCAGGGAGGAACCACCTGTGCCCTCCCCTGGCCTGCTCCAATAGCCTAAGAAAGGAGTCAGTGCTGGGCCCATTGTCAAGAAGCCTGCATTCCAGACTTCATGTGACACTTGCTAAGAACCTCCTCTGGGCCAGGCTGGTGATGGGTGGGGTGCAAAGATGGCTAAGATCCATTTCCTCCTCTAGGGAAGCTCACACCAGACATTAAAGGAAAAATTAAAACAGCTAATACTCATTGAGCACTCTGCCACATGCTAGACCCTGATCTAAGTCCTTCACATATATCTCTAATGAATATATGTTGTTGAACATCCACAACGCTATTCTTAGCTCCACTTGGCCGTTGGGGATAATGAGACACAGAGGGATCAAGAAGCTTGCCCTAGATCACACAGTAAGTGAATTACATGCTGGGATCCGCACTCAGGCTTGTGGCATCATTTAATCCTCAAACTCTGCACTCTCTGTATAGACTCCAGCGCCAGCTGCCCCAGCCGACTTGTGCAGCAGCTTAATCCCTGCCCTGTCTCCTTGCCAGCAGGTTGTTAGGCTCTGTAAACTTGCCAGGCACCAAAGTGTGCTTTAGGATATCGTCATGTTCATTGCCCTCTGCTGCTTGCTACGGTTACCTCTTTCCCTGTGGGCTTATTCCCTGTGGAAGCTTCAAGCTCCTGTGACTCACCCATCTCACAGTCCCTTGGAGAATCTTGCACAAAGCAGGTGCTCAGATGTGTTTGCAGTTTGGTGAGCTGATGGAGGATGCTTTCATTTCCCCAGATCTCTGTGACATGAACAAAGTGGTTCTCAACCTGTACACTGGAATCACTTGGGGAGTTTTAACCACTACCGATGCCCAGATTCTACTTCTAGAGGTTCCAATGTAATTGGTGAGGGGTATAGTCTGAGCATGAGGATTATTAAATACTCTCAGGCAATTCTGATGGGCAGCCATGGCTGAGAACCCCTGTATTGACACGGTTTTAGAATACTTTCAAATTTCCATGGACAGCAGTGTGTGGAAGGGGCAGAGGAGCAGAAAGATCCTGGATTTTGGAGATGGACAGGCCAGATTCACAGCACACTCAGCGTCTTACAAGTTGGGTGAGCTTTGTGGGCAAGTCAACTTCCCCAAACCTCAGTTACTACATCTGTAAAAAGGGATAATTGCATCTACCTTGAAGTAAAGTTCTTGGCACTGAGATGGCACATGTTGGAAGAAATGAACCGTACATCTCTCCATCCAACATATGATCACTAAGTGCCAGGTACTTCGGTATCCTTGGGGGACAACAGAAACAAGACAGTTGTGGTCTTGTGACATTTACATTCTAGCAATCCAATTTAACAAACTTTATTGGGTTGGAGATATCAGACACTGCCTGGGTACAGAGATGAGCAAGCCATTGTCCTTGCCCTAAAGGCAAAGAGAAGTGGGCACTAATGATAACTAAAACAGGGGAAGGGGAATGCCAGTTAGGTGCAAACCAAGAGCGGTGGGGTTCAGGGGAGAAAGCCAGCTGGAGGTAGATCAGGAAGGTTTCCATGGAAGATATGATACCTGAGAGGGCCCTTGAAGGAGGGGTATGATTTTGTAGGATGGGATGGGGGTGGGTGAGTGGAGTGGCTTAAACAAAAACATGGATGTAGGAACAGCCAATAATCCAACCTGGCAAAAGAGCTGGATGTGCATCCACAGGACGGAAGAGGATGTATGTGTAGGCCTGGGAAATGTAGGCTGGAGCTTTAATTGCCAGAGTGAGGCATTTGTACTATTTTCTCAGCCGTTGGAACCATGCAGGAGCTGGAGTGGAATTGCTTGATTCTTACCTGGCCCTTCCTCTGGTTTCATTATGGAATATGTGCACTGTTGCTCCCACCCTTGGGACCTTTCCTTCTCTGCCCACTGCCACTTTGGTCCTATGTTCAGTGCTCAATGTCCTGTCACTGCTGTCAGATGAGGGTCTGATAAGCTCACTCAATCTTAAGCAAAAAATGCATTTCCAGATGGTATCTCCTTAGGCACTTGCATTTGACAAGTACAGTGGAAAGCGCACCAAACAGAATCTGGCAGAGGCCTGGTTCTAATCCTGGCTCTGCCTCTTCCCAGCTGTGTGACCTTGGGCAAGTCACTTTTTCTTTTCTGAGCCTCAGTTTCCTCATCTGAAAAATGACAGGCTGGTTGGGGTGATTGATAATGACCCTTCCAGCTGCAGTGTTCTTTGACTAATTTGCCAAGTATCAAATCTAAGAATTACTTCGTGCAAGGGGAATGCTGTTGTTGCACATTAGGTGTTAAGCATGAGGCTCATAGGGGAAGTGATGGAGAGGCTACATGTAGGTGTTCTGGCAGTGTTGGCCGAGTCCAGCTTGGATTCATCATAGCCCAGGCTATGATGTGAATGAAGAAGCCTCCAGAATATTCCATCTCCCAGCCATTCAAGTCGTTCCCAACTACTCAAGTCTTCCCCGTTGAAGCCCCAGACACTGTGGAGCAGAGAGAAGCCAAATTGTGCAATGTCTGAATTCCTGACCCTCAGAATTTGTGAGCCTGACAAGATTGCTGTTTCAAGCCACCAAGGCTGAGGTGGTTTGTTACATAGCAGTAGATGACTGGAAATGGGCGGGGTGTGTGTGTGTGTGTGTGTGTGTGTGTGTGTGTGTGTGTGTGTGTGTTTTGAGGGTACTGTGAGGATGAAGGGTCGCCCTATGCTGATGAAAGCTCAGTGGGTGTTCTTCTCTGTCACTGACACTGGAAGCTACCTCTGGTCTTGGGTATTACTCCAGGTAGCATGGTGTTCTTGGGACAGGAGACTCAGGGCCTGCACTGTCCTGGGATGTGAAAGTTTATAAACAAGGAAGTTCTGCGGTCTTTTTCCGGGCTGTCTCAGGCACTGGTCAGCTGGGGGGGCGGGGTTCATCTGTACTTGTCAGTACCCCCAGTATGTGGGGGAGAGGTTGCCCACACTGGTGGAGGTCCTCTAGATGCAACTTGCACATGCTTTCGTTTCAGCCCCATGTAAGCTCCATTGGACACTCTAAGAAGGGTTGTTTGCCCCACTTAACTGATGAAGGAAAAGCTCGGGTGCCATGCCTAAGACTATACATGGGGAATGGCAGAGTGGGGCTTTGAACCAAAGGGCAGAGCTCTGAATCTAACACCTTCTCCTCTAGGACTGTCTTGAGGAGCCCTGTGGGTGACTTAGGGATGGAAACTCTGGGAAGGGGCCTCCGTTTCCTTTTGCTAAACAGTCTCATGTCTTGAAGTAAGTTCTGTCTTGGCTGTGATTCTGTTTCCGCTTCCTTCTTCCCATCACCCTCTCCACTCTCACTCTTCTTTTCCCCTCCTGGGATTCTTGGCAGAAGGACGAGAGGAGGAATCCACTGCCAAGTCCTTTATTAAGGAAGGCTTGATGGTGATGCGGGGCTTCCTTTACCAACCTTGCAGAGGCTGGGGTACGGAGGGCGAAGGAGGTTAGGCTGCTTCCAAGCTGGGGCTTGGTGGTGAGGAGGGGAGTGTCCCTCTCCATCTCAGCCCCTACCCAGCTATGAAACGTGGGTGGTGAGGTTCCCAGAAGAATATGTCAGGGAGCCTTCTGGCTGGGAGGGAGGAAACGGCCTATTCCCTAGTGGGACTTCCTCTCTCATAGTGTGCGTGTTGGGGGAGGGGGGTGTGGAGGTTAGGGGTGGAGGGACAAGGAAATAACATTGTCTGAGCGATTGTCCCAGGCTACGTCACATTATCAGCTCATTTAAATCATTTTCCAGATAAAGCTTGGAGAGGTTCGTTGACTTGCCCAAGGCCACACAGCTTGTGAGCCTCAGAGCCGGTAAGGACGCCTGGAGGGTCTTGCCCCTGGCTCTCGCCCTTGACTCCTGGAAGTGTCGCCGGACCTGGTGGAAGGCTGTCGGCCCTCACCTCGGGGCTGTCCGGAGGGGGCTCCCAGCAGGGGGCGCCCCGAGTCCCGTCCCGGGGCGGCCGGGAGCGCCTCCAGCCGGCGCCTGGGACCGGGCAGGCCGCTCCGCCCCCTCGGCTCCTCAGCGGCTCCGCGGGCGGGCGGCCGGAGAGCAGAGACGAGCGCCGCGCACCCGGTCGCGCCTGCCGTGCTCGCCGTGCCCGCCCAGCGCAGCCTCCCGCCGTGAGTAGCGCCCGTGTGCGGGCTCGACGGGCGGGACGGGGCGCGCGGGGCTGAGGCTGGCGGGGACAGATTGGTCCCGGGATCTGTCTCGGGTTCCCCAAGCCCGCCGCCCCGGTCCCTGACGCCACCCCCCCGGGTATGGCCGGCCTTGCCCTTGGGCGCTGTGGCCGGCCCTGGACCTGCCCGCTGCGCCCCAGGGGGCCGCGCTCCGAAGCCTGGCACTTTGACCCGAGGGACCGGTGGGGGCAGTGGGCCGAGGCCTGGCACCCAGGCGAGAGAGAGAGACAGACTTTCATCAACATAGGGCGCCTTAATGGAGAGAGCACTACAGATTCTCGGGAGGAGAGGGGCCAGTCTTCTCAGCAACGGCCACCTCGCACACCTCCTCTCCCCATTTGCACAAGGACTCGTTTCAAGAAGGCTGCTCCGTACATAGTCAGCTTGCTTGTGGCAGAATGAAGCTGTGGTCCCCATCGTCAGGGGCCCAGGCCGAGGCCAGAGCTACGGTGGGCATGGGGGTAGTCAGTGGGTCTGGGGTAGAAGGGCATAGGAAGGAAGGCATTGTCAATTGTTGACCCTGATTCTGGACCAGGCATTGTGGATGCCTCATGGCATGTGTGGGTCTGGCTAGCCCTCACTGTGACTTTGCCATGTGGAAATTAGTATTCTCACTTTGGGAAGGAGGAAAGAGGTGAACACTGAGGACATGAAGGTAGTGATACGTTAGGGGTACACCCTGGAAGAGAGGAAGTCATAGCTGGTTGCCTCAGAAGCAGGTGGGAAGAAGGTCCCTGGGGGCATGTGGAAAGAACACAGCCCCTGACACCTTGTTCTCTAGAATCCAGCCGAGGGCAGCTGGGGGCTGCTGCTATGGTTTTGACTCTGATTCCCAGCTGCGTCCATGTAAGGTATTTCTGGGAGAGTCCTGGTGACTAAGGGGAGCTGGTGCCTTGACCTCTTCACAAATACTTTCAGAGTCCTGTTCTTCCCCAAACCGCCCATCTCCTAAGATGTGTTTTTAACACCTAAAGTGGCCCCACTGATAATTCAGCTGCTTTGGGAGAGGCTTGGGCAGAGGGTGCAGGGGTGTGGATGAGGGTGGGTGGGTGCTGGTCTGGAGCAAGTTTCCAGCTGGCAGGAATGAGACCTGAACTGTCCTGACCACCTCCCTCAGGTTTGGCTCCTTATTAGACATGAGAGTGAACAAGCAGGCTGCACATGGACTGGACCTTCACTAGAAAAATGGGGTTTTCTCTTGTCAATTTAGGCAAATGGCTGATGTCTGAGCCCAAGTTTCTTTATCAGGGGTTGGAGTTCGTCAAAGCCTTGAATGCCTGGAGGGGGTCTGTGATGCTGGAGTCCCTTTCCTTATTTTTTTTTTTTCAGATTTTTAAAAAATGTTTTATTTATTTTTGAGACAGAGAGAGACAGAGCATGAGCAGGGGAGGGGCAGAGAGAGAATGAGACACAGAATCGGAAGCAGGCTCCAGGCTCTGAGCCGTCAGCACAGAGCCCGATGCAGGGCTCGAACTCACAAACTGTGAGATCATGACCTGAGCCGAGACCTCAACCGACTGAGCCACCCAGGCGCCCCTAGGGTCCCTTTCCTTCTGTGGATGGCCTCCTCAGAGCCTGGGTGATGATTCCTAGTGTGGGGAGAGGTAGAAGAGGACCATCATGCCTGCTCCCTTGCAGTGGTCCCATTTCACTGACTTATATTGGGTGAGGTGGTGTGATGGTCTCTGAATGTTCAGCAGCATGAGCAGGGTTGAGGGTGCTCTCATCGACGCCCAGGGCAGAACAGCTGGAGCGGACTAGCTGTGTGACTCAATAAGTCCCTTCCCCTGTCTGGTCCTTAGTTTCCTTCTTTTGTAAAACAAGTGGGTTAGGCCAGACACCAGTGGTTTTCAACCACCCCGCCCCCCCGACCGCCATGAATTCTTACACAGAGCCCTAACTTACAATATAAAGTAGAACTGCTGTGCCTCCCCTTCCTCATGCCGGTGGCTCCTGAAGCAGAGTTTAAAAATCCCCTAAATGATCTTTGAGGTCCCTTTTTCTGAGGTTCTAGGAAATCTGTGTTAACCCTCAGAAGTGTTGCTTATTATTAGGGTTGGGGGCAGGAGTATGAATTCTAGCGATTCCATTAAGAGAAATGTGGGCATTAAGATGGGCTTCGTCCTTGGAATGTCTAGAGCTGATGGCCTGTGCCTCTGACCAAAAGCTGTAGCTGTGTCCCTCCCCTCTGCCGTGTGCTTTCATCTTTTCAGGGCCCGAAAGGTTCCTGTACCCTGGGACCTTTTCTGGGTCCTAACTGGTGATTATAATTCCACCTCAGAGTTTCTCCCCTTTAGTTCATGTTCCTACACTGAGAAAATTGATAAAATACAAATTCATCTTGGGGAGAGATATCAGGAAGAGGCTTTAAGTTGTTATTGGTTATTTTAACTTGAAGCATCTGAGCAGTGGCTTTGAGAATGGAGCCTGGGCCACTACATTTAAATCAACCAACATTTATGGAGCACCTGCTGTCTACCAGCTGCTACAAGGGGACAGAGGTGAGAATGTCACCACCACTGCCCTCATGGGGCTCCAAGACAGTAGGCAGGAGGGAAGGAATTCACATTTGTTGGAACCATCTAGACACTACTTAAAACATTTTACGTATGATATCTCATTTTGTCTGAAAGTAGATATTAGTCTCATGTTTTATTATGTAAAATTTTGATTGTATACAAAGTAAGTGTACATACCACATAGCCATGTAACCACTGCCCAGATCAAGAAACAGCATTGCCTGTACCCTGAAACCCCCATTGAGTCCTAGACATCACCTCCCACCCAGGGGTAACCACTATTCTGACTTTTAGCACCACAGGTGAGTTTTGCCTAAATGGAATCACACAGTATGTAATCTTTTCTGTCTGGCTTCTTTCATTCAACATTATTAGGCTTGTGAGTTTCATCTATGCTGTTGCAGGTAGCCGTAGTTTATTTATTCTCATTGTTGTGTAATAATTCTATTGCATGGGTATAACTCCATTTACATATCTATTCCTCTATTGATGGCCATTTGGTTGTTTCCAATTTTTAGTTATTACTAATAATGCTGCCGTGAACATTCTGACATGGGACATTTTGGAAGGCGTCTACATGCATTTCCCTTACAGATGTCCATAGAAACTGCCCGACAGATTTCCAAAGTGGTTGTCCCAGAGTGTGCTTCTCCTGGCAGTGTTTGAGAGTTCTGATTTCTCCACATAGTCACCAACAGTAGGCATTTTCCAGATTCATTTTCCGTGTAAGTAATTTGAAGCTTAGAAAAGTTGTCCTGTGCTCAATGTGTGCAGAGGTTGTGGAGCTGGGGTTTAAACCCGGGTGTGACTATGGAATCTGTGAATTCTCCTTCTGGGTTAGACATAGACAGTTATGAGCCAAAATACGAAAGCTCTAACCCTAAAAATGTATGATGAGACCTCTCTGGGAACTGAAAGGGAGAAGGGGGTTTTAATTTGTTTTCATGAGTAAAAGGGTCATGGAGCCTCAGAGTTGGTAGCATTTGAGCTAGGTCTTGTGGGAAGAGAGCAGTTTTCCTAGGGAGGCTCTCCAGGTGGGCCTTCCATGGAAAGGGGCCAGGTTGAGCTGAGGCATGGCAAGGGTGGAAGTTTTGGGGGCATGGGAAAGGTCTACTTTAGCTATACTATAGGTATGTGGGGGGAGGGAGATAAGGCCAAAAAGGTTAGTTGGAGCCAAACTGGTGGTCGTAGTTTGTCCTTAGGGGGGCTCCCTTGCCCCCGAGCCCCTGGCTATCCCTGGAGCCCAAGGCAGGGGCTCATGATTTTGTTGGGGAGCTGGGATTGCTTCGAACCCCTCTCAGCTCCTGATAGCAAATGGAGCTGGCCTATTGCCAAATGGAGGATCTTAGCTGTTCCAGGGGCTGCTCTCAGTGTATCTGTCAACAGAACTTCTTGGAGTTTTCTGCTTTTCTTTAGGTGTGTGAACTGAGTAGCCCCACCCCTCAGGACCTACCTGATCCAAAGGAGATGGTAGATAGCAGTCCTACCACGCTCTGGGCTAGTGTCAGGAAATTTGCCAGGATGGGGGTTGGGGGAGTGAATGAAGGGGTCTAGCTTCTGATATGGGTCAAACTGAACTTTCCAGAAGGATCCCAAAACCTTTGCCTTAGAAGGGAGTTGAAATGGTTGTCTCCATTGCTGTGGGAAGCAGAAACACAGATGATGGCCTGGGATGAGCCAGATAATAACAGTAATAATAACCTTTCGAATTTGCCTAGGAGTTTATGCCCTTGTCACAATGGATGCCCACAGGGCTGTGTGAAGTAGGTGATATGGATGTTATCACCCCCTTTTACAGATGAGGGGACTGAGGCCCAAAGATGGTGCCAACCTGTGTGGGTTACACAGCTAATACATACCCAGGCTAGTCTACAACTGGGGCTCCTGGGAGCCTGCCCTTTTTTGTATTCCATGCTTGCTGGGCTCAGGCCAAGCACAAGGTGAAGACCGAAGAGGGAGGAGGATGCCCGATGGACCACGTGCACTGACAGGGCAGGAGGTCGGCAGGTGACCAGGAGAGTCAGGCTGGGGAGCCAGGCCAGCTCTGCCTGGGGGTCTTCAGGGATGTGTGCTCCATGGAAGGGAGGGAGGCAAGCCGCATCTCAGTAATAGAGCTGTGGTTTGCAGGGGGCAGCATTGGAGGAAAGAGGGTGAAATGTATACATTTTCTGAGAGTTGGAACAGCTCCAGCCACTTGGCACTGATGAGACTCACCCTTATGTAATGGTGCCTCCACCCAGCTTGGTGAAAACAGTCTTTTGGGGCTCATGGGGCCCTGGGCGTGGTTGGTATCTGATTGGCAGGCAGAAGAAAAGCTGCCAACTCTAGCCAAAATGAGCTCTGAGAGGCCTTTGCTAATGACTCTCGAAAGACACATCCACAGGCAGCTGGTTTTATCTTTGTCATTTGCAGGCTGTGTCCTGGGCCCTGCCCTTGGGGTGCTGTCCAGGATGGCATATGGAACTCCAAGAATGGGTGGGGCTTCTTGGGGCAGGGGGATCCCAGGGTAGGATGCATACAGTCTCTTCTGGTGTAGTGGTGAATATTCCCCATGGCTCAGAGTTGTCTTCTGGCTCTTACTGAGGTGATCTGGGCGGGCATTTGGCTCCATTTTATAGATGAGGAATCTGAGGCTCCTCTGACAAGAGATGAGGTCACAGAGCTAGTTGTGGGCAGAATTGGAACTCGAACCTCTAGCTCCTGACTCCTGGTGCCTATTGTGATTTGTCACACCACTCCCGTCCATCTTTCCCTTGGGGCGATGAGTGAGAGAGTTTATAAATCAGTTCAGACTCGCACTTGGGTGGCACAGCCCCTGAGGGAACTGAGGTGATGATAATCCCTTACCTTTTTACAGCATTTTATAGTTTACAAAATAATTTCATGATTTGCATTTTTAAAATAGTATTAACCCATCTCACAGATGAGGAAACTGAGTCTCTGGCAGTTTACATGGCTTACCCAGGCAATTGGGACTTGAATCCAGAACTTCTGACTCAAAGATGAGGGCTCTCTCTCCTGTCTTATGGTTGCTTCTTTTCTTAGTAGACCTGGATTTCCTGAGTACAAATTGCCAAAGCTGGCCATGGTGCTGTTTCTCTGAACTTGTTCAGAGCAGATCTGAAGAAGTGAGGAGGGCTCTTTTTCTATCTCCTTAACAAATTTGAATTGGTATACATCAAATAAGAACCGTATAGGGGCACCTGGGTGTCTCAGTCCATTAAGCGTCCGACTTCGGCTCAGGTCATGATCTCATGGTTCATGAGCTGGAGCCCTGCGTCAGCCTCTGTGCCAACAGCTCAGAGCCTGGAGCCTGCTTCTCCCTCTTGCCCCTCCCTCACTTGTGCTCTATCTCTCTCTCAAAAATAAATAAATATTAAAAAAAAAAAAGAACCGTATATCGTCAGTCATTGGTGAGAAAAGGCTTGCTTGAGCAGGGCCATTCTTAAGGAACCAGTGCTGTGGATTATTGTTAAGTTATTGGCTCCTTGCAAGCTGATTACTTTTAGGCCCAGACTCTGAGGCTTCCACCAGTGTTCATGGCTGTCCTGACCTCCCGTTTCCTCCCGTTTCAGGGCTGTATGTTCCAGGCCTCAATGAAGAGCCCAAACATGGAGACGTTCAAGCAGCAGAAGGTGGAGGACTTTTATGACATCGGAGAGGAGCTGGGGAGGTAAGAGGCTGGGAGAGGTGGAGGGGGTGCCTCTCCTGGTACACTTGTCACTTGATCTTGTAGGCACGGGCTTGTCACAGGACTCGTGGGAAACCTTAAAAACAATCCTGAGGCATTCACCTTCGTGTGCGGCTCTGAAAACAGTCATCTCTGTGGAAATAAACACTTGCTGGCATAAGGGACTAGAATTCTTGAGCTCTAGGTTTTCAGTATAGCCTGGCTGACAGTTATGGTGAGTCTAAATGATTCTCGTTTCATCTGTTACTTTTCTCACAAAGCCATTCCCAGGTTCTGGACTGAGACCTGGTCTGTTGGTTTTCTTCTCTGAGTCCCACTTAGGATTCTCCATGGCTCTCAGGATTTTGTTTCATAAGCTCAGTGCCTGAATGGGAAGTGAAGTAATCCTCCTGAAAATGGATTCACGTTGAGTAACAGGGTACGCGAGCCTCGTCATGAAGGTTCCTAGGATCTGAGTTATTGGGTGCATTTTTAGGTTTGCTAAATCTAGAATGCAGCCAGGGATAAGTCCTGATATCTGAAAGTAGTTACTCTTCAGAAAGGAATGAAGATTTCCCAAGCTCTCTTCTTGCCTTCCATTTCCAGAATCTGCTAATATTTAAACAGTTTTTTAGTGATTACAGATCACCAGCCCTAGGATTGGATTCTCACTGCAATGCAAGAGATGGGAATTCATTTCATTCTCATTTTGCAAGTGAGGAAACTGGCCCAAAGAGTTTAAGCAAGTTGCCTGAAATTGGTCAGCCAGCGAGTGACGTGGCCAAGGTCTGGCACACCTGTCATGCCCTTTCCAACGAGCATGGCATTTACACACTCACATATGCTTACCGGTACACCAAACCTCACCCCTTCACACACCCAGCAGAGTAAAAACTTGGGGGGTTTAGGGCCTTTGCTGTATCCACGATGCAACACAGGAGGCCTTTCCCCTTTATAAAGCTCTTGGGTCAAGCCTAATTCTCTTACTTTCTTTTATGTTTAAAGACAAAATTGAAAGAGTTTCAAAGCCAGAGGAGCCTTACTCCAAGAAGAAGGTGCAGTTACTTCAAGTCCAGGGAGTGCTTGTCCTGACTGACTAGCTGGCTGGGTGGGGGAGCAAAGACTGCAGAGACCCTGGAGGGGAATGAGTCCTCAGCCTTCTGCCTGATCCGGCTGCCACTGGCGATCCAGGGGTGAAGGGGTGGGAAGAAGACAGAGGGCCAGAGGCTGGAGTGTGGTCAGTTGGAGTCTGCCTCTGAATGGGAAGCCAGGTGCTTCTCCTGACCTTGGTGATACAAGGGAGAAAGTGGCAAGCTCAGCAGCAGACCCTGGCAAGCCTTGCCCGTGGCATTTGATTTGGTAGCCTCGCCTTGGCCACATCCTACAGGGGTCTGTGCCAAGTGCTCTGGGTACAGATATGAGCAAGACATGGACAGTTTCAGTCCTGGACGTTCAGCCTGGCCATAGGGGCAGCCGTGCACATGCCAAGGCCAGAGTTGGATGGGACCTTGTTGGGGCGGGGGCTCTGAGGAAGAAAGTGGAAGCAGTTTCCTGGGGGAATTCATCTATTCTTCCTTCTTAGTCCCGTCTCTCCCCAGTTTGTACATCAGGGCTATGCTATTAGAACTGGAGGAGGCCTGGGGCACCTGGGTGGCTCAGTCGGTTAGGCGTCCGACTTTGGCTCAGGTCATGATCTCACAGTTCATGGGTTCGAGCCCCGCATCGGGCTCTGTGCTGACAGCTCGGAGCCTGGAGTCTGCTTCAGATTCTGTGTCTCCCTCTCTCTCTGCCCCTCCCCCACTCATGCTCTGTCTCTCTCTCAAAAATAAATAAACATTAAAAAAATTTTTATTAAGAACTGGAAGAGGCCTCTTCTCTGGTCCTTCATGTATAGCAGGGTGGAGGGCCTGTACCTCACAGCCTGGGAGCCTTGGATGACTCCCCTTCATTTCAAAAGTGTTGACTGGACATAGGGTAGGTAAGAGGCTGAAGAGGCCTGAGGCTTTTGGAATGGCTTCAAATCCTAGGATTTGTGGTCTAGAGGCCAGATGAGCTAGAAGGCTTATAGAGATCCTTTCTTCCAGGCTCTTCATCTGAAAACTGAGGAAAGTGAGACTCAGAGAGGGGAAGATCTTGCCAGGGGCCATAAACAGCCTGGACCTAGAGCTGCCAGCAGATGAGTGCTGAGATTCAGAAGGGGCAGTCCTCTTTTTCTCTCCTCCCCTCCTTTTCTTCACTTATCATGCTTCTGAGGAGGTTCCTTGTGTCAGGCACTGTCCAAGGTAGTGGCAAACCAGCAGATGCATTCCTGTCCTTTTGCAGCTTATGATCCACTGATGGACAAATGCTCTAAACCAGTGAACAGGGGAACCAAGAGCATAATTCATTATGGCATGTGTTAAGGGCTGTGCAAGGAGAGAACAGGATGCACTGAGACAGAATAGGGGACACAGTTGAGACCAAGTGGTCAGGGAATGCTGCTCTGAGGAAGTGACTGTCCATTTGAGAACTGAGGGCTAAAGGTGAGGGCAAAGGCAACAATATGGACACAGGCCAAGAGCTGCTGAAACTTGAGCTGTAGGTGAGCAGTGCTAGATGAGGTTAGAGACATAGGTGTTAGACACATGGCCAGTGAGCTTTGTGTCAACACAGAGTGGTGGAAAGGTTTGGCACATATTGAGATTTGGGTCCCCTTCCTAGCTGTGCAACCTTAGGACAGTTTACTCAACCTCTCTGGGGCCTCTGTTTTCTTACCCATAAGATAGAAATAATAACAGTACCTAGTCCATGGTCATGGGAATCAAGTGAAATGCCAAGTCTATGGTACCCTCATGGAACCAGGCACAGGGTAAGTGCTCGATGAACAAGAGCTTCTGGCCTTTGAAGTATATTTGGGACACCAAGGCCCTGCCTCCCACCTCTGGAGTGCCCCCAAGAGGGAGGTGTGGGACTCTGCGGGAAGAACAGAGTTGTTGGGTCATGCTTATTTTGGGGAGAGGTGCATGTAAACCTGCTTCCTCTGCTGTCAGTGAGCACCCTAGGCTAAACTCAGGGATGTCTTACTGATTTAGCTCCTCATTCAGTCCTTCCTGTGCAAAAATGAAAACAAGCAACACCATTTTTCATTTTTACCCGTACTGATAGATGAAGCTCACACACCTAATGTTGGGTAAAGAAAGCCAGGTGCAAATGAGTCCATACTGTATAATTCCATTTGGGTAAAGCTCAAAATGGGCAAAATGAATCAATGGTGCTGGAAGTCAGAATAGTGGTTATTCCGAAAGAACTAGTGACTGGAAGGCGGCATGAGGGAGGTCCCATGGGGTGGGTATTGTTCTGTTTCTTGATCTGGGCACTTACTTCACAGATACATCCTTTATGAAAAGCCATACCTCTTTATGTGCATTTTTTTCTGTAGGCCTGTTATATCTTAACTAAAACCGTGCATTAACAAACAAGGAATCTTTCACTCTGTTCCTTGGCCTAGTCTGGTCCCTAAAGCTCATGTTTTTGATTCATTTGGATGTCTTTATGTCCTTATCCTACAAGTAAGAGAGCATCTGGGAGTAAAGCTGCTAAATCCACCTTTGGATTGGGACAGTGTGCCCTGACTGGAGGGTCCTCAGCTGCTTGACCATGTGATTCTTAACTGATTTCAGGCTGAGTGCAGATACTTAGCTGTGCCATTTTGGTACCAGCCTGCTGGGGATGCTGGAGATTGTCTGCTGCTTCTGAGAGTGGCTGGAGAAATGCTGCAACCTACAGATTCTGGCTTCTCCCAGCCTTGGTAGCCAGGGTAGGGTAGAGCAAGGGAATATTAGAGCAGGATTTATAAAGAAAAAACCCATCCAATTCCTCCTTTTTAGACAAGGCTAGGTCCAGAGAGGGGAAGTGACTTGTCCAAGGTCACTTGGGGAACTAGTCATAGACCAAGATGGGGACCAGTGGTCTGACTACTCTTAGTCTGGGGTTCTGGCTACCACACCATAAGGACCCACAACGTACGAACTCATTTTTGCTCTCATTTGAATGCTTCTCAGGGAGTGGAGGAGAATATATAGTAGGGTGGTCTTTTCTGTTTGACCTTGAGAGTAGAGCAACAGTGTCGGAGTCAGGAGGTTGAGCATTGGGGAAGGAGTGATGTTCCCCAGGGGGAGGGCACTGATAGATACTCCCTCCCCCTGGGGGGTATGCCCAAGAGTACAAGGTATTTTAGTGAAAGCAGCATGTAATGATCAGTGCTTTCTTCTCTCTTGTGCTTATATTACTTTCCTTTACTTAGATTATTACATTGACATAAAATCATAAAATGTTATGCTGAACTGGATTTCAACAAGAAGTTAGTCCAAATCTCCATTTTATAGATAAGGAAAGTGAGGCCGAGCTCACCGAGGAGGTGAGCTGATTTGTCCAAGGTCCTAGAGTAAGCAATATGGAAGGTGGAACTTAAAGAAGCTTTTATATTATTTTATTTTAAAAAATATTTTAAATTTATTTATTTATGTATTTAACACAAGGCAGGAGGGACAAAGGGAGAGAGAATCTCAAGCAGCCTCCATGCCCCTGTCAAGGGGCTTAATCTCACCACTATGAGATCATGACCTTAGCCAAAATCAAGAGTCGGATGCCTAATCAACTGAGCCACCTAGGCACTCCAGAAGCTTTCAAAATACACTGTGCTAGTTTAAACAAACATACAGGGGTGCCTGGGTGGCTCAGTTGGTTCAGTGTCCGACTTTGGCTCAGGTCATGATCTCATAGTTTGTGAGCTCAAGCCCCATGTCGGGCTCTGCACTAAGAGCATGGAGCCTGGAGCCTGCTTTGAATTCTTTATCTCACTCTTTCTCTGTCCCTGCTTGTGCTCTCTCTCCAAACAAACAAACAAACAAACAAACAAACAAATAAACAAACAAAAAAATGTTTATCGATATATACATTCAATTTTCATCCGTAGCCCCAGCTCTGTCAAGGAGCCTACCTCACCATTACCCCATACATGCCCTCACCCCACCGCCCTCTTCCCTGGTGAAGACAACAGCCATAAGCCTTGTTACTACTCACAGGAGGCTCATGTATGAAAGGCTGAAAGGTACCCTGCCAGGCACGTAACCTGCAGAATCCCCTTTTGTAGGGACAGGAGCCTTGGGCCAGGGAAGGAGCCACTGTTCTGGACCTCACCCTTCCTAAACAGAGCTGAGGCATTTGCTGCGACATCCCTATTGACAGGGCTGCCTGCCAGACCTGAGTCACCCGATGGGGTTCTCAGTGGTTAAGATCACACATGTAGCTTAGCCAGGGCAGCCTCTTTTGGGAGAGAAACAAAACCTACAGGAATGTGTAGAGCTCAGATTTACTCAGGCTGGGTTCTATAGCCCAGTCTAACCACAAAGCACTATAGGAAACAACAATAATAAGTGTTTGGATTTACCTGTTTCATTCTTTGGGGAAGGGTTTCCAAGGTGAACTTTGAAGCGAAGAGGCTTTTGGTATTTCTTTTTAAATTAAAAACTTCTTTTTTTATTATAGAAGTTATGCATGGCAAATGTCATAAAGTTCTGAAGAGTTCAAGTAAAAGGTCAACTCCCTCTACCCTCCTTCCTTGTCTCATGCCCACAGCTAGACTTTGATGATAATTTTCTTCTGTTGCCTTTTAGAACTTTTCTAAGCAAAGCAAGTGTGTACAGGGGCCCAGATGGGATCATATGACCATAACTACAACTTGCTTTATTCACTTAATGAAATACATTGACTATCTCTAAAAATCTTTTAATTTATTTTTAAATTTTAGAGAGAGAGAGAGCACAAGTGGAAGAAAGGGACAGAGGGAGAGAGAGAGAGAGAGAGAGAGAGAGAGAGAGAGAGAGAGAGAGAGAATCCCAAGCAAGCACCATGCTCAGTGCAGAGCCGGATGCAGGGGGCTTGATCCCACGACTCTGGGATCATGACCTAAGCCAACAGCAAGAGTCAGAGGCTTAACTGACTGAGACACCCAGGTGCCCCTGAATATCTTTCACAGCAGTGTATAGAGATCTTGGAGACTTATTTTGGATGAAAGTTTTTTTTTTTTTTTTAAATAAAAAACTAGAGAAGACAAGCCAATAAGAAATTAGTAGCCTTAACTCAGCCAACTATTTTTATTTCTGACTTCTACCTTCTCATTTTTCCAGAGCTGTTTCTTACACCCACACACCCCCTTCTCTTTTGTGTCTGCTTGAGGCACATAAGCTCAGAGTTAATATTCTCCCAAGTGCTGAGCTCCTGGGGCAGGGTGGGGAGGCCGGGGGGGGAGGTGGGGGGAGCAGGGCAGCTCTCATGGCCCCGGGATTGCCCAGGGATGAGATGAGGCCTATCTCACATTTGTTTGTTTGGGGCCATCAGCTCTTTTGAAGGTAGGTTTTCTTATTTTGTTTATTTGTTTGTGTTTGTTTAAGTTTTTATTTTAGTTCCAGTTAGTTAACATACAGTGTAATATTAGTTTCAGGTGTACAATATAGTGATTCAACACTTCCATACAACACCCGGTGCTCATCACAACAAGTGCACTCCTTAATCCCCGTCATCTGGTTCATCCATCCCCCACCCTGTCCCCTAGGTTCTTACTTTGAGTGTCACTATAGCACTGAGACAGAGGCCAAAGGTCCCAACAACTTCGGTGACTTCTCCTTGTTCTTGCTGTTCCCTTGCTCTTGGATAAGTTAACTTTTTCCTTCAAGGTCTAGGTCAAATGCTCTCTCCTTAGCAAATCCTGACTCACCCTATCCTACTCCACCCTGTTCTATAGACATAATTACTGCTTATTCTGGACCCACATCCCTGTTAAGTGCTCAGGTCATCATACCTCATGTTACCTGAAAGAGTTCACTGGTCATCTTCCCACTGAAGATTCCTCCAGGCGGGGCACCCCTCTATAGTGTCCAGAGCAGGCCTTTTACACTTGATAAGTGCTCGGCTCCCACAGATACCCATCAGGAGACTGCAGTGCTATCTGGAACCTACTCGGAGTTAAATCTGAGGCAGAAAACCTCAGCCAAGTCCCCAGCACCCATAGACCTTGGCATCCATGAACGTTCAGAATTTTGCAAACACAAAGTGGGAAACAAAACGCAAAAATTACTTCCATTTCCTGGACACACATTATTATATTTAATCCTTATAACGTCCTGAGAAGCCAGCTGGGAAATTCCACTCGGTGCAACACAACAAATCTTAGAGAAAGTCAGAAATAAAAGCCAGAAACTTTTCTGGGCAGAGTCCTGTCTGCTACTCTGGGCTGGAATTTTTGTGCCTCTCTGATAGCATACGTGTTTATATTTCCTGTTGCTGGGAAGGTGAAAGTGGCTGACATATGTTAAGAATCTTCTGCACTCACATCCGTGTCTGTGCCGAGTGCTTCCCATCCTTCTAGGACAATATGAGCTGGGTCACATTCCCACTCCCCAGATGAGGAAACTGAGGCTCAGGGAAGTTTTACACGGACTCTTTTTGTCACTCATGCCAAAAGGCTTCTCTGCCACTAACACCAGGCTTATCTTCTTCAGGCCCAGGAAGCTCTCAGCTTGGTGTTAGTGGCAGCGAAGTCTTTTGGGCCATAGTTGTCTCCTAGGCGAGCTAGTGGTTTCTGAAAGATGAGTGGGGTGTGTGGATGCATACGTACACATCTGTACTTTAGGTCATTATCATAGTCCGATGCCTCTTCCTAGGCACCCACTGTGTGATGGGCACCATTTAGGGCTCAGGCCTTGCACCAGAAGAACTCAAGCTCAGCTGGGGCACAAGGATACTCTCCTCAAAAGCTAGTGAAATGAGATAGAACAGTCCATGAGCTAATAGGGGGACCCCTAAAACATGTGCCAGTTGTTCAGAGGAGGAAACCATCACCCTGGGGGTAGGACAGCTCCTCACAGTCTAATCCGGGAGATGGCAGATGACCACCCCAAGGTAAGGGCTCTGCCAGAGACTGAGGGGCAGCAGGCCTGGGCTTGGGCAAGAGAGCACATGGTGGGGGTCGAAGGGATGGGGCTGCCAGGAGGACGAGTGACCGCAGAGGGCCCTGGATGACAAGAGGCCACGGATGAAGGAGGGAGGTGCTTTCATCACTCATTGTTAGGGAAACAAAGCACAAAGCCACTCAAACAAAGTGGCTGCATTGCCCACGCTTCCGTCAGAAGCTGGCACACAGGGCGAATCGCTCGCCCTGAGGGGTAGGTCTCATTGAGCTCAGTTTGCGTTATGAAAACTGTAAGAGCTGGAAGGAGGTGCTTATGTGGGGATCACTGAAATCATGATATACCTATATCTACAGCATACACTCTCTTTTCTACCTCATCGCCAGTATGCACATTTTGTGTTGTGTTGTTTTTGGGTTGACGTTTTATTTATACCTTTCTGTGTATCCAGAGTCCGTATACCTTAAACATTTTCCATTTCAAAATAATTTCAAGTTTAATAAAAGTTTTCAGACTAACAACTCCCATATGTTCTTTATTCAGATACAGCCTTTTAACATTTTGGCTTCTCCCTCCCTCCTTCCTTCCCCCTCTCCTCCTCTTCCCCCTGCTCCTCTCCCTTCTTTCTCCTCCTTTTCTTTTCTTTTTTTTTTTTTTTAATTTATTTTTGGGACAGAGAGAGACAGAGCATGAACGGGGGAGGGGCAGAGAGAGAGGGAGACACAGAATCGGAAACAGGCTCCAGGCTCCGAGCCATCATCCCAGAGCCTGACGCGGGGCTCGAACTCATGGACCGCGAGATCGTGACCTGGCTGAAGTCGGACGCTTAACTGACTGCACCACCCAGGCGCCCCTTTTCTTTTCTTTTCTTTTCTTTTCTTTTCTTTTCTTTTCTTTTCTTTTCTTTTCTTTTCTTTTCTTTTCGCTTTTATTTTCTTTCTTTCTTTCTTTCTTTCTTTCTTTCTTTCTTTCTTTCTTTCTACTTATCTATTATTGCTTCTAAGCCATTTGAGAGTAGGTTGCAGACATTATACTTCTTTATCCCTTAACTTGATTATGCATCTTCTAAGGGCTTGGCTATTCTCTTTCATATCCATAGTACAGTCTTCAAATTTAGGACATTTAACTCTGATATAATGTTTTTATTCAAGCTGTCACTCTTGTTCCAATTTTGTTAATTCTTTTTTTTTTTTAATTGTTTAATGCGTATTCATTTTTGAGAGACAGAGTCCAAGTGGGGGAGGGGCAGAGAGAGAGGGAGATACAGAATCCGAAGCAGGCTCCAGGCTCCAGGCTCCAAGCTGTCGGCACAAAGCCCGATGCGGGGCTCGAACTCATGACCTGTGACCTCATGACCTGAGCCAAAGTCAGATGCTCAACCAACTGAGCCCGCCAGGCACCCCAATTTTGTCAATTCTTGATAGCAGTTTTTTCCCTGCAGAACAAGATCCAATGCAGATCATACACTACATTTTGCTGTCATCTCTCTTTAGTCCCTTTAATCTGGAATGATGCCTCAGCTTTACTTTGTCATGACACTGGTATTTTTGAAGAATGCTAGCCTTAAAAAAAAAAAGATACAATACAGTCTATATACTTTTGTTAACTTCATAGTATTCTGCTATGTAAACATTCCCAGTTTACTTAAGTTCCCCCTGTTATTTCTCACTGCTAAAAATAAATGTTTCTGTGGACATATTTGTTGAATTTCCTCTCTGCATTATTTCTGCTGGGCATACTCCCAGAGGTGAAATACTGGGTCAAAGACTATGACTGATTTGTGTAATGGTTGAAACTAGATACCGAATCAGTTTGCCAGCTCACCAGCAGGTGCTTATTTCTGTATGGCTTTGTCAATATGCTTTCATTGTTTTTTTGCGTGTTTTTGGCAGTTTAAGAGTTTTGTAAAGATGCATTCATGTTTTCACAGTGGGAGAATTTAAAGTGGTTCGAGTCTCCTGTGCTTCTCCCTTAGTTCCAAACTTTATTCTCTCTGCAACTTTGCTCTCTTTCATGTGTTTACATTTCATTTTCATTTCGTTGCATTTTTGGTCATTGGAGAATATGAAGTTTTGAGAGCAACAGAAGGCAGGTAAGGCAAAAGTAATCATTCCCATTTTATAAATGATGGAAATGAGGCTCTGGAAATTTACCTGACCCAGCCTTGTCAGGACCAGAGGTAGAGAGCTCTTCCTTATAGCCCGATGGTGTTGCCTCCCTCCCCCAAGAGGGAGGGGATACGAGTCTTTAGGGAACCAAGAAAGTCCAGCACAAGATTCCACTTCTTTGTCCATACTTTTAGAAGCTGACTGGAAAGGGTCTAAAAGAAAGTTTTCTGAGGGGTGTCTGCGTGGCTCAGTTGGTTGAGCGTCCAACGCTTGATTTCGGCTCAGGTCATGATCACAGAGTCATGGGATCGAGCCCCGAGTCAGGCTCTGTGCTGAACACGGAGCCTGCTTAAGATTCTCTCTCTCTCTCTCTCTCTCTCTCTCTCTCTCTCTCTCTCTCTCTCCTCTCTCTCTTTCTCCCTCTGTCCCTCTCCCCCACTCGTGCTCTCTGTCTCTCCCTAAAATTAAAAAAAGAATGATTTATGAGAGTCTGGAAGAGGAGTTGCCTGGAAAGGGGGCTGCTTTTGAGGGCAAAGGAGAGAGCATGGTTCCCCTCTACTTCTTGCTGGGGAAACCCACATGAGGGGTAAGAGTTGAGGCCAGTGGTAGAGTTCAGGCCTGAGGTACCCATCACCTCAGCTGCAGTAAGGCATCCCAGGCTTGGACAGTGCTGGTGGGAGGTCTTAGGAGAACCCGAAGCTTCCAGGTCTTCCCACAGAGGTAATGGCTGTGACCTTTGTTTTCTGGGAGATTGCCCCGGACCCTAAAGCAGCCTTCAACAGGCTTTAGAGCCCAAGAACTTTAATCTGCACGGGCTCCTACACTATCTAGTCCAGGGGACAGAAAACTACAGCCCTATAGCTGTATCTGGTCCGCTACGTGTTTGAGTGGTCCTGGAGCTATGAACTGATTTTACAGATGAACAGTTCCAACAGATTGATTATAGAAAACACAGACTTTGGGACCCAGTTAAGTAATATGTTTTCCCCCCCACCAAAAAAGTTCCATTCTTCTAATTGGAAGACCTGTATTACAACAAACAAAACAAAACTCATTTTTTTACTATATTTTAAATTTTATCAACTAAAAATTTGTGGAAATGTTTATTTTCTCCCTCATTATATAAGTACCTATGTCATATCCTTAATTTTGCTTCTTGATCTGCAATGCAGAATATTTACTGTCTGGCTCTTTGGGGAAAAATGTGACTACTCCTGATCTTCAGTAGAGTTTACTATTTAAGCAGCAACACGTTAAAAAATGGATTATTGTAGGGTGGGGGACAGGATACAAACTGATCAAGGTGAAGGTGCTGTTATGGAAAAGGATGAAGAAGGGGTTAGCAGAGGTCCACCTGCCTCCCTTCCCTGTCCTCCGTCTCATAGCCCTTGAAGAACCTCCAGGAAGACGGTTTCAGAACCACTGTCTACCTAGGTTAATCCTGTCCTTCAGAGAGTGCCAGGGTAAGAAGAAGGGAAAGGAACTCTGGGTATTAGGGATTGAATGTCTTCTCTAAATCTGGTCCTGCACTAGGCATGGGTGTTCATTATGTGGCTTGTGTAGGGCCCTTGCAGCCCTATGTGGTGATAAGTGTTTCTCCCATTTTAAAAGTGAGAAAGCTAGAGCTTAGCAAGCTCAGCTGACTTGCCATAGTAAGTGCCAGAGCTAGGAATTAAGCCCAAGACTTCTGACTCCTGGTCCAGTACTCCTGCTGAGGTACCAAGATGCCCAGAATTTTCTTTCTTTAAAAAAAATTTTTTTAATGTTTATTTATTTTTGACAGAGAGAGAGAGAGAGAGAGAGAGCGAGCATGAGCAGGGGAGGGGCAGAGAGGTTGGGAGATACAGAATCCAAAGCAGGCTTCAGGCTCCGAGCTGTCAGTACAGAGCCCGATGCGGGGCTCAAACTCATGAACTGTGAGATCATGACCCGAGCCAAAGTCAGATGCTTAACCGACTGAGCCACCCAAGCACCCCGCCCAGAGTTATCTTTTTGCCTGAGACCCTCAGGTCCCCTCCAGAGAACAAAGAGGGAGGTTGATACAGTTGGTTCACGCTCTTGGTGGACTATTGGAGGAGATCTGCTGAGAGTCCAGTTGTCCTGCATTTGATGTACCTCCAGGGCTGGCACTGCCTCCCTGCTCACCCCCAGTCCTTGGCAGCCAGCATCGAACTCTGAGATCTCAGAACCCTAATCTTGAATTCTGAGCTGCTGGCCCCTGGTGTCGTGGCCACAGGGCCTAGGGCGTGATGAAATATCCTTTTCTCCTTGGGGTGAGGTTAATTTGGCACCCTGGGGCAGAGCCCACAAGCTACAGAGGAGACTTTAGCTACAGTGTGGTTCTAGGAGGCAAAGAGTTTGTACCAGTCTTTTGGAGGACAGTCCCCCTTCTCTCCTCTCTGTCCCGCCTTTTCAGCTGAGGACACAGGGCAGAGGAGAGAAGGGCAGCTGAGGGACTTCGGCAGGAGGACAGGCTCAGCACAGGAGGCTGACAGTGACTGTTCTGGGTGCTGGAGCCACCAGGCACTGGTATGATTTTGACTCTGCTGCTATGAGCAGGTTGGACCTCCAACAGCATCGCTCTCGTGGGCTGTTTTGTCATCAGAAGATGGTCCCTGTCTCACAGAATTGTTGAAATACCACTTGTGGAATCAAGGTCTCTTCATGTTTTCTAGCCTTCTGGGGTCCCATTCTTTAATGTCCAAATAAGAATAATGAACATTCCATTCCAGGGCAACAGGAAGTCCTGTTCCTAATCCAGCCTTTCTGGCTCTCCCCAGAGAGCACTCACATCTTAGTTATCGGAGCCATATCTCAGAGCCTTGGGCTCAGGGGCCCCTTCCTCCTTCAAGACAAGGCTGAGCTCCCTCTGTGACCTCGTGTCAGGCACAGACTCGGGCCCACTTCTGTGTGCCTTCCCTCAACACCGAGATTGGTTGCAGGGTACGCTGAGGAGACCCACTTTTCTTCACATATACCCAGTTTAGCTCCTTATTGTTGCGACCTCTCCCTGAGTGGACCCTGGCCTTTTTATCCTGAATGAAAGGCCCTTTCAAGTTTTTCCCAAACAACAGCCATCTCTGACCTGCACTCGCCCTGCCCCCATGATGGAGTCTTCTGTCTCTTTTAGCATATGGTAACAGCTCTGAGCAGCTTTCAAAATACCACTTTCCCCATTCCTGCCATAGACGTGAGGGGTGTAGCCTGGCATTTGGGAAGTGCCCAGCAAATAGTCACAGATATGGACACCATTATGCTAAAAGCCTGGTGGTCAGTTGTTTTGAAGAGCTCATGGGAAGGAGCTGGGTTGGGCAGTTTCTCTGTTACCTCATCTGATCATGAAACTCTTGATTGGGGTAGGCAGACAGGTGGAAGTCACTGTCCCCATTTTACAGGTTAGGAAACAGAGGCATAAAATCCAGTCCCTACTGTTGAGAGCAGGGAGACCTGATCAAGTGGAGACAAGGCTGTGTATCCACGAGATTTTGAAAACACAGGTCCAAGCAGCAATATTGAAAATATGTCTTAAAGAAAGACATTTTTTAAAGCACCTTCAGAACTAGCTAACTGTAGCATTTGTAGAGATTGGGGTCCTGACATTCTTTCTGATGTCTCGCCCTGATATAGGATACTTCCTGGAGTCCACACATGTCTCTGAGATGTTAGCTTTCTGCTGGTCAGGAAGCACTGCCAGGTCCTGGCTAGGTTGGCCTGGCTCCACCCCCACCCCTCCAAGTCCCCTGGCTCCCAGTGCTGCTACCTTCACTACCTTCTAGCAAGGTCTGTGGCTGGGCCATCTCTAATGGGGCAGCTGAACCATTCCTTTCCAATACAGAGAATGTATCTCTCAGAAATGGGGGGGGGGTCAAACCTGGGTAAAACTGACTACTAGTGACTGCTTGTGTGACCGTGACCTTGGGCAAGTTACTTCACCTCTCTGAGCCTTGGTTCTCTCATCTGTGAAATGGGGAACATACTACCTACCTTATCAGGCCAGGATGTGAACGTAGATCTTTCTTGACTCCAGAGGGTTGATCGAGATTAAGACTGAAACATGAAACACCATGGTTGTGATCCCCAGGGGTATATCTGAATCACACAGGAGATTTAAAATATACAAATAAATAAACAACATGCCTACATGCCAGGGAATTGAGGTTTAGAAGGCCTTGGGTAGGGCTCTAGCATCTGTATTTTTTTAAGATGTCCCAATTTGTGTAGAATATACAACTGGATCTGAGATCATTTCTTCGAAATAGTACTTGAGACACATAGCAGGCTCTCAGAGATGTTGGTTTATTTCTTTCTTCTCTTGATGGAGCAAGTCTCTGTATTATCCTCTGTCCTGGCTATGTTAATTTTACCACTTTGCCTTTGCTCATACCAGACGTCTGCTTAGATGCCCCCTCTCCCCTCTTCACCAACCCCTGCTGTGCATGGCTTCTATCATACTCAACATTCCTTTCTTGCTAGAACTACATCTCTTGCAGAAGATGGACAAAAGTCTAAAAGATAGCCATTAAAAATGTAATGGTATTGGTCACAGGGGTGGGGTGGGGAGGAGGGGAAGGTAGGACCATGGATAATTTAACGGTTTTTTATTTATACTTTTCTGTATCTTCTAAAAAACATTTAATATTTTTTTACATTGGATATTCTTTCCTGCTTTGTCAAAGATGAGTTGGCCATACTTTTGTGGGTCCAATTCTGGAGTCTCTATTCTATTCCATTGGTCTATGTGTCTGTTTTTGTGCCAATACCATGCTGTCTTGATGATTACAGCCTTGTAGTAGAGGCTAAAGTCTGGGACTGTGATGTCTCTCGCTTTGGTCTTCTTCTTCAATATTACTTTGGCTATTCGGGGTCTTTTGTGGTGCCATATGAATTTTAGGGTTGCTTGTTCTAGCTTCGAGAAGAAAAGATGCTCAACGTCACTCCTCATAAGGGAAATACAAATAAAAACCACACTGAGATATCACGTCACGCCAGTCAGCGTGGCTAAAATGAACAAATCAGGAGACTATAGATGCTGGAGAGGATGTGGAGAAACGGGAACCCTCTTACACTGTTGGTGGGAATGCAAACTGGTGCAGCCACTCTGGAAAACAGTGTGGAGGTTCCTCAAAAAATTAACAATAGATCTACCCTATGACCCAGCAATAGCACTGCTAGGAATTTACCCAAGGGATACAGGAGTGCTGATGCATAGGGGCACTTGCACCCCAATGTTTATAGCAGCTCTTTGCACTATAACCAAATTATGGAAAGAGCCTAAATGTCCAGCAACTGATGAATGGATAAAGAAATTATGGTTTATATACACAATGGAATACTACTTGTAAATGAGAAAGAATGAAATATGGCCTATTGTAGCAACGTGGATGGAACTGGAAAGTGTTATGCTAAGTGAAATAAGTCATACAGAGAAAGACAGATACCATATGTTTTCACTCTTATGTGGATCCTGAGAAACTTAACCGAAGACCATGGAGGAGGGGAAGGGGGAAAAAAAAGTTAGAGAGGGAGGGAGGCAAACCATAAGAGACACTTAAAGACTGAGAATAAACTGAAGGTTGGTAGGGGGTGGGAGGGAGGGGAAAGTGGGTGATGGGCACTGAGGAGGGCACCTGTTGGGATGAGCACTGGGTGTTGTATGGAAACCAATTTGACAATAAATTTCATTTAAAAAAAAAAAGAAAAGCCAAAAAAACCACATTTAATATGTGTTTCTTGTATCATATAGAACATATTGCTTTTTAAGTATTTCACGCTCAGGAGTTTGGATTTCTTGCTGGTTTTACATTGGAAGAAAGGTTAATGGGACTGGAGAGAGACAGGGGCATGGGAGTCAGGCTAAGGAGGAGTGAACTGCTGTAGAGAATGTGAGGTGATGAGATCTGGAAGCTCTTCAGGGGAGGGATGGTGGCTTCACTGTCTTGCATCCTTCATGCAGAAAGAAAAGACTCAGTAAACCCTTGCTGAAGGATTGGTGAGTGAGTATGGCAGCTGCTAACAGGGAAGGTAACGAGGTGGTGGCAGATCCATACTGGTACCAACTGTGAGTCTCCCATCTCTCTTGTCAGAAAAATTCTGGCACATACCCCAAGGGGTTTGGAAAGTCATTTGTGATCACGCTATCAGAATTTAAACCAGAAGGGTCCCAAGATACCATATGCCCTACCTCTTCAATGCACTGTGAGCTCTTCAGAATAATTTTTAAATTTTAAGTAGTCTGTTCTTCACAGAAGTGGTCACCATGCACAAGTCCTTCTTTCTTGGGCCTTAAAAAAAAGTGACTTGACTTTCAAAGAGTCCACTCTTTAGGGATCTTGTCTGTTGGGTGAAGTGACGTATACTTGTATGTATCCTAGCTCAAACCCTAATTATGCTGACTTTAGGAAGCTCTTTCTAAATAAGAGTTTCCCCAAATAAGCCTAGAAAACCTTTGCCTAATGCTTTGAAGAACATGAGCATTAATTGAGACTAGAACCGAAGCAACATTAATAATTACAGGTTATTTAGTAATAACTCTGTTGTACATTTTCTGTTTTCTCTGTGACATTGCCCAGTAGCCAGATATTAAGTGGCACTTGGGTGGTTGGTTACTCTTGTAAAGCTGTACTCTATGCCCACAGGTATATGGCTCTGATTTATTTGCCTTTCCTTTTTGTTGCCACTTTAGCTTCTTTTTTGCAGGGAAAGTGATTTAGGCCAATGTTAAAGCCATGTCTTCCCTAGATTCTGTCAGGCACAGAGTCAAGGAATAAGTGGCTGGCCAACTAAACTGAAGGCTGTGGCTGACTTAGTCCCATTATTTTGCCTATTCTTCTTGCCCAAACTTACCTCTCAGTACTTCTTAAACTTTCTCCACCCTAGCTGCTGTGCCCCTCTGTCTGAGCCTTTTATTTTTAAATGTTATTTTTTTAAGTTTATTTAATTAGAGAGAGAGAATGTGGGCAAGTGGAGGAGGGGCAGAGAGAGGAAGCGAGAGACTCCCAAGCAGGTTCCACACTGTCAGCACAAACAGTGTCTTATAAACTGAGATCATGACCTGAGTTGAAATCAAGAGTCCAACGCTCGACTGAGCCACCCAGGCACCCCTAAATGTTTTTGAAAGTTTTAATTCCAGGGATGCCAGAGTGGGTCAGTCAGTTGAGTGTCGGACTCTTTGTTTTGGCTCAGGTCATCAAGTTATGATCCCATGGTTTGTGGGATTGAGCCCCAAGTTGGGCTCCGTGCTGACAGCATGGAACCAGCTTGGGATTTTCTGTCTCCCTCTTTCTCTGCCCTTCCCCTGCTTGCGTGCATATGCTCTCCCTTTCTCTCTCAAAATGAATAAATAAACTTAAAAAAAAAGTTTTAAGTTTTAATTCCAGTTAGTTAACATACAGTGTTATATTAGTTTCAGGTATTCAATATAGTGATTCAACACTTCCATACATCACCCAATATTCATCACAAAAAGTTCATTCTTTAATTCCCATCATCTGTTTAACCCATCTCCTCCCACCTCCCCCTCTGGTGGCCATCATTTTGTCCTGTATAGTTAAGGATCTGTTTCTTGATCTCTCTCTCTCTCTTTTCCCCTTTCCTTGTTTTCTTTGGTTTCTGAAATTCCACATACAAGGGAAATCATATGGTATTTGTCTTTCTCTGAATTATTCCACTTAGCATTGTACTCTCTAGTTACATCCATGTTATTGCAAATGGCAAGATTTTATTCCTTTTTATGGCCGAATAATATTCCATTATATATATACACACATATATATATATAAATATTTACCACATCTTCTTTATCCATTCATCCAACAGTGGACACTTGGCTGCTTCCATATCTTGACCCTTATAAATAATACTGCTATAATATAGGCATGCATGTATCCCTTTGAATTAGTGTTTTTGTATTCTTTGGGTACATACCCTGTAGTGAGATTTCTGGATCACAAGATAGTTCTGTATTTTTAACTTTTTGAGGAACTTCCATACTGTTTTCCACAATGGCGGAACCAGTTTGCATTCCCACCAACAGTGTGCGAGGGTTCTTTTTTCTCCACATCCTTGCCAACACAGGTTGTTTCTTGTGTCTAGGCCTTTTAATGAGATGTTCTTTTCCTCCTTCAGAGCACTTTCTCTGTCATCTCCCTCTTTTCCCCTAGTTCTCCTTAGTCCTCAAGTACAGTGAAAATGCCTCCTATTCCTCTGCAGCCTTGAGAGGGTACTTCCCCCAGCCTCATCTATCTCTTTGAGGAGCCATAGCCCTTAGAGTCTGTGCCTCATACAGAATTGCTGTTAAGTACAAGGCTTTTTGGAGGTTCATTCTGTGTCCCAAGCCAGACTGTGAACCCCTTGAGGATAGGGGCCAATGTTTATCTTTCTTAGTGCTCCCCCCACCTCTAGTATGGGGTGGGCCCATAGTAGGTACTCAGCAAACACGGGGGCTGGTGCAACCATAAGTGGAGCTCAGCCAGCGCTGAGCCCCAAGGGCCTGAGTTTGTGTCTACAAGCCCCGGGGAAAGTAGAAATGCAGCATCATTTTCCTCACAGCCCTGCTCACACGACCTTCTTTGTTTTCTTGCCTGGAGGAGGGGGGAGCAGGGGAGCAGGCCAAGTGTGCAGAGCTGTTTGACAGCCCAGAGCTGTACAGAATGCTCACTTGTTCTCCCTCTCGTGTGCCAGAATTGCCCCACATCACAGTTTCTTCCTGCACTGGGGTTAGCCCAGTGGCCTCTGTCCTGCTCCTGCTTCTCTGGGAAGTGGCTGAGCATCGTTCTATGAACCCAAGTGGAGTACCTAGTTCTAGGGAAAGAAGGTGCCATGGCTTCCCCTTGTGTGCAGGAACCAATCTCAACTGAGGAGACGAAGAGAAGTCCTTTTGCTGTGGAAGTTCCAGATCAGACTTGTGGCTTCTTGGGGCTGTCTGAGGATAAGAGAAGTAGAAAACCTCATCATGGCATCTGAGCCAATAGCCATGGATGTGGAGTCAAGAACTTGATTCACATCCCACTTTGTCCACCAGTGTGTTGTGTGGCCTTGGGCAAGGCGCTTTCCCTCTCAGGGCCATGCAGCAGTTTGGCGGTGCAACAGGGACCTGAATGCAGGTCCTTTGTTTTTTTTGTTTTTTTTTTTTACTACTCCACAGAAACACTACAGGCATGTGGTGTCCGCTAAGTCACCCATCCTTTCTCTTTGGACTTATTTCTTTTAGTACCTGAGGTGCTCTTGGGACTAGGGACTTTCTTCCAGAGGTGTGCTGTCAGGGATCTACTGCCAAACCACAATTCTCCCACATTTCCTTCCTATAGGTATTTCCCCTTAAGCCTCAGACTCCCTGATGGTCTGTCTCCTACAACAGCTGCAGGGAGATCCCAGAGCGGGTGGGTAAAGTAGAGCTGCTTTGATGAAGCAAGCAATACCTTCCCATAGCTGGGTTCAATAACACTTAGTTACATGAATGCATGAATGAATGAATTCCAGCAAGAGACAGGAGAATTGACAATGCCATCACTGTAAGAGACCAGGCCACTGTTGGGAAGGCAGCCCTGTGAAACTGACCATCTCGGAGCAGCTCTTGCCCAACTGTCAATGAAGGGTCTGATGAAGTGAGTCTGTTCTTTCCTGTGATCTCTGCCGTTTCTCTGTGTTGAGGCATTCAAGGAGAGTGCAATAAGACAAAGTCTGGTGTGGAGTGAAGCGGTCCAGGCTTTGGTTTCAGAGCTGCATGTGCTTAGGCAAGTCCTTTCCCCCACACGGTCTCAATTTCCCCATGTATCTCTAATAGTTAAGTGTCTCCTGTCACTAGCCTCCTGGATTTTATGATTTTGTGAAGCATCCTCGCTGGGCCAGAGGCCACCTGCTCAGTTAGGGCAAGAGTCACTCACCTGGTGCTGTGGCCTGTGGCACAGGAAAGCATCCAGTGCCATTGGGGCTGCTGCTGAGATTAGACAGGGACATTTGGCACTGAGTCCATGCCCTGGGCCTGTTTTAGCAACACGGCTAGTAAATATTGACTCTGTGGCACGAAAATGGAAAGCAGAGATGACTGTGTTAACTCACTCAGAGGGTAGGAGTTCATCAAGCCCCGATAAGACGAGGTGTAGTTATGCAATGTGGACATGTGTCACGAACAAATAAGTTGTTTAGGGGTGGGGAGAATGGAAAACAGGACAAGGAAGCCTTCACTGCTTTCCTGTGGACACTGGCTGGCCTGCATTTTCATCTTTTAAATCAGAATGCATACTTACTTACCTCCTTGAGGCATGTAGAGGAAAGAATGCAAGGAAATACACCAAAACATCCACCATGACGTTCTCTAGAGATGGTGAAAGTGTCCCTAATTTGGATTTTTCAAATACTTTTCCTATTTTTTACAGTGTCTGCAATGATCCCCTATTACTTTTATAATTAGAAAAGGGCAGTATGTTAGGAATAAAATATTTTCCTTTGAAGAGTCCGAAGGATATTTCAGAATCTGCCATGTACCTCAGATCTTTGTGTTTGGCCTACTGGACATTGTGTAGTAACATGGTCATCAAAAGAAAAGTCCATATGAGAGAAACTGCTTTTCTGCATAAACCCTGATTAAGTTTGTTTACTTATTGATTTGTGCCCATGAAAGCAGAATGTGGTGGGAAAAATTCCAATCGTTTGAGATTTCAGGATTTTTTTTTCCCTAAGCAAACAAACACTTACTGCTTTGAGTACTTTCTGTTTGCCGGCTGTGTATACCACAGTGGCCAGGCCCGGCTTGGCCCAGAACTGGCAGGTCTGAGAATAGGACACTCCGATAAGTGGGTACATGGGAGCTGAAGGTGGCAGAAGCCAGGTTTGGAGAGACTAGGCCTTAGAATGTGGAACATGGGGATGGCTGTGCCATTATAATAGCTGCTGCTAATTAAGCACCAATCGTGTCCCAGGAGCCTGCCTTATAATATCATGAATGCTTACAAAACCATGTGATAGGCATTAACTACCTTTTAGGGATGAGGAAACCAGAGCCAGGAGAGTCACCTTTCCAAGGCTCCAGAGCCAGTCAGCAGCAGGCCTGGATTCAAACCCATGTCTGCCTGGCTGCAAAGCATTTGTTCTTCCTACCAAGCCAGGCTGCCTCTCAAGTGATTTGGGGTTTTGCACTAGAGAACATAAAAAGTTCCAAAGGGAGCCTGAGCTAACAAACAAGGTGCATGCAGGCTCCACCCAGGATTGAGGGTCTTTGGAGGAAGGGGCAGCCCCAAGTATAAAATG
This sequence comes from Panthera pardus, assembly GCF_024362965.1. NCBI lineage: Eukaryota > Metazoa > Chordata > Mammalia > Carnivora > Felidae > Panthera > Panthera pardus. Next base: position 33,663,670 of record NW_026526810.1, read on the forward strand.
TGGGCGAGTAGCTGCAGGTAGGATCCTGGTATGTCAGCCCTGATCCCAGGACTGGGTGTGTCTGTCCTCCTCAGCCCTGGGGTGACCCAAAAGGGCCAGTAGGGCCATGAGAATCCCCCTACCACAGGATAGGTAGGCCTCCTTCGAGGTCACTTCTGGCCAGTCTAGAGGGCCTTTTATTTGCTGACTGCTTGTGAGGTGTGTGTCGGGTGGGGGTGGGGTGGGCATTTGTTGGGGAGAAAAGAGATCGAGCTTAAGGTTGTAGCATCAAGGTCTGTGGGGGAGGAGATTGGTCTGTGGGTCTTCTTTATGCCTGGTGAATTAAAACAAGTAGTAAAGGAGTCTTACCAGTTGCTTAGCTTCTTAGCTGGATTAGAAGAACTAATTTCTGAGTCTGAGGCAGTGATTACCTCTTTGGGTTCCTAGATCCAGTCCTCACAGCCCTTGGGACTGGCCAGAAGCCCCACTTCCTCACCCACCGCCCCTGGAAATCTGTCTGCCTGTAAACTGTAACTGGAGAATGCTCTGTCCACCCCCTCACCCAAGAAGGCTTGCCTTCCGAGAATGAATGTCTCGAAGTTGGACTTCATCACTTAAAGTTGGTTTCCACTTATTTTATTTTCTTAGGAGCAAAGATGTGTGTTTTGGGGGATGGGGCTGAATTGTGGTGTGTGGTGTTTTAAAAAAACTATTTTTTTTGTCCCCAGCAGCCAAGTTATTTGAAGCCCAGCAGCACCCATTATGGAAATAGCTTATCTTGTGGTTCTCCAGAGTTGTGGCTAGAATATTTTTGGTTTCCTGACAAAACCATCTAGAACTTTGATAGAGAAGTTTTCAAAGTTGCCAAAATTGAAAGGAGCTGAGGTATTTGTGCTTTCCTCCTTCTGGCCCAGGAGTTTGCTCCTCTGAGGCTCACACCAATGTATAGTGCCTGTTTTTGACATAATAATGATAATTATGATAATCAGTTCACAAAGCACATTCACATACATGATCTCATTAGGTTCTCATGGCTACATTTCTAGATCTGTGGGAGTAATTAACTCTCTTTTACAGCAAACTGAGGCTTGGAGATGTTTATTTTTGAATTTATTTTTAAATTTTTATTTTTGAGAGAAAGAGATAGAGCACAAGCAGGGGAGGGGCAGAGAGAGAGGGAGACACAGAATCCAAAGCAGGTTCCAGGCTTTGAACTGTTAGCACAGGGCCCGAAGCGGGGCTCAAACACACAGATTGCTAGACCCTGACCTAAGCTGAAGTCAGACACTTAACCGACTGAGCCACCCAGGTGCCCCTGAGGCTTGGAGATGTTTGTTAAGTGACCTTGTCACACAGCTAGGAAAAGGCAGTGTCGAGAGTCCAGGCAAGGTTTTCTGACTCCAGGCTAGGAAAGACAGGGAGACTTGCACCCAGTTTAAGATGTGGACCTATCATTGTCCTGAAATGCAGTTTCACTGTAACTGTCTGAGGCCCAGCAGAGCCAACCTCCATAGGCCTAGAATTATAGTTTAGGGCTTTGCTTCTATGGGCTTCTGTGGCTGCTGTCTCTGTTTGGTCTTTGCAGTTGCCCTATGAAGCCTCAGAGTAGGTAGATGCTATTGTCTCATTTCACAGATGAGAAAAATGACATTTCAAGAGGTTGGGTGACTCGCTCAATGTCATTTATTTGTTATTCACAAAACAAGTAGCTATTGGGTGCCTGTTGGAGGTACATAGGGGACTGGGGTCATACCTAGTGACTGGGGAAGGAGGGACTAAGAAGAGGAAACACAATAGGTGCTCGACAACTCTCTGATGAGTGAGAGCCCTTGAGGACAGCCCCCAGGTTGTGACTCTCTTTGTATCCACCACAACAAGGAGAATGAGGTGGGCTCAGGCCAAAGTTCTAGAATAACTTCATTATTTATGTAAATGATAATGATGATAATTGTTACCATTTCTTGTGCTCCTGTTATATAGCAGACCACAGGTTGGGCATTTTACACGTGCTATTTCTAGTTGTCATAGTTGCCCTGTGAGGCAGCGGTTACTTATCCCACTTTACAGATGAGAAAACCGAGGCTCAGGAGGTTAGTCACTCATATCCCATGTCACCTTGGGATTAAAATATAGGTCTCTTTGGGGTGCCTGGCTGGCTCAGTCGGAAGACCATGTAACTCTTGGTCTTGGGGTTGTGAGTTTGAGCCCCACATTGGGTGTAGAGATTACAAAAAAAAACCACAAACAAACAACCCACAACCCGGGTCTGTTTGACTCCAAAGCCAGAACACTTTCCACTGAACTATACTGCCTGTCTATGATAATGGACTCCGAGAAACTCACTGGATGGTATCAGTTACTTTTGTGGGGTTCATGGGCAAAGAGGGTCAAGTGTGGATCAGGATGGATGTACAGGACCACAGGTCTGGACAGAGAACCCAAGAGGCAGTGCACCCTGCTGCCTGATGGGAGAGTGGGGCAGGCTCCTATTCATGGCCCCTGTATCCAGCTGCCCTGAAGTCCTCAGGAGCCAGAGGCTGCTTTGTCTTATGACCCCTGTTACACAAATGTGAGTGACATCATCTCCCAGAACTCCTGAAACTCCCAGCCTGCTTCCCCATCCCCTGCCCTGCTGTTTTAGTTTCCTGGGGCTGCCACACCAATTACCCTAAACTAGGTGGTTTAAAACAACAGATGTTTATTCTGTCACAGTTGTAGAGGCCAGAAGTCCAAGATCAAGGTGTTAGCAGTGTTCTTCCTTCAGGAGGCTCTGAGGAAGAATGGCTTTCATGCCCCGTCCCCTGCCCTGCTAGCTTCTGGTGGCTGTCGGTAACCCTTGGCGTTCCTTGGCTTGTGGATGCATTACTCCTGTGTCTACCTCTGTCTTCACATTGCTGTCTCCCCTGTGTGTCTCCATGTGTCCTCTTCTGTCTGATCTCCCTCTGCCTCATTCTTTTAAGGATCCCTCTCATTGGATTTAGGGCCCACCCTGGTAATCCAGGGTGATCTCATCTTTAGGTCCTTAAATTAGTTATATCCTCAAAGACTTTTTTTCAAATAATGTCACATTCATGTGTTTTGGAGGTTAGAACATGGACATATCTTTTTAGGGACCACTACTAAATCTGCCCAACCTGCCATCCCTTTTCCCTCTTGGAGCTGACTGAGATCTTTGGGGTCAGTGCTCTCATATGCAGCTGCCTCTCCTCTGCAGGCAGCCTCTTGGGCCATGTGGTCAAGTGGGTCTTGGCCCCCCATAAACTGGAAATGGGAGGCTTTTGTATAAAGAGCTCATAGAGCCCTGGTGTTAGCTGCTTTTGAACTTCAGAGCAGTAACTCCCACCTGGGACGTGCTGTCCTTGTTGTGGATGGCATAGGCAGGAGAGGGGTATCCTTGGGCCCCCTGGGTCAGCCAGGCTGTTTGTCTCCTGCCTGGCTGTAGCTGGCACAGGTCCTTGACCATGAGATACCCTCTCCTGCTGCCTCACCCTGACTGACCACCCTGCAAAGTTCTGCTCTCCAACTCTGGCCAGATTTCCTTATACTTGCTGGCCACCTCTTCTTAGGATTCTTCTTTACTCCATGCTTTTCACTTATCTAGGTACTTTCTCTGTCCTCCCTCAATAGTGCCAAGTCTTGTTTGTATTTAATGGCATTAAGTTTGCCAAGGGATCAGGTCTATTTTTTCATTTTTTTTTTAATGTTTATTTATTTTTGGAAGAGGGAGGGGGGAATGAGTGGGGGAGGAACAGAGACAGAGGGAGACAGAGGATCTGAAGCAGGTTCTGTGATGACCACAGAGAGCCCAATGCAGGGGCTCAAACCCACAAACTGTGAGATCATGACCTGAACCTCCAAAGTCAGGCACTCAACCCACTGAGCCACCCAGGCACCCCTATGTTTTCGTTTAGATGTAAGCTCCCCTGTGGTACTTTGCGTGTGGTCTTCGATAAATACCTAGTGGTGGCCCATCAGCTGTTCACCTGGCATAGGAAAGTGTGGACTCCGGGTCTCATCCAGGATTTGGGGTCTCCTTCAGAGACCCGAGGGTTGTTGGGAGAAATGAAAACCCAGGAAGCGGATGACTATCAGGTGGCTTTGAACAAGTCACTCACTTCCTTGGTCCTCATTTCTTTCTCTGGAACCAGTGTTGGGCTGTTAGATGCTCTGGAAGGTTGCCTTCAGGTTGAATGTTGATGTCCCAACAGCTCTCAGGTCTCTGAAGCATCGTGTCTGATGATAGCAGGGCCTGGACCAACACAAAAGTTCTCCCTGTAGCCAAGGTAGGTCAGAGATACCCACTCCTCCACCTCTTTTCCCAGGACCCCTGCCTCCTCAGGTGGTACTCCTAAAAAATAAAACTGCGGGAGGGACCAAGCTTTTCTCTGTAAGGAGTCTTTAGGATAACCCCACTTCTCTAGGGTCAGGTTCTCTGGGCCTGGGAGAGGCCATCCTAGAGCCCAGTTTAGAGGAAAATGAGGTGAATAACATTTGACTCATGTCAGCACAACCTCACGAGGACTCTGAGCATCCCAGCCCAGACCCCTACCCAGAAGGTGTTTCTTTCTGGCAAAGCTGCCAGCCACACCCAAAGAAGGTCGGGATTTACTAAGTGAACTGACTAATTAGTACTGAAGCAGGAGATTTCTATCTGTTCACCGTGGCATCATGATTTATTCATGGGAGGCTGGAACACTTCCAGGGACTGGGCCCTTGTTTCCTGCGGTTTCCATGTGATGTGCAGCCAGCTGTAGTTTTCCAGAACAGATAATTTCTCAGATCTAGCCTGCTTTCCCAGTTGCTGCCTGGACGCCTGTCACTGGTCACTTAGTAGCCCCCTCCTTCCTGGGTCTGCAGTCACTTTAGGAGGAATGCGTTCTTTTCGGAGCCTCAGTTCCTTCTCTGGCAACGTATGGGTTGCACTAGATTGTATCTCAGCGCCTTCCACCCCTTAGGTTCTTTACTTTTACATTCTTGCCCCTTCCAGAAGCCAACCCTTCTGTTTTCCTAACGTATTTGCCTCTATGGGGCTGCCGCAAGGTAATCAGAGACATCTCAGCTGCTTCTGAGCCTGGTGCCTGGCTTCACTTGTCTGCCAAATACTTCATCTCACAGGCACCTAGTATAGTTTAAGCTGCTAGTTTCTGATCTTTTAAGATTGCACAGGTTCGCTTAATGTCTTCCAACTTACAGCTCCTAGCCTAAAACCTTAGTAACGAAGAATAAAGTCTCAGACCCCCGGTAGAGGGAAAGCAGGTTTATTCCATCTCCACATTCCCTCAGAGTGAGGGAGCTGGACCTGTCTCACTTTACAAGACCTTGGCCATGTTACTGTGACTACCTCCCGCACACTGGCTGTGGAATGAGAGGCTCTTTAATGATTTGGTTGCCACCTTGTGGATCGGCTAGGGGTGGGGATGGCAGGGGCCTCGGGCCTTCAGGGACTAGACTGCTAGAGACAGTGTCATGATTTTGCTTCTGTGTGTCGTTCTTTTTGGTCTGTTTGACATTATGATAACCCCAAGATATAATTTATATCCCATTTTCCCCGATTACATTACAGTATAAACATTTTTTTTCTGTCATTCCCTCAGTAAATGTATTTATTGGCTATGTGACATTCCAGCTATAATTTCTAACATGATCAGGTTTAACTTTTATAGTTAAAAAAGAAAACTAGTTATATAAAAAAAATCAAATAATGCACTGGAAATTTCCTGCCCCATCCTCTTGAATCTCTCTAGCCCCTCCTCAGAGGTGACCATTGTTAAGTTTCTATGTATCCTTCCAGAAATTATCTGTGCATACACAACCATACATATGCACATTCTGTATTTTTTTAGAATGTGGGTGGGATGAGATTGTACATGGAGGTGGGATCAGAATGTTGTTCTGCAATTTGATTTTTTTAATCTTGTGCATTTTCCCAAATCAACGTGTGTGTGTGTGTGTGTGTGTGTGTGTGTGTGTGAGAGAGAGAGAGAGAGAGAGAGAGAGACAGAGAGAGAGAGAGAGAGAGAGGGAGGGAGGGAGATTCTTTTTCAAAGTTAAATGTACCACGTATTATGGATGGATTATGGATGGAGTGTAACGAATTTAACCAGTGTCCTTGTTGGTAGACATTTAGGTTGTTACTGCAGTGAGCACCCTTGTACTTCTGCATATCTGTACATGTACCCAGTACATCTGTGTATCTCATTTATTCACCTTCTAACTACCAAGGACAGTTTCAGGCACTGAGGATTCTGCAGTAAATAAGTCAAACTCTTGTGTCAGACTCTGACCAGTATAATTGTCAGATAAATTCAAAGTGGAATTGTTGGCACATTGATTTAGTACATTCATTGAATGCATATAAGCCACACAGAATGGATGCATGCCTCATTTTATCATGCTTTGCTTTATTATGCTTGTTTTTTACAAATTGAAGGTCTGCAGCAACCCTGCATGGAGCAAATCTGTTGGCATCATTTTTCCACCACCATTTACTCATTTCACATCTCTGTGTCATATTTTGGTAATTCTTGCAATATTTTAAAGTTTTTCATTATTATTATATTTGTTATGGTGGTCTGTGGTCAGTGATTACAACTCACTGAAAGGTCAGGTGATGATTAGCGTTTTTTTTTTTAGCAATAAAGCATTTTAAAAAATAATGTTTATTTATTTTGAGAGAAGGAGTGTGTGAGAGCAAGCAGGGGAAGGGCAGAGACAGAGAGAGAGGGAGAGAATCTCACTCAGGCTCCCTGTTTTCAGCACAGAGCCCAAAGTGGGGCTTCATCTCACTTTTTGTGAGATCATGACCTGGCTGGACATTAACCAAATGAGCCACCTAGGTGCCCCAAAATAAAGCATTTTTCATTAAGGTATATACATTGTATTTTTGGACATAATGCTATTGCACAGTGAATAGACAAGAAGTATAGTATAAACATAACTTTAAATGCACTGGGAAACTGAAAAATTCATTTGATTTGCTTTATTGTGATATTTGCTTTACTGCAGTGGTCTCAGACTCGAACTCGCAATATCTCTGAGGTATGCCTGTATTTTGTTGAATGTCTGATAAATCAGTGGCTGATTGAAAGTTTCTCCTCTCCCCTTGCGCCCTGGCCATATTATCATCACCCTGTCCCCAGCCTCCCAGTGGCTAAAGGGCCATTTACTGAGTCTTCAGGAAGGTCATTACAGCATTCATGCGTGGTGACTGGTGACTAATGTGTTTGGTAGTACTTTTAAGGCTTTGGGTACTTAGGGTACAGCTTTGCACTGTGTCCTCATGACTGTGTAGGGAAGTCAAAGTAGCTGGTGTGCACTTTGCAGAAGGAACTGGGTCACAGAGAGGTAAGACTGAGTGAAGGTTGGTGATGGGACTCCTAGCTCCCCAAGAAACTGGCTGGGGGCAAGGCTGGGATGAGGTCCCAAGAAGAGGGACTCTTCTTCCTGAGACTTCTTCAAGGGGTGCTCAGAGTCTCTCTTCTTTAAATTAAAGCATTTTAGGGGCTCCTGGGTGGCTCAGTCGGTTAAGCATCTGACTTCGGCTCAGGTCATGATCTCAAGGTTCATGAGATCGAGCCCTGCATCAGGCTCTGTGCTGACAGCTCAGAGCCTGGAGCCTGCTTTGGATTCTGTGTCTCCCCTCTCTCTCTGCCCCTCCCCCACTCATGCTCTGTCTTTCTCTCTCTATCAAAAATAAATAAACATTAAAAAAAATTAAAAAAATAAATTAAAGCATTTTAGGGGCACCTGGCTGGCTCAGTTGGAAGGGCATGCGACTCTTAGTCTCGGGGTTGTGAGTGTGAACCCCACATTAGGTGTAGAGATCACTTAAAAATAAAAGCTTCAAAACAGTTAATTAATTAAAGCTAGAAAAGTAAGTTAGCTTTTTCTTTTCTCTTCCTATGTGGAGATAGGGTTTTAAAGGACTTGCATTTCTTGAATTCACCTAGAGCTGTGCCCTGCAGTAGCCATCAGCCACAGGTGACTAATTTAAATTCAAATGTAAAGGAATTAGAATTAAATAAAATTATAAATGTGTCCCTCAGGCATAGTAGCCACATTTCAGGTGCTCTGTAGGCTAGCAGCTACCATGTAGGACAGTACAATTACAGAACATTTCCGTCATCCATGGCACTGGTGTAGTTATCAATAAGGTCTCCCATCAGTTTTCTTTTCATAAACACTTGGTTGTTTGTGAGAGGAATTTTTGAGATTGTCTTCACTTTCTAGGTTTACAGGTAGGGAAAAGGAGGCTGTCAGATGGGAAGTGACTAGCTGCCCATAGTTGCAGAAGAGTGGGTGCAGATTACAGTTAGAGCCAGCCCTCCTCCTGTATTGACTCCCCCCCAACCTGCCCTGTTTATCCCGAGGACCCTTTTGCTTGTGGCTTCATCTGTTTCCTTGCCCCGACCACTTGCTAGAGCCAAAGGGCCCAGATCAGGTGCCCTCTGCCAGGTAGCCCCGGGTCTGCATTCTCCCTGTGTTCCCAAGACCGGGAGCCCACAGAGTGAGTCGGCCACCTGTGCGTGGTGATGCTGTGCCCTGCCGACTCTCCCCCCCAAAACTGCAGGCCTCCCCTTGAACCCTCTTCTGATGAGGTCAGAATAAGCATCCACAGTTTATAAACAAGATTACAGGAAGCTGGGCTGCTGCTGGGCACACAAATCTACCCCACCCAGCAATCTGTACCAGGACGGGTGCTGAAGAATGAGGGGATGTGAAGCTTGTCCTCACAGATGGGGTAAAACTGGAGATGCCAGCAGACTGACCCAGTGTTTTCAAAGGTGGGGGTGGGTACCCAAATTAGAGACCAGAGACTTTGGTAGGGGCTTAGAACAACGAAAGTGCAAACTGAAAATTGAGATGATTGAGACGGCAGTCGGTGAAGCCTGCACCCCACGCCTGTCCTCTGGGGTTAGGGAGTGATGAGAAACCACTGGTTAAAACTGAGAGGCAAATGGGGAACATGGTCCGCTGAAAGGGTCACGAGTGCATATACTCTACACCTCATAGATTTTATCTTCTGCTCAGCCTCTTGCCCGTGAAAATTGCTGGTTCATTAGGAAAATTGGCAGAGTAGTGAGCAGTTGGTACCTGTTGTTATTACTGGTACTAGTAGTAAGTAGTAGTTAGTACTAACTAGGAGCAGCGTTTAACAACCGCTCGCTACTCTCTGCCAATTTTCCTAACTACAGTTTTCAATTTTAGTGGCGGTAGTGGTTAATAGTAAACAGGACAACATGAGTTAAAAGTTACATCCATAGGCAGTCTTTAGGGGTGGGAGGAAGTGCTTTTTCTGATATACCAGGATATTCCTCTTGCGTGTTTGCACGAGTGGTTCTCAAACTTCAGTGGACATCGGAATCCCCCAGAGGGCTTGTTAAGCCACAGATGCTGGGCCCAACGCTCAGCGTTCCTGACTCAGGAGGTCTGGGGTAGGGCCTGAGAATTTGTTTCTGACAAGCTTCTAGGTGACGCTGAAGCTACTTACTGGTGTGGGAGCTATCAGGGGCTAGAGAGAACTCTGTGTATTTCAGTGGCATAGATTTTGGTTTCTAAACCCCTTTTACAAACCCTCCTCCCCGTGCCCCAGTGGTCCCAGCTGCCTAGAACAAGCCACTGTACCACCTGGAAAACGCTACTGTCATTACTAATCATGGCTGTGTTGCAGATTTTCAGATGTAACCCACCAGTAAGTGTTGAGATTCTGCAATGTGCCTGTCTTACAGTGGGTGTGGTGGGTCACACTGATGAAGTGTAATCTTGCCCTGCCCTTAAGAAGATTAATCTGGTTTGGGGGTGGGAAGAAGACAAACACAGGAAAGAAAAGGGTACAGAAAGATTATTAAGTGTACTCAGCTTTGGGGCTGACACATTTAGACGCAAGGATCCCTGGGGGTTGGCATGGTCAGGAAAGGCTTCAGGAGGAGTTGGAACTTGAATTTAAGCAGAGGTAGGAGTTGAGTAGGCAGAAGGTATCTCAGGGATAGGCAAACAGGGCTAGTAGAAGCCTGGAGGTGGGAATGAGTGTATTGGATTGTGCCTGCTGGGAAGCCAGAGTACAATCGGGCAAGTAGAATGGGGCCAGGTGATGAAAGGGCCCTGGGGCCTGGCCAAGGTGCTCAGGCTTGATGGGAAGGGGAAAACAGGTCTTGAGCAGAGGAGAATGGGATGATATCAGCATTTCAGGAAGATGGACTTGGGATGTGTGGGTAGAGGACTGTGGGCAGGAATGGTGATCAGGAGCTTGTGCTAAGTGTATTTGTGTGCAAAAGTCTAGCTCAAGAGGGTGGTAAGTATGAAGAAAGTCTAGTCAATTCCATTCAGAAAACATGTACTGTAGACCTATGGTGTGTCTGGCACTATCGGGTGCCTGGCAGTACAAGGATGGGTGGTCACTGGCTCTGCCTGAGGACCTCACAGTCTAATGAGGAAGAAGAATATATCAAGAGACAATTCCAGTAAAATGTGCTAAATGCCATGAGGAGGTGTGCACCAGAGATGAAGACGGGAATGGTCTCATGTCCAGGACACAAGGCGCATTTCGAAGGAAAGACCAGTAGTGACTGGATAATTCTGGCTGACGTTCCTGTGCTCCTTTGGATCTAATGTTTGCAGACTTAAAAGGGGGTCCTGCCCTTTTTTCCCCTGTTGCCTGTTAGGCCCTTGGTGACCCTGCAGCTCAGGGGCCTGGGTTACAGAGACCACTGATGCCTACCCCCTCCCAGTCCCCAGAGTTCACCCCTGATTGGATAATTACAGTGCTCTGGGGTGTCCATTCAAGTGTTTATTTTCTCTCTCTCTCTCCCCTGCCCTCTCTTTTCTACTGTTAAAAAAACACAGGAAATTTTTAAAGGGAAGTTTTCAGTCAACTATTCATCATCCTAGCACAGTTTTGCATCTGTGTTCCCTGTTATGTTTTGGCCACACAAGTGTATTTGAAACAAAGCCAAAGTGGTAATCAAACTGCACATGTCGTTTGCACATATTCACTTAACATTATTTTATAACATACGCTGTTCTTATTTATGGTTTTAATGTTTCTGTACTCTTCCACTGCATCCAGAACAACTAATTGCCACGACAGTTCCTTAGTGGAGGATGTTCTGTTTGTTTCCACCTTTTCCTTGTGTATGGAGCTGTGTTCTTTCTTTCGAAGTCTCTGCATAGGCGACATTCCCAAGAAAACACTGTACTTAGACTCAGATCACCTGACTTTAGGTTCCAGAGCTGTGGCTAGTTAGCTATGTGACCTCAACTCCCTGAGCCTCAACTTCCTGGTCTATAAAATGGTGATAATAGCAACTGCACAGGGTGTTGAGGTATGACCCAGGACGAATGGATGTAGAGTGTTTCGTGAAACACTTGCTTATTTAGGCACAGTTGACATCACCCGGTAAATCATGTCCATGTTTTTATGGTTCTTATTCTTTTTCTTTTTTTTTTTTTTTTACCTCTTGAAGTGATATAATTCACCTACTGTACAATTCACCCATTTATAGTTATACAATTCAATGAATGTCTTTTGCACATCATTACCACCATCAATTTTAGAACTAGCACCCTGAAATAGAAACCCTGTTTCCATTAGTGCAGTCATGCCCCATGTCCCCCAATCCCTCTAGCCCTAGACAACCATGAATCTAATTTTGTCTCTATGGATTTGCCTATTATGCTCATTTTATGTAAGTGGAATCATATAATATGTGGTGTTTTATGACTGGCTCCTTCCATTTCTCATAATTTTTTTTGAGACTCATCTATGTTCAGCATGCATCAAAAACTTCATTCCTTTTAATTGCCAAATAATATTCCATTATATGCATATCGCACATTTTATTCATCCTTGCGTCAGTTGATGGCCATTTAGGTTGTATGACTCTTTTTGGTGTCATTTAGTGGTAAATGACATTTATTAAACACTATTACATGTCCCATACTGTTTGATGTGCCAGAAGGTAGGACTCTTGGTCTTACTCTTGGGCCCTTTTTCAGTGGAACAGTCAAACTGTAGAAATTAGGCAACTTTTAGTAGACCCATCAGAGAACTGTCCCAGTGGGTTAGGAGGAATCCCTGCAGAAAGTAAGCACAAGCCTTCTAGGAGGATACCTCTGCCTTCCTTCCAAGTGCTAACTTTATCCAGTGTTGGGAGATCAGAGGAAGGGCTTCAGGAGGCAGAGGAGGCTGCCTGGAGGAGGGCGGCTTCCAACTGGCCCTTCAAGGATAGAAAGCTCTGGCTGGAGCTAGGAGGAGGTAGACCTCTTGGGCAGGTGTGAGCAGGAGGCAGGTTGCCATGACAGGAGAGCAGAGGGAAGATTTAGGGGCACTGACTGGGTTGGCCAGATTATGGGCTAAGGGTATCTTATACCTTCTCATCATTTTGAGGGTACATGAGAAGGGGTTGTATGATGGTGAGCATGATAAAATAAGGATGGGCCCACCCCTGTCTTTTAGCTTTCCTTCTTCCCTGTGTAGCTGGTGGAGGTTTTTCTGAGCAAGATTTGAGCTTCTCTGCATTTTCAGCAGCTACCTGGAACCAGGCCATTTGTTGGAGCTGGGCTACCTGTGGGTGGGAAGGAAGAATAGTCTCCACTTCCTTCTTGGCTTCCTGTGAGACTGATGTAATCTGGACTTGGCCTTCTCCTCTCCTAGCTGCCAGGCCTTCCCCATGCAGGCGCCAGGTCTGAACTGTCTGAAACATGAGGCTTGGTGGAGAGCAGAGAGAACTGGGCTGCCTGTCAGGAGACCTGTCTGGCCCTGGAACTGTCCCTGCCTGGGAGAATAGGGGACTTGGGCAAGGCCATTCCCTTTGCTGGGCCTTGGTTGCCCCATCTGTAAAGTGAAGATGACGGTGACAAGCTCCCTTTATTTCTATGGGTTCCATGAGGTTTGCCAGTGTCTTTTGTGTACTGGTGGATTGCAGACAACTTTCCTTGGTTGGCTCTGTCCTGCTTTGGGGGGTGTGTGGCTTTCCTTTAGGGTCCTGACATAGGGACTGCCCATCCTTAGCTGGGGGGGGGGTGTCAGGGGCTGACATGTATTGTGTACACCAGGACAGACACTATTTTGGTGTTGCCTCCTCCCTGATTAGTCAGCCTGGAGGCTCATGGCCTCTGATTCTCTGTCTCTGGCCTGTTTTTGGCCAACTAGCCAAAGTTATATGTCAGATTCAGGTTGGTACACACCTTGGTGGCAGGTGCTGCCTAATGACAGACCTTGGTGGAAGGCACTGCCTAGGGCTGGCCTAGGGGAATTGGGTGGACCAGTATGGTGGGCTGGGACCACTTGGTGTGGGTTGATGGCAAAGGCAGAGCAATGCCTGGCTGGCTGGTTTTGCTCATGTTGCAGAGATTTACATGGGTTGGGTCTGGTTCTGCCCCTGGATCCAGTCCTTGTGTTCACCTCCCCTCCTTTGTGGGCAAGATAGTTTCTTGTTTTTTCCCCTCCTGCCTCCACCTTGGCCATCTGTCTCCCAGTGTTTGCTGTTGGCCTCAAGCATGTGGGACTCTGGGCAGATTGGTACAAGCCCATTCCCATCTTGGGAGGGCACATGGCTGTTCTCCCACCTCCTGGGTTGTTTCAGGCATCCCTTTCTACATCTTCTCCAGCACCTGTGTGTCTTTCCTGAGCTGTACATGATATTCCTGGACTGGCAGCTGGGATTTAGGTCAAGGCAGGATAATGTTTCTGCTCGTTTCCAATATCTGTGCTGTGTTTACTAAACCCCTGATCAAAACACATGGCATCACACACACAGCTTGAGAGTAGAACAAAAGTGCTTACAATTGCTGCTATTTGGGAAAATCTAGGCAGCATAATTTGCTATGAGCTAACTAGAATCCCTCCTGCTGAGAGCCTCTTAGCTCCTCCAATACCACAGGCAGCAAGATCCCTCAGGGGTAGCTATTGGACTTACTCAGAAGACATGTCTTTGTCTTGGTTAAAGGCAAGATCTTAAGAGTAGGACAGCAAGTAGTCCAGCCAAGCTCTTTGGGCTCAGTTTCCCTGCCTGGGGAGTAGGGCTCTCTGTTAGTCACCTTCCTTAATCACTTAAATGCAGGGAGGATTAGGTAAGAGAGTGTTTTGAAAGCTCTTAAAACCCTCACCTAAAAGAAGCTGTGGGAGTAGAAGGAATTAATGTTTCAAAGGAAAGAAAGAGAAGTCGTCACTATTTTGGCCCTGAAGCCAAGAATGTGAGGTCAAAGAACAACCTGTGGCTGCTGAAAGGGAGGGTGTGGCTTTCAGAGTTATAGGATCCTTGGGTTGTGTCTTGGCTGATCAGGAGGAAGTTCTGCCCATGCTCAGTGCATTTGTGAGAGCCTGTGTGCACCCCAGAGCCTGTTCCAAACCTCATTGCCCACCATGTGGTTGTTTTGATCAAAGCTGAGGTGAAGACCCACCAAACAAGCCAGTACAGACCCCCCTTTCACCCCATGCTAATGGGGCAGTAACAGCTTTGAAAGTCTGTATCCCACTAAGGAACTCCAAACCTTGAGAATACTCTAGGGGTCTAAAAGAAGCTGTCCCATCTAAGCAAAGGTGTCAGCATGTGGCAAATCATGGAATGATGATGACTTTTTTAAAAATGACCCCCATACCCTGCACTGAAAAGCTGTTAATATTACAAAGAGAGAGATAGCCATGTAGCTCCTGATGGAAGCACCTATGGAGTTTTGCCAGAAATTTAAACCTCAATCTGATCAAACCCAACTTCCAATCCATAGGAAATACAGGGCACAAAGGAACATGGTCAACAACACTATGGGTCAGCAAAATCCAGAACTGGAAAACTCTGCAGGTCAAAAGATCTAGTATTTTCAGCAAATGAATTTTAAGAAAAAGAGAGAGATGGAAAGAAAGAGGTGTGTGTGTGTGTGTGTGTGTGTGTGTGTGTGTGTGTGTGTGTAAAGCAGAGAAAGGAGAGGAGGGGAGAAAGAAACCTATAGATTAACAAAGACTGGGGTGCCTGGGTGGCTCAGTGGGTTAAGCACCTGACTCTTGGTTTCAGCTCAGGTCTTGATCTCATAGTTTGTGAGTTCGAGCTCCATGTCAGGCTCTGCACTGACAGCATGGAGCTTACTTGGGATTCTCTATCTTGCCTCTCTCTTTCTCCAAAAAATAGAAAACAAACAAACAAACAAACAAACTTTTTAAAAAATAAGAGAGGGGTGCCTGCGTGGCTGAGTCAGTTGGTTAAGTGTCTGACTCTTGATCTTGGCTTGGGTCATGATCTCACATATTGTGAGTTTGAGCCCCATGTCGGGCTCTGCGCTGACAGCGCGGAGCCTACTTGGGATCCTCTCACTGTCTGCATCTCTCTCTGTCTCTCTCTCTCAAAATAAGTGGACATTAATTTTTTTTTTTAAATAAGAGGGACTTAAGAGACATTGTCAATCAGTTGCAATGTATGGACCTTATTTCGATTTTGATTTGATGAAGCAAACTATAAAAAACCCTTTATGACACCATAGGGGAATTATTAGGACCAATAGGATATTGATGGTATTAAAGAATTATTGTTATTTTTTAAAGTGTGATAGGTGCTGTGGTTATAGTTTTTTAAACAAGAGCTCTTATTTTTTAGACATACATACTGAAATATTTACAGATGTTGTAATACTAGTGGAGTGGGGAGTCAGTAGGCACAAGGTGGCTATGAACTGATAATTGTTGAAGTTAGAAAAATTTGGTTTGTTTGTTTTAAGTTTATTTATTTAGAGAGAGAAACAGCATGAGCAGAGGAGGGGCAAAGAGAGAGGGAGAAGAGAGAGAATCCCAAGTGTCTGTGCCGTCAGCACAAAGCCTGATGTGGGGCTTGAAGTCATGAAACCATGAGATGGTGACCTGAGCTGAAACCAAGAGTCTGAGCCAGTAGAGTCTAAGGTAGATGCCTTGAGCCATGCAGGTACCCCAAGAAAAATCTGTTTTTAACAACATTGGACAAAAACTTTTATGGGACTGCTTGACCCCAGTCACAAGGTGATTCAGAAACCTTATTCAGAGACATGCCACTAAGTCTTGAGTGTCACAGGTGTTACTGAAATATTTGCAAATCAAATGAACTCCAGTGCAATAGAACATAAAATAGAATAAGACAATTTTCAGGGAGCCTGGGTGGCTCAGTTGGTTAAGTTTCTGACTTCAGCTCAGATCATGATCTTCCGGTCGGTGGGTTTGAGCCCTACATCAGGCTCTGTGCTGACAACTCAGAGCCTGGAGCCTCCTTCGAATTCCGAATTCTGTGCCTCCCTCTCTTTCTGCACTTCCCTCTGCTCGCGCTCTGTCTCTCTCTCTCAAAAATAAATAAACGTTAAAAAAAAAGAATAAGACAATATTCTGGGTTGCCACAAAGTAGTAATAATAAGAATATTTAACATCCATAGAGAATCTACTGTGCATTGGATGGTGTTTAGTTCATTTGATCCTCACAACTCTGTAAGGTAGATGCTATTATTTTGGAATGTTTTAGATGCACAGTATAATTTGAGATTTACAGAAAAGTTATAAAGATAGTATAGAGAGTTTCCTACGTGATATCACCTAATTCTAATAACATCTTACATACCCATGGTATATTTTTCAAAAGTAAGAAATCAGCATTATTACATTGTTATTAACTAAACTCCAGACTTTATGTGGATTTCACTAGTGTTTCCATTAATGTCCTTTTTCCATACCAGGATCCCATCTAGGATACCACATTGCATTGAATTGTCGTGTCTCCTGAGACAAACCTATGGAGAAATTTGGCTAGAAATTCAAACCTGAATCTGATCAAATCTCTAGACCCAACTACTAATTTATAGGAAATACAGGGGACAAAGGAACTCTGGTCTGTGGCTATTTCTGTCTTTCTTTGTTTTTTTGTGACGTTGAGGAGTTTGAGGAGTACCAGTCAGGTATTTGTAGAATGTCCCTCAATTTCAGTTTGTCTGATGTTTTCCTCATGAGGTTCTGGACTTGGGGTAAGAACACCACAAGGTGAAGTACCCTTCTAATCACGACATTGGGGGGTACCTCACATCAGCATGACTTATCACTGGTGATGTTAATCTTGATGACTTGGTTAAGGTGGTGTCAGCCAGGTTTCTCCACTGGAAGTTTACTCTTTTTCACTTTCCATACTCTGTTAGTGAGTCACTAAGTCTGGCCCATACTCAAGGGGAGGGGAATTCAGCTCTGCTTCATGGAGAGGGGAGTATCTTTCTCTATATTATTTGGGGTTCTTCTGTAAGAGAGATGTAATGACCTCATTTTAAAGATGAGGA
Organism: Panthera pardus; assembly: GCF_024362965.1. NCBI lineage: Eukaryota > Metazoa > Chordata > Mammalia > Carnivora > Felidae > Panthera > Panthera pardus. The sequence goes on from NW_026526810.1 coordinate 33,680,917, forward strand.
AACTGAGGAATAGTGACAAACTAACTTACCCAAGGGGTGAATTCCCCATGGGCAACTGCAAGCTGTGTCCACTTAATTTTGTGAATACCCCAACTCCAAGCTCGGCCAATTTCCTATGTAGAACTGGTTGCCTGACTTGTCCATAAGAATAACTTTGGCTCCCAGTTCACCTTGACGTTCTTCACCAGCTCCCAGAATGAACCATGGAGTCCCATCGGCTAGAGATAGACAGGGACATAGAGTCAATCTGACCCAGTGATTTTCAAGCTGTGTGCCTTAGAACCATAGTCCTTCCAGGCACCACCACAGGGGAAAGGGGAAGGGGGAGCGAGGATGTGGCTGTCCCAGCCCTAGCATTTCTGTTTTCAGTTGCTTCACATATTGGGCTTTACTAGTTAAGAAGTTTGAAGACTATGGATATATCTGCTCCAGCCATATCATTTAAAATGAGGCAACTAAGTCCCAGAGAGGATGATTGATTTATTCTCAATCAAGCAGTAGGTTAAACCTGGGTTGTTGAACTCCAGCAGGGATCAGTAAAGAAACAGGAATCCTGCTGATGTTGGAATGCCCTGTAAGGACCTTATCTTGCAGTCTACAGTGTGTGCCCAGGTCTCTGCCAGAGCAGTGGCACTGGCTAGGATGGAGCATGGTTGCTAAACCTTCCCCTGAATGTGGGTTAATTTCACACCCTTTGGAGGTATTGGTCTTCTGAATTTTAACTCAGTCATTGAAGAGGAACAGAATCTGGATATGTGGCCTGGAGGGAGCAGAGGAGAAGAGCCAGTAGGGCTTGTCTATACCCCCAAAGCAGGCAGGCCCCATCCTTTCTCCCAAGACCAATTCCTTCCCACCTCACCTCCCTGTGTCCATCTTGACCCTCCTCAGCCTTAGTCTAAGCCTAGGTCCCATTCTTACTAATTCCTGCTTTGGATGAGTTGAAAAAGGATGTGGCCTTAAACCTACCCCACCACCTCGCCATCCCTACACATGCACACACCCTCCCTCTGCTGCCAGTTTCATTGACAGGATGATTCTCTGTTAAAGAGCTCCAGAACTATAAGGAATACCACTTTAGAGAAATGCAGTGTGGGGGCAAAGGCCCCCAAACTCTTACCAATAGCTTCCCATTGTTTGTGAGACCCACAGACATTTTCAATGTGTTTGTGTGGCCTTTTTCAGTTTACAAAGTGTGTTCACTTCCATTGTCACAGGTGAGTCTCACAGCAGTCTCCTGTAGATGGGAAGTACCCTCGTTTTACAGAAGAGGAAACAGAGGCGAGAGAGTTTATGACTTATCCCAAGTATGACAGCTCTCTTGAGGAAGCTGGTACCAGATCCCAGGCCACCTGAGTCCCGGGATGATATATCCCAGCTGTAGACAGGTGACTGTCTACAGGGTCGCAGGATGGGTGCTCTACCTGTGCAGGCCTATCCTAAAAGTCTGTGGTCACCTGTGACTGAGGTAGAAAGGAGCATTATGGCTCAGGGGTCAGCTGGTGACTTTTGTTTGGGTGGAACAAATAATAAGTAGAAAGTTGGGTTGATTGCTCTCTCATGGCCAAGTTCCCAGCACACTCTGGTGATGTTCAAGGATGGATCAAACTTGATCCTGCTTGGCTTTCAAAGTGAACAAGATCCTGAACTCCTATCTCATCATCTCTCCCCAGGCTGCTGACTCCATTTTTTACCAGTTTCCTACCACTCTTGATGAGGCCATTAAGGTCAGGAGTAAGGGTCTGGAGCCAGTTCTTTTGGGCTTAAATTCTAGCTTTGCCCCTTCCTAGTTGTGTCACTGGAAAATTACTTCCCCTCTCTGAGCTCCAGTAGCCTCATCTGCAAATGGGGCAATGATACCTCCCCTATATGACTGCTAAGAGGACTGACTGAGTTAGTATATTCTAGAATGGTGCCTAGAATATAGCAAGAGATAAATGTCAACTGTTACTTTTAAAAAGAGTGAAAAGTCTTTGTAAATAGAGAAAGTTATAACTAGAAAATAATGAGTGATCCGTTGTTGTTGTTGTTGTTTTTAAATAAAGTGGAGAATCTTCCAAGAATGCTGTCAATTCTGGAAATAGTTCTAAAACTCCTTCCTGGGAGTTACCTTCTGTGCCAGCCTGCAAACCATGAGACAATCAGACACATTATGGTCTCATTCTATGAAACTTAAGTTAACTGTAATCCTCTGCCAAATGGAATTGTATGCATGTGTACATGCATGACCTTTTAAATAGGCAGATTAAAAGAAAAGATGATATCAGGAATCTGGTTTATATTGTAGGGGTAGGTCCCTAGTTTCTTATACCTATAGCTCAGTTTACAGAACTTGGTCCATTTCGCAGATGGCTAAAGGAGCCTGCAAACTGTTAAAGGTCCAAGGCAGTTCCAAGGACCAAACACTTACAGTTGATCCCAGTAGCCAAACTGAGTGATCTAAAAGCAGAAGGTATTTCGCATAGGAATAAAATGGTGACACCCCTATTCCCCTCCTGTCCCAAGCTCACAGGTGGCCCATCCCCTCACCCCCACCCTCAAAGGGGTTTGACTTTAGGTCCACACCCAATCTCCCACAAGCCTAGAGGTGGGAGGTTCCTAGAAGGAACAGGTTCAAGTCTTCTTGGAAGTAGATGACAGATGAAAAGACATGTTCTGAAAAATTTGCCATATCCATCTATTCATTCATTCATTCATTCATTCATTCAAAAATATTTATTGACAATTACATGCAAATTACCATGATAGATGCTATGGAAGACACAATAATAGGAGAACTTGAAGACCTTTCAAAATCTGTTATATTTGATCAAAGCACATATGCAGGATCTTGTTCATTACTAGAACAGGTAAAGCTGATTCATGTTCCCAATAAGAACACCCAAATAAGAAAGGAATTTCTGATGAACTCTGTCAACATTTTTAAAAACCAGGCCAGGGGCGCCAGGGTGGCGCAGTCGGTTAAGCCTCCGACTTCAGCCAGGTCACGATCTCGCGGTCTGTGAGTTCGAGCCCCGCGTCAGGCTCTGGGCTGATGGCTCAGAGCCTGGAGCCTGTTTCCGATTCTGTGTCTCCCTCTCTCTCTGCCCCTCCCCCGTTCATGCTCTGTCTCTCTCTGTCCCAAAAATAAATAAAAAAAAAAACGTTGAAAAATTAAAAAAAAAAAATAAATAAATAAAAAAAATAAAAACCAGGCCATCCTTTCCTCCAGTAACTATGAATGCATAATCTTTGTTGATCTCTGACATTTCCACCAGATGTAGCTCCTAAGTGCCACGTTGGAGGCTGTTTGTGCCATTCTCTCCAAGACCCCTGTGCTTGGCTCCTCCTCTGTCATGGGGGTCAGTAATACCTGTCCCCAAGGGCCTCCTAGGGATTTGGTGAATATGAAATAAGACAATTCACATGAAACCACTTTGACAATCATAATGCTACTCTTTAAGAGTTATTTATTGTTAAAAGAAAGAGTCATTCAAGAGATATTTATTAATTTGTGTTTGCTCATTATTCTGCCTTTACCAAAATATGAAAACAGTCTTATAGGCCCAGACTTCCAGCACGAAGGTCCAGAACCAAAGAGAATGTGGAGTGAATTTTTGGGTGCTCAGAAGCCTATCAAGTAATGGATTGGGGGCTTGCTGCAAGTTTTTCTAAAACAGTGCTTCTCAAACTCTAATGTGTTCATGAATCACATGGGAGTCATGTTGACTTACATATTCTGATTCAGTAGTGCTGGCATGGGGTCTGAAATTCTGCCTTTCCAACAAAGCCCCAGGATCTAAAGTCAAATTCCTTTGAGAGTGGGGATGAGGGGATGGGCCACCTGTGAGCTGGGGACAGTTGGGGGATGGGGGTGTCACCATTTTATTACTATGGGAAATGCCTTCTGCTCTGAGATTGCACTTTGAGGAGTCAAGTTCTCAGGGGTAAAATGTTCAGCGGTGAGAAAAGGAGAGGAAGCACAACCCAAGGGCCTGGGAGGGAGATTTCTAGGAAGTTTGTGTTGGGAGCTGTGATTGTAAAACTCAGTGCCCCCACTTCCTTCCCATCCCCATCTGGAAGAGGCTGTTATCTTCCTGGGCTGTGTATTTGCTCTGCATTTTGGAGAAAGAAAGTGTGCATTGTGAGTGCTTGGGGGAAGGAGGTGGAAGGAAGGAGATTGCAGCATCATGCATGGTGACTGTCCTATCTAGGTAACAAGGGGCATTTTCCCATGGCTGGACAGTGATCTAGAGAGAGCGGAATGAGCCAATTCCTGCCTTGGGCATCCAATGGGCAGCACAGGAGAATCTGGTGCAGACCAGAACTTTTTTCTTTGCCAACTGGAGGTGGTTGGAGAGTGTTCTGCTTTTTCCTAGGTACCCCAGTTCTCCCCACCCACAACTTATTCCTTCTTCTCCTTTTACATCAAAATTTCCTTTTTCTTCCCCAGCATAGCTGAATTCTGCCAGTTGGTAGGAAAGTAATCTAATTCAGTGAATTTATATTAAGGCTTACGTGACTGCTAATCCAACTAGCTATTAGTTATTTGCGTTTTTATGAGCTGTGACACACGTGGATTCCTCCCGACTTTTCTCTGTCTGGTCAGAGCCTGAGCTATAGGAAAGCCTGATGCTTTGTAGAGGTCTCTTTTGCTATAGATGCTGATACCTCAGGAGTCTGGGCATGGGAGGAGCTGTGGGGACAAAATCCATGTATACCTGCTTGCAGAGGTGTCTGTTCAGGGAGCAAGGTTCCTTCTGCCTCCATAGCAGGAACCAAGTAAGAGCAGGAGGCTGTGATGTAAGGGGAAGTTGCTCTAATGGTGTGGTTTCACACTGAGTTTTATGGTGCAGACTTAGGGGCTTTCCTGTGTGTGTGTGTGTGTGTGTGTGTGTGTGTGTGTGACTCTAAGGCCTTCTGTACAATTTCATTTTTATTTAGCCACGGTCATGTATATTTAAGAAAGAAATAACCAAAAGAAGAAAAGGAGCTCTGCTCCTAGAAAACGTTTGGAAATCCTTCCCACATAGAAAGACACAGAATAGGGGGGCCTGAGTGGCTTGGTCAGCTAAGTGTCCAAGTTCTGCTTAGGTCATGATCTCGCAGTTCATGGGTTCGAACCCTACATTGGGCTCTGTACTGACAGGGCAGAGCCTGCTTGGGATTCTCTCTCTCGCTCTGTCTGCCCCTATCCTGCACTCTCTCTCAAAATAAATAAATAGACTTAAAAAAAAACAACAACAAACCAAAGACACAGAATAGGGTCTCAGGCTGCTCTGCTGTGAATCACTCCATGACCTTGGACAAGCTGAGTATTTCATCAACTGTGAAAAGGGTCCTTCCTCTCCCCTGTGGTTTGACCCTGCAATTCTGTGAGAAGCAGCTATTGGCAGTTGTGGGGGCAGAACTGTTCCTCCCACTCCCCTACTGTGCCCTGGAAAGGCTTGGGTCTGACACCTAACCTATGGATCGTCCTGACTCCCAGCCCCAGCTTGGTCAGATAATTCCTGGGCTGGAGAGGAGGGGGAGTTTTGACCAAAATACTTTGCATCTTACTCACCACTGGGATCATGAGAAAATTCCTTACAGAACAGAGAGGGGCTGGGTGGGTTTACAGAAGAATGTACATGCAGTGCTTCTGAGCTGAGTGTTGTCTGTGTCAAAGTGGCTCTTACTGTGTACCCTTTGTGAGTTTAGATGTCCTGGACGTAAAGAGAAGTTCCCACAAACAGCTCTGCCCTCAAAGAACATGGGAGGGGAGGCACACAGAATGCTTAGAAAAGAGATTTGTGAGCATGCCTTCTTCAAATGCTTGATGGTTCGTAGATGAATGAGGATCTATGTCTTGTTCATCTTTGTGTCCCCAGTGCCTACACTCAAAACTCACTTATTCAACTCACATGCACTGAGCACAGATAAATGCCAAGAGCACAACAGTGAGCAAGATGGCACTGTCCCTGCCTTTTAGGAGTTAACAGCTCCGAAGGAGGGGAGGAGGAAGGCATGGTGGGTGGGATTCAGGCAAGTAGACAATCAGAATAGCCCAGGGAAGAAAGAACTGTGATGAATGCTGAGTTGTGTACCCAGAGGGCACCTGTTGTCAGGGTCATGACAATTTCAGCCCTCCTGCCTGGGATTCCTGGCAATTCCCCCAGGGTCTGCTCTGGCGTGGGCCCACCCAACAGAGACCCAGGTACTTAGGCACCCACACCCCTTCTCTGTGTGTAAATGAACCTTGACAGGACATGGCAGGGGATCCTGCAGGGTCCCTGACCTGCAGGAAATGGTGCAGTGGCGGGAGACCCAAGGAAGACAGTCTGTCCCCTGGCTGTTCTGGGCCCTGACGTGTTGAAACACAGCCTGGCTTCTCATTCTGCTCTGGAGGGAAAGCTGGGACCTGCCAGCAGCTCTCAAGATAAGGCAAGAATGTGCCTGTCTGGCCAGGCTGGGGCCCGTGTGGGGCCCATATGGGTGCCAGTGACTGCTCTGTTGGCACTAAGGGTGAAGGTGATTTTCTGAGATACTGAAAGGGCAGCCCGCAGCCATAGGTGAAAACGTGTGCTCCAAACCATGGCAGTCATTATCTGATTTATTCACCCTTCACCATTCAGAAACCATTCACTGGGCAAGAAAGATATGCCAGGCTCTGTGCTAAGTATTCTCATATTTCTCTAATTAAAATTTCCCAACAATCCTGCAAATTAAGTGTATTATTTCCACTCTACAGGCGAGGAAACTGAAGCCCAGAGAGCTGAAACTAAAATCTTATTTATTTATTTACCATACGGCACATGCTGTTCTGAGCCCTTAGGTCTACCAGTGTATCTAATCTTCATCACAGCCTGTGAGTCGTTGTCCTCCTTATCATACTGATGAGGAGGAGACCGAGGCACAGAAAAGCTAAGAAACTCACCCACGTTTCCAGAGCCAGCTAGTGTTGGAACTGGGTTGGGGTTATCCTGGGGTCCTTCCCAGATCAGAGCCCCCCTGTGGCCTCAGAGCATTGCTGGTGAACCTCTGCCCTTCTGTGTCTCCGGTGTGGGTCACGTGTGCAAGCACAAGGCCACACTGAGGCAGCTAGTGAGGGAGGTCTGGTAGGTGGGTTTCTAGAGGGAAGAGGCCATGGGCCAGGGTCTATTCTAGGTTGCAATTTGGGTATATAGAGGAAAAAATAAATCACATTGGACGTGACACGTACCTTTCCTGCATTCTGACAATTAGGCTCAAAGGCAACGCGCCGGGCATGCCAAATGCTGTAATGACTTAGAGCAGCAGAGTTAGAGGAATTGAGAAGGAGTGGCAGCCCTGAGGACGCCTAGTAGCTGCTAATTGGGGATGGTGATGACAGAAGAGGTGGCAAAGCCCCAACTCTGAGCCACTTGCCCAACAGTTTCTGGCTTCTGCTGGGGAGACAGGGCTGGGTAGGAGGATGGTTTGGAGGGAAATCTGCTTCCAAGAGGACTTGGACCTGTTCCTCTCACCCCACCCCACCTTCAGGCTTGTGGGAGACTGGGTGTGGATCAAAGTCAAATCCCTTTGAGGGAGGGGATGTGGGGATGGGCCACCTGTGAGTTGGGGACAGGAGGGGGATGGAGGTGTCACCATTTTATTCCTATGGGAAATACCTTCTGCTCTGAGATCGCCAAACTTGGCTCTTGGGGTCGACTGCAAGTGTTTGGGTGGTCCCGCCTTGGACCTTTAGTGGTTTGGGGGCTCCTTTTAGCCATCTGTGAAATGGGCCAAGTTCTGGCTTTGTGGTGGTGCTCCGCAGCTCACTGTCTCCGTGCTACCGTGATGGCAACACAGAACCACTTATAGTTCTTCCTGTTCGTGTGTGTTAAGGATTTGAGGCAACACAGAATAAGAGGCACATAGACGCAACTGGAAATAAAGGCAGAAGATCAAAAGCCACATGCCCTCCGAAGATTATGCGTTATCAAATCTGTGGTGAGGTATTTGGCATTTTAAACAAGCTCCCAGATGCTTCTGATACACCCCTGAGTTTGAGTACCACTGGTGAGAAGGAGGAAGGCAATACGCCCAAGGTCCAGGCCACCATAGTTGTTGTTACTGACCACCAAGATAACGAAAAGGAAGTAAGATAATGTCATTTTCATTATCTGAAACACGGAAAGGTGTCAGTTTTTCAGGGTGGACGGACATCTTCATGGTGCTGATTTCTGAAAGAAAGGCGTTCTGTGAATCCTGTTACAAAGGGCACTAAACAATATAGTGGATAATTTGGGGACAGGAGAGGTGCTTTGCATCCCTCAAGGGGTCTCTTGTGCTGGTCACAAGTGCAGCTGTGGCGCATGCAGGGGGCCTATAGCAGGACGTGCTCACCTTCAGATGCCGTCCCTTCCTGCAATCAGCCAGGAGGAGGGACATTGCCAGGAGGAAAAGTGAGGGGACCTTGAGGAAAGGACCAAGTGTGGGGGATAGAGAAGGCAGTGGTTCCCCTGGGCCTGAATTGAGTGCCCAGGTGAGCAACCAAGTCAAGAGTTCCACCCCAAGGCACAAGGCACTTCCCTTCACAGTGCCCCTAAAGCACATCATCTGGGGGATTGAAGTGTCAGGCAGGAGAAGAGAAAGGTAAAGGGGGAACAACTGGTTAACACCATCTGATGCTGAGAAGACCTGAAGCTCCTTTGTAGACAATACAATCAGCTGGGGAAAATATTTGCAACATACATGACGAATGGTTAATATCACAAATATGTAAAGAGCTTTCATGAACACTTAAGAATAAGGCAAATGCCCCATTAGAAGAATTAGCAAAGCATATACGAGTATGCAATTCAAATTACCCATAAACGTCGGAAAAGATGTTCATTCTCACTAGTAATCAATTACAATTACCCTTTTTCTACAAGTTAATTAACTTAATTCAAGTTAGAACAACAATGAGGTATCACCTTTCAAGTATCAAAATGGTAAAGCTGAAAAACAGTGATGAGCCAGCATATGTGGAGATGTGTATGGGGTGAGAAATGCAGGAGCTAACAATATTTATGGCAGTCAGGAGTATTAACAGGACAGTATTTCTGGAGGATAATTTGTGAAGCATGAAAAACACCTCAAAATTGTACATCACTTTTGGCTAAGGATTCTATTTCCTGCCATTTATCTTGAGGAAAGAAAATCAAGGGATATATACAAAGATTTATACGTAAGGGTATTTATAACAGTGTTATTAATTATATTAAAAATTGGAAGTAATATAAATGTCCAAAGTTAAGAATTTGCTATCACAACCATGGTTTATCTGTACAATGGGATACCATATAGCCATTTAAAATCAAGTAGTAAAAGAATTGTTAGTTATGTAGGAAAATTTGAAGTAGATATATTATTAAGTGGAGCGTGTAAAAAAAGCAGGTTCCAAAATAGTACTTATGGTGGCATCCCCGTTACATCAAAAAAAATCAACAAATAGAAAAGACTTTATACTATGCTCTGAAACAAATCCAAGAGAGCAGACACCAAATGATAAGGATGGTTATCTCAGGAATGTGTGATTAAGGACAGTTTTTAGCTTCCTCTTTGTGCTTTTCTGTGTTTTCTTTCTTTTAGATAATGAACATGCTGCTTTTGTAATAAAAAAATATCAGGAACATGTTGTTTTTTTAAGTGAATCTGCCAATAAGTAAGGGATGATACCCTTTACCACACTGCCTGCTGCCTCTGTTTAAATCTTCCTTTCTCCAAGCATTGACTGCCTACCTGCTTTGTGCTCAATGCTGAGCAGGGTCTATGAGAGTTGCTACTCTCCAGGCTCTTACGGGTGGTTAGTGGTGAAGGGTAAGGTGAATGCCCAGATCATTTGCTGTAGAAATACTTTTGGTCCTTGGTGTGTTCGGCATTTTGCTGGTTGTGAAGGTGCTATAGGGGCCCTTGCTGAGAGTGCCTGAGATCTGCTTTGCTTGCCTGGAGCCCTAATCCTCTTTCTTTGGAAATTTAATTGGTTAACATGTGACTGCTAAACCTCAGGAGCCTGAACCATGGCTGGGGTCTGTGCAGTGGGAAACCCAGAAATCACCCTATATGTTTCAAACTGATAGATCCATGTGACATATTGGCCTGCATCAGAGAATCCTAAGAGGGCAAGCTAGGAGGGAGGTAGGGAGGTGAAAAATGCATCTGGTCCAACTCTTAATTTTTCAAACGAGAAAACTAAGGCCCCCACAGAGAAGGGGACTTGGAAGTTGGTGACAGAGTCAGGACTCCTACCCTCGTGCTCTGCCCACATTTATAGCCCTGAGTGTTTGGGAGATGTGATCTGGGATGTTGTCAAATAATGGCAAGGAAGCAAACAAACTTGGGATAAAAAATGAACAGAAATTCTGAGAAGCAGAGCGCATCCACCCTAGACGGCTAAGAACTGAGTATATCAGTGAAGAAGTTGCAACAAGAATTCCCAGGACATTAAGATTCAGGGTACAGAAGAGCACCGACAAGAAATAATTGGTTATGATTTGTTCACACACCCACATTCACATACACAGACACACATAGTCAGTCCTCTGCAGAGCCCCCTATTTGGTGTGAATTTTAAGAAAGTGGAAAGACCTTTTTATCTCCAAGGAATTTCTCCACTTGCCCAATATGGCCATAGACTTGCCACCTTAAAGCCCCTCTTGGTCAAGGATGCTGTGAAAATGTGAATACGTTACTTTGGAATGAGGTCAGGTTAACCCTTTGGAATCCTTTGTCACTTTATGTGGGTTATGGAAAGGATCCCAGAGGGATATGGACCACAGGGAGGTGAAAGTTCACGGGAGACAGGCTGGGCACAGAACTCTGCACTGGGGGGAGGGGTCTGGCAAGTTGGGAGGGAGGGGTTAGAGAAGATAAACTGCTCACGTCATCATTTCCTGAGGATGGCCCTGTACCCCCATAGTAATAGCAGAACCTCGGCCATCTTGGATTTTTCTGTCTTCCTTTGCAGTCCCTTTTCTGCTCTGTGCCACGAGCTCGTGTTTTAGGTCTCATCTGTTATGGTCCAGCCTCCTGGGCTTTGCTAGGCTGTGAAGGCCAATTGGCTGACATTTCTAAGATTGATCTAGCTGACCTGTTCCGTTGAAGTTCTTTCACTAATCAAATGTATATCTGATTGTCAGGAGCCAGGGGGTGAGAAGGGGCCCCACCCCAACTGAACATCTTTGTCGGCTGACCACTTGCTCTCCCCTACCCTCCACCCCCACAGAGAAGAGAGGAAGGGGCAAGTGTAGCTTCCTGATATATTTCCTCAGGAAGTGGCCACTTGAGGGGGAGGAAGTGAGGTAGAGAGGTGATGACTTGGGGCATCCACAGAATAAAGCATTCGTATATCGCTCTCTGCTTTTCCAGCTTTGGTGAGCTGTTTCCCTTTGCCTGCCTGAATCCAGCTTTTTCTGCCAGGTTTGGTCAAATTCTACCTGCTCTATAAGGCTTCCACCGACCCCTGTCAGCTGGTACTCCTTCTCTGTTCTGACTTGCTGCAGCATTACTGTTTGCTCCCTCACTTGACCCTGAGGCAGGTGTCTTTTACACACCCATGTCATATTTCTTTTTCCATTAGTGTGTGTCTCATTTCCCCAGCTGACTATAAGCCTTTCAAGTTGTGGGATGTGCCATGCTTATAGCCCTTCGGACACTGATCAATAAATGGGGGGTGGAGGAATGAATTAGTGAATGGATGGATAGGTGAAGGGACAGTTCGGTGGATGCAGGAAGGTGGGTGGGGAGATAGGGAGGTGAGTGGGCGGCAGGCTCCAAGCCCAACGCTATATTATGTATAACCTACATCATGTCAGTGTCTAGAACCTAGACTCTAGACTAAGAGAATAGCCAGAGAACACTGAGCTGTATTTTCAGTGAAAACCTTTCTCTATGTAGCCAGGTGCAGCTTAAATTAGGCCAGACTTCTTTCAGGTGTTGAACTTAAGGGCTCATGTTCATTTGACAACAGCTATCAAAATGTGCTTATACCTCAAAATAGATTCCAAAAAGTAATCATACCTCAGCCTGACTTGGCTGTGCTCAACGATTCCTTCCTTTCTGTGCTTTAGGAGTTTTTTTCTGACAAAAAAAAAAAAAAAAAAAAAAAAAGGCCAGAGGAAGGAAGTTTGTCTGCAGGGGCAAGCTATCAAATGAGCTAACCTGTGAATGCAGCTGTCATAGGCCAGCACGAGCATACACCTCTGACTCTGTGGACAGAGGCCATTTGTAGGTCATGGTTCAGCTCCTGGAGACTTGTGGTTCCTGATTCTATGTATTCCTTACTGCTGACCCTGAACTTGGTTTGGTTGGAGTGACTTCTTGAAAGACTAGATAATAATTTTGAGAAATATCAGTATTTTCTATCCACCCCCCCCCCCCTTTTTCCATGTACAGTTTGGAACTGTTTGGAGATCATCAAAGAGCATGTGGCCACATTGTACAGTGTGCTTCCCAAATTGTGCTTTGTGGAGCTCTCAGGGTTCCACAGAGCTCGTTAAGCCACAGGGGGTAGGCTCTGAGTTGGTGGGTTCTGAGTGCCTCTCCCCCAAAAGAAGCACTGCTTTTTATCTTTTTTACATATGGCACATATTCTGTGCAAGATTTATTGGAGATGGGGTTCCACTCCTCCAACAAATTTAGAAACGTATGTCAGGAGGCTGTCAAGGCATTCATAACATGGTCAGAGAGGAGAAACGGATTCATTGGACAGACTGCTTGGCTCACTAGCTGGGAGAAAAGGCCACTTAAATTTTTTGTTAATGTTTTTATTTATTTTTGAGAGACAGAGAGAGACAGAGCACCAGCAGGGGAGGGGCAGAGAGAGAGGGAGACACAGAATCCTAAGCTGTCAGCTCTGAGCTATCAGCACAGAGCCCGAGGCAGGGCTCAAACCTACGGACCTTGAGATCATGACCTGAGCCAAAGACAGCCGTTTAACCGACTGAGCCACCTAGGCGCCCCAAGAAAAGACCATTTAGATGGCTCCAGGAATTCTTGTGTTTGTAGGTCTTGTGTTGATGTTTCTACCTGCTCCAGAGTCTCCACTCGCCTCCAGCTGGCTTGGATGTTCCTCCTGTGGGTCTCACACTCCTTGCTTGCCCACCTAGTTCCCAATGTGCTGCCCACCTGGCTTCTGATAAAATTTTGCTCATTACCCTTATCTCTCTGTCCTGGAATTCTGACCTGATACCTGCGATTTCTGGTGACTTTATACTTCTTCACCTTATTTTGGCTTCCTGGAAAATTGGTTCCTTGCCCTGCCCTTGAGTAACTGTGTCCCAAGTATCATCTGCCTTCCTGGATCCTGGCATCCCCTGGGACCCCACTTTTCATCTGCCATGGCCCTCCCCAGCACTATCTTCTTCTTCTTTTTTTAAATGTTTATTTATTTATTTATTTATTTATTTATTTATTTTGAGAGAGAGAGAGAGAGAGAGAGAGAGAGAGAGAGAGAGAGATAGTGAGCAGGGAGGAGCAGAGAAAGAGGGAGAGAGAGAATCCCAAGCAGGCTCTGCACTGTCAGAGCAGAGCCCGATGCGGGGCTCGAAATCACGAACCTCGAGATCATGACCTGAGCCAAAACCAAGAGTTGGATGTTTAATGACTGAGCCACCCAGGTGCCCTGCAGCACTATTTATTTTTAAGCTGGGATCTGAGGAGGCAATTCATTGGGGCTGAATCAGGTTCAAGAATGTGCTGGGATTGGAAAATGGGGACCAGGATCTGGATGTGGCAATCTAGTGGATGGAAAGAAAAAATAATTAACATCCATGGAAAAGTTCTAGTTCACACAGTGCTTTCACATTTCATTCTCATCACAGTCCTGTGAGATTGGGATATTCTTATGTCTGTATTACACACAAGGAATGTGATTTGCTGAAGGTAGAACTGGAAACAGAACCTGGGTCTTTTGACCCTTAATCTTGGACTAGGGTATAGGAGATAAGAAACAGGTTGATTGCTAAGGCAATGAGGAGAAGGCTCTTGTTCATGGGAATTGGGAGTGGCCTGACTAGGGGCTGGATGTTTTGGTAATGGATGGGAGATAAGAGGCAGAGTTAACCACAAAGGCCCCACAGTCAAGGCTGGCTAGGCAGAGGAGTGAGGAGGGGGCTTTGTGACACCATCCCCAGACAGGCTGTTGCCATGAGATCGGGGTGTGAGTCCTCTGGGATCAGGCTGATCTGGTTCTTGCAGACTACAGATTTGAACGGCTCCTGCCCATGCCTTTGAGACATGTTAGCTGACGAGCCCATTCCCCTACCTGCTGGGCTGCCCTTGGGGTGGCCTTGATTGGAAGCATCTAAGCATTATCCCTGCCCTGTAGCCCTGAAACTTGCAGGGTAATTCCAGAAGAATCATGGCTTATTGTTCTGCAGTGTGGGAAGAGGAACTGTAATGACCACTTGGGGGAAGTAGGAGGAAGAACCTGGTCTCCGCAACCCTATGACTCGGAACACTGCACGTTTGCCACCACTCCCCTCAGTGGCATCTCATCCCTGGGTTTGCATTCTGTGCAGCTCTGCCTCATCTCTACCTTGATAAACTGGTGACTTTGGGGCAGGTTACTGAATTCATGGACACTTTAAAGTTGACTGAGAAAGGGGTGCCTGGGTAGCTCAGTTGTTTAAGTGTCTGACTCTTGGTTTTGGCTCAGGTCATGATCTCATGGTTCATGAGTTCAAGCCCCATGTCAGGCTCTGCGCTGGCAGCATGGAGCCTGCTTGGGATTCTCTCTCTTTCTCTCCCTCTCTCTCTGCCCCTCCCCTACTCATGCGCACATGCACTCTCTCTCTCTCTCAAAACAAATAAATATTTTAAAAATTAAAAAAAAAAGTTGTCTGAGAAAGGAAGTGAGTTAAGTCCACTCTATTCCTAGACTTTACAAAACACCTTTAGCAGCCTACCCCTCGTGATTGCCAGAGCAAGTCAGACTGGCTGCAGCTTACCATGGCAGGTAGGGGTGGATGGGCTGTGGATGTGGTCTCCTTGATGCAAGCCATCATGGGTGCATTGTCTTTTGAAAATTAAAACCAACAATAAAATAAAATAAAAATAAGTCTGCTTTCTATTTTCATGTGCTCGTGCAATTCTGAATAATATCAGTGATAAAATATTCCTCTCTTCTGGGGTGGGCCCCTCTCCTCACTGCTTGGTACACTAATGAAGCTAGAGTCAGTAGGCAGGATTTCACGTCCTAGACCTGCTATCAGGGCTGGCTACCCGGCCCAACTACCAGGTCACTTAACCTCCCTAAGCCTCTGCCTTCTTTTCTGTGAAATGGAACTAAGAATGATACCTGCAAATATTAAAAGAATGAATGTAAGATTAGTTTATAAAGAGAAAAGCTGGCTATAAATGTTGTAGTATCTACATTGCTATACAAAAGCTAAACGGTGTGAGATCTGGGTCTTGCTCGGGTTATTCTTCTTTGGCAGTGAAGAATTTGGGGGTGATTGAGCCAGGTTCTTCCGTGAAGTTGAGGAGCTAGTGTTGGAGACGTAACATCGTTTTTGGCACTGAGAAACTGTTCTGGGTTTACGCCTTTTCATCTGATTCCTGGGTAGACATTAGGACACCCTTGTGGGGCATCACTCTGGGTCCTGCTGTGTTCTGAAATGAGGCCCATCTGTCTCACTCGTGATGCAGCCTGCTTCATCCTCAGGGGGTGCTGAGTGAGTGAGGAGCTGAGCCCTCTGCCTGGGAAGAGGGATGTGTTCCTGACTTAATTGCAGAAGAGTGTGCTGGCAGAAGCACAGAAGGTAGTGTGTGTCTGGAGGATTGACTGTCCCTTACTAAACCAGGCCACGTGACTTTCACACGCCAGCCTTCGGCACTGAACCCCCCTCCCCCGCCCGGCCCATGCCTCCTGCCTTTCTACAGGGCTGGATAGTAAAGCCCTTTCTCAGGCATTATTTGTGATTTCCCCTGTGACGTGACCAGTCTAGGTTTTCTCACCCCCACTTGACAAAGGAGGAAACTGAGGCCCAAGGAGTTGAACAGGCTGCCCAGGGTCAGGGTAGGGCTTTGACTGGAACCCACATGGAGAATGAAGGGAAGGCCTTTACTTCTGTTCAGTTTGCTGTGGGCTTTTTAGAGCTTTCTGACAGAAGCCTTCTGAGGTGAGACTTCAGGGGACAGGTGGAGAAACACAAACTGAGAAGGCAGTTCCTTGTCCCAACCCATGAGGCTTTGATGGCAGGACCAGGAATTAGGCCTCCTGACTGCCAGCCCTTTGCTGCACTAAACCATGGGTTAGGTATTGACTCTTGCAGTATGAAGGGAGGGGAATTGGAATATGTGTGCTTTGTGCTTGTGTATCCCATGTTTTAGCATTCCCATAACTTCTGACTTAGTGTTGATAATGATTTTCATTAGAGATTGGGTGCCTTCCCTCTCTTCCCTCTCTGGATAACACCCTGGGGTCTCTGTCCTAACCTAGAGAGCTCCTCGCTGCCTACCTCTTGCCCCCATAGCCAAGTTGGGCAACTTCTGCACTGTGGGGCCTGAACTCCTATCTTTGGAGCATCCCAATGGGCAGATGAAGGCCCATCACCATCACTGCTTTTACCTGCCCATTACCAGACGTAGTACAGAGTCACCTCAGCTCTGATTTTATTTTGTTTTTTTTGTTTTTTTTTTACCTCAGCTCTGATTTTTGCATTTGCGACCAGGGTGTGTCTGAATGTAAACTTCCATTCCTGTTACCCCCAAAGCCTAGGGTAATCTTCTGTCTTGGTTTGGAGCTGACCCATCAAGCAAAAGACTCCTGGTGGGAGAGACGACACTCCTCTCCCCTCTTCCCTTCTCCCCCTTACTCCTTCCCTCAAATGTCAAATCAAAGAACCAAGGGAGAGGGTGATAAAAGGACCAGGAATAAAATGAGTAACAGCAGTATAGTATCTTTATCTGTCAAAGGGAGATAATCAGAGGACTGTTGTAAGGCGGTGTTCTCAGCCCCGGCTGCACATCAGTCACCTGGGAAGTTTTTAAAGATCTCAGTTCCCAGGATGCAGCCAGATCCAGGAGACTGGGATATAAATTCCCTGGGTGATACTGGTTTATAGACAGTTGCTCCAAGGATTAAAAGAGTTGGTTAACTGCTTAGAACAAAGATATTCCTGTATCAGGTTATGCACTAGACTCATCAGAAGGACTTTCAAAATGGTACTGATTCCCTGGCCACATATTGACACCATTTAAATCAGTGACTTCTGGGGTGCCTCTTGCTTGGCCTTCATGTGAGCAATAAACTAGTAACAGTTATACTAGCTATCATTTTTTAAGCTGACTGTGGGCCAACATCGCAGGTATTTCCAGTCATCATGATTCCCTGGTAGGGAGTCATGATTCCCATTTTACAGATGAGGAAACTGATGCTCAGAGCAGAGAGCCACTCTCCCCAGGGGACAGCACAAGTTTCCTGAGTCCAGGCCTGTCTGCCCCGGAAGGCTGCTTTTGCTGCCCAGAGCCTGGCAGCCAAGAGGCTGGCCTTAGTGGAGCATATTCTCCCCTCTTCTCCGTAGTGGCCCAGCAAGAGGGGAAAACCCATAGGTGGCCTTAGCTCTCCTTGGGCTCCCCAGGGCAGGTTGAGTGGAGGATCCCTCCCCCAGGAAGAGAGGGGGAGATGAGGGGTGCTGCTTGGTATTTGGCTCTCAAAATGCCTCCTTTTGGTGTGAGAAAGTTGCCTGCATATTAGGACTGACCCCCGGTCACCTCTCATTGCCACAGCTGCTCTCTCTCACAAGGAGAAAACTCAACCAGGAAAAGCAAACACTCATTTGCGTTTTTGAGAGTTTGAGGAATTTTTAAGTCATGTGATACAGAATAATGCCTCCATTTCCCTCTTAAGACAAAGGGAGGGGGCTATCTCAAGGTGACTGAAATATTTTGCTCTGCTTTATAAAAACCTTGCACCTCCATCTCTGTGCTCTGTAGGCTTAAACAAAATGCTTAAAATCCTTAAGCTTTGGTTTCCCCATCAGTCAGCTGGAAAGAGTAAGCCCTGTCTGCCCTCAAAACTGCTGATGCCAGGTCCCTAAGATGTCAGAGAAAAGAAAAGCATGGCCATCTTGACACTGAGACTCACAGTTGCCTGGGACTGGAAGCTTTGTCAGATGTTTCCTGGCTCTCGCTAAGGGACCCAATGTCCCTGAGGCCCATAGTAGCTCCAAGCGACCAGTGTTAGAGATCGCCCTGAATGTGTTCACTCTGGCTTTGGGAGGCCTGGCTTCACTCCACTTGTGTCAACTCCTGTGTGTAGACAACTAGGAGCCAATATTTGGGGCATAAATAGCTGAAACTTTATTTAAAAAAATTTTTTTAACATTTATTCATTTTTGAGAGACACGGAGAAACAAAGCACAGCAGGGGTGGGGCAGAGAGAGAGAGGGAGACACAGAAGCCAAATCAGGCTCCAGGCTCTGAGCTGTTAGCACAGAGCCTGACACAGGGCTCCAACTCACGAACCATGAGATCATGACCTGAGCCGAAGTCGGACACTTAACCAACCGAGCCACCCAGGCACCCCTGAAACTTTAGAGTTAGTAGACAATGGAATATAAATTTGGTTCCACAAAGCCATCCTTGTCCAGCCTAGCCCAGGCCCCAGGGCCCCTCCTTCCCCAGAGCTCCCTCTGTACCTGTTATCTGTGCCTTTGGTCCTTGCCCTGCACAGGACCTGGCACAGACCAGACACTCAGGCAGCACTAAAGTGAATGAAGGATGAGGGGATGGAGACATACAGGAATATGTATCTGGTGATGTCTCTAAGGTGGTTGCCATAGAATGCTATTTAAGTGTTGGCATATCTATTCCTTGCTTGCTCTACTTGACTTTTTTTTTGTCACTTAGGTTTATTTTGAAGACTGTCTCACTGAGGATTATTCTAGGAATGGAGTGGTTCAGATGTGATGCTATTTTTCTGAGGTTGAGGCAAATATCCCGAGAATTTCATCGTGTGTAACTCTTTTACCCCAGAGCCGCAAAGAGAGTACATCTTAAGTGTGGAGTATGGCATCGCTTATTAAGCCATTAAGCTGAACCTGCAAACTTTCTGAGTTCTGTTTTAGCAGTGGGTATTGTGAGCAAACGTGGGGGCACTTGTGAGAATGATAGAAGGGGAGTAGGAAGACGCCAGGAAGGGTGACCACTGGGCCGTCTCCAGGCCCTTAGAGCTGCCCACCCATCCTGACCACCTGAACTGAAATGGTGAACAGAAGGCTGCTTCCCTCCCCTGTGGAGTGGGCTGTCCTTGGAACGCTCAGAGAAGCTGGCTCAGGGCCACCTGTCACTCGCATGGACACCATTCCATGGCTACTGTATTGGTCTCCAGAATGAAGTATTTCTAGGCCCAAACCTGAGGGGCACTTAGCATATTCTTGACTTCTATAACTACTTAGTGGCTTTGTGGACAGTGAGCTGGGCACCTGAGCTGGCCATTAGCTCTGTGATGACCTCACGCTTGTCACTGACCTCTCCTGTGCCTCAGTTTTCTAACACTTTGCAATTCTCTGGTCCCATCAGCCCTCTCGCTGTGACCAACTCCCCCTTATGGTTATTAGCAGTGTTAGGCTGCCTCCACCCACCCCCGCCTCCTCCAGTATCCCACCAACCCAGCCAGCATATCCTCTGGCCTTGTCTTTACATTAAGTGTATCACTCTCGTATTTTCTCTGTCTCCTTACTGAGGACTTGCTTTGCTCAGGTCATTGAAATTTTATTTGTTGGGAGGAGGTTGGGGGCAAAGGTACAAACATGAGAATATAGAGATATCACAATTATAAATGGATGAATTTATACTTGTGTCCAGGTAAGACAGACTCAAATTGAATAACTGTTACCATTAATATTTTGGCCATACCAATATTTATGTTTTTCCTTGCTAATCTTTACATTATGTAGTATAAGCCTCTGGACATTGTGATTTTATCTAATGGATAGTGGACTCGGGTTCTCATAGAGACTTAAGAACAATGAAGCTGTGTCATCCTGATCAAATAGGAAACCGTTCAGGGCCTCAGTGTTCACATCTGTACACGGGGAATGACAATACTGGCATTCATTCCTAGTAAAGGCAAAGTACTCATATGAACAGAAGGAAGCCCAGTACCTGGCCCCTCTCCGCCACTCGTTACCTGGCAGGGGAGGATGCAGGCTTGTGATATAATTTGTCCTACTCTGGCGGAATGAATTAGTGTGGCCTGGGGCTGACAAGTGGTCACTTCCTTGATGGACACAGTTACACCCTGATTGTGCTGGTCTGTGTCCCCACAGCGGCCAGTTTGCCATTGTGAAGAAGTGCCGAGAGAAGAGCACGGGGCTGGAGTACGCGGCCAAATTCATCAAAAAGCGGCAGAGCAGGGCCAGCCGGCGGGGCGTGTCCCGGGAGGAGATCGAGCGGGAGGTGAGCATCCTGCGGCAGGTGCTGCACCCCAACGTCATCACGCTGCATGACGTCTTTGAGAACCGAACCGACGTGGTGCTCATCCTCGAGCTGTGAGTGGGTGTTTGGGACCCATGGGGGGCAGCAGAGGCAGGTAGGGTGGTGGGTGCTTCAGCCACAGGTCCCAGAGGGCAGCGGCAACCAGACCTCATGAGCTTGGCCCAAAGAAGGTGAAGTCAATGGTGGGTGGTTTTCATTGGTTGCTGTCCCCTTCATCCTCCTTCTGAGCTTGGGCCAAAGGTGGGTGGGTTTGCCGAGCATCAGGGACAGAAGGCAAGGGTCTGGGTCTGGCTTTCATGGGACCCTGGGGATAAAAGGGAGGCAATGGCTGGCCCCTGGGATGTTTCCTGGCGGAGCATGTGGGAGGATGGTGGGGGGTGGGGGGCGATGTAAGAAGGTAGTATGAGGGGAGGAGAGGCTGTCCGGGAGGGGTCTTCTCTATGAGGAGGAGCGGAACAAATATCCTTCAGGCTCTGCAAAGCCCTTCCCCAGCCCTTTCTTGGGAAAAATTCCCACATTTGTGCTGTTTGATGCCTTCATTATCATAATAATAGCTATTATTTAGAGAGCCCTAGTATAAGGCAACCATTTGTCGATGCTTCTTGTTTGCCATCCTGTTCAGTCCTCACAAAGACTATTGAGGGAAGTGTCCTCCTAACACGGAGGAGTTATTTGGCATTCACTGTACTGAGCACTTCTGTTATCTTATTTAATCTTCATAAAAATCTTATCACACAGAAGCTCTTACTATCTCCATTTTACAGACAAGAACACTGAGAGGCCAGGTCTCTTATAAGACCCTAGAGCCAGGAAGAGGAGGGGCTTGAGTCCACACTGCTTGTGCAGACAGCTATGAGCATGAGGTGAGATGGCATTATGCTGGCCTAACTGGGCAAGACGTCATAGTCTGATGATGCCAAGACTCCAGGAATTGACCACTTTGTGTCCCTCCTGGAGGTGTCTCCATGGAATGGGGAGATAGAGTTCTGGCAGACAACAGAGTTTGAATTGGACTGTACAAGTCACAATGGCTGTGTGCAATCAAGCAGCACAACCTGGTGTTGGGAGTGTTCTGAGCCTCATGGGCATGTATGCATCTGCCGGTTGCAGAGGAGTGGTAGCATTTGTTTCAGAAATCCCTGACTTTGTGACCTTGGGCAAGACACCTCACTCCTCTGAGCTTCAGCTCCCATCTGTAAATGTGGCAGCCATCCTTAACCTGCCCACAAGTTGGGTGGACCACCTGACATTTGAAGTCATTCTAATTTGAGAACTAAGCCCTGACGTTACCAGGATATAGATTTATGTAGCAGATGGGCATTTGCATACTCTTGCATTGATGCTTAAATTATCCATCTCACTGTTTAAATGCATAGACTCGCCCGTGCTATTCCTTTCACTCCAGCGTCCTCTGGTCTCTCCCATAGACCTCTCAGCCACTTGGACTAGTTGGCGTATGCTGCTGCCTGACTCAGCAAGCCTGGGGGCGTCAGGTGCGGTCAGCCATGTGGACAGCCCAAGGTGTGGCATGCCGCAGGGCTAAGGGTCAACAGTTGGTACAGTGTTCCCAGCAGAGAGCGACAAGCTTACCCCCGCTGGGGAGGCTAGGCCACTGCTTTAAAAAAAGTTTCCAGCAACTGAAAAGAAATCGCATTTACAATCCTACCATCCAAACATAGCTATTCATGTTTTTCTGTGGTTCCTCTCGGCCTTTATCTATTTGTATACAATCATTGTACTTGCACAATTTCTTGCTCTACTTTTCCCCTTCAGCATAATTTCACAAATAGTTTTTTTTTCTTTTAACTGACTGTATCATGTTTCATTGAATTACATACTCCTATATCCCTATTGTTGGACATTTCGTTTTGATTTTCCAGCTTTTAACCATTACACATTTCACTGCCAGAAAACAACTTCCTTCCCATAACTTCCCACTTTTCTTTTGAATTAATCCTTTCAGATCAATCCCCAGGAAGGGGATGACTAGGCTGACATTTGGAGGGCTCTTGATATCCTCACTTTCATGGGACGATGTTAACCTGTAGGACCTACAATATAGGAGCGGTTTCCAGTTTGCCCGCAGCCTTGTCAGCCCTGGGCCATTTGTTCCAAAACAGGATTCATTATTCATTTGCCTTTATGGTTATCAAATGATTTGTTGTTGTCATTTTTATTCTTATAAGATTAAAGTGTTTTATTCTTTAGTTGCTAGAGAAATTGCCTGCTTTTCCTGGTTTGCAGAACCCTAGGAGTTGGGGTCTGGGATGCTCTTGAGATGTCCCTGTTTCTCCCAGCAGGGCTCATGGTCAGCAACAGTTATGTGCCCTCTTCCAGTGAGTTGTCACCATCCCTACCATCGAGCTGTCGCACTGGTACTCCCACTGTGACTTGCTTGAGCTGCTGTGCTTGCTCAGTTCTGTCTATTCATAGTTTCTCTATCACCTCTTTTACTTTGAAGCTGTCTCACTGCTCTTGGGGTGCCTGCCTACCTATGGAGTGCTGGGGATTGCTAAGGCTAGCAATGGTGCTGGAACAATGTGTGACAAGGGTGTCCCAGGGAGGACCTCCCAAGAGAGAAGGGGTTTTCATGGGCTTTTGTGTTGGGATTTGGTGACCCCTGTTGGGCTGATCAGCAGCCTTTGACTGCCTGGTCCTCACGGTGCCCTAACAGGTTAGTGGGTTTGCCCAGTGTTTAAACATGACTATCAGTGCCCGCCTTGTTCAGTTGAAATTGCAGGTTTTGTGGATGGGTTTACCCCAATCCCATTGTCCCTCTCAGCAACTGTTGTCTGGTGCAGGGCTTGCTTTTGCTTTCTGCTAAAGTGACCAGTACTCAGAAGACATACCCAGCCCTGAGTTAAGTCCCTTTAAACTGTCATCACTCCATCCATGACCTCCTTAGCAATAGCTGCCTCTGGTCAGGGCTGTTGAAAGCAGGGATGGGAAGGATTTGGTTTTGCCATATAAGTTGACTTTTGTATGGCATAAAGAATATTTTCAAAATCTCGGTAGATTAATTCATGTCATATGTGGAGCTTGCTCTGAAAATGTAAGTCAGCCCCGGGGGGGCGGGGGAGTTGGCAGGCCTCTTATCCAGGCCCCTGACCTCTCTGGAGCCTCCTGGGCTCCCTGCTAATGGAAAGCGATACCCGTGTGGTTGCATACCAGAGAATGGGTTGGCAGATCACCCCACGGGGTCAGCAGTGCTTTCCAGTGCCCTAACTTGAGTGCACCGTCTTGGGCCCAAGTGGTTCTGGCAGCATCCTTTCCAAATCACTATCTACACAGATCATTTCAGTACACATCCAAGAAAGCATCTGAAAAGGTTTTCTAGCAAGCAGACCAACCTGTGGGGAGGAAAGAGGCAAAGGTCAGCTTAGCAGGAAGGGGACTGATCCTGGGAATGCTGAGAGGAGAGGAGAAGAGACCCAGACTATTGCGTTTTGCTTTTCATCTTTAAGCTGAAGAGGTTTGGGATGTGAGAGGAGAGAAATTTGGGAGGAGATGGGGAATGGCTCTGGGGAAGAGAAACCCTTGGGAAAAACTATGTTAGAGGGAAAATGAACAAAACCTTGAGGAGAGCTGCCTGAGCACTGATGTGAGTGTCCGCAGCCTGAGTGTCCAGACTTGGACGTTTATCCCTGTGGGCTCATCAGCCTCCACCATTCCAAGACTCTGAGGAATATTCTAAGGGCCACCGTGGCTGGGATCCAAAGGAGACCATGTCTCACCCAGTCTCCTGCTCAGATCACACCTTCAAACAAAATGGCTGATTACTGTCCCCTAAAGTCCTCACCCAGCCTGGGCCTTCACATCAGTGGTGTTAGGTGACAGGACACATCCACGTTATCATGAGATTCTTTTACACTTACGCAGCATTCTATTTAAGGTAGGAAGGGTAGGGTGTGCCCGAGGCCACAGCCTCATAGGACCCAGCAGGGGCTAGAAGTATAGAAAACAAGGGCCAGGCTGGGTCCTGTGTTTCAGAGGGGCCCTGTGGATTTGAGCAGGTCTGGACAGGTCTCTTGCAGATGCCGAGCCTTCACTTTTATATGCTATAGAATATGCTATATCATGTTGATATTTTTAATGTTTTTTTTCCCCCTTTGTTCTTTTATCCACCCACCTTCTATTGAATGTCTTTGTTTCACAAGGTGCTGGGGAAGCAAAGATAACCTAGCTGGGGAGAGAGGCAGACAGGTAACAATAGCCCGGTGTGATGAGGACTCAAATGCAGCTCAACAGGGATGTCAGAGGCCTACCCAGTACTTGGGGTGGCCTTGAGCTTTCCTTTTTGCATCCATTCAAACTTTATAATGTGGAGACAATGTGGCGAGAGGAACACACAGTGGACTGGGGCTGAGAAGATCTGGCTGTGACTCCTGGTTCTGTGGCTTACTGTGTGACCTTGGGCAAGTCACTTGCTCTCTTGGGGGCCTCAGTTTCCTCATTTGAAAAGTCAGGCCAGAAGTTCTGTCTACCCTCAGGGTGCATATGAGTCTCAAGTGAGAGAATGCTTGGGAAGGCGCATTGCTCCGGTGGCCA
This sequence comes from Panthera pardus, assembly GCF_024362965.1. NCBI lineage: Eukaryota > Metazoa > Chordata > Mammalia > Carnivora > Felidae > Panthera > Panthera pardus. The sequence goes on from NW_026526810.1 coordinate 33,705,868, forward strand.
GCTCCAAGTAAACTCGGAACCAAGCACCCTTCTGCCACTGCTATGCCTCATGACAGTATGGTGCGTGGTATTTACTTCCGGGACTTTATCGAGGGTCTCATAGCACTTGTCCAACTCTACAGCGAGATCCCCCCTCCCAGGGGGCAGTGAGGCTGGGTTTTTTCCTCATTCCTGTTTTGGAAGAAGAAAAGCTCAGCCCTGGGACTCTCACGTGCCGCACCTCAAGGGGAAGGTTGGGTCTGTGTTAGGGAAGGATTGGGACCACTGTCCTGGCCCTTTGACCTGGGTCTGCAGAGCAGACTCAGAGTTTCTGCTTCAGCCGGTGAGAGGGGTTCAGGTTCCAGCACCTGCCAGGTAGGGGTGGGGCAGAGGATGGCCTCACCCATGAAACACATGGAAAAGTAGTGCACAAGCCTCGCTGCCAACACCAAGGCAGATGCTTTAGGCCACACCCAGCTGACTGAGTAGAGGGGCACTGCAGCTCGAGCAGATAGTATGCACCCCTGCACCTTCTCACCTCATTCCCTCTTCACCCCTTTACCACCACCCCGCCCCACTTTCTCTAAATATTTACTCAGCATCTGTCACGTGGTAGACACCAGCCCTGAGGATGAGGATCTGATTCATGGCTCCTGCCCTTGAGAAGCTCACACCCCAGCAGGAACAGAGGCTTCTGGCATTTGTCTGTCTACTAACGGGAGATATTTTCAACCCCATTTGACAGATGAGAGAAGACTGAGGTGGAGAGTGACTTGGTAGTCAGTGGCAGAACCAGCACGCCAGCAGGTCTGCAGCTCATCTCCGAAGCTGGCCAGCGCACAGGGACTTCTTGCCACATACATGCCCTGCGCTTGCCCCCATCTCTGTGCCTTTGCAGAGAGATGCCTGCCTGTTACACCTGTCTCATCCCCTTGCTCCCTGAGTCCAGACCCTACCCAAGCCTCCCTGCATTCCCAGCACCTTCTCCCACCACTTAAGCCCGCACTAACCATATGTGAGAAGCAGATAATAACATCATGGCAGAAGTCCCTGCTGATGGGACACAGTCAGGTGCTGGTCACTGTGCTGAGTGCCTTCCTTAATGCACCAACTTGTTTGCTCTTCAGAACAAGGTGAGCAGGTAGACGTTCCCATTACCCCCAGCTCCTGAGAGACCTTGCTGAGAGAGTTAGGGCGGCTTATCTCCCGTCACATGTTAGTCTGAGAAGACAGTGTTGGACTGTGGCTGGGGCCTGGACTCGGCCTTGACCGCATGCTGCCTTACTGGGAGGCCTTGTGTAGCTCCTTCGCTTCCTGTGGGCCTTGGCTTTCTCATCTGTTATGAAAGAAATTCCAGGTGATCATGGTCTATGTGGGAGCGTGGCTGAGGGAGATCATGGAGTCTTCCCCCCAGAAGTTTCCTGTTCACTTATAGTGGATTTCAAACATATGTAAAAGGAGAGAGAATAATGTTGGAAAAACTAGGTCATTTGTCCCATTGATTGTCTCACAGTCTGGATTTGGCTTATTCCTGCCTCATGCCGTTAGTTAACTTCTTCCTCTATGTCTTGTATTTCCTGTAAACTAATAGTTAGATCTAAATGAGATACCCTTTATATTGACACTGTTCGATAGAAATATAATATGAACCGTATATTCAATTTTAGATTTTCTAGTAGCTGCATTAAATAAGAAGTGAGAAGAAATAGGTGAATTAATTTTAATATTTTTATTCAATCCAATATGTACAAAATATTATCATTTTAACATGTAATCGATATAAAAATCATTAATGAGATATTTTACATTCTTTTTTCCATATTCCATCTTCAAAACCCAATGTGTATCTTACACTTACAGCACATTTAGTTCATTCTCAGTGCAGTGGTTAGCATGAAATACAATCCTACCAAAACAACAAAGCTGTGTTTACGGGAAAATATTTCACACCATTTCAGTTTTTGAATTAAAATGACTTCAAATGAAATAAAATTTAAAGTTCAGTTCCTGGTTGCACTAGCTGTATTTCAAATGCTCAGTAGCCACGTGTGACTAGTGGCTGCTATATTGGACGGTGTTCATAGAGGGCATTTCCATCACTGTAGAAAGTTCTGTTGGGTAGCACTGAACAAGAGGCTTAAGCAGATGTAGGTGTCATAAGTGTTGCTGTGTACTTACTGTTGTACCTCATTGTGTCCAGTTGTTCTGTTTTTCAGGATGCTGAGATTGATTAGTGTGTCCATGGGTGCTTCTGGGCATTTTTAAAGAAAGGAGAAAAGGAAATTTTGGTGCCGTTTAGGGTGAACTAGGTGGCAGGGAGTGAGTGATTCCCCAAAGTGGGACAGAGGCCATTCTAGCCATATAAGCATCATCTGAAGACACTTAGTATGATATAGTGGTTGAGTCATTCTTCCTGGGTTTGAATCCTGACTGCCACTTACTAGCTCTATGACCTTAGGCAAGTCACTTAACCTCACGGAGCCTCTGTTCCTTCAACTGTGAAATAGGAAAATACTAGTACTTAGCTCACAAGGTATTATGATGGTTAAATGAGATAATGTGCATAAAGCACACATTATGCACAGAGTAAGTAGTCAATGAATATTAATTACGAGTATTATGTTATTGTAAAAATATGGGTTCCAAAGCTTTGGGGCTAGAGAATCTGATTTGGTAGGATCTGTGGTAGGACCTGGGATCTGCATTTTGAACAAGTCTCCAGGTGATCCCCCTGGCCCAGATCCCTCCCCGAGATTTTTCCCTGGGATGACCCTTGGCTCTGACCCAGCCCCCGAGAAGCACATCCTGGCTGAATACCCCAGCGTCTGTCAGAGGACAGACAAGCCCGGTAGAGTTGCCAGATTTAGCAAATAAAAATCCCGTATTGTATCTGGCAACCCTAAATCTCTAAAAACTGTAAATTAGCATTTATAGGACAGGTTGTTCTGCTCCGTGGGTCTCCATTCCTGCCATATCTACCATAAGGTGCAAGAGTGTGGAGTGTGAGGACAAAAGTAGCACTTTTGGGTTTCTAGATAGGTCTTTACGTTTCAGGTAGGGACCATGTCTAGATTTTCGACTCTGAAGAGGCCATCTTTTATAAAATCCAAGAAGGAGCTTTAGGAGCCATCTTACTCCCATCTGCTCATTCTGCAGATGGGGAAACTGAGGTCTGACTGGAGAGGGGGAGAGGAGTTGTCCAAGGTCAGTGGCAGGGCTGGACTGGAACCTAGGTGTCCAGCTGCTGGCCCAGTATATGTTCTTCTCTGTCATCCCGCAGTACTTGTTTCTGTCCTCTGCTACCTCAGTCGTGGTGGGGGAGAGGTAACACCTAGGGTAACCAGAGGCCCTTCTGGTAACACCCTAAGAGTGGCTCATACCCTTGTGATCCAAAGGGAAGAACACAGCGAATAGAAGAAACAGCAGTCCCTGGTGCTGGCTGGACAAAGCCCCAGAGACGGGTGAGGGGATCCTGCCATACGTCCAGATGGTGGGGGTCAGGTTCAGGAGCTGCACCCTTTGGCCTGGCTCCCTGACACACAGGTCTGACTGGGCCTGGGCCCCACCCCACACCGGTGTCTTGCAGAGTGTCGGGAGGAGAGCTCTTCGACTTCCTGGCCCAGAAGGAGTCGCTGAGTGAGGAGGAGGCTACCAGCTTCATCAAGCAGATCCTGGACGGTGTGAACTACCTTCATGCCAAGAAAATTGCTCACTTTGATCTCAAGGTCAGTGAGGGGGTGAGGGAGGAGAATCATTTTAGGAAGAAGGAGCCCAGTCCCTTCTGATGTCACTGCCGGGAAGGACTCAGTGCCCGTTTGGCCCTCGTCCCTTCTCTTGCTGTGGAAAGCTCTGAGCTCCTAGGAAAGAAATGATGCCAAAGAAGTGTCCCTTTCCTCACTTTCATTTCACCTATCAGGCTTTCTGCACATAGAGACTGACTGCAAGAAGCTTCTTATTCAGACCACAGGTACCTTATCTCTCTCAGGGAGCAGGTGGGGTGCAGTTTTTAAATACTAGACCAACAACAGGAAACTTGAAACCAAACACATTTCACAAGACTGGACTCTTCAGTAACTGAGAACTAACTCATGAGCAGGCAGAAGTAGAAGCGTTCAGGCAAGGACTACTGAGGTTGGCTGGCCCTACAGGCCCTGCGCAGCACAGCCTTCAGCGGCCCTGGGCCAGAGGTCATCAGTCTTGGAGCTCAGGGGCCTCTGGCTGCCCTCCCTGTTCCCATCCCCTACTGTGACCACAAAACTGCTTCCAGGGGCTGCTCATCATTTGTGGTAACTGGTATTCAGGGTCAAGAAAGTTCACTGTGACCACATAGGACCTCATAAAGCAAGAGTGTGGTCAAGTAGAAGGAGCAGTTCCCATAGTAACTGAACTCAGTCTAGTAGACTGATGAGCCTTTACAGACACCCAAAGCTTAAAGATCCTCTAACCTGTGATCAGAGGGACCTATTTCCCAGGGTGAAAACCCACTCATGTTTCTGTCCAGAAATTCCTGTTGTGTTTCAAGCATTGTGCCAGGCACCTAGGTATTGCTACAGATACAAAAATCAACTGGGCCCTGTCTGGGCTTAGTTCCTCTTTTCTAGGAAACTTAGTACAGGAGACAGAAAAGAAAGATCAACAATAGAAAGAAGTATAGGGGAGCTGCAATAGAAGGAAGTATAGGGGAGCTAGGGAGCTGAAAGGAGAGGGCATCTAAGTCAGACTGCATTATCTGAGAGGGCTTCCTGGAAGAGGTGTTATTTGAGTTGAATTTTGAAGGACTGGCAGGGGTTATCAAAGGAGAAGAGTCTTCTAAGGAAGAGAGAACGACAGTGTACATGGTCCTGAAATAGCACAATGCATTCAGGGAAATACAGGCAAAGGGTGAATGTTCCAAATGGCTGGAGAATAAGCCAGAAAGAGAGCAGAAGGCAGACACAGGGTTTGAGAGCTAAGCCAAAGAGATCGAACTTTACCCTGAGGGATATAGGGACCAGGTGATCAGTGAGGTGAGGCCAGCAGATGTGTGTTTTGGAAAAATCCCTCCGGCTGGAAGGATGGATAGAATGGGGAACACCTGGAGGCGGGGGTAGGTGCCATCTGGGAAGCTAGTGCAGTAATCGGGTGAGATGTGGGAAGTGCAAAACTAATGTAAGGAGGGGACAGATTGAAGACCAATTACAGAGGTTGGTCTGAGGATTGATCAGGTGCCTAATTAGCTGTGGGGGATGAGGAAGACGGCAGAGTTCAGGATGACACCCAAGTTCTGACTTGGGAGGACTGGCCCAGAGAGGGCATGGCATACCTACGGTCTCACAGTGACTGCCTCAGGCAATGGGTTCAGTTCTTGCCATGGACCCCCACCCCAGCTCTTACCCTGCCCTGTGGGGTGACCTGCCGTGATTCCCCTCGGTGGGGTCCTTACTTCTCTGCTGATTGCCGCAGTATTTTGAATTCCTCCAACAGAAGACACCTTGCAGTGTTTTACACAAGAATCGGGGGTAAAACTTGGAGTCACCGAGGAGGGTGTGGGCTAAGGGGGACTTTGGAGCTCAGAGTGGTAATACACTAAGCAGGCAACAGTCTACCCGGACTGTATTTGTGTCTCTTTCCTGGCAGTACTGTGGACAATTAACTTGCTGTTTTCTGTGTCTTTACTGGCTCCAGGAGACCGACCTCAAAATGGGCTCCTTTGTCTTTTCTCTATGGGGTCTGGTAGAGGTAGGAGGTGTTGTAATCCCACAGGCTCCGTGACTAAAGCGGGTCCACGTTGTTTAGTTTGCTTGTGTGGCTGCTCGCTGTGGTGTGGGGAGTGCTGGCTTGGAGGTGGCCAGGTCGGGGTTTCATCTTCATCCTACTGTGTACCAGGATACAACCGAACCTCAGTCTTTTGGCTTCAATGCAAATAATAATCCCTACTTGGTGCGGTTGTTAAGGGTTAGAGAAGCAGCATTACCTGCTGTGTACCAGACAGTGCTCTGTAATAATACCTGCTATTGTTATTTCCCCTCCCAGAATAGAGGAAAAGGAAACACAACTCTTGTTACAGTATGTTGGGCCCGCCAGCCTAGAAAAACAAAACTGCTAGTGCAATTCTCGATTAGCCAGCAGAGCTGAGATTCGTTGCTACTGGGGCAGGTCTGGCTCCTGGGCTCAGGGTGGATGCTTTCCTCGGCCTGGAGATGGTCACTGGGATTCCCCCGGTTGCGTGTAGGGTGATTCTGTTAACCCCCGTCTCGGCCTCCTGTTCTTAGAATTGTGCACACTGTGAGCCTTCTGACCCTCCCTCCCAATCTGTGAGTCCCTCGGCCCAGGCTCAGCTGAGCAACTTCAGGAAGTGATGAGTAGCTGGATTATCTCATGATTGGGTAGACACTTCCTGGAGCCAGAATGTGGGTAGGCATGCCCCCGGTTGGAACTTTCCACCAGCTGGAGGGGGTCATGTAGAAAGCCCAGCTGGTAGCTTAGAGGGGACTTCTTGATTCCATGTTGTTTCCAACCACATAAAATTCATTTTACACGAATACAGTTTTCTCCCTGATTTTCACTCCCTGTGAGGTGCCTCTGCTTTTCTCAACTCTTATATTCTGTTACTCCTCACCAAGTGAGTCAGGCTAGCCTTGCTGCCCCATGGACACAGCCACTGTGTTGTCTCCATGCCCCTACCCATGACCTGTTCTCCATGCTCATCTTCCAGGAGCAGGTAATGGAGGACAGTGAACTCTCACCTGTCTTTGGAATATGAACTTCTCCTGGATCCTCCCATGATTACCTCCTCCTATGTTCAGTCACTGTGCTAGAGAGGTGAAGCCCTGTCCCTGCTTAACACATGCTCCCAGCCTTGTGGCAGAGAGCAGATAAATGGACAGATTAATGTATGATAAGTAGTCTTGGTAAAAACAAATCATGGCATGCTGTTGCCCAGAAATCTATGTTGGGTCCTTGTCATCTGTAGGATAAATAAACCTGTTCAGCATGGCATTCGGACCTTTCTTATCCTGCCTTAGTCCTGATTCTGGTCTCATCCACCTTTCCCCACTCCAAAACACTAGCCCCAGGCAACAAGATGACAGATACATGTTCTGGCCTCTCTCCTTCTATGTTCATGCTGTTCCCATCCAGGAAGCTGTTGCTCTTCCTTTCTCTGTCCGTGGACTTCCTTCCTGTTCATCCTTCTAGGCCCAGCAGAAACATCATTTCCTCTAGGAAGCCTTTCCCTTCCCTACTACGTCCCAAAGCATAACTAAGAATGAACTTGCCTTTATGCTTCCATTGCCCTTTGTACAGTCTGAGAATGTCTATTGCTGCTGGTCACTCTTCTGCTTGTATCTAGCACTGTGCTTGGCACATGACACATTACTCAGTGTTGAATGAATGAGTAAATGAATGAATGAAATGACTTAGTAAGACCAGATGCATGCATGGATGGCAAAGACCCTTTGATGTCACCTGGGAAATGCAAAAGAGTTTGCGGGCAGAAGTCAGTGCAATGATGTGAACATTTATTGGGGGGCTATAGTATGCCCAGGAGTAGAGTGGCAGACATCAATGTGATATGGTACCTGCCTTCCACGGGCAGGAGATGGCCATGGTGAGACTTGGTGGGGAGGCCACCTGAAATGAAAGCTAACCATGACTCTTGCCAACAAATGCCCACTACCAGGGGGTAAGCGTTCCACCTCAGCAGAGGGAATACCAGGCCAGTGTGTGCTGTAAATTCACCATAGAAAGGCTGATTGAGGTGGGTAGGTAGGAGTGGTAAAGGTAGATGATGTTGCCTGTATTTACATGGTTGGAAGGGACATTGGGGCTGCCTGCCCTTCAGTCACAGGGAGCACCCAGTGTGCCTTCAGACATGCCTTTTGTGGGACAGATTAGCAGGAAATGGGGGTCAGTACCACCTAGGAACCTTACCCTGGCGTGTGATCCCTACACAAACAAAGGCCTTGTCGAGGGCAGTTTTGTGTTTGTATTTGGGAATTTCCCTTCTGAGTTTTGGTATTTCTCCCCTACATCCTAATCCAACTTGAGGATTCAAAAATGGAAGGTCGGCCTCAGGTCTGACTAGTATTTTAAGCAAAAAGAACAAGTCATGAGGATTGAAAAAAATTATATGCAAACCAGGAATCCTCATGGGGCTTTTTGGCTTATAGAACTACTAGAAAGGAAGAGTGAATTTCTGAACAAGTACTCCAAAATTCCAAATTCCTCTATGCCCTGATCATCTTTTGAGCTGTTTTTATGTTCATGATGTGAGGGGGTTTGCTTGTCAAGCTTTCATAGGAATGATATCAATAGTACTTTAAATGTATATGGCACTTTCTATAATACAGCATGCTTACACGTTTGTTCTCTCATGTGATCCTCATGGCCACCCATTGAGGTCTAGATATTGTCACTTTTCTACACACAAGGCAATTGACATTCAGAGAGGCTAAGTAACTTGTCCAAGATCACACAGGTTTTTTTTTTTTTTTATGTTTATTTATTTATTTTGAGAGAGAGAGAGTGAGCATGAGCAGGGAGGGGCAGTGAGACAGAGGGAGAGAGAGAGAGAATCCCTAGCAGGGTCTGCATCCTCAGTGCAGAGCCGGATGCAGAGCTCGATCTCACAATTGTGAGATCATGACCTGAGCCGAAATCAGGAGATGGGTGCTCAACTGAGTCACCCGGGCACTCCAAGATCACATAGGTATTAAGCGAGATAGCTGGAGCTTGAACTTAGCCAGTGAGGAAACAGTAAGCCAAACTGGGTATTACCAGCTTTTTCAGTCACCAAATTGTGACAGTGTAGACTTCTTACTTCCTTGGTCCATGCCTCTTATATTTAATTAATCCAAGGGTCTGAACCGTGTCATACATTTATCCTTTACATGGTTAATTTCTCATCTGGTTACATTGTTTTTTCTTTCTAATATCCTCGTAATTTTTAAAAAGTGCATATTTTATTAACTGCTATAAAATGTGCATGCATTTGAAAGTAGAACTTATAAGAAGGAGATTGTTTCCATAGTAAAATCTGGTGGCATGAAGTGAAGGTAAGACATGGCAGAGATTTAACTTAGGATAGGGTGAGATTGTGACAGTGAAGGCCAGACCAAAGAGTCTGTATAGGCAGTCACAGCCATGGAAGGCTTTTCCCCTCAAATGTTTTTATTACGAAAACATTTCAAAACATTTAAAGAAATTGCAAGAATACAGGGGACACCATTACACCTTCCCCCTAGGTTCAACACGTGGCCACATTTGCTTTACCTCTTTCTCTCTTTAAAAAAGAATAAAAAGGGGCGCCTGAGTGGCTCAGTCGATTGAGCGTCCGACTTTGGCTCAGGTCATGATCTTGCAGTTCATGGGTTCGAGCCCCGTGTCGGGCTCTGTGCTGACAGCTCAGAGCCTGGAGCCTGCTTTGGATTCTGTGTCTCCCTCTCTCTCTGCCCCTCCCCCACCCCTGCTCGGTCTCTCTCTCTCAAAATTAAATAACATTTAGAAAATTATAAAAAAAAAGAAAGAAAAAACTTTTTACTTATATGAAAGTATTTTATATCTGTATATCTACACACAGACATGTACACATGTGTACATATTGTATATATACATACATGTGATCTTTAGAATTAAAATCATTTTAAGTACAAATTAAAATAAAAACATGTATGTGATTTAAAAATTTTGTGGCATAATTTGAGAGAAGATTATAGCCATCCTGACACTTCATGCTCGGCACTTCTGTAGGCTTCTCCTGAGACTGAGGTTGGTCTCCTACAGTACATCATACTTAAGAAAATGAGCAAGCATTGGCGGAAGACCTTTAATGGGTGGATAAACAAGATTCTATTTCTGATATTGAAAGAAAATTCTGGCAGGGCAGAGAGAGTATGCCAGTTGGAGGCGGTGATAAGAATATGGGAAAGAGATGAGCCAAAGGTACCCCTTAGCATCTTTTAACATTTTTATTTAAATCCAAGTTAGTTAACATATAATGTAATAATGATTTCAGGAATAGAATTTAGTGACTCATCACTTATATATAACACCCAGTGCTCATCACAAGTGTCGTCCTTAATGTCCCTTGTCCAGTTAGCCTATCGCCCCACCCAGCACCCCTCCAGCAACCCTCAGTTTGTTCTCTGTACTTAAGAGCATTTTTCAAGTGAAGGATGATCTTTTATGCTATTATAAAAAGTAATAACTCATAGAAAATGTAGAAACTTACACGGAAGTTACCCACAGACTTTCCACTCCAAAGCAACTATTATTATCACTTGGTGTGTTTTCTTCAGCTTTTTATGAACAGGTGTGTGTGTGTGTGTGTGTGGGTGGGTGGGTGGGTGGGTGGGTTAGGGTACTTGTAACTATATTGCTTTTACAGTTTTCTTTTGTGCTTTTTTTTTTTAACTTTACATATTAACCCCAGCAGCCCACATGGCTGCTTGTATTTTACTTTGCTGTAGAAACTTTTATACAAGTATTTTCTGATTTCCTTACCCCCTCAGGGTATTCTGAGAGGTGGACCCTGCTTCCTGTTTCTCAGATGCAAAGTTTAGCTTGTGCCCTCTTCATCTCCGCCCCATGCATAAGACTGTGAGCCCGAAGCCCTAGAAATACATGCTGTTTGCTTTATCAACTACTGCAAGGCCACCCTAGGGCAACCTGAGGAGAAGTGACCCTCAGAATGCTGAACTTCTAAATAGTGGAGGGAAGGAACAAAATGTGCCCAAATGTAAGCTATAGACAGCCATTATTAAAAGAATTGAAATATAGATGCTTTGAAATGAGAAGCATTAAACCAACCAGGTGACTCTTACAAGATACAGCAGGAGGCCACGTGGTGAAGTAGAAAGAGGAGAGGATTGGGGGTTGAGCCTGCATTTGAGTCTCAACCTATGCTGTGTGACATTGGGAGTTCACCTCTCTGACATTTCCTGGCCTTGAAAGTGGAGATAATATTGCCTCTTCTTCCTGTCCCGTGGGGGTGGAGCAAAGGACCAGGGAGGTATCAGTATTAATGAGAGGGCTTGCAAATTCTAACACTTCCTGCAAATATTGGTTGTCAGTTTTAACTGGTCTTATTAGGCCACATTTCTCCCTATTCCTCTCCCTATTCCTCTCCCTATTCCTCCCTATTCCTCCAGAGGGATTCAGAAGGGAAGATGGGCATGGAAACATCCAAAGGGGGAATGAATAAGGTAGCACTTTCCAGCCAGCCGGCCGGGAAGATTTCAAGGGTGGCAGGACACTGTGTAAGACTGATAGGAAACCAGAAATGCAAATTGCCTTTGCATTCACTGTTAGGTGCTTAAAGGCCTCCTGGGGCTTCTAGCTGCCCATGCCCTCCACTGGGGGCCCCTCCCTAGGCCTGGCCTCCAGTGAGGTATCATGTGTTCAAACAGTTACTTCTAGGTTCCATTCACAGCTCCACTGTCAGTCCTCTCACTGCCTCTGATCTCAGTAGGAGTGAAAGAATCTGATTCTGGAAGCAATGAAAATAGTAGAAAGAAAGGAACCTTAGCACTAAGAAGACCTGGGCTTGAATTTTTTTTAAGTTTATTTATTTATTTTGAGAGAAAGAGAGAGAACATGGGAGGGGCAAAGAGAGAGGGAGAGAGAGAGAATCCCAAGCAGGCTTGCACTGTCAGCACAGAGCCTGATGCAGGGCTAGAACTCATGGACCATGAGATCATGACCTGAGCCCAAACCAAGGGTCTGATGCTTAATTGACTGAGCCACCCAGGTGCCCCAACCTGGGCTTAAATTATAAGCCCGGCTCCACAACTTAGTTGTTTGGCCTCAAAAAAGTTACTTAACTTCTCTGTTCCTTAGTTCCTCATCTAGAAAACACAGACAGTACCCTCCTGTGTGAGGTTCTTTGCAGTGGTATTCTGGGAACAGCCAGATCTCCAGAAAACAAGTGTATGTGCATACACACACACAAATTTATCCTGAATTTTATGATACAAAGATTTACAACACAACTTATAAACAATAAAGTAAATAATACTTTTTATTGTAAATTCCAGAGAGCAAGTTGTTTCTCATAGCACATTTTCTTCGGTTTTTTGCCAAACCCTTGTATCCATAGCCAATCTATGGCTGCAGGTGACACCTGAGTGTAGTTCTGACCAGAATGTTGGTTGATATTTTTGTCTACGTTAACAAGTGAGATAAAAACCAAACAATGAAGACATGCGTTGGAACTTTACTCGTTTGTCAATGACACGAATGACTTCTTTGCTGAACTGGATAATAGTTTCTGAATATCAGAAAAAATGTATTTCCTCGGTTTCTGTGCTATTCACAAAGTGACGGCTACCAACACGGCACCCTTTTAAGTTTAATCTGCATTATTAAGTGATCTTCTCCAGCGCTTCTTAAGTCTAGGATCAAGAAGACCACAAACGAGGTCCTGATCGGAGCATCTGCCAGTTTCCATGGTATCAGTACACCCACCATGGCCAATTTCAAGGAAGCAGCATGCAGTCGCACACCATTAATTAGTATTTCCCCAACACAGAGAGGGCAGAAATCACCTCAAGAGCATCGAGACTATTAAAACATAATTGACAAAATTAGGAACCAATGAGTTTTAAGGATTGTTTTTAAGATAGCCTATTTAACTGTAAGTTTATATAACTTAATTTTAATATTAAAATAATACAGTTACATAGCTCTCTTTAACAACCAGCTCACAAAATTCCTTCAAATTTAACAATTGGCTGTAATGAGCCAGTGGGCACCCCCCCAGCACCCCCCTGGGTCTCAGAGACTTTGCAGGTGAAAGCATTTTGTGAGCAGGTTTCGTGCTCTATGCAGGCTGACTGTTGTCAGGGGTGTAGTAATAATAATGGCAGCCAACATTTCCTGAGCACCTCGGAGACACGCAGGCTCTTCTCTGAGTGCTTTGCTTGCATTCGCTCTTTTTATCCACGCAGCCACACTGTGAGGGAGGTTCTGGGTCATGCCCATTTTATAGAAAGAGGAGGTTGCTCGAGAGCTCCTTGGGCTTTATTGTGTCTCAGAACCTCTTAACATATTAGTATTCCCATTTTTCAGATGAGGAGCCAAGGCTCAGAGGGGCGACTGACTTGGCAAGGGTCACACAGCTAGCACAGGGCAGAGTGGGATTCAAACCTGTGTCTGTCAGGTGACTGGGCCCTCGTCGGCACTGGTTTCCCAAACATGACACTGTCCTCTTCAGACTTGCTTAGAGAGCTTGCTTTCCAAAACCAGCACTAGAGCCTCACTCCTGGTGAGTTGATTTCTGTCAGTTCGGTAGCATTAGCACGGTCTCCAGAGGATTACAAGGGGCAACTAGCTCAGACGCGGACCCCCAAAGCACAGCTTGGGGGCTCAGAATGTCTTGATCCAAGCCCAGATTCCTCACTGATGAGATGGGGCACCAGCCATCCACAGCTGGGTGGCTTTGAGGATCTAATAAGGTGATGTGCGGGGGGGGGGGGGGGGGGGGGGGGGGGGGGGGGGGAAGCTCACCACAAATGCTAGTTTGGCACAGACCACAGATCCAACATTGCTGATTGGCCCAAAGCCAAAAGCCAGTGGTCCTGGAATGCCTTTGAAAGTGAATTTTTATTTCTGCCCCTGCTGCTAGAGCCTAGAGACAGAGTAGGTAGGTAGAGTAGGTTTTCTCCTCTGCTTTACTGAATAGGGCAGTGGGAGGTCAGAACCATGTAACAGCCTTCCCCAGAGGAGGAGGCCATGAGCAAGTGGCCAGAAGCTGTGGCTTAACAAATCCAAGTGCAACCCAGTTGGGGCCCTTCCCTAAGCCACAGCTGTGGGTTTTCTGGGAAAAACATGGAGCTGGGGCAGGAAGCTGCTGAGGCACCAGGGCCAAGATGGATGTGCCCACTTTGCCAGCAGGCAGGAGTGACCCCAGCAGGCACCCTTGCATCAACTAGAGGAAGGGAGGGGACATGAGAGAAGGGAGAGCCCACAGGATCTGGAGTCAGCCAGAACTTGAACCCTAGCTGCACTACTTATTACTGAGGCACCTTGGGAAAGCACTTAACCTCTCTGAGCCTCTGTTTCTTCATCTGTAAAATGGGGGTGATGATGGTACCTGCCTCAGAGAGTGAGAATCAAGTTAAGTGTGAATGCTTCGTAAACTAAATGCTATAGGTTGTGCTTTTAGGACCGTAGAAAGAGCATGAGAAGCCCGCCTGCTCTCTGCAAGTGGGCAGTCTTGTTGGGGAGGCAGGACTAACAATCAGGGTCTTGGCAAAATCGTTGGTACTGCAGGGTGAGGCTGCTGCACAAGTGTGGAGCCAGGACAAGGAAGGAGAGCTGGGCTGGGTATTCAGATGATACTTCCTGAGATAGGAATTTTGGCTGGGCCTGGAAGAGATAGAATTTTGGCTGGGCCTGGAAGGATGGGTAGGAGTTCAGTAAGCAGGTGAAAAAGACTCTCATTCTGAGAAGGAGACACATGATCAAGGAAATAATCATAGAGATGATGCTGGGGCACCTGGAAGGCTCACTCGGTTGAGCATCTGACTTCGGCTCATGTCATGATCTCACGGTTCGTTGGTTTGAGCCCTGCATCAGGCTCTGTGCTGACAGCTCGGAGCCTGGAGCCTGCTTCGGATTCTGTGTCTCCCTCTCTCTCTCTGCCCCTCCCCTGCCCACGCTCTGTCTCTCAAAAATGAATAAACATTAAAAAAAAAAAAGATGATGCTAACAGTTATAGGTCACGTTTTATGCTCTGTTTGATCCTCTTGGTAACCCTCATGAGGTAGGTTTTATTATCTAATTTATTACTGCTTATTTAAGGTGAGAAACCTGTGGCTGACAGGCTAAGGAACTTGCCAGTGTCACACTGCTGGTAAATGGCAAAACTGGGATTCAAATCCAGGTTCTAAGGCTCTTAGCTGTGATCTTTCTTGATTCCCTAAAAGCAGAATGAGCAAGAGACGCATATGTGGTTTGTCCATTTGTCCAGCAGACAATTCCTGAGCACTTACTACAATAGCAGCCACTCTTGGGTGCTAGGGGTGGCAATGGCAGGCGAGGCCCCCATCCGCCTTGTGGGGCTTCAGGATAGAGGAGGGAGGACACATAAGGAATTACAGTGCCGTTGGTTCTCTGCCAGAGGCATGTCGGGATACCATACAGGCCCTGACGGGAAACAACTGGCTGCACGTGCCAGAAGGGAGGGGATCACAGAAGATGTTCCAGTGTGTGTGTTGGAGTTGGGCGTCAGGGGGAAGAAAAAGCTTGTGAGGAAGGCCATTCCCCCAAAGTGAACTGCAGATTGGGGTACGGGTGATGAGGAGGTCGGTTGGCATGTGAGTGTCCAGTGATAGGAGGGCCTTGAATGCCACACGGAGATGGGCCTTGGGCATAGGCCACACTGGAGGCTTGTGGGAAGGGGGTGCCTGTGGTCTCATCCACGGTGTGCCAGGGGGAGAGTTTGCTGCAGCACCATGGAAACCAGCCCAGAGAGGCCTGGAAGCAGTCAGCCCTGCTTTCTCAGTTTGCCCAGCGCATCCTGAATAATCTGGGGCCATGCTCGATATTTGCAATGAAGGTTCATCTGCAGCCTTCTTGTCCCCATAGCACAGAGTGGCTGGGCCCCTGCTCTGCTGAGGTCAGCGGCCTCACCCAGTGATAGGTAGGCTGTGTAGGCACCTGGAGAGGACGCTGGGTAGGGAGGGGGTCAGCAGACTTGGGCTCTGCTCCTTGCTCAGTGACCTTGGCAGTTTCTTGACCTCTTTGAGCTGCTCTGCAACCCTGAAGGGACTAAATGACCTCTGAGGTCCCTTGTAGCCTCACCATTGTGAACACGGTATGGTGAACTGGGGGTGAGGATGAGTGGGACAGGAGGCAGGACAGTGAGAGGGCATGGTCTGCAGGTGTGCACAGGTGACTCAGCAGGGATTTAGTAAGATTCCCAGGGCTGACTGTTGTCATTGCTACATCCCTGAGAGGAGCAAACAAACATAGCTACCATGATTTGAAATCTTGCTGGGCATTGATCCTTACATGCACCATCTCTGAATCTTCAGAACAACCCTCTGCCATGGTAGGTGACTCATTTTACAAATGGGAAATCATGGTTGCAAGAGATCCACTGACTTTGAGCAGGGTTCACTGTGAGTGACAGAGCTGGGATTTGAACCTCGACCTGCCTGGCTCTAAGCTCAAGTCTTTTGCACCTTACTGTGTAGCCCCCAGAAGCTGCCTTCATCCTGCAGGGGCTCTTGGACATGCTGTACTGGGCTGGCGGGGATCACCCACTGACATCGGTCCTGCCAGGAGGACTGGCTTCTGGTTGGCACCATAGCAGGCACCTCTGACCAAAGCTGCTGGGGCATGGAGGGGCATGTTGGCCTCTCCCACAGCTGCCTGCCTGGTGGGCTGAGCTGGGTGATTTGTTTTGACAGGTGAGAGCAGTTTCACCTCTTGGTAGCAGCTCCACAAACCTGGTGCTGGGCAGTGGGGGCACCTACCGGAATGTGATCCTTCTTTCCAGCCATGCTTCGGAGGTGATGGCAAGCATGTGGGTAGTATTTGGTTGAAGCAACTAAAGCTGGAGGAAAGGGCAGACGGTTAGGACCACACTACCCCAGAGGGCATCCTGGCTTGGGCCCAGTGGTTTGTGGTCACAGTGGATTGTTCGTCCTTCCTGACCAGGAGCCAGGAGACCTGAGCCTTTGTATGTCCCGCCTTGGGGCCCAGAGGAGTGGGAATTTGCCCGGCCAGCTTGGGAGGTTATGCCACCTTGCAGTTGCAGAGGCTAGAGCGCGAAGGGGCTCTGGATCCCATCCAGTGTCTATTTTAGAACTGGGGAGCTGCGACCCAGAGAGAGGAAGTGATGTGCTTAAGTTCACATGGCCTCGTATGGTGGAGGTGGAACTGGAATTTCCCACTACCCAGGCCCAGGATCTTTTCTAGTGCCCTACCCTGTTCAGGAAGGGGGAAGCAAAGAAGCTTAGAAAAACCCCCTGGGGGAACTTCTGCTTTATTGGCCCTCAGGCTACCCTTGGGGATCCTCCCTCAGTCATTTTTCTCCTGGCCCAGCCCTATAGCAGCCCTGTGGGGAGGAGTGCACTAGGGCCCCCCTAGTGGTGGTGGAGGGCCTCCACAGGGCAGAAAAGGAAGGACCACTCACTGGTTCCCAGTTCTTTCAGTGCACATCGGCGTATTTCAGTGGGACATACAGGATGCAAGACACCATAGGTGAGGCCAGGAAACTTAATGCTGACCTGAATTTTCCCAGGGAGGCCACCGCTCAGGAGAGCGGTGTCACAATATGAGAGACAGCCTGCAACTTAGGACCACTTGCTCATAACCCCCACCTAAGGGGGTTAGAGCACAAGGTCAGGGGCTGCTTCACTGAAAAGTAAGGGAGTAAAACGAGGCAGGGATGGGGCATCGTCTCTGAAAGTGTGAAGAAGAGTAGGAAAGATATTCTAGGCAAGGGGAAGAGCCAGAGAAAAGGATGAAACTGAGATGTCATTCTGGGTGTGGTAATACCCACCTTGAGGGGATATGGGGCAGGTGCAAGCAAGTGATGGGCAGTGAGGCTGGGAAGGTAGTGTGGGGCAGTCAGTGCAGAACTTCGATGCCTCAAATATCAGGCAGCGCACCTTGACCTTACTCTCGTGGTCAGTGGGACCGCTGAAGATATTTAACCAAACTGGGTGATGTGGTGGCGAGCAGGGGCTGCACTGCCCAGGAAACCCACCCTGATGCCACCATGATGAGCTGTTGGACCTTGAGCCAGTGCTTTAGGTCTCTGAGCCTCTGTTTCCTCATCTGTGAAATGGGGGTGATAACAATCCACCACTCAGAATGGTTGCAAAGAAGACATAGAGCGCTAGTGCGCTGCTTGCCTTGGTGAATGTTTGGAAAATAACAGCCCCTGCTTTGCCTCCTGGTTAGTGAAGGCTGAAACAGCAAGAAGGAAACCCTTCTGAAAGCGAGAGGAGCTGCAGATATAGGGTCTATTTTACTGTTTTGCTATTTGAGGGCAGGTCTGAGCCAGAAGGTACATTTGGTCCAAATGGCTCTGTGTGTGAGTGGTAAGGTGAGGACAAGAATCTGGGTCCTGACACCCAGTAGAACATTCCTGCTGCCCTAAGGTCACCTCTCAGCCTGAAAACCACAGGCCATATCACTTTACCCAGACTCTCTATGGGGACTCTGCCAGGACCTCTCTTCTCTCCTTGAAACGAGGAGGTCGAGCCCAGGAGATCCTGAGATTCCTTTTCTGAGCCTTTAAACCCAGCGTAAGGGCAGGCCAGAACTGCACTCGGGGCCCCTCACCTGGGTGAAAGCGTCACTGGAAGAAAAGGCGTGCAGGGATGGGAAGCAAGTTCCAGGACAGGAAAATAGCTATGCCTGAGCCAGGGTCCAAGCCTGCCCTAGATTGCCAGGCTGGAACAGAATATCCACTTCCCCCCCTGGGATAGATTTCCCAGGACCTTTGGGAAGTAGGAAGATAATTTACTCTAGTTGTTAGAGCAGAGGTTTTGGAGTCCAACAGACAGAGGTTAAAATCCCCATGTCTAGGAACACCTGGGTGGCTCAGTCAGTTGAGCGTCCAACTTCAGCTCAGGTCATGATCTCACAGTTCGTGAGTTTGAGCCCTACATCAGGCTTGCTGCTGTCAGCGAAGAGCCCGCTTAGGATCCTCTGGCTCCTTGTCTCTCTGGCCCTCCCCCACTCATGCTTTCTCACTCAAAAATAAAAAAAACAAAACAAAACATGAAAATCCCTGTGTCCACAAGCCAGTATTTCAGTCTTGGTTCCTTTCTGAAACAGGGAAATGATAACATCCACTCCATAAGATAGCTGGAAGGGTTCAATGAGGTAGAAAGTATGTCCCGTGCTGGGTTAGCACATTGCAGCGAAATGGCAGGTGTCTTCGCTCAGGGAACAATTATGAGCACCTGGTAGATGCTGGGCTCTATACTGAGCTTTAGGTAATTGATAGGAACAAAACCCTCAGGAAGCTTATAACCCAGTATGAAGAGACAGATAAGTAAGCGACCACCTTGAGACAGTGTAAGACATATTGAAATGGGGGAAGCACAGGATGTTATGGGAACTGGGCAGGAAATGTGTGTGTGTGCACGCATGTGTAGGCCTTCTGGAGGAGGTACTATTTTTACTGAAACGTGAATAGGAAATTAGCCAGGTTTGGGGTAGGGACTGTGCAGGAAGAATGTTCCAAGCAGGGGAGAAGTCACCTGCTATGTGTTAAGTTCTTGGAGTGGGCAAGAACTTGCAGGGACAGGCAGTACTAAGGTAAGAAAACGTGGCCTGACCCTGAAGTTTTCACAAGCCAGTGCAGAGGCTGTTTCCCCTGGACTGTGGGACACAGAGGTGAGAGGATATAAGGCAAGGATACTTCTCACCTCTCAGAGCAATGCTGCCTGGGAGAATTCAGCCTCCAATTGTTTTTCCTTCTTCTCCCATGTTCCCTACCCATTTCCTCCTGCCCCATTATCCTGGGGGTCACCAGGTCTGGTGTGACTGCTTTTGTCCACTGTGGCTCCCATCCCCATTCAGTGTGTGCTGTGCCTTGAGCACTATGGTGGTCAGGAAGACCCCGGCTCTGACCCTCCTCTGCCCCAGAAGCAAGCCTCAGGGCCATTCCCTGGAGGAGAGGGGAAGTTCCTAATAAGGTAAGACGGTGGGCAGTGGGGAGGGCGCAGTTTACCGCATGGGGTTCCTGAACACTCGAGGTCCATGAGCAGCCATTTGAGGGCTGGATTGGGGGTATCAGAGTGGGGCCATCTCTCTGGGTCCCATCTCCTGACCTCCCCCCTCAGTCTCCTTTCTGCAGGACCTAAGATCCTGCTTTGCCTTGGGAAAGGACTTTGACACATTTTCACAATCAAGTTGAGAGAAGTCTCCAGAGGGGAAAAAGGATAAACAAGCTTTAAAAAATGCAAAAGGAAATGTATTCTTTATTTATTTTCAAAGTCGGGGGAGGCCACAGCCAGCTCATTTGAGTGAAAGTTTCCAGCCACTCTGACATGAGGTCACAGAGACTTCAGGGAGCCACGACGTTTGGGATGGGGCAGCTGGAGTGTCTTCAGGCCAGATTCAGAATCGATTCAGCTAACAGGGCAACCGTCAGCCTGCCAGGCGCTGTGCTCTGCACTGCAGGGGTGAACATGCAAAGACCTAAATCCTCCCTCCAGCTGAGTGAGAGTCCGGTAGAGCAGCTAGAACAAAGACAGCAAGGACTGGTGGACAAGGAGAGAGTGTGACAAATGTCATAACAAAAAAGTTCAAATAAGCACCAAAGGGACAGGAGGGGGATTCATTTCTGGTGTGTGTGGGTGGGGTACTCACTGAGGAAAGCTTTCAAGGACTAGCTGAGTCAAGTTAGACTTTGAAGCCCAGCTAGGATTTTAATGGGCATAGATCAAGCAGAAGGCTTTCTAGGTAGAGCAGATAATGTGAGCAAAGGTACAAGGTGGGAAATTCTTCTTTGAGAAATAGGGATGTTTGGGGCGCCTTGGTGGCTCAGTCGGTTAAGCATCCGACTTCAGCTCAGGTCATGATCTAACGGTTCGTGAGTTCAAGCCCCACGTTGGGATCTGTGCTGACAGCTCAAAGTCTGGAGCCTGCTGTGGATTCTGTGTCTCCTTCTCTCTTGCCCCTCCCCCGCTCGTGCTCGCTCTCTCTCTCTCAAAAATAAATAAACATTAAAAAAATTAAAAAACAAGAAATAGGGATGCTCGATTTTCTTAAACGTGTATTTATTTATGTGTTTATTCATTCATGTAAAACTGCTTTATTGAGATACAAGTCACATACTATACAATTTGCCCATTTAAAGTGTACAATTTAGGGGCACCTGGGTGGCTCAGTCAGTTGAGCATCTGACTCTTAATTTCCTTTTTTTAAGTTTATTTATTTAATTTGGGAGAGAGAGAGAGAGCACGAGCAGGGGAGGGGCAGAGAGAGAAGGAGAAGAGAGAATCCCAAGCAGGGTCTGCACTGTCAGTGTGGAGCCCAATGTGGGGCTTGAACTTATGAACCTTGAGATCACGACCTGAGCCAAAACCAAGAGTCAGACACTCAACCACCTGGGCCACCCAGGTACCGCCTGACTCTTGATTTTGGCTAAGGTCGTGATCCCAGGGCTGTGGGATTGAGTCCCACATCAGGCTCCCTGTTGAGCATGGAGCCTGCCTAAGATAATGTCTCTGTGTCTCTCTCCCTCTGCCCTTACCTGCCTCTCTCTAAAATAATAAATAAATAAATAAATAAACAAACAAATAAATAAAATAAAGTGTACAGTTTACAAAATTGTGCAGCTAATACCACTACCAATTTTAGAAAATCATCATCACCCCAAAATGAAGTTCCATACCCATTAGCAGTCACTCCCCATTTCCCCAGTCCTGAGCAACTGCTAAACTACTTTCTCTTTCTATGGATTTACCTATTCAGGATATTTCACATAAATGGGATCATATAATACATGGTCTTTGGTGACTGATTCTGTCACTTAACATCATGTTCTCAAAGTTCATCTATGCTGAGGTATCAGTATTTCATTCCTTTGTATTCTTTCTCTGCCTCCATTCCTTTTTACGACTGAATAGTATTCCACTATATGGATATACTGGGTTCATCAGTTGATGGGACGTTTGTCTTGTTTCCATCGTGGGACTGTTATGAATTTGATGCTTTTGTGTGGATGTATGTTTTCAGGACATTCCACTTTGAAAAAAGTTTTTTTAATGTTTATTTATTTTTGAGAGAGAGAGACATAGAGTGTGAGCAGGGGAGGAGCAGAGAGAGAGAGGGAGATACAGAATCTGAGGCAGGCTCCAGGTTCTGAGCTGTCTGCACAGAGCCTGACACGGGGCTCGAACTCATAAACCTTGAAATCATGACCTGAGCTGAAGTCTGATGCTTAACTGACTGAGCCACCCAGGCACCCCCAGGACATTCCACTTTGAATGAAGTCTAGGACAGTCACAGTGAGGAGCAGGAGGGGAGAGGGTGAAGTGGAGAGACCTGCTAACCCACGTTCAGGCTCTGAGCAGTTGGGTGGGAGTGAGACGGGTAGGCTCAGAAGGGTAGGCTTGTGTCTGGCCTCCCTGAGAGCCTGTGGTGTATGAGGCCAGGGCAGGGCCATCCCCCCACCAACACATACCCACATGGTTGTGTCACATCTGGCAGCTGTTTGCTACACTGGAAATAGCCTGGGCAGCTGGTATTTTCCCGGGAAGTCAGGTGCATTTTTTTCCAGTGTCCTGCCGAGGGCCAAAATTAGTTAAACCCATAGAGAAGTGTGAGCTACATGGTTAGGCCAGAGGAGGGGAGTTTGTCAACAGGAAGCTGGCCAGCCAGGGGAAAGAGGTGGTCAGGAAGACAAAGGTTAATAAGCCGTGTGTAAAGCCAGGCTAAGCTGCTAGGCTCCCACCCCTATGGTCCTCACAGAGGCAGTGGTTTTGTTTACAGGAAATGCTTTGAATTTCTCACTGGCCCCATTTAACAGATCAGGAAACAGAGGCACTGCATTGAAGGATCTGCCATTCAGAGACAAAAAGGAGACTAAAAGCTAAGGTCTCTGGTTCTGCTGTGAGCAGCAGATTTCATAAAACCCAGGCCTTGCCCTCAGTGCTATGTCTGTCTTTGAGTTCACAGGAGAAGACAGGACGCAAAAACAAGAAAGAATTTTAGTCTCCTAAAAAAGAACACCAAACCCCACCCCACCCCTAAAGCAAAAACACAAAACAGGGCTTTAATTACCATCTTTTCATCCTTTCCTTCTTTACTTTTTTTTTGTTGTTGTTCTCCAGCCAGAAAACATTATGTTGTTAGACAAGAATATTCCCATTCCACACATCAAGCTGATTGACTTTGGCCTGGCTCATGAAATAGAAGATGGAGTTGAATTTAAGAATATTTTTGGGACGCCAGAATTTGTTGGTAAGTTTTAGGCCTATTTCTCTCCCAGCTAAGTAGGCATCTGGGATCAAAAGGTAGAGAAATTCTGGGAACAAACCCTGTGTCTGTTTGAGAGTCTGGGCTGGGAGATGGTACCTTGGAGACTCCCCCTTGGAAACCTAATGGGTGGGGAAGAAAATGTCCTGCAAGTTTTCTGGGTAAGGGTCCAGGTGCTGGCTTTGAGCACCCAGTGGGGCAGGAGGAGGCCCGGTGGGGCTAGAGGCCTTTGCAGAGTCAAACCGTCCCAGAGCTGGCCCCACCTCCTGCTCTTAGATGAATTTATTGTGAAAATTTAAAATTTCCTCACCCTCTGGCATATCCATAAACTCAAGTTTCTCTGAAGTAGCTTTTGACTTCCTGAAAAAGAGAAGGGAAATCATCTGCTAAATGCCAGATCCACCCACTCACCTCTCCTGTGTGCCTGGCCTTTATTCTTGCACAGGGGGCCCTGCTTCACAAGAGCCTTGGCAGCTCCCCCATCCCTCCGTTTCTATCAGCCTTGGCTCAGGCCCCAGAAGCCCCCTCGTGGGACTGGGGCTGCAGGCTGAGGGTCCTAGAGAGAAAGCCTTACAGAAGGGAGAGGAATGAGAATTGAGGACCACTGTCTCTCTGCTTTGGGAGTTGAAGTGGTCTTGGAAATGGAGGGAGGTCATGGTCTCTCCGAAATCTGGGGAAAACTTCTGACATAAATAAAATAAGGAAAACAGAATGTTTCAGATCATCCATCCTGATGGATTTTCAGGTCACACATGCCAGCCCCACAGCCACTATGGAATGGTGCTATTAAGGCTCCACAGACCCCAGGGTAGGGGAACTTTGCTGTGTGCCAGGCACTATGCCGGTGCTCTGCAGACATCACCTCAGCTAATCTTCAAACAACCTCATGAAGCAGATTTAATTATTTTCTCTATCGGATGCTTTGTTCAAGGCAAAACAACCAGTAGGTGGTAGAGCTAACATTCAAATACAGATACATGCAACATCAAAGCCTGTTCCCTCTTGGTTACACGGGGTTGTCTCTCTAGAAAGACCTTGTCCCGAGGAGGCTTACAATTTAGTTGTGGAAACATCAAACGACCGAGTGTGAGTGGTAGAAGGATCTTTTTAGGTCATCTGGGCTAGTTCAACAAATGTAGGATTGGAAGTCTGGGGGATTTTAGTGAAGGTCAACCAATGGCTATTCTTCATCTAATATCTATGACAGATATTAGGTGAGGTACTGAGGACACAGTGGCGGCAGGGAGCCACACTCAGAATGATTCATGCAAGGTCACACAATGAGCTGGTGGCAGAAGCAACTTGAACCAAGGGCACAAGACATCTATTCTTGAACTTTGTCCAAGACGGCAGTTGCTGCCCACCATTCACATATGTGGTGAAATCACTTAAGTTCAGACCAGATGCTAACAGTAAATGGTTCAACTAGACATTCAGGGCAATAGTGGAAGAGGTGTCACAAGACAGGATGTGATTAATTATAAAGTGAATGATAGAGACATCTCTGAAGACTTCTCAAACAAGATATTCACTCTGGCAAAGTCAATGGGATCAGTCATGCCCTTGAGTCAATGAGAGACAAAGGGCTGGTGTTGTGCGTTGGAGAAGTGTGAGGAGGAGGAGGGAAAGAGGCAGGGTAGAAGAGGAGTATACATCCCAGTCTCAGTCGTTCATAGCAGTGGGGAGGGCCAGAATTAGTACATTTATCCAGGACAATTCCCTGTCCACTCTGGATGGAACAGAGAGTTCCTATCAGAATGGCCATGTGAGTGAGACATTGATGGCTAGGGCCAGACTATGGAGGGTTCTTTCCAGTGATACAGTGTTAAATGTCTAACAACTGGGTCTCCAAAACAAAACAAAACCCAACCCTAATTTATAGCATTTGCCAATTTTAAGCTACCAACTTGTCACTGAATTCAGAGTTGAGAAGAGATACACACACTTGACCCTTGTGAGCCAGTATGACCCAGCTCTAGCCTAGAACTGGTTTTGTTTGCACCTTACAGATATACAGGGTGACTTCTCTAGGCCTCTGCCCAAATTATGATAACTTTCTTCATCCAGGACTCCTGAGAAACAGGTTATAATTACTTGTCCTACTCCCACCATTCCTCTGAAACTTCAACCTGAGACACAGTATTGAGAAGTTACCATCAGCTTCTAGGAGCATGGTGGACCCGGTCTTCCAAAAGCCCTCCTGCAACAAAACTTGATTCTTGAGAAAAATATTCTTTATAATGAAATTCTGGACTCATGGGAAATAAGGAAATCTTTAAGGGTAGTAACTCCTCCTGCATCACCTGCCCCACCTCCAAAGCCAGTGAAATATGAACTTAGAGCTGGAGCTGTGAGCAGCAAGAAAATTCAAGAGGAGGACCTCTCCCAAAGGCAAGTGTATGTATCAGCATTTCAATCAGAGACTAGCAAGACTTAGACATCCAAGGACATAAGATATTGAAATGATCACATGTTCACTGTAAAATCAAGGGAATGTATATAGAAACAAAAGAATCATAAGAATGAGCAAGCAACAAGAGACTGTCAAAAATGACCAGGCAAATGCTAAAAAGAACCAGGAAGAACTTTAAGAAATTCTATACTCCTAGAAATTTAAAATTTAGTGAATGAGTTAAACAGCAGATTACACACAGCTGAAGAGAGAATTAAAGAATTGAAAGGCAGAGCTGAATAAAATTAGCCAAAATACCACAGAAAGATCAAGATACAGGAATATGAAATAGAGGACAAGTGTGAGAGGGTGAAAACAGAAAACCTAACACAGGTCTGTTTGGAATCCCAGAGGAGGGAATAAGACAACAGAGGATCAACATTTGAAGAAAATGGCTGAGAATTTTCAGAACTGTTGTGAAAACATGCATCTCCAGATACAGAAAGGACAATGTATATCAAACAGAAAAAAAAAATCCATCGTAGTTACACTGTAGTTAACATTATAGTTAAACTACAGGGTACCAAAGACAAAGAGATCATGAAAGCAGCCAGGAAGAAAAGACAGATAGTAAATAAATAAATAAATAAATAAATAAATAAATAAATAAAAATTTGACAGTGTACTTGTTAAAACAACAGTAGAAGCCCATGTCCAATAGAATATTATCTTTCAAGAACTAAGGAAAAATTAAAAAACAATGATTAGGGAGCATCTCTCTACTTGCTAGATGGGATGCTGTCCAGTTCATGAATCGCTTAATAAAGCCAATTACAATCCTCAAAAAAAAAAAAAAAAACAAAACCCAAAACACTCTTAACTCTACACCCAGCAAAAGTTATATTTCAAGAATGAGGATAAGTGATTCAGGCAAAACATAGCAAAATCCAAAAATTTGAAAAAGAACAATACAAACCATAAAACAATTAAACCACCAACAAACCTTTATTACTAGAGCTTCTAAAGATGTGCTTGTGAACTAAATGTTCTCTGAAGAAAGACCTCACTGTGTGAAGTAATAGAGCAAAGAAATAAGTAAACATTCGGCAAATATAACCATTTTCTGTTTAAAATGATGATGGTGGTGGTGATGATGATGATGATGACAGTGATGGATGGTCATGGATGTTTTAATTGCAGGGTTAAAAAAACAGAACTAAAAATTGAGGAAAATAATGTTAGATAGGAAGGAGTTCTTGAAATGAGTGTTCTAAGGCTCTTGTATTATTAGAGGAGAGTCAAAAGATTGCTTATGTTAGAATTTGTTAGATAGCCATCCTAAAGTCTCAAGGGTGGCCATTACAAAAATGTAAGTAGGGAAGGAAAACAGTAAGAGAAGTAATAAAATAAAAAACACCAAGAAAGAAGAAGAAAAGCACAGAAGAAAATAGACAAGCAAATGCACATAGAGAACAGAAGTGAGTGTATATGTGTATCAAGCAGATAAGCCTGGAAAGTGAGTTGTGCTTCTCAAACTCTCTATGGTGAAAGACTTAAATTTTTTTTTTCTTTAATCTGTCCTGGACTGCTTCTTCATTAAAGACACAAGAAAAATAAATCCCTAGAAAAATCATCACAATTTGAATGTCATGGCAATGTCACATTGCTGTACGAGTTTCTAAAAGCTTACTTCCCATTTCTGGACCTATTGTGTCTGGACCAGTGACTCTTTGTCTTCAGACCACACTTTGAATCACCGTGCTAGAGAATGTCTTTCATGTTTGTGAGGAGACTTGTGCAAAAAAGTTCATAGCAATGTTGTTCTGATAAGAATAGAAGTGGAAACCATCCAAATGATCATTGAGAGGACAATGACTGAAAGATGATACATATTAACACAGTGGACTATTACATAGCAGTGAAAATGAAAGACCATGTATGAACATTCAGTGAACACTAGAAGCATAATGTTAGAGGGTGGGGGGATCAAGTGACTACATTATCTCCGGGATGACATCGTTTTAATGAAGCTAAAAAATAAGCAAAACCAGAAAAGTGGTTCCTTGTGTCTCTAATTAGAGAGGGGGAGGGGGATGGTGGTCACATGCTACAGATGCAGTAGTTTTAACATTGTTCTAGATGCACCAATGTAGCCTTTCCCACGCTCTCCCTTTTTCCATTATGATTAAACAGGCTCAGTCCTTCTCCCTTCTCTAGCTATTCCCCTCTTTTTCTCCTCAGTTTCATGACCAAGCTTTTTTTGTAGCATTGTCTACACCCTTATCTCTACTTCCCACAGTCAGGGCACCTCTGGACACCACACACTTTCTAAGTGCTTGCCTGCTTGATCTTTGGGTGGCATTGGGTCCTCTTCTGTCCTGGGTAGACTGTTCTTTCCTAGACTCTGCACCCACTCTTGGTCACCACATCATCCACACAGCTCCCGTTTCCACCTGCACGATGACTCCAGATTTGATGGCTCCAAGTCACTCTCCCATACCCGGGGCATCTTTGCCTGGATGCCCCTCGGGCATCTCAGGTTCATCATCTCATTGGCCCCAGATTGTTGTCATTCTTCTTAGGGAGGAGGGGTCCCTCTTTCAGACCAGATTCAGGAACATGGATTCCCTCTCTGCCTTCTTTTCTTTGTTATGACCTTCCAGCGCTGACCTGACTGTTTTCCACCAGAGACTTCTAAAGCAAGCCTTGTTGTCAGGCCCCATTTCCCCTTCTGGCATCTTCCTTACCCCACCCTCCTCTTCCTCTTCCAGGCATCCCTCTGTCCTTTCCTTCTTCCTCACTATTAAGGCCTCTTTGTAAAAGATTTCTACCAGGATAACAGGAAACTTCATTTCTCAAAATTCTTAGACCCAGATTATCTCCATCTGTTGTTCTGATTTTTCCTTAGTGAGGATTCAGGAGGGAGACATTTGTCACCAAACTCCCTAAAATTCCCTATCACCATCTCTTCTTGTTTTCATACTCCTGCTGATTCTTCAATATGGCTTCTTTCAGCTCCAGAAATTGTGAACTACGAGCCCCTGGGCCTGGAGGCTGACATGTGGTAAGTTGTATAGACGACCCAGGTGACCTTGGGGTCCTTTCAAGGGCAGAAGGCCTCAGACTCTGACTCTGGATGACATCATCCTGCTTGGCCATGAAAACCCCTTTCTCCACACGTTCAGAGCCTCTGGCTGCTCCCGGTGTGCTGGACCTGTGGCCCAGAGAAGCTGAGGCAGCCAGGCCTGGACCTGAGGCCTGTTAGAACACAGCCGAGGCAGAGACAAGGGGAGAGGCTCACCCTGGAGGCCTGCCACAGCTATGATAAAGAAATAGTAACAATAGCTTATTTAGTTAATCAACCAAGTGATCACTGAGAGCCTTGTAGGCTCTAAGAGCTGTGTTGGGCCTGAGGATACCATAGTGATTGATTTTCTGCACAGACAGGACTCATTTCATTTGAACAGGGCTTTATACTTGGCTGAGTGAGTACCTTGATTGCTTGGTTTTCTAAAATCCTCCTGGAAGTTTTGTGAGGTAGTTATCATTAACCTCATTTTATGAGGAGAATGAGGCTCAGAGATCATAAGAGACTTGCCCCAATCACAGCCTGCAAGTGCAGAAGTCTGACCTTGAACTTGGGTCCTCGGACTCAGTGTCCAGAGCTTGATGACTCCAGATGCATCCCAGGTTGCTGCTGAAGACTGGGATGAGTGGAGAGGGCTATGGACTTGAGGTGACATCCTTAGGCCACTGTATAGGGGCACGTGACTCTTCCCCTTGAGAAGCATGGGGGGGAGTCCCTTGCTGGGCTGGGATCAGAGCCAGGTGGCTCTGACTTGCCTGTTCTTTGTTTTGCAGGAGTATAGGCGTCATCACCTACATCCTGTGAGTATCCCTGATGCTGGGTCCCAACCTAGCTTGGATCTGGGGAACTGGGAGGAATGAGAGAGGGGTAGGGACAGGCAGCCTGAATTTACTGGTTTTACTCATGAATCATTTACCACTAGCCAGATGTGTTCAATCCACACAGCACACCGGAGGCTCCATGCTTTTAGCTCCATTACATACTTTTGGCCCTAGGAAAGACCTTGGGCCTTGTCTGCATCCCTACCCTGGCCAGGCATCCAATGCTCAGCCTCACCCAGGCTGCATTTCCTGTGAGAAAGTCAGCTTTCACCCAGAACCCTTCGGACAGCCCTCAGGCTGCCGTGCCTTCCCCATCCTGCTCCTTCTTTCTCTCCCAGTCCCCCCTTCCTTCCCCGGCTCTCACGTGCTCTCGTCTTTCTCCCCAGAGTCTCTTTCCCACCCCTGAAGTATTAAGTTGCTTAAGCAGAATTTCCTGTGTAGCTCCATGTGCAGTGAATCTGTCACTTTCTATCTTTGTGACCTTGGGCAGATACTTAACGTCTGGGCCTGTTTTCCTCATCAGGAAAATAAGAATCACAAACTTCCTGCCACGGTGTGCTGTGCGGGTTAAATAAGCAGACATGTGTGCAAACTTCCTAGCGCAGCTTGGTGTTCATTCCATCAGTGCTTCTCAACCATTTCCCCCCCAACAGCACAGCTGGAACATGCTCTTTTTACGGCACATTGAGTTTGAGTTAGCCCGTAGCCAGAGGGGACATGGGGGCTCCAGTACTCACCAGCTGAGGGGGACCATCTCTCCGCATTCCTGTAAACCAGTTCTCTGACTTCCAGCACCACTTAGACTGGGAGCTCTTTACAATGTGGGGGACCCCTCTGAGCTATGGCAGAGGGTCTCAATCCTGGCTGTACCTTAGACCTTTTAATACCTAACACTGCCCAGGCCCACTGCAGTCTATTATATCATAATTGCCAGGGATGGAGTCTGGCCATCAGCATTTTTTTTTTAAGCCCCAGAAGAACTGGATGCAGAGAAAGAGAACTTGATGCATTGCTCGATGGTTCCAGATTCTGTGTTGGCTCTTAAAACCTTGATTTTTTTTCAGAACTCGGATTTCCATTTTGAAATATTAAGGAATTCCAGTGTGTACAAAGCATATAGTCTTCTTTTAGCTTGTTTGAGTTCTACACAGTTTATTGAGTGCCTGCTCCATGGTGGGCACTGTGCCAGGCACTCAGGATACTGACATGGAGGAGGTCTGCCCTGCGTGCCTGGAGCTCCCTGTGTTGGAGGGAGACACCACACAGCTCAGTCGCACTCAATAGGACCAAGATTATGCTGATGTATGAACATGCCTGTGTGAGGCACAGCTGGGAGAGACACTTGTTTGCTGGGACTGTGGGAGATTTAATGAGAAAGAGATTGAGATTAATATGAACTGGGCTGTACAGAATGAGATTAATTCTCTGGGTGGAAAGGGAGAGAAGGGCTGTCTGCTGAGGAAAGGAACAGTGAGCCTGTTAAAGTGTGGTGAAATGTACTGAGCGTGTGGTAGGGACCAACTTCCAGTGTCTTGCTCAGGAGTTCAAACGTGATCCTATAGAAAATGGGAAGTCACAGGAGGTTCTTTGTGTTCTAACAAAGATAGTAGTAATGGCCACCAATTCCAGAGCTCTCCGTATATGGGGCAAGATTACATGTAACATTGTAAATATATTTATTTTTCACAACCATCATGTGAGCTGAAGAGTTTTCTTCATTTTATGGAGGAGGAAACTGCAGGTCAGAGAGGTTGAGTAACTTACTTAGGTTCACACAGCTAATGAGTGGCAGAGCTGGAATTCAATTTGATGAATGAAATATCAGCATTTTCCCAGTGCACCTTGCTACCGCTATGCTAAGACAGTGGCAGTAGATATGGGGAGAACCTTTAGGAGATATTTAGTAAATAAAACCAATAAGACTTTTGGACCAGTTAGATGTGGTGAGGGAATGGATGGAAGAGTCAGAGGTGACCCCTGTGTTCTAACTTGCGTGCATTTGTGAGGTAACATCATTAATCAAGGCAAGGAGCTCATGGAGGGAAGTTAGGGCACAGTGACAATGGCACATCTAGGGCGAGGTATCCCATAAGCTGGGATATGAGTCAGGAAACAGTAGATTTGGGAGTCACTATTTGAATGACACCTTCTTTTTTAAAATATTTATTTTGAAAGAGAGAGAGAGAGAGAGAGAGAGAGAGAGAGAGAGAGAGAATCCCAAGCAGGGCTCAATCTCATGAATCATGAGATCATGACCTGAGCCGAAATCAAGAGTCAGATGCTCACCCGTTACCCAGGCGCCCCTGAATGATACCTCTTGACAAACCCTGCAGGGGAAACTTACACACCCTTCTAGTCCTACTGGTCCATATATTTCCACATCTCTCAGACTCTGCTCAAGTTGCTCCCTTAGCCTAGAACACCTTCCATCTCCTCCTCTACTGACAACCTCTTCATTCTTCAGGACACAACTGATACAAATGTCAGTTCTCCCATGAAGCCTGCACTTGGATGTCCCCTCTGTCCTGTGCCCCCCTAGTCCTTTGTCTGGTCTTCCATTGTATTCTGCTTTGTTCTCTTTGGGATTATGAAGAGCCATGTCTCTGTTTCCTCCCCTCCTCTTTCGAGTTCCTTGAAGACACAGTTTCAGTCAAGAACTTAGTAGAAGCTCCGTAAGTGTCTTGAATCGGACTCAGTTTGTTGAAAAGGCTGCTGACTGGCTGCCCAGAGTGGGCAGGCGGTGTTGCTGGGAGCCTCCCATCCCCATGCAATAGTATGAGTCAGGGTTCCCTGACTGTATCACCTCCACCTCCATCTACTTTCCTATAGTCACGTGTTCCCTCTCTGTGTGCTCAGCCTAAGTGGAGCATCCCCTTTCCTGGGAGACACAAAGCAGGAAACGCTAGCAAATATCACAGCAGTGAGTTACGACTTTGATGAAGAATTCTTCAGCCAGACCAGCGAGCTAGCCAAGGACTTCATCCGGAAGCTTCTGGTGAAAGAGACCCGGTAAGGTGACAGAGAAAGGCACGGGCTTCTCAAGTACTGACCATCTCCTGTCCCCTCCCCCAAAGACGTGCTAGTCCATTCCTTCTTTGCCACAGGCTGCCATCCGCACCATTGTGGTCTAATCTGGGCAGGTGCTGAGAAGTGTGGATTAGCTGAGACTTGGCATTCATCTTGTTTGCTCAAGTCTTTCTGCTTTCTTTCCTGCCCAAATACAAATAACTCTGTGTGTGTGTGTGTGTGTGTGTGTGTGTGTGTGTGTGTGTGTGTTTGGAAGTCAGCCTAGGTTTCTCTAGGACACATTGTCTTTTACAGTCTTTGAAAAGGAAAGTGGCAGAGTTTCCAAGCCGTTTCAAGTGGGAGTTGGGGGGGAGGCAGACTCAGAGGGGTCAGTAAGTGGGAGAATAGGAGACCTGTTGATCCTACCCCTCCTTAGGGCCCAGGGTGAGCCCTGTGGCTGAAGAGTCAAAGTAGGAGATAGGCAGGAAATTGTAAGGTGCCTGGTGCCAGAGCATGGACTAAATGGGGCAGGAGTGAGATCCACAGATTCTAGAAGGTCATGTCCTCTTGGTCCCACAGACTTCAGAGAGAGCTCAGGGGCCTGGTTTCCCCATCTAAGGGCGGTGCTAGGTCAGATCATAGTACCTGAGCAGGGAAGGGCAGAGAAGGGATCTGGGAGGCAAATAGAAAAACATAGACCAAAAGTTTAGCTGTGGAGAGCTAAAGTTCACAAGAACACTTATGACTCTCCTAGAGTGTGGTGTTAAGCCCTTCAAGTTTGGGACCAGAGATGAGGGTTTGTGTCATAATATCATTCTACTGAGGGGTCCGCCTGGACCATTTTCTCTGGAATGCAGGGAATTCAGCCCATTCCCCAGCCATCTCTGCATCCCCCCCATTATTCTGGTTTGATAGAAGTGGTCGAAGAATGCCAAAATGCAGGTCTGACAAGAGTAAGAATGGAGACTGTCACTCTCAGCTTCTGTATTCGTGGATTGTCATTGTTTTCTGATCCTCATTGCAGGAAACGGCTCACAATCGAAGAGGCTCTCAGACACCCCTGGATCACGGTAAGGGCATGGTGTTGCGTTCCAGTGAGCGGGCGGGTCCCTGGTCTGCTGCCAGGGCCGGGAGGGGTGGCCAGATGCAGGCAGCCCATGGAAAGGCCTTTGCTAGAAACATCCACCCTGGGGCACAGATGAAATCCAGTTGGGGGGTGCCAACTGATCTGGGTTTGTTCAAATAGGTTTATAGGTTTACATTTATATTTCATGGGCTCAGGTGATTTATGAAATGGAGCCCTCACAAACCTCAGTTGAAACCCTTTTCCTATGGGGCCATCATAAAAAGTGTTCTTTGTCAGAGGGAATGTTGCTGTCATTCTCAAAGCAGTAATCAGGGCTCCCAAGTTGTAGATAGAAATCGATGACAATTAAAAATGTCAACTTTGTAACCGAGGCTCCTTCTTTCTGACTTTTGGGGCTCTGAATAAAGGATGACACTCCAACCAGTCAGTCAGCTTCTTTAGGCACCTTGAGACCTCAGGGAATGGGGCTCAGAGATGGAAGCCTGGTAGGGAGGAGAGACGGCCACCCTCTGGGCGATGCTGCTTCCTCTGGGGAGGTGGAGGGTACAGAGGGACTCCAGCCTGGCCTACTTTGTAATTGGGCTCCCAGCTGCTGGTTTGTGGAGGGTCTTGCTCACAGTACAGTAAAGTGCTAGTTAAAGGCATTATGGCCAGGGGTGTCTGACTGCCTCACTTTGTAGAGCATGCAAATCTTGATCTTGGGGATGGGAGTTCAAGCCCCAGTTTGGGCATAGAGATTACTTAAATTAAAAAAAAAAAAAAAGGCACTTTGGTGGGGTGGAAATCAGGAGACCAGGATTCTGGCCCTACTTCTGCTGATTGATGAGATGTGTGCTCCTAGAGCATCACTAGATTTCCCATTCACCTGGAGGAAATCACCTGGATTGTTAAATGAGAGGCCTAGCCAGCTTGATCTGAGCATGCAGATCAGCACAGGTAGGGCTATGGAGGATGGAGAGCAGGGAGGGCTGGAGTGCTCAGGAGAAGGTCAGGTTCATCTACTTGTTAAAGGGCCCTCTAGGTTTTGAGTGAGCCCAGAGCACAGAGCTAGGCAGCTTCTCGGGCTTAGCATGCTGAGTATTGCTGAGGCCCAGGACACCACCTGGTCCTGAAGGAGAGAGGTCTCTCAGCCTCCCTCTGTCAGCCATGGCCTTGTCTGCTCCTGCCGTGGAGTGGATGCCTGCAGAGTCCTGGCTATAGCCTGCTTGTCTATGTGAGCACCTCTAAATGCTGTGTGTGTGGAGACCTTCTCTAATGGCCATGGACCACCCTGCCCTGAAGTGAGCATGGAGGCCGCACCCCCGTACTCTTCAGTCTTTTTTATCATCTGTGGGGATGCTCATCCCACCATGGTCCTCCCCATGGCCTGATGCATGCAGTGAATGCCTAAGAGGCTGCTTGTGTGCCTTCTTCCTGCACCTTGAACTGCGCTTTGGATTTGGCATCAACTTAATTCTGGCTGTTCTGTCTAAACACCCACCAGTCCAAAGGAGAAGTCAGAGCCCCGGAACAGCAGAAGACAGAGCCTGCCCAGCTGAAGACCAAGCGCCTAAGAGAATACACCCTCAAATGCCACTCAAGCATGCCTCCCAATAACACCTATGTCAACTTTGAGCGTTTTGCCCGTGTAGTAGAGGACGTAGCTCAGGTGGACCAGGGATGCCGTGCCCTGGCAGGGACCCATGACACCATCCAGGACGACGTGGAGGCTCTGGTCTCCATATACAATGAGAAGGAAGCTTGGTACCGGGAGGAGAGTGAGAGCGCCCGGCACGACCTCTCCCAGCTCAAGTATGAGTTCCGCAAAGTGGAGTCCTTGAAGAAGCTCCTACGAGAAGACATCCAGGCCACAGGGTCCAGCCTCGGAAGCATGGCCAGGAAATTGGACCATCTGCAGGCACAGTTTGAAGCTTTAAGGCAGGAGCTCTCAGCAGACCTACAGTGGATCCAGGAACTGGTGGGCAGTTTCCAGCTGGAGAGTAAGAACACAGATGGCCTGGGCTCCGTGTTCTGCAGGGACACCAGGGAGTCCCTAGTGGAGCAGCTCGACAGATCATGCAGCAAGGAAGTCTTGGCTGGCTTGAAACTCTGAGCACCAGAATCTAGTCAGTAATGCATCCTGGATGATTTGCAGAAGCGTGTTCCCAAGTGCCCTGCCAGAGCATCAGCTAGAATTATCCTTAGGGTGTGTGTATGTAGCATAGCCCTCCACCCCCTTCACAGAATCCAGAATCAGGAAGGCGCTAGCTAGTTACTCATTCTGCACCTCCTCTCACCAACCTGGTTTTCTGGGAGGTGGCTGGTGGAGCAGCCAAGCTATTAAAACAATTGAGAATGAGTACCTCTCAGCCTACCCTTTTCCAGAGGGAGGATGGCTGGCCCTGGGGAGATGCTTGTAATTGATCTGTGATAATGGATTTCTTCACATCTCACCTCCCACCTATATGTCTTAATAAATTGCAGATCTTGGGTAATCTTTGAGCTAAGTAGGGATAACAATAAGCCAGTTTGGTGCTTTCCTGCTGCAGAAGGAGGAATTTAAAATGCACAGAAAAATATTACCTTTCATTTGCACTGACTTTTCACTTACCAAGCACTGTCTTTGATCTTTAAAAGAACTCCTTGAGCAGAAAGGTGGATGGTATTATTCTTGTTGTTGCTATTATTTCCATGTAACTGATGAGGAAATTGACTCTGAGAGGAAAAATGACTTACCCAAGGTCTTTCATAGCTAGTTGATGCAGATGAGACAGAAACCTAGAATGCCCAACCCTCATAAGAGGTATATGGAGAAATAGGGAGACTTTGCTATAAATATCCACCTTAACATTACAGTTCAGCTCCAGAGGAAACGTTAGTAGCTTCATGTATTTATTTCATGTATTCTGACAGGTATTGGTGGAATGTCTCATACCTTTAAACGATTGTCCCAAGAAACAGGTCCTAGAAGATGCAGTTCTCTGTTCCCATCCAGCCCTGTCCCTGGCTGATTTTCAGCAGGATGGAAGGGGCATCCCCCTTCTCCACTTTTCCCCCTTCTGACTGAGGGCCCCAGCCTTGTGTTAGAAATGAAGACAAAAAGGGACTCAACAAGAAGATCCCTTTTCTTATGTACTAGGACATAGCCCTGAAAGGGCTGAGAAATTCCAGAGCGTTTAAGACTGGAAAGCACAGGCTCAGTGGTCCCTTCTTGACTCCAGGCTTCAAGCACACCTTCTTGAGGACTGTATTATGTCCTCTCCTTTTTCCTAAAGGAGGGACATCAGCCAGCTCATATGGACAGAGTGTGGGCCCAGCACTGTGCTAGAAGCTTGGGGGTGAGGGACCAGATTGTATCATTTCAAAGTTACTACACAGACTCACAGAACACCCTTGTCAGATAGGCAGGGTAAGTGTTATTCCCAATTTGGAATTGAGGAAACAGAGAGGATGTGATTTGCCCAAGGTCGCTGTAGTGGCAAAAGTGGAGGCCTTCTGATGATATGTCTGTTGCTCTTTCTGCTTCCCCTAACTGCCCCAGGCTCCGGGAGTTTACTCTTTAATTATAGGGCAGAGACACCCAGATTCATCCATATATCCATTGACAAATGTTTATTGAGCACCTGCCAGGCACTCAGCCTGGCACAGGGGATACACTATTGAGTGAAAACAGGCTCCTTTCCTGCCTTCATGGAGTTGACAGTCAGGTAAAGGATTCCAGCATTAAACAAGAACATTCTACAGATGTAGGGCTGCAGGTGGGACACATGCTATGAAAGAGAAGGATGTAGTGCTACACAAGCATGCTATGGGGGTTTCATCTAGTCAGGGAAGGCCTCCCTGAGGTGGTGATGCTGGAGGTGAGGTCAGCTAAGCAAACCAGGGAGAAAGAAGTGTTCCTGACAGAGCTGTCATGCCAGGGCTCTGTGGTAGAGAGGGCATGGGAAGCTGAAATTGCACGGGCAGAAAGCTGGAGGGGAGAGGATAAGGTGTGTATATGGTGTAGATGTGACTGGACAGGATGCACGACCATTGGCACTTTGCCATATCAAAGAGCTCTGCCTTTATCCCAAGAGTCATAGGGAACCATGATGGGTGCTGGGCTAGTCAACAGCCTGATGTGCTGGGCAGGGGAGGGGATGTCCAGAGAGCAGCACAGATGGCAAGTGGTTTAGGAGGAGACATGAGATTTTGACCCCATGCAACCATTTTTTCAGAACCCTACCTCCTTTTCCATTATCATGCCAGATCATTTCAAATATTGTATATAACATTGGTTACAGAAACTTTTTTCATCAAATATAAGAGACCATATTTCCATCAAATATAAGATGAGTTGTTATTTTATATACCAAAAATAAGAAAGAACAAAGCCAAGTGCAAGAGGAGACCGCTTCCCCTCTCCTCAAAGCTGGGACGCCCTCACTGAGAGGGTAAATGAAAAATAAAGCCACCATGCAAAAAGGGAAGGCAAGGAAACCTGAGTCTTTCACCCTTCATGCTAGATGGAGGGATGGAAAATCCCCCCTGACAAGAGCGGCCCCACGTGTGTGGAATTCACACAGGTTTGCTTTCTGGATTTGCACAATCAGTGTGATCCAAAGGAACTTCAATTAGAGAATCTAATGTCATACAGTCTGAGGCTGAATGGCCCCCAATGTCTGGCAGAAGTGGTGTGGTCATCTTCTGAAACACCTGCCTTTGTTTCAGACTGACAGTAATGACATAATGCCATTGATGGGAAAGAAGTCCTGATTTCAGAGATCCAAAACTGTGTATCTTGGGATCAGTGGAAGATAGCAAAGCCCTTTTTCCTGTGTCTTGCCTGGGAGACTGGGTACAAGTGACCTGTCTACAGTCTCTCCAAGAACTTACTTGCCCTGTCATGAGATGTGATGTACTCATTTGGCATGAAGACACTGCAGATATTAAAGGTCCCTTTGGCTATGTCAGTAGACCTTGACCTCATATAGCCAGATTTCCTCAGGAAAGGAAGCCCCCAATTGAATAACTCAGGTTAAACTTTCTTGTGAAAGTCCAAATAAAATGCACTTAAAGGAGTAAGATGTTGAGGATGATTTGATTTGGAGAGACTGGAAACAGAGAGGGGAAGGTAGTTAGTTGAGAATCGAGGCATGAGTCACTCACTGTTTGTACTGAGAGGTGGACCATCAGACACCTTCACTTTACAGCATTTGACAGGACAGGGCCTGCCTGAAGTCACCCAGCGGGTCATCCCCAAAGCCGGAGTCAGAACCATAAGTGATTCTCCTCACAGTAGTGGACTCATCTTCTCTGTGATCATATCTAGTCATTACTAACTATTTATTATTTAGGTATTTTATAAGCAGACCCTTTTCTGTACTAAGAGTTTCCAAAGACAAGTCGAAATAAACTAAGAAGCGCTCCCAAGTCTTTCAGGGAAGGTGGAGGAGGAGACCATGACCTTCCTCTGTTCCCTGGCCAGTCCAACTCTCCTCACCCTTTGGCATCAGAACCTGATACTGAGGGAGAGCCCAAGGAGGCCTGTGGAATGTCAGAGAATCCACCTGACTCCCCACCACATGTTCACAGCTGGCATTTTAACATGGAGTCAAGGGTAGGGTGGGGCTGACAGTGGCCTGAGGGGGTGTCAAGAGGGGAATGTTTCACTGGGACCTAGAGGGAGGAAGTCCTGGGGGGGTGCTGCTAGACCCATCTGCCATGAAGGAGGAGTTTTCATTTACCAGGCAGTGAGAGCTTGGCCTCTGTGCTCTGTGCAAATGCCACCCTGGGCTGTTGGGGAGGGCAGGCTGAGTGTGTGACATCTTCCTGATCATGGGTTCCCAAGGAAGCTGGAGAGTCGGGACCTTGGGAAGGCAGCAGCCTGTCCCTGCTCTGAGCTGAATGCCCGTGGCACATGGTAACTCAGCTTTGTGTTAGGAAAGGTGGAAAAGGTGTGGTAACAGGTGATTCTGCAGCTGTAGGAGGCTGGCAGAGAAGGGATGGGGCGGAGTAATAATGACAAGAGAAGCCAGTCTCCCCCATGAATCCTCTCCTCACATCACCCACCCTCCCCTAAAGGTGATTATGAAGATGGTGGCTTCCCACCTCATTCCGTCATGCAGCAGTCGGCCCATGTAGGAGGTAGCTGTGTGCCCTGCACCCACCCCCACTGCCAGCCTCTGTAAATGTCTGTGGGACTGAATGGCCTTTTCTCCTTTGTCTGTGAAACTCTTGGCCTGTGGAGAAGATTCTTTGCTCTGTAGAGGAAGACCCAGCAGTGGGTACATTTGAGGAGCAGAAGGGGCCAGTTCATTTGAACAAACACTGATTGTGCTCTGGCTCTGAAGGGAGGTGACAGATAAGGACAAGACAGCCCCTGAATAAAAGACTCAGTGTCTGGAACAGTTGGGGACCCCAACTGGGAGATGGGAAAGGCCATGAGAAGTGGTAAAATAGAGATACCTAGTATTCCAGAAGACGGGAGAGAGATGAATTCTGACTGAGACAGAGTAAGAGGGGCATCAGGGAGCAGAAACATTCTCAGGGAAGGTGCCCCCTCCAACACCTCCTTCCCAAGCCATAGCCTGTGGAGAAGGTGCCACGTAGAATTTGGGGGTCGGGGTGGAGATGAGCATGAGCACAGATTGGGAGCAGGAGCCAGGAACTGTTAAGTGGAGATAAAGAGGAGATTTATAGAGACTTAACAGAGGGCAAGTTTTTGTTTCGAATTTTTTGTTAGGGGAGATTCTCATCAGTATCCAGAATGTTACAGTGAGTTCCCTGTGCCTGTGACACAGCTTTGACAGTGAGCGAGTCATGGCCAGTCCTCTCCCATTCATCTGCACCACGGCTTTTTCCGGAGTATTTTAAAGCAAACTTTGGACTTACTTAACTTAAATTCCTCAGCATGAATTTCTAAGCACTTTCTTTTTAATATTACTTCTGTGCCCTTATCACGCCTGACAGAAACCAAGAATAATTCCTTAATATCATGTGGATACACATTCCATACTCCCACGTCCCCACTTTTCGCAAGGATGTCCTGTTGTAGTTTGTTCAAATCACGATCTAAACATAGTCCACACTTGGCGTTTATTTGGTGGTTACATCTCTCAGGTCTCCTGTCTCCTGTAACCGTCCAGGAGGGAGAGCTTTTGAAGCTTTTCCTGGGGACAAAAAATTTCTCAGAAAACTGAAGGTCCTGGGGCACCTGGGTGGCTCAGTTGGTTAAGCAGTCGGCTCAGGTCATGATTTCATAGTTTGTGGTTTTGAGCCCTACACTGGGCTCTGTGCTGACAGCTTTGGAGCCTGGAGCCTGCTTTGGATTCTGTGTCTCCCTCTCTCTCTCTGACCCTTCCCTGCTTATGCTCTGTCTCTCTGTCTCTCAAAAATAAATAAACGTTAAAAAAAAAAAAAAAAAGAAAGAAAGAAAGGAAAGAAAAGAAAAGAAAAGAAAAAAGAAAAGAAAAGAAAAGAAAAGAAAAGAAAAGAAAAAACCTGAAGATCCTGGAAAGAGGATTAAAAGGGCTGAGACCTAACTAAGAAAAGTGAGACCAGGCAGGGCAAGGAAAGGGGCATTTCCACGTGTTTCCATTGGCTTCTTCTAGGTATAAAACAACTGGCAGGGACACAGCCTTTCTACAGCTCTCCCCACCCATATATAAGGAACTTGACACTCAGGCCCCCTTCAGCCTCACATGTTCCTTTCCTGGGAAAACTGGGAAGTGAGGCCAGCAGGGCCCAGGCTCTAGCCAGCAAAAGGGGAAGTTGGAGATGCAAACTATGGAAAGACTCCATTAAGGGAGATTGGTGGGGGAGGCAGAGTGGGAGACTGAGGCGGCAGAGGGGTGTGGGTACTCAGGTGTCCCTGGCTTCCAGTGGAGGACGGGGCTGGAGAAATGGCACAGTTGGAGGTTTGAGAAGTTGCGATCTGTTTGCAGTTTCTAGAGGAGGCCTGGTATTGAGAGAAAGGCTGGAGTGCCTCTTCTGTAAAGCCAGGCTTCCTTTTTTATGCCCAGGGGAATGGCTGTTGTTCCATCTCCCTGCTCTGTGGACGTGGGTGTTGACCTGGCACACCCCTCGGTACTGTTTCAAAGCCGTTTGCATCTCCGTAAACAAAACCTGACTCAGTCGGTGTTCTGTCTTCTTGACTCGCTTCCCAACATTTTTCTGAGAGACTAAACATGCTCCTAGGAGCCTGGTCAGAATCGCCCATACTCTCTGCCCAAAGGACAACAGGCTTAGAAGGTGGGCACTGTCTGTTTGCAGAGAGGGCCGGGCCAGGAGGAGGCAGAACCCAGTCCCACCCTACTGACACCCCTAATTTAATCAATGGTGTTGCTGCCACTTTCCTTCTGGGAACAGATTTCACTGCAGAATTTATGTCTCTGACTTTCAAGGATTAGATGGTATCAGCATTTGCTTGAGCCTCTTAGCAACCAAAGAGGCCCATTGATTAGGAAAGGCCAGCCTGATGGATTTATAGCCTGGGTGGCCTCCTTCTCAGAGTTCATGCTGTTTTGTGTAGCACATAGAGCCCTAGAGGTAATTGCATCACTTCCCCTTAATGGCCTCTGGGAATGATCCCCCCTCATATTTTAGTTGGGCCTCGTTGCTCCACTGCTGGACTAGTTGGAAGGTAGGATTCTTACTAATGGGATTCCTCTAGCAGCCTGTTGACTTTCCGCCCACGGGGTTCAGGCATCTCTCTTCTGCAAGAGTGTCAATCAGTAAGTGGATAAAAAGAAGTCCGTACTCTTCTAGAGTCTACCGATCCCACCTCATCAAACTCCAAGCAAAGTGCAAGTGTCCCCTGCAAGGGTTAGGCTCAAAAGTGAATCACAGACAATGGTGAATTTAGAGGTAGAAATGTTCTGTGAGTTGGGAAGGCAGGAAATCACCCTGGAAAGGAGATACTAGTTGCTGGGAGGTGCAGGAGAGGGAGATTAACACAGAACAGGGGCACCTGCGTGGCTCAGTCAGTTAAGCGTCTGACTTCGGCTCAGGTCCTGATCTCATGGTTCGTGAGTTCGAACCCTGCATCGGGCTCTGTGCTGACAGCTCAGAGCCTGGAACTTGCTTCAGAATCTGTGTCTCCCTCTCTCTCTGTCCCTCCCCTGCTCATTTTCTCTGTCTCCCTTGAAAATAAATAAGCAGTAAAAAGTTAAAAAAAAAACAAACAGAACAAACAAATACAGAATCAAATGTCAGGTAGCGACAAGTGCTATGAAGAAATAGGGCGCAGGCACAGTGAGTTGTGTGGGGGCAGTTGGGATGCTATTTTATATAGGATGGTCAAGGGAGGCATCCCTGAGGAGGTGACATTTGAGCAAAGACCTGAACAAAGTGACCAAGTGAATATATGAAGGAACAAGGGCAAAGACCCTGAGATTTGGGGCTCCTGGGCCAGCAAGCAGACTGTGCGATGGGAGACACAGCAACAGAAAGGAGACAGGGAGGAAATTGGTTGGAGAAAAACCCAGATGGTACAGGCCTCGGGGGTCTGGATGAGCTTGTTGGGTTCCATCAAGTGCCGGGAAGCTGCTGGAAGGCTTTGATACCAGAAAAGTCAGGCTCTGCCCTCTTTTGCATCTCCCCTCAGGTGAGACCTAGACCCAGGGCTAGGCTTGCAGTTGCGTCAGAGGAAGTGAGAGGCAGTTAAGGAAAGAGCTGCGAGACCTTGGCCTGGTGGTCCCCTCAGCACCCTCGTCTTCTTCTCTGTCTTCCTTGTCCCCTCCTCCCATTCTCTTTCACTCTTTGGTACAAAGAGTGTTTTAGTTTGGGAGGGTGAACAGCCCCTGGCTTTCTCATCCCCCGCTCCATGTCAAGGTTGTATGCATTTTCCTCCCTGTTCCCTGACCCCAACGGAAGTCTGCTGGCTCCCAGGCGGAGTTGTGGGGAGTCGTGGTGTCATGGCTGCCGATCCAGGTGCCCGGGGCCTCTCACTGGCAGGAGCAAGCAGGTCCCAGGTCCTAGGATCTCATTCCAGTGTCTCTTCAGCAACTCGGGGAAACAATTTAACTATACAACTGTTAAGCACCCACTGGTGTATGCTCTGGGTGGGGAGGAGATGGGCCAGAGGACATTGACAAAACCATGAAGAAAATTCTTTCTGTGCCTTCAAGTTGTTTTTCATTAGTGAGACAACGCCACTGCAGAGCTGGCCGAAGTCAGTGAGAAATATT
The DNA here is from genome assembly GCF_024362965.1 of Panthera pardus. Lineage (NCBI taxonomy): Eukaryota > Metazoa > Chordata > Mammalia > Carnivora > Felidae > Panthera > Panthera pardus. The sequence goes on from NW_026526810.1 coordinate 33,749,321, forward strand.
GAGGGAGCCCACATGTGTTTCTGTCATGGCAGGGAGAGAGAGATTGCTTTTTGGAAGTTGTCTTGGAGGAGGTCACGTTTGGACTGGGCTTTGAAACACACGGAGGACTTCCAGGAGCACGGGGGTTGGGTGAACATGGAAAATGGCTTCTGCCAGAAGATTTTAAGTCCCGAGCGGTGTGGGCCAGCTGTATGCACTGGCTTCCCGGGTGCCGAGCGCCATGATGGAAAATAAACAAAAATGGAGGAGAGCTCCCAGTGTGGATGGGAGACAAGACCAGCACTCAGGAGTCCATGAGCTATGTCACTCAGCATTCAATGGGGGGGGGGGGGGGGGGGCGCGGCAAATGAGGCATTGCTGTGAGGAGGCTGTCGGAGCAGAGAGAAAAATTGAGCTGGATGGGACCACATGTATCATCCTGGGCAGTTCATTTGTTGAGACCACAGAATTCTTTTGAGAATGGATGAAATCTGTCAGCTCTCCTCAGAAGAAACGTATATCTGTACACATGCATTCAAGTGAAATTTTTATTAAGATATAATTCACATACCATAAAATTCATCATTTAAAAGTATGCAAGTCAAGCAGCCGTGTCAAATTCAGGGCCCGCCCGTCCATGGCAGGTGCTGGCCCGAAAGGCTGCCACAGAAACACCGTGGCTCATGGGCCCTGATCCTCTGTGCTGGGCCTCAGAGATAAATTGGGTCACAGACACCAAGAAAAAAATAAATAAATAAAATAAAAGTATGCAAGTCAGTAGTCTTTAGTATCTTCACAAGGTTATGCAATAGTCATCACCCTCTAACCCCAGGACAATTTGTCACTCCAAAAAGAAACCTCATACCCTCTTAGAGGCCTCTCCCACCCTCCCCTCTCTCCAGCCCCAGCAACTACTAATCTGATTTCTGTCTCTATCGATTTGCCTATTCTGGGCATTTTATGTAAATAGAATCCTACAGTGTGTGGCCTCTTGTGCCTGACCCCTTTCATTCAACATAATGTCTTCAAGGTTCATCCACGTTGTAGCATGTGCCAGGACAGTGGACGCTCGAATGACCCAGGTTTGAACTATGAGGGTCCACGTTCATGTGGATATTTTTTATGAATACAGTATAGCACTGTAAATGTATTTTATCATCCTTACAATTTTCTTAATAATACTTTCTTTTCTCTAGCTTACTTTTTTTGTGAGAATACAGTATGTGAAATATAGAACATACAAAATATTTGTCAGTCTGCTGTTTATGTTATCGGTGAGGTTTCCAGCCAACAGGAGGCTATTAGTAATTAAGTTGTGGGGGCGTTAAAAGTTATATTGTGGATTTTTGACTGCATGGGAATTCAGTGTCCTGACCCTGCATTGTTCAAGGTCAACTGCACTTCATTCTTTTTTATGAATAATATTTCTGAATTATATTCCATTGTATGGATATATTCCATTTTGTCTATCCACTCATCAGGTGATGCACATTTCAGCTGTTTCCATTTTTTGGCTTTTATGAATAATGCTGCTCTGAACATTCATGTACAAGTTTACATGCTAAAATTTGCAGAGCATTTCAGGAGGTTCATAGAACCTCTGAAACCCATCTCTGGATCTAGGAAAGCCTGTTTTACAGAAAGAGAGGAATTCAAGAGGGAATGGAGTCATCAAATTGTTTGCTTAAATATATCCAGTTTTTTATGTCAATTATGTTATCCCCATAAAACAGATAAGAAAACCGAGGCTCAGAGAAGCCATGTCAGGATTGTTGGAGAAGCCAGGATTTAAGCTGAGCTTTGACTGCCAAGCTGTGAAAGGCAATGATATATCCCATCTCCTCTCAACCTCCACCGAAGCCCCTATTTCCTTCAATTTACTTTTTTTGTTGTTGTTTGTTTTTAAATGTTTATTTATTTTTGAGAGAGAGAGAGAGAACAAACGGGGGAGGGGTAAAGAAGAGAAGTGGGGACAGAGAGTCTGAAGCGGGCTCTGTGCTGACAGCAGCGAGCCCAATGTGGGGCTCAAACTCATGAACTGTGCGATCATGACCTGAGCCGAAGTCGGACACTCAACTGATGGGGCAACCCAGGCGACCCCTTTCAATGTACTTTTAAATGGGGTATTAAGCTTCTGTTTGCCAACAAAGCATCTGTTTTGCTAAGCCCAGAACCAGCCCAGTGCACAGTGGGCATCCTAGACTGCTGTCCAATGACCCTTCCCTAAAGTGAGCTGTGACTGAAGGCCCTGCCTCTCATTCTTCCCCTCTGGGGGGCCCATTCTCCAGCCCAGCCAGAGTGTGTATCCGGCTGCGGTAATAATAGCTCAGGGGCACCAGGGCCGTCTCCTGAACAGCTGAGACATCTGTAACCCTTGCCCTGAGTGTGTTGTCCCTATGCATGCCCTGCCCAATGAGGAGGTGCCAAAGTCAGGCTAAAGATGGCATGTGGTCGGGGGTGTGGAGAAGGGGGTGGCTGCCGACCCAAGCCCTGTGTCAGCCACCATGCTCTGCTTTGTCTCCCAGCCGGTGGACAACCAGCAAGCCCTGGTCCGCAGGGAGTCTGTGGTCAACCTGGAGAATTTCAAGAAGCAGTATGTCCGCAGGCGATGGAAGGTGTGTCAGGGTTCAGGGGTGGGGGGCAGGGGGCACCGGTGGGTTCCTGGTTCCCTCCAGGGTCCCTGTGCACATTCTCACCAGGCAGTTCCTTTTCTGTCTCCCTCAGCTCTCCTTCAGCATCGTCTCCTTGTGTAACCACCTCACCCGCTCCCTGATGAAGAAGGTGCACCTGAGGCCGGATGAGGACCTGGTAGGTAAATGCAGTGTTGTCTTGTTGGGTGGAATTCTGGGGTGGCCTGCAGCTTGGGGATGGAAGGGAGGAGGTGGGCCCTAACTGTTTCCCACCAGTTCTGCTCATCCTGTCCTCCGCGTGTGTGATGGGCAGAGGCTGCATATTCCGGGGGACCGCTGGGGTGGTGCTGGGTTGGGGGCCTCCGATGGGCAGCATGAGCTCCTCAGGATCTTGAATCCTTTCCTGGTTCACCTTCAAAGGTACTGCTGCTGCCATTTCACTGCCCTAGTCTCCCCCTGAGGACTTGTAGCCTGTTGGAGCCTTGAGAACTCTGAATAATAAAATCACCACAGTCAATCCACAATTTATACCTGGCAATCCAAAGATCTGCTGTAGAATGGGAGCTTCATATTCATTTTTCAATTTTTCCATTTCTGTTTTGCTTTAGATTGCCAATAATAATAATAATAATAATAATATTTAGATGATATTTGATTAGCTTGCTACTGTTTTGTGTACATTTAAAATGAGGAACTTATATTGGTCAAGAGCGTGGCTTCTGGAACCAGACTTTCAGGATTCACATCTGCCACTTACTAGCTGTGTGACCTTGAGGAAAATACTTAACCTCTCTGTGCTGAAATGCTGTCACTTGTAAAATGGGGTTAACAACAGTTCCTACCTCACAGAGTCGTCACAAGGATTGAATGATGACATATTCTTAGAGCCTGGCATTATATGTGCTTAATATGGATTAGCAGTGATTCTAGTGTAAAATCTCCCCGTAGACTTTAAAGTGCAGTGCCAGTGCCTCAGAAGGCAGTGTTAGTATTTCAGACAATAGAGGTGTTCTGGACAGATGTTCCCCAGTACTCGTCAAATGTGGTGAGGCCCCAGAGATGTCTGGGATGGCACAGGTCAGGACAGAGGCAACTCCTGTTCAGGAAGAGCGGCTGCCTGAGATGGGTGGGCAGCCAACGCTGAACAGCCTCAGGACATACCACGCTCGCACTCGGGCTGCATCCCAGGACCTGGCACGGTGACTCTCTCCCCCCACCCCCAGGAGGGGATCCTCTTTCTTCAGCCTAAGCTCTTGTTGATTCTTGCTCTTGCTTTAAGGATTTATGGCTCCAGAGGCCCAAAACAACTGTATGGCTTTGGCCAAGACATGTCCCTTCTCTAACTGCTTTCCTCATCTGCCATTCAAAGGGACTGGACTGTCCCTCTGAAAATCCCTGCTAATGACAGGCAGACTTTCCCCCAGCTTACTTTTTCATTGTTTGGCTCTGACTCATGCTAAAAAGTTGCTATTCAGCAGAGCTTGAGTTATTTTTATTGTTCTAGCTAGGCTTGGTCCAGGATGGACTTGGCTTAAGTTGATCTTGACCTTGGATTTCCAACTGGCTTATGCCAGGGGAAGGAGAGAAGGCTCTGGGAAGGAACATGGCACATGAGTTGCTCTGAAAATTCAGGCCATGGAGAGAGAGGACTAGAGGATAATTAGAAAGAATTTGTATTTCTTTCTTAATTTTTGTCCTTGTGCAAATACTTAAGAACAGTCCTCTTTTTATTCAAACACTCAGCATCATCAGTTCAGTAGCTCGTTCTACAGGTGGAAAAGGAAGGCTTGGGTCCCAGACATCTATTCTACAGTTTTCCAAAAGGGAATTTCCTTTAAATAATAACAACAACAACAACAACAACAATAAATAATAGGTCCTTTTTTTCAGGGAGCCTTAAATTTGAACATCTGACAGCAGATGTTTTATGACACACTTAAGTCTTTCTGATTGGTGCCTCTTTTAATAAATGTTAATAATTTGATTAGACTGATGTGACTGAATGAAAAAGTAATGACCTCCAGGATGGCTGCCTTGACTCTGGTTTAGCCATGGAATGCACTTTACTCTTTTCCTCTTTCATAAAGATGGAGCACAGAGGCCCTGTCCCTGGCAAGGCTTGCCAAAGGTGCGGCCTAAGCCAGTCAGAGCAGAGGGGGTGTGGAACAGTGGCCATCAGAGCTTGGGGAGGTCCCCGTGGCTCATCCCTGCTTCCCGTTCTCTCCAGGCTGAGTTCAGGAGGCCACTCAACCCACAGAGCATGTATCCAAGTGGGCTTGATTATGTGGCAGCTACAGAGAACACCAGATACTATTTTCATTATTATGATGATGATTTGGCTTCTCTTGGTGCCTGGTTTCCCCTAGAAGCACTACCTGCTTTCCTTCCTCCTGGGATGGAGGCCTCAAGGCAGTGGTCTGGCCCCATTTCCAGACCCCTCCCCACCCCCACCCAATCCACCCCCAGACTCTGGACAGAGTAACAGCCTTTGCCTCAACATCCACTTCCCTGGCTTGCAGGCCCCTGGCCCAGGTGCATAGGCCCAGGCTGCCCAGCACAACTCCATCCCTGGCCTCTCGTGACGCTCTTGCCCTGGACTTCTCTTTTTCCCAGAGGAATTGTGAGAGTGACACAGAGGAGGACATCGCCAAGAGGAAAGCTCTCCACCCTCGGAGGAGAAGCAGTACCTCCTAGCTGGCCCGGCTCTCTCCTTGCAGACTCTGGGTCTCCGCTTGTCACCAGCACCTAGGCATTCTGCGTCCCTGAAGACTTTGCAAGACAGATGGGCCTGCAGGGCTCAGAAGAATTTCCAGGGGAGCCGGGAGCCCCTGGGAGCGGTGGCTGTCTCCTATGAAGGAGGCTCCAGCATTCCCAAAGCTCCTATTCTCCAGAAAATGGCTTTCGCCTGTCTGCCGACCTCAGAACCTGGGCTGAGGTGTGGACTTGAGAAAATGATGCAAATGAACGTCATCATCATGGGGGAAGGTCAGACTCAGGCAGGTTTTTCTCACAGGATGAGGGAGTTCAGAGCTAGCCTGGTCAAAAATTACACCAGAAAGACAGAGGCCTCCCCCATGGGAGCAAGACAAGTGAGTGAAGTGAATCTTAGGGTGTGAGGGACCAATCTTGTGACTTCCCAGAACCCACATGGAATCAGCCTGTTGGGCAGACCAACATATTTGACCTTCTAAAGCAGCCCACTGTATTATAATTTTTTAAAAATTTTTATTAAACTTCTGGTTTTACCTGGTGCTTGGCTTCTTTTAGGGCTATCCCCATCTGGTTTTCTTTAGCTCAGGTGCCTATGAGTCTGGGGGAGCCCCCAAGGTTGGGGTGCTGAGTGGACAGTACCTCAGAAGGTCACACTGAACCATGCCCTCTGGACTATAGGGCACCTGCCTTCTATATCCTTCCTTAAGGGTTTCCATCCCCCCAGATCATTGCAGATACAGCATATAATGCCTGCACCACCTCTGCCACTACTCCTATCACTACTGCTGATACGGGCTTGTGTCTCCCAACCTCTAGTACCACAGAATATGACTGTATTTGGGGAGAGGATCTTAAAGAGGTAATTCAGTTAAAATGAGGTCATTGGGATGGGGCCTGGTCCAATGTGCTGGTGTCCTTACAAGAGGAAGAGACTGGGACATCAGAGAAAGACAATGTAACAACACAAGGAGAAGACAGCCAGCTACAAGGTAAGGAGAGGGGCCTCAGAAGAAAATAACCCTGCCAATACCTCGATCTCAGACTAAGGGCCTCAAAAGCTATGAGAAAATAAATTTCTGTTGTTTAAGCCACCAGTCTGTGCCACTTTGTTAGGGCAGTCCCCAGAAATAAATACACCTGCCAACTATGGCCAAGATAGGGGCGGGGGACTTTTGAAAGATGTAGAGGAAGAAGGGCAGAGAAACCCACAGGGAGAAAGGAGAGGAAAAGAGGTGGGTTACATGGACCCTGGGGTGAGCATGGTAAGGGAACGTTAATGAAATGGAAATCTGGGCCCTGCTTTCCAGGTCGAATGAATGGTGATGCTGACCAGAAACCCAAGAGAAGGTCCTTAGAAGCCAGAGATCAGGGTTGAGGCACTGAGGCTGAGAAAGTATGTGAGAAGAGGTGGGAAGAAAGGGGAAGTTTTGGAAGGTGAATGGGGCAAAGGAAAAAAGAAAAGAAAAGAAAAGGCCCAGGGAACAGAGAGTCATCCTTTCCCTATGTCAGCAGCAGGTTTGAAGCCAGGGGGCCAAACTGCCTTTAGCTAGTGCATGGATCCAGAGCAAAATGGCCCCACAGGCACAGAAAGGCAGTCCAGTTTCAGAAAAGCTTCCAGAGAGAAAGGGAGTGGACCTGCCAGCGTGTTGAGGAAGTCCTGCAGCTGACCTGTAGTTCCCGGGTGTCCCCAGTTCTCGGGCAGGACCAGCTCTGTGCCTCGCAACAGCCTCTGGAGGATGGCTGATGCTGGGAGCCACGTTCAAGGCCCCTGGGCCTGTGAGAGGCTCTTGGCTGTGGCTGGGGGGAACAGGGGCTCAGTGGGAGCTCCTGGGAAGTAAAGTGTGGTAGTGGGGGGACCTTGAGGATGCCTCCAGGGGCCAGCAGCCAGAAAAAGCCAGGCGCCCATGCCACTCCCATAGAGAGTCTCAGTCCCTGTGGCCTCTCTGCTGGCAGATGGCGGGTACCCTCCAGGTGTGAAGATGAGGGGAGCAGCTGGCCCACGGGAACCAGGTATGTTGGGTTAGCTCTGAAGAAGGATGTGTTGGCCAGCTGACACTTCAAGGCCGAAAGAGACCACAGTGTGATCTGAGGCGGATGGAATTTTCCAGTGACGAAAGCTGTGCTCGGTTAAAAGGCAAGTCTTCAAAGAGATCTGAGGGGGCCCTGCCCCGGAGTGTTTGCCTGTGTGTTTGCAGGATGCCACATTAATATTTCACAAATGCACACATAAATATTTTAGCGCACTGTGTTTTAATGTCAATCTCACCAGCTTTCCTGACTCCAGATCTTAGAGTGCACTTGCCTTTTCCAGTCACATATTTATTTGCTGAAAACCTTACTTTGGAAGCAAATAAAGGCCCTATCATAAGAGGTGAACCACAAAATTTCTATGACAGAAAAGTCAAGCCCTATGATGTATGGACATGTAGGTACATGTGAAAAGAGCTGAATTGAGGAATCACAAAGAATTTTATCGGGCAGAGGCTTGTACAACTTTCTTTCCATCTGGTTCCCAGCTTGTTGTCATCCCGACATTGTTCTGTTCACTGTAGCTGGACCCCAAAGAATAATGTCTTCTTTGGTGGTCTGTTGAGAGGATCCCATTCTAATCAAACCTTAATGGGCTGAGGGATAGGAGCAGTTGAAGAGTCGTGAACAATGGGTAATTGACATTTCAAAAAGCAGAAACACAGTTGGTGACCTTCCACTAATAGTTTCTTCCTGTTTTTCCCTTTCCCCCACCAGTTCTGTCTCCCCCTCCTTCCATTAGCAAGTCATAATATATAGCTGAAGTACATACTTTAGTAATGTCTTCACTTACTGAATAAAATTCATGTTCCCAGTTCTTAATCTAAAAAACAGTTGATTATATTATCTAGGGAGAAGTAATTTTGTAAGGATTCCCCACCCCCACCCTCCCACCCCTGGACCAGTGACCTCCACCCTTGAGCTAGAAGAAAAATAAGAGGAAAAAAAAAAACAACAACAGAGCTCACAGTAATTTTTAAAAACCTGTTCCGCAGGAGGAACACTTGACATACAGGCTTTCACTAAACCCTCTGCATAACCTTGTCAGGGGAACAAGAACCCCATTTATACAGATGAGGAAGCTGAGACTCAGCAGAGTTAAGAAATTTGCATGCAATCACACAGCTTGAGTACTTGGGATCTAGATTTCAGCCCAGTTTTGCCTACCCTGCAATCCACATTCTTCTCTACTGTTCCTGGAGAAACAGTGTTGAGTGAAAAAAGCATCCCGGAAAACCACATACAGTATGATACTATTTTTATAAAGCTCAAAAACTATACCATATGTTGTTTAGGGATACATGCAAGTATTATAAAACTGTATTTTAAAAGCAAGACAATGACATCATTCAAAATTCAAGGTGAAGCTTACCTCCGGGCAGCTGAGATGGGGAGGAGCTCAAGGGTGGGTACTAGGCTGTTGGCAGTGTTCTAGCCAACACCAAGTTCACCGCGGGCTCTCAGAGTTCATTTCACTATTGGGCTCTCTTACTTACATATTATCAACCCTTGCAAGTATAAAGTATTACCTTAAAATAATGAAGAGAGGAAGTGAGGTGAAAAAAATAGATCCTAATGGTCATCGGGTCATCAGATGCCACAGTGTACAGGACACGAAGCTGTGTGGTGACTACCCTTGCGTGTGCCTTGCCCCTCGAAACTCGATGGCGGGCTGCCCTCCGTCCTTTTACTGGCGCCTCGATCAGAGCTCATCCTGCCACCCTATGAGAGTACCTGGCTTGGATTAATATTCCTTGTTTATTTATTTTTGAGACAGAGGGAGAGAGAGACAGAGTGCAAGTGGGCTAAGGGCAGAGAGAGAGGGAGACACAATCTGAAGCAGGCTCCAGGCTCCGAGCTGTCAGCACAGAGCCTGCTGCGGGACTCAAACTCACAAGCCGTGAGATCATGACCTGAGTCAAAGTCAGATGCTTAACCGACTGAGCCACCCGGGTGACCCCTTAATACTCCCAGTTTATTTATTTATTATTATTATTTTTTAACGTTTATTTATTTTTGAGACAGGGAGAGACAGCATGAACGGGGGAGGGTCAGAGCAAGAGGGAGACACAGAATCTGAAACAGGCTCCATGCTCTGAGCTGTCAGCACAGAACCTGACGCGGGGCTCGAACTCACGGACCGCGAGATCATGACCTGAGCGGAAGTCGGATGCTTAACCGACTGAGCCACCCAGGCGCCCCAATACTCCCATTTTAAAGAGAAAGGGCAGAAAATATTCCCTGCACGTCCCATCTCTGCCTTCCCAGTCATAACCTCCCCATGGAATTTGTCTAAGGACTCTGGTCTGAGGATGTCTTCTGAGGCCAAGCAGATTGAGCTTGCCAGCCCTTGCTCTGGGTGTCTCTTTGAGTTTAAACCCAGAAGCTGGGTGGGATTTGAACTGCCATCTGGGCCATTCCCCTGTTCTTGGGTAGGATGGCCCTTGGGTTTCTTCATCTCATTTTGAATTGAGAGAAGGTGATCCTGTGTCTTTTGTCAATTCCCTTTTCTGGTTCTTATCGGTCCTGATTATATCGCACCACTCCGAGCCAAAAAGTTTGGGCTAAATCCTGCCACTTTTCAGCAGTTGCATCTTGATCTTGTGATTCAACTTTTGCAGACCTTGATTTGTTTGCTTGTTTATTTAAGTAATCTTTACACCCATTGTAGGGCTTGAACTCATGACCCCAAGATCAAGAGCTGCATGTTCTACTGACTGAGCCAGCCAGGTGCCCTGGACCTCAATTAAAAAAAAAAAAAATTTTTTTAATGTTTATTTATTATTGAGAGACAGAGAGAGACAGAGCATGAGCAGGGGAGGGGCAGAGAGAGAGGGAGACACAGAATCCGGAGCAGGCTCCACGCTCAACGTGGGGCTTGAACTCACAAACCACGAGATCATGACCTGAGCTGAAGTCAGATGCTTAACCGACTGAGCCACCCAGGTGCCCCTGGACCTCAATTTTTTAATCTGTGAAATGGTGATAATAATATTGTTACTTGTCATGAGTGCCTTATCGAGACCAACTTTGCAAAGGAGATTTGTCGACTTCGAAGAACTTGGCAAACATAAGGGATTTTTTATTTACATAATGTAACTGCACTCTGGGGCCACAGGCAACTTTGAGAAGTGCTAAAAGAGAGTGACCATGGCCAATAGTGACACTCAACACTGGTGGCCTAGATTCCTGGTACAGGGCTCCTGGGGCCTGGATGCACCTCTTGCTCAGCTCTCCTTCTCCTACACACCTGTGTGATGTCTGATTCTGCCCAGACACTCAGCAAAGATTTATTAAATATAGGAGAGAGCAGGAAGGGCTTTCCCCCCACACTGGTGCCAGAGGCTGTCAGCTGGCCATCTGATTCTCCCCTCTCTGGAGGGGGCCTGCTGGAAGGCCAGAAGCAGAAACAGAGTCAGGTATTGAGCGGCACTTACTGCTTCTTTGTCTTTTCATTCAGGCCCTGTGGTATGATTACTAAAGATCTAAGGAGAGAAGGCACAGTGAAAGGAGTGATGGGAGGAACGAGGGGAGAAAGGAAAGGAGAGAAGTGTTGCAGCCACCAAGTCAGCCACTAGGCTCTCCTTCTGGGGGTGGGGATCCTGCAGTAAGGGGCACTCGTAACAGCTGCCCCAGCCACCAGCACATTCTCCCCAGGCTAGTCTCTCCCCAGGCTGATGACTGAGCCAATGATTGAGCATGGCAGGGTGGGGGCTGGGTGGGAGGAATGGCAGGTTCTAGAACCAGGCCACTCCTGTCCAGTGTAGGATGCCCTAATCCTTGTTCTGGGTCTCCCCAGCCCCCTGGCTGAGACCCTCTCAAAGCTGCACTGTGGTCTGAGCCCCTTCCTATCCAGCCCTCCTTCCTTCCCTCTCTCCTGTGTTCTGTGTCAGACCTCCTTGTGTCTGAAACACCCCCTTGCCCACTCCTGCTCCCTTGCCCTTTATTCTTCCTAGGTAACCGTTCACCCATATCTCCTGCATTTCTGACTCTATTCCATCCTGACATCTGCTTCCCAGGGCACCTGCACTAACAAAGGGAGAGAGGGAGATGGCGGGGAAATTTGAACTTGTGCCTCCTTTCCATCTCCGCTGATCTCCTTTGGCAGGCGTGAACTGACAGAGCCAACTTGCTCCCTCGATGACTGGGGGCAGAGCAGCCAGTGCTGAGTTCACGTCTTTTGAAAAAGTGATGGTGGTTGTGTCTTTGGCTAAAAAGCACCTTTCTTTCTTTCTTTCTTTCTTTCTTTCTTTCTTTCTTTCTTTCTTTCTTTCTTTCGAGTTTAATTTTTTTTAGTAATCTCTCTCTCTCTCTCTCTCTTTCTCTCTCTCTCTTTTAAGTAGGCTTCACACCTAGCACAGAGACCAGTACAGGACTTGAACTCACCACCCTGAGATCAAGACCTGAGCTGAGATCAAGAGTTAGCTGCTTAACCAACTGAGACACCCAGGCACCCCATATTTTTTTAAGTAAACTCTACACCCAGTGTGGGGCTTGAACTCACAACCCTAAGATCAAGGATCACATGCTCCACCGACTGGGCCAGGCAGGTGCCCCCAAAAGCATTTAAGTAAAAGCTAATCTCCTCTTTTTGTTCTTTCTCCTGTCTCTTATCTTGAATCCCCAAATCCTGAACATGGCCAAAGATGCACCTCATGACCTGACCCCTGACTGTTGCTCTAGCCCTCGAGCCCTTTGCTCACTGTGCCCCAGCCACAGGTCAGGAGCACCCTGTGTTCCTCTCAGGTGTTCCTTCCTGCTTGCTTCAGGACCAGGCACATGCCTGTGGTCCACAGGGTCCCCTCTCCCACCCCAAACCCCATCTAGTCTCTACCTTTTGGGAGTTAACTCCTAATTCTTTAAGTCTCAACTTAAATGACACTTCCTGTGACCTTCCCCCACTTGCAGAAGAAGTTAGGTCCCCCTTCTATAACCTCTCATTGTGCCTTTATGAAACTCCTTAATTTTAATTAAGGCTAGGGGGCTTAGACAACTCAACTTTATTTACTCACAATTCTAGCAGCTGGAAGTCTAAGATCAAGGTGTCAGGAAGGTTGGTTTCTTCTGAGGCCTTTCTCATTGGCCCACCTTCTGCATGTCTGTGTCCTAATCTCTTAACATTAGTCATACTGGATTAGGACCGCCCCCCCCAAATAACCTTATTTTAAGAGGTAATTTACCTCCAAATCAGGCACAGTCTAAGGTATTGGAGGTTAGGACTTCAACATATGAATTTCAGGGGGAAAAGAGGGAGATAATTCAGCACACAACAAATGCTTACTTTAAGAATTACTTAGGGGGGCCCTGGGTGGCTCAGTTGGTTAAGCGTTTGACTCTTGATTTCAGCTCAGATCATGATCTCATGGTTGGTGGGATTGAGCTCCACCTGGGGCTCTGTACTGAATACTCACAGACTGCTTGGGATTCTCTCTCTCCTCCTCTCTCTCTGCCCCCTGCCAAAATAAATAAACATTAGAAAAAAAAAAACATTACTTAGGTTTTGATGTCTGTCTCCTCTGGTAGGCCATAAACTCCACAGGAGCAGCACTGGGTCTCCCCATTTGCTGTTTTCTGTACAGTACCTGTGGGTGCTCAGCAAGTATTTATGGAAGGAATTAATGAATGAGTTTTCTTTCCTGGGTAGATCCAAAATGGCAAGGGTAGCTGCAGGACCTCAGAGTTGTAAGAAGCCACAACAGAGCCCTCCAAACCAGACAACGGGCAGCCACACTCTCCTGGCATGCCCATCCCTCATGGATGTACCCAGTTCACACACTGGTGTTGAAGGCCTACTGTGCATCAGACTTTTGTCTGGCCTTAAAGGACGAATAATCTTCTGATAAGAGAAGGGGAAAAAAAAGGTATGGGTTGGTGTTCTGATTTCTTGTCCTTGTGCCTTTTCATGAGTGGACTTTGGAAAGTTACCAAATAAATGAAAGAGCAAAACTTCTTTTCTGGGCACTGAATCAGTAGTGTGATGAATTAAAAATTCTATGCTTTTCCCCTCCTCTAGTCATTGTGTCCCTGTTTCTAGGTCAGAGACCCAGAGGGCCCTGCCAAAGAGCTGGGAGCCACTTGTTGGGGTCGGAACAGGGGTTCAAGGTTAAGTAAGCATGGCGACAGATCTGACTCTGACCAAGTCCTTTAGAAGAGTGTATGTGTGTGTTTCTGGGTGTTCCCAGGTATCCGTGTGTGTGCATGTCTCCGTGTGGGTATATTTGGATGTGTCTATGTGTATGTGGATCACTGGATGTGTCTGAGTTTTCTGTGTGTCTGTCTTTGTTTCTGTGTGTGTCCATCTGACTGTGTGTCTAGGTGTGTCTGGATGTGTGTATCCGTCTCTATGTGGGTATATCAGGATGTCTGGGTCTTGTCCAAAAGGACTCATGGGGAAAGGGCCTCTGGGGCCAGACTTTGCAGCACCTGGTTCTAATGCTGTCCTACCTCTGAGGCTGCTGTATTTGACATTCCAGGGAACAGGGTTGAGGACAGCCACCTCTGCTGAGTCATAAGGATGTGGGCTATATGTGTTCACAGTTGGACATATCTCCTTTCACACACGCAGGGAGGGGAGATTTCAGACGGGTTGGCTGGCCCTGCATTCTTTCAGAAGGTGATGACCTCAGCCAGCCCCAGGAAGGGGCGGAAATGAGAATGTTCATGAGACCCGCAGGTTGACAGAAGGTGAACTGAGACCCTGGTGTTCTCCAGCTGGGTCCCCTGGGTCATGGCGTACTCAGGCCATCCCAATAACCAAGCTGCCAGCTTTGAAACTGACTGATGGGCACTCCCTGATGAGGGAGGAAGCCAGGGTGGATTGTCTTGAAAGGTACAAACAGCAGACCTCACCAAACTCTTACAACCAGGGTGACCCTGGAAGGCCCTGCCAAGCCGTGAGTCTAGACCCTGGAAAACTCTTCCTTTCCCTCTTCAAGCCAACCAACCAACCAACCAACCAACAAATAAACAAAGTCCCGCAACGGTATGCTTAGCCAAAATGCAATCAAGTGAGTCTTTCAAGCTTGTCTTATTCAAACAGTAAAATTTCCCCCCAGGGATGGCAGGGGCAGAAAGCCCCAATCACATGCCCCTTGACTGGAATGGGTTTCCTAGGCTCTTTCCCAAGAGCAGATGGGAAAGGGCAAGAGGACATTTGCTCATGGGTGTGTACCTGGTAGGGCATCATGGATGGGAAAGGGTTTGAGCTGGGCAGGGGATGTAAACATACACCTTCTGAGCATTCATGTGTGCCTGGCATGGTGCTAGGCATGGTTCTCAAGGAGCCCAGGTGGGGGCAAACCTGTAGATATTCAGCTTACCTATAGATAAGCTGCTTCCCCTCGCCCGTGAACCTGGAGGCACAGGTGTAGATAAGGTGAGGGAAGTGGGTGTGGGTGGGTCAAGGACGGGTTAGTCCTTCTAAGGAGGCCATAATCAGAGGAGGGAGATCGCTGGCCTGGTACAGGGGACCCTCACCACGGTCCTGGGTTGTATTTAGACAGTGAAGACCACGGACAAAAACTCATGTTTGTCTACCATCGCTCTCCTCCGGTAAGGTCCAGCCAGCCTGTGGAGCCCTGGGGGTCCGGAATGCAGGGCAGTGGGCTTGGCGGGGGTCAGGTTTGCCTGGGGAGAGAGCGGCCTGGGAAGGAGGTTGGGTGGTCAGTACCTGCCTAAGCAGGGACGTCAGTGACTTTGTAGATGCTCCTCCAACCTCACTGAGGGTGCCCAGAGGTAACAGGGAGCTCATGCTCTCCTGGAAGGAGCCTCCAGAGCTGATGTCAAACTGTTCGCTTTGCTACAAGTTCTTTCTCTGGTTGAGAACAAATCGGTCTCCCTGAAGATCCATCCATTGCCCTCGTTCTGTCTTCCGGGGTCACATGCATTTAACAAATATATGGAGGTAAAGTTGAAAAAAAATATTCTGTGTCCTCAAGTGACAAGCACAGCTGTTAGGCAGAGCAGGATGAAATAGAGGCTAAGCTGTGAGCTGAGGGGGGAGACTTGTGTCCTGACTGATGGGACCCCTGGGGGCTTCCAGAGGAAGTGAGATTACAGACAGGCCTCTTTTTTTTAATATTAAATATAATTTATTGTCAAATTGGTTTCTATACAACACCCAGCGTTCATCCCAACAGGTGCCCTCCTCAATGCCCATCACCCACTTTCCCCTCTCCCCCACCTACCCTCAGTTTGTTTTCAGTATTTAAGAGTCTCTTATGGTTTGCCTCCCTCCCTCTCTGTAACTTTTTTTTCCCCTTTCCCTCCCCCATGGTCTTCTGTTAAGTTTCTCAGGATCCACATATGAATGAAAACATACTGTATCTGTCTTTCTCTGCAGACAGGCTTCTTCAAGGGTATTTGCGTTTGTGGAGGGGCTGTGGGGGCCAGGCCAAGCCACAGCTTGAGCCAGGAGAGGGCAGAGAAGCTGCTGGGGCCATAGAGTAGCCTGGCAGGATGAGGGCCTGGTGTGGAGGGCAGCTGTGCTGGCCATGGCGGCTGGATCACAGAGGCCTTGAACCCAGGCCTGAGGAGGTCCAGAAGTTTTGTGAGACTTTATCAGAACTGTGGTTTACATCAGGTATTCTCAAAGTGTGGTCCCTGACCAGCAGCATTAACATCACCTGGGACCCTATTAGAAATGCATATTCTCAGGCTCTACCACAGACCTGCTGCATTACAAACTCTGGGGGTGGGACCTGCTTTATTAAGACTTCAGGTGATTCTGATGCAGTCTTTTGAAAACTAAAATAACTGAGGGCTGAGAGAGGGCTGAGGTGGGAGGGGTCTGGAGGAGGAAGAACAGCCAGGGCCCCTGGAATCACCCACATTGGCAGGAAGCAGGCCTGGCCTGGGGAGGGGCCAGGAAGCATTAGACTGGGTTCTGGTGTCGACTCCTCACCTGGCTGCATGAACCTGGGCAAGGAAGGTGCCTCTCCTGGGCCTCAATTTCTGCATCTTCAAAAAGGAGTCCCAGCTGGGGGATGGTAGGAGATCTCACCAACAACTGTCCCAGGTTGCCCAGGACCGAGGGCAGTCACGGACACAGGACTTTCTGTGCTAAACCCACGAGCGTCCAGGGCAAACCGGGATGGTTGGTCCCCCTACACTCTGTGCAGTACCCAGAGAGAGACACTACTCAGAAGGTTTATGGAGGGAGGGCATGGGTGGATAGCGGGGTTGCTGAGGTGCCCAAGCCCATTCTCGAGTTGCCAGCCCCTCTTGCCACCTGTTTTGTGCCAGTGGACCTGGCAGGAGCCTCTCTCACCTGCCTCTTCACTGGTCTAGCTCTGGACACCAGCAGAAAGGGAGATGGGGCCCAGGCCTGAGGCAAGGACGAAAGGTTGGCTCCCCATGGCCGCGTCGCTGGCCCAGTGCCTAGGTCACATGAAATACAATATGGCTGATGCCTCTCAGACCCTGCTGATGCTGCTGGAGGCTGAAAATACCCAGTGCCCTGGCCTGGGCGCCTGCCTGACTCTTCCAGGCCAGGAGTCAGAAGAGTGGCTGTGGTGTCTGTTTACCATACTGCTTGGGTCTCAACTGGGTCTTGGCCACTTTAGCTGGGGCCCAGGGGCCCGTGTGGTGCTATTGCAGGGCCCCGTGGCCTCCCACCTTTCCTTCGGGTTGAGTTTTTTTAACAGACACCTGAGGTGTAAACACCAATAGAAAAGTTACTGATGGAAGCTTTCTCAGCAAAGTGGGGCGGGTTCTTTCTGAAGACCCCAAGGAACCTCTCCATGTATTTTGCTGGGGACTGGGGGTGGATTAGGTAATTTGTTTAGGCCTGAGACCCAGAGCCATGGAACCTGCTTCCTCCCAAACTAACGGGGGGATCTGAGGTCACTGCCAAGAGAAACGGAACAGATGTCAGGAGAGATCTAATGTCTCCCTCATTTTCTTCCCCTTTCCTGCTGGGCAGTGCTGTTCACCACGTTCTCCCTCTGGGATGCCCTCTACTCCTTCAGGGTTTCCTCATGAGCAAACTCTCTAGAGTTCAAATGAGACTTCCCACTCCCAGCACGGCCCCACCCCTGCCCAAGAGTCAGGCCGGCTGCAGCCTCCAAAGCCAGGCCAGGCCTCTGGCACCCAGTTGTGACACCTTCGTGGCCAGGTGACTTTCGGCAAGGAGCTGAGCCTCAGTTTTCCCTTTTAAAACTGGGATGACAATATGTTCATTGCAGGGCCGCGGTGAGGAAGTTAGAATGAACTAATGCACATAAGCTGAATATCATAGGTGCCCAGCACATTGCACTCAGAGAATGGTTGCTGCATAACAAGGATGCTTCTTAGTTACATCATATAGTAAAAGAACAAGAATAAATACATAAATGAGAAACTGAAGCAGGAGGGAGGGGAGGATAGAGTCTCCGTGTAGTATTTCTGCCTCTGGCCACTGCTTTGGTAACTACAAAGCATGGGGTTGGCAAGTGCCTTAACATGAAAAAGGGGTCACAGGCAGACAGAGGGAGACAGAGAATCCCAAGCAGGCTCCATGCTGTCAGTGCAGAGACTGATGTGGGGCTTGAATCCAAGAACCATGAGATCATGACCTGAGCTGAAATCAAGTGTTGGATGCTTAAACCGACTGAGCCACTGGGCACCCCCACACCTCTTAATCCTAAGAGGCCACACCTCCTTGCCTCCTCAGCTTCCCCACACTGTGGGCTGGGGTGTGGCCCCCTGGCCTGCATGCAAGGCAGGGTTAGTTAGGAAGTCTCACTGCCCAGCCAGGAGACACGTCCTGCTTTCCACGCATCTGCTCTCCTCCCCTCATCCCCCGCCCCTCCCCCCCCTCCCCCCACCAGGCTGGAACTCTGTGCTCCTACCAGGACCACCAGCAAGTGCAAAGCAGTCTTGCTGCCGCAGCCAGCCCTCTTTCTACCTGTCTGTGCCAGGGACAGCCTGGGTAGGAGAAGCGATGGCAACAGTGGTCCCACCTGTGTGCCTGCCATGTGCCAGGTGATTTGCACGTGTCATCTTTAGTCTTTACAACAATCCCAAGAAAGAGCTATCTATTGTCTCTGTTTTAAAGGTGAGGGGTACTGAGGCTTAGAGACATGAATGACCTTCCAAAGACAGCATAGGCAACAAACGAACAGGAGAGTTCAGGTTCAAATCTAGCTCTAGCTGGCTCCAAAGCACGAGTGATTTCCACCACATCACGGGGAGAAGCCTCAAAGTGCACGTTAGGGTCATCCGCTGGGACTGGGGGGAGCACCTCCCCTCACCGGTCCTTAGATTCCTCATCTGTGAATCAGGTGATGCCTAAGGTCAGGATTCTTTTCTCCTGACATCTGACTTCTCGAAGGTCCTTTGCCACCGTGGTACCGAAAACAGCCGGGGCTGAATTGTGACACAAGTGACCTGGGTATTTCCTAATTTCCTCTTGTGAGGTCCTTCCTCTGGCCAGGCTGGTGTCTTCCCACTGCCAGACAGCTTGGAACGGGTGGTCATCCCTCCCAGGCTGCTTTGCCCTATTCTCTGAACACTCTTGCCCACAGCCTCAAATAAACCTTTTTTCAGTCTAGTGTCTCATCTCCTTTGCGTTCTGCCATCTCTGAGAAGACCTAGAAGGGAGGCTAAAATGCTAATCCGAATTAAGGAGTGGGGGGCTAGTGGACTTTTTAGTTGGATTTTATCAGGAGCCTCTAGAAACAGTGTCTTAACCCAGAAGAGCAAGTGGCCAACTCAGTAATTTCATCAGTGCTTCTCTGGTGCCCTCACCGTCTTGTGCATTCATTGTGATTTTTGCTTTATTTGGTTCTCTCTCCTCAGATTATATGCTCCCTGAGGGCCAGGATTGGGCCTTGCTCTCTGGCCAGAGGAAGTGCGTAATGGAGCACCCAGGCCTCCTGGGGGAATGACTAGAACTGGACCTGACCTGCCTGTGGGATTTGAAGCCACCTCCTGGGTCCCCCCTCCCCATCATCAGCCAGACCAGAATTTATTCCTTTGGTAGCTAAAGCCAGAAGGTGGAAGAAAGAAGGGAGAGTGTTTAGCAATACCAGAAGCATACAGATTTCTTTTTCCTCAGTCTTTGCAATGCTGAGTCCTCCTGGCACTCTAGCCACAGCAAGCTCCCAGAAGCCATGCTACCTAACCTCTTTTGGGCAGAGGAATAATTTTTTTTTTAATTTTTAACATTTATTTATTTTTGAGAGACAGGGAGAGATAGAGCACAAGCAGGGGAGGGGCAGAGAGAGAGAGCAAGGCACAGAATCTGAAGCAGGCTCTGAGCTGTCAGCACAGAGCCCGATGCGGGGCTCGAACCCACAGACCGTGAGATCATGGCCTGAGCCGAAGTCGGCCACTTAACCAACTGAGCCACCCAGGAACCCCAGGCAGAGGAATAAATTCATCAAGAAGTAACTAAAGGAAAGAGAATTTAACATTTATCAAATTCCTGCTATATGCAGGCATTTTTCTAGGTTTGCCTACAAACTATCTGATGTTTACCTGTACCTATTTGGTGATGAGAAAACTGAGGACATAGGAGACTAAGCTATATGAGATAACAAGGCTAGTAGACGGTGGTGCCAGAGCTTGAACTAAGGTCTAACTTTAAAGCCCATGTGCTGCGTGCTCCTGTAGGTTGCCTCTGGGTGGCTCCTTGGGACGCGGGGGTTGTGGAACTTCTGGAGCTGTGCTTCATTCCAATCAAGACCCAGACATGCCACCCTAGAGGCTGTGTGCCCACTGGAGCCATCCACCGAGCCTGTGGGCACAGTGCCATGTTACCCTCTCCTTCATCTGCATCTGCTGAACATCCTCAGATTTTTCACAGGGATGCTTGGAATCTTGTCTAAGACCACCAGGTGGCGCAGCATACACCACGGGGCCTTAACTCCTGGATCCAAGTCTCTGCAGGTTCTTCGGGATCTTCCACCACAGGCCAAGATTCCTCTAAAAGAATCCCAGTTAGCCAAAAACTACAGGTCCCATCCCTGAGAGTCTGGTTTGATATTATGAATTGGGTTCCGAGAATCTGCCATTATTTTTATGTTGCATTTTTAAATTTCTGAATTGGTGAAGTATCATTCACATGGTTCAAAAATTTTCAAGTATGACAAGAGATACACAGAAAAATCTCCATTCACTCCCTAGCAGGTATTTACTACTACTTGTGAATCCTTCTATAGATTATATATATGTATGTAATATATAATCATCTTTATCATATCATATCATACTTTATCAACTTTATATAACTAAATCAACCTGCGTGGCTCAGTTGGCTAAGCATCCGACTTTGGTTCAGGTCATGATCTTGAGGTCTGTGGGTTTGAGCCCCCCATTGGGCTCTGTGCTGACAGCTTGGAGCCTGGAGCCTGTTTCATTCTGTGTTTCCTTCTTTCTCTGCCCCTCCCCTACTCATGCGCACTTTCTCTCAAAAATAAATAAACATTAAAAAATTTTTTTAAATATATATCTAATCACAAGTTTTGTTAAGAAGGAAAAGATACATTACAGTCCTTCATTACATCAGGCCAGTTGCCACTTAAAGCAATAAAGTGACTGATCCAAGCCATATTTTATGTGATCACATACAAATATGAAATGTATACATCTAACAAAAGAAGCAAAATGAATAGATTTAATTAAAGTAACAAAATAATGTATTGTTATGCTCTCTAGCAAAACATAGGTTATCCCAAATAAAAATATTAACAAGCAGCAGCTATTGATGTGGCAGGAATAGGACCATGTCAGCCGTGATCCTTACTATAAACATTCACTTGATTTTTTATTGGCTAATCTCAAATTGTGGTTTTAGGACCTTTCGGGGTCACCAGGTTTGTGATGCTTACTTACTTTGTCTCTCTTTCGGCGATACTTGATTCCCACTTACACAGGCTGTCCAGAAACTTTTGGTCATTATGCTTCTTCCACTCAACTTTCAAGTGATGCCACTCGTTTACTTAATGGAAGCCAAAGTAACATGATGCCTCTGGTGGCTATGTCTGGTTCTTTCCAGATGTCAGCCAGCCTCTTAGTTGTGGGGAGTCTTGGTTCTCATGATCACCACTTTGGGAGCTGGATCCTTAACCTCTTGCTGTATGATAATGCCAAACACCTGGCTGTACGTTTTCCAAGCACCCTCATGATAGGGTAACACTCACTGGGTCCCCAACCACAGCTCCCTATGGAATCTGCTTCCATTGTATGGAGGTCTGTTTTCCTCTTGGGGTCAGAATGTTGCATATTATGTATACTGTTCCACACTTTTTTTACTTAATATAAATAGAGGGATTTTTTTTCCATATCAGTTCATAAAAAAAGCTTCCTTCTTCTTTGATACAATTGTATACTAGTCCTCTGAATGGATGAAGCATATTTTTACCAGTTACCTAACGATGGATATTTAGGTTGTTTCCTTTGCTATTACAAATAAGGCTATAATGAATAACCTTGAACATATGTCATTTCATTCATGTGTAATTCTGAGGGTAAATTCCTAGAAGTAGAATTGGTAGACCAAATGGTATGTGCATTTAAAATTTTTACAAGTACAACTGAGAACAAACTGCGGGTTGATGAGGGGGTGGGAGGGAGGGGAGGGTAGGTGATGGGTATTGAAGAGGGCATCTTTTGGGATGAACACTGGGTGTTGTATGGAAACCAATTTGACAATAAATTTCATATATTTAAAAAAATAAATAAATAAAAAATAAAAATATTTAATTTTGTATATAAAAAAATAAAATAAAATAAGATAAAATTTTTACAAGTACAGCAAAATTGCACCTGATAAAGGTTGTACCAATTTATACATCTACCAGAAAAGTATGAGCGTGCTTGTATCCTATCAACTTCAATGTGATATGTTACCAACTTTAGCATTTTTGCTAATTTGGTAATTTAAAAACTGATACCTCAGCACGTATTTTATTATGAGAGAATTTGTGGGATATTTTTGTATTTTTAAGATCTATTTGTGTTCTCTTTTCTGTGCTTTGGGGAGTCTGTCATTTATAAAATTTTCATCACAGCATTAGGCAGCACACAAAAGCACAAAGATGGATATATTTAACTACATTTAAATCACAAACTTCTTTATACTAACCGAGCATTAAAAAGCTTAAAAACCTAAGAGGGAAAAAAAAAATGTCCAGCATGTATTCCCAATATAACTTGCAGAAGAACTTTGAAAAAGAATGGAAAAGGCCAGAATTTGGACTTCGTACCACCCCTCACCATTTTTACAGCTTGCAAGGAAAGTGTGCTCATACCATATGACTCCTCAAAAAAGCCCATTGAAGTGGGTGTTATCATTTCATAAAGACTGTAAGCTCAGAGAGGTTAATCGACCTGCCCAAGGTCACACAGCTGGGGAGAGGAAATGAGGTGTAGTGGCTCTACCACACACAGTTCCTTGAACTATGTAGAGACCTGGGCTCCTGCTCAAGCTTGGCCACAACCTCTAGGCAACCTTGGAGAGGTCTTTCCTTCCTCCGCCTCAGTCTTCATGTCTACAAAATGGCTGGATTTTTAAGGTCCTTGCTAGCTCTAGACTTCTTTGTGGTGGGGATGGTGGAGGAGGGTAGGAGTAAAGTGTGGGATGGGATTTGTGAGGGTGAACTGTGGAGGTGTGTCCATGATGGGGACGTGGTGAGTATAAGTGTGTTCATGGTGTGTGTACAGCAAGGGCATTTCTGCAGCCAGAGAGGCCCTTCCAGGGAGTTCCTGGGCTCTTACAAGAAGGAACTTCCATCCAGAGCTTCCTCTGACCCCATTCCCGTCCAGCAGGCCAGGCCCCTGAGCCATGGGGGACATTGTTTTGTCTCCAGGGCCCACTTGCTAGCCTTTTCCCATTTTCCAGAACTTACTGTATTCAAATTCTTCCTCGGGCTCTTCTTTCCTGAGTTTCAAGGAAAAGGAATGCCATAAGCTCACCACTTTGAGAGAGGTGCAGTTTAAGAGACCCTATTAAGGAAAGGCCAGCGCTCAACCCTGAAGGAAGACAGCCATTGACGGCAGCTACGGATGAGGCTGATCTTTTCATAGGTACCCAAGTGGGGACTCATATCCCATAGATGCTGATCCAAGAGGCCTGCCCTGTTAGGAGTCACCTTTCTACCCAGTCCTGGCCCTGGCCCTGGGGACAATCTGGAAAATTGACCTTAGCACAGAGTGGAGGGCAGTAAACTATGATAGGAGCCATGAGATCCAGCCACACAGCCTGCTGGACAGATGACCCCAGGGCCAGGCTGCAGCAGGAGTGGGGCTAGGGAAAATGCAAGCCCTATCCCCACTCTCCCCACATGGCACTATAACAGGGGCCTAGTTTGCCCCGCATGGGTACATAACTCGACTAAATGGTCAACAAATATTCTCTTTAAGAAAGAGAATGGACAGAAGGAAGGAGAGAAGGAAGAGAGGAAAGCACTGGATAAAGAAGCTTTGAAAGTTAAAATATAAAAACAAAACATGATAAAATAAACGCGTTATCTATAAATACAACATTCTAGAGTTCTAAGCAGGCTTCGAAGGTCTCTGTTGTTGGCATTAGTCGTGGGTTCTATTCGTGTATGTGTGTGCATGGGGCTCCCTGGAGGGTCTGCATCTCCTGGGGCATCATGTGGACAGGGGGTGGGTCAGAGGAAGGCCAGTAGGGACCCTTCCCAGGCTCTGTGGCTTTCTGGATGACAAGAGCTGACCCTGAACAGGACCTGGCCCTGCATCTGCCTGGAGATCCTATCCTCCCCCCTCCCGAGCTCACACTGACCTCAAAGCAGAATGCCCCAGGCTTGGCCTGAGTGTCACGGAAAAGCAGCTGGGGGCAGCTTTCCCAGGCTTCCCGCCCAGGGCTTGGCCCTCAGAGGAGGTGCTGACAGAAGGTCACTGAGGCCTGGCCTAAGGGGGAGGAAATCCTCCAAAGGAAGGAAGTGGAGCAGGGGTCAAAAAGAGAGAGAGAAAGGGGAATGCATCCTTTGGGAAACCAAGCAGCCAGGGTGGGGTGAGCTCCCCTCACCACTGAATAAAGACTTGTTTTTCTCAGCATGGGGTCGAGGCTCAGAAGATTGACAATCTTAGGACCCTTTGCCGCCTTGGTCCACTTGAATCCTGTGAGGGTCATGAAGAAAATATGGCTCTGCTTCTGCCTTCTGGAAGCCCACAGGACAGGCTGTGTCAAACAGAGGTTTAGTAACAGTGCTAGGGGACTGTGGAGATGGGAGTCACTCCTTAAAAATGAGGGGTAACATAGTATAAGATCCCATTTGCACAAAGGACAGAACAGTCAGCCCTCATCTGTGAGGTCAGATTAGGAGTCACCTCTGGTCAGAGGTCGGAGAGGTGCTGGTGGTGACTGGCAGCGACACGAGGGGACTTTGGGGGCTTGGCTGGGATTGATTACACAAGTGTATTCTGAAAATTAATTGAGCTATACTAAAGGATTTCAAAATGTGCGACTCTGGCATGTGAGTTCTTTGAGCCGAAGGTAATCAAGGCCCAAAAGACTCAGGAAGAACTTTTTGCCTTTTATCTGCCCCTAAGAATTTAGATAGGAGGCCTTGTCCAGGAAGAGCACTCCCGCCACCGGGAGCAGGGCCTATTTATTCAAATTCCTGTCTGTGTCCCTTTGTCTCTATGTGGCATGAAAAACATGTATTTACCATTTCATACATGTGGCTCTAGTTCATTGATTTTTTTAAATGTTTGTTATTTTGGTGGTGCCTGGGTGGCTCAATCAGTTAAGCGTCCAATTTGGCTCAGGTCCTGATCTCATGGCTTATGGGTTTGAGCCCTGCTCTGATGGCTTTGACAGCTCAGAGCCTGGAGCCTGCTTCGGATTCTGTGTCTCCCTCTTTCCCTGTCCCTCCCCCGCTTGCACTGTGACTCAAAATTAATAAACATTTTTTTTTATGTTTGATTTTGGAAGAGTGGGTGCACAAGTTGAGGAGGGGCGGGGGGGATGGGGTGGACAGAGGATCCTCGAACTCACGAACTGTGTGAGCTCATGATCTGAGCCAAGGTCGGACATTCAACCGATTGAGCTGCTCCCCACCCGCTTCATTGATCTTAATTGCTATATAGTATTCCGTCATCTGATCTTAACCACAATTCAGCCCTTCTCCTGTTGGTGAATCTTTTTTTAGTTTTGCAAACATCACCACACTGTACATTCTGGTTCATGTCTCTCTGTGCCCATCTGTGAAAGTTTCTCTGATATATACACTCAGAACTGGAATCCGTAGCTCAAGGGCATGAATATCTACAACTCACTAGATACTGCTAAATTGCTCTCCCGACCAGCTCTATCCATTAAGCTCACATCAAGCAGTGTTGAACACGTCATTAACACCCTCCCGAAAATGAGTGCAATCAGGAAGTGTAAATCACTTTCCTTTGGTCTTCCTGTTGGGAACTGAGCAATTTTATTTGACCCTGAATTACTTTATTCCTGCAGCATTTCGTGGGACCAAGTTGTGAGCGACACACAGGAGACCTTACTGCCCATTTTTTCCCTACCCTATCACACGGTGAGCCAGTAGCAGCTTAATAGCCCTTCATTCCCATTGTATTTTATTTTTTAATTCTTATTTTAGAGAGCATGAGTGGGGGAGAGGGAGAGAGAGAGAATTTCAAGCAGGATCCATGCTTACCACCAAGCATGATGCAGGGCTCAATCCCATGACCCCTGGATCCTTTTTTTTTGTTTTTTTTTTGTTTTTGTTTTTGTTTTTTTTTTACTTTGGACTTTTATTCTTTAAACAAATTATACAGAATGGAAGGAAAATAGGTTATTTACAGAAAATATCTAATATGTACAGAGAGGAACAAATTTGGTGACAGAAGAGACTTAAGTACATGCTGGCATCTCAGAAGCATTTCTCAAAGAGCTTAATTTTATTTTCTTGGATTTTAAGAATGTCTAAGATCCTTCTTCATCTTTGATCTTGGGAGCCAAATAGTACTTTAAATGTCTCCTATCAGCAATTTTATACTCTACAACAAAGGGTACCTCTGCAGACATACTGAATGTTACTGTAGGAGAGAGTGGAGTGGCTTTTGGAAAGAAGTTCAAGTATCCCAAGTGTAAAAGTTAGCTGAACTGCCTCGTTCATGTCTATGGTAACAGCTTCCTCCTCTTTATTGACATTTTTGACCTGAGTTGAAATCAAGAGTCGGATGTTAAACCATTTGAGCCACCTGGGCACCAGTCATTTTCCATTTTAATTCAACAAACATTTATTAAGCATCTGCTGCGAGCAGGCACCAGGAAAACTCAGTGCAGAACAAGACTCCTTTCTGGCCCTCGAGGGGATTACAGTCTGGTGGGCCAGACAGACCCAAGTATGCAAACCATTATCCAAACCACATGAAATCATCCATGAGTTACAAACAAGACTCTGTGGTGCTTCATAGCAGATGTAAGTCTTTATTTTCGTTTAAGTGAGGATTTTTGTTTGGATTCTGTCATCACAGAGTCCTTTTGGAAAGAGAAAATTGGCCACCCAGAGACAGTACCTTTATTTACTGTTAATGCTTGGGTGACTCATTCTGAATGGGGTTGTGGGCAAGAGGTGGTACATGAAGTGTGAGGAAGAGGAGGGTGCAGGTCCTCGTTACCTGAAGTCTGACACCTTTAGGATAACAGACCCTCCCTTCCTGGATGGAAATTACGATACACAAGGAGCGGAGACACCTATATTAAAGTCCTGGTCCATCAAGTCAAGCCAGTCCTGTCATGTCTGTGGGCCTCAGTTTCTCCATGTTTAGACAGATGAACTCAAGGTTTTTTCTAGGTTTCACACGTGGGCAGTCTGGCCTGCAGCTGGCATACTGGATTGGTTAAAGTCAGATTATTTTCTTTTCTTTAATAACAAATGAAGGGAAGCAAAGCTAAACCCCTGTCCCTCTCAGACAACAGCTCCTATTCTCCCTGCGTTCCTGTCCCCACCACCTCTGTTGCAGCCCTGAGCAGTGGGAAGTTCCAGGCCGGAGCCATCTCCCACTATCCTGGTCCTGATGGCTCTGAAGCTGGAGGTCTGTCTGCTTCTGAGGACCCACGGAAAATGCCAGGCAAGTGCTGGGTGAGCCTGGCATACAACCTGTGCTCAGCAGCGGTTATTATGATTTCCTGGCCCTTGAAGGAAATTCCCCACATGCTAGGCTGCCTTCTGGAGGCTTAGGGGCTCTGACCATTATTGCCCTTTCCTCACTCTCAGGGACCCTCCCGAAAGGGGCCTATGTAGTAGCCCCAGAGGGGAGTAATGTATCCAGGGGATAAAATTTGGGCAAGCCCCTGGGATTCCAGATCCCTGGGTGTACCTGGATGGTATGCAAGGCCTGTCCCTTCAGCCCCGCCCTGCCCTGCCCTCACCCCACTTGGTCAAGATGATTCTGCCGATGTCAATGTTTGCATCAGACCCAGGTGCGCAGAGAGTGTCCACCCACAGGCCACTCTGCAGCAGCACAGTCAAGGCCAGTCCCAGATAACCCACTTGGAGCTGGCTCCGGTATCAGCTCCAGCTCAGGATCAGCCAGGTCACTCAGAACCCTGCCTGAGGCTCTCCGTGCATTGGGGCTGGGCTCTGGCTTTGTCCTGGAACAGCCTTCCCCACTTGAGGCCCTGCAAGGAAGACAGGAAGTCAGGCAGGTAGGCAAAAACAATGACTAAGCACATCTTCACTCAGGTGTCTCTATCCATCGTTTGGACAACCTCGGACTTACTAGTCCCCCATTTTGGGGATGAAGAAACTGAGGCTCAGAGAGAGAGGTTATTAGTCCTAGTTCCCTCAGCTAGCCAGTAGAAGAACCTGGTTTGAACCTACATTCTGTCTGAATCTCCCAGATTGGGACCTACTTACCCTAAGACCTTAGGGCTTAAGCTCTCTGTCTAGCTTCTGGGAAAATGCATAGAGCTAATTCATATGAGAATGAAAATGACTGAAATAGGGTAAGTATCCTCTTTCCCAGGGGGCTCCAAGGTACAGGCCCAGGTGTGACCTCTCTTGTTCCCCTTGCAGCAGTTCATGGGGGTGGTCCTGGGCCACACAAAGTTGATTTAATTGAACTATTTCTTTTGGGAATTTCCCCTAAAGCTAAGGCATTTCCCTCTCGGTGTCACTGGAAAGTTCCCAAGAGCCTACCTCCCTACCCTCTCTGCCTGGTTGGCCCTAGGCCAGACAAGAGGTCAAGACAAGGATGTGGCAGCTGTGGGGCTCGTTCTGCCTTTCCCATTCGCAGCATGTCCTTAGCCCCTACACGGGTTCCTGATCCTTCAGGGTAGGGGGAGGGCAGAGGGTGGGGGTGGGGATGGCAGATGGGGAGACTTGCCAGCTTCACTGTAAGGAGCATGGCTTAAAGGCACCTCTGATTCAAATGCGTAAGGGGCGTTCAGGAGGACACTTGTTGGAATGAGCACAGGGTGTTATACATAGGGGACGAATCACTGGAATCTGTTCCTGAAATCATTATAGCACCATATGCTAACTAACTTGGATATGAATTAAAAAAAAAAAAAGGTACCTCTGATTCCCAGGCCCAGGCCCAGCCAGGAGTCCTGCAAAAGCACAGCTCCCAGGGGCTTGCTGCCATGTCCCTCTTGAAGTCTCTGGGCTTGAGGAGAGAGGGGGAATTCGGGCGACGGATTCTGACAGAGTGGATTTGAATCCTGGCTCTGACACTTCCCACTGAATGCTTACGGGGAATTAACTTCATCATTCTGAGCCTTGAATTCCTCATCAGAAAATGGGGACACTACCTTAATAATAGGCTGCTGTGAGGACTGAAGAGGCGATGCATTGACAGTCTAGCAACTCAAGTGGCGACGCAACTTCAGTAAGTGGCAGTGTCTGCCCTGGGCGCTATGTGGACAGTCAAGGGTGCAGGGATCAACCAGTTGTGCCTGCACCAGGTGTGACCTGCTAGCCATCTCCAGCGTGGTACGTGGTGTTGAATGAGTAGGAACTCCATTTTCCCCTTCAGGAATTCACCTGTCCCACTTGTCACTCCCTTGCCTGCTTGTGCTTGGATGTCACCTGCCCTTTTCCTCCCCTAGCTAACAAACCCACTGAGCCTCTTAGGGTCTGAGGTTAGCATCTCAAAAGAGCCTGGATTCCTAATTGCAGAAATGTCTCTCCCTCCTGTTTTTGCCTCAGGAGGCACATCACTAAGAGCCTCCCTCGGATGACTGACAGAGAATTCACTTCATATTTGGGAGTGTGTATAAATGTACAATTTTGAAAAAAGCCTATACTTAGCAAATGACTCCAAGTCTACATGCCGAAATATTAACAGTGGCATTATGTACATATGCACATTATATATTATACTGAACTTCATTTCCTTCTTAGACATGAACATATTTTTCAGTGAACATGCATTATATTTATAATGAGAACAAAGTCATGTTGAACAACACATTTTCCTTTGTGTAATGGTATCTATGTTGCTTTTTCTTCGAAGTACTGAAATCTGTATTGGCAGGTGAATCAAGTTTAGATTGAATCGCTCAAACGTCTTCCAACCTCCCAACCTCTCCTGTCTTGTTTCGGTCCTGTGAATTCTGAAGTACCTTTGAAAACCCCCAACGATTCCAACTCAGTTTCTCTCCCCTTGACTCAACATCCATTTGCTGAACACCATGCATCTGGCTCTGTGCCAGCGGCTGGGGGATTATGCTGAAGATGGGGTGGTCTCCATCCCCACATGGCTGGGCAAATGAAGGAAGGAAATACACATCTTTCAGTGACTGGTGTTTAAAGAGGAAAGAATTATATGCAGGAAGGAAAGAGATAGAAGGAGGCTTCCCAGCTGGGCAGTGGGCCTCAAGTATGCCGTGGAGCTCTCTGAGGAGGACCCCTCTTCCATGCTAACTCAGAGCAGAGCCATCCAAATCTGGGTTCTTGGGGCATGTGTTCTGGGGAGCAGCCACTAGACCAGGCTCCTGTTGGCATCTCCTGGGGCCTGGAGGGAGTGCTGACTCCAGGGAGCCCACTCCTGCCTTCAGAGAGCTGCCTCCCGGCCCAGAGGAAGAATGAATCCTCTGTCCTCAGGTCTCAGAGAGAGGTGGCCTTGGTGACCTGAATCCTTAGGGAGGGAGGGTGTGCCCGGCAGTTCCCCAGTGGGCTCCACCTGCAGCTGTCCTCACTGCCAGGGGTTAGAGCACCAGCTGCTCCCTGCTACCAGTGAGATCAGAGAAGCAGGGCCAGGGTATGGGGTTCAGAGACCTGGGACCTTGTCCTCACTGTGCCACTAATTCTCTGGGCACATTCGGTGATACTTGTTACCTAGGAGGTGCCAGACACTATGTGAGATACTTTACATTTTTAGCAATGTGTTTTCTCTCTTTTGCAGGTGAGGAAACCAAGTCTTGGGGAGGCTCTGTAAATTGCACAAAGTCACACACACAACTGGAGTTTCAATCCCATTCTCTCTGGCTCCAGAGCTGGTGTTATCTTTCCCCGGCAGGGCCGGTCTCTGGACCTCCCATCTCTTCCTCACCCTATAAAGAGGTTGGACTTACTTGATGAAAGGAGAAGGCAGGAAGGAAGCCCTTCAGCTAAACAAGCCTCCCAAGGGCTTACTGTCATTGCCATCAGAGCCACTGGGCCTTGGGGCGGTCCCCACCATTGCTTGGGGTTGCACCAACTTTTCTGGTTTCTCAGGGGCTGGGTCCAGAATGTCCCTATCTGGTGTCTCTCCCATTCACCTGCATTGGCTCAAATCTACCCAATAGGTTGTTTTATTCTCCCTTCCCTTCCCTTCCCTTCCCTTCCCTTCCCTTCCCTTCCCTTCCCTTCCCTTCCCTTCCCTTCCCTTTTACCAGCTAGGGTCAGAAAATCAGCTTAAGAAGGAAAATACAAATAAAAAGGCTTTCTGCAGAGAAAACCCTGATCACAGGAGAAGCTGTGACTGGAGACTACTTTCTGCAAACTTTTGAGGATTCTGTAGGCTGTACCTTTCTCGACCTGAAGGTCCCCAAATCCAGGCTCTTTCTTTCTCTTCTACCCTCAGGAGCTCTATCTCCTCTGCCTCTCAGGGTTCTGGGAGCAAATTTCCAGCTGTGATTCCACAGCCCTCTTGTTACTATACCACCATCACAGCCAGCCCTGCTTTGTTGTGGTAGAAGGAAGAGGCCACTGGGCACAGGGTTCTGTGACCATTTGACAGATGAAGAAACTGAGGCCACACAGCTAGGAGGTAGATCCTCTGAGTCCTGGCCCCTTGCTTAGGTGAGTAACTGCAGCTTCTGGTCTTGGTATTCTGTGGTCCTTTTTCCACCCTCCATGGAGTTTTCTTGCTGAAGTTGTCCGGAGTCTGGAATGCAGCCTGTCTCCCTAGGTTTCCCAGATTTGTGCCAGCAGCTTCTAGGCTGGCTCTTCTACAGGAATTGGAGCTGCCCTCTGCTCCATTCCTGCTGACTGGAACACCCGAGAGCTTTGTTTCTCCCCAACACGAAATTGGAAACCTGTTGGTCTGCCAAAGGCTCCATCAAAAAACACTTCCCGACCACTTGCCCTTGTCTCCTTCCACCCCAGGGAGGAAACAACAATCTCCCAGGACACATGCAATGGGAAGCTGGCAGCAGGGTTTAGTCACAGCCTTTGGGATCATGTGAATCAGGGGAACCAAACACTCATGCTCTCCTTCCAGATAAGATAAAAGTTTCATTTTATTCTTATTGGGGAAGGAGTGACCTTGCCAGGTGCCAAAAATGTTAATGAGGCCCCAAGAGGGAACCTGCCTGGTAGAAAGAGCTCTGAACTGAAAGCCACATGGGGCTCCGATAATGCCCAGAGGTGCGACTTTGGGCAAATCAGGTTGCCTTTCTGAGCCTGCCTTGCAGGGGGTTGGAAAGACAATGAGGCAATACTGCAATGTTTATGGCCTTGGAAAGATGCTCATGATATATTGGTATGAAAAAAGCAGGTTACAAAAAGTTGTGTAGAGTAGGTCCCCATTAATGAGAAATATAGACAAATAGCTGAAAACGTATACCACCATGTTAATAGTGTTTATTGTAGACAATGGAATCATAGATTCTGATAGTTTTCCCTTCTTTCTTATCTATATTTTCTAATTTTTTTCTACAGTGAGTATGTATTATGTATTTGTCAGCTATTCCCACAATAATGCTGCATAATAGACTAGCCCAAAAAACAGTGGCTTATATCACAAGGATTTATTCTCATTCTCATGGTCTGTTGGTCAACTGCAATTTGACTAATGTTGGTCAGCCTTGGCAAGGCTGCTATGTCTCAGGCTGCAGGTCAGCTGGGCCTGGCTCCTTGCTGCTGGTTTGGGTTCAGGTCTGTTCCATGTGTCTTCATTTTGGGGTTCTGAGTAAAGGGATAGCAGCTATCTAGGACTTGCTTCTCTTTCCAGAGCCCCGGACACAAACCGAAGTGTACAAGTACATGGAAAGCCTCTGCTAACATCATTTCAATAACATATCATTGGCTAAAGCCAGTCACATGTTGGCTAAACCCAACATCAATGTCACCACAGTAGGAATGGGAGGGAAGTAAGTATATGCTGAATAATAACCCAAATTCATTGGTTATTACTTGCATAAAAAACGAGCATGATATGCTTCATTCATATTGTCCACTAGAGAGAATCCTATACAACTCTCCAAGAATAAGATGTGGAGCTGCTGTATAATCTCATTAAAGAATAGAACAAATGTTAAAGGGATAAGCTGACCCTCTCTTCCTTTATCGTATATGGTTGTCCCTTTAAGACAACCAGACACTGCCATTTATGGCATCCACAGTCCCACAAAGGAATGTGGAAAACACAGGTTTATGGGCATTTATAGCCAAAGGCCAGACCTATGCTAATTCCCATCCAAATCTATCTGAATCCACTTGCTGATGATTTCCTCTCTTTTGGCTTCTCTCAGTTGATTCAGCCATTCACTCAAGATATATTTATTGAGAACCTGCTATGTGCTAGAACTCTTCTAGCCATGAATAGGGTTATATTGGTAAATAAGGCAAGTACCAATAAATAAGAAAATCTCCCTAGGGTTTACATTCTAGCAGAGAGATGAGGTGGGTGCTGGGTGTGGTGGGAAATGCTAGTGATATTGATAATGCCAAGTAGTATGGATGCTAAGAATTAAATAAAATAGGGTAGGGCTCTAGAGATTGATAGGGCAGGGCAGGGCTACTTTGGGTGGGTGACACAAGGGAAGACTTCCCTGAGCAAGTGTTGCTGAAAGTTATTGGAAGTACCTCTTGGGACCTGATATTTGTATCTGGACTCTCCAGACTGGACACTGAGTCGCACTCAAGAACTTGGCTTGAGGGCATTATGTGGCTCAGTTGGTTAAGCATCTGACTCCAGCTCAGGTCATGATCTCACAGTTCATAAGTTCGAGCCCCATGTCAGGGTTCTGTGCTGACAGCTTTGAGCCTGGATCCTGCTTCGGATCTGTGTCTCCCTCTCTCTCTGTCCCTCCCCCTCTCATGCTGTCTCTGTCTCTCAAATAAATAAATATTTTTTTAATTAAAAAAAAAAAAAAGAACTTGGCTTGGACTTTTCCCACCAGTTCACTCCCTACTTTGGCCTGCTCTGGGGAGCTTTCCTGTCCTAGCTGCATTTCGGAATCCAACCCAGCTTCCCATCTGCTGGCTGGTGCCCCCATCAGCTTAGCTAGTTTTCATCAAAGATGGGACCCAGGGTGCCTGGCTGGCTCAGTCTGTAGAGCACGTGACTCTCGATCTCAGTGTTGGTGAGTTCAAGCTCCCCATTGAGTATAGAGCTTACTTAGAGACAGACAGAGAGAGAGAGAGAAAGAAAATTATTAGGTCAGGCCAATCATTTATTGAACTCCTATTGTATACCAAACGAGCAGGCATTTATTGAGTAACTTCTGTAAACCAAACCAATAGATGTTTATTAAACATCCATTGGATACCAAATCTACATTTATTTATTGTTTACTGTGTATGCAAGTCAGTAAGTGTTTGCAGATGGTCCACAACTTACAATGGTTCAACTCAGTTTTTCAGCTTTATGATGGTACAAAAGTGATACACATTCAGTAGAAAACTATACTTCAAATTATTCTTCAAAATTATACTTCAAAATTGATCTTTTTCCCACGCTAGCTATATGTGTACAATTCTCTATCGTGATGCTGGGTATTGGTAGCACGCTGCAGCTCCCAGGCAGCCGTGTGGTCACGAGGGCAAACAACTGATAGATTCTGGTTTTCACTTTCAGCATAGTATTCAACAAGTTCTACGACATATTTAATACCTTGTTATAAAATAAGCTTTGTGTCTGATGACTTTGCCCAACTGTGGGCTAATGGGAGTGTTCTGAACACGTTTAACGTAGGCGCGGCTAAGCTATCATGTTCAGTAGGTTAAGTGTATTAAACTCACTTTCAACTTAAAATATTTTCAACTTATGAAAATGGGTTTATTGGGATGCAAGCTTATTGTAAGTCAAGGAAAATCTGTACTTTATGCCTGGAATTGAGGAGAACACACAAGTTGTAGCTATTTCTAAAAACTTGCAACTGAGTTGTGGAGCCAAAATGTTATACAACTATGGCTATAAAAGGCAGGGCTTACTACAATAAGTGCTATGTTGTACAGAACAGCCTCTAAGCCCTTTGAGAATCTAGAGATGGGCCTAGAGATCTTCATAGAAAGGGGTGGCCATAGAAGGCTTCATGGAGGAGTTGAAACTTGAGCTGGGTTTTAAAGGATGGACAGGACTTAGATAGACAAGGGGAGTAGGGACTGAGGTAGCATGGCTGGCCAGGGCTGTATGTGTTTTGAACCCTAGGATATAATTCTCGGCATCCATTATTTGAACTTGGTGTCCTTTCCTTTCTGATTTTCCAGAATTCTTGTAACATCCAGATCCTCCATGATCCCTGTTTCTCCTAGGCCACAGCTGATTCCTTGCCAGTCTATAATAAATTGTCCGGTGATCAAGGGCTGATGTCATCTGGCTAACACCAGAATGGGCAGCCTCAGGGAAAGGTGTTTATGATACTTTCAGCAGAAAAGGGCATAGAACCCATAGAAGTTGGTTTAATCACATCTAACTATGGTGGATTTCTAGTTCAGGTGTCCTCCTACCTTCTAACCCAGAAGTCTTTAAAACAATCATGTTTATTTCCTCTGCCTGGAGCCTTGAGACAGCAACAAGGCTGTTGAGAATTTACTAGATTGAGAATTTATTAGATGGTCTCAGTGACCTCTTCCCATATTTCTGAAAGCAGGAAGAATGACGTTTTACTATTTTATTACTCTAATGGCCAATAATATAGTCTACTTTCTAGAAATCAGTCATAAGAATCGTCTCACCTCTCTGAGTCTCAGTTTCCTCAACTGCAAAGCGAAGGTTATTTAGAGGATTAACTAAAACAACACACTTGCAGTGTTGTGAATGGAGTCAAATGCCCAATACATGTTCAGTGAACACAGATTCCCTTCATTCCCTTGTTATACCCCATCTGGTGGAAAGTTCAACACAGCAACATGACCTCTCCACTCAGTGCATCATCAACCGTCCTTCCTCCTTCTCCCCTCCCAGCCATCCACATGAGAAGGCCAGGCCTGAGGCCTTGTGCTTTGGCATCCAGGCCCTTGAGCCTCTATCACAGACAATATGGGGCTGCAGCCCATGACTTGGCCCTGGGGTGGGGAAGAGGAAGACCCAAGCAGGATCAATGTCATTCTTACTTAGGGGAATTTACAGCATAGTGAGCCATGCCCTCTGTGGGACACCCTCAGGGAAGACTCTCAGGCCAGCTCTGTCACCAAGTACTTTGGGCTGGGGCACAGACCATCTGCTGCCCCTGGACTACTGCATTTCTTCCTTCAGAGGGAGCCTTTGGGGACGGCTGTGTAAGACAGTCCTCTACCTCTATTTTCCCACAACTTTGACCTTACCCTTATGCTCGTGCCATGCTCTTCTCTGTCTTTGTCTGTGTCCTCCACTTCTCCTCCCCGCCCCCCAATAAGTCCAGAGCTTTGTGCCTGCTTGTCCATCTACCTAAAGTGTCCTTCCCCTTCCTGCATCCTCCTAGACAACATTTTCTTCACCAATCCAGCTCAGATGTTTCCTCTTCTGAGGAGACAGATTCCTCAGACTCCCTGACTCACCCATCCTACTATATCCAGTCCCCTAGGTATGTCTCTGTGCCTTGGTTTCTATATCTGGAAAATGGGGCTGATGATGCCAGTATTACCATAGCTAATCACAGTGTAGTAGTAAAAATGGAATGAGATAATAGTGAAAAGCACCTTGTAAAGGACTGTATAAGTAAGCACCATTGTTAATGGTAGGTTTGTGTCCAACAGAAACTGGTCTGTGAGTGTGTAATATTGTATAGTGGGGGATGAGATCCCATAGTGTAGCAGTGGAAAGCAGTCCAGGGAAGCAGTGTAGCAGTCCAGGAAGGAATGCTGGACTCTGAGGCAGAAAACCTGCTTCTCTCTACTGCTGGACTAGGTGTTCCTGAGCCAACCCCCACCCTCTCTGGGCCTCAGTTTCCTCCTCTGCATGTGAGTGTGGCCTCCAAGGGCCCTCCTAGTTATGCTCCCTTGGCTCAGACACTCTGGGTACTGGGCTGTGCAGGTATTGCCTGAGCTCTGAGACCCTGCCCAGCTCCCAGGCTGGACAGCTCCCTTGGAATTTCAGAAGGAAGCGGAGGCTCCCAACTCTCAGCATCTGGACAGCACCTCAGGTTGGGAGGCTGGAGAGCCCAGCTGTCAGGCCTGGGCTTCTGAGTG
This sequence comes from Panthera pardus, assembly GCF_024362965.1. NCBI lineage: Eukaryota > Metazoa > Chordata > Mammalia > Carnivora > Felidae > Panthera > Panthera pardus. The sequence continues at coordinate 33,786,387 of NW_026526810.1, forward strand.
GGGTGTGGGAGAGTGGGAAGCTCACTTCCAGAGGAAAAGAGTAGAGATCAGCAGCGGTAAGGAGCTCCAAGTCCTCAGAGAGAGCAGGCGGGAGGGGTCTGGGCCAACTCTAGCGCCTTAATGAAGAAACTAAAAGACGGTAGCCTTTGGGATTTGGCTACAATATTTAGGGCCAAGATCACCAAAATCATTTAGACTCTGATGTCCTGATTGGCCCTAATCCAGATATAAGACATAGGATTCTCACCTGACGCTATGGAGAAGAAAAATTTTCCACTGTGATTGTTCAGCATCTTATTAGCAATCAAGGGCACTATCTCACACACAGCAACTATGGGAATTTTTTTTTAAAGTCCTTTGGTGTGTCTTTGATGCTGGATCCAGTAATTGGCTGTTAGGTTTTAAAGGCTTGGCATTTCCACTGTGAGTCATAACTGTTCATTGACATACCTCATTTATTTCTTAATTCCTTTTAAAGCCCCAAAAGATAAAACACATTGCATGAAAAATTTTAAAACTGCACTTCTTTAAACAGATTCTATGTTGTATACTTTTCCTAGGTCTTTCAGCCATTTATTTACCCATCAAGTGATCATCTAGTGTCTCTTGTGTACTGACAACTTCTCTTACTTTCTTACCCTCACACCCATCCTGTTACTTAATTATCACAACCACCCTATGAGCCAGGGATAGTTACTCTCTTTTCACAAGTAAGGAAAATGCAGCCCAGAGAGGTTAAGTGACTTTCCCAAGGCCACACAGTAAATGACTGAAACAGGATTTTGACTTAGGACATTGAACTTCTAATTGTATCATTTTGGCCTCCTCTCACCTTCTTTGCTCTTCACCCCATAGTCCTCATGCCCTGCCCCCTACTGTTTTGAAGCAGAGGACACTGAGGACAATGATAGTTGGGTAGATGAAACACAAACCAAGTGGAGGAACAGTTGGTCTTACCCAGAGACCTAAAGGTCATGGTCACCCATTACATGCCAGGACCCATGGGGGCTCAGTAGCATGTGACTAATACTCTGGATGAGAAGGGGAAATTAAAGAGGGGCACAAATAACTAGGATTCAGACAAGATAGCTGGTCCTATAGAAGAGCATCTAAGGAAAGGAGAAGGAGAAAATTCTACCAATTAGAAATCAAGTCTGAACTTGATGCAGGCAAGTAGGGAAAAAGTCAGCAATTCAAAAAACCTTTTGTTCCCATTAATCTCATGATGTTAGATTAAGATGTTTTACATAGTGGGGCACCCGGGTGGCTCAGTTAGTTGAGTGTTTGACTCATTATTGTGGCTCAGGTCATGATCTCACAGTTTGTAAGTTTGAGCTCTGCATGGGACTCTGAACTGACAGTGCAGTGCCTGGTTGGGATTCTCTCTCTCTCTCTCTCTGTGCCTCCTCCCCCCTCTCAAAATAAATAAATAAACTAAAAAAAAAAGATTTTTATGTAGTGGCAGGATAGGGTATGAAACTACATCCTTTGGCAGGAGGTGTTGTGAGGAAATGGCAGCACTCTGTTGGCACCATCAGATCCTTGGTATTGTCTCAGGCAAGGAGCCTGATCTCTTCTGGTCTTATTTCTTTATCTGGAAAAGGGACATCTTTCCCATCTCTTGGGATATTACCAGTAGATTACATGAGTAGATTACACGAGATAACATGTGCAAAGCCCTCAGTGCAATTCCTGGCATGTGGCAGTTGCTTGAACATTGTTATTTAAATTCCATGAGTTATGTTGAGTTAGTTGGTCCAGAGTAGAGGGGACTCAAAATTGGGGCCAAAAGAGGGCCCCTGGGACTTAAGGGTTAACATAGCATAGACCTGATTCTTTGTAAAAACATACTCTTTTTTCCAACGTGCCGATGAGAGTCCAACAGCCCACCACGGAGTTGGTCTAAATGGAAGTGAAGTGAGCTCTAATTTGAGAATCGTAATGGACTGTTGATGTGCCAATGGCAAATGCTAATGATGATTGCAAACAAAGGGTGGTGGCCCGTAGAAATGAAAATCTTCTACATTCTCTGGAAGAAAAGAAATATTTATTTGAGACCACTGGTTGGGTGCTTTAGGCTGAAAAAGGCAATACGATATGGGAGACAACATGGTAGAGGGAAGCCTGGACTTAAAGCAAGAGGATCAAATCCCAGCTTCATCTTCCAACAAGCTTTGACACTGTGGGAAAGTCACCAAGTGTCCTGCCTTGTTTATGGGAACCGTTGTCTTCGTACCTGCCTTATCTCTGTCATAGAATTATTGTCAAAACATGGGGCACCTGGGTGATTCAGTCGGTTAAGCATCCGACTTCAGCTCAGGTCATGATCTCGCGGTCCGTGAGTTCGAGCCCCGCGTCGGGCTCTGTGCTGACAGCTCAGAGCCTGGAGCCTGTTTCAGATTCTGCGTCTCCCTCTCTCTGACCCTCCCCCGTTCATGCTCTGTCTCTCCCTGTCTCCAAAATAAATAAACTTTAAAAAAAATTAGAATTATTGTCAAAACAAAGAGGTAGCTTCCTCAAAAAATTAAACATAGAATTACCATATATCTAGCAGTTCCACTTCTATGTATATACTTAAAAGAATTGAAAGCAGGGACTCAAACAGATGTTTGTACACCCACATTCATAGCATTATTATTCAGAATAGCTCAAAGATTGAAATTAACCAAATGTCCAACAAAGGTTGAATGAATAAGAAAATGTATACACATACAATGGAATATTATTTAGCCTAAAAAAGATGTCAAATTCTAATACATGCTATAACCTTGATGAACCTTGAAAACGTTATGCTAAATGAAATAAGCCAGACACAAAGGTACAAGTATTGTATGATTCCATTTATATGAGGTACCTACAATAGTCAAATTCATAGAGGAAAAAAAGTAGGATGGTGGTTACCAGGAACTGGGTGGGGAGAGGAATGGGGAGTTATTGTTTAATAGGTACAGAGTTTCAGTATGAAGTGATAAGATTTGAAGGTAAATGGCAGGGATCGTTGCACAATATGAATGTACTTAATGCCAACGAACTGTGCTTTCTAAAATGCCTAAAATGATTAAGTTTACATTATGTATATTTTACCACAATTAAAACACGATAATTTTTTTAAAGAAATGGCATAATGTAGAAGAAAGTGCTTTGCTCTCTGTAGAGCTATAGGAACCAATTGGCTGTGGTAAAGAGGTTAGAATGTAGCATTTACATTTCTGTTAGAGCAACCATCAAAATTGCGGCCCAGCCTAGAACTTTCACAGCTGTTTTCTCATCTCTACAATATCAGGAAGATGTAGATATGAAAAAGAAATAGCACCCACTAAGAGTTGAAAGTAGGGCTTCCTCTGAAAAATCAAAAACAGGAGTGGGGGACTGCTGTTTTTCCTAATACACTTTGTAGAACAATTGGACTCTAAACTGTGCAGATATAGGGATGCCTGGCAGGTTCAGTTGGTGGAGCATGCAGCTCTGGATCTCAGGGTTGTGAGTTCGAGCCCCATGTGGGGATGATTACTTAAAAAATAAAATCTTTAAAAGAATAATAAAATAATAAATTGTGCATATACATGTTTCACAGAAATAAACATAACTTAGGCATTATTGGGAGCCAAATCAGAAAAAATACCAAATGTTTCTAATTCATTACTTTTTTAAATGCTTCTCATTTACTATCTGTTCTGTTACTGACCTTCATTACATAATAAAATGAACTAGGCCAATGAAACCTGGGTGTTATTGTCAGAAAGAGGTATCTGACGAACACTGAGCACCCTGAGTTCTTCCACTCTGCTTACTAGGCACCCTGAGAGGGGAAGGCCCTGTCCCAGGACCCTGGGTGTGAGCCCATTGGTAAATGAATCAGTTGGCTTTCCTGTTTATTAATCAGTCTCCCAGGAATTTGGTGCCAAAGCCTGGATTCTTGAGAGGTTGGTTTCCTCACGTGAACTTTGCAGATGGAGTTTGACAACCTCTAAAACCAGGACAAAACCCAGGATCTGTGAGGGACCCGTCAAAGTGTTCTTTGAAGTTCCTCCTTCCTTGAGGTCTTAGCCCCTTTAATTATAAAACTTAGAGCAAAAATCTAATGATAAACTCTGTGCATAAAGGTCAGTATATACCAATAAGTAAATATTAACTTTGGCGGTAAGTTGGCACAATTTCTAAATTGCACTTCACAGGTACTAACCTAATCTGCCCATTAGCCGTTTTTAACATCATTATTGAGATGTAATTCACATACCATACAATAAACCCATTTATAGTGCAAACATTAATGCTTTTTGGTATATTACATTATTAATTTTTTTTAATTCTAGGTAATATATATATAACATAACATTTTTTTAAAAGTTTGTTTTGAGAGAGAGCATGCGTGCATGCCAGCAGGAGAGGGACAGAGAGAATCCCAAAGAGGCTCTGCACTGATGTCTGCATGGAGCCCAATGCAGAGGGGCTCAATCTCATGAGCCATGAGATCATGACTTGAGCCAAAATCAAGTGTTGGACATGCATTGCTGGTTTTACTGCATGAATGTATAAGTAGCATTTCAGTAGTCTCCTTTTGCTATGCTTTTCTCCCATTCTTGACTTAGTATCATCACTCAAGGGTCTGAAACACATGGTCAGTCTTTTGTCACATTTAATCTAATTTTGGTTATTCCCATGATGACACCTATTGCAAATTATCAACCCATAGCAAACATGTTAAAGAAAATAAAGAACTATTAGGCTTGAGAACAACCACAAAAAAATCAAGAGTTGGATATGTAACCAACTGAGCTACCCAGGCACTCTCTAACCATTTTTAAGTGTGAAATTCAACAGCATTCATTACATTCTCAGGTGTTTCATTGTTTCATTTCATACCTGTGAAGGCACCATTTTATAGATGGGAAAACTGGGTCTGAGTGAAGTTAACAAATTTACCCAGAGTTACTCGGTGAGGAAGTGACAAGGTAGAGTTGCAAGCCCTGCCAACCCTGAAAGCTGAGCTCTTCCCAGTGTGTCGTGTTGCCTTCTACTGAGGCAGAAAGGTTTCTTGGAGGTAAGCAGTCCAGAGTGGCCAGGAGGTGGGCTTGTAGGTGCCTAAAGGAGCTAGGCAGGGGCAACTGTGGAGTATGTTCTGCTTCCCTGTGCCTCCTGGCCCACCCTCCCCATTCAACTTTGAACCAATTACTTGTGCTCTCCTTTGTGCCTGTCACTCGTTCTCATCTGAGGACTTGAATAGGCCACCCTTCTGGCCAAGCTTTGCAAAAGAAGGACCCACAACTGTCTCTGCTTCCTCATTCCTTATTATTTCTCAACCTGCCGAGATACAGTCCCATGGCTCCTCTGATGTGACCCTCACCTCATTGGTGTCACTGAGTGGCCTGCAATGGCTGACTCTCTTGGAAGCTATGAGGGCTTTTCCCATGGCTCCCATGGCATCCTTCCTGCTCTCATGATCCTCCCAGCTCTAACCACTCCTCTACTTCCCTCAGTCTGCCCTTAGATGCTAGGTCGCCTCAGTCCCCAGTCCTCTGCTCACTGTTCCTGCTTGCCCTGGACAGCCTTCTGTGTGACCACAGACAAGCCTACAAGTCCCACCAGACAAACCTACAAGCCCCACCAGGCCAGACCTCTCATCTGAGCTCCAGCCTCAATCCCTCCCTGGCCGTCCTCGCTGGTCATCCCACCAGGACCTTACATGAACCATGTCTAACATGGAACTCAGCATCCTCTCCAGCTCCAAACCAGCTCCTCTCCCCTTGTCCCAAACTCAGTAAGTCACAGCCCCATCATCCACCCAGGCACCAAGGGCAGAACCTGGAGTCATTCCCTTGAATGTGAACTCTACCAGGACAGAGACCTTGTTCCCTTACTTTTTTTTTTAACCCTATACTTTAAGCACCTGGGACTGTGGTTGGCTATAGGAGGTACCTAATAAGTATTTGTTGAATAAACTTTTTTCCTCTTCCTACATACACAAACTATCCCCAGGACCTGTCTATTCTGCCTCCTAATACATCCTTCCATATACCTCTGCTTCATCCAGGGGCTCTACTGCTACTCTACCTAATCCTCCCTCAACACCTGCCTGGGCAAGTACAACAACCTCTTCGCTGTTACTTGTGCTCTCTACTTCTGATCTTCCCACTCAAGACCATTCCCCAGGTCACCAGCCAGCAAATTCTCACAAAAACCCAAATGTGTTCTTGCCCTTACCTGCTAACAAATCTTTTATCCTGCTGTGATCAGGATAAATTACCTGGCATTAAGGGGGTTTTGAATAAGTATTTCTGTCCTCTCTGTAGCAGATTTAAGGCCAGAGAGTCTTTGGCCTTCAACTCAAAACTCTGTTCCTAGGGGAGTAGTGTTGTAGATCTCTCTAGCATCAGAGACCTCTGGTAGCTCCCAGCAAAAGTGCTGGCCTGGGTTAGGGCCATGTCGGGCTCCTGCTCCACATCCTCTTCCCTGTTTGTCCTCCCCACTCTCGAGTCCATGCAGGGGGCATGACTTGGAAGTTGTGCCCAGTCATTCTGCAGAGTGGGGGAAAGAAGAGAGAGGGACAGAGGCAGAGCTGCCAGGGTGATTCATCTCTCTCCTTGCCTCGGATCCCCCTTTCCTGCCATCATGCGTCTACATCCTGATCTGCCTGCAGCCACCCCTGAAGATCTAGTGGGGACCCTAGCCTGCCATCAAGGGGCAGAGGCCTTTGTCAGGGTAAGCAGAAGGGAGACAGACCCAGCTACCTCCATTGAAAAAAAGGATTTCTGGCTTCAGCTGCCTTAATGGGCTTGGGTCTTGGTAACTTAGAGCCTGGAGTAATGGAGATTGGGGGTACAGTGAACTCTGGAATCAGGCCAGGGAGTGGGGTGTTGCTGGGCATAGGACATAGAGGGATTCAGGCTGTAAGGAACTTCTGGAATGCTTTGGACTCAGGCTGCAGGAACACTTGAGAAATTCTGAGTATCCAGGCTCAGAGGACATCCTATTGAAGTGGCTCAACTGAGGTTGTGGGACCTTTTTGGGAAATGTACTACATTTAGACTGTAAAGGCCGTCTGGGGACTCACAGATTTAGGCAGGAGGCTTCTTGGAAAATGTGCTGACCCTGGCTGTGAGGATGCCCAGGAAAGGCTACTGGACTCAGGGCCAATAGGTCGCTTTGGGAGACTACATAAAACTCAAGTTATGGGGGCTTCTTGGAGAGATCAATGAACTGAGTTTATGAACGCTTCTTGGGAAGTTTACTGAACTCACACTGCAAGTCTGGAACTTTGCTTACAGATTCAAAGTCCATGCAGCTTCCCTTTGCCACACAAACCCAGAGTTACCCAACCTACAGACAGGCAGGACACAGAATGAAGTCACCCACAGGGTTATTCAGTCTCTCTCTCTCAAGTATACACACACACACACACACACACACACACACACACACACATTTCACACCACCTTCCCAGACCCTTCTTCTGGTTCTTCCACATTTTCCTGACCTCTAAACACAGGAGTGCTCAGCCCTCAGTCCTCAGACCTCTCCTCATCTTATTAGCTCTTACTCCCCAGGGATCCCACCCAGTCTAGTGACATTACACACCATCTATTCTCTGTTGACTCTCCATTTTTCATCTCCAACCTAGACCTCTCCGTCAATGCCAGACTCATTCATATCCAACTGTCTGCTTGACACATCCACATGGTTGGCTGACAGACATCTCAAACTCAACATGTCCCAAAACAGACAGACTTACTTCTGACCTTCCCTCCCATACTTCTTCCTCCCACAGTCTTCCCCATCTTAATAAATGGCAACTGCATTCTCTCAGTTTTCCATGTCTAAAAACACAGTCATCTGGGATCCTGTCTTTCATATTCTGTATCAGCAAATCCTGTTGACACTACCTGTAAAATATATTCAGAATCTAACCTCATATGACCATCTCCACCACATCCACTCTGGTTCAAGCCATCAGCAACTCTCCCTAGCCTCCCAGTTTTCTACATAGTCTCCTTGCCTCAATCCCTGCCCTCCTCTAGTCTATCTGCAATGCTGCAGTCTTTCAAGAATGTAAGCCAGAGGGGTACCTGTGTGGCTCAGTTGGTTAAGCGTCTGACTCTTGATTTCAGCTCAGGTCATGATCTCATGGTTTGTGAGATCGAACCCAGCATCAGGATTTGTGCTGACAGCATGGAGCCTGCTTGGGATATTCTCTCTCTCTCTCTCTCTCTCTCTGTCAAAATAAATAAAATAAACAAAAAAAAAAAAGTAAGCTAGAGCACACCACTCATTTCTTTACAACCTGCCAGTGGTCTCCATCTCAGAGTAAAAGCCAACATTCTTACCTTGACTTCTATTGTTTTACGGTATTCTTCTTCCCCACTCCTCTCCCTCTTCCTTCATTCCTATCACCCTTTCTTACATTCACTCCACTCCAGTCATCCCTGTTTTGCTGCTGTTATTAGGACATGTCAAGGCTACTCTATCTTGATTTTTTTATTTTTTTAGTTTTAAAGTTTTTTTAATTTTTTTTTTTTAGTCTTTATTTTTGAGAGAGAGAGAGACAGAATGGGAGGGGAGGGGAACAGAGAGAGAGGGAGACACAGAATCTGAAGCAGGCTCCAAGCTCCAAGCGGTCAGCACAGAGCCTGATGTGGGGCTCGAACCCACTAACCATGAGATCATGACTGGAGCCGAAGTTGGATGTTTTAACAATTGAGCCACCCAGGCGCCACTGTTTTAAAGGTTTTTATTTAAGTAATCTCTACCCCCAACATAGGCTCAAACTCATGATCCTGAGATCAAGAGTCACATACTCTTCTGATTAAGTCAGCTGCCCCAGGATTTACTTTTGTACTTGCTTTTCCCTGTACCTGTGATTCTCCTCTCTCAGATAATCACACAGCCCACCCGCCAGTGCTGTCAGGTCTCTCCTCAAATGTCACCTCACCAGAGGGATCCTCTTTTTACCTGTGTAAAAAGGCAATGTTCTCTTAGCCACTCCCCACCCCTTTTCTCAGCTTTTTATTTTCTCTGTAGCTCTTATCAGCATCTGATATGCTTATTTGTTCATTGTCTCCCTTCACTAGAATATAGACTCCAGGAAAGCGAAGATTTTGTCTTGTTCACTGCTGTATCCCTAGGTCCTACAACAGTACCTGGAAAATAGTAGGTTCTCAATAACTATTTGATGAATGAATGAATGAATGAATGCTGGGAACCAAGTAAATATTTATTGGAATGAATGAAACTTTGTTGGTCTCACAGACCTCTATCTTCATTTTCAGAGACTTTAGGAAACAAAAAGGAATTTTCTAAATCAGTTACCAAGATTGTTACACGGGAAAATCAATACTTAGACTAAAGGGAAGGTGTTTAGGACTTGTAGAACAGTATGGGATTGTCGCAGACTATGAGTCTGGAGTGCTCTCTTGTCCAACAAGAGAGCTGACACAGAATTGAATATGAGAGAGGCTAATGTCCAGAAGGAGACAAGAGCCCAAACAGGGGTGTTGCCTCCGTATTCATTGAGCTCACAAGATATTACCCTCATGGTGAAACATGAAGAAAACAAGATCTTACACGTGTGAACGTGGAGAAAACAATCATACAGTAATCATTAACTTGTGTGAGTAAGAAGCAAAGAGTCTGGGGGGGCAAGTAGAGTTTGTCTTCAAGGTACATTGGTGCCAGATGGAAAGTAATTTCATGCAGGTGATATAACAAGTTTCTCATGATCCCGTTACAATATCTCGCTAACTAACCTTGGGGTTTTTGCTCCATGGTGGCCCCTTTCCGCCCTAAGCTTTTTTCTAAACCATTTATGTAAGTAGAACCTATTTCCCCACATGGGATGCTTGAAGCATAACAGCTAAAAGGGTTACAGAACAGATATTGGTAATGTCTAGTCTGGAAACAATAATAACTTTGAGTATATAAAACAGAGATGTTCATAAAGAGAACTGGCTACAAAAGGGATGGAAGGACGAGAAACCACTGGGGAACATAATGCAACTCAGAGGTTAGCAGCAGCAAGAAGCCAGTTCTACCCTTAGGATGGAAGGTCCCTGGGAGGAGGTTGCTAGGGCGCAGGATCCAGGGACACCAACAGAAGCTGGAACTACAAAACAAAAGCAGAGATGCAGTCAGAGGTGTGTGTTGGGGAGAAATAGTCTGGCCTTTCCCCAGTGTATCTCCCTCCCAGTGCCTCCCATTGGTCAAATATGCCAGAAGCTGGGAAATGCAGCCTGCAGGGGTCGCCTCCTATAATACAGACCAGAGCAGGGAGAAAGAAGGACCGGTGTGGAGGGCAAATGGCCCAGGCCCAGGAGAGGGACAGAGGCACTTCAAAAGGTAGAAGAGGAGAGAGAGAGACACGGGGAGGGAGGCAGAGGCAGCAGCAGAGCCCATGAGTGAGCAGAAGGGAAAAATCAGACCTGAATTATACTTTGAGTTTGGACTAAAGCTGTGGGAGGTGCTGCCCCGCACTACCATATATAATTTTTATCACTTGCTTCTAGTCTCTCACTTCTGGCAGTCGCTTTAAAGAGAGGAATCTGGGGCTCCTGGCTGGGCTTCCAAACCTGCTTCTGCCCTTCTCTTGCAAGGTTGACCTATTGTTGTTATTCTACACCCATCTAGAGCACTGCCTTTAAGAGTCCTTTATTACATGGCAGGCACCAGACTGGTATTGTCCGTGGGCCCATGGGACTCTGATGGCTCCCAGAGCATCCACTGTTACTGTGGTAGTGGAAGATGGCAGAACACACCCCAGGTACAACTGGTGCCTTCAATTTAGCAGAAGCACCCTTCAAACTCTTTACTGCTCTTAGAGGCCTCACCTCCACAAGGGAGAGAGGGTTTGTTCAGTCTCAGTAGAGCCAGGACCAAGGGGGGCACATTTCTGGGGAGGAAGGCTTAAGTTAGGGAAGAAGTTTTAACTTCTGGGTGTCTTGTAAAGGAGTAAGGTTCCTGTTCCAGGAGGCATTCTAGGAAAGGTCTGTCCAAAATGTTGTGGAGGGGAAGCCTGCTCTGGTAAACTGAAGGGAATGCATTCTCCATTGTCTCTAACTCTGCCCAGCTCTGAATTCTGTGGGTGACCAGCCCTCTCCTCTCATTCTGATCCTGTTCTCAACACATCCTTCTGCAAACCAAGGCCAAGTTCAAATTCCATGACCCTGGTGAGGGAGCATCTGAGGGAAGGGCTGGTGTGTGCCACTCACTCAATGGGCCTTTCTCTTCCTGCCTGGCTTTGGGTTGTGCAAACTGGCCCTCAGTGGGTGTGGTAGACAGAATAATGGTGCTCTAATCCCTGAACCTGTGAATAGGTTACCTTATGCAGCAAAAGGGACCTTGCAGGTGTGATTAAGTTAAGGATCTTGAAACAGGAAAACAATCCTACATCGCTTATGTGCAGGTGCCTCTGGAATCTGGAAAGGCAAAGGATTCTCCTCAAAGCTTTCAGGAAGAATGGAGCACGGCGGACACCCTCAATGTCAGCTCCATGAGACAAGTTAGGCTTCTGACCTCCAAAACTCTTAAGATGATAAATTCTTGTTTTAGGCCATTCAATTTGTGGTAATTTATCTAAATAGAAAACTAACACAGAGTATTTGTGACCAAGTCCTGCTCTTGGTCACAGCCTGGTAGTCGGTGGAAAACTCCTCTCTCATCAAAAGAGAGTGAACATGGCATTTAAGAGCCTGGGCCTTAGAGGCAGATAGACCTGGATTTGAACACCAGCTCTGCTACATTACGTGATATCTCAGAGCTCTACTTCCTCATCCATGAAATGGAAGTACTAATACCTACTTTGCCCAGGGGGGTTGAGAAGATGAAATAAAATAATGCAAGTAAGGTACTCAGCATAGTGCCTGGGACATAGGAAGTCCTGGATACACAACAGCAGAAGTTATTCTTACTACCATTTCCGCCACCAACACTGTTATTATTACTACTACCACGGCTATTATTGCTACTGCCGTTGCTACAACTACCACTGCCAGCAACAACAAGAGCAGTCATTGGCTGAAGAGCAGTGCAGGTGTCACGAAAAGGATGACTAGAGACAGCAGCGGGAAGGAAGGGATCAGGGAGCAGCAGCAGGGAGGGTGGGATTAGGAAGGGTCAAAGGGTGGAAGTCACAACTTCAAACAGCTGTGTGACATTGACTTTGGCCTGAGAGCTCTTGAGGCTGAGGAGCATAACATCTGCACCAGCCTGCCCCAGATGTGTGCTAGATGTTTCTGGGGGTGCGGCCTCCTGGCTCAGAGACCTTGACTCAGAATCACCCGCCAAGGCCTTCCGTGTGTGCTTCTGTCTGGCCCAGTACCCTCTGTCCAGGCCTGGAGCAAGGGGAACACCAGAGAAATGCAGAAACATGAAAGAGCCTGAATTCAAGGCCTGGTCCTCTGCTTTGGAAGACAAACCAGGATCCTGAACCCAAGTACACATTCATTTCCTCCTGGTGTTTTCCAGCGGAGAGAACAGGTCAGATAGAAAAAGAATGCACGGGCAAGGTACGAAAGCCTCCTCATTATCTCTGTAATTCTTTCCCAAGGCCCTATCGTGGGGCTCTCCCTGCTTTTCTTTGAATGTACACAGAGGCACCAGGGGGCTTCTCCTGAAGACACTGGGTTTGATGAGCAACTGACTAAGATAGTATGTTGTAGATATTTTTAGCATGCTTTACCACCTAATGTAGTGGTTAAGAACCTTCCTCTGGAGTCAGATAAAATCTAGCCTCACACTCTGGCCTTGTCACTTTTTAACTGTTTGGTCTTGGACAAGTTCCATAACTTCTCCAAGCCTCAATTTCCTTATCTTAATAATTGTTGTAATAGCAGATACCTTCTAGAGTTCTTGTAAGGAGAAATGAGATTGTCCATATATGGTACTCAGCATACTGCCTGGACTTTAGCAATTACTGAGGAAATACGATACTGGTGACTGTTGTTGATAGTATCACTGTCATGTTATTATCATTTATGGAAAAAGCTTCAGCTCAGGACCAGAGGCAGCCACACGTCTAGATGCCAACTTGGCTTTATGTCTCCATTTTGTCACAGCAGCCTGAGACCACATGCTTGGCAAGGTCCGGGAGCTCAGGCAGCCTGTAGATCTCCCTGGTGGGTTCAGCTAGGCACAGCTCTAAGAGACCAAGAAGAGATGTTGACATGTTCCAGATATGTTTCACAGCTGTTGTAGTGGCGATTGGTGCTGTCTCTCCTACTAAACCATAAAAAAAAAAAAAATTGTTGCTGGGAAACTGGTTTTTAAGTTCATGTGTCTCTGGACAAAAGGATTGAATTGGTGGACAGGCTAATTCAGTCATGACTGATGAGAATACACCTGAGAAACCATGACACCTCAGGTTTATCTCCAACATGGTGAGCAGGAGCATATTTCCCCAGGGTACAACCTGGATATAGAGAATGAGTCAAATGACATTTGGCAACAGCTTTGAACTCATACTCCCGGAGTGACAACAATTGATGGGATTCAGTGAGACAAACAATCTCCTTCGTCACTGGTGCTAGTGCAATCACTATGACCTTTGGGAACGTCATTTGGCTGTTGGTGTCAAAGTGTTTGTTTCCTTAGGCTTGGAAAAGCTATCTCTGAGGATCTATCCTAAACAAATCATCCACAAACTTAAAAAGAGCTGTATGCATGAGTCTGTTCATTGCCTCTTTGCATATAAGAGTCAAGAGATGGAAACATCCTGAATATCAACCTAATGGTCTAACAGGAGAGAGTTGGTTAAATAAACCACAGCATATCCATTCAGTGGAATGTTATACGGCCATTACTAATGAGTATCATAAAGACCAATGCCACTGTACAGGAAAAAGTTTATGGTATACATCAAGTGAAAAAGTCAGACACAAAAAGTCACACACAAAACTGTATGGAGGACTAAATGGAAAAGTAGATGGGAAAGAGTTACAGAAATATTATTGGTGATGGGGTGCCTGAGTGGCTTAGTCGGTTAAGCGTCTGACTTTGGCTCAGGTCATGATCTCGCGGTTTGTGAATTCGAGCCCCGCATGGGGCTCTGTGCTGACGGCTCGGAGCCTTATGCCTGCTTCGGATTCTGTGTCTCCCTCTCTCTCTGCCCCTCCCCTGCTCATGCTCTGTCTCTCTCTGTCTCTCAATAATAAATAAACATTTAAAAAATTAAAAAAAAAAAGAAATATTATTGGTGATGATATTAAGATGATGGAAGAATTGTGGGTGGCTTTTTGGTACATCCTCCAGGTTTTAAATTTTGTAGTGATACAACTTGTCATGGTAAGTACAATAAACACCCCCTCTGGGTTCTGGGGGAGAACCTCTAGAAGGAACAGAGCCCTGCCAACACCTTAATTTTAACCCAGTGAGACCTATTTTGGACTTCTGACCCCCAGAATTATGAGATAATGAGTCTCTTGTTTTAGGCCACCATATTTGTGGTAACAGGAAATGAATACAATATATACAATAAAATTAAAATGACTAATATATATAATAAAATTAATTTCCTAAACTGTAAGTTATTATATTTTGTCATCAAATACAGTGGAGTAATTATATATTTTCTTTACACTTATGACATTCCTTTGAATAAGGAAGAGGATTGATTTGGAGCATGCAGACCAGAGTTTGCATCTCAGTCCCTCAGCTGTGTGACCTTGAGTCATAAGTTCCCAGAAAACTTCTCTCATCTCCTAACCTACATATGTGTGGACCCTGAAATATGATCATTTTCAACTGCAGTGGGCCCTGAGAGGGTAGACTGCTTTTCTTTAATCATTTTTTTGAAATTATAAAAATAATATAAGATCACAAACAAAATTGAAAATATAGAGGAAAAACTCCTATAATTCCTTTACCTTAACACCATAATTTTTCCATGCATTTTCTTCATAGATACATCGTGTTAGTCAAGACTCACTTTCAAGTAACCAAAACCCAACTCAAAGTCGCCTAAGTTAAAAAAGGAAATTCATTGGTTCGATAACTGGGATAGCTTTTGGGATAGCTAGATTCATGTGCCAAAATGATGTTAAGGTCCTGTGTCTCTCCATGCACTGGCTCTCCTATTTTCTGTGTACCTTTAATAATTCTGGGGGCTCTCTTTGTGTGATGGGGAAGAATGGTCAATAGCATGAGGAGGCTTCTGTGGTCCTTACAGCTCTTGACCCCAGAGGAAGATAAAGTATCCACATACCAAATATCATGCTGAGACTCTGATTGGCCTGCCATGGGTCTTATGCCCAACTCTTGGACAAACTAGTGTAGGTAATGGAAAGGGGTGTCATGATTGTCTGAGCCTGCGTCACTTGCCCACTCCCGAAGGCAGGGATTGGAAGGAACAAGGTGATTGCCATACAACGAGGGGGAAAGGCAGTTCCAGAAGGTGTTGGGCATGCAAAAACAGGAGCTGTCCTCTATCCATATTTTATAACATGAGTTATTTGTTGTTTCATTCCAAAGTCTTTAGAACTATCATTAAATTTTTTTAATTAAAAAACGTTTTTTAAAAAAATGTTTATTTTTGAGAGAGAGAGAGAGAGAGAGAGACAGAATGTGAGCAGGGGAGGGGCAGAGAGAGAGAGAGAGACAGAATCTGAAGCAGGCTTCAGGCTCTGAGCTATCAGCACGGAGACCGACGTGGGGCTCGAAATCAGGAACCTCGAGATCATGACCTGAGCCAAAGTTGAATGCTTAACCAACTGAGACACCCAGGTGCCCCCTTTAAAACTATCATTTTAATGAATTTTGGTTTGCAACCTACATATTTTGCCTAACCCTCATTAAATATTGTTGGCTACTTGGATTGTTATAAAAATTCTTCCGCTATAAATAACACTGCAATGAACATTTTTGTGCAATAGTTTTCTCCGAAGTTTAGATTATTTCTTTTTTTTTGATGTTTATTTTTGAGAGAGAGAGAGAGAGAGAGAGAGGAAAAAGAGTGCACACGCATGGGAGGGAGGAGCTGAGAGAGAAGGAGACAGTGAATCTGAAGCAGGCCCCGCCATAACAGGCAAATCCAGACATGGGGCTCAAACTCACAAACCATGAGATCATGACCTGAGCCAAAGTCGGACACTCAGCTGACTGAGCCACTCAGATGCCGCTAGATTATTTCTGAAGACAGATTCCCAAAAGAGGGTTTACTGGGTTACAGGTGGCAAATTGGTTTCCAGGAAGGTTGCACAAATGTACAGGAAATAGTGCAGCTGCTTTGAGTAAGTGGTAGAGCAGGGCCCTCTCCCAGGTCTTGCAAACTGGGGTGGGTTGAAAGGATACCACAGATTGCTGTGCCCTGAGGCCATGACCAAAGCAACAAACAGGAAGTCTACTTACCCTGCCTAAAACCAAGAAAAAAATGCAAACTCACTTGTGGTTAGGGAAATGCATATTAGAACTATCTCTCATCCATTAGGTTGGTGAAACTTGAAGACACTGATAACATACAGTGCTTGTGAGACTGGGGGAAGAGGCACCCTCAAAATCAGCCGATAGAGATGGCAATTAGGACAGTCTTTTGGGAAAGTAATCTGGCCACATGGATTAAAACTGATTTGAGAATACCTCCATTGTATCACATAATTACCATTTCTTTTGTGGCAAGAACATTTAAGATCTACTCTCTCAGCAACTTTCAAGAATATAGTACAATATTATTAACCACAGTCACCACACTGTCCATTATATTTCCAGAACTTATCTATTTTCTAACTGTAAATTTGTACTCTTTGCCCAACATTTCTCCATATTCCCCCCCCCCCCCACCCCCTGGTAACCATTTCACTTTGTTTCTAAGAGGCTTTTTTAGATTCCACATATTAAGTGATATACAATATTTGTCTTCCTTCCTTCCTTCTTTCCTTCCTTTCTTTTTTTTTCTTTCTCTTTTTAAGTAAGCTCTACACACAACATGGGGCTTGAACTCACAACCTTGAGATAAAGAATCTCATGCTCTACTGACTGAGCCAACCAAGCGCCCCCAGTATTTGTCTTTCTATGTTTGACTTATTTCACTTAGCATAATGCCATCAAGTGCATCTAACATCATTGCAAATGGCAGCATTTTCTTGTTTCTCATAGCTGAATAGTATTATAATATTTAAATATATCAGATCAACATATTGTACACCTTAAACTTATACAACATTACATGTCAATTATATTTCAATAAAGCTAAAAAAATTGATTTGAGAGTCTCATGTTTGTGAATCTTTAATTAATTAATTGATTGATTTAGAGAGAGAGTGCTTGCAAGTAGGGGAGAGGAGCAAAGGGAGAGAGAGAGAGAGGGAGAATATCTACGCTCAGCATGGAGCCCAACATGGGGCTTGATCCCACGACTCTGGGATCATGACTTGAGCTGAAATCAGGGGTTGGATGCTCGACCAAAGGAGCCACCCAGGCTTCCCTCAGGTTTGTGAATCTATTCAACAAAAACAAAGTACCGGGTCTGTTTCCTGGTGGTGTCACTTCCTTTTTCTTCACAGGTTATGGCTCCCTGCATGAGCTAGATCTATCATGTGCCTCTGGCCTTAGGAGGTGCCATACCCATCTTGGTCTTAAACAACTAAGCATTTGATGTGGACTGTGGCAGAGGCAGCTAACTATCTCCAGTGGCTATTTCCCCTTCCTCCTTTCAGTAATAGATCCCACAGAGCCTATGACCATCCAGTGAGAGACCACATAACCCTGCCTCCCTTACAGCTAGGTGTGGCCCATAAGATCTGGCCAAGAGGCGATGATTGGAAGTGATGTCTGCAAACTCCAAAGGTGGAAGAGTTTGTTTGTCTGGAGACTCTGGCCTCTGAGAGATATCATTGAATATTTGCTGGTCTCTTGAACTGAGAAGAAAGAGAATTGGGAGCCACAGGGTGGCTGCTTTCTGCCATGAGAACAGAGAAACAAGGAGAAGCAGTTTGCCAAGAAAGGAGAATGGAGTAAATGCAAAACAGGAGGCAGGATGGGGGTATGGTGAGGTGTGAGGGGGTTCAGAGCCACTGTCCCAGCCCTGGCTCTCATTCCTCACGAATGAGGCCACACCACTCCTTTGCTTGGGTCCTTTTAATAGATCCCCCATTTTCCTTCACCTAATTTGAATAATTTTTCTGTTACTTGCAAAAAAAAAGGGGGGGGGACTTCACATAGATAGAGCCCTCCAGAATAACCCTTTCTTTGGCATATGATAACCAGTAAGGAAAACTTATTGAAATGATATATTTTGCTTTTGCTGTTGTAGAAAAATTAGAAAGACTAGCAGTCATTTGTTTATTTATTCTTGGGATTTTCCCTCCCCGTTCTGAGAAGGTAGACAGGCTTTGAGTTTCCTGCCTCAGAGGAACTTCAAGCGATAGGGCCGTGAGAAGATGTTACCTAAGACAGCCTGCTGTCCTAGGTTTTGTTTCCAAAAGCTTGAGTTTCCATGGGAGACCATCCTGGAGGAAGGGAGAGAGATTCTAGGTGGGGGAGGTAGAAGCAGTGACAGTGAAGGGAGAATCCTTGAGATAAGAGAGGGATAAAAGTCTGTAGATTCGGTGACTTTGGGGAACTTGTAACCTAACCTGGCTAGTCCCAGGGAGATTCCAGGACCCTAGAGGGGACCAGAAGCCTGGTGCATCAAGAGAGATTGGATCCTGGTTTTCTGCGTCTGACTGTCACTTCCTGACCATAAAACTTTACTTATAAAAACAGAAGTTTGGGCAGACTTAGCCCATAGAACATAGTTTGCTGATCCTTGAATCAGAATATGTTCATTTCACAACCCTCAGTGCATTAAAAGATATGGGCCTCATGCATCAGTGGATGTCAACATCATTTTTAAAAAGTGAGATGACCAGGCATTGTGTGCCTTCTATGGTCTTGCCAAAGGACACAACCAGAGTCTAATTCAGTCTCTGGATGCATCTACATATACGCAGGAAATATAGGACACAGAGAAATATGTTGAAATGCACGAAGAGTATGCAACCAGCAAAATCTGGACTGTGGGAAACTGCACAAGTCAAAAGGATTGTTGGACAGATTGGATAAAGTAAAAGGATAGAGGGATGAGGAGATACAAGTTGAAAGAGATTTAGGGTTGTATTGTTTTGGAGAAGGATGGGCAGGACTAAACTCCAGTTTAGGGATGTATGTACTATGGGGTGAGCGTTATAAAAATCTGCCCTGGAGAGGTTTGTGATTGGAAAGGGGCCCCTGGATGGTGCTTTTGGGGTGGGTGGCAAGATTCTATTTCTTGATCTGGTGGTGTTGACAAGAATGTTCACCCTAAATTGAGCTATGCATTTGCTTTGGGTTTTGTTTGTTGTATTTATGTTTTATTTTGTAATTAAAAAAATATTTCTTATTTATTTATTTACTTATTTAAATTTATTTATTTAAATTTAAGTTAGTTAACATACAGTGTAGTATTGGTTTCAGGAGCAGAACACAGTGATTCATCACTTACATATAATGCCCAGTGCTCATCCCAACAAGTGCCCTCCTTAAAGACCATCACCCATTTAGCCCATCCCTCCACTCACCTCTCTCCATCTACCCTCAGTTTGTTCACTACAGTTAAAGAATCTCAGGACACCTGGGTGACTCAGGGGGTTAAGTTCTGACTTCGGCTCAGGTCCTGATCTCACGGTTCCTGAGTTCAAGCCCCACATCAGGCTCTATGCTAACAGCTCAGAGCTAGGAGCCTGCTTTGGATTCTCTCCCTCTGCCCCTCCCCAACTTGTGCTCTGTCTCTTTCTCTCTCAAAAATAAATAAACATTAAAAAAAAATTTAAAGAGTCTCTTTGCTTTGTCTCCCCCCAAAATGAGTTCTAAGGACGACTTAAATCTGGAGCTGCTAGGTGCCATCGCTCCTGTATGCAGAAAGCTGCTTTGGGAACGAAGTCCTGCCCAGAGTAACACAGGGTCTAGAGACAGAATGTGAGACATTAAGTTGTTAAAAAGCAAATTTCAACTGAATAAATTTGAAGATCTAATTGGCTTTATTCAGATATTATGATTTGGGCGGCATCGCATCTAATAAGTAGAGATATGCTCCATGGAATTGTACAAATGGAAGGTTTTCATAGGCAGTAGGGTGGGACAAGAAGGTATTAGTAAAAGAAATGATTGATTCAGGCCTGAACATTTGGTGGGGGGAGGGGATGGCAGGTTTTGTTTATTTATCATGCTGGTCACTTCACTAGTGCTGATCAGGAAATTTCAGACCGGCCTTTAAAGGATCACATTCCTGGGACTGTCATTAAATCTTCGTTTGCTGTAATGGGTGGACAAATGACTCCATTTTGGGCTTAAAAAAATTTTTTTATGCTTTTATTTTATTTTTGAGAGACAGAAAGAGTGTGAGCAGGGGAGGGGCAGAGAGAGAGGGGGGAGACAGAATCTGAAGCAGGTTCTGGGCTCTGAGCTGTCAGTGCAGAGTCTTTTAAAAAAACAAAACAAAACAAAACAAAAAAAAACAAAGTCCATGATAATCTTGTTTGATTACCTGCATCCAGGCATTTCTGAAGCTTGATGTATCCATGGAATTTTCATTTATATGAACCAAGAAAGTCCCTTTTTATTTATACTGGTTTGGTTTGTAACCAAAGGAGTTAATCCACGTATCTGTAGATCCTCAAAAGGCTGGTAAATGTTCCTCAAGAAACTGCTGGTTTTGTTGGATTTTTGGTGATTGCTTTAACTATCTGTGGTAACTCACATTCTCTGCCACACACAGGCAAATCTGTTCTTCATTCTCCTGACAGTCTTGAAAGCTTTATTCCATATTTCATAATAATGGGGTCCATTGTCATTCACTAAGGTATGGTTCATTCTGACCTTGTTTGAAAGTTGGGAGAGCTCACTGAAGGACAGGATGGGAAGGAATGTTCTATCAAAAGAGAATAGGTGCCTGGGTGCCTCAGTGGGTTAAGCGTCTTACTCTTGATTGTGGCTCAGGTTATGATCTCATGGTCACGGGATTGAGCCCCTTGTTGGGCTCTGCGCTGAAAGTGGAGGCTGTTTGCGATTCTCTCTCTCTCTCAAAATAAATATATAAACATTTTTTTAAAAAAGGGAATGGGGTGCCTGGGTGGCTCAGTTGCATAAGCGTCTGACTTCGGCTCAGGTCATGATCTCACGGTTTGTGGGTTCGAGCCCCACGTCGGTTCTGTGCAGACAGCTCAGAGCCTGGATCCTGCTTCCGATTCTGTGTATCGCTCTCTCTCTCTCTCTCTCTCTCTGTCTCTCTGTCTCTCTCTCCCCCTCTCCCACTCATACTCTGCCTCTCTCTCAAAAATAAATAAACATTAAAAAAAAATTTTTTTAAAGGGAATAAAAATCCCATCAGCTGGAACGGTTGACACATTGGTGGGATAATCTGAGGCCTCGGGGAAGTAGTGAGCAGTCATGTGTTTCAGGTATCATTCATTCATTCGTTCATCGCATATTTATTTATTTCCAGGCACTAAACATGACAGTCCCAGGCTCAGCTTTCAGGAAACTCATAGCCGGGGTTGGCAGGGTGGGGTGAAGAGCTATGTGGTACAACCTGGGGAACTCCTGGAGGCTTATTTGTCTCTGGTATGATTCGTTTTCTGTTTTAACTTCTGAAATTTCCATCATATGAATTATTTCTTAATGTTGTTGTAATACTCCCAGGAGGTCCCATTTAGAATGCAAAAATGTATTTAAAATGTGTTAACTAGACGAGTGAGCACACTTTAGGACACAATATCACTATGGTGAAGAGTAGGAGAGGACAGATACTTTTTAATTTTTTTCAATAAGGCCCACACCCAACATGGGGTTTAAACTTCCCTCCCCAAGATCAAGAGTTGGATGCTCCACCCAGGATGGATGCATTTTGATGAGAAGACAGTCTCTGGAAAGAATCTACAGCCCTGGGCAGCCAGATGGTATTGTCTAAGGTAAGGGGGGGGGGGGTAGGGAAAAGGAGTGGTTGAGAAATGCCTACTATTTCACCATCTTTCTTGGGTTTAGGTGATACCCATGCCTTGAATATCTCTCCCTGGTAAGGAATATCTTCCTTGAATATCCTTGAATATCTCTTTGAATATCTTCCTGGTAAGGAAGTGGACTTATTTTGTATTCTAGGCTTTGAGGTCAGACAGATCTGTGTTTGAATCCCAGCCTTGCTACTTACTAGAAAGCACCAAATTACTTCTAAACTCAGCCTCAGTTTCCTTATCTGTATAATACAGAGAAAATATTCACCTTGCTGGATGGTGGGGGGTAGTAAAAGATATTAATGTATATAAAGAGCTCAGCCCACAGCCCAAGAGCATTGGTTTTTCTCAGTGAATGTTAGTTTCCCTTCTTGGTTGAATAATCTTATTCATTTAATGGTGTTTAGCTCAAAAAGACAAGAAATTTCAAATGGCTCTTTAGATCAGCTCTACAGATGGGGTTGGGGAGGGGGAAGAAAGAGAAAGAGAAAGAAAGACTGACCTAGCCCAATCTCATTCAGTTGACATTCCACAATCACATTTCTCAATATTCTAGAATCTTTCTATTTATTTTGTAGTATTTCTCTTCCTGGCCTATGTTAGCCCCTAAGTCAGACCCTAACTAATCCCCTCTATATCAGAGACAAGGGGTCATAGAGTTCTTCCCATTCATTGTTTTTGTTTTCTCAAAGTATCACCTTCGGGTGCCTGAGACAATCAGGAAATGAGAGGAATTTCCTTTTTTTGGCAACAAGTAATTAAAAATAATGATTTATTGAAGGTTGGCTATGAACCAGGCAATTGGGCTCTGCATCTTACATGTTTCTTTAATGTTTCTTTAATGTTTACAACAACCAGGTGAGTGGGGATTATTATCTCAGATTTATAGAGCCCTGTAGGGTTGTTTTGAAGATTAAATGAAATCATGTTGGAAAAGTGCTTAGAACATCTAGATTCAATAGAAGTTAGCTGTCATCATTACTATTACTTTTCAGTGAGGAAATTGAGGGTCCAATTAGTTACAATACCCACCTAAAGTCAACCAGCTAGAAGGTTGAAGAAGGATCCCAGGTCTTGCTGTCCTTAAAGTCAATGTGAGAGATCCACCATGTTTCATAACATCCTGACTGAAATGACAAAACATTAATCAATTTGAATAATAACAAAAGTTTCAACCCTATCTAAACTCATAGTCTAGAAAATGTTAACCGTGATTTTGGGCCAACACATTCCCACCACTCTCCCACAACCCCTTGGTTAAAAAACTCGTTTTACAGATGCCAGGTTCAGTCCTTACCAACTTCCAGAGCACAGCCTTAAAATTCTCAACTGCCTTTCCAGATCCATCTCTCACTTTTTCTCATATGATTAGTGAGTACTATGGTGTACATCTATGGTGTACCCTAACTTTTCTCTTGGTCCTGGGATTGTTCTAGGGATGAGCACTGATCCAAGCCTGGACGATCAGCACTTTTTTCCCCCAGGATTTCTCAAACTTGAATTAAGGGTATTAGTTCTTTTCTAATGGTAGAAATAGCCAGATGCAAAACTTGGGAATGCCGTATTTCCAGATATACAGAGAAAGCCAGTCTTGGGAACCTGGCTGATTTAGTTGGAAGAGCATGTGACTCCTGATCTTGGGGTTGTGAGTTTGAGCACCATGTTGGGTGTAGAGATTATTTTAAAAAATAAATTAAATTAAATTAAATTAAAGAAAAAAAGCCAGTCTAGGGGTGCCTGGGTGGCTCAGTCGGTTGAGCGTCTGACTTCGGCTCAGGTCATGATCTCACAGTCTGTGAGTTCAAGCCCCGCGTTGGGCTCTGTGCTGACAGCTCAGAGCCTGGAGCCTGTTTCAGATTCTGTGTCTCCCTCTCTCTCTGCCCCTTCCCCACTCATGCTCTGTCTCTCTCTGTCTCTCAAAAATGAATAAATGTTAAAAAAAATTTAAAAATAAAGCCAGTCTTGAGCGAAACTGAAGCCAATGCAGCAAGGGAAGCAAGGAGAGATCAAGAGAGATCTGGTAATGCTGAAGTTACTGGTTCCAAAATTTCCTGAAGCCTCAGTTCCTTGCTCCCCCCATCTCCCACTTTCAGTTTGATTATTTAGCCATTTTTCTTGATTCCTTGAACTAATTCTTCTCCTTTATTTTTGCCCAAGCAAGTTCAGGTTGGGTTTCTGTCACTTGGAACCAACAAATCTGGATAACATAAATATCATATAGTCACAACTAAACTGGACTGCCTGCTGATCCTGAGCACACTTTTGCTTATGCTGTTCTTTGTGCCTAGAATGTTTCCTATTCCCACATGTCTAAACTAACCACTCAGTCTTCAAGGCCTCATCCCTCATGCACTATCTCTGATCCAACTGCAAATATTAAACTATCCCTCCTCTAAGCTCCCAGTCCTTTAAAAGCGGAAAAAAGTTATCTTATTATACTCAGAACTCTCTAACTTGTGTTATAATTATTTATATATACACCCTCTCTACTATTTTCTTTCCAGAACAAAGATTTGCCTTGTTCATCTTGTTCCCACTGTGCTACCACAATGTCTGGCATGGATACCACTGTATAAATGTTAGTTCTTTTCTTCTTCCCCTTCTCGTGGTAGGCACACTGCTTTCCTGTAGCTTCATTATCTTTCCCTGGCATCAACATTCCATTGCCTGCTGCTGAGTGAGAAAACGTTCATCTGTGTCTGCCCCAGGCAGTTGTGTGTTGATGAAATAACACTAACAAACTGTTGTGAAAAGAATTTAATTTATCTGAAAATGGTTATTGCATTGTAGGCTTAAGGAACTAGTGAGAGAATTGGTTAGTGCCGCTTAGATGGTGGGTTGCTCTGGTATATGTGATATTTCATCTAGAATGTGGATTTCGAGTGGGAACCCTAGAAGGCTTGTATTCAGCAAGAAGGGACTCCATTTCCCAAAGGACTACCTGTTTTTAGTATCTCTGCTTCCTTTCAAATCTCTTTGCCAGATCAAGTATTTGTTAGTGTTAGTGAGGAAAGAGGTAATGAAGGTGTTCTCATACGCAGATATGTTAAAAAAATTCCAGGCAACTTTTGAGGCTTGGAGGTTGGTGTTTTGAGAATACATTATTATCAAAATACATAACTTTTTATATTTAGCTCTCAGCTTCCCTCTCAGATTCTACCACCTGGATGAAGTTTTCTCTCTTCTGCAATCTATATTCTCTTTTCTGAGTTCTCAGAATATTTATTTCTCTGCACTTTCTTTTAGCTTGCATCACACTGCTTTTTAGTAATGGCTGGTGTGTGTGTGTGTGTGTGTGTGTGTGTGTGTGTGTGCAAGTCTTTAAATAACTTTAACTGGTTTTTGGGTTTGGCCTATTTCAAATCTTACCTGTACCCAGAGAAAATTATAATGCTTACACACTGGTTAAAGGATGATGTATTCCAGGGGACCTATTAAAATACCTATCACACATCTACAAATATCAAGTTACAATAAACATCTTGTCCTTTGTATCCTGCCTCTTTGGAGGAGCAATGGGATACACAAGTTTCAGAAGTTGGGCACCTGACTTTACAGTTTTGCTCATTCAACCAATGAAAAATATATAGGAATAGAATCCACATTGTTGGTTATTTAGCTATCTTTTTATGGATATGTATCTCCATCTTTCTTTTTGTTTTATTTTTTAATGTTTATTTTTGAGAGAGAGAGAGAGAGAGAGAGCGAGCAGGGGAAGGGCAGAGAGAGAGACACACAGAATCTGAAGCAGGCTCCAGGCTCTGAGCTGTCAGCACAGAGCCTGACATGGGGCTTGAACCCACGAACTGTGTGTATCTCCATCTTTCATTTTCAGAACCGTAGAGGGCATGGACCTACTTTGTATAGCCTATAGTTCTAGCGTGATGTCTTATACACGGGAGGCACCGATAAATGTGAGAAATGATTGAATGATACATACATTCTCTTACAGTTTCTTTGCAGGATAACATGACTAAGAATAAAGTGCTATTAGTCATCTGAAAGTCTTTTTTGTAAGGAAGTGGAGTATAAATAAGCACATAAATAAGAATAAGGTATTATTATCACATTTTGGAAAAGCCTCTTGGCCTCTGATCTGCAATATTACCTGGATCAGAAAGACTGGCTGAGGGAACAATTGGGGACCAAGAATGTGAGGTAGAATTCATTCTCTTTTTCTGGTATTTAAACACAAGCTGTAAGAACAAAATGTTTCTAATTAAGATACCACTGATTTTTCCCTCCATTAATTCCATTTTTCTTCCAAGCTAATGGGTGTATATAATGACTCCACATCAAAGACTCTTTTCTAATGGTTTAAGAGATGTGAGTTTTATTAGAACAAAGCAGAATTCACAAGCCACAACAGAGCAACTTGTCAAAGTTATTTTGGAGTTGATTTACAAATCATTCTTCATTGTGTGTGCTGTGCTTCTAAACCTCCTTCTCCAAGATTGCTTCAGCTCTTTGCACTTCCTCTTGCTAAGTCCTTCCCCTCCACACTCTTCTCACCTTGCACTCTCCTCACATAATATTATAATGATCTATTTTCTTCCCTATCACCTTCTATTAGACCAGAAACTCCTTGAGGGCAGGTATTAAAGCTTGCTCAACTTAGTACATTTGGTGCCTTGCAAAAGTGTCTGATCTCTTAAAAGAATGAATGATAACAGTGCCTCACATTTATACAGCACTTTAGACCTAGAAAGCAGTTTCCTATGTTATTTAACTTCCATGATATTCTGAGGCAGGCAAAAAACCCATTATCATCCATTTTTACAGATCTGAGAAGTTCAGAGAGGCTGTGTCACGTAAGGGAAAATAGGCTGCAATTTCAGGAGACACCAGAACTAATGACTATGGATTCCAGCTCTAGAGTCCTTTTCTGAACATTGGAGCTGTTCGTTTTCTGAGCCATGTGGCAAAGGCAAAGCAGACTTATTCCTTGAATGCTTTTAACTTTCTGCCTCCACGCTTTGCTCCTCTCTTGGGTCTTTTTTACTTCTGACTTAGCCTTCCTTATAGGGAAGTTGAAAGATTCCATAAAAATCTACTTTTTGTTCCGTTTCGTACTTCTATTCTTGCTGGGACCTGCACCCCCACTTCATACATGCCTCATAAAGCAAATAGTGTATGTTCTCCTTGTAAGGGATGAGGAGTTAATTTCTTTAGAATATATTACATCTAAGGAAGGACCAGGTGAGAAAGACCAGAGGAAGCCATCATCTGTGTATTCCAGACCACCAGCGCTAGACATCTCGGTGTCAAGAACCCCTAGCTCCAAGAAATAAGACGTAGGCCCTTGTCTTTGTTCCAGTGGGTTCCTGGATGCCTGAGAGGACATGTACACTGGACCATAATCCTTAATAAAAACCCCAGATTCTGAGCAAAGATGAGACTCTCTCTCCTTCCCTTTCTGTACTCTACGCCTTCAATAAACTGCATTCATCTCCTGCTGACTCCTATTTGATTTCTATCTTGTGAATAGCCAGGGACCATCTTGGCTGCTCCTGTGAAACCCCCTGTGGGTCCTCAGTCCATCACTACTTTTTATTTAGGAGCCACGTATTTCCTATGTGCAGTTGAAAAATGAAAAAATATATACTCTTCTGTTGATTCTCCAGTTCCTCTGCCTGGGACCTCTTGGTTGAGGTGTAGGATTGTGGAATATGTGGCATGAGATGGGTATGATGTGTATTTGTGGGGAAAAATGTAGCCGACTGGTGTGGCACTGAGCAGTGCACTGCTCAGAGGACTTTCAGGGCAAGGGCCAGCAATGCTGAGGCCTTGGCTTTGAGTTCCCTCTAACAGCCCCTCCCATCTCCAACATTTTTCTCTAGTGGAAATCTGGATAAATTGAACTGGTAGAGTTGGGAGAATGATACAATAAGACTCCAGAAGATGTTGATATAAATATTAAAGAGTGTTTAGAAAAGAAGTGGAGTGGTCAAGGTGAGGGTGGAAAGCCAGGGTTTACTTGCTGACATTAACTATATTTGATAATTGTCTGCAGTTGAACTCAATTGTCTAATTGTTCAATTCTCCTTTGCACATAGCTCTGAGGGTGGAAGCTAAGGAGAGGGAAGGAGGGACTCTCTTAAATGGCCTTTAAAATAAGCAGAGTCCTTTTCTTTTCTTTTTAAATTTTTAACATTTATTTATTATTGAGAGACAGAGACAGAGCATGAGAGACAGAGACAGAGCATGAGCAGGTGAGGGGCAGAGAGGAGGAGACACAGAATCTGAAGCAGGCTCCAGGCTCTGAGCTGTCTGCACAGAGCCCGATGCGGGGCTCAAACTCACAAACCGCAAGATCATGACCTGAGCCAAAGTCGGACACCCAACCAACTGAGCCACCCAGGTGCTTTTTCTTGAAAAAGAATGAGTAAAAGCAATAGTTTTACAATCCAGGAAAAATGAAATGTCCTGGGATACTTGAGTGGCACAGATGCCTACATCATCAGCAAGTTAAAATGAGAATGATAAGGGACTTGTTGGCCTTATCTCAGTTTCACATGCAATATCCCCATCATAAAGCACTAGCAATATCACTCCATGTATACCCACTCCCTCACATCTAGTTTACCAGAAATACACAGCATATTTTATATAGAGAAACTTAAAAGTTATACACATAATGAGGCTTACCATTTAAAGAGTAATTAATATGTGCCAGGAGCTTTACATACATTTACTCCTCACAGGAACCCTGTGATAATAAGAACCAACATTATAGGTTGATAGATAAGGAACCGAGATTTAGGGAGGTCAAACAACTTGCCCAAGGTCATATACCAGGTAAGTAGAACTCCAGAATTCTCACCTACGTCTGATAGTGGACTTGGGCCACACTGCCTCATATATATCCAATTTAACCACTGGCAAGCACTCTGTCTTCTGCCTGTATCATAATTTTTTACATGAGTAACACATACATGGCTTGTATGTTATGAACTCCTCTTATGTCCCCAATTAGATTGTGAGCTTCTGGAGGGAAGAGAAAGGCTTCAGATCCTCACTCAGTTAAGCAGTAACTAAGTAGAATATGTTTAACAAAGGACACCAGGAAGATGGCTAGAAATGTGGAAGTCTAGTAGTAAGAAAAGATAACAGAAGGGAGGAGACAGGAATATATTCTTTCAATAATTTAATGAGCACCTGGACTGCTGTTAGGTGCTGGGTGTACGGTGATGACCAAAGCCTGTTAGCGTTCCCACCCTTCACGGGACTTCTTTGTGAAGGTCTGGGTCATGATCAAGGATGTAAGTCACCCAAGGGACAATTTAACTCGGTGTTCCTCAGCAGAAAAGAAAACTAAGGAGTGGCAGGCCCCAGCATCTGCAGGGTTCTAGCAGTCCTGCAGCGCAAAGACATAAATAAGATAGAAGTATGCCAAGTGAAACACTTTTATATGATTGAACTTGACCGGCCAGAGGTTTAGGGCCATGTGTGAGGGGAGATAAAGAGCGCAGAGAACCAGGCGCGCTTCCGAGATAAAGGGGTGTGGTCGCCCCGCCCCTGCTGCCAGCTTCCCCAAGCGTCGCTTCTTTCGCCCAGGACTCTGGGCGGTGAGGTCTTCTCCGCCCACCACGGGGAAAACGGGGACTGCTGGATGGCCCCCAACTCCTCACCCGCCCTTGTGAAACGTCTCCAATTGTGCCTCATAAGCAGAGTCCAGCCCCCGCGGGTGGACGGGGTTGTCTAGACTCCGCGAAGGCTGAAAAGGGAGGTCAGGGCGGTGCCGAAGTCCCCAGAACATAAGCCAAACCCCCGCCCCCGCCATTAAGTCTCCTTCCCTTTTCCCCTCCTCCCGCAATCCCACGGTGATGCTCCTCCTCCAACCCCTCTAGCCTCCCGCGCTGGGCCTTGGCGGGGGGGGGGGGGGGGGGGGGGGCGGGACGAGCGGTCAAGACTGCGCGAGAGTACCGCCCAAATTCCGCGATACTTGCCTGCTGCGCCGCCGCCGCCGCCGCCGCCGCCGCCGCCGCCGCCGGCGTCGCTGCCGCCGCCTCTTACGTCTTTCCCTTTGACAAGTCGCCGCTGCTGCAGCAAAAATAAAGGACGCGGCCGCCGCAGCCGCTGCCGAGCCGAGCTCGGGTCGCCGGAGCCGCGCCCCACGCCAGCCAGCTCCGAAGCCGCGTACGGTAACGCCTCTTCTGCCCTCCTGGCTGCCTGTGCGTGCGCCCCGCCGGCCCGGCAAGGCCGGCCGGGGCCGTTCCCGGGCCGCGGCCGAGCGGGGCCGCCGGGGTCCTGGGTGGGCGGCAGGCGGAGGCCTGGGGGAACCCTCCCGGCGTTGTGCGCGCCCCCGGCTTCAGAGGCCTCCCGCCGCCTGGGCGCCTACAGAGCCGTCTTAGAAACCCAGCCGCTCGCACAGGGACCCGCCCCTCCAGCGGCTTTTTGTACCTGTCCCTGGGCCCTCGGGGGTCGCGTCTCTGACCTTCTCCTTCACCCCTGTATCCTCTGACGAGGGCCTTTCCCCGGCCGGGGCTGGGGTCGTGGGGCAGCGGCCCGACCCTGTTTCGGGAAAGCCTCGACCCCAGTGCCCCCAGTCACCGGCCGCCTTTTGAGGTGGAGATTGGGACGACGTGTCTTTCTCCTTTGCTCTGCCTTTGGGTGGGGGCAGCTCATCTGGTACACCTTTCTCCAAATCTCCTGCCTCTGTAAAATAACAATTTATAATGCCTGTGCTACCAAAAGAGGAGACGAGATGCATTGTTTAGTCTCTGGGTGAGATGAGGATGATGAGGAAAAGAGTTGTCCCAGGGAACATGTTGAAACCTTTTCTGTGATGAGTGGCAGGTTCTTGGGAGACACGAGGACAGGAACTGGTACCACCTTTCCCAAGAGATTATGTAAAAGACCTGCTCTCCGGCCCAGAGAGCTGTGTGCAGGGACAGAATTTGCCTTAATTTTAAAATAATGTCTATAGTACTGTAGAAAATATGGATAATCAGAGTTATAGGAATACCCAGTCTTAACTAACTCGTCTTTGTAATTCCATTTCCAGAGATAGCATTTCATGGTTAGCATTTTGGTGTATTTCCTAACAGACGCTTAATTTTTTCGAATAATACTTGGCTCATCATTGATTGGGACTTCCCCATTCTGTATATGTTTCAAAATGATTTGTTTTATTTGAGTCACTTGGGTCCACTTGATTAAGACTGGTTACTTGTTCATTATCACTGGTTGTACTCTGTCATCACTGTCTCTTTCATTGGACCCTCTTCCAAAATGATTGTTAGTTAAATGGTTTTAAAAATCGAAAGTTAAACAAGTGTTAACTGCTTGGATCTAGTACATACATGTTTTTACAGTTCTTTCTTTGGTGGGTGCTGAAAAGGAGCAGTGTTTGGGGGAAGCAAACTATGATTATTCACGGTGGGGAGAAACCTCTTTTCCTCAAGGTTTTATAACATTGATTTTCATTGGTTATTTTTAGACCCAAATCATTATGTGACATTGTTTGTCATAGTGCCTTTGTGATTGGGATAGGATGGATACCTGCCTTTGATTATGCAGGTTTCTATGGTGTGAGTTTATACAAGCAAAATTGAGTGTCCTAGGTGTCTGTATGCATGTACACACACGTATAATGCATCTACACATGGGCATATCTTGGAAGTGAGTTAAAATGTATTATTTGAGAAAAGAAAGCATTAAGTAGGGAAAATAATAGTCTTGTAATATTTCTTTCAAATTATATGACAGTATTATATAGCAGAATGAAATATCTAGGGAGGTTGAAAATCTAGTGGTTTTAAAAAACGTGATAGATTGTCATTTGTCCGCAGTTGTTATTGGAATGGATTAAATGGCCTATTAAGGCCTTTTGTAATTCTAAACTTATATGAATTTTGTTTTTCCTGAGGTTCTCTTATCACTTTGCTTCTTAAATTTCTAGTCATGCTGTTTTGCATGTGACACTTAGCCATTCATTTGCTGGTCATGTATTCCACTCCCTATGCAGGCGTCCTGGTGGCGCATGGAGGAGAAAGCAAATGTGTCACTTAGTCTGTTTATTAATATAAACATCTTCTGGGGCGCCTGGGTGGCTTGGTTGGTTGAGCGTCTGACTTTGGCTTGGGTCATGATCTCACGGTTTGTGGGTTCCAACCTTGTGTGGGGCTCTGCACTGATTGCTCAGAGCCTGGAGCCTGCTTCAGATTCTGTGTCTCCTCTCCTCTGTCTTTGCCTGTGCTGTCTCTCAAAAATAAATAAACATTTAAAAAAAAAAAAAAAATATATATATATATATATATATATATATAAACATCGTCTGCAAATCCTATTTGATTAAAGGAATTTCAAAGACTTTGTTGTTGGTTGGTCTGGATTGGTTAGTAGAAGATGTAAATAATAAATAGCAGTAGAATTCTAATGTTTCAAGCATTTTTTTTCCTAAAAGACATTTTTTCCCCCAAATACTCCTTAGTATTTAAATTAAAAAGAATGACTCGATATATTGAACAGTTGCACTGTTAAAATTTAGATTTTCAGTAAAATAATAGTAATGAAGACTTTGTGGTTTGGGGTGTGGAGAGAAGTTTGTGTTAAGATAAAAGCATATTGACTTGTGAAACATTTTGAATTTTATAGTTGGACAACTATGTAATAATAAGTAAAAAACTTACTATAACCTATTGACTTTTTTTAATGTAAGTAAAACTTTGGCTTAATAGACAAATGCGTTGCTACAGGCACATACTGCAGATTATCATGATGTTGAAAACAACCAATTGGCCACATCATTTAAAAATAAGTTTGCAAAGCCAGTGAAGTCACAACAGCTAGCAATTTTTTTTTTTTTTCACTAAGGTCTAAGGGAACATAAAGTAGATAATTAATTTTTAGATACCAGATCTCATTTTTATGGTTTTAGTTTTTTCTGTTGTCACTTACTGGGCCCTCTAAATTAATCAGAATATTAAATTACAGATGAGATCCCTGAGCAAGGAAATATGACACTTGCATAAGATGATCAATTGATGGATTTTATTTATTTTTAACCGTTTATTTTGAAATAATGTTAGACTTACAGAAATGTCGCAAAGATAGTACAGAGAGTTCCTATATAATACTCTTCATACATCATCTCCTGATGTTGACACTTTATATAACCAAAGTACAATGATCAAAGCCAGGAAATTAGTTTTGGTATAATACTGTTAACTAAACTACAGACTTTATTTGAATTTCACTAGTTTTCCCCCTAATGCCTTTTTTTCTGTTGCAGGATTTAATTAATTGCATTTAGTTGTTATATCTTTCTTGTCTCTTCCAGTCTGTGACAGTTCCTCAATTTTTCCTTGTCTTTCATGATCTTGACACTTTTGAGGAGTACTGTTAGTTAATTTGTAGAATTTTTCCCATTTTGGATTTGTCTGATGTTTTCTATGATTTGATTGAAATTATGTATGTTTACAAGAAAACCACAGAAATGATGTGTCCTAGGTGCATCATTTTAGAGGATACATGTTGACAGATCTTATCGCTAGTGATATTTTCACCTTGATTACTTTGTTAAGGTGGCCTCTGCTGTGTTTCCCTTATAAAGTTACTATTCATCCTTTTGGTACATGTCTTGGGAGGGGGGAGGGGGACTATGCAGATAAACTGTTTCTCCTCAAACTTTCTGCCACTGCTTTTACCATGCCTTGGTAGATCTTGTCCTCAACAGTTATTGTGGTTCCTACCTAATGGTGATTTTGTATTTTCTTCATTTTAAAAATACATACTATTAGAATTCTTCTATTAGGAAGTGGTATCTCTTCCTCATTTATTTGGTTATTTATTTATATAAGTATACTGTCATTGGTTATTTGTTTTATTCTACATGTTATAGCCCAATACTATTTTTTTTGTTACTCAAATTTCCCCAGTTTTGGCCATTAGGAGCCTTTTCATGTTGGCCTTCATCCTTATTCAAGAACTTCCTTATATTCTGGCACCATAGGCTATTTCTTGCTCATCTTGTACCTTTCCTTTTATCAGTCCTGGAATCAAGAACTTGTCTAAGGAAATCTGTTTCCTTTGATCAGAGAATAGAATTTAAATTAAGACCTGGATGCTAGGTGTAGTTAACGGGAGTGTCACTAATCCTAGGCCCTCAGAGGGCAGGGTTTGGAAATACATGTATATACATTAACGTACAAATGAGTCACGCGCGCACACACGCGCATGCTTGTTTATTTCTATATTTATCTTTCTATATATATTAAAAACCATGAGTTTGTATTGATAGCTTCTACTCTACTCCAACACCACAGGTTCATTTTAACCTTTACTCGTTTCTTTCTTTTTTTTTTAAGTTTATTTTTTTTTGAGAGACTCAGATAGTGCAAGCAGGGGAGGGGTAGAGAGGGGGAGAGAGAGAATCCCAATCGGGCCCCGCACCTTCAGCGTGGAGCCTGATGCTGGGCTTGAACCCACAAACTGTGAAGTCATGACCTGAGCCAAAACCAGGAGTTGGCCGCTTAATCGACTGACCCACCTCGGCCCCCAATCTTTGATTGTTTCTTATTTGTAACTTTTTTCTGATAGTGAAAAATCTGGCTTTTGTTTTCTACAGAAAATGAGATAATCATATCCAAATTACTTGCTGACTTTTATTTATTTATTTTTTTACCGTTTATTTATTTTTGAGACAGAGAGAGACAGAGCATGAACGGGGAAGGGTCAGAGAGAGAGGGAGACACAGAATCTGAAGCAGGGTCCAGGCTCCTAGCTGTCAGCACAGAGCCCGACGTGGGGCTCGAACTCACAGACTGTGAGATCATGACCTGAGCCGAAGTCGGATGCTTAACCAACTGAGCCACCCAGGCGCCCCACTTGCTGACTTTTATAATGCATATCAAGTAGTTACTGATTGCTAACAGTACCCTTTTGAGATGCCTATTTGCTAATTAGAGTTCAGTGTTTGTGTCCAGTGTTTTTTTTTTTTTTTTTTTTTTTTGTCTTGTCTTTAGCCTTACAGTATCTAGTCAAAATATTTTTTTTTTCCAAAGTTGTTTAGGTTAGTTCTTTACTTCCCCACTCCCTTTAGGGTGGTTCTGTTTTTCATCTGTAATGCAGTTAGATTCTTTTCTTTGTATTCCATTTTGGATTACCCCTCAATCCTGGTTGATTTTGATTATTGATTTATTTATTTTGGTATATGAAACATTGTAGTTACTAAACATTACTACATAAAAAGATACAGAGAAATATCACTTCTTATTCCTACTACCCCATTTCCACCTCCACTTCCACCTCCTTTTGCCCATCTGTTTTCCTTGCCTTGTAGGTAACCAGTCTCTTCAGTTTTTTTGTTTATTCTTCTGTTACTTCTTTTACAGAAATGAACAGCCTGTGTTTTGTTTTTTTTTTATATTCCTTTCTTCTTTCTTTCTCATACAGTTTAAAAAAAAATTTTTTTTTTAACATTTATTTATTATTGAGAGGCAGAGCATGAGCATGGGAGGGCAGAGAGAGGAGGAGACACAGAATCTGAAGGAGGCTCCAGGCTCTGAGCTGTCAGCACAGAGTCCGATGCGGGGCTTGAACCCACAAATGACGAGATCATGACCTGAGCTGAAGTCAGATGCTCAACCGACTGAGCCACCCAGGCGCCCCTTTCTCATATAGTTTTAATTGAGACACATTTCACCCAACACAGAACTTACCTTTTTAAAGTGTACAATTTAGTGGTGTTTTGTGTATTCAAAGGTTGTGCAGCCGTTACAACTATCTAATTCAGGAATATTTTCACCACTCCAAAAAGAAACCCTGTATCCATTAGCAGTCATTTCCCCTACCATCTTCCTTAGCCCCAGTTAACACTAATTTGGTTTCTGTTTGTATAAATTTGTCTATTCTGGACGTTTCATGTAAATGGAATCATATAGTATGTGGACTTTTGTGCCTGGCTTCCTTTACTTAGCATGATTTTTTTCAGGGTTCTACCATGTAGCATGTATTAGTACTCCATTCCTTTTTATGGCTGAATAATACTCCATTATATGGATATATCACATCTGTGCATCCAGTGATGGACATTGGTTTTCTATTTTTTGGCTATTGTGAATAATACTGCAAATGAGCATTCATGTACAAGTTTTTGTGTGGACATATATTTTCAGTTCCTTTGGGTATATACCTAGAAGTGGAATTACTGGGTTGTATGATAACTCTATGTTTAACTTTCTGACTAACTGCCCAACTGTTTTCTTTTCCCTTCTTTCTTATATGAAGAGTAACATGTTATAGATACTCTTTTGGAGTTTATTTTTTTTACTTCTTGGAAATCGCCGGATATCCTGGAAATCTCTCCAAATTAATTCATTCTGTCTCTTTTTTTAATGTCTATTTATTTATTTTTAAGAGAGAGGGAGGGAGCAGGGGAAGGGCAAAGAGAGAGGAAG
Organism: Panthera pardus; assembly: GCF_024362965.1. NCBI lineage: Eukaryota > Metazoa > Chordata > Mammalia > Carnivora > Felidae > Panthera > Panthera pardus. The sequence goes on from NW_026526810.1 coordinate 33,822,730, forward strand.
ATAGAATCCCAAGCAGGCTCCGCGCTTTTAGCGCAGAGCCCGATGTGGGGCTTGAGTCCACAAACCGTGAGATCGTGACTTGAGCCGAAATCAAGGGTCAGACACTTAACTGACTCAGCCACCCAAGGGCCCCAAATTACTTCATTCTTTTTAATAACTAGTCTTCATTCTTTTTTTACAGCTGTATAGCACTCCGGTCAGTAGATTTATCTAATTTATTCAGCCATTTTATGTACATTTGAGTTGTTTCCTATATTTTGCAGTTATAAACAGTATCGCAGTTAACTGACCTGTGCATATGCAGTTTTGTACTGTTAGAGGTGTATCTTCAAGGAAGATTTCTATGAGTAGGATTGCTGGGTCAAAAGTTAAGTACATATGGTAGTCCTCCCCCATATCTACAGTTTATCTTTCCATGATTTCACTTACCGGTGGTCACCAGTGGTTGAGAAGCAGATGATCCTTCTCCTGATGTATAGTCAGAAAGAAGGTTAGTAGTAGCCTAGCACTATATCACAATGCCTGTCATTTACCTCACTTCATCATATGTACCTCACTACATGTAGGCATTTTATCATTTCACATCATCATAAGATTGAGTATGGTACAATAAAATATTTTGGGAGAGACCACATTCACATAACTTTTTTTTTTTTTTTAAAAGTAAGTTCCAGGGGCGCCTGGGTGGCGCAGTCGGTTAAGCGTCTGACTTCAGCCAGGTCACGATCTTGCGGTCCGTGATTTCAAGCCCCGCGTCGGGCTCTGGGCTGATGGCTCGGAACCTGGAGCCTGTTTCCGATTCTGTGTCTCCCTCTCTCTCTGCCCCTCCCCTGTTCATGCTCTGTCTCTCTCTGTCCCAAAAATAAATAAAAAACGTTGAAAAAAAAAAAAAAAGTAAGTTCCACACCCAAAGTGGGGTTTGAACTTATGACCTTGAGATCAAGAGTCGCATGCTCTACCAACTGAGCCACCCAGGCACCCCTCATAACTTTTATTATAGTATGCAGTTGACCTTTGAACAATTTGGGTTTGAACTACCTGGGTGCACACAGTACTATAAATATATTTTCTCTTATGATTTACTTAGTAATATTTTCTTTTCTCTAGCTTACTTTATTGTAAGAATACAGTATATAATACATATAATGTCCAAAATATGTGTTAATTGATTGTTATTGGTAAGGCTTCCAGTCAGCAATAGGCTATTAGTAGTTAAGTTTTCAGAGTCAAAAGTTGTATGCGGATTTTCAACTGCATGGGGTGTCGGTGCCCCCAGCCCCTGTGTTGTTCAAGGATTAGCTGTATTGTTATAATTGTCCTATTTTATTATTGTTGTTAATCTCTTACTTTACTTAATTTATAAATTAAACTTTATCATGGGTATGTATGTGTAGGAAAAAACATACCAGATATAGGGTTTGGTACTATCTGCGATTTCAAGTATCCACTGGGGGGTCTTAAACTGCTGTTTCAGGTATCCGCTGGGGGTCTCCCCCTTTGGGTAAGAGTAGATGACTGTATGTAGTTTTGTTAGATATTACAGAAGTGTTGTACTTGTTTGCATTCCCACCAGTAATGTATGAGAACGCCTATTTTCCTTATAACCTTACCAACAGAGAATGTGTTGTGCTATTTTTTTTCCAGAGATGACTGATTTTTTTTTTTTAATTTTTTTTTCAACGTTTTTTATTTATTTTTGGGACAGAGAGAGACAGAGCATGAACGGGGGAGGGGCAGAGAGAGAGGGAGACACAGAATCTGAAACAGGCTCCAGGCTCCGAGCCATCAGCCCAGAGCCTGACGTGGGGCTCGAACTCACGGACCGCGAGATCGTGACCTGGCTGAAGTCGGACGCTTAACCGACTGCGCCACCCAGGCGCCCCAAGAGATGACTGATTTTTAAAAATGCTCTGTAGTAATTTCGGTGACCTGAACCTATTGTGTAGGGGCACTTAATGCCTGTGGTTGGTAGGTTCTTATAGTTTGAAAATGAAATACATTGTCCACTAATATAGTGCTGATACATGTATGTTATTTTGTGCAGGTGAAATCAATTTGAATGCAATTTCTGGTCTAGCTGGGTTTGCTCATTGAAACTTTCTGCATTTAATGGAGTTGCTGCATTGATTCATAATACCTGTACTCTGAAATACTTCTGGAGTTTAACAAAAGATAGCTGAGATTGTAAGAAGAATATTCTTTCTTCCATAGTATGTATGATTTAGTAGTTTTGGTTCACACTGTGTGCTCGTTATTTTGAACACTGTACACAGTACATAGTGAAATCATGGTATGGTAGTTATTTGACCGGTAATGGCCATATCTGGAAGCTATTATATTTCCATGAGAAAGAAGGTTAATCTTAAGGAGGATGCAATCGAGAGTTTACAGTTCTAGATTAGGATAATACCAGATGTTAGTGCGACCAAGGTACTAAGACAACATGAGAAACATCCCCATCTTATAAGGTAACAAGTTCTGCCCAGCTGGAAATTTAGGTTCTTTCCCAGAAAGAACACTTTTCCAAGTGCTTGGGACACATTAATGAAAAAAAAAAAAAAAAGATGATTCTTTTTAAAAAAAATTTTAACTCTAATTGGCACACAATGTTACATTAGTTTTGGGTGTACAGCATAGTGATTTGACAAGTCCATACAAAAAAACAAAAAATCTTGCACTGGAGGAGCTTACATTCTAGTAGTTTTCAGATGAACTGGTGTTCTCAGGAAAAGAGATGCTGAGTGCTGATTGTGAATGGAACCAATAGAGGTCTGCGTAGTCTTTTAGTAAAATTACCTTTGGTCCTATAAAAACCCCAAATGACACTTGATTTTACTAGTTACAAGGAGAAGGCCATGAAAAGTCATAGTATGGTAACATTATTCACCAATCTCTTTCTCTCTTAACTTAAAGGATTCCAAGTACTAGTGGTGCCAGTAGAGGTAGTAGTAATAGAATGATAATAATTGAATAATAGTATAGGTGAGTTTTTTTCCCTCAGCTGGGATTCCAGGAGAGAACTAAACACTAATGTTTTAGGACATTTGGACATGCACTGTATGTAAAGAATTAAGTCTTTCTCGCTGGTGCATCTAGAATGCCACTAGGTATCTACCATTCTTGGGAGAATTGAGAAAATATTTACTCCAGTATTCAGTTCAGGTTCTCTGGTTCAGATGACTAACTTCAGTTGAAAAAGGTCAGGGTCATTGTAATCCAGATCTGTTTTTTTCTTTTTTTTTTTGAACTCTGCCACTTGCTAGCTGAGTGATGTTGGACAAGTCTTAGTCTCTTAGTGTCAGTTTCCTGGTCTATAAAAGTGAGGGTAGTGGTAATTGCTACGTCATAAGGGTGATGTGAGGATTAAACAATGAAGTCTTTCCAGTTACATTTATCCATTTCTATAGCTTTAAAAACTCTGTGCTGATTGACTTCCACATTTATGTCTTGTAGTGCAGACCCTTTCCCTGAGGTCCAGGTTAGAGTTCATCTGCTCATTTCACCATTTCATTTGACTAAGAGGCATCTCAAATTAAATTTATACAATAAAGAAGGTATGATTTCTGTCCTCTTCATTTTCTCTGAATCAGCTCTTAGTAAATGGCAGAACTAATCAAGTAGTCACTTGGGCCAAAAGCCTAGGTGTCATCTGTGATTTTTCTCTTTTCTTCAAACCCTATAATAAGCCCATCAACAAAACCTCTTGACTCTATTTTTTAAATATATTTCTAATCTGATCACATGTCATCATGTCTGCCTTATTACTTTGGTCTAAACCACCATTAACTCCTGCTTAAATAATCGCAGTAGTCTCTTAACCCTGCTTTCTCACTTGATTTCTGACCGTCTATTTCTACTTGTAGCTAGAATGACCTTTTTAATGGTCAGATAGGCCATTCCTCTACTTAATACTTTACAATGACTTCCTTTTACAATTAAAGTAACAGCCCAATTCCTTGTGTTGACTTACAAGGTACCACATGGTATAGTTCATCCCTGCCTGTCTCTCTGTTCATTCCACCTGTGCTATACTGAACTCTTTATATTCTTTGATTGTGACAGGTACATTTCCAGGGCTTAATATTTATTTGTTCTTGCTCTGTTTGGAGTGTTCTTTCCTCAGATCTTTGTTTCCTCCCTCACATCATTCAAGTGTTTGTTTAAAAAGGAGTTCTCAGAGGTTTTTACCTCTTTCGAGAAATTGTTAGCCATCACACTGTAGAAAATAGTAATCATCTTTCCTCCACTCTCCTTTTCTCTTTTGTTTTTTTTTATAGCACTTGTGCTTCCTGAAATTTAGTGACTTGTCTACTTGTTTATTTGTCTTCCTCACTAGAATGTAAACTTCATGACGCCATAAACCTATATATTTTACTCATTCTGGTGCCTCTAAAGTCCCTGGTACATAGAAAGCCAGGAATACAGCTCTAGGAACTTGAGTGTGGAGTAAAATTGTCTCTAAATTGGATTCAATAATTGTACGTCTTTAATGTTTTATGACGAAGGGGAACTATTAAATCAGTTACACAGTGTGAATTTTTTTTGCATTGTGTTATCACATGTGAAACGTTAAGATTTAGAATTTATGGGGCACCTGGGTGGCTCAGTCGGTTGACTGTCCAACTCTGGCTCAGGTCATGATCTCACGGATTGTGAGTTTGAGCCTGGCGTTGGGCTCTGTGCTGGCAGCTCAGAGCCTGGAGCCGGCTTTGGATTCCCTGTCTGCCTCTCTCTCTGCCCTTCCCCTGCTCATGTTCTGTTTCTCTCTCTCAAAAATAAATAAACAGTAAAAGATTTAGAATTTATACCATTATCAAGAGCATATAATTGTGCATAGGTTATGCTAAGTAATATGCAAAAAAATAAGCTTGCCATTCAGCTCTTTGCTTATTGCAGTGTTTGGTTATTCTCATTATAATGGTAGTGATGTTAATGAAATGGTAATATTTCCTCTTGCTCTGGCAAGCTATTTGTCCTCATTCTAAACTCTTAATTTAAAGTCTGTTGATTTTCATTTTGGGGGGTACATATTGTTCAAGCATTTTTTTTTTTTTTTAACTTAATACAGGTCATGGGCAGTGGGCAGTTTTATGTTATACAATTCAAGTAAGTAGCTTTGCTAACTTGATAGTATTAGAAATATAGGATAATCTATTCTAGAACTAGAAAGATTATATTATCTATGTGTTAATATTTAAAAAAGCAAAAGTATCTTTTATAGAAGATATCATTGATCTTTCTTATACAACCAAGTATTCATTTACATATAATGAATTTTGTCAGTAATATGGCCAGATTCTGTTTTCTCAAAATTGCTCATTCTTTTAAAAAGAAGGAATGATGGGGTGCCTTTGTGGCTCAGTTGGTTAAGTCTTCGATTCTTGACCTTGGCTCAGGCCATGCTCTCATAGTTTGTGGGTTTGAGCCCTGTGTCGACAGCAGAGCCTGCCTGGGATTCTCTCTCCCTCTCTCTCTGCCCCTTCCTTGCTCGCACTTTCTCTCAAAACAGATAAATACACTTTAAAAAAAATAAAAAGAGAATGATGGAGAGATTTGTGTAATTCACTGAAGGTGGTGTGGTAGAGTAGACAGATGCACATTTAAAGGAATAATGCTGGGTAACACTTACTGAGCATTTACTGTGCACCAGGCATTATTTTAAGTGCTTTTATCTATTGTTTAAACCATGGTTAAATCTGATTGAATACAACATTCAACTTGTTTATTTTGTAGATAAGGAAATTGAAGCACAGAGAGGTTAAGTAACTTGTTCAGGCTCACACAGCTATTAAGTGGTGGGAGTGTGGATTAGAATTCTGTAACAAAGGGGGCTGTTGGCAGAAACTCTTGGGGGCAGAGTTTGGAAATGGCCAGCCTCAGTGTGATGGTTTTGGCTGATCTAAAATCCTATCCAACTAATGTTTGAGCAAGACCATTCTACATACATGTTTATGAACTCATAGTGACAGTGAGACAAAATTTTTGGTGCCACATGTTGCTTTGAATTCTTAAAGAATGTTTCTAGTTCTGTTCTCCCAAATGGGGGAATAGATGTGAGAAGAGAACAGCAATTAGTATATGGATTGGATATCACTACAGAAAGGTTAAATTTTCATATAGAAAGATGAAATTCTTCTTGGTAGATGTTGAAACCTAATGATAGTAGGGAGCAAGTTTAGCCTGCAAACTGTCTAGAGCACAATCAAGTAGTGAAATAATAATGACTTACATTTGTGTGTGTGCATTTACATACATATGCACACACATACATATTTGTATAGTGTATATGGCTTCTAGTTTGTAAAGTACTTTGGTAACCATATTCTCAGTTGATCTTCTTAACACCTCTGTGAGATAGACAGGATAGAGACTCTGGTATTTGACAAGCTTCCATAGAGGAGAGAGGTAGCTTTGAGGAATGAGCCCTTGGATAACCTCTAGTTGCTAGACCCTCTTTTTTTTTTTTTTTTTTAATTTTTTTAATGTTTATTTATTTTTGAAAGTGAGAGACAGAGTGTTAGCAGGGGAGGGGCAGACAGAGAGGGAGACACAGAATCTGAAGCAGGCTTCAGGCTCTGAGCTGTCAGTGTAGAGCCTGATGTGGGCCTTGAACCCATGAACCTGAGCTGAAGTTGGACGCTTAACCGACTGAGCCACTCAGGTGCCTCTGGACCCTCTTTTAATAGGTTCTGATCATAAAGGAAGTTGCTCTTTCTTTGTAAAACTGCAAGAGCGTGAGTGGTGGACTTCTGTATTATGTGGTATTATGGGCTTGATTAGGTGATTATAAATTGCTTAATCTGGAAGCAGGAGGTAACTTGGCATGATGAATGGACAAAGATGGCCTGCTGTAATTGGCATGTTCTCAATGTTATACTGAAAGCCTAGCCATTTTTAAGAAATATAATTTAGATTAAAACTATACTTCTAATAGCAACACTGTTGTAATGTTTCTTAAACTAATATTTTAATTAAAACCTTCTACCAGTTAGGCTGCATTAATATTGATGCTTTTTTTAAATTATTATTATTATTATTATTATTATTATTATTATTATTATATTGGAGATTGGGATAGAAGAGGAGGATAGCTTTACTTTTTTGAAGTAAAAAAAAAAAATTGGTAGCTTCCGAAAAGGCTGATGTGAATGTAAAGCCATAGTGAAATACTGATAAAAGCTTAGTAAGTCCCCTGTTCCCCTTGTTCATTTTGGAAATAGTTTGAATTGCTTTGGTTAATTTAAATTGGTTTGAGATATTAAGAGGGACTTCTCAAAAGTCTTAAAGGTACACTGCATAAGAGAGTAAAGTAAGATGTAAATTCATAGAGTCCCTTCACTTTAAAGTAGTTGATGATTGACAAAATGTGACTTTGCTTTGCAAAAATCTACAGAATTGCTGAATATTTTGTATTCTTAAATTCTTACATCTTTCAGTTCTCAGTGTTATTTTCTTTTTCCCTGGTTCTCTCTTGTAACTGGCTCCTTATCACCACCCCCTCCCTCTTGGTCTGCCATCTGTTGGTTTGGCTCTTTATTTCAGAGTAGGAAGGCAGGAAAGGGTTTTCATATACAAGATAAAGCTAATTCTTTTGGAGCTCAGTGCGCTGGAGCACTTATGCAATGAGTCTGCTAATGGTGAATTCCAGAAGTAGGATAGGCCCATAGGACTAGAAAGATAGTGATGACTCTGCAGTATTGTCTGCAAGTTTTTTCTGTGATTGTTGCTTTATTTAATAAATAAAAATTAAAAAATTATACTGAAACACTGTAGTTTTTTCATAGAAAGCCATAAATTGGTTAGATTGTAGTAGGCTTGCAAATAACAGTAATTATGTGAGAGTTTAGCATGTTGGGTGTTAGTGAAATTCATGTCAAATTGTTTCCGATAGTACTTTATAAATATAATTTGATCATGGTAAATTTACATTCTCTTATGCCTGACTGTGCATTAATCTATTGTGGGAATTCATGTAGAGACTATTTGTAGTCCTAGGGAAGTAATTCAATTCCCAGACAACATTTAAAAAAAAATCTTTTTAGGGGTGTCTGCTTGGCACAGTCAGTTAAGTGCTGGGTCTCTTGATTTTGACTCAGGTCATGATCTCATGGTTGTGAGATCAAACCCCCTGTCTGGCTCTGTGCTGAGTGTGGAGCCTGCTTCGGATTCTCTCTCTCTCTCTGCCCCTCCCCTGTTCTCTGTCTTTCTCTCAAATAAACGTTAAAAAAATTTTATTACAAAATATTTTAAACATATGTTAATATAAAATAGAATAGTGTAAAGAGCTCCCATGTACTCATAATTGAGCTTGAAGAATTATGGGCAGTCTTGTTTTTTCTATAGTTCTATCAACTACCACACCACCAAATCCTTGGACTCTTTTGAACCAAATCCCAGGCATATTTAATTTGTAAATTTCACATATTTCAGTTTAGATTTCTAAAAGAGTCTCTCTTTTTATACAGTAGGCAAAACAGCATTATCATACCAAAATAAATTTATAGCAAGTTCTTAATATCACCAAGTATATAATCAGGTTTCATATTTTTCTGATTGTTTTACTTACATGTATGTATGTATATATGTGTATATGTATACATATATAATTTTTTTGCATATGTATACATATATAATTTTTTGCCTGAAATGGGGTCAAAGTAAAGTCCATACTTTACAGTTTATTGGCATGTTTATTAAATCAATTTTAATCTTTTAGACTCTCCCTCCATCTCTTTTTTTACTTCCTTAGAAAGAAACTAGGTTGTTTGCTCTCAGAAATTTCACATGGTCTCATTTTGCTGAATGCATTTCTGTGATGTCATTTAACATATTCTGTCTCCTAAATTTCCTATAAATTGATAATTTGTCAGAATTTTGTTGTTGTAAGAGTACTTCATGGGAGTGGTTTGTTTACATAGGAGGTACATAAGGTCTTGTTATGGCTTGGGATGTTAGCAGTTATTGACAATCATTGTTTAGATTTATTAATTCATCAAGAATTGCAAAATAGTGCAATTCTGTTCTTCATTTATTAAGTGGTGTTCTTTTGGATACCTCTTTAGCAATGTAGATTGTATATTTAAAAAAAAATTTTTTTTTTTAACGTTTTTTTTATTTATTTTTGAGACAGAGACAGAGCATGAACAGGGGAGGGGCAGAGAGAGAGGGAGACACAGAATCAGAAGCAGGCTCCAGGCTCTGAGCCATCAGCCCAGAGCCCGACGCGGGGCTCGAACTCACGGACCGTGAGATCGTGACCTGAGCTGAAGTCAGACGCTTAACCGACTGAGCCACCCAGGCGCCCCGTAGATTGTATATTTAGGGCATTGTATTTATGCCCGAACTGGTTCTGGGATGATTGACAAGGTTCTGTGGTGGAATTCCTTTAAGGGAAGAGTACAAGTACTTATTATTTGAATATTCAGAGAATACTTAAAAATATTGAATAATTAGACTTTGTTTAAAGGATGTTTGGCCAATAAATAGGTTAACATGCCATCATGAGATAACAGCTGTGACCTAGCATGTTTAGCTAGCTGGCTATTGGTGGTGGTTCTTTTTTAGAGGTCAGTGTTCATATTCAGAAATTTAAGAAGTGATTTGTGCAGGGCAGCAGTTACTGATTTCTTGAGCAGATTTCTCAGCATGATTTTGAGAACAGGCCTTGTGTTTGAATCAGGTTTTTAAAATGTTGAGTTTACATAACATAGAATATTTTGGTTTTGTTGTTTTTTTAGTACCTCATTTCTTTCTTTCTTTTTTTTTTTTTTTAAATGTTTATTTGTTTTTGAGGGAGAAAGTACTAGTGAGCATGAGCAGGGGAGGGGCAGAGAGGAGAGAGAGAATCCCAAATAGGCACTGTCAGTGCAGAGCCCCATGCAGGACTCCGGGGTTCGAACTGAGGAACTGTGAGATCATGACCTCAGCTGAAATCAAGAGTGGGACACTTAACAGACCGAAACATCCAGGTGCCCCTAACATAGAATATTTTGTATTAAAGGTTGTAAAGAACTGGAGCAGCAGCATTTTCCTAATGCTTCGTGAACATTGTGCAGTTTATGGTTTCTTGGAATGTAATGGTGCATTTAATATGTAAAAGAAGTCTGTTTAACATTAAAACAGCCTTTTCCAAATTTATTTGATCACTGAACCTTTTTTCCCCCTCTCATAACATCTTGAAGAACTAGTGAAACAAATTTTCTAAAGGAAACAGATTTTGGGAAATGTTGGCTTAGAGGATTTGAAAAAAGAATAAAGAAGAACATCTGATGATGAGTGTGTATGACTTCACTACAGTTAGTGGAGAAATTTTGATAGGTAAATGAGAATACATTTTTCAGTGAGAAAAATAAACAAGAAAGGTTGTTGCTTGTTTTATCTTAACCTATAAACATTATACTTTTAGAGAGAAGGAGTTTTAAAAAGGACTTAATCACATATAACATTTACTGTATGTCAGGCACTGTTTTTATAATTGTTTAACAACTTTATGCAGTAGGTGTACTGTTTTTATCTCAGTTTTACAGAGAGATTAAGTAAATTGTTAATGGTTAAATTGCAGAGTTGGTGACATAGCAGAGCCAGGTTCTGAACCTTGGCAGCCTGGCTCCAAAGTCCGTCTGCTTATTAGCCACTATTCCACATTGCGGGGTATAGCAGATGGAGATCATAAAATATAAATCAGATTAAAGGAGATTTTAACGTCTGTTTGGAGGAAGCAGACATATTTTCTTTCACTTTCAGACAGGGCCATAAGAGAAGAATGTAGAGATCTGGCTCTGACCTAGTGAAGGTAGAAAACATGGAGACCTGGGGACTATTACTTGTAGAAAAGGTATACCTTCTGAAGAGAGAGCTTAGATGCAGGTAGAAGGCTGAGTTAAGAGGACACTGTTAATACCAGAAGGGAATTGGAGCTCACTTAATAGGCGCCTTCATTTTATACATGAAGTCTGAGTTTCCATAGTTTGTTCATGTGCTTGTAGTAGTAATCATAGCTTATATTAGTGTATTGTATTAAAATACTTTCACATGGATTCTCCTTTGATGCTTTGAACAACTCTGAAAGGTAGGTAGGTCCTATATTTTCCACAGCAAGACTGGTTCTTGAATTTAGATTTTCTGCATCTTAAAAGCTAAAGTTTTCTACTCTCTGTCTCTTTATGTATCTATCTCACATTGCCTCTGTTCTTGATGAATAAAATATATTAATGAATAGTGTGTGCTTTTGAAATGAGATGAGGATTTTGGTCAGAAAGAAAGCTACATTTTAACAAATGGAAATAATTCCCTTCAAAGTGTGAAAGATAATACATGCTATTGTAAAAAATACTTTTTTTAGACAGTATAGGGAAATACAAAGCAAAAGGCAAAAACTGTTCAACTCCGCAGAGTAACCACTATTAAATTCTAATGTGTAGTTCTCCAGATTTTTTTTTCTAGATCATTTATATGAAACTTTTTTCAAAATTCTATACATATTGTTTTATAACCTGAAATACTGTATTCTTAAAAGAGAATATCCATCGGTAGTTGGTCTTTTGCCTCTACCATCATAAAAGGGTATATGCAGGACTATTGGCATAAAATGGTAATATCTTGGGCAAACTGGGATGTATAGTCACACCCCACACATACTTTAATAGCTGACCTGTTAGTAAAGGCTGGGTGAATAGGTAAAAAAAAAACCTGTTTGGGATTATGTTAATTTAGGGAGGCAATGCGTAGGACAAAGCTTCATTTTATTATAGAATTTGGGGGAAAAAATGTGTTTTCACAATATACTGGATCAAAAGGTAAGTAACTCAGACCTTAATGTTTAGGTAAACATTAAGAGTAAAGCATGGCTCTTTTTTTTCTTTTAAGTTTAAATATTTTTATTTATTTTGAGAGAGATAGAGAGCAAACATGGGAGGGACAGAGAAGAAGAGACTGAATCCCAAGCAGGCTCTGTGCCCTCAGCGCAGAGTCCGGTGTGGGTCTTGAACTCATGAACCGTGAGATCATGACCTGTGCCGTAGTCAAGAGTCCGATGGTTAACCAACTGAGCAACCCAGGTGCCCCTGATTATCAGTACTTTTGGAGTGGTGAGGAGAGGAAAGAAGCCTGTTGTGTTGCGGATAGATTTTTGTACTTGAAGTCAGGGCTTTAGCAAATCTTGCTTATTGACTGCATCTAGTAATTTCCCTTGTTAATCAGTCTGTTTGCCCAAGCAGATTTTTGGGATGGTCTTAATTTTAAAAAATTTTTTCTTTGTGAGGATTGGGTTATATTTTATTTATATCTTTCAGTATTTTCTTGTTGGTACTAAGTTGATGGTAAGGCTTACAATTTTAGCTTTCTATGTAAATTTTTTTCTTCCAAGATTTTATTAAAATCTAGTTAACATATAGTATTGGTTTCAGTAGTAGAATTTAGTGATTTATCACTTACATATATGATACCCAGTGCTCATCACAAGTGCCCTCTTTAAAGCCCATCACCCATTTAGCCCATCCCTCCACCCACCTCCCTTCATCAACCCTCAGTTTGTTCTCTATAGTTAAGAGTCTCTTATGGTTTGCCTTCTCCTTTCTGTATAAATTTTAAAATAAGCTTGTTTAAGGGTGGCTGGGTGACTCCGTTGGTAGGGCATGTGACTCTTGATCCTGGGTTCTGAGTTCAAGCCCCACGTTGGGAGTAGAGTTTACATAAAAAAATTAAAAAATAAAATCTTAAAAAAATAAACTTGTCTATAGTATTACATTAAATCTATAGATCACTTTGGAGGAGAATTGATATTTTTATATTTAGTCTTCAAATCTAGGAAGATGGCATGTCTCTCCATTTATTTAGATCTCCTTTGGTTTCCTTAATTTGTCCCTTGAAATTTTCAGCATATAGGTCCTTTACATGTTTTTGTAGACTTGAGCCTAGGCATTTCATTAAAAAATGTTTTAAAAACTTTTAATCAAACTATAATATAAATTCATAGATATATACATATAGTAAGTGTACAACTTGATTAGTTCCACAGGGATGGACTTATTTTCAAATTCAGTTTTCCATTAACCTGAGAGATTTGCAGGAGGGAGGTAGTCAAGGAGGGAACAAGAAAAGCTTTCCATTCCCTTCTGAGTCAGGTCTTCATAGTATGACTTCATTGTTTTATTTATAAGTGAATTCTCAAGACTGAACACATATTCGGATAGCTAAGCTCATTTCCAAATCAGTTTTATTTGGATTTTCCCTGCTGTAATTTGCATCCAATCATGTTATAATAGAGATTTGCCTGGATGTTTTCTGATACAGGAATTCATACTGTTTTAAAACAGTGAAGATGTGAGTTGAAGATTTAAGTGATGGAAAGCTCTGCCTTCTCTTTTTTCTTGAACCCAAGCTATTCTCTGCCTTTTAGCTTCCTTCTATGCAGTTTGTATAAAGCAGACGCTGAAGTAAACTTGCCATCTTGCTGCTTGGCTTTTATCTTCCTTCTAGGAAAAATAGGCAACTTAGTGTTGATATTTATGGGAACTTTCTGTCTGCTCCTTTTTGAGTAAGACTTATAAATCGAACTCTTGTATTTAAAGAGATAATATCACTGTAATTACTTAAAGGAAAATGATTATGTAGCAAGGAAACTAAACATGAGATTTGCTTAGAACAGATATTCCTGGGAATAAATGAGTTTATCACATATGCTCCATCAGGAACCTGGGACATGGTTAATTATGGAATATTAATGCTTATTATTTAACTCTTATGTATACTTCTAAAAATATTAAACAGGTTTGTTTTTTTTTTTTTTTTTTTTTTAGAGCACGTGTGAGTAGGGGAGAGGGGCAGAGGAAGAGAGAGAGAGGGAAAATCTCAAGCAGGCTCCATGCTCAACATGGAGCCTGATGTGGGGCTCACTCCCATGACCCAGTAATCATGACCTGAATGGACTAAATCAAGAGTCAGATGCTCAACTGACTGAGCCACCCAGGCACCCCTCTTATGAACACTTTTATTGTAAAAGATAGTCTTTTTCTCTCTCTCTCTCTCTCTCTTTTTTTTTTTTTTTTTTTTTACATTTATTTATTTTTGAGAGACAGAGACAGAGCACAAGTGGGAGAGGGGCAGAGAGAGAAGGAGACACAGAATCTGAAGCAGGCTCCAGGCTGTGAGCTGTCAGCACAGAGCCCAACGCGGGGCTTGAACTCACCAATCGTGAGATCGTGACCTGAGCCAAAGTCAGACGCCCAACTGACTGAGCCACCCAGGCGCCCCTCTTTTTCTCTTTATATCACTGTTCCTGTTCAGCTGTTCCTTTCCTCCTCCCCAAACTTTTATTTTGAAAATTTCTTAAATCTGTTGAAAAGTTGAGGAATATTATACGAAAACATCCATATACCACTTTTCACCGAGTTTCAAAAATTGTATTGTTTTGCTGAAGTTGCTTTTTTCCTTTTCTGTAAACACACACACACACACACACACACACACACACACACACACACACTCTACACACTTTGCTTTAAGTGAAAGTAAGTTGTAGTCACCGAGATACTTCCCCTGCATGCTTTGAGTATATGTCTCCTAAATAGAAGGACATTCTTCATAACTGCATACCTTTGTCACACCTAAGGAAAATAACACGAGCTCATTATCATCTAATACGCAGTGTCTGTATTTAAATTTTTCTAGTTTCCCTCATATCTTTTTTTTTTTTTTTTTCCTGATCTTGGATCCAGTCACATTGACCTATTGCTTTTGAGTTTTACCTCTCTTTAGTCTCTTTTAATTTAGAACAGTCCTCTGCCTTTTTTAAAAACGGTGTTAACTTTATTGAAGAATCTAGGCCATTTGTCTTATATAATGTCCTACAATCTGAATTTGCTGATTGTTTCTTTATTATTATATATTCAGGTTAAACATTAATTGCATGAACACTACATAGGTGCTGTGTACTTCTTACATCACCTCAGGAGGCACTTAATGCCCCCTTTTTCCATTATAAGTGATGCTGAGTTTGATCACTTGTTTAAGATGGTGACTACTACTAGATCACTTATAAATGAACATTTTTTTCCCTTATGCAACTAGTAAACAATCTAGGCAGTAGTATTTTGATATTGTGTGAAAATCATTTCTCCCATAATGTTTCCCAATGGATTTAACATCCGTGGGAAGATTATCCTTGCATGGATAATAATTTTTTTTAATAAAAAAATTCTTAATATATACACATAGTAAGAAACTTCACGTGGTACAGAGGAGATCACAGGAGAATGCATGTCTACCATTCATTCTCTATTTACACTTTCCAGTTTTTTCCAGAATTAACTGTTGCCAGTTTCTTTATGTATCTTGTCAGAAATTCTAAACCCCTCCAGTCATGCATTCATATATATCTTCTCATTTTTATTTCTTTTTACAAAAATGACAGGCATTGCAGACTGTTCTACATCTTTTTTATTGTGGTATATGTAGCATATTTATCATTTAAACCATTTGTGAAGTATACAATTAAGTGGCCTTAAATGTGTTTACAATGTTACGTAACCATCACTGCTGTCTATATCGAAAACTTTTTCATCATCCCCAACAAAAACTGTGTACCCATTAAGTAATAATTCCTTCTTTCTCTCCCCCACAGCCTCTGTAACTTTTGTGGTACTTTCTCTGTGAATTTTCCTATTCTTGGTGCCTCATAAAAGGGGAATCATATTTGTCCTTCTATGTCTAGCTTATTTCACTAAACATAATACTTTCAAGGTCCGTTCATGTGGTAACATATATCAGAATTTCATTTTTTTTATGGCTGGGTAATACTCCGTTGCATATATGTAACACATTTTGTTTATCCATTCATCTGTTGATGGACACTGAGATTGTTTTTGCCTTTGGGCTGTTGTGAATAATGCTGCTGTGAACTTGGATATACAAATATCTGTTTGAGTCCCTGCTTTCAGTTTCTTTGGATAAATACCTAGGAGTGGAATTGCTTGGTCTACATCTTAATGTATTTTTAAACTTAGTATGTCATGGTTTATCATTCCAATTTAATATATTCCAGGTAATTGTAGATCTTCCTCATTCATTTTTATGGTTACCTTGAATCCCATTGTATGTATATAATTCATTTAACTAGATTCTTACTTATTGGTGGACTTTAAATTGTATCCCTTTTCATTTTTTACCGTTTTTTTCTTTTGCTATTTTAAACAAGGCTGCAATGAATAGGATACTTCTTATTTTAAGCAGTGCCTTTTTTAAAATTAAAACTGCAATGTGAAAATGTTGATTGAACCTAGTCTCATTAAGCATACCTTCTCAATATGCTTAAAATTCATCTTCTCACAAGCCAAATACCTTACTGATCTTTTATTTTAGGCCCTCATATTTCAACTTCTGGGGTGTTTGTTGTGTCCTCACTATTCTGCCCTTCTCTTCATTCCCTTAGTATTCTCCATAGCTCCTGTTGGGTAACGTTGTTATTCAGGGTTAGCATGTTGTATTGTAGTTCTTTACATATACTTATTCTCTTCTGGGTTCTGAGTTCTGCAGGAGCCCTGGGCTGTGTATGTAGTAGACCTTCCCACTGTGTATAAATCTGCACATTCTTTTCAAGTTCTTAGTAGTAATAAATTGGAATGCCTTTGTTAAAATTAACATAGTTACAGAGATTTTTAAAAAAGTGTGCATATAGGACTGACTTTAGTTCATTAGTGAATGTGCTAGGAGTACATCCTCTGTTTGTTTTCTTTTTTGGATGAAGAGATAAATAAGTTACTTTGGGACCCCTAGGTGGCTCACTCTGTTGAGTGTCCGAGTCTTGGTTTCAACTCAGGTCATGGTCCCAGGGTCTTGGGATTGAGCCCTCCATCGGGTTCTGTACTGAGCCTGGAGCCTGTTGGGATTCTCTTTCTTCTCTGCCCCTCTCCCCTGCTGGTGTGCACTCTCTCTCTTAAAAAAAAAAAAAAGTTACTTTGAAGCCAGTTAGCATTTGGTACTATTAAGGCCACCCCCTTCAATGTCTTTTGATACCAGTAGAACTTTCATATAATCTTCAAAATTTTTTTTCTCCTCAAAATCACATTCATATATTCTGAGATTGTGTGAGGAACTAGCCATAGTACCTTTTTCTTGCATTTTAGCCATGTCTCTATTTTTTATTTTAGGGAACCTCATAAGAATAAGTTCTTGAAGTGTAAATTGGATATGTCACTGGGAGTTCAGTCAGGATAAATTTACCAAAAGATATTATGATTGATGTGACTTGGCTTTAGATGCCAGCAAATTGATGGTCCAAAGACGGGGGAGGAGATTTTTTCTACAAACAGTATATGATGAAGACCACTAGTCTCTTCATGTGTCTTGAAAATCTATTATTATTGAAGGGTATTGTCTGGTTCACTGGCCAACTACAAATTAAGGTATCCTGCACGTGCATTTCTCTTCGTATTTCTGGACTAATTGTATCTGTTTGCATAACAGGTTGTTGAACTTGACAAATTCATAACTTGCTTTACTCTTTTGTTCTCAAAGATTCTTTCATTAGATAGTGTGTTGATCTTCTAAAAACCCCGAGGTTGATAGCAGCCATAGTTTGAAAATAGAATCATTAAAAACATAGTTAATTTGTTTCTGGCTTGGTATCACAAACTTTTTATACTAGAATGTTATGGTGAATGTATTTTTGTTTATTACATTTCATCAACAAGAGTTACTGTATTTCTAATGTTATTCTAATTTCCATGGTGGAATATAAAAGAAGGACTTAAAATAGCTCAAATTATTTCCCTTTGAAGGATATGTGGTTAACAATTAGAGACTATACAGTGCAATATCTAGCATTTGTTTTTAGTTTTCAAAGCTCTTCTATGTAAGAGACATGGAAATTCCAACATGCAAAAGGTAATCTTGGGTTAAGGTTGTTAGAACAGGTTTAATTATGGGGCACCTGGGTGGTTCAGTCGGTTTAGCACACGACTCTTGATATCGGCTTAGGTTGTGATCTCTCTGTCATAGGACTAAGCCCCGAGTCAGGCTCTGTGCTGAGCAGAGCCTGCTTGAGATTCTCTCCCTTTCTCTCTGCCCCTTCCCTATGCACTCTCTCTTTCTCTAAAAATAAATAAACTTAAAGAAAAGAATAGGTTTAATTGTGTGTGTGTTGGGTGGGGGCGGCGGGAGGTGGAGGGGATGGTAGGATCTGAATTACCTGAAGAAGTACAGGATTTGTTAAGTAGAGAGGACAGGTGGGCATTCTATCAGGCAACAGCATGACTGAGGGTATGGAGGTAGGGGTCAATACATTCCAGATGGTAAGGATTGGGAGGGATGCCTGCCTGACTAGAACAGGAGACTGCTAAGGAGCATGCGATGGTTAAGATTTGATAGGTTGGAGGGAACAGTGGATTGTAAACCTTGAAAGGCAGAGTGAGGAATTTTAAGTCCAGGGAGCTATATCACTCAGGGCCCTGGCAGGAAATAAATAGACTAGTTATAGAGGTTTGGGTGGGTAAGTTTAAGGAAAGCAACAAGGGATTGTGAAGTTCTCAAGGCTCAATAATATCTGAAGGTTGTTGATACTTTTAAGCCAGAGGTCAAGAAGAGGAGGAAGACTGAAGCCCTGATGAGAGTTCAAACAGTGAACGCCAAGCTAGTGGATAGCACCTGTGGCCATAGAGGAAAGGGTTCTGAGGTGGGGAAAGAGCCAGGGAAATAAGGACTGCCATTTCTTTTTCTTCTCATTTTCTGATTTCCTTCTAGTGCCTCTCATTGGCTTAACCCACCTGGAAGCCAGGGGAGCTTGGACAGTATAATCCTAGAGGTCAGCCTCAAAAGGTACAAAGCAGATCATGGAAGAATAGAGATTAAGTTTGTTTTGGGAGACTGAGGTCAAACAGAGAATGCCTAGTCCAGGACCCATTTTAAATTACGGTATATGTGTAAGCAGAGGAATGTTATGCAGGAAGATCTGGTTTGGTGGATTTTGAGGGCCTCCTTAAAAAAAATCTCTTTCCAGGGGCACCTGGGTAGCGCTCAGTCAGTTGAGCCTCCAACTTTGGGTCAGGTTATGATCTTGTGTTTGGTGGGTTCAAGCCCTGCGTTGGGCTCTGTGCTGACATCTCAGAGCTTGGAGCCTGCTTCGGATTCTGTGTCTTCCTCTCTCTCTGCTCCTCCCCTGCTCACACTCTGTCCGTCTCTCTCTCTCTCTCTCTCTCTCTCTCTCTCTCTTCTCTCTCTCTCTCAAAAATAAACATTAAAAAAAAAATCTCTCTCCAGGCAGAGTTTCCACTTACAACAAAAAAGGCAGAATGCAATCTCTTACTTGATTTCTCTCTGTAGCCCCTCATGGGCTATATACTTTTTAAATTTCTTTGTAGACTCATTAGCTCACAATAAATTCTTCTACTACAGAGAGTTCTGAGCCTCTGCAACAAGAAAGGTAGGATGCCACTGGCTTAAAGGGACAAAGGGTGCAGTACAGAGTACCAGCTTTGAAAGGCTTAAGTCTGGTTGGTTCTAGAGTGAATGGGTTAGTGGTAATGAAGACAAATATACAAATAATAATACATCAGGCAGAGTGTGACGAGTGTTATAATATGTGTAAGCAAAGTGTTACAAGAGTCTAGAAGAGGAAGTGATGAGTTCTGTATTGTTAAATAGAGTGAATAAAACATGAAAGTCTTCATGGAGGAGGTGACCTTTGAGATTGGCCTTTGAAAGAGAACTGGATCATGACAGGTAAAGGTTAGATAGGTGAGGACAGTCGGTTACAAGAAATAGCATGAACAAAAGCACAGAGGTGGGGAGTGTTTGGCTTTTTCAAGATTAGGATGTGTATAGGGGAGTTGTGGAAGATGAAATTGGAAGGCAGACTTGGCTCCCTCTAGATGGTTTGTATTCAATTTCATAGGAAATGGTAGAGCCATTGACCTCTTCATGTGCAGTGATTAATTGGTTAGAACTGAGCTTTAATCTAGCAGAAGTAGGTAGATGCAGTGGAATGCAGGGATTCCTTAGGAGCTCATTGCAGTTATAAAGGGCAGGTTATAAAGGTGGCAGTGGGAGGGGTGTGGGGAGAAGGGAAAGTTAGGCTAGAGCATAAAAGACAGAGTGGGGTCAAAGATTACACTACAGTTTTTGACTGTGATATCTGAGTGATGTATCAGAAGGAGCTGGTTCTGTAAAGTTTTATAGGGGAGGGGAAAGGGAGCATGAGGAGATGGGGAAGCGGGAAGAGGCGGTGAAGTTAATTTTGGATATGATGAATTGAGGGTGGGAAGCATTGACGTTTTAATGTGCACCAGACATTTGGAAACAAAAGACTGGAGTTCTGCAGAGGTGCTAGCCAGAGGCATGGATTTGGGAGGTATCTGTATAGTGAAGATGAGTTAAGCTTTAGTAATGAACAGAAATGGTTGATGTTAAAAAAAAAAAAAGAGGAAAGGAAACGAATATTGCAAAGAAAAAGAGGACTTTAGGGCATTAAGCGGACAAAAGGTGGTAAGAGGCATGTAAATTACTGGTTTTTTCTTTGTTGTTGTTTGTGTGTTTTAGGTCTGCTTTAAAATGAGGCTTAATTAGTATACAATAAAACTCACCATTTTCAGTGAATAGTTTGATACATTTTGACAAATGTATGTCATTTTGTTGCTGCCATAATCACAATATAGTCCATTTTCATCATCCCCAGAAAGTCCATTTCCAATCATCCCCTGTACCTCGTAGCAGTCAATCTGCTCTTATTCCTTTAGTCACTGACAACCACTGATCTGCTTTTTATCATTATACTTTTACTTCTTCTAGAATTTTACACATATGGTGGCATAGTTATGTAGTCTTTGGTATCTGGCTTCTTTCATTTAGCATAGTGGTTTTGAGATTCATCCATGTTCTTGCTTGTATCAGTACATTACTTTTTATTTTTGAGTAGTATGCTGTTGTATTGGTAGACTATTAATTTTCTGTCAGTTGATGAACACTTGAATTAAGCTGCTTTGGACTTTTAGGTGTAGGTTTTTATGTAGTCATGTGTTTTAATTTTTCTGGGCAAATCCTTAAGGAGTAGAATTGCTGCATATATGGTAAGTACAGTATATGTTTAGTTTTATAATAAATTGCCAAACACTTTTCCCTTTTGCATACCACCAGCAGTTTATGAGATTTTTAGTTGTTCCACATCCTCACCCATAGTTGGTATTATCTGTTTGAATAAATTTAGCCATTTTAGTGGGTTTGTAATAGAATCATCATATAATTTGCATTTCTCTAATGGTAATGTTGAGCATCTTCTTTATGCTTATTTGGCCGTTTATAGATCTTTGGTGAAATGTCTGTTCAAATATTTTGTCTACTTAAAAATTGTCATACTATTGAATTGCAAGCATTCATTTTATGTATCCTTGCTACAAGTCCTTTGTTAGGTATATGTTTTGCAAATAGTTTCTCTCAGTTTGGGGCATGCCTTTTGATTTTCTTAACAGTGCTTTTTGAAGAGAAAAACTTTTTAATTTTGATGGAGTCTAATGTATCAATTTTTTGAGTCCTATTTAAGAAATATTTGCCTAACCCAGAGTTGCTAAGAATTTTTCCTATGTTTTCCTCTAGAAATTTTTATAGTTTTAGCTCTTACATTTAGGTCTATGAACCAGTTTGAGTTGATTTTCGTAGATGGTGTGAAATTAGGGTTGAAGTTCATTTTTTTCCCGTATGTATATCCAGTTGTTCCAGCACCCTTTGTTGAAGATTTTTCTTTCCCATTAAACTGCCTTGGCACTTTAGTTAAATATTAATTGGCCATGTATGTGTGGGTCTGTTTCTGGACTTGCAGTTCTGTTCTGTTGATCTATCTTGATGCCAATACACATGTCTGGATTACTGTATTAAAATAAGCCTTAAAGACACATAATGGAAATTCCTCAATTTTGTTTTCTGTCAAAATTGTTTTGCTATTTTCAGTCCTTTGCATTTTTTTTTAAATATGAAATTTATTGTGAAATTGGTTTCCATACAACACCCATTGCTCATCCCAACAGGTGCTCTCCTCAGTGCCCATCACCCACTTTCCCCTCCCTCCCACCCCCCATCAACCCTCAGTTTATTCTCAGTTTTTAAGAATCTCTTCTGGTTTGGCTCCCTTCCTCTCTAACCTTGTTTTTTTTTTTTTTTTTTCTCCCTTCCCTTCCCCCATGGTCTTCTGTTAAGTTTCTCAGGATCCACATAAGAGTGAAAACATATGGTATCTGTCTTTCTCTGTGTGACTTATTTCAGTTAGCATAACACTCTCCAATTCCATCCACGTTGCTACAAAAGGCCATATTTCATTCTTTCTCATTGCCAAGTAGTATTCCATTGTGTATATAAACCACAATTTCATTATTCATTCATTAGTTGATGGACATTTAGGCTCTTTCCATAATTTGGCTATTGTTGAAAGTGCTGCTATATACATTGGGGTACAAGTGCCCCTCTGCATCAGCACCTCTTATCCCTTGGGTAAATTCCTAGCAGTGCTATTGCTGGGTCATAGGATAGATCTATTTTTAATTTTTTTGAGGAACCTCCACACTGTTTTCCAGAGTGGCTGCCTCAGTTTGCATTCCCACCAACAGTAAGAGAGGGTTCCCGTTTCTCCACATCCTCTCCAGCATCTAATAGTCTCATTTGTTCATTTTAGCCACGCTGACTGGCGTGAGATGATATCTCAGTGTGGTAGTCCTTTGCATTTCTATCCTGCAAATTTCTGATAAGGACTGAAAATTATTTTGTTGTTATTGTTACCTGATTGGGATGATTTAATGATCTTGAAAGAGTGCTAGGAAGAACAGGTATTATCATAGCAATAGGACTCTGAGAATGAGCTGTTGATTCATTGAAACCTTCTGAGGTTTTTAATTTTTTAAATTTAAAGTGATATAGGACATGTGAAACCACCATGATAGTGATAAGAAGCAGCATGATTTAGTGGTTTAGTGGTTGAGTGTCAGACCGCTCTGGTTTGCATCCTTACTCTATCATTTACTGGCACTGTGACGTTGGGCAAACTGTATTTAGCCTCTCTGTGCCTCCATTTCCTTTCTTGGCAAATGGGAATAACAAGAGTATTTTATAGAGTTGTTCTGAGATTAAATAAGATAATACATGTAAAGGGTTTAGCACCGTGCCTGTCACATAGTAAGTGCTCAGTGAATGTTAGCTACTGTTACTGCTCTGTTCACCTAGAGAGTAGAGCGTTAGAAAGCTTCACAATTTGGGGAGCCTGGGTGGCTCATTTGGGTAAGTGTCGGACTCTTGATCTCGGCTCAGGTCATGGTCTAACAGTTCCGTGGGATCTTGCCCTCGTTGGGCTCTGCACGGACGGTGAGGAGGCTGCTTGGGATTCTTTCTCTCTCCCTTCTCCTCCCCGCTTGTGTGTGCATGCATGCTCTCTCTCTCGATAAATAAATAAATAAATAAACAAACTAAAAAAAAAAAAGCTTCACTATTTGATAAATTCACTTATAAGAACTATTTAGTCTACCTGTGTGCTCAAATCCTTCAGTTTGTTTCATTTATTTCAGTTTTACAAAGATAGTAGTAGTGCTATTTGGTTTATTTTCCAGTCCTTTGGTAGTTTTTCCAGCCCCACTTTTCACTGGTGAATTTGGTAATTTATGTACATAATTAAATTTGGATTTGTGCATTGGACCATGAATAGAAAAAAGAACAATTGTCTTTCAGTGGTATAAATCATTACTGTAAATTAAACAAAATAAAACAAGACAACAGCAGTTTTTTTCTTTGCCAGCATTTAGCTGGTTCATCAGGATTGTGAATTGGTGGTTTTTGAATACAAGCGAAAACCCATTAGTTTGATTTGATTTTGCCTATAGTTCTTTACTCGCTGCATAAGCAGGTCTGCTTCCTGGTTTATTTGACTAGTTCTCATTATTGATGTAGCAAAACAATTTGCCAGCGAACTCAGCAAGTCTCTTCCTTTTCTAAGTGTACTCACTTTCTAAATAGGGATAATAACAAAAAAAGAAGTTTTTTCCTTTTTATCAGCTGTTTAATCCTGTGTAGCTAAACACTGAAAATTTGTATGGTTTAATGAGAGCCAAAATAAGTCAGCCTAGTAAAACCCTCTAGAAGGGAACTACTTGGGGCAGGGGTAGGTAGAGCTGGATCACAATGTGCACTTAATTTTCAGTTGCAGAACTTTGCAGATGGGCTGTCCCTTCTGCACTTCCTTGATAATGCCGTTAATAAGTATTCTCATTGATGTTTTTCTTTTATGAATCTCTAAATTCATAAATTTAGAGTTTCATAAATTTATTGGTGAGTGTGAGTGTGGCAGGGGGTGGTGGTGAATGACAAGTTCAGTTTTCAACATGTTGAATTTAAGATTCGTTTGGGACATTTTAGGGTATATTATGTTAGTAGTGGATATTCAGGTCTGGAGCTCAGGAGAGAAAAATTTGGACTAGATTTCATTAGCATATGAGAGGCACGTGAAAGCCTTGGGAGTAGCTGGAATTATTCCAAAAATTATGTACAGTGAGAAGAGGAGACAGAAATGG
Organism: Panthera pardus; assembly: GCF_024362965.1. NCBI lineage: Eukaryota > Metazoa > Chordata > Mammalia > Carnivora > Felidae > Panthera > Panthera pardus. The sequence continues at coordinate 33,847,260 of NW_026526810.1, forward strand.
ACTGAAGACAGAATTCATGTGGTCTGTGCATGTGGTACCTCCATCCTTGGAATCAGTTTGTTTGTTTGTTTGTTTATAAATTTTTTTTTTTTTTATTTGAGAGAGAGTGCACAAACGGGAGGGGGCAAAGGGAGAGAGAATCTTAAGTAGACTCCTCACTTAGGGCAGAGCCCCACTTGGGGCTTGATCCCATGACCCTGGGATCATGATCTGAGCTGAAATTAAGAGTAGGATGCTCAACTGAGTGGGCTACCCAGGAGCCCCTGGAATCCGTTCTTTTAAAGTTCTTCTGTTATATATCAGCTCAGAGTAAAATAATATCTGCGTTTAAATTAGATTGTAAATAATGAATTACATAGGCACATATTGCTCAGCACAGTTCAGCAAATATTTACTGAGGTCCCTTTATGTGCTTTACCTTTGCTAAGCACTGGAGATATAAGCATGTTTGCCCTCATGACTTTGTAGACTAGTATGAGAGAACACTAAACACATACTCACACAAATAGTACATAATTGCAAATTGAAAATTCTGAGAAGGTAAGTACTAGGTACTATGTGAGCATTTTAAAAGAAGGACTTGATCTCTTATGGGTGTAGTCAGGGGTAGCTTCCCTGAGGAAGTGACATTTAATTCAACTAGCAATTATGGAGTACCCAGTATGTCCCTGTACTATTTAAACTGATATCTTATGACTAGACAGTAACTGGGTGAAAGAGTGTGGGATGGAGAAGGCAGGCTGTAAGTAGGGAGAACTTCATGTGCAAGTGTCCTGCGGTAGAAAGGGAGGAGCATGACTCCTTCCAGGAATTAAATATTTCCAAGATAACTTGTAGAAGGGAGAGCAGGGGAGAGAGGTCATTTCTTGGCTTTTTTAACAACTATGGACAGATTTTGTTTTTTAGAGTAAAACTATTGAAAAGCTTCTGAGAAAATTTTAATGTTTTTTTTCCCCCTTTTAAATTGATTAACTTTTTATTTAAAAAAACAAACAGGGGCACCTGGATGGCTCATTCGGTTAAGGTTCCAAATGTTGGTATCAGCTCAGGTCATGATCTCCTGGTATTGTGGGTTTGAGCCTCAGGTCAGGCTCTGTGCTGACAGTGCTGTGGAGCCAGCTTGAGATTCTCATTCTCTTTCTCTGCATCTGCCTTCCCAAGTCCCCTCCATGTTGTTTCTGTCTCTCTCAAAATAAATAAATAAACTAATAAATAAATAAATAAATAAAACATATACTTTAGTGGAGAGAATATTTCTCAACATCTATTTTTTTCAGCAGTGTTTTATAGTTTGCATTGTATAAGTTTTTCACCTTCTTGGTTAAGTTAGTTCCTCAGTATTCTCTTTGATGCTATTATAATTGGAATTGTTTTCATAATTTTGTTTTTAGATTGTTCATCATTAGTTTACAGAAATGCAACTGATTTTGTGTGTGTGTGTTGGCTTTGTGTCCTGCTACTTTGCTGAATTCCTTTATGAGTTCTAACAGTTTCTGTGTGTGTGTGTGTGTGTGTGTGTGTGTGTGTGTGTGTGGACTTAGTAGGGTTTTCTACATGTAAGATATCTGTGAACAGAGCTCATTTTACTTCTGGTTTGGATTCCTTTTATTTATTTTTCTTGCCTAATTGCTCTCATTAGAATTTGTACTATGTTGAATGGAAGTGGTGAAAGTAGACATCCTTGCTTTAAAGCTTTTATCATTGAGTATGATGTTTGCCATGGGTTTTCATATAATGCTTTTATTATGTTGAGGTAGTTTCCTTCTGTTCTTAGTTTGATTGTTTTTCCCATGAAATGCGTTTTCTGAGTCAATTGAAATGAGCCTCTGGTTTGTTTTCCCTTCATTTGGTTTCACAGAATCTTGAGCCAGACTTAGGAATAGCTCCTGAAATTTGCTCACAGAAATTCTCTGATCTTGCTTCTCTGCATTTTTAGTCTTGCTTGCAGCTATCTTTGTTAATTAAATACTGTCATTTTGTAGTATTTTACTGTTTCATTACCTTCCATCTTGTCTTTGCTCAAATTCTATTTTCTTTGCTTTCAAAGTCCCCAGTTTCTCATAACTCTGACCTCCACTGCTCCCCGAGGATATGTAATAACTTCCGGGGGCTTTCTGATCATTGCCTCCTTTGGATACTTGGGGCAAGGAACGATATTATACTTATAATTCAGACACACTTGAATTCTTCTACATTTTTAAAAGTTCAATACTTCTAGACTTGAGTTGTTTTAGACTTTTACACTTGAGGTTAGGGGTTGGGTATAGATAATATATGAATAGTAACTATAACTATGATTGGGGATGATAATGATAATAGCAACCATTTCTTGAAGACTTGTCATGTATCAGCCCTGAACTGAGGAAAAAGGTAGGTAAAAGAGGTTGTCTCTGTTGAATTACAGTTTGTAATTTAGTTGTACAACTCCTAAATTGGCCTTTAGTCAATCATTAACTGACTGATTTAAAGTTAACTTGTCTGAAAGTTACTCTTTGGGTAGCTAATGTTATTTAAATGTAGACATTAGTTGTAATTAATCTGTTAATTTAACAAACACTGTAGTTTTTTAGGTTGCATACTAGGGAATTAAAATTGAGTAAGATGGAGTCCCCATCCAAGGGAGTGTATTATCTATTAGGGTTAGAGTGAAAAAACTGACTAATTACAGTTCAAAGTGAGAGGTATCCTGTGAGAGAATTAGCCTAGTTTTCAAGTTCTGAAACGTCTTGCATGGGAGAGGGTAGAAGAAGATAAACTGAGGAAGTACCTAAATTCCTAATTGTAAGGAGGTAAAGCAGTTGGCCTTTACCTGGTAAACCAATGGCTGTTTGAGGCTTGAAACAAGAGCATAAGAGTTGTAGAAAGATGGAGGATGAACAGAGTGAGGGAGAATCTGTTACCAGGGAGCGGAGTAAGTATGCTACCGTAATGGGTCAGCACAGAGAGAATTTTCAGTTAGATGTATAGTTCTGATCCCAGTTACACTTTTGATGTGTGGGTTTTATCCACAAAACCAAGCAGTTTTTGGACACCAGCTGGTCGCCCTGCAATTCAACTCACTGTGACACTATCTACCTGGAGATGGTGTCAGGTCCTATAGGTTAAGGGTTCAGTCCTTCAAGGCTGCCACCACCCCCCTCATGCCAATCACAAGTACATGTTGTCACCTGTATTTCTGGCCAATTGGCTATAGCTTGGAGGTTCCAACGACCCCTCTTTGGGTTTGATTAATTTGCTAGGGTGACTTACTGAACTCAGAAACATTTTACCTACTAGATTACCAGTTTATTCATAAAAGGATATAACTTAGGAACAGCCAGATGGAAGAGATGCATGGGGCAAGGTATGGGGAAGGAGAGTGCAGAGCTTCCATGCCCTCTTGGAGCATGACACTCTCCCTGACTCTCCATGTGTTCACCAACCTGGAAGCTCTCTATACCTCCTCCCGCCCCGCCCCTGCTTTTTAAGGTTTTATTTGTAAGTAATCCCTATATACCCAGCATGGGGCTCAAACTCACAATCCCAGGATCAAGAGTTGTACACTTTACTGACCAAGCCAGCCAAGTGCCTCCCCCTTTTTGAGAGGTTTGATTACAGAGACATGATTGATTAAATATTTGTCCAGTGATGATTGAAGTCGATCTTTAGTTAACTCTCCCCTCCCCAGAGGTTAGAGTGTGGGACTGAAAGTTCCTACCCTCTAGTCTCATGGTTGGCTCCACTGGCAACTAGCCCCTATCCTCAGGTACTTTCCAAAAGTTACTTCTCTATTTTTAAAAACTTTTTTTCAGTTTATTTATTTTGAGAGAGAGCGGGAGCATAAGCGAGGGAGGGGCAGAGAGAGAGAGAGAGAAAGAGAATCTCAAGCAAGCAGGCTCTGCACAGTCAACACAGAGCTCAGTGAGGGGCTCAAACCCACGAACCATGAGATTATGACCTGAGCGGAAATCAAGAGTGGGATGCTCAACTGACTGAGCCACTCAGGCACCCAAGTCACTTCATTAATGTAACAAAAGACATCACAGCAAATTCCAAGGGTTTTAGGAGCTTTCTGCTAGGATTGGGGACAAAATCGGGACAAAAACCAAGTATAAATATATTTCTTATTGTAAATCACAATGTCACAGCTATCATCCTTAGGCACTGATGTCAAAGGTGAAGATGGGGGGTTTGCAGTATCACACTTCTTCAAAAGAAATTCTTTGGTGGGGTAGGTTATGGTTGGGGAGCTGCACATGTGTATTTTGTCAAGCTCTCACTCTTGATTCTTAAAGCTAGCCTGCATTTAGAATTAATTTTTCCAGGGAATGATACTATGGGACTGTGGAAATTGCATTCAGCTTCAGACTCTGGGGACTTGTGTTTAAATCCTTATTCTGACATTTACCTTTTATGTGATCTTATCAAATTATGTAAGTCCCTCCCCCCCACCCTGCTTTTCAAGATCTAATTGACATTAACATGTGGATAAGGGCACTGAAATATGACTAAAGCCAGTAGTTTCTAATGTAAATTTTTTTAATTTAAAAAATTTGATTAAAATTTAAAATTAACAAGTCTTTAGAGTTTAAGCATTTATTAGATTTCAGGTATTTTAATTATCATAAAAAACCATAAGACAGGAGCAATATGGAACAAATTTTTAAATTTTTAAAAATTAAATGATTTGGGGAACACCTGGCTGGCTCAGTAGGAAGAGCCTGCGACTCTTGATGTTGTGGTTGTGAGTTCAAGCCCCATATGGGGTGTAGAGATTACTTAAATAAATGAAACTTTTAAAAAATTAAATAATTTGGTGTATACTGTAACCTAGTGCAGTGTTTTTGTATTCTTTCCGGAAGTGGGTAGAATGTAGTAGGATCCAAATTTGAATGTTATTAAACATTTGGGTTTTATTTTATTTTGAGGGGATTATTTTAAATATAAAGGTCCATAGTATTTTAAAACTGGAAGGAACTTTGGAGATTATTTCATTCGATTCTCTTATTTTTTCATATGCGCTCTGGGGAGTAAGCATTTTTGCCAAAGGTCATTTCTTGGGTAGTAGCATCTTAATTTCCTAATTCCATTCTAATATATATTGAATCATGCGTGTCTTGTTTGTAGCTAAGGTAGGAGGTTGATAAACTGGCTTGTGACTTTCTAAGATTTGAAAATGTTGGTTGATTGAATACAAAGATATAAACTTTGTGAACCTACTATATACTTTTTTGGAGTTTCAGGGAAAATGAAAAAATTAAATCAGTTATCACTTACTGCACCTTGCCCCAATTGGACAGTTTTTTGGAATAAAACTACATCAAAAAGTTGATTAAATAAACAGTTTTGCTTTGTTTTTGAACAGTTGTAGGACATCAACACTGGAGATTCTATAGCTAAGTACAGATGATTGGAAACTAGCTTTTATACAGTATTTGAAGAAATACTAATTTTATATTTTGTGTAAGTGAAGGAGAAATTTAATGTATTCTAATTTTTCACGTTTAGAGAGGATCTTTGGGTTGTAGCTGATGTGAATGGCTTGAATAGCTTGAAAAATGGAGACATCCCAGTGGATATTAGTTTATTATTAGTGGTTTAGCACTGAAGGAACCAGAATTTGTAATTTGAACACCCTTGATGAATTGTTTTTTTATCTTTTTATTTGCCTACAACATAATGTATTAAAAAAAGAACTAGGTAGAATTTATCCAGTACTTCAAAAGTTTTATTGAAAGTGTTTAGTCTGCTGCAGTGTTTTGTTGTTTAAACCTTTCTCCATTGATCAGAATTGTTCATAAAGCATCATTCCCTTGTCTTTGGCAAATCTTGCTCTGATGATTCATTTTTCTGTTTTACAGAATACATCATCAGAATATACCCAGAAGTTATGTTTCTCTTATTTATGTGTAATACATATGCAGAAAAATTGTAAGTAAAACTATCACAGTGTCTGAGGTAGCATGCTGATGAATATATCAGCTTTACGGTATTTGTCCTATAACTGCAGATTTCTGTATGCATGAGAAAGGATAAACACTATTAAACCTATGTTATTTGATTTTTGTTTTCCAAACCTGTGTTACTGTTAGAACAAGATAGATAAAATCAATCCTTAAAAAAAAAAGAAATTTTTAGGATTTTTTTTTGTTAAAATGCTTTTTGTGAAAACAAGCCTATTAAAAATTAAGACAGTAATGGGACAGTGATGATAAATTTTGATTATATTATAATTGAAAACAGTATGATCATACAAGCTTTTTTGTTTTTCCTTTTTTTGAGAAAAATTTAAGACTGAAGAGAAGTACAAGAATAAAAAAGGACTCTTCTTTGTTTTCTGCCATCATTTAACAATGTTAAAATTTTGTCATGTTTATGTGATCAATTTAAAAATAAGAGAATGGAAACATAAATAAAGTTAATGTCCTGTTGAATACCTGCTGTCCCCCCTAGGCAATCGCTGTCATGAGTTTGGGGGGGGGGGTCTGTCCTTCTAATCTTTAAAAAAAAAAACTTTTATATACATCTCCACATATATCTATAACCAATATTTGGTAGAGAT